>NW_020874417.1:12592661-15246434 GCF_003935025.1 Abrus precatorius
AAGTAACTCTCGAACTCTTTTTTTATTTCAAAGATCATATATTATTTTAAAAAAAAATTAAAATTTTTTTAAATAAACTTTAATGGCATGTTTCTTAAAACGAAAACATTTTTATTTTTAAAAGATTATGTTTTTCTTAAAAACATTTTTGTCATACTATTATCACCCTAATTGCGACAACAATTTGCATTCGACCGATTCAACTCATTTTAAACCAAAAAATTAAAATTAATTTTTCCTACACTTGTGTTTACCTGCCCGACAAATTCTTATCGGATTTTCGATTTTATCGGTTTCTATAAATTGGCAAAAAAGTGCCCACCCTAGTCATAATGTTTCTGTATCAAAGCATAATTTGGTGTGCCTAAATTGCGGCTAAGATAAAATATTTACCAAAATCCTTTATACATAGAAAAGAAAAGCAAAAAAAAAATCGTCTTGCATCTATTACCAAAGCCCTTTGATACGTACTGAAGCAATTTAACATAGCAGTTTTTTTAATAATAGAACCAGATTCTGGTTTTCATTACGGTGTACGCATTTTCAAACCCCAACCATCCAAAAACACAAAATGGAAACTCCCAACTTTCAACTGTCTTTCTATAAAACAAATATTAATGATTATAAAGTTTTGGGAGACTTAATTATTAGCATCGATACGTCACACCCCCAAACTCTAACTTGTTCATAATTATTAGCATTGATATATCAAACTTATTAAAAATATATTTTAATTAACTTCAGCTCTTAAAATTAAATTTAAATATCTAAAAACAATAATTTTTTTTAAAAATAAAGTTTTACTAATGTTGTTTATATATATATAATTTAATAAAAAAACTTATTTATAACACTTTTGTATATCTAATTAATATTTTTTAAAATAAAATTTTACTATTTTTAACTACACAAACTCAGTATTAAAGGTTAAATTATCAAAACCAATAAAAATTACTAATGTTGTAAAAAAGACCTTTTAGTAACATTTTTATAATTATTTATAAAATAATAAATAGTTTGAGGACTAATATTAATTATTTTTTATATAAAATAAAAAATATATATATCTAATTTTTAAGTGATATATATATATATATAATGATATTTTTACACTAATATAAATCTAAAAAATTTTATATTTAATTTTTTATTTAATTTATATTTAACAGATAGTATAATAATAAATTATAATTTATTAAATATAAATTAAATAAAAAATTTAAATTAAATATAAAAGATTTTAGCTTACACTAACGTGAGAAAATTATATATATATAAATATATATAACAAGAATAATAATAAAAAAAAGAACAGAGAGAAAGCTTCACTTTTGAGATAAAATGTGTGAAGAAAAGGAGTACAAAAGAAATAGTAAAGAAAAGAGAAAGCAAAGCAAAGCTTCATACATACATTATGTGTGTAGTTCACCAATTCCAAGGTACGGTTTTGACCGAAAAGACGGTGGTCTTGCCAATCTGACATACATGCATGCATTTGCTTAGCTTCTACTAGTTTGCTTGGTACAAATTAATGACTAATGAAAATGGAGAAAGCACTGCAACAAAGTGGCACTGCAGCAATAACAGTGAACAACATGGTCAAATTCATTCCCTTATGAAATAACCCCTCAAAATTAAAGATGAAAACGCGCTATTTTCCCGGTTGGCGAATTGAATGCCACTGCATGTTCTCAATTAAAAGTTCGTTGGGGTAGTTGTATCGACTACCTTCCTCACCCTTCTCTCTCTTTCATCTTACACCCTTTATAACCTTCCCATCTTCCACATTTTTGCAACCCATTGGATTCATCTTCTCCCTATATTTATCTTTCACATTCATATTTCAAAAGCTTATTTCTTTACCATATATAAAGTTTTAATTCCCATTGATAAGCAAACCCAAATTAACCATTTCTTTTGGGTATATTGTATCATCCCTTGTTTCCTTTACACAAACTCAACAAGCTTATTATCAAACACCACCCCTTTATACTGTTCAATTTCCAAGTGTTCCTTCATGGCAGATCAGAAGAATGAAAACCCGGATTCGGGAACCGTTCGTGTTGAATCTCCAAAAGAAAGAAGGAAACTTCCAAACTTTCTACTATCAGTGAGACTCAAGTATGTGAAACTTGGGTACCACTACTTGATCTCCAACGCTATGTACCTTTTGCTAATACCCCTTCTAGGTTTAGCTTCAGCTCATCTTTCAACACTTTCAATCCAAGACCTTGTGCAATTATGGGAGAACCTCAAGTTCAACCTTGTCTCAGTGACTCTATGTTCAAGCCTAATGGTGTTTCTTGGCACCCTCTACTTCATGACACGTCCAAGAGGTGTGTACTTGGTGGATTTTGCATGTTACAAGCCACGTGCGGATTGCACGTGCACAAGGGAGATTTTCATGGAAAGGTCTGCTCTGACAGGGGCATTCTCAGAGGAGAACCTGTCCTTTCAAAAGAAGATTCTAGAAAGGTCTGGTTTGGGACAAGGGACGTACTTGCCACCTGCAATATTGAGTTTGCCACCAAATCCATGTATGGCTGAGGCAAGGAAAGAGGCTGAAGAGGTTATGTTTGGAGCCATTGATCAGCTTCTGGCAAAGACTGGGGTGAAGGCTAAGGATATTGGGATTTTGGTTGTGAATTGCAGCTTGTTCAATCCCACACCTTCACTCTCTGCCATGATTGTCAATCACTACAATTTAAGAGGGAATATTCTGAGTTATAATCTTGGTGGCATGGGGTGCAGTGCTGGTCTTATCTCCATTGACCTTGCCAAACAGCTTCTCCAGGTTTGCACTTAATTCTCTTATTATTATATGTCCTTCAACTTTTCAAAATTCAAAACTGTCCACTATGGTGCCTGGATCAACAATTTTCAGCATCCACTCCAAAAATTGACAAGGATCCTAATTAATTTACTCCATTGAATCGGAAAGTTAAATAAATTATTTGCTTGAATGAGAGGAAACAACATGAAAAATATTACTGTTTTTTCTCTTTTTATTTTCTTGGTTTTAATTTTATTTTAATTTTCCTCACTTCTTATTATCTTTCTATTGAACCAAACATAAACGAGTGAAACCCACATAAATTAATATAAAAAGAGAGACAAACACAACCTTGGCACATATACATTCCTCTTTGAACTGAATAATGAGTTATTATGTGATTTATTACTTACACGCTTTATGATGGCGAGTGAACAAATGGTTCGTATTCACGGAACAGGTTGTTGGCAGTTTTGTTAGGTCAGCCAACCTAATCAATCCCCTTCCAATCCAAGTATCGTAATTAAAGATATTAAAACTGCTAAATATTTTTACTTCATTGACCAATAAATATTTTTATTAACAAAAAAAATAATATGTATTTTCTGAAAAATATTAGTTAACTTTTAAATTTAATTTTTTTCTTTTAAAGGTTTGTGTCATTTTTATATAAATTTAAAATTATAGAGACTGAAATAGTTGAAAATTTTAACATTACTAAAAAAGTTATGGATCCTTCTTTATTTCTATATGCCTTACAAGTTATCCACTTAGAGAAACCGAGTTCTCGAAATTAAAAACATTCCATATTCAATCATCTATTAATTAACTATGATCATAATATGCAATCACATCCATTTATATATATAATCATACCCCGTACACATGATTCTTAATATTACATAGGCATATGCTAACTAATTAATATCTCTAACAATTAAAGATGAGATATTTTTATTAAAAATCATTATTAATATGTTGTTATTGTCGTATTTTTAAATGTAATATTTAATAAACCTTAACATATTACATAGTAATACGGTATGATGAGGAGGTAAAGCTAAGTATTTATTATGGACACTGATGTATCATATATATATAGGTACATCCCAACTCTTATGCCTTAGTGGTGAGCATGGAGAACATAACTCTGAACTGGTATTTTGGAAACAACCGGTCAATGCTAGTCTCAAATTGTCTCTTCAGAATGGGAGGAGCTGCAATCTTACTTTCCAACCGTTCCTGTGATAGGCGAAAAGCGAAATACCAATTGGTGCACACAGTGCGCACTCACAAAGGTGCAGATGACAAATCCTATGGTTGTGTGTTTCAAGAAGAAGATGAAACAAAGAGAATTGGTGTGTCACTCTCAAAAGACTTGATGGCTGTTGCTGGAGAAGCCCTTAAGACAAACATCACAACACTTGGACCATTAGTCCTTCCCATGTCAGAGCAGCTTCTATTTTTTGCCACATTGGTTGCCAGAAAAGTGTTTAAGATGAAGATAAAGCCTTATATCCCAGATTTCAAACTAGCTTTTGAGCACTTTTGCATTCATGCTGGTGGGAGGGCAGTGTTGGATGAATTAGAGAAAAATCTTGAGCTAAGTGAGTGGCATATGGAGCCATCAAGAATGACCCTTTATAGGTTTGGTAACACTTCTAGCAGTTCCTTGTGGTATGAGTTGGCATACACTGAAGCTAAAGGGAGAATAAGGAAGGGTGATAGGACTTGGCAGATTGCATTTGGGTCTGGCTTTAAGTGCAACAGTGCTGTGTGGCGTGCTTTGAGGACCATCAATCCAGCTAAGGAGAAGAATCCTTGGCTGGATGAGATTCATGAGTTTCCTGTTCTTGTGCCCAAAGTTGCAACAATTGCTTCTTAGATCAGTTTCAAAACTTCTCTTCTTTTTTTTTTGTGTGTGTTTGATATAAATTAGAGAAGGGATCTAAATCAAAGAAACTTAATGTTTACATTTAATCTTAGGAGATGTGCAAAAATATATAGAAGAGAAGATTACTCCCTCTAGCTTTGCCAGTTTCTTTGCTCTTGTAACCGTGTATTGGAGTTCAAAGAGTGTGAATACAGTTATTGCCCCCTACTGAACATTTTTTTTTAATTATTATTTTGTCATTTCAACAACTTAAAAATAACATCAAATCTAATATTGTATATAATTGTTTATCTTTTTCACTTTTTAAGATTTTTTTTCTAGATATACACATCTCACAAAAAAATAGTCAAAAAGTGGAAGAAAATAATTAACCAAAATTATATATAAAAAAAAACATGAATCTTGAAAAAATTTGATTAAAAAATTAAATAATTTTTTAAATATAATCATATTATTAATAATATCTAATTTTTTACATTTAATTCTTTAATCAATATCAAACACTGATTTGCGAAAAAACAAATTCTCTTATTATTTTCTGAAAATGCATATTGATTTCTACGTTGAGTGCATGTCTAACCTTTGGTATATTAGAGAAAGAAAAAATGGGAGTTGACGTTTGATTAAAACAGTGATATTATTGGATTTGAATCTGACTGTTTTGCTTTGGCTAATGCGAATCTACCAAATAGGGGAGAACAGCGGCCTCTGTCTCAATTGAAAAGTCTCAATCAATTGGCATAAAAAGGGCGAACCCTGCATGGATATATATTCTCAACACCCTAAAATTGAAGTTCGTCCATACTAAGATCCTCACTTAATTGAAACTTTTTAAAATTTTGTAAAAGATTTGAAAAAATATCTTATGTAAAATTTTTAACATACATACTAATACATTTTTTTATTATTATTGAAGCTTGAAAAAATTATTTTATTGTTAATGTATAATAAAGATGAGACTTTTTTTTACTTTTTTTTCAATTCCTAAATTCACCTAGTATCATGGGTGGCCTAAAGTTCAAGCAAGTAAGGCAAGTGCTTTAGGCTCCCAAATTTTTTATTTTTTTTAGTTTTATTATATTTAAAAAAAATTAAAAAGATTAAATTTAAAAATAACTTTTAATTTAAATATTTTAAGTAATTATTAATTTTTCATTGATATTATAAATAATATTATAAGCTGTAACTCTTAACTAATAGATAATAAATGTTTTTTAATTTATTTTTTAAAAAAAATAATTGAATAACAAAAAAAAAATTTAACAGTTTTTACTTTTTATTTAATTGCTACTTTTTTCTTCTTTCTTTCTCTAATTATTTTCTTCTTATTCAATTTTGCTTCAATTTGTATTTTTTTACTAACAACAACTTTGGGTAGAAATAGAGGAGAAAGCAAAGTCTTCTATTTTTCTAACGCATTGATACGAAGCCTTCTATTTTCTCAACACAAAAGCACTGGTACTTCTGCCTCCATTACCCACACCTACCAAATAGTATTTCGTAGTTTCTTTGTAAAGCTGTCACTTTTAGAGGCGTAGAGATTGCAAGTGTCAAGTTTATTTTTTTGACAATCATGTTTTATTATTTTAATTTGGTCTTATTTTAAATAAATTTTAAATAAAATTATAATAATTTTAAATAAAAGTTTGAAAAATGAATTTTAAATAAAATTATAATAATTTTTAAAAAATTATTTTATTAATAAAAAAACCTCATTTTTAAATTTGTTTTAGGTCCAAAAAACTCTTGAGCCACCTCTGCCTATTATGCATAGATTTAACAAGTCGTGACAATTTAAAGCATCATTTAGCAAAATGAAAGGTGATTGAGTAAAATAATTTGCTAGTCAATTCTTTTTAAGATAGGATGAAAGCTTATTTAGTTTAAATATTAGGTTATCTATACATATTTACACTATATACTTATTGTCAATATATTGCATGATTCATTATGATAAAGTATTTGCTCATAAAACTATTTTTTATTAAAAATTATAATTTAGAATAGAATGAGTAGTCTAATTAAGTTATTTATAGATGTTTAATTATGTAAATTTTTCATACTAGACATTTAATTTTGTGTGCAAGGAAGGTGAATTAAAATATCTCGTTTTAAATAAAAATTGAGTCAAAATACTTTTTATAATAACTAAATAACTCTCTCAAAATTTTATTTTATATATATATATATTTGGAATGGATATATAAAAATAAAAATTATATATAATATTATATATGATATGATTCTTTTATTTAAAAATAAATTATAATTTTTAATTTTTAATAATAATACTAGTTCTTGTACAATTATATTAAATGTCTATTGAATTAGACCTTATTTAATAAACATGATAACATATATAAGAAATGAAAGAATAAAAAGATGGAAAAAAAAAAAGATATGACAAAAGAATAATAAAGTCTTGTCCTATCATATAGTTTAAGTACATCGTGATATAGTAAAATAAATAATATTATATTATTTTTTTAATGTTTAAGATAAAAAAAAATAATAGAATAAAATATAAATTATATTTAAATAACAAATTTTATTCTTAAATCAAAATTAATATAATCATTTAAAAATAAATTTATTTAAAATTTATTTTTCAATATGTATATAATATTAAAAATATTTTTATGTAAGTGTTAAATTTTGATATTCAATTATAATAATTTTATTTAATTTTTTACAATTAAAATTTATTTTTAGGTAAGAAATTTTATTAAAAAAATTATAAAAATCTAAAATATATTTTATAAAATGATTAAAAATTTTGAAAATATATTTTAAAAAATATATATGTTAAAAAATTATATAATATATATATAAAATAAAATTATATTTTTAAAGTAATTAGTTTTAATTAAATATTGAAGAAGTATAAAGTATAAGTAAGAGTTATTTTTTTTCTAATGATTCCTAACTCATTATCCTTCTCATTATAAGAATTTGAACCATGATGATAGAATTAACTAACTCAACAAGATAAATTATCATATCATGTTAATTCATACATAGAGAGAATATTGTATGTTGTCTTATTACTGTGACCACCAAACAAACCCTAAGAGAATAAGAGAGGATTTTTTTTTCCTATATCTTATTTTCAATTTTGTCATATCACAATATAATAAATGTATCCTCTTACTATATCCTATCATGTCATCTAGTGTAATTTTTATCCTACAGAGAGACTAGGTTAGAAAGTGATAGGATATGATAATTTTTTCTCCATTTATTAATTGTATATTTTTAAAATCTCTAAAATAGTTTGTGTAGAATCAATTGCTATAAATGAAAATTAATTATAATTAATTATTATAAATTAACTTTGTATGATTTATACAAAGAAATACAATAGAAAAAGGAAGCAAGAGTTTCTTTACATGGTATCAGAGTTAACTTGTGAAACATTTGTTTGTTATTCAGTCCTCTCGCTTGTCACTCCTAGTTCTTTATTCACGTTTTTGTTTAGGGACTGTGTTCTGGTGTTTCGCTCATGGTAGCACAGCATTTATGTGTTTGTTTTATTGACAAAAATTATGTTGTTTAGGAATTTCAATTCAAGATATTTGTTACAAGGAAAGGCCCATGGGGTCATGTAGACAGATCTACACATGCTCCAATAGTCAAGGTTGAATTGCAACCATGGTAGATAAAGGACACCCAAATTATAACTTGGATTTAGACTTCTATTGAACCTCAAATGGTCAACAATATGTATTGCTTTTCATAGCAAAATAAATGTGAGATTATCTTAAGCATATTTACAATTAGAATAATGTTATCAAATGCTTTCAGTTGGAGCTTGACATTGCTAATTATCGCTAAAGAAATTTGTCTATTCAAGACTATTATTCTAGGTTCCTAAATTTATGAAGTGAATATTCAATTACTTTATATGATGTTTCTGCAGACTCGCTCATTGCGGTCCACAAAGTTTATGAAGTTAGCAAGATGGACCAGTTTCCCATAAAGCTTCACCTTGAATTAAAAGTTGTTCATGTTATTTTGCTAAATCACAGTCCAGACCCCTTTTTGGATGTGTCTCTTAAATAACTACTTAGAAAGATCAACGTTTATTGACTTAAGAGGTCATGTCTATTGACACATTTGCTCTCTTATATGCTATTAAGGAACGGTCATGATATAAGACATGTTTAATGCTTTTTCTGTAAGCAATTTGGCCATATTGCTCACAGCTATAGTAAGAAATTCTGCAATTATTATAAGCAACATGGTCACATTATTAAAGAATGTCTAATTCGACCAAAGTGAAAACCAATGTTGTATTTTATACCACTACTACCCCAACAGGCTAGACCTCTACTCGTATAGGTTTCAACACTGGTGCCTTGACCCAGAAAGTGTACAACAATTGATAATATCTGCTCTTTCAACCTCTAACATTTAGGGTAAGTCCAATATTATCTCTCTAACTTGGTTTGTTGATTCTGAGGCCTCTAATCACATGATTGGTTCCTCTAAACAATTGCATAATGTTCAAACTTACAATGGCACCAAAAATATTCAAATTGCTTATGGTAATACTTTTTCTATCAGTGCGATTAAAGATATTAATTCTTCTCTTTTATATGTGTTTGTGTTCCTTGGACTTGTTTCAATTTTAATTTCAATTAGACAGTTAATGGATCACAATTGTAATATTAATTTCTCTCATGTTGATTGTTTTGTACAGGATCAGGCGTTGGGCAAAAATGGTGACTAAAGGACCTAAAGTAGATATATTATTTCCTCTTTAGTTTTCTCTACCTAATATTTTGTCATTTGCTTGTAATGGTGTCCTAAATTCCTATGAGCATTGGCATAGGAAGTTAGGTCATCCAAATTTTGTTGTTTTGTCTTATTTTTGAAAAGTTAATTATTGGGTAATAAAATTGACTTTTGTAATTCCTCATTTGATTGTGCCATTTGTAAGCTTGCTAAAAGCAAAACTCGCCCTTTCAATCTACTATCCACCAAGCTAATCATTATTTTGATCTTATTCATAGTGACATTTGAGGTATCTCACCAGTATTATCTCGTGCTAAGTATAAATATTTTGTTACATTTATTGATAATTACCTTCTTCCTCTCCCCACCTCATACCCAATTCCTCTCTTCCTCTTCTTACCCTAATACTCATCTCTGCTCTTTTCCTTATACTCAACTCCTCCACCTCCTTCTCCTCTCATTTTTATACCACCTGCTCTCCTCATCTCCAGCTCCCTCTTCGCCCACACCTAGCCCCTTCTCCTCCCTTATATGAGAAACATGCAAAATTTGCTTAAGTGAATTTTGTATAAAAGAAATTATCATTTTTTTCACTTTCGTTTAACTGAGTTCATTTTACGATAAACAAAAATGAAAATAGATGTTCAATTCTCATCATAATGAAAGAAAATCTAGATCCAAAATTAATCTAGTAATAATTAATCATTGGAGTAAAAAAGAGAGAGTTTGTAAACTATATGTGTGAAGGAACAAAGTATATAAAAAGTTAGATAGTTGTTGGGGTAATTAGTTAGTTAGTTATGCTGAGTTAGCAAGCAGATAGACCATTGATATGGTAGTTAGTAACAGGGGATTATATTGCAAAGAAGAGGATTATCAAAGAGAAAACGAAACCTTGGATTCTGTTGTGCAAGGGCAACCCATAGAGAAAGGGATCTATTTTCCCCTCAACAGACATGCATATATTAATCTCTTCTCTCTTTCACTCACTTTTTGATCTATTTCTTACTTGCTAATATCTCTTTCTATTGGTTGTTTCTCTCCCTAGAATTGTTGCATAACATCTACAAAGAAAAAAGACTTCACATGCCAAATTGCAAGGCTTCCTAAGCAATCAAATTTAAGTTTTATGTACAACATTGTAGGGAGAAAGCTGTAAAACAGCAAGCAGAAATTAATTTATATAAGAAACTTCATGCTTTTGCCAGAACCAATCTGATCAAACAATGATTGTGTTAGATTGAAGATTATCAATCTACGATTCTTCACTAACCCTCAGAATATAGAACAAGACCCTCACACAAAGAACTTTGAATACCGAGATGAAAGGAAACTCACTCATGGAACTCACATGAGAAAGAACAATCTTAAGAGACTAAATGTTATTACTTTTTCTGAATGAATGAGATTACAATAAGATATTGTTGTTTATACAAGTGAAAGTAACATAATTAACTACCATTCCCACTTAATCTCTAACAACCCTTGTTATTTTTAACCGTCATGGTTATTTTTATAAATCGTGTACAGTATTACAATTTCCTCTCCATCTGCAGGCCTTGCCCCCAAGGCCCTTTCATCCACAAGCCTCACCAATAAAGACTCTCAATCCACTTGAGGAAATTGTTGCTTCAGCTTGTGCACCTCATGCCATGTAGCTTCTTCTGGTGTGGTATGTTGCCAATGTACCAAAACTTCTATAACTGGCTTGTTGTCTCTTTTCTTTATTCTTTTAAGTAAGATGTCAATTGGCTTCAGTTTCAATTGATCATTGCTATCAAAACTTGGCAGTGAAGTAGAAATTGGATTATCGTCATGATGTCTTTTTATCAAAGAAATGTGAAATATATTATGTATGCGAGCTTGAGTTAGTAAATCTAGCTTGTATGTCCTCTTCCCCACCCTATCGGCAACTCTGTAAGGACCATAAAATCATACAGCTAATTTGTGAAACGCTGCATTAGGTATTGATTGTTGTTTGAATGGCTGTAACTTTAAATATACCCAATCACCCACTGCAAATTTCTTATCTGTCCTATTCTTGTTAGCATATAACTACATCCTCTCCTATGTTTTCCTGAGATTCTTCTGTAAAATTGTTGCAATTTCCTCTCGAGTCCTGATGGTGAAGTCTACTGCTTCAACTGTTGTGTCACCTACCATTAAGGGATTGTTGCTGATTGGGTTGTAACCATATAAAGCTTCAAACAGGGTCATACCCATTGCCTTGCTTATATAAGTGATAGGATGACCTCTTTGTATCAAAACTACCCCTATACCTGAACTTGAAGCATAAGTTTCAATTACAAACTGTTTTGCAAAATTAGGTAGAGCTAACACTGCTGCCCTTATTAAGGCCATCTTTAATGCAATAAATGCTTCCTCAGCTGCTTCATTCTACTGAAATGTTGCTTCCTTCCTAAGAAGTGATGATAGAAGTTGTGCCAACTTACCATAATTCATGATAAACCTCCTATAATACCTCGATAAATCCAAAAACCCTCTTAGCTGTTTGATTGTGTTCGGTCTTGGCCAGTTCTAGACTGCTTCTATCTTATGTGCATTAGGAGTTACTCTTAATTTAGAAATTACAGGGCCCAAGTATTCAACTTGCTGTTTAGCAAAACTACATTTTTTTTTCTATTCAGAACCAATGTGTAAGCTCTTAAGAGTTACAAGGCTAAGGAAAGATGCTCCATGTGTTCTCTCCATGTTTTTGAATAAATCAAAATATCATCAAAGAATACTAAGATAAAATTCCTTAAATGAGGCTGAAAAACATCATTCATCAAATTCTGGAAGGTAGCCAGTGCATTGGTTAATCCAAATGGAAAGACCACTTTGTCCACTATGAGTCCTAAAGGCAGTTTTAGGAATGTCAAACTCCCACATACGAATCTAGTTATAACCACTCCTCATCCAATTTAGAAAAATAAGTGGTGCCTTCCAACTCATCTAGCAAATCTTCAATCAATAGAATAGGAAATTTATTTTTAATTGTGACTGAATTTAACTTCCTGTAGTTGATGCAAAGTCTCCACCCCACATCCTTCTTCTTGATGAGAACAATTGGTGATGTGAATGCATTACCACTCTCTCTGATAAAGCCTGTTTGTAGCAGCTCTGCCACCATCTTTTCAATTACATTCTTTTGGACGTGGATATTGATACAGTTTCGAAGATAAGGGAGTATTGTTTGTCAAATGAATATGATGATCATATTTCCTTTGAGGAGGTAACTGATTAGGAATTTTAAACAGATCTTCAAATTGCAATAATATAGCAGCTAAGTCTTGTTGCTTTTTCTGTCAAAGTTGTTTGCTTATGGGAATTCTCTTGTTGAGGCTCCATAATTGAAATAGATAACATCATAGCTTCTGGTAAAATGCAATTCATAGTTATAAATGCTCCTTGGTGTTGTCTACATTATTGTTATCCCACTAGCTCTACTGTTTTTCCAACATGTTCAAATTCCATAGTAAGAAAGTTGCAGTCCACCTTATTTCTCCAAATGTCTTCAGCCAATGCATCCCAAGGATGACCCAAAGTTAGATCCATGTAACACCAAAAAAATCTCCCACAAATTCATGATCACGAAATTACCAACTCAAATGCTCACACTTCTTGTTTATAATTACTGGTTTATCACTTGATACCACCACAGGAAATTCTTTGATGCACTGAGTTGTTAATCCTAATGTCTTCACCCATCTATCACTCACAAAAATGAGTGCTTCCAGTGTTCATTAAAAATGGTAACTCTTTATTTTTAATAATTCCTTTTAATTGCAAGGTCTAGCCTCCTGCTATTCCTTTAGGTGCATTTAGTGAAATTTGAATTGCATCAGTGGCTAACAGTTCCTTCCCTAAGGCTATAATGTTCACCTGATCTGCCTCGTCTTTAGATTATTCTGATGCCTCACCCTGAGCAGCAAATATGGTACTTAATTTCCCCCAAACAGCACACTTTTCTCTATGATTCTTATCCCATGACTCACCACAAAACCTGCAGAGACCTTTTGCTTTCCTGGCACTCATTTCTCTTTTGTTGGTTGAAGAAGGTTTTGCTGTAGAGAATTCCTTTGGAGCTAGATTTGTAGAAGACTGAGCTAATGGACTCTGTGTATTGGTGATTGGTGATGGTCGTGAGTTTACTGTTGTTGAATTCCAACTTCTGTAATAGCTCTTTGCATCATCAAATTGTTTCTGCTTAGTACCTGTCAATTTTCTTTCTAATTCTTGTAAAATATCATCTTGCAATCTAGCTAAACGCATAGCATCTTGTAATAGCTCTTTCTAATGAAGCATGTAATCCTCCCAAGAAAAAACCGAGTCATTTCTTCAGTAACATCTACCCTAGCTAATAATTGATCAAACTTTTCAAAATAATCAAGCAAGGTACCATCTTGACGTAGTTTAGATAATTCTGATATGGGATCATCATAATTGCCCATGTCAAATCTTGAAGCCACATTCTGAAGAATCTGCTGCCAAGATTTCACCTTATTGCTGTTATGAGTCGTGTAATGCCTTTGGCACACAAATGTTTTTCCTTCCATTGACAATAACAAAAGTTTTCCCCATTGATCTTGAGGCGTATTCTTCAATTCAAAGAACTGTTCAAATTTGGCTCTCCATTCACGATAATTCGTGCCATCAAAAGTAGGGAACAGAATCAGTGCGCTATCCAAAATCTTGCCTGAATGTGCATCGGTGACCACATTTTTGTCGTCTTCTGAATGTGCTTTGTCACCCAACAATTGAACTTGTTTTAAGAGTTTCTCCATCATGGAATACACCAAGAGTGTCTTGATGAATCTT
This sequence comes from Abrus precatorius, assembly GCF_003935025.1. Classification (NCBI taxonomy): domain Eukaryota; kingdom Viridiplantae; phylum Streptophyta; class Magnoliopsida; order Fabales; family Fabaceae; genus Abrus; species Abrus precatorius. The sequence continues at coordinate 12,606,887 of NW_020874417.1, forward strand.
GTGGTTTTCTCGTTGTGAATTCTCCAAGAGCTTCTCTATACCTTCGATTCGATGCTCCAAATCCTTATTGGTTGTATTGTCTCCCATGGTTGCACATCAAATTGATACTAGATGTTAGTTTGAAGATTATCAATCTACAATTCCTCACTGATTCTCAGAATATAAAACAGGACTCTCATACAAAGAATTTAGAATACTGAGATGAAAAGAAACTCACTCGTGGAACTTAAACGAAGAAAAACAATCTCAAGAGACTAAATGTTATTACTTTTTCTGTTATACAAGTGAAAGTAACAGAATTAACTACCATTCTCACTTAGTCTCTAACAACTCTTGTTATTTTTAATCCTCACGGTTATTTTTATAAACTGTGTATTACAAATTGCGACAGTGCAATACCGATAAGAATTTTAATTATCAAGTAAGATACAACTACAATGCTTTCAAAATCAGTTCTCCAATGCTCTCGAGCTATAAACAAAGACATAAGGTGACACTAGGAAAGAAAATAGGAGAATTAGTTTCCAAGATACATACATTACATAGTAGCAGCACTGCTTCCTTTTTCTTACTGAAAACCATGCGAATATCGAAGTTGAACGTTACCGTCTTCAATGCAGCTTTAGTAAATGGTGACCTTTGAGGAGGTTTATGAATAATGAAAGATGCCAAAATTGAGGCCAACTTAGCCTGCCAAAAGAATCATTAATACACTCAGATTTTCTGAAAAGTTCATACCAATTCGAATAATATTGATCCCGTTCATTTACATACAAATCCTAATTGGAATTTCTATCTAAAAGCTCGTCAATTTTGGAATTTCTATTCTCAGTTCTGTCCCTTGCTTTTGCCATGCTCCGAGTCTGCGACCAATCAATTCATTTTTAAAAATTAATCCTTTCAAGACTATCCAACTGAATGTTATCTCTACTGACACAGTAATAGTATTTGTCATACTTTAATCACCTCCAAATTTTCAATCATCAGTAGTTGGATATACAATTTAATTAAATTCTGATTATGCCTAAATTTTAACCATAAAATTTATTAAGATAATTTGAAATAATTATTTTTGATGAGTTACATTAATAAGAATTTTGAAATAAGTTTAAAAAAATTAAAATTACAAATTTTTATATGCTGTTTTAAATTAATCTTTTGTAAATAACATATGAGCACACATGTAAAATTGTAATTTGATATTTCAAGCGTTTACATGATTCAAGAGTTAAATATCTATTATGCGTTCTTTCGTTACCAAAATAATTTTTAAAGGAAAAAATTTACATGTCAGGCTCCAAGTATCTTATTTCAAATTCTTATGGCCATCAAATGGCTCTCTATGGCATTAAGAGTGTGTTTTTGGTAGAGGGGTGGCTGATACTATTATTAGGAAAGTAGTAAACAAGAATGTTTAAAATAATACGATACCGGAGACAACTAGGAGATAGAGAGAGAAAAGAGAAGAGAATGTAGTGCTGGGGAGGGGTGATATTATCCCGAGAGGAGTATTCCTCATTCTACGAATTGGGCATTCCCCTTCTCAAGTTTCTACTTGTTACAACACTTTCCAACCATACATCTAAGAACTGAAGAAGAAAAATTGTTAACAAAAAAGAATTGTCATCCAATCATACAACTACTAGAGTACATGACAACTTTAGTACACTCGAGGTATTGTACAATCGTAGACAGAAGGCATGTACATTTCGAATCATAAAATAAACCATTCATTCAAAAGCTATCCATGTATATCACTGATCACTAATTGAAGCCATATCACAGATCCACAATTGACGCGATCTGGAGTCACATACCCCATATGCCACGAGCCGATGCTACTTTGTTATTTGGTCTAGATGTTAGTTCATACAATATCCTTGCAAATGTATCAGAATATCTGCCATCAGTGAAAAGTATCTCTGCAAAAGCATTCTCATAGGCTAGCAACAAAGTTCTGTTTTGCGGCTCAGAAACAAGACTCTCCAATATCATGGCAGCTTTCCGGCAAACTTCTGGAACAGGATGCGGCGTTTTTATCACTTTAAGCAATCGATCTATAGCCCTGTGATTCAGAAATTTTGGCCAGTTAGTGTTGTTTAAAGAAAATACTGTCATGATTTTATCATTTCACAAAACCAAAAATATCTAAACTATATTTCATACAAGGAATACACTGCTCACCATCTCTCACTAGCAATCTTCAACCTGCAATCCATATTAACTTCAGCAAGGTTATAGAGTGCACCTATAGCAGCTGCCTGTGCATCTAATGCTGGCAAGCTGATGAGATCAATTAAACGCTTGTGTATCTGCAGTAATCAACCATTGATGATTATAATTTTTGAGTATGCAACTAATAACTAACAGGTAAGGTTACACCAATAAAATAAAGTTTAACCTGTGGAAAAAATGGAAGCAAAAAAGGCTCATTGTCAGGATTAATGATCAAACGCCCAAGTAATTCAGCAGCAGCACAATGCCAGGCTTTGACTGTAGATTCCAACATCCCCATGATAGCCTGAACTGCACGTTTCTCTCTGCAAGTAATACAACAATTTATCCATTAGTAACAGAATTAAAAAAGAATGCAAAATGAACATTCAAGATCGATCAATCACTTACGTTATTTTAATAAATGATGGCTTGGATGAGCTAAATATTCGCAGATCCAGCAGAGGAGCTAAGTTAACAATTGTCTCTAGAGCATTTGTGACAAGTTCTTCATCCTCTATCAACATTACAACTATTTTAGAGACATAACATTGGACAACACTTCTAATGATCGGGCAACACAAAATTGGATGCTAATGTTTAAAAAAATAAAAGACTTTAATCACATATTTGGGAGTTTCTAGAATCCCTCAAAAATTAGATATTTTGATAATGGCATATCTTATCAAATGTAAGATGTTCAGTAAACATTTAAATTTTAAAGGAGTGGCTTTTCTCCAGACAGAATTTGACATAAACTGGATTTGAAAAAGTCTAATTCAAAGGTTGGTTTTTGTTACAAGGAAGGGAATGATAACATCCTGTTAAACTCCTAATACCAAACCAACCAATGAGTTTTGCTCATTTTATAACAAAATGAATTACCACATGTTTTTTTACCAATAAATGTATAAAAGAAAATTAAAAACATTTTCCCAATTTTAAACCATAACCAAATGTAACATAAAAGAATGCTCACTCTGGACTTATCACATATGACTATGGGTGCATTTAGATAACTGCTTATTTAAACACTTATTCAATAAGCTCTTTTTACATGATGACTTAAGTTAGAAAGCTAATGATGAAACTTATGGAAATAAGTTGTAAACATCTTATTTTGATAAGTTATACCACAAAGCTTATTAAAATAAATTGAAAACAACTTATGAGGAGCTAATGATGAAACTTATGGAAATAAGTTGTAAACATCTTATTTTGATAAGTTATACCACAAAGCTTATTAAAATAAATTGAAAACAACTTATGAGGAGCTAATGATGAAACTTATGGAAATAAGTTGTAAACATCTTATTTTGATAAGTTATACCACAAAGCTTATTAAAATAAATTGAAAACAACTTATGAGGATCATATGTTGTTCTCAATAAGTTGTTCATAAGCAGTTTCAAACAGACCCAGTAAACCATATACAAGCCCTGTAACCCACCTCTGATTATTCATTCTATACACATTTTAATCTGCAAGAATTTGAACTTCTAGCATTTAATAACCAAACAGGAAAAAAACAGCACTCTCATACAAAATAGGTCCACTAGCCTGTAAGTAGTGCAGAGAAGAGAAGCATCTTATCTCCCAAAAATATCCTCATATACTAGCTCTACTTGCTGTCTAAAAAGACAAGCTTAGCAATCAAAAAATATCCTATTTACATCATCCATGATAATGTAAATTCCACGCAAACACCATGACAAATATGAAACAATAACAACAAATTTATTGACTCTGTCATCAGTATCATAATTACGTCCAGATTCACCCAAACGAATCCAGATCAGGGTATAACTAAATAATATTGCAGATCAACAGGAAAAAAAAAATAGTTTTAAGATAAAATTTGGTTCCTATGGTTGTCACTCATATAGGTTTTGGTCCCCATCATTTTTTCTTTGCTATAAGTCCCCATAGTTTCATTTCATATATTAAGGTGTTGGTGACTCAAGGAACAATATCTTAATAGCAAAATATAGGGAACTATCAATCATGGAATATAAGGATCATTTACTTTTGATGAATAAGAACTAACTGGATCAGAAACCACATAACAGAAAAATATAACTAATAATTAATGGTATGTGCCAAAAGCCAAATAAGTAAAAATATAGGAAAGAAAAGCTAAAAGTAAAATATATTATAAAAACCAAAACCCAAATAAGTGGAAACTGTACGGACTAAAATACATTTTAAACCAAAAAAGATCATAGTATATAACATGTGGGTATTCTCACCTACAAGATGATCTTCTATGCACTGGAAGGCTGTTTCCAAACAATGACGATGTTGGGCCATTATTACTTCATTATCTGGCATGAAAGAGAAGTTTCTGATGATATTTGAAGCACCAACAGCACATTGCTGTTTTTCTGCTCGCCCTTCGTCATCTAAATTAAATAGACTATCTTCATCATGCCATAACTCAGAAAAACGAGATTTTGTCATGCCATTCTGCTGTGTTGATTCTATACCAGCAGAGCCAGATCCTAGGCTGCATTAGGCAGAACATCCTATGATGAGATTCTCTCTCTCTACCAGCCCATCCGTCCCCAAAAGGAAAACATGTAATTAAATATCCACACATAGCGGCCAACTACAAAATCACTCTAGCAGGAAGCTGCTATTTAGAATTGTTATAAACAGATTAAATAATTTAGACTATATACATATAAATCTTAAAACAAAGAAATCAAAATGCATGACACATTCATCATTAACAATAAAAAGTCATTAGTCTTAAGCAAAAGCTGCAAAACATACAATTAAATAACAATAAAAGTCAAGGAAAAAACAAAGCGATATTACTAGTTGTACTGTGGGTGTTGCTCAGTAGATAGAAGTGTGGGATCCCACATTAAATTATGGATCTTTTTAATCCTGAAAATTGGAAGGGAAATATCAACATTGCACCTAAAAAAACCCCCCAAAATTATTTAGGGAAAAATTATGTTCATTTTTTATTAGTTTCACTCTAGGGCCACAATTGCGGCTGCTATTTGAAAATGCACCACTATTCAAACTTTGGAGTAGCCCACAGCCACTCCACACCACCATAGCACACTATTGACAACTAAAAATAGAAAACTCAACAAACAAATGAGAAATTTGACAACAACAAATTTACCCAGAACGGTGGAGACTACCAGCTGAGCCCAGTGCCTGATACTCATTCCCAAATCCAGTTACAACTGAATTTACACCTAATGTCCTGACCCTCGACGTCTTGACAAATTCCTTTGGGAGTGCTATGTCACGCCAGTCATCTATCTGTTTCAAATTATGACATGATAGAGTAACCAAAAGGGTTATAATTACTAATTTCGGTGTTTAAACAAATTTCTAGTACTCAAAAATATGACTTTTTTGTGTCGATTCCTCAAAATTTATTTATTTTTAGCCCTTAAAAGTTACAAAAATCAAATGCTTTTAGTCGTGGCGAGGGACTAAAACCACATCATCTTTATTAAATTAAGGACTAAAAAACGAAAAAAAAATTAATAGGGAACTAAAAACCAAGATATTTTCAAAGATCAAAAACATGTTTAAACCTAATTTGAATAATTGGTAGGACATACAACTTGAAGGAGCGCATCGAGCAAACCAGGGATTTTGGCAAGGGGAGTTGCATCTTTGCGCATGTCATCCTTTTCTTTAAAAGAGAGTAGCGTAAGAGTGTTCAACGCCCATATCAGCTCACTCTTAAGCCCACTTTGAAGAGCCAAAACAATTCTCTTATTATTTTGATCTGCAAAAATAACATACCGAATTGCACACCATCCACATAGCCACTTAGTTCTATGATAATGAATCAATCAATAATAGTCTCTCGTAACTTCAAATTAATTGTTTCATCATGCAATTAACAGTTAATTGCTTCTTAAAATTCAAAACCGGTTTTATAGTGCAGTGTTTGCTTGTTTGTGTGTGGGCGTGTGTAAATTCTGCCTAATTAAAACAAGATGTAAAGTCTAAAGAGAAAATTTGAGACCCAAAAATGGCAATAAGTGGTTTTAAGAATCACAAGAAAGAGAGGAAGAGAAGAAGCTATGAACACACCGGCAAAGGAGTTATGAACGTGAAGGGAAGGACCAAGAAGGGTTGACGGAGCCGCCAAATCGGCGGCCGAGGCAGAGGCAGAGGCACTGTTGCTACCGCTACCAAATGGACGCCCTCTCTTTGCCGGAGGCGCCGACCCACCTCCGGCGGCTCCACCGGACTTGCCCTGCTCCCTCTTCTGCATTTCTCTCTCTAGGGATTGTCGAGTTTGCGAAGCGATTTCAATTTTTTCGGGGGTCTTAGATGGGCTTATTTTTTTACACGTGGCCCATCATAGTTTCTGAGTCAGGCCCTTAGACCTTGAGGCTTTTAGTCAGGCCCATATGACGACCAAAAACAAAAAAGTTTATTAGTTGTGATGACAACTATAATTTTTCTTAATGTAAAATATTTTTTAAAAACTATTTTTGAGTAAGAAACGAAGTTTTTTATAATTTCTACAAAATTTACAAAATTATAATGTCAAAAAATTGCATATGCTCATTTTATATTAAAAATATTAGTTTAAAATATAAAATATAATATACTCTAAATGAATGGGTTAGATATCCATTTATAAAATATGGTTAATGAATAGGTTAGATATTTTTTATTAAAGGAGTTATAGATGAATTAGATTATTTTAATACGGTTTTAATCGATCATAAATAGATTTTTGGGGCCGAAAAGCTATGGGCTTTATATAGGCAACGGACATAATGAGTGTTGCAATAGTGGGCCTAACCCACAAGGTTTTGAAAATTAAAAGCAAAAAATTGGGCATTACGGGAACGAATAGGACGTGTAGGACAGGGGAACAATAATGAAGTGGGATCAAGCATGTGGACCTTACTCCCTCAACTGTATGATTATAATTGAACAAGATATCATATTTTTTCCAACTTAGGCTGTAATTGAACAAGGTCCACCCTCTCACACTCCACAAATTGTCGCCCCAATACTCTTTTTTCTTCTGACAATGCTGCTGTGGTGACCCTCCCCATTTACAATTCCCCGTAACCATTCTTTTTTAGTCATTCACAGTCATTGTATTTCAGATAATATATGTCAACAAATCAATTCAATCTTTTTTTTTATCCACAACTGAATGAGTAATTTTATACCAGATGTTTTCAATATTTGCTGTAACTTCATAAAAATTTAGCTTTTGACTAAGTTCAATAATATCATGTGATCCGTATAATCAACTTTACTTAATAGGATAAGACTTATTTGTTGTATAATTAAATGCTCAATTTTGCTATAATGGAGTAAAATAAAGACTGCTGTTGTTAGCTCTAGTAAGAGGTTTGGTTTGAGTTAGATAGGAGGAGGGAAAAAACGACAGTTGCAGCTTATGGTTACAAGGACGACGAACAAACAAGTGGTTCAACCAATCAAAGATTTCTCAACTAGATAATTTAAGGTTTTGCTGAGGTATTGATCATAGAGGACCTACTTTTGGGTTTGTTATGGGGTCCTTAAAGTTGCAACCATTTGCTGCCTTGGTTAGGAGTTGACAAGTACACAACATTGAAGGAAACTAATAATAATACAAGGTAGTTTGGCATGTTCTTTGGTATGATTGATGTTATAAAAGAATAAAATTACCGCCCCTCTCCTTTTAGTTTATTCCCTAGTTGTGTCCATCCGTATTATATATTCCGGCAAACTTTGTTTAATGTTGTTCTTTACTTTAGTACCTAAGGTTCAAGAGTTGGTAATTTGATATCTTTTGCCGTAGACTATGCATTCTGCCATATTCTCTGGTATGATTGAGTTAAAGCAGACAATGATAGCTGGTTTTGGGCACCATACCTTTAGTTCTCACAAATGACAAAATATGTACACAGTGTTAATGTCAGCTAGGGTGCAAGGTCAGGGTGTAATGTAAGCCATAGTTCTATGAATCCAAAGGAACACAGTGTGTTAGTTTTCTGCCTCTATAGGCTTCTGCTTATGGCTATAAAGTTAAAAAAACTCCTTGTAATTATTCCCCCGAATTCCAATGGTGGGTCCTCAGCTTTTAGCCTTATTAATGTTTTTTTGTTATTATTAACTGGAATTTCAAAATCATTAGTCTTTAATACAGTCCAATGAAATGATCTGGGGGGACCTAAAAGGCTCAAACTGAGAGTGCATGAAGCATGATGTAGATTTTCATTTTCTCTTCATCATTTTCTTAGGAACATTGCCTGGTCAGCTATAACTCCGGGAGCAAATGAGGAAAATAAAAGGAGGATGAGCTTTTTTTGCAATAATCTTCTGGACCACTGATGTGTTTTTTAATATCAAGAAATAGCTAAATACAATGTAATTGATACATTATCGTTACGTTGTTAATCATGAAATAGGCAAATTATGCAAAACATCAAACAGCTGTAGATGGGCCAGCTGATATACATGTATAATATATGCTTTTCGTAGCATCTAATGTTGATTACTGTTTTTACAAAAGGTACTTTCCTTGACCCTGCCTGTCTTGTAGCATTAGCTGTTCTAATAATAATGTTACTTCATACATATCCCTATACTTTTGGTGTTGATAATTCACAATAATGAACTTTATGCTCTACCTAATATTATAAGGAGAGTTCACATCTCAGCTGTTCTTATCTTATCTAAATTTGTTTTAGACTTTTTGTTTGATGGGAGGGGTATCCTAGTAATAAATAATAATTTTTAATCAAAATTTAAAGGTAATATGATTCTCAATTCAGAGGCACTATTTGGGTGCTTATCCAAGGTTTTGCCGCACAATTGTACGTGTAATATTTTGCATATGTTGGATAATTAAAACTTTAAATGTTATCCAAAATCTGCATTCACTTAGCCACTTTCAATTAGTTAGCTCATATACTATAACTTCTTCTGAATATTGCTGTCTTAGCATCTTGAATTGGTTTGAATTTAAACATGGGAATTGGCTATCGAACCTTTGGTTTGGTAATCGTCTATTTAGTGATAAGTGTGTAGTCTCCCTCTCCTAATTCAAGTTTAAATTCTGTGTACAGTAATAAGAAAAAAAATCGGTTGGAATCAAATCATTGGAACTTTTCGTTATTTCCAAAATGTCACCCTCCATGAATAATCTTCTCTCTTCTACATCCCATAATTTTAACCATACTTTTGGTGGTGTGTTCCGATCTTACACGCTTAAAAATTGCTGGGAAACAACAGTGAATAGTTTTCTGTTTTTTGGCGAAAGTCTTCTTTTATGTTAAATAAACTTTAAGCTCAACAACGGCGAGAACATGTTATGTGAGGTTGATTCCACTTTGTTAAATCGCTTTCAATTAAAAAATTAAGATAATAATATTGATTTTTCAAGTTTGAAATTTGATCTCCCTCAGCTATTGGCCTTTCTAAGGAAATTCAACCCATCTAGAACTTTTCTTCAATGTCAGTTTAACTTTGAATAATTGGCCCAACCAACTCCCACAACATAGCGTTATCTGATAGAGATAAGTGAACCAATACCATTTTAACATCAACCAAGCAGAGTTTCAAGCATAATTTCTAGGAGTCAAAATGCACCATGTCATGCACATTTACATCTCTAGAAGTACAATTAATGCATGTGAACCTAGTTTGGTTATTATTTTAACTTGTTTAATTGATCTGAACTAAATTTATAATTTTTGCATTAAATTAAAATGTATTAAATTTTATTATAAACTTACTTTTAATAACATATACAAATTATATTAACTAACTTGCTTTAAAATAAAACTAGTTCTACAAAATTAATTTTATCCAAACTCAAATTTATAAATGCTCATTGAATGTTATACTAAACTTTCCTATAGAATGATGGGTGGATTTACTTTTATTTCTTTATCATTTGAAGGGTGGCACAATGTGAGTATAAAAATAAAGAAGTTCCACTATAAGATGATGTCCACCTTGTGACAAATTAGAAGCCTAGGCAATTGTGGATTAGATGTGGTTAAATTGCGTGTGTGGGGCACTCTAACCTTTGTTATCTTATCAGATCTCAGTAGCACTGAGCAGTGGCAGTACCAAAAAGGGTAACCATATAACATAACATAATAGGAGCTGGAGAGTAATTCTGGTCCATATCAATGTGACACGATTGCTGCTTTGGCATATTCGCAGAAGCAAAAATTAGATTCTTCTTGAACCAAATGTAAAGGGATAAAAAAAAAAAGGCAATGGGCCTAAACCATGAAAGTGATCACAAGATAATGGTCATTTCATTATGGCAAATATGGTAAAGGCAGTGCAATCAGACAACCACAACGGATGCACTAGCACTGTGCCGCGGACACAGGCTCTTGTACAAATTTATATGTATAAAGTAATCTACTAAAAGGAGTAAAACCTTTTTATTTTTTAGCATCCTTTATTTTCATCTCAAAATGTCATTTACTGGATTAGGATTATGCCACTAGTTTCTAGGATTCCTTCAGCTCCAGGAGCAGACACATGAAAGGGTAAGCATTGTATGTAGAATCTCAAGATCCAACTCACTCTATTTTCTAAAGTTAATTTTTTTTTAATTGTCTCTGAATGTTTATGATTCCTGTGATATATATTGTTCTGAAAAGAGTGATGCAAGTTGTCCTTTGCTCAATAAGTTAATGAATCTTATGCTATGTTTTTTTTACTTGATGTTGATGGTGTTACTTCACCACACTAGGTACAAATAAAAACAACTCATGACCCAATGGCAGCAGAAAGATAAAAGATAAACATAAGCATTGAATTTCCTCAGAGGGTAACAATAAGTAAAATCTAAAAGCACAAAAGTGGCCCATGTCATCTAATTATAATAACATAAATGAAAATAACATCTTACTTTTTATTTTCTCTCCTTCTTCATTGCATACACTTAGAAAGCAACCTTTTACCAAACGCAGCTCATTGGTTTAGAGTTAATCAACGGTGGTTTTCCGCATAAAACTGTTTCTCCTTCTGCCGTTTCGAACGGGGATTTAGCTTGAAGAACGTATTGAAGAATCAAAAGGTGAAAAATATTTTGAGGTTACAATTGATTCAAGTTTGGGGTGGGATGGAATCACATTAATTTGATAGTCGTTGGGGTTTGATAATTGTTGATATTCAATTCAATGAACAAGTCTCTTTCTCCATTTCGGCATCAATTTTGTCGCATATGACTCAATGACTCAGTCCTCTCTCCCCAGGAACATTAATTTGCAACTTGTGGTCTAAACATCACAGGAGTGGACCAATCATAAATTATTCACCCCTGCAAGAATCAAAATGTACAATAATAATCAATTTATTGAAAATAAAAATAAATAAATACTTTATTTTTAATAAAACTTACTATTATTAATTATTTAAATTCAATTCTTAACATCTTTTTAATAATGATAATAACAAGTAAGAGCAGTGAAACTAATATGATATCATATGGTATACATTAGACAGTGATTAAACATTTTGTGCGCGTGGGGTCATTAAACGTTGATTTTTGAGCTTGATTGAGAGCGCTGCATTTCTACTTTTCCTTTCTATTATGAAAACTTTGTGCGTTACATTTATTTTTCGGACTCCTTCGATTCAATGATTGGATGTGCTCATGCACATCATTAGGGGTTGTACAGAGGCTCCTACACCTGTAATGAGAAAAGATTCAATTACATCACAGATTTTAAATTTCAAAGTTAATGTAAACCAGTTTTCATTTTGCTCCATAAATATAACCCAGTTTAAGTTGTCTGTGTACACAATATAAAAAATAAACACTGATGTTTCGGTATAACGTCTGAATATTATTAAGTCAAAATAAAATTTTAAATCATTAATTAAAAATATATTTGCGATTATTTTGAAATTTTATAAATTTAAGAAAAAAGTGAATATTATAGTTTTAAATAATGAATATTATATTTAATAAAATTAAATAATAGATAATTTGAAATTAAATAAAATATGCTTCTATTAAATTAAAAAATAAATATTTGATGTAAAAAATTACTTATTATATAATAAAAAGAAAATTAATTTATAAAACTAATCACATTTAAAAAAAATTCTAAAAACATCTTCTTAAAAATTCAAAATTACAAATTATATATAAAAGTTTATTCCATAGCTACTGCTCTTTGTTTCAGTTGAATCACTTGTCACGCATTGTTACTTTAAATACTTAAAAATTATTATTCATAATAATATGATCCTGTTTACAATTTAAAAATCTATAAAATAAAAGTGCATAAAATTAGTTTTTTTCTCTTTAAATTAATCGACTTTGTTAACTATAATTTTTAAGCTTAAATTTAAGCAATTACTGATAATAATTTTTATTGAAAATAAAATATTTATTATTTTATATTTTTAATTTAATAAATATTTTTTATGCTTAAATTTAATCTTAAAAATTAAAATTAAAAAAATCATAAATTAATTTACAGTGCCAAGTTCATTCCTTCTTTTCAGCTATATTGAAAAAACAAAGCAATTGAAGTTTAACCAAAACTAAGATATTACATTAAATGTCATTTTGATATAAATGGAGGCCAAAAAAGAGTTGTTTACTGTAATTTAATAAATAAATTTAAAATATGGTTTTTATTCAATTTAATTTTTAACCCTTTATATTTACAAATATAACAAAAGTTCCTGCTTCAAGAAAAAAACATAAATGTAGATTGATTTTCTTTTCTAAATTGTATAAATTAGGACAACTCTAAATACATTTGTTTTAACCGTGAACGTAACAAGTCATAGAAAAGATTTTCCCGTATGATTAAAGCAATACATAAAAATCTATTCATTCATTACAAATTGATAATTTTATTAATTAAGTCAACTAACACTTCCGTCCCTTCCATAATTTAGTGGTATACTTTTGATTTGATAGGTATATAGTTTATTCGATCAATAAATTATGTCAATCAAACCACGAACAAAATATCCAAACTAAATATATTGTAATTAAGAATATTATTATTATATAGTGTCATAATATTTAATAAATTTAAGATATCACTTATTGTTGCATTAATTAATTAATAATTATGTATAAAAAAATATACTAAATTACCTTTAAACTAAACTATATAATTGAATACAAGGATAACAAATCTGACAACAAACCAACAAAAATAAACAGAGAGAATCGGTGGATTTTAAATGAGAAATTATATTTAAAATTGAATTTAATTGACAGGTATGGACAATATATATATATATATATATATATATATATATAAATTATTGTTATCTAATTATGATTTATTATATCATAAAAATAATTAATTTAAAAATTGTGTGTCATATTTTAATTGATTCATAATATAAATATGATTTTATTAATCATATATTAAAATTAAATTCTTATATATGTATAATTTATTATCGTTGCAAACCACCGTGAACGTAATACGAGTAATATCTTAGATGTTGAAGATCCATTGGAAGTCCAGGTCTACCATATGAACAAATTCGATGTTATCTTCATTTTGATTTATATATATGTTTCCTTTGCATTACGCGTGGTGAACCTTTCATATAAGTCTTGTATATTATTCTTTGTTTTCAGTGTTTCATCTTGATATATTAATTATTAAAACATTAAAATAATTTAGATGAGATATTTTTTATGCTTAAAAGTACATTCGTGCAAGTATATGATTAAAAACATTAAATTTTAATTTGAGTTGCGAAAGAAATTAAGGTGGCCTTGAGAGTATTTGTGATATTTAATAATCCATTTCTAGGTTTGGAAAATAAATTTATCTTATTATATCATATTTTTCAGAGCTTATTGCCAAAATAAAAAATATATTCTCAACTTTATGCAAATACTTTTATATATTATAAAATTAATATCATTAAAGGCAATTTTATTTAACTTTAATCTAATGATCATACTCTACATTATATGACTTGTGACGATACTTACATTGCTTGATTTCCATTATTAATATACAAATTCCAGCCAAAAGAATCCTACCGAGAGAACAACATTTTGTGGATAATATATTATTGTAAGTAGAAACAATACTAATACTAAGATGAGTGAGGAGGAAGTTTGGAACCTAGATCTTAAAAAGATCATAATAATAAATAAAAATGAGTACGTAACCACCAAATAAGCTGTACTGTCTTTGATGCAAGCAACCTATTGACATATTAATCACATCAATTTTATAACCCTAGATAGTACTGCGTGGTTTGATAAAATAAACTTATGTTTGCTTGACGCAATAAATGTACAACTCTTTTTCTGAACATGTCTTGTGGTTTATTTGTGGAACAAGGAAGTAGCATGATACATGATGAAAATGGTCACTCTTCTTCAAGAATTTAAAATATACTTTGGATATTGCAAGCAACATGGAGATAACCCCAAACCCTGCGGATTTCACTTCCCCTTCAAAGGGTCATCTATTTATTATATATATGACAAAAAATCATTACTTAAACCAACAACAATAGAAAATTTAACACTTTTATAGAAAGTTTATTATATTTTTGTTCTCTAAGTTTCATTTAAACTTTACTTTGGTCGTTTAATTTTTTTTACAATTTAATTTACTCTTCCAAATAAATTTTTAAGACAAAATAATTCGTTAACTTTGTTTTGTCTATTAGATTAACCGAGACTTTTAAAATAAACACTTTGGATGCATTTTAGTATGAAATCATTGTCCAAAAATTTTACACAATCAATTGAATAAAGAATTACAAAACTAAATACAAAAGGTTAGAGGATATACCAAATCGGAACTTCATTTAAAAATATACAAAAAGTATATTTTAAATTATAATTTAATAATATTTATACAATTAAAAATATAACTAATTTTTTTAATTGATAAAGTAATTCCTTCTAAATATATAATACATTTACATGTTTAAGAACTACACTCAAAATCATTATGTTAAAGGAATCTATATCAATTGATTAACATGTTAGATAATTAACTACAATTGATTTCTATTTTTTATTAATATTAAATAATAAAAGTGAAAGTTGAATGAATGTGAATTAATGATATAATAATTTTACAATAAAAATGAAATGAACAGGAAGAGGACCACAGGCGATGCACAATATGTATATGCATAGGGCCATGTCAGAGTGGATCGTCATCATATTGATAAGTATTCAGTAGCAAAAACAAAGAAAACACTCTCTTTTCTCACTCCTCAGTTAGGGTCCTGACTGACTCTTCCGAACAAAGCAGACATGTCAAATCACTATTGGATAAAGGCTCTTCACTTTCTTTTCTTTTTTCTGAAACTCTCACTCTTTCTCTCTCCCTCTGTTTCTTACATTCCTCAGCATATGTGCAACACTCCATAAAGTTCCACATTTCCTTATCATTCTCATCCTTATTTTTTCTATATTTTTATTTCTACTTATTTACTAACAAGTGATTTCAGGTATTCATAATAAATTATAATAATGTATTTGTTAAATTATTAGAATTTTTAAAAAATTATTTTAAAAAATTATCTTATCTTTCTATATTTTGTCATCAAAAGAACAGAGTAACATGGAAGGACCTGTATGAAAATTGAAAGCTCCCACCATTGCTTACCGTGTGGGTGAGCTCACAGACACACGCTGATCTGGTTTTCGTGTGAGTTGGGGCAAGCTCGAAAAAATCAAATTTGCATTTCCTAAGCAATCTCTCCCCATCAAATGGGCAAAAAACAAACATTAAAATCAAATTTGGATAAAACAATACATTTAAAATAATAATAATAATAAAGCGTTGCTGTCTTAGAGGTTAGGTGTGAGGTTGCTTTCGCGAGGTTATATGTTATTTTATAATATTTATTGTTACAAAGTTTTAAAAAATAGTTTTTTTATTTAACTTATTTAAAGAGAATGAATGGGACCCATATTTTTTGGGTCTGACAGGAGAGCTTTGAGATGGACCCTACTCACTTTATAAGTGTGTTACAAAATTAGTAATCTTTTAAATGCTTATTTCCTATGATATTATCCTGCATATTGTAGTACATCACAATGGATTACCAAGGGACCCACTGTAATGATTGTGAATTATTTATGTTTAGTACATAATAATATCATATTTTACAACCAAAGAAATGTGCATAATTATCACAAATTACATGAATAAATATATTTTCATAAAATCTACACACACAAAATAAAATACATAGTTTTAAATTTAATTAAAATATATTAATAGCATCAAATTTTATATTATAATTTAATTATTTTTATATTTAAGAATATTTTCATTTTTTATATTAATAATACATTAAAATTTAAAATTATATTAAAGTTAGTGAAATTATACTTGTAATCTTTGTTATGTTCTTTTCTTATAACGTTACCGGACCCAAAAAAAATCACATAAAAATATATATTTTCTGAAATCTAAGACAAAGTACACAACAGACGAAAAATATATTATTGAGCCATTATCCAAGGACTTGTTTGTTTAAACAATAAAACATAACTTTCACTTTCTTCAATATAGAAGAGAATTTTGCTAAAGAAAAAACAAACTTACTTTAGCCAGACAGAAGTTGTGAACCAATAAACAAATAAGCTCTAAAGTGCTTTGGTGTGAAAACTTATACTACACCAATTTGACTGGAGTGCATAAATATGGTAATGAGTAGAGTACTCTCTAGTATTCATTTTTATATTTATATTTTAAAAAAATATTCATACCTAGTTTTATATTTGTATAGGTATGAATATTAATTTTTATAACTATACTTTTTGGATACTTGCATATCCATTTTATATTCATTAACTGCGTTTATTTAAGAAAAAAATATTCATAAAAAAAATATGTTTATATAATTTCACAAAAGTAGTATAATAATATAAAAATTCAATATGTAGTTACCGAATAAGATATAAATATAGATAAAAAATAAATATTCAAATATCACAAGTGTTAATGTATCTTAATACAATAATTTTCTAAACCAAAATTCTTAAAAACAATAAGTGAAACTAAACACACAAGTTATTTGTCTGCGATGATCCTATCTTATGTGAGATTCGATCGATCGGTAACATCAGAGCGACAACAAAATAGATTTGCATAATAGGTGGCCCTTCGTATGGGGTCACTTGGTGACCTCTTGTGATGACATTGACAACTAACTTTAATGAATAATATTTCATAGTTGGTATTTTTTAATGGAATAGAGAGTAGAATTAGGGCAAAAAAGTTCAAGTACTAACAATGAAAAGTGGATACATAAAATATTTTTTAAAACTTTTGAATTTGAAATCATAAAAAAAATAATAGATTTAATTATATATATATATATATATATATATATATTAATACTAGTATTTTTAACTCATGTACTATATGAAAGTATTTTATCAAAAATAAAAATTTTTAAAAAATTATTTTAATGAATTAAATATTTAAATGTATATAAATTTAAAAGAAAAATTTGAATAAAAGATAAATGGTCACAATAAAATTTTATAATAAAGAAATATATGTGTATATAAAAAAAATTAAACTTTTTTATCTGAAGAAAAAATTAACAAATAAGAATTAATAATAATTTTTTATATTTTATATTTTTTTTAAAACTTTTTTTAAACGTAAATAAATAATAAAAATAATATTATTTAGATTCAATAAATTATAGTTATACTTGTAATGCACATGTTGCATAGAAAAATATTATTTTAAATTAAAATATAAAAAATAAAATTTAAATATTATCAATAAATAATAAGTTTATGATAATAGTAGGTGATTGTAAAATTTATAAAATACTTACAATATGTTTATTATTTATCATTCATTTTATGATTTAAATATCAGTATAATTTTATTAACAAAAATATATATGTGAAAAATATTTTATATGTGTGTCATATATAAATAATATTTAAAAAAAAAAGTCAATCTCATATCAACTATGCAATAATTAAATTTTATTAGCCTAATTAAACGATATAAAATAGTAAATAAATTTTTCTATTAAAAATACAAACCAAAATAAATTTGTTGGTTTACTTTATTATTAAATATATTTTTATACTAATCTTATATAACTTCACATAAGTAATATAATAATACAAAAATTTAATACAAAGCTGTAAAATAAAGTTAAAGCATATATATATATATATATATATATATATATATATGTGTGTGCAGGTATGGGGCGGGTGAGTACTTAGATACCTATACCTGCACCCACACCCGTACTTAGATACCTATACCTGCACCCACACCCATATCTGTATCCATGTAGCAGGTACATACCTTATTTATTGTTGGTAAATTTTGTGGGTGCTAATTGGTATCTGTATCCATGTAGCAGGTACATACCCTATTTATTGTGGGTAAATTTTGTGGGTGCTAATTGGGTACTTTACTCATTGCCTTTTCTATGAGTGTAGGTGCTAAATAAAGAAAAAATATATATTATTTGTTTATTTTAAAATTAATTTTATATTTTTAAATATATATTTAAACTATATTTAATTATATATTGTGAATTTAAATATATCATATGAAAATTTAATTCCTAAAGCAAACAAAAATAAAAAATAACTATAATACATTTAAATTTCATTAAATGATAATAATCTTACACTCTTTATGTTTATAAATTTTTAAATATATTTTTATAATAATTTTTTATCTGTACAATATTATATAATATAAAAAATATATAATATTTTTATTAGAAATTATAAATTTTAATAAAAAATTATTATACATAATTTTGTACAATATTGCAAAATTAAAAAAAAAAAGTTTACTATGCATGTGGACTCGCATGAGATGGCATGTAAATTCATCTTTACTTTACAGGAGAAAGCATTAGCGTTAACAGATACTTGAGGTTAAATCACACACTTCCGTAGTCAAACACTTCCTTAGTCAAACTGTAGTCTTATTTTGATCATAGCGCTTCTGATCTTGATTTTGTGCAATTCATGGCACCTTCCCAGTGCAAGTCTAAGTAACCAAGTTACAACCCCAGGTCAGAGTCAATTTTTCATTACTTAAATTAACTTTAGATAGACTGTTTATTTTTAACTGTCTTTAAAAACTAAAATAAATAAATGATTATTCTTATGTAAAATAATCTGAACATTATTCCCTCATTTTGAGTATTTTTTTTTTCTGCTTTTTTATTGGAAACTGTGGATTATAATATATATTTACTGCCGCACGTTTATTTTTACCATGGGGGTTAAAAATTTTCCCGTTATTATTTTACTATACAAAATACATATTCTGAGTCTGAAAAATTAACACTACAGTACCATAAAAACATAAAATTAGGCATATTCTGTCAGGTTTCTTTTCTATGGCCTTGGCCCTTGGTTAGGTGAGGGAAAGGAGGAGTAGAGATTTTCACTTTTCACTTTTCACTTTTTTTTTTCTTTTGCAGTACTACAAAATTTTTAAGATAGAATAGTAAGAAATAAAAAAAATACTTTTCTAATAGTCTATTTTTAAGTGGTTTATTCTCAATTTTCCCAATACCCACGAAACTCGAGATACCACGGGCCTTCTTCCTTCCATCTTGCGTTTTGATCAGACCTCACCATGCCATATTTACTTTATGAACATTTTGGTTCAAATTTATTTCAATATAATCTTAATAAATATCATTACACAAGGAAAAAATTATTTAACTTGGATTTGCGTATCTAAAATGCTTCTTGATCTTTGTCCTCACAAAAGTTTAAGTAATTACTAATCTGGCATTCATGAAAAGATGAGAATATTTAAGAAAGAAAAGTTTCATCCTCCTTTGTCTCCTTACAAAGGGACCATAGCGTTGTAAGTTGTAACTCTACACCAAAAGAAAATTCTTAAGTTGAAAGTTCTAGGGTGTAAGTTAACTCCTCTCTGCACTTTCTCAATCATGAAACAAACCACTCTCCCGAAAAAAAGTAAAATAAAAAGTAATTACTATTCAAAACCAAAAAGAAAAATAAAGAAAATCCTGATCATGGCAGAAGCAGTGTACTGACATTTGGGAAATCGAAGCAAAAGAATCTCTCGGCGCCATGCATGCATCCTCAGGTGTTTTTTCAGTTTTTCTCAACTTTAGATATTTCTGAATTTCAACTATTTTATTTTATTACAGAGAATATAGTAGCTTCTTACAGTTACATTGTAACCCAAAAACAAAAGAAAAAGAAAAAGTTGCTTCTTACAAAGTTCCCCTTGCCAACAAAAAAACAAAAGAAGGGAAAGCAAATTAAAAAAAAAAAAACAGAGCCTTATCCGAAATTTTCTCTTATATTTTAAATTTTTAATTTAAATTAAAAAAAAAACAAAAATTTGTTCTAGGCCTTGTCCTTGAGGAGAGAGGCCAATCCGGTCACCACCTTAGCTCCTCTTTCAATGCTCTTCGGCTTCACCGCCGGGGGTTGCCATGCCGGGGCCATCACCGCTGACTCTGCCTTCTCTCCAACGAAATAACCCTCCAGCTCCTGCGGCGACGTTTTCTCGCCGAAAATCAGTTCCAACTCACCACAACCGCCCTCCGTCAACGCCGCGTCCCCATTGGAGGACTTTGTTTCCGGCACGGCGGCGACATGGACGGAGGAGGACGGGGGTTGCTTTGCCCTAACAGCAGAGGGAGAGAGCCACTTAGCGAGCATGTAATCGCGCTTCCTCCATGGCGGAACGTGCATCCCTTTTTTCTTCAAACTCTGCTTCGCCGCCTCCGACACGATCGATACGATTTGCCCTAACCTCTCCGATCTTCCGACGAAGATGAACGGCAGCGATTGAAGTATCGCCTTGTACGTCCCCGTCGATCTCGCAATCTCAAACTCCGATCGAAAATCCACATCAACGATCAACCTTTCCTCTTCCACAATCACATCGATGAATTCATATTCCCCTGAACCAAACACACACTCAGTCAAACACAAACTCAATTTCAAATTCAAATTCAAAGTTAATCATGACTGAACTTGAGAGGAATTTGGAAAGTAGAAAAAGTCAGGTAAAGGACCGTACCGGCAGGGCAAGAAGAGGTTTTATCCCATTTGGATTTGCAAACGGAGGAATCGTAGCCGAGGGACGAAAGGCCATCGGCTACGACCTTTCTAAAATCATCTTTTCGCTTGTACGACTTGCCGTTTTTCTCAACGATCCTCGCCACGTCAGCTAACAGGTTCCTCTCGCCGACGCTCGCGCAAAGAATCAAGCTCTGCAACAGTACCCCAAATTACGTTTAAATTAAATTAAAGTTAAAAGTCAAAGAGAATTTGTTAGTGGCATTTGTTCCACCTTCAGCGTTTCGGTAGCGTCGGTGATGGACGATGATTCGGTTCCGTTTCCGGCGGAAGGTTGAGCTCCGAAGAGGTCGCAATCGTCCTCGTCGGAGCTGTTGGCGTTGAAGCAGTTGCAGCGGTTGCGACCGCATTTCGGAGGCTGTGGTTGCTCCTCCATGAAATTCTGCACCATTTTGGCCAAGCAAACCGAGCTCGGCTCGAACTCTCCATCCTTGTTGTTCCTCTGTAACTGCCGATCGAACACGAACAATCTTCTCAAGCGTGATTTTAGCACCGACTCGTTCCGAACCACCACCGCTTCCTTCACTCTCTCTGATTCGATGTCGATCGCAATTGGTTGGATCTTCAAAGGTGCCATGCCTATGACCTCTCTCTCTCTCTCTCTTTCTATCTCTCTTTGTTATGCTAATTTCTCAGAGCTTCAAATTTCACTGACACATCACGGTTACAAGTCAAAATGGGAACCCAGTCAACACACATTCATCGATCCTACACCAGTCAATAACTCACGAATTTGGCATGTTCTTAAATGAAACGGGAAGAAAG
Source organism: Abrus precatorius (assembly GCF_003935025.1). Taxonomy (NCBI): domain Eukaryota; kingdom Viridiplantae; phylum Streptophyta; class Magnoliopsida; order Fabales; family Fabaceae; genus Abrus; species Abrus precatorius. The sequence continues at coordinate 12,628,935 of NW_020874417.1, forward strand.
GTTAGAAGGGGCAAAAAAGAGAGAAATTGTGTGTACTGGTTTCTTCTAGGCTAAGGGAGTGAGGGTTTCGAGGTAAGGGTTTTCGTGGAACACGTGGCGGCGGTGGTCAGAGAGACGGGCATTGTTCATCGACGGGGAAGTTAGCGTAGCCGGATTGTTCATTCTCCGGCGATGGAGGAACTAAAAGAGGAGATGTTTTAACTTTTTATTATGGTTTTGTTTGGTTTTTCTTTCGTTCTGGATTAGGTGACTGAGGGAGTTTGGGTTTTATAACGAGTAATGCCTGCTGACTTGGACGGGCTTGCCATGTGTCTTCCACGTGGCATCCGATTTTTGGACAACGTTCTTTGCTAAACGCACCCGCTTCGCATCGATGCTCTTCCCCCGGGGCGTTTCACTTGGCGACGCGTGGCGTGAATGATTGACTGAAATTACGGTGGAACCCTTTCCTGTGAAAAACATCTGCATTGCATTGATTGATTGATCATATCGCTTTCTTTATTTTTTTTAAAATAATTATGATGGATTTTAAATTCGGAAAGAAACAAAAACTAATGATGCGTAGGAGTGGAGAGATGGTGAACTTTATGGCGTGTGTGTGAAGTCCATGCTGTGAAAGATGTGTGCACCAAAAGCTATGGACGCGTGTAAGTAGATCTATGGCCCCAACAACTAATAAATTATATATATAAAAGATATTCAATTACATAGTATAAACACACTCTTATACTCTTAATAATTTCATAAATAATATAATTTTTATTAATCTAATTGTTTGAATCATAATTTTGTATTATTTTAATTATTTGTGTTCAAATTTTTAAAATTAAATATTATAAAATACAATCATGAGGTTTTTATTGTTATATAAAAATTAGATATTAAATAATTTTATATTTATTTAAAATTTTACAAACATAATTATATAATTAAAATTTTAATTTAACGGTTAATTTTATATAAAAAAACATGAATTTAGTTAGAAACGTCAACGCCTTTATTAATCAGGTATTTTTATGTGTATAACTATGATATTAATTCCCCGAGTCGAGCAGTTTTCAGAGTTACAATTTTGAGATATAAATTTTCAAATTTTAAGTAATATTTCTTTAGAATTACAGTTTGTTTATAGAATTTAATTAAAATATGTTAATATTAAATATAATGTAATGTTTAATACGGTGTTTAAGACACGAGATTAGATTATTTAATAAATTAATTTTTTAGTTGAGCTTTTTTATTTAAATCATATTATTTAGTGTTTTCGTTAAGAGTTTAGTTTAAAACTATTATCAAGTTAGTTTGATAAAGTAAATGCATAATTTTATAAGTTTGATATTGAGTAGAATACGATATTCTCTGGAATATTGTCATTTAATCATGAAAGTTTTTATCGCTATGTAAGGGTAGGCAAAATAGGCAATTGTTGAAGGCCAACTAAAATAAAAAGAGGGTAGAACAAATGTATTATTTGGATAAATAAAAATAATTAAATTTAGTAAATAAATAAAATATTTCCATTTACTTGAATGAACGAAAAAGAGTGTAACAAAACTATATAATTTTTTTTTACAATATAACAATAAATTAAAACATTTTACTATAATATTTTTTAAAAAAAATTAATACGTTACATAAGAAATTAATTAATATTAAAAATAAGCAAAATGAAAATTCCCATCTCCTTCCCTTTTCACTTCCTCCCATTTTAAGGGGAATTTTTTAGCTCTACTCTATTTATTCATTCCTTGGCCCTCTTTCTACACCCAACCAATCAACAACAACAACAATAATATATTTAATGCTATACATGTATTTTATTTAAAAATTAAAGTTTATTGAGTTTCATATAAGTCTAGACCTATTTATTTAGCTAGAGGTATTATTTTTACTAATTTAAAATATCTTATTACGAAGTAATCTTTCAAAAATGGGTTTCTATATCAAACTGAGTGTTTTAAAAAGGGTAAATTATTATTTTTTATATATATTAAGTTTGAACCTTAACTTCAAAATCAAAGTCAATATCAAGCCTCACAAAGCTTAATTCAATTCAACTCATTTCCATCCCTAACTCTGAACTTACACGTAGGAAAGAATCTATCACATTGGAAGAAGTAGAGGTCATCATGCATTCATGTGGTAAGCCAACATTGACGTGATAATAATAATAATAATAATAATTCATTTAATACATCTAGTTTCACTCAATTATTCCATCTAATGATTATAAAATGTTGGAGAAAATAGAAAAGTAAATTTCCTTTTGGGTTAAAATTAAAATTCCTTTTGCGTATCGTATAAACACAGTGTCAAAATATACTATCATTGTGATCTTCAGAAACTTTATATATCCTAAATGTAAAATTGATTTTTACATGTTTATTAAGAAGATCGACCCTACGTCCGTGGTGAAATTTGATCAAAACTTTAGATTAAACAAAATTATAAAAAATTCATTAATGTAAAGTTGAAAAAGACACATGCTAATTTTATAATTTTATCCAAATTTAATATAAGACACTACAAAAAGATGCAATATATACTGATGATTAAATATTAAATTTGTCTTTATTACTTATTAATGTAGTATTTATTTACTTAAATTAAATTTTTCAATATAATATAATAACATTATACTAACAATATAATACATCATACTATCAATTTTATAGGATGAAAAATTAATAACTATTACTAATATAATACATTATATTATTAGTATATATAGATAATGGTAATAATAAAATTTAATATTTATACATAAAATTATAAAAACAAAAAAAAATTAAGACCCAATATATTCTTTGTATTTGATACAGGGTCACAAATTTAAAAAGAATGTCTTTTTATATCAACAGTTATAATTATTTTAATATTTTAAAAATTTAAAAATATTTATATTTGTTTATGATAAATCATTAACTCTCAATAAAAAATTGCACAACACTTCTAACAAGTGTTTTTTCATACATTATTATTAAAACTCTTAAATTTTAAAGCTCGGCTAACACTTAAGCCGTTCCTTCTGGTTTAATGTTTATTATAAACACATACAATGTTATTATTAACAATAATATAAAAATGAGTAAGATTGACTTTTCAAGACGCTAATACAGCGAAGGATCAAATTTATACTGTAGTTATTGACAGTGAGCTAGGATTGTTTGATACGATGGCATGAATTTTGTTCTTATTTATTTAATTCAATTATAAATTATATAATTACTATACTTTTTTTAAAATTAATTTTGATATACCATCGTTATAAATATTTTTACACTATACATTGACTAAAATTATTAAAACTATAATTTTTAAATTAATTATCACAGACATTAATGATTTTTAACAATATATAGTAAAAAAATTATATAATTAATATTTTTTTTAATTTAAATTTTTACATTAACTATTTTATTTCAAAATTATCTTTTTTTACTATTTCTTATATAATAATAAAATGTATATATATAATGTATTAATATAATTTCTTTTGAATTTTTTCCTGAATGTAGCTTTAGGCCTTTAACTTATTTGATTGATTAATGGGAGAGTCCATCAATGGTGGATTAATTAGTGGGGACATCTAGATGATTTCGTATGGGTCTCTTTTTATTTGTTGATCTTAATTTTATTTATTTATAATTAATTTATCAAGGGAAATTAACTTCAATTAATTTTGCTTTAAGATTTTCTTTTATTAAATATTATACTTTTATTGAAGAAATTCCAATTCGTAAACAAGTACCTTGCAATAGTAGTTTGTAAAAAACAGCCGAAAAAAGAGTCATTGGGCATATGGTGTAATAACAATATCTTTTAGGTAAACTAAACTATCAGTTATAACATTCCTTCTCATTTGTATGCGTAAACTAACAATAATATTATCTTTGATTTTATTAAATTTTCGAGAAATTTGTTTAACTGCTATTATTATTATTATTATTATTACTACTACTACTACAAGTTTTGTTTAAATTAAATATCAACAATTTTAAAAATATGTTACATAATTACATTTTGAATTAGTTAAATAGCATATTTGCTAATATGTTCTATTTTTTATTTTTAAAACTATATTAATAATTTATTTTTAAAAATATTTTAACAATATAAACAATCTTTAAAATAAGTAAAAATATGTGGGTATTTTTCTTTTAACAATAATAATAATAAGTTAAGGTACGGGATGCTCGGAGGAGGGGTTGGAGATACGGATTTTTGTAGAACACTTTGAAATAAAATTAAGTTAATTGTCATTTATTTAAAATTTAACTCAATTCAATTTCAAGTTAATAAAGTATAAGATAGAATTAGATTTATTTAATATTTTTTACATAATCAATAATTTTTTCTATTATGTGTAGGCGCATAATAGAATTGAAAATGTAAGATATTAAAATTTAAGTTTAGCTAATAGCAAAAAAAAATTTAAGCTTAGCTTAAATTAAGAGTGAAATAATAATAAAAAGGTTATCTAGTCCATTCGAGTTAATTTTTATGAGCGGTGAATTTTACCAAATTGAGAAAAAAATTAAATTTAATTCAGACTTCTAAAAATATATTCAAAATGAGTAAAATTTATTTATTTTTATAATTTTTTTGAGCTTTAACATATTTTTTTTATTGAATTGAATTAAACATGTTTAATTTTAACTGAGATATACTTTTTAGCATATATTGCAAAATTAATTATATTAATATTAGTACAGTGATATATTACGTAAATTTTTTTATATAAATTAAATTTTTGTTGTTAATATATGATTATTAAAAATAAAAAGTTTAAAAGAAAAAATATCATACAAAATTAAGATGTCATAAAGTGTAATTCAACCCCTCTACAAAATATACCGAACCTATTTTAACAATTTAACCCATTAAAATTAATTTCAATTTAGATTAGATTAGTGAAACAAGACAGATGATGAACATTTCAAAGAAAAGGAAAGGGGACAAGTCAATGTTAAATATGCACCCATTGTTGGAAGGAAGCTACTTTAATATTTTTATGGTGTATTACGATGAGAAAAAAATAGAGAGAGAAAAAATCGGAGAGTAAAAAATAAAATAAAAATAGAGTAAAAAATTATTATTTGAATGGATAAAATATAAAATAATAATTTTTTTAGTTAAATGAATAAATAAGAGAATAAAATAAAAAAAAACATGTTCAAAATTATAAAAAAATATTTTAACTCAAAAAATAATTTTTATTTTTCAAAATTTTACTTTATATAAGAATATAAAAAATAAAAAAAAAAGTCAATTCCTCCCCTCACTTCCTCCTAATTTGAAAATTTTTCCAAGCGGATTTCACATTTTTTAATTTATTTTCCCTCTATTTCCCTGTAAACAGAACATCAAAAACTTAAAATCAAACTTATGATCTAATTATTTCATTTATTTCATGATGATTTTCCAATGCCTGTATGATTTATCGTGTAAGCTTACAATTAATCCAGAATGAAAATTACAACTTTTTTTTTTCAATCATTATTTTCTTTTCTTGAAATACAGAGTACGACTTGGGCGGCATCACATGTAATCAAATTTTATCTAAAATTCATTTAACATATAAATGGTATGAGGTACTAGAAAAAAAAATGGTAAATTGGTACAAATTGTTTTTCAAGTTTAAAATGATTAATTATTTAAAAAAAATTGAAACGATACCCCTAAAAATGATTTTTCTTGTCTCAATGATGATAAACATTTGATCATGAAAACCCTAGTGGACTTGATTCATTCATTATGCAACGATGGTCTAGGTAGCTTATGGGTCATTTTACCAGTCAGAGATATTTCAAATTTTCATGAGCATTAGAAAGTTAAGCTGAATGCAATTGAAATGATGGAATGGATTGTCGTTTATGAGAGTTAAAATGGTAAAACGCAGAGTTATTAGATTGAGGAGGACTCTACAATTGTACGCATGTCTGGTCAATTTGTCATAATATTTACAGTAAAGACATTTCACTGTTATAATTTTGTGTACGATCTTGTGTACAATTTTCCCAGCCACAAGAATTCGTCTCATTTGGAGGAGACAACAGACAAAGTAAAAATCAATGCATCAAGTAAACATCATTAATTTTTGGTATTGTCCAGAAAAGAAGTCATAATAAACTAATCCTCATTATAAAAAACAAGATCTTTCTAATTAGTACTTGATTAAAAAGTAACAAATAAATATTATATATATATAAAATGCATGAATTGGAGAAGAAGAATTGAATGGAATATTTTGGCCCAAACAAGAGCAAAAGAAAAAAGGAAAAAGAAAAAAAGAAAAGATGAAAGGGATATTTGATGAACCTTACAATGCTCTGGTGTTGCATTTGGTGTGGCAAAAAGAAACAAGATAAGCTGGAGGATGCAGTCGAGGTTCATAGAATTAAACATATGAACCTCTCAATCTCATGCACTTTTTCTTTTTTGTTTTGGAAGAGAGTAAAAGAAAGAATCATTTAGGAGGTGAAAGAATTCAGGTCTTGCCACCAAGATACCAATATCTTTTGACAAGCAACTGAAAATAATAAAAATTATGTGCAAAGGGGATTCAATAATTATTTGCTTTAATAATTTTCCACAACCTAAAATTAAACTTGTTTCTTGTGGGTTTATACATTTCTGATGATGAAATTGTTCATATATAACTGTTTCATACTTACTAGAATGCACATTACAAACTTGTAATTATAAATTTTATCAATTCCCCGATTTGAATATAAAAAATTTAATATCAGATACAATACTATGTAACTTATCTTTACATTTCTCTAACATTTTGTTTTTCCTCACTTTAAGGTTCATAAAATATTCTCCATACCCAATTGTAATTGATCATTGGAGCTTCTCTGACCCTGCATTCATGAGTATATTAAAGAAACCATATTTAAGCTTCGCAGCTGCATAATTTGATCAGTTCTGTGGGGTGGGGTAGGTATTTTTTATTTATTGAACTTGTAATATAAATGCTTCTCATGTATGACATTGAACACCATTTTTTGGGAGAAAAGAAAAAGAAATTTACTAGTAAAGTTTTTTTCCCTTTTAATAATAATCTTAACATTTCACCTTCATAATGCTACCGAATGAGTTCCTTACATACATCGAAAATGTAATATTTAATTGAAAGAAAATATATAATTGTATTTAGCATGTAGGGCTGGCCCAACTCTCAATCAGATAAGGTCCACGTTTTACCCTTACAGAAAGTTTTCTTTTTTAATAGTTATCTGTTAAATGATATTACCCCATTCTTTCTAAGAAAAAAAACCCTTCGTTCTATTATATTAACTTTTGATCCAAATTATCTTAGGCTTTTTTTCTCTTTTCCTTAATAGGAGAATTGAAGTTTTGTAAAATACAATATTTATATTTCTATCCTTTTTTGTTTCAATAAAGAAAATGTATTTTAGATAAATTAATTTTAAAATATTCTCATTTTTCTTCTTTCTTTTGAGCCCCAAGATTTAAGAACACGTTATTCTATAAATAATTTTGAACATAGAAGTAGCTTTTGTGCTAAAAAAGTTATAAAATTACTAAATAGTTTAAACTCTAATTTTTAAGTTCTTAATTAAGTTTAAAATGATTTTTAAGATAAGTATCAAGTCAAACGATACATATGAATTTTTTTATGCAAATTTTGTATCTCGAAAGCTCGAATGATAAATTTTAAATAAAATAATGATTTTAAAGATATTTTTAATTAGTTTGAAAAAATCCCAACTAGACATTACTTTGCATCTAGATAAATATTGAACCGCCTCTGTAGCATGTAAAATGTGTATAACCTAGATTTCTTTGTACTAATAATGATAATTGCATAGCACATTGACCTAAAATAGAGTATTATTTACTACTTAGTCTAAAAGTATGTGACTAGCATATATAAATATAATTAATATGTGTATGCATTTTTATTATTAGGCTTAAAAGTAAAATAATATGAATCTAACCCACGAAACTTCTAACAGGTCATTCAATCCAAACTTTTTTAACTGATATCACTGAAATAAACTTTGTCTCTCAAGAATAAATATATTTATACATAGTGCTTCATGAAATTACAACATCATAAAGATATTTAATAGTTTTATCCAAATATCTCCTAAAGGTGTATTTTCCCCTACAATTAAAAAACGTTTTCAAGATATTTGAATTCGATCCTGTAATTAATACGCAATAATATTTTTAATAGCAAACTAGCAATATTGAGTGTTTATTATTATTATTATTATTATTATCAAGGTAATTTTGTTTATTTCATTAAATGGATAAATTCTAATATAGATCCAATAGAAATTATTTACATTTACCCCAAAACCCAAACAATTTGTAATTTCCTTGAACATTAAACTTCTAATAAATTTGTATTGCTTATATTTAAAAGTGAAAACCTTTATGCTCTTTTCATGATTATGATGTTAAAAAAAGGAAAGGGTTAGCAATTAGTGATCCACAATCATGTTCAATGGATTAGTTATTGTCACTAAGCATTTGGATTTATATGATGCCTCTTTAGTGAACTTCTTTTTATGATGTGTACTAAGAAATTATTGAAATATCTTTTGAAAAAAATCCCATCATATGGTCTTTAAATCTTTTGGGAACATGGGCTAGTTATTAGCTTTAAAGATGCAAATGCTTTAATTTTACCATGGTTTTACTTTTGGTTGCGACTTGAGGAATTGTTGCTCTAATTTGTTAGGTAAGGAGTCTTAAGATTCGCTTTAAGGAGGTCCTACTTTCTTTCATAATTTATAACAATCAAAATGAGTTTTTCTTACCTTTCTTTTCATTAACTTTGAGTTCCTTTGGGGTGTGTTTATTATATTTTTTAAGCATCTATTGTTATTATATTTAACCTTTTTTCTATTGAAACTATTTTTTTCTTATAAAGTATTAATAATAATAGTATTTTACATAAAATTTCAAATTAGATAGCAATTTAAATTAAATTTCTTAATCATATGTTTAAGAGAAATGGAATATAGTGGATTAAGTGTCACTTTCTATGTAGTCTAGTCCTTAAAGTTGAGGCATGGTACCTATGATTGAATGCTTGGTAATGCCGGCATGGTCTTCATATATTTTTGCAGATGAGAGGTCAGATCCTTTAACATATCACCCAAAATAATGTTAGTGTCAAGAACTAAAAATGCAATAAAATTTTTGTTCTAAGCCACAAATTTTTAAATGCAAAAGAATCTTAGTGTGTTTAAATATATCACACAATGAAAATAGAATATATAAAGAGAATGACATAAAATAATTTGTTGATTCTATTATTTTTGGTTCCGCAAAGGAATGAAACAAAAAGTATATATAACTTATTTTGTATTTTTTAAAATATATAGTAATATATTACTAAACATAAAGCGCAACTCATTTTTGTTTGATTCAGTCTAACTTGACTATCAAATGATAACTTGGACTTTGTAACAGAGAGACTATGTGTGGCCTTCATTTTTAACTTCGTTTCCTGAAATGTGTTTTAATTGACTTCAATATCTACCTTAGTCTATATATTTTTTTTTTACTCATGGCTTTTTGTCAGTTTATTATTTATTTTTTCATTTTTAAAATTTAGTCCTTCATTTAATTTTTTCCTAAAAAAACTCTCAAACCATCTTTTTCTTCACAAAATTTATATGAATTGAACTGGTTAAATTATTTTCTACTTAAATTAAAACTCACTAATGAAAAGATATACAAATTTCACCGAAAATGAAAACAAATAAATTTTTCATCGTCACATCTTATAAAATCTTTAAAATTTTATCAACATTTTATTAAATTTTTTACACCTAAACTTTTAAAATTATTTTATAATCTATTTCCTTTAAAAATTATCAATTTTTTTTATAAAAGACAATAGTGTAAGAATTTTAAATAAAAAAAATAAAAATCCATGATTAACAATAAAAAAAGAAAACAGCAAAAGAAGGAAATGGAAAGTCATAACCGGTGCATATTACAACTAGGGGAGGGCCATCCGTGCTCCTTTTTCTTTTTCTGCTTTTTAATCAGAGAACTTTGATAATTTTATTCTCTATAGTATGTAATTAATAATATATTATTGTTCTCTTTACAATTTGAAGCTGTTAAGCAAAATTTTAGATTACTTTTCTTGATTAATTTTTTTATAATAACTTATGAAAAGTTTACGACAATAATTTGGAATTCTTATAAATTATTGAATTTATTTTAATGAATTTTATGATTAAATTTATATAGAATAAATTTTTTAACGTATATTTAATTAAGTAGCTAATCTAAATGCACCCTGAATCACTAATAATAACTTATTATTGATAAAAGAATTTGGACCTTCTCCAGAGAGAATGAATGATATCTTAAACTCTTTAGAAATATTAAACATAACTCAATATGGTTTACTAATTCAAAGTCTACACACGATTAGTTATTGTTAAATATAAAAATTAATGCTTTTGGTATCGACGTATGACTGGTATACAACAAAATAAACTATATATGCAACAAATAATTTTTGGCATAAAAATAAAACATGTTATATGATGGTTACACGAGTCTACTTTGACATTCATCAATTTTTGGTCAATTATGAAAATTGTAAATTATTCAAAGAAAACAAAGAATAATCTTAAATTGAAAAAAAAATGTTTTTAATAATATCAAACTTTTCATTAATTTAAAATAAAAATATGAAGAGAAAAATACGTTATACCGAAACCCATTTTGTATTATTTTATTTGCATTAGTTGTTTACAAGAAAGAAAAAAAAAATAGAGGACGAGAATGATCAATGCCTTGCTTATGAGTTTAAAATTATTTCATATAAATATATATTATTTAAAATGTTAAAAAAATAGAAAAATGATTGAAAATTGACTTCTAATGAGTTTAGAATTGCTTGATGCAGCTTTTTATAAGCTAGCTTAATTTTTAATTTTTTTTAAAAGCTTTACCAGTTTATTAAAAAAATAATGCTATAAGCTTGTGATACTAAATATAACCTAAGAGTTTGTTTCATGATACAAGTTCATAATTTATTTAATAATTCGTGCCTTATTCAAAGTAAAATAAAAGGATAGCTTGTAGCTTTTAGAATATAACTTACGAAAAGCTACTCTCTATGTAAAATTACATACATAAAATAACTCTTAATTCACTGTATCCCTCAGGTTTTTAGAATTGCCACCCTTTTTTATTCTTTCCCTTATTTATCATTTAAATAATTAGTTAATATTAAATAAAAATATTTATTACTTTTTTATAAAAATAAAAAAATTATGAAGATAAACTACAAATTATATAAAATATCTAAAACTAAATTTTTTAAAATTATTTAATTAATTTGTTGATAATAAATAAATAAATACTATTTAATGTTAATATTATATTAATACATTTTATTTAGTTATATAACTAGTTTTACAAAATAATTCTAATTCAATAAACTAATTATAAATTATGATCTCTTAGCTATAAAATGAATTTTATCAAATAAAACCTAAATTATGTTAAGACTTCACATTTTCATTTTTAAAGTTACTTATCTATCATCACATAAAGTTAGTTTCAAGTTTTTTTCTCCGAAATTTTACTTCTCTTGCATGCCTATTATACATAATTTTGTGCTAATTTCTATTAAATAAATTGATAAATACTTGGAATTGGGACTTCAATGTTATATTATGTGTTTTATATGATAGGCTAAAGTATTAAATAAAAGAAGAGGAATAATGAAAAGATTTCAAGTAAATTCAAAAAAATTAAATCATGGTATGACCATACTATTTTGTAAGAGCTATTAAAATAGTTATATACTTACATCATTACTCATGACGAGTATAATATGATTCATTTTTGCACATTAAGTCAATTAGATGATTATGAGTTATTTTATTTTATAAGATACACTAGACTAAAGATAAATTCTTTTTAGATATACAAATTAGATTATTAGAATCTTATCTCTTTATTTCTTAATTTTAGGATTCTTAATCTCGTTATCTTGTTCACAATATTCCTAATTAGATGATTTGGTTTAGTTTAAATAAAGTGATTTTTAGGAACAACTGAAAAATAAAACTTTTAATAAATCAATTTTAGCTTTACAAATTATAATATCTCTTCTTTATTTTTACCTTGTGCTTTGTACTTGGTTCTTAACAAATAATAAGTTATGAAACATGAAAGAATTAAAATATTAAAATTTTTTTTTGTTAATAAGTCTAAGCAAATTACACAAAGAAATTTAATACGATATTTAATCTAAAATTTTAATACGTTAAGTTTGTAAGTTCTTATAAGTGTTAACTAATTTATTCTTATTTAATGTTCATATTCAATGTTTGATGTTTTTATTTATTTACATTAGTTATATAAATCTTTGTCACATATATGTTGTTGAAGTTGTATATTCTTATTCAAAGTGTGACTTCTTTACTCATAGTTATTATTTCAATAATTTCCTTTCTTAAGGAAATTCCTTTAACATAAGCTTTTTAATTTTTAATCATGAGTATTTATAATGACAGGAATGATTAGTTATCATCAATCAAACCTTTTACTTATTATTTATTTTGTCACAATGACTTTTATTCTTACACGAGTCTACTACTAAACTCATTTTACTTTAATACTCATCTAAAACAATTATCTAATTATATTATCTACTTTGATACACAAATAAACTTATCATGAGATCCATATATATTGAATAATAATAACACTTGTTACACAAAAATAAAATCTTAACTAATTAACTCATACATTTATATTTTATTCAAACTTTTTAAAAATATTATTCTTTCTAAATTCTTTGGTTAATTTCTCTTTTTCTTAGAGGTTTTATTGGATGAACCGTGAAAGAGAGAGAAAAGAAATAAAGTGAAAAGATATATAAGAAAATAAAAAGAGTTGAAATAAAATTAAAAAAATTGATATTTGAATGAATTGAAATAACAGAAAAAAATATAAAAATTATTTCTAAAAATTAAAATTAATGTAAAATGTTTTAATTTTTGCTTTATAAAAAGCATTTTTATAATTTTTATATTATTTTAATATTTTAAAAATCAAATCCATTTTTAAGAAAATAAGAGCTTATTGCCGTACCTACCTGTCTCTCTCTCTCTTTTTCTTTTGTAGTGGGGCTAAAAAAAATCCCCTCACTTCTCTCCCACTATATCCAAACAAAAAATGTTTCTCACTTCAATTTCATTCATTTTTTATAGCTTCCAAACACAACGTTGCAGATAAAATATAGAACGTTTTTGAACTTAATTGGTTAAACTTGCAAACGTAAAATTGCATAATTCATTCTCCAAATAAATCTCATAAAAACGAAATTCGGTAAACATAAGGAACAACTCAACTAAATTCCTATAAACCAATGACGAACATGATAATATTTTTCAATTTTATGTATTTGGTGTATAAGATAAAAGGCTAAAAATATAAAAGTTTTGTTGAAAAAGGAATTTGTTATATTGGTGATGAAAAATCCTTGATTAGTATTTTAATTTTTTTTGGACTAGTTAACTTATGCTACTGATATATAAATTAAAAATATACATGAAATTAATGTTGAGTAGATTAGAAAGCAGAGTAATAGGGGCCAAAAGGGTGGGTCAGTGTCCGTATTTCCTATCTTGAGAATACATAAGATAGGCAACCAACACGGAAGAAAAGTCACCCACTATTTGACCACTTAGCCAATTACAGAGTCTATTGTCAGACATATTTGTCGCTCCTATATTCCCCCCAAGGCACCTAAATGGGTGGCCTACCAGACCATTAGTAGTTACTAGGCATACCTAGTCAAGTTAAATCTTCCTCAACTTATGCATATATTTGCAATATCATGTTTATATAATTTCATACAATATGCCACATGGGAATGGACCCACTCACCCAAGTTGATTGAAAATGTCTGATTTACCTATGAGCTATATAAAATAAAACATGCTTTGCCTCACCTTGTTAATTCCACTGCTTACTTTATGGGAGAACCATAAGTTGTTCAAACATATATTTATGGTGGTCCTAAAGTAATCCTTCCAATCTTGCTTTGCTTCATCTTCTTACTTACATGCCATTTGTTCCAATTTGTATGGCTCTTTTACCAATTTTTTTTCATAAAACCTTAATGTAAGTGTTTTTCTTAAGAATATATCTATTGGGAGATTGATTCTACACCACATTCATATATGTGGACTATAGTCATTATGAATGGCAGCTTCATTGTGAGATCATCTACCAATTAAAAAAGGTTTTTATTTGTTTGTATCAATTACTACGAAAGTTGGTGTATAAAATATTGCTTATTTTCTAGGTTGATATATAAAAATAAATAGTAGATAATGACTTATGAGGACATAAAGCTTATTAAAAAGGAGGGCCATATAGAACATGATACCCCTGTCGTCACCAAAACCATCTTCGGCATTCCTGTTTTGGTTTTCTTGTTTCCCATGTCAAAGGCCCAAAACAAGGATTCATTGTTAACGTTGTTGTTCCCTTTATTTGATGTTAGGTTTTGGGTTTTGTGCTCAAGTGATGGCACAATTTAACTGTTGTATGGTGATGTTACACGCACGGGTGGAAAGAGTCAAGGGTGATTATGAATCTGTGGGCCACTTAATGGGTTCACAAATTGGGCTCATTTGTTGCGAAGCATACTGTTTTATTAACATGTGGTGGAAAATTTTGAAGCCTTTTCCCTCTTCACCCACTTTTATTAATCTAGAAAAACAAGATTTTTAGTTTTAAAATATAAAATTGATTGATTTAATTGTTTTATATTATTTTTATAATGATGTATATTAATTTTATACAATTTAGATACTTATATATATATAATTTAAAATTTAATATTTATTGATATTTTAAAAATATATTATTCATTAAATAAATAATTTATTGATTTATTTTATTTTTAAATAAAATTTAAAAAATTAATCTACTTAATAAATTATTAAAAAAATATAAGCGTTTAATTTTACCACCTAACAGTAACTATATCTCACTTATTATTAATGATTATTATCTGAATAAAATGTTTTTTTACAAGTGATGATCACTGTTTTGAATGATATTGGAGTAAATATTTATCTAGACACATATGTCAAAATTTTTTAATATTAAGTATAAATATATTATATAAAATTTGATATTTATTTATATTTTAAAAATGTATATCATTTATCAAAATAAAATAATTTACTTATTTATTTTATTTTTATACAACATTTTATAAAATTATTTAGTTACAGTTAAATTTACACTGAATTTTATTTTCTCTGGGTAAATAAAATTGTTTTTGGTACAAGAGGTACGTATTAAGTTGAGACCACAATATGTGAGTGACCATGATAATTGGCAGCGTAGCAGGTGCTACGGTGATTTCAACTTGTTTCTTAACCTTTTTCACAACTTGCATTTGCATATGTGGGGCCACTGCATTATGGAGTTGGACTTTGATACTTGAAGCCAATGTGTTGTAGAGATTCAAAGCTAGTTTTCTACGTCGTTTCCTTTCAATTGATTAGACTTTACTCACACCCACATTCAAAGATTTTTCATTTTTTTCACTCTCTTCTCTCTATATTCATTTTTTGGTAACTACTTTGTTGGATTTGAAATGAACAATGTTATGATCATTTAAATGATAAGATCTCTTTTCTTTCTCTGTTTATTTGATACGTTCTTTTATAATAGTGGTTATTGTTTTCTAAGTCTTCTATGCCCCGCTTTATATTCTTTCTAAGTTAAAGTTAAAGAGAAAAGTACAAGAAAACAAAAGGAGCAGTTGCAGGCTATTTAAATTGAGAAAAGTTAAATGTCCATCCAATGGAATTTACATCATCTAATGTTAACAAGTAACATGATATGATCGTGTTAAAATAAAAATTATACTATTTTTATTAAATAAGATTAACCTTAGTTGTTTATAAGTTTCATTAATTAAATTTAATAAAATTTACATTTTCTCTTTTTAATACGACTACATTATATTATTCTTTTGTTTTTTGGGTCAAGACTATATCTTATTATTCCAAATCTCATGAAATTTGCCGTAGCGAAGTGGAGTCTTTACATATCATTGCAAGATTTAAGGTCCATTACTTATCGTTGTGGTCCATTACACCCAAACTTGTTGGCCATATTTAAGGTCACACTTACACATCCCATATCTTTTCTCAGTCATCTGTTTCTTTTTTCCACCCTCCCTTCTTGCCCTTTTGGGTGGACAAATAACACTAAAAAAGTCCTTGTTCAAAGGATAAGACTTTTAAAACAGTATTGTTTTTGTTTTTATTTCTAGTTAAAGTATATAAATATTTTACTATTAACAACCAGTTAATTGCATGAATATTACTTTGATTACTTATATTGCTTCTTGTTTTTAAGAATTCACAAAAATTTTAAAACACGTTTGCTTTTACAAATTATCAAAATCACAAAACAAAATAAAAGCAATAATATGATAATTTTATAATTATAAATGAAATGTATGAACTGAAAATGAAAATACAGATAACCAAAACCTACTTATAGCAATTAAGTTCATTTGAGCCATATGGCATTAGATTGGTTTATTTATACGAGTTATTGAAATTAATGTATTGGGGATATTGTTAAAAAAATTAAATATATTATGATAAATGTTTTAATTACTTACAAAAGTAAAAATAAAATAATTTGATATATTTTTTTGTATAATAAATGATTTTAATAAAAATATTCTATTTCTTATTCTTCAACCAATATCTTTAAAACACTAGTCAACATCATCTTATTTATATTATAAATAAGCCCATCCAACTTATCATTTAACTTTTAAGCCTCTTCAGTTTCTTTGTATTGTAAGAGAGCTCTATCATAACTTGCTTCTTATTTCAAATATTGACTGTGTTGTGATCGGGGAATATGATCCATCAAACGCTTATGAGTATAAATTTGGCATCTTGTATACTTCATTTGATCATTAACATAGCTAACTTAACCCCTTTTATTGAAATAAAATTGATTTTCAATATTTTAATATTTTATATTAATGTAGAAGGATAAAAGTCTTAGAATTAACAAGTTGTTCTAGTATCCTAAAGTAAAACATATAATAAATTTGCTGCCAAAGCCAAACAAACTACCTTTTTTTATTGGAATAAAATATGTTTATATTTCTGTTTTTAATATTTTAATTATAAAAAAGTATAATTTTAGGATTATCAAACTACCCTACTTTAGATATCTTAAAATAAAATGCAAGCCTAATTTTAATAGATAGCATGTTTAAACTCACTCGTCTTGTTAAAACAAGATAAATATAAATTCTCTTTAAACATTATTTAAGTTTGACAACTTTTTGTGTCTTGAAACTAGGCACCATCTCCTCTCCCAAAAGTTTTTTTTTAAAAAATAAATTAAAAATACAAGACAAACAAATTGTTTCAACTAAATTTACTCATTTTTAGATAGAATATATTATATTCATTAAAAGTAAGAATCATCAAAACAAATTCAGCTTATTCAGATAATGATTAGCAACTCAATTAGACAAGAAAAATACATTCACATTGCTGGAAATAAAATATTTTCAAAGGAGACACAAATCTATTTGGTACCTAACAAGCTTTAGATTTGAATATTTTAGACAAATATGAGATAAATTAGAATTATCTTATCATTCGTATAAAAAGTTGTTTTATTTTTTAAAATATCTTTTAAAAGGTTCTAACTGTTTTAAAATATAAGTATATTTTATAGTTAATAACAAAAAAAATTTCTTTTTGACATTCTAACTAGACTAATAAAGGTCTAATATGTTAAAAAGTTTTTTTTTATGCCCCATAATTTGAAGTTACATATAAATGGTGTGTTAGATGATATTAATTGAATTTTAATATATTCTATATTATTTTTTTTAAGATATAAAATAAGTGATGATTTTTTTTTTACTCTAAAAAGATACTTTTGTTTACATAGTGTAATATTTATGGACTTTATTTGATCAATGCTAAATATAATTAGTTGACAAACTATTATCTTTTTCCAACTTTTTTTTCTTTAGTCTTAAATTTGAAAACTTAAGGCTCATTAAATATTCTTTTTTCCTTTATTTATCGGTGTAAGATTTGATTTCTTATAATTCTCTTTGCCTTTATTCTTTTATTTGCGATAGATGACATGAAAATCAAGTGTTAGATTATTTTAATAATTTTGTTATAGTTACTTATGTAATTTATAGCATGACTCTAATTAATAATTTAATGTGATAGTGGTTGAATATAAAATATAGAATTACTGAGAGTATAATTATAAAATAAGAAAACCCTCATATCTCCCTTTAAAAAAATAAAAAAGTGGTTACCAAAAGAGGTTACAACATTCTCTATTATTTAGACTATTACCAACCATTAGAGATGAGCTAAAAGAGGAAAGAAGAGTTAGAAAAAATACCAATGACTCAACAACATCAAAGAGAGGTAATATCAAAAAATACTAATAACTCAACAACATCAAAGAGAGGTAATATCAAAAAATACTAATAACTCAACAACATCAAAGAGAGGTAATATTAAGAAATAATAGATTCAAGTTAGTACTCACTAAACTCTTAATTGTGTGAGAACTATATATTATTGTAAAAATTACGTAATTCAAGATCAATAAAAATAATAATTTTATAATAATTACATTAAAGATAGAAATTACATAATTAATTAAAATCTAACATTAAGAAAATAAAATTTACTTCATAATTATAATTTTACTAGTTGCATTTGAGATGCTCTTAGTTATTTAAATAAGCTCCTCTTTCTGTCTTTGAGAGACCTTCAATTTTAGTTCCTTAAATTTCTAAATAATTATAATAATTTATATATCATCTCTTTATAATTCACTTAGAATGATCATAATAATTTTTGTTTGTTTAGCATCATTAGTTCTGTAAATAAAAATTTGATTGATATCCATCGTACTCGTTTAAAATTCAAGTATCTTTATTTCTGAATTCTTTCCTCTAATCCTTGTCCTCTATGGATTTCTTAAATTTTTCTTCTAGATGGGGTAATCACTTTAAATTTGGATGGGAGTATTCAAGGGTGTGATAAAGCAAGTCTTGAAAATAATTTTTTGTAAGTATATATATGTTAATGGATTGTTGAGATCTTCACATTTTCATGTTATTTGTCATCCTAATTGTCTTCATGTGATTTTGCTTATTCATGGTGATTCTTTTACCAACCACTTATATGCTTCATTTATCAAAATAATTTAGAATTTGCAGACTTATAATTAAAATTCGTCTCATTTTTATGTGCATAAATAAGTTAATTTTTATGATTTTGTTGAGATAAGTGCTGATAAAAATGTTCATTTTATATTTCTTTAGTATCCTTTTTTAGGATTAGCTATTTTTTATTTAATAATTTATCTCTTATTACTCATTTAAGGCTAATTCATTTTCTTGTTTTCTGTGTACTAAAAACAGGTGTCATAAATCAGAAATTTGTGAATTATATATTCTCAATCATCAGTTAATTCTTATCGTTTCATTCTTTTTACTTTCTTCTTCTATGTAGTATACACTCAAAATCAACATAATATTTATTATGAAAGATAAAATACAAAAGATCTGATGGTAAAAAAATATGAGCGTGTAGCAAATTTAAAAGCTTAATTGAAAATTAGATTTTACATTATTTTAGGTAATTAAATCATAATTTAAAATCAAACAAGTTAATCACTTTATTATTTTTGTATTATTTAAAATTTTAAAATATTATTTTCCATTCAAACATTTAAGGATTTTATGATGAATTTGGATATGAAGTTATATTAAAAGTTTAGAATCAAGACAATTAGTAAAAAGATTAATAAAATTATAAAATTTTATAAGCGTGAGATTATAGTTCAAAGTTGGAAAATTTAGATAATTTTTTTATATGTTCTTTTTTTGGTAGAAGATACTTTAATAAGTTAAATTTGTAAAAACATTCAGTAAAAAATTATAAATTTTGGTAGAACGAAGAAGAACAACACGAAACCAAATATACGTAATTTAAAACTATATATATATATATTCAATTGAGAAAAAGAAAATTAGGAAATTAAAATTACAGACAGTTCAAAGTAGAAAGAGAAAAATATAATTAAGTCACTACACAGAAAAATATTTTTTTATTTTTAAATTTTGTAACTAAAACTGCTCCGTCGGTTGAACTTTTGATTTTCTTTTTTCAAAATTACTATTCGAAACACAATCTTAGAAGGAAAATAGAAAGAAAGAAAAAAAAAAAGAAAATCTATTTAGGCATAACCACGTGTAGCTCGTGATATGGATCCTTATCGTTGGACTCAGAAAGTTAAAAGTCTCAGCCCAAATTCATTTCACTGGCCCAAACATATTTTTGCCTTCAAATTTTTGAAAAAAAGAACTTCAAATTATAAATCCAAATAAAGTGTAACCAACAAATAAGGGGAAAAAAATTTGAGATGAAGCACACGACAACCACCCAAACGATAAAATGGACACTATTATATTTTGATGGAAGTAGATTAAATATACATCAATTTAGATAGTAAAAGTTGTAATTTTAAAATACTATATAATTTTTGTCAAATAAAAATAATTTCAAATAACTTGTTTTTAGAGAGAATTTAAATTTCTCATATTTGAGTTTACTCTAAGCATTTTTTGTTATTGCTTTTATATTTTTTAAAATTTTAAAAAAAATTTCATCCAAACACAATAAGGTTTAAGATTAAAATTTGCAAAAAGTAACTTGAAACTTTCTGAAACTATATCAATTTAACTGTGATGAATAAGTTATGCTTGTTGTCCATTCTGCATTTTTATGAATGAGTAATGCTCAATGCTGAATTATTCAGTCTCGTGTTGTTCTATCACCTAATACCTAGCTGTTCTTTATTTCTACTTGGATTCATAATGTGATAACTAACACTATTAAATTGTTGCAGGATTTGAAGTTGTTGCACAAATCCCATGAGATTAAAATAATAAACTTATTTCCTCCATATAGATATATAATTTTTACTTCTATATGCAGTTATTCATTTATAATGCTAAAAATGTTTATAATTCTTGACGTATTCATAAGTGCTAAATTGGTTGCTTGTAAAAGGTATTTCACTCACTTGCATGGAAATACTTTGAAAGAAAACACCAATAGTGTTTAAAACAATGAGCTTTGAGGAAAAACTAGTCTATGATGAGGCTAATAAATGGCATTTACGAAGGAAGTCTTGCATAAGAAAGTAAGAAAACTTCTTTAGTTATTTTGAGGGGTTTTAATAAAACAAGTTGAAATGGTTGATATTGGAATATGTGTTCGGAGGGCAAGTGTACCCATTAAGAAGTAATACAGGGTTCTTAAATTAAGTTCTCGAAATATCATCCCACAAGGATTGATTTCTAATTACTAAAATTTTTTTAATTCAATTGTTTAAGCTTCAAAGATACAAGATTAATTAAAAACAAGAATTTATAAAATCAATTATAAAACTAAGAGTAAGGAACATAGAGCATGTCTTGGTTACACTTATCAGAGAAAAACCTAGGGCGTATGAGTGTTCTCATTCAATCCTTTATGTTATTTTGCTGTTTTAGATCTAAACCCAATTTCCTTGTGATTGCCAATCATTCATACGAATACTATTAATATTCACTGGTCATGCAATATTAATATTCTTTTCTCTAAGTTAATTTCTCCAATGGTAATGCAAGTTATCAATTTAGAGAAAGTCTAAAGAACTTATGGATTTGTTAATTCAATAACGATTAGAAGAGGAAGATTGGTTTGGTCTACCTAATCTTTCATCTCGTTTTATCCTATAGATCTATTAATTAATCGATGTACGATCGCCTGACGATGTAATTAATTAGGGTTAAGAGTGAGAAGCGATAGGATAAATTCTAATCACGAAACAAAATTTGAATTAAGATTCAAACATCAAAATCTCATAAATTCATAAACAATAATTCCCATAGCCCTAGCTATGAATTTAGTTACTCATGTAGAAAGAAAGAGCTAACACAATCAATAACATATCCATAATGAAGAGATATAGCAAATTAGAAATGAGATGAATCTTCAGTCTTCAAGTATGGTCATTTGAAGCAAGTTTTTGCCAAGAGTATGCTGAGAATCCGTGCAAGAGAGGCGAAAAATGATCGAAAACTCGAAAGACTAAGGTTGTGTGTAAACTGGTGTCCAAAAAGATTCTTTGATGATCCTCTCTTCCCCTATTTATAGAATTTGAACTCCTTTTAAAATTGTTGAGAATGAAGTTCCACAAATGAGCACGACCGTGCATTACGTTGAAGCAGACCCCGTGCTATGTTGGACGTGCTTATTTCTGTGAGGCTTTTAACCCCATCCATTTAGGCCCAAAATGCACCAAAACTCACTTCCGCCTCTATTCTACCAAACTGCGCAAACAATATATAAATTTCTGTAAAATCTCAAAGAAGTAAGGGTTAGATATTAATATATGGCTGTAAAATATAGCCAAATTACAAACTTATCAACTCCCCCATACTTATCTGTTTGCTTGTCCTCAGGCAAAGTGTGGTTAAGAGAATAACGTAATAACTTGAAACATAATACCACACAAGGAACTCGAGATAAAGGAGATAAATAAAGCAACAAGAGTAATATTACTGAGCTTTAAACAATCAAAATGATTCCCAATTAGAATCTTTCTATACTTTTCACTCAAACGTCAAACTGAGGTACTCCATTTTCTTCTCTCACTAAGGGACAAAATAAAATATCACTCAGTTCTCCTAAAGAAAAGTGTACTACTATATGCTTGACTATAAACCAACTCTCCACTAGATAAATTAAATGCAAGTAAAAATCATGAGGTCTTTTACAAGTTATAATGTGGCCAAGGGGTTATAATAATTAAGGTGAGATAAATGAAAGAAAGGAAATATACAAAGGGGTAATAAATTATAAAAATTATAAACATCCCCTAAGTTTACAAATGAAGCAACAAGAGTAAAATTATTATTATTATTATTTTTATTCTAAATAATATCTTTACTCCTCTCTCCTTTCAACCATATATAACCCTTTTTCTTTTCTTTTCTTTTATTTTTCATTTTATTTTTCATACTTTCTTTCTTTCTTTTTGCACATAAGAGATATAGAGGAGAATTTATCAAGCAATTCAACAACTTAATTACTCTATTCATAAACTCAAGGTCATCAAAATATTTTATAAATTTAATGCAAGGGACCAAGAAAATCAATAAAGCTCAAAGTGGGCAACTAATTTTATCTCAAACATGCTGAAAGGCCAAGAAAAAAGAAATCTTATTATGCCTAAATCACATTAAAACATGCAATTAAAAAAAGAAGTCTTAAGTCGGTTCCAAGTCAAGTTCTAGAGCATAAATCCTAAAGAGATAATCACACAAAACAATGAAAAGGGGTACAATTAATTAAAAATTCCCTTTAAGGCTCAAAACTCACATATGTGAGTTACAGTTTAATGTAGAGCATAAAATTAAGGAACTTAGCTAATTATTAGTTTCCTAATGAAAGTATAATGCCAAATAATAATCACTTAACATACTCTTCTATCTGAAAAAATTGGGTTCCATGAGGGAAAAAGTTTTAAATTATCACAAAAATAGCATAGACACTTTACTTAAGAACATGTAATAATAATTATATAATTAGAAACTACTCCCCCATACTTAAAGCTAAACATGGTCCTCTATGTTCAGAAAAAATAGAAATAAATAAATAAATTAAGAGAAGAGAAAAAAGAAAAATACTGCCTGGTGAAATCAGGCGTTGATAAAGCTCATAGTGTCGACCTACGAATATTTAGTAGACTAGCTTAAAGTAGCAAATATTTTAAAGAAGCTAGAGTTTAAGTACATGAATAGAACCAAGGTGCATGGAATAAAAAAATAGGAAAAATAGATATTAAACTAAAAGAAAAGACATAAAAGAAATTATGAAACTCATAAGTCACTGAGGAAGAGGGAAATGATGCTAGAACAGGCGGAGGAGCTCTGCGATTTGGGTCTCCTGCTGGTCAAGGCACTGATGGACCAATGCAGAATACTCAGCCAGTTGAGCCTCGTACTTATCCATCCTCTGATCAATGTGCTGGTGTAACTGCTGTAGATCTAGGTGGTGAGCAGGAGCAGGGGATGAAAGCGGCTCCATTGGAGCATCATGAAACTCTCCATCCTTGTCAGCAAGAAGAGGCTCAGGCTGCTGTTCGAGTACCGCTGGCTCCTCTTTGGCGGGTGCATGGGGTGGGGCCAGTACGAACTCCCCATTTCCTGCTCGGACTAATATGCCCATCCGGTAAAAGGTGTCTGTAGTTAGAGGGGTCATCTCGGCAATTCTCGTGTCTCTCTAATGTACTCGCTAAAGGTTGAGGGCGAGACGAGATATGAAGGACCCTACACAGATGTAGCCGGTCTTCAAGGTGTTTTGACGTGCTCTTAGGCCCATGCACGAGAGTAGAAGAAATTGCCCAGCATTGACACGGTGCTGGTGAAGCATGCACCACATAATGAACAAGTGGTGAGAGCTAACATTACCTGTGCTCTGGCTGCATGCAAAAATAGAATGTACAAGCCACCTGTGGACCACTCGCAGCACTGGATCTCAAATGGCTATGCTCTTCAAGAGTCAGGCCCTGTAGACGTCATAGGTGCCAGTAATCTCCTGCCAAGATGTGTCCTCAGAATAGCCTGGAGGAATCTCTACCAATGCATCTCTATATGCCTCTGTCTGGACTAACTCCTCTGTCTCAAATTGGCAGAGGACGTTGAACTGTGCCAACGTGATGTCGCACTAGGTAGTCATGTGGAAATGTACCCTCAAGTCGTCAGTGTATGTGACCGAACTCAAGAACTCCAAGACTGGCTCCTTGTATGCTGGTGCTCGTACAGCCTGGACACCCATCCTATGGCTGCAATGTACCTGGAGACGTCCTCTCAGAGACCATGTTCTTGAAGAATATTCTCGTCCAAATAGCATGTTGGGAGGAACTCAAACCCTAGCAAAGTGTCCAAACACTTGCGGTATCCTGCTACTGTACCCTGTTCACCTCGAAACTAAATCTCATAAGCTGTTGGCAAACTGGAGGTACCTTCACAAGCTCTTTTAGAAGGCATTTTCTGCAGGAAAAATAGAGAGCCAATGTCAGTCCTGGTGAATATGCACGGCCGTTCTCCTAAACAAGCACGATCGTTCTAGTACTTAAAGCACACCCGTGCTTGTGATAAACACGGCCATGCCAAAACCCTAACTCATATGCACGACCGTGCTGTTCATATACACAGTCGTGCTTCGTGCACAAAAATAACAAATTTTTACCTACATAACAATGAAAAACATAAAGGGGTGCTTACCAAAATGAAATAAGATAAACGCATGAAAGCATACCTGAAATAATTGAAGCCCAAGGGAGCTTAAAAGAAAGAGACTGAAATTGAGAGAAATGGTGTGTGGGAATACTTTTGGGGAGAAAGGGCGTGCATGTTCTGTGCACCCTTCCCCCCTTTTATTTTTCAAAATCAGCAAATGGGCACTCATGTGCATATTTTAAGCATGGACGTGCTTATTTAATGAAAGCACGCCCAAACAACCCTTTTTAACATGGGCGTGTTTAAGGAAGGCACGCCCATGTTCTTATTGTGCACGGTCGTGCATGATGTAAGCGCGACCGTGCAACATTTGTCTACCTCTTCATTATATATATATAAAAAGAAAATGAAAACTTAAAATAAAATTATGAAAAGAAAAATAAATAAATAAAAACATAACACAGGGTGCCTCCTGGAAGCGCTTGTTTAATGTCGCGAGCCTGACATCTTGCTTGGGCTAGTTAAATGTTATCATGTGACCAGGAGGGGTCACATTCTTTATGTATAGCTTTGCTCTCAGCCCATTGATATGGAAGTGTTCTTCTTTATGCTTGGACACTTCTAGTACTCCATATGGAAGAACCTTGACCACATTGTAGGGGCCATACCACCTGGATTTCAGTTTTCCAGGAAACAGTCGCAACCGAGAGTTATAAATCAGAACCTTGTCACCTGCTTGAAAACTCCTATGATAAATGTGTTTATCATGCCACTTCTTTGTACGCTCTTTGTATAACTTGGCATTTTCAAATGCTTCAAAATGCAATTCCTCCAATTCATTGAGCTGCAACAATCTCTTTTCACCTGTGACCTGTGAATCAAAATTTAGGAACTTCAAAGCCCAGTAGGCCTTGTGTTCAAGCTCAACTAGTAAGTGACATGCTTTATCGAAAACCAAACGATAAGGGACATACTAATAGGGGTTTTGAAAGCAGTGTGATAGGCCCATAGTGCATCATCTAATTTCAGAGACCAATCTTTCCTGGAGCTGTTAACAGTGTGCTCTAAAATTCTTTTCAATTCCTTATTAGATATCTCAACTTGCCCACTAGTTTGGGGATGATAAGGAGTGGCCACCTTATGGGTGACACCATATTTTGTCAAAATATTTTCAAATTGTTTATTGCAAAAATGAGTGCTACCATCACTAATAATAGCCCTAGGGGTGCCAAATCTAGTGAAAATATTTTTCTTTAAAAATTTGATCACAACTCGAGTATTATTGGTGGGTAATGCTACAACTTCTACCCATTTAAAAACATAATCAACAACTACTAATAAGTACTCATTATGCATGAATTTGGGGAAAGGCCCCATGAAATCTATGCCCCAAACATCAAATAATTCACAAATTAAGATATTACTAAGAGGCATTTCATGTTTCCTAGATATATTTCCACTTCTATGACACCTATCACATGACTTAACATACAAATGAACATCTTTAAACAAAGTAGGCCAATAAAAACCACATTGCAGGACCTTATGAGCAGTTTTCGATGATCCACAATGACCTCCCACCTCCTTAGAATGGCAATGGTTAAGGATCTCGTTAACTTCACTCTCTGAAACACACCTCCTAATCATATTATCCCTACAAATCTTAAAGAGGTAAGGTTCATCCCAAATGTAATGCTTCACATCAGACCAAAACTTTCTAAGCCTATGCTTGTCGAGTAGTTTAGGAGTTACATTACCTGCCAGATAATTTACAAAATTCGCATACCAAGGTGCCTTAGAGATTGCGAGGAGCCTCTCATCAGGAAAAGAGTCCTTGATCTCCTTCATTGTGGATTCCCTTACTGAAGCATCCAATCGGGACAAATGATCGGCTACAACATTCTCACTTTCTTTCTTGTCTCTAATTTCTACATCAAACTCTTGGAGAAGAAGAATCCATCGTATAATTCTTGGTTTAGCATCCTGTTTCGACAACAAATACTTGATTGTAAAATGGTCAGTGAAAACAACAACTCTGGACATTATCAGCTAAAAACGAAATTTATCAAATGCAAAGATAACAACAAGTAATTCCTTCTCTGTAACGGTGTAATTACGCTGAGCATCGTCTAAGGTTTTACTTGCATAGTAGATGGCATGAAACACCTTATCTTACCTTTGTCCCAGAATTGCTCCCACAGTTGCATCACTAGCATCACACATTAGCTCAAAAGGCAAAGACCAGTCAGGGCCACAATCACAGGAGCAATTATTAATTTCTCTTTTAATTTCATGAAAGCAAATAAACATGTTTCATCAAATTTAAACTCTACATCTTTAGCCAATAATTCAGAAAGGGGTTTTGCTATTCTTGAGAAGTTTTGTATAAACTTCCTATAAAACGCAGCATGCCCTAGAAAACTCCTGACTGCCTTTACACTTTTAAGGAGAGGTAATTTAGCAATAGTCTCAATCTTGGCAGGGTCTACTTCAATACCTTTTCCTGACACCTTGTGTCTCAAAACAATGCATTCATTAACCATAAACTGGCACTTCTCACAATTTAGAATCAAATTGGCCTTCTGACATCTCTGTAAAACTAAATCCAAGTTATGTACAAACCTATCAAATGTGGTGCCATATACAGAAAAATCATCCATGAAGATTTCAATACAATATTCTAACAAATCAGAAAATAAAGCCATCATACACCTTTGAAAAGTAGCAGGGGCATTACATAATCTAAACGACATTCGTTTATATGCAAATGTACCATAGGGGCATGTAAAGGTGGTTTTTTCTTGATCTTCAAGAGCCACGTGTATTTGCATATAACCAGAATAGCCATCTAAACAACAGTAAAATTCATGCCCAGTTAACTTCTCTAACATCTGATCAATAAAAGGGAGGGGGAAGTGATCCTTCTTGGTGGCTTCGTTAAGCTTCCTGTAGTCGATACACATCCTCCATCCTGTTACTTTTCTGACGGCGATGAGCTCCTGTTGCTCATTCTGCATAATAGTAGTCCGTCCTTTCTTTGGTACAACCTGTACAAGACTCACCTAAGGGCTATCAGAGATTGAGAATATGATATCGGCATCTAAGAACTTAATTACCTCATTTTTCACCACTTCTTTTAGACTATGATTTAATCGCCGTTGGGGTTGCATTTTTGGTTTGAACTCCTCCTCCAGGTGAATTCTATGAGTGCATATGGAAGGGTTGATGCCCTTCATATCATTGATGCTCCGCCCGAAAGCCTCCTTATTCTCCCTCAGTACTCTCAGAAGCTTATCCTCTATGCTACCTGTCAAATTATCAGAAATAATTACAGGTAAGTGAGATGGAGGGTTTAAAAAGGCATATTTAAGATTCGATGGTAGAGGTTTGAGTTCTAGTTCAGGAGATTCTTTGACTGATGGCTTGGTTCTTTTTCCGGAGTGTTCTCCTATATCTTCAAATATCCTTCACCCGAACCATCTTCCAGGCACCCCACTGTTTAATGCTAAGATCTTGTCTGTTATTTCTTCAGTGTCGTG
This sequence comes from Abrus precatorius, assembly GCF_003935025.1. Lineage (NCBI taxonomy): Eukaryota > Viridiplantae > Streptophyta > Magnoliopsida > Fabales > Fabaceae > Abrus > Abrus precatorius. Next base: position 12,657,846 of record NW_020874417.1, read on the forward strand.
AAGATCTCTCCTTTCTAATGTAAGTATCCTCTCCAACGCAACTTCTATTAATTTATCCTGTACCTGTAGCACATTTAGGGAGAGGGAGTTAGCATCTGCAGTTGTCACAAAATTACATGAATCAAAAGTGGATGGATGCTTGAGTGAATTAAAAACTTTAAATACTACTTCCTCATCATTCAATCTTAATGTAAGCTTCCCCTACTGAACATCTATTATCGTTTTTCTTGTGGCTAGGAAAGGCCTCCCTATTATGATGGGTACTTCGTCATCCTCTTCCATGTCAAGGACAATGAAATTTGCAGAAAACATAAACTTATCTGCCTTGAACGATCAGCAAGCTGCAGAGAGATTGAAGTTGACTTGTGTTCTTGCATACCCAACCTTCTAAACACAGAAAATGGCATTAGATTGATGCTAGCGCCTAAATCACAGAGCGCTTTATCAAAATAAGAATTTCCTATAATGCATGGAATTGTAAAACTCCCTGGATCCTTAAGCTTAGGCGGCAACTTCCTTAGTAAAATTACTGAGCACTCCTCATTCAATCTGACTGTCTCAAATTCTTCCAATTTCTTTTTGTTGCTTAGCATCTTCTTGAGAAATTTAGCATATTTCGACATCTGTGAGATGGTTTCATGTTCGGAATGGCAAGTGTACCCATCAAAAATTAATAAAGGATTTTCAACTAAGTTCTTAAAATATCATCCCACAAGGATTGTTTATCAACTACTAAAAGTTTTCCTAATTTAATTGTTTGAGCTTCAAATATGCAAGATTAATCAGGACGAGAATTTATAAAATCAATTGTAAAAACTAAGAGCAAGAAACACAGAGCACGTCTTGGTTACACTTATCAAAGAGAAATCTATGGCGTATTGGTGTTCTCATTTAATCCTTTATGCTATTTTTTCTATTTAGATCTAAATCCGATTTCCTGATTATTACTAATCATTTATACTAATACTATTAATATCCACTGGTCATGCAATATTAATATTCTTTTTTCTAAGTTAATATCCACAATGGTCATGCGAGTTATCAATTAGAAAAAGCTAAGGATCCTATGAATTTGTTAATTCAATAATAATTAGAAGATAAAGATTGGTTTGGTCTACCTAATCTTTTATCTTATTTTATCCTATAGATTTATTAATTAACCAATGTACGATCGCCTGACGATGTAATTAATTAGAGTTAAGAATGAGAAATGATAAGATAAATTCTAATCACGAAGCGTAAATCAAATTTAGATTCCAATATCAAAATTTCATAAAGTCATGAACAATAATTACCATAGCCCTAGCTATGAATTTAGTTACTCATGTAGAAAGAAAAAGCTAGAATAATCAATAACATATCCATAATGAAGAGAAAAGCAAACTAGAACAAGAGATGAATCTTTGATCTTCAAGTATGGTCACTTGAATCTCCAAGTGCTGCCAAGGGTGTGCCAAAGGTCCGTGCAAAAGAGGTGAAAGTGATCAAGAATCTTGAAAGGCCTTATGTGAAATGATGCTCACGGAAGATGATCATTTCTACGATGCCTCCTCTCCTCTATTGATAGAATTAGAACTCCTTTAAACTAGGCAAGTTTGGCTAACGCAAACAAGCACGACCGTGCATGATGGTGCAGCACGGTCGTGCATATTGTCGAAGCACCCCTGTGCTTCATTGGGCGTGCTTATTGCTGTGAAGCTTTTAAACCCATTCATTTGGGCGTAAAATGAACCAAAATCTACTTGTGGTCTCTTTATATCAAACTGCACAATTAATAAATAAATTAGTGTAAAACCTAATAAAAATAAAGGTCAAATATGAATAAATGACTGTAAAAGAGGGCTTAATTACAGACTTATCACTTCAACAAAAAGAATATTGATGTGGAGCTTTCTGAGGATCCTAAGGAACTTATTGAACTGAGGGTCTCTCTGGCTACTCATCATTTGTTGTGGAAATGGAACTTTCAGTTTTGTCACCACTGGTGCATCTTCCCTTGTCTCCTTTTTCGCATCTAGGTGGTAAGCACGACCTTGCTCATCATCCAGCACGGGCGTGCCTTCGTTGAGCACGACCTTGCTTCCGTCTAGCATGGCCGTGCCTTTATTTTCTGCAAGGGCGTGCTGTTCTAAGCATGATCATTTTGTTTTAGGCAGTATGGGCGTGCAGGGTGATGCAAGGGCGTGCTCCTCCTTCAGCACAGGCATGCATGACTTATGTGTTTGCGTCCCATTCAAAATTTTCCCACTTCTTAGAGTAATTGCCTTAGCTTGTTCCCTAGGATTCGGTTCTGGCTGCGACGGTAGTGCTCCTACTGCTCTTTGACTAAGGAGACTAGTGATTTGCTCTAACTGGGATTCGAGCTTTGAAGACTGAGTCCTCATCTCTGCCTTGATTTCTGCAAACCTCTTATCTTCCCTCTCAATCTGTTGTTCCATCTGGGCCTCAAGTTTTGCTATTCTCTTGTCAGAACTATACACATATTGCATCATCTGTTCTTGAAAATTGGATTGAAATCCAGGAGCTTCTTTTCTTTCTATCTTCTCCCCTTGATTTTGTACATGGAGGGGACGATAGAGCGCATTCTGATTTCCTTGGCGGTTTGACCAAAGGTTTGTATTGCTGTTGTGCCATCCTGGGTTATAATTATTACCTATGAAATTCACCTCCTCCTAGTCGACCTCTGTATTATGTGCTGACTTTGTGGGTTGATCTTGTGCTCTTATTAAGCTCTCTAGTTGCTTTGTGACAGTTGCCATTTGGTTTACGGGGTTGCTGCTCTCTGCTTGATAGACTGGTGCAACTTCCTTTCTTTTGAGGTTATATGTGTCAGCTGTGTGCCACTGAAAGCTAGCAGATGCCATTTTGTTTATCAATTTGTATGCGTCATCTGGGTCCTTTCTTATAAGAGATCCCCCTGCGGCGGCATCAATCGTGGCTCTGTTATTGATAGATAAGCCACTGTAAAAGATTTGCACCTGCTTCAAAGTTAGAAAATCATGGTGCGGGCATCTTCTCAACAATTCCTTGAATCGCTGCCATGCCTTAAACAGTGATTCTGTCTCATATTGTTGGAAACAACATATTTCTGTCATCAGCTTGGAGGATCTTGATAGAGGAAAGTACTTTCCTAAGAACTGTTGAGTGAGATCCTTCCAAGTTGTGATGGAATTGGCTGGGAGTGAGGAAAACCATGTATTCACCCTTTCAAATACTGAGAAGGGAAAAAGGCAGAGTCGAATAGTATCGTTGGAGACTCATTATACTTTATGGTGTCCGTCAATCAGAGGAACTTTGTCAGATGAATATTGAGGTCTTCATTAGGCATACCTCCAAACTGTATGGAGTTCTGGACCATGGTTACCTCCAAACTGTATGGAGTTCTGGACCATGGTTATGAGTGCTGATTTCAATTCAAAATTGTTTGCCTCCACATTTAGTGCTGTAATGCTTCCAAGAGTGTCTCTAGCAGTGGGTGTCATATAATCTTAGATCGATCTCCTTCCCTCTGGCATTCTTTACTCTCTCACTTCTTTTCTTTGTCTATGAACTGTTCTTTCAATATCCGGATCAAATACACAAGCTGTAGAGCACTTAGAATGAATGAACATACATTAAAAGAAATTATGAAATAATAAAAAAATTAAAATAAAATAAAAATGAAAATTATAACTTATAAAAGAAATTTTTTTAGCAATAAACAAAACAAAATTAAAATAAAGTAAAACACAAATTGCTCAAATCAATTAAATTTGAGATTTTCTTAATATTGAAAAAGCAATCCCCCGCAACGGTGCCAAAAACTTGTTCGGAGAGCAAGTGTACCCATCGAGAAGTAATACAGGGTTCTTAAATTAAGTTCCCGAAATATCGTCCCACAAGGATTGATTTCCAATTACTAAGAATTTCCTAATTCAATTGTTTAAGCTTCAAAGATACGAGATTAATTAAAAACAAGAATTTATAAAATCAATTATAAAACTAAAAGCAAGAAACACAAAGCACGTCTTGGTTACACTTATCAGAGAAAAACCTAAGGCGTATGAGTGTTCTCATTCAATCCTTTATGTTATTTTGCTGTTTTAAATCTAAACTCGATTTCCTTGTGATTACCAATCATTCATACAAATATTATTAATATTCACTGGTCATGCAATATTAATATTCTTTTCTCTAAGTTAAGATCTCCAATGGTCATGCAAGTTATCAATTTAGATAAAGTCTAAGGAACCTATGAATTTGTTAATTCAATAACGATTAGAAGTGAAAGATTGGTTTGGTCTACCTAATCTTTCATCTCGTTTTATCCTATAGATCTATTAATTAATCAAGGTACGATCGCCTGATGATGTAATTAATTAGGGTTAAGAGTGAGAAACAATAGGATAAATTCTAATCACGGAACAGAATTCGAATTAAGATTCAAATATCAAAATCTCATAAATTCATAAGCAATAATTCCCGTAGCCCTTACTATGGATTTAGTTATTCATGTAGAAAGAAAGAGCTAAAACAATCAATAACATATCCATAATGAAGAGATATAGCAAACTAGAAATGAGATGAATCTTCAGTCGTCAAGTATGGTTACTTGAAGCAAGTTTCTGCCAAGAGTATGCTGAGAATCCGTGCAAGAGAGGTGAAAAATGATCAAAAATTCAAAAGACTAAGGTTGTCTGTAAACTGGTGTCCAAAATGATTCTTTGACGATCCTCTCGCCCCCTATTTATAGAATTTGAACTCTTTTTAAAATTGTTAAGATTGAAGTTTCACAAATGAGCACGGCTGTGCACATAATGTAGCACGACCATGCATTACGTCGAAGTACTCCCGTGCTATGTTGGACATGCTTATTTTTGTGAGGCTTTTAACCCCATCCATTTGGGCAAAAAATGCACCAAAACTTACTTCCGCCTCTTTTCTACCAAACTGCGCAAACAATATATAAATTTGTGTAAAATCTCAATAAAGTAAGGGTTAGATATAAATATATGGCTGTAAAATATAGCCAAATTACAAACTTATCAATATATCAGGAAAACATAAATGCAAAAACAAAATGAAAATATCATTATTCAACCTAAAAAAATAAATACTTAAATTTTTTAAATCTAATTCCTATATTTGACAATTCTTTTAGTTTAGTTCATTCACAAAAAAATTACACTTCAGTCTTTAAATGAATAAATACTTTCAAATTATCCTCATTATTTAATATGTGTTGACGATGTTAGATGAAGGAATAAAGTAAAAAAAACTTATATAAGATTAAAACATAAATTTTAACTGTAAAAACAAATTTGTAATTAGAGATTATTATGAATTATACTTTAATCTTATTTTTATAACACACTTGTTTCTTGAATATCGAAAAAATTTACTTTATTTATAAGATTTTGTTAATCTCAAACTTTAAAGTTGAATTTAAGCATAGAAAATTTTTATTAAGAAAGAATTATTTGTTATATTAAAATTATAAAAGTATAATAAGTGTTTTTCCATTTAATAAAATTTTACTATGATTAATTCTTTAAGCTAAGTTCTAAGGGATTTTTTTATTTTTACTTTTTATCATACTTTCAAACGAACAAATAAAATATAAATGTTAATTTTTTTTACTATACATCAATTAATATAGAATATTTTTTTAAACTTTTTTATAAATTTATTTGAAGATATAAATTTTTAATATCTTAAAACTTTGAGTTCAATATTTTTTTTAACAACTCCAATTTTTTAATTTCTAATTAAAATACACATTTGGTTATTATAAAAATTCAATAACTGTTTCTTTTTATAATAAAATTATACTATATTTATTTGTTTAAACTTAGTCCTTAAGATCAAAATTTATTTTTTATTTTATATTTTTATCTTTTAAAAATATAAGTTGTTAGGATTTTAAAATTTTGTGATGTTTTCATTAGGGATCTCATTTTTTTTCTTCTAAATAAGTTTCTTTTTAAGGTTAGAATATGCATTTAATTCTTATAATTGACACTTATTTAAAAATTAATCTCTATAATTAAAATTTATATTTTAGTTATATATATATATATATATATATTGGTGCTTTTTATCTAATGTCTTTATAAGATTTTAAATGATAAAGACTAATAAAAAATATTTATTTATGTGAGAACTAAATTGTCATTTTTTTTTAGTAAAAATCAAATTATAAAAACGTATTAAGTATAAAGACAAAATTTATAATTTAACTAAAATAATCAGTATCCTAGTTGATAATGGAGTAAATTTTTATTCCACTAGATTGTGATAGTGATACAACTTTTCAACTTTCAAGTTAAATATAATTTTTATGAGATAAAATATCTTCCACACAATCATGAGTTTTAGCTAATTAGTTAAACATGACTGATACACCTATTTTAACAATATCACATGTAGATGATGAATAAACTCCATTTATTCCTCAAATTTCCATTACCATGACTACTCCTATCCTTTTATCCAGTACACTACTTCCTTCAACACGATTATTGTTAGAGCATTATATGTCTCAAAGTATTATTTAGTGTTTGGAACTAAATATTTCAGTAATGAAAAGATATGACTTGCTTCAAGAGCTAAACATTGTTTATTTTTACACTTTTTATACAAATTAATTTTTTATAATAATTTATTCTATCATATCATTATTTTTTAATGGTTATCTATTTTTAGATAAACCTTTTAAGGTTATTTAAAAAATAATCAAGTTTAAGTTTGATTGTCTTTGGCCTACTTCGACCGAGATGTTATGAAAAGTAAAAAATATATAGACTTTAAGGTAAATGTATTTTAATTCTATCATTTTTCAAATAATTTATTTTATATAATTGTTTTTATGCATAGAAAACATACAAGTGAATCTCTTAACATAATCTCACTATTAAAACTATTTTTGAGCAAAAAGGTTTGCTATTTTAAAAAATATAATGTGTAAGTTACGAAGGGATAAGGTCAAAGACTTTTGAATCACTCTTGATATGAAGTAGGAGTTTGAACATTTATTGTACTAGAAAAGAATTTTAGAAAAAAAGCATTATTAGTAAAAAAAATCAAAAGTTATAGGTAATGAAATATCTTTATATACTAGTGACTCTATATTTTCTGTTGGACATCATAATTAGAAGGTAATTATCTAAAAAATATATTTTTTATTAATTTCTATATTAAAAATAATAATTTAATATTAATCATTTAGAATTTAAAACTTAAGCGATTTCTACAACATTTGATATAATGTAAAGTAAAAAAAAAAAAAAAAGTTTGAGGATGGGTGAACCATAAGGCCAGAAATATTGTATATATCTTTCTTAACCTTACTTTTTATTTCAAAACTTTCTTAACAATGATTATAATCTGGTCTAACGAGTTGTCAACCATTTATAAATTTCGCCTCTTCTCCAAAGTAAATGATTGTTCTGTTGAAGATGATAGTGTTCCTTCTCTTCATGATGATAATCATGGTAACATTGACTTTGATGATTCATTTTTTTTTTTTTTACACTTGTCATGTGTATGACTATTGTGGATTTTTTATTTACTTTTTTTTATTTAAGAATTTAAGTTATGTTAATACATTGTCACAAAATGTATATTGATTTTGTTTCTTTCAATATTTTTGCGATCATTTTTATGATTTTAGAGTGTTTTTTAAAATTATAAACATGTTTTGTTAAAGTAAAAATACCAAAAAAAAAAGAGATTAAATTAATGATAGAATTTGTAATCGTAATATCTATCACATTTAACGAGTTACACAATAGTTGGAAAACAGCAATTAAATTTTGTAACCAACAATAATCGTATTTAAATGACCAACTTGGGATCAAAGCTAGACCGATTGTGTTGTTGCTCTTTAGCAATCGATTTTGCAATTAAAGTTATTATTACAATTTAGCAACCAACTTTGCGATTGAATTGATAATAAAAATTATCGACCAATTCTATTATCACATTTTTGTGACCAAATTTGCAACCCAAAATTCAATTGTGGATGCTATTTTTGTGACTAGAATTAGCAACCGTAAAAATAATTTTAACTACAAAAAGTTTTTAGTGGCTAATTTTTAAATTTAATGAGACCGTGTTTTCCACTAAGTTACTTTGAAACTAGCTTTTCAGCCACCACCTTAATTCAATTGCTAATTCAATCGCTATTTTTTTTTTTAACGATACCTAAATCATTTTTTTCTTATCGTGAAGCATGGTTTACTTTCAAGTTTAATATATTCATGGATCTCACTGTTACCTTGATAATTTATAACTTTTTCACATATAAATCTTATTTTTCTTGAGTATTACTAATTATCTAATTCTTCATTACTTTTTATTTTGAAAAGAAATTATCTGAATATCATCTTAATCTTTAAGTTATATTCCTTATGATTGATTCTTCAAAACCAAATTTTACTAGTATCATGTTGTTTGCGAAGATTTTTTTATTCTGAAAATGTTATGACAATTGATTTCTAAATGATTCTTAAAACTTATTTACTGAAATTGAATCCATGAAAGTACAAGAATATAAAAATACTAAAAAGAATATTGGTGTGTCGATGTATTGGCAAATTTATTTTTTATGATATTGAAATTGAGCATGGCTAAGAGATTGTAAGAAACATCTATGAATATTGTTATGAGATGAAAATTTACTATATGATATGAGAAAATGATTTCGAACAGACTTGATTAGATCATACACCATGAAGAATTTAAGAAAAAATAATTATGATGAAGGTATTTTTGTGTTTATGATGACTGATGGCATTTTATGAGAAACTCATAAATTTATGCTTTTGTATTTATTTAATTTTATAAGTATTTTATAGTATTTATCTTTCTCACCCATTTTTTACTGTATAAAAAGAAATGAAAAATTTGCCTATAGCCATGATGAACATTACCATGCACTGTGATGAAAATGAAATATGGTGTCGTCAGGAGACCAACTTTACTGCTTATTGGACTTTTTTGAGTTACAATTTTCTTTTATTACTCTTTCCTATGTCTTAATATATCTCGTAATAGAAAGAGTTTACAATGCTCTTGGACGCAATAGAAATCCAAGAGAGGAACTCTAAATATAGAGGCAATTAGGCTTTAGGTTTTATAACGAGTAGAATAAAAAGTTCGACAAATGACACTCTAAGAAAATCCTTACTAATGATACCATGAAAAATAGATTTCATCATATGACTAAATGAAAAGAGTAATTGTAATAATATATGCAAATTATGTGTGTGAAAGTTAAGTTGTGTTGTAAATAAATAATACCTTAACCTTATAATTTCTTCTCAATTTTATTTCAATCAGTTTAAGTATCTAACAGTTTATGTTTGTGATATGAAATAATACTTAAGAACTTATAAATCAATTATGAGATTGAAATAACTAACGTTAAGAATTCAAAAATAATATTATGATAAATTCTGTGATATCCTTAAAAAAATTTCAAGGTACATAAAATTTTTTAACCAATAGTATTTAAACGTGTTTTTAAATAATAAATTTATTTAATAATATATTATTATATTTGTTATATTTAAGTAAGTTCAAAAATGTTTAAATTTTCAAATAGAATTAGAACACAATTAAAATTTAAAAATAAAATAATAATATTATATTAATATATTTTTTATATTTTTAATTTTATATTATTAATATTTAATTATTATATTAATATATTATATTATAATAATTTTTATTTATAATAAATAAAAATTATTTAAATATAAATTATATTTTATTTGAAACTAAAAAATTATAAAAAATAATAAAAAAGTAAAATAAAAAATTTAATATACAATATATATAATAATAAAAATATGTAATAAATGATATAAATAATTATATATAATAATATTTTTTTAACTTGTCATATATTGTTTTTATTAGTATAAATTTTTTAAATACAATATCTATATAAAAAAATTTTTAGAATGTCACAATACACACTAAATATTATAACTAAATTGATGATTAAAGGAACCTGGAACATAATCATTTTATTAAGTGACGTTACATTTATACAGTATTAAAATGTTATAAATTTAGAGTGTTATATTTAATTAGTTTCAAAATATTGTAAATTTAAACTGTCATGTTTAGAGCGTTACACAAGGCTTCAAGGATTCTCTTAAGAAGACTCACAAGAACAAGAAAAACAATCAAATTTCACCGTGAGAAATTTGGCCACTCAAAGAATCCAAGTGATGACACTTGTTTTAGTAATCATTTCATCAACTTAAAATCTAACGATATGATGAAAATTTAGTTAGGATGCAATGAAAAGTTAAAATATCAGTTAAGATTTAACCAAATGAACTAAATTCACTATACTTACTCTATCATCAGCTTACCACCCACCACTTCGATTCATGAATTCCTTGTACCAAAACTCAAAAACACTTCTGCAAGTTAATTGAACAGTGTTTAAAATTAATCTAACATTTCGGTAAAAACATAATCTTAGTTGAGCTCAGTCTCAACCCAATTTGTTGAACGTAAATCTCATAGCAGGTAAAATTAGAAAATTGCAATTTTTAGGGGTGTTCCATTCATTTCAATTGAAGATTCCATAGGCAAAACAACATTTTTCCCACATTATTGATGAGTTAACCTTCAAGTGTTAGATGATTTATAATTTTGGCCAAATCTCCCCTTTCCTTTATTATTTTATAAGAGCATTAATCTAGCTGTACAAATGTGGATTATGGATTTGGTTCTACATTGACATTTTTTTCTTCGTTACATTAAAACTGTGGGGCATTTGATTGCTGAATAGAGCGGCACTTATAAAATGTCAATCTTGAGTTACTGCCCCTTAATACTCTTAGAAAAAGAAATTTGAGGTTGTCCAAATACGATAATACCCAACTCAACTATCTATAATAAGAAAGAGACAAGAGAGACAAAAAAGATGGATCGCAGCTTTAGTTTCATTAAACCATGAAGCACCTAACACTGCAATGACAAATTGACATCTTACATCAATAGATTGTAAAATTTAGCTTCCTATATATGTGAGGTGTCATGAACAATGGTGAATGAATACATCCACAGCGGGCAGCTCAAATGTTCATATTGTTAAATTAAAACGCCAGTTGTGATATTCCTAAGGGAGTAAATTTCGGGTAAGAAGACGTTACGATTACAAGAAAAATATTCAAGGGAAAGAAAAAACATACAATTAGTAGAATTCATTCAATTAAGATTTGTTACTCTTACATGAACTTGAGTCACTTAACAGCGTCTTCCTTTACAAAAATTACATTACGATTATTTCACCCTTTTTATTTCCTCTTCCCTTTTATGTTTGTGTAATGCCTATATAGAGCAAGTCCTAGTCAATTGTTTTCCCTTTGTATTAAACAAATATCATTTAACTTTCACCAGGTCCAAATTAACCATACTAGAGCTTGATAAACATAGACTGCAATAGCATATAAATCACAACCTAAACTAATTGTAAGGAAGTTAGTTTCTCTAAAAACCATAAAACTCGATCTAATCGAGTGTTTCACGAATGTACCATACACAGAAAAGCATAGTACCAAACACAGAGAAATAGACTGTCATGTTGTTAAAGACAAAAGTTCAAAATAGTACTCTAGATCTTAAAAGCTTTCTGTTTTATAGAAGGTATATATATACCTTTCCTATATTTGTATTGAAGAGTAAATAGTGAATTCAATAATCTTCTTTCATAGAAGAGTAAATTCAATAATATTATTTCATTCAGCTATCTCTCTCTTGACCATTCTCTAATACGTGCTTATTGCATTGCAGTAAGAAGAACCACAACAGTTAACTATATAAATAAGCACATAGTTGATTAATTACTAACATTTGTATAACTTGCTGTAAAACTAAAAAGGAAAACAAAATTATGGGCAGTTTGGTGTTAACATCATTTAATGTTATTACAGAAAATAAAAGTGCTAAACGCACTAGCTAGTTAAAAAAATTAAAATAAAACTTTTATGTTAAAAAATATAATAATATACTTGGTTTTAGTTTCTAATATATCTTAACATAATTTTAAAATATCTGCAATAACTTAAAAAAATATTTATCATCATTCTTATCTTAATAATTTTCTTAATATAATTTAATTTATTTTAATAATTTTAATGATAAAATTTACGATATATATCACATGCTAAAAATGTATCCCATGGATATTTAATTAAAACGCTACTATAAAAGATGATATTAAAACTAAGGCCCTATCTTTCTATCATATTCATTACCAACGCATCATGCATGCTTTGCTAATGGTAGCTCAATTCTTACTTCTTACACTACACAATAACAGTTGGTCCGGTGGGTGGCGTTATATCCGGCGGAGTCGTTGGCGGCGGCACAATGTCCGGTCCCGGAGGCCGTGGTGGAACCACATCCGGTGGCTGCGGCGGCAAAACATCCGGTGGGTTAGGCAGCGGCATGTCAGGCCCGGGTGGTGATAGTGGTGGTTTTGGCCCATCCGGTTTGGGATTGGGGTACGGCTCAAACCGGGTTGGATCTGTAACTATTTCGGGCAGCAGACCCGGGTCCATTTCCGGATCCGGGGTTGGAACCACAGGCTGCTCTTTGGGAATTGAAGAAGGTTGGGTTTTGGGCAAGGATGGTATCTCGGGTGGAGCCCTTTGCGGGTATTCGGGTTTCTGATTGGGGTGATGGGTCATGGAAAGACCCGAGATGGAGGTGGTGTAGGGAGGGAGAGGAATCATTCCTCTTTTGATGGTGTAGAGAGAGGATGAGATTAATGCTGACATTGATGACATTTTTCGCTTTTCGTTCTTCGGATTTATTTGTTGTTGTTGGTCATATTTATGGAATGGGATCTCTGATTAATTGCATGGTGAAAACACTTGTATGTTGTACGACCCTCCACGTGGCAATCGACTTGTTCTTGCATGTTTCTACTTAACACGTGGCAAAATTCTGCATGTTGTGTATGCAAACGGTGTTTTTCTATTTCTTTTATTTTTAAGATAAGGGAATCACAAGACATAATTGAAAAATATTTTCCTTTCTATCTTACATGGCTTCAATTTCATATGGAAAATGGTGTGTAGGTTGCAAGCTAATGGGTTGGTCCATTAAATCCCATGTTGAATTTGGGCTATCTAATAACCCAATCTAATTTCAAGATATAGTTGAAACTAGTCCTGGTTTATTTGTTAGCATAATCATGAATGAAAAAATAAAGATTATTTAAAACATTCAAAATAATAATTTTTTTTATTTTTTTTTATATATATATATATATGTATATATTTGAACACATTTAAAAAATTGAATAAAATAATTATAACGTGAAGACAAAAATAAAAAGTAGACTAAACCTTTACTTTAATCCCTAAGACATTTAAAATATTACGTTAGTCTCCAACTTCTTTCTCTTTCATTCATTTTAGTCCTTGACATCTGACCCCATTAAGAAACCGTCATATAAGGCTGAGTTGTCACGTTAAGTGCTATGTCAGAATCTCACTTGACAACAATGACGTCGTTTTTGGAAGCTGGCATGTCACAAATAATTGCGAAATAGTATCTTTGTCATTGAAGCCCTTTTTACCTAAATTTAATCACATATTTTCTCATTTTTGTTGAAGAACCCTATCCTAAGTCCACACAGAATCTCGTCCAAATTATTGTTTGTAGTTGTGTTTGGGAGTGAAATATTTAAAGATTGAAGTTTGTTGTAGTGGAAGAAGGGCCAACAGATGGAGAATTCGGTAAAAAAATATATTTCTTAATTTATTGAATCATTTTTTTGGTTTGGAGATAAAGAACCCTAACTCTTCAATGTTTTGGGACGACGAACCTTAAGTGTTCAATGTTTAAGGGATGACAAACCCTAACTGTTTTCTTTCTCCTTAATTGGTGTGAATATGGTTATTGAAAAATGCTTTTTGTTTGTTATCGAGAAAACAACAAGGGATAGTAGGAAGTGGTCCTTTTATGTTTCTTATGACTTTTTAGTTTTTAAAATTAAAGAAGATAATATTAATGAAAGTGGTCCCTTTCTGCATGGTTTAACCCATTTTCCCATGTGCGTGCATGACATTCATTGTTTATTCATTAAATTAGTTTAAAATTATAAAAGCTTGCTGACTTTTTTAATAATTGTTTATCTGTAAATGCAGACAATTAAGTTTTACATTCACCATAAAGAAAAATTTGTGGAAGAAAATGGAATTAAGGAATACAGGTGGGATAAAATTGAGGTTTGGACTAATGTTAATGAAGATATAGTAGATATTTTTAGTTTCATAAACTTTGCCAAGGCAATGGGGTATTTCAGTAACATAAAAAATATATTCTAGTTTGACCCTGATAAAGAGTTTGATGAATGTTTGAAATTATTAAAATATGATGCTGATGTGTTGGAAATAGTGACTATTACTGAGAGGAATAGAAGGGAGATGCATGTCTATTATGGGCATGAGATTGGTAAACTACAATTGCTTGAAGACCGTGAAATTCTAATGTTGGAAGGTCCTGAAGTTGATATTGCAATAATAGAAGAAATTCAAGTTGAACAAGCAATAATGGAAGAAGACATTCAAGTTGAACAACCAGCAATGGAAAAAGGTATTGAAGTTGAATAACCAGCAATGAAAGAAGTACAAGTTGAAGATATAATAGCAATCCACAAAGTACAAGTTAAAGTTGATAGGAAACAGCAGAAGAAAAAGGCAAAGGGAAAAGGAAAAGACGACTCTAGTAAATCAGCTGGAGAAATAAGAAGAAGTTTGCGAATAGGAGGCAGGAAAGACAACCTTCAATCAGCTACATCAAAAAGAAAAAAAAAAGCATGGGAAAAGAAAAAGGAAAAGGAAAAGAGGCACAAAAAAAAAAAAAACTGAAGGAAAAGGTAAAGAAAAAATTACCTATATTGATGAAGAAGATTATTTACATGAGGAACTTTTTGAAAATACTATGGAAGATGTAGAAAAGGTGAGTCATAGGGAAACATACTACTGTGAAGAAAGAGAAGAGCATTTTGAAAATTCATGGAGGTTTGAAGAATTAATAACTCCAACAAACCCAGATTTGATGAAGATAGTAACAAACAAGTTTTTCTCCAATTTAATGAATCTGCAAAATTTGAAAATGTTAACTTGGAGTTGGGAATGGAGTTTGAAAGTTTATAATCTTTCAAAAAAGGCGATAAGGATTATACAATTCAGATGGAAAGAGAAATAAGGTGGGTAAAAAATAACAAAGTGAGAGCAAGAGCTAAGTGTAAACATGAAAACTGCAAGTGAAAAATATATTGTGCAAAAAATAATATCTCACATAGCTTCTAGATCAAGACTTTTCCTAGTGAGCATAGTTGTGGCAGAATTTTTAAAAACAAACAAGCAATACAAGATTGGGTTATAGGTAAGCTTGTTATAAAACTAAGGAAACACCCCAAAATGAAACATTCTAAAGTTGTTGAGTACTTTAAAAAGAAATTTGGTGTGCAGATAGAAGATGCCAAAATATATAGGTCAATGGTTAAGGCAAGAGAGATTGTAGAGGAAAGTGAGAAAGAACAATTTAGGAAGTTGTGGGACTATTGTGGAGAACTTTTGAGAAGTAATCCAGGTTCAACTGTCAAAATGGAAACTAATCTTCAAGTTGAAGGTCCACTACAATTTAAAAGATTGTATATATGCCTTGCTGGGTGCAAAAATGGCTTTATGGCTGGATGTAGACCAATGATAGGGCTTGATGGTGCATTTCTAAAAAGTTATTACTAAGGATAGTTGTTGACAACAGTGAGATATGTTGCTAATAATCATATATGAGTAATAGTCAATGCTGTTGTGGATGTTGAAAATAAAGAGAATTGGTAATGGTTTTTTATCACTCTTACATGAAGATATGGGAGATTATAAGCAACATAATTGGAATTTCATATCTGACATGCAGAAGGTAAACATCTACGTAGGATGAAGTTACTTATTACTTAGAATTGACAGGGACTTAATTGTATGAATAATAAATCAATTAGGGACTAAATTGCACGATTTTTATTCTATTAAGGACTAAAATGAACTTTGTATTTTACTGCAGGGTTTGATTCCAGCTTTGCAAGAAGTGATGCCAGGTCCACGCCATAGGTTTTGTGTGTAGCATCTATGGCAAAATTTCTGTAAGCAATGGAAGGATAAAGTCTTGAAGCACTTTGTATGAGAATGTGTAAGATCAACTACCATATCACAATTCAATGCAAACATGTACATAATAAAAACAATGAATGAGAAGGCATGGGCATAATTAGACAAGTGGCCAAAGGAGGCATGGACTAAGGCATACTTTAGTGAATGGCTAAAGATGGATAACATCTGTAAGAATAACTGCGAGGTCTTCAACTCAAAAATTGTAAATGCAAGGTGTAAACCAATATTAACAATGCTAGAAGAAGTCCGATGCTACATCATGACAATAATTAGTACCAATAAGTTGAAGTTGGCAGCCCATGCATGTCAGTTGCCTCCTATACAACAAAGTAAGTTGGAGAAATTAAAACAACAAAGCATTAAATGGACACCAATATGGGCAGGTAAACATAATCCTAATTCTCTAATAATTTTTAGTAGTATAACATTAAATTTGTCTTAACTAAACTTCTATCATAGGTGATGATGATACTCATAAATTTGAAGTGCAATGTTTCACAACTAAGGTTGTTGTTCACTTGGGCAGCCACACATGCACTTGTATATTTTGACAATTAACAGGTTAGTTAATTCTATATGATGAGTAATGTGTTAAATCTATATGAATATGTAGCATATATAATGTTTGATATTTTTTTTTCTTATAATTTTTACAGGTATGCCTTGTATGCATGTTATTGTTGCAATAACATATAAAAATAAGAGACTAGAAAATTACTTCCATGGATGGTTAACAATTGAAGCATGTTGTGCAACCTATGAATATCATGTTCAACCATTACAAAGTCAAGATTTTTGGGAGAAAAGTGAGCTAATTTCACCACTGCCACCAACTGTTAAGAGGACTGCAGGCAGACCTAAGAAGCAAAGAAGAAAAGATGAACAAGAAAAGCAAGAAACTGAGAATCCACAGAAACATAAATTGAAAAGAAAATTGCCACAGGTTAGGTGTTCATGTTGTGGAGTTCTAAAGTACAACAAACAGACTTGTCCTGTGCTGAAAAAGTAAAGAATAGAAGACTCTCAAGCCCAAAACAATAACTCAACACATTAGTCCATCACCATACCTACAGAAGAAGCCCCAATATAACAATCTTCTACTGTACCTGCAAAAGAAGGGCCAACAGATGCCATACCACAAGAAAAGAAAGGTAGAATTAGGCTTAAATTAACCATTAGGACAAGGTCATCTGTTGCAAATGTTCCTACATCACTTCAGTAAAGTCCACCACCATCTTCACAAAATGAAAAGGGAGATGACTCTGCAAAAGCTGCACAATTCATGCCAACACCTGGAATTAGGACTGCAAAATGAGTTGTGATCATGTTACTTGTTTTAATTATTTTTTATGTAACAAGTTTATATTATGTAAGATTTGTGTCATTTGGACATGTTTTATTTAGAATAATTATTTTGATTGGACAAGTTGTCATGTTTTAGGTTCCACCAATTTAATGCATTGAATAATTTTATTTCCATTTAGTTTTTTATGTTGTTAGTTATTATTTAGTATTTTTATAATTTTTAAACCAAAATTAGGTACTGTTGTAATGTCATGACAATGAAAACTTACATAAATGGTACTGTTATTTTTAAGCCAAAATTTGATATTGCTATTTTATTATGGACCACATCTCACACACAGTCAACAACTTTAGGTTTACCAATACAATTGATCACTGTGTCTCATTAACAAATTTTTGCTATAGGCACTTATGTTCTATGGTATTGCCATGTCCACAAACACCACACGTGACAACATTACCAACCAACTTTTGAGCTTAATCTTTAGAAATGTATTTATTACAAAGAGCACCATCAACTAACATTAGTTTGAAATGCTTTTAACTTTCTTGATATATCAGACATTTGGTTTGTTTGCAGTACTCTTTGGTATGCTTTCATTCTTCTTTTCATCAATTTTTCACTAAAATATAAACGAAATGTGGGTCAACAATGATTATAAAAATATTCCTTATTAATATTAAAATAAAATTTTATCATTATCTTACAATAAATTACATGATAATATATATGAAAATACAAACAATCTGTACAAATAACTTTAATTTCTTAATTTCAGCCTCTAAATATGTTATTTTGGTAGTCAAATTCTTCATTCACAGCTGTTGCACTTGTAAGGGGAGACGTTACTTGAGAGGTTGGATAATTAGCAGCATTATAACTATCCTCCATGCTATTTTTGTTATCAGCCCACGCAAAATAATTGCAACATTCACCAACCTACATCATGTGTAAGAAGTAATTTAATTTATTAGAAATGGCAATTGAACACAACACCAAATTATTTGGGACATCCAAAGAACAATCTTCCAGGATTAGCTTCTGTTTGTGAAATTCTAATAGCTACTTTCAACTTACAATGACAGGTCTTACCATTTTGTCTCTTATTTTATTGTGATGATGACCTTGAAGCAGAACTTATCAGAGGGTTTCTATTGCTATTACTAGCCATATAAAGTGTTGGAAACCCAAATCGTGCAAGAAAGGAAGGAACCAAATGATAGAAGTAAGATACCCCAATAATAGAAGAAAGGAAGAAACCCACGTAACCCAATTGTAACCAAGAACCCTAACCCTAATAATGGAAGAAGACCAGAGGCGCAACATATATGCTAATATGTTTGGCAAAGGGGTCCTTAGGTCAGAATGACACCGTTTCGCAATTATTTATGTCACGCTAGCTTCCAAAAATGACGTCGTTGCTACCAAGTGGGATTCTGACGTAGCACTTAACGTGATAGCTCAGCTTTCTGTGACTGTTTCTTAACGGGGTCTGACGTCGGGAACTAAAATGAATGACAAAGAAAGAAGTTGGGGACTAACGTGATATTTTAAATGTCTCAGGAACTAAAATACTTGACTCAAACTCTCTTAGGGACCAAAGTGAGGGTTTAGTCTAAAAAGTAATTGTCACCTTCCATTTTCTTGAATGTCTTGTTACGCACGTGGTTGCATGGTTAAAGCAAACCGTTGAAAACCGTTAAAAGTGAAAATTATAGGATTGCTACTTAGGATAGAAGTTTCGTCACTTATAAAATCTTAACCACAAAAGTATTTTCTCTGACTAGTTTAAAATTATATATATATATATATATATATATATATAATATAACTAGTAATTCATTGAGACCAATGAATAATGAAATTGACACTTGATGTTTTAGTTTTAAAACATAATTTTAAAAATACATACATAACAGCTAACTGATATTTTTTAAAATATGCCATTCTAATAAATTATTATTATCATCATATAAATGTAAATTATTAATATGATTCATATTATCAATAATATTAAAATTTTATAATATTTTTTTTATGTTTTAAACAATTTAATAACTGAATATTTTTACAATATAATATTTTTTATAATTTATTACAATCTTTCTTATTTACCACATAACAGGTAACTTTCAAAAATATTATCAAAATAATATGATTAAATTGAAATTAAAGTATAAATAAAATACTGATGTATTTATAATTATTTTAATATTATTTTGTTAGAATTCGTTATAGGTTATAATTAATTGTGATTGTTTATTTTGTCAAAAAATAGTTAATATTGTGATCTATTTGATAATGTTTAAGCCTATTAATAATGTGATCAATTACTTATCAATTTTAGATATTTAATATAATGTGGAATATGGTGTGAGCGTAACCTCTAAGTTCATGATGAGAAATGCCTAGGGTTAATAAATATAGTGGTTAAGTCACATTTGCTGTCATGGAAACACATTCCATTGTTCTCTAGGTTTGCCCAATTAAGAACGTAGGATTAGGAAAACATGATTAGACAAAGGAAGATTTTGGCTTCTCACTCATGAAAGATTTGTACCTCAGTGATTAGACAAGGTAACCTCACATAAGTTGTTTACTGTACAATTTATAATGCCTATAACAAGTAGGTGACTTTATAATTGCTCTGCAATTAGTATTCTAAATTCATATAATTAGATCTATGAAAATTTTATTCTTACCTTTGGTATTAGAGCCATTATTATATAATTTAGAATTTAATTATTTGTTGAATTGATTTGAATTTAGATTGAATAAAGTGATATATTAAATTCTTTGACCGTGCATTAATGAATTTTTTATTGCACTACTATTTATGATAAATTATTATATTTATATATATATATATATATATATATATATATATGTCAGCGACAATGAGCGTCTCCTTGATGCTGTGTATACGTTGTTATACACAATATCCCAACATTTCCTAGGTGATCCTTCTCTTTGGAGGGAGAGATCAGGAGAGCTTCTTTCAAACCTCAAATGTGATTCCTTAGAACATTTCAAATGGTATAAAGATACCTTTATGTCTAGGGTCTTAACTAGAGAAGATTGTAACCAAGCCTACTGGAAAGAGAAATATCTTGATGGGCTTCCCAAAGCTTTCGGAGATCTTATTAGAAGTAAACTCTGAAGTCGTTCTCCTACTGGAGAAATCAATTATGATAGTTATGATTATGGGTAGCTTACTGCTATTATTATTCATAGCGGTATTAAAGCTTGCCAGAAGGATAAACTCCAGAAGCAGCTTGCCAAAGAAAAAGCCTTGAGCAAGAAAGAATTAGGATCTTTTTGCGAGCAATTTGGCCTTCCATCTTGCTCTCCCAAAAAGAAGAAACATGCCCCTAAGAAAGAGGCTGTTGAACCTTACAAAAAGCCTTACAAACGTAGGTACAATAGAAAACCTAATCCCAAGAAACAAGGGGATAATGTCATCCCCACCAACATTTCCAAAAAACCCAGAACAGGCGTAACCTGTTACAATTGTGATAAACCTGGCCATATTAATAAATACTGTAGGTTAAAGAAGAAGATTAGTAGCCTTAATCTTGAGCCTTCCATAGAAGATCAGATTAACAATCTCCTTACTAATACCTCTGATGAAGATTCTGTTAAAGAATCTGAAGAAGATGTCAACCAAATTCAAAATGATGACCAAGTTTCCTCTTCTGATAGTGATGATACTCCAGAAATCAATGTTTTGACAAAAGAACAAGATCTTCTTTTTGAAGCAATAAGTTCCATTTCGGATCCTCAAGATAGAAAAGAATTTTTAAATAAATTTAAAGAGGTTTTAGAAAATAAACCTAAACCTAAAGAATATTTTACTTCAAATAAATTCGACATTACAAATATTTTCAAAAGATTAGAAAAGAATTCTAGCATTAAACCAACCACTATTCAAGATCTCCAGATTGAGATAAATAATCTCAAAAAAGAGATCAGAGAGATCAAAGATCAACAACAAATTCATCAAGTTATTCTTTCTCAGTTAGATGATGAATCTGATATTGAGAAAGTAGAACTTCCTGAAGATAATGATTCTGTGAAGGTTGATTCTGATAATCTAGAAGAAACCTTTATGTGTTTGATCAACAAGGTCAAAATACAAAAATTTTATATTAACATCAGAATCGTTATTGATGATTTTGTTCTTGATACCTTAGCCCTCTTTGATACAGGTGCTGATTCAAACTGTATTTTAGAAGGATTAATTCCTACAAAGTATTTTGAAAAAACTTCTGAAAAACTCAGCACTGCTAATGGTTCGAAGCTTAAAATTAATTACAAGCTTTCTAAAGCCGTGATTGAAAATCAAGGGCTTAAGATTGAAACAAACTTTCTTCTGGTAAAAAATTTAAAAAATGAAGTTATTCTGGGAACACCTTTTATAAAAGCCCTTTTCCTCTACAAATTTTGAAAGATGGTATTTCCACTCGTCATTTAGGGAAACAAATAACCTTCAAATTTTCTAACAAACCATTTACAAAAAATATTAATTCTATTCAAAACAAAATTAATCAAATTAATTTTCTGAAAGAAGAAGTTTCTTTTGCCAACATTGAAAAACAATTACAAAATCCTTCGCTTCAGAAGAAAATCCAATCTCTTTTAAGAAACATCCAAACTTCCATATGTTTTGACCTACCCAGCGCCTTCTGGAATAGGAAAAAACATATTGTTAGTCTTCCTTATGAGTCAGGTTTTAAGGATAGCCAGATTTCCACTAAGGCCAGACCTATCCAGATGAATGAAGAACTCCTTCATTATTGTCAGAAAGAGATTAAAGATCTCTTAGACAAAAAACTTATTAGGAAAAGTAAGAGTCCTTGGTCGTGCTCCGCCTTTTATGTTAATAAACCGGCAGAGATTGAGAGAGGTACTCCCAGACTTGTCATTAATTACAAACCCCTTAATCAAGCCCTTCAGTGGATTAGACATCCTATCCCCAACAAAAAAGATCTTCTTAACAGGTTAAATTCTGCTAAGATCTTTTCAAAATTTGATATGAAATCTGGATTTTGGCAAATCCAAATTTGTGAAAATGATAGGTACAAGACTGCCTTTACTGTCCCCTTTGGGCATTACAAATGGAATGTTATGCCCTTTGGTTTGAAAAATGCTCCCTCTGAATTTCAGAAAAGTATGAATGATATCTTTAATCCTTATTCAAAATTCGTCATTGTTTATATTGATGATGTCTTAATTTTCTCTCAATCCATTGATCAACATTTCAAACATATAAATGTTTTCATCAATGTTATTAAACAAAACGGACTTGCTGTTTCTAAATAAAAAATTAGTCTCTTCCAAACCAATGTCAGATTCCTTGGTCACAATATCTACCAAGGTACCATCATTCCTATCAGCAGGTCCATTGAGTTCGCTGATAAATTTCCTGACAGAATCCTTGATAAAACCCAATTACAAAGGTTTTTAGGATGTCTCAATTATGTAGGAGATTTTATTCCTCACTTAAATAACATCATTAAACCTTTACATGATAGGCTTAAGAAGAATCCTCCCTCTTGGACTGATGTTCATACCAACGTCGTCAAAGAAATCAAAAATAGAGTCAGGGAGATAAATTGCTTATATCTTCCTATTCCTCAAGCCTTTAAAATTGTTGAAATTGATGCCTCGAACATAAGTTACAGGGGTATCCTCAAGCAAAAGATTGAGTCACATGAGCATATCATTGCATATACTTCTAAACATTAGAATTCTGCACAACAGAATTATTCTACTGTTAAAAAAGAAGTTTTGGCAATTGTTTTATGTGTTTCAAAATTTCAATCTGATTTATTAAATAAAAAATTTCTTATCAGAGTGGACTGCAAGTCTGCTAAAGAAATTTTACAAAAAGATGTAAAAAATCTTGCCTCAAAACAAATCTTTGCAAGGTGGCAAGCAATTTTAAGTGTTTTCGATTTTGACATTGAGTATCTCAAAGGCACTTCAAACTCTCTTCCTGACTACTTTACCCGTGAATATTTACAGGATAAATAGAATGCCTAGAAAGGCAACAGCCCCTTCTAGGGGAGGATCGTCCAGAGGAGGAAGAGTTAGGCTCGCCCTAACTCTCAACAAAACAAAATCCAAGTCTGTTACAACAGACTCTTGTTCTGATTCTTCGGAGTCATCCACTCCGGCTGGGTCATCCACCCAGAAAGCCATCCAAATTGTAGAGTCATCCACTTAGCAATCTGTGATTCCTAAAAAAGACTCTTCCAACAAGGTTGATTCTTCCCAATCACAAACAAAGAGTGTCAAACAAACCAAAGCAGATTATGCTTTCCCTGTTAACACACTTCTAGCCATACAACAAGGTAGCCTAAACAGCCTACTAAAGAAATCTTGGGCAGACATTGCCTCTGATGAAGACATGGAAATTGATTTAGCAAACCTAAACACTATTATCCAGTCATTCAGCCAATCACAAAAGACATTAAGCCTTCCAGACAAAACAGAGAAAGCCATTAGCCTTCAAAAGGGTAAAACCCCAAATACCAACCATTATATGGCAAAAGGAAAATTCTCTTCTGTCATTCAAATGGAGCTCGAATTTTGGGACAAAAACCCATACAAAGCCATCACCAAAGCCTTCCCTTCTGGTTTTCATTTTAGACCATACGCCTTGAATAAAACCAGACAAATTAAGACAGCAGCATCTATGCCTATGTCTATCAAAGGTTTGATTGCTACCTGAACACATCCTATGTGAAGGTATTTGTATTTTCTTTTATGGTCATTGAGAGAGGATTTGGATAGGAGATGAAATTCTTCTCCTATACCTTTTTCCAAAAGGGATATTGTTTTCAACAGTCTTGATGATGTAATCAGAACTATTTTTCTTTGGTTGATCTTCAGGAACATATAATGTATCCTGAGGAATGACTGGGATTATCCAGTCATCCATACTTTGGTTGATCTCTTCGAATCGAACTTCTTCGTCGAAGAGGTTGTGCTTGGGTGTGATTTCAGGAGAATGTTTCTCCTGTTTATCAAAGAGATTGGTTTTTGTGGGAGAGGAAGAAGATGTACTAGAGCCAGATCGAAAAGAAATGCGGGAGAAAGAACATAAGAGTCTAGACATAATAAAATACTTCTGGCACATCACCTTCATCTGGTTCCATAACAATATTTCTGTTAATTATTCATAACTTATTCAACTGGATCTGGTTATTTGTGGACCTTTTTTTTTTTTTTCGAATTTACAAATTCTGAAGTTCTTTTACTATAGTCACCAGCTTCTTCTGTTGTTAGTTTCTTTTGAATACAACATTGTCAAATTAGCCTTACTGCCCTTTCAACCATACGGGTCTTACTGCTACAGCCCTATTCAAAAGAACTAAGAACTGTTGTACTTCAAGTAAAAGATTTTCATAAACTTAAGAAACTGTACAAAAGTAATATTTCAGAACCATTAGTTCGTGGCGTTGTTACAGACAGGGACGACCATTACTGGTCTCACCCGAAAGGCCTGTCAGCTGTCCAACCTATAAACCATGGTTACAGAAATTTCATAAAGAAATTTAAAGTCCAGATCCAGAAGAACATAGCTACAAACAATTAACAGTTATATCCCTACTTCCCCATCAGGCTCTGATACCAGATTACCCGAAGTGGATCAAGAAGGCAGAAAATTAAAGACTGAAAAGAAAGTAGGCAGTAGCAGGACTACTAAATGATATGCAGTATGCAGATAATAAAAGTGTAGTATGTAAAATTAATTAAAACATAAGAAACTAGAACGGCGGTATAACCAGCACAGATCTAGTAAGGGGAGAAGAGAAGAAAGCCGGACGATGGTAGTCTGAACAGAACCGGCTAAGAGGGAGAAGAGAGGAAAATAATTTGAAACAACAAACTTTTATTGAAAGATCTCAAAGAAGAAGGCTTACAAGGGATTATTTCTCTCAGAGCTTCTCTCTTCTCTCTCTAAATCTCTCTTAACTTGTTAAATGAAAGGGTACCTCACAATGTAGTCGAGGCCTCCTTATAAAGAGAATTAAAATACTGTTTGTATAGTTCCGGTAAATAACAGGAACTATTTGTACAGAGCCGGTTACAATTCTGTTATGTCTATACCATAACAGTCATCTTCATTTTGATAGAAGTCGTCATCTTTGTTGGGATTAGACTCCTGTTTAGTAGAAGTTTCGGCTTCATCTTGATTTAGAAGAAGAAGGACTTCTTTTAAGTTTTTCTTCATTTTATCTTTAGAATCACATCCTGATAGGAATGCTGCAATCTTTGCTTTCTGATTCAGAAATTGGAAGGTTGCAGGATCAGCAAGTTTCAAGAGTTTTGGATTATTTCCAAAGAACTCATTAACTCCTTGTGGTCCAGCATGTTCTACGTTGAATTGATTCCACCATTTCACAAAAGCATGTCTGTGAATCATGGGAAGAATATCATCTTCTTCTGTTTTGCTATACCTGTACTGCCATGAGAATACCCAGGCCATTGCAAAGGCAGAGAAATACTTGAGGTCTGGTCCAACTCTGTTAGGGGCATATCTGGTTTTGAATATTTCAAATCCTTCTTTTACTGGAGAGGGAAGGATTGCCTCTAATGGTCCAAAGAAGTCCCACCATTGAAGGAACCAGTTAGGAAAATTGTAATTTTGATTTTTCTTAAAATAAATCAACCAAGAGTGTCGATTGAGTTTATTCTGAAACCAAAAAGTTCTTGTTCAGGCATCTATGTAGTCCCAGTAATTGTATCCTACCGGATCAAAAGGTTGGGAGAATTTCTTGGGTGTATTTGGATTGTTTCCAAAATTTTTTGGTGACAAGATTTTTAAAATCTGTATAGTCGAATGAGTGATTACTGAAGGATCTTTTTGGTCTTTGTAATGTTTAATAGAGACAGAATCTGAATCTATTAATATAAACTCATAAAATTGTCTGGTTTTATTCAAGGCGTATGGTCTAAAATGAAAACCAGGAGGGAAGGCTTTGGTGATGGCTTTGTATGGGTTTTTGTCCCAGAATTCGGGCTTATATATATATATATAGGGGCAGGATCTTCTTACAATGGTGTAAGTCTAAAAACTCTTACACTCAATCTGAGCCTTTCATTTGACTTAAATCAACGAGTTATAATTTATTACTTTACTAGCCGTTATAATTTATTACTTTATCTGCTATTTGGCTGTTGCAATTTTTCTACTATCATCATGTTAATCTTTTAAGTTTTGAATTCAAAATATTTTCATTGCGATTTTGAATTACATGTAATATTTTTTTCATTGTCATCTTGAATTACACGTATTATGTTGCCTTCCAAATTTTGAATTATATGATATTCTTGTGTTGGGTCGATTGTCAATGTTGCTTGTGTTCCAATATGTGAATTGCCTTTGTTTTGTTGTTGTTGCATCACATTAATTTAAGATTCAATACATGTGTGCGGCTCCCAGAGTTGATTTCTTAATATTTACGTTTTATTTTTAAATGAATTGCATTATTGAATATTTATGCAATATTGTTGTCAATTACTACTGCCAAGTGCTTGCTTTAAACTAGGTGATGCGATGCTATTGTTGAGCCCATTATTGTACATGGATATTCTGCTACCATAAGGGTTACTAATAAAAACAAATTAAAATTAAAATTAAAATTATGAAGGATTAAATTAAACCTGAGACCATGATCTTGTTCAACTAACCCTCAAAACTGTGACATTACTTGTCACGACCTCCTTTTATAAAGAGTCAATAACATTTTCGCTTATCTTTCTTAATTCATTTATTTAATTTAATTTATATGGCACAAGATATATGTATATTAGTAAAAGAGTATAAATTTTTCAAAAATAAAACTCCAATATTTAAGTGAACAAATAACAAGCCTCATGGGCCTTTATATACAGCATTCAAGTCTTTATATAAATTTTCACATTTACATCATCTAATTTGGTGCAAATTGAATACAAGTATTTAAAACATAATTACATTTGTTGACAAATTAGTAACCCAACAAACTAAACATAGATAAACAAAATGATCAACTTCATGTTCTTCCCAAAAATTGCTAACTTCAATATTTCTCAGCTAGACCTTCCAGCTTGAGAAGTCGACGCATTTCATATACCTTCTGCTCACGTACCGTCTACGATCATTGCAACATACATAAATACCAAAACAACAAAATGCAAAGGGTGAGCTTATGAAATTAACAACCTTATTAATGAAATATAAATATAGGTGAAATTAATTAAACAACTCATATCAATCAGCACACCACGTTACACAGCTTCAATACAATAATGCAACATGTCCATTCCCAACCCATCTAATGCAAATGTAGCAATTTCAGTTTTCATCTGGTTTCACAGCCTAAGTAATCCAGAGGAACTATTCCAGTCTGGGAGCGACCCATCCCGGTATCTAGATCCAGACATAGCACAGCTCATCGTTCTTATCGTTACATGTCTAATTACCTAAACATGTAACTCGGCTCTAGAATGATAAAAATCACTATAATGTAGCACAACTAAATCAGCATGTTACAATACAGCAAAATATTTCATTTTCAGCTTTAGCATCACAACTATATATATATATATACATATATATATTTTCACAGCCTGAACAAAACAGCAATACATATATTCACAACAAAACTCAACATTTCGTGTATTTTAATATCCTTAGCATATATAACACAACATTACAGCAGAACATATTCAATCACAGCTAACCAAGATTATTCATTATATGAGTTAAATCAGCTTAGTTAAACAGCCGAGAAAACTACTTAGTTATACTACCCTAAATCTTGATCTAGAATATGGCCACTCAACGACTTATTTCTTGGCTACATCAACATCAAGTTCCTAACTAGCTCCATATTCACTATACAGATAAATCAGTTCAGATAAGCTCTCGTTACCTGGAATGAGTTCCAAAATAGTACTCCTAAAAATGACTCGATTTAAGTCCCTTAAGAAAAAGAGAGAAGAAACAAAGTAAAACTAAGAACTGAGCTTCGAGAACTCACCTAAACCTCAATAAGATAAAAGATCTCACTTTGATCAGGAAGGAATTCAGCTTTGAGGAAGAGTAATAGGAGAGAGAACAGAGAGAAACTGAGAGAGAAAAGTTATCTGGTGAGAAAATAAAGTTTCTGGGTACTGAGGGCCCTGAAATACCCCTCCAGCGTGCGCTCTCGCTCAAGTGAGCTCTACTCTTGCCTAGACGAGCCAACCCTCGTCTGGGTGAGAAAACCAAACAGTGGAACCTCTCAATTTTCTGGTATTCTCGTTTTAGCGAGAATTTCATCCCTCGAGCGAGCTACATCTCGCTTGAGCAAGCAGAATTCTCGCTTGGACGAGATTATGCCCAAAGAGCTACCCATTCATCCCTTGAGTGAGATCACCTTTCGCCTGAGCCAGACTCCTTCTTGCCTAGGCGAGGGAACAGTTGGAGTGATCCTATCTGCTATCGCTTAAGCAAGAACACTCCAGGATTCCTAATTTTGCACGACAACTTCTTGTTTGAGCGAGACACCCTGCATCCAGAACTCTCAATCTCTCTCTCAAATGGAATTATATTGGTTCTCAATTATACTTCCTAGCTTATTTCATGTACAACACACTTAACAACCAATTTCTAGTCGTTCTGCTTATAACAATCGACAACATCATAATACAACATTCAAACTATATACAGCTCGTCATACTGTAATCATATAACTTTCACACTCACATTCCAATATATATATATATATATATATATATATCTATATATATATATATATATATATAGATATAATTCATACACTTTAAACATACCCAACACAATTCGATTGGAATGATAAATATATCAATCTGACATTACTAATTTGTGCTATGTGTTTTATAGTGAATTATATATTACTTTATTTTGCATGAGATTATACTCACGCTTGCATTATCATTATTATATGCTAATATTTTGTAGTTATACATAATTGAGGGAAGTATGTAATGTCACTATGTGATTGTATATTGTTTTGCTGTCGTGATTTCAAATTTTGAATTATGAATTGCAATATTATTGTCGCTGCCATTTTAATATGTTGTTTAATAAGCATGTGAGCTTCTACTTCTGTTACAGTGTTTCATATTTTTTATGCACTTTCACTGCTTCTATTATGTTGTGCATCAATCTTTAAATAATATTTAATTCTTGAATTCTGTTTTGAATAATAGTTAATTTAGTTATTGAATTTTGTTGCTTTCTCTACATCATAAATGCAATTGTGGAGATTTGAATTACTATGTGTTTTTGTTTTTTGTGCCTATTCAAATTTTGAATTATGCATTTTGTTGCAAATTTTTCAAATTTTGAATTATGCATTTTGAGTTACATATTCTAAACATGATAGACGATATAAACATGAGTAAATTAAAAAAATTTTCATGAATAAAATTATTTACCAAATTTGTCAGCATAATGATATTGGATAAGGTAAACTATAAATTTAAATAATTAGAGACATTTATAAAATATGCATTTACATTAATGAGTATAATAATTTACAAATTATTCATCCAAATATGTGAGACTTAAAATAATAATTACATAACCAAAGGAGTTCCAGGCTCTATCCAAAATATTGAGGACTCAGTACTAGTCGTCACCATGTCATCCCTCTATCTCCATAAGATTCTCCGAATTAAGATCCTCATATGATCCGATATATAAATCTTCAGAGTCAACAACGACCTCCACACTCAGAACTCGCTCAAAGGTGACTCGGGTCAGTTTTTCGAGAAGGTCATGATCATGATATGTGCACAAGTAGGTCACAACTGTCGTGATCCTAATAATGCCTCTATGAATATATACATAAGGTATGGTGAATCTTATTATTTATAAGAAAATCTAGGAGAATACTATAATATTATTCCATCTCTAAAATATAATATGACTGTGTATATTATCTCAGTCAATGGCCTATTTAAAGTAGCAAATTCTCTTATATTCATTAAATACATAATTTAATTTACACTGTACAACACTATCTATCAATCTAATCCGTGAGGGATAAGTCTATAATGAATTAGTGAAATGATATGAACAAAAGGATCTTTTGACTTAGTAGGAGAAATTTGATAAGTG
Organism: Abrus precatorius; assembly: GCF_003935025.1. Lineage (NCBI taxonomy): Eukaryota > Viridiplantae > Streptophyta > Magnoliopsida > Fabales > Fabaceae > Abrus > Abrus precatorius. The sequence goes on from NW_020874417.1 coordinate 12,688,483, forward strand.
AATGTAATTGTTATCAAGAGAACTATATCTAAACATCTTTTGAGTAAGTGAGAGTAAATTACTAGACATAATATTACTTAAATAGTTGATATTTTCACTATATGTAAATACATTCTTTGGATTCATCGCTGGATAATTGCTAAGAAAGTAATGAAGTACTTGCAAGGGATCAAAGTGTATGAGTTTATATATGGAAGAGTTGACAATTTAGATTTTATGGGATATGTAAATTCAAATCTTTGAAAGTGTCATATTAATAATTGACTTTGGAATACATCTTTATAATGGTTGGAGGTTCCACATTGGGGAAGAAAAAGAAATTGACTTTTATTGCTTGAATTATATAAGCAAAATTTGTTGTTTGTTATGTATTTGACACTTATATTGTTTAGTTAAGAAACTTGATGATAAGATTTTATATTATGGTTTCCATTGCTAAACTATTGAAAACGTATTATTATAATGATGTTGTGTTCTACACAAAATTAATAAAAATTACTAATGATTCTAAGCATTTGAAATGGAAGTATTTGACTGTTAAATCTAATGAAGAAAAATGACATAGTTATTGAGTATATTAATAAATAATATAAGTTAGATAATTCTTGAACAGAGGAGCTGAGACATACTATATTTAAAAAGGTATGTTAAGAATATAAAAAAAATTGTGAATTCTTTTAATATACTCAGTTAGTAGTTTATCTCTTATGTCATTTTCTTATCATATTGAACTTATTATCTTTTAACACTTTTTATATTTGATTGACATGTATTTTTTATTTTGAGCAATTGATAATACATCTTTTATCCTATATATTTATATATGCAAGCAAACTTGTTATATCAATTGCCAAGTATAAAATCCAGTGTTTGTAAACATCCATTTTTTTTCAAGACCCAAATTTTATCAAATAATAAAAAATGAATTTCAGAAAATAAAAAAAGGTAATTAAAAAGACACGCAATTAATAAAAATTATAAAGATATTTTGAAAATAATGATCCTTGTTTCCATTTTTAATTTTACCTATTTTAGGAATATATATAGAATAGAATAAAATAATCAATGTGTAAAAAATATACTTAATTTTATTATAAGTAGTACTAATCGATATACACAAGAGGAATTTTGGATGAGGAGAGATTTTTTTTAGAGAGAATTTTCTAGAAAGAGATTTTTTAGAGAGAATTTTTTCACAAAAAATATGAAAAGAGACAAAGATTGCAAAAAAAAAAAAGGTACAACCTTTGATTCCTTTTCTATTTTGTCTATCTTTCATTGTAAATAGAAACACTGCATTAATGTCTTATTATACAACTATTTTTTTGCTTTTTCTTTTGTTATTTTATTCTTTTTTCTCTTTATTTTTAATGTCTTTTGTTTTTGTTTGCATGGTTCCCTCTTACTTTTCTTTTCTCTCTTCAGTTCCTTCTCTTATTACCTTGAGTTTCTTTTTCTTTGAGCATCACCCTATTGTGTGAAAAAAATATAAAAAAAGAACCCTTCTTCAATTAAACATTCTAATTAAAAAAATTTTCAAAAAAAAATATAATTTTTTATTAAATCCTTCAAAAATAAAAAAAATATTTTTTAGTAAAAATATAGAAAAATAAATAAAGTAATTTAAAATTTTTTAGGTTGATAAATCTTTCAAAATAAAATATAAAAAATTTTAAGATGTTAAATCACTTTTCAAAATAAAGTATTTTTTCTCTATTTTTTTTTGTGAAAGTTATTTTTTGATGTTAATTTTTTTTAAAAGAAAATACACAAAATATGCCAAAAATAATAAATAAATAAATATTTTTAGGTGATTAACTCTTTTTCCAAAATAAAATATAAAATCTATTTTTAAGTTATTGGGTCTTTGTTAGCTTTAAAATAAAAAATAAAATATAAAAAATTTCTTTTTTACAAAATTACTTTGTTTTTAAAATAAAATATAATTTGAGATCAATGATCCTTTTGAGATCTCAAATTTTGTTTTTGCCTATAACAATAACAATTTATACTTGATGTCCTTTTTTAAAAATAAATAAATAAAAATATACAAAATAAGAAAACAAAAAAATAAACATGAGTTTATATTTTAAATTATTTGCACTATTTAATCTTGAGGTACCATTCATTTGAACAGGTAAATAAGATTGCTAATACTTTCTCTATTTGTAACCAACCCTCGAATTCGGGACTCTTAATGATTTTTCCAATATTTGACCTTATAAAAATAAATAAAATTTTGGTAGTGGCTCCACATTTTTTCAAATTAAAACCTAATTTTCAAAGCTGCTATTTTTTTGCCCACCAAGTGAAGTGTTGTTAGAGTCGTTGTGCTTATGATTGACACTATAGTGGAGTATAGGCATGAATTTTAAGCTTGGTATTATTAGGACCACTATACCGGTGGTTGATTCCATTTGGAGTTGAGGTATTATGATCAAAATTTGATCTTGGTGTTGTTGGGACTACTATGCCAGTGATCAATGCTTATTGGAATTGAGGCATAACGGTTTGTAATGAACTGTGTAATTTCATTGGCTTTTAAGCATTTGAGAGAAATCAAGGACTTATGTGGAAAATGATAGATATGGTTATTTGATCATATTGACATTATTTTCTCACTACACTCCACATTAATGATTAGTTGATAAAGTCGGTGATATTTGTAACCATGGAAAGAGTTGCATTAATAAGGGATGCAATTGCTGTCATGATTCAATATTGCATGATTTTTTTGGATAAAGTCTTAATTAAGTATTGTATTTTGGGATAATATATTTGTGGCCGCAACATATTATTAGCCGAAGAGTTGTTTTTCAAATTTTCAAAAGTTATGAATTATACAATTGATTTTGTCCAAGTAGGAGACTGTTGGAATTCATTATGGTCTACAATTAATTGATCTTTTATTTTGTCAAAAATGAGCTAATATTGTGATTCATTTGATGATGCTTAAGCCTACTAATAATTTGATCAATTACTTATGGGCTTTGGACATTTAATACTAATCTATGTGGGATATAGTGTGGGCCTAACCTCTAGGCCCATGATTGAAAGTGCCTAGAGTTAATAAATACAGTGGCTGAGTCTCCTTTGCCATCACGGAAACACATTCCATTACTTTCTAGGTTTGCCTCATTGAGAACCTAGGATTAGAAAAGGGTGATTAAGTAAAGGAAGATTTTGACTTCTCACTCATGAAAGATATGTACCTCATGTAAGTGTTTTATTGTACAATTCACAATGTCTATTATGAGTAAGTGACTTTACAATTGATCTACAATTAGTATTTTAAATTCATATAATTAGATTCATGAAAATTTTATTCTTACATATTTACCATACAATAGGTAACCTTCAACAATTTTTAGTTAGTTTTGAACGTGCAACAAATCAAGCAGCTTGAGAGTTTAATAGGTGACATTAACTGCCATAGAGTTGTATGTATCAAATCAAAAATTTTCTTTGCAAGCAGAGTTTTGCCTATTATTTTTGTGAAAAATCATTATTATTTTAAATAAAAACAATTTTACATATCTGGTATATGAAAGTTATATGGCTAAAAAATAATAACATAATAAAATTGATAGATCTAATCTTTTAGTTATTTTAGTTTGTTAATAAATCCTATTATTTAGGGATTAGTGGCTAAATTTTCTTTGATAGTTTTCTTATTAATCTCATACCATGTTTTAGGATGTTATAAATGTAGGTTGTTAATTTGATCTTATCTCCTTATAAAGGACTATACATGCCTACAATTTGTTTTCAATAAAATACACCTTTTATTCAAACCTTGTGTTATATAATTTGTTCTAAGTGTTCTTAACATTTAGTATCAGAGCCCCATCACACAAGCCCAATTGTGAGTGTATATATGTGGAAGAAAACTGCAACTTTTTCCAGAAGTAAAGGAGCAAGTAAAATGACAAAGATCAATGATAGTAGTTTTGAGCAACTGGCCATTCCCAAGTTTAATGGACATTATGATCATTGGGCAATGTTGATGAAGAACTTTCTCCATTCCAAGGAGTATTCAGATCTCATAGAGAATAGGATTTCAGGGGTGGTGACATAAAGGGTTGAGAACTAGGCAGAAGCACAATGCAAATTGATCGAGAGATAGAAGTTGAAAGACTTGAAGGTAAAGAATTACTTTTTTTCAAGCTATAGACTGGAATATCTTAGAGATTATACTTGAAAAAGACACATCAAATGGTATTTGGGACTTTATAAATAGAAATACCAAGGCTCTACCAAGGTAAAGGGGGCACAATTGCAAGCACTTCAGAGGGACTTTGAGATTTTACATATGAAAGATGGTGAGACTGTTGACAATTTCTTTGCTCGTGAGCTCACTATAGCTAACAAAATGAAGACTTATGGTGAGACAATGAGCCAAACTATTATCAATGAGAAGGTTTTGAGGTCAATGACTTCAAAATTTGATTATGTAATATGCTCTATTTAAGAATCCAATGTTTTTGACACAATGACCATTGACGAGCTGTAGAGCAGCTTGTTAGTCCATGAACAAAGAATGAATGATTGTGGAGAGGAACAAGTTCTTAAGATCACTCATGATGACAACACTAGCAGAGAAAGAGGTTGAAGATTGTTCAGAGAAAGAGGAATAGGTCGTGACAAATAGGCTTTCAACATAGCTACTATCAAATGCTTTAAGTTTCATAAATTACAACACTTCTAGTATGAGTGTCCCAATTAGGAAAATGGAGCCAACTATGCTGAACTAGATGAAGGAGAAGAACTGCTGTTAATGTCCTATGCAGAACATAACCATGCTCAGAGAAGAAGTCTGGTTCTATGATTCACGATGTAGAAATCATGAGTGGGAATAAAGAATGGTTCTCAGATTTGGATGTTCAATTCAAGTAGACTGTGAAACTAGGAAATAACTCAAGGATGGCAATTGTGGGAAAGGAAATGTTCAAATGTAAGTGAATGGCATCACTTAGGTAATTTCTGACTTTATTACATTCTTGAGTTGAAAAATAACCTGTTAAGTATGTGGCAACTTCAAGAAAATAGTGTGGCAATTTTGATTCAACATGGGATGTGCAAAATTTTTCATCCTAGAAAGGGTCTAATTATTTAGTGCGAGATGAGTGCAAACATGATGTTTATTATGCTTGTAGCGATGATGCCCAAAGCCACTGCTTGTTTTCAAGTTGTGACAAAAAAAAAGAGTTATTTATGACATTGCAGATTTGAATAGTTGAGAGTTGAGAACCCTACAATATAAAAAGATGGTTAGTGACTAGTCTTCTTTTAAAACTCCTGCAAAGTTATGCACAACGTGTTTGGTTGGAAAGTAGCATAGGGAATCCATTTCAATAAGAAGTCTATGGAGGGCATCACAGAAGCTAGAACTAGTGAATACCAATATATGTGATCCTATAAAGCTTGCATCAAACAATACTAAGAGGTACTTCTTGAGTTTTATTGATGATTATAGTAGTAAGACTTGAATTTACTTACATGAAAAATCAGAGGCTTTTACCATGTTTAGAAGTTATAAAGGCTTATGTTGAAAAAAAAAAAAGGTGCCTACCTTAAATATTTGAGGTCTGGCAGAGGTGGTGAGTTCATCTCAAATGAGTTTAGGGAGTTTTGCAAGACAAATAGCATAACCAGACAATTAACCACAAACTATACTCTTCAACAAAATGGAGTTTTGAAGAGGAAGAATAGAAGTATGATGAATTTGGTGCGTTGTATGCTCATTAAGAAGCAGGTTCCAAAGGCTTTCTGGCAAAAACTTGTGAGATGGTGTGTGCATGTTCTTAACAGGTGTCCTACTTTTGCTGTACAAAATAGAACTCCAGAGGAAGCTTGAAGTGGAATAAAGCCTATAGTCAAGTATTTCAGGGTTTGTAGGTGCTTGGCTCATGTCTACATACTAGATAAATAAAATGAGCAAGTTAGATGACAAAGCATTCAATGTGTTTTCTTAAAAGTAAGTGATGACTCAAAAGCCTATAGCTTGTTTGATCCAGTCTCTAAGAAGATAATTGTTAGTAGGGACATTGTCTTTGAGGACAATGTGTTAGAATGGGGTGATAGTAAGGAAGGTGATGAAGCAGAGAATGAAAGGGAATCTGGAACATAAATTAACGTGAATAAAGAAGCTGATTCAAATGGCATAAATAGAGTTGGTTTAAGTGGCATTAGCTCACCTTTAACTTTTAGCGGGTTATATGATGAGACTTCTTTGGGTCCAGCCGAAGGTTGGGCAAGACTAGTTCCATGTTGGATGCAAGATTATGAAACTAGAGAAGGTTTGTTAGAAGAAAAAGACTTGAGTGCGATGACAGTTCTCATAGAAGCTAATCTTGTTACTTTCGAAGAAGTTGTGAAGCGCAAGAAATGGAGAGATGCCATGAATGCAGAGATCGAGACCATTGAACGTAATAAAACATGGGAGTTGACTATTCTACTTGAAGGAGTGAAAACCATTGGAGTTAAATGGATTTTTAAAACAAAACTCAACGAAAATGGTAAGATAGATAAGTGCAAGGCTAGACTTGTAATAAAGGGATATAAACAACAATATGGGATTGATTACATAGAGGTTAATGCTCCAGTTTCAAGACTAGATACCATATGTTTGGTAATTGCCCTTGTAGCTTAAGAAGGTTGGAGTATTTTTCAGCTTGATGTAAAAAGCGCATTTCTGTATGGTAAACTTAATGAGGAAGTGTTCAATAGCCTCAAGGACATGAAAAGAAAGGGGAGGAGCACAAGGTTTATAAGCTAAATAAGATGTTGTATGGTCTCGAACAAGCTCCACGAGCTTGATACAACAAGATTGAGTCGTATTTTACCAAAGAAGGCTTTGAAAAGTATCAATATGAACACACCCTTTTTACAAATTCAAAGGAAGGAAATAAAATTTTAATTATTAGTCTTTATTGATAGACGATGCCAAGTCGCTATCAAAACAACTAAGTTTTTTTAAAGATTTTGTAATATAGAGCTAAACCTAGGTCGATTCACAGAGACACATTCTCAATCAAATTCAATTTAAAGTTTTCTTTTAAAAAATGAAAATAAGATTTTTGGAGTTTTGAAAATTGAAAATTAATTGAATTAAATTATGAACATAATAAAATTGTGTAAAGATGAATTAAGAAACATCAATCCATAGAATACCAAATGCGTATAACTCTGACTATTACAGTATCTAAAGATTTAAATTCGCGTTTGAACAATCATCCAATTCAATTATTAATTCAATTGAATAACCTAATTGAACAGAGTTATGAATTAAATCAAATAATCATTTAACCTAATTTGTATTAATTATCAAATTAGAGCATCAATCGAGTCCTAATTTGAATTCTAACACCAGAAAAGTTAATCACAATCGCAATACACAATTTTGAGATTAGAGAGAAAAAGAGAACAAACTTGAAGTAATTTAGCTCAGAACTTAAGTCAGAATTACAACATTTGGATTTCGTGGATTGAACAAGAGATTTAGCCTTCCATCGAAACACTTAACCCACGCAAGAATGAGAATAGAACGAGAGTTCGAGAGAAAGTAAAAACAAGGATTCTTATTTTGGGCAAGTCTTAAAAGCTCAAGTGTTTAATCTCATCTCTTAAATCAGAACCTTATTAGTCTATTTATAAGCTCTGATTAGGGCAAACTAAATGGCCAAAATTCGGGCCTTAATTATAACTACAAGCCCAAATATAATTATCTAATTACAAAGGGTTCAAATGCAATCTCGCAACAATATTTAGCAAATCTGTCTCAACTTCAAAAATTCATAAAAAATTGAAATCAACTCCAAATCCAGCGATCCATATATGTGTTTTAAAGCCTTGGATGTATAGAATCCAATACAACTGGAATCAGCCAAAAATGATATCTGTAAAACAAGTTATGGCTAAAAGAGTAGTCAAATGTCAGAATTATCGAAAAATATAAAATTAAAGCATTTATTTGTAATAGGCCCAATTTATTTCAATAAATAGAAAATGGTAAAAACTATAAAAATAAAGCATATTAAAAGTGTTTATAAATTAAAATAAAACTATAAATATAAACCTAAAATATGTCACATTATTTATATTGATAATTTAATCTTTACAGAAAATGATAATAAAAGCATATTTGAAGAGTTTAAGAAGTCGATGATATTGGGCAAGATGAAATACTTTCTAGGGGTTGAAGTACTACAAAATTCTGATGAGATTTATGTGTGTCAAAGAAAGTATGCTCATGAAGTTTTAGAAAGATTTGGCATGGACAGAAGCAACATAGTGAAGAACCCCATAGTTCCATGCTGCAAATTGTCAAAGGACGAGAACGGAGCTAAGGTTGATGCAAGTATGTTCAAGCAGGTGGTTGACAACCTTATGTATTTAACTACAAACAAACCTGATTTGATGTATGGTGTGAGTCTTATTAATAGGTTCATGTTTTGTCCTAAAGACCAACACTGGTTGGTAGCAAAAAGATTGCTAAAATATACGAAGGAAACAACTAATTTGGAGATTCTCTACAAGAAATGGGCTGTAAGCAACTCATAGCCTATTTAGATAGTGATTTTGCTGGAGATGTATATGATTGTAAAAATACATCGGGATGCGTATTCATGTTTTGGAGCAGTGTCGTGGTCATCCAAAAAAGTCTTGTTTTAGTTTATTCACCATGAAGCCGAATACATGAATAATAGCACCATCCTACAATTTTTTTCAAATGTTTTAACAAAATTGACTCTGTGAGTCTGTAACTTACATTAAAAAATAAAAGTAAAATTTTAATTTAAAATAACATATTTATTGTATTAAAATATAAATTATTTAATATAAAACACATTTGATGATTATGTTTAAAATTTTAATTAATGTTTAAAAATATAATTTCTTTTTATAGTTAAGTAGCTTAGCAAAAAGCCTAAGATCAAGGATTTGGCTAGGTATTTTTGTTTGTTCTGTAAAATTATGATACATAAATTTTTATATAATAAACATCTCAATTATTTTAAAATTTTATTTTATTTTTTATACCTTCACAATTAATTAAGTTCTTTGTTATTTATTCCTTTAACATTTTCTCTATGACTAAATTAGTTAATTTGAAATTAATTTTTTAACTAAGGTAAAAAAATATAATTAATATTATTTTAAACTTTTAAAAATAATAAATTAAACAAATGAGCAAACATTTTCTTCTAAAATGAGATAAAAAAATAAAGCAAACAAGATCTTTGTAAGAAAGCATACTAAATAAAATACAGTAACTTGGTACCTCCCTTGAACTCCAAGACAATGTCGGTTTCCTTTTCTAAAAGAGAATTATAAAACAACCCTCTACGTTTGCCCTCACTTACGGAATTGCCACTGAACATTTTAGCCTTCCCCATTCCAACAAACACCGTATATATCTTCAACGGTTCACCGCCATTTTCAGTTTCACCATCTCACTCTTCTCTCAGCGTCTCCATGAATCTCGGAACCTGCGCTGCGGGTGCACCGTACCGATGGGTGCACCTCCTTCAACAGCAAGGAAGAGGAAAGCGAGGATGTGTGACAGTGAGAGTGAGAGGGAGCGCAGGAGAATCCTCGTACCTTGACATGTGGAAGAAAGCGGTGGAGAGAGAGAGAAAAACCACAGAGTTCAGCAGAATCGCTGATCATGCCTATCACTCTGACGGCGCTGTTGAGAACGATTTCCAGAAGAAAACCACCGATTTCGAGAGGCTTCTCGAAGTTTCCCCCGAAGAGCGCGACAGGGTTCAGAGGATGCAGGTCATTGATCGCGCCGCAGCCGCAATCGCCGCCGCCAGGGCCATTCTTAAGGAACGCAGTGACGCCGATTCCGACACTGCTACTAATCAACGAGCCGGTAAATTTTAATTATTTACCTGTTTCAGTTTCCTTTTAATGAATGAATCTCAATTAGTTTAACCTTCTTTCGTTCGTAGGGTTTGCGTTTGGCTAATTGTTTTCGATAATTGAATATCGCAACGGCAGATTGTGATTTGTGGCTATAGATAGATAGGGGTAGGGTACGAGCAATGCTGTTTTACGTCTTCGACACAGTAACGTTGGAATACTGGTGACTGTCGACGCTTTCTTTTGATAATCTAGAACGGAAAAAGTTTAAAAGAATTTTTTTTTTTTTTTTTTGTCTTTTTTCTAACTTGTATCTGGAACCGAAACCATCTATGACCATTTTTCATTAGAAATCACAAAATATCACGTAATTGAAAGACTTTTTTTTGATAAAAGATGCATTAATAATAATTTTTATTAAAAACTTACTATTTATTAATTTTTATAACAAATGCTAACCGGTGCCCACAATAGAAAATTTTTGTTGAAAAATATAAGAAATACACTTTCCCTGTGATTTTCATAGCAGTCCATGACAATTATCAATAAAATCTTATCATTTTAATTCCTTAACTACCTAAGGACACTGGTTAACAAGACTCATTTTTTATTGTGTATTCCTGAGCACTCTTTGGCAAAATTGTTAAAAGAATAAGAGATCAATACTTTTGTTTCTTTACTTTATTATTATTTTGAAATTTCGATGTCTTTTTATTTTATTTTTAAATTAAATTTTCTAGTCATCGTTTGTGAATTTTGAAGATTATATTGTTGAGTGGGTTTTTATTCCATAAGAAATCAATTCATTATTCGGTTTTCTTTCTGAATGGTTATTATACTTTAGAGAGTTAGTATTGATTTCTTATATATTGACAATGTATTCTTTTGTTTGTTTTTGATAATGTGATAGAATCAGGTTTGGGCATGGGATTGCAGAATGGGGGCATTCTCGTGCCAGAGTCAGGAACTAGGAGAGATGGTGTACCTGGCCCTGATTTTTGGTCGTGGTCACCCCCGGTTGATGTGCCTTCAGATAACGCCGGTGGGTTGCAGTTAGATCGTAAATCTTCAGTTAATTCAAACTTGCCCAATCCTGTTGCAGAGAAGGAACGGTTGCCACAATATCTCTCTATTCCGTTTGAGAGTTTATTTCCTCAAAGCCAGCACAGTGCTACTCTTCCACCCTTGCAGTCATCTTTAGAGGTTGAAGCCTCCACCTCCAGTCTAGAGTCACCTTCCTTGGAAGAGGAACAGAGTCGTGGTGCATTATCTTCTGGCTATGCAGCTGAAGCAGCTCGTGCCCTTAGTGAGGCCAGTCAATCATCACCCATTGGATTTAATCCGGATGGATCGAGATGGTGGAAAGACACAGGAATGGAGCGAAGACCTGATGGTGTTATTTGCAGATGGACAATGACAAGAGGTGTTAGTGCTGACAAAGCTATTGAGTGGCAAGAGAAGTTCTGGGAGGCTTCTGACGAGTTTGGCTATAAGGAACTTGGTTCTGAGAAATCAGGACGTGATGCTAATGGAAATGTTTGGCGTGAATTTTGGAGAGAATCCATGCGCCAGGTTAGCATAATTTGATAGATTTTAATTTTCACGTGTCTTTCTTATTATAATGTCATATAGTTTACTGAAATCGGATTAGCATATTTCTGGTAGTCATTTTTACGTTGTAAGTTGACACATCCATTCTGCTGTGGAATTGGGCACCTGCTTTTTACGTTGTTGTGTAATCTGTTATTATTGTTCGTTGCCAACTATTAATGCATCAGCTGTGCCTGTAGCCTCAGCACTTTTAGCTCTGACCATAAAGTCTTGGAAAACAAATACGTCCATTTCAATAAAATCATACTGAGTATGATTGTTGCTTGCAGGAAAATGGGTTTATGCATATTGAGAAAACTGCAGACAAGTGGGGAAGTAATGGTAAAGGTAATGAGTGGCATGAAAAATGGTGGGAACACTACAATGCGTCTGGTCAAGCAGAAAAGTGGGCACACAAGTGGTGTAGTATTGATCCCAACACCCTCCTTGATCCTGGGCACGCGCATGTTTGGCATGAAAGGTAACTGGCAAGAAAACTGTATTAGAATATGAGCTTGAATCCTCTAAGCATGGAATATGTTTTCGGTCATATTGTCACTCTTTCTAAGCTATGAATTTGTCAAAGTATTTAATAAAATTTGATATGTATTATTCAAATATGACGTTCTAAGCTTTATTATATGTTTAGGTTTATTCTTGGAGCTTGATTTTCTCATATGAGATACAGGTGAAAGGCTATAATATGAGCAGAGCAACCTCTATTCTTTGCTTGCATTCAATTCTGTCCAGTTTCCTTTCCTTTTCCTTTGGACTTGTTCCAAGCCTACCCTGTGCCCCAACCTTCCCTGAGATTTTGATGAAACTAAATGGCTTTCTCACAAAGAAATTGCTAGTGATAGAACTTCCACTTATCTTAAGCAATAGGGATTATTATTTTTTATTTTGTACATCTTTATATTCCATTCTTGTCCGTTCTTTATTAGGTTTGCCTTGTCTTTTCCAGGTGGGGTGAAACATATGACGGGCATGGTGGCAGCATAAAATACACTGACAAATGGGCTGAACGCTCAGTGGATGGTGGATGGGAGAAATGGGGTGACAAATGGGATGAAAATTTTGATCTAAATGGAACTGGTGTGAAGCAGGGTGAGACCTGGTGGGAAGGTAAGCATGGAGAGCGCTGGAACCGAACTTGGGGCGAACAACACAATAGTTCTGGTTGGGTTCACAAGTATGGGAAGAGCAGCAGTGGGGAACACTGGGATACACATGTAATGCAAGATACGTGGTATGAGAGATTCCCTCATTATGGTTTCTTTCACTGCTTTGAAAACTCCGTCCAGCTCAGGGAAGTTCCAAAACCATCTGAAATACAGGAAACTTAAATTTGCAGAAACTTCTACCTGAGATACTATGGCGTTTTCTTTTCTTGAAGGCAGAGATACAGAGACCTTAATCTGCCGAAACCATCTGAAATGCCGAGGAGACCTTAATCTCCTCCACCACCCTATCTTTAATAATCATATTTGACGGTGTTCTGAATATGGAAATACGCAAACTTGTGTGATAAATTGATGATCATATCAAGCTCTTCTGTAAGTGTAAGGACTGAATAGTGTTTTCCTTGTTTCCAATACATCAGCAAAATATATTTATACACGTATTTCTTTCCTAGAATTTGTTTTTCGATTGCCCCCTTGTGGCTCAAATTTTATTTTAAGTTTTTTTTTTTTTCCTATGGTCCTATCTAAAACATTCCATAAACTTTGAAAATTAAAATTTATTTTAATAAACAATTCCATTTTACTCCCATTGGTCATTACCATGCGTATACCTCCAAAGAAACAATCTCTAGACACCACCTTAGCCATCGTATTAAAGGGAAGCACTTATAATATTTCCTTACAAAAATTTGAAGCAGTTTGCTCATTTTGTCCTCATATAATGAACTTCATTTAAATGGAGGTTGCCTCTAAATTAAAACGAAAAGGTTAAGATTAAGATATAGAATAAATTAAATTAAAGCGTGATTTTTTTTTATTTACTTCTACTTTAAGCTTGCATCCCACGACCTTTGTTCAGAATTAAAACCGAACAAAATAAAATAAACTTTTTTCTATTTATATCCCAGAAAACATAAATAGCATTCATTCTCCTCTACACTAGGAAGTTAATTTTGGGCTCGACATTTGAGTAATAATAAGATACGGTTTTTTAACTGGTTAAACAGTAATTTCTTCGTTCACACAGAATAAAAGTAATTTCTTACCGTATGTGCTACTATAATACTAAAGATAATCTAAAGCGCTGCCAATTCATGTGATGGCAAGGCCTCAACGGGCAGGCATCAACTGCCAGGATTATGTGGTGCATATTCATTTGTTAAACGTGTCACCACCCATCTCTGTCTTTATCTCTCACCGCACAAACGCCACTTACCATTACCACCCTTTTCCAACTTTCTTCCTCTCTTTACTCCAATAGATCCTGTCCTGTTTTCATGACATAAACTATCAGCAGCTTGTTTCCACTTTTGTTGTAATTCCACACTGAATCCAAAATGTTCCATTCATTCAAATTGTTATATTAGCATTTCTTCAACTTTCTTTACTTTTTCATATTAGTTCATGATGGCCTCCTTAATGCTCAATGGAGCTCAAAATCCAAAGCTCATTAATGGCATAGCTCCACACGGGTTAGGCTCAGCAGGTCTTAACATTCACAACAAGTGCTTCTTCAGAAAGGGTGTCAGAAGAAACATGACACTCACATGTAGCATCTCAGCTTCTAGACCTGCTTCTCAGCCTAGGTTCATTCAACACAAGAAGGAAGCATTTTGGTTCTACAGGTTTTTGTCCATTGTGTATGATCATGTCATAAACCCTGGTCACTGGACTGAAGATATGAGAGATGAGGCATTGGAGCCTGCTGATCTCTATGACCGTAACATGAGAGTGTTGGATGTTGGAGGAGGAACTGGCTTCACCACTCTTGGCATAGTGAAGCATGTGGATGCCAAAAATGTTACAATTCTTGACCAGTCACCTCACCAGCTGGCCAAGGCTAAGCAGAAAAAACCCTTGAAAGAGTGCAAGATAATTGAAGGAGATGCAGAAGATCTTCCTTTTCCTACTGATTATGCAGATAGATATGTTTCTGCTGGAAGGTGACAAAATTATATATGCTCCTCTGTCTCTTACTGTTCTGCAGTTGGGAAATTTATCAGAGCTAAGGCTATGGCTATCTATGAGTTCTCTGGTTTAGATTTGGACCTTAAATTAAAAAATCTTATCTGATTAATTAATTTGAAAATTTGAATTTGCATAGAGATATAGTTTTGATTAAACATTATGTAATAGGATTAGCTGGATGCCCAATTGATGTGAGTCTAAACTTTAGAACAAGAAATCTTAGACTGAAGGATCATTGCTTTGATCTGTGAGATTGTAAGCATCAATGACTGTAGTCTCTAAAAGTATCAAACTTTTACTTAGGTACCTACCTTTATAAAATATAGCAAAATATCATTCACTTTAGTCTTTAATGTCAGTGAAAAATATAGTGGAAAAAAAAATGAATGACATTTTGTAACAATTTACAAGCTGTGAAAGTTTTATGAAGTCGGGGACTAAACAAGAGTAGAGAGGTTCACTAGTTGAAGAACTAAGTGTATTGTTGTGACTTATCAAATATCATTGTGTTTGTCAGTATTGAATACTGGCCAGACCCACAGCGTGGCATTAAGGAAGCATACAGAGTGCTGAAAATAGGAGGCAAAGCTTGTGTTATTGGTCCTGTATACCCAACATTTTGGTTGTCTCGGTTCTTTGCAGATGCGTGGATGCTCTTCCCCAAGGAGGAGGAGTATATTGAATGGTTTAAAAAGGCCGGTTTCAAAGACATTAAGCTGAAAAGGATTGGTCCAAAATGGTATCGTGGTGTGCGTAGGCATGGCCTGATCATGGGTTGTTCTGTGACAGGTGTGAAGCCTTTATCAGGAGACTCTCCCCTCAAGGTAATGAATTTTCTTTCTTCTCCTTTTTATCTTTAAATTCATAAAAGATTACAGCTTTTGCTTGTCATACAAAAACAAATGCATACTTGCTATTCGCAAACTGTGAGGCTCTTTTTGTGAACATGTAATGAAAGTGCACCAAACTGTAGTACAAACAATAGCTAGTCTGTCATACCAGTACAGGATTCATATTATTTGGTAGGGTATTTATTGGGAACATATGGCTATTGACTATATATCCAAAACTTATCATTTAAGTACAAATCAACATAACGCCAGGTTTTGTTGCTAAGTTGTTTAATTTGTTACATTAAATATAACAAATTGATACTTTGCTCCCTCAAAACTGGTGCCTTCAAATATTTCTGCTTTTCTTAGAAAATTGTGACAACTAAATTTATGTTTTGACTTTAACATTTAATGTGTATACTGTATCCAGACAAAACAAAGAATTTAGTGGTATTTTAAGTAGAGGTGTGAGTTGTTAAAATTCTGTTTAGGAATCTGAATGGAATCTGCAGTTACAGTTTTAGATGAATTTGGGAGTTAGTTCTAGTCTGTGTCAGGAGTGATGATTTGCCTTTGTTCCTCCCTTCAGTTTACTCACACAAAGTTTTCCTGAATCTCCCTTACCTCTCAATTTTTTTTTTCCAGAGATGTCAGTACTGCTGTGTATCGACTTACTGTTAGAATAGTTTAGCAAGTTAACTTCATTGTGTCACATACATCATTTTGTTATAGTTTGTAGTTGGAATGCTATTTTTATTACACTGATATTTGTATCCTCCATGTTACTAAGCCTACATACATCACTTATTACTTCTAAATAGTTGCTGTCTCAGTTGTATTCTTCATCTTTTTCATTAAATCCATAACAATGACCTATTTCTATGAAACTCCTCGCCTTTACTATTAGAACTATTAGATCCATGACTTGTGGCCACATTAATTTGGTTTTACTTCTCTCACCTCTCCAATTCTGATATGTCATCTTTTTTCTGAAAAAGGAAACTAAAAAACTTTAATTACTCTTGTTCTTTGAAGTTATTAAAAGAAACTTTTTGATTAACCAGATTTCTGAAAATTTGATTTTTGACCAAGCTCAATGGTGTCGTGTGATACATAACTGACCTCACCTGATAAGTTAAAGACTTGATTGTTATTGATGTTGTACTCTTGTTCCTTGAAGTGGCGGTGGTGAAGGTGATAGCAGTAATTATGATGGTCTTATGTAGCTTTAGGTTGATGAAAAGGATCCACGAACTGTGTATAGGATGATGGGGAAATTTGAGAGATGCAAAATTTGTCAAAGGACATAAGAAAACGACAAAACTTTAGTACAATTACTTGGGTTGTGTTTACCAATTAAATTTAGATTTTACCTTAGTAATCTGTGATATCATTAAATGTAAAATTTACTAAAATAAAACTCTAATTTTAATTGGTAACAACACTAATAGACCTACTTTGTAAACTTAGTCTAACCTAAGTCTTATAAACAGTACTCTGACTCTATTCTTATAAGATGTGGGACATCTTAAATTCGTAACACCCCCCTCACAGCCAAGACTGAACATCTCATACATGAAGTTAATATTCAAACTGGATAGGATTTTATACTATATTAGAAGATGAAAACGGAAATGAAGTCAGATAAGAAATTGAATTCAAATTGATAATATGATTACAAGAGTAACTCCATATATATAAAAGCAGCGGGTAAGTGAAATAACAATCTAACTAAAGTGTACAAAATGAGTTAAAATAACTTCCAAACAAGCCAATTATAACTATCCATTAATAAACAGGACAATTTTCTTATATCCCTTGAGTAAAGAGTTACAAAATTTATAATGGAGTTGCTAAGCTATTAGTTTGTTTAATTGATCATCAATTGCAAGGAGAAAGTGGGAATTAAGGGAAGCCGAACGAAAGGAATGTTATGCATTATTAGTCTAATTTTCCCAAGTTTGCCCTGTATCCAATGGACACTAAATTTATACTTTACTTCTATTTTCCACTGTTTTAATTTTAGTACAACTTTTGAAGTATGGTTTTGTACGCCTTTATGCAGCTTGGTCCCAAGGTAGAGGATGTAAAGAAGCCTGTAAATCCATTTGTGTTTCTTTCGCGGTTCATTCTTGGTGCAATAGCAGCCACTTACTTCGTGCTTGTGCCAATTTACATGTGGTTCAAAGACAAAATTGTTCCAAAGGGCATGTCTATCTAAGATTGGACAAAGTAACTCTGGTAGAATGGTCAAGTTTTTCACCTATACATAGTAGGAAAGAGTTACTTCATGATGACATTATTGCTCCTAAGCCATTAGCTTAGTTTTGTGCCACTAGCTAGCTTCAGTTGTTTTGTTGGAGGGGATGCTATACCTGCAGCAGATATGCCAAGTTTAGTTTGTATTTGCCATTGTTGCTTTGGCAGAGATATAGAATGTGTGCTCATTGCCTCTTGAGTAATGAACCATGTCAGGATCAGCAAAATATTGTGCTGCATTTGCTTTCTTTGTACCAAATAGCATGAAAAATTAACTATGAATACAAATGTGATTGATTTAGCTGATATTTGTATGTGTGAAGGATGGTGATGGCAATTTTAACTACAGTTAAATGTGTTGGAAATTTTCTTTCGGTAATCCTCAATACATTTATTTACCCTTAACAAGATCTGTTCAATGCGAAGCATTTACTATCATTTATACGTTTGGTTTAGTTTATTAACCTATTGCCATCTTGATTCTTAGCGAGAAGTAAGATCTTTATGATGTTATTAATATAACCGTGGTGTTCTTTTTTTTTCTTTTTTTTTTTTGGAGTATTAGATTTATGAACAGGTAAACATGATAAGATAAAAAATAATAAAATATAAGAGTGAGATAACTAGAATAGCAAAATAAATAATATTATGTCATCCTGTTTAATATTTGAGACAAACAAAATAAATAATATAACAAGATTAAATTATATTCAAATATCAATATTATTATTTTTTATCAAAATTAATACAAAAAAGTGTTATTTCTTTCTTCTTTTTAATGCCTTTCTTTGAGAGCTTCCTTAAATTGAAAAGTCTAGTTTGACTAAAGACAAAGATATGAATAATTTTCCTCGATTGAATATGAAATTAGATAAGTTCAACCTTAAGTGATATTCCAAAAAGACAGACTTATAATCGTCAATGAATCTTTTTTCTTTTTCCTTTAAAAATTATCTTTTAATTCCATTGAATATGACATAGTTTTTCTTTTCACTTTTCATAAATTAGCCGCGTATCATTCATTTTCATACACATAGGTCAAACAATGATAAAATTTTATATATAATAAATTTTATTTAAAATAAAAATATATTAAAAAATTGAAGACATTGATAATATTGAATATTATAATTTTTTAAGTAAAAATTTCTTTTTTTTTAATTTTTTAACATGTACTGCATATATAATAATCTAGTGACTCATGCATCTGTCTCAAGTATTTTAGGAATTTTTATGTTTTTCTTAAATATATGTATATGGCATAATGTTAAAATTTTAAAGAAAAATTGTAATTTTAATAATATTAAAAACTAATATAAATAAAATAAAAACTAATGATTAATTCTATAAATATTATAATTGCTTAAAATTATTAAATATTGTATTCTTTAGAGGTAATACAATTTGCAGTTTGTTATTAACTTTTGTTAATAGTGATTGGAAAACACAAAGATATAAGAAATTGTTTGTTTTAAAATAAATTTAGATGGGAATCTTGGATATGAAGAACCATATCTAATTTTGAAATATACTTGTCTCCAATACTTGCCCTCGTGATTTTCTTGCACAAATAACATTTCTTGGTAAGTAATAATTAAAATTTTATTTTTATATAAATATATATAATTTAATAATTAAAATTTAATTAATGAATCATTTATGAAGCTACTCTCACGATTTGATATGTGTATATTTTAGGATTGAAATTGAATAAGAATGATGTATGAATTATACTCTACAATAATTTTACTTTTTAGTCATATTTTTGTTAATTGTGTTATTAATTTTGTAAATTAAAGTTACTATTTAATTTTTTTACTACATTATTTAAATTTTTAGAATTATCATAAATACATATTTTTACATTTATAAAATTATCATATTTAAGTCTATTTTTCCAAATTTAAAGTTTATTTCTAAGAGTAGTATTTCATTAGATATGTCCATTATTGACATTTAATTAAAAATTTTATAATATTATACAATAAAAGTATTATTTTAAATTTTTATCATTTTAGTACATAATATTCGTAATTATAGAATTAAGTTAAAATAAACTTTAAATAAATTTTTTTGAAGTACTTTTATTATATATTTATTACTTTTAAAATAAAATACATATGCGTTGCAGAAGTTGTTAAATTATGATGATGATGATGAAATTATTTGAAACATTAACATTTTTAAAAAATAATTTAACATAATTTTATAACTACAAATAATATTAATCAATATGATAAATATTTAAACAGAAAAAATGATAAATATTTAATAATTTTTAAATATAAATTATAAAAATAATATATCAAGTAGTATGAACTTTATAAACAAAATACTTGAAAAAAAATTTAAAAATTTAGACAATAAGATAAATTTTATAAATGTAAATATAGGGATTCATAAAAGATTTAAAAATTTATATAAGGTTATAAAAGAAAATTAAGTCACTTCACTAAACGCAAATACTTTCCATACAATATACCATACTCTTATTTATAATATAAATAAAAGTTGATTCATTTATAATTTCTCTACTATGTGCCCAAGAGCTAATAAATAGTAAATTTTTATTAAAAACTAGTTAGTAACTGAGCAATGCGCAAATATTTTATATATAACTATTTAAAAATTATTTTAACTTAATTATATAACTATAAATAATATGTATCAAAATGATAAAAAAATTAATAAAATTATAGTAATTTTAAAATAATAAAAATATATTAAATATTATGAATTTTATATAATAAAAATATTTTTAAAAATATTAAAAGTTTATATAAGAGATTTTTTTAATAAATGTAAACATAGAGATGCACGGAAAATTTAAAAGTCTATAAAAGATAATAAAAAAATAACTTTTTCTTTAAAATTTAAAATAAAATTAAGAAAATAATGGATGAAATGTAAAATTATTGAAGTGAGGAAAAGTGTAATTCACATGTTATTTTTAGACAATTATAATATTAAAAAATAAATGTAATAAACTATAAAAGAGAGTAATCACACCAAACACTTTTAAAGTTTTTTCATCTATAATATAGAATTGATTATAATATTTAATATTATTAATTCATTGAATTTAATGATATCATGTGATTTTAAATAAAAATTTGTCATATATAAATTTATATGGTGTGCTCAAGATATGCTAAAAAAATATTTTTTTATTATTTAATTTTATTACACAAACTAGGAAATTGATATGCATTTCTAAAATTATAATTTCATTGAAAAAACATATTATGTCCGTACTTAAATATTTTTTTGAATTTAAATATTTCTTTTTTTTTTCTTGTGCTTAGAACTAATGAAAGAATAAAATCACTTAACAATTCAATAACTTCTAAAGTATTTGCATGAAATGATATTTTATCTTCAAAGTACTTGCATGGAATGATATTTTTTATACATACTCTTAATTTTTTTGCTTAGATCGTAAGGTGATGAATACTTCAACTTATATAAGTTATACTTTAATTATATTTATAGTTAATGCAAGAGTTTAACACATCCTTTCAAACTTAAGATTGAACATTGAAACACGAAAATTATAAATTTAATTTATTTTTAATATTATAGTAAAAAGTCATGGCATTTTAGTTCATAAAAAAATTAAAAGTTGTGAGATCAAATAAATATTTTTTAGTCAAGTGTAATTTAATATTGAATTTATGATAAGTTATAATACTAATTTAATGTGTGATCTCAATACTTCCTTCACATTCAAGATTAAACATCTAGATTTAGTTAATTGCACTTGAAAAAATTCATGTCAAATTTTTTTTTTGTCAAGAGTAACCTAATAAGATCTATAATAAACTCTAATATTATCTTAAATTTTGGACTTTCGACCAAATTTAAACCCAAAACCTAGTGCAAAATGTGAAAATTGTTTTAGTTCTATTTTATTTGTATCAGTTGATATGAAACTTGATCAAATACAAATCTTCATGATGAATTAAAAATTAATATAAGAATATTATCTACAAATAAATGTTCTTAAAAGAGTGAAATCAATTCTGAAATAAATTAAATTTAAATAAATGAAATATATGAAATAATTGAAAAACTTATATGAATAGTATATTAATTTATTACGTAGAAAAAGTAGCTAAAAAATAGTCATATTTTGCATCAATTCAAAATAAGTAAAGTTTATTATATTCATAATTCTTTTTTTCGATTCCTGTATTAATGAATTAGGAGGAATCTATTTGACATTTCATTTTCTTCAGTGATCTTCCATTTAGGATTTGAAGAATTCAATTTATAAACTTTTAAATTTTAGTTATTTACTTAATACCTTATGTAATATTTAAATGCATATGTATATTTTTTTATTAATCCCAATACTTTGCACATATTCTACATATAAGAGAAATTAACAATTATTTCAACTAATTTTGTTTGCTTCCTTTGAGAACAACACATTGAAAAAGTTACAAGTAGACGATTCTTATCTAAGTAATGTATAAAGTTATTAAATAGTTGTAACTTTACTGTTTAAGCGTGACCAATTGACAATATAAAACAAAAAATAAAATAGAAAAAATAAAAATACTTTAAAATTGATGAATTTAAATGCTAACAAACCTTTTAGTGTTAGTTTCAGTGCAAATTAAAATTGATCAACATAACTAATATAAATTTTTTTATTAATTCTTGATTTATCTTGCAGAAGAATTACTCTAATGTAATTTTTTTTTCATAATATAACAACATATTTAATTAGATAAACTTATATTTTTGTAGTAATTATATTCAATTAAACATATTGAGTTTTATGGTGATTTGATAATTTCTTAAGAAACATATTAAGTGTACTTTGATTGTAATAAAATAGAGCATTTAAGGCCTTCGTAGTTTCTATAAAAATAATATCGCAAGTATTTATTATTATTGTTTCTTAAATGATAAAAAAAATTAAATATTGAGAATATTAGGATTAGAAATAATTAAAAGAAGTTGAAATAAAAGAAGCAAAAACTGAAAAAAAATCATAAAGTTTATATATATATATATATATATATATATATATATAGATAAAAGTCTAAGACTTTGATTCATTTTTATTCAATTATGTTATAATAATTACTAATCACTTAATCAATTATTTCACTATCCAATGATCATCCAATAATGATAATCTTTTTACCTATATGTTATTTTAATAATTATAGATAACAAACAAGTAAGAGCATTAAAGAACATTAAATTTGTTAAATTAAATTAATTAATTGGAAGTCTAGGTAATAGATTGATCTTATTAACTCCTAAAGTTAAATTACTTCTTAGTTTTATTAATTTTTTATTGATATGATCGCCTATTACTTAGTCATTTAAGATTAATCCTTAACTGATCAATTCAAGAATCTAATAATGATAAAGAGATAATTTCAATTATCAAATAACAACAATTGCATAAAATTAAAGTGAGGTTCAAAAGAGTTATATTACAAGAATCCACCCCAGCCCTATGACAAGATATATTTAATTACACAGTCATAAAAATGAAAGTAAAAACAACTAAATACACAATATCCACAATAACAAATAGTAAGAAAAGAGAAAACCTTTCTAATTGATCTACTTTAACAAAAACACAATTCTATGATGAGATGAAAAAAATGGAAAATTTAAAAGATGTGGCTCAGAGCATGTTTGTTTACATTTTTAAAAAAAGTTTTTTCTTTTTAAAAGTTAAAAATATATTAATTTTTAGTTTTTAAAAGGAAAAACTCTTTTTCAAAATGCAAACAAACATACTCTTAGTATCTTGAAAATCTTTTTTTTTTTTCATTTATTGCACCACATGGATGGAGCATAGGGCATGCTTTAGTTAAGCACACCTTTGACAAGAACACCATTTGGTGAGAATCTTAAGCACACCTTATTTAGAGGTATTGTTAGTTTAACATGGGTTGTGTTGATGTAAAGCATTGGGTGTGCTTGTTTGAGATTTAGCACAGGATGTGTTGATGCCTAGTAAGGGCATGATTGATGCAATCTTTGCTAATTCCTCTATCTTTTTTTTGGGCTATTTTTTGCAGTTTGTCTAAGTTGCATTGCCATCATTTTCTATGATGAAACTACAATTAACTTTGCTAATTCAAATAATAAATCATTAATTTAAATGATAAAATAGGATAAAATTTTCCAAATAAAATAACATGATGATAGTTTATCAAGTCTATAGAATCTTAGGTTCAATTTTGAAAATTTCAATGGTAAGATTCATCTTTTAATCCTCACTTTAACATATAAAATCATGTAAATAGACTAAATTTTCATTTTGGTCCTTGAGATAGTAAGCATTGAGAATTTTAGTTTCTGAACTTTTAAATTTGTCACATTAGTGTTTCACTTTCATTTCTATTAGTCATTTTAGTCGTTAAACCTAGTCACTGTCAATAAACAGTGATAAAATGCTAATATGTCATATTAAGTGAGTGACATGTGTGAAAACTAACTTGGCTAAGAACAATGTCATTTTACTGTTCATATAGTTATGCCTAATTATGCAAGTCTACTCACTGTGTCATTCTACTATTAGGGTTCTATGTATGTGTCATGTCTACTCACTGTGTTGATGCATTTTGAATGACTACTACTGATAATAGAAGCCCTTTTGAGTTTATCTATAAGGTCATCACCACTACTATACATGGAAGAAAATGCTAAGGCTTACTATTTTGGGTTGAGAGCAATTGTTAGAGTCTTACAGATAGAAACTAATCTGGAAGATTGTTCTTTTGATTTCCTAAATATACAATAAATATGTTGGTTGCTTGTTCGAACAAAGTTGATTTAGTGTTTTGTTGAACTGCTTTTTCTGTGTAATTGATTAACTCCTTATACATGGTGCAGGTTGATGACTGCTGCATTTATTTTGTGTGGGTTAGTAATGAGACTAATGTGTAGGGACGAAAATAAGTTAGGCCACCTGACAGGGCATGTGGCCTAGCCTAGTTTAGGCCTGACCTGGCTTGCCCTTCCTTTTTAATAAACAAATAAAGCTTAAGCTTTTTTTAAAGTCTGTTTAAGTAAACAAGTCAGGTCTGAACTGTTTATAAAGTCTGTTAAGCCTATTAGGCTGACCTTTATAAATAAATAAATATATATATATATATATTATATAATTTAAAATAGAGCTGTCAAAATATATTTAAATAATAAAGTTATTTAATAATATATTTTTCATATTTTTAATTCTACTATTATTAAATTAATATATTATGTTATAATTTTTTATTTATAATTATAATAAATAGAAATTATATTTTATTAAAAATTAAAAATATTTACACACAATTACATATTTTTAAATAATAAATTTATTTAATAATAAATTATTATATTTGTTATATTTAAACAAGTTAAAAAATAGTTAAGTCCTTGAACAAGAATAAGACGCAATTAAAACCAAACGAAATAAAATTTAAAAATAAAATAATAAAAATATATTAATATATTATCTTTTATTTGAAAGTAAAAATTTATAAAAAATGATAACAAAATAAAATAAAAAACTTATATATATATATATATATATAATCAGACTATGCAGCAAATAATATAAATAATATAATTAAAAATAAATTATATAATAATATATATTTTTGTAACTTGCACATGTTTTAATTAAATTATTAGTTAATTTATCAATTTATATGTAATTTATCAGTATGTGTTTTAATTTATTGTATCAATAATATTTTCTATATTACATTAATGTTATAGTATAGTTAATTTTATGTTTATTTGTTAATTTAAAATAATATATTAATGAAATAAATAAAATTAAATATTTTGTAATTTTTTTAATTTAATAGTTATTATTATTGTCATTATATATATATATATATATATATATATAGTACATTAAGTTTAAATTTTTATATTAAGTTTTATCACATTTTTTATTAAGATAAAAATTTAAAAATATAAGTTATTTTAATTTAAATATAAATTTTAATAATTCTTTCTATGCTCATATGTTATTTTTCTGCATTTACGAATTTAATAATGTAAATTTTTTTTATCTACAATTTAATAATGACAATATTTATTTAACTTTTAAATATAATAATTTTGTAAGCTGATTCAACAAATTTTGCAAGTGTTCTTTTTTGTTATCAATTTTATGTGTTTACTTTGATTTTATTTATTGAATATAAGATGTCTTTATATAAACATAATATAATTATCATAAAAAATAAATAAAATATTTATTAATTTAATAATTTTGTAAAATTAAATTGAGAAAAATAAAAATTTAAAAATTTTATAACATAAAAAAATTATAATTAATGCTCAAATAGTATTTTAAAATTTATTTATAAAATTGTATAAAAATTATTACAATTATTTAATAAATATCAATAACATAAATAAAAATTTGAATATATGTAAACTAATTTGATAACAAAATAATTATATTTTCATTAATATTATTCAATAACAACAATGATTATAAATTTTTAATATTATACAAATTTTATTTTAATATATATATTATAATATATATATATATATATATAATTAGACCATGTAGCAAATAATATAAATAATATAATTATAAATAAATTATATAATAATAATTTTTGTAATTTGCATGTGTTTTAATTAAATTATTAGTTAATTTATCAATTTATATCTAATATATAGGTATATGTTTTAATTTGTTGTATCAGTAATATTTTCTGTATTAGATTAATGTTATAGCGTAGTTAATTTTATGTTTATTTGTAAATTTAAAATAACAAATTAATGAAACAAATAAAATTAAATATTTTGTAATTATTTTTTAATTTAATAGTTATTATTATTGTCATTATATATATATATATATATATATATATTGCATTAAGTTTAAATTTATTTATTTTTTAAAACATAATAATTTTTTTAATTGATTCAACAAATTGTATGAATATTATTTTTTGTGATCATTTTTACGTGTTTACTATAACTTTATTTGTTGAATATAAGATATCTTTAAACAAACAAAATATGTTTCTAAAATAAAACTAAAATCTTTAATATTTATAAAATTTCTAAAAAATAAAAAAAAATATAAATATAAATTTTATTAATATAAAATGTTTATAATTAATGCTTATATAATATTTTAAAAATTATTTATAAAATTATATAAATGTTATTATAATTATTTAATAATTATTAATAACATAGATGAAAATTAGAAAAATATATATACTAATTTGATAATAAAATATTTATATTTTTATTAATATTAAAATATTTTTTTTTGTAACAGACTTTATTAACAGGCTTCATGCCAGGCCAGACCACTTAAATAGATCAGGCCAGGCTTAAAATAAAGCCTTTAACAGGTAACAGGTCAAACTCAGGTCTAATAATTATATTACAGGCCAGACCTATTTAGAGTAAAGTCTAGCCTGACCTGTTTTCATCCCTACTAATGTGGAGGAAAGTCTTAATGTTGCTAATCAAGCAATCTCTCAAGTAACCTCTCTCCTTATAAATGCTATAGCTGTGGATGTAAGAATGGACGAAGGATTTGACTACCAAGATGAAATATTTAAAGGCTAAAATTAGAAAATTAATGATCATAAAGGAGAAATGAATTTAATATTTCTATATTATTCTCAAATTTTTTGCATAGTTGACACTTACCTATCAATATGTAAAGATTGTTCCCCACTTTTAGTACTGTACACTTTTCCTCTTAGTCCCAAAGTAGTACTTAAATTTTTAAAAGAAAATAATTGTTATTCTAATACAATATAACAAAAATGATATTAAAGAGCAATTTTGCATTGTTTTGGAGAGTGATTCAAACCGCTCTAACAAACATCACTATGCAAAATGGATGTACTTGAAGAGCAGTTATGTTACGAGAACCACTCTCCAACTCCAAGTGTCACTTAGAGAATAAATTTTATAACTGCTCTCCAAAGTATTTTTTACAAACTGTGAATTTGAAATAAAATTTTTTTTCCTTCATGAATTTCTTTTTATAAACCAAAACTGATTCATTAAGTTGAAACTTGAGTTTGTATTGCTGAAATTTGAAATTTCTTCTTTCATGAGTTTTTTTTTATTATAAACTAAAATCAATTCTTTGTCACATTGAAACTCAAGTTTGTATGAGTGTTAAATAAATAATCCTCATTCAAGTGAATGAAACACTAGTACACATAAAAGGAAGTCAAAGTAACGAGAGGTTTCATTGTTAAGAGAGAGAAAGAATAGGGAGAAAAGTGTAACGCCTTGAATTTTGTAATATCAATTATTAATAATTCTATAAATCTAAATGTATATTCATATGTGTGTTGATTTATTTGAAAATGATGTTTTATGTGTATTAATTACATGGATATGTGTATGTATGACTAGTTAGGCTGAAATGGGATAAGTGCCTAAGTACAGGGCGAGATACTGGGTTGTTCTCGCTGGAGCAAGAGGATTCTCGCTGGAGCGAGAGGATTCTCGCTGTAGCGAGAAAGCGACAGTTTGGGGTGCATTTTTGGGTGCAGTCTCATTGTAGCGAGAGGGTCTCACTGTAGCGAGATTCTGCAGAAACCAGAGTGCAGTTTTCTTTGATTTTTTCGCTGCAGCGAGGTCTCTCGCTGTAGCGAGAGTGTCACGACCAGAAAAAAGATTTAAAGGGGTTAGGGTTAGGGGAGAGTTATTTCTCCCTCTCCCTTTGAAATTCCTTTGATCCTTTCATTCCCAAAGCCTTATTCCACCAATTAATTGCCTCCAAAGTCGTTCGGGAGCGAGATTAGAGCTCGAATTTGTGTAGGAAACGCTTAGAGGTGAGTTTTAAACAGTTAGGGTTTTCATTTTTCCTTCCCTTTCTCTGTTTTTGTGGTTTCCCTGAGTTCTCATGGAGTTTCTCCATGTGTTTAGGACGAAATCTATGAGAGGGATCATCTCTCGGTGGATTTAGCGTGTGTGTCTTCAATCCGAGGTAAGGAGGGATTCTATCCTACTCTTTTGTGCATGAATTGTTGATATTCTGCTGAATATTGTGTTGTGACTGAGTTAATGGGTAGGAAATTGCTGAGAAATGTAATGTGAGCCATGTGCTGTGATACGTGAACAATATGTGTGTTGATACGAAATTGAGGGATTTGGATTATATGTAAATGTGTGATAGAATGAGTGTGGGCACTTGTGCCGTATATTTAAATGAACATTGTGAAAATGTGGGCCCAAGGGCCGTGTAATATGAATGGAAATAGGTTAGGGGCCGTGTGTCTTGAATGAATTGTGGGCTATGTGTTGTGTGTGCTGTGTGTGCTGTGAAAATGAAATATGGGCCTAGTGCTGTGTACTGTTAAATGTGGGTTATGTGCCGTATACTGAAATGTATGCAATTAGGGCGTGTAACACCGTTGTAATGTGCTGTGAATGGTTTAGCGATACACTGGAAGTGTGGAAGATGAGGACAATAGAAATACCTTGGGGAAGAGGGAGTGGTGCTGACACCGACTGTGGAACGAGTGCACCACGGGCTACACACTTTCTTCTTGACTAGACCTCTGGCCATTATCTTTGCTGAGCGACCCGTGACTGCCCACGTGGTATCTGTGAGACGGGAGTAACCGGCGACCATTCATGGTGTAAATCTGTGATCACAATGCTATAGTGAGTGTGGCTGTTGTGCGTATGCACGAGTTTGTGTATTGTGCTTGTGAATGTGAAATGTTGCCTGTGATTGTATTTGCTTAATGTATTGGTAATGTGCTGGAGGTGAGACTCTATGCTGACTATGTGCTTTTGGGTAGTGTAGAGTACTCATCCTTATATTCATTTTTCAGGTAACCAAGACAATCAGCATCGGACTCAGTGAAGGGACGGATGGACTGCTATAGGACATATAATTTATTTTAAAAACGTGTAATTGAACTAGTCCTGTAACAATTATTTGATATTAATTTGTAACCCTTCACTTATTTCAAAATCTTTTATGAAAAATTTGGTTATCCGATTTGTGAAATTATTATTTAATTGGAATTAAATTTAAGGTGTTACAAAAAGCGTAAGAAATGTACCGAGAGTTATGGAAAGTTAACCTTATTAGCGCAGAGAGAGGCAAGTTGCCATTTTTGTAACAGTGATATAAAGAGTGAGATTTGGTGATAGAGAAAGAGATAAAGATAATGAAAAATAAGACAAAGAAGAGATTAATGATGCTGCTATTACAAGTTGTCCAACACCTCACTCTTATGTGCGTTTATAAGTTAGAAGTTATTAGGGTATTGTAAAATTTTAGTTTGTGGGAGCAATTGGTACATAACCACTATCAAAATATGACTTTAGAGAACGATTAATACATAATCGCTTTTCAAATGTGACTTTAGAAAGTGATTTTAGTATCACATTTGAAAAGCGGTTATAGACTAACCATTCTCTAAAGACTATCTAGAGAGCGGTTATGTTATTTTTCTCTACAAGTAATCACTTCAAAATATTTAACATGAAATAATGATAACTAGTTCAATTTCAAAAGGTATTTAATTGATTCATCAAATATTTTCCTAAAAATTATTTGGTTTCAAAGAGAACTTACCAAAGTATGATAATTTTTTATTCAATATTCATCAATTATATCTTTTTTTTACATGTTTTTCAATAAATTCTATCAATTATATCTTTTTCATTCTAATTTTTCTTAAAATTCAAGTACTTAAAGAGGGAGAGTCACCAAAAAAAATTTAGGTATTGTTTTAAGAATCCCTCAAAAGCCAAACACAAAGTTAAAGTCTTTTAGTGAACAAGAGCAAGCTTAACAAGTGATGGAAAACATATATGAAATGAATCGTAAAATAACAATCCAAAGATAAAATAAGATAAAAAAAATACATGACTTAAATAATAAAAAAAATACAATGATTACTAAATATAAGAAAAAATTTAAGAAGAAAATTTTAAAAAAATTGTAAATTCATAAAGGAGGAGAAAAATAAACTTGTGGCATATGCCATTGATAAATGACTTAGAGCATGTCATGACTGTATTGAGTTTCTTGGTGAAATTGTTTAAGAAGTGCTCTCTATCATTCTTGTTCTTCCTCTATATGAGAAATTGAATCGTAAAGGATGAAAAAAAAATTAAGGTTGGAGTGATTTTTGGACGAGGATGGTTGAGATGAACAAACTTGTTTTCCTTATGACATTTTAATTTTAGAGCTATCAAAAAGGGGTCAAAGCCTTAGGGCCAACCTTACCCAACCCTGGAATAATCCATTAAGGCTTGTTCCTATATTAATTTAAAAAATTTAATTTGACACTAAATTATTTACCTCATAATATATATAGGTCAAGACAGGGATACCCATGGGTTGACCTTGATCCTGAAAATACTCCTAAATTTTATCCAAGGTCTGGAAACCTTAATCTTAATTCTCAACACTCATAAATTTGTAGCACACCATATACTCCTAAAGAAAATACTTAACATGAGC
Organism: Abrus precatorius; assembly: GCF_003935025.1. NCBI lineage: Eukaryota > Viridiplantae > Streptophyta > Magnoliopsida > Fabales > Fabaceae > Abrus > Abrus precatorius. Next base: position 12,719,649 of record NW_020874417.1, read on the forward strand.
ACCATAATTTACAATTTCCATTTGAGGTGCTCAGTAGCCAAAATCCAATTTCTACTTTTTGTCTCTCTTCCTCATCAATGATGGAAGCTATTGTAAAAAATGTACTCTTTTTGTCTTTCTCTCAATTCTTTTCCTTTTTTTTGGCACCGTATACTCATGAATTGTAATCTAACTTGGCCTCCTTCAATTTAAGTAAAAATGTTGGTCTTTTCCATTTTAACAATATTAACGTCATTTCATCCAATTACTTAGCTGCTTGGTGCATTCTTCTTATCTTGAACCAGTTTCAAATATTAACAATGGAAAGAAGAATTATGCGTATCTGTTTAGAAATTTTCATTGAACTATTCTGTTAAACCAAAATGTTTCTTGAATGACTAGAAAGGAATACCTTAAGGTGTCCTTTTGTAATTGAGATGTATTTTTTAAGATGAATAGAACATGCTAGTGTTAACGATGAGAATGTGTGTTTTTTTGTGTCTGTGAAGTAAGGTTATCTCTCAGTCAACAACAATGAAGATTGTTCTCCCTTTTGAGAAAAATAGGTATTTTAAAATTATAAACCCCTCTAACCATCTTATGAAACATAAATTACAGATTCATTTTATTATCTTGTATTTTGTATTATTTAGTTCACTTGTAGGGCATTTTATTGCCAAATTTATTATCACTATTGAATTATTATTATTATTATTATTACTTTTATACTCAATGAGACACTAAGGCCTAAACACACAAGAAACTAAGGAATCATCCTAAGAAAGCCAAAAAAAATCTTCTTATAATAAAGGAATTAAATTAGGAAGTGCACTGAATACTTCTCTAAAACTGTCATAACATATCAACATATAAACTAATTATTCTATAAGATTGAAGTAAATACTTTATTTCACTAATTTAAAGCTCTAATCTACAAGATCTCTTTAACTTTGACTTGATCAGCTGAATAGTAAATTTTTTATTAGGAAAAATTCGAGTAACAAGCTGATTCTACTAAAATTATAGCGCAGTAGTTCAAATTATTGACAAAGTCTGTAATGAAATTAATTAATCATATGATATTCTAATTCTCTCACGGTGATTTTATCCTACAAAAATTGTTTAGATAGATATATGATACACTTATGGAGAAGATAATTTTTATGTGCATTGTTTTGATCATATACTTAATTTGATTGTATAAGCGTTGTGTGTAGATATTGTGGTCATAATTGTGCTGTTAGAAAAAAAATCCCAAGATAAAAGGTCATTATGAAACTTCACAATTAAGTCAACATATTTCAATTTGTAAAATCATTCAAAGTTCAGGTATAGATGCAATTCCTATTGAAGATGTAAATTTTGGTGCGAGAAAGATTAACCAAAAGACCCAACGTAACATCCTTGCACAAGCCATAATTAAACATAACCTTCCTTTCAACTTTGCAAAGTATGATATGATCAAAGAGTTGATTAATTATGTGGATCCTGATGTTGTAATGTCCTCTAGGAATACTATTGTGTCAGATGTTGAAAAAATTTACATGAAAGAGAAGGAAAAACTCAAAGAATTCATGTCTAATATTCCTAACAGAACATCTCTCATCTTTGAAGTTTGGACAAAATATACTAGTGAGGGTTATATTTGCTAAACTGTTCATTTTATTGATGAGAATTATTTTTAATTTTTGTCTAATTAAACCACCTCACGCTGGAATTGAATTAAAAGCCACTTTATTTGATTGTTTGAAGCAATGAGGAATTGATGAAAAAAAAAAATTATTACCTCAGATAATGCTTCTGCCAATGACAATATACAAGATATCTTGAAGAACTATCTTAGTGTAATGAATAGTTTATTGCGTGATGGAGAATATTTTTCATGTGTGTTGTTCTGCTCATATACTTAATTGATTGTATAAAATGATAAAAAAGTAGTTAATAAAGCATTCTTTAAAATTAGAGGGTTAAGTATGTGAGATAATTAGATCAAAAGATGTTTAAATTTCAAGATTGTGTGCAAGATGCTGGAATAGAAGCAACAAGTTAGTTTAAATTAAATGTGTCTAGTAGGTGGAATTCGACTTACTTGATACTTAAGAGTGCAATCAAAATTGAAAAAGTTTTTGATATTCTTGAGTTGGTTGATATGAATTATAAATATTGCCCATCATATGATGATTAGAGGAAAGGAGAAAAATTGTGTGAATTTTTAGAGTTGTTTTATAAGACTACAAATGCGGTATCTAGTTCTTGTTATCCGACTTCAAATTTGTATTTTATGCAATTTTGGAAGATTGAATGTTTGCTAAATAAATATTTATTAAATAAGAATGATGTTATAAAGGATATGTATGCACGAATGTAGTGTTAGTTTTTAGAGCTATCCTTGACCCTCGTTTAAAGCTTGACTTCTAAGCTTGATCCTTTAACCCTCAAGAGAAGGTCATGAATTTCAAGGATAAGTTTGACAAACTTTATGAAGAATATGCAAACAATTTCAGTACTACAAGTGGTGCTCAACTTTCTAATGAATCAAATTTGTTATCAAAGTTACATAGAGAAAGAAATAAGTCCAAGAAATCAAAGTTGTTCAATGCATGCTCTTTTATGTTATTTTAATCATAATGTATTTCTTACTTTTAATTATTTTTATTTTGTTTAGTTATTATGTCATATTTTGAAGGAGTTTAAAATGTTTTTAAAATAAAACTAAGTCTATCATTGATAAGAGTGAATTGGATTTATATTTGGATGAGTCACAAGTTTAGTATGATGACATTAAAGACTTTGATGTGCGTCTATTATGAAGTCACACCTCAAGATTAAGAAGAAAGAAGAATATAGAAGAATAAAATACTGATATTCTAAATTATCTGCAAATTAAAAGAAATATAAAAGGATGACAAATCCTACTGCCCAAAGCTAGGCTTCTTCAAAGCAACCAGAGAGGTTCTATATTCCAAGAAAAGCAAAATAATAGATTGAATCCCCTTTCCCTCCAAGACTCATTCTCTAAAATAGAAAATATTATTCTCTCTCTTCCTTTAACTGCCCTTCCCCACTAGTTATGCCATCTCAGTCATCTGATTCTTCTTTTTCACATATGCTCTTCTCCATCATGACTTGCTCCCTTATGGGCTTGTGGTTCAAGAAGCCCACTTATCTTTTGGGCCTCATCAATATCCTCCCTCTTGAAGAATTGTCTTGTTCTCAAGACTCAGTCCTAAAAATTGGCTTCTAATTAAAACTTCATCTTCCTGTGTCGCCTTATTTGTTGTCTTCCTCATCTAATGTATGAGCCATTGATTCACTTGTTCACCCCTCTTTAGAACACTGTGGGAAGTTAGGACAGAAATAGGCTCAATGATTTCAGCACCATCATCCTCCAACCAGGTGGGTAATTCTTCCTCTTTCTTGTAATTCCCATTGCTTTCTTGAGAATGGACACGTGAAATATAGGATGTATCCTTTAAGAAGAAGATAACTTTAAACGGTAAGTTACTTTGCCAATCTTTTCCAGAATTTTAAAGGGACCGTAATACCTAGCACTCAATTTTGGACTTATCCTTGCCATTACAAAATTTTGTCTATGTTACTTGAATTTCAAAAATACCATATCCCCTATATCAAAACTTTTGTTCGTTTGATGTTTATTAGCTTGTACCTTTATTCTGTCTTGAGTTCTCAGCAAGTGATTCTTTAGTTGCCTTAGAGCCTCATCATAATCCAATAACTCCCTATGTACTACCTCAACTCTTACTTCCCCTAGCACACTTCGCACAATCAGGTTAGGCTTGCATCCATATACAGTTTCAAATGTTGTAGTGCCTATAGACTCATAATAGGTTATATTGAACCAATATTCTGCTCAAGGCAGTCATAAAGCCTACCCTTTCGCTTGATAAGTTATGAAGCAACATAAGTAAGTTTTGAGACATGTTGGTTATCTCTGTTTGACCATTTGTTTAGGGACGGTACGCAATACTCATCTTCAACGTTGTCTCTTGTATCCTAAAAAACTCTTTCCAAAAATAGCTCGTGAATAAGGGATCCCTATCACTCACCATAGAACTTGGAATGCCATGGAGTCTTACCACCTCCACTACTAAAAATTCAACAATCATCCTTGCTATATAAGAGTGTTTTAGAGGAACAAAGTGGCTGTATTTTGTTAATTTTTCCATAACTGCTATTATGATTTTGAACCCTCTTGATCTTAGCAGTCGTGTGATAAATCAAGACTTATGTCCTCCCAAATTCTTTCTGGAGTTGGAAGTGGATGCAACAATCCTCCTAGAGAAGCCGCAATATACTTTTGTTGTTGGCACATGTCACAAGATTGAACAAACTTCAATATATCATTTTTCATCCCCCTCCAATACAAGTTGGCTACCACATGCCTATAGGTTCTATGAAAACCTAGATGTCTTGCTTGTGGGGTTGCATGTAACTCCTCTAACAATTTAGGAATCCATGAAGACTTTTCTGCAATGACTAATTTGTCCTTAAACAATAACACTTCTTGCTTATATATAAACTCTGAATATACTTTCGTTCCACTTTGTAACTCCTCAATTACTTTCTTCCATTTAGCATCTTCGTGTACTTCAGCAACTAACGCTTGATAATCCAACCAAATGGGAATGTAGATCATACTCCTCAGTTCCAACCCTTCTTTACTCCTTGAAAAAGCATCTGCACCTTTGTTCTCTTGTCCTGTTTTATAAATAATCTCAAAATTGTACCTCAATAATTTAGCCAACCAATTATGTTGACTTTCCATGGTGATTCGCTATTGTAACAGTTGTTTAAGGCTCTTTTGATTAGAAAATACCTTAATTTCTTATCCAACAAGTATAGTCTCCAATGTTGGATAGCTAGAGTCACTGCCATTAATTCCTTCTGATAGAAAGATTTGGATAAATTTCATGACTCCAACGCTTTGCTATAGTAAGCCATAGGTTGACGGTCTTGTATCAAAATGGCCCCAATTATGGTCTTGGACGCGTCGCATTCCAGTTCAAATTCCATTTCAAAACTTGGTAGCTTTAGCAGTTCTTCAAATGCTCTTTGGGAATTTTTATTCCACCCAAAGCAGTCCTTCTTCGTCAACTCATTGAGTGGTCTTGTAATTTTTCCGTAATTCTTGATAAATTTCTAATAGTAATTTATGAGGCATAAGAACCCACACTCCCTTCACATTTTTTGGTACAGGCCAATCAAACACATTACTTACCTTGGCAGGATCAACTGATACGCCTTAAATTAAGATCATGTGCCCAAGATATTCAACACTTTTTTAGTCAAAATTGCATTTCTCCTTGTTGGCAAATGACCTTTATGGTTTCTAAATGCAGTTTTGGGAATGTTTTCGACTTTCATAAGAATGTGGTGGTATCCATATTTTAAATTCAACTTAGAGAAATACTTTGCTCTGTGTAACTCATCCAATAGTTCTTCAATGACTGGTATAGGAAATTTATTGGGGATTGTGACTTTATTCAAGGCCCTATAATCCATTCATATCTTTATTAGTTATTCTTCTTTTTCACCAGTATTACTGGACTTGAATATACATTCTAACTGTACTGGATGTGCCCATTTTCCATCAACTCACCAGCTTCCTTCTTAATCTCATTTTTGTAATGGTAGGGGTAATGATAAGGCCTCACATTAATAGGCTTTTGTTCAGGTTTAAGTGTGATACCATATTCCTTAGCATGAATTAGAGGTAGTCCTCTGGGTTCTTTGAAGAAATCATCATAACACCTCAAAATTTTCTCTAATGCCTCCTATCAAACAACCGTAAGTCCCTTATTTGCTACCCCTTGATTTTCATCCAACATAATATAGAAAGACACAAATAACAACTTCTCTCGAGGTACCCCTTTCAACATCTTGGTTCCTTGAAGTGTTTCTTTATGGTTTGCTTTTTCTATTAAAAAACCATTTCACCCAAAGAAATCAACCATGACATACCTAAGATCATATCAATGTCCTCTAAATCAAACAAATAGGCATCTACCACAAATTCCTAATCTTCCATTTTGATTCTAATTCTACGACACATCCCAAATGTTTCTGCCTTGTGCCCATCCTCCATTAGTATTCACATACTTTTGGTGGTCTCCCAACTCCAACTCATAGCTTCAACCAATCTTCTAGAGATAAAGTTATTTGATGCTTTACTATCAACCAGAATAAAGAGAGACAATTCATGTATCTTTTCCTTGAGTTTAAGAGTCTTAGGTGGCTCCTGTTTTTTAGCTCCAAGGCTGAGCAAACTCAGAGCTTTGCACTTGCCATTTATGTCTCCCTCTCCTCCCTCACATGCATTTTCTAAAAAAGTTTCTCTTTCGTCACATTCCATCTGGATTTCATCACCAACCAAGATGACTTGAAACTGTTTCGCAGGGCATTGGTGCATAAGACTGTACGGTCCACCACACTTAAAACACAAACCCCTCTTTCTCCTATCCAACAAGTCTTGATAGGCTAAATATCCTGTCCCCCTATCTCTAGATTCACTTCTACTATTTTCACCTAAGTCTTCTTTAGTGTTTAAGCCAGGACCATTAATTCCTCAACTTGACCCATGGTTTCTTGGAGCGATGTGACCCAAAATATTTTAGTTAGTCTTGTAACTTGAATAGCTTCCACCTCTCGCACGTGTTTTCCCTTTTCTTGTCACCCCTTGTTACAATTCGAAAACATCATATCAATAGCACTTGCTGCGTTCATCATTCTACCGCTAGTTAGCAGACTTACAACATGCAACTTCTTAATCCACGCTATAATTTCTTCAAGTAACTCGTGCATAAAATAGGCGAAGTATTGTTTGTCATGTAATTTTGACACTTGGACCACCAAGCATCCAAACTTCTATATATATTCCTATATGCTCCTTATTTGGCGTAGAGATGTCAACTACTTGAAGACACTCCTCTCTCCCAACCCTCCATACCTTTCAATCAATTCTTTCTTCAATCCTCCCAAGTTAGGTCATCATAATCATTCAATAAAGCATTGAAAAATTGAATCGTGCCTTCTTCCATGAACAATTGAGCAAGATTCACGCTCATCGTCGCACTAGTCTCTTGGACCCTAAAATAGATTTCTGCTCGAGTGATCCAATTAGTAGGGTCTTCCCCATTGAACATAGGGAGTTCAATCTTTTTCACCAATTGTCTGAACTCGTCAAGCGCCTCTCCCTCTAAGTACTTCAAGCCAAATCCACAACTAGTTGGCTCTTTCTTCTCCTTTGGATCCTTTGTCTTCTTAGGCCCAATGAAATTCTCACCCTCTGTGTTAGGGATTTTCTCCAAACTACAAGTCATTAATTCCACCAATTTCAATTGGTTTTCTGCAGCCTCCTTACACACTATCTCCATCGCTGACTTGTTCTAGGTTACCTGAAGTCTTATCTCCTCCATGATAACTCTCATACGTTCCAACTCTTCCTCAACCTGAGCATCCGTTGCTTAGGTATTTTTTGGTTCTCCTTGTTTTACCTTGCTTCCTTTCTTCCTGGTGGTGTTCATTGATCGAAATGGTTTTGGTAGGTCAAACCAAATGTTACAAACCCACAACTTGAGATTAAAAAGAAATTAAAAATAGAAGAAAAAAATACTAATATTATGAATTATTTGCAAATTAAAGAAAATACAGAAGAATAACAAATCCTATTGCCTAGAGCTAGACTCCTTTAGAACAACTAGAGAGGTTCTCTATCCCAAGAAAAGAAAAATAATAGAATGAATCTCCCTTTCCTCCAAGACTGATTTTCTAAAATAGAAAATATTACTCTCTCTCCTCCTCTAATTGCCTTTCCCCACTAGTCATGCCACCTCAATCATCTGATTCTTCTTTCTTACATATACTCTTCTCCATCATGGGTTGCTTCCTAATAGGCTATTGGTTCACGAAGCCCAATTACTCTTTAAGCCTCATCAATACCCCTCTCTTAAAAGATTTATGATATCAGCACAAAAGTTAGAACACATCACTTTTTTGCAATATCACTATTCTATATTTTGCATCCCTTAGTATAGTGTTAGGAATATCCAACTCATACAACTTCTTCCATTGGTCTTTGATGCTGAATTTTTTTGTGGGACAGAAGACTCATGCTTATGGTATTATATCCACTTTGTACAAGTTCTAACTAATCATTGTAATGTGTGAAACTGGTGATGGTGAGTAATTTTAGGATATTAGATATTTACCTATGCAAAAGCTATTGTTGTTAGTTTGTTTTAGTACTTTGTTATAATGAAACTAGAAGAATTCTTTGAAATTAGACATAGAACATTCACTGTTGCACATTTGTGTGCAATGCACATTACACACTTTATATTAAAAGATAAAGAGTAATCTTAATTTTAATTTTATCTCTAATATCTATCTGATTTTGTTCTAACTTTTTGGCACAACAATATATTTTGATATTAGCACATCAATATGAAAAATATTGACTTGCACTTACTCTTATTGCCATTTCCTTATGCTACTAATTTTGGCTTTGGACTCAACTTTTGTAGTGTTTCTTGTTAAAAGAAAATATGAAAATTATTCTTGCTGCCAAAGAGAGTTTAAGTTTAGCAGTGATACCAAAATTAGTTGAATTATAAAGAGACTAATCAGCGTAATGTGCAAAATCAGATTGCAGGTTTAGTTAGTAAACCTATGTTAAGTACCTACTACCCAACCACTTAAGCTTATGTTGTGTTGCATATTTTGGCTTATTTCTTACTTCGGTTTAATAAGTTCCTGCACCTCGCTCAGCAGTTCAGAAGATGATATTCTTTATGGGATCCTCTAATAATTTTATTTTCATGCAGATCTCTTTTTGACTTAAATATATTTTTTAATTCATGTAAATACAATTGTTTATTTTTAGTTTCATTAAAATCTTTTAGCCCATAAAGTCCTTACTCTAACCTTGACTCTTTTTTGGCTCATAAAACTTTTGATTTATTAAACTTTTTGTCTCATAGAACTTTTTAACTCTAACCACATGAGTTAGGGTTAAGGCTTATCTAGTTAAGCTTTTTGAGAGCTCTACTCAATTTGCAAACATACATTTGAAAAGAGTTACTTATTACATTAGGGTCCTTCAGCATCTTAGTTGGAGTGATTCCGTACTAGTATTTCAAGCTCGCATAAGTTTGAGTCTAAACAAATTGAATTAAAAAAGTTTGAATTTATTTAAATATTCAATTTCAATGTATAAATTATATTTTTATGAGTATTTTTATCCCAGCCCATCAAATAGAAGTATTTTGCTAACTGATATTGTCAAGTTCTCTAAATATACGTAAAACAACTTGAAGAGTGCAATTAGTATTTATATCTTTTCTTTAAAAAAAATTATTTGATCATGGATGAGACTGGCATTCCAAATCCCTTATATCCTAATTCACCGGGTGACACAAATCATTCAAACCTATCTATGGATTACGTTAGAATCAAACGTGAAATCCACGTATATCTTTCCACATGTAGACATTGATGTAGTCATTAATATATTCTTTTTCTTTTATAACCAAAAAAAAAAAAAAAAAGACATGTTAATTATCAAGCTTAATAAGACTTTGTCAAGTCCAACAACTTTTTATGAGTTGCTTCTGGAAAGTTAACATGAATAACACATACTTTTTATTAAAAGGTTTATAGGCAACAATAATCATAACTTTATCTTACTATCGTTAAGAGGTTGGTATGACACAAGAAAATATTAGGTACGTTCTGGAGTTGGTATCTATTCTTCATGTTAGGCTTTTTTTTCTTTATCTTTCGCGAAAACATATAAGGACCGATCTCGAATCTGAGTGGAAAGAAAGCATGTCCATTATGCCTCAACATGCACACTCAGTTGTTAAACGCCACGCTACGTAGTGTAAAAACATAACTCGCATTCCAGTAGGGTTAAAGCAAATCAAAACATGCATTAAATAAACTTCAATGTATATGTATACTGTATTATATATATTTTTTATACGTGTTAAAGATATTATTAATTAACTCTTAGAGACTAAATTTTTAGGACAAAAATATATTGGAAAAAGAAATATATTCTCATTCATAGTTAATATATTAAAAATGTACTTATTATGATACTCTTAAACATAAAAAAGCATTATATATTTTCTCTAGATGGTGAGTTGTGATTTTTTAATATTTTAAAAATTAAAAAATATTTATATTTTTTCTAAATAAACTATTAACAAAACTGCTTGTTGATATAAAATTAATAATTATAATTATTTTAAATATAAAGAACATCGAACTTTAAAGTTTACCTATTAAAAAAACATAATTATCTATGTTGTTTTAATCAACCCGCGTTTGTGTAATGATAATTTCAGCTTCGATTAATATTTCTTGTTAATTCTCTTGCCTTATTAGCTAGTCCCTTTTGGTTGTTAAGTTTTCCATTACTTGATGTATATATCTATTCTCTCTTTAGGAAAACCGTAGCACAAAATTCACAACAATCAATACGATCATTTCATTTTTGTTTTCATTCATATACCAACTTCCTGATGATCAACAGGGAACCTTTCTAATCCAAATTAACTACATCCTAGAGAGAACCCATTAACACTTCTTATTTCACCCCAACTAGATGGGTAGATTAAAATATGAAGAGGGTATCAAAGGTGAAATTTAAATTTATAGGCTACTTCATCACACTTGGATCCAATAAATTCTTATTATTTCTGAAATTTGAATGTACTTGCACTGTGAAATGTTGTGGTGACTGATTAAAAGTCTCAGGAATTATAAAGAAACTAAACACGTTATCTGCTTTCTTAAGGGATTGAACAATCGTTACCACATCACTCTATGAAATTAATCCTACATATGCTTACAAAAATTTTATAAAAGAAACTAAAAGATGAATTTACGTTTCTTTTCCATTTTTCTACTAAAAAAAAGGTAAAACAACAAAATTAGTAGACTTTATAAATCGGATTTGATAAAATTAATTCTGAATATTATATATAATTCAGATACATGTATGAATTAATTTAAATCATCCTTTTTATTGAAATGTATATTTTTTGTATTAAAAAAAAGGCAAGAATTGATTTTATAACTTTAAAATAAATTAATTTTAGTTTAAATAAATTTTTAAAGAAGTCATTGTAAAAAATATTATAAAAAATAAATTAAATTTCTCTGGTGACTTAACAATTTATATTTTTCTATTTCTGAAAAAAATTTGTTATTTTTAACTTATAAAAAGTATTTATTTGTTTTTTTATAAAAAATTCTAAAAAATTTATTAAAAATAGGCGTGACTTGTTAATTATTTTTGGTTTCTCCGTCATGAAAAAGAGCTCCAAATGGTAGATGAAACAAGGCAAAATAAGGTAACACATCTCGAATCTTGACCCTTTCCAACGTGAGTACATTCTCCACACGTACATGCCAATTTTTTTCCTTGGAAAGTACAACACAAAGCGTGTTGGTTTTTTTATTTCACAAAGCGCGTTGACAGTGATCTATCAATTCGACACCCAAGTATATGCATACGAGAGCTTCTAGAAAGCTTAATTCAGTAATATTATTATATCTTTTATTATTTATAAAAAATACTGATTAAAAATTAATATATTATTGAAAAAATATGAAAACATTGCATTATTTTCCCCCATTTTCTAAGTGAGAAGAATAATAAAAAATGATTTAGAATTGCTTAATTGAATTATAAAATTCTAATCCTTCTTCTGGGTCTTATCTCGTGCAAGCAAACCAGCGTGGTCTTTGGGTGGGTGGTGTTGAAATTTGAAATTGATGAAAACAGAGGACTCTACACACCTCCCATAGTTCATAGTCCATACCCTCTTCTGTCTTGCCCTTTCAATTAATGCCTTGTGTCCCCTAAACATCAAACCCTTCCAGCTGTCCAATTTTCTTCCCCATTAATATATACTATGAATAATATCCTTTTTAAAAATATTAATAAGCATTTTAAGGACATTAAAATTTTAATTTTTTATTAAAAATCATAAAATATACTTAATTTCATCACTTTAATACATTTTATTTAATTTTAATAAATATTTATCATTTATTGATTCTTTAATTGGTATCCTAAGAATAATCATTAACATTTTCAAATCTCAACTTTTAGAATTGAGTTTGGCATTCAAAAATAAAAATTATATTTTTATATTAAAATTACAAAATATAATACATATTTTTTAATAAAATTTTATTACTATTAATTACTTATTTAAGTTGAGGTTAATATTTTTATTTTTTTACCCTTGACACCATATAATATAGATATTTTTTACTGATAATAATTTTACTTGAGCTAAAATTATTTACAATATAGTGACTTTTTTATAATATTTTTCATATATAAAAATTATTTTCTTTAAGAGAAATCAATCAAACATGTATTTAACAATAGAGTACGGGATGAATATAAAGAAGAGTGAGATAAAAAAAAAAAAAAAAAAACACAATACACTATATGATAAAAAGAATGAAAAATAAATATAAGGAAAAATTGTAAAAAAATCAAATTTGTTATATTAAAGAAACAAGAAGGGCATTTAAATCTGCATGTCCCACCCTCACCCCATGTATTTGGATATGGGTTGCAATCTGATTCTTTTCTCACAATAAAGCCACAACTATCACACCATAATAGAGTCATAAACGTGGTTTGACTCACATTTTAAATTACAATTGAAAAAGAAATCTTGCTAGCCTTTCCACATTGAAGTTCTACATATAACCCAGCTAAGATTGAGCTAGCTATACATCACACATTATTTTCTCTCTCTCTCTCTCTCTCTCGGGTTCAGTATTTCATTTGAAGCACAAGCTCATCATGGCTGATGTTCTGAGTGAAGAACAAATCGTTGAGATCAAAGAAGCCTTTGGCTTGTTTGACAAAGATGGAGATGGTGAGCAAGCTTTCTCTTTTATGCATTATCTATGATTTCACCAAATAGGTCTCTCTTCTTCAGTTAAATCTAAATTCTTTCACGCTTCAATTATTTCATAAATACAATACTTATAAATTATGTATGATAGAATTGTTATTACACATACACACATAGTGGCTATTTATAAATTGTGTTTATCTTCATGTATGTTTAATAGGGTGCATTACTGTGGAAGAATTGGCCACTGTCATCAGATCATTGGATCAGAATCCTACAGAAGAAGAGCTCCAAGACATGATAAACGAGGTCGATGCAGATGGCAATGGAACCATAGAATTTGTTGAGTTTTTGAACTTAATGGCCAGGAAAATGAAAGTAAGTTATGCTTCTTTGTTACTCCATTCTATATTAGTGTATATATTATGTCAAGTAAATTGAATTCATAACCCTTGAAATTTAATGAAATTTTACTCAGTTATCTTTTTTTTTTTTTGTCCCATGTAAAATTTTCTTTAATTTATATAATATAATATGATATACCCTTTTTGATAACATCATTTATGCTTTTATATTATTTAAAAGAGGTTAAATTGTTGAAGTAATGTAAAAAAATGAAAAAGTGTAAAATAAAAGTTCATCAAATGTTAGGATGTAAAAATGAAATTTATTCTATTCCATATTTATTTACAAAAAATCAAAAGCATTAATATTGCATGTGTTGTCAATCCTTAATATCCTTCTCATTACACAGAAGGCAGAGACTAAGTCTCAGTTCTGTTTTTTTTTTTTTGGCATTTAGGAGACTGATGCAGAGGAAGATCTCAAAGAGGCTTTCAAGGTGTTTGACAAAGATCAAAATGGCTACATTTCAGCTAGTGAGGTATGTAAACGTTATTCTTTCTATTCACTTTTTATTCTAATTTTCTTTCTTTGACGGCAATGACAATTCAAAGTATTCACACTATTATACCAAGGTGAGGGTTTATACAAAGTAGGTTGGGTCAAGATGTTGCAAAGTGCAAACTAGATTACAACTCTTCAATCCCTTCCATCTTGCATTTCTTTAATATTTTGGGCATGCTTATATATATATACTTCAACCTATCTTAATAAAATTTCCTCTTTCAGTTATCGATGTTTTAATATAAATGTTTATAATTTTGTATTTATTCATTTTTAACCACAATCATTCATAATATATTATAAATAAAATTCACGAAATTACTTTCGTTTTAACTTTATATAAGTATGTTTTTAATTTTATTTTTTTAAATAAGTATTAATTTTTTTCTTTATATACATGAGTTTTAAGTTTTTCTTGAACTCTCTCTAATAAATTTATAGTAAAAAGGAAACGAAATGGGCATGTATTAGAAAGAGGAGATAAAAGAATATATCATCTAAGTGACTTTACATAAACTTAATAAAAAAAAAAGGTACATTAATTTCATGTACAAAATTATACGCATCTTTTTTCTTTTGCTAATAATTATACGCACCCTTAATAATGCACATCTAGGACAGTACTTTGTACCTTTCGGCAACTGATGAATAATAGCTGTTTGATTTAAAATTGGTCTTGGGTTTTGACATTTAAAGTGTGGAAGAGAATCTTGATTTTCAGTTTCCACTTTCTTAATTACTTATTAGTAAGTAATAACTATGTATATTCACAAAGACACACATGTGTGCACACCCATATAATAAAATATTTCCATGTTTTGCAGCTGAGACACGTAATGATCAATCTGGGTGAAAAACTTACTGATGAGGAGGTGGAGCAGATGATTAAAGAAGCAGATTTGGATGGTGATGGTCAAGTTAACTATGATGAATTTGTCAAGATGATGATGAATATTGGATGAAACTTTCACCCAACACATTTCTTATTCAAATTCATTTGGACCCAACTCATTCCCTCGCCAGAAATAAGTGTTCCAGTTAATATTTGTTGTACTCTTTTTGTAGCCCATGATGTGAATGACCAACGCATTAGAGTGAGATCTAAGCCACACCATTTGATTTGTTCAACTCCAAACCATAATTATTCTTTCTGTTTTAGCTTACTATTCCCTTATGTTTTAAAATAACTAGGATAATTTACCCTCTATTTTTAACGGGTATTTAAATTTTATTGTTCATCTTTTAAAAGATTAATATATGCTTCGATTTATTTTGTTTCAATATGAATCATTTCTTATTTATTTTTAAGTATCGACAATAGCTTTTGGACTTTAAGGTTTTGTGACTTTAAGAAAAGCAAAGAAGATTCTGATTGAAAATTTAAACTTGATATCATGTCTTAGAGTTGTTAATTTAGATTATTCAGCTTAACTTAGTCTGATGTGAGCAGTATAGTGGGGCCAAAAAAGTTTAGAATTTTTTATTACACCTTAAAAATGGTGGCCAAAACTTGGCACTATACGGATAGGAGACTTAGAACATCTCCAATGGCAAATGCTTAACCCACTTTATTTAGAGAAGCAACTGTAACTTACATAAAAATACCGTTTGAAGAGAGGTAAGTTGACCATCTAGATAAGCAACCATATCTGAACAATTGTTACTTAATTGAGAATTCAGCAGAAAGTGAGCTCATTCATACCAATTTTTTTTAACAAAAAATAACATAAATCAGAAATAGAAATAAAATAAAAATTATAAGACAATTTATGAGATTCATTTAGTAAATTTTTAAGAGTTGTATGATTAGAGATGAAAGTTGCATAAATGACAAAAAATAAAAAGAAGTTATGTGAAATTGTAGAACCTATATAAAAATTAATAAAATAAATTTTAAGCAACTTATGTAAGTAAGACCATTGGAGATGCTCTTATGTGAACTGGCCTGTATATTATAATTAATTATATTATCAATGCACCAATAATAATAATAATAATAATTAATAGAAAATTGAGTTTTATGATTTAAAAAAATCTAAACTGATGTCATATAGAGGGTTAGGGAGAAAAAGAAATTATGTAAGCAACCCTATATGGATCGACCTACATCAAACCTGCTTTTGATGCAAGTCTAATCGAGCCAAATTAAGAAAACTACAAATTTATTCAACCATTAAAATTAATGAGTCAAGTTCTACTTTTAATGAGTATATTAGGTTGACTCCGTCTTTACTAAAAACTGATAATACATGTTTAAAATTAGTTACCAATAACTTTATAAGTTAAAAATAAAAATATTTTAAGAAATTTGTATATAATTTCTCTTCCATTAACAAATCCATTTATATTAAAATAGTAAGACATAAAAACTTACTATTTTAAACATAAAAAGAATTTAAAATTATTAAGACTAAATTAATATATTAGTCCCTTAACTTTTAATTTTATTTTATTTTGATCTTTGAAATTTTAAAAGTATTTCCATTAAAAATTAATATTCAATTTTTTCTTTTTACTTACCCTTCCTTTTTAGCCCCTCTTATCATTCATCTTCCTTTATTTCTTTTATTATTATTATTATTATTCTTTCTTCTCTTTTTTTTTTTCTCCTCCTCTTACCCCCTGTCAATGCCTCCAAAAATTTCTCTCTAAAATATGTTTCCTTATCTTCCTTATGTTTTTGTTATTATTATTCACTTGAATGTACTAAATTCTCATTCTCTTCCTCTTCTTTTTCTTCCTTTTCTTCTTTCCCCTTCTACATATAAGTTCACTGATACCTTCTCCACGGTCCATGTTATCACCTCCACTACAATCATCATAACTTTTGCACTTAACTCACCATGCCAACAGTCCCGCTAATGCTAAGATCTAACAAAAAAAATCACTAAACTATTAGAGTTTAAATTGGGTGAAAATAGGCTGTGGAGATATTAGATGAGAGTTAAGAGAAAGAATGAAAAATAAAAAAAGAAGAAAAGAGAAGAAAATACTCAAAGGAAAAGTAGAAATATAAATGTCAGTGGAGAAAGAAAACAATAATTTTTTAACGAATTTAATATTTTTTACAAAAGAGAAAAAGGACTCATTTAAAATATTTTTGAAAGTTAGAAAACTAAAATAGAACTAAACTGAAATTAAAATAAAATTAAAATAATCAATCTACTAATTTAACCAATTATTTAATATATTAAACGATAAAACTTAGTATAAAAAAGAATATGTTAATACTTTTAATTCTTGTATAAAGTCTTAATCAATAATTTTTACAGGGAGATGTTAATCAGTGTTTTTATTAATTTCTTAATCAATGTGTTTAAGAAAATATTTTAAAGGTTTTTTATTTTAAAATGAAAGAACATTATAACGTGCTTTGCTTGGAAAATGGACCTGCACTAATTAAATGATACATTATAATTATGAAAATCAATTGAAGGGGTTTTAGCATCTCTCATTTGGAAGAGGCATGTTACAGTTGAATGGGAACACTTTCAGCTCATATTCTTTGACTTTGACTTAAAAATCAATGGTTGAGTTGGACTTGAGTATGTGATTTATTATAAGGAATTTAATGGTGCGAGTTTGTCATTTTCTTGACTTCTAGCAATTGCAGTCTTATTTTTATTTTTTCCATCTTTATGGAGTAGGATATAAACTAGTCCCCTTCATATTAGTTGTTACACTAACTTTACATGTACACTCTTTCTCCAAAGATAATGCGTACAAATCACATCACCTGTTACAAGGTGATGCCTTTAAAAAGAAAAACCCAATTGAACTATAGAGAGCTTGCAATTAGCTGTCTTTTTGGCATGCAGCGGGTGACACATGCACATTGTTAATATGTTTCTTACGATTATAATGTTCTCATGTGTCATTAACTGAAGAGGCCACTTAAATCTGACACCTTGTTGCCTTTGATTTTTAAGTTCTTTTTTAACCACACTTTTTTTTTTTAATATTCTTAATTCAGTCAATTATATGGGTCATTAGTGTGACACCAATCCATACGTTTTTTTTTTTAGAAAGCAACCATTGAGTAAGTGACATCTACCGTTAGTAAATAAAGAACAATACGTTGGACTAGTGGAGACAATGCTATCATGTGATGTGACTGACAACTGAATTTCATTGACTTCTATGGTCTTGTGGCTTTGATCTCTACCATCATGTTGTGGATCGGAAACTATATTATGATTATTTGATTTCAGAAATGAACTCATGATTTATCTAGTCTAGTAAAAGATGCGTAGAATAACAAGGATAAAGCAAAATGCCCTCTTGTTTTAAATAAATTGGAAGAAAGTTTATAAGTTGTATACCCTTAGTGATCCAAAAAAATGTTTTGCTATGGTGCATATTGAAACTTAACAATTCAAACCAAAGCATACTAATGTTATTTATGTTACTCTCTGTTTTGGAAAAAATGATTCTGAATTTCTTGAGATTCCAAGAATCCATAATTTTGGCACAGGACAAGAGAATCTTGGGCTTTACTATAACTATTTTTTTGTCATTTAGAATGGGGATATGTCATTAAGGTAGGTTAAAACACCATAAAAAGAATTAGTTCTTCTCTGAAGCTATACAGATTGATCTATTCGGTTAGCACAGAGATGATAATCAAACATAGTGACGAGTTTATGCGCATAATTCTCCAAAATCATTGTAAAATAAACAAATGTTACAATCAAAGGCAAAAAGTTTGCCTCTATCAAATCACCACTGGTTGCTCTCTCTTTCCATTTATGAAATCCCTCAAACAAAGTAAAATTTAACTTCATAAACCATCTCATCTTGAACTTGGATCGAGAATAATCAGGAAAATGAATAATCACCATAGTTGCTGAAGTGCACTCACTGTTGGTTGATCTAACCATGATGCCAGCCACCAACATTCTCTCCATATCAAAACTTTGCTTTCAGAAAAAAAAAAAAAAATTAGAAAGAAACTCACAACACAAAAAACGAAAACAAAACATAAGAGTAAGTGTAATTCTAAAGGTTTTAGTTTGCCACAGTTGCACAACATATGCAGCTGCTGAAGAAGGAAGACCGAGGCTTTCGCTTTTCTTTTCCTTTAGGTGAAGTTGATGACACTTCTTTCACTGCCTTCTTTGTGCCAACTTGGTTATCTTGTGTTTGTGGCGTTACCAGAAGATGAGCTTCTTCTTCTTCTTCTTTTAAGAAACCTATGAATGGAGCTTTAGATTTCTTAGAGCAACTTCTTTCCATAGTAACTATTTTCTCTTCCACAGGCATTTCCTCATTTAGTAACGTGCACTGCTCATACTCAGCATGAGGCATTGATTTGATGAGATTTAAACTAGTATGGTTTGCCAATCTTTCATTTGCAGACTTATCATGGTCAAGCAACGGAGTTTGATCTGATTCTTGTGGCCTTGTTTCGGTTCGGAGGTTGCCATTGAAACTTGGAGATTTTTGTATCTGACAAGAGATGTTTGGATTATCAGGATATGATTCAGTACTGAGCCTTGTTACACTGTCTCTTGTTTCATAGCCACCATTTGGAAATATAGAACTGTTTGAACATGGTTCAATGGACATAATACCTGTTGAGGTTGTTAGTTCCGCCCCTGATAATGAACCTTCTTCTATGTGTTGTGGATAATCTTCTCCTTTTTCCTCAAATGATTCATCATCATCCAAGTCCACAGATGGAGCAGTTAACTTTGGAGAATCAACTTTGTCAATGTTTGTGCCAAAGTTTTTTCTCTCGTTTGTTTGCTTCCAATCTGAGTTTGGCTTGCTGATAGCAGTAAAACTTTTGATCAGCTTCACATTATCCTGATGGTAATCATAGATATGCAACAAAGACGTATCTTGCAAGGAGGAATATTCTTCTTGGTTTTTGGTTACCAGATCAGAATTGCATTGTTTTGACTTTTCATTCCCCCCAAAAGTTTGGACCATGGCATTTGAAGCTTCTGGCTTTACATTTGTTTCTTCAATTTTATGCTTATAACTCTCTCCATCCTCATGTCTGCAATCAATAACAGTTAACCCTGCAACAAGACTAGCAATTTTCGCTTCAGGAACCAAAGAGTGCTTTTGTTCTGAAGCAGCATTGCTTTCATCTGAAGCCTTATTGACATAGGCCTCAAACAGGACTCCATTCTCAGTGACTACAGGTTCTTCAAATTGATCACTGGTGGCAAGCCTAGAGACATCAGAATCAAGTAATATATTTCTTCCTCCATTGGAACCTGTAGCCATATCACATGTATACACCATACCAGTCTTATATTCTTTCAATGAGTCTTTCATGCATTGATCTCGGTTGTAATCATGCGAACTCTCCAATGTCAATCCACTTATGCTCAATATTCTTTCTTCATAAAGTACCTTGCCGTATTCCTCATGGTCAAACTTACGTGGATTATCCACAATAAAAGATTCAAGAAGTGTGTTTAGGGACTCCTCAGTAGCATAATTTACCTTGGTCAATGAATTACCATTGGTGTTGTTGCCAATACTAACGGAATCAGATGTTGTTCCACCAGTATCTATCAAACTGCCCCCAAATTCATTTCCATCTTTACCATTTGACTTGTCTAAACATAACAATCTTTCTTGGGATTTCATTTCTTTTTCTAGAACATCATTCTTAATATGCTGAAAATGAGAAATCTCTAGCAAATTTTCTTCTAGGAGTGATTCTGTGCCTAGGAATGATTGTTCAGAGAGAAAATTGACCCGCTCATCATGATTAGCAGGTAAATTTGATGATTTTTGAAGCTCTGAATCATTTGACATATTCACAGCATTCAATGTTAAAACTGTTGTTTCCTCGTCCCCTGCTAGAATTTAAAGCAAGGCAAAGAATAGATATCTAAGTTTTCATCATGTTTAACATCTCTGATAATTTAGAATTTTAATTTTAAAAATTAAAATCTAATAACATTTCAACAATAGATCTATTATTCTAGCATTAATCCAGTAAATGTGGATGATAAGACCATCAAAATATTAACAGAATAATAGTCCTAAGTCCTAACCTTGTTTGATTGAAGAGTCGTTATTAAGGTGATGATTATATGATACTGATAGATGTTTCTTTAAGTACGACTCTTCCTGCTTCTCATATTCTTGAGTGCTTTCCAAGGAAGAACTCGATAAGCTCTCTGAGTTTTCATCTTCAACTTCAACTGATCCAGCATTTGGAGACTTTTCATGTCTGATTTCAGTTATTCCATACCCTATAAAACCGAACCGAATTACAAAAAGTTTCATACTGTGTATCTAAGTTACTATTAGTTATTTGATATGAATCATTCTGAAATAATTTACTAACCTGGACCTTCAAAAGCATTGCTCAAATTCAACAGATCATTAGTAGCTGAGATGGTAATATTTCCTTCAACATCTGTGCCATTAGAAATAGGAATCACTGGAATTCCATCTTGTTTATCTTCAAATTTACTTGTTTGATCATTGAAATCTAACCTTGCTGCTATTTGATCGTCTTTTCCTTCATCTATTTGATGCTTTTGGTGATCTACATTAACATCATCTCCAAGGGCATCCCCTTCAAATAAATAATTTTTAAATGAATTTCTTTCATAGTCTAAAGACATTCCCATAGTTTTCTCCTGAACATCTACTTCAGTAGTTGGATGCATCTGATTTTCCATATTTTTGTCACTTTCACAAGTATCTTCTATAGCTTTCTCTTGATCATCTATGGCTTCAGCTGTTGGAATCATTTGCATATTCTCTTTCACATCATCTGCATGACCATCTTCTTGCAGTGTAACTTTCCGAAGTTCAGTTATTGCACTTGCATCTACAGAAGCTAGTCCTACAGCTTTCTTCTGAACATCTTCAGCTTCAGCTATTGGACACATTTGATTTTCCATGTCTGCATCACTTGCATGAGTATCTTCTTCCAGTGATCCATTTTCATGCATGCTTGTTGTGTGGTTAGACTCAGAAGCAAACCACATGGCTTTCTCATGAGCATCTTCATCTTTGGCTTGCCCTTTTACAACTTCTGGATGATCATCTTCTTTCCATGTAACTTTCCCGAGTTCATTTGTTATATCATTGGAAGCTTTTGAATCTTTTATCGTGACATAATTGGCTATAGATGTCGGTATATTCTGATTTTCTTCTTTGGCACTGTCTGCATGGATATCTTGTAACATCTCATTTGCAAGTTCCTTAGTATCTTCTTGGAAAGTCTTTTTCTCAGCTTCACTTATGTTATCTTCCTCTGTAAAACGGCAAATGAAAATTAAAAATAGAAAAAATGAACAAACTCTACATAACCAAACTTTCTTCATCATTCCAATAACATGTACCTTTGATAGCAGATGTGTTATTGTTGCCCATTTCGTTGCCCATGCTCAGCTTTCCAAATCCTACAATTTAATCAATCAATGTAAAGAGATTATGATACAATTACCAACACACACAATTGCTTATAATAGTGCAAGATATATCAAAGGAAGCTCCATATTCAAATCTTCAAGAACAACAATGTTATACCATACCATACCATGATCATGATGATGATATTCACATGCTCCTAGCTTTAAACACTGGAGAAGAGCTTGATTTCTGTGACAATGCCAGAGTGTTTATACTCGATTGAAACAGCCACTAACACGGTGTTTCTTACTGCATAAGCCTCATTTTGGGTCATCTATCTGCTTAATAACCATATCTTTAAAGTAATTGAAAATATATTATACATCTTTTTCTAAGAGGATAATGTGACCAAATAATGTTCACTTTCGGTGAGTCTCCATGATTATTAAGTAGCCTCTCACTGGCCTATCCATATGAACATGTTTTAAAATGTTCATAAACTATTGTTATGTAAGAATCCATATGGTCTGGCTTTACACTCCTCATAACAGAAATTTGCAAACACAATTTAACAACTTAATATCATCATTATTCTATACTGCTTGTTGTTGAGCTTTTGGGAATACATATTCAACCTCAAACGGCTTTCCATGTGTTTTAGAAAACTTTCCAAGTGTTATGCTTTTCTAAAGTAAGGAGTTTGCACTGTCTGAAAATGACTACCATGGACAAAGGACCCAATGAACCATATATCTGACAGGCAGGCATTAGGGACATGTTCCTTAACAATTGCCGAGAATGAGGTTCACATAGTCATTGCCTATATATTTTTCTATTTGTATATGATGATCATGATTAGGCTTATTTCGTTTGGTTTGTTTAATGTTTCTTCAAATTTTTTTTGTAACAAAAGTTTATTCTTTGTATGCAAGGTGGCTTGGGAAAGACCATAGTTTTTAGTATTGGGCTCATCATTATGTGCATTATGTTTCGGTACTTCCAATCTTTTCTATATGATAAGGAGTTAACAACTCAGACCTTTCTCAATTCTTTTTCTCTTTGGAAGGAACAGAAGAAAAGTTGGTGGCTTTTATGAAACGAGTGATTTCTATGTCATCTCTTGAGTGTTGTCCTCTTATTTAACTAACTTTAATTTAAAATATCCTTCTTTATTAATCAAATTAATTATTTAAAGACAATTAAATAGGAGGATATGATAATAGGTAATATATTAAATACTCCTTTAGAAAATTTTATTTTCATTTTCTCACGAAAAATTAACCATGATTGTCCCGCGGAACATTAAGTAGATGGACAATGAATGAACATTAAGATAATTAAGATCAATTTTGGTTTTCTAGTAATAAGGAAGGGCTGGCCCCCAAAACTATAACAAAACCTATTTTTATATTAATATTAATATTATCTCAATATTTGCATATTTAATATTAAAAAAAATTTATTCCTACTGTTCATTTTGGTTAGTAAAAAGCATTATTTGGTGTTGTAGAAATAGGTTCGTTTTTGTTTTTGTCAAATATATTTATATTGTCTGCAGGTGTAAAGATATATAGGATTTTAGTCATATTAGGCCCAAACTAGATAGCACTTAATTTATTTGGACTTTGGACTTGATTTCCTTTGGGCATGCTGGCCTCTTTGCTATGTACCCATTCTGATAAAAAAAAGAAAAAAAAGAAACAAAAGGGATATAATATTTTTTCTAATATTAAATAATATAAATACCAACTAATGCATTGTTGAAGAATAATATATCTCATTTATTAATATATGTTAGTTAACCGTGTAAATTATTTGAGAGTTTTATTTTCTACCTTCGTGACTTTTTACTAACTAGTAATTTCTTCGTAAAATTACGTGACTATGACAAAATTAATATATTTTAAAATAATAATTAAATATACATTGTATGATTATTTTTAAGTTTGATAAATTTTAGATAAATTATAAATTATTTTTTTTTTCAATAAACCTCGTCACAGTAAAGGAATTTCAATCTAATTTATTTTCTTTATTCATCTCAATATAGGTATATCATACACCTTTTTTCTTCATCCTTTCTTCTCTTAACACAGCAATGTTTTCAAGAAGAAAGAAATTTAGCACCATCATCAATACTCTCATAAAACATTGAAAGAAGTATACTAATCAATGTGTGGAGGCTTTAGAAAGAAGACGAATAATAGAAAAATAAATAAATAATAATATAAGAGTTAATATTTTTAAAATTTTAAAAATCAAAATAAAGTTATAATAAAATTGAATTTGACTCTTAAATTAAAAGACAAAAACTTTAAATCTTAATAATAAATATTGTTTTACATTAAATAAAATTAAAAATTTATAAAAAATTAAAATTATTAAATTAATAAATAAATAAAATATAAAATATTACTTAATATGATGAAAAATAATTATAACATAGAACACATATAAAAAGATATTAAGAGAGTGTTTCTAAAAAAATATGATAAAAAATAACTATAACACAAAACACACACAAAATATATCAACAGAATTTTTATTTTTTTTTTAAATTTGCTTATCTTTGTATATAAAACTTATCTAATTAAATAATAATTTAAAACTTTTAGAAGAAGAAGTTACAAAACATTATATCAATTTATAATAAATTTAGAAGAATTAGAATCTAACTCTTAAAACTAGTGTTTATACGTGATAATAAAATAATAATTTATATGTGACAATAAAATAATAATATAATAAATAAGTATAATCTATAATAGATTTACACAACTTGCAATATTACATTCACATTTTTTGTCGAATTTACATTGGTAAGTTAACTGGCAATAACTTGTCAACAAAAAATGATGTTTTTTTGTCGTCAATTTGGTGAAGATATTGATTACTTGGTAATAAATTAAAATGTAAGGAATAGAAGTTTCTTGATAGGTTAAAGCCTTCTCGGCCAACCTCTATATATTTGGTGTGTTCATGGAACACATAATTTGCTACAATTTGAGCATAAACTGACTATCTTGATGAGCAACATATGAGATGTTAGGGCGAGTAATTATTAGATAAATAAAGTTTTCAACTAAATTTTGATAGAGAATATAATTAAGCAACAAATTTCTTTCATTTGTTATATTTGATATTTACTTTTATAGGAGTGTCCACTGAAATTGCATCATTTAGACATGGTAAAGTTAATAAGATCTTGGATAAAACTTGTTTTGATTCATAAAGATGACATCGAACCAATGATGTTCTTCTAATCTCAACAAATATGTAAGATGGCCTAAATCTTTCATGTGAGAAGTAGAATAAATCATTTCTTGAATCTTATTGGATCCAATACTAGTAATATCATCCATATAAATTAGGATGAGAATTATCCCTATAGAAAACTAACTAAAAGAATAATGGTATTAACTTTGTGAAAAAGAGAAGTTAAGAAGCGTACTACAAAACATTTCAAATAAAGATTGAGGCACATGTTTATGTCCATATAAAGATTGTCTTAGTCTACAAACATCTAATGAGAAGAGCTAGGCAAACTAGAAGGAACCTTTATGTAGATTTCTTCTTTGAGATCATTGTGGAAGAGGCATTCTTCATGTCCATTTGATAGAGTTACCAAGATTAAGAAGCAACAATAATTAGGATACGTTCTTATTGTAGTTAATTTGGCCACAAAAGCAAATGTCTCCTTATAATCAATACTATATTCTAGCTTATTACTAAGAGAAACAAGATAAGCTTTGTAATGGTTCAAATAATTGTAAGAGTGTAGCTTGATAGAGAAAACATATTTACTATAGATATGTGTCTATATTATATGGACAAGAAATAATGTCCTAAGTGTGATTCTCTTCAAATACCACAAGCTCTACTTGGATTGTATGTTTTCAACACTCTTGTTCAATTGCCTATTTATAACTAGAAAGAACTAAAATAGGCGTCAAAGCAACTAAGAAAGATATAGTGAGGAAAAAAATACACCAATTTAAAGGTTAAGATAGTCTAGTGGATCAAGAAACAAGAGGTATCACTAAATCTAGCGCATATTCACAATCCTAAAGAGAACTTAACTTATTACAGTGTCTTTCATGCATAAATTTAGGTTTGAAATGTTCTTCCATGGTTAAATCATTGAAAAAGTGAGGTATAAATGAAAAATGAAGGAAATTATGGTTCAACATATAATTGAAAAATTTTGATGGTAAAAAAATAACATTCTTAGAGACTCGCATATGATGAGCATGAGGATTATAACAATCATAACCTTTTTGTGAATTAGAGTAATCTAAGAAAGCACACTTAACAAATTAAGTATTAAGTTTATGATGTTCTTGAATAGGAAGGTGTACAAAATAAATACAATAAGATATAAGAATAACATAATAAGGAGTGCATCCATATAAGTTATAAAATGGAGAAACATTATGTAAATTAGAAGATGGAAGATCGTTTATTATATGGATAATAGTAGAAAGAGCTTCACACAAAAATGAGAAGGAATAAAGGATTTAAGAAGGGTTCTCACCACATCAAGATGTTGAATATTCTTTCTTTCAGCAACTTCATTTTGTCATAGTGTTGAAAGACAAGAGTGCTAAGAGATTATCCCCATGAAATTCATTAACATATATTCACCACTTTAAGAAAATCTCAAATTGTTGTATTTGCAGATAATTAAGTCTCAACGAGAGCTACAAAATGTTTTAAAAAAAAACCTATGCCTTAGACGAAAGAAAATACACATGTAAAGAGATTGTAATAATCTATGAAAGTAACAAAATACTTATAGTATGCATAAGTAATAACAAGTGTAATACCCCGAACATCATTATAGATATCATCAAAACATATAGCTGCATAGGATGTAGAAGTAGAAAAGACAATTTTACTTTTGCCAAGTTTACATGTGGTACAATTAAAGAAAACAACAAGAAAGTGAGAACTTGTGTTGCCTAATGAACCAACTTTTAAGAAAGTATTGAGTACTTAATTTCTAGATATTTATGTCTCTTGATTTCTAATTTTAACATTAGTACAAGCAAGGTAAGGTAAAGAAAATTAAGGACAAATTGGAAATGAAGAAAATTGTATAGGAAAGAGAGACCCCACTTTAAGCCCCTTTCATGATCATTTTTTTGAACACTTCTTGCCTAATACAACCAAAAGAAGAAAATTGCAAATTAAAATCATGATCCATTAATTGCCTAACAAAAATAAGATATGTAGACAGGCAAAAGGACATAAAAACAAAAGACATGAAAGAAAAAACATAACCGATGACACTTATTTTTTGTGCTCCATAATATTTTCTCATATTAGACAAATGAATAATTGTTTTTTATATAAGATTAAAGGCTCTAGAATCAAAATTTAGAAGCAAGGGACAAATATGTTTAGTGAAAGACTAACCCGAAAATTTTAAAAAGTAAGAGACTAATATATACAATTGTTACTATTTAAAAGACTAATTTGGAAGGGGAGTTTACTGTATATAATTTGTTTCAAAAGTTAATGAAAAAATCTTTACTTCTGTAATTTTTTTCTCACATTCAAACATTTTTCTTTTTATACTTTTTAAAATTTTATTACTATGAAGTTTAAATTTTCACAACTAAAAAAAGATCTACAGTCATAGAAAAACATAAAAAAACATAATTTAGTCTTAAAAATATTATAAAATTATTTTTTGGTGGTGATTGTGAGCAAGATCTTGAAGAGCTAAGTGCTATTTTATTTAGTTTTTATGATTGATCTTTGATCTATTATTCTGACATGATTTTGTGTTGCAGAGGTTGTAAGGATTTTTACAAAATGGTTAGAAGGGATAGTTTTTATTGTAGAAAGAATAAATGGCCTCGTGAAGAGCAGTAAATCCACTTTACAACTAGTATGTATTATTTTGTTTTTGTTATTTGTGTCTCTGAAATGCACGTTTTGGTTTGTGGGAGTCTGCTATGAATTAGTTAGCAGTTACTATTTTGTAAATACTATAAAAGAACTCTTGTATTGGTTTTCAAGTGTGACGGGAATAATAATAAAAATAAGTGTTTTTCTCTTTAGGTGCTCTTGCATTTTCTGCATACTTTGATTATCTTGATACATAAAGTTCTCTTTTGATCATTTACCCAACAAGTGGTGTCGTGTGTGGGACAAAAGAAAGAATCAATAATGACAACGAACTTCAATATTGAGAAGTTCATCGGAGCCAACGACTTCGAGTTGTGGAAAATCAAGATGGAAGCAATCTTGATTTAGCAAGGGTGCGAGGAAGTGTTGAAGGGGGAGATGAATATGTCATCATCTTTAACGCTGACGGAGAAAAGGAGCATGATTGATAAAGTAAGAAGTGTAATCATACTGTGTCTTGGTGATAAGGCACTAAGAGAAGTCACAAAGGAGAAAATCATTGATGGTATATAGGCGAAGTTAGAGTCTTTGTATATGACAAAGTCCTTGGCTCACAGACTTTGTTTAAAACAACAACTTTACTTGTTCAAGATGGTGGAATCAAGAATGATTGAAGAGTAGTTGGCAGATTTCAACAAGATCGTTGGTGATATTGAAAATATTGGTGTAAAGCTTAAGGATGAGGACAAGGCCGTTATTCTCCTCAATTCTTTACTGACGACCTTTGAGCACTTTAGAGATGCACTGTTGTACAAGAAAGATCAAGTGATTACTCTAAAGGAGGTTGTGACCTCGATTCAAACCAAAGAGTTACAAAAACTTTTAGATTCGAAGGGTGTAGAGGAGGTATCGTCTAGTCTGGTAGTAGTGGAGAATAAAGGGAAGAAGAAAAAGTCTGAAGGCAAGAAGCAGATCCGATGTTATAAGTGTCAGAAGGTTGGTCATATCATGAAGCACTGTCTTGAGAAAGTTGCCAAGGAGTCTCAAGTCCAAGAAACTGCAAATGTTGTAGAGGCTTCTGAGGGGTATGAATCTGCGGAGGTTCTAATGACTTCTTCTGATGACTCACTAAAAAGTTAGGTCATGGATTCAAGGTATACATATCACATGTGCTCTATAAATGATTATTTTGAGACCTTAAAACTGAAGGAGTATGGGACTGTACTTCTTGGGAACAACAAAGCCTGCAAGGTTCAGGGCATTGGGGCGGTCAGACTGAGGATGTTTGATAACCGAGAAATGTTGTTGGAGGATGTGAGGTATGTTCCAGAGCTCAAAAGGAACCTTATGTCCATTAGCATGTTTAATGTCATGGAGTGTTCCCCAAGGTGGAGAATGGAATGATGAAGGTGTCCAGGGGAGCGTCTATAGTTGCTAAAGGAAGAAGAAATAATGGGTTATATATTTTGGACGGGTCTACTGTCATTGCATATGCGTCTGCAGCAAGTCAGACAATAGTAGACAAGGCTAAACTATGGCACTTGCATTTGGGTCATGTTAGCGACAAAGGCTTGGTAGAGTTAGAGAAGCAACAACTGCTGATGGGCAATAAGCTTCAGAAGCTGAATTTCTGAGACCAGTCTGTTTTGGGTAAGTCTCATAGAGTGCAGTTTGGAACAGGCAAATACACTTCCAACAAGCCTTTTGAATATGCAGATACAGATCTGTGGGCTCCATCGAGGACTCAGACACATGGTGGAGGGTCTTATTTTCTGAGCATTATCGATGACTTCACAAGGAGAGTATGGACTTACATTCTAAGGAACAAGGCTGAGACGTTTCAGAAGTTCAAAGAATGGTATATTCAGACCGATAATCACCAGGGAACCAAATTAAAAGTACTGAGTACAGACAATAGGTTGGAATTTGTTTCAGAAGAGTTTAAAATTTTTTGCAAGAACCAAGGAATTAAGAGGCATAAGACTGTGGCAGAGACTCCTCAACAAAATGGACTTGCTGAAAGGATGAACAGAACCATTTTGGAGAGAGTCAGATGCATGCTCTTAGGAGCAGGGATGCCTAAGACCTTCTGGAGAGAAGCTATAAACATTGTTGTGTATCTAATTAACAGGTGTCCTTCGTTTGCTCTAGGGTACAAGACACCGATGGAAGTTTGGAGTGGAAGACCAGATGACTACTCTAACCTAAGGGTGTTTGGGGCTTTGTCATATGCACATGTCAAGCGGGATAAGCTGGAGGCACGAGCTGAGAAGTGTATCTTCCTCAGAAACGTTGACGGAGTCAAGGGATATAGGCTATGGAGGTTAGAACCTAAACCTTCAAAGATTATTATCAGTAGGGATATAACATTTGATGAGACAAGAATGGGAATGCTCGGTGCAAAAACTGAAAATGGGAGGGAGAAAGCCCACATTGAGGTGAAGACATCTACAAGCAGTCCTAGAGAGGATCATTAGACTAATTTAGATGATGCATTAGACGATATGTCAGACGAAGTTGGGCAAGTAGCTTCAGACTCAAGGAGACCTGAACGTGCTATTAGCGACTATTAGCTAGTCCATGATAGAGAAAAGAGGGTTCCAAAACCAAACAGAAGGTTTGGACAGGCTAACTTTACTTATTATACTCTAAGTGTGGCTAAAGAGATAGAGAGTTCAAATGAACCGAGAAACTTCAGCGAGGCACAAGAGAGTAAAGAGAGGCAGTAATGGCAATATGCCATGGATGAAGAACTTGACTCACTGAGGAAGAACAACACATGGAGACTTGTAGACTTACCTAAGGCTCGTAAGGTAGTCGGATGCAAGTGGGTCTATAAGAAGAAAGACGAAATTCCTGGAGCTGAGAAAGCAAGGTTTAAAGCGAGGCCTGTGGCTAAGGGTTTTACACAAGTTGAAGGTGTGGATTACAATGAGATATTTTCACCGATGGTAAAGCATTGTTCCATCAGGATTTTGATGTCAATTGTAAACCAGTTTGACTTGCACATGGAGCAATTAGATGTCAAGACAACCTTCTTACACAGAGATTTGGATGAAACCATCTACATGGAACAACCAGATGAAACCAACAGAGATATTTTCATCGGTGGTAAAGCATTGTTTCATCAGGATTTTGATGTCAATTATAAACCATTTTGACTTGCACCTGAAGCAATTGAATGTCAAGATAGTCTTCCTACACGAAGATTTAGATGAAACCATCTACATGGAACAGGCAAAGGGGTTTGCTGTAGATTAGAGAGTGTGTCTTCTTCAAAAATTATTGTATGGTCTGAAACAAAGTCCAAGGTAGTGGTATAAGAAATTTGATGATTTTCTGATAAGGATAGAGTTCAAGAGGTGTAGTTATGATAGCTATGTCTATATTTTAAGTAAAGAGCATGACCGTCTGTACCTACTCTTGTATGTAGAGGATATCTTAGTGGCTAGCTGGAACAAGCACTTGATCAATGAGCTCAAGACGAAGTTAAGTTCAGAATTTGAGATGAAAGATCTTGGGGTGGCTAGACGCATACTTGGTGTAGATATAGTGAGAGATTAGACAAAGGGTGTTATGTGTCTGACTCAATAGTCCTATATGAAAAAGGTTGTGGAAAGGTTCAAGATGCACCAGTCTAAACTTGTGGACACACCTTTGGGACACCACATGAAGCTCTCAAAGACTCAAGCTCCTGTCTCAGAAGATAAAAGGTGGAGAATGGATGTAGTTCCATATGCTAATGTGATTGGAAGCATCATGTATGGAATGGTCTGTACAAGACCAGACTTGGCTCATGCTATAAGTGTTATCAGTAAGTTCATGGAAAACCCAGGACAAGCACATTGGGAGATGTTGAAGTGAATGCTAAGATACCTGAATGGAACTCTAGATTTAGGTTTGCTATATAAAAAAAAAACATCAAGGTGGAGCTGTGATTGAAGGGTTCGTAGATGCAAATTATGCAGGATGTTTGGATACATGGAAATCCTTATCAGGGTATATGTTTACTCTATTTGGAACCGTAGTAAGTTGGAAGGCAAACCTTCAATTAATGGTAGCATTGTTCACAATAGAAGTCGAGTATATTGCATTGGTAGAATGAGTGAAGGAAGGACTATGGTTGAAAAGAATGCTGACTGAGTTAGAAATTGAACAGGTGTGTTCAAATTCATTGTGATAGTCAAAGTACTATTCACTTGACCAATCATCAGATGTACCATGAAAGGACCAAGCATATTGATGTGGAATTTCATTTTATCAGAGAAGTGGTTAAAATAAGAGCAGTGAAGATTATAAAAATTGCTTCTGAAGATAATCATGCTGATAAGTTAACAAAATCCCTGTTAAGATGCAAGTTTGAGAAAATTTTAAACTTGGTAGGTTTCGTTTAAGGAGACCGTAAAGGTTTAATGACTGATATTTCAGAGTTAAGGTGGAGAATGTTATTTGTGTCTCTAAAATACATGTTCTAGTTTGTGGGAGTCTGTTACGAATTAGTTAGCAATTACTATTTTGTAAACACTATAAAAGGACCCTTGTATTGGTTTTCAAGTGTGACAAGAATAATAATAAATACAAGTATTTTTCTCTTTAGGTGCTCTTGTATTTTCTGCATACTTTGATTATCTTAATACGTAAAGTTTTCTTTTGATCATTTACCCAATAGTTTTTAAAGCTAATTCATAATGCTACCGTCTTGTTTCTGTCATATTACGATTGTAGTGAATTGGCCTCATAGTTTCTACCCCACCTTTTATCTAAAAAATTTACGATTGCATGTGATTTTAACTTTGAGTGCTGAGTTTCTTCCTGGAGAGAAAGAGAGAGAGAGCAGTTTACAGAGGATAATAAACAGTGAAATTTTTTTTTATAAAATTAACCTTTTTTAATAGAAAATAAATTATTTAAAATATTTTGAAAAGTGATAAGACCAAATGAATTAAAATAAAATTTCATAATGAAATCAAATTTAGTCCTTAAGAGAGAACACTAATTTTATAATGATTTAATTAACATATAATTACATTTTTTTATTATTGATTTTTTAAAACAAGCAAATCGCATTAAATTTAGTTAAAAAAACTTAAATAAATGCATAAAATATATTAATAGGTTTATTATTTAAATTTTTTATATTTAATTAATCATTTAATAAAATTAATTGATTTATTAAATCAATTAAGAATAACTCAATAAAGTTATCAAACCATATAGATTAATTCAATCAAAATTTAAAAATAATAAATTCTACAATTTTTTAATTTCACATTGTTATTTCTTTCAATCTATATTTTTTAATAACAACTAAACACGAATATTAAGAATATATATTTTATTTTTATTAGTTTTTAAGTAATATTTTTGTAAACCAATTTTATTTCTATAACAATAAAAAAAATTTTTTTGCAGATATTAGCATATAATTTTGAATGTATTTATATTTAAATTATATTTATTATCATTTATAAAAAAATATGATGTTAACAAAATGAAGATATTTTTTTTATTTTTGGTAGCAACTTAATTATTTTATGTTTACTTTTATTTATATTTCTTGTTATTAATTTATTTTTAAAAAAAATATTTAATTATTTAATAATTATATAGTTAAAATTTTTACTAATAATTCTAAAATATAATTAAAAATAGTGATTTACCATATTAAATTTAGTTAGAAAAATATATAAACAAATGTATAAACTAAAATATAAAGGTTTGTTTATTTAAATTTTGTAATTCATGTCGTATAATTTTGTTATATTTTTGAAAAAAATAAAATTAATAAATTCTAAATTATTTTTTTTACATTTTGTTAATCTACTTTGTAAGATTAATATTTTTTATGTTAATGTAATACCTTTAATTTTGTTGCCCTTAAATAGAAAATAGAAAATTTAGTGCATGATTTCTCGCTCAAGCAAGATAGGTTTTGCTCAAGTAAGATATAGTTTTCTCAAAGAATAAGTTATGGAGCATTCTCGCTCAAGCAAAAAAAAATAGGGTACTCTATGGACCCATTCTTGTCCAAGCGAGATGTTGCTCTCGCAGGAGAAGATGTCTCTCGCTCATGCGAGAATAGTAGAAAATTGAGTAGTTCCATTATCTGGTTTTCTAGCTCAAGCGGGGAAGGTCTCGCTCAGGCAAGAGTAGAACTCGCTTAAGTGAGAACGCGCGAATCTAAGGAGTATTTAAGTGACCTCAGCGCTGGAACTTTCATTATTCTCATCAAACAACACTCTCTCATTGTTTCTCTTTGTTCTCTCATCTTCTCCTCTCAAAGAAACATCTTTTAGATTCGAGCTCGAACGTCTATTTCATTTGGATTCAAGTAAGTTTCTCGGAGTTCAGATCTCTAGTTTCATTCCTTTTCTTCAATTTACTCTTTCTCAAAAGACATCTACTCTCAAATACTTAGGGAAAACTCCATCTTTCAAATGATATCATCCATCAGGACCATTGTATCTCTCTTTTGGATATCTAGGAAAACTCAGTCTGAGAGACTCATTTCTAGATAAAAAGAGTTGATCTCAAACCCTAACTCCTTTTTGGTATTTTGGTTTGAAAACACTAAGTTTTTCTATTAGAACCCTAGAATCATAATGTTTTTCTTAAAATCTAAAGTGTAGGAATAGAGAGCTTGAGATGAAAAACTCATGATTATTCTTAGAACTATCTAAATATAATTTGTAGCAAAAACTCTAAATAAACTATTTTTGAGAAATATTATGATTTTACTAGTAAACATTGCTCAAGGGTAGTTAAGATTTGCTATTTGATATTTTTGGAATAATAGACATATTGTGAATAATAGATTATGCCAAACTTTAGGATAGATAACTTTATTAATACTGAGAAAGTATGTGTATTGAAATTGTATGATTGGTAAAACAGAATGAGTTTTTCTCCAAGGAAGTTTCCCTCATTCTTTCAAAAAAGTTGTGATGGCACTGTTAGGGCTCTCATCCTAGCTTTCCAAGCAAGCTTGAACCTGAGCGATTCTGGGGTGAAGTAGGGGGTGTTTGAGTTGGTTGTATCATGGATCCAAGCCCTAGCTTCAATGACCTTTGACGGATAAAGAGAAACAAAAGTGAGAAGAAATCCAAAGAGGAGATGGACTTGATGGATTGTAGAAGAAAAAAGTGAAGATCGACTCGGCTATCCTTTAGAGGCGCGAATGTGTTCACGGACTGTATGAGCGAGATCACACAATGGTAAAATAGAGGCCTGATCAGGTGTTCTCTACCACACTTTTATCTGAATCTTGTTCGTATATGGATAAAGTTTTAGGGTCAAAAGATGTAGATTTAGTCTTAAACAATGACAAAATTTTAAAATCAGCATTAGATGATTTTAATATCATATCTGAACCTGAAGATAACATGGATCTGTCTTCTCTTGCCCAAAACTTGTGTCCTGATCTCAAGATTCCCTTAGAGGAATATGAAGGGTGCTGTGTCCCTTGGAGATTTACCCTTATAGTGAAGCTTTTAGGTAAAACTATTAGTTTCATTTATCTTAATCAAAGACTAATTAGTATATGAGGGAAAATGGGTCTTTGGCTATACTGGATTTAAATAATGAGTTCTTTTTAGTTAAATTTGAAAACATTGATGATTACAAATTTGCTCTGTTTGAAGGGTCATGGCTGATCTTGGATCACTACCTTCTTGTTTAGAGGTGGAGACCCCTGTTTAGAACTAAAGACTATAATCTTAGAAAGATTGCAGCCTGGGTGCGAATCCCTGATTTGCCCCTTGCATTGTACAATAACAAATTTCTCTGGCAGGTTGGATCCTATTTAAGGTCTATGCTGAAAGTGAACCCATTTACTTCTTTGTTATCTAGAGGAAAATTCGCTAGGATTTGTGCTGAAATTGACCTTAGGAAGAAACTAGTTCCTACTTTTAAGGCATTAGGTCAATAGTTTAAGGTAGAATATGAAGGATTGCATTTGATCTGTTTCCATTGTGGTAAATATGGGCATAGGCAAGATTTGTGTGTTGAAAATCCTCAATCTAGTCAGGTTGGTATAGTACCTGATGCTAATATAACTAATAATACAGTTAGGAATAAGGACCTTGTAGGGCATAATTCCAATCAAAATAAGGACATGGTTATAAACTATGCTCATAATGGGGGTGGTCAATAAGGAGGACATTTTTGGGCCCTGGATACTGGCCGAAAACCAACCTTGGAGAAAACCTAGTTCTTTACTTTATAATGGGAGTTCTTCCAAAATTGGGAAAGTCAAAGAAATTTTTGTAGGTTCTAGATTCGATTAGGTAATTCTAATATAGACCTTGATCAGGTAGATGATGTTAATGATCCTAGGCCCTCAGAGGCCATTCAGTCTAAGGACATAGTGTCTAAAAATGATTTTCCTACTAGACATTTCAAGTATCAAACTTCTAATAAGCCTAGTGAACCTATTAGGAAAGGAACTAAACCTAGATTGACCCCTAAAATAGTCATTGTTGGCAAAGGTAATAATAGTTCTCCTCAAACTGAGATGGAAAGCATTAATGGTAATGAGTATGATAACTAAAAAAGAGATTCTAGGCAGGAAGGTAAGGAAATACTTTCTTTAATGAGAATTTTTTAACATAATATATGAAACAACAAGACTTAGGGTAATAGTATTTAGGATTTAATTGGCCTTAATGCTAAGGATCTTTGGAAACAACAGGATTTCCACTATTTAGAGCCTACTGATAAGCCCCCAGACTTGTCTTTAAAGATGGAATTAGATAGTGGTTGTAAAATGGAACATCATTAATTTGGTGAAAAGTATGTTGTAGAGAATAAAGCAGGGATATCTCAGCATCCTTCAGATGCTTCTAATTATTCATCTTGGAATTTATGAATTATTTTTTCGGGAATTATAGGGGTGCTAGGGGTAAGACCTTCTCTAAGCTTATTAATGACCTAATTAAGATTTATAATTTGGACTTTGTTGCTATTTTTTAACATAGAATTAGCATACTAAAGGCTGATCGAGTAATTGAGAAATTTATCTTGGATGGCTCTACTAGGGTTGATGCTATAGGATTCTTCGGGAGGATTTGGTGTTGTTGGAATAATAAGAAAATAAAGGTCACTGTTTTGGAAAAAAAATAAGTATTTTATTCACTTAAAAATCCATAATGGTCAAAGGGATTGGGTTCTTTCTTCTGTGTATGCTAGTCCTTTGGAAGGGCTCAGAGTTGAGTGTTGGGAGTCACTCATTAATATTAGTAATTCAGTTCAATGTCCCTGGTGTATTGTTGGGGACTTTAACTCCATTCTCTTTGAAGGTGAAAAATATGGGGTTTAGGACTTGTGGGCTTTAAGACTTGGGTTTCAAAGGGACTCCCGTTACTTGGCAAAGAGGAAATATTAAGGAGAGACTTGATAGAGTTGTGATAAATAACTCTTGAAAAATGTTATTTCAAAATAGCTCTGTTATTCATTTTCCTATTTTAAAATTTAATCATGCTAGCTTATGGTTGAAAATTAGAGGTAGATGTAGTGATAGGTCTAGCCATAGGCCTTTTAGGTTCTTAGCTCCATGGTTGGCTCACGATGATTTCAAAAATCAAGTCAAGAACTCTTAGATTAGTTCTAGATCTTGGACTGAAAATGTTAATAACTTTAGGAAAAATATTTTTGATTGGAATTTAAATGTATTTGTGAATATTTTTTAGAAGAAAAAGAAAGATATTAAATAGAATTAGAGGCATTTCTAATAAGTTAGTTGTCCAAGATAATACTTTTCTCAAAAATCTTATGAAATCCTTATTATGGCTAGAGTACTAGAAAATTTTAGACTCTAAGGAATTATTCTGATTCCATCACTATAAATCTAGTTGGATTCAATTAAGAGATAGGAACAATAAGTTTTTTCATAAAGCAGTGATGATTCGCAGGAAAAATAATTATATTGAGACCCTTAGAAATGATAAAGGTAAGTAGGAATTTGATTCTTCTAAACTTTAAGCTCTTGCTGTTGGATATTTTATAAATCTTTATTCTGATCAATGTTTTATTAGTCATCCTTTCCTGACTATGTCTACTTTTCTTGCCCTTATGGATAATGATGTTTCCCTAATGAATTCTGCTCCCAGCTTAACTGAAATCAAGGCTGCCTTGTTCAGTATAGGTAACTTCAAATCTCCTGACCCAGATGGGCTCCATGCTCTCTTTTACAAAACTCAATGGGACATTTTAGCTCCTTTTCTACTTCAATTTGTTTCTGATATTTTTAATAACCTTGATAGAATTTCTCCAGTTAATAATATTGCCCTTTCCTTAATTCCTAAAGTTAAGTCCCATGAACATATTCAGCAATTTAGACCTATATATCTCTTTGTAATGTTAGTTATAAGATTATAACCAAAATCCTGGCTAATAGGATTAAGAGGATCCTTCCTCATATTATCTCAGCCAACCAAACTAGTTTCATCCCTGGGAGGCAGAGAATTGATAATATCCTGATTTTGCAAGAACTTGTTCACTCTTTTCATAAGCTTAAGAACAAGAATAATTATATGATTTTTATATTGATCTAGGAAAAACCTATGATAGACTTAGTTGGAGTTTCATTGATGAAACGATGCAGGTAATCAGCCTCAGCCCTAAATTCTCTTCCATTATAAGCCACTGTATCTCAACCTCTTCTATGTCTATTAATTAGAATAATAATAGAACTGAATATTTTAAGCCTCAAAGGGGAATTAGACAAGGGGATCCTTTTCCCCTTATCATTTTGTTATGTGTATTGAGAGATTGACTCATATGATTCAGGATAGGGTTAATAATGGTAGCTGGGTGCCTTTTCCTTTCAGCAATAAGGGTCCATATAATTCCCATCTATTTTTTGTTGATGATATAATTTTGATTACTAAGGTTGATTCTACTAATGCTAGTATTATTTTTGAAGTGTTAAATAATTTTTGTTCAGTTCAAGTCTTTCTGTAAAGCAGGATAAGTCTACTATTTATTTTTCTAAGTGTTGTAATTATGTTATGAAAATAGACCTGAGTAGGAGACAAGGTATTAGAGTTTCTAATCAGTTTGGTAAGTATCTTGATATTTCTATTAGCCCCTTTCTCCCTACCAGAGCTGATTTCCAGTTCATTATAGATAAAATTAGGAAGAAGCTCTCTATTTGGAAAATAAATTCCTTGTCTATGGCTAACAAAATTACCCTTGCTCAGTCTTATTTAATGAGCATTCCTAATTATTTTATGCAGGTTGTTACTATTCCTAAAATTGTATGTAAAGATATTGATAGAATCTGTAAAAACTTTATTGGGAGTTCTTTGAATAGGAGGAAATGCCACTTAATTAATTGGAAGATTGTCTGCAAACCTAAGAGTGAAGGGGGTTTAGGTTTTAAAGACATAAATATAAATAAATCTTTTATAATGAAACTCTGTTGGAGGCTTATAACTTCTCCTAATGATCTTTGGTCCCAGGTTATGTTTAACAAATATAGCTTTGAATTAGGTAAATCTCTTAGAGTTCCTAATAGCCTACATGCTTCGCCTTCATGGAAAGGAATGATAGTTGTTTGGGATTATTTTTCCCTTGGGCTTGGCTGGGTTTTAGGTAATAGAATGAATGTTAAGTTTTGGCAGGACAGTTGGATCCCTGAGTTTCCTAAACTGTCTAACTGTTCTACTTTTCCAATTCTTGAGAATGATTTGGAGGATCTCGTGGCTCTTTTTTCTCTTCAGGGTAGCTGGGATTGGGTAAAAATTAGAGAATTTCTTCCCAGTCCTATTTGTGATTTTATTGCTCTTATTGATCCGCCTGTTTTATCTAATAGCAAGGACCAGATGTTTTAGAAACATAATCATAATGGGTTGTTCTCAATTAAATCAGCTTATGATCTTATTTCTAGAGTCAATCTAAATGTTCATAGTAGTAATAATAAGGTTTTTGATCTTATTTAGGAATGTAAGGGCTCTCATAGTATTTATGTTTTCCTTTGGAAAGTTACTAATGGTAAACTTTTAACAAATCAGGAAAGATTTAATCGTAATATGACTAACTCTTCTTTGTGTGTTAGGTGTAATTCAGTCCCAGAATCTGTGATTCATGTTTTAAGGGATTGTTAGTGGGCATCTTAAATTTGGCTTAAGCTCTTTTCCCCTGATAAATGGTTTTTTTTTAGCATGGAGCTATCTAATTGGCTTCTTTTAATTTGACTACTCAAAATTTTGTTTTGTATCTTTTTGGAATTCTCTATTTGTTGTCGTTACTTGTAATCTTTGGAAGAATAGGAATTGTATTATTTTTCAAAATTCTCCTTTGAACAATGATAGTTTGCTGAATAAGATTGTGTATAAATTTGGGTATCTACTTTTTTGTGGCAGAGATACTGTTGCTGTTAATGGTTGTAAGCTGCAGCCTCATGGTCAAATCAGATGGAAACTGTAACATCGTAATTCTTAGTACCCCTAATATGTTGAATTTTGACAAAACCTTTGTCAATTTTTTTTAAAAATTAAATTATTAGGAATTAGTAAAAGTGACTTGAGAGTTTTATATTCATTAAATAATTTGTGATTTTTTAAATTTTTTAAGAAATACTCAAAATTGGCCAATTTTGCAGGCATCTTAGCAAAAAAAAAATTCAAACTGAATCTGATTATATAGCAAACAAATCTACAAAATTTTAAAAATTTTACAAGAGACTAATAATATTAGAAAGATCTTAGAAAGTAAATTTTTACAATAAAATTTGATAAATTTCAAAATTCTATTTTACAACACGTCTAATTAGCAGACAAGAAACGAACCGATCCGAGAGCAATTTGAGTGAATTAAAATTTTAGTGACCATCCTAGTATTATTTTAAATATTCTACTACCTTGTTTTAAAAGTTTTCCCTACCTGTTAAACTGAAAAAAAAAAGATTTACATTTGCAAAGTGTAATTTTTAAGTTAAAAAAAGTGATAAAGTAATTAAATTTTGACTTTTAAAAGTGATTAAGAGAGAGAATATGCATGAAAAATAATCCTCTTCTCCAACAAGCTTCCCGTAAGTTCTTTCTTCTATTTTTCTCTCAAATACTCTAACTTTCAAGCTTGATTTTGAGGGCCAAACTTTGATTTTCTTGAGAAGTTTCAAGAGGTAAATTTGCTACCCTCATCCTCCTCTACACTTTATGATTTTATTTTTTAAAATGGTGCTTATTTAATTTTCCCTTCTTACTTGGATGAACTTGAATAGGAATGGGAAGAGTGTTATCTTGCTTTTATTGTTGTGGTTTTACACCTAGGATACTAGAATCATGCTTGAAATGGAGGATTAGAAGTGGTTGAGCTAAAAACCTAAGAACCCAAATTCATAGATCACTGTTCACTAAATTTTGTGACTTGTATGGACTGAATTGAGAGTTTATTTCTTCATGAAAGTTGTAACCCTTTTAATACTTGAAATTTAGCCACTGGTTTCACCTCAAACGGATATTTATAACTCAAGTTATGTCCATTTTACTAACAAGTGTTCTAGTTGTCACCTTAGGAGGTTACCCTGTTCCAATAGCCACGGATTTTGATTTACTGAGACTGATGAGTGTAAAATTAGGACTTGACTCCTCATAAAAGTTGTAGGAAATTGTATGCCTGAAATTTAGAAATTGGTTTCATGTCAATAGCTTATGTGTAGCATGAGATATGGTCAAATTACTAAGGTGTGTTCAGAGTGTTAGTATAGTTGAGCCCTGTCAGAAACAACCATTGTAAACTGAAAACTGGCACTATTCTATAGGGTATTTGAACTTAATTTCTTCATAAAATTTGTAGATAAATGAATCCTTAAGATTTAGAAACTGATCTCATGTTAAAATATTAAGTATATCTTGAGTTATGGCAAAAACACTTAACCTTGTGCAATCTGCTCGAAAATTTTCCTGTCATGACTTTGACTAGCTTTATTGTACAATCTATCTCGAATTAGACTTTGACCTCTCATCAATATTGTAGATAATTATGTTATTGAAATTTGGGCTTTGACTTCATGTCAAAACAGTCTATATAACTTTAGAAAATTCTAAAATACTGAACCTTGTTCATATTCATCATTAGGATTCTTCCTACTCTAAGTGTGTACCAACTAGGATGATATTTTTTAAGTTAAGTGTAAGGTGAATGTGAGCTTAACATATTACCAAAAATGGATTAACAAAACAAAATAAGTTTAAATTCCTATGAGATAAAATCAGAGAATTATAAGGTTCTAACTAGCATTTTATTACGTGTATAGATTTTGTCAGAAATCAACTTCAGGCGTTGGAGAGAACAAACATAGATGTAATAGGTAAGCGGTAGGCTATGTAGTAAGGATTATATCATAAACTTGTTTAACCTTATTTGTTGAAATTATCTAAATTTTGTTATGATTGATGATTGTGATTTCCTTATATGCTTA
Source organism: Abrus precatorius (assembly GCF_003935025.1). Classification (NCBI taxonomy): domain Eukaryota; kingdom Viridiplantae; phylum Streptophyta; class Magnoliopsida; order Fabales; family Fabaceae; genus Abrus; species Abrus precatorius. Next base: position 12,762,057 of record NW_020874417.1, read on the forward strand.
ATTTTTATAATGATTTACTTATGTGTTTCGTGGTGAAAATATATGTTTCATACTTCATTAAGACATAAATTGCGTTATATGATATGAATTGTCATTGAGTGAGCATTTATGTGCATGGCGATTTTTCATGGGAAAGTTAATGAAAATAAATTGAAATGATTGAATGATGGACTGAGAACCCTTATAAATTGTATTAGCAAGTTTTCTGATTGTAACAGGTATTTGGAAAATTTTGGAAAGTCCGTATTACAGGGGAAACTCTGTCAAAATTTTGAAAAATATTCAGACTTAGAAAATTTTTTAATCATTCTCGAACAAATTTAGGAATTTGGGAATATGAGACTTTTCTAAGAAAAATCACTTAAGAACTCATACATTACTCATCTGAAAATGGTATTTTGTGTAAAATGGAGAATCGGAGACTATGGACTTTGGGAATACGATAAAGAGGTCCTGAGAGAGGACTTGGGGATAGGAAGGGTAGTGGTTGGCAGCCTTAAAAGACTCAAGCTCGCTACCTGTTATCAGGGATTCCATTGTACAAACTCTCTTGTACCTGGCTGTGCTATTGCCGTATATCATGGTTAGCGAGCTACTAGGTTCATATTTAAGCATGTATCTCAACAATCTCGTGAATAGATTTCCATACCTAGTAGTGTCAACTCCTAACTACCCCAGCACTGATTTAAGAAATGATTTGGGCCTGCATGCATGGACATTTTAGAAAAACAAACTAGGATCATGCACCATCATCATCATTCATTTGGAATGCAATTGATCTGTAAATGTTTATGATGTTTGATTTTAACGTGATGTATGAATTGTGGCTCACCCTATTATTTTTCCATTTTCTTTATTTTCTCTGTACTTGTGGTACTCATTGAACCTAATCGGTTACCACCTGTATTAGAGGGAGATGGCCCAGATTCCACATCAAATGAATATGACAATCAGGCTCATTAGCCCGAAGCTACCAATGGCAGCACGATTGGGGTAGACACACCCATACTTTTGCGGGCATACTTACTATTACCATAAGGACTAGACTAACCCTTGACTTAATAATAATCCTTTTCAGCCCATACCACCACCAATTCCCCCTCCAGCTGAGGAGGAGGAAATAGATATTAATATTCCAGAGGATCATGATCCTTTAAACATCGATGAGTCTAGCGACTTAGAGATGGACTTAGATGAGGAAGATTTATCTCCTGAGTCTGAAGATATAGATTTAGAGTAGGACTAATACTACTTTGTTTTTTTTTTTTTTTTTTATGTATAATGGCATAGGTTAGTCATAGGCATTCTTTTGTTGTACATAGGCCTTTATGGTACCGGGTAGAAACCACTCTTTTTATTTAGTTGTGTTGCTCTGTAAGAAGTCATCCCCGGTGTTGCCCTTATTATTTTGAAGAACTGTAACTAATATTTTATCTATATATAATTATGTTGCTAGGTGAAATGGTAATTAAGTTCTCCAGTATGCGGGAAACTTATTGACCATTTTGCCCTTTGTATTACTGTAAAAGGATATCTAAACACTTATGAAAGTTTACCTTAAGTACTTTATGCAACGACGAAATTCTGAAATGTTTTATCAAAAATCTGGTTGTTAAAGTTTATATTTGTGATTAATGGTTTAATACATCGGTATTATGTATAAGGAGAAGATTATTAGTATATATAAAAAATCACTAATTCTCTAATTGAGGGTTTATAAAGTAAGGTGTTACATTAGTGGTATCAGAGCAATTCGGCCCTTTAGGCCTGGGAAAAGGTCTACTTAAGCTGTTGTGCACTCTTTGTAGTGAATTGTGTGTAGGAAATTATCATGATTTAACATCAATGATGATTTCTTGATGACTTAGTCAAATTCGATTCGATGAATAGGAAACAATGGTGAGACAAGGTGGTCGATTGGCTGCTTCAGTGGAGAGACTAATTGCTGCAATGGAGCAGGGCTGACAAGCTTGGATGCAACAGTACCGTACCTCAAGGTGATGATGCCTTAACAAGATTCAACTTATTCGAGAAGAGGAACCCTCCCAGATTCAATGGAGGATATGATCCAGAAGGCGCACAAGTTTGACTCAGAGAAATGGAGAAGATCTTTCGTGCCCTACGATGTACAAAAAATGACAAGGTTGTGTTTGCTACTTATGCACTAACTGAAGATACTGAGTATTGGTGGCACAGAGCAAGACAAAAATTGGAGAGGCACTTTTCGGAAGATGTTCGAGAGAAGAAAGAGATGAAGTTTTTGGCACTGACGTAAGGATCTATGAATGTAAGAGATTATGTAGCAAAATTTGAAGAAATTTCACGGTATCACCCCCACTACCACAATGCCATCAACGAGAGGCCTAGGTGTGTGAAGTTTATCAATGGACTTCACCCTGAAATTAAGGAAGCCATAAGAATGCAAGAGATTCAAGAGTTTTCTACATCAGTGAACAGATGTAGGATTTTTGAAGAAGATCATAAAGCAAGGATTGCCAAGTTCAGAGAACACCATTCTGAGTCTTCAAGGACGAAGAACTATGGGCCTAACGCAATCAAAGAAGAGGGTTTGGAAGAGGACAACCATATTAGAGGCAACAACGTCAAAAGGGACCCACAACTGAGCTTCCTCAGAACCGTGGTAATAATGAAAACTATATGTCGGCCCCACCTAGAGGAAGATATTTTGTTTGTGGAGGAGAACACTATAGGAAAGATTGCCTAGTAAAACCGTTAATATGCTTTAGTCGTAACAAGCCTGGGCATATGTCCCATGACTGCTTGATGATGAAGAAGGAAGGAGATGGAGGCAATGGAAACTATCACAACTGAAATCCTAGTGGAGGGGTAGCTAGCATGCCAAAGGCTTATGGTAAAGTTTTTGCAATGAGCGGAAAAGAAGTATTTCACTCTGACATGATGATTGGAGGTACATGTATCATCCGAGACACCCCTTTATCTATAGTGTTTAATTCAGGCGCATCGTATTCATTTATTTCTAGTAGTTGTGTGGAACGTTTGAGATTGCCTACTATAGCATTGTCATTTGATTTTTCTGTTTATACCCCAGGTAATGACCCTGTTATCACTGCCAAAGCATGTTGAAAGTGTCCTATCAGTATAGATGGTAGAAACTTTGTAGTGCATCTCTTCTGCCTTCCTTTAAAAGGATTGGAGGTTATTTTGGGATTGGACTGGTTATCTGACAACCATGTCATCATAGACTGTTGTAGGAAGACTGTTGTGTTTAAAGATTTTGAACACGACAATTCTGAGCAGTCAAGGATTCAAGGTGCCAACTACGAAGATGTCTCCTTAAAGGAAGAAGTTCAGGGATTTGTAATGTCCTTACTGGCAGAAGGAAAGGAAGAAAAGTTAGATGATTTTCCAGTAGTGAGAGAATTTCTTGATGATATTCCAGGATTACCCCTAGAACGAGAATTAGAATTCAGCATTGATTTGGTACTAGGAGTAGGACCTATTTTTATAGCCCCATACAGAATGTCCCCGTTGGAACTATCAAAACTTACAAAGCAACTAGAAAAACTCTTGGAAAAGCAATTTGTTAGGCTGAGTGTGTTATCGTGGAGAGCACCAGTACTGTTGGTGAAAAAGAACGATGGAAACATGTGACTATGTGTTGACTACAGACAACTAAATAAAGTGACGATTAAGAATAAATATCCATTGCCAAGAATAGATGATTTTATGGATTAATTACGTGGGGCAACAATATTTTCAAAGATCGATTTAAGATCGAGGTATCATCAAATCAAAGTACGATCTGAGGATATACCAAAGACTGCTTTTAGAACTCACTACAGACACTACGAGTATTTGGTTATGCCTTTTGGAGTGAGCAATGCCCTAATTGTGTTCATGGATTATATGAATAAGATTTTTCATCCTTTTCTGGATAAGTTTGTGGTTGTATTCATTCATGACATCCTTATATACTCCAAGAGCAAATAGGAGCATTTAAGAATTGTGTTACAAATCTTGAAGGAAAAACAATTGTACGCAAAATTGTCCAAGTGTGAGTTTTGGCTAAATAAAGTGAATTTTCTTAGACATGTCATTAATGAAGGAGGAATAGTCGTTGATCTAGCTAAGGTTGAGGTAGTTTTGAAGTGGGAACAACCAAGACTATCACTGAAATAAAGAGTTTTCTGGGATTAGCAAGATACTATCAAAGGTTTATTGAAGGTTTTTCTCAATTGGCCTACCCGTTGACCAAGTTGACATAAAAGGGACAGCCTTTTTTGTGGACCCCATAATGTGAGTCTAGCTTTCAAGAATTGAAGAGTCGTCTTACTTCCTCACCAATGGTAATTTTGCCAGAACCTAACAAGAACTTCAAAGTGTATTGTGATGCATCTAAGTTAAGATTGGGTTATGTATTGATGCAAGATAAAAAAAATAGTTGTGTCTGCCTCTCGAAAACTACGACCACATGAGATAAATTATCCTACCCATGATTTAGAATTAGCCGCATTAGTGTTTGCTTTGAAGATTTGGAGACACTATTCGTATAGAGCACAATTCATAGTGTATAATGACCACAAGAGCTTGAAATATCTCTTTGATCAAAAGGAATTGAATATGCATCAAAGACGGTGGATGGAATTCTTAAAGGACTATGATTTTGAATTGCAGTATCATCCCGGAAAAGGGAATGTAGTTGCAGCTGCACTTAGTAGGAAATCTTTACATGCAACATTTACGATGATATGAGAAATGAAATTGATAGAAGAATTCCAAAGCTTGAATTTAGCAATGGAGTTCTGTCCTAAAAGTGTTGTGTGTGGTACTCTCACTATCACTAATGATTTTCTACAGCAAGTACAAGAAGCTCAATTTAAGGACATTTTTCTCTGTGAGAAGAAAGAATTAACTAAACAAGGGAAAGAAATAGAGTTTATGGAAGGAATAGATGGAATTTTGCGTTTTAAAGGAAGAATATGTAACATGAGTATTCATCCCGGAACAACAAAAATGTATCAAGATTTGAAGAAACTATTATGTTGGCCTGGAATGAAAAAGAAAGTCACAAAGTATGTCAAAAAAATTTAGGAATTTGGGAATATGGGACTTTTCTAATAAAAATCACTTAGGAACTCATACATTACTCATCCGAAAATGGTATTTTGTGCAAAATGGGGAATCAGAGACTATAAACTCTAGGAATACGATAGGGAGTCCCTGAGGGAGGACTTGGGGATATGAAGGGTAGTGGTTGGAAACCTTAAAAGACTCAGGCTCGCTACCTGTTGTCAAGGATCTCACTGTACAAACTCTCTTGTACCTGACTGTGCTATTGTCGTATATCATGGTCAGTGAGCTACTAGGTTCATATTTGAGCGTGGGTCTCAACAATCCCGTGGGTAGATTTCTATAGCTAGTAGTGTCAACTCCTGGCTACCCCAGCACTTATGGTAATAAGGACTAGACTAACCATTGACTTAAATAATAATAATCTTTTTCAGCCTATACTACCACCAATTCCCCCTCCAGCTAAGGAGGAGGAAATGAATATTGATATTCTAGAGGATTATGATCATTTAAACACCAATGAGTCTAGCAACTCAAAGATGGACTCAGATGAGAGAAATTCATCTCCTGAGTCTGAAGATATAGATTCGGAGTAGGACTGATACTACTTTGTTTTTTTCTTTTGTATAGTGGCAAAGGTTAGTCGTAGGCATTCTTTTGTTGTACATAAGCCTTTATGGTACTGGGTAGAAGCCACTTTTTTTGTTTAGTTGTGCTGCTCTGTAGGAAGTCATCTCCGGTGTTGCTCTTATTATTTTAAAGAACTGTAACTAATATTTTATCTATATGTAATTATATTACTAGGTGAAATGGTAATTGAGTTCTCCAGTATACAGTGTTGTGTAATGCGGGAAATTTATTGACCATTTTGCCCTTTGTATTACTGTAAAAGGATATCTAAACACTTATGAAAGTTTACCTTAAGTGCTTTATGCAACGACGAAATTCTGAAATGTGTTATTGAAAATCTGCTTATTAAAGTTTATTTTTGCGATTAATGGTTTAATACACGATATTATGTATGAGGGGAAGATTATTAGTATATAAAAATAAGTCACTAATTCTCTAATTGAGGGTTTATAACGTAGGGTGTTACAACAACTCCTTCCAAAGAAGCAGTTTAAGCTAAATAGTGATGGTTCTGTCCATCATGCTTTGGGAAAAGCTAGCTACATGGGACTTATCTGTAATCACAAAGGCGAATTCATTACTAGTTTCTACAAGTCTCTCCATTTCTGCACCCCCCTTGAGGTTGAACTTTGGGGTCTTGTTTAGGGCCTTAAGCTAGCTGTTTCTAATCATGTTCAAGTTCTTTGGATATATTGTGATTGTAAAGATGTCTTCTCTTTAGTTGTTAATGTTCAAAATAGTGATCATCCATTGTATTATGTTATTAAGGATATTCGAAACCTTCTTAGAATATCCGTTTTGTTAGATTTAACCATATTCTTAGGGAAGCTAACCAATGTGCTAATTGGATGACTAAATTAGGTGATGAAGTTGAGGTGTCTTTTTATTGTTTTGACAAAGCTCCCACTTCTTTAGAGCCTCTCCTAAGGCTTGATGATCTTCAGGTTTCTTGGCCTAGGATGTTAGTCTAGTTGTGTTGTGTTTTTGGACTTTGTAAACCCTGTTTAATAGCAAAAAAAACAACTATACAATTGGTCTGAGTTTGGAGGTGTCTGACCTTTGACATATTTTATTGATCTGTGTGATGTGAAATTGATTGATGATCTTTCTATGATGGACTGATATAATATGATAAATATGAATGTTTGTCTAATGACTAATGTTTGTTGAAGTTAGTGCATTTGAATTATTAAGGAAAATGACATGATTGTGAAATTATGAGTTCTGTGATTATAATACGTGAGTCATAACTGACTAATAGGTGTAATTATGATATATGTATTGTAATACATCGAAAGGTGTACTTACAATACATGGGTTTATATAAATCATAACTCATGTATTATGACATGTTGATTGATGAAAAGAATATAGAAATGAAATGAGAAATATTGAGAAAAAGAATGATATGAGAAATGCTAATAATAAGTATAGATAATCATAGAGATATACTGGGGTGTGAAAGACAAGAGACGATTATGAAATTTGGGAGAAATTAAGGTGATGGATGCTTTCTATGAAATGTGCATAATTATCAAAAATAGAAGAAAAAGACACAACGTGCCTCACACTCATTTCCTGACCTAAACCCTTGACCAACACTTTTGCTAAAAAGGGTTGGGTTGACATATGTTGTATTCGTGTGTAGCGGCTATCCAACAACTAACTATATTATAAAGTCCTCAAAGGATCCTAGGGGCAATGATTATGAAAGTATGATGAATGTGAAATAGTGTAAAAATTGTGTGATTATAGTATATGCATTGTAACATATCAATTGATGTTGTTATGATATATGTGTTATAATACATCATCGAGTGTAATTAGGATACATGTATTGTGACATATCGATTAATGTAATATAATACATGTATTATGATATACAAATTAGTGTAGAAATATATGTTATGAATATTACAATATGTGATTGATTTTTTGTATGTGCTCTTTTGTAGTAATCATTTGTATGATCTGTGTTATTGTTAATCAATGTATGATAAAAATGCGTTAGAGAAGTAATATTATGTACTTATTCTTTTAAAATAAGGGATTTAGTGGAGTGGAGAATACTCACACTTATTAATTATTTTCAGGAAGAAAAATGAAAAGAGAATAAAGATGGTTGCTCAATTCTAAGATCATAGTCTAATGACCTTGTGAGGGAAGACTACTTTGTAGTATTTGAATTAAATTGAAGTGTGTAATATTTTATTAAGTTTTTATTTTCAGTTAATAAGGTTATGTAATTATTTCATGTTAAAGTTAAAATTTATATCACTTGATAAATTTTGTTATAAATATCAATTTAAAGTGTTTGTAATATTAATAGTTAATTATTTTGATTTTATTTTGCATTCAAATTCTAGATAAAAATTTACTATACAAGAAATAATCTAAATTAAGTAAATTGTTCGAAGAAAATTTTAGTTTTGCTCTGTTGATAAATTAAAAATGCTAAAAACTATTTTATTTTTAATCTTTGAATACTTTTGAACTTTTACAAATATAATGATAAGAGTATAAGTTTCATTTCATTTTCATTTCTAGTTATATTTTATCATTTATATTTGATAAAAATAAGAATGTTAGAATTAATATATTTATTAATAATTATATTTAAAAATTAAAAATATACATTATATTATTATATAAATATGTACGATAATTTTGTAAATTAATTTATTTTTTATAACAATAAAAATTAAAAAAGTAATATACTTTTATTTGCACTCATTAACATATACTTTTAATATTTATATTAAAATTATATTTAGTATACTTTAAAAATATATTAATTTAATAAAAAAAAACTCATATAATGTAAATACATATTTACTACAATATATAAAATCTATATAATGTATGGGTGTACTTAATAAATTAATTAACATATTTAATTTATTTTTAATATTTATTATGATTAAATTAGACTATTAAACAATATAAAATATATTATTAAAAAAATTAAATTAATAAATTCTATCATTTTTAATTTCATTTTTATATATCTTTTAATCTAAATTAAGAATATGTATGGTATTATTATCAGTGTATATGTATAAAAATTTTGGAAATTAGTTTTTTCATAATAATAAAAAATATATACTTTTATTTGTGAATTACATAATTTTTAATATAATTTATATTAAAATTACATGTAGTATTATTTAAAAAAATATGAAAGTAATAAAACAATAGAGATTTTTTTATTACTTATGTTTAACTTGTATTTTCTTTTAATCTAACATTTTAAAGTTATTTATTTACTTTTATTTATTAACTAATAACTAAATTAAAAGAATTTAATAATATGTTTTATTGTTATAAACTTATATATATGATAGTTTTAAAAACTAATTTATTTTTAAATTAAAAAATATATTATTTAATTTTTTTTAAATAAAATAATTTAATAACTAGTATTATAAAATGTGGGTGCGGGACAGAGTAAATATTATAATATAGGAATTAAACATGTTTATTATGACTTTTTATAAATTAATTTAATTAATTAATAAAAAATATTTTAGATTGAGAATAAACAGGCTCTCCAATGATGGGATGTATATATATAATTTGGTATGGCGTGTGTGTGGGTTAAAAGGTAAGAAGAGATAAGGCAAACGCAATCGCAATGGCAACGGCAACGGCAACGACAGCGGCAGCTTCTGCGCTATCGTTTCGGAAGAGCTTCGGCGTTAACAGTAACACAGCGTGTGCCTGTATGTTATTCTTATCTATTCTTCTGTCTGACCTGTTCTGCCCCTGTCGTTTCATTTACTTCTGAATGTCGTTTCAGCTTCGCTTGGCTTCCTGAACTCTCAGTTGACAGGCCTCAGAATCTGCTCCCCAAAATCTACCATTGCTTCCCCATTGGTATTACCCCCCACACCCCTCCCCATCGTCGCAAGTAACCACTTTTCTCTTCTTAATTCCTCTCTTTTCAAATTGTTACTTTTTTCTTTTTGTTCCTTAGAAATAACCCATTATTTGTTTATGGGCAGGGAGAGTGTGCCCCTTCACTGGGAAGAAAGCCAACAGGGCTAACAAAGTCTCCTTTTCGAACCACAAGACGAAGAAGCTGCAGTTTGTGAATCTTCAGTACAAGAGAATTTGGTGGGAAGCGGGGAAGCGCTATGTAAAGCTTCGTTTGTCCACTAAGGCGTTGAAAACCATAGAGAAGAATGGACTCGATGCTGTTGCAAAGAAGGCTGGAATCGATCTTAGGAAGAAGTAACCCTCTCTGCATATGATTGTAAGAATAATTCATAATTCATTGCTTTTATTTGTAGATTTCTTTCTGTCTTTTTATGCATTATTTTTGAGGATTAGGTTTGATTCTAGCCATGCTGCAGAAACTAAATTTGGTGAGGTTGAATCTCATGAATTGAAACCTCTTTAATGATCAGCGTTTATAGTTTGCCCATTCAGTTTTTAGTCACCCGTTTTTGTTGCAACGTATATTTTGTATTGGAAGGTATCAGAATTAATTCTCCAATTATAAAATAAGCAAGCCCTTAATACCTTTTATCTGCATCAATTATTATTAGAAAAACTCTCAAAACTTAAAAGTCATACAAGTTGAGGAACATGTTAACCCTAATCGAAACATATGAAATATATTTTGAATTGCAAATTGATTGAGTAAATTGCAAATAATTGGACTTTGCTAAGATAGGCGTTTACATGTATCCTCTTCTTCGCTATCGAATCTATTGAGATGTTACATGAATTGGGGTCATAGGTAGAAACTAGAAAACTTTGCCATGGGAAATTGCAACCAGTTTTGTAATTCCTTTTGCTAGGGAAAGAAAAATAAAGAATTTAAAAGAGAATTAAAAGGAATGCATAGGCAGAAAACCGTGGTCAAGTAACCTGCTTGCAGTTTCGTGGTAATAATTATGGCATAAAAGCCCAGAGTGCGATTAGTCAGAATAAATATAAGCCATATATGGTCATGAGCTAACATGCTAACTGCTCCTGATTTCTCGTGAATAAGTTTCTGCGGCTAGTGACTAATCAGTGCCTATAGCACTCTGTCATGTTAAAGTTTATGCCGTATTATTATCGACAAGAATAGAAGACACGTCAAATATAAGTTGTACTTTCCATCATCATACAGTGAGAAACCGAGAACGGCTGCCATAGCTGAATTGAGCATGCAAAACACTATATTATGCCAGAGCAGAGACTATTTATCTAGTTTAACAGATCTTCATAATAGACGCAGTAAGATGGGAGAATTTGTAAGAGACTATTCAATTCTTATGTAATGCACAGTGCCACACTGCCACCAAAACTCAGATAAACTAGTGAGTTTACAAATTTCAGAGAATATTTATCCAGAATTTATACAAAATAAGTAAACTGAATATTGTCTTCCCGTAGGAACATAAATTTTTTTATCATCTTCATGCATTTGATAGTAGATATTATAACTCCTATTGCCAAAACCCCATAACCTTTGATGGTTCACCGCCACATCACTGTACAGCAACCTGTTACAAATTTCGCAAGCTTATGATAAAATTTAATATAATTTTTTGAACTCAATTTATCACAGTAGATTGAACGAGGTTGAAGGAAAAATCACATTTGATAGAGATCAATCAAATATTTATGTAAAAGCACGTTGCAATAAAACAAACATAAAACATGGAATTTTAACGTAGATCCAAATATGCACTGAAATTGTACACTTGCTGCTTTCAAGCTTCATGACATCCAGCAAAACAGGAATGTCTATTCATCTGCAACATTCTGCATAAACCTCTGCAACACAGGATCCGGGCGACACAATGTGAAAGGAATATATATATTGAGAATTAACTAGTACTTTGGATTTAAGATGAATGGTCGTTAAGTACTAAAATACAGGTTAAAGAATATCTTGCGAGGCCTTACACCAGATAAGTTCAGATCCCCTCAATCTATGATTATTTGTTGGAATCAACATCAACTCATCTAGATAGAGACGAGAGACCGGTCACGGATTTTCATGTCTAAGATATGAGTAAAAGTTGACGATAAGATAAGATAACTTGATATTGAAATTATCTAAAATTTTATATGCATCTTAATCAAGATAAGTATTACACTTATATATATTGGAAAATAATATAATTATATTTTTTTAAAAATTATTAATTATTATTTTCATTTGATTATTTTAATTTAATTTTTTATGAAGTGTTATTTTTGTCGATATTTATTTAAAATTTTAAACCATTGAAGTATATCTAGTCAAGATGTTGAGTGACTACCATTTATTTTTGTAATAATCAACTTTGTGGATAGACAGTTAGATTCGTAACGTTTACTTGTGCATGAGCAATTACACATAAAGTTGTATATTGATATATGATTTTTGACTACTAAGATCATCTTTGAGGACATTGATCTACACACACCTCAAACTAACTTATTAATCAACTATTTCGGGGTCAATATTACAACAATATATATATTGTTCGAGATATTAGGCATAATAGGTTTGAAGACTCCCTTATAGGTATAGTAGAAACTAGTCTTGACCAAGAGTCAGTCTACTTTAATTGTTATCCAAACAAAACCGCGAGTCTTATAGATAGAAATATCCTAGATTATATTTCTCAATATTCACTTTCATGGTTTAAACATGAAAGAGGGATCTATTCCCACAGCCTTGATCTACAGGATTCAATACAAAGTCATGAACTCTTGTGCGTCTACAATCCTTTTCAAACTTCAGAAAGGAGAAATAAACTTGTTTATCACCGACATGACTAGGGCTAATGTTTCCCTTCCAAGAACTATCAAGTAAGATGAAGTCTCTCTCCCGGAGAAGTGAGTTATGGATAAGGTTATGCCTTCTGTTCCTCAACCTACTCCTTAAAGACATTACTCAAGATAATTTTACGAAAGATGAAATAACTTAGGATAAATTCTTTCTCTTCAAGAATTGAAGCCTTTACACAGTCTGGGTATGCTTTTGCGAGAATATCTTTCTCTACTAGATCCTAAGCTATTTGATCTGAGATACCAAGATCTATATGTCATGTTCCTTCTCATTTAAACTACATGGTTTAGATACTTCTTCTAACATCCCTAGAACTCCTTATCATTTTGATAAGCATGAAGAAAACTAGAGTATCCAATCTCCAACCTATTCTTCCCTTAATGAATTATGATATTATTTTATAAATTTGTTATAGATAAGGAAACCCTTAAAAATGATTTCTATTCTGAGGATTGGAAATTTTAGAGAAAGTGGTTCTTCTAGAATTACAAGGGTGTTCTTTAGTACTCCAAAAAGAAGATGAAGCAGAATCTTTGTCTACAAATAAAGAATCAAACAATCATATCAAAATGAAGATGACTATTTCAGAATTGATCTAGGTGACATTTAATTTGTAACATATACTGTAGCAACAGTTCCAGTTAATTAACCATAATTGTAGAAAAAGTGTTTTTAAATTCTACATAAGGAGGCTTCAACCAAGTTGTGAGGTACCATTTCATTTAGTAAGACAGTGAGTGTTTAGAGAGAAGAGCTCTTTTGAGATAGAATCTTGTAAGCTTTTCTTTCAAAAGTTATTAATAATATTATTTTTTTCTTGTATTTCCTATTTCTCTTTTCCCTCTAAGCTAGTTTTGTTCAGATTATCGTTGTCCAAGTTTCTTTCCTTCTCTCTCTATCGGTCTTAAGCTAGTTTTTATTGTCGTTTCAATGTTTTATGTTTTAAATTTTATTTATTTTTCTAGATTTTATATTCTACATTTCATTTAGTAGTTCTCCTACTGTCTACTTTCCTCTAGTCCTTTTAATTTTAATCTTTTTAATTTTTTAGGGTTTAGGGTGGGTGTGTGTGTGTGGCCGACTTTATAAATTTAATCTATATATTAAAATAGAGATTTTATAATTATTAAAGAAAAATTTATATGATAGAAATCCTAACATATTCAGCTTCCTTGAAAATGTAAGCATATTTTTCCTCTATTTTTTTCTCCTTTAATCTCATTATAAAAATCTTAAGCTCTTTTATTAAGTATATGTAGTAGTATAGTGTGATATTTCTCAAATTATTTTCACGGATAATAGTCGTGTGCCTAAGCTTCCCGAGTGGAATTTGTGAACTAATTTAAAATTTCTCAAATTATGTTTACTATTGACTTAATGCTTTTTTGGCAAAGGTAGGGCAATGCAAGCGTAATGTGTGTTTTGGAAAGTTAATGGCAAATTTGCTGGGTGGAAAGAAAAACAACTTTCTTTTGCATGCCTGAGTGACTCTCTAAAAGTAGTATTAATGTTATTCATCTGTATCCCATGATGACTTAGCTTATTCAATGAATTCTATATGCCTTAAAAGAAAAGAAAAAATTAGAAGAAAATTTAAGCCAATAAATAAGTAAAATTAGAATACTTTGTACAAATTCATTTAAGTAATAGTTATAATTAGTATTAATCACAATTGACCTTAATGTTAGGTTTAATTGAAGTAGATTAAGAGATAACAAATATTGAATTTAGGAATTGGAGAGAATTTTGAGCAATTGAATCAACTTATGAATATTAAAAGTGTAGGTGCTAGATTGTAAATTTTAGAAATCTTAAAGATATTTCTTAATATGTTTATTCCATTTTAAACCAATATCTAAGTTACATAAAAGAAATAATTTTCAAAATTCATTTATATCAAAACTTTCATCATTTACTTATTATTTACAATCTAAAATTTTATATATTAGAATTTATAATTAAAAGTTTTTGAAGGAAAAGGAAAGAGAAGGATAAAATGGTATGTGTGTGTGTGTGTGTGTATATATATATATATATATATATATATATTTAAAATTAATATTTTTTTTAAAATTCATCAACAACAGTCACTAAGTCTTAAAACTCAAATTAAGTACTATAGAAGTTTTTTTAGAGGATCACAAATGAGGACTCCTTCAGTCTTAGGCTCTTTACTCTCCAACCTAGATAATCTTTTTTCTTTCTTGTCCTCCATAACCTTTTTCTTATCAACCTTAGTAGGTATGTACCACAACTCAAACCTATCCTTATTCTCATAAAGTTGTAACCATTTTGTTGCTTTCATAATAGTTTGTCTTAACCCAAATCCATATTGACAGCCTCTATTGAGCATGATTTTAGCTGTCATTATGGATGTATACAATTGAGGCTTCACGATTAGGACTTCCTCTCCAACATAGTGATATCATGATTGATATGTGCCTCATTTAGCACCTTCATAAGAGTCTTCTATGTGGCTCAGAGTTTAGTAACAAGGATAAAAGATATATCCTTGTTGGAGTTATGTTTAACTGTTCCACAACTTGGTATTCACTTTGCCGAATAAATTTCAAAAACTCGCAAGCTTCTTCATCAAACACTACCTTCTTTATTTCAAGCATTTTCTCTTCATTAACATTTTCAAACTTGCTCAATTTGCTTTTCCCCTTTGAGGATCTCTCTATCTCTTTTGTTCGCTCTTTTCTCAGCTCCTCGGATGTATAAATACGACCACTTCAGGTTATTCCACCGATGCCAACAATATTCGAGATGGCAAGGTTATAAGAGTTAGCACCTTGTATTTGGTCTTCCTTCAGATTGTCAATATAAACTATTGCATCATATTCTTAGAGTACTACTTTGTTTTCTTTGTCAAAATGTAAGTACAATTCACCTTGAATGAAAACATTTTTAGTATGGTAAGAATTGTACGTATTTGCAAAATAGAGTGTGATCATGAGTTGAAGAATAAGTACAATTAGAGTACACAATCAGAATTACAAAACTGAAGTAACTAAAAATAGAAAAAGAATGAAAATTGTTTTGTATTTTATCTGTTGAATATGCAAGAAAATTGGAACTAAGAGCATATGAAATAGAGGCAAAGAATTCATCCTCCTTTCTTAGATGATGGTTCTCATTTTAGAATGGAAATTGCTCCTCTTCACCATCAACAAAAATACTAACCATGTAGGGATTTCTACAAATTGTTCTATTATGCAAAATGTACCATGAACTATGTTTAAAATCAGAAGAACCAATTATACAGCAAATTCATTTTTGAGTTTAGCAGGGTTATGGTCCAAACATACAAGTTATTCCCTATGTTATCAGCATGGCATAGTAATTACAGGGAAACAAAATTGCAACAATGTCTTCCAACAATTTACAATGAAATATTAACATCAATCAACACTGTTGAGTTGTTGCAATCTATTCACTATGCAAATTGCAGCAAAAATTATGCAAATATCAGCAAAAATTATGCAAATGGCAACAGAGGATTGATTATGCAAAGTGCAGCAAAAATCATTCAGCATTTCACAGTGAAAGTATAGTCCAGAGTAGCTACTATGGGTTCAAAACATTCACAAAGTGAGCACTATGACTAGGGATAATAACTATTCTAAGATTGTAACTAGGGATGATAACTACTCTAAGATTAATGGCATCAAAGATCACAGTAGGACAAAATCAATGTGATTCAGTGATGTGAAGTGAATCAACAATGCAAAGTAATCACTATGACCCTATAATTCATACAAAGTAGTCACTATGGACTCAGAAACGCTCAAAGTAAGCACTATGGTCAGCAAAAGTGGCTACTCTAGAGTTCAACATCACAAATCACAGCAGAATAGTCCATGCAATCATTTCCACTATATTTTAATTACACATTAACATCAGAGATTGAAGGTTTAGTTCATCAATTTCAACCTATGGGTCTTTATTTTATTTTCCACAAATTTGAAATTGAAAACCCTAAGTCGCAAAATGAAAAGTTGAGAAATTACCTGGAATAAGAGCGCAAATTAGAGTGAAAGTGTGAGGGATGGGTGATTCTTAGTGCAACAAAGCAATGGAGAATAAAGGTGCAAAGAATTCAGGGAAGGAAGAGTGAGTGAATGCAGTGAAAATGCGAAAGTGAAAAGTGACGTAAACACTTTGGTATTTACAGTGGGAATAGACGTAACTACTTTCTGTTACGAAAGTAACCACACGTACTTTAATTGGTTTCACAATGCTGCGCATGTTTACTTTCAGTAGTGAAAGTAAACACTACAGTAGGCGTCTTTTATTTAAAAAGTGGATTAGCATTGCGCGTGTTTACTATGGGTAGCAAGAGTAAACGCGCACCTTATTTTGACTCAAACAACTTCTACGTGTTTACTATGGATAGTGAAAGTAAACACTACAGACAACGCTCCTCTTTGTAATTTTCAGAGTGGCTGCGCGTGTTCATTATCATAAATGATAGTGATTATGCGCAGCTAAATTAGCTAAAATGCCTTAAAAGTAACTACTATCAGTGTTGAAAGTGCTCACTATAGAGAGCAGAAAGGCATACCTAGACTGAGAGTAGTCACTATGGCCATGGAAAGTGATTACCTTCATGAGCAACTCTTATTTCCTCCATCAAAGTGGTTACTTTAAGTGCTGATAATGTTCACTCTCATGCTGCACTTGGCCTTTCCTTGAAATTATGCAAAAAAGCTATCCAAAAATTGCTTGACACCTTCTTCAACATCAAAATTATGCAAAAACACATGACATAGCAGAGTTAAGTGCAAAATGAAGTGATTATGCAAAAAAACTTAGGAAAGAGCAAAATTCAGATGCAAGACCAATGAAAAATGCAGAAAATGGTAAAAACTCAAGGAAATTGTGAGTTGCCTCTTACACAGCGCTTCTTTAATGTCACTAGCTTGACATATAAGCTTGATTACTCAGAATATGTCAGATGGTTGAGGTCCAAGGTAGGAATTTGTAGGTTAACCTCCTTAACTACCTCCAAAGGAATTGAATTCTCAAGAAAATGCTTCAAGCAGCGGCCATTCACCTTGAAACTTTTGCTAGTGAAATCACTTTTGATTTCCACTACAACATTAGACAGCATTAGAGAACACTTGTGTGACTATGAATGAGTCAATCCACCTTGAACAAAACTTTCCAGACATAAACTTGAGGCATGTGTTGAACAAAAGCACTTTTTGGCCAATACAAAATTCCTTCATAGCTATCAACTTGTCATATATCTCTTGATTCCCTCCTTGTAAATCCTTGAATTCTCATAGGCCTCTAAACACAGTTCTTCTAACTCTTGTAGTTGCAGTTTTCTCTGCTCTCCAGCTGAGTCATAATACAGATTACAGGCTCTCATTACCCAATAGGTCTTATGCTCTATTTCACTGGCAAATGACATGCTTTGCCATAGATAATCCTATATGGAGACATCGCTATAGGCGCTTTGAAAGTAGTTTTATGGGCCCAAAAAACATCATTCAGCCTACGGCTACAATCATTTCTATGAAGTTGTATAATTCTCTATAGTATCTTCTTTATCTCTTTGTTGGAAAGTTCGGCCTATCCATTGTTCTGTGGGTGGTATGTTATCGATACCTTGTGCAGTACACTATATTTCTTTAGCAGAATCTCCGTTGTTTTATTACAAAAATGGCTTCTTTGGTCATTGATTATGGCATGAGTGACCCCAAATCTGCTAAACAAGTTAGTACAAACAAACTCTGCAACAATTCTAATATCATTAGTCTTTGTGGATTTGGCTTCTACCCATTTTGATACATAATCTACAAGTAAGATATACAAAAAATCAAAAGAGGGTGGAAAAGGGCCCATAAAATCAATACCCCAGACATCGAAGATGTCACAATACACCATTGGTTGTTAGGACATCTGCTGTCTCCAGGTGATTACTTTTCTTGCCCTTTGACATCTTTCACATGTCGCATAGGCTTGCCACGAGTCTTTAAAATGGAAGGCCAGTAGAATCTTGAGTCTAGGACCTTCCTTGCTATTCTTTAAGGTCCAAGATGACTTCCTACAGCTGAAGCATGGCAAAATTGTAGTATTAATGGAATCTCTTGGTCAGGAATGCATCTTCTGATCACTTGATCACTGCAGAACTTTCAGAGGTACCAATCATCCCACACATAATGTTTTGCATCACTCTTGATCTTTTCCCTTTGAGCCCTTGGTGAATTTCTTGGAAAAACACCTGCAACCAGAAAATTAACTATATCAACATACCAGGGTATATGTAAGGTGCGCAACTCAAGAAGTTGTTTATTAGAGAAATCATCTTTGATAGGAATGTGTTCAGGGACTCCCTCTATTCTACTTAAGCGGTTAGCCACTAGGTTTTGTGCTCCACTTCTATCTTGAATTTTCAAGTCAAATTCTTGTAACAAAAGCATCCAACAGATGAGTCTTGGCTTGGAATTTGTCTTTTTCAACAAAAACTTCAGAGTTGCATGGTCAGTGAATACTAGAACCTTTGATCCTAACATATATGATCTAAACTTATCCAATGCAAAGACTATGGCTAGCGACTCTTTTTTAGTGGTGGTGTAAGTGGACTGTACAGGATCTAGGGTTCTAGAGGCATAATAAATCACATGAGGGGTCTTACCAACCCGCTGTGCAAGGATAGCTCCTACTACATAGATGCATCACACATTAACTCAAATGACATTGTCCAATTCAGAGGTTGGATGATTGGAGTACTAATAAAGGCTTTCTTGAGGAAGTTGAACTCCTCCTTACATCTCTCATCAAAATCAAATTCAGCTTCCTTTTATAATAGCTTTGAGAGAGGAATGGCAATTCTTGAGAAGTCCTTAATGAACCTCCTGTAAGATCCTGCATGTTCAAAGAAAGAACGAACCTTTCTAACACAAGAGGGGTAAGGTAATTGTGAAATAACATCCAATTTTGCAAGATCAACTTCTATGTCTTTTTCAGAAATTATATGACCCAAAACTACATCTTGTTCTACTATAAAATGACATTTCTCAAAGTTCAATACAAGGTTAGTTTCTATGCATCTTTTTAACACCTTATCTAAGTTAGCTAAACATGCAGCAAAAGATAAGCCATAAACTGTAAAATCATCCATGAAAACATCTATGCAATGTTCTACTAAGTCAGCAAAAATACTTAGCATGCATCTTTGGAATGTTTCAAGGGCATTACATAGGCCAAAGGGCATCCTTCGATAGGCAAAGGTGCCAAAAGGACAAGTAAATGTGGTTTTCTCTTGGTCCATAAGTGCAATATAAATTTGGAAATAACCAGAGAAACATCTAAAAAGCAATAATGAGACTTACCAACAACAATTTCTAGCATCTGGTCAATGAAGGGTAAGGGAAAATGGTCCTTCTTTATTGCTTTGTTTAGTCTCCTATAGTCTATGCAGACTGTCCAACTATTCTGGACACTGGTGGGTATCAATTCATCTTTCTCATTTCTTACCACAGTGAGTCTATATTTCTTAGGAACCACTTGAACTGTGCTGACCCAAGTGCTATCCGAGATAGAAAAAATGATCTCAGCTTAAAGTAGGTTGGTAACTTCCTTCTTCACCACATCTAAGATAATGAAATTCACCATTCTCTAAAGATGTCTAACTGGTTTAGCCCCTTCCTCTAACAAGATTCTATGCATGCACAGGGAGGGACTGATACCGGGGATGTCGACAAGCATCCATCCAATAGCTTTCTTGTGCTTCTTGATCACTTCTAGCAGCTTATCCTCTTAATCACCATCAAGCTTGGTGGAGATAATGACTGGGAGCTTTTCATTTGCTTCCAAATAAGCATATTTCAAATGCTTAGTTAGAGGCTTCAATTCCAATGTGGGAGGCTGCCCTATAGAAGGAAGTGGTCTAGCACTTTCATTTGCTGAAATCTCTGCAATATGTAAATCACTATGGTTAGATTCAACTGTACTTACTATACTCATAATATCACATTCTAACTCTGGATTTTTCAACTTTTTCAACATCAAGAATTGTAGAATTTTCATTCAAGTACTCAGCTTTTTCAGCAAAATATTACATAAGAGGGAATTGTCACAAGAATCACAAACATGAGTATCTACATAACAAGAAAAGTCAAAAAAATCATCTCCTTCTAAAAACTCAAGACAAATTATCATCTACTAATGCATCAAGTAAATCAACATGAAAAACAGAGTGTTCTTCATTAGGGTGCTTCATTGCATCCAAGATGTTGAAATAGATTACACTATCTCCGAATTCCATTGTAAATGTCCCTGCATAAACATTTATCTTTGTTCTTGCAGTCTTTAAAAATGGTCTTTCCAAGATATTGGTGCTGCATTGCTTATGGAATCTCCCTCTTCCACGTCTAATATATAGAAATATGCTGGGAAGATAAGGTCATTCACCCTTACTAACACATCTTCAATGACTCCAACTGGGTATGTTGTACTCCTGTTGGCCAATTGGATAATTACACCTATGGGCTGCAAAGGTCTAAGAAACAGAGAGGTGAAAAAAGACAAAGGTATAACATTAATAGATGCTCATAAATCTAGCATGGCATTATCAATTCTGTTATTGTCTATGGTACATGAAATTATAAATGTCCCTGGATCCTTGCATTTTTTAGGAATGGTAGTCTTTTGCCTCTCAAATAGAGCTGATACATTTCTACCTATATTCACCTTTCATTACCCTTCAAACGCCTTTTATGAGTGCATAGGTCTTTCAAAAACTTGGCGTATCTTGGGATTTGCTTGATTGCATCTCGCAAGGGTATGTTAACTTTCACCTTTCTGAAAGTTTCTAGAATTTCCTTGTCGGTTTCCTTAGTTTTTCTATTGGGCTGTATTGCTCTTTGAGAAAATAGGAGAGGAATTGATCTTTCAAGGATTTTTGTTGCACTTGGATGACTTGGAGGCTAAGTAAGTGTAGGTTCTAGAATCTCTGGGCTATTTTCCTCTATATTTTCTTCTTCCACAACTAAGGTACAATTGTTGTCCTCTTTTTCCTTTGGTTGTTCAACTCCTTGCATAACTCTCCCAGATTTCAAGGTAATAGCACTCACATTCTTTGGGTTTACAACAGTTTGTGCAGGTAGGTTGTCAAAACCTTGAGATTGAATTTGGTTCAAGGAAGAAGCTAATTGTCCCATTTGATTCTCCAAAGTTTCAATGCTAGCTTCTGTCCTCTGCAGGAATGTTATGTTGTTTATTGTCATTTGTCTCGTAAGCTCTTCTAGTGATGGTTCATTCTTTTGAGATGCAACTATTTGTGAAGAAGGTTGATGGTGTTACTGGACTTATTATGATTGGTATCATTTGCTTGGTCCAACATTGTGGGATTGGTAATGGGTGTTTTGTTGCTGGTTGTGCTGCTATGAAGAGTTTCCCCATCTCAAGTTTGGATGGTTTCTCCAACCAGGGTTGTATCTATTTGAAGACAAGTCCCAATTTGGCTATTGCTACGGTTGCTAAAAAAGAAATTTGTTAGTGTAAATGTTTGTAACATAAGCTTGGGGGTTACCTTCTGAGGCATCAGTCTCTTGCAGTGTGGGGCAGTTATATGTGTAGTGATTTGTGGCAGAGCATATCCCATAAAGCATGGCTAGAGTAGGTGCAACTGAGGTCTTTTGCATTGACTCTACTTGCTTGACTATGGAGACAAGTTCATCAATCTTATGTTTCAACTTGGCTGGATCTGTAGTTTGAATCTCATTCATATTTTTTGTCACACAAGAGTTTTGTCTAGTGGCAAATTGCTGAGAATTGGTAGCCATGTTCTCACTCAAGTTTCTGGCTACTACTAGTGTATTGTCCGCTAAGGCTCCTCCACTGGCTGCATCTATCATGCTCTTATCCATTAGGTGTAATCCCACGTAGAAGTATTGGATGAGAAGTTGATCACTAATCTAGTGGTGAGGGAAGCTAGCACAAAGCCTTTTGAACTTTTTTCAATACTCATAAAGTGTTTCCCTCTCTAGCTATCTTATTCCACAGATTTCCTTTCTAATGGATGCAACTCTGGATGCAAGAAAGAACTTCTCTAAAATTGAGCCTCTTGAGGTTGTCCCAACTTGTGATTGATCCAGGAGGAAGATAATAAAACAAGTCCTTTGTTGTGTCCATCAATGAAAAAGGAAAAGCTTTCAATTTAACATGCTCCTCTGAAACACCTTGTAGCCTCATAGTTGAGCAAACTATATAAAACTCCTTGAGGTGTTTAAGTGGATATTCACCTGCAAAGCCATGAAATCTAGACAACAAATGTATTAAATCAGTTTTTAACAAATGGAAAACCTAAAGCCACGTAATTTTATGAAAAATTTTGAAGTTGGTTAATTAAAATTAAATTTGGTAAAAGAAAATGTATTTTGAGATTAAAATTACTTTCGTAAGATTATAAAGTTTATGATACAAGATAATGCAGTTATACACGTATCCTACGATAAACAATACAAAAGATGAAGGAGGATCACACAACCATATTGCAAATCGTTAAAAATATTTTTATTTGTAAATGAAATATTTTAATTTATATTTAAAATATGATTCATGTTGAAAAAATATTTAGGATAGCGTAAGCTATACATAAATCTCTTATAATTTATTGGACAATCGAAAGTAATGTAAATCATACATCGATGTTGTAAAAAATTTGTATAATAAAATGAAGAAATGATTGGTTACTTAATTTATCAAAATTAGAAATCTGACTTAAGAAAAATTAAAATATGAAATTAATTTCATTTAATAAAAGAAATAAATATATTTAAATTAATTAAAGAAGATAATTATTTAATAAAAAATTAAACTTCATTTGATATATTTATATTACACAGAACCTAAGATAACGCTAGTACACAAAAGTCTTAACGATTTAAAGCTTATAAAGGTGAAGACGCTGCAAAATAATACTATAAATCGCTACATTAATATAATCAAAATAGTTTAGATGATAGATTTTAATTAAATAAAAAAGTAATTAATTAATTTTAGAAATCAGTTAAACTTATTAATATATGGATGGTATACAAAACTTTAAGATAACGTTGGTACAAATAGATTTTATTAATTTATAACACATGAAAATAGAGAAACTACACGTTAATGTTATAAATTAACCGAAATATTGTATTACTTATTTATTTAATATTAAATTAAAAGTATAATTTGTTTATTATCAAATATTTAAAATTATACAATAAAATAAATGATAATAATGCCAATTAACATAAATAAATGATTATAATTCAAACAATAAAATAATAAAACAAAAACAAAAAAAAAGGATTAAGTCAACTGTAATCACCTTTTATTATATTCTAATTTTTATTGTTAAAAAATTAATAGATAAGATTAAGAGAACTAAATAATAAAAATAAAAAAATAAAAAAATATTTTATTTATAATATATCAACATAAAAAAGTAAGAATCTTATTATTTTTAAAAAAAATAAAAAAGGGTTAAAAGGTAATAATAAAAAAATTGACAAATAAAGAAATAAATAAGTTAAAATAATAATAATAAATAAAATAACATAAAATAAATCAAGCCAGACAGTTGATTGAATCTTTTTTATACTTTCTGACCTTTATCTAGTATATTATTTTAAAAAAATTTAGGTAACAATAATAAACAAAAAAAAGTACATGATTTGATTAACTTTTATTGCGTGTGCAGAATGTGAGTTTATAAACAATAACCATACCTTAGAAGATTAAGGAATGTTTTATATAAAAGCAACAATAGAAGATGATGGGTGACTGAAACGGTGTGATTTTTTCCCTTTCTTTTTGACTCGATTTCTTCCTCTACTCCTTTTTTCTTATTGGTATATTTTTTTCAGATAAAGTTTGCTCTATTCACCCCTTCTCTAAAAACTTGTTGTCTCCTCTCAGAAATTTTTTTCTATCTTTCAGATAAGAAAAAAAAACCTCTAAAAAATTTTTGCTCCCTCAAATTGCTTCTCCTCTTTACCCGGATTTCTTACTTGTATATTTATATGGGTCCACTTCTTCACATTTTAGGGCTTCAGACGAGAACAAGTTTATGAGTTTTTCCCTTTCTAATGTATCAAGTTTGCTTTCGGTGTTGGGTACAAGACTGCATAATGCAGGATTTCCTTTTCCGGAGCTAGATTAATTTTTTAAGCTCTTTTTTTATTTTCAGTTAAAATAACTCCATTATTTATCTTTTTTAATATATATATATATATATATATATTTTGAAAAAAATATTTGAGAGCAAAAATTGGTATTCACACTTACCCATATGTCAATGTTGTTTCGCAGAACACAAGTCCTGAATCTTATCAACCACGACCCTACCAACTTGCTTCATCTACTTTTCCAACAACACCACCTATGAGACCACTCTAGCATTGGAATCAAAACTTGAATGTCAACCAAATAAGACCCCAAAACAATCAAGACAAAAAGCAAGTTTAGTTTGACCCAATTCACATGCCCTACATAGAGTTGCTAAAGTGCGAATATCATGGTGGCGTTGGTCATTCGACGGACAATTGTAAGGTATTAAAGTTCAAAGTGCAAAATGTAATCAATGTCAAATAACTAAATTTCAATGAGGATAATCCTAAAATTAGGAATAATCCTCTACTCGGGCATGGAGGACCATCAGTAAATGCCATCAAGAAAGAGTTTACCCATATTTTAAAGAGGGAAGTCGAAGAGGTTACAACTTCTCTGAAGGTTATTTTTGCTAAATTGTGCAAGGCTGACCTGATCAAGGGTTTTGTTCATGAAGAAAGTACATGCGATTTGCACCTTGATACAAACCACTCCATTGAGGATTGTCAAGAATTCAAGCATGTTCTCAAACCCTGATGGACAAACATTTGGTCCATAGAGAAAAATGAAGTTGTGACTATTAATGAGCAATCCCCAACCTTCCCGAAACCCTTGGTCATTCATTACACCCAATGTGTGAATACCCCATCTACCAATGAACCCAGACCCATCACTATACAAATACTGGCTCCATTTCCTTACAAGGACAACAAAGCAGTACCCTAAACATATGATGCAAGAGTTTATGTTGGCAATATGAAGGAAAGTCAAACACAAGGTGTTAGTTCTAATACCATTGCCATCTCAAACGTTACTTGTGTTAGCAGGATGACCTGCAGTGGTCATATTTATACACCTGAGGAGCTAAGAACAGAGCGAACAAAAGAGATGGAGAGATCTTCAAAAAGGAAAGCTAAATTAGGCGAGTCTAAAGATGTAGATAAAGAAAAAATGCTTGAAATAAAGAAGACAGTGTTTGATGAAGAAGCTTGTGAGTTTTTGAAATTCATTCTCAAAGTGAGTATCAAGTTATAGAGCAATTAAATCGAACTCCAACAAGGATATCTCTTTCATCCCTATTACTAAACTCTAATCCATATAGGAAAACTCTTATAAAGGTGTTAAATAAGGCTCATGTCAATCATGATATCACTACTGACAAGTTTGGAGGCATCATTGGTAATATCGTTTCAAACAATTATCTCACTTTCACTGACGATAAGGTACCTACTCAAGGAATTGGACGTAATAAAGCATTACATTTTTATGTGAAGTGTCGAGATTATATTATTGCAAGAGTGCTTATTGATAATGGGTCTCCTCTAAGTGTGATGCCAAAAACGATATTGTCAAACGACTTGGTTGTGTCAAAAATGGATCTAATCAAATACATATTTGAGAAACTAACCCTTACTAGAAGAATTGCTCGTTGGCAGGTTCTTTTGTTAGAATATGATATTGTGTATGTTACCCAGAAAGAAATCAAGGGCATTACTCTTACAGATTTCCTATCTTATCAACCAATGAATAATTATCAGTCAATAAAATATGAATTCTTGATGAAAATATAATGGCGTTGTTTAATGAGAAAGAATCTCCAGCAAAAGACGAATGGGTCATGATGTTTGATGGTGCTCCTAATGTACTTAGACACAACATTGGTGCTATACTGATTTCCCCAGAGAAGTAATATATCCTGATCACAGCTAGATTATCATTTGATTGTACGAATAATGTAGCTGAATATGAACCATGTGTTATGGGAATTCAAGCATCTACAGAGTCAAAGATCAAAAATTTTTAGGTGTATGGTGACTCAGCTTTGGTCATCCACCAGTTGAAAGGTAAATAGGAGACTCGATATGCAAAATTTATTCTTTATCAAGCCTATATCAAAGAATTAATGAATTATTTTGATGAAATTACTTTCCCGCACATTCCTCGTGAGAAGAATCAATTGGCTGATACTTTAGCCACTTTGTCATTAATGTTTGTAGTTAGTTAGAAAGAAGACATGTTGCTCATAAAGATGTAACAACTTGATCATCTCGCCTATTGTCAAATGATTGAAGAAGAATTGGATGGTAAACCTTAGTATCATGACATTAAGAGTTATCTAAAACACCGAGAATACTCATTAAATGCTATTGATAATGACAAAAGAACACTAAAAAGATTGGCAATGAGTTTCTTTCTCAACAGATATGTGCTCTATAAAAAGAATCATGATATGATTTTGCTCAGATGTGTGGATGCTTCAAAAGCATGAAAGATCATGGAAGAGATTTATGAAGGTTCATTTGGGACTCATGCTAATGAACATGCCATGGTGAAGAAGATTCTAAGAGCTGGATATTACTGGTTGACAATGGAGGTCGATTGCTTTTATTATGTGAAATTGTGTCATAAATGTCAAATCTATGCTGACAATATTAATGTTCCCTAAATAAATTTGAACGTCTTGTCATCACCTTGACCTTTCTCAATGTGAGGAATAGATGTTATTAGACCTATTGAACCTAAAGCTTCTAATAGTCACCGCTTCATACTAGTTGCTATTGACTATTTTACAAAATGGGTCAAAGTTGACTCATATGCTAGTGTGACCCGAAATGTGGTGCTGAGATAATAAAATGATGAAAGAATTCTATGACAATTTCAAGATTCGACATCATAATTCCTCCCCTATTGCCTAAAGATGAATGGAGCGGTTGGAGCAACTAATAAAAATATTAAGAAGATCATTCAAAAGATGGTGGTGACATATAAGTATTGGCATGAAATGCTACCATTTGCCATATGTGGATATCAAACTTTATTTCGTACCTTAACTAGAGCAACTCCATACATTTTGGTATATGGAATAGAAACAATAATTCTTATTGATATTGAAATTCCCTTTTTAAAAGTAATAATGGAGACCAAATTGGAGGAGGCAGAATGGGTTCAATCATGTTTCGATCAATTGAATTTCATTGAAGAAAAACAGTTGAATGTGTTATGTCATGGTCAATTATACCAAAGAAAGATGAAGAAAGCTTTTGGCAAAAAAGTTTATCCACAAGAATTCAATGAGAGAGATATGGTACTTAAAAAGATTTTGCCAACGCACAGAGGTTATCACGGCAAGTGGTCTCCAAATTATGAAGGACCCTACATGGTGAAAAAGGCTTTCTCAAGAAGAGCTTTAGTCCTCACAAACATGGATGGAGAAGATCTTCTTAACCCCATCAATTCTAATGCTGTCAAAAAATACTATGCTTAAAAAAATAATAACAAGAAAAAAGAAAAGAAAAGAAAATAGCTCGCTAAGTTGAAAACCCAAAAGGGCGACCTAAGTAAAAGTTAAAGCGACCTAGTAAGTTGAAAACTTAAAAGAGCAGCTCAAACAAAAACTAAGGTCAAATAAATTCTACATTAAACTGAAAACTTGCAAAGGCAGTTCAGAAGAAAGGTGGGTAGACTTTAGTTGCAAGAAGGTGCCTCAAATTGGGGCAATATGATGGACTGGAGTACTAAACTAGGGAAATTTTGAGAGGTTGAAGTTGAATTAAATAGGAGACATGTTCAAAATGTCATACTGGGGCAATTTTATTTGGCAGTTTTGTTAATAGGTGATCAATTTACATTAGAGACTAACACTGTTCATCTAGAAGACGTTACTCAATCTTTTGATCCTTTGTCTGATGTATTTGTTTTTTCCATTATTCACTATGTAAGTCCTTTTTGTAAGTTCACCATTTCTTTATTATAGTGACCCTGTTTTCCTAAAAAAGAACATTTGTCTTTATTTTTGTCACATTCTGTTAAGTTTACACACCACTTTGTTTATTATACTTCAACACCATCAACCAACGATTCAATTTTCATTTCAGTAATTATATACTAAAAGAAAGCATGTAAATTGTTCAAAGGGTAATAAGAAAATACAATTACAATAATAAGTTTTAAAAATTTACATGGTAAGTCTAATGGATTTCTTGATAAGTTCTGACAGAAGAAGTTGACTCCTCATGACAACTCAAAAATAAATAGCAGCTATTTAATTGATGCCTCACCCAGCTTCAATTTCATAAAAGAATTGATCCAAACAAAAATCTCACTTATTCAGAAACTTTGACATCATCATGCATTCACTTTTTTTTTTTTTTGTTAACATTCATCTAGTTTACTCAAAGACATCATTACATTAGCATGCAGTTATCTTTATTTATTGTTACCATTTGAAGCTTAGTTTAAGCTTAGTACCTGTCTTACAACTATTATATCTAGGTCTAAGATCTAACTGGGTACTTTAACTTTCACCAAAATTCAAAAATTGATTGATATATTTACTTTTCTGATTGATTGTTAAGATTCAGAGGCTATTTGACCTTTTATTTTCTGTTAAGTTCTAAATCTAACTGGTTTTCTTTGTATTTCTTATCAAAATCTCTTTACTTTTTTGTCAAAGTCCAATACCTAATTGGAACATTTCTCTTTTCCTTCAAGATCCAAAACCTAACTGACACATTTCACTTTTCTGTCAAAGCCTAGAACTTGACTAGCACTTTTTACTTTTTTTATCAAAGTCCAAAACCTAACTTATACCTTTTACTTTTCTATCAAAATCTAAAAGGATCTTCTTATATTAGTATAAGTTTAAAAATTCTTACACTCAATTTGAGCTTTTCATTTAACTTACATCTAAGGCTAGTGATATAATAAATTATAATCTGTTAGATGTAAGTTAAAATGAATAACTCAATTCAAGTGTAAGAGTTTTAAGACTTACAGAAGTGTGAGAAGATTCTACCTTTATATATATATATATATAATAAAATAATTGGGATGTTTAACAAAAAAATAGAAAATATTGAGAAATCAAATGCCAAGAACAGAAATCTTGCACTGTGCAAGCTTATGTTCAGCAGCCAGAGCAAACTTTATACACGAGAAAGGGAAGAGCTCAAAATTTTGGTCTCTTATGAAACCCTAAAAATGACTAGTATAAAAACACAAGAAATTTGAAAAAGAGAGGGGAGGAAGAAATTTTAGGAACGACAAATTTTTTTAAAAGAAGAAAAGATTTGTGAGAAATCTGAAAAGAAAAAAGGAAGAACAAAAAAAAAAAGGATCTTCAGAACAAAACATAAAAAAAAAAGGAGTAAAAAAGATAGGAGAAGATTTTTCAAAGGGGAAGGAAAACACTAAGAGAGAAGAAAATAAAAAGGGAGAGAACATAACCAAAAGGAAAAACAAAAAGGGAAGAAATTGCACCAGTTCAACTACCCCGTCTCTTTATTTATCATTCAGATCCGAACTTATATATTGTATTCAGGTATTTTTCATTTCTCTTCACATGTTCTACTCTAACCTTTGAACCATTCGTAAAATGAATAGTAAAATATGAATGTAAAATAGAATATGAATGTAATTTGATTTTATTCTTTAATATTTTCTTTACTATTTTGTATAAATTTAGAATATGAATGTAATTTGATTTTATATTTGTATGTTGTCTTTATTTATTTAATAAATATAAAATATATTTTTTAAATTTATTTTATTTTATTTTATAACAAATGAATAAATAGTACATGTTTGCTATAACATAATGTATAGCTTCTCTATCATCATATGTTGTAGATTGATAAAACATATGTATCTACGTTACCTTAAGTTTTATATACTATTAATATATTTTTTTTAAAAATTCAACTTTTAAAATTAGTCAATTATATATTTTTTATTTAATTAAAATTTATCATTTAGAGTATTTTAATCATATTTATGCAGCAATTTATAGTGTTATTATGTAACATCTCTATCTTTATATACTTTAAATCATTAAGACTTTTGTGTACTAACATTACCTAGAGTAATAGGCAATATAAAATAAAGTTTTAATCTTTTTATTATGTAATTATAGTCCTTAATCAATTTAACTATATTTATTCCTTTCATTTAATATAATTAATTTTATATTTAAAATATTTTTAGACCATATTTCTAACTTTGATAAATTGAATAACTAAATATTTTTTTGTTTTATTATATAAATTTTTACAATATTGATGTGTAATTTACATTATCTTTGATTGTCTAATAAATTATAAGGGATTTATATATAGCTTACACTATCTTAAATTCTCTTTCAACATGAATCATAATTCAAATATAAATTCAAATATTTTATTTATAAATAAAAATATTTTTTTAACAATTTGCAATATAGTTATGTAATTTCTCTTCACTTTTTATATTATTTATCGTAGGGTGCATGTATAACCGTATTATTTTATATCCTAAACGTTATAATCTTATCAAAAATAACTTTAACTTCAAAATAAACTTTTTTTTACTAAACTTAATTTTAATCAACTAACTTTATAATTTCTATGATATAACTATGTGGCTTTTGAGTTTTCCATTGCACTCGGAGATATGTAGAAGCAGAATTGAACCGGTCAAATCAAAATAATTTTTTTTCTTTTAAGATACTAATTAACATTTCAATAAATAATTTTTATTTTTCTAAAATAAAAATAAAAATAATTATTGTTTAGGAGTTAAATAAATATTTTTTAAAATAAAAAAATTATATAATTAATTTAACGTAATTTTAAACGAACATTGTAAAGCGCGAATACTTTCTTTACATGTAAATGACTCTCGAACTCATTTTTAGTTTCAAAGATCATGTTATTTTAAAAGTTTTTCCAAAGTTTTCTTAAATAAACTTTAGTGGCAACTTTTTTAATTTTTAGAAAACTGTTACAAAAATTACGGTACATTGATTTTTGTCATTTTTGAGTTGTTTTAAAGCAACATATCCTTAAATAATTATTTGATGCATTTCTAGTATTTTGGTGGGGGTCTTCCAATGGAGCCTTACTTATTTTTGGGTTTTATGATCAATGTGGAGTCATAGGATCAAAAGGGAAATTGTGTAGGATTGCTTTAGAATGTATATTTCATGCCTAAACTAAAGAAAAGGGTTGAATATACTGAGCTAAGTGAAAAAAAAAACACTCATTTTTCTATTTATAGTCTCAATTATTATGTTAATTTTAAAGTGTTTTTAGAGAAGGTTTTTTGAATTAATTTCTAGGTACAACGATCAAACAACTAGTTTTAACTATGTGTATCTCATGTTTTGATAATCTACAAATTTCTTTATCATATTGTCTTTTTATAGCTTTTTAACTTGATTTTTCTAGTTTGGTTTGTTTCCCTTTTTAGCTTTTTCCAGGCTAAAAATTTAACAAGCTTGGTTAGATTTTAACCATAAGGGACCATATTTTTAAATCTCCAATAGATTTAAATAAATAAATATATGACTTAATTACAATGTTTTACATTATGATTACACTAACTTTTGTAACCTTGAAGCCTCCTTTTCCATTGGATTCTTTTGGATAATCCATGGACATGAAATAGGTCATTTTGAGGTGCTTTCTAACATGCGAAATCAGGCCTACTTGCTTTTTTTTTTTTTTTTTGCTCTAAACCATGCCAAAATAGGACTAGGATTGGACCCTTAACTTTGCACTTTTCATGAATAATCTAGCTTTTAATTGGCTCTTTTCTTTAGGGTTATCTTATTTAATTAGGGTTTGATTATAACTTATTTCCCTTAAGTTTTATATGTAATTTGATGTAATTTTTGTTTTAGTACTTAAATTCTAATTGGGTTAACTTTTTGCAAATAACCTTTACTTGCAATTTAGCATCTATCGATTTTGTCTAAAAATTTTGTCATGGAGGTTTTGGTCATGGTCTTTTAGTAAAATTTACTTTAAATTTAATTGTCTTTTAGGCCTAATGTGTTCTTTATTATTTAGCCAATAGGGTAATGGTTTCAAAGTTTAAGAATTTTCCTAAGTGTTGGGAGTTTATTTAATGTGGCTTAGCCCATATTTTGTCCAAGTGTCTATGAAATTATTAAGTTACATTTATTCTTTTCTAAGCATATGATTATGTTTATAATTGTCTACACTCTTTCTTGGTTTAAGCCTAATTTATTTTCTAATTCTTCTTCATTTGGATTTTTAAGCTAAGATTTCATTAGTCATCAATTTCTTTCTTTTTTTTTTGTAATCATTTACTTAATTATTTTCAATTTTCTAATCTGTTCCACGTTCAATCTTAAAATTTGTATCAATACTATTAAAAAAATAATAATTAATAGTCCATTTATGATATAAAAAAATTAGATATCACACTTATGAGTGATATAAAAAAGTTATTTCTAAAGCTATACTATTTGCCGATGATATATTCTTGGTTGAGAAGTTAAAAGGAGAAATTAATTTTAAGTTTGCTTGAGTAGAGGTAAAACAAAATGTATATATTGCAATTTTAGCAAAAAAAAAAAAAAACAATATAACAATCATGTAGAAAGTTAAAATTAGAGATAAAGCAATAGTTTAAGTTTTCAAATTTAGGTACAAGATTAATTCTATAAAATGAAAAAAAAATATTAACAAAAGTGTTATTCATATAACACAAACTAAGTAGTTAATAGGACGAAAGAAATTTAAAGTTATTTATAATTATAAAGCATTAATTAAATTAAAAAAATTTATCATAATAATATTTGACCAGTTATATTATAGGTAAAGTTTAAAGTAATAAAAAAAAAGTGAAAATTGTAAAAATTAAAAAACACCCATAACACATGATGTGTCTAACGATATTCCAGAAACCATGGACATACGAAATTCAACAAAAAAGAAAAAGAAAAAAATTCAAAACATTCAGAAAAGTGTTGATTCAACGGATAAAGTTGGGCTTGTATGTATGTATAATGCACAGTTGTAGACGAAGTAAAGCAAAAAGAATTGTATTGGATTTAAAGGCTCTCTTTTCTTTTCTTGCAGACACACATGGAATCCAGCTTTCACTTTGCAGCTCATAGGCCCATTACTCCCTTAAGCCTTTTGTCAGCTCCAATAAAGGTGTAAAGTGGAAGCTAAACCACCTGCAAAAGTTTGGAGCACTTTTAACGAAAATAGTGTCACAATTTTGGAACCAAACTAGTAAATTCAGGTATCATATTAACATGTATGAGAAATTCACTTTGTAATGTTTAACACTGAATCATCATCATTTCTTTATTCCATCCATTTTTAATATATTTATATTCTCATAAAAATTTTATTTTACTTTTCGGGTCTTTTTTATTGGACCATCCAAAATTTCTTAGTATGTATAATGTGGGTATTTTCTAAATTTGTACAAGTTTGGCAAAATTTATTACTGTACGGAACATGGTTTTATTTTCTCAACAAAATATTAATTAAATTAGCCCATGGACTTTAGGTTGTGGGGTTCAAATAAAACACTTGAAAGACAAATCTCTCTCCTTTTTCCTCTTATTTTCCAGTGAAAGTATCAACGGCCCACTTTGCATCTTTTTCACTTTTTAATTTTCAGAAAAAAGTGAACAAGAAAGGTTTCCACTTGGCGATTAGTAGATGATAGCCACTTAAATAATAAATCATTTAACAAGAGAACATGATGATAAGGAAAGAAGCTAGAATGAAAATTGATAAAAAAATAATAATAATAAATATTTATAAGAGAAAATTAATTTATAGGTTTAATTACTCTTTTAGTGTTTATACTTTAATTTGTGTGTAATTTTAGCCTTTCTAATTTAATTGCTCACAATTAATCTTTTTTAGTTTCTTAATTGTTCCAATTAAGTCTTTTATCTTAAAATTTCATCTAATAATTAGCAAAAATATGATGAAAAAATTACTTATTATTGATTTATATGAGGACTAAAATTACAATTAATCTTAATTTGTATATCTTAACTTTTGAAAAGATGAAAGAATATTTTAAAAAAATAACATATGTATTTTATTATGTAAATTCATGATTTGCTATGCAATATTTGTGTTATATTGACCACTAATTCTTATCAATTTTAGAAATTCTTTTTTTTTAACAAATATTTGTAGAAAACAAATATTATTCCTCTATTTCCAAGTACGTTGGATGTTGTCCAGAACAGTGTAAATCTTTATTTGGTCCATATTGATTGAAAATAGAACATTATATAAGTCATGTGGCCTTTAAAAGTCCAATCCCTTTCTTATGAAAAAAAAAAATCAGTATCTTTTGTTCATATTTTAGCATTTTGTGAGCGTTTTAAATTTGTTGATACTCTAAGAAAAAATATTTCTTGAACATAAAATTGCAATAGTAAAATCTGTCTCTTTAATATTAGAGTGTATTTTAAACGACATATATAAAATAAATGAATAAATCATATTATACTTAATATCACATACATATTAATTATTTTATATTCAAATAAGAAGTTTTAATTAGTTGGCGGAAAAAAAAGGTAGGCCTAAAAGCAATTGTAAAGGCAAATGCTTGAATTTAAAGAATTGTATTTTAATCCATTGCACCACTAGAGTAGGTTAATTTATAGGTATTTAGTAAGTAACTATTATTTATACAATTAAATTTTTTATTATCAAAATAAGGAATTTATTTATCAATTTATAATATATAAAGTCTGAAACACAAATTATGTGACTGACATGTCAATAATGTTAAATTTCTTTCATTATCATGTCATCTTTCCTCAACTATCTTATCAGAATTTTAATTCATTTGAGAGGTATTTTTAATGAATGTGAAAGTTTTAACATCAATGTATTTTTTGTAATCTATCTTCGTTATTTGTAAAATTTAATTACATTGTTTTTTCAACAATTAAAATCAACGAGTGTAAAACTATAACCATTATAATAATTATTTTCGTTCTTTACAACTTATTCTTTGTCAATGTGTTATATTTTCAATGATTAAGAAATAAGTATCCAAGACAAAAGCTTCTAAAATTGGTGACAAAATCATAATTTGCTCAAGACCGTATATGTAATAACTTTTGGCGTTTTAGTATATTTAAAGTATGCAATTTTGTTTATTTCAAGATTTATACTTATTCATCCTCACTAAGTTTCATGTGAGAAATGAAAAAAAAAAAAAAGAATTTCATTTCATTTGGTAAAAAAATTTGAAATATATTAATATATGTATATTAATGTCTTTTATTTTTCTGTTGACATAAGTTATAGTGCATGCATCAACGAAAAAATATTGTTAGGTAGGATTAGATATCAACTAGTTCTACTTAGAAAAGCCATAATTTAATCAATTATATAAAATACTATTCTTAAATCAAAATAATTAGAGAAATAATTTTTATTGACAAGAGAAGGAGAAAAAAAGGGTAAATTTTGAAAACATTATAATATAATCAGTGCAATGACATAATTATGACATGTTATTTTTAAATATTTTTATTATAAAATAACATATGTTTGGTATAAGAATTGTCAAATTTATTTAAAAATTAAAAATTATCAAAAATGCAAAATGTTACAAACAAATAAAATACAATAAAAATATTAGTTTTATGTTGTGAGCAATTAATGTTAGAAAATGACAAGTCTTACATTTCTTAATTCATATATCTCATTAAGTCTTTATATATTTATGTAATTTGACTTATTTGTCTTAAGTTATGTGCTAGTATACTGATGATAATAACTTGTTTAAGCATACATAAGGGCATTTTTTTTAAACTCTTTTTAAACACATTTTTATCACAAATTAATTACTTGACATTAAAAAAAAACGTGTCATATTAACTGACTTAATGCTTAGAAACATTTTATTTACCATACATAAATTTTTATTTTATTACATGTTAATTGGTGGTGTGGTTGCTGTTCGAAAATCCTAACGAAGCAACCCTAGTAGTTCTTCTTATAAGTGTGTTGTTGGTAGCTATCGATACGATATGTCTAAAATCATGTTGCATTAGAAGTTTTATAAAATCTTTCTCTTAAGGTATTGATTAATCCATAATGCGATTTTCATATTTCTTATGTTTTCTTACAATTTTAAAAGCAAAATACAGACTATGACATCGCTAACAAGAACATCCTAATAAATATTTCCATGTTTAAACCTTTGGATGACACAAACTACAAGTAAAGTCACAAGTTCCTGCAAGTTTCTAAGGATGGAGCAAATGGAGAAGCTCTAAAAAAAGATAAAAAGCCTTAAGAACTTATATCAAGTACAACAAACTTGTGTATGGACATATCCTTAGTTACATACCAAATAACTTGATTGACTTTTGTGTCAAACAAGTCTAAAGTCACTGAGTAGAATGTCACTGAAAAATAGTTGTAATTTTAAATGATAGATGACAAATCCAAAATACAGCACGTTCAAGTCTACAAAAACCTTCTTGTTAACATCATTAATGAAGGGATGAAGATGTGCAGAAGTCTATAAGTCGACATACTAATTAAGGAACTTCCTCCCTTATAAAGTAATTTTAGAAACCATCTAAAACATAGAAAGAAAGTTTTTTTTTTCCTTCAAAAACTCAATTTACACAACAGAAGCAAAGAGGAAAATGGTTTAAAGGATAAGTGTTAATTTTACCTTCAAAACTTTTCAAATACTAACCTTTTTGAATCCATATATCTATTAGGTACACGTTTCAACAAGTTGCAAGAAAGAAGTTAATGCAAAACAAATGGCAAGAAAAGAAGCAACTCAACAAACCAAACATAAAGGTTAAAAAAAAATAAGGTCTCATGCTATGTTTATGGTAAGGCAGGATATAAAACTTTCAATACAATTTTTGCAAAAATGGACAAAATAACAAAAACAAAAATATAGGACACCAAATAAAATCACAATCAAACCTAGCCAAAGATGAATAATGCTGCAATGGCCAACCTACCAAGCAACATAATTGAGCAAATTCTTAGAACAGGAGCAACCTAACACATCTATTCAAACAATGGACATTTTTCAAGAAGTTACTAATGGTTAATTATTTGGTATTAAAAACTTAGCAACAACTAAAGTATGGGATAAAAAAATAATTCTTAAACTGATGTCTAAAGTTATTTTAAATTGTGTTTGGACGAGGTGATTAAAAAATTTTAAAAATTAAAAAATTTAAATTATATTATTTAAATTCTTATTAATTTAAAATCTTTTATTTAGATAAATTGAATTTACTTCATTTCAAATAGTTTCATTTGATAGAATAGTTAAATTACTTATATTTTATAAAAAATAAAATTATTATTATATTTAAAAAATTTAATTTAAAATATAAAATTTAAATTATTATATTAACTGTAATTAAATAAACATATGAATGAAAAATACAACAAATAAAAAATAACTTCAAATTCTCATGTTAAAATTTAGAATTCTTTGATTTTAGTCTATTAAATTTTTTATTAAAATTTATAAATTATTAAATTCTTTATATTTAAATATTCAAACAAAAAAGTTTAACTTATAAAATTATATTTTTAAAAAAATCTATTCATTTAAATTATCTCATTCAAACACACTTTTAACACTAAATAATATTTTATATATGCCTTCAGAGCATAAAACTTTGTTTACGGTCCTTTGCTAAATAAGAGTTAGTTTAAAAATTACACTTAAAGACTGATAAGATATTTAGTTTGATATATAAATTTATGATTTACTACGCATGTTTATATTATACTAATCATTTACTTTCTTATCATTCTTTTCTTTTAAAATAAAGCTTCTTGGTGAGGAATTATAATAATTTTTTATGGTGTAAATGTTTATCCCTTTATTTCTAAATATTTATCCATCTTTTGTGTTCATTTTTAGTATTTTGTGGACGTTTTGAATATGATGATATTTCAAGAAAATTAGTTTATATAAATATTATAACTCTCCATTGAGTATAAAAGGTGCTCTAAGTAAAACCACAATACGCCAAAATCAAGCAAAATACCATTGTCAAATGAAAACAGTAAAATAGACATTATTGTCATCTCTAAGTAGTTTTCCTTTCTTGTAATTAATAGGTATTATTATTATTATTACTATCATTATTATTATTATTAATCATACAATCTTCAAAAATTTTAGTAAATATGAAATTATAATTTGTCTTAAAAATATGGTTTTGATAAGTATTTTTTCGATAACATTATCAAATTAAATAGAAATTTCTATACTTTAATGTCTTGGCTAGTGTTTGAAACTGAGTCATGACAGAGTTGAAATATCAAAGTTAAATTGTAAATTATATCAACTGCAAAACTAGTGGTATACTAAGGGATTTCAAATAATTGCACATTATGTGACCTGCAATAGCTAAACTAATTGAAACGTTATCTATTATGATAAATGAAAATGTGTGAGAAATTTGTCTAAGTATCATCTTTCCAACCTCATTAATAAACATATATTAAGGCACCTCTTCCATGATGGCTATATATGCCTAGGTCACCACTCTAATTCAAGTTAATCTCAACTACAAGCAAAAATTAAACTGTGCATTTATTTACACACCAACACTGTTGTACAATTATTGATGCAATTAAAGAGGTGGACAAAAGTAAGAAGCAAAATATCAAAGACCCATCATGGAATGAAACACACGCGTGCATTGGCAAACACAACACCAGTGAAAATACAATAAAATAATAAACTTCTTTGTAATGTGTAATAATTAATACTCTAAGAATAGAGATGATCTTAATTAACAATGTGGAAGAACATAAATGCTGTACATACGTGGTTAGCAAGTATGACTATGATGACAAGCATGCTTGTGATTCTGCTAAAATAAACAAATTTTATAATAAACAAATAATTAATAAATAACTACTTCATTAAGATCAATAAAAAGTATTTAAATATTGTTTTTTATAGTATATTTCAAAAATATTTACAATAATAATTTTACATTAAATAAATGAATCTATTTACTTATATGGATAATGGGTGAGTATCTTATAAATTTAAATCTCGTAATAAATAAAGGCATAATTTAGCAATGAATGAATCAGTCTTTAATTCTATTTTTTTTTATACCAAAAATTAATTAGTCATTTTCTATTAAATAAATCTGAAGAGAGTATTTATTTAAAACCAATGATGAACTGTACAAATCTTACTAAAATATGAGATGTATTAATAACATATTGTTGAAACATTGGTTGTACTGTAATTCCATAATATTGGATTGATATAGGAGGTAGTTTGGATACAGTGTGTAAATATTTTAGTAAAAACAATGTTAAACTTACACTGTTTTGAATAATAATTAATTTATGAGAAAAAATGCTTTGAATTTTTTTAAAAATTGATTAATTATAAGAAGTGTGTTAAATAATGTATTAAAAATAATGTGTTACTAATATTTTTATTTTAGTAATGATAGTAGGAGATATTTTATAATAAAAAAGTTAGTAAGAATGGATATAGTTTGCATTGTTGTATATATTGTGTTCAGAGTTCATCAGAAAGACAAGATCACTATTATTTTTCCAATAGAATTCTTTATGATATCTATAGCCTTACAGTTTTTATCTTAACAGTCATGCAATAAACCTGTCACACAGGAACATTAAAACAACATTAACTGATTAGAAAAGTCAAAACTTGACCAAACAAAAGAATATACATCACCTTATGATTTGTTTTTGAACAACAATCCTTAAAACGTGATTACTCAAGTGAAATTGCAAGGTGGAATTTATGAAAAATGGATACGGATAACGTATTCATATCTGTGTATGCAAAGAAAGTAAGGCTTCATATAAGGAACCCTTGCAGCAGTATAGAAAGCATCAGTATTTTTCAGTAATACATTATATTGTAGTTGTATCACGATGGACAAAACAATAGTATCAGTGTTTTAGAGTATGTACATTTCTAGTGCACATACTTTCAGTCAACTATTTTTATATTTGTGAAAATATAATTCTAATGAAAAGCTTGATAATTTCTCTAATATCAATTTTTTGTTAGAAATAGTTGAAGTAATATAGAGATATTCTAAATTTCCTTTATTTTGTGTTTCTGTATAATACCCATTCCCATGTATATCTTGAAACTTAGTATTATTATTATTTTCATCAATATATAATTTTGTTTCATTTTTAAATTTGATATGAACTATTCTCTCAGACAAAATTTTGATAAAGTGTATCTAGTGATATCGTCAAGTAATAAATGTAAATACAAATATCATTTCTAAAAAATTAAAATTAATTATAATTTTAAGCAATCAAATTCCATCTAAATTTAAGTTCTAACGTTTAATTAAAGATTAAATTCACTAAATTAAACTAATTTTAATTAGTCTCTTTCTTTCTGACTAACAACTTTGGCTTCTTAAGTTTTTCTAATTAAAACAAGTATAAGATCACACAATCATCAATTCTTACTCTGAAGATGTCAATAATTAGGGTGAATTGGTCCAAAAATTAATCTACTAACTAATTTCTTAAAGATAAAAGAGAATTTAAAATAAATCAATAGTTGATAAATCCATGAAAAGTATTAAGAACAAAAACAAACACTTAAATAAAACTAACTTAGATTCAAGAATTCAATTTATCATAAATTCAAATTGACTTATCATTTCCTAACAACATAATCTAGTTATAAATAATAGAGAAATAGTAAAAAAGAAGAATAAAAAAAATGAATCTAAAGAGCTTTATTCTTCAAACTCAAATCTTACTCAAATCCTAACTTCGTCTAAAGAGAGAATTTACACAGAACTTTGAGTTTTAAAAGTGAAAAATGAAATAAAAAAAAAGTACAAATTTTACATCAGTTTAAGTATAAATGAGTTGTCTAACAACTAATGTGGCTACAAGCCATTTTTTGTACGGCAAAATATGACAATAACTTATCATTCTAGTAGACTTTTGTATGCACACAACTAAGTTTTGTACTTACATGATTTGATGAGTTAGTTTACAGTTTATTGTGTGGGTACGTAAAGTTTTTGTATGCCCATATTACACTTCAAGAATTCATCTTTTCTATTGTGACCACGAACAAATATCACGTTCCTAGACCATTATAATTTTGTAAACTCCAAGCAATTAACCTTCTTATTACTTTTACACTCAAAAGTAAATGAATGTATAATAACTTTTACAACTTAAAAGAAAACAATTAACATAAACTTATTCAAACATTTACACATTCAAACAATTAAAGAATATTATTAAAACTCCACAAAATTATTACAAAATATATTCTAATATGCCAAATTAACATTAATGATCCTTTAATCCTTAATAATTATAGAATAAATATAAATTGTTATATTTTAAAGTCTCCAATTATATTTACAAAACTAGTATATAATTAACATTAATTTAATTTAATATTAATTATAAGAAAAGTTCTAATTCATTACTTCTTTTATTCCTTAAAATGATAATGTGAAAAAATATATACAAAATAAAATTTAAAAAAACATAAAGGAAATAAATGGTTAAATTATGGCTTTAAATATTTTTAAAAATAAATTTTTAAAATTTTTACAGATAGTTAATGGTGAAATATGATATACAAGAGAATGTATAAAACAAAGTTAATAGTTTGAAGTGTGTATAAATACACACGTACATATATATTAAAGAGAGAAAATTTATTGATATTAAGTGTAAAATTTGAATAATTACACTACTTAATAATTTTTTATAAAACATGAGTAGATAAATTTAATTGTTGAATCATCTTTATAATTATATATATTAAATTTTAAATAATT
This sequence comes from Abrus precatorius, assembly GCF_003935025.1. Lineage (NCBI taxonomy): Eukaryota > Viridiplantae > Streptophyta > Magnoliopsida > Fabales > Fabaceae > Abrus > Abrus precatorius. The sequence goes on from NW_020874417.1 coordinate 12,804,464, forward strand.
TAAACATTAATAAACATATTATTTCAGAATTTAATATTTTTTTATAGTTTATAAACATATTATTTGTTAAAATAAAGTAACGTGATAAACATTTATTAAATTTATTTTTATATAAAATTTGATAAAGTTAATTTACTTAATAAAAATGTTTAAATTGATAATTAAATTAGTTAATCTCATATTTTATAAAAAATTATTGTGTGATGTAAATATTTAAAAGGTTATTAATATATCTTGCCTAATAAATATTTCAAAAATACATCATAAGGATATGATAATGGCATTATTGAATAAAGGTACACTAAAACATTTCATTGTAAATGATGTCTTCAAGTTTGGTTTGAAGATACCTTTTGGCATACCAAATGATACCTTTAACCTGCATTGAACTTTGATATACTAAACGTTTGTGCATCACTTGTCACCCTACGGGAAGTAAATGAATAGGTTGGAGTGCTTTGCCATAAAAAGCAATGGCTACATTTGCTTTAGGCATGATGGGAAAATGTTTTAGAAGTTGATAGGTTAGATTCATTACTTATATGAAAATTTAAAGGTTGAGTGGGTCATATATGAGTACACGCTACACACATAGCATAGTGCCCATTATATCTTTTCTCATGGCACAGAGCAGAACCCCAAAAGCACCCAACATTTAAATGGGTGGAATCATAGGCTGCAATGCAATGGAGCAGTGCAAAATGTACAATATATTGGGATTGGGATATGTTGTGTCCGTAGAAGATAGCTATGAGCCCACCACAAAGCACTTTTCCTTGCATTGCTTGGGAATTCCCACCTTCACCTCACCATCACCACTACACCAAGTATCATCGCTCTCAAACATGCCCCAGCTTTGCCCACAGGAGAGGATAAATACACCCCACCTACATTATTTTACGCACTTAAGTTTTTAATCAATCTTCTACATTGCTATTTTCATTTTTATAATTTTAAAATAATTTTATTTATTTATTTACTATTCTTACTTTTTTAAAATATCATTTAGGCTACTTTTTTTAAAATATCAAAACATGGTTGACACTTGACAAAAACAAATATAACGTAGCCCAAATAGCCAACAAGCCTTGCCCATGACCCATGATCTTCATTTTTATTCCTAAAATAATAGACAGCATTTTAATGTGAAGAAAATAAGTGATTATAGTATAAGCACATCCCCATGCCAGAACAAAGCGAGCCCATGCTATGGTATGCTACCTAAGAAAAACAAATTTCCCTGTGTGGTTCCTTTTCTGTGGAAAGTAATGATTTGGTGCATTAAATGTATTGTGGAATCTTGTGAGCGTGCAACCAAAACCATTTAACAAGATCCTCATTAAGTTATAGGACAATCATGGCCCTCACGAACCCTTTTCAAAATCTTCTAGTTAATATCTTTGCCATTTCTTACCATTTCTTTTCCAAATGCTAATTCAAAAATATTAACATATTACAATAATTTTAATATATTTTTAATGTTTCTTTTTTATGAATTTTTTAATTAATATTCTTAAGATAATAATAAATATATTTTATTTGTTTATTTACTTTTGCTGAAGACCCCATTTTGGGATTGCAATGAGTGGTCCCTCACTGTTGGCACCATAGTACATGCTCATGGGTCAAAGGTGTACTTTAGCTCTTGTGAATTGTAATTGCTCATTGTCGCAATAAATAAATAAAAATTTTCTAGTGATTGCTTTCCCTTAATTTTTATTATGTCTTTTTCTTCCACTTTTTCGGGATTTCAAACATTTGATGATAGCAAATTCAAGTCACAAAAATTAGTGACAGTCAAAAGATAAAAGTAAATAAATTAGTTGGTGATTTCAAGATTTCAAGATGAGCATGGGATAATTGCGAAATTCTTCTTTTGGCTTTTTCTATATAAGAAATAAACAATTAAATTATTAACATTAATAAAAAATTATATACAAATTTATAATATTTTAAAAATTAATAATAAATAGTTAAATTAATAACTAATACATTAAATAAATAAATTCATCCATTTATATAATTAATGAATTAGTATTTTATTAATGTAAATATGATAAATAAAAATATAAATTTTTAACAATTAATCCATTTAAAGATAAGTATTTATTTCTTTATTTTATACTAAAAATGATTATAGTTATTTTTATAAATAGAATAAAAAGAAGTAATTAATACAATTGGCAATCTTTTATATATTTCAAACGAAAATTTATAATTTTATATGTCTACAAATTATAGATGAGATGATTCTAATTTTATTTAATTAAAAATTATAAAATAATAAATCATATTAAAAGTTTGTAAATATAAATAAAAAGCATAAATCATTTTAAAATTATATTTTTTTTACTTTTGTTTTTTTATGTAAGTGCTTTCTAAAATAAAGAATGTATATGCCATATCTCCTGTGTTTTAACAATATAAATGACACAGTAAATAAATTACAATGGATATATTGCTATATTTCAAACATTGTGTATATTCAACAATTAGGATGTTTTAAAAAAAGTACGTTTTTTAGTTTGGTATAATTTATTTATTTTATTTTATTTTTTATAAATCAAAATTTTTATTATCATTTGAGTTCACTTTTGTTTAAGCAGAAGTATAAAATATACTGACAGAATCGTTCATTTAGAGGAGAGAATTCTGATCCATTTTAAAGAATATTCTAAATGTTAATTATAATATGTTTCTTTTGAATAGTATTTTTGTTGCTCTGATTTTTAAGGTGGCTTAGGAGTTTGATCAAATATTTTAAAAGGTTTAAAATAAATAATATGTTTGTATGCATTATAATATAATTTAATTGATAGGATTATAATAAATATTATATATACCTAACAAGAAAAAAAATTGCCACAATGAAGTTATGCTGTTGTTCCTAGGGCTAAAAAGCAAGTGTTACAAAAAGAATTTAGACTCACCAATTTAAAATCTTATGGCAAAATTGAGTAGCCTTTCGTAAAAAGATTTATGATTCTTAAGGTACATTATCAAATTCTTACAAATAAATACTCAGTATTGCCTTTATTTCTAGTAAAATCTTAAGACAAGATGACCTTATATTTTCATAGTGTGATGAAGTGATATCAGGTGTTATTTAAGCATAAGCTAACCGAAATAAAATTCATTCCATCAAGATTACTAAAGGAGTTCTTTCTGTATCACATTTATTTACTGAAGTTCCATTGTGTTTATTTTATCCATTCTAAAATTTTTATTGCTTTGTATAAAAGATTGGGTCTGAAATTATAAAATTATATTGTGTATAAATTGATAGATGATACAAAATAAAAGCTACACTCAAAAGTGTGATGCGGGGTTGCTGGGTTCAACATGTAATGATCCAGAACCAGTTTTCCAATATACAACATTCCAAATTACAATCAAGTGAGATTTGATATAAACCCAGTTCATTTCCCACCATGGATATCATTTATGGTGGGACCCAATTAAGCTCCAAGTCCAGGTTATCATCATAGACCATCCCTGTTTTAATACCCACTTCTGGTTTTGTCTCTCTCACACTCTATAATATCTTTTTTTTTTTTTTTATTGTACAATCGATTACATACATGTTAAAAAGATTATAAGTAGTTTTTAAAAAGCAAATGAATAATAAAAATGCAAGTTACTACTCAAATTTCTGGTCCAATGATTAGCACTAGGCAAAGCCACATTGCACCCCCACCCAACAAAGTCATGCATCATGATCAAGATTCCACCAAAGCCCCCCTTTGTGGTCATGAATCTGATGATTGAACCCATCAACAGTGAAATGAATCTGGCCCACTAGTCAACAAGATAATGGGGTGAACCATGATGCACTGAATCATTATCCAAAACTCCAACTCAAAAAAGTAACATAAAAAAAGTTTAACACTAGAAAAGTGGACCCCTCAAATGGCCAAAACCATTGAATCGACCGTTACGAGGCTTACCCAAGCAAAGCGTAGTAGCTAACTGGATGATGGGTAGTGAACACCCAACAAAGTAAAAGGCTATTGGGACATTTTCATAGGGAGGAGGGAAAATTTTACTATGAAAATTGTGAGACTGAGAGAGAGAAAGTAAGAGAAAAAGAATACATAGCAGAAGCCTGCAAGAGAGAGGACTGCAAGTTCGAATTATTCTTCTTCCTTGTATGATTGCTTTTATAATCCTCAGTTCCTCTTTTGGACTCATTACCCCTCCCCTCTTTCTCACTCCTCATTTCTGTTTTCTTTTTACTACATTCATTACAATTTTTATCAATACATTTTATTATACTTTTACCATATTTTCTTAAAAAATTATCTTATTTAAAGACTCTATTAGCAATTAAACTTTCTTTATTTTGGTTTAAATATCTTTGTATTTTTATTATAATTTATTATTAATAATAATTTTAATGTGTGTTTAAAGAGATATAATAAGAACTTATGTAGAATAATTTTTTATTAAAAATTATAAGACATCATAAAATTTAATATTTTACTTTTAATAAAAATATATTATTATATATTAATTTCTTACCATATATATCTTTAAAAACATATTTAAAAATTTATAATAATAACGTAATTTCAACCTATCACATTAATGTTAGTTTAAAGTGATATTAATGCATATTATGTTATGAATAAGCAATAATAAAAATATATTTTTTATAAAAAAATTGCAGAAAATAAAGTACATTTTATCATTTCATTGTTTTGCATATAAGAACATGTTTCCTAGGCTGCTGCTACAAGGTGGGTGAGGCATTATAACTGTGGAAGAGAGAGAGAGAGAGAGAGAGAGAGAGAGAATAAGGAGGAAACAACTAAACAAAAGCAAAGGAGGGGCAACAGAGGCAAGCCCTTTTACACGTGATAAAGAAAACACCAAAAGCTCTCTTGCATGCGTGTATAAGATTCATCACCATCATCATCACCATCACCATCATCATCTTCTTCCTTTTGTCTACCATTTTCCTTAGAAAATTCTGAATCTTCCAAATACCCCTTCTTCTATATTTCTTTCTACTCTTCAGTTCACTCCTTTCACGTGTCTACTTAGTAGTTAGTCATAAGGCCTTATTTGTTAACTAAGAGAAGAAGGGTAAGTTCAAGTTTTGTTTTTTCTTTTTCTTTTTAGTTTACATTCTCACGGTTACTAAGTGAGTAAGTCAGCTTGTTGGTCGGTTGGTGGGTTTTCATTTTCTGTTTTGACTTTGTTTACACTTCAAGGCATTTAATAGAGAGAGCATTTTGCACAATACCCTTGGCATTGCATTTTTTTTTATTTGTGTTTTTTATTTATTATTTTTTTGCTGTCTACAAATATTCTAGACAGTGATTTTGCTACCCTTTTCAATTTTCAATGTTTATTCTCTTAACTTAGGATGTTATGTTCTTGATTTTTGTTTTCTTCTTGTTGTTCCTTATAGGTTTGTTTCAAACCTGGCTTGGCTTCACAGTCAATTTTTATTCATATGTTTATTTATTTATTTATTCCTTCAAGTGTGTTTTCAGTAGCTGTATTAGTGATGTTCTAGTGTGAGATTTTCAGTTTTTGGTAGGAGGGACAAGCCTAAGGAGCTGGTTTTGTCTTCTGGGTATTTTCGTTTTCTGAGTTTCCTATTTACATGTCTAATCACATTTTATTATCAATTTTTCTCTTTCCAACACACAGTGATTTATTATTATTATTATTATTATTATTTTGGCTAAATTTGTCTTTTGCTTATTGTGTTATTTCGTGTGAGTCTCACAAAAAGCTATGTTACCGGGCTCCAAATTTGCATTGGGATGTCCTTTGAAGCAAAAGGGTAGAGTAAAATGTGATCAAAATTTGCTCCTTTTGTTTTGTCTTATTTAGCTCTATGGTTCTACCACCAACACCCTATTTGGTTTGCTTGCTGAAACAAGGGTAGCTAGTTGGATTTTAAGCTTTGCAAAAGAATAGTAATAAGTTTGTATCCTTAAACAATGCCCGTACTTTACTGTTTTCACACCATACCATTACCATGTTTAACTTTATGCATTAATCCACTGAGAACACCTCATAATAATTAAGCCTTACTTTTCAGTTCTCACTTTACAGCAATTACTACTCATTAGCTCACCTACATTTTCCATCTTTGTTACTTTGTTATTGGCTGAAGCAATTGGCACTGTTTTGCAGTTATAAGCAAAAACTAAACGTCAAGAACTGGTCTACCACCTTTGATAAAGTGTGCTTCTTCTTCTGCTTCTGTGTATCCATTGGCCAGCACTGAGCAGAAAAGGCCAACATGCCAGTGAGACAGATGAGAGAGAGCTCAGAACAGCACCTTGTGATCAAACCCCATTTGCAGAATCCCATGAATGCAGCTAAGAAGGTTCCTAGAGCTGTGCAAAATGGCAAAGGTCCACCACCACCACCACAAGAACCACACAACCAAGCTTCACCTCAGGCAAGGAACAAGGGGAGACGAAGGGGGAGAGGTGGCAGAAAGTGTGATCAAGGTGATGTTTTGATGAGACCCAGTTGCAGACCCTGCACTGTTTTGACAAGTACTGTTGAAGATGATAGCAACATGTGTGATGACATAGAGATGGGTTACCCTACTTCAAGCAAGTCTTTGAGCTTTGCTCCTAGGCCTGGATATGGACAAGTTGGGACAAAATGTATTGTGAAGGCTAACCACTTCTTTGCAGAGCTACCAGACAAGGACTTGAACCAGTATGATGTAAGCTCCTTTTGCTTGGTCTTTATCACTGCTGTAGCCATTTGCATAGGAACAATTAAGTTTTGGAGGGGAGGGGGTGAGTCACTCACACAACTACTGTGGCCCTTTATGGAAGTATTTAAGTTCTTCCTGTGATTTCCTCTTTTATGTGCTGTTCAATTGCAGAAGGAATTGAATGGCCGTCTGTTTTTGCTGACCTTTCTCTTGTAGTAACATTTATGACTCCTTAAGTTTGGCCTGTGGTTTTGTTCTTATTGTTTGTTGTATTTGGTGTATTTTTGTAGGTCAGTATTACCCCTGAAGTGTCTTCCAAGGCAGTAAACAGGTCCATCATAGCAGAGCTTGTGAGGCGGTATAAAGAGTCTGACCTTGGGATGAGACTTCCTGCATATGATGGCAGAAAAAGTCTGTACACAGCAGGGGCACTTCCCTTTTCCTGGAGAGAGTTTAAGATAAAGATTGTAGATGATGAGGATGGAGTTAATGGCCCCAAGTAAAATTTATTATTGCCCACATACAGTATAAACAATCAGAATATAGTTTTTATTTTGCTTTGAAACACAAACATGACGGACTCATCTATGTAATATGTTTTTTATTTGTGTTTGAATTAAGTTTAATTTTGAACTTACATTAGCCTCATTTTTCAGAAGGGAAAGAGAATATAGAGTGGTGATAAAGTTTGTTGCTAGGGCAAACTTGCATCACTTGGGCCAGTTTCTAGCCGGTAAGCGTGCTGATGGTCCACAGGAGGCACTCCAAATACTTGACATTGTACTGAGAGAGCTATCTTCTAAGAGGTAGTTTTACCAAATAATAATTGAGTGAAAATGTGAAACTTGAAAGTTCTTGTTTTCTTTTTCCCCTCACAAAAGCTGCATTTTTTCTAAGGTTTTGTCCAATTGGGAGGTCCTTCTTTTCACCTGATCTTAGAGCACCACAACGGCTTGGAGACGGTTTGGAGTCGTGGTGTGGATTTTACCAAAGCATAAGGCCTACTCAGATGGGCCTTTCACTCAATATTGGTATATTACTCACCATAGATATAATTTCGTAATGAAAGTGCAGTGTAACCTTAATTTCTGTTTGCTGCACATTTCATAGATATGGCCTCTGCTGCATTTATTGAACCTCTTCCAGTAGTGGAATATGTTGGCCAGCTATTAGGGAATGATATCCTGTCAAGGCAATTCTCTGATGCTGATCGTGTTAAGGTACTTATATGAACAAAGCTTTCTTAGTTCATTTTTTGTGATGACTTAACACTGTAAAATTTACCGAGCTGCTTTAAGATGTCTAACAGATTAAGAAAGCCCTTAGAGGAGTAAAAGTTGAAGTAACCCATAGAGGGAGTGTTAGAAGAAAGTATCGTGTTTCAGGGTTGACTTCTCAACCAACCAGAGAACTTGTGTAAGTAATATCTTTCTGATCTAGTAATTCTTATTCTACACTTAGTTCAAAGCAATTCTAATGATTTTCCACTAGTTTGTTTAATGATGAGGATGTATCTCTTTAGGTTTCCCGTTGATGAGAACTCAACTATGAAGTCAGTAGTTGAATACTTCCAAGAGATGTATGGTTTCACAATTAAATATACTCATCTTCCTTGCCTTCAAGTAGGAAACCAAAAGAAAGCAAACTACTTACCTATGGAGGTAGGGAAAATTCTTGGCAATTGACATAATTATTCTGCTTGCTCATAATTATATCGATCATGTTACATGCTTCTGGTTCCTCAGGCCTGCAAAATTGTTGAGGGACAACGTTATACAAAAAGGTTGAATGAGAAGCAAATTACTGCTCTCCTTAAAGTTACTTGTCAAAGACCTCGTGATCGAGAAAATGACATTTTGCGGGTACTTAGTGGGTGTTTCATTAACTTCTATTCAAAATGATATTCTAGAAGCTACCTAATCATGTTGGGCCATCATATTAATAATTCAGTTTTGCTAAGCAGACCATTCAGCATAATGCCTATGATCAGGACCCTTATGCAAAGGAATTTGGGATTAAGATCAGTGAAAAGCTAGCTTCAGTAGAAGCACGAATTCTTCCTGCCCCATGGGTAATGTGCTTCTGCACCAAAAGATTAAGATAGTTATAGTATGATCTATTTTTGTTTATATTTTTTTTGCCCCTATTCATTGATATGTAGTACTTGTCTGCAGCTTAAATATCATGAAAGTGGGAAAGTAAAAAATTGTTTACCCCAAGTTGGACAGTGGAATATGGTGAACAAGGTATTGAACATTGATATTACAATTGTGTTTTTTAGCATTGGTGATATGCAACTATTTACCTTGTTTTTGAAAAAATAAAAGAAAATGCGGTTATTTTTAAAATTCATTTCTAACAAGATTATTTTTTGTCAAATCTCTTTCTTTTTTTTGGATATTTTTTCTCAACTCTTTCATCCAATTTAATTTATATTATGAAATTCCATGGTATGTGCTATTCCTGTTTAGCCTGGAGTTTTCATTTGACAGCTTTTAATTCTGGTCTCTCACCTGATACTTGAATGATGCAGAAAATGATTAATGGAATGACTGTTAGCCGGTGGGCATGCATAAATTTTTCACGAAATGTACAAGATAGTGTTGCTCGGACTTTTTGTAATGAGCTTGCTCAAATGTGTCAAGTATCTGGCATGGTAATTTTCAATCTTTTCTATTTCTTTTGTGCTTGATGTGTTGACAGAAATTTTCCTGAGATTCATAATGACATTATTTTTGTTGTAGGAATTTAATCCAGAGCCTGTTATCCCCATCTACAATGCCAAACCTGAGCAGGTGGAGAAAGCTTTAAAGCATGTTTACCATGTGTCAACAAACAAAACCAAAGGAAAGGAATTGGAGCTTTTGTTAGCAATATTGCCAGATAACAATGGCTCCCTTTATGGTAAGCCACCTTCATTGAGAATAAATGTGCACAAATCAATCAATGATAGCTATTCACTTAAGTTGACAGAGCATAGAAGATATGTTCTGAGTTTAAATTCTAATAAATATTCATAATTTGATATAAGAATTGTTTTTTTTTTCAGGTGATCTAAAGCGAATTTGTGAAACTGACCTTGGTTTAATTTCTCAATGTTGTTTGACAAAGCATGTCTTTAAGATCACTAAGCAGTACTTGGCTAACGTGTCTTTGAAAATCAATGTCAAGGTTTGTTTGCTCTCAAATCTCAATTATGTAAAATTTCTTCTGTTAACTGTTAGAAAATTCTCCGTCCTTTAGGGTTTTTTTCTTGGCTATTCTTTGCATGGATACATTTTTGTGCTTAAAAGTGGTGTATACTTGTTATAAGTTAGTGGCTAATGAAGTCTTTGTTAGTATTCTTAAGATTAAAATCCCAACCCTACGCCCATAGTAATGGGTGCAGCTTCTTAGTAGTTGATGAAGATAGTACAAATAATAACAAAATATAGTTGCACTATACTAATAGCTTAAGCTTTTAGTATAGTGCTGAGGATTTTGACCTATAGAATTTTAGTACAGTTGCAAAATCAGAATTACAGACTTCTCTGAAGTGCTTCTTACAACTCATTAATGATCATCTATGCTATTCTTAATGCAGATGGGAGGTAGAAACACTGTTCTTGTTGATGCTGTAAGCTGCAGAATACCATTGGTTAGTGACATACCAACTATAATATTTGGAGCAGATGTTACGCATCCTGAAAACGGAGAAGACTCTAGCCCCTCAATAGCAGCTGTATGTTTATAAATCTATCTGTCTTTATCTTTTTGATATTTCCATGATTATTGAGAGATTTGTAATTGATGTATTGTCCAATATATAGGTAGTAGCATCCCAAGATTGGCCCGAAGTGACGAAATATGCAGGTTTGGTGTGTGCTCAAGCTCATAGACAGGAACTCATACAAGATTTGTACAAAACGTGGCATGACCCTGTTCGTGGCTTAGTTAGTGGTGGCATGATACGGTAATACTAGGAATATGACTTCCACTTTTCTAATTCTTAATGTAGTTCTTGTTTGTTGTATGATGGGATTTTGGCAATACAATTTTCACTTTCCTCCTGTATCTAAATATTTTGTTGTGTCCTTTTCTTGCAGAGATTTGCTGATTTCCTTTAGAAAGGCAACGGGACAGAAGCCTCTAAGGATTATATTTTATAGGTATGTATGTTTAATTATGAATTATTATGCAAGGTCAAAGCATGTTGTAATTAGTATAACAAAAATGTTGTTTGAACTTGCATTGATTTTGACTGCAAGTGGCAAAATGCCTAATAAAAAAAAAATAAAGGATTAGAATAAGATTGATCTTTCTAAGCTTTTTAATAGATTATGGGTGAATATATTACACTGTGTGAGCCACTTAGAATAAATGTCATAGGAAAATCTACTTCACTTCAATATATGAAAGTTGTTTGTTAAGCTTATTGTAAACAGTCTGCTTGCAAGACTAAATCTCAAGCGAGTTATTGTTAAAGCACTATTTCATGTCTAACTGAGGGATGGTGTTATATTGTATCTGTCACACATGGACCTAAAAGCATCTTTATAGGTTTTGTCCTGTATTTTAGAGAGAGATGGAGACATTTCATTCAATTCTATAGCTGCTACCTAGGCCTAGGAGTATGGCTTTTTGAAACATCTTAGTTCATTAACACTGTTGTGTTAATGATAAATTTGAACAGGGATGGTGTAAGTGAAGGGCAGTTTTACCAAGTTCTACTTTATGAGTTGGATGCAATTCGTAAGGTCAGAATTGTTTACTCACTCCACATCATGCATTCTAATCAGTCTTTTTATAGGACATATATGTTCTGACAAGCAATATATATGCAGGCTTGTGCTTCTTTAGAACCAAACTACCAACCTACAGTAACTTTCATAGTTGTACAAAAAAGACATCATACTCGGTTGTTTGCAAATAACCACAGGGACAGGAACAGTACAGATAAGAGTGGAAATATATTGCCTGGTATGTTGAATGTTTCTGAACTGCATATGTACACAAATAAATTTGCAAGACATCTTTTTTGTTTAAAAGTGATTGTCTAATAAGATTGATTTTTTTTTTCATGATTTTTATGTTTTCAGGGACTGTTGTTGATTCCAAAATTTGTCATCCAACAGAATTTGATTTTTATCTATGCAGTCATGCTGGCATTCAGGTAGAAGATAGTTTTTTTTCCTCCCCTCTGTGACGGGCATTTTATGATTATGAAATGAAACATTTTGGCTATACCGGATAATTGAGAAGGGCAAGTGAAGGAAGCACCATATAATGTTATTGATTGGTTTTCCTTATTTATGTGTTGGAAGCTATGGAAAACTTCCATCACTCACCTGGTTATGTTCAGTTGTTCTAAGTTCCATATTTCAAGGATTACTCTGAAAGCTAGATGTAGTTTAGAACCTAGATTCAAAAAATAACTAGGGGGGATTAGGATAGGGGAATCGTAACTTTGTTCCCAATTGTTCCAGTTTCTAGAGACAAGGTCATTGCTTTGTGATGGATAAAAAGATAAAAGATATATTTGAATTATTGAACCTTTAATCACTCTTTGTTGGCCTAAGAAGAGATAAAATGTCAGTATGTTTTAGCATTCCCTCTATCTCTAGTATGGGTGTGATGCTTAGCTTACTGATCTGTCCTGGGATATGGACTTATTTGATTATCTCTTGGTAGGTTTAAAAATGAGGTGAGAGTGAAACACAGTGGAAAGTTCCTAGCTACCCGGGCATATAAAATCTAAACCTCTGATTTGCCTTAATTATCATGCAGGGCACAAGTCGTCCAGCCCATTATCATGTTCTATGGGATGAAAACAACTTCACAGCAGATGGGATTCAGTCTTTGACAAACAATCTCTGTTATACATATGCCAGGTGTACACGCTCCGTATCTGTTGGTAAGTCGATGTGACTGATGTTTGGTTATCTCACTAGTAAAAGAAGCTATAGTGGTTTTACAACATGAGTAAACCTTTGCCTAGATGAAAGAGGCATGAATATTTTTCCCTACAGGAATATCTGCAGTTATTACTAGTAAATTAAAAGAATTCATGAAAAGGAGAATGACTCAGATGCACTTAGCTTCTAGGAACCTCAATCTAGATTAGAGCTATTCATCCTTGGTTTCTTCCTCCATTATTTTGTTATCTAGATTGAGCTTTCAACTTCTTTTGGAAAATGTAAAACTTCAAAAGACTTCATTCTTGTGCAGTTCCTCCAGCATATTATGCACATTTAGCAGCTTTTCGAGCCCGTTTCTACATGGAACCAGACCTGCAGGAGAATGGCTCCTCAGGTGGTGGCAGTCATGGTTCTAAGGCAACACGCGTAGGTGGGGACTGCGGCGTCAAGCCATTGCCAGCCTTGAAAGAAAATGTGAAGAGAGTAATGTTTTATTGTTAGATAATAGAATGGAGCATTGGCATCAAATGGCACATGCAGCAAACACAATCATGGATTGCAACCATCACTTGTACATTAGTGGCTCCCCGACATAGCAGCAATGTTTCCCATGATCATAGTTCTAGAAGCATAGTTTCCAATTGCTAATTATCATAAATATGGTACCAAATTAAATTATTTATTAATCATTGTAAACAAAGTTTGAATCAATCTTCACTGTAGAAAATTTTGCCTGAAGGCCCCTGTAGATGTTGAAGAGTAGAAATTTTCACCACCCATCTACAAAGATGGAAGCTTTTCTCATTAGCTTTGCAAAATATTAATCCATGTTATCATTTCTAGTCAAATTCAATTGAGTAACCAATGTAGTATGAGTATGATGGGAATTTGGTACGACATGGATGAATCGTAAATTTTAAGTTAGTTTTCCTTGTGTTCTTTAAGTATTTAGTAGGGGTGTAGTGTAATATGGGTGTAATGAAGTTTCCATCTGTGCATCAAATTCCAATTATCCATTCTGAAGTATTTTAAATATCAATGAAGTATCCATTTTGGGGATAATCGTAATTGTTCTATCTGTTTTGTATTGCATTTTTGAGATGTCCTTAGTAAAGAAAATGCGAGATGAAAATAGAAGTTTCATTATATTCTCTCATGCTTTTTTAAATAATTCTCTTATATTTGATAAAGTAAGTATTAAATAAAAAAAATATGTGCAATTAATATGAATAATATTTAAATTTTTTTTTTTAAAAAGTAGAAAAGAATTATTTTAAAAGCAAATGTATTTAGAGTAACTTGCAATATTAATTTTTAGTTGATAGTTATTAAGGTAATGGAATTCTACCATGGCTAAAAGTGAAATTAAGTCAAGTTAATAAAATGTAGAATCGCATTGGCACCATTTACTGTTATACTCGGCTTTTATTTTTATTTATTATCACTTTTGTTCACAAAATATGATAAGAGTTGTTCCATTTATGACGTTATTAACACTTGTTTATATTTTTGTTTAGCACAATAATTGTAATTTTTGCATCACTTAATAGCACTTTTAGTTTCAATTAGTTCATATGTAATTTTTAGTTTATCTATTTTTAATTGCTCACATTTAGTTCTATAGTTTTTTAATTATTCAAATTAAGCTTTTTACTGTAAATTTTTATCCAATAATTAATTTAAATATAACAAAAATATCATATATCATTAAATTGTATGGATTTAAAAAGAAACAAGTATATAAAATGATCAAATTAAAATAATTTTATTATATTTTATACATGCTATTTATTATTTTATTTAAGTATTTCATTTTTTATTAATTTATATAAATTAATAATGTGCTATATATTATTAATTATTGGATATAAATTTGATGTCAAAAGCTTAATTTGTTAATTATAAATTTATTATATGGGCAAAAGATTACTACAAGAAGCATAAAAATTAATATTATCTTGAACTTCTACGTACATAAATAAAAACAAATTTTATCTTCTTTGTTTAAAAAAATAAATAGGAATAGAGGTAGTATTATGTAAAACTGATATCATTATATAAAATATATATTTACTTTTTTTAATTTAATATATTTACACGTAAACTACCTTCCTCATTTGTATTTTAATTAAATTAAAAATTGTAATGTAAAATTTTCAATCCCGCAAGCAAATGTTAGTATTATTTCATAAAAAAATATTTTCTTTAACACACATTGTACTATTTTGACTTTCTTTTTGCAAGTTTATTCACAATAAGCGAGGGAAGTACAAATAGTTCACAATTTGATCCATCTTTCAAATTCGTTAAATTGAAAACTACTTGTTTGTAGTTATAGTCCATATATAAATATGTTTGTAGTTATTTTCTTAATTTAATATATTATTTTATTTTTTATAACTTTAAATTCATTAACTACATTATTTTTATTTTGTTTGAAAATTTTAATAACATATTATGTTTTCTTTTAAATATTGAAAATTTTGCAAGGATATATACTCTTTCGACACACGCTTGATTATTAATTAAAATTTCTTAAAAATATATAAAAAAGTTATTAATTTTGGAGTAATAATTATTAAATTAAGAGTAAGACTCATAATTTTTAAAAATTTTAATTAATAATTAAGGGTGTATTAAATTATTAGTCTAATATTATCAACTGAAACGAGAATAACGAAAATTATCTAAGGTAGGGAGTGAAGATGGGAACAGAAAAATAAAAAAACTGACAAAGATAATGAGTAAGAAGGTACTACTCGTACTGCTGCCACACAAATATCATCATTGCTCGGAGGAAATCAATTTTGCAACATGAATTGGCCATGAAATCACGAATGAACTACATTATGCTCCTCAATCCTTAAGATCCAACCAATTACGTATTAACAGAAGAAAAAATGGCATAAAAACTATACAAATTCATGTTTTACTAAAAAGTAATCAAGGAGAAGCAAAAAATGATCAGCATAGTTATGCAAACTTACTGTATTTGAAAATGTGTCGAAATCTATAATCATTTAAACATAAACTTAAATGGAAAAAAAAAAAAAACGAAGGGAAAAGAATCTACTCACTAATTAGCTACATACCCTTTTTGGGGATTATACAAACAAGGAAACAAAATTCCAGCGATTAAAGAATTAAGATATCAACAAACTCTTCTGGCAAAAATAACTGAGTTTCTATATGTAAAACTACCAAGTTTGATACTTTATCATGTGTATGAAAAAAGACTACATGAGAAAAAACAAAAACATAAAACGAGTGCTTCAATGATTTGTGTCTTAACAATATTTGTTTTTGTTTGTCAGGTAAAAAAAACTCTTAATACATTAAAAAACACAAAAAAGAATAAATATAAATAGGGAAGCACAATTAGGATCCAGCAAAGAGGAACTTAGGTTTTTTTGTTAGGGTTCATGCAGCCAACTACTAGGTGAAGTTACCCCATGATCTGCTTTTTCCCTAACAAAGAGGAAAGTAAAGATCATGCTGGCAGCTTCAACTGGTAGTGGTCCATGATAACAGAAGAATAATCACTAGTGTTAATAGTGTTGTAGAAGAAAGGTTTAATTGTTAGGATTTGGATGAGAGGAGAGTAAGAGTAACCACTATTATATATAGTAACTCTGAAAATTGAAGGTACTTTTTTTTTCTTTCTCTTCTAATATTTGTACACGAAAATATTATAGATTGGGAAGCAATTGGGGATATCAGTGAGATGAAAATAAATTTAAAGAGGTAAAAGTGGTCCAAAGTGATGCAAATTGAATAGTGATGCCAACAATACACCATGCATTTTATGGACAGGGTAGTGAGTGTTTTCTATGTATATATATTGCATGAGCATTAAATGCTTTTGCATTGGGTGCTAATTAGGATATGGGGGGACACTTTACATTCTCAACCCCCCTGTGTTGAAGGAAAGAGTGAGCATGAGCCAAAAGAAAAGAAACATACATGGGGGGACCATTTTGCATGGCTTGGCTTCACAGCCATCACATTACTAAACAACATATTTTATATATATAAAGAAGGGGCGGTCAAAAAATCTAATTTCATAAATCCAATCCATAGCCAATGTCAAATTAGTTTAAAAAATTTAGATCTCTATTAAATCAGTTTTTTTATTAACTATATTTGTATAACCAGTTTAGTGTCTAAATCTATTTTCTAAAACTAAATTTATTTTTAGTTATCCAAATCCATATATACAGAAGCAACCTCATATCTTTATTTACTAAATTTTGGCGTTATATTAATTTACAAAATTTTATTGTAACTATATTTTACTACTACTATTTTTTTATTAATCTTAATTCTTATAATTAAAATATTTAAAAATATTAAAATATAACAAATATTTTTAAATTAATTACTACTCTTATTTTTATATTTATGTTTAATTTTTAATTTTTAAAATATTATAACATAAAAATTTTATTATTATTTATATTATTAATTTTTATTTTTATAGGTTTTAATTTAAATTTTTATTATAAACTCCGTTTATTAAAAAGAAATTAAAAATAATAATAAATATTTTATATACTTCTATAAAATATAATATATTAATAAAAATTGTTAAAATCTTTTTGAAATGAACTATTTTAGTGTAACATTTGTACAATAAATTAGTTTTACCTTAAAAATATAATTCACAAATATATTGAAAATCAATTTTGTGTTAAAAATTAAATTTAAAATTAGATTTAAAACTAATTCAACGTAAAATTAAAACTAGTTTCAACAAAAACTAAATTTAAAATCAATTTTAAACTAAATTTAAATTTCAAAACTATTTTTGAATCGATTAAAAAAATAAAATAAAATAGTTTAAAATTTAACTTATATAATTAATTTGTGTGATGGATAAATGATATAAAGTAAATATATCTAAATATTTATTATTTTAATAAAATATAAAATTAAAAAATACTATTAAGAAATTAAAATATATGCAAATATTCTCTTAATATGTATTGTTAATGTAATGAGTTACAGTACTATTTGTATTCATATTTTATCTTTGATAAATGTTGATGCTTAATAAATATATATATAATGTTATATTATTTATTTAAATATTTTAATATAATAATTTAATAATAATTATGGTATATTTTTATCATGTGTAAAAATGGTTTAAAACCGGTTTTAAACTAAATCCAAATTTTAAAACCAAATTTAAACCGGTTTTAGAAAAATTAAAATGGATTGGTTTATAATCCAATCTATATAATTAGATTTTAAATGGATTTAAATTATTTTTTTAAAAATCCAATTAATGAACACTCCATAAAGAATCACTACAGAATACGTATTGGCCAATAATGCTTCTACTTCAAATTAATCAAATACTAAATCCATCACTAAAACCTGGATATTTTCTTACGCTGATCTAAATACATGCCCAACAAAAATGTTTATTAACTCAAAAATTTGTAAAATAAATTAGACAAACTATACAGCATTTATTTTTGATAAATTTTGTATTGTTTAACAAAATTCAATTCATCAAGAAATCAGTTAGAAAGAAAATATTTTAATTATTAGTTATTTATATTGAAAAGGTTTTAAAACTATTTGAAAATATTTAAATTAATTGTTAACAAATTTATAAGTAAGTTATTGAACTTTTAAGTTGGATTTCTTTGTTAGCATTTCTTTAAGCATATGGACTTAATTTAAAAAATTTAAATAATTCAGGGATAAGATCATAAATTTAATGATAAAATAATTCTCTACCAGACGAATGATTGTTCCACGTGTTCAATTATAAAATTTTATATTATAATTTATTCACTATACATATATTATTAAATTAAAATAGTTTGTAAATTAAAATTAAAATTATATTCCATAACTTTATATATTTAATAAAAGTAATCGAAGTCATTCACTATTTAATTATGATCATTTATTACTTAGTCAATATTACCATTTAATTAAAGTTATTTACCATTTAATCAACTTCATTCACTTGGTAAGAGATTATTTTAATTTAACATGTAATTTGGAGTTTTAGTCATCCATAAAATGTAATCATCAAGTAAGTTATCAAACCTTGTTTTATTTCTCGATTAATCATCCATATTATAAATGCAACCAAAACAATTATAAATGTTTATCTAAAACTCTAAATATAAAACTCCAAACATAAAATAAAAATCACACCTTTGTACGACAACGAGAACAAAAACAACAACATCAAATCAATTCAAAGAGAGATGATTTGTGATCGTAGAAAAATGTAGGCAACAGTCAGAGTTGAGAAAGACAGCTTCTGTTTCACTTTTTGGAGGTTTCTGAGACTTCTTAGAAAGGGCTTTGGCAACAATGGATATTCAAATCAATTTCAAAATATGATATTGGGAGAGACGAATTTTGAGCGTATGGAAAGTTAGGCAACAGGAGTTGAGAAAAAGGGCTTCTTTTTCATGTTTTTGGCAGAGAGAGGTTTCTAAGCGCAAAAGTTAATTATCTGGAGGTTGATAAAAAATATTTAATATTTACTTGGGGTTTTCCTAACCATCATTAATTAACTACATTTATAATAGCAAATTGCAGAGAATATTTAAATTTAACTATGGTTATTTAAACTGCAGGTAAAATTCAAACTTAACCATAATTATATAAACTGTAAGAAAAAATTGTCAAAAAAATTAATAATTCTAGTAGTGTAAATACAACTGTATTAAATACTTGAACGCATCAATGTATACTAAAAGTTACTATACTTGACATTTATATTGCAATAAAATTAATTATAATAGTTTTAAAAATTTTATTATAACCAATTTCTACTTTGTTATCAAGTCAGAACGTAGCAATTTGAAAATTGATTATAATAGGCTTGTGAATTATAATAAATTTTTATGCAAATAAACTAATTTTAGTTTACTTCTACTTTATCAAAATTAGAACATTTAGGTAAATGTATTCAATTTTTAGGAGATATATATATATATATTCACTTAATATGTAATTTATTTTCTTTAATTTTTATAAAATTTTCCCTATAGTTGTTTGAAATTGTTTTAATTAAACTACTACACTTAATGAAACCTTAACAAAAATATAGTTAAGAAATCCAATTAACAAATTTAAAAGTTACTTATAAAATTTTAAAGAAAATGGTCTTATTTTTACCTATATATATATATATATATATATGTATATATATAGAATATAGTATTATTTTAAAAAAATTAAATAGTTTAAGAACCTACAATTTAATTTAACCTATTTTATTCTCTTTTTAATTTTTTATTGGAAACAAGTAAAAGTATTTTCCAAATCTATAATTATTAGAAACATATGGAGGAGAAATTTCAACTTCAGAATCTCTATTATTTCAAGATGTTCTTTATATCAGCCTCTACAAATATGACTTATCATTATTGATTTAATGATCTCCATAAATCGTAGTCAACAAAAATTAATTATTAAAAATAAACATATATGTGAAACAATAGTAACTATATATATAATTCTCAATCAACAAGGATAAAATTGTATAGGTAGGTTCTAATTATAAAAATATATACACTTTTATTTAGGTGTATTAATTATTATTATTTTATACTCTTATTTTATTTTGATATCTATATTGATAATATATTTATCTATTTAAAGTTATTAATCTTATTAATTAATTAATATTTTAAAATAAAATACAATTTTGCTATATATAATTAATTTTTCTTAATATTAAAAAATTAATGACTTATTTTTATAAAAAAATTGAAGAAAGTACTTTTAATTAAATTTTTTTTTATATTATCGTAATTGTTATCCTTGATAATATTATATAATTGGTGTATTTGTGATATATATATATATATATATATATATATATATATATTCACTTAAGTTACATTTAATCTTATATTATTTATTTTTTAAAAGAAATTATTTTAAAACATTCACGCTTTATTCACACACATTGTAATATTCATTCTCAGTATACGGCATAAAGCCCATAGTCATGCATAATACACGGCACTAGACCCTCATTTGTTTTACAGTACACAACACAAAGCATATAGTCATTCATATTACACGGCCCTTAGGCCCACACTTGTTCGCAATAATTGTTCTCAATACACAGCACAAGTACCCACATGCATTTACAACATAATTCATTTCAACCACACGCACAATATTCACCATTATACAAGGCTCTCGACCTATACTTATTCACATTACATGGCACACACATTGCCCTTATTTACTCACATAATACTTTCAACATAGTTCATATTTACATTTCTCATTCATCAAGTATTAGCATACTCACACCACATAATCACCCATCATGGGTTTTCACATGCTATCACACCTCACAACACACAACGAATTTCATCAATTACATATTTCCTACCCTCTATCTTACTCACATTGCAATATTCATCAAAATACATGACAATCAAACCCATAGAGATAGGGTAGAGTCTCCCCTTACCTTGGATTGGAGACCCACACTCGAATTCGACCACAGAAATACTCCCCACATGAATTTCGACCTAAATACATGGAAGAATTCCATGAGAACCTGGGAAAATCATGAAAACAAAGAAAGGGGATGAAAAAATGAAAACCCTAACAATTAAAACTTACCTCCAAGCATTTCCCACACGGATTCAACCTTCAATCTTTCTTTCAAACGGCTTTAGAGGCAATTTAATCGGTACAATAGGATTTTGGGTCAAGAGAATCGAAGAGACTTGGAAGGGAAATAGGGAAATGAAATCTTAATCCCTAAACCCCTTTTTAAAACCCCTCTAGTTGCGACACTCGCTACAAGGGACCCCGCTGCAGAGACTCCCTCTCTCGCTACAGCGAAAAACTCAAACAAAACTGCATTTTAATTTCTGCAGAATCTCGCTACAGCGAGACCCTCTCACTACAGTGAGATTGCATTTAGAAATGCAGCCCAAACTGTGGCTTTGTCGCTACAACGATAAGGTGACAATTTCGTCATTCTCTTCCAGTGCCCTCTCGCTACAGTGAGAATCCTCTCACCATAATAAGAAAGGCACAGTTTCATGCCTCACGCCCAAGGGCCTCTCGCTACAGCGAGAATGCCCTGCAACAGCATCTACACTTAACCTATTTTCAGCCCAATCAATCCAATCCAATTATATATATTTATATACACACATCCATACACATTATACCCACAAATATCATCATTACGTATTCAAATACAAATTACATCTTTCACATTTTCACGTACATATAAACATATACACATATATCAATAATAATTAATATTACAAAAATTCAGGGCGTTACATTTCGCATTAGTACAAGTATATTATTATTATTATTAAACATAAAAATTAAAAAATATTGACATCAAGTGTAAAATTTACAACATTTATAGTATTTAATAATTTTTTATAAAAGATGAAATTAATTAATCAAATCAGTATTTTTAAGGTTATTATTGATCAATTTTATAAAAAAAATATATTTTATTATATTATTTTATTTTAATGTCTAATAATTTTTAAACTACAAATAAATATTGTTTTAAATAATATTCTTGCAAATGTTTAAATTATATACAAATTGATATACATTATCATAGAGATAACATAAGATAATTCAATAGTTAGATAAATTATTTTTGTACTTTATAAAAAATTATTAAGTGATATAAGTATTTAAATTTATTATTTGTTGAGTTGTTGTTTTTTATCTCATTATGTCATGCCTTTTTCTTTTTTTCATTGAATATTTAACTTTGTTTATATTTTAAATTTTTTAAATTTATTTTTTAAGTTTAAAAGTAGTAATAAATTATTCTTTTACTTTCTATTTAAAATATTATTTTAGCTATATATTAATACCCATGCAATGGACCAAAACGTCACTAACAAAATGTGTATGGAGAAAATATCAAATTATTTTAATGTGAATTATGTTTACCTTTACATTGTTTAATAATTTTTTATCAAATAATTTTTTCTTAAAATTAATTGTTGTACTAAAAGATCTTATTATATAGATAACATTTGCAAAATTTTATACCAATGTATAATTATTTGATTTCTCATTTGTGTACTTAAAATTAACATAATATATATTTTTAATATATATAAATATAAGTATCATTTGATTTTATTTTTATATTTATTTAATTTTGATAAAATTTGACAAGGATAATGTTATTATCCAATAATTGAATAATAAAAATTGCATATAATGTAAAGTTATTAGCTATATAAAAATGATTGTAATTCACAGTTAAAGTGATAATGGATTAAGTTTGATGAAAATAATAACTGTATTTGATTAAAAAAAGACTTTGTGAACTATTAAATCTAATAATTAAAAAATGTTATATATATATATATATATAGAGAGAGAGAGAGGGGTTAAAATCAAACGATATTAATGAAAAAAAATAATGAGGTTGTATGAAGCATGGAAGATGTTATTTTAAAATATTTAAATTATAATTTTGTATATCTTATTTTTTTTAGTATAGAAGTTAGAATAAAAAATAAAAAGCATGCATATACGCACGTTCTCACACATATATATATATATATTAAATATGAAAAGTGAAAGATATTTTTAACTAGGAATATCAATGTCTAAAGATTCGTTGCTTATATATAAGTTAGATTCCATTTTTTAGTCGGTTGCTTATATACAATAATTTTTTTACTACAAATAACATATTCTTCTTAAAATGCAAGCACATGTAAATGAATAAAAGAAATGAATGACTTCAAAAATATAAAAACAGCTAATGATATTTTTTTTTTTTCTAATTAAAGGGGTTAAAATGCCTACTAAATAAAACAAAGTAAAGGACCTAGGCTAGGGGCCCAAATACCTAAAGAATCAAGGTAAATAAAAGGAGATAAAAAAAGGTAAGGAAAAATCAATACAATTAGAAGACAAATTTCTTTTTTCTATTTCAACCAAATGGTCAGTACATTAATTAGCTTCCTTAAAAATATGGTCAAATTTAACAAATTGAATAGGTTTAATAGCATTTTTAATCCTATCAATCATGTTATAGAACATATAGGCATGACTAGGAACATTGAGGATGAGATAAAGAGCTTCTTTAGAGTCACACTCAATTCAAATGATATTCATCCCTTTTTGAAAAATGAGATCCTGACCCAGCAGCACACTCCAAAGGTCAGCAACTGCAGAGGGGCAGGGAGCAAGCCTTTTGAAGAAACCAATAATAAAATCACCTTGAACATTATGGATTAAGCCACCACAACTGCATTACCGTCACCAGAGACATAGCCCTATCAATATTGAGCTTTCGTTGATTTATAGAATGAGGGATCTATTTAATTTGAACCTGATCATCTAAATTCTTCAAGAAATGCCTAATTGAATTTTCATAACAATTAGAATGATCATGAAAATCAAATAAAATTTTTGGAATAATACCCGATGGCTGAACAAGATAATTATTAAAAATAAAATTATTTCTCTCATTCCAAATGTTTCAAACAATAATCCCAAATAAACTATCCTAATGAACTATGATAGTGGATTTTTAAATATTGTAAAAGAAGCAGATCTAGTGAAATTTATAACATAAACATGCAACTTAAACCTAGAAAAAAAAATTGGTGATAAATCTACTAAAAATTCTACTAAATTAGTTTTAAATGAAATAGTTCATAAGTAGTAATGTTTGTACCTAGGAGTAGGAATGATATACCTCTGACAATTTTCATAAAAAGACTTATGTCGATTTTCTTTGGCTTCTTGAAACACCTATTACATGAGTCATATTATCATCCTTTCTTATATTCAGTTTCAATAACTTGGGCAAGAATAACAGCAAATTCAACCTTTTCAAAATGAAACTTTAAATTATGATTTTTATAGATTTTAAACATAATTATCTACATTTCACTTGATTATTTCAATATAAAATATACATAATTTGTCTCAATTATTTCATGTATGCTCATTCTTTGAGCTTGAAGCAAATAATCTTCCATTGAAACAGAAGAGTATCTAGATATCTAACTTAATACTTGACTTATACTTGTATCATTCATACTCATCATATAATACAATTTGAATAGCTTATAAGTTAATAAAAATAGGAAACATCGTACAAAACATAATGATACCTCTATTAATAAAAAATAATTAAAAAAATACCTATTCTTTTAATCAATGGTCTCTTTTATATTAGGATTAATATAAAACTTTGTTCCATTATAAACATTTGATATGTCTAAAGTTTCTAAAAGAACAATGAAATATAGTTTGTTGATAACAATAACTATTACACAATTAAAAGATTTGAATATAAATAAAGAATCATACCACCAAATATTTTTATTTTACATAATTGAATAACTACAATAGGTAAAACATTAGAATATTCACTATTTAGAAAATTAACCATCTAATGAGCAAACTCCTATAAAGTGTAAACAATTCTTTGATTCCTATGAAATAAATTCAATATAATATAATATTTAATTAGTATAAAGTAATGAAATGAGAGAATAAATAACAAAGATTTTAGCCATTAAAATATATTTTAAAATATTACTCACTCCAAGTCTTCGAGAACTAAATTAATATGTTTGCTCTTTTTTCTATTTTTTCTTTATGTCTTTAAAATTATCTTTCTCAACCACATGACTAATGACATCTAATTGAATATGCGTCAAAGATTCTTTTAAAATAATAAAGTAGTATACAGGTCAAATATAAAAGTGATTAAAATTAGATAAAACAAAACTCATTAATTAGATAGAGTTCATCCAACTCACTTAAAATTTTTTAGAATGGAACAAAACTAAAATAGTTAAAAGAGAGATTGTCATATTTGACCTCTAAAACTTTGGTAGTTGCCATCAAATTTAACTTCTATTTGTGTTTGGTGATTTGTACATTCTTTTTAGGAGTAATTACCATAAAATTTTTCATGATATACACATTACCTTCATGTAGTAGTTTTTCATAATGTGATATAATATTCTTCTTGATAGTATAATGAATCCTTAAATTTTGAAATAACGAGAGACAATGAAGAAGTTAAATTAAATAATAAAAAAATCTATGCACTTCAACTAAAGAAATTTAACAGTTTCACCTTTTCATCGACCAAAATCATGTGTATGCTATTGACTTTACTTTTATTTTTAAACTCAGAGAAAAAAAAAACAAACGAATAATTTGAACCATTATCCTCCAATCCACCTTCCCAAGACATATTTTAGAAAGCATTGAAATCGTAAGTGTCATTTAAAAAAAAATATTATTTTAAACAAACAACCAGTATTTTCTCTTATATATACTAAATAAAATAATTTTATTTTCTTCATTAAATGTTTTATGTTTGTCCATATAGCTCTCATGCACCATTTAACTGTATTTACAACATTAAAATTATTTAATTATCCATAACATATTCAAGTGTAATATGCATGACCTTTCGAATATATAAACTCATGTTAATTCTTACTCATTCCACTGTTGCATGACCTTTTGAAAATATAACCTCATTAAATCTTATTCATTCATTTCACTATTTCTCATTAATTAGATACCAATTATCATTTTTAAATAATGAAATTTAGAGTAAACTATTAATATTAAAATTTAAAAGTGCTTTAAAATTTACAAGAATGTTAATATTAAAGTTACAAAAAAATGGGTAAATTATTGTATCACTTTTTAAATATATAAACTCATTAATTCTTATTCATTTATTTCATTATTTCTTATTAATTATATACCAATTATCAGTTTTTAATAATAAAATTTAAAGTAAATTATTAATATTAAAATTTAAAATTGCCTAAAACTTTACAAAAATAAATGTATTGATATTTAATATTAATATGTTAATATTAAGTTAAAAAAATGAATATATTAATTGCACTAAATGAATATATCTGGAGTCTTTTTTTTTTTATAATTTAACTGGAGTTTTTCTTTATACTTCTCAATACGATTTTATATAATTTAAACACTGTAAATGATTTTAAAATTATCTTTTTATTTAATTATATAAATACAAAACTTATTTTATACAATTAATTATTGTAATAATTAATTATTAAAATATGTTTTTTAAACTAATTGGAACATACTCTGAAGAAGGTCGACCCATGTGTAAATGCCCCACGCACCGGCAATGTAAACTGGTTGGCTAAAAACGTGAGGTGTTCCGCTGTAGTGACACGAAAAGTTATCGTGTGAAGTAAAACCATTAGATGTTCATCATTTCTGCCAGATATTACTTATTATAAAATATTGGTAACTTCTTACAAAAGTGAAATTAAAAATATTAACTGTTATTATGTTAGTACTTTGGCATTATATAAAAAAAGTGTTTATAAATTTAACCATTAGATGTTATTAGAATTTTTATGAATAAAAAATTTAACCATGTTTTGCATAATAATAGTAATTAGTGAGCAGCGTAGATCCTATTAATTCCTTACCAATGTAAAAAAACCTAGGAACGAAGGCAGGGGTAGAAAAATAGGAAAAGAAAAAGGAATAGGCATTGCAATCTCTGCACCATCTAAAGCCGCGAAAAGACATTTCCATTTTATCATTAATCAGAATACTTTCTTTGTCTCATGTGCATCTATTTAAGACACCCTGTCCCTGTGTCAGGATAAAACTTAATTAAAAAATTCTTATCACATAAATTTGAATTCAAATAAATATAATTATATTAAATATTTTAAAAAATTATCATTTAGAATAATTATACTCGATTTAAACAAGATAAAAAAGAAATTGATGATATGAAAAATTTATTTAAAAGTAAAAAATAATTTAATAAATCATTTATACATTTTTCAATGTTAACTTTTTCATAATCAAATTGTTTGGAGTTGAAGAATTGTTGCGGATGGCGATGAGGGCCCTCCCGGGAAGACTTACAGAAAGATTGAAGAACGAGTTTTGGGATTGCGTTCCCTACGAAGCGTACATGTAGGGTGGAAGACTATTGATTACAAAGATATGTATGCAAATGCAAGTACGAGTCTCTTGTGTGTAGAGTGGTCCAAAGTGACTGCAAATACCTACAGCACTCACCTATTCATTAGATAGGTGTTTTCAGAAAAGGAGACATTAAATATGCTCCTGTGCAACCCTATTTGATAATATTATGACTTACTTCTAAACTTGTCTGCAACCCTATTTATTAATTTTATGACTTAATTCTATTTCATCTCTTTAATTTGTGATTTTAGCTTTTAGGTTTTTCTTAAGTCAGTTAAGTTGTTTTCATTTAAAATGAACTCTCTCTTTTTTTAATTTTTATTCAAATATTTAAAAATTTATCATGAATTTAGAACATAAAATAATTTTAAAAGTTTAGATGTTAGAAATTTAGAGAATTTTAATAAAAATAGAAAGATTTTGTGGAGATGTCAAATGACTATTTGAAGAAGGAACTTTTGAGTTTTCTGTTCTGTGAAATTAAGATTTAAAATAATTAAACCAATTTAGTGTATGAATATTTTGGGTAAAAAAATAAAATTTTGAAAGTTTTAGATGAAAATTAAGAGTTTAAACATATATATATATATATAGAGAGAGAGCCAAGTCAAAATAATAATAATAATAATATATTTATGCTGAAATCTAAATAAAAACATATTAATTATATGATTATTAAATTTTATTGATATAATTTTGAGTTAAAATTTATATATTAAATATAGATTAAATCTAAAAAAATTATATAAATCAAAAATTAATTGACATTTTTTTTCTAGACCACAAGTATTCTCCACATAAAGCAATCACGTTTGGATTAAGTAGGATTACTATTAAAAATTAATTAATATTTAATTAAACAACTTTATTTTAATGTATAATATATTTTTTAAAATATAAAATTAAATATTTATAGCTATTTAATTTATTTAAAATTGATATGCATGATTATTATTTTAATCTCACATTATTCATCAGTTGAATTGAAAACCTAATATTTACAAAAAGTTATTAAATAGAGTAGCATAATGTTATTCTTTGAATAGCATAATTCACCTTACTTGTCTTGCACATCTTTGCGTTCATGTAAGTCTAATGCTTGTTACATTCTTTTAATCTTTAGACTTGTGGACCCTTAAGTTTATTGTACCTTATAGGCTAGTACACTTGTGCTTACATGCTTCACTTGCTTATCAAATAGGCCTTCATGTAAGTTCATCTTGTAGGTCTTTATGTGTGTTTCATCTCAAAAGTCTTCGTGCCTATTTTAATTTATAGGCCTATTGTCTATTCCACCTTGTAAGCTTTTGTGTTCATTCATATCTTAAGAACTTTAGTACCTATTCATCTTACTGGTATCCATGTTTACACATCTCTTAGACCTAAAACATTCTATACCTCATAGGCCAACACATGTGCTTATTTATAGGCTCTATAAATTTTGCAACTTAAAGAATCATGTGCTTATTGCGTCTTATGAGTCTCAGGCTTCACATCTCAAAGGTACTTGTGCCAATTTTTCTCAAAGATCCACGTGTTCAGTCCAACACTTGTGTCTACTATCTCATTAACGTCGACTCTTGTAAACATTGATGTTTGTTCGGGTCGCACATTTATTAAATAATAAATGATGAATTTCAAAAAAAATAAAAAAGGTATTAAAAAGACATATAATCAATAAAAATCATAAAGATATTATGTAAATAATAGTCATTATTTTCATTTTTAATTTTAGTTAATTTAGGAATATATAAAATAAAAAAATAATCATGGTGTAAAAAATATACTAATTTCCTTTTATTAGGTACTAATCATATTATAAATAGTAACTAACATGCACACACAAGGAGAGGAATTTCTGGCACAGAGGAAAATTTTGAGGGACTTCTGGCATAGAGGAAAATTTTAGAGAGATTTCTTTAGTGGGAGAGTTTTTCACATAGAATTTTTCAGAGAAATTTTTTTTCACAAAATTTTTACACAAAAATATGAGAAGGAATTGAATACCCCAAGAAAAAGGTACAAATTTTAATTACTCTTCTATTCTGTCTGTCTTTCATTGTAAATAGTAATTATTACATAATTATTTTTTTGTTTCTTTGTCTTTTTTTTCTTTTGTTATTTTTCTCTTTTTATCTCTTTGTTTTCAATTCTTTTTTTGTGTGGGGTTCCCTCTTTCTTTTCTTTTCTTTTATCTTTATATTCCCTTTCTCTTTTGTCTTTGTGTTCCTTTTTCCTTGAGTGTTATCTATTATGCTAAAAAATAAAAAGAACCATTTTTTAATTAAAACATTCTAATTAATTTTTTTCTTTTCAAAAATAAGAAAAAAATAAAGATCAGTTTTTTAAATTCGTCAAAAAAACAAATATTTTTTAGTAAAGGTTAAAAAAAGAAATAAATTGATTTTTTTAGGTTGTTAAATATTTTTAAATGAAAATATAAATAAAAAATTTAGAATGTTAAATCATTTTCAAAATACCTTTTTTTATGTTTCTTTAGATGTTAAGTTCTCTTTTTTAAAAAACAAAATAAAATATGCAAAAATAATAATAAATAAATATTTTTAGGTAATTAACTCTTTTTTTAAATAAAATATAATTTTTTAAATATAAAAATATATTTTTAAGTTATTAAGTTTTTTATCAACCTTAAAAAAAAATACAAAGTTTCCTTTTTTCAAAATTGTTTTGCTTTAAAAATAAAATATGATTTGAGATCAAGGATTCTTTTGAGATCTCAAATCTTGTTTTTGCTGATGATGATAACAACTCACACTTGAGCCTATTTTTTTTTTAAAAGAAAATAAGGAAAATAAAAAATAAATATATAGGGTCAATATTTAAAATTAATAGCACTATTTAATCTTGAGGTACCGTTCATTTGGACGGGCAAATAGGGGTGCTAATACCTTCCTTATTTGTAACCAACTCTTGAACTCATGACTCTTAAGAGTTTTTTTTTTTCAATATTTTGCCATTATAAAAATAAATAAAATTTTGATGGTAACTCCAAATTTTTTCAAATAAAAAACCTATTTTTCAAAAGCCGCTATCCTTTTGCCTACCAAGCGACAACTCTCGTTTTGGTTGGATCTCACAAATCCAATGCTTGCAAGGCTTCACACCTATGTTATTTGACTGACCTCCTTTACTTATACCAAAAGTCTAGAACTTGACTAACTCATATACTTTCATTTATAATATGACTGACACCTTTACTTTTCTCTCAAAGTCCAAACCCCATTTTACTTATACCGAAGTCCAAAAATTGACTGACCCCTACACTTGTCTCCTGAATCTAATTGACAGTATAACTTTTTCATCAAAATTTAGAATCTTATTGGCCCCCGTTTACTTACCAAAAGTCTAAAAGCTGATTGACCACTATACTATCCTCTGTACGCTAGTCAGCATCTTCACTTTTTTTCTCAAAGTTCAGAACTTGACCAATTAGCCTTTTTTCTTATACTAAAAGTCTATAAGCTGGCTAGCCCCCTACACTTGCTTTTGGAATTTGACTGACACTATAATTTTTCCTTCAAAATCTAGAAGTTGATTGGCCTCCATTTACTTATACCAAAATTTCATAAGCTAATTAGCCAATATACTTTTCTTCAGAAGCTAACTAGCACATTCATTTTTCCCTTAAAGTTTAGAATCTGACTAACCACCTTTTTAATTATACCAAAAGTCAAAAGCTGACTGACTCTCTATACTTGCCTCTAAGATTTAATCAACACATTTCTCCTAAAGATAAGAACTTGACTAGCCCTCTTCCTTTTTACTTTGTAAGTAAAAGTCAAAAGTCTAAAATTTGACTAGTCCTCCCCTTAACCTTCTGTTAAAGCCTAAAATCTCACTAGCACCTTTACTTTTGTCAAAAGTTCATAATCTGATTGATTTCCTTTACTTTTCTAACAAAGTCTGAAATTTGACTAGTACCTTTATTTTTTAATCAAAACCTAGAGTCTGATTGACACTTATTATATTCAAACTGTATCTGCAATGCTTTCTTCATCTTTAAATTTCTTGTGTTATATAGGACCACAAATAAAACTAATTTACTTCTTTATATATTTCTTAGCATATAATATGACAAATTTTATTATTCATATTATTTAGGAAGAAATTATTAAAAAAAAGGGCAATTGTGAACAATCAATTTTATTTGGGTTCCTTTCTAAAATAAAATTTAAAAGTAAAAAAAATAAAAGTAATGATTAGATTTATAGGAGGTTAAAATAATAGATAAAAAATAATTTAAATTTAAATTTTTAAAATTTTATATTTAAAATAGATAATGGATTATTGGATAAAAAAAAGAAATTAAAAATAGTTAAAGTAATGTGTAAATTTTTAAAAGAATGAATGAAAAAGTAGAGAAAAAAGTGATGGGTGATCATCAAGAAATAAAAGATTGTGAAAAGTTGAATAGATTTAACCATATCTTTAAGGTAGCTAACAAGTGTGCTCACAAGTTAGCTAAATTTGGTCTAGAGGAGAGTCATCCTTATACCATGATTAATAGGCCTCTTTCTCCTCTACTTTCCTTTTTATGTCTTAATGTAGTAGGCAATTAGTCTCCTAGGTTTGCTCTTTAATTGTACTATGTTCTTGGGCTTTTAGCCCTTTGAATAGGAAAAATATAAATAAATATTTAATAAAGTATAATTGATTTAAATAAATATTTGTTTAAATAAATACAAGTTATACGATGATATTGTAAATAAAATATTATAATTATAAAGTATGATTTAGAAAATAAAATTATAAGAAATAAATTAGTGAAATAATTTCAAAAATATAATTTAAATATTTATACAAATAAATTTATAAATAAATAATATATAATTTATATGATAATATATAAACTATAATTTAATTTTATTTATATACATAATAATATTTTTAAAATTACATTACTAATTTATTTTATATAATTTTATTTTATAAAATATATTTTTAATAATGATATTTTATATATAATATTATTGTATAACTCATTCTTATGTAGCATATTTTAAAATTAATTATATTTTATTACAATTTAAAATTAAATATTATGCATTACTGTGACGTAGGAAGCTCCCGTTATGCTGTTTAAGATAGAACATTACGACCAAAAAACAAAGTACAAAACACCAAATTATGATCGGTAAGAAAATATAAATTTTATAATTTTAATTTATAAATATAAAAAATATTAATACAAAATTATGAGAAAAATAATTAAATTAAGAAAAAATATAATTTTTTAATTTTCAATAAATTTATTTAATAATTATAAATTTATTAAAAAATATGTCAAAAAATAAATTTTTAATACTTGGTGAGACAAAGAAAAGTGAAGAAAAGTTAGATGTCTGAACAGGAGGGAAGAGAAAAAAAAAAGAGAAACGTGAATAATTCTTTTAAATTTTTTATAAAAAATATTTATATAAAATAAAACATTAAAATAATTTTATTAAAAATGTTGTAATAAAAATAATATTTTTTAAATATTTTTAATATTAATTAATTAATTTTTCATATTTTCTTATTTTTTTAAGATAAATATTTTTATTTTAAATCATAAAAAATAATTATTTTATTTTTATTTTTAATTTTACTCATTGTTTAAACTTAATCTTAATAGTTACCGTTTGAAAGTTAGAGGACTTTTAAATTTTAAATTTAATATATTTTTTTATCTGTATAAGTTATTAAATTTTAATTTTAATTTTAATTTTAGTTAGTAGTTAATTTAAAATATTTAGTTTTTTATAATCACTAAATTAACCAACAAAGTTTTATATTGTGGTGTCGTTGAGAAATGTTAAATATATTATTAAAATTTATTTTTAGTCTATGTAAAATAATCATTTTAATTTTTATTTTTTAAATATAAAAAATTATTATACACAATTTTTTAAATATATATAATACTGAATTTGAGTCTTTCATTCAACTTACATTTAACGAGTTATTATTTTACTGACCGTTAGATGTAAATTAAATAAAAGGCTTAAATCGAGATCGAGTGTAAGAGTTTTTAGACTTACACTAATGTGAGAAGATTTTTTTTTTCTCTCTCTATATATATATTACCAATTTCTATATATTAAAAGAAATAAAATTCACTTATTTAAAGTATACACATTTTTTTATATATTTAATAATATTATTTATTTAAATTTTATTATATCACAATAAGTCAAATCAGATCATACTGGAAGATTAATTTTTTGTTTGAAAATTTAGGCTATGTTTAAGAGTTGTATTTAGGAGGGGAGGAGTTAGGAGAGGTTAATCTTATTTGAAAGTTATTGTTGCAACCTAGTGGTCGCAACGGTACGGCAAAAAACGTTTTCAAATATATCAGAGGAGTCGCCACCAAAGTTTATTTTAAGAAAACCTTGAAAAACTTTTTAAAATATTATGATCTTTGAAACAAAAAATGAGTTCGGGAGTCATTTACGTGTGTGGGAGAAGGTATTAGCACCCCACAACGTCCGTTTAAAACAGTTACCTAAAATTAATTGTATAAATTTATTTAAATTCTGAAAAATATTTATTTAATCCTAAACATTAATTATTTTTATTTTAGAAGAAGAAATATTATTTATTGAGATATTATTTGGGTTATTTTAAAAATTATTTTGACTTGACAGGTACGGTTCCCGCTCCTACGTATCCCCAGGTGCAATGAGGAACTCAAAGCCACGTAGTTCTATCTAAAAATTATAAAATTAATTGATTATAATTAAGTTTAGTAAAAAAAAAATTATTTTGAAATTAAAATTATTTTCATAAAATTATAATGTTTAGGATACAAGATAACGCGGTTATACATGTACCGTACGAGAAACAATACAGAAAGTGAATGAAGATCACACAACTATATTGCAAATCGTTAAGAAATATTTTATTCGTAAATGAAGTATTTGAATTTGAATTTTGATTATGATTAAGATAGTATAAGCTATACATAAACCTCTTATAATTTATTAGACTATCGAAGGCAATATAAATTACACATCGATATTATAGAAATTTGTATAAATAAGTAAGGAAATGTTAGTGTTTTTAATTGATCAAAATTAGAAATATGACTTAAGAACCCAAGGTAATGTTGGCACACATTGGTTCTAATAATTTATGACGCGTAAAGGTAGAGTTTCTACACATTGGCCTTATAAATTATTGCATTAAATAAATAATTTTTATTTAAATCGATTGATTAGTAAAATAGTAATCATAGGAAATATATTTTGATTGATTATTAAGATAAATTTCTAATTGATCAAAGATAACATATGATAAATTAATATTGTTTAAAGTCTCGGTAATATAGGTACATGTAGATTTTATCAATTTATAACACACAATAGTAGAGAAGCTACATATTAGTATTATAAATTGATGCAATTATATGATTATTCATAAAGATAAATTAGAAATAATTCATTAGCCATTAAAAATTTGAAATCATGCAATATAAAAAGGATTAAGACATAAATAACTAAATAGGATGAAAATAATAAAATAACATAAAAATATGGTGAGAATAAATAGGATTGAAAAAGTTAAAATTCATTATGTCTAAGTCAATTTTAATCATTTTTTATTATTATCATTGCTAAAAAAATTAATAAGTGGAAGTAAGAGAACTAATATAAAAATAAAATAAAATAAAACTAAAAATAAAATATATTATTTAAGATAAACAAAAAAAAATCTAAAATATAATACTAATAATAATAATAATATCAACAACAAATGATAAACAGATGAGAACTTGCATTTTTAGTAGAAAGAGAAAAAATAATAATACTGTTTGGACCGAAGCATACAGCAAAGTATTTGGACCGAAACATAAGAAAATAAGATAAAAAAAAAAGAATAATATGATGACATTCACTTAATTCCAGCGTGTAGCGGCAAAACTTCGTTCCATCTTTTCAAATGGACCGAAGCATACAACAAGAAACAAAGTATTTGGACCAAAACATAAAAAATAAATAAGAAGAAAAAAAAGAAAAAAAAATAATATGATGACATTCATTTAATTCCAGCGTGTAGCAGTAAAGCTTCATTCAATCTTTTCAAATTTCAAATCAACTCATGTCAGGTAATATGGCATTATAAGAAAATAATAAAAAATAATAATAACAACCATAAAACAGAAAATGTCTCAAACTCTTCTATTCCTCTTTTTTACGAAACATTTTTTATTTACTCTTTTTTCATTCCTTGAATGCAATTTTGACAAGAAAAATTTCATTCATTATTTTTAGAGACATTTAGAGTTAGACAAAGGGAACACAGAGGAGGTACCTGGAACAGTAATAAGTTTTTTCCTTTTCGATTTCTGATGCCTTCTCCTTTTCTTGTTTCTTCTTTTTCTTTGCCCTGATTTTTTTGGATCCCTCCTTTTAGATCTCCTCTAAAAATTCTTTGTTCTCTTGAAAGCTCGTTACCTCCTCTTCAAAAAAAAATTTCAGAGAAAAATCCCCCCATTATTTTTTACTTCCATTTGGTCCTTTAGAGTTTATACAAAATGTAAAAAATCTGAGTTTTTTCTTTTTTCATGCTTAAATCGGTTTTTGATGTAAGGGTATGAGCTTGTATATTGCAGGTTTCTGTTTCTGTGAGCCAAACTTATTTTTTCCAAATTTTTTCATTTTTCTGTAAAATAATTTTATTTTATTATTTTATTTTTTAAAAAAATTTTGGAGGTAATCCCTGGGAGATAAAAAAAATGGTATTCATAGTTACTTATTAAGAGGTGAAGAGTTTGAGGATTTTTCTAAACCTTTAAAACCTTCACAACACTATTTTTTTTAGTTCTTCTAATATAAATTTTTTTCTCTCTCTCTTACTCTCTCACGAGTAGGATTCTAACATTTTTTAATTTTTTTGAATTTTTTCTTGCACTCACTAGGAGGACTGTTGAATGTTGACGAGAATGTTAGAGTTCAAAGCTGCTAGAGGCAAATTGGATTCAATAAAAAGGAGATATATGAATGAGACATCAACTAAAATAGGGAGGCTTTGCGAGGAATTTTCAAAATCAAAGTGAAATCGTGAAATCCTACGATTTGAGGGATTTTACGATCTAAATCAAAATTTTACAATGATTTTACTCAACCATAATTTTACCCACAATTTAAATCGGTAAAACTTCCAAAAATGTAAAATCATAGGATTTTAGGATTCAAATCAAAATTTTAACTACCTTGGGAATAAGTTCATCAAAGTTCTAATGCAAAGGAGCTGAATTTTAGA
The DNA here is from genome assembly GCF_003935025.1 of Abrus precatorius. Classification (NCBI taxonomy): domain Eukaryota; kingdom Viridiplantae; phylum Streptophyta; class Magnoliopsida; order Fabales; family Fabaceae; genus Abrus; species Abrus precatorius. The sequence goes on from NW_020874417.1 coordinate 12,841,304, forward strand.
TGATTTACCTGCATATAGTACTGCATTGTTAAGTTCTCTGGTTTCTCATAAGGTGAATGGCTTTGTTAAGGATAATATTTTAAGATGCTATGGCCTTGTTTGGATAAGCCTTTTGATAAGTACTTATGAAAAAGAAACTTATCATAGAAGTTCTAATGTGAAAAGTAACTTTCATAAAATTTCAATTTGTGTTTAGATGATAGTTGTACAAGTACTTATTTAAAATGATAAGTTGTGTTTGGATGAAATTTTACAAGTACTTTTAAATGATAAAATTACTAAAATGACATGTTTTTAGAAACTAACTAAAATATTAATAAAAATTCACAAAAATTATTCTCTTGTTTTTTTTTCCTCTCTCTCTCTTACTCTCTCAGGGGTAGGATTCTAATGAAGAATATTGGTAATTTGTTTGGTGAGGTTGAAGCACAAAAAGAAGATATGAAGCTTTTGCATGACAAGTTGAAAACACTAGACATAGAGGTGGGTATTTTGATTTGCTAAGTTGAATCATACAAGGTTCAAGTGAAAAAGTTTAAAATTATCTTTGCTTGTATATTTTTTTATTGTCCTTAGAAGATTAGTTGAATGTTTGTGATTCGGTTTGGATTTAGAGGAAATTATTATTCAATTTTATATTTTAGTTTGATACAATGTTTGATATTCAAATTACATTTTGTATTTATATATCAATCTTTAATGTTTGCCATAAAAATCACTTTAAATTATGAACAATTATACTCTTATTTCAATATATAGCCATTGAAAAAAAAGTAGTTTGTCGTAAGTAAATATAAGGTAAACTTTTACTCTAAGTATCTGAAATATGCATTTTGACTATAGTTATTTCTTAAATTTTGAAAATTAAAAATTTAGTCCCAAAACTGCCAGATGTTTAATCATGTTAGTTTTTGTCATTAAGAAACGTTAAAATTGAGTAGCAGAGTGATAATTTATTATGTAAAGTGACACGTGATAATTTATTTTGGACACAATGACATTGTTTTAAAAATTTTCAAAAATAGTTTATTTTTATCTTTGACTTTTGTAATTTTTGGGAATAAGGTCTTTTTCTCGTCTTTGTCTCGATCTTCTTTTATAGTGTTTGCTTTCCTTCCTTTGGTTAATGTGTAATGATGTTTCCTTTTTTCATGGGTGTTTCATGTGCCTTCTTCTATCATATTATTCTTACTCTTCCTCTCTCCATAATTCTCTCATTTTTTTTATCTAAGATTTTATCTTTTCTCTTTCAAATATAACAAGTTTAAGTTTTCACTAACCTATTCCTTATCCCTCAAACTCCTCTTTTTCTCTTTTTTTCTTTCCACTATCATCACTCACTAAAACTACTTTCAATAATCCACCTTCACACCCCTTACTTGCTTAAATCTCATTGCCCTCTCAGCTACTTCAATGTTGTCGCGCCTTCATCGTATGGTTCTTCAACAAATTTTGTCTTAACGACAGTGAGTGCCTCAACATTGTTTTAGACATTTGCTGAAACCTTCAGGCTTAAGGCTTGGATCTGGTGGTTTAGGTGGGAATACTCAAGGTAAAAGAGCTTTGCAATGATGGATAGAAGAAAGGAAGAAGACGTTATGGAAGAAAATAAAGTAGAAGACAAAAAATAAACTTTATTGCCTAAAAATTACAAAATTTAAGATAAAAATAAACTATTTTAAAAATTCTAAAACAATGTTATTTTATTTATAAAATAGACTATTACTTATCATTTTACATCATAAGTCATCATTTTATGACTCAATTTTATCATATTTTAATAACAAAAATTAGTATGATTAATAATTATTAATTTTATATATTTTATGAATTAAAGTTAATATTTACTTGTTAAATATATAGTATACTAACATACCAGTATTGTTTAGCCGTCGTAAACAGTAGAAAAATAAATTAAAAAAATGTTTCATAATATTACATATTTCTTCGTATATTGTTGTATTAAAGAAATTATAGACTATTATTTTTATTTTTATTTTTTGGTAAAAGTCACTTATTCTTATTCCAATACAGTATATTGCCCATTGTTATAAATCATATAAAAGTGGGAGGTTGTTATGATTCAAGATGCAAAATTTCTTTCTAATCTTTTCAAAGCAAAGCTAATACTAAACATTCATCAAACCATTATAAAAGTGTAAATTTAAATTCTAGTTCAAGTCTGAATAACAGACACAGTAGGCACTAAATGTAAAATATCAATTAGAGAATTATATATTTTCTATCTCAGAATAAATATAACAATAATTATTTATCAAACTGAAATGCTCTTATAAACTTAATTTAAAAGAGAACATTGTCAACCATTCTGGACTATATTTGTGGTGCCAAAATCTGTCCAACCAAACTAACTGAAAGCTGAAAATAATTTAAACAAAAACCGATCACAACACACAGTATTCCTTTCTTACCTACAAATTAACTAATAATATTTTTTAATTTAGAAAGTTCTTCTAATCACTTCATCTTCCATCTTGTTGCGTGGTTTAAGAATGAGATTAAGGGTAATCATCACCCTTGTAGCATCACTAACTTGCTAACAAAGATAAGTGGTTAATAAATATCATTTAATAACAAAATGAAAAAAAAAAAAAAAAAAAAAAAAAAAAACTGAAATACTATGTTATTTATTATATCCTTTCCCTTACTTATTTCTATTAATTTTTGTGAATATATTTTGCAATTTTGATCATTTGAATAATTGTGCAGGAAATTCTAGACAAACTTTATGAATTTTTGGCTCTTTGAAAAAATATGAACTGAGAGTAACCACTCTCAGATACCAGAGTAATCACTCCAAGGAGCTGGTTTCAAGGGATAGACCAGAGTAACCACTTTCAGATATCAGAGTGATCACTCCAGAAGCCCTAGACCCCAAGTCTCTGCGCGTAAACACTCTCAGAAATTAGAGTAATCACTCCAGAGATGCCCAGACTCAAAGTGCATGCGTGTATTTACTCTCAAAAGTGAGAGTAATCACTCCAGAAAGGGAAAAATCTAAAGTTACTACACGTAAACACTCTTGTTTAAAGAGTGATCACTATGAGGCCATGTCAGACTTAGTATATATAGATTTTTAGAAATTAGGGTATGGATCTTTTTATAATTTTAGATTCTTTGCCACTTTTGGGAGCATTCTGCAGAGCTTGAGATCCTTGGGTGACAGCCAAGAGCAATTTTAGGGTTTGATTTACAATTTTCTTTTCAATTTCCTTTAAACTCTTGCATTGATGTCATTGAATTCCTTTATCTTTCTTCTTAACTTTGTAAGACCCATCCTCATGGAGGGCTAAACTTTCTTATAATCCTTAGTGAGTTCATGGATTCTTGAATTCCTGGGTATGAATGTCAATATAATTTCCTTTCCCTCATGAATTTACATTTCCCAACTCTTTGAATTGAATTAATGTTTGAATGAGGAGGACATTGCTTAATTAACCCTAATTCGTTTTAATGAAATTCGTAACTTAGTTTGCTTAATCTTAAGTTAATTTCTAAAGTAGCGTTATCTTGGGGATGAGAGATTTGAGCCCATATAAATTGCTTAATTCGTATGGGAATCTAAGGTTAATTCATGCTTTTTGAGTTACCCTAATTCAGAGGAAGAGGAAAAGTATTGAATCTTGAGAGGGATAAGGATAGAATTGTATGAACAAACTAAGGATTGCATATTTCATTGATTGGATTCATTAATTTCATCACTTGCCTTTACATTAAAATTGGAATCACACAAAACCTCCTTGTTTTAATTGCTTTCATAGTAAATGTTCACAACATGTTCAATGTATGTTACAAACTAAAGTCTTTGGAGACAACCTAGGTTTGCACCCTAGATTACATAAATTTTTTTGCAAATTTTGATGAAGGTTAATGACAAATCTTTTTGCAAAACAAAATGAAAACTTATCGTTCATTAAATTGGCGCCGTTGCCCGGGACTTTGGTGTTGATTTTGCATTGAACTTGTTAGTTGTTCTGTTTTAGTGCTCTGTTTTCAATTTTTCTGCACTATTACTCTGTTTTTGTTGCATAATTCTGCAGAATTAGTGAGAGTATGTTACGTTTTTCATGCCATATGTTTGCAACATCTTTCTGTTTTGCTGTTTAGTGTTAATGCTTCATTTTACTGCACATAGACATTAATTTTCTGCATAATTGTCATCTGAATTTTTCTGCATTTTTACTGTTTCATCTAGTTTACTTCTTTTCATTCCTTATAGTCAGTTTCTAGTGCATGACCAGATCGAATCCCAGAGACTTGTATCCACTTGACCCAGAGATTGATAGGACATTTCATAGTAGAATTAGAACACATAGGGATAGTTTTGAACATTTTGAGGAATCTTCATCTCCTTCATCTATCTATTCATCACCTCATTCTTTAGAATCTGAATTGAAAAAATGGCTGACAATGAAAGAACATTAAAGAAACTGGCTGCACCAGATGTAACATATCAAACTTTATGCATACAGTATCCTGACATTGATGCTCCTTTTGTTCTAAAAATTGGACTAATACACTTGTTGCCAAGATTTCATGGCCTTGTAGGTGAGGATCCGCATAAGCACCTCAAGGAGTTCCATATTGTTTGTTCAACCATAAGGCCACAAGGTGTGCTTGAGGAGCATGTCAAATTAAAGGTTTTTCCGGTCTCTCTGATGGATGCAGCCAATGATTGGCTCTACTATCTCCCTCCAGGATCTATTGCTAGTTGGGACAACTTGAAGAGACTTTTCCTGGAGAAAATTTTCCCAGCATCAAGAGTTGCGTCCATAAGAAAGGAAATATGTGGGATAAGGCAACTTGAAAGAGAGACCCTCTATGAATATTGGGAAAGATTCAAGAGGTTGTGTGCTAGCTGCCCTCATCACTAAATTAGCGATCAATTGTTGATCCAGTACTTCTATGAAGGACTGCACCCTATGGATCGAAGCATGATAGACGCCGCAAGTGGAGGGGCGTTGGTTGACAAAACTCCAATTGCAGCTCGAAATTTGATAGAGAATATGGCTGACAACTCACAACAATTTGCAACAAGGCAAAATTCTTGTGTTACCAGAAATGTGAGTGAAGTTCAAGTTGCTGAGCCCAGTAAGATAGAACACAAGCTTGATGAATTGGCATCCATGGTGAAGCAATTAGCTTCTATGCAAAAGAGTGCTGCTGCATCTTCACCTCCTCCACCACCCATTCCAGCCATGCTGTGTGGCATTTGCTCAGCTACAAACCATTACACTGATAGCTGTCCTACACTGCAAGAGTCTGATATTCTAGAAGGTAATCCTCAGGCTTATGCTGCAAATATTTATACTAATAAATTTCCTTTTCCAAATTCGCAGCAGCAGCCCAATTGGGATCTATCTTCCAATAGATATAACCAAGGCTGGGGGAACCATCCAAATTTGAGATGGGAGAACAATTCTCAATAGCACAACCAGCAGCAAGGCACTCAATATCAAGCACATCATGCTGGCCCAAATAGATCCCATCAATCTCAACATCAACCAAAACAAGCCCAGCACCATCATCAACCATCTTCCTCACAACCAAGTGCATCCCAAAAAAATGAACCGTCACTGGAGGAGCTCATGAAACAATTGACCATGAACAACATCACTTTCCAGCAAAGAACTGAGGCTAGTATTAAGACTTTGGAGAACCAAATGGGACAACTAGCCTCATCTCTGAACCAGATGCAATCTCCAGGTTCACGAAACCTCCTTGCACAAACTGTAGCAAATCCTAAAAATGTGAGTGCAATCATTCTGAGATCTGGAAAGGTGATGCAAGAGCCCACAGTGTCCAGAGAGAAAGAAGACCCAAAATGTGCTCCATCTACAATTGATCTAAATGGAGAGGAAAAGGTTCAAGAACAACCAGAACCTACATCTGCCCAACCAAAGGTGACAGAAAATGTTGATAGACCAATTCCTCTCCAATTTCCTTAGAGAGTTATCTAGCCAAGCAAAAAGATTGAAGAGACTGAGAAAGAGATTTTTGAGACCTTCTGAAAGGTAGAGGTGAACATACCTCTACTAGATGCAATCAAGCAAATACCTAAGTACGCTAAGTTCTTTAAAGACCTATATACCCACATGAGGCGTCTTAAAGGTAATGAGAAGGTAAATATGGGTAGGAATGTTTCTGCACTCTTTGAAAAACAAAGGTCCACAATGCCTGAGAAATGTAAGGACCCTGAAACATTTACTATCCCATGCATTATTGGTAATAATAGGATTGAGAATGCCATGCTAGATTTAGGAGCATCTATAAATGTCATGCCATTGTCCATTTTTACTTCACTGTCTCTTGGCCCTCTGTAGCCTACAGGTGTGGTTATTCAGTTAGCCAACAGAAGCATAACAAACCCAGCTGGGATTGTTGAAGATGTATTAGTTAGAGTGAATGATCTCATCTTTCCAGCCGACTTTTACATTTTGGACATGCAAGAAGGAGAATCAGTGAAGGGTGCAACACCAATCATTTTGGGAAGACCGCAAGAACAAAAATTGATGTGCACGCTGGGACACTCACTATGGAGTTTGGAGACAGCATTGTGCGCTTTAACATTTTGGACGCCATGAAGCATCCATTGGAAGAACACTCTATTTTTCAAATTAACTTGTTGGATGATTTGATAAATGATCAATTTTCTGAATTTTTAGAAGAAGATTTTGCTCTTAATTTTTCTGATTTTATAGACAATTCCATTTGTGAATACTGTAATAATTCTTTTGTATGTGGTAATTGTATTTCAAACTTCTTGAATATAAATTCTGCAACTTCTGTTTTTGAGGAAATTGGAAAATCAATAGAGTAAGAATGTGATGTTTTGAGTTTAGTAAGTACAATTGAATCTAACCCCTTTGACTTGAATGTTGCAGAAACTTCTTCTACTGAAAGTGCCAAGTCATTTCCCTCTGTGGAGCAGTCTCCTACACTAGAGCTTAAACCATTGCCAGAGCATCTGAAATATGCCTATTTAGAGGAAAATGAGAAGCTCTCAGTGATAATCTCCACCAAGCTGAATATTGATCAAGAGGAGGAGCTCTTAGAAGTGATAAGGAGGCACAAGATGGCTATAGGCTAGACTTTTGCTGATATTCCTAGAATCAGCCCCTCTCTTTGCATGCACAGAATATTGTTGGAGGAGGGTGCTAAACCAGTGAGGCAGCCTTAGAGGAGGGTAAATCTCATCATTTTAGATGTAGTGAAGAAGGAAGTCACCAAGTTGCTGTAAGCTGGGATGATCTATCCTATATCCGATAGCACTTGGGTCAGCCCGGTCCAAGTGGTTCCCAATAAATCTGGTTTCACTGTGGTGAAGAATGAAAAAGATGAGTTGATACCCACTAGAGTCCAGAATAGTTGAAAAGTCTGTATAGACTACAGGAGGCTTAACCAAGCGACCCGGAAAGATCACTTCCCATTGCCTTTCATTGATCAGATGTTGGAAAGGTTGGCTGGTAAGTCTCACTATTGTTTTCTTGATGGTTTTTTCGGTATTATTTTCAAATTTACATAGCACTTGAAGACCAGGAAAAAATCACTTTTACATGTCCTTTTGGCACTTTTGCCTATAGGAGAATGTCGTTTGGCTTGTGCAATGCTCCAAGCACATTTCAAAGATGCATGCTCAGTATTTTTTCTGATGTAGTGGAGCATTGCATAGAAGTCTTTATGGATGATTTTACTGTATATGGCCCATCTTTTTCTGCATGTTTGGTTAATTTAGAAAAAGTTTTGAAAAGATGTATTGATACTAACCTTGTACTAAATTTTGAAAAATGTCATTTCATGGTAGAGCAAGGTGTAGTATTAGGCCATATCATTTCTGAAAAGGGAATTGAAGTAGATCCCACAAAACTTGATGTTATTGCACAACTGCCTTACCCCTCTTGTATTTGAGAGGTTCGTGCTTTTCTTGGCCATGCAGGGTTTTACAGGAGATTCATTAATAACTTCTCCAAAATTGTCATTCCCCTGTCTAAGCTTTTGCAAAAGGAGGCTGAGTTCAATTTTGATGAAAAGTGCAAAGAAGCGTTTAATATGCTTAAGGAAGCCCTAACGATCACACCCATCATCCAACCTCCAGATTAGACCACACCATTTGAATTAATGTGTGATGCATCTAATTTTGCAGTGGGGGCTGCATTGACACAGCAGGTTGGTAAGTTTCCTCACATCATTTATTATGCTTCTAGAACTTTGGATCCATCACAATCTAATTACACTACAACTGAAAAAGAATTGTTGGCCATCATTTTTGCACTGGACAAGTTTAGATCATATCTGTTAGGGTCAAAAGTTGTGGTTTTTACTGATCATTCTGCTTTGAAGTACTTACTGAAAAAGACAGATTCTAAGCCTCGGCTTATAAGATGGATGCTTCTACTTCAAGAGTTTGATCTGGAGATCAAGGATAGGAGCGAAACACAAAATCTGGTAGCTGACCACCTGAGCCGGATTGAGGGAGTTCCTAACCCTATTCCAATCTTAGATGACTTTCCTGATGAACAACTCTTAGAGTTGTATGCTTCACAGGCACCTTGGTACGCTGACATTGTTAATTTTCTTGCTGCAGGAGTTTTTCCAGCAGGTGCACCAAAAGTTAAAAAGGATAAGATAAAGAGTGATGCCAAACACTATGTTTGGGATGACCCTTATTTATGAAAATTCTGCAGTGACCAAGTCATTAGAAGATGTGTGTCTGATGAAGAGATCCCATCCATATTACAGTTCTGCCATGCCTCAGCTGTAGGAGGTCATCAAGGACCCCAGAGGACTGCAAGAAAAGTATTGGATGCAGGACTGTATTGGCCCTCCATTTTCAAGGATTCATGGCAAGCATATTCCACCTGCGAAAGATGCCAAAGAGCAGGCAAAGTGATTACCTGGAGACAGGAGATGCCCTAGCAACCCATCTGTACTGTGACATCTTTGATGTCTGGGGTATTGATTTTACGGGACCATTCCCTTCCTCTTTTGGTTTTCTGTATATACTTCTTGTTGTTGATTATGTCTCAAAATGGGTGGAAGCTAAAGCCACAAGGACTAATGATGCTAAAGTTGTTGCAGATTTTGATCGTAGCAACTTGTTTTGTAGGTTTGGAATCCCTAGAGCCATCATTAGTGATCAAGGAAGTCACTTTTGCAATAGGACTATGGAAGTCTTGTTGAAGAAATATGGAGTTGTGCACAAAGTTTCCACTGCCTATCACCCACAGACAAATGGGCAGGCTGAGCTCTCCAATAGGGAAATCAAGAAAATACTTTAGAGAGTAGTGCAGCCCCATAGAAAAGATTGGAGCCGCAGGCTTGATGATGCCTTGTAGGCACATAAAACAGCATTTAAGACACCCTTGGGAATGTCACCATACAGGCTGGTCTATGGAAAAGCCTGCCATCTGCCAGTTGAAGTGAAACACAAAGCTTATTGGGCAGTAAAGACTTGCAATGTCCATTATGACTCAGCTGGAAAGCAAAGGAAATTAAAGCTGCAAGAGTTGGAGGAACTACGTCTGGAGGCCTATGAGAACTCTAGAATTTACAAGGGAAAGACCAAACAATACCATGACAAGAAGATTTCAAGCAAAGAGTTCTACGTTGGTCAAAAGGTTCTTTTGTTTAATTTTCGTCTTAAACTCATGCCTGGAAAGCTCAAATCAAGGTGGCTTGGACCCTTCACTGTTACAAAGGTATTCTCTCATGGTGCAGTGGAAATCATAAGTGACTCCACTAGTAAAAGCTTTACGGTGAATGGACACCGGTTGAAGCCATTCTTGCAAAATTCAGTTACCTTGGAAGAAGTTGAGGAGATTGAACTGTACTCACCATGCACAAATCTCTCCTACAACCTATGGTCTGAATAATCTACTTCATGCGTCAAGCTAGTGACGTTAAAGAAGTGTTGTGTGAGAGGCAACTCACAAAGATCTTAGGAATTTTAGTTATTTTTCTGCAATAAATGCTGATTTTACATTTGAGCCTCTCTATTTTGATACTTCCTTATCTTGGTACCTTGTTGCATCAACTAACATGGTTTTTTCTGCATAATTCTCATTTTTGCAGAGTGAGATTGTAATTGTGTGGGCTAAATGCTGCATAAAGTCAAGGAAGTTTAGATGCAGTAAGATGGTAAAATTTTTTCAGGCTTAAGGCAATCAATCCCTTTGGTAAGAAAACAAAAGATCATCTTGAAAGTAAGCACTTTCTGAACAAAAGTAATCACTTTCAATTCTAACTTGCATATTCACTCTCTGTAGTGAGCACTCTCACATTTAATAGTGATTACTTTCATTGCATGTAAGCCCAAGGTGATGCACGTGTTCACTCTTAAAAAGTCATAATGAACACGCCCAAGCATTTTAGCACAGCGCCCAGGGTGAAGTTTCAGGAGTGTTTACTCTTGAAAAGTTGACAGTAAACACGCGTAGAGCTTATTACCCACTTTGACCCTGAAGCTTCTGGAGTGTTTACTCTTGAAAAGTTGACAGTAAACACGCACAGAGCTTATTACCCACTTTGACCCTGAAGCTTCTGGAGTGTTTACTCTTGAAAAGTTGACAGTAAACACGCACAGAGCTTGTTACTCACTTTGATCTTGGGTGCCTCTGCAGTGTTTACTCTTGTAGAGTTGACAGTAAACACGCGCAGACTTGTTCCTATTTTTGCACTTAAATGCCTTTGGAGTATTCACTCTTAAAAAGTAGAGTGAACATGCACAGCTCATATGCACCAAAACCTTGTGCGCGTGTTCACTATTAATTTTTTAGAGTAATCACTCTGGCCACACACACACACACACACACACACACACACACATATATATATATATATATGTATATATATAGTGCTCACTCTCACACACACTCTCACCCCAATTCTGAACATTTCTCACTGCCATTCTCAAATTCCTCCCCTTCCCTCATTCGTATTTGGTTTCTCACCCCAAAGGTTCAATTTGCTCACATCTTTTTCGTAACCTGCACATCCAATTCAGGTAATTCTTAACTTTTATTTCCTGGAATTAGGGTTCTTGCTATGAAATTAGGGATTTCAATTTCGCAATCTCTTGGATTGCAATTGTGTGTTTTGATTTGTAATTCCATAAGTGTTTCTGCATTTAAGACTTAATGGAACCAGTTAATTGCGTTTAATTGCTACACTTTAGACATTTTAAACCCTAGGGTAGTTGCCCTGTGCACCCAGAGTACTCACTTTGGATGTTCTGAATTTAGAACTTTTTGGACTGAAATTGTTAAATTGCAGAAGTTATTACTTGGATGTTTAGGTGATTGAAAGATGAATGGGGCACTTCATTTGATTGTTTTGCTGAATTGAGAAGTGCTGCCTTAAGAGTAGCCACTCCCATTTGCAAGAGTTTTCACTTTGAGTGTTCTACTATGCTAATGTTTACATAGTTCAACTAGGATGTGTAATTTTTAATTTTTGATGCATTTCCTGAATTCACTACCAATTACACAGTTCCCTTGTGTTATTCTAGTTGTTTTGGCAGCAAATAAGCCTTATAATGATAATTGCCATAATCATGTTGCTGGAAATATTTCTCCCATCACAATGTGATATTTTGGGATTCTTTGCTGTCTTTAATGTGATAAATTGTTATCATTGCTGCACTTTTATTATACACATTCACTCACCCTTGCTGCATGATCATACACAGCATACACCTTATTTTTAATGCTCTGCATATTGAGAATGGTTACTCTCATGTCCACAAATATGCCCTGAGTTAGAGTAGTTATTAGATACTTCATTCTATCTACTTAAACTCATTGTTTTTGTTACCTGTTGCACCAATTCAACCTCTAATAAGCACATTTTTCAGCATTTCTATTCACTCTTGTCATTTTCCATATTGTCACACTCTGTTAGATTGCTGCTGAGTAACACTTACCAGAGTTAAATCTCAAAGTAACTACTATCTATCATTTCTTATATTGGGCATTTAGGTGCATAATCCTCATTTTGCAATTGCATAACACTATCTGTTCACTCTCATGCTCAAATGCATTCACTGATTGTGTGTACAATTTCTGAAGCATGAATACTCACTTTGAACCTTCATCCACATGCTTAGCCTAGTTATTTTTGAAATCTGGTGCATAATACTTGTCAGGACTAGGTTCTAGAGTGATTATTGTGTGCCATGATCATCATTTTGCCATGTTCTTTACTGCATATGTATAGCATATCTGCCACCACACATGCAGCAGCTATTCTACACATTATTTCTTGTTAAGTCTGCCTTTTTGAACTGATATGCTTTAACCTTTCTGCATAAATTGTTGTTGTCCTATATCCAGAGTAGTTACTGTCATTCTGCATAGTGAACACTTTGGTAGCACAACACCTCGCAGTGCACACTCTGACATCACTTAAACTGTGAATCTGCTAAGTCAAATTTAATACTTGTACCTGCCTCTTTCTATAACCAACTCACTATTTCTCTTTATTTTCTAGCAGCAACATGGCCAATACACCTAGGAAGACCACCCCTAGAACCAAGAGAGCCAGAATTGCTGGAGCTTCATCATCTAGACCCCCTCCTGCACAGGACCCGAGGTTTCGATCATTAGCCCATGAAGAATATTTCAGAACCAACATCCTGCGAAGGCAGATAGTGCATGATCATAATTTTAAGATCAAGGAGGGCACATACACTCAATTTCAGGAGGAAATTCAAAGAAGGAGCTGAGATCTGTTTACCACTTGTGCTGGAAATGGGTGAAAGAAGATCACCCAAGAATTTTATGCTAATGCAATGAGGGTGAAAGGAGACCAGCTGGCCCTCAGACACACCATGGTGTGAGGTGTGGAAATTGATTTTTCTCCATCCAACATTTAGAGGGTTCTGAACATACCTCCAGTGGAGAGGAGAGCTGGATAGCTTGATTTTACCACATTCAGCTATCTAGAAGAGAAGGACTACAAGCCTATACTCCAAACCATCTGTAAACCAGGAAAAAATTGGAAGTTTGACATGCAGCTCATGCCAAAGAATCTGACCACCAAACACCTCCTTCCACCAGCCAAGATGTGGAGCATCTTCTTGCTGAGCTCCTTCATGCCAATACGTCATTCCTCTACATTGGCTGTCAAAAGAGCTGAGCTTATATATGCTCACCCTCTGTATTGTTTCTCGTAGAGCACATGTATAACTGCATTATCTTGTATCCTAAATATTATAATTTTATGAAAATAATATTAATTTCAAAATAAATCTTCTTTTACTAAACTAAATCTTAATCAACCAATTTCGTAATTTGTAGATAAAATTACGTGGCTTTGAGTTCCCTATTGCACCTGGGGATACGTAGGAGCGGGAGCCAGACCCGTCAAGTCAAAATGATTTTCAAAATAATTTGTTTTAGGTATCCATTAACATTTTAACAAATAATTTGTCTTCTTTTAAAATAAATAATAAAAATAATCATTGTTTAGGGATTAAATAAATATTTTTTAAAATTAAAATAAATTTACACAATTAATTAAGGTAACCATTTTTTAAATGGACGTGGTAGGGTGCTAATACCTTCCCTACACGTAAATGACTCCTGAACTCATTTTTTGTTTCAAAGATGGTATTATTTTAAAGTTTTTTCCAAGATTTTCTTAAAATAAACTTTGGTGGCGACTCCTTTGATTAATTTGAAAACTTTTTTTTTCGCTATACCGTTGCAACCGCCCGGTTGCGACAGATGGTGACTCCACTGGAGACAGTTTTAGAGAGTCAAGCCTTTAACAATTGATTGTACGAATTTGTGATTATTTTGTTTCTATTTGTTTAATACCTTTCTCTTTTCTTATTCATTTGAATTAATTGTATTATATGTCTTTTATTCGATAAATTACAGGAAAAAGGAAACTTTTTGGACCCCTTCTTACTTAGGCGAGAACATTGAAAAAAGCTTGAGAAACTACTATTTAATATTTTTGCCCAAGCGAGATAGTAGCTCGCTCAAGTGTGAGTTTGCCCACTGAAGTGAGAATGCACGAGTGTGAAAGGTATTTAAGAAACTTTCAGCTAGAAAACTTGCATTACAATCTAAGTTACCATTTTCTCTCATTTCTCTTTAAACTTTCACTTTCTTTCCTCGGAGATATCTCCTCTAAACTCCGAATATTCTTTGAATCTAGACTTGTACATTCAATCTAACTGACTCCAAATAAGATTTATGGAGCTTAGTTCTCCAATCTCTGTTCTTTTACCTTCACTTTTTATTTTCTCAAAAGTGCTATATTTTGTGATGTTTTAGGAAGGTTTCTGTTCTTTGAACGATATTCTCCATAAATCCCCTTCCAATACTTCATCTTAAGGTAAGGAGAGCTCTTTTTCGCCATTACATATAGTGTATATTTTCATGCTCATGAGATTATTGTCATGTATTCTTTATTATGTGTGAAAGGCATGTTTGAATGATATTTATCTGTTCTAGAAAATTGATGATATATGTTTGGTTGGTTTTGAATGGTTGTATTATGTATCATAATATATATAGCATGAACTTAGTCTAGAAGTGTTTTACTAAGCACAATCTTTTATCTAAATGATGAGAATGAGATGAAAGCAAGTGTATAATAAGTACAAAGTAATGAAAGAGATTAGTGTAAATAGTTACAAAGATACACTTGGGTATAGAGTTCAGAGATGATTAGAAAATTTGGAGAAAACATAGGGTGATGAACGACATTCACGTATGTGTACACACTCTTTCTGAAAGTAAATGCATCACATGATCTCACACTTGTTTCCTGACTAGATTTCTAACTATATCTTTGCTAAGGGGCCCGTTATTATATATGTTATATCCGTGTGCAAGGATTATCAGATAACTATTTACCTATCTGTGTAAGACCTCCTGAAGTGCTGGAGGCATTGAGAATACCTGTGATTACAGTGCACGAGAAGTGAGTATTTGAGAGAGAGAGAGAGAGAGAGAGAGAGAAATGTAGTGGTTTTGTGATTAAGTATGTATGTATTGTAGAAATTGCTTATGTATATGTTTTGATATTTGATGTGGCATGATTTTCCTTTAAATTGTGAACAAGTTTATGTTATAATATTTAATAGTGAAATTGCATTATATTTGATGGTGAGATATATGCCCATCCTTACTAAACATTTCAGAGAGTAAGGATGACTGAATCACAAGGAGGGATTAGACTAATAGATTACTATGTAAATTGTAGGATAAACTATGTATTTAATGAATATCAACGATTTTGTTATCTTAAATTTGTTGTAGACTGTGATAATGTATCAAGTAATGTTTGTACTTTGGAAATGAATCTAAACTATAGTGTGCCTGTAGACTTTTCTGTAAATAATAGGATTCTCCACACCCTAAGTATACATGTTTATAGAGAGACAGTCAGGACTCCAACATTTGCGAATTATTTATATACTTTCCTGAATCATGATCTCTTTAGAAGACCGACCCAGTTGACTATTGAGTGAGTAACAGATGTTGAGGTCGAGACTGATTCTAAAGATCTTGAAGAGTTGAGATAGAGCTGACATGAATATAACGACTAGGACTGAGTCTTCAGTGATTTGTGTGTGGATAGAAACTGCTCTTAAAACTTAGTTTATTTTAACATTGTAATTATGTATTCTAAGTCCTAATATATTTTAATAATAATTTGTAAATATTGAACTCATATATGTAATGAAATTTAGTTATGTAAATTTAATTGTTATGATACAATTTACATTTCGTTATTCCTGACACTTTTGTAATTTTTCACGAATAAACTTATCAACAGAAAAATTTTAATTTTATCACTTCTTTTACAATAAATTTATTTTATTTTTTTTACCTTATTATAAATAATATGTACATTTTCAAATAAAAAGTTAAGAGTGTTGCACTTCTTATCTTTCAAGAATCAAATTAAAAGTTTACGTAATAAAGAAAAGTCAATAATATTATAAATAACACAATTACTAATTAAAAAAATAAGTCACATTGAGGAGCTGATTTTAATAATTTTTTTTATAGATTAAATTGAAGGACTCTTCATCTATTAGATATTAAAATGAACATAGAACACATATTTAATGATTAATTTTAATATTCAAAAACTAAATTGAGTCCCTTTTCGTTTCTCTTAAACTGGATTAAAATTTTACTCACTGAAAAAATAAAAGTCAAACAATATAATAAATAACATAATTACCAATTAAGAAAAGATGAGTCGCAATAAAATGACAAGTTTATTATTTTTAAGTAAAAAATATTTAATCATAATATTATTTATATACTAATTAATAACATTTATTTTAAAATAATAAATACTAATAATTAATATCATGTTTAGTGCCTTATCTTGGTCTGACCTTAGGATTAAGGGTGGGGATTTGCAATTGGCAATGGTAGGGTTTAGTTGTATTTAGTTACTGAAATCCAAAACCAAAGCAAACTGACTATATTAAGGGCTGTTTCCTTTCAGAAAATATTTCCTGTTTCTATTTTTTATTTTTATTTTTTGGGAGTTTTCATTGTCAAATTTTTAAGATTTAAACCATGTGTTTAGTTTGGCTTTTTATTTTCTGTTTTTAAAAAATATTAAAAATGCAATTGATTTAACTATTTCTTACAATGGATTTATACATTTTTATATAAAGTATAAAAATTAACCATTGATATATTATTAATAAACAATTTTCAAAATAAAAAAATTTACAATACATATATCTTTACTAATGCCAATTTTATTACACTGTTTATTTAACAAGTTTAAATATTTTTATTATTGCGTCTTAAGACTCAAAAATAATAAAAACATAATACAAATATAACTATGATTTAGACCCATGCACACATTTTTTTAATATAAATTATTAATCTTGTATATATTAAAATTTTATACTCTTATTAATTTTATCTTATTTAATTGATTATTCTAATAATGCGTATGTGTATTCCTATGTTTCAAACTTTATTATTAAAATATAAATATATAAAATTTTTAAAATAGTAACTACACGTGTAATAGTAAAAAAAATAAAAAAACAAACTATAAATATAAATTTTTTAAATTTATTTATTTATTAATTTATATAAATAAAATATATAAATTATTGTCGAAGGCATAAGCAATTAAACTTTCTCTTCAGTTTGTCTGTACCATAGTTTACTCTAATTTTATTGAACAATTTATTATTTATATATTCACAAATTAGATGTAAACTCTTATAATTATTTTTTACCCATTCATAAATTACTCAATGAAAACTTTTGTATTTTGGGTAGTCCATTTCATGACTTCTTTCTTCTCACTTTTTCCTCCCATTTTGTCCTAATAACTTTATATCAAGTAAACATATAAAAATATGAATTGCCATTAATTGATTTTGAAATAAATATGCTAAATAAATAAATAAATAAATTATAAGAAAAGTGATAATTTATTATTAAGACAACATGTTTCAAATTTTTTTCCAGCATAGTTTTGCTAATATTGAAAATAATTTTCTTGATTTCTTTCAATTTTTATTAACTATGCATTTTATATAATGATCAATCAACACAATTATTATTTTTGTAAGACTCATGTGCAAATGATAACATCCATATTATACCAAAATTGAATATTAGTTCAGGGGTGAGAATGTCATCAAAATTATACAAAAATAAAAAATCATATATCAAAAATAATAATGCCCATAAGAATTTTAACGACAAAAATTATATAAAAATTGAAAAAAAAGAATAGAGAAAAAAAAATACATGCATAACCTTACAAGAACGATGAAAGTAAGAAACTATCAATGTATTTCAACAAAAATAAAAATAAATTTATGGGACAAAAGGAAGAGGCAAGAGGAGGATAATGATGAACAAATTTAAAGAAAAAATAGGAGAAAAAAGAAGAAGAAAATTACCTATAACAACTAAAATCTGAGCAAGAAAGACACGAAAAAGTTCATAGTTGAGTGAAAAATACAAAGCGAGTGAATATAAAATGGTATAATTAAAATAGATGATATTTACAATGATTACACCGAATTTTTATTATTCTTGTTTTCAAGTATTTCCATTTTTAACAAAAATGTTGAAAACAAATTTTTTTCATTTTTAAATTTGGGCCAGATTTTGAAAATGTTTTGAAGAAAAATAATTTCTAAAACCCAACTAAATAAAGATCTTAATTTTTAGGTCAATTTTCACCATCTAATCATCGAGTAACTATGTGCGGGGAATCGAGTGATTTAAGCTGTTTTAACCTCCGATTCGCAACCTTTTTTCGTCTTCTTGTGCTCGTTTTTTGTAGGAACATTTTTGGCTAACCTTCCTTTGAGAATGGGAGGGAACATGAACGATTGTCATTTGCTAGTGAAAGCATTCACTTGGAAGCACAAACGGTGGAGCATGCATGATAGGAATGTCTCTGAACACAAATATCTTTCTGCTTACACCATGATTCTCTTCGTCTCATCTTCGTCTCTTTCCCTGTCGCAAGCTTAGTAACAAAATAAAGGTGATAAAAAGTCCCTCTGTTGACTCTTGCACCTTACACACATTTTAATAAAAATAAAGTAACTCTTTTTACATATAAATATGTTAGAATTATTATTGAAAAATTAGGGGTTTTAGTGTTCTTTAAGGTCAGAACAGATATAATCGACTTTTTTGCCCTTTTAAGGTTAATTTTAAAAGAAATTATCTACATAAAGTTTCATGGGAACAAATTCCCGGTCTGGGGTCGTGATTCACGTGGCAAGAGAATCATCTCTCTTCTGGACGACACAAGTGCTGACATGTCAAAATATGAGAGTGTCGTCTCCTAATGGGACGATACTCACCAGATCGCGCCACGTGTCATGCCACGAACTAATGTCGTCTTATTTGGGATGATTTTAGTAGTGCTCACTACAGAGCCGATTTTACTGCGACCCGTGGATAAAAATTTTGATACATTCTTTTATCCAAGTTAGAATCTGTATAAATATGACCATGGAGCTCGGTAAAAAATTGCATTGGCTTGGTAAGAGATAGGAAGTGTGCAGTAGGGATAGAAATCACAATTATAGCTCAATCAGGTTAGATTTTAAGCATTACAAATATATAATTTATTTTTAATAGTTATTAAGAATTTTTACTTTGCATAATAATATTTAAAATGCATCAGCAGGTGGTCTAATACCAAGCAAATCTTCCACAATTTGTGTCTTATCACCTTCTACAGCTGCAATCATTGCCTTTCCATCTATACGAAGCCCTGTCTGAATAGCAATGTCCTGAAGAGTTATAGTATACTCTCCAGGAGGCATGTGGAAGGTATATGTGTCTCTGACCTCCATCTTTCAACCAAGGCTGTAATAAGATGTCGATTAATAGGAAAGCATGTCAACTGAGCAACTCCAGCAAATCCAGCTAAGGTTAGATGAGGAAGTATCTCCACGGGAACTCCTTCCATGTCAGCCGGTATAAAGTGACTCATTCTCACCTTTAAAATTGGGTGCTCACGTCCATCCCAAATATGCTCCGATAGGTGAACAAACTGATACCTCAATAATGAACGATCCTCTGGGCCAGGATTTCAAACCCTACTCTGCGATGAAGATGATGCCATCTGAAATAAAATTTGTCAACTTCAACTGAAATTATGTACATTAAAATGAATAGATTAAATAAACATATAAGTTTATCATCTTATTTTTCATTACTACCTAATTTTTATTACAATTATTTAACTATAACAATAACAAAATTTCAAATTAACATAAAAAACTCTTTCATTTAATTATTATATTAAATAATTTTTAACAATTTAAAAACTTTTAAATATTAATTTACAATTATAATAAATAGCTATAAATGTAATTACATGCACTCAATTAAGTCTGATCAACAATTTTTTATTTACTCTAAATTTTAAAAACTAATTATTATTCTTACTACATCTAATATTTTTTTGTCACAAATTCTTTATTATATCTTAATTTATCATCAAAATATAAAAAATTATTATTTCTTTAGGGTCGTATAAAATTTTGCCCATTCTACTGCATTTCATATACTTTTTTTCTCATTACTATGTTTTTTATTTCTTTTTTCTGAACTGTATATCTTAATATCAAATTTTCTTTCCTCTTAACAATTAATTACTATAACAATTTAGGGTTTAGGGTTTATAACAATTTATCTTAATATCTTATAATTAAAATATATTATTGAATTACTAAAATTTAAATTTAATACATTCTTTAAATAACAAATTATAAATATTTAATATTATATTATACAATTTTTAATACCATTTATTTAAAATTTTAAATCATAAACTTTTAAGTAGATATGTAATGTTTTAAATATATTTGATGATATACTTATTATATTATTTATTGCTATTTTTTAATAAACTTATTTTTTAAAATATATTTATAATATAACTGTATATGCTATTTTTATCAATAGTTTTAATAAAAATATTGTGTTTACACAAATTCAAAAACTAAATATTATTTTTACTACTAACGTTATTTTTTGTGTCAACAAATTTTTTTATATATCAATCTACCATGCAAAGAACAAAATTCTTAATTTCTCTTACATTCATTATTTAATATTTTTACTGCATGTGAATATATATTTTTTCATTATCATGTTTTTTATTTTTTTTAACTATATTTATTTATATATATTTTTCTTTCCTCTTAATTTATCTATTTATTACAATCAAAATTTTTCTTGTTATTTAATAATTAAACACATATTATGGATTACTATAATTTATATTTAATACATTTTTAAACAACTAATTATAAAGCAATAACAATTATATTATACAATTTTTTATAGCACTATCTAAAATTTTAGCTAACAAAATACATAAATTAATTTTTTAAATATTTTAAAACAAAAAATTAATTGTGCACCTGTGTTAGACTGAACACAATATATATTCTCTTCTTCAGGAACTCCACTGACCACCACCAACCGTTACCCACTCACCCAAAAAATGCCCTGCACCATAATTTCAATGTAAAATGCAACCAATCTCATATTTAAAAACTAAACTATATTCGATTTATTATTTTCTTTACCTTATAATAATTTTTTCTTCCAATTTCTGAAAGCTCAGACTAAAAAACGTAGGCAATGCTATGGTTTTTTTCCCAGGACCCTTTCTCCCTTTCTGCAACTGAAACGCTAACGGAGAAGAATAAAGGAGGAAGAAGGAGCCGCGCCCAAACGGTCAAACTGCACCGCCACGTGGACCAATCACGGTTGTGTCGTCCCTGACGCAGGCGACACTGAAGACGGCTCTGTACCAGCCGACACTGAAGACGGCTCTGGAGTAACCGACACTGAAAACGCCTATCAATCAGCCGACACTCCTAAGATTTACACATGTGTCTCCTTTTCTTCCCCATCTGTTGATTGTTTTTGAATTTTTTTTTTTCGTTTAATTAGTGTCGTCCAGAAGAGGGACGACTCTCTTGCCACGTGAATTTTTCAACCCCAGAACGGGAATTTGTTCTCATGAAACCATATTTAGATAATTTTTTTTTTATAAAATTAACCCTATAATTATAGGGCAAAAAAGCCGATATAATCGGTTAAGAAAATTACAACTTCTTCCAACCGAATCAACCCCTTTAAATTTGAACATTAAATTTGAATTGACTTGTCCAGCCCACCAAGTTAGCATTTTTGAGCCTTTAGTTTGTGTAGTTGGGCCTTCGATTCTTGCCTATCCCAACCTAGGATAGTAATATGCATGACATGATTAGTAAGTCACGTTTCTTGCACACTAATTTTCTTTTTTAAACTTTCCGTAGTGTTAACTTCAGTATCAAGACCTTACTTTAATTATATTTTTTTAATAAATTTAATTAAATTTTTAACCTCTAAAAGTATCAGACTTTTTAGTCTTATATTAAACAAAAATACATGATTTTAGCCCATTAGAGATAAAAATCACATACTTTTAAATTTTTCTAGGATTAAAAATAAATAATTTTTTTATAGAAAATAAAGTAAATAAAAAAACATTTTCGGCTTTTTTGCCCTTATAGGGTTAATTTTAAAAAACAATTATCTAAATATGGTTTCATGAGAACAAATTCCCGGTCTGGGGTTAGAAAATCCACGTGGCAAGAGAGTCGTCCCTCTTCTGGACGACACTAATTAAACGAAAAAAAATTAAAATAATTCAAAAACAATCAACGGATGGGGAAGAAAAGGAGACACGTGTGTAAATCTTAGGAGTGTCGGCTAATTGATAGGCGTCTTCAGTGTCGGCTACTCCAGAGCCGTCTTCAGTGTCGGCTGGTATAGAGCCGTCTTCAGTGTCGGCTACTCCAGAGCCGACTTTAGTGTCGCCTGCATCAGGGACAACACAACCGTGATTGGTCCACGTGGCGATGCAATTTGACCGTTTCGGTGCGGTTCCTTCTTCCTCCTTTCTTCTTCTCCGTTAGGTTTCAGTTGCAGAAAGGGAGAAAGGGTCCTAGGAAGAAAACCATAGCATTGCTTACGTTTTTGGGTCTGAGCTTTCAGAAATTGGAAGAAAAAATTATTATAAGGTAAAGGAAATAATAAATCGAATATAGTTTAGTTTTTAAATATGAGATTGGTTGCATTTTACATTGAGATTATGGTGCAGGGCATTTTTTGGGTGAGTGGGTAACAGTCGGTGGTGGTCAGTGGAGTTCCTGAAGAAGAGAATATATATTGTGTTCAGTCTAACACAGGTGCACAATTAATTTTTTGTTTTAAAATATTTAAAAAACTAATTTCTGTATTTTGTTAGCTAACATTTTAGATAGTGCTATGAAAAATTGTATAATATAATTGTTATTGCTTTATAATTAGTTGTTTAAAAATGTATTAAATATAAATTATAGTAATCCATAATATGTGTTTAATTATTAAATAACAAGAAAAATTTTGATTGTAATAAATAGATAAATTAAAAGGAAAGAAAAATACATATAAATAAATATAGTTAAAAAAAAAAAAAAAAACATGATAATGAAAAAATATATATTCACATGCAGTAAAAATATTAAATAATGAATGTAAGAAAAATTAAGAATTTTGTTCTTTGCATGGTAGATTGATATATAAAAAAATTTGTTGACACAAAAAGTAACGTTAGTAGTAAAAATAATATTTAGTTTTTGAATATGTGTAAACACAATATTTTTATTAAAACTATTGATAAAAATAACATATACAGTTATATTATAAATATATTTTAAAAAATAAGTTTATTAAAAAATAGCAATAAATAATATAATAAGTATATTATCAAATATATTTAAAACATTACATATCTACTTGAAAGTTTATGATTTAAAATTTTAAATAAATGGTATTAAAAATTGTATAATATAATATTAAATATTTATAATTTGTTAGTTAAA
Source organism: Abrus precatorius (assembly GCF_003935025.1). Classification (NCBI taxonomy): domain Eukaryota; kingdom Viridiplantae; phylum Streptophyta; class Magnoliopsida; order Fabales; family Fabaceae; genus Abrus; species Abrus precatorius. The sequence goes on from NW_020874417.1 coordinate 12,864,732, forward strand.
GAATGTATTAAATTTAAATTTTAGTAAGTCAATAATATATTTTAATTATAAGATATTAAGATAAATTGTTATAGTAATTAATTGTTAAATTAAGAGGAAAGAAAATTTGATATTAAGATATACAGTTCAGAAAAAAGAAATAAAAAACATAGTAATGAGAGAAAAGCATATGAAATGAAGTAGAATGGGCAAAATTTTATACGACCCTAAAGAAATAATAAATTTTTATATTTTGATGATAAATTAAGATATAATAAAGAATTTGTGACAAAAAAATATTAGATGTAGTAAGAATAATAATTAGTTTTTAAAATTTAGAGTAAATAAAAAATTGTTGATCAGACTTAATTGAGTGCATGTAATTACATTTATAGCTATTTATTATAATTGTAAATTAATATTTAAAAGTTTTTAAATTGTTAAAAATTATTTAATATAATAATTAAATGAAAGAGTTTTTTATGTTAATTTGAAATTTTGTTATTGTTATAGTTAAATAATTGTAATAAAAATTAGGTAGTAATGAAAAATAAGATGATAAACTTATATGTTTATTTAATCTATTCATTTTAATGTACATAATTTTAGTTGAAGTTGACAAATTTTATTTCAGATGACATCATCTTTATCGCAGAGTAGGGTTTTAAATCCTGATCTGGAGGATCGTTCATTATTGAGGTATCAGTCTATTCACGTATCAGAGCATATTTGGGATGGACGTGAGCACCCAGTTTTAAAGGTGAGAAGGAGTCACTTCATACCGGCTGACATGGAAGGGGTTCCAGTGGAGATACTTCCTCATCTAATCTTAGCTGGATTTGTTGGAGTAGCTCAGTTGACATGCTTTCCTATTGATCGACATCTTATTACAGCCTTGGTTGAAAGATGGAGGCCAGAGACACATATACCTTCCATATGCCTCCTGGAGAGTGTACTATAACTCTTCAGGACATTGCTATTCAGACAGGGTTTCGTATAGATGGAAAGGTAATGATTGCAGCTGTAGGAGGTGATAAGACACAAATTGTAGAAGATTTGCTTGGTATTAGACCACCTGCTGATGCATTTTAAATATTATTATGCAAAGTAAAAATTCTTAATAACCGTTAAAAATAAATTATATATTTGTAATGCTTAAAATCTAACCTAATTGAGCTATAATTGTGATTTCTATCCCTGCTGCACACTTCCTATCTCTTATCAAGCCAATGCAATTTTTTGCCGAGCTCCATGATCATATTTATACATATTCTAACTTGGATAAAAGAATGTATCAAATTTTTTATCCACAGGTCGCAGTAAAATCGGCTTTGCAGTGAGCACTACTAAAATCGTCCCAAATAAGACGACACTAGTTCGTGGCATGACACGTGGCGCGATCTGGTGAGTATCATCCCATTAGGAGACGACACTCTCATATTTCGACACGTCAGCACTTGTGTCATCCAGAAGAGAGACGATTCTCTTGCTACGTGGATCGCGACCCCAGACCGGGAATTTGTTCTCATGAAACCTTATTTAGATAATTTCTTTTAAAATTAACTCTAAAAGGGCAAAAAAGCCGACATTTTCATGTACTCGTTACTCATTTAAGCCTTTATTAATCATAAAAATATCAATATTATTTAATAAATTATAGTTTTTTTTTAACTTTTTCATCAAATCATATTAGTGGCAAAAAAATTTAACCTTTTTTTTATATTTTTATTTTTTCTTTCAATCTTAATAACAATAAAAGTTATCTAATTTTTTTTTATTTCTATTTTTTTATATTATTTTCTTGTTTCTTTTAATTGCCTTTCGCCGCACTACAGTGTAAGTGAAATTACTCTTTCAATGGTAAGTTTTAAAAAATGTTGTTAGTTTAATAAATTAAAAGATGTAATTTGGTTCAAAAGTTAGTTGAAGAGAATATCCAAAATTAGGAAGAAAGCCGAAAAATGATATTTATATATTTTTAAAAGATTAAATTACATGCTTGCCTTAAAATTTATTTTAACCATGGTGATTTTCTAAATGAAAAAAGTATTTTTTTTTTAATCAACTCTCTTCTTTAAGCCTTACTTTTCATATAAGAAACTTTATTTGTTTTCCACCGTTATTTATTTTAAGATTGAGAATATTTACTCTCAATTCTGTTTCTGGCAAAATTAGAATCGATTTTGAAGGATGTGATAATTTATCGATACCGTCCAACTTGCTTTGGATTTTGTGAATGAAACTACAGTCGTTAATTAGATATGCAAAAACGATTTTGTTCGTCGGAATGGATATTCAAACAACCTGAAATTTTGTCGTATATTAATTGCCTCAACATTGCTATCTTTGTTACATTCTTTGTTTACGTTCGGCTGATAGCAATTTTTTTATTGAAAATAAAAACAGTTAAAAATAGACAAAGTAAGTAGTGTGTTTGTCTTGAGAAAAAACAAAATACTGGTCCTTCTTTTACATGACTTTTAAGGATGGATGGGACCCATGCTTGTGTTGTGTCACCATTGAATTTGACAACGACTTATCTTTAAGTATTGAACACTTGATCATGGCATCTTCATTTATCTGCACCAAGGCAAGCCCTTGAGCATTGAAAATGGAGAAGACCACCCAAGTTCATGTCCCAACAGTTAAATTGGGTACTCAAGGCTTAAAGGTAAGCATCCACTTTTCTTTCTTTCTTTCTTATATTTGTTTCATGTGATTTCACCACCGGATCGAAAAAAATGATAAGATAAGATGAATATATGACCGACAAGAAAAACATAGTATTGTAAATTATTTAATGAGTAATATGACTATTTTTAATACCATCCCCATCAAAATCTTTGATTTCTGCTTCATTGTGGCCAATCCCAGCCGTTGTTTCATCAACTCTAGAATAATTTTGCATTGAAAATTTTATTCTCATTTTCATACTCATGTAAATATTAAACATTTTGCTTTTGTTGATCTATTATGGGTACCAACATACATTTTTGTTAAAAAAATTTTATGGGTATCATACATTGAATTTTGGAATTTTTGACAATGTGTTCCACTTCTCCATTGAAAAAACCTTTATTGTGATTATGATGATAACATTTCTTGCATATAACCCTTTTGTGTAGGTTTCTAGGTTGGGATTTGGATGTGCAGGTCTATCTGGATTTTATAATGCACCACTCTCACATGAAGAGGGATGCTCTATTATTCAGGAAGCATTCCATAAGGGAATTACATTTTTTGATACTTCAGATGCTTATGGAGACAATCATTATAGTGAATTCATGGTTGGCAAGGTACCATAATATCCAACCATACTTGATTTTGTTCACAAAAAAATAACTATACTTGATATATTTTTTCTTTTATTTTCATTCTAGCATCCAAAAATACAATATCAATTGTATTAATTGCAAATATAGTTTCATTAGCTTGGTTAAAGATGCATTAACAACTGATTGACAGAAATACTAGTGTGCTCCATCCATATAGTAAAAAGTTTCAATGACATGAACTGAGTATCAAGAATTTTATTATAAATTTACTTAATTAAATATTTGTTTAATTTAGCCAGAGTTAGGGGAAATAAAATGCTGGAATTTTATTTGACATGTACTAACAGATTTTGATCTTTGCATTGTATATATCATTAGGCCTTAAAAGAACTTCCTCGTGAAAAAATTCAGTTGGCTACAAAATTTGGCTTCTTTAAAAGTGATGAGATCCCTATTGGAGTGAAAGGTACTCCTGAATATGTGCGAGAATGCTGTGAAGCTAGTCTTAAGCGCCTTGATGTCAATTACATTGATTTGTACTATCAACATCGTGTTGACACTACTGTGCCAATTGAAGACACTGTAAGCTTTTAATGGCTCATTATATATACTTATATTTCTTAACTTATCATATTTATTTATATGTTTCTCGTTTAAATTTATGGATACAACTTAAGTATAATTTTTCAGATACTTTTAATTTTTTTAATTAAATATAGAATTTTATTTCAATAAACTGTGAACATTTGATGTTATCATAAATTATTGAAATAAAATTTTAATTTGACCTCTGAAATGAAGGTGGGGGAACTCAAAAAGCTTGTAGATGAGGGGAAGATAAGATATATTGGGCTATCAGAGGCTAATGCTGACACCATAAAGAGAGCACATGTGGTTCATCCTATTACTGCTTTGCAAATGGAGTATTCTTTATGGACTCGGGAAATTGAAGAAGAAATTGTTCCACTGTGCAGGTTTTTAAATGCAATAACAATTTTGTTATTTATGTAATTCGTTATAAAAGAAATGCTTAACATGTGTTTTTATTATAAGCTATTAAAAGTTATATAAATTATGAGAGTCTCATCACTAATTAATTTTACTCGTACTTATGTAATTTTTAATAAATTTAATACTTCTTTTGTTATAATCCATGGAGTTTCTAATTATTGTTTAATATGTAACTCATTGTCTCAGATATACATGCTTTTAAATTATAATATTCATTTTCAAAATAGTTGAAAATCATTGTACATTGTCTAAAGTAGGTTTATGTTTTACAGAGAACTAGGGATTGGAATAGTGGCATATAGCCCTCTTGGTCGCGGCTTTTTTGCAGGAAAGGCAGTGAAAGAGACTTTGCCTAGTGAGAGCATTTTGGTATGCAGCTAATGACAAGTTATGCAGTTTCAGTTTCAAATTTGCTTGAATCTTTTAGATCATACTATTGCGTGTTGCATGTTTTGGATAAATATTTTAATAAGTACTTATAAAAATAAAATAAAAGCATTAAGAGATGAAATGAATATTCTCTTATGATCTACAAGCAACTTTTGTATCTAAAAAGAGTTTGATTCATTTTAACTTGTTGATTGATTTTATATTCTTCGTTTATAAGTGTTTATTAAGAATCTAATATTATTATTTAAGTTCTATTCTTGCAATCATTATTGCCTATTGAAATTTGATCGATGTTTCTGTAACAGGCTACGCATCCCAGGTTTAGTAAGGAAAATTTAGAAAAGAACAAGCTTTTCTATAAACGGCTTGATGACTTGGCTTCAAATCATGCATGCACTCCTTCTCAGTTAGCCTTAGCATGGCTTCTCCATCAGGGCAATGACATCATTCCTATCCCAGGTAAGGTCTTTTTTCCACTTGGAAAACCATGTTCAACATTATGTGATGAGTTGGTTATTCTTACCAATCATATTTGTTCTCAAGAAGAGAGAGCAACACATTGAATGTATGAAAAAAAAATACTCATTGCATTATCTAATTAGTTCTGAGGTGACCGTATATATATATACGCAAAAGAAGAGGGAAAAAAAACTAATAACTAACCTATGGAAACTAACAACTATATGATGAAGTGATAGTCAATTTCAATATGTTTAGATATTTTCGTCAAATGAAGGGTTTGATGCAAGGTAAATTGCTCAGTGATTGTCACAGAACAATAAAGTTGGACAAAAAAGACTTCAAAATCTTTGAATAAGGGCATTAACCAAACAATCTCACTTATTGCACTAGCTAAAGCCATGTACTCAGCTTCTGTAGATGATCTATAACCACATTTTGTTTCTTTGATTTCCATGAAATTAAGGAGGAATCTTCTAGAAAAATACATAGGGCCGAACCAATTGAAGCTTTCAAACAACTAAGAACCCTGCATCCAGATGATGTTCTTGAGGCAGTAGTCATCATGAACTAAATTTATTTACTGCAGAGCATAAATCGTGTCTAGAGGCAATTAGATATTAAAGGCTGGCTTACAGTCTGCAAAACTTGTGTCATTGAGAAGAGAAAGATTATATTTTATTTAATTATTATTTACCAATAAAAAGTATTTGATATAAAAAAAATATTTAAAAAAGAGTTGTGATAGACATTTGGAACTAACAATAGCTACGTTTGAACATATTCTTTAGTTTTTGTGGCCCTTCAATGATTAAAGTGAATTATAGGTTGGCAATTATGATGTCATCTACAGACACCAATAGTCATTATTGCCCGATCCTTTTGTACAATGAGAGTAGTCACACTTTGAATGGGTTAATCCAATTGAAGTTAATGTTGCAGAAAATTTTGTGAACCGTTGCCTTGAAGATTGTCGCAATCTATGAACCGATTTTTTGAGTTCACAAACAAGGTTCTCCCCCTTAATGTGGTTTCCCAAAGGAGATTCATGTAAACTTCTTCTAACATCTCTTGGTTGAGGAAGACATTTATTGATGTCAAGTTGTAACAAATGCTTCTTCGACTACAAGTGTTAAAAGCATTCTCACAGTTGTTATTTTTGCAAATGGTGAAAAAGTGTCTTAAAAATCCACTCCTTTTAGCAGAGTGTTGCCCTTGGCACCTAGTCTACCTTTGAGTCTTTCCACTGTCCCATCCAATGGTGTGTTTGTCTTTTGGTGGAGATACGATTGTCCATTTGTTATTTCCATACTGCCACCCAGGAAATTTACCTGCTTGGTGATAGAACTTGCAACATTGCACATGATAAGAAATTAATTAATAATAAGTTTTAATTGAAAATTTGAAGCATTTAAACATCAATGAATTGGATTTCGATTGTAAGAAGGGTGTTCATGAATTGGATTTTTAAAAAATCAATCTAGATCTATTTAAAATCCAATTATATGGATTGGATTATAAACCAATCCATTTTAATTTTTCTAAAACCGGTTTAAATTTAGTTTTAAAATTTAGATTTGGTTTAAAATTGGTTTTAAACTGTTTTTACATATGGTAAAATATACCATAATTATTTTTTAATTATTATTAAATTATTATATTAAAATATTTAAATTTTATAATAAATAATATAACATTATATATATATATATATATATATATATATATATATATATTTGTTAAGCATCAACATTTATTAAAGATAAAATATAAATACAAAGAGTACTCTAACTCATTACATTAACAATACATGTCAAGAGAGTATTTACATATATTTTAATTTATTAATAATATTTTTTATTTTTATATTTTATTAAAGTAATAAATATTTAGATATATTCTATTTTTTATCATCTATCCATCACACAAATTAATTATATGAGTTGAATTTTAAACTATTTTATTTTATTTTTTTAATCGATTTAAAAATAGTTTTGAAATTTAAATTTAGTTTAAAATCAGTTTTAAATTTGATTTTTATTGAAACTAGTTTTAAATTTAGTTTTACGTTGAATTAGTTTTAAATCTAATTTTAAATTTAATTTTTAGCGTAAAATTAATTTTTAATATATTTGTGAATTATATTTTTAAGATAAAACTAATTTATTGTACAAAATGTTACATTAAATTAGTGCATTTCAAAAATATTTTAACAATATTTATTAATATATTATATTTTATAGAAGTATATAAAATATTTATTATTATTTTTAACTTATTTTTAATAAACGAAGTTTATAGTAAAAATTTAAATTTAAATTTATAAAAATAAAAATTAATAATATAAATAATAATAAAATTTTTATGTTATAATATTTTAAAAATTAAAAAATAAACATAAATATAAAAATAACAGTAGTAATTAATTTAAAATATTTGTTATATTTTAATATTTTTAATTATTTTAAATATTTTAATTATAAGAATTAAGATTAATAAAAAAATAGTAGTAGTAAAATGTAGTTACAATAAAATTTTATAAACTAATATAATGTCAAAATTTAATAAATAAAGATATAGGTTACTTTATATATATGGATTTGGATAACTAAAAAAAATTCAGTTTTAGAAAATGAATTTAAACACTAAACAAGTTACACAAATATAGTTAATAAAAAAATTAGTTTATTATGGATCTAAATTTTTAAAACTAATTTGACATTAGTTATGGATTAGATTTATAAAATTAGATTTTTTGAACACCTTAAGTAAGTGGGTCTGTTTTTTCAACCTAGTAGTCATATGCATAGTAACTCTAAATAGTAGGTATAAAGTAAGTATAAAGGATGAGACATATCTTTTTATATTAGTATAAGTTTAAAAAAAATTATATTTAATTTAAGTTATTTATTTAATTTATATCTAAAAGATTATAATTTATTATTCCATTGACCATTAAATACAAGTTAAATAAAAGATTCAAATTGAGTTTAAGAATTTTTAGACTTATACTAATATAATTTTTTTTATAAAATAAATTGTTCAATATTTTCAAATTAGTCTAACTTCGTACCTGTCTAGCTATTTTTCAATAAAAAAATTACATTATATAAATTCTTATCATTGACAATATTGTACTGATTAAAAAAAAAGTATTATGTTGCATTTTTATGTTATTGAAGTGTTTTAATCAATATTTTAAATTGTATAATAAATCTACTAAATATACTCGGTCATCTATCACATACTCCATCTATCTTATATTAGATGTCACTTAGAATAATTTTTATTTGTCACTTTAAGAATGCATTTTTTTCCAATAATACCCTTATTTATTAGGATTTATTTTTATCAATTAACTACTATAGTAACTTTACTATTACTTTAAAAATATTTCTCATCCTTTAGCTACTTCAATAGCTTTAGTTCTTTTAATAGGAGTGTTTTAATAAAATCAATTTATTTTACCATAATAAGTGATAAAACTAGACATTTTCTTTAAGATGTGTGTATTAATACCAAGTAATATTTATAATTAGGTGGAAGAAACATTTGATAATTAGAAATGTTAGCAACTATCTTCGTAATACAATCTCTAGTATTATTTAAAATTTATTAAATATCATAGAATTATATAAGTTTTACTTTTAATTTAATGATTTTCATAATTTTGAATAAATTTTAATTTATAACATAGAACGCGTAACACTTCTCATTTAAAAATATATCATGTATTGCGTATATTCATGCTCGTACCAACAACCGTTGAATGTAAATGATCTGAAATTCACTTATTTCTCTTCTAAATTACCATTAAATGAAACGAGGAAAAGCATGATACTACAACCCTTTTAAAACCTCTTTTTCATGAATTTAACCTTCTATGATCGAAATGCATAAAGTCTGTGTTGATTGATTGAACTATATACATTGTCAATATAACATATTGTAACATGAGAATGGATTGGTTCTAATGACAGAGTGTTCTATATCATATATTTCTTTGATACTAGGGACTACCAAAATTACGAACCTTGAAAACAACCTTAGCTCTTTGGCCGTTGAGCTTACTGATGAGGAATTGAAAGAGATTTGTGATGCAATTCCTGTTAACGAAGTTGCAGGGGCCCGAGAATTTGACATCTTATACAGATACAGTTGGCAGTTTTCAACTACTCCATCAAAGTATTCTATCCCTGATTAGTCAAACTATCCATGACTGTGGCAACTAGGATCAAAGTTGACATAATTAGTTATGAAGAGTAAGCAAAAGTAATATGATGTTACTCAAGTATTATTATTATTTTAATATGATGTTAATATTATTTTATTTATAATCATAATTTAAACAGAGGCCATAAATCACTTAGTTGTGAGACAAATTATATGTTTGTGTATGATAAAGATGTTTGGACACTAATTTCCTCTCTTACATGTTATACAATTATTGAATGGTATATTCTAGATTATGTTTTTCCTTAGTTTGGTAGAGCTTAGCACATTTCAAGACTTAACAATCTCTTCTATTATTTTAAGAGAGATTATTTTTTATTTCTCCACTGACAATATACTGGCACAAATATCATTACTATCCAATTGTCAACCATTATTAAGAGCTTAGTCAAATACACGTGTAGTTCGTTATACTTTTGAACTTTCTACATCTGCAATTTGGAGCGATAAGTAACACAAATGTTCTAATTGGACCTATTATCAAACTTTATACATTCATTGTAGTATTTTCTATAATCTGACTCATAAATTTTATGTTCAACTGATTTTTGAATATTGTAACTCTATTGCAAATAATACAATTTTTTTGTCTCTAACTAATTACCCAATTTGAACTCTATTAATCAATCCAAAGTAAACTTCTAGTACCTTTGCTAACTTCGCATAATAACCCATCAGCATTGTTCTGATTCATTTAATCCAAAATCAATATTGAATAGTAATTAGACTATCATTGACATTGTAACTATGACATCAATGATTATGTCTAACTAATATCCTTTACCTCTCTCAAACCCTTCGTCACTCTTAATGTGTATAGGCCTATTAAATTGCTCAATTTGATATCTTCTCCATATTCAATAAAATTTTACAAATCAAAAATTTCAATAGGTTAACATTCAAATGTTAAAGAAATTGTGCAAAATTTGGAGTTGCCACAACAACCTTTCACAATCATTATGCTAACCTTATTCGTTGGGGAATAGGGTGCCCTAACAATTAATTCAACAAAGATCAGAACCTACATGACTGAATTGAGTTTTTTTCTATTACAAATATTTTCATTATTACAAAGATCATACTCACATAATTATCATTACAAATTGCATAATGTATATACTTGATCACGCTTAAACCTATAGCTATGGACAACTGTATAACATCTTTATAATTTGCATGTTATTTGTTTGGCCTAACTACTGAAATACACTACTTTCTATAGTATTTGTAACTTGGCAATTGTAATGAACAAGTATATAATACGTTTTAACTATTTCTACAAAATTTATCTATTTCTACAATTGAGAAATATATCTTTTACCTAAACAACTTCTTTCTCAACAAAAGTTTATATAAGGGTAGATAATAAGATGCATGATGTTTGGACAATTTAATTTATATGATAAGTTGCACTAGGGTACAACGACTTATATTTTGTCATACTATTTAGCATGCCTTGTGCTAAATGTGAGCATGACCATGCATACACTGGAATCACACTTTCTTGATACAACTTATGTATTATACAAAAGTTGTATCAGGCTTAGGTAACTTGCAGTTAAGCCTGACCATACTCACCTTTTGCATGGGATATGCTTGACTGCAAGTTACCTAGGCTTAGTGCGACTCATGTATAAATTATAAATTGTTTCATCCTAACGCAATTTATGTATTAAGTAGAATTATGACATATTTCAAATGATTAAAAATTATAAATTTTTTAAAGTTTTTATTTAAAAATATCAATCAATTTTAATGCTTGAGTTCTTTCTCTTTTTTTAAGCTCATCTTGCTGACTCTGACTAGTAGTATGAAATTCTATACAATATCATTTGATCATATGTTGTCATATTAATAAATTAATTAATTTTTATAATAATTAATATAAAATCATATGCACAATGTATTTTAATTGATTAACAATATAGAAATATTAAGTTTTAAAACAATTCTTTTGTCTTACATACACAATGCTTAAAAAAAATTAATTGTCATTCACTTGAATCAATACACTAGTATTAAAATAACTTTCTACAATAGGATTTTACATTAGTTAACAAAGAATCGATGTGAAAAAAAATACACGGTAGCATTTTTAAAATTTATGTGAACTTTTTCATATCGATTTTCACATAACTAATCTAAAAAGTATTTATTAAATCAGTTTAAATGAGTCACAAGATTTTTTTAAAATTTTTTGTGGAGATTTTTTTACATTGATTGTACTACATAACCAATGTAAAAAACTATTTTTTATATCGATTCTATTCAAAACCGATGTAAAAAATGATGTTGAATTATTTTTTATTGGAAGACTTTCTACATAGGTTGTGTAGTACAATTGATATAGAAATTACTTTTCACATTGGTTATACTATACAACTTATGTAAAAAGGTGTTTATCAAAGTACTTTATCACTTATGAACAATCACTTTTCTCATGTCCAATACACAATGCACTTTATAGGGTTTCAATTTCTCTCTTGCCCAAGGCATAGAATCTTTATCACAACCTTGTCTTTTTCTTAATCTTGATTAAAATTCATCATTGGTATTTAAATCCCTCCATGTTCTTGTGTCCTGTACATAACATTTCATTTTTATGCTTATTTAAAACATGACAATTTCACTTATACAAGCAATGTTATTTTTATTTTTGAAGATCTTGCCCTCATTTATAGCCTCTAGAATACACATTTCTTTGTATCATTGAAGGAAAGTTACTTGTGACATTTCAAGTTAGTATAACTATATCATTTTGCTTACTTCGAATATGTCATAAAATTGTAGATTTATGCATATAACATTGCTGAATGAAGTCTCTTTCTTTTGTTGTTCCTTTTATCTTGCTATATTTGTGTCTTCTAAACTGTACCATTGTATATTTGTCTCTCTTTTTTTTAACCTTTGTTGTTACACACAATGTGATTGATGAAAAACTTGAGTAAAATGTTTAGTATCTTAGTTTATTAAACTTTAGAATTATAATACTTTGCATATTATAAGTTCAAGGTTTAGGGCTAGCAGATTCATTCAATAATGGTGGAATAAAAATCATCAAAAATTCTTTGAAATAATCCAAGAATGGATTTAGGGAAGCAAGGTAGGTCTTGAATCATTCTCTCAAGTAAACACTTATTTCTAGAATCCTTAGTTCAAATATTTTGTTAATAATTAAGGTTAGAAATAATAAAAAAAATTAAAAGTTCAACATTATTGCTAGAGTGGTAGATCTTAGAGTGGAATAGAATAAGAAATGTGAAGTAGCATGACCCAAAAGCATAAAAAATATATATTTTCCTTCTAATACCTTGGTAGAAATCCTACTTATGAGATGAATGGTATGACATGCAACATAACACTAAATGGGTTTATTTGAATAATCTTAAATGTTATGATTCTTGAAGTTATAAATGAGTTGATTTATTTATGTTATGATAATCACTACCTAGCTTAGTACACTTATTTATGTTGATTTATTCTCGTTCATGATTTAATACAATATCTTGTTGATCTTGTTGTTGTATTGAATCTTAAATTGTCTAAGTTGGATGGTTCAGAAGCAATTTTTTTTTTAGTATTTATAAATTATTTTATAATTCTTGTATAATATTGTTTACGGTGAAAATTACAGGTAGTAAACAAATAAATTCAAGAGTAATCTGGAGATTGAATTTTAGATCCTCTTTAAGTTATTTTAAGTGTGATTTTAATGCAATAGTGAAATCAACGTCGTAAAGCAAAATATTAAGTAGAAATAGTAGAAGGATAATAGAGTAATATTGAATTGAATGTAAAGATTTTAGAGAAAACAAACTGAAAGAGAATGAAATTGCAAGAATTTAAAGTACAACTCTCATAATCAACACCAAGGACCGTGTCTAGCTCAGTGCAAAACTTCAACATGCAGAGAATTTTATATGCTAGTATCTGGTGTAAAAGAGTCGTCCATCAGAATGTAAAGTTTTGAAGTATTTATAGATCAATTAGGCTTAACTGCCCTTTTCTTTTGCAGTTGTCTTTTGATAACTGCCTTCTGTGCGTGCTCTTCTAATAACTGTCACTATCTGTGATCGTGTCTTTTTCTATAACCGCTATTGCACACAATTAGCTCTACTTGTCTCTAATCTCCAACTACTGGTAATCGCTGGTACTGCTCCATGTGTTCATGTTCTTCAAATGATGGTAGCCGCTTCAAGCTTTGCAGTTTTTCAACATGTTCCTTCACTTTTGAACTTTATCCTGTCTTTTGGACTTAAAATAACTCTCATGTCAATTTCTATTCGATAAGTTTTAAGCAAAATTTGTTGAAGATTTTCTTTCTTGATGGGTTCTAGATGTTTTCATTCTTGGACTCAAAATTTTCAAGACTTCTCGAAATATGACCCTCATTTCGACATAAAATGAGGCTCTTTTTCATAATCTTTCAAAATTCCTTGAAATGTGACCCTTTTTTGACATAAAATGAGGCTTTCTTACAACTCTTCAAACCTCTCGAAATGTGGCCCTCTTTTCAACATAAAATGAGATTTTTCTAAAACTCTGAAAACTCCTCGAAATGTAACTCCCTTTTTAACATAAAATTGTGGCTCCTTTGCCTTTCTTCATAAAAATGTGTTGAAGAGTAGTTCCTTTGACAAGAGTTTAAGATTTTGATATCTTTTCACAAGTCTGCGACTCATCCATATGTAGGAGTCTAGGGTTCTCTTTTAGTAAAAAATGTGTCCATGCCCAACCTTCGAAGTGTACTCCTTAAAAAGACATAGTCTATTTTCTATCATGAAAGTCTGATAACAACTTAGTCAAAATTTCTTTTTGGCCGTGAATTTCATCAAAATGTAGGAACTCATAAGTGTTGGCTTTAGCCAAAGAGGTGCACTCTTTGAGGTGATTCATGACAAACTTGGTATAACCCCTTCTATTTACCATCCACCAAAGACTCTAGTGATGAGGTTTCATAACTTGAAAAAAAATTCTTTTTTCCAAACAAATATACTTGATGAAATTTTGGTTCCTTAAACTTTGCATTGTCTTTGGGTGCATGCTTGATTGTGATATATCATACCATTTTTTCAAAATTGTATACTTCGATACTAATGTAAAATGATGTCTTATATAATATATGAGATTCAATAAATAATTTGTATAAAATTACGATTAATTTTATTTTATATAAAGTTATTCATTCGTACAAAATATTTTTTGTTATAATTATAATGTGTATATTCTGTAACTATGTTTGAATTATATTTGTATTTTAAGTTTTACGATATAATATAAAATATAAAATATTTTTTAAAAAAGTCTATATTTTATGTTAGTTTTTATTAAAATCAATGTAAATAATACATATTTTATATATCAATTGTTAATCAATATACGATTTACTACAACTGTATTTACATTAGTTAAAAAACTAATGTAAAAAGTCATTTTTAATCTATCTAAAATGTCATTTTATACTAATAATAACTTATTAGTTATTAATGTGATTTTATTTTATTCAAAACATTTAGTATTAAAGTATTTTTCTTTATCATTTTTGTGTTTTTCATTTCACTTATTTTTATTATTTAGAAAATTAATAAAAATGATTTTAATGTTCATTTTGTTAGAATTTTCTTTAATCCATTATATAATTTCTATTATGCAATGACTATTATGAAATTACCTTTTCCCTTTGTGATCTTGATATAACGTTGCTCTCACAATACAATATATGGTTCTCATACACTTACGGGTTTAGAGAGCACTAACCTGAATCCATTGTTTCTAGATATTACCTCTCTCTTTAATGTCGTTGATCCCTTGATATTTTTCCCAACTCTTCCTTCTTTCAGCTCCTCTCGGATGGTTGAGAGAAAGTTCTTTTCTTGCGTTTACCGTAAGCTCACTCAGAGACCGTGAAAGTGAAAGAATAGAGAATACCATAACCCATATTTGGTAACCGCTCTTTAATATATATGAAGGTAGAGGGGAGGGTTTCCTTATAATTATATTTACAATTATACCCTCAATGACTCTATATTTTATATTTAACCATCATCACATTAAATCATTAATTAGAGTCATGTTATAAGTTACATAGGTCACTATAATAAGATTATTAAAATAATCTAACAATCTCTCACTTGACCTATGTGACGACTTGAAGATTCAATGAACTGTAAGTATGCATATCATTGATAATATCAAGTCATCATTTTTTAATGATTTAAGTGGATCGGATCATGGCGGTCACAAGTCATTTGACGACTTGATTCCTTCCAAGTATCACAGAACCAACCCAAATCAAAATAGTTTTAATTAGTCATACTACAGATTGTAACTCTGATATGCTTTTAACACTCAACCTGTTATCAAACTCAAACCATACATGTACATTAACACAATTCAGATAACAAGTAAACAAGTAGAAACAATACTTTTATTGAATTCTCAAAATGTCTACAATAATATGAGCAAAACAATCTATACACATATATGTGAATCACACAATCATGCTAACAAGGACTTGTCTATAATGTCCATTCTACCAACATGGCCAGAAAACTTTTTAGGGGGCAATCCCTTAGTTAGCGGATCCACTATCATTAAATTAGTACCAATATGCTCAATAGACACTTTCTATTTCCGCACTTCTTCTTTCACTTATAAGTATTTTAAGTTTATATGCTTTATTCCCTTTGAATACTTATCATTCTTAGAGAAGATGGCTGCGAAATTATCACAGTACATTCTTAGCGGCTTTTTTATATTATCAATAATACCAAGCCCTAAGACAAAGTTTCGCAGCCACAAAGCATGAATATTGGCCTCAAAGCACGCCACAAATTTCGCTTCCATGGTAGATGTAGCAATAATGGACTCCTTTCCGTTCTTTCATGAAATCACACCTCCAGCCAACAAGAAGATGTAGCCAAAGGTCAATTTCCTAGAGTCTACACATCTAGCATAGTCTGAATCTGAGTAATCAATCACTTCCAGTTGACTAGATCTCCTATAAGTAAGCATGTAGTCCTTTGTGCCTTGTAAATACCTAAGGACTTTCTTTGTAGCCTTCCAGTGGTTCATTCTGGGATTACTTTGATATCGGCCTAACATTCCAACAACAAAACTGATATCAGGCCGAGTGCATATCTGAGCATACATTAAACTCTCGACCACTGATGCATAGGGAATAGATTTTATTGCTTTCCGCTCCAACTCATTCTTGGGACATTGTATTTCACTAAACTTGTCTCCCTTTTGAATTAGAACTATTCCTTATGAGCATTTTTCTATTTTGAATCTCTCTAATACTCTGTTGATGTAGCCTTTCTGAGACAATCCCAGTAATCCTTGTGATCTATTACAGAATATTTCTATTCCAATCACATAGGAAGCCTCACCCATATCTTTCATCTCAAAGTTCTTAGAGAGAAACTCCTTCACATCTTGCAACAGCCAAACATCATTAGTAGCAAGAAGAATGTCATCAACATATAGGACTAAAATGATGAACTTGTTTCCACTGACCTTCATATAGATATACTGGTCAACAGTGTTCTCTACAAAATCGTATGACGTGATGGTATCATTGAAATTAAGATACCATTGTTTGGAAGCCTGTTTCAACCCATATATTGATTTCTTTAACTTACACACCATACTTTCTTTACCTGCGGTCAAGAAGCCATCTGGCTGATCCATATAAACTTCCTCTTCCAAAGGCAGTCTTTACATCCATTTGGTGAAGCTTTAAATCATAATGAGCCACCAAAGTCACAACAATTCTTAAAGAGTCCTTCTTTGAAACTGGAGAAAATGTCTCTTTATAGTCTATGCCATCCTTTTGAGTGTATCCTTTAGCAACAAGTCTAGCCTTGTATCTCTCAACGTTGCCTTTTGAGTCACGTTTCGTCTTAAAGATCTACTTGCAACTGACTCATTTTGAACCTTCATGCAACTCGACTAGATCCCATACCTTGTTGTCACTCATTGATTTTAACTCTTGTTTCATGGCATTCAACCACTTTTCAGAATTGTAACATTCCATGACTTGCTTAAATGAGACTGGATCTTCATCAATACTCAAGTCACATTCATGCTCAAGTGAGTAAACCACATAGTCATTCGAAATAGCAGGTCTTTTTTGCCTTACAGACCTCCTTAATACTATCTCTTGTAGTTCACATTCCTCTTGTTCACTTGTGACTTGCGCATTTTCAGCTGATTCATCCTCTATATGTTGTTCTTGTGGGTTTAGATCATTAACTTGTTGTCTCCTTATGTTGTGTGACCGTGATACAAGAAGAGGAACAACAACTGGAGAAGAGATACCAACTAAAGGAGTTTCTGCACGTGTCTCTTTAATTTCCACCTTTCATGTTTCACCACTCCCACTAAACTGACTATTTTCAATTAACTTTACATTTTCAGAGTCAACTATTTATACTATAGTTAAGACAGTAGAATCTGTACCCCTTTGATTTTTCAGGATAGTCGATGAAATAACCACTAATTGTTCTAGCATTAAGCTTTTTTTCATGTGGATTATACACTCTTACTTCTGCTGAACAACCCTAGATATGAAGATGTCTTAAACTGGGTTTCTTTCTTGTCCACAGTTCATAAGGAGTCTTTAGAACTGCCTTACTAGAAATTCTATTAAGCAGATATGCAGCGGTCTTTAATGCGTACATCCACAAAGACATAGGTACAGAATTGTAACTCAGCATACTCCTAACCATTTCCATGATAGTACAATTCTTCCTTTTAGCCACACCATTTTGTTGTGGTGTACCAAACATAGTATACTGTGTACATATGCCTCAACTTTCTAGAAGTTTCACAAATGGACTTGGACATTGCTCACTTTCATCAAATTTTCTATAATATTCACCACCTCTATCTGACCTCACAATCTTTACCTTCTATCTAGTTGTCTTTTCACCTCATCAATGAACACTTGTAAGACATCCACTAATTGAGATTTTTCATGCAACATATACAGATAACAATAACGTGAGTAGTCATCAATAAAAGTAATAAAATATCTTTCACCACCCCAAGATGAGATGTCAAATGGACCACAAATATCAGTGTGTATCAACTCTAAGAGTTGACTGCTTCTTGTGGCTGGATTCTTTTATGTGTGTTTGATTTGTTTTCCTTTAATACAATCCACACATACATCTCAGTCAACAAAATCCAATTGAGGTAAAATTTCACTTTTCATTAACTTCATCACCCTTTCTTTGGATATGTGACCTAACCTTTGATGCCACAAGAAAGCAGAGCATTCATTACGCATATTCAAATTACTACTAATAGCATTCCCAACATGAAACAGAGATTTAGCAAATTTAACATTAAGATTGAAATAATATAAACCATCAATTAATGTAGCAAATCTAAAATAGTATGAGTGTTTATACAAAGAAAATGTAACGTTTCCAATATTAAAATTAAAATCAAATTCGTCCAAGTTTGCAACAAAAACCAAATTTTTAGCACATTCAGGAACATAAAGATACTTTTTTAGATCTATGCAGCAACCAATATACAAGATCAATATGTAAGTCCCTATTCCTTTTATCTGTGCCTTCATTCTGTTTCCCATATACAAGAACTTTTCAGTTATGCTTATGGGCTGGATCGAAAGAAATCCTTGCATTACATGTGACACATGAGTAGTTGCACGAGAATCTAACCACCAGGTGTTTTTAGGTACCTCAATAAGATTTGATTAAAAGCATACTGAAACATAATATATATCTTTCCTTTCAAACCAAACCTTTCTCTTCGGACAATTTTTCTTGAAGTGATCAGTCTTCTTGCAGAAGAAGCACCTCTGGCCCTTCTAGATTCGGTCTTCACGAACCTTTAATAAGGCCTTATCCTTCTTGTCCTTGTTGTCCTTCTTACCTGGCTTAGCCTTGCTACTATTAGCCCCTTCATGAAATGTGAGATGGATGGAGTGTTCTTTCACCTTCTTCAGCCTCCCTTCCTCCTGAACTAGCATGGTCTTAATTTCTTGTATATTCCATTTATCCTTAATTGTGTTGTAATTCACTTGAAACTGACCAAACTCAGGAGGGAGGGAGTTCAAAATGAACTGTACTAGAAAGAATTCCTTTACCTCCATGCCCATTGATTTCAACTTTGTCGCTTAATTGATCATGTCAGTCACATGGTCATGAATGGACCGTGACCAATCAAACTTTTTAGTAGTCAGCTCAGTCAACAGGGTACTTGACATGGACTTGTTAGTAATGTCCGATTGTGCATACTCTTTCACCTTTGCCATAAATTCCCTAGCATTTTCAGTCTTTGGCATTGATGGCTTCATATTTTCAGCCATAGTCATCTTTAGCAAGCTCAAGCTCAGCCTGTTTGACCTTTCCCAAGCTTCACGAAGAGTCTTTTTCCTTTAAGTACTGGTCTTTGTGATGGCTACAGGCTCTTGTTTCATAATGATTGCTAGGTCTAAATCTATAACACCTAGCTGGAATCGAACTTGTTCAGCCCAATCATCATAATTGAGCCCATTGAACTTGACAACGCCATTGCTCATGCTATACGTATTTATAAGGACTGAAATATTTAATATATGCATAAACATTTATGCTTTGAATAAACTTAATAGATTCAGACAGCTAACCGTCATCAATTATGCATCTAAATTTACCTTTGGGTAACGCCTAAATACACAATTTATGTATAATGATGCTAATAAACAACTTTAATCGACAATCAGTCACTCAAACTAATATGCAAGTCATCTTTGGATATACAAACATATTATAAAGTACTTACATGTCTCTTTAATGTCATTAATCATATGCAATGATCCACCTTTGGGCGATCTCGTAGCGTTATAATTAATGAGCTAAATTGTTCACCCTTTATGTTACTATATAGCATCAAACAATTTTGAATAATTTACAACACAATTAAATGCTTAAAGAACTTTTAAAGTCAGGCCACTTTGGTGACTAACAAGCTACCCTTAAAATTAAGCACTAAATTGTGAAGTTTTCATTATGATCATATAATTTAGAATTAATTAATTTAAGAATTTAATCATTTTGGTGAGTAAAATCCACCTTGATATAATTCTAAAATGATCTATAAATTTTATGAATTATATTCCTTATTATACTGTGAAATCACTATGCACGGCCGTGCTTTTATTTGATACATGGTCGTGCTTTGATAAAGCATGGCCGTGCTTATAATTGATGCATAGTCGTGCTTACAATATGCAAGACCGTGCTTCCATTATGTAAGGTCGTGCTTTCATTTTGATGCATAGTCGTGCTTACAATACCAAGGTCGTGCTTCTTAATGCGTGGTCCTGCTCACTAATATATGGCTCCGCTTACTGATACATGGCCCTGCTCATATTACAGATTCAAAATCTAAAGTTTCTAGCTTCCAAAACCTTAGGGTTTTCAATTATTGAATCCAAAATAATTATTTAACATCAAAATTATGTCAATCTATCATATAATATATCTAGAGTTCATGTAATTTGGGAAAAACTTTAACGGAGAACCAATCTCTTATGGAGAATCAACGAAATTCACAACCTTGCTCTGATACCAACTGTTAGAATTTTGTTTAATCCATTATGTAATTTCATTATGCAATGACTATTATGAAATTACCTTTTTCCTTTGTTATGTTGATATAACATTGCTCTCGCAACACAATATATGGTTCTCATACAATGAAGGGTTTAGAGAGCACTAACCTGAATCCATTGTTTCTAGATGTTACCTTTCTCTTTAATGTCGTTGATCCCTTGGTATTTTTCCCAACTGTTCATTCTTCTTTCAGCTCTTCTCGGATGGTTGAGAGAAAGTTCTTTTCTTACGTTTACCGTAAGCTCACTCAGAGACCCTGAAAGTGAAAGAATAGAGAATACTTAACCCCTATTTGGTAACCGCTCTTTAATATAATGAAGGGAGAGAGGAGAGTTTCCTTATAATTGTATTTACAATTATACCTTCAATAATTCTATTTTATATTTAACCACCATCACATTAAATCATTAATTAGAGTTATATTATAAGTTACATAGGCCACTATAATAAGATTATTAAAATAATTTAACACATTTAATATTTTAATCTTTTCCGGAAGTGTTTTTATACGAATATTACTTTTGTTCTAAGCTGAATATAATATAACGTGCTAATAGATATGGTATTTCTATTTTGCATTAGATACTTACGATATTTTAATTTGTATGACTAAGAATTAAAATAAGGAGGAAGATAATAATTTCTTTACATAATTTTGAATCCTTGTTTATAAATCATACTTTTAACACTTATTTATCTACGGTGACTTCTCTCCTATGTTTAATATGCATTTTCTAAAAAATTTATTCTTTTCAAAATATTATTTTTTGTTTTAGTTTTAAATTTAATTTAAATATTTAAAAAATCTTGATATATTATATTGAATTGAAAAAGAAACATTCTTTTATATATATAAAGAATTATTGTATTCCATGTTAATCTTATTTTAAAAATTTTACGCATCATATCAGATAGAAAGTACTTACTCTTAATAATGTGTTCTCATAAATTTTTATTAATTAAAAATTTCTATTCATTTAAATTAATTATGCTTAATATAATTAAAATTTTATTAATTTTAATTCATAATTTTTATTTAAAGTTAAAAAAATTTACTTTTTTCTCTTTAAAGAAAACAATTTAATGTTTGTTTAAAAAATGTAAATTTACTCGTGCAGTCCACAAAAGTTGGCTGGTTTCAAAATCCCCCGTTTAAAATTGTTTCCCTAATATTGTGTGCGCATCCCGGATTCACCGAAGCGCATGTTAATGAGTGCTAGATTCTATTCTCTATTATTCATATTTTATTTTAATTTTTTATTTTCAATAAAAATTAATATTTTCAGTGTTTTTATAGAAAGTATATAATTTTATATATTTTTTATTTTAAATTAAAAATTCACAAATTCTATTTTTTATTACAGAAAATAGAATATATCATTATTTTAGTACATATAAGTACAAACAAAGTTATAACTATTTGTAGTTATAAGGTTATATATTGGTGTTATATAAATATTCTTTTTATAAATGTAAATGATAAGGAGATAATGTATTTAATTATGTTGATTTTTAAAACTAATTGTAATATTATTTTTTAAAATATTAAATAAAATTGGAATACTATCAATTTAATTAATGTCATGATTATAATATTTTTAATTTTAATTATTTAAATTAAGATACTATATGGCATAAAATATGAAAAAGAATAAAATTACATAAGGGAGAGATTTAACAATTTATCCATAAAATAAGGTTAAAGTATAAGTGTTTATAGAAAAATTATAGGTTTATCTTAAATTTTACCTAATTTAAAATTTTAATAGCATAATTTATTTAGAATCTAACTCAACTTGATAAAGAATTGATCATGTATGAACGGAGTTGGATCGGCTTGGTTTATAAAAATAATATATCAATCTTAATTTTACATATAGCTAAATCACACAATTAAAGAAATATAAATTAAATTTATATATTTTAAAATAAATTTGAATTTTCTTGTAATATGATTTAATATGTAAAATAAGACTTAATTTTTTTATTAAACTTAATATATTTTTCCCAATCATGATAAATCATTATTTGAAAATATATATGTCTCTTTGATATATCTATATGCTACTTAATAATAAAGGACTCGAATTGTTTCAAAATAAATAATGTTAATATAAATGTAATACTATTTTAAATATTATTTATTAAATTTAAAAACGTATTTATTTATTAATTAAATTGTAAAAATATTTAGAAATACATAATAAAAAAAAGTTAATAAATAATATTTTTATTAAAATATAATATTTAATATTATCAATACATTAGATTATGTTATTTTTAATAAAAAATATTATATTTAAATTTTTATATATACTTTTAAACACATAGTAAAAAAATTATTATTAAGATAGCATAAAACACTAAAATGAGCAAAAATGTCTCAAAGTATATATTAAATCTATTATAAAAAACTTGAACTCTGTTAAAATTAACTTCAAAATGAAATAAATTAAAGAAGCAAGAACATCTTTTTGTAAATATTAAATTTGCCACAGAACTGAGTAAGATTTACGATGCTAAATTTGCCACGTCGAAAAAGGCTACATCGAAAATGGTTAGCCATTTAATAAAATAAAAATTGTTGGCCAATTCATGGTATAATAACCATGGGAATAATTGACTTTTTATAAGAAAGTGTGTCTATATACAATAAAAAGTATATTATATTATATTATTAATTAATAATTCATGTAAGTATGACCATATAATTGTGTAATTTATTAGCCATTGAGGTCATCAATTGGAAAAACAGAAGATTAAAAAAAAAAAAAAGAGTTGATAAAAAAAGAAATTTAAAACTACTTTAAATCCACCTTTAGCATTTGTTATTTGAGTTCTAACATTCTATATGATTATTTAAAAAGTGATGTTATATGCCACATTCTATATGATTGATTTTTCTTATTTATTTTAATTTTTATACATTAAAATTTGTGTGGGGCGTCTTGTCAAAGAGTCTGTGAATGGGTTAGCAAATTTTATATTCACAGAACATTTTCCTTCTCCTGTATTGTTCAACTAAGTGCAGTTCAAAACACTGGATCTATTCAGAGTTCACTCTCTCCATCATTGTGTGTATTTTATAAACTATTATACAAGTATATTATTTCTTTCATAATCATTAGTATGGAAAGTGCAAACAAAATCAAATGGCCCACATAATAGAAGAAAAAAACAATATGTAAGACAAACAGGAATAACATATTTTCTTAAAGAGGTAGGATTCATAGATTGATACCTTATATTTAATTTGTATATTTATATTATTTAATAATTTTATTTATAAAATATAAAATGAATCACTTTAACCGTTAATTTGAAAATTATTTAAATTTTTTTATTAAATAGATTAATTTTATAAAATTAAAAAATATTAAATATTTTATTATGCTAATTTATTTTAAAAATAATATTTAATGTTTGTTACTATACCTGTAAATTTTACAAGACAGTTTGTACTCTTTCTAAATCGACGGTTATAATTCATCTAATATCTTAAATATAAAAAGTTATTAAGATTTTTTTATCTAAACTATTAACTTCACTATTAGTATCAAATTTACTGTAATAATTATTCTATTTATAAAAGAATACCAAATCCTTTAAATTATGAACAGTACTATAACTTTTATCACAATATTTTTTAAATGTAAATAAATAAATTTTAAATAATATAATTATAAATATTAAAATTATATAAAATTTGAAATGCACAATAAAAAAATAATATAAAATGATTCACTATTAAATTTAAATTAATTAATTTTATATTTTATAAAATATTATTAAATAATATAAATATTTAAGTGTAACATAATGTTAACACAAATATTTATCATTCAAATAAATTACTTTTAAAATATATTTTAATTATAAAAAACATATTTAAAAGAATATATTCTTAACGTTTTCCTCAAGCATCTATACTATGTCTAGAAACTTCTCTCTATAATATCTACATCACATGATATTTGTCTGTGGATGATATTTTAGCATATGCACACGCTCGATTTCCCCTATCGTAAATTTAATATGGAGTTGACAAGAACAAGAAGAGAGAAAAATTATTATAACAATATAACATTTCTTTTATATCGAAAATGCCAAATAGTGAACAGTGTAGTGTAGTAAAATGACATTTCCCAAAAGGGTAAAAACATAGGCGACAGAGAAATATGCATTGACACTTTGGGTTCCTATTAGGCTGTTCCACTCCCACCTTCCCCCAACACTCATGTGACACTTAAACAAGGAAAAGGGAAAGAACAAAATCCACAGCAACTACTTATTGATTGAACAAAATCTAACCAACAAACACTGATCACCATCCCTTGTGTTCCAATCCATATACCATAAGATTACAGAACTTGCACTCATTGTTCACTAGGCACTACACACACTTTCCCTAACTTCACACATTCTTTTCCTCTCTTGTGTGTGTCACCAACACTTTTTGTTGCATCTATTAACCTTCCTTTGTATCTTTATTAGTCCTTTCAGTTTCACTACAATATAGCTGACACTGATCATCATCACCTTGTTGAAAGCTTCACATTGATTCAAAATCAAAGGCAAACCCATCATTTATCAGGAAGAAAGAAACCGACCAGATTAAAGCTTGGGTTGTTTATATGTTCCAAACATGAATCTTGATGATGGTCCTGTGATTGTGAAGGAGGAGTTTCTAGAAGGAGCAGGTGTGGTTTCTCCTCAACCACAGCCACAACCAATGGAGGGGCTTCATGAAAGTGGTCCTCCACCATTCCTCACAAAGACATATGACATAGTTGATGATGGTTCCACTGATGAGATAGTTTCATGGAGCAGAGGAAATAACAGCTT
Source organism: Abrus precatorius (assembly GCF_003935025.1). Classification (NCBI taxonomy): domain Eukaryota; kingdom Viridiplantae; phylum Streptophyta; class Magnoliopsida; order Fabales; family Fabaceae; genus Abrus; species Abrus precatorius. Next base: position 12,890,557 of record NW_020874417.1, read on the forward strand.
TGTTGTGTGGGATCCTCAAGCATTTTCCATTACCCTTCTCCCTAGATACTTCAAGCACAACAACTTCTCCAGCTTTGTACGACAGCTTAACACCTATGTATGTATATTTATTGCTCTTTGCTTAATTTTACACAGCATGCTTATCATATTTAATGTAATATAATCCGCATGAAATCCTTATTGCTGCTCACTCTCTTGCAGTAATTTTAGAGTGTGTTGTTTTCATCAATGAAACTAGTATCTTCATATATATTCATTTATTATATAACGATGAATCAGTATCGTTTTAAACTGTCAGTTGCTTGCTTTGTGATTTCTTTGCAGTTGCAAAAACCTCCTAGACTGGAATATAGTTTTCACCACATTGAGGATAGTGGTGAACCACAATTTAAGACCATGATGAATGATCCGTTAGTATTTTAATTTGTCTATCTTCATTTTCCGGATTGTTTACGATTGTTGGTTAGATTTGATTGGTATTTGATTCCATTTTATGCTTTTATTCTTAAGCTTCTTTCTTGTGATCATTTTGTTTGTTTAATGTCTTGAAAAAAGGAGTACAAAAGATTACACCAGTAAATGATATAACAGATTACTGATATGCTCCATCTTCTTTAATATAGTCTGTGAGCAAGAACTTCTTATGAACTTTGATGAGTATGTTTTATCTTCCTTAGCATTTATTTTAATTAGGATTTTCCTCTCAATCCATTATTTCAATAGTGATATTTTTTGGATTTGAACATGAAGAAGGAACTTGGTATTTTTGTAGGGGTTTAGAAAGGTAGATCCAGATAGGTGGGAGTTTGCTAATGAAGGGTTTCTTAGAGGACAAAGGTATTTGTTGAAGAATATAAGGAGGAGGAAGACAACACAACCTCAGCAACCACAGCAAGTTTTGGACCCTTGTGTTGAAGTGGGGCGGTTTGGATTGGATGGAGAAGTTGATCGGTTGAGGCGTGACAAGCAAGTTCTAATGGTGGAGCTGGTGAAGCTTAGGCAACAACAACAGAACACTAGAACTAACCTTCAGTCAATGGAAAGTAGGCTTAAAAAGACTGAGCAAAAGCAGCAACGAATGATGCAATTTTTGGCAAGAGCAATGCAGAACCCCGACTTCTTGCAACAATTAGTTCAACAAAAGGAATGGAGGAAGGAGTTGGAGGAAGCATTTTCCAAGAAAAGAAGAAGACCAATTGATCAAGGGCCTAGTAATATTGAGGTAGCTGAATTGGGTTATGCTGAAGAATGCTCAACTTTTGTTAAACTTGAACAGCAAGAGTACACTGACATATCAGAGTTTGAGGTTTCTGACATTGACCTTGTTATGAACATGGGGGAACAAAGTGGAAGCCAAAAGAACACCGAGGAAGAGAATGGAGCTGAACTTGAAAGTGGGAATGAAGACATTGAGGAAGTGTTTTGGGAAGATTTTTTGTATGAGAGTACTGAAGAAGATCTACTAGGATTGCAAGAAGATGATGAAGATATTAGTGTGTTGGCTGAGGAACTTGGTTATTTAGCCTCAACTCCTAAGTAGGATATTGTTGCATGTGCAAAGGCTGCATTTCCGATTTCTTTATGGTTACTTTATTGAGCTATCTAGCAACCCACATCTCCTCTCTTATTTCAATCATGGTCTGATTTTTCATTTTTCAACTTTGATAACTCAACATGCCACTTAATTAATTGTCACGCATTTATGGACACTGGTCAACCATTATGCATTAGTGTGACTTGAGTGTTAGTTGGTTAAGAAGGTAAACGTGTGTGTATATATATATATATATATATTTTAAGGAACAAGCAATTCAGTATAAGCGCAGCCAATTAAAATTCTCTTTTAATATTAAACTAACTTCAATACTGGACTATGTGACAATTTTTATTACTACTTCATTACATTTGGAATTTTAGATTGGGTATGCACACTGCTTCATGGAATTGTGTACCTAATTGCTTGTTAGTTAGGGAGGCTAAGAGAGTGCTTAGTAGGTTACTTTTACTGATATGGTCTGTAGCACTCTAAGTTCAAATGAGCATAATAACTTAGTCGGGACCACAATATCAACATATCTCAATCATGGTCTGTAGCAGTACAATTTATAAGTGGGCCAGTTCTCAGTAACACTATGCAATGCACCATATGAGAAGGACAGGACACTCTTGCTTTTGTAGTTACTAAAAAAAAAAAAAAGCAAAAAAAAGAGCATGCTTTTATTACACCTATATTTTTCACATTTTTGTGGTATTTTTAACTAGTGTTCTAAGCTTAATAGTTAAACAATGTATTAAAAATAATATACTAATTATATTCCAATTTATCTATCTGAAAAACATCACGCATACTAAAGAATCCACTCAGTTTGTTTGTTGAGAATCTACTAACTTTGTCGAAATTAATTGTGGGATTTAATGCTTACCTGCAATTGATTTGAATTTAAGTATTTTATAAATATAATTAATTATAAATCAATGGTACATAAATTCTTTTTTTTTTTACTTTAAAATAAATGATCTTTTAGTACCTATGTAAGACTATTTTTTTTATAATTTAATTTTTATAGATAAAAAAATTTATATATTAATCTTTATATGAAAATTTATTTTAATTTTATTTCTACTGTTATGATATGTTACAATGATAACTCTTTCTTAAGTAGCAAATTATTATTTGACGTAATTTAAATTGTCTTTTATTTTTATATAAGACTTTTTTTATAATTGTAAAATATTTTGTATATCAATCCTTATATAAAATTAATTTTTAATTTCATCTCTATCATTATAATGATAATTTGACAATAGTGTGAAGCAATATTTTTTCATCATCTTAAAAGAGTATTTCATATTCTTCAAACAAACCTTTCATATTGATTCACGTCCAGCTTCATGCCTTGATTTATTTTTACATCACATCTAGTATTTTCATTTCTAATATTTCATCATTATTTTAATCTATTCTTCTATCATCCTTATCCTAATATCTCAAATCTTGATTATGTACACCTGAGTTATGCCTAAAATTAATAACTTTATTCTTCTATATCATTAGTATATTGGTAAAAAAATCAGAATCATTTTTTAAATCATTACTATCATCATCATTTTTATTTATTTCTAGAACTACATATTAACTATCTTAAAAAAAATAGTATTGAGATAAAGATGATAGGAAAAATGATGAGAATATAATAAAATAGAGAAATATTGATATTTGAGATGAAATTACTGGTTGTGATGTTTATTTAAAGACAAATCAAGACATGAAGTATTCTCGAAATAGTTCTTACACATGTTTTAGGCTTATTTGGTAAAGACTTACTTGTTATAAAAGTTATCAAACTTGATTTCTCAATCCTATGAGAAATGATAGGTTAGACTTAAGTCACACTCTTAAAATACAACTGTTGATGGGGTAAGTTGTAAAGCAACTCTTTTGATTACATAATTATTAATGACTGTGGAGAGAATCTAACCAAATATATAAAATATTAAATATTAACCCTATTTCTCTCCTATAATAGACTTTTGAGTTAAGATATTCCTCACATAAGTAGCGTAATTAATAATATATATATATATATATATATATATATATATATATATATATATATATATAATATGCGAATATGGGATGAGTTGAGTACTTAAGTACCTATTCCCATTAAATTTTGTGGATACCCATAAGGTACTTTACCCATTGACATCTCTAATTAAAAATATATAAAACAAAATATGAAGTTTCTTTGAACATTTGGAATACTCCTATGAAGATAATAAAAAAATATAACTTGACACTGATATAAAAATATCGCTGCAATGATAGATACAAAATTAAAAATAATTTTTTATACAAAAATTGATATACAATTTTTTATTTATTTATAGGGACTAAATTACAAGAAAAGGTCACATGTGAAGAGTTAACATTATTATAACATACTTTAACAACAATATTAAATTAAAAATAAATTTTTATATAAAGATTGATATAAAATTAAATTATAAAAACATATATTATATAGAAATTAAAAAATTATTTATTACAGGTCTTTTTTCCTACCTTACACATTTCTTCACTTTTAGAGGAACATTAAAACCTTACCAATGAGTCTCTTTTTTCTACTCAAATAATATAAATAGTATTTTATATGGATAAAAGGATATTAATAAAAAAAAAATAACAAATATTACCTTAAACTCTTACAAACAAATATTATCTCACTACGAATAAATAAATAAGAATAGAAGTAATATTAAATAAAATAAAGCATGGCAAAACCCATTAATCATATGCATTTGGCATTTATATTCTAGAGTGTGTGCTTTTAATCATTTTCCACGAAAGTGGAGAACATGCATGTTGGTCTTGAGATATGATTTCAAGCTTGAAGTCTGGTGGCATCCCAAACACATCTAGAAGCAGCTAGCTAGCAACCGTGTGACTTTTAACATATTATAAAACAATTATTTTTGAAATCCATGCTTGATTACATTTCTCCTATAAACTCAATTTTTGTCCTTTTATTGCATTCTCTTTCAATCATTCTAGGAGTTTCCGGCGAAATTAGGAGGAAGAAAAAGAAAGGGCCATTCTAGTGCAATCTATATTCAAAGAGGGAGAATCAGCATGACATTAACTTTTTCAATGGCCAACCACAAAATGCTTTGTTATATAATTTGAATAGTGTGCTTATTATTCCAATTTTATAGAATTCGAAAAAAGTTAATAAATTAACAATTTTATATTGATCGATCTGTTTGACGATTAATTAGTTTTAGAGTTTGGAACATTCATGAAATAAATTTTATCTCTTATAATTTACCACAAATGGATACAAATTATATAAAAAAGAAAGAAAAGTGAAAAATAAGTGAGCATCTCTTTATCGTCGTGTATTAATTAGCTGGGGACAAATGCATGCATGTGCAATTCTTCGAAGAAAGCTTTGGCAATACTTCTTAATGGGGGAAAAGGGAGAAATGGTAGCTCCTCCCTTAAGTTGCAGGAGTTTTGATTATGTGGGCACACATAGTATGCTGAAATTGTCTAGTTAAGCGATACGGTTGTACATGCTTTGCATGAATAAGATTAGCTGGCATGTGTCGTATCCTGAAAAACTTCCAATTTTCTTGACCTTTTTCCTTTAAGTTTTATTATTTGAAAATTAAATAATTAATACTGTATGTAAGTGATGTTACATATAATTGATTTTAGTTTATACACATAGTTTTCTGAATTAAAAAGAAACAATATTTTTATGGTTAATATTTTCTTGTACAGAAAAACTTGTTCGGATAGCAAGTGTAACCATCGAGAAGTAATAAAGGGTTTTCAACTAAGTTCTCAAATTATCGTCCCACAAAGATTATTTATCAACTACTAAGAGTTTTCTTAATTTAATTGTTTGAGCCTCAAATATGCAAAATTAATAAGGACAAAAATTTATAAAATCAATTGTAAAAACTAAGAGCAAGAAACACAGAGCACGTCTTGGTTATACTTATCAGAGAGAAACTTAGGACGTATGAGTGTTCTCATTCAATCTTTTATATTATTTTTCTATTTAGATCTAAATCTGATTTCATGATGATTACTAATCATTCATACTGATGCTATTAATATCCACTGGTCATGCAATATTAATATTCTTTTTTCTAAGTTAATATCCCCAATGGTCATGCGAGTTATCAATTAGAAAAAGTTTAAGGAGCTTATGAATTTGTTAATTCAATAACGATTAGAAGATGAAGATTGGTTTGGTCTACCTAATCTTTGATCTTGTTTTATCCTATAGATCTATTAATTAAATGAGGTACGATCGCCTAACGATGTAATTAATTAGAGTTAAGAATGAGAAATGATAAGATAAATTCTAATCACGAAGCAGAAATCAAATTTAGATTCAAATATCAAAATTTCATAAAGTCATGAACGATAATTCTCATAATCCTAGCTATGGATTTAGTTACTCATATAGAAAGAAAAAAGCTAGAATAATCAATAACATATCCATAATGAAGAGAAAAGTAAACTAGAACAAGAGATGAATCTTCGGTCTTCAAGTATGGTCACTTGAATCTCCAAGTGTTGCCAACGGTGTGCCAAAGGTTCGTGCAAGAGAGGTGAAAATGATCAAGAATCTTAAAAGGCCTTATGTGAAATGATGCTCCGGAAAAGAGAGATCCTCTCTAGATGCCTCCTCCCCCTTTATTTATAGAATTAGAACTCCTTTAAACTAGGTGAGTTTGGCTAATACAAACAAGCATGCCCGTGCATGATGGTGTAGCACGGTCGTGCATATTATCAAAGCACCCATGTGCTTTATTGGGCGTGCTTATCGTTGTGACGCTTTTAAACCCATTCATTTGGGCTAAAATGAACCGAAATCTACTCGTGGCCTCTTTATATCAAACTGTACAATTAATAAATAAATTAGTGTAAAACCCAATAAAGTTAGAGGTCACATATGAATAAATGGCTGTAAAAGATGGCTTAATTACAGACTTATCACAGGTATATAACAAGTTTTTTTTAAGAAGTATTATTTATACGAGGTAATTGCTAAATAAAAAGTTTAGTTTAAAATATGAAAAAATAACAAGATTTATGCTAATTTTTTTACGAGTTTTGGGATGATAGAGTGAACTAATTTGTAATGCACTAATAATTTTGTAAGTACACTGAAAAAAATTTATGGAAGTTTAATTTCTAACTAATTTTAAATTAATTTTTAAAAAATTAGATGCATATGTTAAACTGATTTAGAGTTTAGGATAAAAAAATCTAATTATACAAGTTTAATCTATAAATAATTTTAATTTAGTTTTAAAAACTAAATGCATATGTTAACCTTAATTTTTGTTCATGATATTTTTTTAATCAAAATAGTGTTTTAAATGCACTCTTTAAAATCATATATATATATATATATATATATATATATATATTATTAATCCAAATCTACATTGTGCATGAAAATACTGTCTTCTATCCTACTTACTTTAGATTAAAAAAAATAAAATTCAACGGTGCATAGATTATCTGAAACTAAATTCATAATTGGAGCATTTATAATATAAAGAGAATTTGTTATATTATTACGATTAATATTTTTTTAAATTTCATTTTTATAATTAAAATTACATGCTTTTAAATAAATATAATTATTATATTAAAAATATAAAAATATTTAAATAATAATAATAATTTAATATTTAAATATATATTTTAAATTTTTAATAATATTTTATTATTATTTCATATTATTAATATTTATTTTTGTAATTCTGAATTTAAAATTTTATTATCAATTCTGTTTATTGAAAATTAAATAAAAATAAATATTTTAAAAAAGCTTTTATAAAGTATAATATAATTAATAAAGATTATTAAAATATTTTTAAAATGCCCTAATTTAATATAATGGTGCTATACTACAAATTGGTTTTATTTTAAAAACTAAATTTATAAATATATTTAAAATTAATTTTTCTTTATAAACTAAATTTAAAATTAATTTAACATAAAATATTATATTTAAAGTCAGTTCAACTAAAGTAAGTTTTAAATTAAATTTAAATTTTAAAATTAATTTAAAATTAGTTTTTTAAAATAAATTAGATTGATTTAAAATTGGATTGATTTGTGTTATTTCATGCAATTTACTAAAAATAATGTAACGAAGTCATTTGAAATAAAATGGGTAGTAAGAGGAATACGTTTGTAGAATTTGCCGTGTTTGATTTTGTTTAATACATACAATGACTTGAATATTTTATTATAACAACATGATATTAAAATAATTTCATTTTATGTTTAAAATTAGAATTTTTTTTTAAAAACAATTTTATTTGAATAAAAAACATTTATAATATGATAAAATTAAATTTTCAAACAAGCTTTTTGTCCTTCGTATGCAATTAACGCTCCAAACTGAAAAGAAAAATATAATAGACATATTTCACTTGAACAAATTACCTATTTTATTTTATTTTATATTATTCACTTTATTCAAAGGATTTGGGATTAACGTATTTTACTTTAATTTTAGGATAAAAAATCCTTATATAATTAATGTGTTGCTAGATGCAATAAAAGTATTTATATGTCTTCATAGAATAATTCAAGCTTTTAATCTGTTTGGTACAACATTTATATTTTACACTGGATACTTTTAATATTTTAATTGTATGAGTAATAAGTAAATTAAGAAGGGTGTTTATCTTTTTATATTATAAATTTGCATCTCTATTTTTGGATACGGATCCAGTGCAGTTGACGCGGGAACTGCACGTGCAGTTCTTCATTCGCTTAAGCCATTTTGACACGGCTTAAGCGAATTTGACAATTTTAGCTTAAGCCCGTATAGGCTAGCTTAAGCGAACGAAGGCTTAAGCCAATACCACAAGCATGGAGCGACACATTGAACTAAAGCGAATGGGTGATGCGCTTGAGCTAAAATATACTCGCTTAAGCGAAAAATAACAGAGAGGATTACAAAATGGCTTAAGCGTGCTTGATTTAGCTTAAGCTGATGAGTTGTGGGCTTAAGCGCATATTTATAAGGCTTAAGCACGTATATGATGGGCTTAAGCGAAACTTTAATGGCTTAAGCCTAAAAAAATAGAGAGCACACCTCCCAGGATCACACATTCGCTTAAGCCTTCATGACTTGGCTTAAGCGAAGAAACCAATAGCTTAAGCGGATATGCTTTAGCTTAAGCTAAAATTGCATAAAAAGAATGCAGAGAGAATGCTCTTTTGGACTGATAAACTGGCTTAAGCTATAACATATTGGCTTAAGCGAACCAATACCAGCTTAAGCGAGAACTATATAGCTTAAGCAAAATTTGTGGGCTTAAGTGATTATTGGGGGGCTTAAGCAAAAATGCAGGAAAATTGAAAAACAACAGCTTAAATTGACAGACATGGATATACTATTTCTGAAAACAAAATACATTTGTCCTTTACATAATTGTTTTTGGCAAAAGAAAATAAAATGATTAAGATACAACAACTTTTAATTATTAATCAAGGATTGAACAAGTTGTGTCATCCAAAGGGTACTGAAAAAAAAACATAAATCTATCAAACAAAATTATACAACGATGAACTAAAGCACTAAATTTTCATTTTGAAATTTAATGAACTTACGGTCAATAATGTAGTGAAATTGAATTGATTGTTCAAAGTTTGAGGAGGATGATAAGATAGAGGTGCTGAACAATGTATATCACAAGGTTCAGAAGGAGGACTGGGTTGATATTCCTAAAATATTTATCAAATAAACACCATATGGTTAATAAGGAATCAAAATTGAAAGTAATGCATTAGCAAATTGATTGATATATGTACCTTAGTATGTTGGTTTTGTAATTGACCTCTGGTTATCCTATTTCTTTTCCTTTTTCCTTATAGTTCAACCCAACTTTTGAGTCGTTTATATGTATTCCTCTTTAAGCTTGGTCGGTGCTTGAAACCTTTTGGGATTGTACCATCATTGATCATCGACTTAGATGCATGATTGTCAGCGTCACTGTCAACATGTTGTGTTTGTAATCGAAGGTGTGAGATTTGACGACACACAGCATTTAAACATTCATCCACTAATGTCGAGTATTCCTCTGAACTAGATACCTCTGATGCAAGTCTAATCATTTTAGAAGCAAGTTGTCTATATCGTTGTGTGGTAGCAACTTTTGGATCCCCCTCAATCTCTCTTCGTATGAAATTGTTTATAATGCCGGAACGACCTTCCTTTGTCCATCTCTTAAGGATATATTTTTCAGGAATAGCCTTGACATCATTTGCTTCAAATACCTTCAATGCATGGGAACAAAGCATACCAAATGTTTCAAATTTTTTACAGGTGCAAGAAATTGATTTTGAGACATTATCAAATGATACTCTGCATGATTTCTCTTGATTGACTGTAGTGATGACATATTCAAATATAGGAGGAGATTCAATCCTCTCTGAAATGCAACATGCTAAGAATGAAGTAAATTCTTGTTGGAAAAGGGTGAATATAGGATAAGTGTAAATTTTTCCCATTTGTATCAAGATGGGAGACATCTCATATCTCAACATTGGTAGCTTATGTCGGGACTCATACTCACAAATTAGTTCATTGTAACGCTTCGCTTCAACTATACGTTCAAAACTTTGGAAGAATTATTTAATGCTAACACCAGGTTTCATAGAAGCTTTGAAATCAGAATTTAAACTTTCAGAGAGTTGAGTACTCCGCATCCCTAGGGTGACAACTTCTTTCATATAACATGATGCCCATTTTTCTTTTATGGCATAAAGTGAGTTTATCCAATTGTTGTCATGGACATTGTACTCTTGAACAATCTTGGTCCAAGCTTTCTCAAAGTCAGTGAAGGTATCAAAGTCATACATGCATTTTTTGAAGTCTCTTAAAAAATGACTCCCACCCTTCATCAAATTACCAAGGTGTTTGATCCCATTTTGCATTAAATGCCACGTGCACAAAGAATGATGTGTCTCTGGCATGACTTCTACAAGGGCCTTAGCCATGGCTTGATCTTGGTCAGTAAACATTGTTATAGGTTTTTTGTGATTATGTGCTTTTAAAAATGTTTCAAACAACCATTTAAACGAATCAGCCGTTTCATCATATAACAAAGCTGCACCATAAATGATGGTGGTTCTATAATGGTTAAAACCTGTGAATAAGGCAAGAGGTCTATTTGCACGATTAGTGCAATATGTAGTGTCCAAAGAAACTACATCACCAAAATATGCATAATCTAAAATCATCTTCGCGTCAGCCCAAAATACATTTGTAATTTGTTCATCACAATCTATCTGATATGCATGAAAAAATGAAGGACAATCTAACAACTGTTGCTGAAAATATTCCATCACACAACCAACTTCTCCATAAACCATACTTCTTTGTCTTCTTTCCTTCAAGTAATTCTTTGCATCCAACCGAGTATATCCGATATTGCATCTATTTCCTGCAAGTGTGCTTTGGAGTTGAAATGAGGATTTTTGTTGCAAACCAGATTCTTGAGCCATTTCAATCTCATAAGCTTGAACTTCACTTATCTTACGATGAGAAGCAAGCATGTGAGTTGTCTCCTCAAGTTGTAAGGGATGATTATGATCTTCTACAAACTCATGAATTATAAACTTCCCATTCTTCCCCAAAGATACTGCAATTCTGGCAGAACAATCTGTTCTTGTCTCAGCTCTATGTTTAGCAACTTGACAATCTTGTTTCTTCCCTTTTCGAAGACCTTCTTTACAACAAACGTATCTGCAAGAAGTAATAGCACCATCTTCCTTTCTCTTATTAAAATACTGCTTTCTAACTCCAAATCTGATCCTCCTACCATATTCAGTCCAAAAATTCCATGCTTGTTCTACATTATCAAACTCTAATCCAACTTTTGGCTTCCAGTCCACAATGTTTTTAGTTATGTCTTCTACCAAAAACATAAACAAAAAATCCCATGTTAAACATCTCACATTATGGAAAATTTAGGATATAGCAAATGCAAAAGACGTAAATGTTAAAATGAAAAAAGATACCTGACAATGGAGATGGTTCCATGGTTATCAATGTCAATAAAGCTTCAAGTTAGTATATGTTGAATGTAACTTGTTTTTTTTTTTAAGTCTCTTATTTGTACCAAGCATGTATATTTTTAAGAGAGAGCATTTTAGGGGTTAAATGAAGCTTTTCTTCAAGCTTACGCCACACAAATGAAAGATTCGCGCCAAAACGACGCTTTTTCGCTTAAGCGTTCATAGACCGCTTAAGCGAAAGTTATAATTTTTTAGCTAGAATTTTCGCATAAGCTCATTACGGCTTAAGCGATACTTTATTGGCTTAAGCTACTAAAGGTCTCCAAATTGAACTTCTGAGAGCGGTTCAAACATAACCGCTCTCATAAGTGCACATCTGAGAGCGGTTCAACTATAACCAATCTCAGAAGTACACTTGGAGAGCGGTTATGTTTGAACCGCTCTCAGAAGTTCAAATCAAAAGTTCAAAATTCAACTTCTGAGAGCGGTTACGCATGAACCGCTCTCAGAAGTTGAAAACTCGTTCAAAATTGAAATTTTGAGAAAGGTTCAAACATAACCGCTCTCATAAGTTCAATTTAAACTTCTGAAAGTTTTGAACTTGTGAGAGCGGTTCAAACATAACCGCTCTCATACGTGCACTTATTAGAGCGGTTCAAACATAACCGCTCTCATACGTGCACTTATTAGAGCGGTTCAAAAATAACCGCTCTCTAAAGTTAACTTATGAGAGCGGTTCATATATAACCGCTCTCATAAGTGAACTTGGAGAGCGGTTATATTTGAACCGCTCTCAGAAGTTCACTTGTAGAAAGTGGTTGAAAGAATAACTGCTCTCCAAAGTTCACGAATTTGTCGTCGTCGCCCAGCCTTAAACCCATTCTCTCATTTCATTCACTTCATTCTTATATCAAAAAATATTGAAAAACCCTAAACCCCACCCCAAATCCAGGATTCTCCCCATTGCAGCATTCCTCTCCCATTATCAGAGCAACCCAACGATTCCAGGTAAGAACTCTTACAGCAATATGTTGTTCTCCTACCTTTTAGGTTAGGGATTGTTCCATGCTTCTGGATACTATTATGGAAACAATGCTTTCAAGGGTTTAGGGTTAATGTTTTTAGAGTTTAGGATTATCACTCTGTTTGTTGTTAGATTGATATCAATATTTATGTGAAGCAAAGTTCTTTCTGTAAAGAAACGCTTAAGCACGCCTGATTTTGGCTTAAGCGAGTATTGAGATTTGTCAAAATTATGTGTATTTTCCAATTATCTGAGTATTGAAATTTGTTACCTTGCAGATATGGCTCCTAAAAAATCAATTCCCCAAAGAAAGAAGCAACGTTCAGATGTTGGAGAGGCTTCACAACATGTACACCATACAGGAACTCAGGATAATGAACCTTTAACACAACCGAGCCCCAGTCAGCAACTTACCTTTGACAGATACAGGTTCTTCAGTCGAGCGCATTTTCAGAGATATTTGGAATTACACCCAAGGGAACTTCTGCCTGAAAGGAAAATTATTTTGGAGGAGGGACAATTTGCTGAATTTACAGAAGAGCTGCAGAGGAGAAAATGGAATATATTGGCTGACCCACCAAATAAAATTGATGTAGACATAGTGAAGGAGTTTTATGCCAATGCATGGCCCTTGCATCCACAAAAATCTGAGAAGAAGTCTTGCGTTAGAAGGACATCTATCTCCTATGATAGAGATGCTATCAATGCATTACTGGGGAACCCCCTCACCTTAGAAGAAGGACAATTGTGCGAATACCAGCAGCGGAGGCGCCTGACCACAGGATTTAATGATGATGATGTAGCAAGGTCCTTATGCATTCCCAACAAATCATATGAAACTAACTATCAAGGCAAGCCAATGAGGTTCAAGTGAGGGAATTTGAAGACACTGACTCAAATATGGATGTCATTTCTCTTTGCAAACATTGCTCCAACCACTCACACATCAGATCTCCACATGCCTCGGGCCTACCTTGTCTTCAGCATTATGGAAAACCTCATAATCGACATTGCAACTATGATCTCTGAGGAGATTCACCAGCTTGTTTTGTCCACCAACTCCCCTAATGCATCTGCAACAAAGCCCTTGGGCTTTCTAGCATTAATCACTGCTTTATGTGCTGCCCAAGGTGTTCAGATACCAAACAATCCAACACAAAGCATCAAGTTGAAAAAACCTATAAATGCCCAGTTCATAAACAACTATTGCATTAACTCATTGGACCAGCCACAGCCACAACCACACCCAGATTCTGATCCTTCTTCATCAGCACCACCATCAGCACAACCATCCATCCCCAAAATGACACCCATGGAATGGCGTATCACCCAACATCTGAATCAAATACAGCAACAAATGGAGGACAACAATCGGGCATATACACATATACACTACCAGATGGCGGCTAACCATCGAGCCTACACCAGCCTTAATGACTCTTTCTATCGCTTTACCCTACACCAGCATGTAGGAGAGACTTCAACATTTCCATGGCCAACCCCAGAGGATTTTGCAGGTGTAGTGTCATGGCCTGGAGACACACCTTCCTTCTCAAATGAACCTAATGCAAATCATGAAGATGGTGGACCACAAGGAGAGGAACCAGAAGAAAGGGGAGAAGGAGAAGGGGAAGAAGAAGAAACGGAAGCACAACTTGATCATGAAGGTGGTGATGGGGAAGGAGACCATGTGGAGGACGACCAGCCTATTCATAATGATGTTGATCTATAAGATGCATGAACACTTTGTTTTTTCTTTATTTGGTTTTAAAGTTTAGATTTTAGTTTATGTTTGAAGTTAGTTCATATTGTAAAGTTTCAAGGACCTATTTAGTTTGTTGCAGCTAAATTATGAAATTTCACTTTATTAACCACCTATCTAAATTCCTTTTATTTTGATTCTCTTTTATAATTTGTATGACTTGTTTACTAAATAAATCCAACAAATTATCTTATAAATTAAAACTTGTCACATACATATAGTAATCATTTTATTTTCTTTTGCCAAAAACAATTATGTAAAGGACAAATGTATTTTGTTTTCAGAAATAGTATATCCATGTCTGTCAATTTAAGCTGCTGTTTTTCAATTTTCCTGCATTTTCGCTTAAGCCCCCCAATAATCGCTTAAGCCCACAAATTTCGCTTAAGCTATATAGTTCTCGCTTAAGCTGGTATTGGTTCGCTTAAGCCAATATGTTATAGCTTAAGCCAGTTTATCAGTCCAAAAGAGCATTCTCTCAGCATTCTTTTTATGCAATTTTAGCTTAAGCTAAAGCATATCCGCTTAAGCTATTGGTTTCTCCGCTTAAGCCAAGTCATGAAGGCTTAAGCGAATGTGTGATCCTGGGAGGTGTGCTTTCTGTTTTTTTAGGCTTAAGCCATTAAAGTTTCGCTTAAGCCCATCATATACGCGCTTAAGCCTTATAAATATGCGCTTAAGCCCACAACTCATCAGCTTAAGCTAAATCAAGCACGCTTAAGCCATTTTGTAATCCTTTTTGTTATTTTTCGCTTAAGCGAGTATATTTTAGCTCAAGCGCATCACCCATTCGCTTTAGTTCAATGTGTCGCTTCATGCTTGTGGTATTGGCTTAAGCCTTCGTTCGCTTAAGCTCAGCCTATACGGGCTTAAGCTAAAATTGTCAAATTCGCTTAAGCCATGTCAAAATGGCTTAAGCGAATGAAGAACTGCACGTGCAGTTCCTGCATCAACTGCACTGGATCCGTATCCTCTATTTTTAAGTTTTATTAAAATCTTCATTTTATCATGTGATTTTTTCTATATTTAATATTTTAAAATATTATTTCTTAATTTCAATTTAAAATCTTAATAAATTGTATTAGATCAAAGATTTTTTATTTTTAAATAATAATAATAATAATAATAATAATTTTATTTTTAATTTATAAATTTAAAAGCAATCATGCAATGAACCTTTACTTTTTATTTAAAAAGAATAAATTAAAATTACTTGCGTAATACACAAAAGAACTTACTAGTTCTTCATGAAGAGACAAATCCTTACAAGAATATTCCGTAATAAATGAAAATTGTTTGCGTAATCTTATGCGTGCATGTGCTTGTGAATAATTGTGGGGTATTGCTAAAATAGACAATTTATTTAGCATATGAAAGATTTATACTACCATATTATATTTATTTTTGTAATTTTAATAGAAATGTATTATTATCATCTAATAAAATAAAATTATTAATAATGAACACATCTCTTATTATACTTCATTTTTTGACATGTAAAATCACTTTTATTTTATAATAGTGATATTTTAATCTCACATATTAATGTTTTAAAATTTTATGTAAATTTTAAAGTATTCTGGTAAACATAAAATTAAGAGTGTGGGGCTTTAATAGATATGATGTACAACTTACTAAAATTTAAACATATATGACTTAAAATATTCAGTTCTTAAATAAGAATTTATACACAAATATTTTTTCAAAACAAAAATACTTTAAATTATATGGCTACAAACTAGTATTTCTATATTTGACGGAAATAGACTCCATGAAAAAAAAGGGGACTCTTAATGTTTTGCTCATGATGCACTTGTATCCCTTGTCTAATCTCTCTGTGTGTGTGTGTGTAAAGACAGCCAGTGCTTGAAAAGTCAAATTGTGTTTGTGTCATGATAACAGAGAAATATCTACTCAATTTCCTCTGATTTTTCACACAGAAAAATCACATTTGATCTCCACTGGTAGACTCACATGTCTGTCCCTTATGGCCAATAAGTCCCCATCATCACCATGCAAGTAAGCTTTCAAGAATGCAACTATAACTCCTCCAACAAACCTTCTCATGGGTTCTCTTGACTCTCCATTTTTGCATAGACAATAGGTAGCTTTGCCCCTAATCCCTTTGGTATCATCATCTAGCATGTCACAGTGGCCATAATCCTTGGCCACAAAATACCAAGCTGGTTTCTTACATTCATTAAAGAAGTTCTCATGGTTGACACCCTTAGGTGCACAAGGGGGAAACAAGGGGTTCCTTTTCACTTCACCTAAACTTGAACCAATAACCATCACTGCCATATCAAAATCAAATGATTGAGGAACATAGGTGAGAACTGGTGGGGGAGTTTGCTTTCCTATGTCCATTCCATCAACTGGGTCCACACCTATTAATGCTGAAAACTTGAGATTGGTGGTTATGTTTAATCTTCTTAGAGCAAGAGCAAATGCTGTTTTGCCTCCACGACTATGGCCGGCAAGTGCTAGCTTGCCAAAATTTGGTCTTACATTTGGTGGAAGAAATTTCCGTAGTCCTTCACATAGCCAATTTGTTATTGCAGCTACAGAATGAATCTCATCACTTGTATCAGCTCCAGCCACTGTGTACAACTGTAAAGTGCAAACAAGATTTAATTGATTAACCTTGCATTTCACTTTAAGGGATTCTAACTGTAAATTAATTATATGGAAACAATCAAATCAATAGAATGCCATACCAATGCTCAATGTTTTCTTATGCAACAAATTTCACAGTAGAATTTGATTTTGCTTAACAGTGTAGGGGCTGTTAACCAATCTGTAATAGGTAGGTTGGGTTAACAGTTAATCAATATAAGTGAATTTGAGTCCTTCAATCCATTCACATTTATATAATAATAGCCTTTATGAAATTATTCCCATTGATTGTAATTTGATTTTGTTTAGGCTGTATGCTTTCTACATTTTTGTTTGGTCTTAAAGAAGAACTTAATAAGGAGTAAGGACAACATTTTAACGCCTAACTAAATTTATAACACCTTCAGCTTACAAAATAAACAAGTGTGTGCCTTTGACATGTCTTCTAGATTTGGAATTCCACATAATGCTTGCACGGTAAGGATCAGAGTCTTCTCAGTCTATTGTTTCAGAAAACTCAAGTAAAGGTAATAGAATATTGGTCTTAGCATTGACTGAACTCAGATCATTTCGATATGAAGCATTGCATGGAATCCTAAACAAAGAGCCAAGCCAGTCAAAGTTATGCACTTGCTCATTATTATGTATATTTAAGGTGTACATTTAGGTATTCAACAAGAACATACATCGTGCAAATATCTAAACTCTATTTGGATAACATTCAAAGGTAGCCCACTGTTTCAGAACCATAAAATATTACAAGGGGTAGTAGGTTACATAAATGAATGGAAGCTCATAAGCGCTGGACATGTAAGGATGAACTAGGCCAGCGTAATAAGTACTTTAGGGGAGAATAAGTTTATCCCATCTCTCAACATGCCTCATTCTTATAAGAGGTTGTTCACTATCTTGAGATGTAGGATACTGGCAAGAGCAATTGCTATCTTCTTTTTAAGGCGTGGAATGCCCCTATTAGAGTAAAGTGAGTCCGTAGATTACGAAATTCCATCCTTCATCTCCATGTTGCGGCCTCTGAACTTAGGAAGCGCACTTGTGAGAATATCTCTTTTTAGAAGAAGCTCCCTATAAAGTTCCTTTATCCTTCTTCTTTACTCCACAGGGAAAGTTTTCAAAGACTTTGAAGTAACAAAAATGCCATGGAGAAAGAAGTCCCTTAAACTGGGAGAGGAGTTCCTAATCTTTCATTCTTTTCTTTTTTTATAGTATGTATTTTCTTGCTCCCCAAGTAGTATATTTTCTTGCTCAACAAGAAGCCCCTTTCTTGCTTTTCAACTAGCTCGCTTCGAATTTTGTCCCTAATGTTATATTTGGTTCCAAACACCCATCAATTTAACTAAATCTATTTCTAGTGCTCTATTGGCCTAATTGAGCTTAAAAATATAAGTGAACCAAATAGAGAAACTAAAGAAAAAGAACAACAAAACAATGGTTTGCCTGTCACAAGGCACAACATTTGAATGTCAACGGAGGAATAAGCTAGCTAATGGAAACAGCCGTAATCTGTTCAAAGCAAGAGAGAAATAGAATAGTTATATATTAGATAATGGCCCGATAAATATAGTATTGGTGTAAGGTATAATTCTAATATTTGCGAATCAATATCAGTTGTGATTCTTATATAGCAAATTAATATATGAAAAATGTAATTATTCATCCATAAGTAAGGATGGTAGGCGATAGGATCTCTGTACAGATCTATTTTACCTATTTCTGTACTCACATTTTAAGAAATTATTCGTACCGTCCTCGTATCTGCATAGGTAACAATTTTGATCTCTATACCCACTGGGCTATGGATACATTTTCCAATGATCTGTCAAAATTATGTTTTCAAAGTTCCTGGGCTACAATGTTCTGTCGTAGCAATGATCTGTCATACTTATAAATATGCCTAGCGTTTGCATCTATCTCAAAAAACAAATTATACCCATACAATAAACACAGAATTGATGATGATGATGATGCCAGTAAAATAGATTAACCTCTCTTTATCCGGTATTTATCCTCCTCTATTAATCAAGTAATGACATGATAAACCAACCAGAGATCATCAATGTTTTTGTACAAATTAATGATCCAAAGTATTTTGCCAAATAGGAAATTCAAATGAAATGGTATCACAGGAGACCAAGACAGGGAACTCATTGAAATGCTTATACTCAAAAATGCTATTGTTCTTTTATTGTATTATTAATTCCATTTTCCTGTATAGGAGTGACAGTAACAAAAGTCACAAAGTGACACACTCAAAGATATGCATTAACTGAAATCTTATCATAGACAAAATGGTTGAAGTTCCACTCTATAAACAGTTAAAACAATTACCAAGTGTCAGAGGTAGTGAAGCAACTACTCTTCTGTTTGGATCAGTTAGGATTATATACATGAACCATGAACACCTATGATAAAGGGAGAAATAGATCATTCAGCTTCCTTGTCCAACCACTTTTTTTTAATTACTAGCAGTGATATTTATTTTAATGATAATATTTTTATTACCCTCTTCCTTGCTAATCCTTATTTTGCCTATCTCTGGTGCTTTTGATAGTTATAAAAAAAAAGAAAGTAAAGGAAAGTATTAATCAACGGCCAAGGGAAAAAGGAATAGTACTTGAATAACAATAATATGCTAGTAGCCGATGGTGTTGTTAAATTGATTTTCTCAGAATTGCCTCTTGCAAAGCAAAACCAAATTTGTTATTAGATTAAGGTGTCAAAAGGTGACTAACCTGAGGGGCAATAACAATGAAGCCATGAGAAGCGATGTGTTGGATAAGCTGAGAGTAAAATGAATTGTAAAGAAGATAGCCATGCAGGAACAGCAGAAGTGGGAATTCTTCAGCATCAAGAGGAGTGGCAATCAAGAGAGATTTTGGTGGTGGAACTGAACATAGAAAAAAAAAAAAAAAGTAGACAGTGAACTGAACTGAGCCTTGTGCAATAATAACAATAATAAAATCTTAATTGTAACAGAGAGTTGGAGGAACCAAAAGTGTACTATTAAGTGTATGTGATTCAGATTCGACCCTTAGCAGCTCGGTGGTGTAGTTGCCAGTATAAAAGACATTAGTAGATGGATAGGAACACATAACTGATAGTTAAGCTTCTGCTAAGTTTTTGCCTTAACTTGCAAGAGTTTCTTTTTGCTGCAGAATTAGATGACAAACTAGTGGCTGGTTTAGTTCAAGATCTCATGGAAACAAAGAAGATATTTTTGGTGGACTCTTGTTGGGTCTACAGGCTGGCCCAAATATAGTTTGAGGATAAAAAGATTCTACGTGTTTTAGGCTATTCATGATATGGGCCTACTTGAGCCAATAAAAGATGAGAGACCATAAGATCTTTCCAGGCTAGGCCCAATACTTTGTTACGTGCCATGTTCTGAGTTGACAAAAACAAAAAAATTTGATAATTTTTGTAAACCTCCACGTTGTGGGTTGTAATTTTTTTAATATTTTAAAAAATAAAAAATATTTATATATTTTTTAAATGAACTATCAATCTTATTATTTATTGATATAAAACTAATAGTCATAATTGTTTTATGTGAACATAAAATATTTTTTTATTTTACATAGTACCATGAAATTTACTTTTGATGATCAAAATAATACTTTTGTATGTGCCAAGTCCTACTTGTCGCATAATTATGGTGCGTTGGTTAAGATTTTGACTATATTATTTTTAAACAATTGATATTACCAAAATAGCAAAATAATCATCAATACTTTTTCCACATTTCTGTTTTCGCTGACTTCTTTTAAAAATGTAAATGTTAACTAGTATTATTAAAGGAATATTTTATTAAAAAATTATTAATATTTGCTCACCATGACTTTCGGTGGACTCAAAACAGATTTTTCTAATAAAAATTTTATTTATTATTTCCTTATAATAGTATACTATTTCCAACGAACATTATAATAATATATTTTAAGTACAAAAACCACATATAAGCATCACTTCAACGCTGATCTATTTAATGCTACGTAATCTTTTTTTAGCCAAGCATAAAAGCATCGAATTTAGTTGCTTTAATTTTTATTTAAATATTTATAAAAATAATAATAGTTAATATATTATTTAAAAAATTGATTAATATTGGAGCGGGTACTAACGAGTGTTATTAGTGAGATAGGTGAGGTCGGTCTCGGGGAAATTTGGGTGGGGCAACTATCCAATTGTCGACCACTTTCTTTTAAACAAAGAATTTAAAGAAAACAAGGAAAGTGGAAGAATATAATCCAAAACAATGATGGCTCTATCTCATAAACCTTAAAACTATTCTCGGGATCCAATCTGGGAAAGCCAATCAAAACCAACACCTATAAACAAAAACATAAATCAGCCTGTGTCTTTATCTTCAATATTACACTTCACTCAAATGTGTCTCTTTTTTTCCCTTTTGACTACCCCGGTCCAAGATGCCCCTTTTCTTTCCATATCAGCAAGAGAACACCTAGGTTCACATGATTTTCACTTTGGTTCAAATGACTTTACTTTTCCCTTCAAAAAATACATCAAAATATGTTCCCCAAGACTAAAGAAAAGTAAGAAACCCCCCATATGGCACATCTAGAGCTTCAATTTACCCTTTTTACATTTGGATCAAAACCCCACCATGCATCAAAAGACCTACTATGGATCCTATTCCCTTCTCCCAAAATTTCTTCTCCATCACAATCAAATGCTACATATTCGGTTTTTGTTGTTCCTTTCAGCAGCAATAGAGAGAAGCCTTGACACACCTTGAGTCCACACATCATACTCTCTCTGATTTCTACACTCAAATTCAACAACACCACGCATCACTGTTTTCAACCCAAAATAGCGACGGTTCTCACCACCTTCTAGCAAGTGGCGACCAGGCCAAGCGGGCATGTCTTTGATCACTCCAAGCACCACATCTGTGAAAAAAGGAGTTTGAAATTAAACTTAAAGAATAACCCATTTGATCCTTTTCCAACTTTAAACTAAAGACTATAACTTTCACAAATCCCCAAATGCAACAAGACCCACCTCCAAATCAGTTAAATTATTAGCTAGAGTGGGACAAAAAAAAGTAACCATAAATCAAAACTCACTCACTCTTTTTCTTTTTTGTGATGGTCCCGGCAACGTGCCTGCTCTTCATCTTCACCATAACCTGCACAAAAAGAGCTTCCAAAGGGTTATCACAATTGCACATTTCTCGGAAAACTAAAACAATATGATCCCTTCCCTTGACATCACATCATACATGCTAAGCCCCCCTCGTCACTTTACAACTTTTTCCACAACCAGGTTCATACATACTCATCATCAAAACTCTTAATTGATGACCAAATAATTGGTAATCTATCCTATCCTCTAGAATCAAAAGTACATTACATAATTTGGATCAAAGAGAAAAATTAAATTAAATTAAATTAAAATCACCTGGTTCATCCTGTTTATATAAACAGAAACAATTTTCCAATGGAGTTCACCTGCAAGTAATTCTCAAATCAAATCACATTCCAATCATCATATACACAAAATTATTAAGAAACACAAACCATGCAAAGAACAAAACTAAAAGAAACAAAATGTAATGTAACAAAACAGAAACGTAAATTTGAGGAAATTTACCAGTGCGTGTGCGCTTGAGAAGCTCACAACCTCTTGCTAGCAATTCTCTACTACAGATACCCAAGAAATTTTCTTCAGGCACAAGTTCCCCACTGAAGCTACTGTTAGAACTACCGTTGCTACCATTCGCACCACCACCTAAATTCTTCTCCACTGGAATCACAGCTGCAATATTCCAAACCTCCTTAAGAACCCTCGCTTTCAACGTGGCAGCGCCACGTAAAGCTGCAATTTCAAGCCACAAATACCAAACCCAAAAAAACAATTATCCCTTTTAATTGTAATTGTAAAGCACGAGATCTGTTTTTAAGATGTTCATATTAAAAAAAGCCAAATGTAACTTAAAAGCCCTAAATAAACAAAAATAGAAAATTTGTTTCTGAAAATATTATTAATACTATTCTTTCTATAATTTCTAATAAATTTTTTAACTAGGATCGCATTACTCAAAATATAAATAAAAAACAAAAATAATGGCATCCAAATTTACAACAGGTGTAAAAAAATTTTAAGTAATGGAATTAGCTTCAGTTGTCCTGCACATACCAGTGGCTGCCGCCGCCGTCAGGGTCGTGATGTCACCGGCGGACCTCACATTCACGGCGGAGCTAACCACCGAGGCCAGGTGGTCGCGCTCAGCCCCCATGGCCTCGGCAGCCTCAACACACTGAGCAGCCACCAGCGTCGCCGCCGATGCCACTGCCATGTCCGTCTTTGCCATCTGCTCGTCCTTGCGGGAGCCCGACGAGGCAGCCGTGGCAGCGGCGATGGCGGCAACTGCGGCTGCGACACCGGCAACCGAAACAGCTGCATGGAGCTGAGCATTGTGGGCCCTGGTTTCCTCCTTCTTCTTCTCCTTCCTGTCCTTCAGCCACCTCCCAACCGTCTTGCCACCGCCTCCGGCAGCGGCGCCTCCGGCAGTGACGGCCCAGATTTGACTACTCATGCCGGTGATCATGGTGTTGTGGTTGTTGTTGGAGCGGTTATACTTCATACAGGATTGCATGTGGTTGGCCAATCAAAATCAAAATTTAGCTTAACATGGAACAATATAGATAACCAACCATTTGTAACATGAACTTGTGAGTGTAGGGGAATCGATTCATTCAGTGTTGAATTTTTACATGATGTTATTCGGTGAAAATTTTGTATTTATTTTCATTTGTAAACATTAAATAGATGAAATATTAAAAGAAAATAATAGACACAATTTTTATGTGACAAGATATGTTGCAAAACCTTGTGTGGCAGTATGCTTATCTACTAAGTGGCCTATGGCTATGTCGATCTTCTTTCCCTCCCTGTCCTAATTGTGGGGTCCACCAGCTATCAATGCTACCCAAGAGGGAAAATTTTTGAAGGCTTCGATTGCTAAATCAGGAATCACAGGGATGGTTTTCGTTGATGTTGTTGAACAAATTAACTTTGGTAAGAGGGGGACCAGAACAAGGGAGAATAACAGAAGTTGCGGATAACTGTGTATCTGTAATTGTAATGGAAACGAATAAAACTGCACTTGTTTTTGGTATTTTTGTGAACAGAAATAATAACACCCAGATAAAAGGGTCTGAAACGAAACCTTGCATCTTTACAAACTTCTCTGTTAATTATTTGTAGGTTTTTGAATATATGTACTTCAATTAAGATTTAATTTAGTGATTTATTTTAATGGGTAGTAGGAAAAGCTAGTATTTTTTTTGTTTGTTTGTTTGCATTGAGGATTGGAAAGAGAAAACCCGGTGTCATCCAAGTTTGTTTTGTGTTGGTAACAGAGAAAGCTGAAACTAGATGGTTGGTTCTAAGTGTGCAGGGAGATCAGAGCTCGTGCTTCGTACCCAACCAAAAAGTTTTATTCTATACTAAAAAAACAAGGAAAGAAGAAACAAACAGCAACAACATGGTTGTCTGTTTGGTTTTGTCGATGTATTAGAGAGAGAGTTACCTTGAAATCGTCAATTTCAGAAGGGGAAACTGGAGGGCTATCTGTTAGGGAGCCATTAAGAGGGCCACTGCTGTGAGACAGTCTCCCCGATGTGCGAGGTGATACCTCCTGCTGACCAAACTCAAAACACCATTTTCCCTTCAGTTTCTCACAAAAACAAGACTTGTTCATTGTATTGCATACAAAAAAATAAAATAAAATTTATTTGCATAAATTGAATTGTACAGAACCAGAGTGATCGAGTGGCAGAGAAAACGAGAATACAAAAAGTACATGTGTTCAATAAATTCTTATCATACGCCAATTCATAAACTATTTTCACGTGCTCTTCTTTGTTATCCACAGTGATCCTGATAGACTATAAATATGCTATATAAGAGCAAAAATACTGTGTAAGAAAGAAACTATAGATTTGTAGTTTATAGGTAGATATAGATACCGAGTGTGACATGATGCGGTCCATGACCATCTGAGAGGTTTCAGAGGAAGCAAAGGAAAAGGGGTTGCCAGAAACTGTGGCAGAGTCGTCCACTTCAGCAGCTATGTCTTCAAGTATTATGGAGGCATTAGAATTGTTAGTGTTATAACTAGTGTTGTTGTTGTTATTGGAAGGTGCAGGTGCAGGTGCAGGTGCAGGAGCAGGGGAAAGAGCCTTGGAGACTTCAAGAGAAGAGGCACTCCATGAACGAGACAAGAACTCCATGGGGTCCCACGGTGTTTCCGACGGTGGTGGCTTCCCATGAAACGGGTCGGGTCTCCACGCGGGTTTCTCCTTTTCCATTTTATGATGAGGTGAAGAAGTGTTTTTGTTAAGAGAGCTTTTATAGAGCCCCTCAGAGTTGCTCACACCGTTGATCATGGTTTACTTTCATCAACGGCTCTCGTTACTCGCTCACTTCCACAGGGTACACTTCATAATTAGTACAATTTTGGAACCTCACAACTATGTTTAGAAATTACTACTGGAGTATCTTAAAAGGTCATCAACTCACCTGCTTTTCTGCTTGAAAAATGACAAACTTCATAAATGTATTTAACTCCTGGGGTGTTTTCTTTTATTCTGTGTTTTCAGTTATAATATTATTTATATATATATATATATATATATATATAAAATATTTTATAAGATTTTAAAAGTTATTATATTAATAATATTAGATATTATAATTTTTCAATAAATTATTCTTTAAATGTTTTTTATATATTCAAATAAATTCTGATTTTTTAAGTTTGACGTATTTAGGCCTAAATATAGAGGGGCTCGAGATAGTCTACTAGGCGGACTACCCATTACATTACTTTTCCTTTTGTAAGTAAATATAACATTTTTAGGTAATATTTATTTTAAAATAAAATTATCACTCATAAAATTAATATTAAAATTATTAATTTATTTTAAATTTGTTAACATAATCAATATTTCAAATGAGAATGAAGTTGTTGCAATCGAAAATACAAAACTAGTTAAATAACTAAGAGATTAGTTATAATATTTGTTTTAAATGTTTAAGATTATTTGGTTTTTAATTTTAATTTTGTTGGATAAATATTTATTGTTTTTTCTTATGATAAAAGGGGTTAAATAGCTCAAAAGAAAACTGCATAGAACTCCTAAAAGACCCTGTGCCTAGAACATCATAGCACAAAAAAGGAAGTAGAGTGGTAGGAATCAATATTCTGTTTTTTATTTTAATGTGATTAAAAAATATTGTTAATATATATATTTTTTATTCTTGACACATTAATATATATATATATATATATATATATATATATATATATATATAAAGTGAGCTATTTGCATAAACTTATTTCTTGTATAAGGTCAGACTTAATCTATTATTTTAAAAGTTCTAACTATTTTAAATTCTTTTTAACTGGACTTACATTAGCTCGTTACTTGATGCAGGTCAACTTAAATTGGGTCATGTACCTTAATTTGACAGCTATAATGAGCCTATTTAGTGGACTGATCTAAAAATATTTTAAAAGAAAATGAAAACTTGTATGATATAATTGAAAGTCTAAATAAACTTGGATTTTTTAAGCTTAAACCATTTAAGCATGAACCCATACATTCTAGTTTACATTAGCTTTGTTATTCGATGTGGTTTACCCAAATTAAATCAGGTAGTTACAATTTATGAAATTGTATTTTAATTTAAATATTTTATAGAATAAGAAATCAAATTACACGGGTGTAAGTTACACTCACTCTTACACCATTAAGTATATAAAATAATTTTCATTGATGGTAAATTATAATTATATATTATCTAAATTATTTGTATCAAATTTTGTCAAAATAAAAAAATTTATAATATCATTATTACAAGGTTTTTATTTTCATAAATTTAAAAATTTTACATTACATTTTATTTGGGTCAAATATATAGTCACGATAAAACAATCAAATCATCGTCATCAACCTAAATCCAACGCAGACAAGCAACAAGCATCTTGGGTAATCTCAAATAAATCATAATTCAAATTATTATCCATTCTGAGATGACCCAATTGTTATATAATTTAGTCATACTACCATTTTTAACTCCTTTGACAATGAGAACTTTATTGGCGCGTCATGCAAGATTGCACAAGGAGAGGATGCACACCCACCCCCAATGAACAAATTGACATGTATGCAAAACAACAAATTCTCTAAACATTCCATGCATAAGGAAGGAATTCTCATAACTCAAGTACGCATTATATTCTAACAATGAACAACTTCCTCTAACTTGGGCATCAGAGTATTTCTTGCAAGAACACCTGCCATTGGAACTTACTCACAACAAAATACCACCATCAACCCCTACTTGAGAAAACTTACATTGAAAGAACCTTTCTCAACTGTTTAGTACACATCAATGTTAATTTTGATGTATATGAATAAGGTGTCAAATAATTTTCAATCAATCTTAAATTGTGCATACATGATCTATGTGATTGGAACTTTTAATCTTAAAATTGATTTTAGGATTAAATTTTCCTACAAAATGTAACTTTTAATCCTCTCTCTTTATATGTTAACACACACATAATTTGGACATTTGTAGATTTTAAAAACATGATACTCATTAAAATAAAATAAGCGATGAAGTACCTATTAATTTTATTTTTGTATGTATTTCTATAAAGTTGATATACTTGATAAGAACCTTCAAACTAATAGTTAAATTAGTCAATCTTACATTTTATGAAAGGTTATTAAGTAGTGTGAGTACTAAAATTTAACATTTGTGTAGATAGATCATGACTCTCTTTATATATTTATATTTTTTTTCTAATTTTTTAAAACTTACACATTAGGAACAAGATTGTTACAACAAAAAATGGCTTAAAATTTTATGAATTTTTTTACGAAAAAAGGGAAAGTGAAGAAAAGAGGTGAAGTTAAAATAAGTAAAGTAATTTTTAGGATTATTTTAAACAAAATTTGTCTTCTAAATATTTCAATCAATTCAAAATTATTAAGTTAAAATTAACTATAATGTGATTTCATCCTCATACTCAGTAATAATTATTAAGTAAGTAGAGCAACTGAAATCTTGATTCATTAAATAATCCAATTTCCAATAATTAATAAATATTGATATGAAATAATAACAAAATTTGTAATAAAAAAGCAGCATACATAGCATGACTTGATCTACTTTAATGCTTCATTTAATATGATCAAACAATTCAAGAAAAGGTTAAAGTGTCTTTGGATTAATTCCCTTTAATTGGAGCTTTTTGAAGTAACAATTGATATTTGCTTTTTTTTTTTTTTAACTAATTCTGGTAGAATTAACAAGAGAATCTTTGAGACTCTTTGTTTAAGATACACACATATACATACATAGGCACTTCTACATGTGTTGTAATTTAACAACTAATGGCTTGCTTAATATCAGGTTGAAGTCTACCCTCAAATTTCAAACATTGAGATTTATCATCAGCATGTGCAAAATAAGCGCAGTATCTCAACAATTTGTCAAATTTGACAATGTATTCTCCAACATTCATACTCTTTTATTTCAAATTAAGAAATTCTGGTTCCTTTTTTCTCCAAAGGTCTACCAAAAAGTATTTCTCCGAGAAGTGTTGACGAAACGCTTGCCAACTTATTAGGTCTCCTTTAGTTTCTAATTGTTAGTGAGCTATTCTCCACCAATGCTCAGCCTCCCTTATGAGCATAAACATAGCAAAAACTACTTTATATTTGTAACCCCCGAATTTTGTAATAATATATATATATTGATTTATTAATATGAATGTGTGAATTGATGTTTGAATATGCATTTGATTATGTGATGATTTGAATGTGAATATAATCGTGAAGATATATGTATAGTGTGGTTGAAATGTGATGTAGACTTATGACTAGGTTGGAATTGTTTGAGATATAGGGTAAATGGGTACTGCAGGGGGCGTTCTCGCTGTATCGAGAGAATTCTCGCTATAGTGAGAAGGCTTTGGGCAAAAGGCATGCCTTTATTGTGTTCTCGTTGTAGCGAGAGGTGTCTCACTATAGTGAGAAGGCAACAGAAAGGGGTATATAGACATATCGCGACCAGAAGGATATTTGAGGGGTTTAGTGTGACACCCTTACTACTCATTACGCCATCAATATAAGTATAATATTAAAACAATCCAAGCAGTAAGAAAGCCACATGTATGAGTTTATGTCTGTTCACATTAATAGAAACTAAATACACCATCTGCACCAGTTATCCAAATACATATATACATATCATTTGTCAAAATATACAATCATCCAGTCATATAAACATATGCACATAGCAAAATTACATACAAAATAAAGTGGGGTCACGATATCAGAGACAACAACAACAAAAAATGACCTCACAAGTTTTCTCCCTAGACCCATGATCATCAAAAATACCATTTCCTCCAAAAGTTAGCAACGATTGAGGATTTCTATTTACCCGTTCCCTCAGTCACTAGTAATTATACCTATATATATGTACAAATTATACTTTACTCAGCCCTACCCAACTCTCCTTTCCCACTAGGTTCCTGCTTAGAGGAATCAAAACCAGGAGGAAGTCCGGCCCGAGAATAAGTCCTCTTCTTTCCAATAGCAGTAGGGGTGTTTGAACAGTGAGAGGAATCCGGAGAGTCAGAAGAACTAGATTAAGTCGAATTTGAAATGGATGAGATGGATATGTGTCTGGGTAGAGGTATGTTTGCTATATTGGGTCGTACAACAGGTGGTAAATAAGGCCCTAAAGATCTAAGGAAATTCGGGGGTAATATTAGGGGCGATAATACAGGGACAGGAGGTGAGACATAGGGTCTCATAAACTGTACTCCAGGAGAAAATGGAAAAGTGAGTCTCATGGATACCCTGATAGGGATGGGGTATGCCTGTGGGCCTGGCCCATTTCTATCTAACAAAAAGGTAATAGGGCCAGTATGGGTGAACTGTTGTCGCTCCCAATCGTGCGCCCATCTTCCTTCAAGATCATATATGACCATGACGCTGAACTGGTACGGTGGTCGGGCCATTTGTGTCCTCACCTACTAAACATATTCACATACAGCAACTAAAAGGGTGAGACAAACCCATTTCAACCAAAGTACAGTAGAAAACACGTCAAGATATTTACAATTATTATAGTAAATAGCAACAACTCAACACACAATGTACATGCCATGTATGATTCTGTGCATCACCTAGTTAATTGCTATACTGACACATGCATATGGGCCCAAATCATTTTCTTTTTCTTTTTCTCTTTCTTTCTTTCTGGGAAGGATCAGGAGTTCACTGCTACCAACCATTCTTAGTCATAACCATCTCATTAGATAGTTTCAAAGGTATAGCTCAACTGATTCTAAGAATCTATCGAGTTTTGTCAGAATAGTTTAGTTTTGCAGTGAGAATCGACAGCACAAGGTTACAAGCCCTGGCTTTTTCCCGGCTCAATCACACCCGACTATCTCCAAGACTAACCTGGAGTCTCCCCTAGATTTCGTATACTTCCCATCTAACACCATCATCATTACATGCTTATAATGCATGAACATAATTTCAGTCTTTTAATTATGTATTAAACATTTCTTTTTAATCAACAACATATCTTTCAAAATTTCACCGATAATCCGACAGAGTTTCCTCTATAATTCAGATATTTTTAAATTTTCTTCTCACTGCAAAACAGACAGAAAATTTCAATACACTTCTAATTTTAAGCAAAAACTCACCACCACCACATTTCACAACTTTTCAGCTATTTCAATGGCTCTCAAATACCTTTTTCTAATTATCACCACATTTCAAAATACTCATTTAAAATAATACTTTAAAATGAATTAAAATACTTTAAATTATTTAAATATGTATATAGGTATACTTTAAATATATAAAAATTATTAAATAAATTTTGATCAAACCACTTGAAATTAAAGAAGATTTTTAAAAAAAATCATTTTCTTAAGAAGAAAATTAACCATAATTCCATTTATCAATTTCTAAAACACTTTTTCAAAACCCATCAAATTTTATCTCAAATTTTTTTCCATTTTTTTTAAAACATCTTTATTTCACAATTCTCCAATTCTTTTCAACTTTCAACATACCTTCTATATGTTCACTCCACATGAATGATAGTTCATTCCTCAACTATTTTAGGCAATCAATTATTTATACTGAATTCAACAAACAATTATCATAGAAGCAGCATCACACATAAAATTAATCTCAAAAAGGAATATCAAACAATTGTACACTAAATATGGAAATAATTATAAATTCCTTCAATTAATTTATACATACATAGCAAGGAATAAAACACCCCATCTCCCAACGTTTTTCTACTACACCCTTGAAAATAGATATGTCTCCCCTTACCTTAAAGTGTATATCGATTTTTCTCACCAACGTCTTCTTTTCACCACTTCTCAAATCATGATCCTAACCAAATAATCACACATAATCATGATCAATGTTAAGATGCATTAATCACCCAACCCTCTACTAGTGAGTTGAAACTATCATTTTCTAATTTTTGCAAAAAAAATGTCTTACGGGTCTTACAATTATTTTCTATGATGTAAATGGAATACTATAAGCCTAAAGGAGATTAAAAACAATTATTTTTCCCTCATAACACTCTTGGGACAACACCTCTAGACCAAAGGTTTTGAACCCCCAAATGCATTTTTAACAAAACAAAAAACACCAAAATTATTTATTATAAAACATAGAAGGATTAAGCTAATTAAAACATAATTTAGAAACAAAATTTTTGGACAAAATCTCACCCTCATGCCACTGTTCCAACACCCAAAAAGAGGAAAAAAATAAAAATTTAATCGGTTCAAAGTGTTCAAAATGATAAAAATAGGTGAAATATTAAAAAATTTTAATGAACTTACTTGGAAATTTAAGGGATTAAGACCAAAGATGATCAAAGTTCCTTGGGAGAAAGAAAATGGGGCTTACGGAAGTGAAGGGAAGAAGTGAGAAGCTTTAGAGACTAATCCTTATCTTAAATAGTAAAAATAATAATATAATATTAAAATTTTCACTAATTTTTTTGCAATTAATTGAAACAATTAGATAAAAATCCCAAAATTTAAAAATAATCATGAAATATATTAAACATAATTATAAAATAATTTTTGACACTATTGATTCTTTAGTTGGTGTCCAAAATTTTTACACAATTTCTGCTTGAGCATATAACTAATTTACTTAAAATTAACCAGAAAATCCAAAAATGCTCATTAATTACAAAAAAAAATTATTTTTATATTCCAAATAATATTTATAAATAAAATATAAATTTTTATAATTATTATTATTAAAATAAAATGTTATTTTTAACTTTATAAGCAATTTTAACCAATACAAATTGACACTTTTTAAAACTTAAAAATTTTAAAATTAAAAATTACCAAATATTTCTTAAAAATATACCTAACAATTTTATCTAAAGCATCTCATGTTAATTCTTTCACAATTTTCCCCAAAAAATCAAGAACTATACTTTAACTTAGAATTATATTAATAAATTAATTGTTTAGCAAAAACGAGGATGTTACATTTAGGGTTCGAGAAAACTCATTTCCCATTCTTTCTCTCATCTCTCTTTCGATTCTCTCTACCATTAACTCATTTTCACCAATTAAACTGCCTCCAAAGCTATTTGGGAACGTGATTGAAGGTTGGAATCATGTTTGGAGTATTTGGAGGTAAGTTTTGATAGTTAGAGTTTCAGTTTTTGTCCCTACTCTTTGTTTTCTTGGTTCTCTTTGGTTTCTCATAAAATTCTTTCATATATTTAGGATGAAATTCATGTGGGGAGCATTTCTATTATCTAGTTTCATGTTGGGTTTTCATTCAGAGGTAAGGGGAGACTCTACCCCATCTCATTTTGTTTTGAATTCGTTTATTTGCTATGGGTTGCAATGTGGTTGAGATAGAATGTAAGGATAAGCGTGTTTTGATAGATGATTCTTGACTAAGCATGATGAAATGAATATTGAGCATAATGTGTGTGATGTAGTAATTTGATTGTGATAAAGTTTTGACGAGAATTTGATGTTTAAGTGTAATGTGATTGAATGTGGACATACGTGTCATGTGTGAAATTGAATATCATGACATGATTGAGTATGTGGTTGAAATGCTTAGACATGCCATTGATTGATGTTAAATAATGTGAATGGTTGGAAATATGTGTGAATGACATATTGGGTGTGATTGTAATAATGTTAGAATGTTGGAAAGCTATGAATGGTTTAGCGATACACTGAGGGTGTGGAAGATGGGGACGGTAGAAATACCTTGGAGAAGAGAGAATGGTGGTGACACCAATAGTGAGCGTGGGTGCACCATAGGCCACACACTCTCCTCCTGACTCGGTGTTTGACTAACACTTTTGCTTAGGGGGCTCAATATCGCACATGTTGTATTTGTGGAGCGGGAGCTATCCGGTGACCATCCATGATGTGAAGTGAGTAAGTCCCTAAGGTTGAGGGCATTAGGAATCTGTGATCACAGTGCCATAATGAGCGTGGCTGACATGCAATAACTGCACGTGTGTATGGATTATTTGATAGTGTAGTAAGCGCACCTGTATGTGAATGAGAATGAATTGTTGAAATTATTGCTTTGTGTCTGTTTGATGCATGATTGATTTATGTTAGTAAATGTGTGAAATGTAAATGTGAGTCTTTGTGCCTATGTGTGATAGTATATAGTACTCATCTTTACGTTTATTTTTCAGGTGACCAAGACGATCAGCATCGGACTCAATGAACGAGAGGGTTGAAACTGCTATCAGACTTAGAAAATTGACTTTTAAAATTTGATGCATTTAATTTGGTCATGTAGCACTTATTTGATGCAAACATGTAACCCTCCCTTGATTTTGAGATACCTTACTAAACTATATGCACTAGAACTATTTAAATGAAAAATTTTATTATTTTTATTTTTGTGAAATTTATTTATTTGAAAATTAAAATTAAAGTGTTACAATCTTCATTTGTGTAGGCCATAGCCTAAAACTTTTTTTTCTAATTTCTTTACCCAGAGTTGGACACTATTTGGGTCAAATCCGCCATAGAATTGGGAGGGTTCGTTCTTGCAGAATTTAGATAATTCATGATTTGGGATGAGTTTTTTTTTTGCCTTTCTAGCATGCCCATAACTCATTCTAGCAGAGCGTTAATGGCCTCACTTCTTGGCATCCTGGCTATAGTTGTCTGAAATTTCAAAGTTAAACAATTTAAATTGTGAAAGGGTATCTAATAGGGAATAGTAGTAATAAGCAAACAAATGGATTCTAACACATAAGCCATAAGGACTTCCATACAATTCAGAGTTACACACATTTAAGCAGTTTAGCCTATACCAGGACCAATTAGAGCAAACAGCTCTAATACCACTAAATATGAGACTCCATACACATATATTTATATACATATGCATTCACCATGCATTGTAATTTAACATACTCACATACATAATACATATTTACTCTAACTTCCATTAATATCTCATATAATGGTGAAATTATCAGTACTCCTAAGTAAGACTTAGACATGTGTATAGTAATGTTAATATCTACTAAAACTTTCATAAAGACTTAAG
This sequence comes from Abrus precatorius, assembly GCF_003935025.1. Classification (NCBI taxonomy): domain Eukaryota; kingdom Viridiplantae; phylum Streptophyta; class Magnoliopsida; order Fabales; family Fabaceae; genus Abrus; species Abrus precatorius. Next base: position 12,925,215 of record NW_020874417.1, read on the forward strand.
AAATCATCCCCTTTCATAAATTAATCATAAAAGTCAAGTGCCAAGATAAAGTCAACCACAATTAATCCATCATAAAAAGGAACAAAAATACAAGTATACAATGAGACAAAGGTAATACCTTTCCAAAGATAATAAAATATAATTGCGTTGTAACACTTATTATAAAGCAAAATAAACTAAGACATACTAACAACCTACAGAGTAGTTTCCTTATCCCACAACCTATGAGACATATAAAAGAAAAGAGAAGGTCATCCAAAGGGTGTACTCCTCCTCGCAATCTGACTCAATCTCCTCTTTAGAAGTGTCATTCATTGGTTACCACATGCTTATCATATCCTCATCATCACTCCTTATCCATTCGGGAGTTAGGGTGAAAAACGAGTAGATGTAAATGGTAGAGGTTGTGATGGAGGGTGTTTCAAAGATCTTTCTTCATTGGTGGTCCTCACTAAAATCGGGAGGTAATGGTGGAAGGCAAGGTCAAATAGAGGACTCCACTGCTTGGATGTTCTTTGCTTAGGCTTGAGTCAAGGACCAACTCCCTCGATGGTGTACAACATGTGCCACATTTGTAGGTATAAATGGGAGTATTGTCTACTCTTCCATGGGTATTTCACTGTTCATTAACAACAAAAAGAAAATGATGTATAGGTCAACCATGGGTGTAATCGGTGAAAGTCGGGGTGTACAAAAGTGAAATGTAGATGGTACTCATAGGGTGACAGTGGTAGAAAAATTGCTACCTTAGCATCGTTGACATAGTGACTTTGTCAACCCCTCTCAGTCATAGGCCCTATTCCTATGGTTATTAACCCATGGAAAGAGCATTGATGTGTGTCAAGATCATAAGTCCACATGTCCTCCTCGAAGGGTAGGACCTAAATCTTCGGAATATCGCTATTCATTTGTAAAACATGTCGCAAACAAAAATTCAAAAGAAAAGAAGGGAAAATATAAAATCACAAAGAACGAGTGCACAACACACAATAGACACACAAATCACATTTGCATATCCATTTACGAACAAATTCACAACTAATCATGCTGCTAATATATATTAGAGGGACATACAATCCCACATATAAATTAATACAAACATTCATGTCTCATAATTCATTATGCAGATTTTCTTCAATTAACCACATGATGCTATGCATGTGGCCCTTGAGATGCAATAGAGTCCTTTTTCGTCACATAATCACTCAATGTTAGAGATAATCGGAGAGTTTCATTCCTTACTCAACAGAAGCACACATAATTAAATAAAATTTTATTGATAATCACCTTGCCTTAAATGCCACTTCAAGATTAGACCTCCCATGACTTTAGAAATAAGTGTTTGCGTAAGGATTGACAAGGGTTTATAGGCGATGTGACCTGATCAAAGTGAACTACTTTGTGCCATTGGATCATCTCTAGGGATGGAAATAGGTTAGGTTAGGCTAAACTTTGCATAAATAGGTTTGGCTTGTTTAATAACTTTAAAGCCTAAACCTGACCTATTATCTGTCATAGGCTTTTTATTGAGTCTAACTTGACCTTTTTAAAAGTCTGATTTGGCCTATTAGCTTATTTAACGATATACTTCGTATTGATACATTCAATAGGTCCTTAAACTTCTTTATAAATAGGCTATTAAACCATCTAAATAGGTATGTCTTTTTAAAATTTACAAGGCTTATATCTAAATATATTAAAGGGTATGTAGTAAATACCTTCTTCAACTCTAATAAAAAGGATTAAGGTTTTTAATTTAAGATTTTATTATTTTAAAATTTAATTGATTTAATATATTATTATATTAGAATTTTTATATAAAATTATTTAATAATTATTATATATTTTAAATAGGTCATTCTAATAGGCTCAGTAGGCTTTTTCTTAAGCCCAAGCCTGACCTATTTAATTAATTAGGCTTTTTAAAAAGCCTAAATTAAGCCTATTAATTAAATAGGCTAGAGTGTAGGCCCCTGTTGGATGGTCTGACCTATTTGCATCCCTAGTCATGTTCTCCTATTCCACCCCCACAGTTCTCCTAGAACCTGAACATATTGCATCCCACAACTATGCCAACATGTTACCTCAACAGTCATCTCAATATCTTGCTCATGATGCATGATAAAGCATTTAGGTAATTCTTTATTCACTCTTATTGTTCCACACACTTGCTTAACATCATTTTCTTGCATACAGTTACACATACCTAATCACTTTTTTACACTTACGGGTAACAACACATGTCTTTAGCTGATAATTTCACCATTCTCTACATAATGAAGCTTATTTTGTTCCTCACATAAGGTTTCTCATTTCATCACATTACTCAAAGACCTATTACTCTTTATGATTCCTTAGGATATTATTACTCTAAGTTAGCCTAGTGATCAACATGTATACTCTTAATTATATTATTAAGTTATTTGTCAATGTTACTTATTAACTCAAATGAGGTAGCTAATTGATTAACCTTTAGGAAAATGTATCTAAGGTTTGGAGGTTATTAGTTATGTAAAGTTCATTGAATTGTTTTATACTTTTTCATTCTAAGACTTATTCTTTGTCTTGGTTTTTCTTGTTCCCTTTCTTGATTTTTCTTACTCACTAGGTGGGATAAAGCCAAATATTTTAACATCATATTCCGTAGATATTGCTCAGTTACACCTCTCCATTTTAATGTTACAAGTCCAATTTTATTAGTATTACACATTCTAAACCCCTCGGTTGCCCCTTGTTATTTAAAAGGTATATGTTTAATTTATTTAACATTTTCTTTCTATTTTACCTCTCAATTCCTCTTCCATCTCAAAGGACAACATTTATTAAAAGATGTAAATATTACAATCTTTTTTCAGATGCTTTTGGAAGTCAAAGCTGAGGGTATGCATAGCCACATAAGGAGGATTAAAACACTTTTCATAAGTATGGTCCACACAAGGTCAACGTGCAAGCAAATATATCATTTATCTAAATTATACAAAAGTCACTCACTACATTCATTCAAATATTTTTCCAAAGTTGGACTAAGACATGCAAAGTCATATAGAGGAAAGACCAGGAAATCTTTGTGAGCATGAATCATACACAACCAACATACATTCAAGTCTTCTACAAGGTTCCTATTTGCATGGCTATTCCAATGTCTTCCTAGGCAAAAATGTAAACTCCCTTTTACCTTGATTTGTTAACAAAATTGAAATAGAGAAAGATGGTGATTGTTGACATTTTCCTCCCTCCAAAGTATTTGGTTCGTTTTTATTCCTCTAAGTATAGTCACGATGGTGTGCCTTGGGGTTGATTTTCCTTGACAAAATGGGAGAGAAAAATGGAGTAATGAAGGTGAGACAAAAGTTCAAAGTGATGTAAAAGGAAGCAAGAGTTTTTGGTTTAAATCTTACATATAATGTCTCAATTTCCTTGAAAAAGAAAGGAACAAGTTTTAATGGATGATTCAGCTGGACATGCATGGTGGAATCTCAATGTATTTGAGCTTGGAAATGACTTTGAGCGATTATAATTGAAGGAAGTAATTGTCAATTGTTAAGTACAAGTTCATGAATGAAAAGATGAAACTAGGAACGAAGCAAATTGTTAGTTTCCCTTTAGAAGTCTTGCCATGAACTAGGAGATTAAGTGAGTGAAGTAATATTTTAATTTGAATGAATTCTAAGCAGCTTAGCCTAAGGTGTGATAATTGCATGTGGTAGTTTGCATCCTTTCCATTTAGAATGGTGTGACATGACAATGGTGGGATGTGATGGATAGTTTCAATTTCTTGTGCCACTAAGATTTGCTTGCTTGGTCACTTAATGACATAAGGCATAGAAAGTTCTAATTCATTCCAATTGAATATAAAATTGAGAATGTGCAAATCCTATATGCTACTTACATGTGAAACCTTTTCTTTCCAAAGTCCAAGGCCACTAAGAATGATATATATATAATGTTTGGATACAATTTTTGGAATACTTAATTCAGATTTTGTATGCAAATATGTAGAACATTCAAATGCCAAGATTATGGTGCAAATTGTGTGGTCTCATATTTGAATTTAAATAAGAGTTTTTATGTGTAGAATTTTGTTTGAAACATTTCAAATTGTTAAGCCTGCATTACAGATTTTAATAGAATATTACAAGTGTAATAGCTTGTATGCAAGGTAGGGAAAAGATAAGAAATTGGAATGAACATAAGCATGTATAATGCTAAGATTGCAAGATGTAAAATCACATGATCTAAGATTTGTACCAATGCACACATGGAATGGTACTTCCTAGTTTCCAAAATACTAAGTCCTTGTAATCTAATGCAACAAAACTTTTGGAGGATTTGTAATGAATTATAAATATATATTCTAGGGTTTGACTAAGAATGCAAACTTAAAGCTGAGAACAATTTTAAAGACTAATATATCCTTAGCCAATTCCAACTAAAGGTCTCTTATCTTGTACTATTCACAATACTAGAAAATGGTATAGTAGAAGTAATCAAATCACAATTTTGGATAAAACAGAAAAAGAAAAGAAAAAAAATGTCCAAAAATTTAGGTTTCTAATTACTTTCTTCTAGTAAAATATCTATTTAGACATATTTTAGTTCACACAAAAGGAGTGTTACAAAATCTTCTAGTTTTATGTGACTTTCATAAAACATAAAATACATATTTAGTTTTAAATTTAATTAGTCATATATTTATATTTATTTTAATTTATTAGTTTAAATTTTTATATTAAATTTATGTTTATAGATTTTTCAATATGTTTGAAACACACTCAAATTGTTCTGCTGTAATTTTTTTATTCAAAACTAAATAATTTCATGATAAAAATAGTTTTATCCAAATTAAATTTTTAAAAAATCAAATTTATATTAAAATTGCATTAAAAAGAGCTATTTGTATTCATGGAAGTGAAGGGCCTTATAAATTTTTAGTTTATTTTAATAAATTTTATTAAAATAGTTTTCTTGTTTATTATATGATTAAATTTTTTAATAAACTTGTATTTTATAATAATATATTATGGGACTTAACTTTTTTTATTGTCAAATTGAATGATTTAATGAACTTAATATAAAATTAGACTTGTGGTAATACTATGTTAAACATTAATTATGAAAAACTAATTATTTAAATATTGTAAAGTACTTTTGAGGATTGACTAATATAGATAAAGAGTCAATGATTATGAAATAATTGTCAACTGGATTAAAGTAGGAATTCAAAATTCAAGTGTGTTTAATCAAAAATTCAATCTTTATATATGTGCAAATGAGTGGATGTACTCACAATTGATTGAACATATTAAAAAGAAGACATATAGCATGTTTGGTTTTATATTAAGATATAAGTGGATCTACGTTTAATTCAACACAGATAGTTGTTATGTTAAATTCACATTTTGAAACTTTCTAATTCCAAACACATAAGTTTGAACTTTGGCTTAATCATGGAATTTTTATAACTTTAGGTTTTAAAGTTTGTTAGGTAGTCTAAGAGATGGAATATAAACTAAAATTCCTATACTTGCCATTGTCATTCACTTATTATCTCTAATCATAACTTTTTCTCTACTCTTCATTGTCTCTTTCTCTATATATGTTATTTTATTGCATTATTGCATCCCTCCATTCTTTCTCTAGCCAGATCCAAATACTCATACATGTTTTTTAAGGTTTTTTTTTTTTTTCAACTCATCCAACTCAATCTCTAATCAGTCAAAGATGTTTCTCATTTTAGTGTATTTTTTTATATCGATTTAAAATTTATATAGGTGTAATTCGATGGAATCTAACCATTAAATTAACTCAAATAAAAAGATAGCAAAAAATTTATCCTTGGCATAAAAGACCAAACTGGTTGAAATGCCACTTAGATTTTATTGAAAAATTATCGGCAATACATTTCTAACACACTTTTTTTTAATAAATTTTTAGTTATTAGTTAAAATTTATTAAAAATATAAAAATATTATGTAATTTTATTTTTTCTCGTTTTTAATAATTTTATTTTGTGATGTTATGATTACGCTATATGAAAAAGACTTGCTATTTGGATTATTGTAGTCCACGAGTTAGTTTAGTGGATGATTTTAAACACTTAAATTTGAAAAAATAGGGACTTATTTATCATATATTGACTATATATATATTGTGATTTATAAATAATATATAATAAATATTCAACATAAAATGATTTGAATAAAAGGAGTAACATCCAAATTTATTTGAATAATATTATGTAACTTTTTGTTGGGTTTCATTATCTCAATATTCGGGCCCTCATTTAATTTTGAAAATGAAAAGGATAAGAGAGGATGGTGAAAAATGTGTGACTAAGGCAAAGGAAAATGGATGAGATATTTGTCTTTTGCAAGATTAAGGGTAGGAGAAAGTGAAGGGTTGAGACATGAAAGAGGCATGCTGAATGTGAAGAGTGAAGACATGGGTCCCTCCATCCATAGAATAAATCGTACGGCATGATTCTGTTGAGACCCAGAGGCAACGCTGCTTAGTACTTGTTATCTCTGCTTCCTTGCATCTGTTAATGATGTACAATGTATAGTCTAGACATACTTCACACAGACACCAAACACTGCCAACATTTCTTTGAAAAACAAAATAGCCACATAAAACATGTTTATTCAAAAATTTAGAATCTTTCATGTTGTAAAGTTATATACCATGATTTTTTTATTATATTTTTTTAGTTAATACTCAGTTGGTTTAGAAGAAAAGTGGGTAGAGATATGTCTTAAGGTGGTCATCTTTGTCTCTCACTGCCATTAATTATTAAAATTTATAAAATCAAATATGCTGGACTCTGTTGTTTGCTATAGAACAATTGCTTATAGAAGTAGTTCCATGTATCTTTGTTGGTATAAAAATTGAGGTAAAACTAACTTACTTTATTTTCTTCTAAACTAGGCTCTGCTTGTAATATTCTATTTTTACAACTTAAACATTAGTAAAATATGGGTGGAATGTGAAAATATAAATATTTTAGTTAAGGGAATATGAATTAATTGATAGAACTTATTTTTATTAATAATAAAAAATAAATATAAAAGCATATAAATTTGAAATTTTAAGTTCTAAAAAATCTTAAAATTAGTTCAATGAATAGAATAATTATTTTACTGGTGATTTTTAAATATATCATTACACTCACTGATAATCGAAGAGAATTATGAATTGACTGAATAAAGTAAGAAAATTAATTAAATATATTAATAAATTTGATATAAAAACTCGATAAGACAAAATATGTGGCTGTATGGAAAGAGTCATAAATGTAAATCCAGGAGTTATGTTTCATTTTCAAAACCAGAAGACATGAATTTATTATATTAAAAGGGATTATAATCAAAGAATATATATTTGGTGTGTGCTGTGATATCCTAAAATTTTTTTTATGTATACCGTACCTAAAAAAATTTATACCAATAAAAAAGAGACATGTGACAAATTAAAAAAAATATTATTTTATATAATTTATTTAAAATTATATTATTTATATTATTTATTATATGATCCTATTATATATATATATATATATATATATATTGTATATTAAATTTTTTATAAATTTTTGTTTTGAATAAAATATAATTCATATTTAAGTATTTTTTATTTATTATAAATAAAAAATTGTAAATAATATATTAATATAATATTATTATTATTTTATTTTAAAATTTTAATTTGTTTAGTTTTAATTTAAATATTCTTTAACTTATTCAAATGTAACAAATATAATAGTTTATTATTAAATAAATTTCTTATTTAAACACATGTACAGATATTATTAATTAAAATTTTTCATGTATAATACATGAAAATTTTTATAGGTACCACAAAATTTACCGATTTCCGTCAAAAAGAATAAACATTGTTGATGTCAAAAAATTAATAATTAACTTTGATCTTTCTAGTTTCTGTTGATGTCAAGTACATTGTAATTAACGATGGTAGAAACCTGCAACGATAAGCACTGTCTTCTCAACTACATGTATACATACACAATTACACATGAGAATATATACTTGAAGGTGATAGAAAGAACCTTTGATTTAAGAAGAGAATCCCAAAAATAAAACACCAGCTTTTAATTCTTTGATAGTGTTTTCACTGCTGATATGACTATGACTATATATGGCTGAACTTAGTTTTGTACGTACAAGGTTCACAGAGTTTACTATATAAGAATATAAGAATGAACAAGGAGATGACATTATTTTACATGCATAAATTAGTTGCGTAGGACATAATGAATATATATTATTTCACCTTCCTTATGAAGTTGTTAAGGCACTACTACCGTCATTGTCGATCTTCACGAGCTCCTAGCTAAGAAGAGGGGACAAGGATGTTACAGTTCTAAGATGAAGAAGTATCTCATGACAGGTTACGCTGCAAGCAGAGAGAGAGAGAGAGAGCCTGATACTTATAGTGATTAGAAACATCACTAAAACTGTTCATTGTTTTTCTCTCTCGGAGGTGATACCCAGATCGATCACTTCATGCCATGCAGGGTGAAGATATACAGATAAGAGAAAATTGTATCTTTACAAAATAAAAATATTATAAAAAACGAGTTATATAAATAATATAACTTGATAAAATAATGTTGAATTTGCACACAACATTGCTCCCTATCTTCCCTTGCTATACATGAACCAAAACAGATAATGATTAGGCTCTATATGTGCTCTTCCCCTCCCAGCACACAGACACAGGTATAGCGATTGTATATATTAAATGAAAGGTGTTTTTAATATGAAAATTATGGATACAAATTGCTCAATATATTCTAATATCTCCCTCAAAATTAGTTTTATGACTTAGTAACTCTTTAAATTTGGAATAAATCTTTGAAATCATGATGCTTGATATAGCTTTGGGAAGGTCATTGGCTAGTTGATAAATGGTAGGAAGGAATGTGATATTCAATTATTTGTCTTTTTGAGCTTTTCCTAACAAAATGAAGATCTAATTTAAAGTGATTAGTTTTATTATGAAAGACTGGATTGATAGATAATTAGACAACTCCTAACTTGTCACAATAGATGATAGGAATTGAAGGGAGTGGGATACGTAGTTCTTAAAATAAATATTTGATCCAAAGAAGATCAACGATGGTTGTTTCAAGGTACTTGTATTCTGCTTATGTGCTTGACTGCTCACTACTTGTTATTTCTTTGAAGATCAGTTGATAAGGTTACCACCAAAATAAACACAAAAATCCTGAAGTGGATATGTGGTCATCAAGATTTGTGCCCCAATGTGAGTCATAGCAAGCTGTTAGATGAAAGTTTGAAAAAAGTGTGAATTAGAATCCTATGTTCTGAGTTCCATGAAGGTATATGAGAATTCTCTTGACTTCTTTCCAATGAGAGTTCAAAGGATGATGCACAATCCGACACAATATTGGTTGATTTATAGTAATGTATTGTAGTACTCTCACTATGGATTTGTATAGATGCGAATCATGAAATGTAGTTCATTGATGTACAGATAATTGCAATCCTGAGATCATTGGTGTACGCATAGGCTTATTGGATTCATGTTGGCTTTTTTCGATAAATCTTCTGTATATTTAGTACGTAGATACCAAGGAAGTAGTGCAATTGACTCGAGTCTTCCATAGAAAACTTGGAGTTAAGGGCAATGATAATGACACTGATGTGAGACTTAGAACTGCCGGTAATGAGAACATCATCCACATAAACCAAGATGTATGTTATTACCAAGCTCTGACTACTTGTTTAAGACTTAGTGGGAATTCTCACGCAAAATTGCAAACATTTAATCTTGTTGAATATTTAAATAATTATTTAAACGATTTATTTTAGCTTATATATATAATTGAGGGTACCTTATGTAAATTATTTTATTAACTTTCATGTACTTAGACAAATTTTTTTAATTATCATATATTTTGTTAAATCATGCAATATAATTAATATTTAAAATTATGCAAGTATTTTAATTATGCAATGATACTATTTTAATCTTTTGTAATTAGAGATTGCAATAATCTTTTTAATGCAGAGTTTTTTAACAGAAAATATAAATTTAAGTAGGAATTTTTCTAAGGCCAGCTTAAAGATAGAATAAGGATATCATGTTAGGATTGAGATATTCTTGAGTTCTACTATAAAATATAGTTAAATTTTAATTTATTTATTCATATTTTATTAACAATTTTGTTAACTTCAACCTTTAGAATTGAGTTTAAATATACATAAGTAATCATTGTTTTTAAGTGAGCTTGTACTTTTTTTCCAGATTGCTATTATCTTATACTAGTAATTATTTAATAGAGCACAATTGTATATAAGTCTAATCAGATTAATACTGGGTACATAGGATGTCCTAATCTATCACACACCATTCGCACTAAGAGCTCAATTATAAAATCTATATAATTAATAATAATTATATCCATGTATTTTATATCATAATTAATAGTAATATAATTATAATAATTTAATAATATTAATTTACAAATTAATATAAATATTAATATTAAAAGATCTAACATGAGTCTCATAATATAATTTTTTAGATATATAAAATTAAATATGTATTACCCGAACCATCTATCCATTATTCGAAGAGTTTGAATTGACCTAATAAATATTATTATTATATGAAGCAGACCCTAGCTCCTCCCTCCATAGGGGCGAGGTGGGTCACTATGTCATCTTAATGAGCGTGTTGTGGCCCTCACTCTCTACATGTCCAAATCCCAAGACTTTATTAATGTAATTCGCTAAATCACTTTTCTTGCATTGCTATTCAATATACCACTTCATCGCATGTGTAAGTTTTCCTTTGCTTTTATTAAAATCAAATTTAAATACATTAAAATTTATAATACAAATATATTAATAATACAAATATATTAAATCACTTTTCTTGCATTGCTATTCAATATACCACTACTTTTAAATAATATTTTTAAAATACTAATTAGCATTTTTCAAAATTTATAAATGCAAAAACTTTGCCTCATTTTCTTTCCCAAAAGGTTCTTACTGAGATAGCTTTTATTTATTTAATTTGATTCTCTGCGCGGCTATATATCCACCTTTTGCCCTTTTCCTCCTTATAGAATATTTTTTGTTTGTTCTACGTAAATGAAGGTCCTCTGCGATTTTGGATTTCCCATGCTACCCTTTAAATGTTGGAACTTGCCTCTTTAGCCTTATTGTTGTCTATTTGAAAGTTAATGTGAAGAGCAATGAATTAAGCAAATGGGAAGGAATATTTGTATGGTCAAATATGTGGGGCTGTAAATGGTTAATTGGTGAGTGAGTGTGGTGAATAGTCGGATAATGTTTGTACTTCTGTTTCTTTTAATGCCAACATTTTTGGAACTTACGCCACATGACATAAACATGAGTTCTAGCTAGCTGTATGTACTGAGTAAACTAGTATTTCCTTTAATTTATCGGAAAAATATTGGGGATGAAAATGCAACTTTGATCTTCTTTACATTCTAGTGATTCACCTTTACCTGACGGTGAACATGACAAATTTTTTTACCATTTTAATACAATAACTACTTAAATTTTAAAAGAATTAAATATTGAATTATCTCTTTTAAAAAAATATGAGATTTCCATAATCTTCACTCTATAACTGAGTTTAAACATTTATAAATAAATTTTCTTCATAAAAATATACATTTATTATACTAAAATTATAAAATATAATAAATAATTTTTAATAAAATTTTATTATTATTAATTGTTAGACTAAGATTAAAAATATCTAAAAATATAAATAATAATTTCAAGATAATTAGGTATAATGTTTAATTTTATGATTAAAATCTATTCCAAAAATAGATCCTTTCTTTATGTAAATTTTAATTTTCCAAATATGAACTTTATGAATTTAATTATTAAATTATATATTATTTTAATAATTATGTGTGCTGAATTTTAAATAAATTATATATATATATATATATATATAAAAGTAAAAAAAACACTTTCTACATCTACTTTTATAATGGTTAAAACTTAAATTAATGTAAAATTTATAACTTTTTAGATGAGTTATTTTTTTAATAATAAAAAAAATACATCTATTGAATTTTAGTTATTATGAAACTAGAACTTATAAAGATCCTAGTAAGATTTAATACACTTATTTTTTTATAAAAAATTATAAAGTATAAAAACAAAAAATATAAAAAAAAGGCAAAAGTGCTTGATGGAATAAATCACGAAAATTTATATAAATTAAATGTATAATTACATAAATTAGAGTTTTATACTGAATGTTATGCGCATAACTTTTAAAATCAGTTACTAAATAAATAATGTAAAAGATACTTTTTATATTAGTTATTTTGGAATCAATGCAAAATATCACTTTGTAATCAGTTTTTTTATAACCAATGTAAAATAATTTAAAATGTAGGATTTTAGAAGTATGTTTCACTGAAATAACATAAATTGAAGATGAAGAACTCAAACTTTTATTTATATTTTTGAGTTTTTGTTGGCATTTTTTTTATGAACTCTTACTCACATTAGGTACGTCAATGATAAATTTTATTTGCTTTATTATGTGCTTTTTTCTTCATTAATCTATTTATTTTGGTACATGAGATTGATGAACTGTGATATTTTTCATTTACAAATTCATAAAAGATAAAATTTTAAACAAATATTGATAATAAACAATGATGCCATTAATAAATATTGATCTATTAACAAATACTGCTGTCATTGACAAACGTTAATACTATTGATGCCACATTGACGTTATTAATGAACATTAACACCATTGATGAATATTTACAAAAAGAAATATTTTCTTGACTAGTTGTATAACTAAAGTAAAAAGTCATGACTTATTATTATATTAGTTATAACTACATCAACTTTTAAGAATAAAAAATATTTTTTTAAAAATCAGAAAAGTTGCGACCAACGTTTATTAAAGAAAATCTTGAGAAAATTTTAAAAAATAATTTTTTGAAACTAAAAATGAGTTCACTTGTAGAGAAAGTATTAGTACTATACAACGTCCATTTCAATAATGGTTACATTAAATTAATTGTGTAAATTTATTTTAATTTTAAAAAATATTTATTTAACCTCAACAAAAGTGTTGTTATTTTTATTTTTTTAAAAATATTTATTGAAATATTAATTTGTATCCTTAGGAAAAGAAAACTATTTTAAAAATAGTTTTGACTCTCAATCTTACGTATCCCCATGTGCAATGAAGAACTCAAATTCACGTAATTCTATTATAAAATTTTTGAAGTTAGTTGATAAAATTTTCTATTTAAGATTAAAATTATTTTATAAGATTATAAATTTTGAGATACATTATAACGCGGTTATACATGTATCTTACAATAAACAATATAAAGAATGAAAGGAGATCACACAACTATATATTATAAATCGTTAAAAAATATTTTTATTTATAAATAAAATATTTAAATTTATATTTAAATTATGATTCATATTGAAAAATAATTTAAGATAACGTAAGCTATACATAAATCTCTTATAATTTATTAGACAATTTAAAACAATGTAAATTACACATCGATATTACAAAATTTGTATAATAAAATGAAGAAATATTTAGTTATTTAATTTATCAAAATTAGAAATAAGACTTAATAAAAATTAAGATATGAAATTAATTATATTTAATGAAAAGAATAAATAAATTTAAATTGAACAAAAAAAATAATTTTTAATAAAAAATTAAAACTTTATCTGATAAATTTATATTGCATAGAATCTAATATAAGGTTGATACATAAAGGTCTTAATAATTTAAAGCATATAAAGATAGAGACGCTACACAATAACACTATAAATCGCTGTATTAATATATAAAAATATTCTAAATGATATATTTTAATTAAACAAAAATAATAATTGATTAATTTTAAAAATCAGATGAAATATATTGATAGTGTATAAAACTTAAGGTAATGTTGGTATACATATGTTTTGACAATTTATAACACATAAAGGTAGAGTCACTACACATTAATATTATAAATTATTATATTAATAAAATAACTTAAACTTAAATTAATCGATTAATAAATTAGTAATTAGAAGAGAAATACATTTTGATTAATTATTAAAATAGTTATCTAATTAATTAAATATAATATATGATAAATTAATATTGTATAAACCTTACATGACAATAGAGAAGTTATATGTTAGTATTATAAATTGATATAATTATATTATTTATTGATTATATAAAAAAGAAGTAAATCACAAATATAAAATTAAATCATATTAATATTCTACAAATATACAATAAATAAAATAAATAAAATAACAATCTTAAAAGATAAATAATCAAAATAATAATTAAGACAAATAATGGAATAACATAAAAAAAATATTAAGGAGAATTTATTTTAATGCTAAAATAAAACAAATTTTACAAATAAAAACACAACTTACATGTAATATGATAAAAAATTATATTATGTTTAATTAATTTTAATAATTTTTTATTATAATTATTTTAATTATTATTACTTAAAAAAATACATAAATAAAATTTAGAAATTTAAATTAAAAATATCTTATTTAAAATAAAACATAATAAATAAAACTATAAGGTTGGAAAAAAAAAAGAGAAAGAAATATAGAGATAGGCTCTAACAACAAAAAGAAAAAGAAGAAAAGAGAAAAAAAGTATTAAGCTTAATCGATAAAAATATGCCAAACGACCAACAGAAGACAAAAAAATAAAAATAAAAAATAAACTATAAAAGTAAGTAAAATAAAGCACAATAACTAAGATGATCTAAATGCGCAGTGCAAAGCACTCGAGCTACAGATTTTATATTATCAAATCAAATCAAATATAATAAAATAATGATAAATGTTAATAAATATATTAAAAATAATAAAATAAATGATTTCATCATTACATATTGTGACTAAATTTTATGCATCTATCGAATTGGGTTGAACGGATTAATAAAATAATATTAAATAATAATATTCATCAAAAAAAGAAAAAAAAAGGTGATTTAAGTATTTGTTTCGTCCCAGAAATAAACTTATCACTACAGTGATTCAAATGGTGAAGTTGTAGTTAACGGTATACTATCTTTTTTTCTTTTTGTTTTCTTCTTCTCCTCTCTTTCTTGTGTTTGTTTTTCTATGATATTCTTTTCTCTTTCGTTTTTCAAACTTTTCTTGTTGTCTTCTTTTGCTTTGTTGTCTAGATTTTCAAAGCTCTCTCTTATAAATTTTCTCTTCTTTTTTTAGATTTCTTCTCCTAAAATTTGCTTTTCACCTCCTAAATTTTTTACTCTTTCAAAACTTGTTGCTACCCTCTAAAAATTTGATTGCTCTCTTTAAAAAAAAAGTTTTCTCCAAAACCTCCTCTTCTCGGATTTCTTACTTATGTCTTTATATGAGTCCACTTCTTACTTATGTCTTTAGGATTTTCAAACTCCACTGTCTAATTTTCTTACCCAAGCGAGAGTAAGGCTCACTCAAGCGAGAGTGCGTGAATCTGGAGGGATATTTAAGGAGTCCCAACGTAGAGAAACGTTTATTTCTCACCAGACAATTCTCCTCTCTCGTTTTCTCTCTATTCTCTCACCTTCGTACCTTAGAGAAAACTTTCTCAAGACCGAATTTGTTCTTGATCCGAGTGGAAACCTCTGTTTAGTGCAAATCTAGGTGAGCTTCTGGGATCTCATTCTCTAATCCTGATTTTTATTTCTTGAGTTTCTCTTCTCTAAAGTTTCTATTTCTTAATAGTCAGAAAATTTGAGCCTACAAGCGTTATTTCTTTCCTTGGAAACTCACATGGAGTTTGATTTGAGGAAACTCATTCCAGGTAAGAGGAGCTTACCTAAACTAGCCTTATTTATTTACTAGATGCTAAGATATTTAAAAAAGTAAGCTAAATTCCACAACAAAATATTTACCATGGCATCCTCATTTCTTATCTATAATTAAGGCGCTTTTAAGGTATGAGCACCTTATGCGCTTCCTTCATCCAAAACCTTTAAAGTCACAAAATTCAATTAGTTCTCAAGTTTTATAGTATTATCGAAGTGTCATTTTATCAAGGAGGCATGGATCCACTAAGTATATCAATCATTACCTTGTCTTTTATAAAAAAACATAAGTATTAATTAAATTTCACTCTCAAACAACTATTAAAAGAAAATAAATTATAAATTATAAATTTTTGAACAATATTGACTTTTATAATTTTTAATGTTTTAACGTAATATTTTTAATTTAGATGTTTTTTTAATAATATACTATTATAAATTTAATGTTTTATTATTTAGAATGATACATGTTTGCGAGTCAATTTTCTTTTTTTAATTTTATGATAAGGTTAGATAAATTTTAATATCAAATATAATTAATAATTTCTACTTACAGGCATTATCTAATTAAATAAATTTTATAATTACTTAATTATTCAAATTAGCATTTAAAATTTTGAATAAATATTAAGGATAATGGAACATTTCATAATTAATGTTTAAAAATATATTAGCAATTAAATTATTGTAAATATTTTATAAAAAAAAAAATCAAACAACCGAAGAAAAAATTATTATTTTAACATGATTCAACATCCTTTGATATACAAACTTTCAACATGTTTTCATATATTCTATAATTTTTTAAAAATAAAATAATGAACCATCTCACCTATACTTTTTGGGATGAACAAAGTTGTTAACTATTATCTTTATAATTTTTGAGAAACAAAATTGCAAACCCTTGCTTGACACAACTATCAAAGTCCCATTACACAAAAACAACCATACGTTAGGTAAGTAAATGTAAAATAAAATATCTTATCCAAAAGAATTTTCTATCTCTCCCTTCTTTAGTTTTTTTTATGTATAACTTGAATGAATAGCTCAACTTAGTCCAAAAAATTATATTAATAAGTCCATATTTTTTAATGTTTTTATGACTTATTTTTATACGCTTGACCTTTATTTAATAAGGATTTTGCACTAATTTACTTATTATTTGTTATAATTTAGCATAAAGAGGTTACCAATGTGATATTGATATTTTTTTGTCATGGTTGGATGAAATTTGATAGAAAGCATGACCACGCTCAATAGGTAGCACGACCTTACTTCATAGAGTGCTTCATGACCATGTACGACTATGCTGGAGGCTTTGTATGAAGTGCTTATGAATCTGTAACTAATTTTGAATTTTAAATTTATTTGCAATTTAAATATAGATATAAAATTTTAACATAAACATATTAGATATATTTTTATAGATAAAACATATTTTTCAGAGGACAAATCATTATCTTTTCTCATATTCTACGTTCTATTTGAAGAGGTTTCACACACTTGAAGGGGGACTTTTCTCTCAAAGACTTTTGCTCTTGATACACTTCGACCTAACCAGCTTTTGATGCCTATTAGAGCCTTTTGGGGAGTGAAGATCATTGACGAAGACAAAAAAATACCTCTTCAGAGCTCGAGCGAGTGTTATAGAGTGCGTCTTGGGAACAAGAACTCCTCTTGTCTCTTTCCTTTTGGATATGGATTTCTATACCATATTTTTGTTGTTTATTTCATTATGAGTAGTAAATTCATAGTTAGTATTGTGATGGATCATTTGCACGCTTTATGTGGTCTATATATTTGATGATAATTGCGATTATCTTTTCTTGATTGATTTTCACTACTAGAAACACACTTATTATAGACGGATTTTACAAATGAATTTTTTTCATCTATATTACAAACGGTAAATAAAAAATGTCTTTTTTTTTAGTTTTTTGGAGAAATTTGTTTGTAAAATAGATAAAAAAAAATTGTCTATAATAAGTCCATCGTTGGGCGTATAACATCACAGATAGAAATTACATGTGGAAATTTTTGTCTATAATTTGAAACTTAAGTAGAAATTTTTTTAGCGAGATTTATAGAAAGAAAAATATGTTTGTAATTTAGAAAAATTTGACTTTTCATATATTACAGACAGATAAATTCGTTTGTAACTAAACTTGCAAAACATTCCGTTTTATTAAACCAATTACAGATGAAAAAATATGTTTGTAATGTGTGAAATATATCAAAACCGCGTGTCGTCCTTCTTCTTGCTCAGTTTTCATAATTTCTTGTCTCTCTTATCTCCTTCCCTCTCTCTTTAACATCTTCAGTTCTTTGGCCATTGTGAGTGGTTGAAACATCTATTTGAAAAACAATTTATATCATTGTGTTCCTAGTACAATACTCTAACTTTTAATTAGTTTAGTTTTTTAATTTTTGATGTAAATTACTTATGATATCTAAGATAGGGTTGTAGGATTAGAGATTGTATGACTGGTATTCATGGGCAAGTGTACCCGTCGAAAAATAGTAAAAGCTTTTTAAATTGAGTTCAAGTTATTGTCTCACAAATGTTATTTTCAAGTATTAAGAATACATTGATTTAATTTTTTTAAATTGAAAAGGTGCGTAATAAATTAAAAACAAGAGAAATTTAAATTCAAAAGGCAAGAAAGTAATTTTTGATAGATATTGGATAAGAAGAGCCTAGGGCATATGATTTGACCTATTACACCTTTCTATATTTTCTTTAGTTATTTTCAATATTAGTTTCTTTAATGTTTACCAACCACCCATACTTATTATATTAACACTCAATGATCATGGAATGTTAATATTTTTTTCTTAGATGATTACCTCTAATGATCATGCAAGGCAAAAGGTAGAGAAAACATAAAGAGCCTATGGGTTTATAAATTTAATAACTCCTTAACTCATTTTATCCTATAGTTGTGGTGCAGTTGCCTACGATGCAATTAATTATAAGATGCTAAGGGTGATAACTTTTTAACATGCAAAATTTAATTCAATAGGATAAAAACCAAACATTAAAAGAAACCAACATCGTTATTAAACATAAAATTCACATAGAGTATGCAATAAGATCCACCACAGTCCTAGCAATAGATTTAACTACCTATAACAAAACAAATAATGAAAAGCATGATAAACAAATCCATAAACTCAAAGGAGAATTCAATTTGAAAATGTCAGGCCAACATATTTATAAATGAATTATTCTTATTAAGTTATGTTGTATATACTTAGATCATATGAAATTCCATATGCTCGAATGTGAATGGGTAAGTCGTGCAGTCACTAGATGGAAGCTGTGAGTTGCAGTGCTGATTGGTTAACTATTGAGTAAGACTAGTAGCGAGGAAGTTGATTGGATATCAAACATTTTATATAAGCATTACTTCTTTTAAATGGTGCTGTATATGCTTGGATTATGAGAGAGCCATATAATTGCTGGATAGGTAGCAATGTATTCGCAGTGATGTGTGATAGTATTGTTGTAAGTAATTAGTAGTACGGATCAAGAATCGACTGTTAGGTGTGTTGTACATATGATAACCTAAGAATTGCAGCTCAGGACTTGTATAATTCTAGGAAGAATTAAGAGTCCTGAATGTTGAGTGTCTTGCTTAAGTGAGATAGATCTCGCTCAAGCAAGACTGAGTTGTGTAGAATTGGGCATTCTGGAGTATTCTTGCTCAAGTGAGACAAGATAAAACCTTTCCAACTGTTCCCTCACCTAGGCGAGAAGGGATCTCACTCAGGCGAGAGGAGACCTCATTTAAGCGAGAGAAGCTTGCTTAGACGAGAAGTCGCAGGAAAACTAGGTAGCTCTCTAAACCTGATCTCGCTTAGGCAAGAACGCTACTCGCTCAGGCGAGATGCATCTCGCTTAAGCGAGGTATTCCTCACTCAAGCGAGAATAGCAAAAATATGATAGGTTCCACTGTCTAGTTTTCTTGTCCAGGCAAGGATGAGCTTGCTCGGGTGAGAGAATAGCTCACTCAAGTGTATCTCGCTCAAGCGAGAGCGTGCGGGCCTGTAAGGGTATTTAAGGAGCCCTAGCGCCTAGAAACGTTTATTTCTCACCGGACAGTCCTTTTCTCTCATTTTCTCTCTGTTCTCTCACCTCTTTCCCTTAGTGAAAACTTTCTCAAAACTGAATTCTTTTCCGATCAAAGTGAGAACATCTACCTCATCAAAATCTAGGTGAGTTTCTGGAGCTCAGTTCTCTATCTCTACTTTTGTTTCTTACTCTCTCTTTCTCAAGAGATTTATACCATGTCATTCTAAGTAGATCTAGACCGTTCAAACCATATTTCATACCCAAACGCTTGATCTATCTCGTTAGGATTCACTAGGAGCACGATCTTAGAACTCGTTCTAGGTAAGGGGAGCTTAACTTAGCTAATTTGGTTCATGCAATAGATAATCTCGTTTTAGCTGAGAATGAGTTGTTGTATGAACAAGCTTTAGGATAAAACCCAAAGTATGTATGGTTGAATGTATTTCTCTGCTGTATGATAATTGTTTGGAGTACTGTGGTGGAAGATAATGTGCTGAAATATTGTGATAAATGTCGAGGATGTTAATATATGCGAAAATATTTAGTTAATATTTTTAGTTGCTTAGTTTCATTGTGTAATATGTACTGAAATGCTTAATTTACTACAAAATGCTTGGTTTTGCTATGAAAATATATATATGGCTGTATTATTGAGGCTGTATGCAAGTGTATGCATTGCTATATTGTTGAGGCTGAGAATAGATTTAACTATGTCATATTATGCTAATTTAGCTATGCTGCATCACATTCATCTTCATCATTCTAGAGCTGAATAGGACATTGGGTTGTACTTGTCTAGATCCAGATACTAAGATAGGTCACTCTTAGACCAGAAATAGTTCCTTTGAATTACCTAGGCTGTGAAACCAGCTAGAACTGAACCGCTGCATTTGCATTAGATGGGCTAGGAATGAGCTGAACATGTTGCATCAATTGATTGTGACTTTTAATATATTCATACTCCATAGTTATGATTCTTATTTATATAAGCTCACCCTTGCACTTGTTTGTATTGTCGTATATGTGCTGCAATGATCGTACGATGGTACGTGAGCAGAAGTGACAGGTAGAGTGTCCACTTTCCATGCTAGAGAGTTTGGCTAAGGAGTAGTCTGGGCTGAGAATTTTGGGATATGTAGCTTAGTTTTAGTAGTCGAGGTTTTAGTGTGAATCTAAGCCACTTGGTTACAGATATAATGTTTTGATGTAACTATTATGTAAAGACTTTGTATTTTAAGCTCCATTTGGAGCAACTGTTGTAATTATGTATATACATTTATATCCTCTTTGTATTATATAGAAATGCTTTTGGGATTTTATTATTCTATGGATTTGAATGTTAAGTCAAATTTTCTTTTCAAAATTATATTAATTGTAATATGCTTGTACTATCTTGTTAATGAAATTTATATTAGAAGTAGTAACGTATGATGTCATTGATCCTTTATAAACAGGGGCCGTGACAGAAAAGACCCAAAAAGAGAAAAGGATGGAAGTAACTTTTGTTCTCCAAGAGGCACTTAATCACTCGCTCGGACTCCAAAGAGATACTCGTCATCTTTGTCAATGATCTCCAATAACTCTCAATAGTTAATTAAGTCAAAACTTAAGAAAAGAAAATAATGTGTAGGTGTCTTTGTCAGAAGCACAAGGCCTCTTTATATAGGGTGTGCATTAAGTTTCCCGACCATCACTCAATCTTTAGCAGTTGAGTTTTATCTTTTTGATCAAAAAATAGTTTTGTCTACCATCAGAATCTCAATTGAAATATTTATTTAAATTTTAAATATGTATTTAGATAAAAACTCCCACAAGATTTAAAATTAAATTTAAACTTTGAACATATATCTATTTAGCACAGCCGTGCATTATTCTCCAACACGGTTATGCTAGATAGCAAAGCATACCCATGACGAGTGTGAAGCATGGTCGTGCTTTTCTTGTGGGGTCAACTACAACTATTCAATCTTTGCTTAGAATATTCCTATAATGCATCGGTAGTACTCTCAAGCTTAACTGTGAAAATTGACAAAAAAATATTAGTATGAAACACCTACAAAATAGGCTCCAAGTGTATAAATATAAATCATAGAATATATCAAAATATGAACTTATCAACTGGAGGGATAGACATAGAGGTCCTTCTCCGAACTTGATTATTGTTTGCTATGGAATTGTTTGTGCTTGCGAAGATTATAGAATATGAAAATGTGGAGTTACAAGGAGATGTTCTCTAGAATGGTTTAGGATTTTGATGTGTATGTTTATGATTTATTTATTAATATATTTTTATATAATATATAAATTATGTGCATTAAAAATGTATAATTTTTAGTATTCATCAATATTAACCTTGTTTTATAAAGATAATAATATTTTTTTACTAAACATATATTATGTTTCATTCAGATACGACATGTAAAGGTAAGAAAGGTGTTGCTCAACGTCCTCATCATGGCAACACTCCTTCACCCACCGCTCCTACTTCCACCACCACACTAGTTGTAGTGCAGACCTCCTAGGCTAGGGGGCAGGACTAGTTTATCATGTTGTCCAACTCTGGGTATGTGCTTCCTTCCCTTCCAATACAGCGAGTTTCATGGTCTGCACCGTCGACTACACATGCTATACAATCTCCCTCTACATAGGGCACAAGCAAGGAATCCACTACTGTTGCAACTGTAAGTAGGCAACAGTCATCACAGACCTAGACATCATTAAGATCACTTCCATGTTTGAGATGTAATGGATCCACTTGGTAAGTTATTTACAAAATATGGCTAATAACTCTATTTGATGTGAATGTTATAACAATTGTGCTATTTTATTGTGTATTCAGTTGGTATCTACCACAAAAGGGTTTCCACTAGGTAAATGATACCATTAAAAAAATATATAATGCGCCTTATATAAGTTTTGCAAATGTGCCTAAGGATACAAAGCTAGAGTGGTTGAAATATTAGAAGGTAATAAAAGTCAATTAACTTGAGATTAGTCAAATTGGATCTTGGTTTCTTGTACCATATTAATTACTTTCTATTTATGTAGAGCAACTTTTTCATTCCTCTGGGGAGGAGAAAATGATTTTATTAAAGGCTTGGAAGAGTTGCACTGCAAAGCGACTAAGATAGATGTTAATAAATGCCTTATATACTTGATCCTATAATGTAATTCATGAATGATAATTGAGATTTTTAAGCTATTCATTGAGAGAATTTGTTATTAAGTACATTTTTTTATTCATAATTTAGGAAGAAGGATCAAGAAGTGAGAGCTTAGAAGATATTGGGAATCGAAGCAAGAGAAAAATCAGAGATATACATAGGTAAGTGCACGCTCGTGTATATGAACTTGTACCTGATCGGTCATGTCAATTGAAGCACATCATCAAAACTAGAGATATATACGGGTAAGTACACGCCTGTGTATATGAACGTGTACCTCATTGGTTGCGTCAACTGAAGCACATCATCAAAACTAGAAATGTACACGGTCAAGGTACATGACCGTGTACAGGGGCGTGTACTTTTTAGAAAATTTGTGAAGGGCAAATGTTAGAGACCAAAAATGTACATGATCAAGATACATGGTCGTGTATATGGGTGTGTACTTTTAATATACGTCAGAATTAAACTTTTGCGAGAAAATGAGCCTTTGGATTACTCCTATAAAAGGAAACTTGGCACAGAAACCTAGGAAACATTATTTTTGGGAAATAGAAGAGTCAGTGATGGATGGGGGGAATACAATCAAACTATCTAATTTCTCTCTTTTGTAATTGTAGTTTCTACATGTTTAGGTTATAATTTTCCTTTGAGTATCTAGATGTAATGAATCCTATGTGACCAATCCTTCTGGAATTCTTCTTAATGCTATTTCATGTTCTCTTCTCTTGAGTTTAATTGAGTAGTTTAATTGTTGATTGATGATTCAATTATCTCATATCTTATTTTCTTGTTTGATTTTGAGTAAAAATCCTACATGAAATTACCATTGCTCAATTAAAAGAACTTGAATATATTTCTAGAGATAGAATGACATAAGTTTTCTGTATTAGGAATAAACCCTAATTATGGAATTCAAAATGAATTTAATGCAACCTAGGAGAACTAATTAAGGAAAAGATTCTGATTATTCAATTGAAGGTTAGGAACCATTATCCTTGAGAAAGGTATTGGTTTATTTTAGGAGTTCCTGCAACAACAAGGCACTAGAACTAAGTAGTTGATGGGGAATTCCAGTTACTTGGACACTTAGGAGGATTTACAATCTGGATACTCACTTATTTCTCTTGAATACACTTAGTCATATTTTTCTAGATTTTATTATCATAGAAATCTATTTCTTTTTAATTGTTATTCTTTTTAGTTCAGCAAAATTTATTATTATAATTTCTTTAATTATAGTCGTTAACAATTAGGTAATCAAGGAAGTAAATCTTAGTAAAAGTTCTTGTGGATTCGACATTTGGTACTCTTTTTTCTTTTGTAATATTACTCTGACAATGGTGCACTTGCTCAATAATCAATTTTTATACCATCAGACGTACATGGAGGCTCGGCATGACTCGTCATCTGCCAATTAGATAGCACCCAAATTCCTTCATGCCTTGAAGGAGCATTGGTGTACAGATAAATTTAAAAATATCTCCGTAAAGAACAAGACAAACATGACATCTAATAAAGGGAGATGACTGCATACCGATGGCTCTATGACTATAGCTGGCACTAAGGCCAACTTGGTATGTGATTTTTAATATATTTTTTTTAAATTTATGTTATTCAATTTATAATTGATATTTGAGATAATGGTTTAATTGAAATTGCAGGAGAAGTCATTAAAGAGGCCACTTATGCATGAAGAGATGTTCAAGGAGACACACTTCGCAGGGGAGACAAAATCCTGTAAGTTGATACAAGATATTAGGCCACACATGTAAGTGGGATCATTGACACAGTATTTTATAATTAAAGATTTATTAAATATTTCTCGAGACTAATATAAAATTAACTATACTAAATTGTAAGATGACTATGTTCAAAGGCTTGATGAGGCATATTGTCAAGACCCAAAGCCTGTTGATGAGGATGTTATGTGGTCAAAGATGGTAGGCGATCTTTATAAAGGCCACATTTATGTCATGGTGGCCGCTTTGTAGACTCGATGTCCCCTGCATTTGCTATCGGAGATGCCTCTTCTCTTACGTCTGAGAAGGTGGAAGACATGGTCTGCACTTAGGTCCATGCCCTAAATGAAGAGCTTTAGAAGTATAATGAAGAGATGTGGAAAGCCAAGAAGAGTGCATGGAAAAAGAAGTAGGCCAAAAATGGAAAAGATAGAGAAAAATGTGACATCAAGGATGTAGAGGGAGGTGCAACAACAACATACGCAAATGCATATATACTTCGAGCTTATGAGAACAAGCACCTTTACACTTGTTTCTCCTCCTCCACCAGCACTATTACCACTAGTCTTTTCCTCAATGCGACATTCCTTCTCCTCTTCTTCTATTGAAATGATGCTTCTACCGACGATGATCACACCAACTACTCTTGATAGACATTGTTATTTTATTTTTGACATTATTTCTTTGTATGTTTACATCTTTAATTGTAATGACATTTTAATTTAATATTCTCAAATAAATCTTGAATTTTAATTTATAATTTTTATTATATATAGTTACAAATTATGATAATTAGGAACAACAAGGAATAATTATACAAGTAAACAAAAGTAAAAAAAAGCAAAAATAAATATCACATATGGAATATAGACAAAAAGAATATACGTTTGTAACTTACGGCGTTTGTATTCATTTACTAAGGAGGAAATTACATATGACTATAGTCCATCTGTAAATCCGTCTATAATGCTAAAATTTGTTGGTAAGCATTTAAAAATATGTTAGAAATTTCTATATTTTTAGTAGTGCTTTATCCCAGTGAGTTTATATTTATATGTTAGGAATTGACCACTCAATATACCATAATTGATTACATTGTAGGCGATCATATCACATATAGTTAATTGATTTATAAGATAAAATAAGATAAAGAATTAAGAGCATGTTTGATTACTGTTTTAAAAATACTTTTCTATTTCTAAAAATAAATTCTAGTACAAATTTATATTAAAATTTATTTTTAAAAAACAAAAAATTATTTTCAAAACAGTAATCAAACATATCTTAAGTGAACCAAAATTAATTTATCTCTTTTAATCGTTATTAAATTAATAAATTCATAAACTCTTTATATTTTTCCTTTCTTTTTACTTTGCATAACTATTAGAACTAATAGCTTAGGAAAAAGAATATTAACATTACATGATTATTAGGTGTTAATAGCTTTAGTAGAGAGGTTGGCGATTATAGAAAAATCAAAATTAGAATTAAATTAAAAAATAAATATAAAAAGATATAAAGTCAAAATTAAATTAAAAAATAAATATAAAGAAATGTAAAGTTGAAACTAAATTTTTTTATTAAATTATGTGATGAAAAATAGTCCATGAAAATGAAAAAATTACATGCATTTTAAGAATCTCACTTCCTTATCAATAAACAACCAAATAAATCCTAACCCCGTACTAACACACAAATTACAAGATCTGAATCCCTTCGTTGGTCCTTGAACTTCATTGCAAAAGTACCATGATTAAAACTAGGGCATTCATGAACTAGAATTTATGCCAACCATATAATTTTGCACCAAAATGGAGTGCCATTAAATTATCAACACTCAACAGCTACTACAATCAGAGAGACACGGGGTCATTTGAGTCACATGAGCTAGTAATATGACAGATATCTGAGATTAAATTTGTGGGGTGCATTGCATAGGTTGGTCCCATGGAAGAATTACCTCGTTTTCATCATTAACACTAAGATACTACATTCGGCCAAAGAAAGTAATCGTTGGACACTGCTTGTACCTTTTCAAAATCCCATGCCGCTACTAATTCTTCCTAAACCCAAAATTCCTGCCTTAAAGTTTGATGGGACCTTCAACTGCATATTATTCAATTAATTAGTGCTTTCGATTCACAAGCCAATTATATAAATCTTGATTAGTATTCTTCTTCATCACATCTTTATTTATTTATTAAGTGAATGTCTAACTGCTTTAATAACTTCGAAAGATCCACTTGATTAGACTCATCATTTTGATAAAATCTTTTCGTAAGGACTCACTTAGAGAGTTTTGCTTCCAAAAAAATAATTATCAAACTTGTTTGAGATTCAGACTAGTGTCTTTTCCTATATCTATATAATAAAATTATATTATTTATACAATAAATTCATACAACATTTTGTTTAGTATTTTTTTCCTTTATGTTAAATCAATTATCTTTTCTCAAAACTTTCCTCTTTCTATCCCTGTTTCTTGTATAATTTTTGTACAAATTTTTTGTATCGATATAATTTCTCTTAATAATATGTTCTTAAAGGTGTGGGCAGTGGTGTAGTAAGATCATGTAATATAATGATGCAAAAGTTGAAGGATATATAATGAGGTGGGGCAAGACTGCATCAGTTGAGCAAAAACAAGAGGGGATTCAGTATTTGGACAAGGTTTTGTCTGAATTTAACAATAACTATCCCTATTGTACGTGCGAAATTATGCAAAGTTATGATTCTATTTGACCAAGAATATTATTTGGTATATCTACACTCACTGATTAGTCACCACTATGTCTTTGTTGCTTGACAAGTGCAAACCATTTCCTTTCCAACAAACCCAATTGGCCATTTTATATAGGTCAAAGCTGCAGTATATATAGATCATACGTTTCGAATTGCGTGCTTAGCAAAGAAAAATAATTTTTGAATAGATTTTTATGATAACTTTTAATTATTTTATTTCTTAAATCTATTATATATATATATATATATATATATGAATAAAATAATTTAATATAATATCATGTGCAATATTAATTTTAATTATCAAATAAAAGAACTGCTAAATAAAATATGAGGAATAAAAAAAAGGTATAATATGATGGGACATTGCAAACAAGCGACAAGATTAAAGAACGATGGTATCTTCTTACAGGAAACAACTCATAGCATGGATGACAGGGAGGACTACTACTGTTCAAAGATGGGGAAACAAGCACCCAATTGATCAAATATCTGATATGAATCTTTGTTCAAGTTTCAAATACGGTTTTAGTGGAATATTTGATTATGAGCACTAGCACAGCCATGTGTAGACATTAAGAGGCACGTATTTTGACTTGAAGATGACATCTCAATCACCAACAATTTTCTACTTTTCGGTCAAATTAATCACACCGCAAACTTGACAATATGCGTGCTGTGGTTTATTAATTTACGAAAAAAACAGAAAGAAAGAAAGAAAGGTCAAATGGCCAAGGGGACAGGGGAAAAATGAATTAAAAAAATTAATTCTGGTTTCAATGTGTAAACTATACGAGCGTTGGGATAAAATAAACACATGCATCTAGGTCCTGCATTAAAAAAAATTGAAGAAAAAAATATAACATTATTATTATAAATATACTTATAACAATGGCATGTAATCTTTCAACTATTTTATAATCTTAAGATAGTTATATTTTAGAAAACAGTTTGTAATCCAAAAAATATCAAAAAGTTAACAAATTTTTTTTTGCTTCAAAATTATGTGAGAAAGTTTACAATTATATTTAACTAAATATTATAAAATAGTAAAATTATATTGAGAGTTCATAGGTGTTAAACTACATTGAATATGTGTTATTTGTTTTTATCTTTATTTTTTTATCTCTTTCCTAAGTTGTTACTTTCAAGAATAGAGGTAGGGGGAAGACTCTCTTTCCCTCAACAACTGAATTGTTAAAGTAACAAGTGTTAAAAGTAAGTTATAAAGACTTACAACCTATAGGACTAATGTGACATACACTCTACTTTTTATGATTTACTCGTGATTTAGTAATGAAAATATCTATGATATTGTTTGGGATAAGAAAAATTTTCCAAGTTAAAAATCATCTTGAAGGAAACTATATTTCAACAAGTTTTGAGGGTCAAGAAGGAGTCAAAGATAAGCCTGAACATAAGAGAATATTGGAAGATCTTTGGTTTTAATTAAAAGGAACACATTTCGAGCTATTTTAGGAGGTTTTTGTCACATTATTGATTTTTCTCTAAACTGCTTGAAAGATAAGAAAATGTTCCAAGACCACAAAACTAAAGGCTTTTTCGAGAAGTTTTGAGGAGTTTTTAAGTCACTGACACCCAAAACTACTTGAAAAATAGAACTGGCAAAAAAATATTCCTAAGTCCACAAAACTGATGGTTTTTCGAGGAGTTTTGTGGAGTTTTCAAGTCCCTGACACCCAAAACTGCTCGAAAAACAGGACTAACAGGAAAATATTCTAAGTCCACAAAAATTGATGGCTGTTCGAGGAGTATTTGAGAAATTTCCAAGTACCTGACACCCAAAACTGCTCGAAAAGCAGGAAGTGGTAAGAAAATATTTTAAGTCCACAAACTTGACTGAGCTCCAGATTTCCTCCAGAATTGCTCGAAAAATAGAAATGAGCAAAGAAAATGTTCTAAGTCTACAAGACCAAGACAGGCTCTCAAAACTCCAGAATGGCTCGAAAAGAGAAGTCAAGAAGAAACTATTCTAAGGCCATAACATTAAAAGAGTCTCCTAGGTTTCTCTTAGAAATACTCGAAAGATAAGAGTCTTGAAAAATCCAAAAGCGGTTACCAGTAGTTATCAACATTCACCACTACGCAAAGGAGATCATGGGCGATAGCGGTTACAGCCCCAACAAACAGCACGATCACAAGCAATCGTGGATAGTGAGCATCAACAGTTGAAGGCAGTTACTAAGAAGTGCCCGCAAAAGGAGGAAAACGGTGGTGATCTTCATGTCTATAAATACTCCAAAGTACTATTTCACGGAGGACGACTTTTTGCACCCAGACACCGCACCTAAACTCTCTGAGACGCTGAAACCCTGCACCGCGCCAGACACCAGCTACAAGGAGACCCACGGTGGCTGCTGTTCGCCGTTGTGAGGAGTCGTACGTTTACATTTCAACATATTTACATTTCCTGTACCTTTACATTCTGCATTCTGTATTTCAATTCAAGTTTATTTGTTTGTTTGCTTTTGTTCTTGTTTCTGCAATTCATTTCTTATTTCATACTTTTCTGTAATGAACCTCTATGTTTGAGTCAATTCTACACGTTTAATATTCACTATTCTTGATAAATTGCTGAATTTACGCGTCCATTTCCCTGTTACGTTAACAACACACTTAAAAGAACCCAAAGAGGACCTAAATCCAATCCCCAGATTGATCTTTGGATTATTTGTTTACAACTGTCATTTTTCACCGTAAACAAATTGGCACGCCCAGTGGGACAATATTGTGTGTTTTGAGTGATTGATTGTTTTGTTGCATGATATTACGTAACAGACGTTGTATTATGGCTAATAGAGGAAGAAATAGTGATTTTAGTTCTGGGAATGGCAATTCTAGAAGTGATGGTAGTGATACCAACCCAGAAAATGTAAGCGGCAGTACTACTACTACCACACAACCCACACCAACGACGACGTTACCTATGCCGTCATCTCCCATAGTTAGCCAATTTATGGTTACTATGCCACCAACCAATCCCAGCATAAATCCTGGCCCAAGGCCAAGGCTGGGTGATCATCCATTTGGCTTACCTCCTGTGTGTATGCCGCCCATCTTTGGAGTATCAACCTACTCCAACCCCGTGGTGACAACCGTGTCACCCCAGAGTCACACCATTCCACCGGGAATGGGTGTACTCCATACCATTCCACCGGGAATGGGTACGATTGGTGGAGTACCCGAAACGCAATTTGCGTTTGGAGCTTCAAGTGGGGATTCACTTCCTACTAGCTCGTTTTCGAATGTTGCCTTACATTCCATGAGGCAACAAATGGATGAAAGCAATCACGAGATGGTCAATATGCTGACTCATCAAATGACCACTGTGTTGAATCCCATAATGGAAACGACTAATACCAGCTATCAAATTTTGGCTGAGCAAATGCGTCGAATTGCTGACTTTTTTGGGGCACCTCAAGTCCCTATAAGGCAAGGGAAAAATGTTGCCCAAACATCTAATCGAGATGCCACAAATCTTGGTTGAAATGGTCAAATTTTTGAGCAAAATAGACCAAATTTTGGTTCAAATCTTCCAAGACAAAATGAGGGAAATTTCCAGGTAGACCAACCCCTAATTTTTGCTCGAAATCCAAATGCTCCATTTGGGCAAATTGGTCGACATCTCGACCAAAACCTTCTGAGACAAAATGAGGGTGATTTCCAGGGAAATCAACCCTTTATTATTGCTCGAAATCAGAATGCTGATGAAATACTTGAGCAAGTGAGGCAAAATAATGTAGGGGGGCATCAAATTCAATATCCAAACAATCCGAATCCTCAAAATATTGCCAATGTAGTCGAACAAGTTTTGAATCAACATGGGTTCGACGTAGGGTATGCTAATAGACCTTACTTTGTCTCAGCATTCTCTGAGGCAATTTTGCAGGTTGAACTGCCTCGGGGCTGGAAAGTCCCAAAATTCACTAAATTTGCCAGAAATTCCGGTGAATCCACAGTAGAACATATAGCTAGATACACCATAGAATGTGGAGATTTAGCTCGAAATGATGATTTAAAGTTGAAGTACTTTCCTAGTTCTTTGACTAAGGGGGCCTTCACCTGGTTCACAACCTTACCCCCGAATTCAATTCATAATTGGAATCAATTAGAAAGAAGGTTTCATGAACAATTCTTTCGTGGTGAAGCGAAAGTTAGCTTAATGGATTTGGTTAATATAAAAAGAATACATAATGAATCCATTGATGATTATCTAAGTAGATTTCGACAAATAAGGTCGAGATGTTTTACTCAAATTCCAGAATTTGAACTAGTCTAAATGGCTGTAGGCGGATTAGAGTACTCGATTAGAAAGAAATTGATTAATCAGCAGCTAAGAGACATGTCGCAGTTAGTGACGAAAGTGAGGCAAATCGAGCAACTTAAGGCTGAAAAATTTGTCCCTAAGAAAATAGAGAAATTTCCTCGAAAAGACAAAGTGGCCTACATAGGTCTCGCTGAAGGAGATATAGGAAGCGAGAATGATCTCGACGAAGAAGATGTCGATTTAGGGGTAAATGAGGTAAATGTAGCTGAATTAAAACCAGGACCCCCTTATGTTTGCCAATCTTTAAAACCACTCGAAATTAAGGACAAAACTCGACCTAATAAGAGTTATGCCTTTAATGTCTCTAAAGCTGATCATATTTTCGACATTTTATTGAAGGATGGGCAAATTATATTATTTGATGATCATAAAATCCCTACGCTAGAACAAATAAAGGGTAAAAAATATTGTAAGTTTCATCATGTTTATGGTCATTGGACTAATAACTGTGTTCGTTTCAGGGATCTTATTCAAGACGCCATTAAGCAAGGACGATTGAAATTCAAGCAAAAAAACAAAATGCCGATGAAAATCGACTCTGATCCTATGCAAATAGAAGCTAATTTCGTGGAACCTACCGACATACTGATGGTCGATGTTGCTGAAAAACAGGGGTCATTCAATCGAGCTGTAGAAGAGTTAGAAGGAAAAGGCTCTTTGAATGAAACCCTCGAAACCTTCGAGAAGGAAGAAGCTGAAATCTTCCCAAGGGCTGGTGACTCACTGCTGGACTTTCTAACTCGAAAGAAGGAAACGGACAGTGAGGTCATGTATGCCCAAGGTGCAGCGCTGTCTTCGATAAAGCAGCGGCTAAAGCCTTCGAGCAATCAGAGATGAAGAAACACTATCAGGTGACCACCAACCAGGTGATCACCAAGAACAAAGGGATCCAGACCCACCATACGTGATCCCCAAACTACTCAAAGCAGGACCTTCGTACCTGCTCAAAACGTTCTGAGCAACACATGGGTTCGAAACGTGCTACACCCATCATTAACTCGACCAAAATTATAGATGGTCGAAAAGGGCGGACCGTCACATTCGACGGTCATGCCACAACAAGTTTTTTCACAACCCAAGTTTTTCACTCAAATTGGGTTCCATAATCCATCCGGGAGCCATTTTCAGTCGAAAAAGCCTTATTTTAAGGCTCCTATGAATAAAACTCAGTGGCGAAGGGCTCAAAGAATCAGGAAGGCTGAGCATGAAGCACAAGCCTTGGCTCAAGCTCAAGCTCAAGTCCAGGCACAAGCTCAAGCTCGAATCCAAGCCCAAATTCGAGCCCAAAATCAAGTCCAACAAGCCCAAGGAAATGCCGCCAGAAATATGCGGTGTACCTCGGTTAGTGTCGAAGTCAAAACGACTCAAGAGAGAGCACCAGCAATGAAAAAGGACTTGAAGATGAAGAGCCCATAAATCGAGTACGATGCGGATGATGAATTGATCACCGATGTATTCGAATCAGGCTTTGAGGATGATCTCGAGGATATACTTGGGGTTGTATCCATGCTGCCTGCTGAATATGCCGAAGGAATCGGCGAAGGAGATGAAGAAGACTTCTATGCTGATGACGAACCCGATAATAACCCATGGGATTATTGATATTTGGCAGAGGATGGTTCACTTGCTAAATCGTAAGCTATTTTCGAGAAGCTGACACATGAAATGAAGAGCCATATGAAGCCGCTATACATTGCGGCTCAAATTGACGAAAAATTTCGAGTGAACAAAGTCCTCGTGGATTCTGGGGCAGCTATCAATATTATGCCCAGTTTTTTATTGAAAAAGATTGGGAAATCCGAAGAGGATTTGCTGTCCCATAACTTGGTACTCACAGACTATGAAGGGAAATCTTCAAGTTCCAAAGGGGCCCTAATCGTCAACTTGAGGGTTGGATCTGTTTCTCGAGCAACCATTTTCGTAGTGGTAGCTTCTAAGGCAAGTTATAATCTATTGCTCGGGAGAGAATGGATTCATGGGGTTGGGGCAGTACCTTCGTCACTGCATCAGAAACTATGTCTTTGGAATAACAACGGAGTGTTGGAATACGTCGATGGAGATCAGAGCTATTTTAAGGCTGAAGTTCATGTAAGCAGTCTCGATAGCAAAACATTCAACAAGTCTTTTGCCAACATTGCGCCACTCGGTATAGAAGATATAGGCAGCCCTCATTTTGGCCGAAATCCTCTCCTACTAAATGCTCGCAAAATTTGACACCAGATCCGCCTAGACCCTTCGGTGGGTTTTTACGGCTTCCAAGAAATAGTGGAGGCCGAAAAGAATGGAAATGAAGAACCTTAAAAAAAGCCTTTTGGCTCGAATTTCGGCTTACGTAGCCGAAAATAGAATAAAAACGGCTCTCGAAGCCAGGGATACTTTGGAGGCCGATAAATTTAGTTCGGCCATAAAATCACAAAAAATTGAAGAAATCTCGGCCCATAAAGCCGTAGACCCAATCCAAGGCCATGCAGATATCAATACACTAGTGGAAAAAATATTTTTAAAATCGGTTATTTTTTATTTTTAAAATCGGTTGTTTAATCGATTTTGAAACGACCAATTTTAAATAGTGAACTTTTTAAAATCGGTTAACAACCAATTTTGAAACTAAACTTTTAAAATCGGATATGACACAACTGATTTTAAAGGATCAAGTACTTTTAAAATCAGTTATGCGAAACTGATTTTAAAGAGTTCACTTTTAAAATCAGTTATGCGATAACCGATTTTGAAAATAAAGTTTTAAAATCAGTTATGGCATAACTGATTTTAAAAGTTCACTTTCAAAATCGGGTAAGGTATAACCGATTTTAAAAGTGGTGATTTTTTTTTAATAATTAGCTTGTTTTTTGAAAGAATCAATATAAAACCTGCAAATCAGACAATTCAGACAATTTCAATGATGCACAATTTTCATAAATCACTTCATATAAATGACATCTCAATCATATTTATACTCCAAAGGAAAAGGAGTTTTAGCTATGTCCAAAACTATAAACATAAGTCCTAACTAATCAATGTGTTAAGAAAAAATGTAGCCCATTGGTCCCTAATGGTATTCAAGACTTCTTGTGGCAATGATGATCGATCAATAAATATCTGTAAAGAAAAATTAATAAAATTAGAAGTAATTCATAAAACATAATAAAATAAAAAAACTTAAAATAAGAATTTTGAAAATTATAAAACTCACATCAGTCCAACCCGATACTATGTCTAAATCAACAATAGTATGCATTGTCTTCATTACATAATATCCACACTCAAAGTTTTCTTTTTGCTTATGAGACTACAAAAAAATATATAAAAATCAATTTTAATAGTAAGGATAATAAAAATAAAATACATTAGATTAAATATCATTCATGGAATTAAAATAACCTACTTTAAGAGATATCCAAAGCATTTTTTTCTTCAATTTTGAGCCCTTGAGTATGTAATATCCTTCCATTGCTCTGATAATAAAATAACATTATTATTATGGTTTAAAATCAAATGTAATGATAATCAACAAAAGAAAGTAGTTGTTTTTAAAATACTTACTTATCTGATAATTGTTTGAACTCTGCAGGCGGAGGTCTATGCAATGAACAAATGCATACAACTTTATTTTCCATAGGACAAATAACCATTAGTTGCCAATGAGCACTACATTGAGAAACATATGTTGAGATAGAATACACTCTTAAAACTTTTTGTAATCAATTAATGGTAAAGATAACTTACTCAGAAAAGTAAGGGGCTAGGTAAACTTTTTTATTTGAGTCAGCCATCCAATTCTGGATGTAAGCTTGCGATTCTTCTGCCTTGTTCCCACTTTTTTGGATTGACTCAGGTTCCAAAAATCCATAAATGTGGTCATTTTTCTTATTGACACTTAATTTATGAATATATCTACAAGGTTAGAAACAAAGTTAGAATAAATCAACAAAACAAAAATGGAATTCATTAAAATACTTACAATAACCACAACTGCAAAATTGATATGTTCAGCATACAGTGCCCATTAATAATCTCTGATATGTCACTTTGACTTATATATAGAGGTATATTATTAGATCTACCAAACACCACATGTGGCCAAGGGACTTGTTTGGGTCGATCATCATCTTCCATATCTGCGACTAATCTCCATAGCCTCTTTATCGGAGGTAGATTTCTTGAAGGGGTAACCACAACCTTCTCCTTATCCTTTGGTGGGGCAACAACATCCTATTCAACAACGTACAATTTTGATATTATACTAAATTAGAAGAAAATAACACTAAGTTAAAATTAAATATTACTTAAATAACATACCTCTGAAGATATCATCTTCACCAAACTTTGAGGCCACTGAAGGAAGGTGTTTAGGGCTTGTCCCATCATTTGAACCTCCTCTGTCGGCACAGGAACTCTTGCCTCTGGATGTCTAACATCCATTACAGAAACCCTAACCATATCATCTCCTATGGTCCGATGATGCACAATAGACCCAAACATGTGAATCCTCCCTATGCCAACAGGATCGGGTGATGCATCGACAAACAACTCACACCGATTAGAGGTATCAGGGTCAACAGCAGTAGTAGAGGGATCAGCACCTGCACATGATCCCTTTGTACTCACACGTGTAATAACTGGTTCAATCAATGGAGTATTGTGCTGAAATTGTTGGCTAAGTGACTGTAAATGCTCTTGTAGTTTCCTTTGCATGTCCTCCTTCATCTGTCTATGAAACTCCTCTTTCACCTGCCTATGAATCTCCTCTTTCATCTGACTTACAACTTGAGAGACCTTCAGTTCCACCAATTGTTCAACTGAGTTAGATGACTGTGGAGATGATGGTTGTCCAAAGTAAGTCCGCAAACCATAACCTCCACCAACTGCCCGAACCCGACCTGCATGCTCAGGCTTCCCAATGGCAATAGTTAGTATATCATGTTGCCCATGGGAAACAAAAGATCCCCCTTCAGCTTGCTGCTTTAGTACATCCTACAATATAAGATACCAAAAATTTAATAAACCCTTTGAAATATATGTTAATTAGCATCATATGTACAACAAAATTATACTTACTATCTTGCTAGCAATCTCTTTTGCTACCTCAGTTGTAAACTCGCCCGTTTTCTTAATATGAGCAAACTTCCATAATTCGTGTGGGTGGAGAAGGAGGATCACTAACTACAGTCTCATCTTCACTAGCCTGACGTTTCATAGTCTTCTCCTTCATCAACTTCTTCTTAAGCCATGGATAACCCCCACGTGACATCACACAAAAGGTGTCATTATTTGCCTGCGTCTGTTGTGCCTTCTTTCTTTTCTCCTATAAAGATATCATATTATAAGAGTAAGGGTAAAAATTAATATTCATAAATGGTAATGCATATAGTCATAACATACTGTAAACTCTTCAGTCATTCTAGACTCTACAAATGCATTCCATGTCTCATGATCAGTAGTGGGGTTTTTATCACCAGGAAATTCTCCTTTCTTTTCTCCAAAAATGTATTGGTTTGTCAAAGTAGTTTTATATGCCCTCCACCTTCTAGCCACAATAGAAAGGGTTTTCCTTCTCATCTTTTCTGTTTTTGGAATGTCCCAAGTTTCCTACAAAGATAACAATAAGTTAATACATGTTGATATCCTAATCTAGTTTAATAACAAAAATGTTAAGTATAAATAACATTTTACCATAACATCTGCCCAACTATGATTTTTTACAGCCTCCTCTACATGATCCCAATTGGGCAATAAAATAGAAACCTTTGTTCTAGCATGAACCCCCATGGTACTCATAAACTGGGCAGCTGAATCCCCTGTAGGATGCCCAGTGATCTCATCTATGTCAACATGTAATCTTTCTTCATTAAGGCGTTTGGCTATAACATGTTTCATTTTAGTGGGACCTCTAACTTTTTTCTTATTTGTAGATTGTGTACTACCTGAAGGAGAGGCTTGATGTTCATCCATAATTACTTGTTAACTGAAAAATAAATTACAAGTCATTAGTATAAATTGAATTTAAATAATAACATATTGTACTTAAAAGACAACAAAAATTAGCATCATAAATAAAAATTAATAACAATAACCTATTTCAAAAATATGATCAAGTTTCATTGTTCTCCCATATTTCTTCCCGATGATCCTCACGAGTGGCATATACATCATCCACATCATCTTCATTAAAAGTTAGCACACATGTTGACAAGGAAGGAGTATCAATTATATTACTTAAATCTCCAAATTCTTCATTTACATTGTTACTTCTACCTTGTAGAACAATTGACGACCTTTTATTAGATGGATCGGTGACATAAAATACTTGCTTTACTTGGAAAGCCATGATGAAAGGCTCTTCTTTATGACCAACTTTATTAAGGTCGACCAAAGTAAATCCAAGTTCATCAATTTTGACACCACTATTACTATCAACCCACTTGCATTTAAATATAGGTACTCGAAATGGACCATAATCGACCTCCCATATGTCTTCAATAACTCCAAAGTACCACATAGAAGCTGTGATAAGGTTGTTATCATTTTTTGTTGAGAAATGCATAGATTGAGCAACTATCATAACCCTACTATTTTGCATAGTACTCTTGTCATCCTGTGCCTTTGTATAAAATGAGTAGTTGTTAATGTCATATCCACAGAAAGTAAACACATCAAAGTTAGGTCCTTGAGCTAAGCGTTGTAAAGTTTCAGAAACACTTAAATCTGTCCCAACATTCACTTTAAACCACTCTATGAAAGTCTTGTTATGCTCATTCAACACCCATTTTTCAGGCATTCGAGGGTTGTTTGTCTTCACTAAGTCTTTGTGGGCATTTAAATAAGGTAAAACCTCATCAGTGTTATTCAATATATACAAATGTGCTTGAAGCACTTCTTCTCGCATCATGCTTTTCAATTTTATGCCTATTGTACCCTTCCCAGCAGTTCGTCCCTCATGACGGGTCTTAGGAATGCCTATTGATTCAGCTTGAGACATGTATTCAGTACAAAACTCAATTGCTTCTTCTGCAATGTACCTTTCTATAATGGATGCTTCTGGACGATGTTGGTTCTTCACATACCCTTTCAATATCTTCATGTATCTCTCAACTGGGTACATCCACCTCAAAAAGACAGGACCACACAACCTAACCTCCCTAACCAAGTGGATGATTAAGTGAACCATAATGTCAAAAAAGGAAGGAGGAAAATACATCTCCAATTGACACAATATTAAAACAGCTTCATTTTCCAAATCATCCAACTTCTGAGGATTAATTACTTTACTACAAATGCCATTGAAAAATAGTCAAAGTCTGATTATGACTTGCCTCACATTTTTAGGTAAAACATCACGTATAGCGATAGGAAGAAATTGTTGCATTAGTACATGGCAATCATAAGACTTTAAGCCAACTAATTTCAAATCTTTCATTGATACTAAACTTTTTACATTGGAAGAGTAACCGTACGGCACTTTGACACCACGTAAGGACTCACAAAAACTTGTTTTCTCCTTTTTTGACAATGTGTGACATGCAGGGGACAAATATGTTCGCTTACCCATAGGTTGGGGATACAATTGTTCTCGTATTCCCATGAGTTGCAAATCTAGACGAGATTTGAGTCCATCTTTTGTCTTACCTTTTAAATTGAGAAGTGTGCCAATTACACTATCACATACATTTTTCTCAACATGCATGACATCAATGCGATGTCTAACATCAAGAACTTTCCAGTAAGGAAGATAAAAAAATATCGACCTTTTCTTCCATATGTTTTTTTCTTTGGGTTGTTTTTTCGACTTTCCAAGTACCACATTTAAATTCTTTACCCGGTCATAAACTTGCTCACCGGTTAATGCAGTAGGTGCTATGCCATATTCTTGACATCCATTAAAAGTTTTCTTTAACCTTCGATATGGATGGTTAGGTTGAAGAAATCTTCGATGACCAAGGTAAACTGTCTTCTTCCAATTAACTAGTTGATGGTAACAAGTGTCCTCTTCACATATAGGGCAAGCTTTGTGCCCTTTAACACTATACCTGCACAAATTTCCATATGCTGGAAAATCATTGATTGTGAAAATAACATGGCATGTAATTTGAATGATTCACATGAATACCCATTGTACACATCAATTCCCTTCTCCCACAACATCTTCAAGTCTTTAACCAATGGAGTTAAATAGACATCAATGTCGTTTCCGGGCTACCTTGGACCAGAAATCATCATAGATAATATCACATATTTGCGCTTCATACACAACCAAGGAGGTAAATTGTAAATTACCAATAAAACTGGCCATGAACTATGCTTAGTGCTTAAATTACCAAACGGATTCATTCCATCCGTAGCTAGTCCAAGCCTAAAATTTCTTGGCTCCTTGCTAAAATGTGGAAACATAGAATCAATTTTTTTCCATTGTAAGCAATCTGCTGGATGCCTAAGTTGTCCATCACACTTCCTCTCATCTTCATGCCATCTCATTAGCTTTGCATTATCCGCATTAGCAAAAAGACGTTTTAATCTCGGAACAATTGGTAAATACCATAAAACCTTAGCTGGAGGACCCTTAGTGCTCACATCATAATCAGAATCATCTTGCTTTTTTTTATATCGTGACAACCCACATTTTGGACATTGATGCAGCCCTTCATATTCACCATGATACAACATACAGTCATTTGGGCACCCGTGTATCTTCTTATACTCCAAACCCATAGGACACAACACCTTTTTTGCCTCGTAGTTACGACTAGGCAATGTATTACCCTCCGGAAGCATTTCTTTCAATAGTTCTAACAATTCTGTGAAGCTTTTATCACTCCACCTATTTCTTGCCTTCAGATTGAACAATCTCAATATCGCTGACAATCTTGTAAATTTCGTGCAATTTGGATACAACGGCTTCTCCGAATCACTACACAAAGATTCATACATATGTGCTCGCTTGAATGATTTTGGACCCACATCACGAATCATCTCCTCTAATTGATCATCCATATCTATCTCTTGTGTAAAAGTTTGAGTTGGAGTTTCAATTGAGACAGTTGGAATGTCAATATTTTCACCATGCCATATCCAACGTGTATAATTCTTAAGAAAACCATCACAGAGAAGATGTTCCCTTATAACATTAAGTTCTAAACGACTTCCATTACAACAATTAACACAAGGACAAAAAAAATTCCCATTCATATCATTATTAGCATTCTGTATTACATATTCAATAAAGTATTCCACTCCTGTCTCATACTTCCAACTTAAGCGTGATTCATGTATCCAACTTC
The DNA here is from genome assembly GCF_003935025.1 of Abrus precatorius. Lineage (NCBI taxonomy): Eukaryota > Viridiplantae > Streptophyta > Magnoliopsida > Fabales > Fabaceae > Abrus > Abrus precatorius. The sequence continues at coordinate 12,966,435 of NW_020874417.1, forward strand.
GATTCAATAACCAACTTTTATCCATGACTTCTGTTCTTTATAAAAAACCATATATCATGCTTGTCAGTCTCATTTGTATTAAATCTCAAACAAGAAACTAAGATTCAATCAATTCATGCATAAATTTAATATCATATTAATTTATAAAAATTAAATAAAGTACTTAATCTTTATAAACACTTGTTACTAATAAATATCATATAATTATAATAAAAATTTAAACATTTATTATAGTTGTGGATGCAAATCTAAACAAACTTAGAAACTTCTTAAACCGAAATTGTTGAATGGCAATTATAGTTGTGGCAGAATAAGAACCAAAGAACAATAAACTTTATGGAATCCCATTTTCCTTTTGAAATCAACTAAAGGGAATTTAAAGAAAGCCCCTAACTAGCTAGCTAGCTAAGCTAACACGTCCTTTTTGATCCACAACTATTCATTCATCCTTCTTTTTGTTTTCCCTTACCGTAAATAAAATGTGAAGGTTGCGAACAATAATTTTGTTGAACTTATTTACACAATAATTTTACTTTTAAATGTTAAATTGAAAAACTTATATAATTAATAAGCATTACTTCCCACAAAAATTCCCTTACCACAGTGATAAATGGTAAACCTGGCTTGATAAAATTATTGAGAGTAAAATATATCAAACTTACGAGACAAAAGCATTACATATGGAATATTAAACTAATTAACAAAGTAGCAGAACTCCTATGAACACTAGCGAACATTTATGTTTTAACTTTAATCAGAGCCACCCCTCCAAAATGCCTTCTTTGGGCCACACCCCCATGTCACCTTTGTAGCTTTGCCATCTGAGATCACTCCTTCACACTTACCTCTCTCACCCATTTGTTTCACTCAATTGAATTACCCATTAAACATCATAACAATATACAACACTTTCCCATTAATAAAATTGCTTAATGCTCCTTAAACAAAAAAATATTGACGTCTTTTTTATTTTTAAATAATTAGAAAAATGTCAAATTATTTAAGATTCATTACAACAAAAGTAGTAATTCATTTATTTATTTTTATCACCACAATTAAAATTATAATTCCTCGTCAGTATTTTCTAAACTAACATATAAATCCCATATTTTCTAGTGATAATTCCTAGTGTGTAAATACTTAACAGCACTATCTCTTTAAAGAAATTGATCATCTCTATTATTCAATCTTGAATTTCCTATTAAAAATAAGCAACGGTCATTCAGGAACCAAAAAAGATGACATTGTGAATGATGCATTCACGAACGTTACTATCGGCATCTAAATTAGAACGTAAAACCAAGTACAGATAAAGAAAAAGCATCCAAAACAGCGAAAGAAGTGAATACATTACCTAAAATGGGTGCACTTGCCTTCGACCTAAAGATTGCAGCTTTGAATCCTGCCCCCACCTTTTAACCTTCTCCAAATCCTGAGTTTACCTCCTTCTTTAGTAGATAGGCCGAGACGCTCATTCAACCTTCTCCAAATCCTGAGTTTTTTGAGAAAACCTCCTTCTTTAGTAGATAGGCCGAGACGCTCCACTGCTAGACCTTGCTTTGCTCTTCTCTACTGGAAGGAAGCCTGAGGAGCAATTGCCGGTCCGGAGCAAATCTATTATATTAACGGATGGGAACCCCAGAGCAAATCTCTAACTTGCCTAGGTCTTTGCTGAGCGCTGGAACGAGAAGGGGCTCCTCTGCTGCGAGAATGACTCAATAAAGGGAGATATTTGTATAAAAAATCATACAAGATCGGTTAATAGAAAAACCGATTTTATATAAATCTTTTAAAATCAGTTAATAAGAAAACTGATTTTATATATATCTTTTAAAATCGGTTAATAGAAAAACCAATTTTATATATATCTTTTAAAATTGGACATACACAATTGATTTTAAAATGCTAGCAATTATTTACAAAATTGCCACCGCGTCATTTTTAAAATCGACTACTTAATAACCGATTTTAAAAGTGTGATTTTAAATTTATTTTTTCCACTAGTGCATGCCACTAAAACTCCTTGAATATCACTCGTAGGACTCAAAGGAATGCTTTCTCACCACCTTCTCCCCTTCTCGCACGTTTTGGAGCCTTTGGACCAAAGTTCCAGGTTTGGTCTCTTTTGGTCCCCTTTTGCTTACCAGCAAAGGAAGACGTGCGACACTCGTCTGAGGCCACTAAAACTCCTTCAAAATCACTCCTAGGACTCAAAGGAAGGCTTTCTCACCACCTTCTCCCCTTCTGGCGCCTTTGGACCCAAGTTTCAGTTTTGGTCTCTTTTGGTCCCCTTTTGCTTACCGGCAAAGGAAGACGTGCGAAACTTGTCTCAAGCCACTGAAACTCCTTGAATATCACTCCTATGACTTCAAGGAAGGCTTTATCACCACCTTCTCACCTTCTAGCACTTTCTGGTGCCTTTGGACCTTTGGTTTCTTTTGGTCCCTCTTTTGCTTATCGGCAAAGGATTTATGCGAAACTCGTCTCAAGCCACTGAAATTTCTTGAATATCACTCCAAGGACTCAAAATAAGGCTTTCTCACCACCTTCTGCCCTTCTGGCACTTTCTGGCACCTTTGGACACAAGTTCCAGTTTTGGTCACTTTTGGCCCCTTTTGGTTAGCGGCAACGGAAGACGTGCGAAACTCATCTCAGGTGATGGAAACTCCTTCAATATCAGTCCTAGGACTCAAAGGAAGGCTTTCACACCACCTTCTCCCCTTCTGGCACTTTCTGGCGCCTTTGAACCAAAGTTCCGATTTTGGTCTGTTTTGGTCCCCTTTTTAGTAAAGGTAAAAGAACACACGCTAAACTCGTCTCAAGCTGCTGAAACTCCTTGAATATCACTCCTAGGAATCAAAAGAAGGGTTTATCACCACCTTCTCCGCTTCTGGCACTTTCTGGCGCCTTTGGACACAAGTTCCAGTTTTGGTCGCTTTTGGTACCCTTTTGCTTACCGACACAGGAAGACGTGCGAAACTCGCCTTAGGCCACTGAAACTCCTTGAATATCAGTCCTATGACTTAAACGAAGGCTTTCTCACCACCTTCTCCCCTTCTGGCACTTTCTGGCGCCTTTGGACCGAAGTTCCAATTTTGGTATCTTTTGTTCCCCTTTTGCTTACCGGCAAAGGAAGACGTGCGAAACTTATCTCAGGGCACTGAAACTCCTTGAATATCACTCCTAGGACTCAAAGGAAGGCTTTGTCACCACCTTTTCCCCTTCTGGCACGTTCTGGCGCCTTTGGACCCAAGTTCCAGTTTTGGTTTTTTTTGGTCCCCTTTTGCTTACTATTAAAGGAAGACGTGCGACACTCGTCTCAGGCCGTTGAAACTCCTTGAATATCACTCCAAGGACACAAAGGAAGGCTTTGTCACCGCCTTCTCCCTTCTGGTGCCTCTGGACCGAAATTCCAGTTTTGGTCTTTTTTGGTCCCCTTTTGCTTACCATTAGAGGAAGACGTCCGAAACTCGTCTCAGGCCACTGAAACTGCTTAAATATCAGTCCTAGGACTCAAAGGAAGGCTTTTTCATCACCTTCTCCCGTTCTAGCACTTTCTGGCGCCTTTGGACCCAGTTTTGGTCTCTTTTGGTCCCCTTTTGCTTACAAGCAAAGGAAGATGTACGAACCTCGTCTCAGGCAACTGAAACTCCTTGAATATCATTGCAAGGACTCAAAATAAAGCTTTCTCACCACCTTCTCCCCTTCTGGCACTTTCTGGCACCTTTGAACCCAAGTTCTAGTTTTGGTCTCTTTTGGTCCCCTTTTGCTTACCAGCAAAGGGAGACGTGCAAAACTCGTCTCATGCCACTGAAACTGCTTGAATATCACTCGTAGGACTCAAAGGAATGCTTTCTCACCAACTTCTCCCCTTCTCGTACGGTCTGGAGACTTTTGACCGAAGTTCTAGTTTTAGTCTCTTTTGGTCCCCTTTTGCTTACCGGCAAAGGAAAACGTGCGAAACTTGTCTCTTGCCACTGAAACTCCTTGAATATTACTCCAAGGACACAAAATAAGGCTTTCTCACCACCTTCTTCCCTTCTCGCACTTTCTGGCGCCTTTGGACTCAAGTTCCAGTTTTGGTCTCTTTTGGTCCCCTTTTGCTTACCGGTAAAGGAAGACGTGTGAAACTCATCTCATGCCACTGAAACTTCTCGAATATCACTTGTAGAACTCAAAGCATTGCTTTGTCACCACCTTCTCCCCTTCTCGCATGTTCTGGAGCCTTTGGACCGAAGTTCACGTTTTGGTCTCTCTTGGTCCCGTTTTGCTCACCAGCAAAGGAAGACGTTCAAAACACGTCTCAGGCTGCTGAAACTCCTTGAATGTCACTACAAGGACTCAAAGGAAGGATTTCTCACCACCTTCGCCCAGTTTTGGTCTCTATTGGTACCTCTTTTGCTTACCGGCAAAGGAATCATGCGAAACTTGTCTCAGGCCACTGACACTTCTTGAATATTGCTCGTAGAACTCAAAGGATTGCTTTTTCACCACCTTCTCCCCTTCTCGCACGTTCTAGAGCCCTTGGACCGAAGTTTTCGTTTTGGTCTCTTTTGGTCCCTTTTTGCTTACCAGCAAAGGAAGACGTTCGAAACTCGTCTCAGGTTGCTGAAACTCCTTGAATATCACTCCAAGGACTCGAAGGAAGGCTTTCTCACCACCTTCTCCCCTTCTCGCACTTTCTTGCGCCTTTGGACTCAAGTTCCAGTTTTGGTCTCTTTTGGTCCCCTTTTGCTTACCGGTAAAAGAAGACGTGTGAAACTCATCTCATGCCACTGAAACTTCTCGAATATCACTTGTAGAACTCAAAGCATTGCTTTGTCACCACCTTCTCCCCTTCTCGCATGTTCTGGAGCCTTTGGACCGAAGTTCACGTTTTGGTCTCTCTTGGTCCCGTTTTGCTCACCAGCAAAGGAAGACGTTCAAAACACGTCTCAGGCTGCTGAAACTCCTTGAATGTCACTACAAGGACTCAAAGGAAGGATTTCTCACCACCTTCGCCCAGTTTTGGTCTCTATTGGTACCTCTTTTGCTTACCGGCAAAGGAATCATGCGAAACTTGTCTCAGGCCACTGACACTTCTTGAATATTGCTCGTAGAACTCAAAGGATTGCTTTTTCACCACCTTCTCCCCTTCTCGCACGTTCTAGAGCCCTTGGACCGAAGTTTTCGTTTTGGTCTCTTTTGGTCCCTTTTTGCTTACCAGCAAAGGAAGACGTTCGAAACTCGTCTCAGGTTGCTGAAACTCCTTGAATATCACTCCTAGGACTCAAAGGAAGGATTTCTAACCACCTTCTCCCCTCTTGACACTTTCTGGCGCCTTTTGGATCCAAGTTCCAATTTTGGTCTCTTTTGGTCCCATTTTGCTTACCATGAAAGGAAGACGTGCAAAACTCGTCTAAGGCCACTGAAACTCCTTGAATATCACTCCAAGGACTCAAAGTAAGGCTTTCTCACCACCTTCTCCCCTTCTTGCACTTTTTGCCGTCTTTGGACCCAAGTTCCAGTTTTGGTCTCTTTTGGTCCCCTTTTGCTTACTGGCAAAGGAAGACGTGCGAAACTCGTCTCAGGCCACTGAAACTCCTTGAATATCACTCCTAGGACTCAAAGTAAGGCTTTCTCACCACCTTCTCCCCTTCTAGCACTGTCTGGCGCCTTTGGACCCAAGTCCCAGTTTTGGTCTCTTTTGGTACCCTTTTCCTTACCAGCATAGGAAGACATACGAAACTCGTCTCAGGCCACTGAAACTCCTTCAATATCACTCTAAGGACTCAAAATAAGGCTTTCTCAGCACCTTCTCCCCTTCTGGCACTTTCTGGCGCCTTTGGAGACAAGTTCCAGTTTTGGTCACTTTTGGTCCTCTTTTGCTTACCGGCAAAGGAAGACATGCGAAACTCGTCTCATGCCATTGAAACTTCTTGAATATCGCTCGTAGAACTCAAAGGATTGCTTTTTCACCACCTTCTCCCCTTCTCGCACGTTCTAGAGCCCTTGGACCGAAGTTTTCGTTTTTGTCTCTTTTGGTCCCTTTTTGCTTACCAGCAAAGGAAGACGTTCGAAACTCGTCTCAGGTTGCTGAAACTCCTTGAATATCACTCCAAGGACTCGAAGGAAGGCTTTCTCACCACCTTCTCCCCTTCTGGCACTTTCTGGCACCTTTGGACCTAGTTTTGGTCTCTTTTGGTCTTCTTTTGGTTACCATTAAAGGAACACGTGCAAAAGTCGTCTCGGGTCACTGAAACTCCTTGAATATCACTCCAAGGACTCAAAGGAAGGCTTTCTCACCACCTTTTCCCCTTTTGACCCTTTTTGGCGCCTTTGGAACCAGTTTTGGTCTCTTTTGCTCCTCTTTTGTTTATCGACAAAGGAAGACGTGCGAAAATCATCTCAGGCCACTGAAACTCCTTGAATATCACTCCAAGGACTCAAAATAAGGCTTTCTCATCACCTTCAACCCTTCTGGCACTTTCTGGCGCCTTTGGACCCAAGTTTCAGTTTTGGTCTCTTTCGATCACCTTCTGCTTACCTGCAAATGAAGTCGTGCGAAACTCGTCTCAGGCCACTGAAACTCCTTGAATATGACTCCTAGGACTCAAAGTAAAGCTTTCTCACCACCTTTTCCCGTTCTGACACTTTCTGGCACCTCTGGACCCAAGTTCCAGTTTTTGTCTCTTTTGGTCCTTTTTTGCTTACTGGCAAAGGAAGACGTGAGAAACTCGTCTCAGGCCACTGAAACTCCTTGAATATCACTCCTAGGACTCAAAGTAAGGCTTTGTCATCACCTTGTCCCGTTCTGACATTTTCTGGCACCTCTGGACCCAAGTTCCAGTTTTGGTCTCTTTTGGTCCCCTTTTGAGTAATGGCAAAAGAACACGTGCGAAACTCGTATCAAGCTGCTGAAACTTCTAAATTGTCACTACTAGGACTTGACGGAAGGGTTTCCAACCAGCCTTTCCCCTTCCTGGCGCTTCTTTGCGCCAACAGCCCCAACTTCCAGTTTTGGTCTTTCATTTGGTCCACTTTTGCTTAGCGGGTAAAGAACCCGTGCGACACTCCTGCAGGTTGCTAAAACTTCTTGATTGTCACTACTAGGACTCAAGGGAAGGGTTTCCAACAACTCTCTCCCCTCTGGGCACTTCTTTCCACCAATGGCCTCAACTTCCACTTTTGGTCTCCTTTGGCTTAGCGGGTAAAGAACCCGTGCGACACTTCTGCAGGCTGATAAAACTTCTTGAATGTCGCTACTAGGACTCAAGGGAAGGGTTTCCAACCACTCTGTCCTCTTCTAGCGCTTCTTTGCGCCAATGGCTCCAAGTTCCCGTTTTGGTCTTTCCTTTGGTCCCCTTTGGCTTAGCGGGTAAAGAACCCGTGCGACACTCCTGCAGGCCGCGAAAACTTCTTGATTGTCAGTACTAGGACTCAACGGAAGGGTTTCCAACCACCCTTTCCCCTCCTGGTGCTTCTTTGTGCCAACAGCCCCAACTTCCAGTTTTGGTCTTTCATTTGGTCCACTTTTTCTTAGCGGGTAAAGAACCCGTGCGACACTCCTGCAGGTTGCTAAAACTTCTTGATTGTCACTACTAGGACTCAAGGGAAGGGTTTCCAACAACTCTCTCCCCTCTGGGCACTTCTTTCCGCCAATGGCCTCAACTTCGACTTTTGGTCTCCTTTGGCTTAGCGGGTAAAGAACCAGTGCGACACTCTTGTAGGCTGCTAAAACTTCTTGATTGTCACTACTAGGACTCAATGGAAGGGTTTCCAACAACTCTCTCCCCTCTGGGCGCTTCTTTCCACCAATGGCCCCAACTTCCACTTTTGGTCTCCTTTGGCTTAGCGGGTAAAGAACCCGTACGACACTTCTGCAGGCTGCTAAAACTTCTTGAATGTCGCTACTAGGTCTCAAGCGAAGGATTTCCAACAACTCTCTCCCCTCCGGGCGCTTCTTTCCGCCAATGGCCCCAACTTCCACTTTTGGTCTCCTTTGGCTTGGCGGGTAAAGAACCCGTGCGACACTTCTGCAGGCTGCTAAACTTCTTGAATGTCGCTACTATGATTCAAGGGAAGGGTTCCCAACCAGTCTCTCCCCTTCTGGCACTTCTTTGCGCCAACGGCCCCAAGTTCCCGTTTTGGTCTTTCCTTTGGTCCCCTTTGGTTTTGCGGTTAAAGAACCCGTGCGACAATTCTGCACGCCGCTAAAACTTCTTGATTGTCACTACTAAGACTCAACGGAAGGGTCTCCAACCACTCTTTCCCCTCCTGGCGCTTCTTTGTGCCAACAGCTCTAACTTCCACTTTTGGTCTTTCCTTTGTCCCCTTTGGCTTTGTGGGTAAAGAACCCGTGCGACACTCGTGCAGGCCACTAAAACTTCTTGATTGTCACTACTAGGACTCAAGGGGAGGGTTTCCAACCACTCTCTGCCCTCTGGGCGCTTCTTTCCGCCAATGGCCCTAACTTCCACTCTTGGTCTCTTTGGTCTCCCTTGACTTAGCGGGTAAAGAACCCGTGCGACACTCGTGCAGGCCGCTAAAACTTCTTGATTGTCATTGCTAGGACTCAAGGGAAGCATTTCCAACCACTCTCTCCCCTCTTGGCGCTTCCTTGCGCTAATGGCCGCAACTTCGAAGTTTGGTCTCTTTTGGCTTAGCAGGCAAAGAAACCGTGCGACACACCAGCAAGCCGCTAAAACTTCTTGATTGTCACTACTAGGACTCAAGGGAAGGGTTTCCAACCACTCTCTCCCCTTCTGGCGCTTCTTTGCGCCAACGGCCCCAAGTTCCCGTTTTGGTCTTTCCTTTGGTCCTCTTTCGCTTAGCGGGTAAAGACCCCGTGCGACACTCCAGCAAGCTGCTAAAACTTCTTGATTGTCACTACTAGGACTTAAGGGAAGGGTTTTCAACCACTCTTTTCCCTCCTGGAGCTTTTTTTGCGCCAATGGCCCCAAGTTCCCGTTTTGGTCTTTCCTTTGGTCCCCTTTCGCTTTGCGGGTAAGGAACTCGTGCGACACTCGTGCAGGCCGCTAAAACTTCTTGATTGTCACTACTAGGGCTCAAGGGAAGGGTTTCTAACCACTCTCTCTTCTCTTGGCGCTTTCTTGCGCCAGTGGCCCTAACTTCTAGTTTTGGTCTCTTTTGGCCCCCTTTTACTTAGCGGCTAAATAACACGCGCGTGACTTGTCTCTGACTGCTAAAACTTCTTGAATGTCACTCCTAGGACCAACAACTCTCTCCCCTCCTGGCACTTCTTTGCGCCAACGGTCCCAAGTTCCCGTTTTGGTCTCTTTTGGTCCCCTTTGGCTTAGCGGGTAAAGAAACCGTGCGACACTCCAGCAAGCCGCTAAAACTTCTTGATTGTCACTACTAGGACTCAAGGGAAGGGTTTCCAACCACTCTCTCCCCTTCTGGCGCTTCTTTGTGCCAACGGCCCCAAGTTCCCGTTTTGGTCTTTCCTTTGGTCCCCTTTCGCTTAGCGGGTAAAGACCCCGTACGACACTCCAGCAAGCTGCTAAAACTTCTTGATTGTCACTACTAGGACTCAAGTGAAGGGTTTTCAACCACTCTTTTCCCTCCTGGCGCTTTTTTTGCGCCAATGGCCCCAAGTTCCCGTTTTGGTCTTTCCTTTGGTCCCCTTTCGGGTAGCGGGTAAAGACCCCGTGCGACACTCTAGCAGGCCGCTAAAACTTCTTGATTGTCACTACTAGGGCTCAAGGGAATGGTTTCCAACCACTCTCTCCCTTTTTGGCGCTTTCTTGCGCCAATGGCGCTAACTTATAGTTTTGGTCTCTTTTGGCCCCCTTTTCTTAGCAACTAAATAACACGCGCGTGACTTGTCTCTGGCTGCTAAAACTTCTTGGATGTCACTCCTAGGACAAACAACTCTTTCCCCTCCTGGCACTTCTTTGCGCCAACGGCCCCAAGTTCCCGTTTTGGTCTCTTTTGGTCCCCTTTGGCTTAGCGGGCATCCATGCGCCAAGAGGGGAGAGAGTGGTTGGAAACCTTTTCCTTGAGTCCTAGTATTGACAATCAAGAAGTTTTAGCGGCCTGCACGAGTGTTGATGTGGACATAAGGAGTGAAGCCCAGGCCCAAACCCAAGTCCAAGACCAACTGCAGGCCCAAGCAATCGAAGATCCATTACAAGGCTTAGGAGGGCCCATGACAAGAGCTAGATCAAGGAAGGCCCAATAAGCTCTACAACATATGATGATCACCATGCTAGAAGCCCAATGCCAATGTGAGGCCCAACACCCAGATGAAGTCCAACACTTGAATTCTAAAGTGTACACATGCATAGCCCACTTACAATGAAGGAAGAGTCCAAAGTTTCAATCTGAATTTTGAAGACTTTTTATTCATTTTGGAAGACTTTTTTTTATTTTGGTACTTTGTGTAAAAACATGTTATTATGCTTTATTATCTATTATAGGATTTGAACCCTAGCACCTTAGGATGTAATATGCTCGCTTAACCACTAGAGCATATACATCATGTTTTTGTTTTGTGCTAGGGTTCTTCCTTGCAACCTCCAATCTTATCAAGAATTCATCCGTTCTTGTGGCGATCTTGTTGGCTTATCAAACATCGGCACCTTCCCTATCATATTTCCTTCCTTTTATTCTCTTTACAAGGTATAAATTTCAATTTTTTCCCAATTCTGAATTTAAAGGTTCATAGCATTCTCTTCCAAACAAACCCCAAATTAAGCCCAGAATAACTTTTATCCATATCTTGCGTTATACAAATCCAAATTAAGTGATTCTTGAGTCAAAATTAAGGTTCACAACGTCAATATTCCTCTCGTTTTTTAATCACCCATTTTTTAGTTTTGTAGCTCGAGATACCTCTTAGTCCGAGTAGGTCCAAAATTCAAGAGGCTTAGGGAAATCCTCATCAAGTGTCGTTCGGGTTCTTTCCGCCAATGGACCCAACTTCCACTTTTTGTCACTTTTGGTCCCCTTTGGCTTAGCGGGTAAAGAACCCGTGCGACACTTGTGCAGGACGCTAGAACATCTTGAATGTCACTCCGAGGACTCAAAGGAAGGGTTTCCAACAACTCTCTCCCCTCCTGGCGCTTCTTTCCCCCAACTTCCACTTTTGGTCTTTCCTTTGGTTCCCTTTGGTTTAGCAGGTAAAGAACCCGTGCGACACTCCTGCAGGCCGCTAAAACTTCTTGATTGCTAGGAGGGGGGAGAGTTGTTGGAAACCCTTCCCTTGAGTCCTAGTAGTGACAATCAAGAAGTTTTAGCAGCAAGAGACGAGTCTCGCGCGTGTTATTTAGCCGCTAAGTAAAAAGGGACCAAAAGAGACCAAAACTGGAGGTTAGGGCCATTGGCGGAAAGAAGCGTCAGGAGGGGAGAGAGTTGTTGGAAACCCTTCCTTTGAGTTCTAGGAGTGACATTCAAAAAGTTTGAACAGTCAGACACGAGTGTCGCGTGTGTTATTTAGCCGCTAAGTAAAAGGGGATAAAAACTGGAGGTTGGGGCCATTGGTGCAAGGAAACACGAAGAGAGCAGATAGTGGTTGGAAACCCTTCCCTTGAGACCTAGTAGTGACAATCAAGAATTTTTAGCGGCCTACATCAGTGTCGCACGGGTTCTTTACCCGCTAAGCCAAAGGGGACCAAAGGAAAGACCAAAACGGGAACTTGGGGCCATTGGCACAAAGAAGTGCCAGGAGGGGAGAGAGTGGTTGGAAACCCTTCCTTTGAGTCCTAGTGGTGACAATAAAGAGGTTTTAGCGGCTTGCAAGAGTGTGGCACGGGTCCTTTACCAGCTAAGCCAAAGGGGACTAAAAGAGACCAAAAGTGGAAGTTAGGGCCATTAGTGGAGAGAAGCACCAGGAGGGGAGAGAGTTGTTGGAAACCCTTCCTTTGAGTCCTAGGAGTGACATTCAAAAAGTTTTAGCAGCCAGAGAGGAGTCTCGCGCGTGTTATTTAGCCATTAAATAAAAGGGGACCAAAAGAGACTAAAACTAGAAGTTGGGGCCACTGGTGTAAGGAAGCGCCAAGAGGGGGGAGAATGGTTGAAAACCCTTCCCTTGGGTCCTAGTACTGACAATCAAGAAGTTTTAGCAGCCTGCAGGAGTGTCGCACGGGTTCTTTACCCGCTATGCCAAAGGAGACCAAAAGAGACCAAAAGTGAAGGTTGGGGCCATTGGCGGAAAGAAGTGCCACGGGGGGAGAGAGTTCTTGGAAACCCTTCCTTTGAGTCCTAGGAGTGACATTCAAGAAGTTTTAGCAGCCAAAGACGAGTCTCGCGCGTGTTATTTAGTCGCTAAATAAAAGGGGACGAAAAGAGACCAAAACTGGAAGTTAGGCCCATTGGCGTAGGGAAGCGCCAAGAGGGGAGAGAGTGGTTGGAAACCCTTCGCTAGAGTCCTAGTAGTTAGAATCAAGATGTTTTTGCAGCCTGCGGGAGTGTCAAACGGGTTCTTTACCCGCTAAGCCAAAGGAGACCAAAAGAGACCAAAAGTTGAAGTTGGGGCCATTGGCGGAAAGAAGTGCCACAGGGGGAGAGAGTTGTTGGAAACCCTTCCCTTCAGTCCTAGGAGTGGCATTCAAGAAGTTTTAGCAGCCAGAGACGAGTCTCGCCCGTGTTATTTTGCCGCTAAGTACAAGGGGACCAAAACAGACCAACACTGGAAGTTGGAGCCATTGGCGCAAGGAAGCGCCAAGAGGGGAGAGAGTGGTCGAAAACCCTTACCTTGAGTCCTAGTAGCGACATTCAAGAAGTTTTAGCAGCCTGCAGAAGTGTCGCACGGGTTCTTTACCCGCTAAGCCAAAGGAGACAAAAAGTGGAAGTTGGGCCATTGGCGGAAAGAAGCACCCGGAGGGGAGAGAGTGGGTGGAAACCCTTACCTTGAGTCCTAGTAGTGACAATCAAGAAGTTTTAGCAGCCTGCAGGAGTGTCGCACAGGTTCTTTACCCGCTCTGCCAAAGGATACCAAAAGAGACCAAAAGTGAAAGTAGGGGCCATTGGCGGAAGGAAGTGCCACGGGGGGAGAGAGTTGTTGGAAACACTTCCTTTGAGTCCTAGGAGTGACATTCAAGAAGTTTTAGCAGCCAAAGACGAGTCTCGCGCGTGTTATTTAGTCGCTAAGTAAAAGGGGACCAAAAGAGACCAAAACTGGAAGTTAGGGCCATTGGCGCAGGGAAACGCCAAGAGGGGAGAGAGTGGTTGGAAAACCTTCCCCTGAGTCCTAGTAGTGACAATCAAGATGTTTTTGCAGTCTGCGGGAGTGTCAAATGGGTTCTTTACCCGCTAAGCCAAAGGGGACCAAATGTTGAAGTTGGGGCCATTGGCGGAAAGAAGTGCCAAGAGGGGAGAGAGTGGTTGGAAACCCTTCCCTTGACTCCTAGTAGTGAAAATCAAGAAGTTTTAGCAGACTGCAGGAGTGTCGCACGGGTTCTTTACCCGCTAAGCCAAGGCGGACCAAAGGAAAGACCAAAAGTGGAAGTTGGCGCTGTTGGCGCAAAGATGTGCCAAGAGGGGAGAGAGTGGTTGGAAACCCTTCCCTTGAGTCCTAGTAGTGACAATCAAGAAGTTTTAGCAGACTGCAGGAGTGTCGCACGGGTTCTTTACCCGCTATGCCAAAGGAGACCAAAAGAGACCAAAAGTGAAAGTTGGGGCCATTGGCAGAAAGAAGTGCCACGGGGGGAGAGAGTTGTTGGAAACCATTCCCTTGAGTCCTAGGAGTGGCATTCAAGAAGTTTTAGCAGCCAGAGATGAGTCTGGCGTGTGTTATTTAGCCGCTAAGTAAAAGGGGACCAAAACAGATCAACACTAGAAGTTGGAACCATTGGCCCAAGGAAGCGCCAAGAGGGGAGTGAGTGGTTGGAAACCCTTCACTTGAGTCCTAGGAGTGACATTCAAGGAGTTTTTGCAGCCAGAGACGACTCTCTAACGTGTTATTTGGTCGGTAAGTAAAAGGAGACCAAAAGAGACCAACACTGGAAGTTGGAGCCATTGGCACAAGGAAGCGCCAAGAAGGGAGAGAGTGGTTGGAAACCCTTCCCTTGAGTCCTAGTAGTGATAATCAAGAAGTTTTAGCACCCTGCAAGTGTGTCTCACGGGTTCTTTACCCGCTAAGCCAAACAGGACCAAAGGAGACCAAAAGTCAAAGTTAAGGCCATTGGCGAAAAGAAGCGCCAGAAGGGGAGAGAGTGGTTGAAAACCCTTCCCTTTAGTCCTAGGAGTGACATTCAAGAAGTTTTAGCGCCCTGCAGGTGTGTTGCACGGGTTCTTTACCCGTTAAGCCAAAGGGGAACCAAAGTTACCAAAAGTGGAAGTTGGGTCCATTGGCGGAAAGAAGCACCAGGAGGAGAGAGAGTTGGTCGAAACCTTCCTTTCAGTCTTAGGAGTGACATTCAAGAAGTTTTAGCAGCCAGAGACAAGTCTCGCGCGTGTTATTTAGCCGCCAAGTAAAAGGGGACCAAAAGAGACCAACACTGGAAGTTGGAGCCATTGGCAGAAGGAAGCGCCAAGAGGAGAGAGAGTGGTTGGAAACTCTTCCCTTGAGTTCTTGTAGTGACTATCAAGAAGTTTAAGCGGCCTGCACGAGTTTCGCAAGGGTTCTTTACCCGCTAAGCCAAAGGGGACTAAAGGAAAGACGAAAACAAGAACTTGGGGCCATTGCCGCAAGGAAGTGCCAAGAGGGGAGAGATTGGTTGGAAACCCTTCCCTTGAGTCCAACTAGTGACCATGAAGAAGTTTTAGCGGCCTGCACAAGTGTTGCACGGGTTCTTTACCCGCTAAGCCAAAGGGGACCAAAGGAAAGACCAAAACAGGAACTTGGGGCCGTTGGCGCAAAGAAGCGCCTGGAGGGGAGAGAGTTGTTGGAAACCATTCCCTTAAGTCCTAGCAGTGACAATCAAGAAGTTTTAGCGGCCTGTCGGAGTGTCGCACGGGTTCTTTACCCGCTAAGCCAAAGGGGACCAAAAGTGACCAAAATTTGAAGTTGGGGCCATTGGCGGAAAGAAGTGCCAGGAGGGGAGAGAGCGGGTGGAAACCCTTCCTTTGAGTCCTAGGAGTGACATTCAAGAAATTTTAGCAGCCAGAGACGAGTCTCGCGCGTGTTCCTTAGCCGCTAAGTAACTGGGGACCAAAAGAGACCAAAACTGGAAGTTGGGGCCATTGGCGCAAGGAAGTGCCAAGAGGGGATATACTGGTTGGAAACCCTTCTCTTGAGTCCTAGTAGTTACATCTAGCAGTTTTAGCGGCCTGCACCAGTGTCGCACAGGTTCTTTACCCGCGAAGCCAAAGGGGACCAAAGGAAGGACCAAAATGGGAACTCGGGGCCGTTGGCGCAAAGAAGCGCCAGGAGGGGAGAGAGTGGTTGGAAACTCTTCCCTTAAGTCCTAATAGTGACAATAAAGAAGTTTTAGTGGCCTGCACGAGTGTCGAACTGGTTCTTTACCCGCTAAGCCAAAGGGGACCAAAAGTGGAAGTTGGGGGAAAGAAGCGCCAGGAGGAGAGAGAGTTGTTGGAAACACTTCCTTTGAGTCCCAGGAGTGACAATCAAGAAGTTTTAGCAGCCAAAGATGAGTCTCGCGCGTGTTATTTAGCCAGTAAGTAAAAAGGGATTAAAATAGACCAAAACTGGAAGTTGAGGCCATTGGCGCAACGAAGCGCCAAGACAGGAGAGAGTGGTTGGAAACACTTCCCTTGAGTCCTAGTAGTGACAATCAAGAAGTTTTAACGGCCTGCACGAGTGTCGCACAGGTTCTTTACCTGCTAAGCCAAAGGGGCCAAAGGAAATACCAAAACGGGAACTACGGGCTGTTGGCACAAAGAAGCGCCAGGAGGGGAGAGAGTGGTTGGAAACCCTTCCCTTGAGTCCTAGTAGTGACAATCAAGAAGTTTTAACGGCCTGCACGAGTGTCGCACGGGTTCTTTACCCGCTAAGCCAAAGGGGAACAAAAGTTGAAGTCGGGGGAAAGAAGCGCCACGAGTGGAGAGAGTGGTTGGAAACCCTTCCCTTGAGTCCTAGTAGTGACAATCAAGAAGTTTTAGCGGCGTCCAGGAGTGTCACACGGGTTCTTTACCCGCTAAGCCAAAGGGGCGAAATTAAATACCAAAACCGGAACTTCGGGCTGTTGGCGCAAAGAAGCGCTAGGAGGGGAGAGAGGGGTTGGAAACCCTTCCCTTGAGTCCTAGTAGTGACAATCAAGAAGTTCTAGCGGCCTGCACGAGTGTTTCACGGGTTCTTTAGCCGCTAAGCCAAAAGAGAACAAATGTAGAAGTTGGGGGAAAGAAGCGCTAGGACCAGAGAGAGTGGTTGGAAACCCTTCCCTTGAGTCCTAGTAGTGACAATCAAAAAGTTTTAGCAGCCTGCACGAGTGTCACACGGGTTCTTTACCTACTAAGCCAAAAGGGACGAAAAGTGGAAGTTGAGGCAAAGAAGCGCCAGGAGGGGAGAGAGTTGTTAGAAACCCTTCCTTTGAGTCGTCGGAGTGACATTCAAGAAGTTTTAGCAGCCAGAGACGAGTCTCGCGCGTATTATTTAGCCGGTAAGTAAAAGGGGACCAAAAGAGACAAAAACTGGAAGTTTGGGTTATTGGCACAAGGAAGCCCCAAAAGGGGAGAGAGTGGTTGGAAACCCTTCCCTTGAGTCGTAGTAGTGACAATCAAAAAGTTTTAGCAAGCCGCACGAGTGTCGCACGGGTTCTTTACCTGCTAAACCAAAAGGGACTAAAGGAAAGAACTAAACGGGAAATTGGAGCCGTTGGCGCAAAGAAGCGCCAGAAGGGTAGAGAGTGGTTGGAAACCCTTCCTTTGAGTCCTAGTAGTGACAATCAAGAAATTTTAGCGGCCTGCAGGAGTGTAGCACGGGTTCTTTACTCGCTAAGCCAGAGGGGACCAAAAGAGACCAAAAGTGAAAGTTGGGGGAACGAAGTGCCAAGACAGGAGAGAGTTGTTGGACACCCTTCCTTTGAGTCCTAGGAGTGACATTCAACAAGTTTTAGCGGCCTGCAGGAGTGTCGGATGGGTTCTTTACTCGCTAAGCCAAAGGGGACCAAAAGTGTAAGTTGGGGGAAAGAGTTGTTGGAAACCCTTCCTTTGAGTCCTAGGAGTGTCATTCAACAAGTTTTAGCACCCAGTGACGAGTCTTGCGCGTGTTATTTAGCCGGTAAGTAAAAGGGGACCAAAAGAGACTAAAACTGGAAGTTGGGGCAATTGGCGCAAGGAAGGACCAAGAGGGGAGAGAGTGGTTGGAAACCTTTCCCTTGAGTCCTAGTAGTGACAATCAAGAAGTTTTAGCAGCCTGCACGAGTGTCGCACAGGTTCTTTACCCGCTAAGCCAAAGGGGACCAAAGGAAAGACCAAAACGGGAACTTGGGGCCATTGGCGGAAGGAAATGCCAACAGGGGAGAGAGTTGTTGGAAACCCTTCCCTAGAGTCTTAGTAGTGACAATCAAGAAGTTTTAGCAGCCTGCACGAGTGTCGCACGGGTTATTTATCCGGTAACCAAAGGGGACCAAAGGAAAGACCAAAACAGGAACTTGGGGCCGTTGGCGCATCTTTGCGCCAGGAGGGGAGAGATTTGTTGGAAACCCTTCCCTTGAGTCTTAGTAGTGACAATCAAGAAGTTTTAGCAGCCGGCACGAGTGTCACACGGGTTCTTTACCCGCTAAGCCAAAGGGGACCAAAAGTGGAAGTTGGGGAAAAGAAGCGCCAGGAGGGGAGAGAGTTGTAGGAAACCCTATCTTTGAGTCCTAGGAGTGACATTTAAGAAGTTTTAGTAACCAGAGACGAGTCTCGCGCGTGTCATTTACCGTTAAGTAAGAGGGGGTCAAAAGAGACTAAAACTGGACGTTGGGGCCATTCGCGCAAGGAAGCGCCAAGGGGGGAGAGAGTGGTTGGAAACCCTCCCTTGAGTCCTAGTAGTGACAATGAAGAAGTTCTAGCGGCCTGCACGAGTGTCGCACGGGTTCTTTTCCCGCTAAACCAAAGGGAACCAAAGGAAAGACCAAAAGTGGAAGTTGGGGGAAAGAAGCGCCAGGGCGGGAGAGTTTTGTTGGAAACCCTTCCTCTGAGTCCTCGGAGTGACATTCAAGATGTTCTAGCGTCCTGCATGAGTGTCGCACGGGTTCTTTACCCGCTAAGCCAAAGGGGACCAAAGGAAAGACCAAAACCGGAAGTTAGGGACATTGGCGCAAAGGAAGCGCCAAGAGGGGAGAGAGTTGTTGGAAACCCTTCCTTTGAGTCCTAGGAGTGACATTCAAGAAGTTTTAGCGGCTTGCAGGAGTGTCGGACGGGTTCTTTACCCGCTAAGCCAAAGGGGACCAAAAGTGGAAGTTGGGGGAAAGAAGCGCCAGGAGGGGAGAGAGTTGTTGGAAACCCTTCCTTTGAGTTCTAGGAGTGTCATTCAACAAGTTTTAGCACCCCGAGACGAGTCTCGCGCATGTTATTTAGCCGGTAAGTAAAAGGGGACCAAAAGAGACCAAAACTGGAAGTTGGGGCAATTGGCGGAAGGAAGCGCCAAGACGGGAGAGAGTGGTTGGACACCTTTCCCTTGAGTCCTAGTAGTTACAATCAAGAAGTTTAAGCAGCCTGCACGAGTGTCGCACGGGTTCTTTACCCGCTAAGCCAAAGGGGACCAAGGGAAAGACTAAAACGGGAACTTGGATTCGTTGGCATAAGGAAACGCCAAGAGGGAGAGAGTTGTTGGAAACCCTTCCCTTGAGTCCTAGTAGTGAAAATCAAGAAGTTTTAGCGGCCTGCACGAGTGTAGCACGGGTTCTTTAGTCGCTCAGCCAAAGGTGACCAAAGGAAAGACCAAAACGGGAACTTGGGGCCGTTGGCGTATCTTTGCGCCAGGAGGGGAGAGAGTGGTTGGAAACCCTACCCTTGAGTCCTACTAGTGACAATCAAAAAGTTTTAGCGGTTTGCAGGAGTGTAGCACGGGTTCTTTACTCGCTAAGCCAAAGGGGACCAAAAGAGACCAAAACTGAAAGTTGGGGGAAAGAAGCGCTAGGAGGTGAGAGAGTTGTTGGAAACCCTTCCTTTGAGTCCTATGAGTGACATTCAAGAAGTTTTAGTAGCCAGAGATGAGTGTCGTGCGTGTTATGTAGCCGGTAAGTAAAAGTGGACCAAAAGAGACCAAAACTAGAAGTTGGGGCCGTTGGCGAAAGGAAGCGCCAAGAGGGGAGAGAGTGGTTGGAAACCCTTCCCTTGTGTCCTAGTAGTGACAATCAAGAAGTTTGAGCGGCCTGCACGAGTGTCACACGGGTTCTTTACTCATCAGCCAAAGGGGACCAAAGGAAAGACACGAAACGGGAACTTGGGGCCGTTGGCGCAAAGAAGCGCCAGGAGGGTAGAGAGTGGTTGGAAACCTTTCCCTTGAGTCGTAGTTTTGACAATCAAGAAGTTTTAAGGGCCTGCACGAGTGTCTCATGGGTTCTTTACCGGGTAAGACAAAGGGGACCAAAGGAAAGACCAAAACGGGAACTTGGGGCCATTGGTACATATTTGCGCCAGGAGGGGAGAGGGTGCTTGGAAACGCTTCCCTTGACTCCTAGGCGTGACATTCAAGAAGTTTTAGCAGCCAGAGAAGAATCTCGCGCGTGTTATTTATTCGGTAAGTAAAACGGGACCAAATGAGACCAAAACTGGAAGTTGGGTCCACTGGTGCAAGGAAATGCCAAGAGGGGAGAGAGTGGTTGGAAATCCTTTCCTTGAGTCCTAGTAGTGACAATCAAGAAGTTTTAGCGGCCTGCACGAGTGTAGCATGGGTTCTTTAGTCGCTAAGCCAAAGGGGGCCAAAAGAGACCAAAAGTGAAAGTTGGGAGAAAGAAGCGCGAGGAGGGGAGAGAGTTGTTGGAAACCCTTCCTTTGAGTTATAGGAATGACATTTAAGAAGTTTTAGCAGACAAGGACGAGTCTCGCGCGTGTTATTTAGTCAGTAAGTAAAAGGGGACCAAATGAGACCAAAACTTGAAGTTGGGGCCACCAGCGCAAGGAAGCACCAAGAGGGGAGAGAGTGGTTGGAAACCCTTCCCTTGAGTCCTAGTAGTGACAATCAAGAAGATTTAGCAGCCTGCAGGAGTGTAGCACGGGTTCTTTAGTCGCTAAGCCAAAAGGGACCAAAGGAAAGACCAAAATGGGAACTTGGGGCCGTTGGCGCATCTTTGCGCCAGGAGGGGAGAGAGTGGTTGGAAACCCTTCCCTTGAGTCCTATGAGTGACATTCAAGAAGTTTTAACAGCCAGAGACGAGTCTCGCGCGTGTTATTTGGCCAGTAAGTAAAAGGGGACCAAAAGAGACCAAAACTAGAAGTTGGGGCAATTGGCGCAAGGAAGCGCCAAGAGGGGAGAGAGTGGTTGGACACCTTTCCCTTGAGTCCTAGTAATAACAATCAAGAAGTTTTAACGGCCTGCACGAGTGTCGCACGGGTTCTTTACCCGGTAAGCCAAAAGGGACCAAAGGAAAGACCAAAACGGGAACTTGGGGCCGTTGGCGCATCTTTGCGCCAGGAGGGGAGAGAGTGGTTGGAAACCCTTCCCTTGAGTCCTAGTAGTGACAATCAAAAAGTTTTAGCGGCTTGCAGGAGTGTAGCACGGGTTCTTTATTCGCTAAGCCAAAGGGGACCAAAAGAGACCAAAAGTGAAAGTTGGGGGAAAGAAGCGCGAGGAGGGGAGAGAGTTGTTGGATACCCTTCCTTTGAGTCCTAGGAATGACATTCAAGAAGTTTTAGCAGCCAGAGATGAGTCTCGCGCGTGTTATTTAGCGAGTAAGTAAAAGGGGACCAAAAGAAACGAAAACTGGAAGTTTGGGCAATTGGCGCAACGAAGCGGCAGGAGTGGAGAGAGTGGTTGGAAACCTTTCCCATGAGTCCTAGTAATGACAATCAAGAAGTTTTAACGGCTTGCACGAGTGTCACACGGGTTCTTTACTCGGTAAGCCAAAGGGGACCAAAGGAAAGACCGAAAGGGGAATCTGGTGCCGTTGGCGCATCTTTGCGCCAGGAGGGGAGAGAGTGGTTGGAAACCCTTCCCTTGAGTCTTAGTAGTGACAATGAAAAAGTTTTAGCGGCTTCCAGGAGTGTAGCACGGGTTCTTTACTCGCTAAGTCAAAGGAGACCAAAAGAGACCAAAAGTGAAAGTTAGGGGAAAGAAGCGCTAGGTGGGGAGAGAGTTGTTCAAACCATTCCTTTGAGTCCTATGAGTGACATTCAAGAAGTTTTAGCAGCCAGAGATGAGTCTCGCGCGTGTTATTTAGCGAGTAAGTAAAAGGGGACCAAAAGAAACCAAAACTGGAAGTTGGGGCCACTGGTGCAAGGAAATGCAAGGAGGGGAGAGAGTGGTTGGAAACCCTTCCCTTGAGTCCTAGTAGTGACAATCAAGAAGTTTTAGCAGCCTGCACGAGTGTCGGACGGGTTCTTTACGCGCTAAGCCAAAAGGGACCAAAGGAAAGACCTAAACGGGAATTTGGGGCCGTTGGCGCAAAGAAGCGCCAGGAGGGTAGAGTGTGGTTGGAAACCCTTCCCTTGGGTCCTAGTAGTGACAATCAAGAAGTTTTAGTAGCCTAAACCCGCTAAGCCAAAGGGGACCAGAAGTGGAAGTTGGCGGAAAGAAGTGCCAGGAGGGGAGAGAGCTATTGGAAACCCTTCCTTTCAAATGAAGGAGTGACATTCAAGAAGTTTTAGCAGCTAGAAACGAGTCTCGCGCGTGTTATTTAGCCAGTAAGTAAAAGGGGACCAAAAGAGACCAAAACTGGATGTTATGGCCATTGGCGCACGAAAGCGCCAAGAGGGGGGAGAGTGGTTGGAAACCCTTCCTTTGTGTCCTAGTAGTGACAATCAAGAATTTTAGCGGCCTGAAGAGTGTCGCACGGGTTCTTTACCTTCTAAGCCAAAGGGGACCCTTCCTTTGAGTCCTAGGAGTGACATTCAACAAGTTTTAGCGGCCTGCAGGAGTGTCGGACGGGTTCTTTACCCGCTAAGCCAAAGGGGACCAAAAGTGTAGGTTGGGGGAAAAAAGCGCTAAGAGGGGAAAGAGTTGTTGGAAACCCTTCCTTTGAGTCCTAGGAGTGTCATTCAACAAGTTTTAGCACCCAGTGACGAGTCTTGCGCGTGTTATTTAGCCGGTAAGTAAAAGGGGACCAAAAGAGACTAAAACTGGAAGTTGGGGCAATTGGCGCAAGGAAGCACCAAGAGGGGATAGAGTAGTTGGAAACCTTTCCCTTGAGTCCTAGTAGTGACAATCAAGAAGTTATAGCAGCCTGCACGAGTGTCGCACAGGTTCTTTACCCGCTAAGCCAAAGGGGACCAAAGGAAAGACCAAAACAGGAACTTGGGGCCGTTGGCGGAAGGAAATGCCAAGAGGGGAGAGAGTTGTTGGAAACCCTTCCCTTGAGTCTTAGTAGTGACAATCAAGAAGTTTTAGCAGCCAGCACGAGTGTCGCACGAGTTCTTTACCCGGTAAGCCAAAGGGGACCAAAGGAAAGACCAAAACAGGAACTTGGGGCCGTTGGCTCATCTTTGCGCCAGGAGGGGAGAGATTTGTTGGAAACCCTTCCCTTGAGTCTTAGAAGTGACAATCAAGAAGTTTTAGCAGCCGGCACGAATGTCGCACGGGTTCTTTACCTGCTAAGCCAAAGGGGACCAAAGGAAAGACCAAAACGGGAACTTGAGGCCGTTGGCGCAAGGAAACGCCAAGAGGGGAGAGCGTTGTTGAAAACCCTTCCCTGGAGTCCTAGTCGTGACAATGAAGAAGTTTTAGCGGCCTGCAGGAGTGTAGCACGGGTTCTTTAGTCGCTAAGCCAAAGGGGACCAAAAGAGACCAAAAGTGAAAGTTGGAGGAAAGAAGTGCGAGGAGGGGAGAGAGTTGTTGGAAACCCTTCCTTTGAGTCTCGCGCGTGTTATTTAGCGGGTAAGTAAAAGGGGACCAAAAGAGACAAAAACTGGAAGTTGGGGCCATTGGCGTAATGAAGCGCTAGCAGGGGAGAGAGTGGTTGGAAACCCTTCCTTTGTGTCCTTTAGTGACAATCAAGAAGTTTTCGCAGCCTACACGAGGGCCGCATGAGTTCTTTACCAGCTAAGCCAAAGGGGACCAAAGGAAAGACCAAAACGGGAACTTGGACCCGGTAGCGCAAAGAAGCGCCAGGAGGGGAGAGAGTGGTTGGAAACCCTTCCCACGAGTCCTAGCAGTGAAAAACAAGAAGTTTTAGCGGCCTGCAGGAGTGTCGCACGGGTTCTTTACCTTCTAAGCTAAAGGGGACCAAAAGAGACCAAAAGTGAAAGTTGGAGGAAAGAAGTGCGAGGAGGGGAGAGAGTTGTTGGAAACCCTTCCTTTGAGTCCTAGGAATGACTTTCAAAAAGTTTTAGCAGCCAGTGATGAGTCTTGCGCGTGTTATTTAGCCGGTAAGTAAAAGGGGACCAAAAGAGACCAAAACTGGAAGTTGGGGCAATTGGTGGAAGGAAGCACCAAGACGGGAGAGAGTGGTTGGAAACCTTTCCCTTGAGTCCTAGTAGTTACAATCAAGAAGTTTTAGCAGCCTGCACGAGTGTCGCACGGGTTCTTTACCCGCTAAGCCAAAGGGGACGAAGGGAAAGACCAAAACGGGAACTTGGAACCTTTGGCGCAAGGAAACGCTAGGAGGGGAGAGAGTGGTTGGAAACCCTTCCCTTGAGTAGTAGTACTGACAATCAAGAAGTTTTAGCGGCCTACACGAGGGTCGCATGGGTTCCTTACCTGCTAAGCCAAAGGGGCCAAAGAAAAGACCAAAACGGGAACTTGCAGCCGTTGGCGCAAAGAAGCGCCAGGAGGGGAGAAAGTGGTTCGAAACCCTTCCCATGAGTCCTAGGAGTGAAAAACAAGAAGTTTTAGCGGCCTGCAGGAGTGTCGCACGGGTTCTTTACCTGCTAAGCTAAAGGGGACCAAAAGAGACCAAAAGTGGAAGTTGGGGGAAAGAAGAGCCAGGAGGGGAGAGAGTTATTGGAAACCCTTCCTTTGAGTCGAAGGAGTGAAATTCAAGAAGTTTTAGCAGCTAGAAACGAGTCTCGTGCGTGTTATTTAGCCGGTAAGTAAAAGGGGACCAAAAAAGACCAAAACTGGATGTTATGGCCATTGGCGCAAGGAAGCGCCAAGAGGGGGGAGAGTGGTTGGAAACCCTTCCTTTGAGTCCTAGTAGTGACAATCAAGAAGTTTTAGCGGCCTACACGAGCGTCGCACCGATTCTTTACCTGCAAAGCCAAAGAGGACCAAAAGAGACCAAAAGTGCAACTTGGGGAAAAGAAGCGCCAGGAGGGGAGAGAATTATTGGAAACCCTTCCTTTCAGTGCACAAAGTGACATTCAACAAGTTTTAGTAGCCAGAAATGAGTCTCGCGTGTGTTATTTAGCCGGTAAGTAAAAGGAGACCAAAGGAAAGACCAAAACGGGAACTTGGAGCCGTTCGCGCAAAGAAGCGCCAGAAGGGGAGAGAGTGATTGGAAACCCTTCCCATGAGTCCTAGCAGTGACAATCAAGAAGTTTTGGCGGCTTGTAGGAGTGTCACACGGGTTCTTTACCTGCTAAGCTAAAGGGGACCAAAAGAGACCAAAAGTAGAAGTTGGGGGAAAGAAGTGCCAGGAGGGGAGAGAGTTATTGGAAACCCTTTCTTTCAGTTGAAGGAGTGACATTCAAGAAGTTTTATCAGCTAGAAACGAGTCTCGCGCGTGTAATTTAGCCAGTAAGTAAAAGGGGACCAAAAGAGACCAAAACTGGATATTAGGGCCATTGGCGCACGGAAGCGCCAAGAGGGGGGAGAGTGGTTGAAAACCCTTCCTTTGTGTCCTAGTAGTGACAATCAAGAATTTTAGCGGCCTGCAGGAGTGTCGCACGGGTTCTTTACCTGCTAAGCCCAAGGGGACCAAAAGAATCCAAAGTGGAAATTGGGGGAAAGAAGCGCCAAGAGAGGAGAGAGTTAATGGAAACCCTTCTTTTAAGTCGAAGGAGTGACATTCAAGAAGTTTTAGCAGCTAGAAACGAGTCTCGCGCGTGTTATTTAGCCGGTAAGTAATAGGGGACCAAAAGAGATCAAAACTGGATGTTAGAGCCATTGGCGCAAGGAAGCGCCAAGAGGGGGGAGAGTGGGTTGAAACCCTTCCTTTATGTCCTAGTAGTGACAATCAAAATGTTTTAGCGGCCTACACGAGCGTCGTATGGGTTCTTTACACGCTAAGCCAAAGGGGACCACTGGAATGACCAAAACAGGAACTTGGAGCCGTTGGCGTAAAGAAGCGCCAGGAGGCAAGAGAGTGGTTGGAAACCCTTCCCATGAGTCCTAGCAGTGACAATCAAAAGGTTTTGGCGGCTTGCAGGAGCGTCACACGAGTTCTTTACCTGCTAAGCTAAAGAGGACCAAAAGAGACCAAAAGTAGAAGTTGGGGGAAAGAAGTGCCAGGAGGGGAGATAGTTATTGGAAACCCTTCCTTTCAGTTGAAGGAGTGACATTCAAGAAGTTTTAGCAGCTAGAAACGAGTCTCGCGCGTGTTATTTAGCCAGTAAGTAAAAGGGGACCAAAAGAGACTAAAACTGGATATTAGGGCCATTGCCGCACGGAAGCGCCAAGAGGGGGGAGAGTGGTTGGAAACCCTTCCTTTGTGTCCTAGTAGTGACAATCAAGAATTTTAGCGGCCTGCAGGAGTGTCGCACGGGTTCTTTACCTGCTAAGCCAAAGGGGACCAAAAGAAACCAAAGTGGAAGTTGGGGGAAAGAAGCGCCAGGAGGGGAGACAGTTATTGGAAACCCTTCCTTTGAGTCGAAGGAGTGACATTCAAGAAGTTTTAGCAGCTAGAAACGACTCTCGCGCGTGTTATTTAGCCAGTAAGTAAAAGGGGACCAAAAGAGACCAAAACTAGATGTTGGAGCCATTAGCGCAAGGAATCGCAAAGAGGGGGGAGAGTGGTTGGAAACCCTTCCTTTGTCTCCTAGTAGTGACAATCAAGAAGTTTTAGCAGCCTACCTGAGGGTCGCATGGGTTCTTTACCCGCTAAGCCAAAGGGGACCACTGCAATGACCAAAACGGGAACTTGGAGCCGTTGGCGCAAAGAAGCGCCAGGAGGCAAGAGAATGGTTGGAAACCCTTCCCATGAGTCCTAGCAGTGACAATCAAGAAGTTTTGGCTGCTTGCAGGAGTGTCCCACGGGTTCTTTACCTGCTAAGCTAAAGGGGACCAAAAGAGACCAAAAGTAGAAGTTGGGGGAAAGAAGTGCCAAGAGGGGAGAGAGTTATTGGAAACCCTTCCTTTCAGTTGAAGGAGTGACACTCAAGAAGTTTTAGCAGCTAGAAACGAGTCTCGCTCGTGTTATTTAGCCAGTAAGTAAAAGGGGACCAAAAGAGACCAAAACTGGATATTAGGGCCATTGCCGCACGGAAGCGCCAAGAGGGGGGACAGTGGTTGGAAACTCTTCCTTTGTGTCCTAGTAGTGACAATCAAGAATTTTAGCGGCCTGCAGGAGTGTCGCACGGGTTCTTTACCTGCTAAGCCAAAGGGGACCAAAAGAAACCAAAGTGGAAGTTGGGGGAAAGAAGCGCCAGGAGAGGAGTTATTGGAAACCCTTCTTTTAAGTCGAAGGGGTGACATTCAAGAAGTTTTAGCAGCTAGAAACAAGTCTCGCGCGTGTTATTTAGCCGGTAAGTAATAGGGGACCAAAAGAGATCAAAACTGGATGTTAGGGCCATTGGCGCAAGGAAGCGCCAAGAGGGGGGAGAGTGGTTGGAAACCCTTCCTTTGTGTCCTAGTAGTGACAATCAAGAATTTTAGCGGCTTGTAGGAGTGTCACACGGGTTCTTTACCTGCTAAGCCCAAGGGGACCAAAAGAAACCAAAGTGGAAGTTGGGGGAAAGAAGCGCCAGGAGAGGAGAGAGTTATTGGAAACCCTTCTTTTAAGTCGAAGGAGTGACATTCAAGAAGTTTTAGCAGCTAGAAACGAGTCTCGCGCGTGTTATTTAGCCGGTAAGTAATAGGGGACCAAAAGAGATCAAAACTGGATGTTAGGGCCATTGGCGCAAGG
The DNA here is from genome assembly GCF_003935025.1 of Abrus precatorius. Classification (NCBI taxonomy): domain Eukaryota; kingdom Viridiplantae; phylum Streptophyta; class Magnoliopsida; order Fabales; family Fabaceae; genus Abrus; species Abrus precatorius. The sequence continues at coordinate 12,993,425 of NW_020874417.1, forward strand.
AAGTGCCAAGAGGGGGGAGAGTGGTTGGAAACCCTTCCTTTGTGTCCTAGTAGTGACAATCAAGATGTTTTAGTGGCCTACACGAGCGTCGTATGGGTTCTTTACCCGCTAAGCCAAAGGGGACCACTGGAATGACCAAAACAGGAACTTGGAGCCGTTGGCGCAAAGAAGCGCCAGGAGGCAAGAGAATGGTTGGAAACCCTTCCCATGAGTCCTAGCAGTGACAATCAAGAAGTTTTGGCGGCTTGCAGGAGTGTCACACGAGTTCTTCACCTGCTAAGCTAAAGGGGACCAAAAGAGACCAAAAGTATAAGTTGGTGGAAAGAAGTGCCAGGAGGGGAGAGAGTTATTGGAAACCCTTCCTTTTAGTTGAAGGAGTGACATTCAAGAAGTTTTAGCAGCTAGAAACGAGTCTCGCGCGTGTTATTTAGCCGGTAAGTAAAAGGCGACCAAAAGAGACCAAAACGGGAACTTGGGGCCGTTGGCGCAATGAACAGCTAGGAGGGGAGAGAGTGGTTGGAAACCCTTCCCTTGAGTCGTTGTAGTGACAATCAAGAAGTTTTAGCGGCCTGCAGGAGTGTCGCATGGGTTCTTTACCTGCAAAGCAAAAGGGGACCAAAAGAGACCAAAAGTGCAAGTTGGGGGAAAGAAGCGCCATGAGGGGAGAGAGTTATTGGAAACCCTTGCTTTGAGTCGAAGGAGTGACATTCAAGAAGTTTTAGCAGCTAAAAACGAGTCTCGCGCGTGTTATTTAGCCAGTAAGTAAAAGGGGACCAAAAGAGACCAAAACTGGATGTTGGAGCCATTGGCGCAAGGAATCTCCAAGAGGGGGGAGAGTGGTTGGAAACCCTTCCTTTGTCTCCTAGTAGTGACAATCAAGAAGTTTTAGCAGCCTACCTGAGGGTCGCATGGGTTCTTTACCCGCAAAGCCAAAGGCGACCAAAGGAAAGACCAAAACGGGAACTTGGAGCCGTTGGCGCAAAGAAGCGCCAGAAGGGGAGAGAGTGATTGGAAACCCTTCCCATGAGTCCTAGCAGTGACAATCAAGAAGTTTTGGCGACTTGCAAGAGTGTCACACGGGTTCTTTACCTCCTAAGCTAAAGGGGACCAAAAGAGACCAAAAGTAGAAGTTGGGGGAGAGAAGTGCCAGGAAGGGAGAGAGTTATTGGAAACCCTTCCTTTCAGTTGAAGGAGTGACATTCAAGAAGTTTTAGCAGCTAGAAACGAGTCTCGCGCGTGTTATTTAGCCGGTAAGTAAAAGGGGACCAAAAGAGACCAAAACTGGATGTTAGGGCCATTGGCGCACGGAAGCGCCAAGAGGGGGGAGAGTGGTTAGAAACCCTTCCTTTGTGTCCTAGTAGTGACAATCAAGAAGTTTTAGCAGCCTACACGAGGGTCGCATGGGTTTTTTCCCCGCTAAGCCAAAGGGGACCAAAGGAAACCAAAGTGGAAGTTGGGGGAAAGAAGCGCCAAGAGGGGAGAGAGTTATTGGAAACCTTTCCTTTAAGTCGAAGGAGTGACATTCAAGAAGTTTTAGCAGCTAGAAACGAGTGTCGCGCTTGTTATTTAGCCGGTAAGTAATAGGGGACCAAAAAAGACCAAAACTGGATGTTAGGGCCATTGGCGCAAGGAAGCGCCAAGAGGGGGGAGAGAGGTTAGAAACCCTTCCTTTGTGTCCTAGTAGTGACAATCAAGATGTTTTAGCGGCCTACACGAGCGTCGTATGGGTTCTTTACCCGCTAAGGCAAAAGGGACCAACGGAATGACCAAAACGGGAACTTGGAGCCGTTGGCGCAAAGAAGCGCCAGGAGGCGAGAGAGTGGTTGGAAACCCTTCCCATGAGTCCTAGCAGTGACAATCAAGAAGTTTTAGCGCCCTGCAGGAGTGTCGGACGGGTTCTTTACCTGCTAACCCAAAAGGGGACCAAAAGAGACCAAAAGTGGAAGTTGGGGGAAAGAAGCGCTAGGAGGGGAGAGAGTTATTGGAAACCCTTCCTTTAAGTTGAAGGAGTGACATTCAAGAAGTTTTAGCAGCTACAAACGAGTCTCGCGCGTGTTATTTAACCGGTAAGTAAAAGTGGACCAAAAAAGACCAAAACGGGAACTTGGAGCCGTTGGCGCAATGAAGAGATAGGAGGGGAGAGAGTGGTTAGAAACCCTTCCCTTGAGTCGTAGCAGTGACAATCAAGAAGTTTTTGCGGCCTGTAGGAGTGTCGCATGGGTTCTTTACCTGCAAAGCCAAAGAGGACCAAAAGATACCAAAAGGGCAACTTGGGGGAAAGAAGTGCCAGGAGGGGAGAGAATTATTGGAAACCGTTGCTTTGAGTGCACAGAGTGACATTCAAGAAGTTTTAGTAGCCAGAAATGAGTCTCGCGCGTGTTATTTACCCGGTAAGTAAAAGGGGACCAAAAGAGGCAAAAACTTGAAGTTGAGGCTATTGGCGCAATGAAGCGCTAGGAGGGGAGAGAGTGGTTGGAAACCCTTCCTTTGTGTCCTAGTAGTGACAATAAAGAAGTTTTAGCAGCCTACACGAGGGTCGCATGGGTTCTTTACCCGCTAAGCCAAAGGGGACCAAAGGAAAGACGAAAACGGGAACTTGGAGCCGTTGGCGCAAAGAAGCGCCAGAAGGGGAGAGATTGATTGTAAACCCTTCCCATGAGTCCTAGCAGTGACAATCAAGAAGTTTTGGCGGCTTGTAGGAGTGTCACACGGGTTCTTTACCTGGTAAGGTAAAGGGGACCAAAAGAGACCAAAGTGGAAGTTAGGGGAAAGAAGCGCCAGGAGGGGAGAGAATTATTGGAAACCATTCCTTTGAGTCCAAGGAGTGACATTAGAGAAGTTTTAGCAGCCAGAAACGAGTCTCGCGCCTGTTATTTAGACAGTAAGTAAAAGGGGACCAAAAGAGACCAAAACTGGATGTTAGGGCCATTGGCGCACGGAAGCGCCAAGAGGGGGGAGAGTGGTTAGAAACCCTTCCTTTGTGTCCTAGTAGTGACAATCAAGAATTTTAGCGGCCTGCAGGAGTGTCGCACGGGTTCTTTACCTGCTAAGCGCAAGGGGACCAAAAGAAACCAAAGTGGAAGTTGGGGGAAAGAATCGCCAGGAGGGGAGAGAGTTATTGGAAACCCTTCCTTTAAGTCGAATGAGTGATATTCAAGAAGTTTTAGCAGCTAGCAACGAGTCTCGCGCGTGTTAATTAGCCGGTAAGTAAAAGGGGACCAAAAGAGACCAAAACTGGATGTTAGGGCCATTGGCGTACGGAAGCGCCTAGAGGGGGGAGAGTGGTTGGAAATCCTTCCTTTGTGTCCTAGTAGTGACAATCAAGAAGTTTTAATGGCCTGAAGGAGTGTCGCACGGGTCTTTACCTGCTAAGCCAAACGGGACCAAAAGAGACCAAAGTGGAAGTTGGGGGAAAGAAGCGCCAGGAGGGGAGAGAGTTATTGGAAACCCTTCCTTTAAGTCGAAGGAGTGACATTCAAGAAGTTTTAGCAGCTAGAAACGAGTCTCGCGCGTGTTATTTAGCAGATAAGTAAAAGGGGACCAAAAGAGACCAAAACTGGATGTTACGGCCATTGGCGTACGGAAGCGCCAAGAGGGGGGAGAGTAGTTGGAAACCCTTCCTTTGTGTCCTAGTAGTGACAATCAAGAAGTTTTAGCGGCCTGCAGGAATATCGCACGGGTTCTTTACCTGCTAAGCCAAAGGGGAACAAAAGAGACCAAAGTGGAAGTTAGGGGAAAGAAGCGCCAGGAGGGGATAGAATTATTGGAAACCATTCCTTTGAGTCCAAGGAGTGACATTCAAGAAGTTTTAGCAGCCATAAACGAGTCTCGCGCGTGTTATTTAGCCAGTAAATAAAAGGGGACCAAAAGAAACCAAAACTGCAAGTTGGGGCTATCGGCGCAAGGAAGCGCCAAGAGGGGGAAGAGTGGTTGGAAACCCTTCCTTTGAGTCCTAGTAGTGACAATCAAGAAGTTTTAGCGGCCTACACGAGCGTCGTATGGGTTCTTTACCTGCTAAGCCAAAGGAGACCAACGGAATGACCAAAACGGGAACTTGGAGCCGTTGGCGCAAAGCAGCGCCAGGAGGCGAGAGAGTGGTTGGAAACCCTTCCAATGAGTCCTAGCAGTGACAATCAAGAACTTTTAGCGGACTGCAGGAGTGTCACACGGGTTCTTTACCTGCTAACCCAAAAGGGGACCAAAAGAGACCAAAAGTGCAAGTTGGGGGAAAGAAGCGCCAGGAGGGAGAGAGTTATTGGAAACCCTTCCTTTGAGTCGAAGGAGTGACATTTAAGAAGTTTTAGCAGCTAGAAACGAATCTCGCGCGTGTTATTTAGCCGGTAAGTAAAAGGGGACCAAAAGAGACCAAAACTGGATGTTGGGGCTGTCGGCGCAAGGAATCGCCAGGAGGCGAGAGAGTGGTTGGAAACCCTTCCCATGAGTCCTAGCAGTGATAATCAAGAAGTTTTAGCGGCCTGCAGGAGTGTCGCACGGGTTCTTTACCTGCTAACCCAAAAGGGGACCAAAAGAGACCAAAATTGGAAGTTGGGGGACAGAAGCGCCAGAAGGGGAGAGAGTTTTTGGAAACCCTTCCTTTAAGTTGAAGGAGTGACATTCAAGAAGTTTTAGCAGCTAGAAACGAGTATCGCGCGTGTTATTTAGCCGTAAGTAAAAGGGGACCAAAAGAGACCAAAACGGAAACTTGGGGCCGTTGGCGCAATGAAGAGCTAGGAGGGGAGAGAGTGGTTGGAAACCCTTCCTTTGTGTCCTAGTAGTGACAATCAAAAAGTTTTAGCGGCTTGCAGGAGTGTCGCACGGGTTCTTTACCTGCAAAGCAAAATGGGACCAAAAGAGACGAAAAGTAGAAGTTGGGGGAAAGAAGCGCCAGGAGGGGAGAGAGTTATTGGAAACCCTTCCATTGAGTCGAAGGAGTGACATTCAAGAAGTTTTAGCAGTCAGAAACAAGTTTTGCGCGTGTTATTTATCCGGTAAGTAAAAGGGAACCAAAAGAGACCAAAACTGGAAGTTGGGGCCATTGGCGCAAGGAAGCGCCAAGAGGGGGGAGAGTGGTTGGAAACCATTCCTTTGTGTCCTAGTAGTGACAATCAAGAAGTTTTAGCAGCCTACACGAGGGTCGCATAGGTTTTTTACCCGCTAAGCCAAAGGGGACCAAAGGAAAGACCAAAACGGGAACCTGGTGCCGTTGGCGCAAAGAAGTGCCAGGATGGGAGAGAGTGGTTGGAAACCTTTCCCATGAGTCCTAGCAGTGACAATCAAGAAGTTTTAGCGGCCTGCAGGAGTGTCGCACAGGTTCTTTACCTGCTAACCCAAAAGGGGACCAAAAGAGACCAAAAGTGCAAGTTGGGGGAAAGAAGCGCCAGGAGGGAGAGAGTTATTGGAAACCCTCCTTTGAGTCCACGGAGTGATATTCAAGAAGTTTTAGCAGGCAGAAAAGAGTCTCGCGCGTGTTATTTAACCGGTAAGTAAAAGGGGACCAAAAGAGACTAAAACGGGAACTTAGGGCCGTTGGCGCAATGAAGAGCTAGGAGGGGAGAGAGTGGTTGGAAACCATTCCCATGAGTCCTAGTAGTGACAATCAAGAAGTGTTAGCGGCCTAGAGGAGTGTCGCACGGGTTCTTTACCTGCTAACCCAAAAGGGGACCAAAAGAGACTAAAAGTGGAAGTTGGGGGAAAGAAGCGCTAGGAGGGGAGAGAGTTATTGGAAACCCTTCCTTTGAGTCCACGGAGTGTCATTCAAGCAGTTTTAGCAGGCAGAAATGAGTCTCACGCGTGTTATTTAGCCAGTAAGTATAAGGGGACCAAAAGAGACTAAAACGGGAACTTGGGGCCGTTGGCGCAATGAAGAGGTAGGAGGGGAGAGAGTGGTTGGAAACCCTTCCTTTGTGTCCTAGTAGTTACAATCAAGAAGTTTTAGCAGTCTCCACGAGGGTCGCATGGGTTCTTTACCCGCTAAGCCAAAGGGGACCAAAGGAAAGACCAAAACGGGAACTTGGAGCCGTTGGCGCAAAGAAGCGCCAGAAGGGGAGAGAGTGATTGGAAACCCTTCCCATGAGTCCTAGCAGTGACAATCAAGAAGTTTTAGCGGCTTGCAGGAGTGTCGCACGGGTTCTCTACCTGCTAACCCAAAAGGGGATCAAAAGAGACCAAAAGTGGAAGTTGGGGGAAAGAAGTTTTAGCGGCCTGCAGGAGTGTTGCACGGGTTCTTTATCTGCAAAGCCAAATGGGACCAAAAGAGACCAAAAGTGGAAGTTAGGGGAAAGAAGCGCCAGGAGGGGAGAGAATTATTGGAAACCATTCCTTTGAGTCCAAGGAGTGACATTAGAGAAGTTTTAGCAGCCAGAAACGAGTCTCGCGCGTGTTATTTAGCCAGTAAGTAAAAGGGGACCAAAAGAGACCAAAACTGGATGTTAGGGCCATTGGCGCACGGAAGCGCCAAGAGGGGGGAGAGTGGTTAGAAACCCTTCCTTTGTGTCCTAGTAGTGACAATCAAGAATTTTAGCGTCCTGCAGGAGTGTCGCACGGGTTCTTTACCTGCTAAGCGCAAGGGGACCAAAAGAGAACAAAGTGGAAGTTGGGGGAAAGAATCGCCAGGAGGGGAGAGAGTTATTGGAAACCCTTCCTTTAAGTCGAATGAGTGATATTCAAGAAGTTTTAGCAGCTAGCAACGAGTCTCGCGCGTGTTAATTAGCCGGTAAGTAAAAGGGGACCAAAAGAGACCAAAACTGGATGTTAGGGCCATTGGCGTACGGAAGCGCCTAGAGGGGGGAGAGTGGTTGGAAATCCTTCCTTTGTGTCCTAGTAGTGACAATCAAGAAGTTTTAATGGCCTGAAGGAGTGTCGCACGGGTCTTTACCTGCTAAGCCAAACGGGACCAAAAGAGACCAAAGTGGAAGTTGGGGGAAAGAAGCGCCAGGAGGGGAGAGAGTTATTGGAAACCCTTCCTTTAAGTCGAAGGAGTGACATTCAAGAAGTTTTAGCAGCTAGAAACGAGTCTCGCGCGTGTTATTTAGCAGATAAGTAAAAGGGGACCAAAAGAGACCAAAACTGGATGTTACGGCCATTGGCGTACGGAAGCGCCAAGAGGGGGGAGAGTAGTTGGAAACCCTTCCTTTGTGTCCTAGTAGTGACAATCAAGAAGTTTTAGCGGCCTGCAGGAGTATCGCACGGGTTCTTTACCTGCTAAGCCAAAGGGGAACAAAAGAGACCAAAGTGGAAGTTAGGGGAAAGAAGCGCCAGGAGGGGATAGAATTATTGGAAACCATTCCTTTGAGTCCAAGGAGTGACATTCAAGAAGTTTTAGCAGCCATAAACGAGTCTCGCGCGTGTTATTTAGCCAGTAAATAAAAGGGGACCAAAAGAAACCAAAACTGCAAGTTGGGGCTATCGGTGCAAGGAAGCGCCAAGAGGGGGAAGAGTGGTTGGAAACCCTTCCTTTGAGTCCTAGTAGTGACAATCAAGAAGTTTTAGCGGCCTACACGAGCGTCGTATGGGTTCTTTACCTGCTAAGCCAAAGGAGACCAACGGAATGACCAAAACGGGAACTTGGAGCCGTTGGCGCAAAGAAGCGCCAGGAGGCGAGAGAGTGGTTGGAAACCCTTCCAATGAGTCCTAGCAGTGACAATCAAGAACTTTTAGCGGACTGCAGGAGTGTCACACGGGTTCTTTACCTGCTAACCCAAAAGGGGACCAAAAGAGACCAAAAGTGCAAGTTGGGGGAAAGAAGCGCCAGGAGGGAGAGAGTTATTGGAAACCCTTCCTTTGAGTCGAAGGAGTGACATTTAAGAAGTTTTAGCAGCTAGAAACGAATCTCGCGCGTGTTATTTAGCCGGTAAGTAAAAGGGGACCAAAAGAGACCAAAACTGGATGTTGGGGCTGTCGGCGCAAGGAATCGCCAGGAGGCGAGAGAGTGGTTGGAAACCCTTCCCATGAGTCCTAGCAGTGATAATCAAGAAGTTTTAGCGGCCTGCAGGAGTGTTGCACGGGTTCTTTATCTGCAAAGCCAAATGGGACCAAAAGAGACCAAAAGTGGAAGTTGGGGGAAAGAAGCGCCAGGAGCGGAGAGAGTGGTTGGAAACCCTTCCAATGAGTCCTAGCAGTGACAATCAAGAAGTTTTAGTGGCCTGCAGGAGTGTCGCACGGGTTCTTTTCCTGCAAAGCCAAAGAGGACCAAAAGAGACCGAATGTGCAAGTTGGGGGAAAGAAGCGCCAGGAGGGAGAGAGTTATTGGAAACCCTTCCTTTGAGTTGAATAAGTGACATTCAAGAAGTTTTAGCAGTTAGAAACGAGTCTCGCGCGTGTTATTTAGCCGGTAAGTAAAAGGGGACCAAAAGAGACCAAAACTGGATATTGGGGCCATTGGCACAAGGAAGCTCCAAGAGTGGGGAGAGTGGTTGGAAACCATTCCATTGTGTCCTAATAGTGACAATCAAGAAGTTTTAGCAGCCTACACGAGGGTCGCATGGGTTCTTTACCCGCTAAGCCAAAGGGGACAAAAGGAAAGAGCAAAACAGGAACTTGGAGCCGTTGGCGCAAAGAAGCGCCAGGAGGGGAGAGAGTGGTTGGAAACCCTTCACATGAGTGCTAGCAGTGACAATCAAGAAGTTTTAGCGGCTTGCAGGAGTGTCGCACGGGTTCTCTACCTGCTAACCCAAAAGGGGATCAAAAGAGACCAAAAGTGGAAGTTGGGGGAAAGAAGCGCCAGGAGGGGAGAGAGTTATTGGAAACCCTTCCTTTGTCTCCTAGTAGTGACAATCAAGAAGTTTTAGCAGCCTACACGACGGTCGCATGGGTTCTTTACCCGCTTAGCTAAAGGGGACCAAAGGAAAGACCAAACGGGAACCTGGTGCCGTTGGCGCAAAGAAGGGCTAGGAGGGGAGAGAGTGGTTGGAAACCCTTCCCATGAGTCCTAGCAGTGGCGATCAAGAAGTTTTAGCGGCCTGCAGGAGTGTCGCACGGGTTCTTTACCTGCAAAGCCAAAGGGGACCAAAGGAGATCAAAAGTGCAAGTTGGGGGAAAGAAGCGCCAGGAGGGACAGGGTTATTGGAAACCCTTCCTTTGAGTCGAAGGAGTGACATTCAAGAAGTTTTAGCAGCTAGAAACGAGTCTCGCGCGTGTTATTTAGCCGGTAAGTAAAAGGGGACCAAAAGAGACCAAAACTGGATGTTGGGGCCATTGGCGTAAGGAAGCTCCAAGAGGGGGGAGAGTGGTTGGAAACCATTCCTTTGTGTCCTAGGAGTGACAATCAAGAAGTTTTACCAGCCCACACGAGGGTCGCATGCGTTCTTTACCCGCTAAGCCAAAGGGGACCAAAGGAAAGACCAAAACGGGAACCTGGTGCCGTTGGCGCAAAGAAGCGCCAGGAGGGGAGAGAGTGGTTGGAAACCCTTCCCATGAGTCCTAGCAGTGACAATCAAGAAGTTTTACCAGACTGCAGGAGTGTCGCACGGGTTCTTTACCTGTAAAGCCAAAGGGGACCAAAAGAGACCAAAAGTGCAAGTTGGGGGAAAAAAGCGCCAGGAGGGAGAGAGTTATTGGAAACCCTTCCTTTGAGTCGAAGGAGTGACATTCAAGAAGTTTTAGCAGCGAGAAACAAGTCTCGCGCGTGTTATTTAGCCTGTAAGTAAAAGGGGACCAAAAGAGACCAAAAGTGGGAGTTGGGGGAAAGAAGCGCCAGGAGGGGAGAGAGTGGTTGGAAACCCTTCCCATGAGTCCTAGCAGTGACAATCAAGAAGTTTTAGCGGCCTGCAGGAGTGTCGCACGGGTTCTTTACCTGCAAAGCCAAAGAGGACCAAAAGAGACCAAAAGTGCAAGTTGGGGGAAAAAAGCGCCAGAAGGGAGAGAGTTATTGGAAACCCTTCCTTTGAGTCGAAGGAGTGATATTCAAGAAGTTTTACCAGCCAGCAACGAGTCTCGCGCGTGTTATTTAGCCGGTAAGTAAAAGGGGACCAAAACTAGATGTTAGGGCTATTGGCGCAAAGAAGCGCTAAGAGGGGGGAGAGTGGTTGGAAACCTTTCCTTTGTGTCCTAATAGTGACAATAAAGAAGTTTTAGCAGCCTACACGAGGGTCGCATTGGTTTTTTACCCGCTAAGCCAAAGGGGACAAAAGGAAAGAGCAAAACAGGAACTTGGAGCCGTTGGCGCAAAGAAGCGCCAGGAGGGGAGAGAGTGGTTGGAAACCCTTCCATTGAGTCCTAGCAGTGACAATCAAGAAGTTTTAGCGGCCTGCAGGAGTGTCGCACGGGTTCTTTACCTGCTAACCCAAAAGGGAATCAAAAGAGACCAAAAGTAGAAGTTGGGGGTAAGAAGCGCCAGGATGGGAGAGAGTTATTGGAAACCCTTCCTTTGAGTCCACGGAGTGACATTCAAGAAGTTTTAGCAAGCAGAAACGAGTCTCGCGCTTGTTATTTAGCTGGTAAGTAAAAGGGGATCAAAAGAGACGAAAACGGGAACTTGCGTCCGTTGGCGCAATGAAGAACTAGAAGGGGAGAGAGTGGTTGGAAATCCTTCCCATGAGTCCTAGCAGTGACAATCAAGAAGTTTTAGCGGCCTGCAGGAGTGTCCCACGGGTTCTTTACCTGCAAAGCCAAAGGGGCTCAAAAGAGACCAAAAGTGGATGTTGGGGGAAGCAAGCGCCAGGAGGGGAGAGAGTTATTGGAAACCCTTCCTTTGAGTCCCCGGAGTGACATTCAAGAAGTTTTAGCAGCCAGAAACGAGTCTCGCGCGTGTTATTTAGCCGGTAAGTAAAAGGGGACCAAAAGAGACCAAAACTGGATGTTGGGGCCATTGGCGCAAGGAAGCTCCAAGAGGGGGGAGAGTGGTTGGAAACCATTCCTTTGTGTCCTAATAGTGACAATAAAGAAGTTTTAGCAGCCTACACGAGGGTCGCATTGGTTTTTTACCCGCTAAGCCAAAGGGGACAAAAGGAAAGAGCAAAACAGGAACTTGGAGCCGTTGGCGCAAAGAAGCGCCAGGAGGGGAGAGAGTGGTTGGAAACCCTTCACATGAGTCCTAGCAGTGACAATCAAGAAGTTTTAGCGGCTTGCAGGAGTGTCGCACGGGTTCTCTACCTGCTAACCCAAAAAGGGATCAAAAGAGACCAAAAGTGGAAGTTGGGGGAAAGAAGCGCCAGGAGGGGAGAGAGTTATTGGAAACCCTTCCTTTGTCTCCTAGTAGTGACAATCAAGAAGTTTTAGCAGCCTACACGACGGTCGCATGGGTTCTTTACCCGCTAAGCTAAAGGGGACCAAAGGAAAGACCAAACGGGAACCTGGTGCCGTTGGCGCAAAGAAGGGCTAGGAGGGGAGAGAGTGGTTGGAAACCCTTCCCATGAGTCCTAGCAGTGGCGATCAAGAAGTTTTAGCGGCCTGCAGGAGTGTCGCACGGGTTCTTTACCTGCAAAGCCAAAGGGGACCAAAGGAGATCAAAAGTGCAAGTTGGGGGAAAGAAGCGCCAGGAGGGACAGGGTTATTGGAAACCCTTCCTTTGAGTCGAAGGAGTGACATTCAAGAAGTTTTAGCAGCTAGAAACGAGTCTCGCACGTGTTATTTAGCCGGTAAGTAAAAGGGGACCAAAAGAGACCAAAACTGGATGTTGGGGCCATTGGCGTAAGGAAGCTCCAAGAGGGGGGAGAGTGGTTGGAAACCATTCCTTTGTGTCCTAGGAGTGACAATCAAGAAGTTTTACCAGCCCACACGAGGGTCGCATGCGTTCTTTACCCGCTAAGCCAAAGGGGACCAAAGGAAAGACCAAAACGGGAACCTGGTGCCGTTGGCGCAAAGAAGCGCCAGGAGGGGAGAGAGTGGTTGGAAACCCTTCCCATGAGTCCTAGCAGTGACAATCAAGAAGTTTTACCAGACTGCAGGAGTGTCGCACGGGTTCTTTACCTGTAAAGCCAAAGGGGACCAAAAGAGACCAAAAGTGCAAGTTGGGGGAAAAAAGCGCCAGGAGGGAGAGAGTTATTGGAAACCCTTCCTTTGAGTCGAAGGAGTGACATTCAAGAAGTTTTAGCAGCGAGAAACAAGTCTCGCGCGTGTTATTTAGCCTGTAAGTAAAAGGGGACCAAAAGAGACCAAAAGTGGGAGTTGGGGGAAAGAAGCGCCAGGAGGGGAGAGAGTGGTTGGAAACCCTTCCCATGAGTCCTAGCAGTGACAATCAAGAAGTTTTAGTGGCCTGCAGGAGTGTCGCACGGGTTCTTTACCTGCAAAGCCAAAGGGGACCAAAAGAGACCAAAAGTGCAAGTTGGGGGAAAAAAGCGCCAGAAGGGAGAGAGTTATTGGAAACCCTTCCTTTGAGTCGAAGGAGTGACATTCAAGAAGTTTTACCAGCCAGCAACGAGTCTCGCGCGTGTTATTTAGCCGGTAAGTAAAAGGGGACCTAAACTAGATGTTAGGGCTATTGGCGCAAAGAAGCGCTAAGAGGGGGGAGAGTGGTTGGAAACCTTTCCTTTGTGTCTTAGTAGTGACAATCAAGAAGTTTTAGCAGCCTACACCAGGGTTGCATGGGTTCTTTACCCGCTAAGCCAAAGGGGACCAAAGGAAAGACCAAAACGGGAACCTGGAGCCGTTGGCGCAAAGAAGCGCCAGGAGGGGAGAGAGTGGTTGGAAACCCTTCCCATGAGTCCTAGCAGTAATAATCAATAAGTTTTAGCAGCCTGCAAGAGTGTCGCACGGGTTCTTTACCTGCAAAGCCAAAGGGGACCAAAAGAGACCAAAAGTGGAAGTTGGGGGAAAGAAGCGCCAGGAGGGGAGAGAGTTATTGGAAACCCTTCCTTTGAGTCGAAGGAGTGACATTCAAGAAGTTTTACCAGCTAGAAGTGAGTCTCACGCGTGTTATTTAGCCGGTAAGTAAAAGGGGACCAAAAGAGACCAAAACTGGATGTTGGGGCTATTGGCGCAAGGAAGCGCCAAGAGGAGGGAGAGTGGTTGGAAACCCTTCCTTTGGGTCCTAGTAGTGACAATCAAGAAGTTTTAGCAGCCTACACGATGGTCGCATGGGTTCTTTACCCGCTAAGCCAAAGGGGACCAAAGGAAAGACCAAAACGGGAACTTGGAGCCGTTGGCGTAAAGAAGCGCCAAGAGGGGAGAGAGTGGTTGGAAACCCTTCCAATGAGTCCTACAGTGACAATCAAGAAGTTTTAGCGGCCTGTAGGAGTGTCGCACGGGTTCTTTACTTTGTAACCCAAAAGGGGACCAAAAGAGACCAAAAGTGGAAGTTGGGGGTAAGAAGCGCCTGGACGGGAGAGAGTTATTGGAAACCCTTCCTTTCAGTCCACGGAGTGACATTCAAGAAGTTTTAGCAGGCAGAAACGAGTCTCGCACTTGTTATTTAGCTGGTAAGTAAAAGGGGACCAAAAGAGACGAAAACGGGAACTTGGGGCCGTTGGCGCAATGAAGAGCTAGGAGGGGAGAGAGTGGTTGGAAACCCTTCCTTTGTGTCCTAGTAGTGACAATCAAGAAGTTTTACCAGCCTACACGAGGGTCGCATGGGTTCTTTACCCGCTAAGCCAAAGGGGACCAAAGGAAAGACCAAAACGGGAACTTGGAGCCGTTGGCGTAAAGAAGCGCCAGGAGGGGAGAGAGTGGTTGGAAACCCTTCTAATGAGTCCTAGCAGTGACAATCAAGAAGTTTTAGCGGCCGGCCGGAGTGTCGTACGGGTTCTTTACCAGCAAAGCCAAATGGGACCAAAAGAGACCAAAAGTGGAAGTTAGGGGAAAGAAGCGCCAGGAGGGGAGAGAGTCATTGGAAACCCTTCCTTTGTGTCCACGGAGTGACATTGAAGAAGTTTTAGCAGGCAGAAACAAGTCTCGCGCGTGTTATTTAGCCAGTAAGTAAAAGGGGACCAAAAGAGACTAAAACGGGAACTTGGGGCCGTTAGCGCAATGAAGAGCTAGGAGGGGAGAGAGTGGTTGGAAACCCTTCCTTTGTGTCCTAGTAGTGACAATCAAGAAGTTTTAGCAGCGTACACGAGGGTCGCATGGGTTCTTTACTCGCTAAGCGAAAGGGGACCAAAGGAAAGACCAAAACGGGAACCTGGTGCCGTTGGCGCAAAGAAGCGCTAGGAGGGGAGAGAGTGGTTGGAAACCCTTCCCATGAGTCCTAGCAGTGACGATCAAGAAGTTTTAGCGGCCTGCAGGAGTGTCGCACCGGTTCTTTACCTGCAAAGCCAAAGGGGACCAAAAGAGATCAAAAGTGCAAGTTGGGGGAAAGGAGCGCCAAGAGGGTTATTGGAAACCCTTCCTTTGATTCCACGGAGTGACATTCAAGAAGTTTTAGCAGGCAGAAACGAGTCTCGCGCTTGTTATTTAGCTGGTAAGTAAAAGGGGACCAAAAAAGACGAAAACGGGAACTTGCGGCCGTTGGCGCAATGAAGAACTAGGAGGGGAGAGAGTGGTTGGAAACCCTTCGCATGAGTCCTAGCAGTGACATTCAAGAAGTTTTAGCAGCCAGAAACAAGTCTCGCGCGTGTTATTTAGCCGGTAAGTAAAAGGGGACCATAAGAGACCAAAACTGTATGTTGGGGCCATTGGCGCAAGGAAGCTCCAAGAGGGGGGAGAGTGGTTGGAAACCATTCTTTTGTCTCCTAGTAGTGACAATCAAGAAGTTTTAGCAGCCTACACGACGGTCGCACGGGTTCTTTACCCGCTAAGCCAAAGGGGACCAAAGGAAAGACCAAAACGGGAACCTGGTGCCGTTGGCGCAAAGAAGCGCTAGGAGGGGAGAGAGTGGTTGGAAACCCTTCCCATGAGTCCTAGCAGTGACGATCAAGAAGTTTTAGCGGCCTGCAGGAGTGTCGCACCGGTTCTTTACCTGCAAAGCCAAAGGGGACCAAAAGAGATCAAAAGTGCAAGTTGGGGGAAAGAAGCGCCAAGAGGGAGTGAGTTATTGGAAACCCTTCCATTGAGTCGAAGGAGTGACATTCAAGAAGTTTTAGCAGCTAGAAACGAGTCTCGCGCATGTTATTTAGCCGGTAAGTAAAAGGGGACCAAAAGAGACCAAAACTGGATGTTGGGGCCATTGGCGTAAGGAAGCTCCAAGAGGGGGGAGAGTGGTTGGAAACCATTCCTTTGTGTCCTAGTAGTGACAATCAAGAAGTTTTACCAGCCCACCCGAGGGTCGCATGGGTTCTTTACCCGCTAAGCCAATGGGGACCAAATGAAAGACCAAAACGAGAACCTGGTGCCGTTGGCGCAAAGAAGCGCAAGGAGGGGAGAGAGTGGTTGGAAACCCTTCCATTGAGTCCTAGCAGTGACAATCAAGAAGTTTTAGCGGCCTGCAGGAGTGTCGCACGGGTTCTCTACCTGCTAACCCAAAAGGGAATCAAAAGAGACCAAAAGTGGAAGTTGGGGGTAAGAAGCGCCAGGATGGGAGAGAGTTATTGGAAACCCTTCCTTTGAGTCCACGGAGTGACATTCAAGTAGTTTTAGCAGCCAGAAACAAGTCTCGCGCGTGTTATTTAGCCGGTAAGTAAAAGGGGACAAAAAGAGACCAAAACTGGATGTTGGGGCCATTGGCGTAAGGAAGCTCCAAGAGGGGGGAGAGTGGTTGGAACCCATTCCTTTGTGTCCTAGTAGTGACAATCAAGAAGTTTTACCAGCCCACACGAGGGTCGCATGGGTTCTTTACCCGCTAAGCCAAAGGGGACCAAAGGAAAGACCAAAACGAGAACCTTGTGCCGTTGGCGCAAAGAAGCGCAAGGAGGGGAGAGAGTGGTTGGAAACCCTTCCATTGAGTCCTAGCAGTGACAATCAAGAAGTTTTAGCGGCCTGCAGGAGTGTCGCACGGGTTCTTTACCTTCTCACCCAAAAGGGAATCAAAAGAGAACAAAAGTGGAAGTTGGGGGTAAGAAGCGCCAGGACGGGAGAGAGTTATTGGAAACCCTTCCTTTGAGTCCACGGAGTGACATTCAAGAAGTTTTAGCAGGCAGAAACGAGTCTCGCGCTTGTTATTTAGCTGGTAAGTAAAAGGGGACCAAAAAAGACGAAAACGGGAACTTGCGGCCGTTGGCGCAATGAAGAACTAGGAGGGGAGAGAGTGGTTGGAAACCCTTCGCATGAGTCCTAGCAGTGACAATCAAGAAGTTTTAGCGGCCTGCAGGGTTGTCCCACGGGTTCTTTACCTGCAAAGCCAAAGGGGCTCAAAAGAGACCAAAAGTGGAAGTTGGGGGAAGGAAGCGCCAGGAGGGGAGAGAGTTATTGGAAACCCTTCCTTTGAGTCCACGGAGTGACATTCAAGTAGTTTTAGAAGCCAGAAACAAGTCTCGCGCGTGTTATTTAGGCGGTAAGTAAAAGGGGACCAAAAGAGACCAAAACTGGATGTTGGGGCCATTGGCGCAAGGAAGCTCCAAGAGGGGGGAGAGTGGTTGGAAACCATTCCTTTGTCTCCTAGTAGTGACAATCAAGAAGTTTTAGCAGCCTACACGACGGTCGCACGGGTTCTTTACCCGCTAAGCCAAAGGGGACCAAAGGAAAGACCAAAACGCGAACCTGGTGCCGTTGGCGCAAAGAAGCGCTAGGTGGGGAGAGAGTGGTTGGAAACCCTTCCCATGAGTCCTAGCAGTGACGATCAAGAAGTTTTAGCGGCCTACAGGAGTGTCGCACCGGTTCTTTACCTGCAAAGCCAAAGGGGACGAAAAGAGATCAAAAGTGCAAGTTGGGGGAAAGAAGCGCTAGGAGGGAGAGAGTTATTGGAAACCCTTCCTATGAGTCGAAGGAGTGACATTCAAGAAGTTTTAGCAGCTAGAAACGAGTCTCGCGCGTGTTATTTAGCCGGTAAGTAAAAGGGGACCAAAAGAGACCAAAACTGGATGTTAGGGCCATTGGCGTAAGGAAGCTCCAAGAGGGGGGAGAGTGGTTGGAAACCATTCCTTTGTGTCCTAGTAGTGACAATGAAGAAGTTTTACCAGCCCACACGAGGGTCGCATGGGTTCTTTACCCGCTAAGCCAATGGGGACCAAAGGAAAGACCAAAACGAGAACCTGGTGCCGTTGGCGCACAGAAGCGCAAGGAGGGGAGAGAGTGGTTGGAAACCCTTCCATTGAGTCCTAGCAGTGACAATGAAGAAGTTTTAGCGGCCTGCAGGAGTGTCGCACGGGTTCTCTACCTGCTAACCCAAAAGGGAATCAAAAGAGACCAAAAGTGGAAGTTGGGGGTAAGAAGCGCCAGGACGGGAGAGAGTTATTGGAAACCCTTCCTTTGAGTCCACGGAGTGACATTCAAGAAGTTTTAGCAGGCAGAAACGAGTCTCGCGCTTGTTATTTAGCTGGTAAGTAAAAGGGGACCAAAAGAGACGAAAACGGGAACTTGCGGCCGTTGGCGCAATGAAGAACTAGGAGGGGAGAGAGTGGTTGGAAACCCTTCCCATGAGTCCTAGCAGTGACAATCAAGAAGTTTTACCGGACTGCAGGAGTGTCGCACGGGTTCTTTACCTGCAAAGCCAAAGGGGACCAAAAGAGACCAAAAGTGCAAGTTGAGGGAAAGAAGCGCCAGGAGGGAGAGAGTTATTGAAAACCCTTCCTTTGAGTCGAAGGAGTGACATTCAAGAAGTTTTTGTAGCTAGAAACGAGTCTCGCGCGTGTTAATTAGCCGGTAAGTAAAAGGAGACCATAAGAGACCAAAATTGGATGTTGGGGCTATTGGCACAAGGAAGCGTTAAGAGGGGGGAGAGTGGTTGGAAACCCTTCCTTTCTATCCTAGTAGTGACAATCAAGAAGTTTTCGCAGCCTACACGAGGGTCGCATGGGTTCTTTACCTGCTAAGCCAAAAGGGACCAAAGGAAAGACCAAAACGGGAACCTGGTGCCGTTGGCGCAAAGAAGCGCCAGGAGGGGAAAGAGTGGTTGGAAACCCTTCCTTTGTGTCCTAATAGTGACAATCAAGAAGTTTTAGCAGCCTACACGAGGGTCGCATTGGTTTTTTACCCGCTAAGCCAAAGGGGACAAAAGGAAAGACCAAAACAGGAACTTGGAGCCGTTGGCGCAAAGAAGCGCCAGGAGGGGAGAGAGTGGTTGGAAACCCTTCACATGAGTCCTAGCAGTGACAATCAAGAAGTTTTAGCGGCTTGCAGGAGTGTCGCACGGGTTCTCTACCTGCTAACCCAAAAGGGGATCAAAAGAGACCAAAAGTGGAAGTTGGGGGAAAGAAGCGCCAGGAGGGGAGAGAGTTATTGGAAACCCTTCCTTTTAGTCGAAGGAGTGACATTCAGGAAGTTTAAGCAGCTAGAAACTAGTCTCGCGCGTGTTATTTAGCTGGTAAGTAAAAGGGGACCAAAAGAGACTAAAACGGGAACTTGGGGCCGTTGGCGCAATGAAGAGCTAGGAGGGGAGATAGTGGTTGGAAACCCTTCCTTTGTGTCCTAGTAGCGACAATAAGGAAGTTTTAGCAGCCTACACGAGGGTCGCATGGGTTCTTTACCCGCTAAGCCAAAGGGGACTAAAGGAAAGACCAAAACGAGAACCTGGTGCTGTTGGCGCAAAGAAGCGCAAGGAGGGGAGAGAGTGGTTGGAAACCCTTCCCATGAGTCCTAGCAGTGACAATCAAGAAGTTTTAGCGGCCTGCAGGAGTGTCGCACGGGTTCTTTACCTGCAAAGCCAAATGGGACCAAAAGAGACCAAAAGTGGAAGTTAGGGGAAAGAAGCGCCAGGAGGGGAGAGAGTTATTGGAAACCATTCCTTTGAGTCGAAGGAGTGACATTCAAGAAGTTTTAGCAGCCAGAAACGAGTCTCGCGCGTGTTATTTAGCCGGTAAGTAAAATGGGACCAAAAGAGACCCAAACTGGATGTTGTGGCCATTGGCGCAAGGAAGCTCCAAGAGGTGGGAGAGTGGTTGGAAACCCTTCCTTTCTGTCCTAGTAGTGACAATCATGAAGTTTTAGCAGCCTACACGAGGGTCGCATGGGTTCTTTACCTGCTAAGCCAAAAGGGACCAAAGGAAAGACCAAAACGGGAACCTGGTGCCGTTGGCGCAAAGAAGCGCCAGGAGGGGAAAGAGTGGTTGGAAACCCTTCCCATGAGTCCTAGCAGTGACAATCAAGAAGTTTTAGCGGTCTGCAGGAGTGTCGCACGGGTTCTTTACCTGCAAAGCCAAAGGGGACCAAAAGAGACCAAAAGTGGAAGTTGGGGGAAAGAAGCGCCAGGAGGGAGAGAGTTATTGGAAACCCTTCCTTTGAGTCAAAGGAGTGACATTCAAGAAGTTTTAGCAGCGAGAAATGAGTCTCGCGCGTGTTATTTAGCCTGTAAGTAAAAGGGGACCAAAAGAGACCAAAAGTGGGAGTTGGGGGAAAGAAGCGCCAGGAGGGGAGAGAGTGGTTGGAAACCCTTCCCATGAGTCCTAGCAGTGAGAATCAAGAAATTTTAGCGGTCTGCAGGAGTGTCGCACGGGTTCTTTACCTGCAAAGCCAAAGAGGACCAAAAGAGACCAAAAGTGCAAGTTGGGGGAAAAAAGCGCCAGAAGGGAGAGAGTTATTGGAAACCCTTCCTTTGAGTCGAAGGAGTGACATTCAAGAAGTTTTACCAGCCAGCAACGAGTCTTGCGCGTGTTATTTAGCCGGTAAGTAAAAGGGGACCAAAAGAGACCAAAACTAGATGTTAGGGCTATTGGCGTAAAGAAACGCTAAGAGGGGGGAGAGTGGTTGGAAACCCTTCCTTTGTGTCCTAGTAGTGACAATCAAGAAGTTTTAGCAGCCTACACGAGGGTCGCATGGGTTCTTTACCTGCTAAGCCAAAGGGGACCAAAGGAAAGACCAAAACGGGAACCTGGAGCCGTTGGCGCAAAGAAGTGCCAGGAGGGGAGAGAGTGGTTGGAAACCCTTCCCATGAGTCCTAGCAGTAACAATCAATAAGTTTTAGCAGCCTGCAAGAGTGTCGCACGGGTTCTTTACCTGCAAAGCCAAAGGGGACCAAAAGAGACCAAAAGTGCAAGTTGGGGGAAAGAAGCGCCAGGAGGGGAGAGAGTTATTATTGGAAACCCTTCCTTTGAGTCGAAGGAGTGACATTCAAGAAGTTTTACCAGCCAGCAACGAGTCTCGCGCGTGTTATTTAGCCTGTAAGTAAAAGGGGACCAAAAGAGACCAAAACTGGATGTTGGGGCTATTGGCGCAAGGAAGTGACAAGAGGGGGGAGAGTGGTTGGAAACCCTTCCTTTCTGTCCTAGTAGTGACAATCAAGAAGTTTTAGCAGCCTACACGAGGGTCGCATGGGTTCTTTACCCGCTAAGCCAAAGGGGACCAAAGGAAAGACCAAAACAGGAACTTGGAGCCGTTGGCGTAAAGAAGCGCCAGGCGGGGAGAGAGTGGTTGGAAACCCTTCCAATGAGTCCTAGCAGTGATAATCAAGAAGTTTTAGCGGCCTGCAGGAGTGTCGCATGGGTTCTTTACCTGCTAACCCAAAAGGGGACCAAAAGAGACCAAAATGGAAGTTGGGGGAAAGAAGCGCCAGGACGGGAGAGAGTTATGGGAAACCCTTCCTTTGAGTCCACGGAGTGACATTTAATAAGTTTTAGCAGGCAGAAACAAGTCTCGCGCTTGTTATTTAGTTGGTAAGTAAAAGGGGACCAAAAGAGACGAAAACGGGAACTTGGGGCCGTTGGCGCAATGAAGAGCTAGGAGGGGAGAGAGTGGTTGGAAACCCTTCCTTTGTGTCCTAGTAGTGACAATCAAGAAGTTTTAGCAGGCTACGCGAGGGTCGCATGGGTTCTTTACCCACTAAGCCAAAGGGGACCAAAGGAATGACCAAAACGGGAACTTGGAGCCGTTGGCGTAAAGAAGCGCCAAGAGGGCAGAGAGTGGTTGGAAACCCTTCCAATGAGTCCTAACAGTGACAATCAAGAAGTTTTAGCGGCTTATAGGAGTGTCGCACGGGTTCTTTACCTGCTAACCCAAAAGGGGAGCAAAAGAGACCAACAGTGCAAGTTGGGGGAAAGAAGCGCCAGGAGGGAGAGAGTTATTTGAAACCCTTCCTTTGAGTCAAAGGAGTGACATTTAAGAAGTTTTAGCAGCGAGAAATGAGTCTCGCGCGTGTTATTTAGCCTGTAAGTAAAAGGGAACCAAAAGAGACCAAAAGTGGGAGTTGGAGGAAAGAAGCGCCAGGAGGGGAGAGAGTGGTTGGAAACCCTTCCCATGAGTCCTAGCAGTGACAATCAAGAAGTTTAAGCGGCCTGCAGGAGTGTCGCACGGGTTCTTTACCTGCAAAGCCAAAGAGGACCAAAAGAGACCAAAAGTGCAAGTTGGGGGAAAAAAGCGCCAGAAGGGAGAGAGTTATTGGAAACCCTTCCTTTGAGTCGAAGGAGTGACATTCAAGAAGTTTTACCAGCCAGCAACGAGTCTTGCGCTTGTTATTTAGCCGGTAAGTAAAAAGGGACCAAAAGAGACCAAAACTAGATGTTAGGGCTATTGGCGTAAAGAAACGCTAAGAGGGGGGAGAGTGGTTGGAAACCCTTCCTTTGTGTCCTAGTAGTGACAATCAAGAAGTTTTAGCAGCCTACACGAGGGTCGCATGGGTTCTTTACCCGCTAAGCCAAAGGGGACCAAAGGAAAGACCAAAACAGGAACTTGGAGCCGTTGGCGTAAAGAAGCGCCAGGCGGGGAGAGAGTGGTTGGAAACCCTTCCAATGAGTCCTAGCAGTGATAATCAAGAAGTTTTAGCGGCCTGCAGGAGTGTCGCATGGGTTCTTTACCTGCTAACCCAAAAGGGGACCAAAAGAGACCAAAATGGAAGTTGGGGGAAAGAAGCGCCAGGACGGGAGAGAGTTATGGGAAATCCTTCCTTTGAGTCCACGGTGTGACATTTAATAAGTTTTAGCAGGCAGAAACAAGTCTCGCGTTTGTTATTTAGTTGGTAAGTAAAAGGGGACCAAAAGAGACGAAAACGGGAACTTGGGGCCGTTGGCGTAATAAAGAGCTAGGAGGGGAGAGAGTGGTTAGAAACCCTTCCTTTGTGTCCTAGTAGTGACAATCAAGAAGTTTTAGCAGGCTACGCGAGGGTCGCATGGGTTCTTTACCCACTAAGCCAAAGGGGACCAAAGGAATGACCAAAACGGAAACTTGGAGCCGTTGGCGTAAAGAAGCGCCAGGAGGGCAGAGAGTGGTTGGAAACCCTTCCAATGAGTCCTAACAGTGACAATCAAGAAGTTTTAGGTGCCTACAGGAGTGTCGCACGGGTTCTTTACCTGCTAAACCAAAAGCGGAGCAAAAGAGACCAAAAGTGCAAGTTGGGGGAAAGAAGCGCCAGGAGGGAGAGAGTAATTGGAAACCGTTCCTTTGAGTCGAAGGAGTGACATTCAAGAAGTTTTAGCAGCTAGAAACGAGTCTTGCGCGTGTTATTTAGCCTGTAAGTAAAAGGGGACCAAAAGAGACCAAAACTGGATGTTGGGGCCATTGGCACAAGGAAGCGTTAAGAGGGGGGAGAGTGGTTAGAAACCCTTCCTATGTGTCCTAGTAGTGACAATCAAGAAGTTTTAGCAGCCTACACGAGGGTCACATGGGTTCTTTACCTGCTAAGCCAAAGGGGACCAAAGGAAAAACCAAAACGGGAACCTAGTGCCGTTGGCGCAAAGAAGCGCCAGGAGGGGAAAGAGTGGTTGGAAACCCTTCCCATGAGTCCTAGCAGTGACAATCAAGAAGTTTTAGCGGTCTGTAGGAGTGTCGCACGGGTTCTTTACCTGCAAAGCCAAAGGGGACCAAAAGAGACCAAAAGTGGAAGTTGGGGGAAAGAAGCGCCAGGAGGGAGAGAGTTATTGGAAACCCTTCCTTTGAGTCGAAGGAGTGACATTCAAGAAGTTTTAGCAACGAGAAACGAGTCTCGCGCGTGTTATTTAGCCTGTAAGTAAAAGGGGACCAAAAGAGACCAAAAGTGAGAGTTGGGGGAAAGAAGCGCTAGGAGGGGAGAGAGTAGTTGGAAACCCTTCCCATGAGTCCTAGCAGTGACAATCAAGAAGTTTTAGCGGCCTGCAGGAGTGTCGCACGGGTTCTTTACCTGCAAAGCCAAAGAGGACCAAAAGAGACCAAAAGTGCAAGTTGGGGGAAAAAAGCGCCAGAAGGGAGAGAGTTATTGGAAACCCTTCCTTTGAGTCGAAGGAGTGACATTCAAGAAGTTTTACTAGCCAGCAACGAGTCTCGCGCGTGTTATTTAGCCGGTAAGTAAAAGGGGACCAAAAGACACCAAAACTAGATGTTAGGGCTATTGGCGCAAAGAAGCGCTAAGAGGGGAAAGAGTTGTTGGAAACCCTTCCTTTGTGTCCTAGTAGTGACAATCAAGAAGTTTTAGCAGCCTACGCGAGGATCGCATGGGTTCTTTACCCGTTAAGCCATAGGGGACCAAAGGAAAGACCAAAACAGGAACTTGGAGCCGTTGGCGTAAAGAAGCGCCAGGCGGGGAGAGAGTGTTTGGAAACCCTTCCAATGAGTCCTAGCAGTGATAATCAAGAAGTTTTAGCGGCCTGCAGGAGTGTCGCATGGGTTCTTTACCTGCTAACCCAAAAGGGGACCAAAAGAGACCAAAATGGAAGTTGGGGGAAAGAAGTGCCAGGACGGGAGAGAGTTATGGGAAACCCTTCCTTTGAGTCCACGGAGTGACATTTAAGAAGTTTTAGCAGGCAGAAACAAGTCTCGCGCTTGTTATTTAGTTGGTAAGTAAAAATGGACCAAAAGAGACGAAAACGGGAACTTGGGGCCGTTGGCGCAATGAAGAGCTAGGAGGGGAGAGAGTGGTTGGAAACCCTTCCTTTGTGTCCTAGTAGTGACAATCAAGAAGTTTTAGCAGGCAACGCGAGGATTGCATGGGTTCTTTACCCGCTAAGCCAAAGGGGACCAAAGGAATGACCAAAACGGGAACTTGGAGCCGTTGGCGTAAAGAAGCGCCAGGAGGGCAGAGAGTGGTTGGAAACCCTTCCAATGAGTCCTAACAGTGACAATCAAGAAGTTTTAGCAGCCTACGCGAGGATCGCATGGGTTCTTTACCCGTTAAGCCATAGGGGACCAAAGGAAAGACCAAAACAGGAACTTGGAGCCGTTGGCGTAAAGAAGCGCCAGGCGGGGAGAGAGTGTTTGGAAACCCTTCCAATGAGTCCTAGCAGTGATAATCAAGAAGTTTTAGCGGCCTGCAGGAGTGTCGCATGGGTTCTTTACCTGCTAACCCAAAAGGGGACCAAAAGAGACCAAAATGGAAGTTGGGGGAAAGAAGTGCCAGGACGGGAGAGAGTTATGGGAAACCCTTCCTTTGAGTCCACGGAGTGACATTTAAGAAGTTTTAGCAGGCAGAAACAAGTCTCGCGCTTGTTATTTAGTTGGTAAGTAAAAATGGACCAAAAGAGACGAAAACGGGAACTTGGGGCCGTTGGCGCAATGAAGAGCTAGGAGGGGAGAGAGTGGTTGGAAACCCTTCCTTTGTGTCCTAGTAGTGACAATCAAGAAGTTTTAGCAGGCAACGCGAGGATTGCATGGGTTCTTTACCCGCTAAGCCAAAGGGGACCAAAGGAATGACCAAAACGGGAACTTGGAGCCGTTGGCGTAAAGAAGCGCCAGGAGGGCAGAGAGTGGTTGGAAACCCTTCCAATGAGTCCTAACAGTGACAATCAAGAAGTTTTAGGTGCCTACAGGAGTGTCGCACGGGTTCTTTACCTGCTAAACCAAAAGCGGAGCAAAAGAGACCAAAAGTGCAAGTTGGGGGAAAGAAGCGCCAGGAGGGAGAGAGTTATTGGAAACCCTTCCTTTGAGTCCACGGAGTGACATTCAAGAAGTTTTAGCAGGCAGAAACGAGTCTCGCGTGTGTTATTTAGCCGGTAAGTAAAAGGGGACCAAAAGAGGCTAAAACGGGAACTTGGGGCCGTTGGTGCAATGAAGTGCTAGGAGGGGAGAGAGTGGTTGTAAACCCTTCCTTTGTGTCCTAGTAGTGGCAATCAAGAAGTTTTAGCAGCCTACACGAGGGTCACATGGGTTTTTTACCCGCTAAGCCAAAGGGGACCAAAGGAAAGACCAAACGGGAACTTGGTGCCGTTGGCGCAAAGAAGAACCAGGAGGGGAGAGAGTGGTTGGAAACCCTTCCCATGAGTCCTAGTAGTGACAATCAAGAAGTTTTAGCGGCCTGCAGGAGTGTCGCACGGGTTCTTTACCTGCAAAGCCAAAGGGTACCAAAAGAGACCAAAAGTGCAAGTTGGGGGAAAGAAGCGCCAGGAGGGAGAGAGTAATTGGAAACCCTTCTTTTGAGTCGAAGGAGTGACATTCAAGAAGTTTTAGCAGCTAGAAACGAGTCTCGCGCGTGTTATTTAGCGGTAAATAAAAGGGGACCAAAAGAGACCAAAATTGGATGTTGGGGCACTTGGCGCAAGGAAGCGCCAAGAGGAGGGAGAGTTGTTGGAAATCCTTCCTTTGGGTCCTAGTAGTGACAATCAAGAAGTTTTAGCAGCCTACACGATGGTCGCATGGGTTCTTTACCCGCTAAGCCAAAGGGGACCAAAGGAAAGACCAAAACGGAAACCTGGTGCCGTTGGCGCAAAGAAGCGCCAGGAAGGGACAGAGTGGTTGGAAACCCTTCCCATGAGTCCTAGCAGTGATAATCAAGAAGTTTTAGAGGCTTGTAGGAGTGTCGCACGAGTTCTTAACCTGCAAAGCCAAAGGGGACCAAAAGAGACCAAAAGTGCAAGTTGGGGGAAAAAAGCGCCAGGAGGGAGAGAGTTATTGGAAACCCTTCCTTTGAGTCGAAAGATTGACATTCAAGAAGTTTTAGCAGCCAGAAAAGAGTCTCGCGCGTGTTATTTAGCCGGTAAGTAAAAGGGGACCAAAAGAGACCAAAACTGGATGTTGGGGCTATTGGCGCAAGGAAGCGCCAAGAGGGGGGAGAGTGGTTGGAAACCCTTCCTTTGTGTCCTAGTAGTGACAATCAAGAAGTTTTAGCAGCTTAAACGAGGGTCGCATGGGTTCTTTACCCGCTAAGCCAAAGGGGACCAAAGGAAAGACCAAAACAGGAACTTGGAGCCGTTGGCGCAAAGAAGCGCCAGGAGGGGAGAGAGTAGTTGGAAACCCTTCCCATGAGTCCTAGCAGTAACAATCAAGAAGTTTTAGCAGCCTACAGGAGTCTCGCACGGGTTCTTTACCTGCAAAGCCAAAGGGGACCAAAAGAGACCAAAACTGGAAGTTGGGGGAAAGAAGCGCCAGCAGGGGAGAGAGTTATTGGAAACCCTTCCTTTGAGTCGAAGGAGTGACATTCAAGAAGTTTTAGCAGCTAGAAAAGAGTCTCGCGCGTGTTATTTAGCCGGTCAGTAAAAGAGGACCAAAAGAGGCTAAAACGAGAACTTGGGGCCGTTGGTGCAATGAAGAGCGACGAGGGGAGAGAGTGGTTGGAAACCCTTCCCTTGAGTCGTAGCAGTGACAATCAAGAAGTTTTAGCGGCCTGCAGGAGTGTCGCACGGGTTCTTTACCTGCAAAGCCAAAGCGGACCAAAAGAGACCAAAAGTGCAAGTTGGGGGAAAGAAGCGCCAAGAGGGAGAGAGTTATTGGAAACCCTTCCTTTGAGTCGAAGGAGTGACATTCAAGAAGTTTTAGCAGCTAGAAATGAGTCTCGAGCGTGTTATTTAGCCGGTAAGTAAAAGGCGACCAAAAGAGACCGAAACTGGATGTTGGGGCTATTGGCGCAAGGAAGCGCCAAGAGGGGGGAGAGTGGTTGGAAACCCTTCCTTTGTGTCCTAGTAGTGACAATCCAGAAATTTTAGAAGCCTACACGAGGGTCGCATGGGTTCTTTACCCGCTAAGCCAAAGGGGACCAAAGGAAAGACCAAAACAGGAACTTGGAGCCGTTGGCGCAAAGAAGCGCCAGGAGGGGAGAGAGTAGTTGGAAACCCTTCCCATGAGTCCTAGCAGTAACAATCAAGAAGTTTTAGCAGCCTGCAGGAGTGTCGCACGGGTTCTTTACCTGCAAAGCCAAAGGGGACCAAAACTGGAAGTTGGGGGAAAGAAGCGCCAGCAGGGGAGAGAGTTATTGGAAACCCTTCCTTTGAGTCGAAGGAGTGACATTCAAGAAGTTTTAGCAGCCAGAAACGAGTCTCGCGCGTCTTATTTAGCCGGTAAGTAAAAAAGGACCAACAGAGACCAAAACTGGATGTTGGGGCCATT
This sequence comes from Abrus precatorius, assembly GCF_003935025.1. Taxonomy (NCBI): domain Eukaryota; kingdom Viridiplantae; phylum Streptophyta; class Magnoliopsida; order Fabales; family Fabaceae; genus Abrus; species Abrus precatorius. The sequence continues at coordinate 13,020,539 of NW_020874417.1, forward strand.
GGCGCAAGGAAGCGCCAAGAGGGGGGAGAGTGGTTGGAAACCATTCCTTTGTGTCCTAGTAGTGACAATCAAGAAGATTTAGCAGCCTACACGAGGGTCGCATGGGTTCTTTACCCGTTAAGCCAAAGGGGACCAAAGGAAAGACCAAAACGGGAACATGGTGCCGTTGGCGCAAAGAAGAACCAGGAGGGGAGAGAGTGGTTGGAAACCCTTCCCATGAGTCCTAGTAGTGACAATCAAGAAGTTTTAGCGGCCTGCAGGAGTGTCGCACGGGTTCTTTACCTGCAAAGCCAAAGGGTACCAAAAGAGACCAAAAGTGCAAGTTGGGGGAAAGAAGCGCCAGGAGGGAGAGAGTTATTGGAAACCTTTCTTTTGAGTCGAAGGAGTGACATTCAAGAAGTTTTAGCAGCTAGAAACGAGTCTCGCGCGTGTTATTTAGCGGTAAATAAAAGGGGACCAAAAGAGACCAATATTGGATGTTGGGGCACTTGGCGCAAGGAAGCGCCAAGAGGAGGGAGAGTTGTTGGAAACCCTTCCTTTGGGTCCTAGTAGTGACAATCAAGAAGTTTTAGCAGCCTACACGATGGTCGCATGGGTTCTTTACCCGCTAAGCCAAAGGGGACCAAAGGAAAGACCAAAACGGAAACCTGGTGCCGTTGGCGCAAAGAAGCGCCAAGAAGGGACAGAGTGGTTGGAAACCCTTCCCATGAGTCCTAGCAGTGATAATCAAGAAGTTTTAGAGGCCTGTAGGAGTGTCACACGAGTTCTTAACCTGCAAAGCAAAAGGGGACCAAAAGAGACCAAAAGTGCAAGATGGGGGAAAAAAGCGCCAGGAGGGAGAGAGTTATTGGAAACCCTTCCTTTGAGTCGAAAGATTGACATTCAAGAAGTTTTAGCAGCCAGAAAAGAGTCTCGCGCGTGTTATTTAGCCAGTAAGTAAAAGGGGACCAAAAGAGACCAAAACTGGATGTTGGGGCTATTGGCGCAAGGAAGCGCCAAGAGGGGGGAGAGTGGTTGGAAACCCTTCCTTTGGGTCCTAGTAGTGACAATCAAGAAGTTTTAGCAGCCTACACGAGGGTCGCATGGGTTCTTTACCCGCTAAGCCAAAGGGGACCAAAGGAAAGACCAAAACGGGAACCTGGTGCCGTTGGCGCAAAGAAGCGCCAGTAGGGGAGAGAGTGGTTGGAAACCCTTCCTATGAGTCCTAGCAGTGACAATCAAGAAGTTTTAGCGGCCTGCAGGAGTGTCGCACTGGTTCTTTATTTGCAAAGCCAAAGGGGACCAAAAGAGACCAAAAGTGGAAGTTGGGGGAAAGAAGCGCCAGGAGGGGAGAGAGTTATTGGAAACCCTTCCCATGAGTCCTAGCAGTAACAATCAAGAAGTTTTAGCGGCCTGCAGGAGTGTCGCACGGGTTCTTTACCTAGAAAGCCAAAGGGGACAAAAAGAGACCAAAAGTGCAAGTTGAGGGAAAGAAGCGCCAGGAGGGAAAGAGTTATTGGAAACCCTTCCTTTGAGTCGAAGGACTGACATTCAAGAAGTTTTAGCAGCTAGAAAAGAGTCTCGCGCGTGTTATTTAGCCGGTCAGTAAAAGGGGACCAAAAGAGTCTAAAACGAGAACTTTGGGCCGTTGGTGCAATGAAGAGCGACGAGGGGAGAGAGTGGTTGGAAACCCTTCCCTTGAGTCGTAGCAGTGACAATCAAGAAGTTTTAGCGGCCTGCAGGAGTGTCGCACGGGTTCTTTACCTGCAAAGCCAAAGCGGACCAAAAGAGACCAAAAGTGCAAGTTGGGGGAAAGAAGCGCCAAGAGGGAGAGAGTTATTGGAAACCCTTCCTTTGAGTCGAAGGAGTGACATTCAAGAAGTTTTAGCAGCTAGAAACGAGTCTCGAGCGTGTTATTTATCCGGTAAGTAAAAGGCGACCAAAAGAGACCGAAACTGGATGTTGGGGCTATTGGCGCAAGGAAGCGCCAAGAGGGGGGAGAGTGGTTGGAAACCCTTCCTTTGTGTCCTAGTAGTGACAATCCAGAAGTTTTAGCAGCCTACACGAGGGTCGCATGGGTTCTTTCCCGCTAAGCCTAAGGGGACCAAAGGAAAGACCAAAACAGGAACTTGTAGCCGTTGGTGCAAAGAAGCGCCAGGAGGGAATAGAGTTGTTTGAAACCCTACCTTTGTGTCCTAGTAGTGACAATCAAGAAGTTTTAGCAGCCTACACGAGGGTCACATGGGTTCTTTACCCGCTAAGCAAAAGGGGACCAAAGGAAAGACCAAACGGGAACTTGGAGTCGTTGGCGTAAAGAAGCGCCAGGAGCGGAGAGAGTGGTTGGAAACCCTTCCAATTAGTCCTAGCAGTGACAATCAAGAAGTTTTAGCGTCCTGCAAGAGTGTCGCACGGGATCTTTACCTGCTAACCCAAAAAGGGACCAAAAGAGACCAAAAGTGGAAGTTGGGGGAAAGAAGCGCCAGGAGGGAGAGAGTTATTGGAAACCCTTCCTTTGAGTCGAAGGAGTGACATTCAAGACGTTTTAGCAGCTAGAAACGAGTCTCGCGCGTGTTATTTAGCCGGTAAGTAAAAGGGGACCAAAATAGGCTAAAACGGGAACTTGGGGCTGTTGGTGCAATGAAGAGCGACGAGGGGAGAGAGTGGTTGGAAACCCTTCCCTTGAGTCGTAGCAGTGACAATCAAGAAGTTTTAGCGGCCTGCAGGAGTGTCGCACGGGTTCTTTACCTGCAAAGCCAAAGCGGACCAAAAGAGACCAAAAGTGCAAGTTGGGGGAAAGAAGCGCCAAGAGGGAGAGAGTTATTGGAAACCCTTCCTTTGAGTCGAAGGAGTGACATTCAAGAAGTTTTAGCAGCTAGAAACGAGTCTCGCGCGTGTTATTTAGCCGGTAAGTAAAAGGCGACCAAAAGAGACCGAAACTGGATGTTGGGGCTATTGGCGCAAGGAAGCGCCAAGAGGGGGGAGAGTGGTTGGAAACCCTTCCTTTGTGTCCTAGTAGTGACAATCCAGAAGTTTTAGCAGCCTACACGAGGGTCGCATGGGTTCTTTCCCGCTAAGCCAAAGGGGACCAAAGGAAAGACCAAAATGGGAACTTGGAGCCGTTGGCGGAAAGAAGCGCCAGGAGGGGAGAGAGTTGTTGGAAACCCTTCCTTTGTGTCCTAGTAGTGACAATCAAGAAGTTTTAGCAGCCTACACGAGGGTCACATGGGTTCTTTACCCGCTAAGCAAAAGGGGACCAAAGGAAAGACCAAAACAGGAACGTGTAGCCGTTGGCGCAAAGATGCGCCAGGAGGGGAGAGAGTGGTTGGAAACCCTTCCCATTAGTCCTAGCAGTAACAATCAAGAAGTTTTAGCGGCCTGCAGGAGTGTCGCACGGGTTCTTTACCTGCAAAGCCAAAGGGGACCAAAAGTGACCAAAAGTGGAAGTTGGGGGAAAGAAGCGCCAGGAGGGGAGAGAGTTATTGGAAACCCTTCCTTTGAGTCGAAGGAGGGACATTCAAGAAGTTTTAGCAGCCTACAGAAGGGTCGCATGGGTTCTTTACCCGCTAAGCCAAAGGGGAACAAAGGAAAGACCAAAATAAGAACCTGGTGCCGTTGGCGCAAAGAAGCGCCAGGAGGGGAGAGAGTGGTTGGAAACCCTTCCCATGAGTCCTAGCAGTGATAATCAAGAAGTTTTAGCGGCCTGTAGGAGTGTCGCACTAGTTCTTTACCTGCAAAGCCAAAGGGGACCAAAAGAGACCAAAAGTGCAAGTTGGGGGAAAGAAGCGCTAGGAGGGAGAGAGTTATTGGAAACCCTTCCTTTGAGTCGAAGGAGTGACATTCAAGAAGTTTTAGCAGTTAGAAACGAGTCTCGCGCGTGTTATTTAGCCGGTAAGTAAAAGGGGACCAAAAGAGACCAAAACTGGATGTTGGGGCTATTGGCGCAAGGAAGCGCCAAGAGGGGGGAGAGTGGTTGGAAACCGTTCCTTTGTGTCCTAGTAGTGACAATCAAGAAGTTTTAGCAACCTACACGAGGGTCGCATGGGTTGTTTACCCGCTAAGCCAAAAGGGACCAAAGGAAAGACCAAACGGGAACTTGGAGCCGTTGGCGTAAAGAAGCGCCAGGAGGGGAGAGGGTGGTTGGAAACCCTTCCAATGAGTCCTAGCAGTGACAATCAAGAAGTTTTAGCGGCCTGTAGGAGTGTCGCACGGGATCTTTACCTGCTAACCCAAAAAGGGACCAAAAGAGACCAAAAGTGGAAGTTGGGGGAAAGAAGCGCCAGGAGGGGAGAGAGTTATTGGAAACCCTTCCTTTGAGTCCAGGGAGTGACATTCAAGAAGTTTTAGCAGCCAGAAACGAGTCTCGCGCGTGTTATTTAGCCGGTAGGTAAAAGGGGACCAAAAGAGACTAAAATGGGAACTTGGGGCCTTTGGTGCAATGAAGAGCTAGGAGTGGAGAGAGTGGTTGGAAACCCTTCCCTTGAGTCGTAGTAGTGACAATCAAGAAGTTTTAGCGGCCTACAGGAGTGTCGCACGGGTTCTTTACCTGCAAAGCCAAAGCGGACCAAAAGAGACCAAAAGTGGAAGTTGGGGGAAAGAAACGCCAGGAGGGGAGAGAGTTATTGGAAACCGTTCCTTTGAGTCGAAGGAGTGACATTCAACAAGTTTTAGCAGCTAGAAACGAGTCTCACGCGTGTTATTTAGCCGGTAAGTAAAAGGGGACCAAAAGAGACCAAAACTGGATGTTGGGGCTATTGGCGCAAGGAAGCGCCAAGAGGGGGGAGAGTGGTTGGAAACACTTCCTTTGTGTCCTAGTAGTGACAATCAAGAAGTTTTAGCAGCCTACACGAGGGTCGTATGGGTTCTTTACCCGCTAAGCCAAAGGGGACCAAAGGAAAGACCAAAACAGGAACTTGGAGCCGTTTGTGCAAAGAAGCGCCAGGAGGGGAGAGAGTGGTTGGAAACCCTACCTATGAGTCCTAGCAGTGACAATCAAGAAGTTTTAGCGGCGTGCAGGAGTGTCGCATGGGTTCTTTACCCGGTAAGCCAAAGGGGACCAAAGGAAAGACCAAAATGGGAACTTGGAGCCGTTGGCGTAAAGAAGCGCCAGGAGGGGAGAGAGTGGTTGGAAACACTTCCTTTGTGTCCTAGTAGTGACAATCAAAAAATTTTAGCAGCCTACACGAGGGTCGCATGGGTTCTTTACCCGCTAAGCCAAAGGGGACCAAAGGAAAAACCAAAACAGGAACTTGTAGCCGTTGGCGCACTTCTTTGCGCCAGGAGGGGAGAGAGTGGTTGATGAATCCATATTTTTACTGATATTTTAGTATAATTCTAGCTCATTTAATAAGAAAAATATATGAAGAAAGCAGAAAAACTCAGAAAAAGAGAATGATTGAAAGTTTTATTTCAATTTGTAGTTATTTTCGTATTTGTAGAATTTATGCTTAGTTCTTAAGGAATTTATCTTGTTTTCAAGGAATAAGCTGAGCAAAAGTCATGGAAATGGGGAATCAATGGGATGGAAGAGGAAGAATGGCAATGTTGGACTCCAAAATACAAGAATTATGAGTTGCAGCCTGGGCGTGATCACTATTGTTAGTGAAAGTGATCATTCCAGAGCCTAAAGGAAAAGAGGAGCCTGTGCGTAATCACTTTTATTTACAAGAGTGAGCGTTGCCAGTGTGCGTTATCACTTTCGCCAACGAAAGTGAACGTTCCAGAGAGACTTCATTCCTAATGAGCTGCGCGTTGTCACTCTCGCCAGCGAAAGTGAGCGTTCCAGAGGCACTTGTATCAGGACAGCTTGCGCGTGGTTACTATTACTCACGAAAGTGATCACGCGCAGCCCTTGACCTCCTGCGTTGCCACTATTATGAACAAAAGTGAATGTTCCAGAGAAGCCTTCAACTCTGCAAGTTGCGCGTGGTTACTCTTGCTCTTGAAAGTGAACACGCGCACTACATAAAGCTTCTGCGTGGTTACTCTTGTGAAGAAAAGTGACAACGCGCAGAACTGGGTTTCTATAAATACATGATTGAAGCGCGAAACTGGGATCTTTTGCTCATTTTCTGTTTTGTTAGTTAGATTCTCGTTGAGAGAGAGTGGAGAGAAGATTGGGGTCGAAGCTTGAAGCTCCAAGAAGAGGGATCGGATTGGAGCTCGTGGCCATGGCTGCTCTGCATTCTTCTTCATCTTCTTCTTCTTCTTCTTTCTCTGTTTTTGTTGCAATGTGTGCTTAATTTCCCATAGTTAGGGGTTTATGGAACTCGAATTGATGTATTGATTCGACTTTCTCTTCTGAACTTTAAGTTCTTGGATTAATTGAGTTGTTAATTCTGCTTTTCATGCAATCTTTGAATGGAAATTCATTTGATTAATCAAGAGGAATCTTTACCAATGGGAATTGGATTGTTTGCTCCGATTGTTGTTCGCAATCTAACACTAGCAAGTGCACTAGGATTGCAGCAAGTGATGAGTAAATTTAAGATCAGAATATCGTCTCCACAGGGAATTTAGGTTTCAAGTACCACTTCACAGAATTATAACCATTTGAGCCATACGAATTTTTGAAGGAGATTTGTAACATATAACAGCAATAAACCAAAGCAATTAAAGCAAAGAACTTGCAGAGAAACAGAGTATAAGATTTGTGATGAAATGAAATAGCAATGAAGGATAGTTAGGAATTTACTTCACAAGAATATCAATATCAATCCAATTAAATCCTCTGAACATTCAAGCAATTGAATAATTGACAATCAGTTTCACATATATCTAGCCAAAGGTTAATTTCTTAACTCATTGGCCCTAACAATCCACTAAACCTCCCTAATCCCTTAGGTGAGATTCAATTTCAGGTTGCATTAAGAATTAGAACTATAAGATTGCAGAATTAGGTCTCCTTATCCCTAAGAAATCCCTAAACTCTGGTTGCCAATTCAGATCGGAGCAAACAATCCAATTCCCATTGGTAAAGATTCCTCTTAATTAATCAAATGAATTTCCATTCAGAGATTGCATGAAAAGCAGAATTAACAACTCAATTAATCCAAAAACTTAAAGTTCAGAAGATAAAGTCGAATCAATACATCAATTCGAGTTCCATAAACTCCTAACTATGGGAAATTAAGCACACATTGCAACAAAAACAGAGAAAGAAGAAGAAGAAGATGAAGAAGAATGCAGAGCAGCCATGGCCACGAGCTCCAATCCGATCCCTCTTCTTGGAGCTTCAAGCTTCGACCCCAGTCTTCTCTCCACTCTCTCTCAACGAGAATCTAACTAACAAAACAGAAAATGAGCAACCGATCCCGGTTTTCGCGCTTCAATCATGTATATATAGAAACCCCACTTCTGCGCGTTGTCACTTTTCTTCACAAGAGTAACCACGCAGAAGCTTTATGTAGTGCGCGTGTTCACTTTCAAGAGCAAGAGTAACCACGCGCAACTTGCAGAGTTGAAGGCTTCTCTGGAACATTCACTTTTGTTCATAATAGTGGCAACGCAGGAGGTCAAGGGCTGCGCGTGATCACTTTCGTGAGTAATAGTAACCACGCGCAAGCTGTCCTGATACAAGTGCCTCTGGAACGCTCACTTTCGCTGGCGAGAGTGACAACGCGCAGCTCCTCAGGGATAGAGTCTTCTCTGGAACGTTCACTTTCGCTGGCGAAAGTGATAACGCACACTGGCAACGCTCACTCTTGTAACTAAAAGTGATTACGCACAGGCTCCTCTTCTCATTTAGGCTCTGGAATGATCACTTTCACTAACAATAGTGATCACGCCCAGCCTACATCCCATAATTCTTGTATTTTGGAGTCCAACATTGCCGTTCTTCCTCTTCCTTTCCATTGATGATCCATTTCCATGACTTTTGCTCAGCTTATTCCTTCAAAACAAGATAAATTCCTTAAGAACTAAGCATAAATTCTACAAATGCGAAAATAACTACAAATTGAAATAAAACTTTCAATCATTATCTTTTTCTGAGTTTTTCTGCTTTCTTCATATATTTTTCTTATTAAATGAGCTAGAATTATGCTAAAATATCAGTAAAAATATGGATTCATCACCACCCCAAACTTGAATTTTTGCTTGTCCTCAAGCAAATCAAACTAAACCAAGGGTAAGTTCCTCCATTTTCAAATTCAAATAGCAAACTGCTTTTCTCAGATTTTTCTAATTTCTAATTCTGTGTTTTCTGCAAAATTTTCAATCAAGTTGTTTATCCAAATACTCATCATGATATTCCTACTGCATAATCATCATTAAGTAAGAATTGCTACCTAAGTTCATATATTTCATCAAAATTCATGTGAGTACAATTAATCAACATGATCACAGCTCACTTGGAAGTGTTTCTCTCATCACTCAACAGTGTTTAGGTGCTGTTTTCACTCTAAATCATCAATTTCACTACACTCTACCATATGCTTGCCCAATTTCTCCATCTCCTCTGCTTAGTACAATTAATCACACATCTAGAGGACTTTTTCAGGTTATAACAAGGCTAAGGTTAAGGTAGGTATCAAAGAAAATGGAAAACAATACATGCAGTTTCAAAAGATCAGAGGCATTTTGAGTGATTTGTTTTAAAACTAGCCTGGATCTACATTATTCCTCCTTAATTCTCTCACTTATGCAGCAAACAGAATTTTTCTTGCAGCAGAATTTTCATCTCTTTTCTTCTTTTCTTGCTTTCAGTCACTATCTTCTTTTCTGCAGCACTTCTTTTCTTTTGAAATCACATTTTTGTTCTTTTCACAGCTTTGCTGCAGCACTTTGCTGCACTTTCAGAATTTTTTTTTTTTTCATTTTGCTGCAGCACTTTTGTTCTTTCTTTCTGGCTTGTTGAACTCCAGCTTAGATAGCATGCTATTTCCCACCCCAAACTTAGAACATTGCTTGTCCTCAAGCAATTAAAATCTGGATGCCACCCCAAACTTAGTTTTAAAACTCATTCTTGATTAAACTCATTATGCCTTTGATCTTTTGAATGATAAAAATTGGTTTTTCAGGCAAGGCTTTATAATGAGGTAATTTCAAGAAAAGGGATATTAAGCTCAAAAGGGTGAACTAAGACATTCAATCATAAAGGAAGGCCTTTAGGCTGACTAGGTATAATCAAACATGGCCTCTATCATGTGGGTGAAAACTGTAGCATGCATATTCAATTAAGAACAAGGGCAAGTTCTAGAGAATACAGCCAAATATGATTAATCACACAAGAAAAGAATTAGACAGCTCAAATCTCACTAGGTATTATAAGTGATCATGTGGATTAATGAAAACACAATGCACTTTTCAGAAATTTATGCACCGAGTGGCAACTGCCTTAATTTTGAAAATACAAGTGTGATCTCATTTTGAGAATGGGAAAAACAACTTAAAAAGAAAATTACACAGAATTCACAAAATTGTCAATCATTTTTATTTGATTAACAGCCAGCAATTTATTATCTATTCTAGTATTTTGGTGTTTTTCAGGAATAATTCAGTGTAATTGTGAAGCTAACTCATGAATAAGAGGTAGAGAATGAAAGCCCCCCTTTCATGGCAGCTTGTGCAAGTGTCAGCTTCCAAGGTGTGTGAGTGTTGTGTGGTTGTGACATTTTCTGCACAAAACACCAAAAATTCCATCAATTATCAAGTGAAAAGGGATTGAATTCTGCAGAATTAATGTGTGTTCAAAACATAATTGTTCAAAATTAGCATGAAACCAAAATATACCAAGTGTGCAAATTACAAACCCAAATTCTAAAATGAAACCAAAAAGTTTGAAACTTAATTACAAAACCATCAAGAGAAAATTCGAATTAACAGAAAAGAAAACAAAAATCCTAAGCTAGTCATCTTGAGCATCCTCCTCATCAGAAATTTCATCTTCATCTTCTTCCTCATCCTCCTCATCTTCTTCTTCCTCCACCACTTCTTCAGTTGGCTGTGGAAAATGAGTCTTGTATATTGGCAAGTCTTTAAAAACTGATGAGCGTAGACATTGAGCATTCTTAGCCAAGTCTGGTGTGTGATAAAGTTCATCTTTGGTCATTCCCATCTTCTGACCAAGATTCATCAACACACATTCCACTAGCATAGTTCCTGCCTTCAAACTGTTGTAGAGCTCAGTTTGTCGTTCAGCCAATTGATTTTTCCTTTCAACCAAAAGATGTAGGATGTCCTTCATCTTCATTGGTTTCTCCTTTCTGAACTGGGTGGGGATAGGTGCAGCTGAAGTGCAGGAGGTGGTGGCATAGATTTCCTTTACCATTGAGACAGAGATAGGGGGAGCAGATCTGATTTTCTCTTGGTAGTCTCCAACTTCAACCCCTGCATCCTCACAAAGTAAAGTGATTAATGAGGGAAAGGCTAGTGAATCTCTTTTTGTTTTCAGAATATTTAAGATACATTCACTAATTACTTCCCCTGCATCAATGTACATATCATTAACAATAGCAAACAATAATTCAGCCCTCTTTACTGCCAGGGTTGAACTATGCTTGACTGGCATGAAAGAATTCAATAGAAAGGTACTCCAGACTTTAGCAAATGGTAGTAGGTTCTTGGTGGTGATGCACTTGGGTTTCTGGGCGAGGTTCAGCTGCCAAGTTGTGCATGGCCTTCCAATTCTGTTTAGGATTTCAATATAATCCTTGTCTTGACTATTCTTAAAGTCAGTGAAGTCCATCTGCCCAGGTTGTCTTTCAGTGTAAATTTCCAACACTCGATTGATGTTGGCAGCAGTGAAATCCACCCTCATACCCTTGACCATTGTGTGAAATTTGGGAATTTGGTCTCCCTTGAACCGCATTGTATTTGCATAAAACTCCTGTGTAATTTCTCTCCAACCATTATCAGCCAAGGAGCAGAAGTTGTCCCATCCCCTTTTCTGAATTTCTTCTGAGTACTCAGGGTAGTTTCCTTCAGCAATTTCAAAGGCTCTATCTGGGACAATCTTCCTCCCCAGAATATTTGCCTTGAAATAGTTTTCATGAGCAATGCTCCTGAATCTTGGATCATGATCAGTAGGGGTAGAGGTAGAAGGCGCATTTCTTCTGGTCGGCTGAGGTGGTGAAGAGGTTGCAGGTGTGGTTACACTTGGCTGAGGAGGGTCAGCAATTTCAATGGGTGAGGAAGGTGAGACACCATCAGTTCTTGCTCTTTTAGTGGTTGAATAATTCCTGGCTGTTCCAGCTTGCATATTCCTGATAGATCTCCTTCTTGGGGTGTTGCTGGCAGATCCAGCTTTGGTCTTCTTAGAAGGTCCAACTGGTGTATTCAAAGAAGTTCTGACCATTTTGAAGTGACTGCAAAAACAAGCAAGTAATTTGACAGTTTAAAATTTAAGACACAGAATTGTGACAATATACATCTCTTTACTAGATAATTTCAATCAATCCATGTGCAGAATTCCAACTTGCAGTATGTATCTATTTACAATCAGTTGCTGTCATGAGAATGTAATCATATCAACACACAAGCACTATTGCAAATTACTAAGCAATCACAGTCAAAATTGGTTAAACCTTTAAATTTGTAGTTTAGAGTGCACACTCTCAAAGCACATCAGGTTAACACAGAGATGCTATTATAGGTCATCAACATATTTTATTTTTTTTACATGCTCTCTTAACTTTTCAGATATACCAGAACTTAGGTACAAAATTAATCAAACCATATTCAGGGGATTTTAAACTGTCCTTCATAATTTGGTCCCTCAAAGTTCACAATTTCACCAAGAATGCAGAAAAAGAATCACAATTTTCAACCAAATTTCAACTACTAATGATTCCTAAAAGAAATTTTCTTCTGACAGTGAAATTCATCCAGAATATTGCCTATTGTTTCTTTGAATCACATACAATTAGGACAGTGCACTCATTCATTATCATCAAAGACTAAAGATCAGTTTAATGCAGGACTATCAGTATGGTATCTGTGCAATCATGCAGTGCAATATACAACAGTAACTCATTCCATACAACTCAGTTCAGACATCAACATTCAAATATTGCATGCAAGGAGTATTTTCGCTGATGGCAACTGGAATATTTCTATTTCTTTCAAAGTCATTTTCAGATTTTTTCGCATAATGCAGATGTGCATATGTTAACAGAGGAGATTGAATGAGTTTGAAACCCTATTCACAGTATTTAAAGTTACTTATATCAATTACGCTCAAGATATTTCCCCATTTGCCATTTTTGACATTTTTCCAGAGTTGCAGCAAAGAAAAACCCTAAATACAATTTCAGAGAATGCAGAGAGCGTACCTGGAGCTTCAAAAATGTGAATGACAATGAAAAAGAGGGAGAAATTGCTTGCTGGTTGCTTCACGAAAGATTGAAAGTCAGAGAAATTCAGAGGGAAATGGGATTTAGGTTTAAATGGATGTGAGTGTGGTTCCTTTATATGGAATTTGGGGTCACGCGTGTGCACGTGCCCACTTTTTAAGTGAGAAGTGAACGTTCCCTTGTGAATAAAATTCTGCGTTGTCACTCTTGTCGAACAGAGTGAGTGTTCCAGAGAACTTGAAAATTTTGAATGCAATGCGCGTTATCACTATTGCTGGGAAAAGTGATAACGCGCAAGCTTATTGCTTGAGCGTAGGTACTTTTATCAGTAAAAGGAGTAACGCGCTATGAAATATTCTATACTTACCTGCGCGTGATCACTCTTGACAAGGAAAGGAGGTGATCCAGAGAGTGTGTTTTTCTCATCTGCCTCTGCGTTATCACTCTCATAAGCGAGAGTGATTGTTCCAGAGAGCTGTGTTTCCCAATCAGTTTCTGCGTTATCACTCTCATCAGCGAGAGTGATTGTTCCAGAGAGCTGTGTTTCCCATTTGCCTCTGCGTTATCACTCTCATCAGCGAGAGTGATTGTTCCAGAGGGGAAATCTCAGAATTCCATCTCTGCTTGATTGCTTTCCTGCAAAAGAGTGATTCCTTTCATCAATCCAAGTTCTCCAAACTTTAATTGGCTCACTTAACAAATCATAATCATTCCAATACACACTCACCATATAAAATACCTATTTCCCTCATCATGTTCACCTTTAATTACATATGCAACATTCATCCAAGGCTGAATTCTGCAGAATTTCTACTTAACATATTCACAATGCAATTCTGACTTTTCCATAACACATTATAATATGAAGTCCAATTGCATTTATCAGATTTGCCACAAATGACAGATTTAGCATGCTTCAAAATTTATCTTTTGCATCAAAATTACAGAATATGATGAGTATGATGCAGAACTTTGTATTTTACAGAGAATTTGCAGAATTTGATAACTATTATTCAGACTGTACAAGAACTTTAAGCATTCTAATTAATTCCAATCTGCATTCTTGTTTCAGCCACCAGATTTATTCCAAACATCAAATTCAGCAAGGTAACCAAGATGAAAAGTGCAGACTTTTGACTTCTTATGAACACTGTTAATTCAAAATTAATGCAGAAAAGTTAATTTGGGTTAGAAATGTGAGTTGCCTCTCACAAAGCGCTTCTTTAATGTCATTAGCTTGACATTAGTTGTTCCTCACTCAAGAGGAACCAATTTCAAGCACACTTGAACTTTCTCAATCTGACCTCCATGATAGATTTTTAGTCTTTGTCCATTCACCTTGAACTCTCTCCCATCCTTTGGATCTGCTATTAGTACAGCACCATATGGAAATACTTCTTTCACCACAAAAGGTCCAGACCACTTAGATTTTAATTTCCCTGAAAACAATCTCAACCTTGAATTAAAAAGCAAAACAGACTGCCCAAGTTTTATATCTCTTTTTAGAATAAACTTATCATGCAGCTTTTTGGTCCTTTCCTTATACATTTTGGCATTTTCATATGCATTGAGTCTAAACTCGTCTAATTCATGCAGCTGTAACAATCTTTTATTTCCTGCACTCACTTGATCAAAATTCAACCATTTCACAGCCCAAAAAGCTTTATGTTCTAGTTCCACTGGTAAATGGCAGGCTTTTCCATATACTAATTGATAAGGAGACATGCCAATTGGTGTCTTGTAAGCTGTCCTGTATGCCCACAAAGCATCATCCACTTTCTTAGACCAGTCCTTCCTTGAACTACTAACTATTTTCTCCAAAATCTGTTTTATTTCTCTGTTAGAAACCTCCACTTGACCACTTGTTTGAGGGTGATAGGGTGTAGCTATTCTATGCTTTACTCCATACTTCTCTAGGACTGATTCTAGATATTTGTTGCAGAAATGGCTTCCTCCATCACTTATCAGAATTCTGGGTACTCCAAATCTTGAAAAAATATTCTTTTTGATAAATGCAATAACAGTCTTAGCATCATTGGTTCTGGTAGGAATTGCTTCCACCCATTTGGACACATAGTCCACTGCTACAAGCATGTACTCATTCGAGAATGAGGTAGGGAAAGGACCCATGAAGTCTATTCCCCACATGTCAAACAATTCTACTTCAAGTATATTTTGTAATGGCATCTCATGTTTTCTAGATATATTCCCCATTCTTTGGCATCTATCACACCTTTCCACATAGTTCTTAGCATCTTTGAACAAAGTTGGCTAGAAAAGACCAGATTGCAAAACTTTTGCTGTTGTTCTTGAACTTCCATGATGTCCTCCATATTCTGAACTGTGGCAATGCCACAAAACATCTTGCTGCTCTTCCTCTGGTATACACCTTCTCAGCAATCCATCTATTCCAATTTTGAACAGTAGTGGATCTTCCCAAACATAATATTTGCTATCATGGAAGAATTTTTTTCTCTGCTGCCAATTCATCCAATTTGGAACATGGTGTGTAGCTTTAAAGTTGGCTATATCAGCAAACCAGGGCTGTGATTCAATCTTGAATAGGCTTTCATCTGGAAATTCTTCTTTAATTTGTTCCACTCCAAATGGTATGACTTCAAGTGGTAATCTTGACAAGTGGTCAGCAACACTGTTTTCTTTCCCTTTTTTGTCTTTGATCTCTAGCTCAAATTCTTGGAGGAGTAGAATCCATCTTAATAATCTGGGCTTTGCATCCTGTTTTGTCAAAAGATATTTAAGAGCAGCATGATCAGTGTATACAATCACTTTTGAACCCATTAAATATGATCTGAACTTATCAAAAGCATGTACAACAGCTAAAAGTTCTTTTTCTGTTGTTGTGTAATTCACTTGTGCAGGATTTAACACTTTGCTTGAATAATAGATAGCATGTAATTTCCTATCTTTCCTCTGTCCTAAAACAGCACCCACTGCACTATCACTTGCATCACACATGAGTTCAAAAGGTAATTTCCAATCTGGTTTTGCAAGAATAGGTGCAGAAATCAGTTTCTCTTTTAAAACAGAAAATGCATGCAAATAATTATCATCAAATATGAAATCTGCATCTTTTACAAGTAAATTACTCAAGGGTTTAGCAATCTTGGAAAAATCTTTTATGAATCTTCTATAAAAACCAGCATGTCCTAGAAAACTTCTAACTTCCTTAACATTGACAGGTGGAGGCAATTTACTAATGACTTCTATTTTAGCTTGGTCCACCTCCATTCCTTTCTCTGAAATTTTATGACCAAGGACAATGCCTTCTTGTACCATGAAATGGCACTTCTCCCAATTTAACACAAGGTTAGTATCTTGACATCTCTGCAAAACAGTTGATAGATTAGCTAAACAATCATCAAAAGAATCACCAAAAACAGAGAAATCGTCCATGAACACTTCTATGATGTTTTCTACCATATCAGAAAAAATAGAAAGCATACATCTTTGGAAAGTGGCAGGGGCATTACACAAACCAAATGGCATTCTCCTATATGCAAAGACTCCAAATGGACATGTAAATGCAGTTTTCTCTTGATCTAAAGGATCTACAGCTATTTGATTATATCCTGAATACCCATCAAGAAAACAATAAAATGAATGTCCAGCAAGTCTTTCTAACATTTGATCTGCAAATGGTAGTGGAAAATGGTCTTTTCTGGTTGCATCATTTAATTTTCTATAGTCTATGCACATTCTCCATCCAGTCACAGTTCTAGTAGGGACAAGTTCATTCTTTTCATTAGGTACCACTGTCATACCACCTTTCTTTGGAACAACTTGGACTGGACTTACCCAATTGCTGTCAGAAATTGGGTATATTATTCCTGCATCTAACAGCTTTATGACCTCTTTTTTAACTACCTCTTTCATGGCTGGGTTTAACCTCCTTTGTGGCTGCACAACAGGTTTGAAATTCTCTTCAAATAAAATTCTGTGCTTACAAAATGAAGGATTTATACCTTTTAGGTCTGCAATACTCCAGCCAATTGCAGATTTGTGTTCTCTCAAAATTCTGAGCAATTTTTCCTCTTGTTCTTCCTTAAGTTCATTGTTGATGATGACTGGATTTTCATGATTCTCATCCAGAAATGCATACCGCAAGTGTGAAGGGAGTTGTTTCAGTTCTAGCCTTTGCTTTTCTTCTTCTTTAGCATCCTTTTTCAGCTCTTCTTTCACTATATTTTCTGCAGGTTTTTGAATTGGCAGAGCTTCTAGTTGCTGCTGCACTTCCATAATATCTTCTTCATTCAGAGTTTCAGATTTGTCATTCCCTGCAGATATTATCTCTTCTAACACAGCAATTTCATCAAAATCTTTCATATGGTGTTGTGTAATGAAAGTATCCAGTATATCTATCTTCATACATGTATTATCTTTAACTGGATATTTTAAAGCTTCAAACACATTAAATATTACCTTCTCATCTTGAACTCGAAGCATAAGTTTACCTTTCTGCACATCTATTAAAGCTCTTCCAGTTGCAAGAAATGGCCTCCCTAGGATCAAAGGAATGTTAGAATCCACCTCCATGTCCAGAATTACAAAATCTGCAGGAAAAATGAACTTATCAACTTTAACTAATAAATCTTCAACAACTCCATATGGATAAGTGTATGATCTATCAGCTAGCTGCAGTGTAATGTTGGTGGGCTTCACTTCCTCTATTCCAAGTTTCTGCAGAACAGCTAATGGCATCAGATTTATGCTTGCTCCCAAGTCACACAATGCTCTTCCCACAGTGCAGTTTCCTATTTCACAAGGAATGCTAAATGATCCAGGATCTTTCAACTTTTGAGGAAGCTTTCTTTTGAGAATGGCACTGCACTCCTCTGTCAAAGGTACTGTTTTGTCATGCTCTAGCTTCCTTTTTCTAGAAAGTAGTTCTTTCATGAACTTTGCATATGAAGGCATTTGCTCCAAAGCTTCTGCAAAAGGAATGTTAATTTGTAATTTCTTAAAGACATTCATAAACCTTTCAAATTGTTCCTCTTGTTTAGGATTTTGGACTCTTTGAGGATAGGGTAGCCTCTTGTATTTTTCTGGGTCTATTGGCTTACAAGCTTCCTCAAAGAGTTGCTTTTTGGTTTTCCTTTCAGAATTCATGGGAACTTTTTCTTTTTCTTCTGAATGGTCTTTCTTCAATAGCTTAAAATTTCCTTGTTGTAGATCTTGTTCAATATTTCTTTCTACTACATCATTCACTTTCTTTTCTGCTGGTTTAGGGCTTGCAACTACAGCTCCACTCCTTGTAGTTATGGCTTGACATTGCTCTTTAGGATTGATTACTGTATTGCTTGGAAATCTTCCTTCATCCCTGCTGGATAATTGTTCAGCTAATTGTCCAATCTGTGTCTCTAGTTTCTTCATGGAAGCTTCCTGGTTTTTGAAGCTTGTTTGAGTCACCTTCATGAATTGCAGCATAGTCTCTTCCATCTCAGTCAACCTCTCATTCATAGGTCTGGAAAATTTCTGATTTCCTTGAGGTTGAGTGGATGAATTCCTCTGAAAATAAGGCTGTTGTGTTGCTGGACCTGCATTAGAAAAAGACAAATTTGAGTTAGAATTCTTTGCAGTAGAATATTGATTATTCCAATTAGAATACTGCTGAGTTCTATTATTCGAAAATTGAAATCCAGGGGGATATGATGGCTGTTGTCTCTGAAAATTATTCATATAATTCACTTGCTCTTGTGGTTCACTTGTGGATGCCTCACATGCACCATTTGCATGGTTTCCTCCACAAAAATCACAACTTAGCTGACTGGTAGGCATACTCCCTGTTTGCAGATTGTTGATTTGTTGTGTTAAGGCAGCTAATTGTTCTGAAAACATTTGATTTTGTAGCTGATTTTGTGCAAGAAAAGTTTCCAAAACTTTAGCTTCATGACCAAAGTTTCTTCCTTGATTCCTTGAGTTTGAATTCTGATACATTGAAGATGCCATCATGTCAATAATCCTTTGAGCTTCTTCCAAGGACTTTGTATTTAATGAACCTCCAGCAGCAGCATCAACCATTGTTCTTGTTACTGCATTCATCCCATTATAAAAAGTCTCTAATTGCATCCAATCTGGAATACAATGATGTGGACACCTTCTTAGCAATTCTTTGTATCTTTCCCAAGCTTCATACAATGATTCTCCATCTTGTTGAACAAAGGATGTAATTTCTCCTCTCAGCTTAGCAGCTTTGGATGGAGGGAAGTACTTGGTTAAAAACTTATTCATAAGTTCTGTCCAGGTTGTGATGCTTCCTTGTGGTTGAGCTTGTAACTAGCATTTTGCTTTATCTCTCAAGGAGAAAGGAAATAGTCTCAGTCTGATGGCTTCTTCACTAACCCCATTTATTCTTATGGTGTCACATAGCTGTAGAAAATTTGAAATATGTAAGTTAGGATCATCAGAATTTCCACCAGAAAACTGATCTTGTTGGACTAAGTGTAATAAAGCAGGCTTAATCTCAAAATGGTTGGCTTGAATAGTTGGCCTGATTATAGAAGAGTTAAAACCTTGCATGTTAGGAATTGCATAGTCTCCTAATGTTCTAATTCTATTTTGTTCTGCCATCTCTATTTCTGAATTTAGTTGTCTCAAAGATGTAGGTGTTCTTTTCACTCTAGGATTACTCTGAGATTCTGGAGAATGGACAGCTTCTAACTCACTATCACTCCCTATGGCTTTTTCTGCTCTAGACTCTTTTCTCAATCTTCTAAAGGTTATGTCTATGTCAGGATCAAAGACTAGAGTTGATTTATTTTTGTTTTTGCCACGCATATACAATTCAAAATGAAGCAAAAGTAAACTACAAGTTAGTATTCAGAACTGCACCACGAAAATTATGCAGTAAATATCAGTAAAAGTAATTGAAACACAAGTTTAAAAGTTGCAGAATTATGCAGAATGGACAAAATGTCTAACTACAGATTACTACTACAAAAATTCAGAGAACAAAATACTCAATCTAGCTATTCTTATGTTACTAATGATATTGAAACTCTAATTTCCCCGGCAACGGCGCCAAAAAATTGTTGTTCGCAATCTAACACTAGCAAGTGCACTAGGATTGTAGCAAGTAATGAGTAAATTTAAGATCAGAATATCGTCTCCACAGGGAATTTAGGTTTCAAGTACCACTTCACAGAATTATAACCATTTGAGCCATACGAATTTTTGAAGGAGGTTTGTAACATATAACAGCAATAAACCAAAGCAATTAAAGCAAATAACTTGCAGAGAAACAGAGTATAAGATTTGTGATGAAATGAAATAGCAATGAAGGATAGTTAGGAATTTACTTCACAAGAATATCAATATCAATCCAATTAAATCCTCTGAACATTCAAGCAATTGAATAATTGACAATCAGTTTCACATATATCTAGCCAAAGGTTAATTCCTTAACTCATTGGCCCTAACAATCCACTAAACCTCCCTAATCCCTTAGGTGAGATTCAATTTCAGGTTGCATTAAGAATTAGAACTATAAGATTGCAGAATTAGGTCTCCTTATCCCTAAGAAATCCCTAAACTCTGGTTGCCAATTCAGATCGGAGCAAACAATCCAATTCCCATTGGTAAAGATTCCTCTTAATTAATCAAATGAATTTCCATTCAGAGATTGCATGAAAAGCAGAATTAACAACTCAATTAATCCAAAAACTTAAAGTTCAGAAGATAAAGTCGAATCAATACATCAATTCGAGTTCCATAAACTCCTAACTATGGGAAATTAAGCACACATTGCAACAAAAACAGAGAAAGAAGAAGAAGAAGATGAAGAAGAATGCAGAGCAGCCATGGCCACGAGCTCCAATCCGATCCCTCTTCTTGGAGCTTCAAGCTTCGACCCCAGTCTTTTCTCCACTCTCTCTCAACGAGAATCTAACTAACAAAACAGAAAATGAACAACCGATCCCGGTTTTCGCGCTTCAATCATGTATATATAGAAACCCCACTTCTGCGTGTTGTCACTTTTCTTCACAAGAGTAACCACGCAGAAGCTTTATGTAGTGCGCGTGTTCACTTTCAAGAGCAAGAGTAACCACGCGCAACTTGCAGAGTTGAAGGCTTCTCTGGAACATTCACTTTTATTCAGAATAGTGGCAACGCAGGAGGTCAAGGGCTGCGCGTGATCACTTTCGTGAGTAATAGTAACCACGCGCAAGCTGTCCTGATACAAGTGCCTCTGGAACGCTCACTTTCGCTGGCGAGAGTGACAACGCGCAGCTCCTCAGGGATAGAGTCTTCTCTGGAACGTTCACTTTCGCTGGCGAAAGTGATAACGCACACTGGCAACGCTCACTCTTGTAACTAAAAGTGATTACGCACAGGCTCCTCTTCTCATTTAGGCTCTGGAATGATCACTTTCACTAACAATAGTGATCACGCCCAGCCTACATCCCATAATTCTTGTATTTTGGAGTCCAACATTGCCGTTCTTCCTCTTCCTTTCCATTGATGATCCATTTCCATGACTTTTGCTCAGCTTATTCCTTCAAAACAAGATAAATTCCTTAAGAACTAAGCATAAATTCTACAAATGCGAAAATAACTACAAATTGAATTAAAACTTTCAATCATTCTCTTTTTCTGAGTTTTTCTGCTTTCTTCATATATTTTCCTTATTAAATGAGCTAGAATTATGCTAAAATATCAGTAAAAATATGGATTCATCACCGATCTGAATTGGCAACCAGAGTTTAGGGATTTCTTAGGGATAAGGAGACCTAATTCTGCAATCTTATAGTTCTAATTCTTAATGCAACTTGAAATTGAATCTCACCTAAGGGATTAGGGAGGTTTAGTGGATTGTTAGGGTCAATGAGTTAATGAATTAACCTTTGGCTATTACTATGCGAAACTGATTGTCAATTAACCAAGTTCTTGAATGTTCAGAGGCATAATTGAATTAATACTAATATTCTTGTGAAGTAAATTCCTAACTATTCTTCATTCCTATCTCATTTCATTACATACTCTGTTTTTCTGCAAATTCTTTACTTTAATTGCTTTTGTTTACTGCTGTTATATGTTACAAATCTCATTCCAAAATTCGTATGGCTCAAATGGTTATAATTCTGTGAAGTGGTACTTGAAATCTAAATTCCCTGTGGAGACGATATTCTGATCTTAAATTTACTCATCACTTGCTGCAATCCTAGTGCACTTGCTAGTGTTAGATTGCGAACAACAGTGGTTGGAAACCCTTCCCATGAGTCCTAGCAGTAACAATCAAGAAGTTTTAGCGGCCTGCAGGAGTGTCGCATGGGTTATTTACCCGGTAAGCCAAAGGGGACCAAAGGAAAGACCAAAACGGGAACTTGGAGCCGTTGGCGTAAAGAAGCGCCAGGAGGGGAGAGAGTGGTTGGAAACCCTTCCAATGAGTACTAGCAGTGACAATCAAGAAGTTTTAGCGGCCTGCAGGAGTGTCGCACGGGTTCTTTACCTGCAAAGCCAAAGGGGACCAAAAGAGACCAAAAGTGGAAGTTAGGGGAAAAAAGCGCCAGGAAAGGAGAGAGTTATTGGAAACCCTTCCTTTGAGTCCTAGGAGTGCCATTCAAGAAGTTTTAGCAGCCAGAAACGAGTCTCGCGCGTGTTATTTAGTCGGTAAGTAAAAAAGGACCAAAAGAGACCAAAACTAGATGGTGGGGCCATTGGCGCAAGGATGCGCCAAGAGGGGGGAGAGCGGTTGGAAACCCTTCCTTTGTGTCCTAGTAGTGACAATCAAGAAGTTTTAGCAGCCTACACGAGGGTCGCATGGGTTCTTTACCCGCTAAGCCAAAGGGGACCAAAGGAAAGACCAAAACAGGAACTTGGAGCCGTTGGCGCAAAGAAGCGCAAGGAGGGGAGAGAGTGGTTGGAAACCCTTCCCATGAGTCCTAGCAGTAACAATCAAGAAGTTTTAGCGGCCTGCAAGAGTGTCGCACGGGTTCTTTACCTGCAAAGCCAAAGGGCACCAAAAGAGACCAAAAGTGGAAGTTGGGGGAAAGAAGCGCCAGGAAGGGAGAGAGTTATTGGAAACCCTTCCTTTGAGTCGAAGGAGTGACATTCAAGAAGTTTTAGCAGCCAGAAACGAGTCTCGCGCGTGTTATTTAGCCGGTAAGTAAAAGGGGACCAAAAGAGACCAAAACTGGATGTTGGGGCTATTGGCGCAAGGAAGCGCTAGGAAGGGGGGAGTGGTTGGAAACCCTTCCTTTGTGTCCTAGTAGTGACAATCAAGAAGTTTTAGCAGCCTACACGAGGGTCGCATGGGTTCTTTACCCGCTAAGCCAAAGGGGACCAAAGGAAAGACCAAAACAGGAACTTGGAGCCGTTGGCGCAAAGAAGCGCCAGGAGGGGAGAGAGTGGTTGGAAACCCTTCCCATGAGTCCTAGCAGTGACAATCAAGAAGTTTTAGCGGCCTGCAGGAGTGTCGCACAGGATCTTTACCTGCAAACCCAAAAAGGGACCAAAAGAGACCAAAAGTGGAAGTTGGGGGAAAGAAGCACCAGGAGGGGAGAGAGTTATTGGAAACCCTTCCTTTGAGTCCGCAGAGTGACATTCAAGAAGTTTTAGCAGCCAGAAACGAGTCTCGCTCGTGTTATTTAGCCGGTAAGTAAAAGGAGACCAAAACAGACTAAAACGGGAACTTGGGGCCGTTGGTGCAATGAAGAGCTAGGAGGGGAGAGAGTGGTTGGAAACCTCCCTTGAGTCGTAGTAGTGACAATCAAGAAGTTTTAGCGGCCTGCAGGAGTGTCGCACGGGTTCTTTACCTTTAAAGCCAAAGGGGATCAAAAGAGACCAAAAGTGGAAGTTGGGGGAAAGAAGCGCCAGGAGGGGAGAGAGTTATTGGAAACCCTTCCTTGGAGTCGAAGGAGTGACATTCAAGAAGTTTTAGCAGCTAGAAACGAGTCTCGCGCGTGTTATTTATCTGGTAAGTAAAAGGGGACCAAAAGAGACAAAAACTGGATGTTGGGGCTATTGGCGCAAGGAAGCGCCAAGAGGGGGGAGAGTGGTTGGAAACCCTTCCTTTGTGTCCTAGTAGTGACAATCAAGAAGTTTTAGCAGCCTACACGAGGGTCGCATGGGTTCTTTATCCGCTAAGCCAAAGGGGACCAAAGGAAAGACCAAAACAGGAACTTGGAGCCGTTGGCCCAAAGAAGCGCCAGGAGCGGAGAGAGTGGTTGGAACCCCTTCCCATTAGTCCTAGCAGTAACAATCAAGAAGTTTTAGCAACCTGCAGGAGTGTCGCACGGGTTCTTTACCTGCAAATCCAAAGGGGACCAAAAGAGACCAAAAGTGCAAGTGGGGGGAAAGAAGCGCCAGGAGGGGAGAGAGTTATTGGAAACCCTTCCTTTGAGTCAAAGGAGTGACATTCAAGAAGTTTTAGCAGCTAGAAAAGAGTCTCGCACGTTTTATTTAGCCGGTAAGTAAAAGTTAGGGCTATTGGCGCAAGGAAGCGCCAAGAGGGGGGAGAGTGGTTGGAAACACTTCCTTTGTGTCCTAGTAGTGACAATCAAGAAGTTTTAGCAGCCTACATGAGGGTCGCATGGGTTCTTTACCCGCTAAGCCAAAGGGGACCAAAAGAGACCAAAAGTGCAAGTTGGGGGAAAGAAGCGCCAGGAGGGAGAGAGTTATTGGAAACCCTTCCTTTGAGTCGAAGGAGTGACATTCAAGAAGTTTTAGCAGCTAGAAACGAGTCTCGCACGTGTTATTTAGCCGGTAAGTAAAAGGGGACCAAAAGAGACCAAAACTGGATGTTGGGACTATTGGCGCAAGGAAGTGCCAAGAGGGGGGAGAGTGGTCGGAAACCCTTCCTTTGTGTCCTAGTAGTGACAATCAAGAATTTTTAGGAGCCTACACGAGGGTCGCATGGGTTCTTTACCCGCTAAGCCAAAGGGGACAAAAGGAAAGACCAAAACAGGAACTTGGAGCCGTTGGCGCAAAGAAGCGCCAGGAGGGGAGAGAGTGGTTGGAAACCCTTACCATGAGTCCTAGCAGTAACAATCAAGAAGTTTTAGCGGCTTGCAGGAGTGTCGCACGGGTTCTTTACCTGGAAATCCAAAGGGGACCAAAAGAGACCAAAAGTGGAAGTTGGGGGAAAGAAGCGCCAGAAGGGGAGAGAGTTATTTGAAACCCTTCCCATGAGTCCTAGCAGTAACAATCAAGAAGTTTTACCGGCCTGCAGGAGTGTCGCAGGGGTTCTTTACCTGGAAATCCAAAGGGGACCAAAAGAGACCAAAAGTGGAAGTTGGGGGAAAGAAGCGCCAGAAGGGGAGAGAGTTATTGGAAACCCTTCCCATGAGTCCTAGCAGTAACAATCAAGAAGTTTTAGCGGCCTGCAGGAGTGTCGCACGGGTTCTTTACCTGCAAAGCCAAAGGGGATCAAAAGAGACCAAAAGTGGAAGTCGGGCGAAAGAAGCGCCAGGAGGGGAGAGAGTTATTAGAAAACCTTCCTTTGAGTCGAAGGAGTGACATTCAAGAAGTTTTAGCAGCCAGAAACGAGTCTCGCGCGTGTTATTTAGCCGGTAAGTAAAAGGGGACCAGAAGAGACAAAAACTGGATGTTGGGGCTATTGGCGCAAGGAAGCGCCAAGAGGGGGGAGAGTGCTTGGAAACCCTTCCTTTGTGTCCTAGTAGTGACAATCAAAAAGTTTTAGCAGCCTACACGAGGGTCGCATGGGTTCTTTACCCGCTAAGCCAAAGGGGACCAAAGGAAAGACCAAAACAGGAACTTGGAGTCGTTGGCGCAAAGAAGCGCCCGGAGGGGAGAGAGTGGTTGGAAACCCTTCCCATGAGTCATAGCAGTAATAATCAAGAAGTTTTAGCGGCCTGCAGAAGTGTCGAACGGGTTCTTTACCTGGAAAGTTAAAGGGGACCAAAAGAGATCAAAAGTGGAAGTTGGGGGAAAGAAGCGCCAGGAGGGGAGAGAGTTATTGGAAACCCTTCCCATGAGTCCTAGCAGTAACAATCAAGAAGTTTTAGCGGCCTGCAGGAGTGTCGCACGGGTTCTTTACCTGGAAAGCCAAAGGGGACAAAAAGAGACCAAAAATGCAAGTTGGGGGAAAGAAGCGCCAGGAGGGAGAGAGTTATTGGAAACCCCTCCTTTGAGTTGAAGGAGTGACAATCAAGAAGTTTTAGCAGCGGGAAACGAGTCTCGCGCGTGTTCTTTTTCTGGTAAGTAAAAGGGGACCAAAAGAGACCAAAACTGGATGTTGGGGCTATTGGCGCAAGGAAGCGCCAAGAGGGGGGAGAGTGGTTGGAAACCATTCCTTTGAGACCTAGTAATGACAGTTAAGAAGTTTTAGCAGCCTACGCGAGGGTCGCATGGGTTCTTTACCCGCTAAGCCAAAGGGGACCACAGGAAAGACCACAACAGGAACCTGGTGCCGTTGGCGCAAAGAAGCGCCAGGAAGGGAGAGAGTGGTTGGAAACCCTTCCCATGAGTCCTAGCAGTGATAATCAAGAAGTTTTAGCAGCCTGGAGGAGTGTCGCACGAGTTCTTTACCTGCAAAGCCAAAGGGGACCAAAAGAGACCAAAAGTGCAAGTTGGGGGAAAGAAGCGCCAGGAGGGAGAGAGTTATTGGAAACCCTTCCTTTGAGTCGAAGGAGTGACATTCAAGAAGTTTTAGCAGCTAGAAAAGAGTCTCGCGCGTTTTATTTAGCCGGTAAGTAAAAGGGGACCAAAAGACACCAAAACTGGATGTTGGAGCTATTGGGGCAAGGAAGCGCCAAGAGGGGGGAGAGTGGTTGGAAACCCTTCCTTTGTGTCCTAGTAGTAACAATCAAGAAGTTTTAGCAGCCTACACGAGGGTCGCATGGGTTCTTTACCCGCTAAGCCAAAGGGGACCAAAGGAAAGACCAAACGAGAAATTGGAGCCGTTGGCGTAAAGAAGCGCCAGGAGGGGAGAGAGTGGTTGGAAACCCTTCCCATGAGTCCTAGCAGTGACAATCAAGAAGTTTTAGCGGCCTGCAGGAGTGTCGCACGGGTTCTTTACCTTGAAAGCCAAAGGGGACCAAAAGAGACCAAAAGTGGAAGTTGGGGGAAGGAAGCGCCAGGAGGGGAGAGAGTTATTGGAAACCCTTCCTTTGAGTCGAAGGAGTGACATTCAAGAAGTTTTAGCAGCTAGAAACGAGTCTCGCGCGTGTTATTTAGCCGGTAAGTAAAAGGGGACCAAAAGAGACCAAAACTAGATGTTGGGGCTATTGGCGCATGGAAGCGCCAAGAGGGGGGAGAGTGGTTGGAAACCCATCCTTTGTGTCCTAGTAGTTACAATCAAGATGTTTTAGCAGCCTACACAAGGGTCGCATGGGTTCTTTACCCGCTAAGCCAAAGAGGACCAAAGGAAAGACCAAAACAGGAACTTGGAGCCGTTGGCGCACATTTTTGCGCCAGGAGGGGAGAGAGTAGTTGGAAACCCTTCCCATGAGTCCTAGCAGTAAATATCAAGAAGTTTTAGCGGCCTGCAGGAGTGTCGCATGGGTTCTTTACCCAGTAAGTCAAAGGGGACCAAAGGAAAGACCAAAACAGGAACTTGGAGCCGTTGGCGTAAAGAAGCGCCAGGAGGGGAGAGAGTGGTTGGAAACCAGTCCAATGAGTACTAGCAGTGACAATCAAGAAGTTTTAGCGGTGTGCAGGAGTGTCGCACGGGATCTTTACCTGCTAACCCAAAAAGGGACCAAAATAGACCAAAAGTGGAAGTTGGCGGAAAGAAGTGCCAGGAGGGGAGAGAGTTATTGGAAACCCTTCCTTTGAGTCCACGGAGTGACATTCAAGAAGTTTTATCAGCCAGAAACGAGTCTCGCGCATGTTATTTAGCCGGTAAGTAAAAGGGGACCAAAAGAGACTAAAACGGGAACTTGGGGCCGTTGGCGCAAAGAAGCGCCTGGAGGGGAAAGAGTGGTTGGAAACCCTTCCCATGAGTCCTAGCAGTGACAATCAAGAAGTTTTAGCGGCCTGCAGGAGTGTCGCACGAGTTCTTTACCTGCAAAGCCAAAGGGGACCAAAAGAGACCAAAAGTGCAAGTTGGGGGAAAGAAGCGCCAGGAGGGAGAGAGTTATTGGAAACCCTTCCTTTGAGTCGAAAGAGTGACATTCAAGAAGTTTTAGCAGCTAGAAACGAGTCTCGCGCGTGTTATTTAGCCGGTAAGTAAAAGGGGACCAAAAGAGACCAAAACAGGATGTTGGGGCTATTGGCGCAAGGAAGCGCCAAGAGGGGGGAGAGTGGTTGGAAACCCTTCCTTTGAGTCCTAGTAGTGACAATCAAGAAGTTTTAGCAGCCTACACGAGGGTCGCATGGGCTCTTTACCTGCTAAGCCAAAGGGGACCAAAGGAAAGACCAAAACAGGAACTTGTAGCCGTTGGTGCAAAGAAGCGCCAGGAGGGGAGAGAGTGGTTGGAAACCCTTCCCATGAGTCCTAGCAGTAACAATCAAAAAGTTTAAGCGGCCTGCAGGAGTGTCGCACGAGTTCTTTACCTGCAAAGCCAAAGGGGACCAAAAGAGACCAAAAGTGGAAGTTGTGGGAAAGAAGCGCCCGGAGGAGAGAGAGTTATTGGAAACCCTTCCTTTGAGTCGAAGGAGTGACATTAAAGAAGTTTTAGCAGCCTACACGAGGGTCGCATGGTTTCTTTACCGGCTAAGCCAAAGGGGACCAAAGGAAAGACCAAAACAGGAACTTGGAGCCGTTAACGCAAAGAAGCGCCCGGAGGGGAGAGAGTGGTTGGAAACCCTTCCCATGAGTCCTAGCAGTAACAATCAAGAAGTTTTAGCGGCCTGCAGGAGTGTCGCACGGGTTCTTTACCTGGAAAGCCTAAGGGGACAAAAAGAGACCAAAAGTGCAAGTTGGGGGAAAGAAGCGCCAGGAGGGAGAGAGTTATTGGAAACCCTTCCTTTGAGTCGAAGGAGTGACATTCAAGAAGTTTTAGCAGCTAGAAACGAGTCTCGTGCGTGTTATTTAGCAGGTAAGTAAAAGGGGACCAAAAGAGACCAAAACTAGATGTTGGGGCTATTGGTGCAAGGAAGCGCCAAGAGGGGGGAGAGTGCTTGGAAACCATTCCTTTGAGACCTAGTAGTGACAGTCAAGAAGTTTTAGCAGCCTACACGAGGGTCGCATGGGTTCTTTACCCGCTAAGCCGAAGGGGACCAAAGGAAAGACCAAAACAGGAACTTGGAGCCGTTGGCGCAAAGAAGCGCCAGGAGCGGAGAGAGTGGTTGGAAACCCTTCCCATGAGTCCTAGCAGTGATAATCAAGAAGTTTTAGCAGCCTGGAGGAGTGTCGCACGAGTTCTTTACCTGCAAAGCCAAAGGGGACCAAAAGAGACCAAAAGTGCAAGTTGGGGGAAACAAGCGCCAGGAGGGAGAGAGTTATTGGAAACCCTTCCTTTGAGTCGAAGGAGTGACATTCAAGAAGTTTTAGCAGCTAGAAACGAGTCTCGCGCGTTTTATTTAGCCGGTAAGTAAAAGGGGACCAAAAGAGACCAAAACTGGATGTTAGGGCTATTGGCGCAAGGAAGCGTTAAGAGGGGGGAGAGTGGTTGGAAACCATTCCTTTGAGACCTAGTAGTGACAGTCAAGAAGTTTTAGCAGCCTACACGAGGGTCGCATGGGTTCTTTACCCGCTAAGCCAAAGGGGACCAAAGGAAAGACCAAAACAGGAACCTGGTGCCGTTAGCGCAAAGAAGCGCCAGGAGGGGAGAGAGTCGTTGGAAACCCTTCCCATGAGTCCTAGCAGTGATAATCAAGAAGTTTTAGCGGCCTGTAGGAGTGTCGCACGAGTTCTTTACCTGCAAAGCCAAAGGGGACCAAAAAAGACCAAAAGTGCAAGTTGAGGGAAAGAAGCGCCAGGAGGGGAGAGAGTTATTGGAAACCCTTCCTTTGAGTCGAAGGAGTGACATTCAACATGTTTTAGCAGCTAGAAACGAGTCTCGCGCGTGTTATTTAGCCGGTAAGTAAAAGGGGACCAAAACTGGATGTTGGGGCTATTGGCGCAAGGAAGCGCCAAGAGAGGGGAGAGTGGTTGGAAACCCTTCCTTTGTGTCCTAGTAGTGACAATCAAGAAGTTTTAGCAGCCTACACGAGGGTCGCATGGGTTCTTTACCCGCTAAGCCAAAGGGGACCAAAGGAAAGACCAAACGGGAAATTGGAGCCGTTGGCGTAAAGAAGCGCCAGGAGGGGAGAGAGTGGTTGGAAACCCTTCCCATGAGTCCTAGCATTAACAATCAAGAAGTTTTAGCGGCCTGCAGAAGTGTCGCACGGGTTCTTTACCTTGAAAGCCAAAGGGGACCAAAAGAGACCAAAAGTGGAAGTTGGGGGAAGGAAGCGCCAGGAGGGGAGAGAGTTATTGGAAACCCTTCCTTTGAGTCGAAGGAGTGACATTCAAGAAGTTTTCGCAGCTAGAAACGAGTGTCGCGCGTGTTATTTAGCCGGTAAGTAAAAGGGGACCAAAAGAGACCCAAACTAGATGTTGGGGCTAATGGCGCAAGGAAGCGCCAAGAGGGGGGAGAGTGGTTGGAAACCATTCCTTTGAGACCTAGTAGTGACAATCAAGAAGTTTTAGCAGCCTACACGAGGGTCGCATCGGTTCTTTACCCGCTAAGCCAAAGTGGACCAAAGGAAAGACCAAAACAGGAACTTGGAGCCGTTGGCGCAAAGAAGCGCCTGGAGGGGAGAGAGTGGTTGGAAACGCTTCCCATGAGTCCTAGCAGTAACAATCAAGAAGTTTTAGCGGCCTGCAGGAGTGTCGCACGGGATCTTTACCTGCTAACCCAAAAAGAGACCAAAAGAGACCAAAAGTGGAAGTTAGGGGAAAGCAGCGCCAGGAGGGGAGAGAGTTATTGGAATTCCTTCCTTTGAGTCCACGGAGTGACATTCAAGAAGTTTTAGCAGCCAGAAACGAGTCTCGCACGTGTTATTTAGCCGGTAAGCAAAAGGGGACCAAAAGAGATCAAAACTGGATGTTGGGGCTATTGCCGCAAGGAAGCGCCAAGAGGGGGGAGAGTGGTTGAAAACCCTTCCTTTGTGTCCTAGTAGTGACAATCAAGAAGTTTTAGCAGCTTACACAAGGGTCGCATGGGTTCTTTACCCGCTAAGCCAAAGAGGACCAAAGGAAAGACCAAAACAGGAACTTGGAGCCGTTGGCGCAAAGAAGCGCCAGGAGGGGAGAGAGTGGTTGGAAAACCTTCCCATGAGTCCTAGCAGTAACAGTCAAGAAGTTTTAGCGGCCTGCAGGAGTGTCGCACGGGTTCTTTACCTGCAAAGCCAAAGGGGACCAAAAGAGACCAAAAGTTGAAGTTGGGGGAAAGAAGCGCCAGGAAGGGAGAGAGTTATTGGAAACCCTTCCTTTGAGTCGAAGGAGTGACATTCAAGAAGTTTTAGCAGCCAGAAACGAGTCTCGTGCATGTTATTTAGCCGGTAAGTAAAAGGGGACCAAAAGAGACCAAAACTGGATGTTGGGGCTATTGGCGCAAGGAAGCGCCAGGAGGGGGGAGAGTGGTTAGAAACCCTTCCTTTGTGTCCTAGTACTGACAATCAAGAAGTTTTAGCAGCCTACACGAGGGTCGCATGGGTTCTTTTCCCGCTAAGCCAAAGGGGACCAAAAGAGACCAAAAGTGGAAGTTGGGGGAAAGAAGCGCCAGGAGGGGAGAGACCCTTCCTTTGAGTCGAAGGAGTGACATTCAACATGTTTTAGCAGCTAGAAACGAGTCTCGCGCGTGTTATTTAGCCGGTAAGTAAAAGGGGACCAAAACTGGATGTTGGGGCTATTGGCGCAAGGAAGCGCCAAGAGGGGGGAGAGTGGTTGGAAACCCTTCCTTTGTGTCCTAGTAGTGACAATCAAGAAGTTTTAGCAGCCTACACGAGGGTCGCATGGGTTCTTTACCCGCTAAGCCAAAAAGGGACCAAAAGAGACCAAAAGTGGAAGTTGGGGGAAAGAAGCACCAGGAGGGGAGAGAGTTATTGGAAACCCTTCCTTTGAGTCCACGGAGTGACTTTCAAGAAGTTTTAGCAGCCAGAAACGAGCCTCGCACGTGTTATTTAGCCGGTAAGTAAAAGGGGACCAAAACAGACTAAAACGGGAACTTGGGGCCGTTGGTGCAATGAAGAGCTAGGAGAGGAGAGAGTGGTTGGAAACCTCCCTTGAGTCGTAGTAGTGACAATCAAGAAGTTTTAGCGGCCTGCAGGAGTGTCGCACGGGTTCTTTACCTGCAAAGCCAAAGGGGACCAAAAGAGACCAAAAGTGGAAGTTGGGGGAAAGAAGCGCCAGGAGGGGAGAGACCCTTCCTTTGAGTCGAAGGAGTGACATTCAAGAAGTTTTAGCAGCTAGAAACGAGTCTCGCGCGTGTTATTTAGCCGGTAAGTAAAAGGGGACCAAAAGAGACCAAAACTGGATGTTGGGGCTATTGGCGCAAGGAAGCGCCAAGTGGGGGGAGAGTGGTTGGAAACCCTTCCTTTGTGTCCTAGTAGTGACAATCAAGAAGTTTTAGCAGCCTACACGAGGGTCGCATGGGTTCTTTACCCGCTAAGCCAAAGGGGACCAAAGGAAAGACCAAAATAGGAACTTGGAGCCGTTGGCGCAAAGAAGCGCCAGGAGCGGAGAGAGTGGTTGGAAACCCTTCCATGAGTCCTAGCAGTAACAATCAAGAAGTTTTAGCGACCTGCAGGAGTGTCGCACGGGTTCTTTACCTGCAAATCCAAAGCGGACCAAAAGAGACCAAAAGTGGAAGTTGGGGGAAAGAAGCGCCAGGAGGGGAGAGAGTTATTGGATTCTCCTGGGTCGTCTTTTGCTTAGTCACTAAGGAATGCGTGCAAAACTTATCTCGGGCCACTGAAACACCTTGGAAGTGACTGCTAGGGCTAATAGGAAGAGTTCCCTGTCTCTATCTCGCCTCCTGGCGCCTTTGGGCCCAAATTTCAATTTGGGTCTCGCTTGAGTCTTCTTTTGTTTATTGGCTAAGGATCGTGTGTAAAACTCGTCTTGGGTCACTGAAACTCCTTTGAAGTGACTCTAGGACTCAAAGGAAGTATTCCCCACCGCTCTCTCGCCTCCTGGCGCCTTGGGCCTAAGTTCCAATTTAGGTCTCGCTTTGGTCCTCTTTTGCTTATTGGCTAAAGAACGCGTACAAAAATCGTCTTGGGCCACTGAAGCACCTTGGAAGTGACTGCTAGGAATAATAGGAAGAGCTCGTTGTCTCTCTCTCGCCTCATGGCGCCGTTGGGCCCAAATTCCAATTTGGGTCTAACCTGCGTCCTCTTTTGCTTATTGGCTAAGGAACGCGTGCAAAACTCATCTCGGGCCACTGAAACACCTTGGAAGTGACTGCTAGGACTAGTAGGAAGATTTCCCTGTTTCTCTCTCGTCTCCGAGCGCCTTTGGGCCCAAATTTCAATTTGGGTCTTGCTTGAGTCTTCTTTTGCTTATTTGCTGAGGATTGCGTGCAAAACTCGTCTTGGGCCACTGAAACTCCTTTAAAGTGACTCTAGGACTCAAACGAAGGATTCCACACCGCTCTCTTGCCTCCTGGCGCCTTTGGGCCCAAGTTCCAATTTGGGTGTCACTTTGGCTCTCTTTTGCTTATTGGGTAAGGAACGCGTACAAAATTTGTCTTGGGCCACTAAAACACCTTGGAAGTGACTGCTACGACTAATAAGAAGAAATCGCTCTCTCTCTCTCGCCTCCTGGCGCTTTTGGGACCAAATTCCAATTTGAGTCTCGCGTGGGTCCTCTTTCACTTATTGGCTAAGGAACGCGTACAAAACTCATCTCCGGCCACTGAAACACCTTGGAAGTGACTGCTAGGAATAATAGGAAGAGTTCCTTGTCTCTCTCTCGCCACCTAGAGCCTTTAGCCAGAAATTCCAATTTGGGTCTCGCTTGGGTCCTCTTTTGCTTATTGCCTAAGGAACGCGTGCAAAACTCGTCTTGGGCCACTGAAACTCTTTTCAAGTGACTCTAGGACTCAAAGGAAGGATTTCCCAGCGTTCTATCACCTCATGGCGCCTTTGGGCCCAAATTACGATTTGGGTCTCTCCTGGGTCCTCTTTTGCTTAGTCGCTAAGGAATGAGTGCAAAACTCATCTCGGGCCACTGAAACACCTTGGAAGTGACTGCGAAGACTAGTAGGAAGAGTTCCCTGTCTCTCTCTCGCCTCCTGGCGCCTTTGGGCCCAAATTCCAATTTGGGTCTCGCTTGAGTCTTCTTTTGCTTATTGGCTAAGGATCGCATTCAAAACTTGTCTTGGGCCACTAAAACGCCTTTGAAGTAACTCTAGGACTCAAAGGAAGGATTCCACACCGCCCTCTTGCCTCCTAGCGCCTTTCGGCCCAAGTTCCAATTTGGGTCTCGCTCTGGCTCTCTTTTGCTTATTGGGTAAGGAACGCTTACAAAACTTGTCTTGGGCCACTGAAACTCCTTTGAAGTGACTCTAGGACTCAAAGCAAGGATTCCCCACTGCTCTCTCGCCTCCTGGCGTCTTTGGGCCCAAGTTCCAATTTGGTCTCGCTTTGGTCCTCTTTTGCTTAGTCGCTAAGGAACGCGTGTAAAACTCATCTCGGGCCACTGAAACACCATGGAAGTGACTGCTAGGACTAATAGGAAGAGTTCCCTGTCTCTCTCTCGCCTCCTGGCGCCTTTGGACCCACATTCCAATTTTGGACTCGCTTGGGTCTTCTTTTTCTTGTTGGCTAAGAAATGCGTGCAAAACTCCTCTTGGGCCACTGAAACTCCTTTGAAGTGACTCTAGGACTCAAAGGAAGTATTCCCCACCGCTCTTTCGCCTCCTGGCGACTTTGGGCCCAAGTTCCAATTTAAGACTCGCTTTGGTCCTCTTTTACTTATTGGCTAAAGAACGGGTGCAAAACTTTTGGGCCACTACAACACCTTGAAAGTGACTGCTAGGATTAATAGGAAGAGTTCCCTGTCTCTCTCTCTTACCTCCTGGCGCCTTTGGGCGCAAATTACGATTTGGGTCTCGCCTGCGTCCTCTTTTTCTTGTCGCTAAGCAACGAGTGCAAAACTCATCTCGGGCCACTGAAACACCTTGGAAGTGACTGCTAAGACTAGTAGGAAGAGTTCCCTGTCTCTCTCTCGCCTCTTGGCGCCTTTAGGCCCAAATTCCAATTTTGGTCTCGCTTGGGTCCTCTTTTGCTTATTGGCTAAGGAACGCGTGCAAAACTCGTCTTGAGCCACTGAAACTCCTTTGAAGTGACTCTAGGACTAATAGCAAGGATTCCCCACTGCTCTCTCGCCCCCTGGAGTCTTTGGGCTCAAGTTCCAATTTGGGTCTTGCCTTGGTCCTCTTTTGCTTAGTCGCGAAGGAACACGTTCAAAACTCATCTCGGGCCACTGAAACAACTTGGAAGTGAATGCTAGGACTAATAGGAAGAGTTCCCTGTCTCTCTCTTGCCTCCTGGCGCCTTTGGGAGCAAATTACCATTTGGGTCTCGCCTAGGTCTTCTTTTGCTTAGTCGCTAAGGAACGCGTGCAAAACTCATCTAGGGCCACTGAAACACCTTAGAAGTGACTGCTAGGACTAATAGGAAGAGTTCTTTGACTCTCTCTCGCCTCTTGGCGCATTTGGGCCCAAATTCCAATTTGGGTCTAGCCTAGGTCCTCTTTTGCTTAGTCGCTAAAGAATGCGTGCAAAACTCATCTCGTGACACTGAAACACCTTGAAAGTGACTGCTAGGACTAATAGCAAGAGTTCCCTAACTCTCTCTCGCCTCCTGGCGCCTTTGGGCCCAAGTTTCAATTTGGGTCTCGCTTGGGTCCTCTTTTACTTATTGGCCAAGGAACGTGTGCAAAACTTGTCTTGGGCCACAAAAACACCTTGGAAGTGACTGCTAGGACTAATAGGAAGAGTTCCCTATCTCTCTCTCGCATCCTGGCGCCTTGGGCCCAAATTCCAATTTGGTCTCACTTGGGTCCTCTTCTGCTTATTGGCTAAGGAACGCGTGCAAAACTTGTGTTGGCCAACCTAAACTCCTTTGAAGTGACTCTAGGACTAATAGGAAGAGTTCCCTGTCTCTCTCTCGCATCTTGCCGTCTTCGGGCCCAACTTTCAATTTGGGTCTCGCCTG
This sequence comes from Abrus precatorius, assembly GCF_003935025.1. Lineage (NCBI taxonomy): Eukaryota > Viridiplantae > Streptophyta > Magnoliopsida > Fabales > Fabaceae > Abrus > Abrus precatorius. The sequence continues at coordinate 13,055,878 of NW_020874417.1, forward strand.
GGTCCTCTATTGCTTAGTCGCTAAGGAACGCGTGCAAAACTCATCTCGGGCCACTGAAACACCTTGGAAGTGATTGCTACGACTAATAGGAGGAGTTCCCTGTCTCTCTCTCGCCTCCTGGCGCCTTTGGGCCCAAATTCCAATTTGGGTCTCGCTTAGGTCCTCTTTTGCTTATTGGCTAACGATTGCGTGCAAAACTTGTCTTGGGCCACTGAAACTCCTTCGAAATGACACTAGGACTCAAAGGAAGGATTCTCCACCGCTCTCTCGCCTACTGGCGCCTTTGGGCCTAAGTTCCAATTTGGATCTCGCTTTGGTCTTCTTTTGCTTATTGGCTAAGGAACACGTGCAAAACTAATCTTGGGCCACTGAAATTCCTTTGAAATGACTCTAGGATTGAAAGGAAGGATTTCCCACCGCTCTCTCGTCTCCTGGCGCCTGTGGGCCCAAGTTCGAATTTAGGTGTCGCTTTGGTCCTCTTTTGCTTATTGGTTGAGGAACGCGTGCAAAACTCGTCTTAGGCCACTGAAATTCCTTTGAAATGACTCTAGGATTGAAAGGAAGGATTCCCCACCGCTCTCTCGCCTCCTGGCTCCTTTAGGCCTAACTTCCAATTTGGGTCTCGCTTTGGTCCTTTTTTGCTTATTGGCTAAGGAACGCGTGCAAAACTCGTCTTGGGCCACTGAAATTCCTTTGTAATGACTCTAGGATTGACAGGACAGATTCCACACCGCTCTTTCACCTCCTGGCGCCTTTGGGCTTAAGTTCCAATTTGGGTCTCGCTTTAGTCCTCTTTTGCTTAATGGCTGACAAATGCGTGCAAAACTCGTGTTAGGCCACTGAAACTCCTTTGAAGTGACTCTAGGACTCAAAGGAAGGATTCCTCACCGCTCTCTTGCCCCCTGGCGCCTTTGGGCCCATGTTCCAATTTAGGTCTCGCTTTGGTCCTCTTTTGCTTATTGGCTAAGGAACGTGTGTAAAACTCTTCTTAAGCCACTAAAACACCTTGGAAGTGACTGCTAGAACTAATAGGAATAGGTCCCTGTCTCTCTCTCGCATCATGGCGCCTTTGGGCCCAAATTCCAATTTGGGTCTCGCCTGGGTGCTCTGATTCTTAGTCGCTAAGGAACGCGTGCAAAAGTCATCTCGGGCCACTGAGACACCTTGGAAGTGACTGCAAGGACTAATAGGAAGCCTTCCCTGTCTCTCTCTCGCCTCCTGGCGCCTTTGATCCCAAATTCCAATTTGGGTCTCGCTTGGGTTCTCTTTTGTTTATTGGCAAAGCAAAAGCGTGCAAAACTCGTCTTGGGCCACTAAAACTCCTTTGAAGTGACTCTAGGACTGAAAGGAAAGATTCCCCACCGCTCTCTCGCCTCTTGGCGCCTTTGGGCCTTAGTTCCAATTTAGGTCCCGCTTTGGTCCTCTTTTTTCTTATTGGCTAAGGAACGCGTGAAAAACTCGTCTTGGGCCACTGAAACTCCTTTGAAGTGACTCTAGGACTCAAAGGAAGGATTCCTCACCGCTCTTTCGCCTCCTGGCTCCTTTGGGCCTAACTTCCAATTTGGGTCTCGCTTTGGTCCTCTATTGCTTATTGGCTAAGGAACGCGTGCAGAACTCGTCTTGGGCCACTGAAACACCTTGCAAGTAACTGCTAGGACTAATAGGAAGAGTTCCCTATCTCTCTCTCACCTGCTGGCGCCTTTGGGCCCAAATTTCAATTCGGGTCTCGCCTGGAACCCCTTTTTCTTATTGGCTAAGGAAGTCGTGCAAAACTCATCCCGGGCTACTGACACACCTTGAAAGTGACTGTTAGGACTAATAGGAAGAGTTCCCTCTCTCTTTCTCGCCTCCTGACGCCTTTGGGCCCAAATTCCAACCACTCTTTCTCGCCTCCTGACGTCCACTTTTGCTTATATGCTAAGGAAGTCGTGCAAAACTCATCTAGGGCCACTAAAACACCATGGAAGTGACTGCTATGACTAATAGGAAGAGTTCCCTGTCTCTCTCTCGCCTCTTAGCTACTTCGGGCCTAAATTCCAATTTGGGTCTCGCCTGGGTCCTCGTTTACTTAGTCGCGTAGGAACGCGTGCAAAACTAATCTCCGGCCACTGAAACACCTTGGATGTGACTGCTAGGACTAATAGGAAGAGCTTTCTGTCTCTCTCTCACCTTATGGCGCCTTTTGGCCCAAATTACAATTTGGGTCTCCCCTGGATCCTCTTTTGCTTAGTCGCTAAGGAACGCATGCAAAACTCATCCCGGGCCACTGAAACACCTTGGAAGTGACTGCTAGGACTAATAGGAAGAGCTTTCTATCTCTCTCTCACCTCCTGGCCCCTTTTGGCCCAAATTCCAATTTGGGTCTCCCCTGGATCCTCTTTTGCTTAGTCGCTACGGAACGCGTGCAAAACTCATCTCGGGCCACTGAAACTCCTTTGAAGTGACTAATAGGAAGACTTCCAATTTGGGTCTCGCTTGGGTCCTCTTTTACTTATTGGCCAAGGAACGTGTGCAAAACTCATCTTGGGCCACTAAAACTCCTTTGAAGTGACTCTAGGACTAAAAGGAAAGATTCCCCACCGCTCTCTCGCCTCTTGGCGCCTTTGGGCCTAAGTTGCAATTTAGGTCCCGCTTTGGTCCTCTTTTTTCTTATTGGCTAAGCATGCAAAACTCGTCTTGGGCCACTAAAACTCCTTTCAAGTGACTCTAGGACTCAAAGAAAGGATTCCCTACCGCTCTTTCGCCTCCCTGCGCCTTTGGTCCCAAATTCCAATTAGGGTCTTGCTTGGGTCATCTTTTGCTTATGGGCGAAGGAACGCGTGCAAAACTCGTCTTGGGCCACTGAAACACCTTTGAAGTGACTCTAGGACTCAAAGAAAGGATTCCCCACCATTCTCTCGCCTCCTGGCACCTTTGGGCCCAAGTACCAATTTGGGTCTCGCTTTGGTCCTCGTTTGTTTAGTCGCTAAGGAACGCGTGCACAACTCATCTCGGGCCACTGAAACACCTTGGAGTGACTGCTAGGACTAATTGGAAGAGTTCCCTGTGTCTCTTTCGCCTCCTGGCGCCTTTGGGCCCAAATTCCAATTTGTGTCTCGCTTGGGTCTTCTTTTGCTTAGTCGATAAGGGACGCGTCCAAAACTCATCTAGGGCCACTGAAATACCTTGGATGTGACTGCTAGGACTAACAAGAAGTGTTCCCTGTCTCTCTCTCGCCTCCTGGTGCCTTTGCACCCAAATTCAAACTTGGGTCTCGCTTGGGTCCTTTTTTGCTTAGTCTCTAAGGAACGCGGGTAAAACTCATCTCGGGTCACTGAACCACTTTGGAAGTGACTGCTAGGACTAACAGGAAGAGTTCCCTGTGTCTCTCTCGCCTCCTGGTACCTGTGCACCCAATTTCCAACTTAGGTATCGCCTTGGTCATCTTTTGCTTAGTCGCTAAGGAACGCGTGTAAAACTCATCTCGGGCCACTAAAATACTTTTGAAGTGACTGTTAGGACTAATAGGAAGAGTTCACTGTCACTCTCTCGCCTCCGGGCGCCTTCAGGCCCAAATTCCAATTTGGGTCTCGCCTGGGTCCTCTTTTGCCTAGTCGTTAAGGAACGCGTGTAAAACTCATCTCGGGCTACTGAAACACCTTGGAAGCGACTGCTACGACTAACAAGAATAGTTCCCTGTCTCTCTCTTGCCTCCTGGCACCTTCGGGCCCAAATTCCAACTTGGGTCTTTCTTGATCCCTTTTTGCTTATTGGCTAAGGAAGTCAAGCAAAACTCATCTCGGGTCACTGAAACACCTTGGAAGTGACTGTTAGGACTAATAGGAAGAGTTCCCTATCTCTCTCTCGCCTCCTGGCGCCTTTGGGCCCAAATTCCAACTTGGGTCTCGCCTGGGTCTTTTTTTGTTTAGTTGCTAAGGAACGCGTGCAAAAATAATCTAGGCCACTGAAACACCTTGGAAGTGACTGCTAGGACTAACAAGAAAAGTTCGCCGTCTCTCTCTTGCCTCCTGGCACCTTCGCGCCCACATTCCAAATTGGGTCTCGGCTGGCTCCACTTTCGCTTAGTCGCTAAGGAACCCGTGCAAAAATCATCTGGGGCAACTGAAACACCTTGGAAGTCACTGCTAGGACTAATAGGAAGTGTTCCCTGTCTCTCTCTCGCCTCCTGGTACCTTTGCACCCAAATTCTAACTTGGGTCTCGCCTGGTCCTCTTTTGCGTAGTCGCTAAGGAACGCATGCAAAACTCATCTTGGGCCAGTGAGACACCTTGGAAGTGATTGCTAGGACTAATAGGAAGAGTTCCCTGTCTCTCTCTTGCCTCCTGGCGCCTTCCGACCCAAATTCCAATTTGAGTCTCGCCTAGGTACTCTTTTGCTTAGTCGCTAAGTAATGCGCGCACAACTCATTTCGGGCCACTGAAACACCTTGGAAGTCACTGCTAGGACTAATAGGATGAGTTCCCTGTGTCTCTCTCGCCTCCTGGCGCCTTTGGGCCCAAATTCCAATTTGGGTCTCGCCTTGTTCTTCTTTTGCTTAGTCTCTAAGGAACGCGTGCAAAACTCATCTCTGGCCACTGAGACACCTTGGAAGTGACTGATAAGACTAAGAGGAAGAGTTCCCTATCTCACTCTCGCCTCCTGGCGCCTTTGGGCCCAAATTCCAATTTGGGTCTCGCCTAGGTCCTTTTTTGCTTATTGGCTAAGGAAGTTGTGCAAAACACATCTCAGGCGATTGAAACACCTTGGAAGTGACTGTTAGGACTAATAGGAAGAGTTCCCTGTCTCTCTCTCGCCACATGGGGCCTCTGGGCCCAAATTCCAATTTGGGTCTTGCCTGGCTCTTCTTTTGCTTAGTCACTAAGGAACGCGTGCAAAACTCATCTGGGCCACTGAAACACCTTCGAAGTGACTACTAAGACTAACAAGAAAAGTTCCCTGTCTCTCTCTTGCCTCCTGGCACCTTCGGGCCCAAATTCGAACTTCGGTCTCGCCTTGCTTAACTTTTGCTTAGTCGCTAAGGAACATGTGCAAAACTCATCTCGGGACACTGAAACACCTTGGAAGTGAATACTAGGACTAATAGGAAGAGTTCCCTGTCTCTCTCTCGCATCCTGGCACGTTCGGGCGCAAATTCCAATTTGGGTCTCGCCTGAGTCCTGTTTTTCTTAGTCGCTAAGGAACGCGTGCAAAACTCATCTCGGGCCACTGAACACATTGGAAGTGACTGCTAGGACTAATAGGAAGAGTTCCTTGTGTCTCTCTCACCTCCTGGCGCCTTTTGGGCCAAAATTCCAATTTGGGTCTCGGCTTTGTCTCCTTTTGCTTAGTCTCTAAGGAACGCGTGCAAAACTCATCTCGGGCGACCTAGACATCTTGGAAGTGATTGCTAGGACTAATAGGAAAAGTTCCCTGCCTCTCTCTTGCCTCCTGGTGCCTTTGGGCCCAAATTACAACTGGGGTTTTGCTTAAGTCCTCTTTTGCTTCGTCGCTAAGGAACGCGTGCAAAACATATCTTGGGCCACTGAAACACCTTGGAAGTGACTGCTGGGACTAATAGGAGGAGCTCCCTATCTCTCTATCGCCTCCTGGTGCCTTTGGGCCCAAATTCTAATCTGGGTCTTGCCTGGGTCCTCTTTTGCTTAGTCGCAAAGGAATGCCTGCAAAACTCATCTCGGGCCACTGAAACACCTTGGAAGTGACTGCTAGGACTAATTGCGAGAGCTTCCTGTCTCTCTCTCGGGTACTGGCGCTTTTGAGCCCAAATCCCAATTTGGGTCTCGGCTCGGTCCTATTTTGCTTAGTCATTAAGGAACGCATGCAAAACCCATCTCGGGCCACTGAAACACCTTCGAAGTGACTACTACGACTAATAGGAAGAGCTCCGTGTCTCTCTCTCGCCTCCTGGCGCCTTTGGGCCCAAATTCTAATCTGGGTCTTGCCTGGGTCCTCTTTTGCTTAGTCGCTAAGGAATGCCTGCAAAACTCATCTCGGGCCAGCCGAAACACGTTGGAAGCGACTGCTAGGACTAATAGGAAAAGCTCCCTTTCTCTCTCTCGGCTCTTGGCACCTTTGGGCCCAAATTCCAATTTGGGTCTCGCCTCGGTCCTTTTTTGCTTAGTTGCTAAGAATCGCGTGCAAAACTCATCTTGGGCCACTGAAACACCTTGGAAGTGACTACTAGGAGTAAAAGGAAGAGCTCCCTGTCTCTCTCTCGCCTCCTGGCGCCATTGGGCCCTAATTCCAATTTGGGTCTCGCCTAGGTCCTCTTTTGCTTAGCCGCCAAGGAACGCGTGCAAAACTCATCTCTGGGCACTAAAACACCTTGAAAGTGACTGCTAGGACTAATAGGAAGAGCTCCCTGTCTCTCTCTCGCGTCCTGGCGCCTTTGGGCCCAAATTCCAATTTGGGTCTCGCCCTGGTCCTCTTTTACTTTGTCGCAACGTAACACGCGCAAAAACTCATCTCGGGTCAGTGAAACACCTTGGATGTGACTTCTAAGACATATAGGAAGAGCTTCCTATCTCTCTCTCGCCTCCTGGCGCCTTTGGGCCCAAATTCCAATTTCGATCTCGCCTAGATCCTCTTTTGCTAAGTCGTTAAGGAACGCGTACACCTTGGAAGTTAATTCTAGGACTAATAGGAAGAGTTCCCTGCCTCTCTCTTGCGTTCTGGCGGCTTTGGGCCCAAGTTCCAATTTGGGTCTCGCCTGGGTCCTCTTTTGCTTAGTCGCTAGGGAACTCATGCAAAACTCATTTCGGGCCACTAAAACACCTTGGAAGTTACTGCTAGGACTAATAGGAAGAGTTCCCCGTCTCTTTCTTGCCTCCTGGCGCATTTGGGCCCGAATTCCAATTTGGGTCTCGCTTGGGTCCTCTTTTGCTTATTGGCTAAGGAAGTCGTGCAAAACTCATCTCGGGTCACTAAAACACCTTGGAAGTGACTGCTAGGACTAATAGGAAGAGTTCCCTATGTCTCTCTCGCCTCCTGGCTCCTTTTGGGCCCAAATTCCAATTTGGGTCTCGCCTTGGTCTTCTTTTGCTTAGTCTCTAAAGAACACGTGCAAAACTCATCTCGGGCCACTGAGACACCTTGGAAGTGATTGCTAGGACTAATAGGAAGAGTTCCCTGCCTCTCTCTTGCGTTCTGGCGGCTTTGGGCCCAAGTTCCAATTTGGGTCTCGCCTGGGTCCTCTTTTGCTTAGTCGCTAGGGAACTCATGCAAAACTCATTTCGGGCCACTAAAACACCTTGGAAGTTACTGCTAGGACTAATAGGAAGAGTTCCCCGTCTCTTTCTTGCCTCCTGGCGCATTTGGGCCCGAATTCCAATTTGGGTCTCGCTTGGGTCCTCTTTTGCTTATTGGCTAAGGAAGTTGTGCAAAACACATCTCTGGCGACATAAACACCTTGGAAGTGACTGCTAGGACTAATAGGAAGAGTTCCCTATGTCTCTCTCGCCTCCTGGCGCCTTTTGGGCCCAAATTCGAATTTGGGTCTCGCCTTGGTCTTCTTTTGCTTAGTCTCTAAGGAACGCGTGCAAAACTCATCTCAGGCCACTGAGACACCTTGGAAGTGATTGCTAGGACTAATAGGAAAAGTTCCCTATCTCTCTCTCGCCTTCTGGCGACTTTGGGCCCAAATTCCAGTTTGGGTCTCGCTTGGGTCCTCTTTTGCTGAGTCGCTAAGAAACGCGTCCAAAACTCATCTCGGGCCTTTGAAACACCTTGGAAGTGACTGCTAGGACTTATAGAAAGACCTCTCTGTCTCTCTCTCCCCTCATGGCGGCTTTGGGCCCAAATTCTAATTTGGGTCTTACCTGGGCCCTCTTCTGCTTAGCCGCTAAGGAATGCGTGCAAAATTCAATTCAAGCCACTAAAACACCTTGGATGTTACTGATAGGACTAATATAAAGAGTTCCTTGTCTCTCTCTCGCCTCCTGGCACCTTTGGGCCCAAATTACAACTTAGGTTTTGCCTAGGTCCTCTTTTGCTTAGTCATTAAGGAACGTGTGCAAAACTTATCTCTGGCCACCAAAACACCTTGAAAGTGACTGCTAGGACTAATAGGAAGTGCTACCTGTCTCTCTCTCGCGTCCTGGCGCCTTTGGGCCCAAATTCCAATTTGGGTCTCGCCCTGGTCCTCTTTTGCTTAGTCGCTACGTAACACGAGCAAAACTCATCTCGGGTCACTGAAACACCTTGGAAGTGACTGCTAGGACTAATACGGAGAGCTTCCTGTCTCTCTCTGGCCTCCTGGCGGCTTTGGGCCCAAATTACAACTTGGGTTTTGCGTAGGTCCTCTTTTGCTTCGTTGCTAAGGAACGCGTGCAAAACTTATCTCTGGCCACTGAAACACCTTGGAAGTGACTGCTAGGACTAATAGGAAGAGCTCCCTAACTCTCTATCGCCTCCTAGCGCCTTCGGGCCCAAATTCCAATTTGGGTCTCACCTGGGTCCTCTTTTGCTTAATCGCTAAAGAATGCCTGCAAAACTCATCTCGGGCCACTGAAACACCTTGGAAGTGACTGCTAGGACTAATACGGAGAGCTTCCTGTCTCTCTCTCGGCTATTGGCGCTTTTGAGCCCAAATCCCAATTTGGGTCTCGCCTCGGTCCTCTTTTGCTTAGTCATTAAGGAATGCGTCAAAAACTCATCTCGGGCCACTGAAACACCTTCGAAGTGACTGCTAGGACTAATAGGAAGAGCTCCCTACCTCTCTCTCGTCTCTTGGCGCTTTTGAGCCCAAATTCCAATTTGGGACTCGCCTCGGTCCTCCTTTGCTTAGTCATGAAGGAACGCGTGCAAAACTCATCACGGGCCACCGAAACACCTTGGAAGTGACTGCTCGGACTAATAGGAAGAGTTCCTTGTCTCTCTCTCGCCTCCTGGCGCCTTTGAGCCCAAATTCCGATTTGGGTCTCGCCTAGGTCCTGTTTTCCTTAGTCGCTAAGGAACGCATGGAAAACTCATCTCGGGCCACCGAAACAGCTTGGAAGTGACTAATAGGAAGAGTTCCCTATCTCTCTCTTGCCTCTTGACGCCTTTCGACCCAAATTCTGATTTAGGTCTTACCTGAGTCCTCTTTTGCTTACCCACAAAGGAACGCGTGCAAAACTCATGTCGGGCCACCGAAACACCTTGGAAGTGAGTTCTAGGACTAATAGGAAGAGTTTCCTGTCTCTCTCTCGCCTCCAAACGCCTTTGTGCACAAATTCCAATTTAGGTCTCGCCTGGGTCCTGTTTTGCTTAGTTGCTAAGGAACGCTTGCAAAACTCATCTCGGGCCACTGAAACACCTTGCAAGTGACTTCTAGGACTAATAGAAAGAGCTCCCTGTCTCTCTCTCACCTCCTGGCGCCTTTGGGCCTAAATTCCAATTTGGGTCTCGCCTGGGTCCTCTTTTGCCTAGCCGCTAAGGAATGCGTGCAAAACTCATCTTGGGCCACTGAAATACCTTGGAAGTGACTGCTAGGACTACTAGGAAGAGCTCCCCGTCTCTCTCTCGCCTCCTGGCGCCTTTGGGCCCAAATTCCAATATGGGTGTCGCCCCGGTGCTCTTTTGCTTAGTCGCTAAGTAACACGTGCAAAACTCATCTCGGGTCACTGAAAAACCTTGGATGTGACAGCTAGGACTAATAAGAAGAGCTCCCTATATCTCTATCGCCTCCTAGCGCCTTTGGGCCCAAATTACAATTTGGGTTTCGCCTAGGTCCTCTTTTGCTTAGTCATTAAGGATCGCGTGCAAAACTCATCTCGGGCCCCTGAAACACCTTGGAAGTGACTGCTAAGACTAATAGGGAGAGCTCCCTGTCTCTCTCTCGGCTACTGGTGCCTTTGGACCCAAATTCCAATTTGGGTCTTGCCTGGGTCCTCTTTTGCTTAGTCGCTAAGGAACGCGTACAAAACTTATCTCGGGCCACTGAAACACCTTGCAAGTGACTTCTAGGACTAATAGAAAGACCTCCCTGTCTCTCTCTCGCCTCCTAGCGCCTTTGAGACCAAATTCCAATTTGGGTCTCGCCTGGGTCCTCTTTTGCTTAGTCGCAAAGGAACGCAAGCAAAACTCATGTTGGGCCACCGAAACACCTTGGAAGTGACTGCTAGGACTAATAGGAAGAGCTCCCTGTCTCTCTCTCGGCTCCTGGCGCCTTTGGGCCCAAATTCCAATTTCGGTCTCGCCGTGGTCCTCTTTTGCTTAGTCGCTAAGGAACGCGTGCAAAACTCATCTCGGGCCACTGAAACACCTTGGAAGTGACTGCTAAGACTAATAGGGAGAGCTCCCTGTCTCTCGCTCGCCTGCTGGTGCCTTTGAGCCTAAATTCCAATTTGGTTCTCGCCTGGGTCCTCTTTTGCTTAGTCGCTAATGAACGCGTGCAAAACTCATCTCGGGCCACTGAAACACCTTGGAAGTGACTGCTAGGACTATTAGGAAGAGTTCCCTGTCTCTCTCTCGCCTCCTGGCAACTTTGGGCCCAAATTCCAATTTGGGTCTCGCCTGGGTCCTCTTTTGCTAAGTCGCTAAGAAACGCGTCCAAAACTCATCTCAGGCCACTGAAACACCTTGGAAGTGACTGCTAGGACTTATAGAAAGACCTCCCTATCTCTCTCTCGCCTCCTGGCGGCTTTGGGCCCAAATTCTAATTTGCGTCTTGCCTGGGCCCTCTTTTGCTTAGCCGCTAAGGAATGCGTGCAAAACTCATCTCGAGCCCCTGAAATACCTTAGACGTGACTGCTAGGACTAATACGAAGAGCTTCCTATCTCTCCCTTGCCTCCTGGCGCCTTTGGGCCCAAATTCCAATTTGGGTCTCGCCTAGGTCCTCTTTTGCTTAGTCGCTAAGGAACGCGTGCAAAACTCATCTCGGGCCACTGAAACACCTTGGAAGTGACTGCTAAGACTAATAGGGAGAGCTCCCTGTCTCTCTCTCGCCTCCTGGCGCCTTTGGGCCAAAATTACAACTTGGGTTTTGCCTAGGTCCTCTTTTGCTTCGTCGCTAAGGAACGCGTGCAAAACTTATCATGGGCCACTGAAACATCTTGGAAGTTACAACTAGGACTAATAGGAAGAGCTCCCTGTCTCTCTCTCGCCTCCTAGCGCCTTTGGGCTCAAATTCCAATTTAGGTCTCGCCTGGGTCCTATTTTGCTTAGTCGCTAAGGAAAGCATGTAAGACTCATCTCGGGCCACTGAAACACCTTGCAAGTGACAGGTAGGACTAATAGGAAAAGCTCTCTGTCTCTCTCTCGCCTCCTGGCGCTTTTGGGCCCAAATTCCAATTTGGGTCTCGCCTGGGCCCTCTTTTGCTTAGTCGGAAAGGAACGCGTGCAAAACTCATCTCGGGCCACTGAAACACCTTGGAAGTGCCTTCTAGGACTAACAGAAAGACCTCCATGTCTCTCTCTCGCAGCCTTTTGGCCCAAATTCAAATTTGGGTCTCGCCTGGGTCCTCTTTTGCTTAGCCGCTAAGGAATGCGTGCAAAACTCATCTCGGGCCACTAAAATACCTTGGAAGTGACTGCTAGGACTAATAGGAAGAGCTTCCTGTCTCTCTCTCGCCTCCTGGCGCCTTTGGGCCCAAATTCCAATTTGGATCTTGCCCAGGTCCTCTTTCGCTGAGTCGCTAAGGAACGAGTGCAAAACTCATCTCGGGCCACTGAAACAGCTTGGAAGTGACTGCTAGGACCAATAGAAATACCCTCTGTCTCTCTCTCGCGTCCTGACGCCTTTGGGCCCAAATTAGAACTTGAGTTTTGCCTAGGTCTTCTTTTGTTTCGTCGCTAAGGAACACGTGCGAAACTTATCTCGGGCCACTTAAACACCTTAGAAGTGACTGCTAGGACTAATAGGAAGAGCTCCCTGTCTCTCTCTCGGCTACTGGTGCCTTTGGACCCAAATTCCAATTTGGGTCTTGCCTGGGTCCTCTTTTGCTTAGTCGCTAAGGAACGCGTACAAAACTTATCTCGGGCCACTGAAACACCTTGCAAGTGACTTCTAGGACTAATAGAAAGACCTCCCTGTCTCTCTCTCGCCTCCTAGCGCCTTTGAGACCAAATTCCAATTTGGGTCTCGCCTGGGTCCTCTTTTGCTTAGTCGCAAAGGAACGCAAGCAAAACTCATGTTGGGCCACCGAAACACCTTGGAAGTGACTGCTAGGACTAATAGGAAGAGCTCCCTGTCTCTCTCTCGGCTCCTGGCGCCTTTGGGCCCAAATTCCAATTTCGGTCTCGCCGTGGTCCTCTTTTGCTTAGACGCTAAGCAACACGTGCAAAACTCATCTCGGGTCACTGAAACACCCTTGATGTGACTACTAGGGCTAATAGGAAGAGCTCTCTGTCTCTCTCTCGCCTCCTGGCGCCTTTGGGCCCAAATTCCAATTTGGGTTTCACCTAGGTCCTTTTTTGCTTAGTCGCTAAGGAACGCGTGCAAAACTCATCTCGGGCCACTGAAACACATTGGAAGTGACTGATAGGACTACTAGGAAGAGCTCCTCGTCTCTCTCTCGCCTCCTGGCGCCTTTGGGCCCCAATTCCAATTTACGTCTCTCCTGGGTGCTCTTTTACTTAGTCGCTAAGGAACGCGTGCAAAACTCATCACGGGCCACTGAAACACCTTAGAAGTGACTGCTCGGACTAATAGGAAGAGTTCCTTGTCTCTCTCTCACCTCCTGGCGCCTGTGAGCCCAAATTCCAATTTGGGTCTCGCCTGGTCCTGTTTTGCTTAGTCGCTAAGGAACACGTGGAAAACTCATCTTGGGCCACCGAAACAGTTTGGAAGTGACTAATAGGAAGAGTTGCCTGTCTCTCTCTCGCCTCCTGACGCCTTTCGGCCCAAATTCCAATTTAGGTCTCGTCTTGGTCCTCTTTTGCTTACCCACAAAGGAACGCGTGCAAAACTCATGTCGGGCCACCGAAACACCTTGGAAGTCACTGCTAGGATTAATATGAAGAGTTCCCTCTCTCTCTCTCGCCTCCAAACGCCTTTGGGCATAAATTCCAATTTAGGACCCGCCTGGGTCCTGTTTTTCTTAGTTGCTAAGGAACGCTTGTAAAACTCATCTCGGGCCACTGAAACACCTTGCAAGTTACTTCTAGGCCTAATAGAAAGAGCTCCCTGCCTCTCTCTCACCTCCTGGCGCCTTTGGGCCTAAACTTCAATTTGGGCCTTGCCTGGGTCCTCTTTTTCTTAGCCGCTAAGGATTGCGTGCAAAACTCATCTCGGGCCACTGAAATACCTTGGAAGTGACTGCTAGGACTACTAGGAAGAGCTCCCCGTCTCTCTCTCGCCTCTTGGCACTTTTGGGCCCAAATTCCAATTTGGGTCTCGCCTCGGTCCTCTTTTGCTTTGTCGCAAAGGAATGCGTGGAAAACTTATCTCTGGCCACTAAACACCTTGGAAGTGACTGTTAGGAATAATAGGAAGAGCTCCCTGTCTCTCTCTCTGCTCCTGGCACCTTTGGGCACAAATTACAACTTGGGTTTTGCCTAGGTCCTCTTTTGCTTCGCCGCTAAGTAACACGTGCAAAATCATCTCGGGTTAGTGAAACACCTTGGATGTGACTGCTAAGACTAATAGGAAGAGCTCCCTGTCTCTCTCTCGCCTCCTGGCGCCTTTGGGCCCAAATTTCAACTTGGCTTTTGCCTAGGTCCTCTTTTGCTTCGTCGCTAAGGAACGCGTGCAAAATTTTTTTAGGGCCACTAAAATACCTTGGAAGTGACTGCTAGGACTAATAAGAAGAGCTCCCTGTCTCTCTCTCGCCTCCAAGCGCTTTTAGGCCCAAATACCAATTTGGGTCTCGCCTATGTCCTCTTTTGCTTAGTCCCTAAGGAATGCGTGCAAAACTCATCTCGGGCCACTGAAACACCTTCGGAGTAACTGCTATGACTAATAGAAATAGCTCCCTATCTCTCTCTCGCGTGTTGGCGCCTTTGGGCCTAAATTCCAATTTGGGTCTCGCCTGGGTCCTATTTTGCTTAGTCGTTAAGGCAAGCGTGTAAAACTCTTCTCCGGCCACTGAAACACCTTGGAAGTGATTGCTAGGACTAATGGGAAGAGCTCCCTGTCTCTCTCTCGCCTCTTGGCACCTTTGGGCCCAAATTCCAATTTGGGTCTCGCCTGGGTCCTCTTTTGCTTCGTCGCAAAGGAATGCGTGGAAAACTTATCTCTGGCCACTGAAACCCCTTGGAAGTGACTGTTAGGAATAATAAGGAGAGCTCCCTGTCTCTCTCTTGCCTACTGGCGCCTTTGAGCCCAAATTCCAATTTGGGTCTAGCGTGGCTCCTCTTTTGCTTAGTCGCTAAGGAACGCGTGCAAAACTCATCTCGGGACACTGAAACACCTTGGAAGTGACTGCTAGGACTAATAGGAAGACCTCCCTGTCTCTCTCGTGCCTCCTGGCGCCTTTGGGCCCAAATTCCATTTTGGTCTCGCCTGGGGCCTCTTTTGCTTAGTCGCTAAGGAACGCGTGTAAAACTCATGTTGGGCCACTGAAACACCTTGGAAGTAACTGCTAGGACTAATAGGAAGAGCTCCCTGTCTCTCTCTGGCCTCCTGGCGCCTTTGGGCCCAAATTCCATTTGGGTCTCGCCTGGGGCCTCTTTCGCTTAGTCGCTAAGGAACGCGTGCAAAACTCATGTCAGGCCACTGAAACACCTTGGAAGTAACTGCTAGGACTAATAGGAAGAGCTCCCTATCTCTCTCTCGCCTCCTAGCGCCTTTGTGCTCAAATTCCAATTTGGGTCTCGCCTAGGTCCTCTTTTGCTTCGTCGCAAAGGAATGCATGCAAAACTTATCTCTGGCCACTGCAACACCTTGGAAGTGTCTGTTAGGAATAATAAGGAGACCTCACTTTCTCTCTTTTGCCTACTGGCGCCTTTGAGCCCAAATTCCAATTTGGGTCTAGCGTGGGTCCTCTTTTGCTTAGTCGCTAAGGAACGCGTGCAAAACTCATCTGGGGACAGTGAAACACCTTGGAAGTAACTGCTAGGACTAATAGGAAGAGGTCCCTGTCTCTCTCTCGCCTCCTGGCGCCTTTAGGCCCAAATACCAATTAGGGTCTCCCCTAGGTCATCTTTTGCTTAGTCGCTAAGGAAAGCGGGCAAATCTCATCTCAGGCCACTGAAAACCTTGGAAGTGACTGCTAGGGCTAATAGGAAGAGCTCCCTATCTCTCTCGTGCCTCCTGATGCCTTTGGACCCAAATTCAAATTTTGGTCTCGCGTGCGTCCTCTTTTGCTTAGCCGCTAGGGAACGCGTGTAAAACTCATCTTGGGCCACTGAAACACCTTGGAAGTAACTGGTAGGACTAATAGGAAGAGCTCCCGGTCTCTCTCTCGCCTCGTGGCGCCTTTGAGCCCAAATTCCAATTTGGGTTGCGTCGGTCATTTTTTGCTTAGTCGCTAGGGAACGCATGCAAAACTCGTCACGGGACACTGAAACACTTTGGAAGTGACTGGTAGGACTAATAGGAAGACCTCCCTCTCTCTCTCGCGCATCCTGGTGCCTTTGGGCCCAAATTCCAATTTAGGTCTCGCGTGCGTCCTCTTTTGCTTAGCCGCTAGGGAACGCGTGCAAAACTCATCTTGGGCCACTGAAACACCTTGGAAGTAACTGGTAGGACTAATAGGAAGAGCTCCCTGTCTCTCTCTCGCCTCATGGCGCCTTTGAGCCCAAATTCCAATTTAGGTCTCGCGTGGGTCATTTTTTGCTTAGTTGCTAAGGAAGTGTGCAAATCTCATCTCAGACCACTGAAAACCTGGAATGGACTGCTAGATAATAGGAAAGCTCCCTATTCTCACGGTGCCTCCGCCAAGTGGTAAATTTAATATCATATTAATTTATAAAAATTAAATAAAGTACTTAATCTTTATAAACACTTGTTACTAATAAATATCATATAATTATAATAAAAATTTAAACATTTATTATAGTTGTGGATGCAAATCTAAACAAACTTAGAAACTTCTTAAACCGAAATTGTTGAATGGCAATTATAGTTGTGGCAGAATAAGAACCAAAGAACAATAAACTTTATGGAATCCCATTTTCCTTTTGAAATCAACTAAAGGGAATTTAAAGAAAGCCCCTAACTAGCTAGCTAGCTAAGCTAACACGTCCTTTTTGATCCACAACTATTCATTCATCCTTCTTTTTGTTTTCCCTTACCGTAAATAAAATGTGAAGGTTGCGAACAATAATTTTGTTGAACTTATTTACACAATAATTTTACTTTTAAATGTTAAATTGAAAAACTTATATAATTAATAAGCATTACTTCCCACAAAAATTCCCTTACCACAGTGATAAATGGTAAACCTGGCTTGATAAAATTATTGAGAGTAAAATATATCAAACTTACGAGACAAAAGCATTACATATGGAATATTAAACTAATTAACAAAGTAGCAGAACTCCTATGAACACTAGCGAACATTTATGTTTTAACTTTAATCAGAGCCACCCCTCCAAAATGCCTTCTTTGGGCCACACCCCCATGTCACCTTTGTAGCTTTGCCATCTGAGATCACTCCTTCACACTTACCTCTCTCACCCATTTGTTTCACTCAATTGAATTACCCATTAAACATCATAACAATATACAACACTTTCCCATTAATAAAATTGCTTAATGCTCCTTAAACAAAAAAATATTGACGTCTTTTTTATTTTTAAATAATTAGAAAAATGTCAAATTATTTAAGATTCATTACAACAAAAGTAGTAATTCATTTATTTATTTTTATCACCACAATTAAAATTATAATTCCTCGTCAGTATTTTCTAAACTAACATATAAATCCCATATTTTCTAGTGATAATTCCTAGTGTGTAAATACTTAACAGCACTATCTCTTTAAAGAAATTGATCATCTCTATTATTCAATCTTGAATTTCCTATTAAAAATAAGCAACGGTCATTCAGGAACCAAAAAAGATGACATTGTGAATGATGCATTCACGAACGTTACTATCGGCATCTAAATTAGAACGTAAAACCAAGTACAGATAAAGAAAAAGCATCCAAAACAGCGAAAGAAGTGAATACATTACCTAAAATGGGTGCACTTGCCTTCGACCTAAAGATTGCAGCTTTGAATCCTGCCCCCACCTTTTAACCTTCTCCAAATCCTGAGTTTACCTCCTTCTTTAGTAGATAGGCCGAGACGCTCATTCAACCTTCTCCAAATCCTGAGTTTTTTTGAGAAAACCTCCTTCTTTAGTAGATAGGCCGAGACGCTCCACTGCTAGACCTTGCTTTGCTCTTCTCTACTGGAAGGAAGCCTGAGGAGCAATTGCCGGTCCGGAGCAAATCTATTATATTAACGGATGGGAACCCCAGAGCAAATCTCTAACTTGCCTAGGTCTTTGCTGAGCGCTGGAACGAGAAGGGGCTCCTCTGCTGCGAGAATGACTCAATAAAGGGAGATATTTGTATAAAAAATCATACAAGATCGGTTAATAAAAAAACTGATTTTATATATATCTTTTAAAATTGGTTAATAGAAAAACTGATTTTATATATATCTTTTAAAATCGGACATACACAACTGATTTTAAAACGCTAGCAATTATTTACAAAATTGCCACAGCGTCATTTTTAAAATCGACTCCTTAAGAACCGATTTTAAAAGTGTGATTTTAAATTTATTTTTCCCACTAGTGATATGGTCGAAAGTTCAGCTCATCTAGCCGAAAGAAGAGAAGCGGCCCTAAAAGTGGCCGAAGGATTGGAGGTCGATTCACCATATTCGGCCATTAAGACAAATTCGGCTTATCTAGCCGAACAAAGGCACACAGAACTCGAAACATGTGTGATTCAAGAAGAATCGGTCCTAGAGACCGAAGGCAATGATGTCCGGCTTGATTGCATTTATGATGATGCACCGATTGGTTTCGAGAAAGATTCAGCCCGAAAAGGGCCAAAAATGGAGGCACAAGATCCCTTAGAAGAAGTGAACCTTGGAGATGAGAAGGAGCCGAGGTTAACTTTCATCAGTAAATTGGTCGATGAAGAAATGAAAGACCAATTAATCAAGCTACTAAGGGAATTTAAGGATTGCTTCGCCTGGGATTATGACCAGATGCCAGGCCTTTCAAGGGAATTAGTCGAACATCGACTCCCAATTCGACCAGAAAAGAGGCCAGTAAAGCAACCACCTAGGAGATTTGCGCCAGAGATTTTGCCAAAAATCAAGGAAGAGATCGAAAGGCTCCTTAGAGCCAAGTTTATTCGTACAGCTAGGTATGTTGACTGGATCTCAAACATAGTACCTGTGATTAAGAAAAATGGATCTCTTAGAGTTTGCATTGATTTTTGAAATGTAAATACTGCTACACCAAAAGACGAATACCCTATGCCAATAGCCGACATGTTAGTAGATTCGGCAGCAGGTAATGAAATTTTAAGTTTGTTAGATGGATATTCAAGGTATAACCAAATTTTTATTGCTGAAGAGGATATATCAAAAACAGCTTTTCGATGCCCTGGGGCTTTAGGAACTTATGAATGGGTAGTAATGCCATTCGGATTAAAAAATGCTGGAGCTACATACCAGAGGGCAATGAACACTATTTTTCATGACATAATAGGCAAATTTTTGCAAGTTTATTTTGATGATATTGTTGTGAAATCTAAATATAAAAGTGACCATGTTGGTCATCTTCGACAAGCACTTGAAAGAATGCGAAAATATGGCTTGAAGATGAATCCTCTAAAGTGTGCTTTTGGTGTTATTGCAGGACAGTTCCTTGGCTTTATTGTTCACCAAAAAGGAATTGAAATCGACAAGAATAAGGCCAAAGCGATATCTGAGACACAAGCCCCTTCGACTAAAAAACAACTGCAATCGTTGCTAGGGAAAATAAATTTTCTACGAAGATTTATTTCTAACCTTTCTGGCAAGGTTAAAATCTTCTCACCCCTATTGAAGTTAAAGAAAGAAGAAGAGTTTCGATGGGAGGCAGATCATCAAGCTGTTTTTGAGGAAATAAAGCAATATTTGACAAGACCACCAGTAATGGTTTCGCCAAAGAAAGGTTTTCCCTTGAAGTTATACATTTCGACATCAGAAGAAACTATTGGGAGCATGCTAGCTCAAGAAGACGAAAATGGTGTCGAAAGAGCTGTTTATTATCTTAGTCGAATGTTGATAGGTGCAGAATCTCGATATAGTCCAATCGAGAAATTATGTTTGTGTCTGTATTTTTCTTGTGAGAAATTGAAATATTATATTAGGCCTTTCGATGTATATGTTTATTCATATCACGATATAATAAAGTATTTCTTGTCGAAACTTATCCTTCATGGTAGAGTTGGAAAATGGGCGTTGGCTTTAATAGAGTATTCTCTAATTTATAAACCACTAAAATCTGTAAAAGGCCAAGTTGTTGCTGATTTCGTTGTTGATCATTCGATTCCAATCAAAGAAGTAGATTTTATAAGTCTAAAGTCATAGAAATTGTACTTCGATGGATCTAGTCATAAAAATGGAAATGGAATCGGAATACTGATAATTTCACCAGACGAAATCCCAACGAAATTACTCTTCGAGATAAAATCAGCTTGTTCAAACAATGAAGCTGAGTACGAAGCATTATTAGCTGGACTTGAAATACTGCTAAATTTTGGGGCAAGAAATGTAATCATTCGAGGAGATTCTAAGTTAGTAATAAAGCAACTAACCAAAGAATATAAATGTTTAAGTAGAAACCTCGTCGAATATTGGGTAAAAGTGAATAAGTTATTACAAAAATTTGACGAAGTCATTCTAGAACATATTCCTCGAAACAAAAACCAAGAGGCCAATGAATTAGCCCAAATTGCCTCGAGATATAGAATTTCGAGTGAAAACCTGGCAAAATTAACAGAGATAAGGGAGAAGTTAGGGTCAACAAACCTTGAGATCCTAAACATAAATGACTTAATTGATCAAGATTGGAGGAAACCTTTAGTCAATTATCTCAAGGACCCCAACATTCCAACTGATCGAAAAACAAAATTTTGAGCAGTTAACTATATAATTGTGGTTGATGAATTGTATAAAAGGGGTGTTGATGGCACTTTACTTCGATGTCTCAGCGAACATGAGGCTTATATTGCCTTGGCAGAAATCCATGAAGGGATCTGCGGAGCTCATCAAGCTGGAGAAAGAATGAAATGAATGTTACTTCGAGAAGGATTGTACTGGCCCTCGATGGTTAAAGATTGCTTTGACTATGCAAAATCTTGTGAAGAGTTTCAAAAGCATGGTAATATTCAACACGTTCCAGCCTCAGAATTACATTCAATAATTAAGCCATGGCCTTTTCGAGGCTGGGCTCTTGATTTAATTGGCCAAATTCATCCTCCTTCGACAAAAGGCCATAAATACATCATTGTAGTTGTCGACTATTTTACAAAGTGGGCTGAGGCAGTTCCATTGAAAGAAGTTACTCAGAGTGATGTTGTTAATTTTATCGACGAATACATAATTCATCGATTCGGTATACCAGAAACTTTGACAACAGACCAAGGAACTATTTTTGTAGGTCGAAAAGTAACTCAATATGCTGAGTCCTTGAATATAAAAATGATAACTTTGACCCCATATTATGCCCAGGCTAATGGACAAGTGGAGGCAGTAAATAAAATTTTGATCAAGTTAATTAAAAAACACATTGGATCAAAGCCAAGAAATTGGCATGACACTTTAAGCCAAGTATTATGGGCATATAGGAATTCTCCAAATGAGGCCACGGGGACAACCCCATTTTGACTTGTTTATGGCCATAAAGTCGTTTTACCTGTTGAGGTGAATCTACAATCAGTTAGATTACAGTGGCAATTCGAGTTACCAAGTGAAGATTATTGGGCCTTAATGTTTGATGAATTGAATGTCTTGGATGAAATTCGCTTAAGTGCCTTAGAGAAAATGATTCGACAAAAAGAAAGAATTACGAGGTCATACAACAAAAAAGTACGAGGCAAGTTTTTTAATGCTGGTGAATTAGTATGGAAAGTAATTTTACCGTTCGACAAAAAATCAAGAAAACTTGGAAAATGGTCACCCAATTGGGAAGGCCCCTTCGAGATTGAAAATGTGTTTTCAAATAACGCGTATTCAATTCGAGAACTTGGAACTAATAGTCGAATCATGTCGATTAACGGTAAGTACTTAAAATCATACAAACCAGAAATACATGAAGTAAAAATAACTTAAGTCAAGGCAAATAAAAGATAATTCGAGTAATAAAAAGGCCAAATGAATAAATGTCATTTAAAACAGAATTCGAATATTTACATCAAAATAACTACTAGAATTCAAAGAAAAATACATGAAAAAATCAAAAAGGAGGTTTCGAGCGCATTTCAGTGTAAACGGCTCTCAAATTTTGATATCTGGTTTCAAGAGCCGTACATTGTGCATCTAGACTGGAAATATCCTCCATAGCTTGAGCTCTCTCGATAGTCAGGGTCTTCACATTTTCTATAAAAAATTTTCTTTTCTTCTCACAAGCTGCACTAGCTTTTTTCAGCATCTCTGACTCCTTTCGAGCTCTTTTGAGTTGTTTCTCTAAATCAACGATTCTAGCATCAACCTATTTTTGCTTCATATTGGCATTGGTAGCTAATTCCCTTAGCTTGACCAACCCAATTCGAGCCTCTTTCAATTTATTAGAAGCAGAGTCTTGCATAGCTCGAGCTTGATCTTGTTTAGAACCAACCATAGCAGTTTGGTCTATAATTGCTAAAGAGTCGATGAAAAGAGATTCAAAACGTTGGAGCCCTTCAGGAAATGTCGAGAGCTGAGCCTTCAACGAAGAAAGTAAACCCTTGATCTTGGCAACCAAGTCCTTGTCAGTTGGAAGATGCTTCATCATTGGCGCATCAAAGACCAAGGACCTAAGCTCTTCGAGCATTTTTTTCAGTTGATTCAGTGGGCTTGGAGACTTCTGAGTGTGACCCTGAAGGAGTATGAGACGAAGAAGAAAAGGTGAAGGTACCAGCCAAAATTTTGTCGATGGCCCCCTCTAGATCTTCCTCCACCATGGCATTAAAATCATCCAAGTTCATTTATGAGTTAATGGATGATGCTGGTGGCACAACTTCAATGTTGGGAGGACCTTCGACAGAAATTTGGAGGTTTTCAGGAACTTGGTTTCCCTCTTCAGCTACATTCTCCTCAACTTCATGCAAGGGCCCCTCCTCTTCTGATTGATATGTAAAACATCAACCTCGGGAGAACCCAGAGGCGGTGTTTTTCGAGATATAGGGGGCACCTAGAGAAAAAGAAGTGAGAAAATTCACAAGTATGAAGACCAATTTTTGAGTAAAAGGATGTCTTACCTCAGGAGCCGGCTCTGTTTGAGCTTGGTCTTCAGAACTCGAGCTAGAAGAGCTCGAAGAAGTATCCGAAGAAGAACTCGAAGATCCTGAACTCGAGGAAGAAGCTGCATCGTTCCCTTGTTGGGCAGTAGTTGCAGGTTCTTTTCTCGAGATTTTTTGAGACTCCTCAAGGGTTGGAGTCAAACGTTTTTAGGGTCTTTTCGGACCCTAGGGGGTGAATTGACACTTGGAGTGTCATCAGTCGAAACCTGCCACAAAGAAAAGGATCAAAAATTGCTCGAAAAGACAGAATAGTACTCGAAAAAAGATAAAATTTACCTCCACTGATGGAGCTGAAGGTTGATCAGGTGTGTGCTGCACAGGAGTTGAAGCAGTCATCTCGATAGAAATCTAGGGGTTGGTAGGAGTCTTGGTCTTGGGAATGGCCTTAGCCTAGGAAAAGAAAAGAAGCAGGCTTATATTCTAAACCCATGTCGAGAATTAATTAAACCCAAGTCAAAATAGTTACCTTAGATACCCCAGAGGCAGCTTGGGATGTAGACGAAGAACCCTTTTTAAGGGTTGTTGAAGAAGAACCTTTTTGAATAGATTTTTGTTTTTTCTTAGGAGGCTCATCCTCTTCCCAATCCTCTTGGTCATATCGACCAACAAAAGGTTCTGTAGGAAGAGCTCCAAAAAAGTTTAAGTCAAAATTAAATCAAAAATATAGAAAGGCATTTCGAGAAAAAGCAGGATAAACCTTACCATCTTTAAACTTTGTAAGGATTCTCACATCCCAAATATCAAAGTGAAGAGGGTAAGGGTAAGTTTTAAAAGAAAATCTCGAAGCTGTTATTTTACTTCGAGGAGGAGATAATTCATTCAAAAGAGTTGAAGGTAAATCGACCCATTTAGGTGAAATTATGGGTAAGGCCAAAGCAAAATTACAGTTTGGTAAAGGGGGAAAAGTTGGTCAAAATTTTTTGAAAAGAATATCTTCTATGAACTGGTCAAAAGGATGAAAAGCCTTATATTTATTTACCCTTTCTTTGGTTTTCTCTCTTAAAGAAATGGCAGCTTCAAAAATGGTTTGAGATATTCTCTGTGGTAAGTAAATAACTTTAAAAAATCGCTCAAAAGATTGAATTTCTCGAATATGCGTACCTCTCGTCTTGGTCTTTGGATCCCCTTTCTGAAACATAGAAAAAGCAGAAGTCATCTTCTGGTTGCACGCTTCGATAGAAATTTCGTGATGATTATAGTAATTAGACCACCAATTCTGGAAAGCATGGGTACAATAGAGCGATGGCTCAAATTTAAAAGATGAAATCTCAGGCCTACGTTTGCAGAAAAAACTTATGGCCTCATTTAAGTCTTCAATGCTATTTTGAGCATTTTCTAAGAATCCACGGCTGGATTCATCTAACATAAACGCAGGCATTAATTGGCTAAGGCCAATTTGTCGAGCTACGAGGTTTGGTTGATAGGTGACCACCTGATAAGGCCTCGGGGTGAAACTACAAAAAAGAAGTTGACATGAAAGAAATTGTCTCCATGTCATCAAAACCTCAGATGGAGCACTTGGTGTTCTCGAAGGAAAAGGGCGTTTAAACCAAATTGGCCCTATTTTTTGAGCAGAAAAAGGGGAAAGTTGAGGAGTAAAAGATTGAAGAGATAAGAAAAAGTTGAAATATTGCCTAAAAGCATTACAATAATGTTTTTTGGCTACATTCGTAGTCAAAAAAAGTTAAACGAAAACCCTCAATCTCTCGAGAGATATTAGGTGGCTCAGAGCTTTGTAGTTTTTCTTCAAAAATAGCGTTCAACCAAAGCTGAAGTAGCCAAAAGGGCCCACTAATGACTGAAGGAAAGTCATTAGATCTAAATGAAGCCACTGCTTCATTTAAGTTCTCATACAAGTTTCCTTATATAAGATTCCCAAGGCATATCGAAGACTCTTCGTGTAGCAATTGGGCCAAAGTGAGAAGTGTCTTTGGCACTTGGAGTGATCTCGAGCAAAAAACATAGGCAGAAAGCCACAACATCAGGAAAGCAACATGCTCTTCATCCGTAACAGGACCATCTCTTCATATTCAAGGTTATGAAGAGTTGGTAAGAAAGCTTTTGGAAGTTGGGAGTCACATCAGGATTTTTTGGATGAGAATCTGGTCGAAACGAAGGACCAGTTGGCCTAAGCCCAAGAATGGCAGCAACATCGAAAAGAGTTGGGGTAATCATACCACAAGGCACGTGGAAAGAGCTAGTTGCTCGATCCCAGAAGAAAAGAGAACTCATGATCATAGGGAAGTTGTAAGACAGATTGTACCTAGACAATTGAATGATATCATAGATTCCCATGGCCCTCCAACTATCTTGTTTTTCACCCTCAACTCTATCTAACCAAGGCAAATATAAGTCTTTGGTTACAGGAGGCATAGTTCTAAATATTTTTTGGGCATTCTCGAGAGAGTCCAAGTTATATTTGGAAGAGAATGCCAAGACTCCATCAGCAGAAAAGGAAGACTCGACAGATGACTGGGGAACAAAAGGACCTAAAAATGCATGAGGTTTCGAGCCTAATGAAAAGGGAATAAGTACCTGGGATTTCCAAATAGCCAATTTCTCCTCCCCGAGAGGTGGCTCAGGAAGGTAGCTCGAATGACCCAGAGGCACGAACTCAGCACTGGAGAAAGCAGATGGAACCTTAGACTTGGAGGCCATTTCGACGAGAAATAGGGAAGATGGGGACGAACCAGAAGAAATTTCGACACAAAAAGAAGCAGAAGAGAGAGAACAGAGCTCTAAGTAGGAGAGTAAAAACGAAAGCGTGAAAAAATGAGAAGGTAACTTCGCTTTTTATACTGGTCCCTAACCTCGTGCAAGGCCCATACAAGAGCCCAAGTCCAGAGTATTTTGGCACTTAGTGCGAAGATGAAGAGATAGTGAGGTGTCTTTTCGATAAAAAATGGCCTTAAATCCCCAACAGAACGGAGCACGTCTCAATAATGGGACATTTTCGGTAACTGCCAGGCAGTACCTGCATTTATTGCGCCGACTTTGGACGACGTGCCTGACATAAAGCAGGTAAGTGGCAGAGACACCATAAGAAATGGCGAGAAAATTAGAAAATGAAAATTTTCCAATTAAATATCAAAATAAAAAATATTAAAATCTCATCAACCTGAGATATTAATATTTTGGGGGGCATCTGTTTGGGATAAGGAAAATTTTCCAAGTTAAAAATCATCTTGAAGGAAACTACATTTCAACAAGTTTTGAGGGTCAAAAAGGAGCCAAAGATAAGCCTGAACATAAGAGAATATTGGAAGATCTTTGGTTTTAATTAAAAGGAACACATTTCGAGCTATTTTAGGAGGTTTTTGTCACATTATTGATTTTTCTCTAAACTGCTTGAAAGACAAGAAAATGTTCCAAGACCATAAAACTAAAGGCTTTTTCGAGAAGTTTTAAGGAGTTTTTAAGTCACTGACACCCAAAACTACTCGAAAAATAGAACTGGCAAGAAAATATTCCTAGGTCCACAAAACTGATGTTTTTCGAGGAGTTTTGTGGAGTTTTCAAGTCCCTGACACCCAAAACTGCTCGAAAAATAGGACTAATAGGAAAATATTCTAAGTCCACAAAAACTGATGGCTGTTCGAGGAGTATTTGAGGAATTTCCAAGTACCTGACACCTAAAACTGCTCGAAAAGCAGGAAGTGGTAAGAAAATATTCTAAGTCCACAAAATTGACTGAGCTCCAGATTTCCTCCAGAATTGCTCGAAAAACAGAAATGAGCAAAGAAAATGTTCTAAGTCCACAAGACCAAGACAGGCTCTCAAAACTCCAGAATGGCTCGAAAAGAGAAGTCAAGAAGAAACTATTCTAAGGCCATAACATTAAAAGAGTCTCCTAGGTTTCTCTTAGAAATACTCGAAAGATAAGAGTCTTGAAAAATCCAAAAGCAGTTACCAGTAGTTATCAACATTCACCACTATGCAAAGGAGATCATGGGCGATAGCGGTTATAGCCCCAACAAACAGCACGATCACAAGCAATCGTGGATAGTGAGCATCAACAGTTGAAGGCAGTTACTAAGAAGTGCCCGCAAAAGGAGGAAAACAGTGGTGATCTTCATGTCTATAAATACTCCAAAGCACTATTTCACGGAGGACGACTTTTTGCACCCAGACACCGCACCTAAACTCTCTGAGACGCTGAAACCCTGCACCGTGCCAGACACCAGCTACAAGGAGACCCACGGTGGCCGCTGTTCGCCGTTGTGAGGAGTCGTACGTTTACATTTCAGCATATTTACATTTCCTGTACCTTTACATTCTGCATTCTGTATTTCAATTCAAGTTTCTTCGTTTGTTTGCTTTTGTTCTTGTTTCTGCAATTCATTTCTTATTTCATACTTTTCTGTAATGAACCTCTATGTTTGAGTCAATTCTGCACGTTTAATATTCACTATTCTTGCTAAATTGCTGAATTTACGCATCCATTTCCCCGTTATGTTAACAACACACTTAAAAGAACCTAAAGAGGACCTAAATCTAGTCCCCAAATTGATCTTTGGATTATTTGTTTACAACTGTCATTTTTCACCGTAAACAGATATTTTAGCTCTCTACTGTATCATTATAGTAGCATTAGAGTTAATAGTAGCAAAATTAACCCTTTAGAAAAAAAATGATAAAAACTGTAAAAATGAGTAAAAAATCTCACATTAAGTAAAAATAAAAAGCTGAGCAACACATAAATCATGAAGTTATTATAATTTTTTGTTATCTCCGTAAAAAGGTGAAAGAAAATATAAAACAATTACTGTAATTAATGTTAGACTTTGTTTTAATTAGCTGAGAAAGAATAAATTATAATGTAGGAGATATATAATATATTTTTATTTTCTTTTCTTTTCTTTCTTTTTCTAATTTAAAACTATTCCAATTAAAGAATTAATTCTTTTTAGCGTAAAAATTTCAAGGTAAGATAAATTACCAACTTTAATAAGAACTTACTGTGGGCTTATTCATATTGTTTTATTAAAGTGGGATTTTTTTAATTCAAATACAAACAATTCAATTTTCGTAAATGAAAAATCAAACAAATGAGTCAATTTAAAAAACTTCAACCAAAGATTCTTTTCACTTTTTTTAGTGAAAAAAAAATGTAATAAACTTCATTCATTAGAATTTCAAAACATTATATCAAGATAAAAATAATGTTATTTTATAATTTTGTTTGTATGTTTATACCAAACACTCTGTACAACTATAACAAAACTGTTTTTTAATTTGTATAAAGTATTTGGTATAAGCATCGAAAACGAATATTAAAATAGCATTGCGTACTATGATGATTTTAATAAAGACTTTTAAACTTTTGCAAAATTACACGAATTTAAAAATTATAATATTTAATAATATTAGTGCATAAAATTACATTAAATTTTATAATTTCTAAAAATAATTGTTATAATTGTTAAAATAAAAAATTAGGCATCTCGTGACCACCTTGGAATTCAAGGAAGGGAATAGTAGACTTTGGTTTAAAACAGGAGTAATGATTCCTTTCTAGATTCAGCATTGATCGAGGAAGAGAATGAAGCATTATCATAACCCTAAATCTTTGGGATATGTTGCTCACGGGGGCATGCTTTTGCTAACAAAAGATTCCATTGAAGCTAAAACCATAGCCTTCATCTCAAATGAATATTTTATTCAAAGCACACGCACTTACCAAAATTAGGAACAGAAATTGTATTTAATAATATCCATAAATAATTGACATCAGTGGTATGGTCGATGGATCTATGGGTAGGCGTGTATTTTCTTTGCCTCACTATATCCAATAGGCAAAATCTCATTAACCGATCAGTTTTATGTACAAAGATATATACCATTTCATCAAATAAATAATAGGTAGAATTTAAACATTATGTAAATCCAAAACTAAAATAATAAATCTAAATATAAAATTAAGATGTCATTTTGTGAGTTTCTTTCATAAATTCTGTTGAATTAAGTGTCTATTTATTTTAAATTTAAGTAAAATTAGTTTTAATAAAATTGATTTTCAGTTGTTAAAATTTTTTTAGATATACATATAAAATAATTTAAACTACATATTTTTATTAGAACTTCTATTTGTCATTTGGAAAGTGCAAGAACTAATTATCTAACTATAAAATAAGCCCTAATTATATTTATATACGATATATTAATTCAGTTTGTCATTATTTTTTATTTTATTAAATTCAACTTTTAGGATTAAGTTTAAGTAATTAATAATAGTAAATTTTTATTAATAAAAAGTAAAATATTTATTACACTTTTATATTTCTAAAATAAAAAGTATATTTTAATAAAATTTTATTATTATTTGATTGTTTAAACTGGATTCTAATGTTAAGATTAATAAAACAGTTAGGTTTTTAGCCACGTAACTTTTTACATGTGTATTACCTTTCTCTATCTTTTCAAATTTATTGAAAAGACAAACTGCATGGGATTTGAGCAAAAGTAGGCACATACTAAAAGCACACAAGATAATCACAAAGTAGTTTCAAGTTCCGAAGTCCATATTAGAATCGGCCACTCGAATGTCACTTTGGAAAGGAATAAATATGAAAACAATTAATAATTCGAAGATCGATTTATAAGAAATAATTTGTTACAATATTTAAATTTAAAACAATATTTTATTTATTGATGGTTGCTTTAATCTGTCTATGTTTTAATTGTGAAATTGACATAAATATTTTTCGTATTAAAGGGACATGAACGCAATAAAGCAATCATTCAGAGGGTCGAAAATTAGCACAACGAGAAAGCTAGAACAGGGTTCAAATTTTCAAAAGAATGGCTCTGCATTATCAAGACGAAATTCCAAGTAAAGAAAGGAAATTGTATGTCTAGAGAAACCCAAGAATGGAAAGGAAACAAGAAAAATGTCCCGCAATAATTCATTCACGGATTCAAAGTTAGTAGGAGGGAGAAACCTATAAAATAGAGCACTAAATTACTTATTAGGTTCCAAATTAAGCTAAACTACTCTACACCACAATTTTCTTTTTGGGTATATATTTGTATATGGCAAATGTCTCTCAAGTGGAGTGGAACAAGGGAATGATAAAGAAGGTGGTTGAAATGTTGAATTTATAAAGAGATGTATTATTCTCATATTTTACAATAATTTTTTTTTCTTTCAATCACATTATTTAATGGTGGAGCCTAGGGTGGTAGTTGCACTTAGCAGATAATAGAGTTATGCTATTTATTAATTAGATGGGTCAAGTTAGCTACCTACATATGAGGATCAGAAAGATTCGAGTCACAAACTTTTCAAACAGTTTGATGATAGATTTGATTATTTGACTTGGAAGAACTCCTGATGCATTGAAATCCATTGTGTTTAGAGTATTTGCTTGCCCAAATATGGTATGTACAAATATTTTATATCATGTAATCAATATTAGATAATTAAGGTGAAAAAAGGGGAATGATATATAATTTAAAATAAAATAAAAAAATATTAATTTTGCTAACATATTTTTTAAAATTGATTTTGATAAGTATGTAAGAGGAATAAAATTTAATAAAAAAATAAAGTTCTTATTGTATTTTTATATGATACATATTTGTTTATTTTTAACAAAATTTATTATTTTTATAGGCATAAAATTAATTCTAAAAATTGGTATTAATAAGTTTTATAAATTATTATTATCATTATTGATGAAAGATAGTGATATATTTTAAAATGACTATGTGCATTAAAAGGGTATGTTAAAAACTGAAGTATATGATAAGGTAGCATTATTGATGATACATTGTTGAAAAAGTTGTTTAGTTTTATCCATAATATTTATCTAATTTTGATTTTATAGGTCTTCCAAAGGCCTATCATTCGAAGGGGACTCTATTTTAAGAAATCACGTGCACATGTACTAATTGTGGAACAAGAACAAAAATATACTTGTGTTATGAAATTACCGTGAGTGATATTTATATATTTTTTATCTTGTTTGTTACTTAAAATATTGTGATATTTTTTTTATTGTACAGTTAAAGAAATGAGACTCTTGAGTTGTAAATTTATATCTATAAATAAAAATTTCATTTGTATTAAGAATATGTGAAAAATAAAATTGAGACTCTTTCTTTCTTTAATATTATTTACTCATTTACTCATTATAGTTTTACAATAATTTTATAACACATTATAAGTATGAGGTTCTAATACACACTTTTGTAAAAAAGGAATGTTCTTAAACAAAGGTATGATGTTCATTCATTCTTATTTTTTTTTGTGAAAATATAGCATTACTTATTTGTTTTAATTTAAATTATTCTATTTATAAATTTGTGTCCACAAGAAAATTTACTAGTAATTTAAGATTTGCAATACTACATTATTACTTATATAAAAAATTATAATATTTTACCTTCTTCATCATTTATGGATGATAAGTCTGTATTTTGACATACTTTTATAATCTATATATTTATTCGTGGCTATTATTTTATTAAGTTTTTATACTAATTTCTATTATTATTATTATTATTATTATGCATATGAATATGAGAAGGCCATATTTAAGTTTTGGGTACATTTTCAAGGCAAATATATTTAAATAATGTCATTTTAAAAACAAATTCAGAATATAAGTTTCTTTTTTAAATAATTTCTCTATCTATTATGAATTCTGGCTAGGTCAGCACCTGTATCGCACCTGCATGTTTGATAGCATATTTTTATTAATTTTTAATAGACTATCGTTTGCTATCGACCGATACTCCTTCTGACGTTGACACGTGGTGGAGAGTGAAGTAGTATCACCAAAACAAGCACGTTAGACGATGGACGATATAGATGATGGCATGTGTTGATTGCAGAGGTGTATTGGCTGGTCTTGAGCGATAGTCATCACGGTGATCAAACGGTGTCAAAGTTGTCGGCTGTTAAGGTGCGATACAGGTGGGTGACTGACACATGTCATTAGTTGTTAATTATTATTCAGATGAAATTTGTGAGCAAGAGTCATTAAGGTTAGTTACTTTTGGAGTTTTATGTTATTTATTTATTTATTATGAGTTTTAATTATTTTTAGTTTAAAAAAATATAAAATTTTATATTTGTTATTTATATGAAATTGAATTTTTTTTTAATTAGTAGTTAAAATAAAACGTATTAGGTTAACAAAATTTTTATTAAGATAGAAAATACCACCTACAGTAAGGCTAAATCACTAACAGTAAGGAAAGCAATTAAGTCAGTTATGTTTTTCATAAATATAAATTTTATTCCAAGAATACCCATGATATTAAATGATGTAGTTAGTAATTTGTATATTAAATAATACTAATAAAAGAATGGTATAAAAGAAATTTAGTAATTAATGCATCTTGAATCTATCATTTGTTTCTTATAATAAGGATCAAGAAAATGCTCTATTTTGTTTCTTATAAAGAGTATTGGATGGAGTAATATATAAACAATGTTAAGAATTTATTTATAGTATTTTATTATGTATAAATCATTAAAAAATTTATATATGTTACTTAAAATTTACAAAACTGTGAGAACAAATGTAAAAATGATGTAAAATAATTTAATAAAGTAATTAAAATTATTTATAAATTAAGTTGTTATAAAAAATATTTGTCTAATTTGAGTAAAAATTATATAAATACAATTTGGCATATAAAGTTATGTCTAATAAAATTTATAAACTATTGTTATGGTTACGTTGGTTTTAATGCATAAAATATAAACAAATTAATAATGCATATAAAGTTGTTTAATTTATGCTTTAATTTATATAATTATACTAATTTTGTTGTGTTAAAATTGAAGAAAAAAATTTAAAATATAGATGAATGCAATATTATTTAATCGTGCATGGCAGGGTCTTAAAATTAGATACGTATAGTAAGAATTATATTACTTTGTCTATTTTATAAAATAAAATAAATATTGTAAAGAAAAATAAATCACCTCTATCAAAAAACTGTACTTATGTAAATAAAATATTAAATATGTAAAAACAGGAAATAAATATAGTTAAAAAATAATTTAGTTTTATATAAAATGAAGAACATAAACTATTATTTACATAGTATAATTTAAAATAAGAAAATATAGAAGAATTTAAGAAATCATATTGGGAATAAAAATTTTAATGCTCTAATATATTTCTAATTTGATATTGTATATGTGAATAATTAATAAAAAAAGGTTTGATTACATAAATAATACATTTTTGTCATTATATGTTTGATATAAAATTTAAATGATTTAGAATAAAATTATTAATTTTGTTTGATTAATTTGTTGTATGTAGATTTAATTTGTTAATGCAAGATGACTGATTTTGTGATAATAGTATATTGAAATGGTTGAATATTCTCAAGTAACAAAGGTGTTACCTTTGAAGGAAATAATAAAATGATTAAAATTGAACGTGGAATAAGTTTCGAGACATTGAAAAGAAAGATTCATAAAAAATTGAAATTGTCTACTAATCAGGTTATATATAAATTGATTTCATGAGTTTTAGTAGACTCAATTAGTAGATAATACACAATGATAGATATATGTGATGATGAGGATATTGATTGTATGTTAAGTGCTTTTTCACAACAAAATCAGAGGACTGCAATTGAAGTATATGCAGATATTGTGTCTGGTGAAAGTTCTTGTATTTGGTCAGAAGGTGTGGACTTAAATGCTTCATTTTTATGTGACAATATTTTTAATGATGATGAACCTCGATTTGGATCAGGTATAGTAATGTTTTTGGTTTGATAAAAATGATATTTAATTTGTTATAATTATCTTTACGTAATAGCAAATTTTATGGTTATGTAGAAATGGGATGAGGAAGTTGAAGACAACGAAAATGAATGGGAATTCTCAACAGATAGTTCATTAGATACTAATGATAAGTCTGTAATTAGGTCCTCTTTTGCAGCCCATATATTTATATTTGACCTTTATTTTATTTGGGTTTTACACTAATTTAATATTAATTGTGTAGTTTGGTATAAAGAGGCCGCAAATGGATTTTGAGTGCATTCTGAGTCCAAATTGATAGAAGATTAGAGTTTCGCAGCAGTCAGCACGCCTAGTTTTTAGGGTTTTCAAATCCTATAAAAGGGAAGATCTCAGGCATTGTAAAGGGACCATTTTTACATCTAGTCTTTGGCTTTCGGATACACTTCTGATCTCGTCTCTCTTGGACGAAATCCTTGGCACATGCTTGGCGAGACTTAGAGCTTCAAGTGATCGTACTTGAAGACCGGGAACACATCTCATACTCTAGTTTGCTATTTCTTTTGATTATGGCTTTGTTTATGATTGTTTTAGTTCTTTTCTTTAGCATGAGTAACTAAGTCCATAGCTAGGGCTATAGGAACTGTTATTCATAAATTTATGGAATTTTGATATTTGAATCTAAATTTGATTTTCGTTTTGTGATTATATTTTATCCTATTACGCTTCTTTCTTAATTCTAATTAATTATATCGTTAGACGATTGTACCTCGGTTAATTAATAGATCTATAGGGTAAAACGAGACAAAGGATTAGGTGGACCAAACCAATCTTTCTCTTCTAATCGTTATTAAATTAACAAGTTCATAGGTTCCTTAAGCTTTCTTAAATTAATGTCTTGCATGACCATTGGGGATTGTTAATTTAGAGAAAAGAATATTAATATTGCATGACCATTGGGTATTAATAGTATTCGTATGAATGATTGGTAATCACAAAAAAATCGAATTTAGAGTTAAATAGAAAAAATAACATAAAGGATTGAATGAGAAAACCCATATGCCCTAAGTTCCTCTCTGATAAGTTTAACCAAGACGTGCATTGTATTCTTTGCTCTTAGTTTTATAATTGATTTTATAAATTCTTGTTTTTAATTAATTCCGTATCTTTGAAGCTTAAACAATTGAATTAGGAAATTCTTAGTAATTAGAAATCAATCTTTGTGGGACGATATTTCGGGAACTTAATTTAAGAACCCTTTATTATTTTTCGATGGGTACACTTGCCCTCTGAACAACTAACGTGAAGGGTGAATTTAATTAGATATTGAATAGTCATAAAAATGCACAACATGGAGGTAGTATATGTTTTATAATTTAATTTATATATTTCATGGATAAAGTAAATTAACTGTAGGATTTGGTTTTAATGCAGGCGTGATTGAAACTCTTTTTTGGAATTCAAGTCTGCATTATACTTATATTAATTGAGAACATGCTAATCAAGAAATGGATAATTTAGATGTTCATGTAGATGAAGCATGGAGGGAGGGTGATGCATTATATGTTGGGCAAGTGTTTGACTCTAAAGGTGATGTAAAAATGGTTATTAAATATTTTGCAATGAAAACACATCAAAGTTATTTTGTGGTGGAATCAAATCCAACAAAATTGCATGTAAAGTGTCCAAATCATACAAGTGGATGCCTTTGGAGAGTCAGAGCAACACTGGGCAAAATTTAACAAGTGGAAAATCACAAGATGTGGTGGAACACATACATTTGTTAATCCAATAATGTCTCTAGACCACAAAAAACTTGATTCAAACTTCATTTGTGGTGGAATCAAAGCCAACAAAATTGCATGTAAAGTGTCCAAATCATACAAGTGGATGCCTTTGGAGAGTTAGAGCAACACTGGGCAAAATTTATAACAAGTGAAAAATCACAAGATGTGGTGGAACACATACATGTGTTAATCCAATAATGTCTCTAGACCACAAAAAACTTGATTCAAACTTCATTTGCTTGTGTTCTTGGTAAGTTTTAGTAAACTAATCCAAATTTTTTATTTGAAGATTGTAAAATTTATTCAAGAACATTACTGAAATTAATATTCTTAATTGTTGTAGATATGGTAAAAGAACAACCATTGGTGTCAATCACATTAATTTAAGAAAGAATTAATGGTCAATTTGGTTATCAAGTTTCTTACAAGAAAGCATGGAAGGCAAAACAAAAAGCTATTGTAAGGATTTTTGGTGATTGAGATGAATCATATGCTACATTGCCTAGATGATTAGAATACATGCAATTACATACTCCTGGGTCTGTTTATAAGATTGAAACCAATGACTATGTGAAGGCTCACCAAGTTGATAATAGATATAAAGTATTTCAGCACTTATTTTGGTCATTCAGACAATGCATAAGTACTTTCAATTTTTGCAAGCCTTTAATACAAGTTGATGGTACATTCTTGTATGGTAAGTACTGACAAACTTGATTGATTGCTACCATTTAAGATGAAAATAACTATGTGCATAGGAATACTTTTTAGCTCTTATTCGTCTTCATGTCGTAGAAAAGGTAGGTATCTCTTTAATATTTGATAGACATCAAAGTATCAAAGGTGAAGTTTCTAATCCACATATTGAATGACAACCTCCCAATGCATATCATGTGTATTGCATTCGTCATATAGCAAGCAATTTTAATCAACGATTCAAGAATCCTAATATGAAGAAAGAGCTGATAAAATTAGGTAGTACTTGGTTGTTTTTATTTACTTGGAGTTTGTAATTCTTGTTTATGGAAAAAATAATATTTTGACTATTACTATTATGTCATTGGTTTTAATAGGATACATAACATGCAAACAAAAATTTAAAGAAAAATTGCAATGATTTCGTAATCAATCAAAGGACATCAAAAGCTAGATTGACTGTATCTCCAAAGAAAAGTGGAGTTTGGCCTATGACGATCATGGAAGCCGTTATGGATATATGACAACCAATTTATCAGAGGCAATTAACAAAATTTTTAAAGGAACGAGAAATTTGCCAATAACTACACTGGTAAAATGTATGTAACACCCTTTTTCATTATTTAGAAAATTATGTTTTGTTTGATGTTAATTAGTATTAAGATGTGTTAGGAGTGTATTATGAAGAGTATTAGAAGAGGTTGGTACGGGGAAGCTCGCTCAAGCGAGAGAATATCTTGCTCAGGCGAGACTAAGCGCCCAGAAATATCTTATTTTAAAGCAATCTTTCTCAAGCGAGATGATTCTCGCTCAAGCAAGATAGGATAGATTCTGCTCAACTGTCACCTTGCCTAGGTGAGAGTGATCTAGCTCAAGTGAGCTAAGATCTAGCCCACGTGAGCTGAGTCGCTTAAGCGAGGACTCATAGGAGAAATGTCGCCCTCTCTGGTCGCTATCTCGCTTAATTGAAATAGAGCTCACTCAAGCGAGAATATTAGAAAAACGTTAGAAAAATTATTGTCTACATATTTTGTTCAAGTGAGAGATTTGTAGCTCAAGGAGGTGCTTGTTGCTCAAACGAGTTGTCTCTCTTCCATATCACAGATAAAATCCTTAGAAACTCTGAAACTTCACCGAATCTGAGTTCAAACTTCGACTCTACGGAATCGTCGATGAGCATCTTAGAGCTTGAACTCCTCATTTTCGCTTCTATCTTCTCCGTTTCTTCTTTACTCAAATAATGTTCTTTCTATAAGGTGTTCGGAGGGCAAGTGTACCCATCAAAAAGTAATAAGGGTTCTTAAATTAAGGTTCCGAAATATCGTCCCACAAGGATTGTTTTCCAATTACTAAGAATTTCCTAATTCAATTGTTTAAGCTTCAAAGATACGAGATTAATTAAAAACAAGAATTTATAAAATCAATTATAAAACTAAGAGCAAGGAATACAATGCACGTCTTGGTTAAACTTATCGGAGAGGAACCTAGGGCATATGGGTTTTCTCATTCAATCCTTTATGTTATTTTTCTATTTAACTCTAAATTCGATTTCCTTGTGATTACCAATCATTCATACGAATACTATTAATACCCAATGGTCATGCAATATTAATATTCTTATCTTTAAATCAACATCCCCAATGACCATGCAAGACATTAATTTAAGAAAGCTTTAGGAGCCTACGAACTTGTTAATTTAATAACGATTAGAAGAAAAAGATTGGTTTGGTCCACCTAATCTTTTGTCTCATTTTACCTATAAATCTATTAATTAACCGAGGTACGGTCGCCTAACGATATAATTAATTAGGATTAAGAGAGAAGTGCAATAGGATAAAATCTAATCACGAAACAGAAATCAAATTTAGATTCAAACATCAAAATCCCATAAATTCATGAACAATAGTTCCTATAGCCCTAGCTATAGACTTAGTTACTTATGCTAAAGAAGAGAACTAAAACAATCATAAACAAAGCCATAATCAAAAGAAATAGCAAACTAGAGTATGAGATATGTTTCCCAGTCTTCAAGTACGATCGCTTGAAGCTCCAAGTCTTTCCAAGCATGTGTCAAGGATCCCGTGCAAAAGAGACGAGATGAGAGATGTATCCCAAAGCAAAAGCCAAGATGTCAAAAACGGTCTTTTATGATGCTTGAGATCTTCACTTTTATAGGATTTAAAAACCCTAAAATCTCTTCATAATTGGGCTTCCCGCAGATGAGCACGGCCGCGCATGGCCTTAAGCACGACCGTGCATGGGCTCGAAGCACTCTCGTGCTTATTGAATGGGTCTGGGCGTGCTGACTGCTGTGAAGCTCTAATCTTGCATCAATTTGGGCCCAGAATGCACCCAAAATCCACTTGCGGCCTCTTTATACCAAACTGCACAATTAATATATAAATTAGTGTAAAACTCAAATAAAATAAATGTCAAATATGAATATATGGACTGTAAAAGAGGGCCTAATTACAGACTTATCAACTCCTCCATACTTATCTGTTTGTTTGTCCTCAAGCAAAGTGCTGGTTAAGAGTAACATAATAACTTGAAACATATTACCACACAAGGAACCTGAGATGAGGAGATAAAGAGAGCAACAAGAGTAATATCACTGAGCATAAGCAATCAAAAGGATTCCCAATTAGAATCTTATATTTCTATACTTTTCACTCAAACATCAAACTGAGGTACTCTACTTTCCTCTCTCACTAAGGGACAAAATAAGACATCACTCAGTTCTCCTAAAGAGAAGTGTACTACCATAGGCTTGACTATAAACCGACTCTCCACTAAATAAATTAAATGCAAGTAAAAGTCATGAGGTCTTTTTCAGGTTATAATGTGGCCAAGGGGTTATAATAATTTGAGGTGAGATAAATGAAAGAAAGGGGATATACAAAGGGTAATAAATTATAAAAATTATAAACATCCCCTAAGTTTACAAATGAAGCTCTTGGAGTAATTTTTATATTTTTTGTGTATGAACAGTATCTTTACTCCTCTCTCTTTTCAATCATATATAACCCTTTTTCTTTTCTTTTTATTTTTTATTTTTTTTCATACTTTCTTTCTTTCTTTTTGCACATGAAAGATATAGATGAGAATTTAACAAACAATTCAACAACTTAATTGCTCCATTCATAAACTCAAGGTCATCAAAATATTTTATAAATTTAATGCAAGGGACCAAGAAAATCAATAAGGCTCAAAATGGGCAACTAGTTGTATCTCAAACATGATGAAGGCCAAGAATAAAAATCCTATTATGCCTCAATCATATTAAAAACATGCAATTAAAAAGAAAAGTCCTAAGTCAGTTCCAAGTCAAGTTCTAGAGCACAAATCCTAAGGAGATAATCACACAAAACAATGAGGAAAGTGGTACAATTAATTAAATTAATATAGAAATTCCTTTAAGGCTCAAAACTCACATCTGTGGGTTAAAGTTTAATGTATAGCATAAAAGTAAGGAACCTAGCTAATTATTAGTTTCCAAATGAAAGTATAATGCCAATAATAATCACTCAACATGCTCTTCTATCTGGAAAAAATTGGGTTCTATGAGGGAAAAAGTTTTAAATTATCATAAAAAATAGCATAGGCACTTTACTCAATAACATGCAATAACAATCATATAATTAGGAACTACTCCTCCATACTTAAAGCAAAACATTGTCCTCAATGTTTGAAAGTAATTAACTTAAAAGCATGCAAAGAGGACAATTGAATGAAAAGGAAAGAGGTTCCCTGATAATTCTTGGCGCGACGGCTTCAGGTAAGGGAGCACAGCCATGCTGAAATCTTGAGCACACCTATGCTTATGATGTAAAGCTTTCTCTCACAACTGCGACTCAATGCGCGGCCGTGTATGTGATGAGCACAGGCGTGCTTCCAAATCAGAGCTTAAAAGTGTGGGAACAATCAACTCCGTTCTTGCAATCTTTCAATATGCTTATTCTTTATTCTAAAAATAAAATATAAATAGCAAAAATTAAAATAAACAAAAAGAAATTAAATTTAAATAAAATAAAAGACATAGGTTGCCTCCTGGGAGCGCTTGTTTAACGTCACAAGCCTGACGTTCCTGTTAAATCATGGTGGGAAGAAGGTATGAGTCTCAGAGGTAACTCCCTTGATATGCAATTGTCTCCCCAACAGCTTTGTCTCCCCAACACCTATTACATCAGAAAAATTATTCATAAGATGAGGATTAGAATAAAGAGAAGAAAATTTAAGCTTCGAATTATGAGGCTTATTAATGGATGGTTTAAGATTTTGTCTTTTCTTCTTCTTATATTGCTTCCTCCTTGGCCTTTTTCTTATGGTTCCATGCTTCACATAAATTGGAGGAGGAGAAACAACATCCATAGTGCTCACAAAGTGACATGACTCTTGGCTAGAAGGGTACTTGAAAGAATTGAAAACTTGAAATATAACTTCCTCATCATCTAGCCTCAGTGTGAGCTTCCCTTGCTGAACATCTATTATTGTTCTTCCTGTGGCTAGGAAAGGCCTCCCTAGTATGATAGGTACTTCGTCATCCTCTTCCATGTCAAAGACAATGAAATCTGCAGGAAACTTGAACTTATCTACCTTGACTAGGACATCCTCCACTATGCCCCTAGGATACGTTATTGAACGATCAACAAGCTGCAGAGAGATTGAAGTTGGCTTGGGTTCTTGCATACCCAACCTTTTAAACATAGAAAATGACATTAGATTGATGCTAGCACCTAAATCACAGAGCGCTTTATCAAAATAAGAATTGCATATAGTGCATGGAATTGTAAAACTCCCTGGATCCTTAAGCTTAGGCGGAAGCTTCCTTAGTAAAATTGCTGAGCACTCCTCATTCAATCTGACTGTCTCGAATTCTTCCAATTTCTTTTTATTGCTTAGCATCTCCTTGAGAAATTTAGCATATTTCAGCATCTGTGATATGGCTTCAACAAAAGAAATATTGATGTGGAGCTTTCTGAGGATCCTAAGGAACTTATTGAACTGAGGGTCTCTCTAGCTACTCATCAATCGTTTTGGAAATGGAACTTTTGATTTTGTCACCACTGGTGCATCTTCCCTTGTCTCCTTTTTCGCATCTGGGTGGTAAGCACGGCCTTGCTCATCATCCAGCACGGGTGTGCCTTCGTTGAGCACGACCTTGCTTCCGTCTAGCACAGTCGTGCCTTCATTGTCTGCAAGGGCGTGCTGTTCTAAGCACGGCTGTTCTGTTTCAAGTAGCATGGGCTTACAGGGTGATGCAAGGGCGTGCTCCTCCTTCAACACAGGCGTGCATGACTTATGTGTTTGTGTCCCATTCAAATTTTTCCCACTTCTTAGAGTAATGGCATTGCATTGCTCCATTGGATTAGGCTCAGGTTGAGATGGTAATGTTGCCATCACTCTTTGACTCAGAAGGTTCGTAATTTGCTCCAACTGTGCACTCATCTTAGAAGAGTTGGCTTATATTTCAGATTTAACCTCTGCGAACCTCTTATCAATTCTCTCAATATGTTGGTCCAACTTGGATTCAAGCTCTGTCACCTTCTTATCAGAGTAATGCATATATTGCATCATCTATTCTTGAAAGTTAGACTGAGATCTAGGAGCTTCTTTTCCTTCAAGTCTTGCTCCCTGACTTTACATATGAGGAGGGCGATAAACACTTGAATTTTGACTTCCAAAGCCATTCCCCCAAGAGTTAGGAGGATTACTCCTCCACCTCGAACTGTGATTGCCCATGAAATTTGCCTCCTCCTGCTTAGATTCTGGGCTTGTAGGAGCTCTTACAAGTTGGTCTTGAGCCTTTATTAAAGATTCTAGTTGCTTTGCAAGGGATGCCATTTGGTTCATTAGTGGGCTGCTGCTCTCTGCTTGGTAGACCGAAGCGGTCTCTTTCCTTTTGATGTCGTAAGAGTCAACGATGTGCCACTGAAAGCTAGAAGATGTCATCTCATCTATCAGCTTGTATGCATCATCTGGATCTTTTCTTATGAGGGACCTTCCTGCTGCGACATCAATTATAGCCCTGGTAGTGATTGATAGGCCACTGTAAAAAATTTGTACCTGTCTCCACGTCGGAAAATCATGATGAGGACATCTCCTCAAAAGCTCTCTAAATCGCTCTCATGCGTCGAATAAGGATTCTGCTCCATATTGTTGGAAGCAACATATCTCTGTCATAAGCTTAGAGGACCTTGATAGGGGAAAGTACTTTCCCAAGGATTGTTGAGTGAGATCCTCCCAAGTTCTTATGGAGTTGGCTGGGAGTGAGGAAAACCATGCATTCACCTTTTCAGATACTGAGAAGGGGAAAAGGTGAAGTCAAATAGCATCATTGGATACTCCATTGTACATGATCGTATCCGTCAATCGGAGGAACATTGTCAGATAAAAATTGGGGTCTTCGTTAGGCATGCCTCCAAACTGTATCGAGTTCTGGACCATGGTTATAAGTGCTGGTTTCAATTCAAAATTGTTGGCCTCCACATTAGGTGCCACGATGCTTCCAAGAGTGCCTCTAGCAGTGGGTGTCATGTAATCTTGAATTGATCTCCTTCCCTCTGCCATTCTTTGATCTCTCACTTCTTTTCTTTGTCTACGCGTTGTTCTCTCAATCTCCGGATCAAATAAACAACCTGTAGAGCACTTAGAACGAGTGAGCATACATTAAAAGAAATTACGAAATAAAAAAATTAAAATAAAATAAATACAAAAATTATAAAAATAAAATAAAATTTAACAATAAACAAAACATAATTAAAATAAAGTAAAACGCAAATTGCTCAAATCAATTAAATTTGAGATTTTCTTAATATCGAAAAAGCAATCCCCGACAACGGCGCCAAAAACTTATTCGAAGGGCAAGTGTACCCATCGAAAAGTAATAAAAGGTTCTTAAATTAAGGTTCTGAAATATCGTCCCACAAGGATTGTTTTCCAATTACTAAGAATTTCCTAATTTAATTGTTTAAGCTTCAAAGATACGAGATTAATTAAAAACAAGAATTTATAAAATCAATTATAAAACTAAGAGCAAGGAATACAATGCACGTCTTGGTTAAACTTATCGGAGAGGAACCTAGGGCATATGGGTTTTCTCATTCAATCCTTTATATTATTTTTCTGTTTAACTCTAAATTCAATTTCCTTGTGATTACCAATCATTCATACGAATACTATTAATACCCAATGTCATGCAATATTAATATTCCTTTCTCTAAATCAACATCCCCAATAGTCATGCAAGACATTAATTTAAGAAAGCTTTAGGATCCTACGAACTTGTTAATTTAATAACGATTAGAAGAGAAAGATTGGTTTGGTCCACCTAATCCTTTGTCTCGTTTTACCCTATAGATCTATTAATTAACCGAGGTACGGTCGCCTAACGATATAATTAATTAGGATTAAGAGAGAAGTGCAATAGGATAAAATCTAATCACGAAACAGAAATCAAATTTAGATTCAAACATCAAAATCCTGTAAATTCATGAACAATAGTTCTCATAGCCCTAGCTATGGACTTAGTTACTCATACTAAAGAAAAAAACTAAAACAATCATGAACAAAGCCATAATCAAAAGAAATAGCAAACTAGAGTATGAGATGTGTTTCCCAGTCTTCAAGTACGATCGCTTGAAGCTCCAAGTCTTTCCAAGCATGTGCCACGGATCCCGTGCAAGAGAGACGAGATGAGACATGTATTCCAAAGCAAAAGCCAAGATGTCAAAAACGGTCTTTTATGATGCCTGAGTTCTTCACTTTTATGGGATTTGAAAACCCTAAAATCTCTTCATAATTGCGCTTCTCGCAGATGAGCATGGCTGTGCAAGGCCTTAAGCACGACCATGCATAGGCTCAAAGCACTCCAGTGCTTATTGGATGGGTTTGGGCGTGCTGACTATTGCGAAGCTCTAATCTTGCATCAATTTGGGCCCAA
Source organism: Abrus precatorius (assembly GCF_003935025.1). Lineage (NCBI taxonomy): Eukaryota > Viridiplantae > Streptophyta > Magnoliopsida > Fabales > Fabaceae > Abrus > Abrus precatorius. The sequence goes on from NW_020874417.1 coordinate 13,099,375, forward strand.
AATCTACTTGCGGCCTCTTTATACCAAACTGCACAATTAATATATAAATTAGTGTAAAACGCAAATAAAATAAATGTCAAATATGAATATATGGGCTGTAAAAGAGGGCTGAATTATAGACTTATCATAAGGTGTAGAACTACCTTGGTTCGTGAACCATCCTTTTCTTGTTTTCTCATTACCAAAACTAATCTTCTAAGGTAAGGAGAGCTCTATCTTATTACTAAGAAACTGTTGTGTTTGTGTTTATGTTTATGAAAATGCTGTGATAAAATGTTTGATTTGAGTATGTGTTGGATGATAATATGTTTTTGTTATATTTGGAATATGTTTTGTTATGTTTTAGGCATGTTTTGTGGTGTTTGATGATGGGTGTGATCTTTATTGTGAATATATATTCATGTATATGGTGGACTGAGTCCGAGAGAACTAACTATCGGCAATGATTGAGTGATGTATGATGTAATAATGAACTAGAATAAAATATAGAGAGATGAGATAGAAACATGAAAAGGGAAAGGAAATAAGAAAGGAATATGATAAGGACGAGTATAGATAGTTCAGAGGTACATTGGGTGTGTGGAAGATGGAAAAGATTGAAAAGTCTTGAGGAAATGAGGGTGGTGGATGCTCCTCTTGAATTGTGCAAGACAAATAAGAGTAAGAGCACCACAGGCCTCACACTCGTTTCTTGACTAATACTCCTGACCATGCTTTTGCTAAAAGGGGCCAGGTTAGCACACGTTGTATCTGTGTAGCTATGACTATCTTGCAACTATTTATACTAAGGAAGATTTCAAGGGATTTCAAAGGCAGTAAAAGAAAGAGAAATGAAAGTTTTAAGTAACAAGGAACTTAATTAGAATGAGTTAGATAATTTAATGATATGCTTATATGATGATTGTGTGATTTCTTTATCTGTATTATTAATTTATTTGTGATGTATGGTTAGTAATATGAATAGAGACTCATCCTTATGCAAACATTTTAGGGAACCAGGATGATAGCACCCAGAGAGAGAATTAGGCTTATAGATAGTTCTGTAACTAATAGACTAAATTATATATTTAATGAATACTGAAATTAAGTTACTTTAGGATTGTTGTACATGTTAATGATATGCCTAGTGATATTATTATGATGAAAATGGAATTAGCTTATAGTGTTCCTTTTGATTTTCCTGTAAGTAGAATCCATCATATCCTTTGCGTATATATCTTTCCTGACACCATGAGGACCCCAGCAGCTTTGACCTACCTGTTCACATACCATGATCATGACCACCTTGGAAGACCATCTCGATGGACATTTGAGCAGGTTACTGGTACCCAGGTTACTGCAGACTTGGGTGATCTATATCTCAGATCGGATGATGATCTCTCGACTCCGATGATATCGCGATGATAGAGGGATGGCACAGAGATGACTAGTGTCTCTGGTCATGTGATAGATAGACTGCTCATTAGGACTTATTATATCTTTTATTTTGTAAATGTTGGAAAAGAGTCCTAATGTATTTTAATGTATTTTAATGAATATTTTATAAATGTTAACATCTTGTATATTATGAGAACAATATATGTTCATGTTATTTTACTGTTTCCTCTTAAAATTTTGTTTAACTATTATTGCTTTGTCATTCAAAGTTCTTATACGTTTGAGCAAAATAAATAGAATATATTATGATTTCACTTGTTATATTCGATCAATAATAAATTTAACTAAATTTTCCTATTATTTCAGAAATTATACTCTTATTGTTTTGAATAAAAATAAGGATGTTACAATGTACGTATTCATGTTTAGTTGAGTATTTTGTTAAGCGTGGTGAAGAAGCACCAATAGAACTCAAAAATGAGTATGCATTTTGTTAAGAGATTTTGTCATAAATTAATGCAACAAATGGAAAAAAATCTAGAGGAAGTGTCTTCACATCAAATTCGACGATATGACATTCAAAGAATAAGGTTTGAAGTAAAAAGGCATTTAACCCTGTCACGCAACTAAGTGGTAATACATGGACTGTCATATTATCCAATCAATATTGCCAATGCAAAATGTTTCAAGCATATCAATTTCCATGCTCACATGTGATAGCTGCTTGTGCATTAGTCAGTATAAATTATTGGCAATGGGTTGATCCTATGTATTCAATGTCATATGTTATTAATGCATACTTATTGCAATGGTGGCCTCTTGGAAATAAAAATAACATTTTAACGTCCAACAAATGGAAGTTACTCCCTGATGTGCAAAGAATCAGGGGAAAAGGTCAACCAAAGTCTACATGTGTTAGGAATGAAATAAACTGGATGGACTATCAACCATGTCAACAATGTTCTTTATGTAGAGACATTGGTTACAACCATCATCATTGTCCAAGACAAAGTGGGGACAACTGAGAATAATGCGTAAAAGTTTGTTTTCTAATTATTATTGTGGTGATGTATGACTATTTCATTGTGTTTAGAATTAAGTGGTTGAAATAAATTGACTATGTTGCCATTTTAGTATATTTTGAATGTTCATTTTTACGTGATCCTTGTTAAGAATATTTTAATCATTGTCTTACAAAGCAATTTTTAGTTTAATCACTAATATAGAAATTTTTTAATAATGACATTAGGTTTAATGATATTAAATAAATATAAAAAAAATTGTCATTATGTTTTTAAGAATTTTAAATAATCTAAAAGGTTTAAAAATAAAAAAATGATAATTTTTATAAAAGAAGTGGCATGAGGTTAACATTTTAAATACTAAAAGAATTGATTTTTTTAAAATGCAAAATCTTTAAAGGTTATTTTTAAGTGAAAATTAAAAAAGTAGTTTAATTAATGAGAAATTAAAAGATAAACATATGAAGTGAAAGACATAAACATTAATACAACCCAATAAATATATAACATAGATACGTGTCTGGAACATACTACATAATTGCACATAAAGAAAATTAATACGGTAATATCATTATTGTCCACCCTGTTGATCATGATCCTCATGTGGAGTCAAGATGCAATGTCAAGGTCGATCTCTGGCCTCTTAATGAGGATTACGTCGCATATGTGGCTCCCCAGCATTTGCAACCGCTCCAAACTGCAATTTGCGATCAATGCCACGATCTTCTAATGGCTCTACATAAGACCCTCCACCTATCTCATTCAATGGACCTGGTGTGGATGGTGTAATCAACGACGTATCATATGGAGGGGGAGTCAGGAAACGATGGAAGTCAAGAACATACTCTTGTCTACTGCTAAACGGAGACCCAACATGTGTGGTAGGTTGTGATGAGTGAAAATATGAACTCTGTATAGATTAAGAAAGGATGAATGCCACCTGTGAAGGGACATAATACAACCTATCTTGCCTAACTGGTAGTGAGGGTATAGACCATGTCGCCGCTTGCACCTGTGTCCTATGTCGTTGCAAACCTCTTCTTTCTTTACGTCCCTTATGCTGTCCAAGATCAATATGTGGGTCCTGTAACACCCGTTTCTAATTTTTTGGTAATTTTTGTTTTATTTAATGTTAAGTAGTATTAGAATGCATTTAGATGTAATTGGAGGATTTTTGTAAGGATTGTGGTGCAGAAGATCTCGCTCAGGCGAGGTAAATCTTGCCCAGGCGAGATTGAGCATGCAGAAATACCTTACTGTAGGGACTATATCGCTTAAGCAAGATGATTCTCGCTTAAGCGAGATAAGATAAATGCTGCCCAACAGTAACCTCGCCTAGGCGAGATGTAGCTCGCTCAAACGAGCTTATCAAGCGAGAGCGTGCGGGGTTGAGGGGTATTTAAGAGATTTTCGGCATGAAAAATTCATTCTATTTCAAACTCATGTCCTTCTCTCAAGTTTTCTCTGAACTCTCTCTTCTTTTTTCCCTAGATAAAAGCCACAGAAACTCCGATCTATCTCCACATTCAAGCTTAGGCATTAAAGCTAATTGATTCTAAGTAAGTTTCTTCGGATTAAACTCGAGTTTTTCCAATCGTTTTCCTATTTTTGTTTCTTATGGATATCTCTTGGTATTCAGGAGAACTTTCATCCGTGAACCTTGATCCTTTTCAATATTTCTCCTTGAGCTCATCTTTGAGGTAAAGAGAGCTCTATTTTATCTTCATATTACAATATTTATTTTGTGCTCATAGAGCACTGTTATGTAAATATTATATGATGAGTACTTAGTGTGGAATATTTTAAAACTTACTGAATGATTTTGTTGTGATTTTATGAAATATGTCTGAGTAAAATGACATGAGGAAATGATTTGGATATAAAAGATTTACAGTTGTAATTACATCGGTGAATGTATGAATGGAATGAAATTAGTTTGAAAGTGCTTTATTAAGCACGATCTTATGAGTGAGATGAAAGAGAATAATCTAGTGTGAATAGTTACAAAGATACACTGGGGGTATAAAGTTCAGAGACGATAAAAATCTGGGGAAAATATAGGGTGGTAAGCGACATTCGTGTATGTTTACACACTCTTTCTGAGAGCGAATACGTCACATGGCCTCACTCAATTTTTGACTAGGCTCCTAACTATGCCTTTGCTAAGGGGCCTGATTATTATACATGTTATATCCGTGTACATTGGCTAACCAGCGACTATTTACCGACTTAAGTACGACCTCAAGAAGTGCTGAAGGCATCGACATCTATGATTACAGTGCACCGAGAGTGCGTATTGGGATGAGAAAAATGGATAATAGACAGTGAATTATGAATGATGTATGTGTAAATATGTTTGTAATGTGACTTTAGTGTGAAAATGAATATATTGTCTTTATACTATAATTTATGATTTTTATAATATAATGCTTGAAAAAGGATAGAATAGATGCTCATCCTTACTAATAATTTCAGGGAATCAGGATGACGGAGCCTCAGGGAAGAATTAGACTAGTAGATAGTTCTGTACATTTTATGTTAAATTATGTATTTAATGAATATTTGAGAGTAAATTATTTTAAATTTGCTGTACTTGTAGAAGATGAACCTAGGGTTTTTGTTATGATAGAGATGAATTTCTCTTGTAGTATCTCTTTCGACTTCCCTAGGAGTAGAATACACCAGACCTTGTGTGTATATATGTACAGAGGTACCATTAGGACTCTTACAGCTTTCACATACCTATTCACTTATCATGACCACGACCACCTCGGAAGACCGTCCAGATGGACATTTGAGCATGTCACTGGTACAAAGGTTAGAGCTGATTCAGGAGATCGTTATCTAGAATCAGATGATGATCTTGATTTCGAGGATTTGGACAAGATAGAGAGCTGGCATGGAGTTGATGAATAGGACCAATCTTCAATGTTGGTATTGACTTGAGACTGCTCTGGGTTGTAATTTTGCATATGTAATGTACTTATTTTGGTGATTTAATTATTATTTTAAGTCCTAGATACTGTGATAAATCTTTTGTAAACTATTATACTCAATTTATGAAATGCATGTATATTCTCTTAAATTTTGTATTTTGATTATGTTTAATACAACATTTAAAATTTTGTTGTACCATTTATACTAATCTGAATGAAAATATTTGTACAAATTACTATATCGCGACGAAGATTTCAATAATTAGTCATAATAAAGTCCAATATACACAAACTTCGTATTTTACATCAAATTATTAATTATAAAATATACATTGTACAAAATTTTGAGATAAGATGTTACAAGTCCTCTGTGCATCCACTCTGAATAGGTTAGTCAAATGACGAGATTGGTTCTAAGATAGGAGCTTGTTCACTCTATAAAGACAACATGGTCTTGCTTAATATGCGCAGCTCACTGAATGTGAATGTTTGTTGGCCATCAGTAGCCAAGTAGTATGCCCTCTCATGTGCATCTCCCTGCATTTCATAAGGAGGTTGTATATGTTTGATTAAATTGTACTTATTTAAAAACATATAAGTCATATTGTATAGATAAAATTAGGGACAAGCAAATAAATACCAAAAATGAAAAAACTGTTGCATCTCTTGTCATCCAATGTTTGGTAACTATCATATACCACCGCATGTACTCTGAATTAGAACTTAATAATCCAATTTGAGGGCCATTGCTGAAAACCCAATCATTGTGCCTCTCTTATAATGCTAAAACATGTCTAAACTTATTATTCGAATTCTCTCTCGTCTCCCCACTAAGTGTGATGTCATGTAATGTATCGGGCTGATATAGAGCACGAGGAATGTATTGCACCATTCCAAACTGACACATTACGTGATCCAATTGGTGCCACTCACAGGTTTGAATGCAAATAAGGGGCACCGCTAACCTCCAAATGTTCATCCCTTGCTATGGGGAGCAATGACTCATGTAACTCTTCTATAAGGTTGCCACACAATCTAAAAATTGAAAAATTAGATTCATTAAAAAAAACATTTGAATATTAAAATAATATTTATTAAAGTGTTTGAAAGTAAGGAATACCTCTTCCCTTTTGCGACGATCAAGTTTATATCTATAATATACAACATCCTTCTTTGCCTTTCTGGGCACCCAATTTACTAACCACATAAACAATAACAAAGTTAATATAAAAATATTAAATTATATATAATAATTTATAAAACTTCAAAAGAGATAAAGTTGTATACCTAGCACTACAGGGAAGATCATGCATATTAATAATATTTATTAAAGTGTTTGAAAGTAAGGAATACCTCTTCCCTTTTAAGACGATCAAGTTTATATCTATAATATACAACATCCTTCTTTGCCTTTCTGGGCACCCAATTTACTAACCACCTAAACAATAACAAAGTTAATATAAAAATATTAAATTATATATAATAATTTATAAAACTTCAAAAGAGATAAAGTTACATACCTAGCACTATAGGGAAGATCATGCCACAATGTGGAGGATTGGGAGGAGCCAAACACGGAAACTTGTCCCACGCTCACATAACCAACAATGGAGTCAAACCCCAAATGACAACTCTGTCAATGTTTGTCACCATGCATAATTCTCTATATAAGAAACTAAGAGTTGTTCCTCCCTAGCTATACTGCCCTGTGATGGTGAAGTCCTCAAGTAAAGGCAAGTATCGAACTATGACTCTGCTACTAAATTGATTCACTAACATAAACCCTTCAATCAGTCTCATAATATACGCTCTAGCAAATCTTATCAGTTGAAGCTCGTTCTGATTATGCATAGCCACGTCAGTGAAATGTTGGTCTAACCAACTAAGCTTCAAGTTGCTCCCTACAAAAGCCTCTAGTGGTGGCCTAATGATGAATCCACAATTTATAGATATTTTGTTTAGCTTTTTATAGATTTTTAATAAAAAAAATAGACTTAGAAATTGTAAATAATATAAAAATCTCATTTAAGTCAATTATCATAGCTTTCTTAATTTTTGTCTAATTTACACTAATTTCTGTAAATATTTTTTACAATTTTGATCATTTGAATAATTGTGCAGGAAATTTCAGAAAAATTCTATGAATTTTTGGCTCTTGGGAAAATATTAAGTGAAAGTAACTACTTTCAGACACTATAGTAATCACTACAGCAAGCAATTTCTAAGGGACAGGCCAAAGTAATCATTTTTAGAAGCAATAGTGATCACTCCAGAATCAAAAGAAACACCCAGACCTGTGCGTGTTTACTCTCGTAAGCGATAGTAAACACTCTAGAGAGCCCCAAAGTGAAGGACCCTGCGCGTATTTACTCTTATGAGCGAGAGTAATTATTCTGGAGGGCATCAAGTTTACTATAAATAGATTTTTACCATTTCAGGTTGGGGATTTTCTTTTGCAGAACCTTTTACTTTAGATATTTTAGGATTTTAAGATACTTTTGCAGAGTCTAGGTCAACCTTGGGTGATAGCCAAGGGTTCAACTTAGGGTTTGATTTTCATTTCTTCTTGCTTTTCTTTTATTTTTATCTTGATGTCATTGATTTTTTTTTTTAATTCCCCTCTTGTAATGGTGAGACCCATCCTTATGGAGGGCTAATTTTTTTGTAATCCTAGTAAGTTCATATGGATTCTTCAATTCTTGGTCCTTTAATGTTAATATAAACCCCTTTGCTCATGAATTTCTTCTTTCTCCAATCTCTTGAACTAAGTTAAGAGTTGAATGAAAGGGTGTTGCTTAATCAACTTCAAATTCATTTTTTACAAAGGTTCTAAATTTGGTTTGCTTAATTCTGGGTTTAATTCTAAGGTTGCTTAATCCTAAGGATTAGAGATTGGAGCCCATTGATTTGCTTAATTTCGTATGGGAATATAAGGTTAATTTTCACTTGTTAAATTGACATAATTTAGGGAAAGGGTAGAGTATTAAATCATAAGAGGAATTGAGATAGAATCTATATGGACAAACTAGGAGTTACTATATTTCATTGATTGATCCTTACAATTTAATTTTTTGTTTGAGTAATTTGGACTTGAAACCACAAAACCCCCTTTTTTACTTGTTTTTTGAATACATTACACACTACATGTTTGATATTTGGTCACATACCTAATAGTTCACAAGAGGACAACCTAGGTTAGTATCTTAGTATTACATTAATTTTTGTTTATATTTTAATGAGGATTAGCGACAAACTTTTGTTATTATCACCTAACACCTAGACTATCCTCAACTATCTGTGGCCAATTACCTCCAATAGCTGCAAATATTGGAAGCCTGTCAACCCAACCTATCTGTATGGCTATATCTTGAAGTGTTATGGCGCACTCTCCTAGTGGCATATGAAATATGTGTGTCTCAAGCCTCAATCTTTCAACTAATATGGTGATCAAATGCCTATCCAATGGAATGTTGGCAAGCTGTGCCACTCTAGCAAAGCCAGCCAGCTCCAAATGTGGTAGAATCTCTGCTGGAACACCGTCTAGGCTAGCTAGTATAAACTAACACTTTCTAACCTTCATTATGAGATTCTATTGACCATCCCAAATGTGTTCAGACACATGTCTACTTTGAAAACGCAACAATGATGGACCCTCTAGTCCTGGATAAATAACTAGACTTTGTGAAGAAGAAGATGAAGTCATCTGATAATTTGAAATAAAATTTTAGTATTATTAACATATTAAACATGACAATCAATTGGTTAAATTAATATTTAAATAATTTAAATACATAACTACAAATTTAGTCAATCAAGTTACATAATAATTATAAATATGCATAATCATATGGATAATAAAAAATAATATTACAATTACATATTCATACCCAATATTACTTTAATTTCATATTTCTACAAACTATAAATAAATTAACATTACAAAAGTAGTTACTGTTGTAACATCCTACTTTCTGGATTCTAAAAATAAATAATACTTTATTGTACAACGAAAGAATAAATCGATTTTATTCAATTCTTGAAATATAAATATGCAAAAAAAAGTTTGAACTTTTCTTCAAATAAACATATTCACAATATTTTTACTATTTTCACTATTCCATTCTCATATTAAATCATAGATATTTATAAGAAATGAAGATCAATTTATAAGATAAAACGAGTAGTATAAAAATATAATGACATTGCAACTTTCTTGAAAAAGAATTCTTTCGTAATAGTTTGCTAAAATATTTGAAAGGCATTAATCACTATTTAAAAATTCAACATAAAATAATAGGATTGAGGAAATGAATTGATAAATATTATAAATATAATCTAAATTATTATTGACAATAAATTCTATCAAACCTCTCGAGGTTTAAGTTTATCATACATTATTTATATATCAAAAATTTAATTATAACTAGGATTTAATTAAAATTTTCATAACTCTAATAGAATTTTAAGCGTACAAAGCAAATTCCTCCTTGTAGCACCATAAAGAATATAATCTTAGAGAAGACATTATTTCATTTTAAATTCCTATAAAATGGTTGTAAGGGTGAGCAATCCCGTTTTCAATAATTTTTTAGTTTAAAAGTTATTCAAATTTAAACAAGAGATATAGATTCATGTGCCAACATAGTAAATAATAATGTTTTCAATAAAAAATTAATAAAATTACAGCAGTAACAATCATGTTAATTATAATTTAAATCATGCACCGACATATTATCAATCCAAACTTTCCATTAACATATAGTCCACAAATCAACAGATTATTCTATCATATCACCATTACCTCAAACATTTATAATTTCCACAACACTTCATTTATTTCATACCGAGCAGTATGTTATAATAAGTGCATTACAACCATATTAAGTAATGCATTATAATACATGCATTATAATTATACACGTCAATGTATTACAATACTTGTATCATAATTACATTGATTAATACGTTATGATTCACCTATTATAAACACACATCTCACATATTCACATTCATTGCCTCTCAGATCCCTTGAAGTCTTACATACGTATAGATAGTTGTTAGTTGGCCGCAACAACACAGATACAACATGTGTTTCCACGGCCCCTTTTAGCAAAGGTATAGTCAGGAGTCTCCTTAGGAGATGAGTGTGTGGCCTATGAATGCTTTTATTTTCAGCAAATCATTGTGAACTCTCTTACAATTAGCATTCACCACCCTCATTTCCTCAAAATTTTCCAAATCTTCTCCAGACTCTATACCCCAATGTATCTCTGTAAGTATCTATACAGGGTCTTAGCACTTCTTACAACCCTTACTTCCTCAGCATTTCATATACATTCCATTTCTCAATATTTTGCATTAGAATTCACTTTATCATTACTTCAATATTTTCCATAACACATGTCACATCATCAATTCAACATTTCATATTTTATACAATTCATCATCATTTCCCCTTTTACTTGATAATATCAATATGCATCCTCATTCACATCAGCTCTTTATTCATGAATTTTTAGTAAATACATATTATTATACAAAACAATCAAACATATTTCATAAGAACACAAATTCACTAACTTTTACATTCCTCAATTATTAAATACGAGTTCATATTTATCACATTACAAAATTTCAATATTAACAATTTATCGATCTATTTCATATTAATAAAATGTGCTGAAGATCGGTTGTAACGCCCCGAATTTTGGTAATATTAATTATTATTATTATTATTATTATTATTATTATTCATATGTGTGTTGATTTATTTGACAATGATGTTTATGTGTATTAAGTACATGGATGTGTGTATGCATGACTAGATAGAGCTGAGATGGGCTAAGTGCCTAAGTGCAGGGTGTGATACTGGGTTGTTCTCGCTATAGCGAGAGGGCCATGGGAGGAAAGACCAGAACTGTTGCCTTCTCGCTATAGTGACAAAGTGACAGTTTGGGGTGCATTTCTGGGTGCAGTCTCACTGTAGAGAGGGTCTCGCTGTAGTGAGATTCTGCAGAAACCAAGGTGCAGTTTCATCTAATATTTTCGCTGCAGCGTGAGGGTGTGTCGCTGCAGCTAAAATATCTCGCTATAGCGAGAGTGTCGCGACCAGAAAAGGATTTAAAAGAGGTTTAGGATTTGAGAAGTTATTTCTCAAAAATCCCTTTGAATCCCTCGATCTAGAACCCTTTTCCACCGATTAAATTGCCTCCAAAGTCGTTCGGAAGCTTAATTGAAGGTTGAATTTGTGTGGAGAATGCTTAGAGATAAGTTTTAATGGTTAGGGTTCTGTTTCTCATCCCATTTTCTCTGTTTCTCGGTTTCTTGGAGTTCTCATGTAGTTTTTCCATGTGTTTTAGGCCGAAATATGTGTAAGGAGCACGTCCGTGGTCAAATTTGAGTGTGGAACATCAGTCCAAGGTAAAGGGGAACTCTATCCTATCTCAATGTATTGTAATTCTTGTTTGTTTTGGTGATTAATGCAATGTGGTTGAGATAGAAGATAGAAATTGTGTGTTTGATGGAAATTGATATGCAATGTGATGTGTGATAAAATAATTAGACCCCGTGAGGGTGATTGTGTGTGATGGAATGCCATTGATTTGTGAATTAATGATGTTGTGAATAAATGTGGGCCTAGTGTCGTGTATTTGAGTGCCATGTGGGCCGTGTGCCGTGTGTAAGCATGACTATTGCATGTGTGAATGAAATATGTGTGAATGGGCGTGTTAGCGCCGTTGTAATGTGCTGTGAAAGGTTCAGCGATACACTGGGGATGTGGGAGATGAGGACGGTAGAAATACCTTGGGGAAGAGGGAGTGGTAGTGACACCGATTGCGGAACAGGTGCACCACGGGCCACACACTCTCTTCCTGACCAGACCTCTGACTACTATCTTTGCTGAGCGACCCGTGACTACCCACGTGTATCCATGAGGCAGGGGTAACCGGCAACCATTCATGGTGTAAATCTGTGATCACAGTGCTGCAGTGAATATAGCTGGCGTGCATATGCATGAGTTTATGAATTATACTTGTGGATGTGGAATGCTACTTGTGAATGTAATTGTTTAATGTATTGGAAAAGTACTGGAGGTGAGACTCTATGTTGATTGTGTGTTTTTGGGTAGTGTAGAGTACTCACCCTTACATTCATTTTTCAGATAATCAAGACAATCAGCACTGGACTCAGTGAAGGGACGAATTGACTGCTATAGGACTTAGATTTTATTTTGAAATTGTTGTAATTGAACTAGTCCTGTAGCAGTTATTTGATATTAATTTGTAACCCTTCACTTATTTCGAAATCTTTTATGAAAATTTGGTTATCCGATTTGTGAAATTATTATTTAATAGAAATTAAATTTAAGGTGTTACATCGATCATCCTCGGACTCAGACCAGTTACGCTTGTTAACATACATTAAGCTAAATCACAAGAAAAATTGTCGGAGGTTATGCTTTCTCGGTCTTTTTATAAAATCGTTTAGCCAGGTGTGTTCACAATAAATCACCATACTCTCTTACTCCAAAAATCTCGATTAATGAAGGCTTTATTCTTTAGCACAAAAGTAATAAAATTTCTCAGCCAATATAAAATAATAGTTAGAGTTCAGAATATACTCCCCTTACATGGAAATAAATTTCTACTTTCAAATCCTTCTAGAGTTTTGTCTAGAATATAAAGATCTACTTTGTTTCGAATGGTATAGACGACTAAGCTTGGATCTGGAAGAGTTTCGAAGTTCAGGAGAGTTTCTCTTGAGAAAGGATAGAGAAAGAATAGAGAAAACGAAGAGAGAAGGTTGTTTGGTGAGAAAATAAATATTTTTGGGGCTGAGGTTCCTTAAATAGCCATCTAAACTCACGCGATCTCGTTTGAGCGACAAGATTCTCGCTTGAGTGAGATCCACCCTCACCTAGGCGAGCCTTCCTCGTCTGAGCGAGACAACCAGACAATGAAATTATTCATTTTTCTGCTATTCTTGCTTGAGTGACACCACTCTCGCTTAAGCGAGATACAATTTAGCTTGAGTGAGCTCTATCTCGCTTGAGTGAGATCGAATCCAAAGACCTCCCTATTTTCCTGTGACTCCTCGCCTCAGCGAGATCCCAACTCGTCTGAGCGAGATCACTCTCGCCTAGGCAAGGTGACAATTGAGCTGAATTTATCTTATCTTCCTTGAGCAAGATAGCTCTGTAACATTGTATTTCTACACACTCAATCTCGCCTGGACGAGATCTCTTGCACCAAAATTCTTTGAAAAATCCTCTATACTCTCTTTTAAATGTTTTCTAACACTACTTAATATTAAACAAAACATAAATTACAAAAAAATTAAAAAAGGATGATACAACTGCAAATTAGCATTTTTGTTTAAGTCTCCATAATATGTTTTATGCTAATAAATTGTAAAGATAATAAATATACCTAATATTTGTTACACTTCTAATAATACACTTTAAATATTATATAACGGATATTTAAATTTAATTATCTATTTAGTTAAGTTAATACCATTTATTATTTTGCTACATATAAACTTCGTTTTTGTTTCATTTTATAATAATACAAATGATTCCTACCCCAATTTTGCAATTAAAAAGTTTGTTTATTTGATAATATACAATTTTTATTACAATCCTACTAGTTTTATATTTATGTATGATAATATATTTATTAACTTTTGTAAATAATTTTGTTCAATATTTCTATTATATCTTCTATTTTTAATATATCAGAATATAATTAATCTAACTTAACTATATTTTTACTTGATTATATTATTTTATTTAATATGATATTATAAAGTAATTTTATAACCAAAATCATATATTATTATATTATAGAGGTCAAGTTCAAAACTTTTAAAAAATATGTATAATTATAATTTCACGAATTACATCTTTTTTAACAAATGTTACCAATATAAATTCTATTTTACTCTACAACAACCTAAAAATTGAAATTTATTTTAACGTAATATGAATATATTTTTAATAATTTATGTTTTTTTCTATCATGTAATAAAGTATTTAAGTAATTATTAATTTTAACAATATTATAATTTTAATATTTTAATTGAACTACATATATTTTATTTTAATTATATTTTATATTTTCTCTTCAAATCAAATTAAGAATTAATTTATTTATAATTTTTATCATTTAAAATGCTATTATTTCTAATTTATTGATAACAAATGTTAAATTACAGGTTACTGTTTTTTAAATTTGTTTACCTAAAATTTTGTTCAGTTTATTCAAAATTATTTATATTTTAAATATTTTTTATTAAATGATATTTTTTATACCTTTAATTTACCATCCTAATTAATTTTAACAATAATAAAGGTTATTAAATATTTTAATTAATTTTTCATGTTTTATTATGCAATTATCTTTTTTTAAATTTAACTAATTATCCATTATTTATGTCAGCCAACTTAATATATTATTATTATACTTTAATTATAGACTTATGTAATTTCAATTTACTATTTTATAAAAACACTAAACCAAATATTAATTTTATTCACAGTTACAAAAAAAAAATTATCTACTTTTCTAGATATTACAAAACATTTTATACAAAATTTACTATTTTTTCAATTGTCACTTAAACCTGAACATACTAACAAATTATGTAATTTAATGCTAAACTTTAAGATTAAATATAAGAACAATTAATCAACTATTAAATCTATTTTTTTTATAAAAAATTCAAATATTATTTTTTAATTATTTTTACATTAAATTATGAAAAAAATATATAAACACTTAAATAAATTATTAAAAAAATATGAAATTTTCATTTTTTTACTAACCTTTATTACCGATTGAAAATGGACTTCCACTTGTATACCTCTGCAGCACTAGCAGCTGTAAAATTTCAAAACATAACAAATTGTTATTTTTTTCTATAAATAAAACAAACTCATTTACTTTATTATTTTATTTTTACCATTGAATTTCGCTCAGAATAACACTGTAAAATTAAAAAGTTGTTCTCAGAAATTTCACAGCAACAATGGAGAAAATGCTTTTGGCCGCCGTTAATGGAAGAAGGACCGCAGGGAGAGGAAGAAGAAGGCCTTCGCGACACCGATTTTGACGAAGTCACGTGTCAAAATCAGAGTTAGTATCACCATAGATGCACCAATAGTGCAATCGAGGCATCAAAACCGACACTGCGTGGGATTTGAACACATGTCCCGTTTTTCCCTAGCTGTTCATTTTAAAACACTATCGTCACTATTGGGAAGATACAAGTGATTATATGATACTTGGCGATTATCACCTGTATTTGGCCGATACTAGTAAATTTTTTTATTTATTTTTACTTTTTTATTTTATACATCAAAATTCTTCGTTACACGTGTCAACGTCTAAAGAAGTATCAGTCGAAGGCAAATGATAGTCAATTAAAAATTAATAAAAATATGCTATCGAACATGTAGGTGTAATATAGGTGCTGACCTAGCCAAAATTCGCACCAGAGAGGAAAATTGTTTTAAAAAAAACTTATATTATGAATTTGTTTTTAAATTGACATTATTTAAATAAATTTGCCCATTTTCAGCTCAAATTGGATGGAAAATTGGGCTTTACAATAGGCAACACACCTATATCCTAGTAGCTAGCACAGACATGATTTGATAGACATTAACAGTTGTGCTTATGGTCTTGTACAACCATAGTTACCTGTGAGAAGACCACTCTAAAGCAAGTTTAGGATTTTCAAATCCTATTAAAAAGACCCTAGAGGAAGCAACTTGAATATACTTTTACACATCCTTTTGATATCTTTCATACCTTATATCTCTTTTTACATCTTCAATCCTAGTGTTGGCCAGTCGCTGATGACTACAGGAGCTTTGGAAACACGTCTTAGGATCAAGAGCTCTCTTCGTCTCTTTTTCTTGAAGATTTCTCTAGTTTGCATTTATTTTTTGAATAACTACAGATTTGTTTAATATTATTCTTGTTTTCTTTTATATAATGTCTTGCAAAATCCATAGCTAGGGCTATGGTGGATTCTTTGCATGACTCTATAGAATTTTTATGATTTATGATAATTTTATGTTTCCATTCTTAGTTAGTATTTATCCTATTGTGTTGTATTTGTATGTCAGAATTGACAACTCTTGAACATACTAGAGTTAATTATATTATAAGCGATTGTACCACATATAATTAATGGATCTATGTAACACCTTAATTTAAATTTCAATTGAATAAATTTCACAAAAATGGGATGAATTGAAATTTTCATTCAAATGGTTTCCTAATACATAGTTCATTAAAATATTTCAAAATAAGGATGAATTACAATTTGTATCAAATCATTGCTACAAGACTAATTTAGTTACATAAGAGTACTCAAAATAGATTTCTAAGTCCTATAGCAGTTTCATCCATCCCTTCACTAAGTCCGGTATTGATCGTCTTGGTCACCCGAAAAATAAATGTAATGGTGAGTACTATACATTATCACACACAGACAAGCATAGAGACTTACCTAGCATACTTCCATACATTTCCAACATAATTTAAATCATTCATCCACAAACACAAAGCAATAATTTAAATATTTCACTCTCATTTACACACAGGCGCGCTTATTGCATCATTAAACAATTCACAAACACACGTGCACTCACTGCACGTTAGCCACGCTCACTGTGACACTGTGATCACAATTTTCTAATGCCCTCAACCTTAGGGATTTACTCAGTTTCACACCACGAATGGTCGCCAGATAAACCCCGCCTCACAAATACAACATGTATGATCACGGGCCTCTTAGCAAAGATGTTAGTCAAAGGACGAGTCAGAAGGAAAGTGTATGGCCCGTGGTGCACCCACACTCACTGTTGGTGTCACCACCACCCTCTCTTTCCCAAGGTATTTCTACTGGTCCATCTTCCACACCTCCAGTGTATCGCTTGACCATTCATAGCTTTCCGCATATTCAAACACAATCACATTCAATATCAACATGCCATTTTCCACACTCATTTATTCACATTCAAATTGCAGTATTCGTTTTCATCAATGGCATATCCACACATTCCAACCACATTGCAATAACCATTTTACCACACATTGCACCCAATATCAATCACATTGCATTCTACACAAAGTTCACATTATAAACAATCATAATGAATTTATGTCATCATACACATCATCCAATCGCTACCAAATCATATTCCACATGAGATTTCTATCACAATACAATTATAATCAAGTCATTCTCATTAAATATACATCTTCCTACATTCTATCTTAACTACATTGCATTATCTATCAATATAAATTGATTTAAAGACACAAAGAGATAGGGTAGAGTTTCCCCTTACCTCAAATCAAAGACCCAACACAATATAATGGTAGAAAACAGTCCCCACACAGATTTTGTCCCTAAAACACATGGAAAACTCCATGAGAACCTAAGAGATCAAGAAAAGGAATAAAAAACTGAAACCTTAACCATAAAAACTTATCTTCAAACGCCCCAAACTTGCTTTCAATCTTCAATCTTACTCCCAAATGGCTTTGGGGGCAATTTAATCGGTGAAATAGGGTTTGGAATTGAGAGAATCATGGAAGAAGGGAAAGGAAATGTAAAATGACTTAATCCCTTCAAACCTAAACCCAAACTTGTTTTCAACCTTCAACCTTCAAATAACTGTTACGGGGCTAATTCAATTACATCATATTTTCAAAATAAATCTAAGCTCTATAGTAGTATCATTCATTCCTTCACTGAGCCCGGTGCTATTCGTCTTGGTCACCTAAAAATAAATGTAAGGGTGAGTACTCTACACTATCACACACAAGTACAGAGGCTCATCTTCACATATCATACACAATCATTTCCCAATTCAAGTCATGCATCAATTAACACCTTCATTACTTTTTAACATTCATATAAATTTACATACAGCTGTGCTCACTGCACCATTAAATAATCCACATACATGTGGTGCGCTCACTGCACGTAGTCACGCTAACTGTGGCACTGTGATCACAGTTTCACACCATAGATGGTCACCGGTTAGCCCTCGCCTCACGAATATAATGTGTGCGGTAGTCATAGGCTGAGTCAAGAGGAGAATGTGTGGCCTGTGGTGCACCCACACTTACTGTTGGTGTCACCACCACCCTCTCTTCCCTAAGGTATTTCTACTACTCCATCTTTCACACCCCAGTGTATCGCTAAACTATTCATAGCATATTCACAATTGCATTTACATGTCATTCACACATATTTTTAGTCACATTTTCAATTACATCACAACATTCATATTCCCACACGGCACGTATGCCCATTTTCATTCATATGAAACTTAATATCAAATCTCATCACAACCAAATTGCTACATCACACACATTATATTCAATATCCATCACAATCAAGTCAATCCCATTAACACATACATCTTTCTACATTTCAATCATCTATGTTACATCACACGACAAATTAAAGTAGTCCAAGCATAAAATGAGATAGGGTAGAGTCCCCTCTTACCTCAAATCAAAGACCCATCACAAGATAATGGTAGAAAATGGTCCCCACATGGAAACCTCTTCCCAATTGGTCCATCAAGTCATCAATCCTCAGAAGTGGATAATTGTTCTTGATCATCACCTTGTTCAATTGTCGGTAGTCCACACACATCCTCATGCTTCCATCCTTCTTCTTCACCAAGAGCACTGGTGCTCCCTATAGCAACACACTCGGCCTTACAAACCGTTTTTGCAACAAGTCTTTCACCTGCTTCTTGACCTCTGCTAACTCTACCGGTGACATTCTGTAAGGTCTCACGGAAATCGGGCTTGCTCCCGGAATGAGGTCAATAGCGAACTCTATCTCCTTCTCAGGCGATAACTCAGAAACGTTTTTAGGGAAAAATTCCAAGAAATCCCTAACCACCGGAATATACTCTGGCTCTACTACACTCTCAACCTCCATTGAGAATAGGACCATAAAGGCCTTAGCGTTCACCGTGTTCTCCCATGCCTCATGACTCAAAAGTTTCGAAACTTCGGACATCGACGCACCAAAGATCAATGTCTTCTCTCTGCAATACAACAGCACATAGTTGGCAGCTAGCCAATACATCCCCAAGATTACATCCAATTGAGAAAGAGGAAAACAAATTAAGTCCACCTCAAACTCTCTACCATGCACCATTATCGAACATCCCAGACACACCCATGACGTTACAACCGGTTTACCCGTCGAGATAGTCACCACAATGTTATATGACAATTCAGTCACGTATAAATTTAGACTCTTCACACAATCCACGGATACAAAAGAGTGCATAGCACCCGAATCAAACAACACATCCAACAATCGACCCTTAATAATGCATTTACCTCTGATCAGTTCCTCAGATTGTAAAGCCTCTGCCTTACTCATGGCAAATACCCTTCCAAGGATGCTCGGCTTCGGTCCCGTGCTTAGCCTTGTGCTTCCTCTTGATTCGGATCTTTGAGCTATACTCGAACTGCCACTCCTTTTAGCGGCCCAGCACACATTAGTAGTGTGTCTCAGCTTCCCACAGTTACTGCAATTTGTCTTTGGTTATGGGCAGTCTCTGACTATGTGTGACCCTCCACACCTGAAACATTTGATCGCCCCTTTGAAAGAGCTTGATCCTGAGCCACTCCTGCTACTCCTTTCTTGAGATTAACTCCCTCTGACTGAGAATTACTTGAGCCCGAATACGGCCCTTTCAAAAATCTAGGGGGTCTTTTATCATGACTCATGGGGCCACTCCTTCTAGCGTCAACCGTCTTGCCCTTGGAATTTGCTTTGAAGATTATGCACTTGCTTACCAAAGTAAGCAAGTCAGTCAGCTAGAAAACACTAACAGCAGCTCAAATTTCTGGCCTCAACCCGTGCTCAAACTGAGCACATAAGTCCTCATCTCCATCCTCATGCTAATAATAAGGGCAGTACTTCATCAGCTCTTGGAACTTTGCTGCATACTCCCCCACTGTTATACTTCCTTGCTTCAGCTCAAGGAATTTACAGGCCTTCTGCTTCTTCCGATCCTGAGGAAAGTAATTTCCCAGGAAGCTCGCCTTGAATGCCTCCTATTGAACATAGCAACCCTCATGTGGCAATGTCTGACTGGCAAACCTCCACCAGTCTTCAGCCTCCCCACATAGCATATATGTTACATAGTTCACTTTGTGCTCTTCCTGACATCCCATAGCATTGAAGATTTTCTCCACATCAGCCAACCACCTTTGTGCTCCTTCGAGGTCAAACCCTCCTTTAAACTTAAGAGGATTGTGCCTAGTGAAGGCAGACAACCCTCGATATTTAGCAGGCTTTACATCCTAGTTATGCACCAGGGCCTCTAGAACTTAGGTCATCCGCTCTAGAAGGTCATTGGTAACTCCAGCTCCTTTACCTCTACCGACCATCCTAAACTTAGCTAGCAAACAACATAAGAAACCACACTTTAACTTGTCAGATCAAAATCAACATTCATAATTCAGGTAATCAAAACACATCAACACACAACTTGGATGCTTCAGTCCAATAACCTAATCCGGTTTGGATGAACTGCTCTGATACTAAAATTGTAACACCTTAACTTTAATAAATAATTTTTGTAAAATGAGAATAATAAAAGTTTTCATTTTAACAATTCCCAACATACGGTTTCATCAAAGTGTTTCAAAATAAGAAGGGTTTACAAATTTATATCAAATAACTGCTACAGGACTAATTTAATTACATCATATTTTCAAAATAAATCTAAGCCCTATAGCAGTATCATCCATTCCTTCATTGAGACTGATACTTATCGTCTTGTTCACCTGAAAAATAAATGTAAGGTTGAATACTCTACACTATTACACACAAGTACAGAGACTCACCTTCACATATCATACACAATCATTTCCCAATTCAAGTCATGCATCAATTAACACCTTTATTACTTTTTAACATTCATATAAATTTACATACAAGTGCGCTCACTGCACCATTAAATAATCCACACACACTTGCGCACATTGCATGTAGCCATTCTCACTATGGCACTGTGATCACAGTTTCACACCATGGATGGTTGCCGGTTAGCCCTCGCCTCACAGATACAACGTGTGCGATCACGAGTCCCTCGGCAAAGGTGTTAATCAAAAGCTGAGTCAGGAGGATAGTGTGTAGTCTGTGGTGCACCCACACCTACTGTTGGTGTCAGCACCACCCTTTCTTCCCTAAGGTATTTCTATCGCCCCCATTTTTCACATCCAGTGTATCTCTAAACCATTCATAGCATATTCACAATCGCATTTACATGTCATTCACACACATTTTCAGCCACATTCTTAATTACATCACAACATTTATATTCACACATGGCACGTATACCCATTTTCATTCCTATGATACTTAATATTAAATCCCATCACAACCAAATTGCTACATCACACACATTATATTCAATATCCATGACAATCAAGTCAATCCCATTAAAACATACATCTTCCTACATTTCAATCATCCATATTACATCACACAACAAAGTAAAGGAGTCCAAGCATAAAATGAGATAGGGTAGAGTCCTCCTTTACCTCAAATCGAAAATCCAACATAAGATAATGGTAGAAAATGGTCTCCACACAGATTTCATCCCTAAAACACATGGAAAACTCCATGAGAACCTAAGAGATCAAGAAGAGAAATGAAAAACTAAAACCCTAACCATTAAAACTTACCTCGAAACGCTCCAAACTTGCTTTCAACCTTCAATCTTACTCCCAAAAAGCTTTAGGGGCAATTTAATTGGTGAAATAGGGTTTGGAATTGAGAGAATCGTGGAAGAAAGGAAGGGAAATGTAAAATGACTTAATCCCTCAAACCCAAACCCTTTAAATACCTCTATGATTGCGACACTCTCGCTACAGCGAGATATGCTCGCTGCAGTGAGGGAACCTCGCTGCAGCGACACCTTCTCTCACTACATCAAAAATCTTAGAGGAAACTGCACTCTGGTTTCTAAAGAATCTCGCTACACCGAGACTATACACAGAAATGTACCCTCCACTGTCATCCTCTTGTTGCAACGAGGGAACTCTCGCTATAGCGAGAAAGCAACAGTTTCACCCCTCTCTCCTACTGCTTTCTCGTTACAGCGAGAACAGCACTGTTTCATGCTCTTCGTGCAGGGCTTTCTCGCTGTAGCGAGAATACCCTGCAACACCCACACTTAGTCTGTATATACAAATATATATATATATATATATATATATATATATATTCAATCAATTCCAGCCTAATCACAAACCACATTATAATTCAACCACACTATACGAACCTCTTCACAATTATACTCACACATTCATACATATTCACATCATCGTATACATAAATCAAACATACGAACGCATGAATATTCCACATATACCCTTATATTAATATATCAAAATATTATTACAAAAAGCCAGAGGCATTACATAGTCTACCTAATCAACATAGATTTGAATTCTAAAAAATATTCAATTAGTCTTTTATTAACCTTATTCATGTAAATTAATCGAGAAAATCAATTAATAGAATAAAACATATAGTTAAAATTTTGGACGTTACACATCCTATATTTTGAAATACTGTATTCGAAGACTGTATTTGAATCCATTTGAAATGAAATTTTTATTATCTCCTCTAAATTGCGAAAAATAATTTATCCAAAAATGATTTTCTTGAAATTAATTAAGGTGTTACAGAACATAGAGAAGTGTAAAGGTGAAACCATATTCCCTAGATTTTTTTCGATTAAGTTTATTGTTAGAGACTGCTCTTTTTAATTTCTTTTTATTAGTTTTATATTTAAACCCTGTTTTATTTAATTCTACATCCTTTAAAGGTCAAACAATTAAAGGATAAGGACTAATCAACAAATACAATATGGTTTAGCATTACAGTGTGATATATATTAACATATCCAAGACCATGCTTCAACAAGTCTAACAACAAAGCATGCATATTCAGTGCATTTGAAGAATAAGGCAGCATGTATATATCATGATGACTGATGTCATTTTGGATTGAATAGGAACAATTTATATTATAGAAGCTATTAATGAATCTAATCTATTTGTAATAACAATCGTGCATGTAGATGTAACGCATTGGATAAATCAGCAACGTACAAAAATCATCATGACTGAGACCATTTGCAGTAAATAAAAATAATCTTGATATTATAGAAGCTATTTTCCATTTATACTATTTGTAATGACAACTGAGCATGCAGATGTAATGCATTAGAAGAATAAACAACATACTCAAATCATCATGTTTAATTGTTTTGGATTGAATACGAACAATCTCTCAATTATACAAGCTATTGCCATTTTATACTATTTTTAATAAGTTATATATAGCATATTGCATATTCATTTTAGCAAATCCAAACCTAATTTTTCATATAAAAATTTGTTTATTGCATATTAGGTACAAATATTATTGCCACTAAAATATTTAGTGATCAAATTCAAAATTTTATCAGCAATAATAAAAGGTAGTAAATGAATAGAAAAATAAGTTTCAAAATTAATTTCAATGACCATTTAAATTGTTATTAACATTTGTCATATAAGTTAATATTTTTAGTTACTATAAATTATGTATTTGCCAACATTCTTTATAATAATCAGTAAAACTTATATTGATAATGGATGCAACTGCCAATAATTTTTTGATAAAAAAATTTTAATTGATATTTTTATTACTACTAAAAATTATAACAATTGTCATTACAAGATATTTTTGTTTTAGTTAAAGAGTCTTTATAATCTAAAATTGACATTATCACTTTGAATTGAAGAAAACTAGACATGTCAAAATAGATTGTCTAAATTTCAAAGAGAAAAAGAAAAACTTAAAAAAGGAGGGTTGAATGTCTATACGGGAGGAGTTTGACATGAACAAAACAGAAAGTGATGATGAGCAATTTGAAAAGGCTTATATGTCTCATGATGAACTCAAGTGATTCAATTAGTCAAGAAGATGAAACATAATAACAATAACAATAAACTAACTTGCTTGCTATGTCAAGTAGAAGTAACATAATAAACTAACTTAGAAATATTTGTTAGAGGGACTATTATTAAAAGATAAGAAATCTCACATTCAAAATTTTTTAAATAAAACTAGTTCATCATATTTTTTCTATAAATATTCTAGGCACAATATAACCCAATGTAGCAAAAAAAAAGAACAAATTAAGATCAATCAAATCCTTGACAACTAGCCCTAAAAGGACTGAAAAGGATATTTATGCCTAAATCTAAAATCATTCCATTTGTAGGATTCAAAATAAAAGTTCAAGCAAGTAGTACCAAAATAATAAATGTTAGAAATATTATGGGAAGGTGACTATGTTTCTAGAACTAAGACCATATAAAGGTCACCTTTGAAGGAAACTAGCATTGTATAGTTACTATAACATGTAAGGAGAAGGTAAGGGGAGTTGATCTCAAACCTTAACTCCTATTTACATGTTTTTAGTTTAAAAACTCAAAATTTTCCTATTTTAGATAGTAGGGCTCTAATATTTTCCTAAAACTCCTATGTTGAAAATGGACTCTGGGCATGAAAACCTATGATTAGTTTTTGGAACTACCCAAACAAAATTTCATAGTAAAAGTCATGAATAAAACATATTTTAAGAAGTTTGTACGATTTTACTATCGATCATTATGCATGTACAGTTAATATTATAAATTCTTATTTTGAAAAATATATGTTCTATGAGTAATGCTAAATTTTAGGATAGAAGATTTTATTTAAGACCAAGACAATGTGATATCTGACAATACATTTCTAAATTGTACGATTAGTTTGAATCCAAAGGTGTTTAACCTTCGGCACATTATATTGATTTGTATAATGTGAAATGAATTGTATATGATAGAAAGACTATTGGTGTGTGATTATGTATTCTCTTTTATTTTTCAAATATTAGTTGAGATTATGGTTGTTTGTTTAAAGTATTTGAATGACGTAGTATGGTGAAATTGTATTATGATGAGAAAGAAAAAAAGTACAAATTTATACTATCATAAGAAAATGTGTGTCATGAAAAACTGACTAAAATGTGTATAAATAGTTACAAAAATACAATGGAAGTATAGAATATGGAGCTGATTGTGGAAGTCTGGCAGAAATGTAGGGTGGTGAACGACATTCTTTTGTGTCTACACAATCTATTGAGTGCGAATGCATCACATGACCTTACACTCGTTTCCTGACTAACACTCATGACTATACTTTTGCTAAGAGACCTTTTATTGTATAAGTTATATCTAAGTGCATGGGCTAACCAACGACTATCTACACTTATGGAAGACCTCAAAAGATTGCAGGAGTAATAATTATGAAATTGTGAGATGTGATTATAATACGTGAGTCATAATAGATTGATTTGTGTGATTATAATACAATTTATGTAATACCTCGATGGGTGTAGATACAATACATGTATTGTAATACATCAATTAATATGATTATAATGCACATATTATGACATGTTGATCCATGTAAGAATATATGAAATGACATAGTCTTAGTGTATATTTTGAAATATTAATGATGTGCTTGTTATGATGGTTGATCTGCTGTAAGTTTATTAATATAATATACAAACTAGTATTATTTTTATGTATTGTATTTTAGAATGTTTATGTATTACTATTTTATTCATAAAATAATGGATTTAGTGTGTCGATTAATACTTACCCTTACAACCATATTTTAAGAACTAAAATGAAGAATGATTCATTCTATGATGATATTCTCAGTAGTGTTGTAAGAAAGAATCTGTTCTTCTAGGATTTAAGTTGTATTAAGGTTGTAATAATTTTGATTAAGTCTTAGTTAGAAATTGGATTTTGGCATGTAAATAATTTTTTAGGTCAAATTTAGACACTTAAAAAGGTTGATAAAGTTTACTATAAATAATGATTTGAATTATATTTGTAATATTTAGTAGTTAATTCCCTAAATCTTATTTTTAATGTTAAAAATTTAAATTGTGAAAATATATTTCTGTGATGAATGAGATTTTTCTATGAAGTTTTAAGATCTTGATAACTTCTATTATTTTAAGATTTAAATCAAAATGAACATTTCCTAATTCATCTAAAATGTTACCTATTTTAATTAAGTTTTATCAAAATTTATGAATAAAAAGAATAGGAATGTCATAGCTTCCAGTATAAATTTAATTATTAAAGTACAATTTATCATTTGTTATTTCTAATGTTTTTGTAAAGTTTCGTGAAAGGATTTATTTACAAGAAAGTTTTAATTTCATCACATTTTCATACCACTTGTTTTAAGATAAATTCACTTAATTTTTTTTATTTTGTCATAATTTATTATACAAATTGAATATGAAATTGGGGATGTTACCACAATTTCATCACACATATACCATAATTGGTGTGTAAAAACTGATCACTGGGCAAGTGTACCCGTTGTCGAAGTAATATTATTAAAATTAAAATTAAAATACCAAGTGTCGTATCCACAGAGACTGTTATTAAAAAACTTTTCCTTAATTGCGTAATTGTTAATAAATATGAGAAATAAACCTTGTTGATGAAATTGCTAAAAGTAAAAGAATAATAAATTAAAAGGAACAGATATTCTAGTGAAAATAAATTATAAAAAATTATGACTAAAGGTATTCAATGTAAAAAGGCAAGTATCTAGACTGTAAATCCCCCTAAGTGTCCAAATAACTGAAATTCTTCTTCAACTACTTAGTTCCAAACCCTTATCGCTGCAGGAAATTCCAAATTAAATCAATACCTTTCTCAAGGATAATGATTCCTAACCCTTAGTTGATTAATCGGAATCTCTTCCTTAATTAATACCCCTAGGTTGCATTAAGTTCATTATGAATTCCATAATTAGGGTTAATCCTAATACAGAAAACTCACGTCTTTCTATCTCTAGAAATACATTCAAGTTTTTTTAATTGAGCAATGTTAATTTCATGCAGGAATTTTACTCAAATTCAAACAAGAAAACAAGATAGAGAAAATTGATACTACTCAATTAAACCGAAGAGAAAAGAACATGAAATAGCATTAGAAGAATTCCAGAAAATTTAGTCAATTAGGATTCATTACATCTAGATACTCAAAAGAAAATTAGAACCTAAACATCTTTAAATTAAAATTACAAAAGAGATAAAATAAAATGCTTAATCTCATCCTCTTGCCGTCTCTGAGTCTTTCATCTCCAAAAACCGCCTCCCCCCTAGGTTTGAGTTCAGTTCTCCTTTTATAGAAATTATCCTAGGGTTAATTTTCTCGCAAAAGTTAAATTTCTGACGCACGTAAAAGTACACGCCCAAGTACACGGCCATGTACTTGGCCGTGTACATCTCTGTTTTCTAATAGACGCCTTTCAAAGCTTTCCATAAAAGTACACGCTCATGTACACGGCCATGTATCTGGCCGTGTACATCTCTGGTCTTGATGATACACTTCAATTGACGCGACCAGTAAGATACACGCTCATATACACGGGCATGTACTTGCCCGTGTATATCTCTGGTTTCTTTTTCTTCAATTCTTGACATCTTTAAGGCTTTCACTTCTTGATCCTTTTTCCTGAAATATGAATAAAATAAAATTAATAATAGTAAATTTTCTCAATGAATAGCTTAAAACTCTCAATTATCATTCATGAATTACAATGTAGGATCAAGTATAGAAAGCATTTATCAATAATCATACAATGTAATACATTATCTAAATACATTCACAAAATTTCCATCTGGATATTCTTTGGATTTTTTTACAAAATCAATCATTCCTCTTGGGATCCTTTGAGTTCTTCCATAGATATGGATAGTCATCAGTTAGCTGTCGCAACACAAATGCAACGTGTGCAAGCTTAGCCCCTTAGTAAAAGCATGGTCAGGAGTATGAGTCAGGAAATAAGTGTGTAGTTTGTTATGCTTTCGCTTTCATTAATTTACGCAAAACTACGAATAGCATTCACTACCCTATATTTTCTCCAAGTTTTTTAAATCAGCTCCATCTTCCATACTTCTAATGTATCTCTTTAACTATTAACACTAGTTCCTTTCATTATCATATTGACTGATCACACACATTTTTACTCCCTTTTATTTCTCATCATTCAATCTTATCAAAGGTCAGACACCTCCAAACTTAGCTCAAATTATATATTTATTGGTACAATCTAGTCATTCAAAGAACAATGAAACATGCATCATCAAGTTCATTAGCATTAGCAAACAGCCAAAAATCTCATTTTTAACATATATTTCATAAATAAATAAGCATATAATCACACTAACATGAGTAAAAAGTGTATACAACATTTTAATGATGAGATAGAACTCTCCTTACTTCAAATAGGTGATTCGCAAAAGGTTTTGTTGAAGATATTATTTGAAAGTCGAATATCTTCCTAAGTGTTACAAAGTGGAGTAACTTTTGAGAAGAAAGAAAATGATGAAATAGAAGTGAGATTAGAAGATTAAGCTCTAAGAAACTTACTTGGAATCAAGTGGAAAAGACGTCCAAACTCAGATGTGAGAGGGGTTTGGAGTTCTCAATTTGATTGAGCTATGGAAGAGAAGTGAGATATCAAATGGTGAAATGAGAAATGGTTGCTTGGCTTATAATCCAAGTTTTGAAATATTGAAGTTACTTATATACCCTTTTTACTCACGGCTTTTCGCTTGAGCAAGCGTATTCTTCCTTAAGCAAGACCATTTTCGCCTGAGCAAGACAACCAGACATAGATTTCTACATATTTGTTGATAATCTCACCTGAGCAAGATGCTTTCTCGCCTGAGCGAGATCACTCTTGCTTGAGCGAGATAGGCTTGCCTAAGCGCAACTTGATAATCTAGAGAACTCTCATTATGTCACCTTTCCTTGCCTGAGCAAAGAACTCCTCGTCTGAGTGAGATGACAGTTAAGAAATCTTTATCCATGCAAGAATGCTCCAAAGCCGCTCCTTTTAGATCAATCGATTTTGTTTGAGCGAGACACATCTTGCTTTAGCGAGATTACTACGATTTTAAAAAATAACACTCTTTCATTTTGAAAAACAATTGAAATAAAATTAGTGTTACATATATTACTAAAACTTGTTATAATGATTAACTTATAAGTTGGTGTGTAGACAATTATATTTGCATTGGACTTGGATCTCTACTTCCTTCTTCATAACATTGACTTTTGACTGTTGTTCAAAATTATTTTAACTATTGTTCTAATATCTTAATTTAACAAGTTCAAAAGGATGAACATAAAGATGTTTTAATTACAACTACCACTTATTTATTTATATATTACTACAAATATATGTTTCTATAATTTGAAATTTTATTGGTTTTTATGCAATGTCCTTGCCAAATTAGAATTATAGATTGTGTACATTATGTCTTGAAATAGTTGAAAAAAATACTTACAATTAAAGAATGTTTGATCGCAAATATAGTAAGTCACATATTTAATATCCATTATGCTTAAATATTCTTGTGAACTAATACATATTTATTTTGTTTTTGCTATGCAATACGTTACTTTTCTAACTTTTTGTTTTTACTATGCAATACGTTACCTTTCTAACTTGAAAGACTAACATTATAATGCATAATAGTTAAATGAAGTAAAAAAGAGTTAACACTGTATTTTTGGAATTGTCAATCGTCGATTTAGGATATTTGTAATTTGTATATAGTTGAATTAGAATATGTAATTTAAATTTATTTTGATATTTATTAATATCAAGATAGTTTTGTTAAGCTCTTAATTTTTGTTTATGAATTTGAATATATAATTAATTTTTTTTGTATTTAGTTGTTGTATATCATAAGGTGCTATAAAATTGAAATTTGAGCAAATTAAAAATATAAAATATTATTAAAAAAATAAAAAATTTCTTAGCTATTATGTTAAAAGCAATGAAAAAAATAATTTTTGTAGTGAATCTTTTATAAATCCACTAAGAAAAAAATTATTCTTATTAGTTCTTTATTATAAACTATTAAGAAAATTTTAAATAAAAAACAAATAAATAAATAAAATATTATTTTGTTAGAAATAGTGATATCTTAGTAAGTTGATACAAACTTACTATCCAATCCTACTAAATGTTTATATGTTTCTTCTAAGAATTCTTAGTAAGATCGTATATGATTGCTAAGAGTAGGACTAAGCTTAAAAAACTAAAAATTGTTACAACCTAATTATATAAAATTATACACCAATTTTATCTGAATGAACTATTAGGTCGATCAAGTTTTGAGTTATGCACATTTCAGGTTAGGCAGGTAAGTTAATAATTTTAATTAAATAAAATAAACATTTAATTAATTTATTTTGTAAAGACTTAGTTATATTTTTGGTCTCTATAAAAGTAGCATTCTTTATAATAAGTCCTTAAAAATATTGTTAGGATTTAATCATTGACCTTTTTAAAATGTATAGATTTAGTCTTTACTATTAACTCTTCTCTATTAAGTGATGAGATAGATAATGAAAATTTGGTTCATAACTGCACATGAGAGTCTCTAATACATGACACAAGTTAGCTGGGGAAAAAAAATGCTTTAGTTGAAAAACAAGATAAGTTAGAGAAAAAGCATGTGCTAAACATATGTTCAAGTGTTGTAGGGCTTAAATAGGAAGGGATACACGTGCTCAGCACATCTTTTTCAGGCAAAGGGTTTGATTGAATGAAAGACATTCATTATGCAAGCTAGCATTTGCATCCAGATCAGAAGGTGTGTGTGGAAGCTATGAAGATTGTGCCAAAAAGTGAGAATGTGGACAACATGTCTTAGGTAACGTGTCCTTCCAAAATTCTATTTATTGTAGCATTATTGAATGTGTTGGTGGGGTAGGTAGCAAACATGACATTGTATTTTTGTTTAACTTTTTTAAATAGGTTAAAATTTATGAGTAATTTGAATGTTGCTTATCTTACATTTGTAAGGATAACTTTTAATTTGGTAATACACCATGGTGGTAAATTTTTTGATCAACCGTAGGTGACTTATATAGGAGATGTTGATGTCATGCATAATATAGACATTGACATATGGCAGATTTTGTTGATTTTGAAAAAATTAGGGTACAAAGGAGAGTATTTGATGTGGTGGAAGATGTTTGAAATATCATTTGATGATAATTTTATAGGAATAACATAGAATGATCATGCTTTAGAAATGGCTAATTATGCCTTAAAGGAAAATTGTGAAGTGCACCTATATGTAAAGCATATAGTTTCAAAACGTAATGTAATACTTGAATTGATGAATGAGGAGAATGCAATACCTGAATCATAGTGTGGGAATAATGAGAGTGAAGCATTGCCAAAGAAGAAGGGTAGAAAGAAGTCAATACCTAAACACAGAGTTTGGGTTTTTGAGACATACTTGACAGGGGATGTGGGGTGCATGGTGAGTCTAGACTTGAAGCAATGCCTGATGTAAAGGGTGGAATTTGGCCTAATAATGAGTGTGAAGCTGAAACAATGGCTAATGTAAAGGGTAGAATTGGGCAAAATGAATATGTGCCAGATTTTAGGCCTGTTGAGTGTGATGAAGGAGTTGATGATGAATTGTGTGAGGGGTTAGGGGCTAGTGAGC
The DNA here is from genome assembly GCF_003935025.1 of Abrus precatorius. Classification (NCBI taxonomy): domain Eukaryota; kingdom Viridiplantae; phylum Streptophyta; class Magnoliopsida; order Fabales; family Fabaceae; genus Abrus; species Abrus precatorius. The sequence goes on from NW_020874417.1 coordinate 13,131,396, forward strand.
ATGACATATATGAAGATTACTAGAGGAATCAATTGCATAGTGATGTTGGTTCAAACAGTGAAGTTGATGACAAACCTCAATATGAACCATTTCAATATGAAAAAATGTATAAAGACTTTGAGTTTCAACTAGGAATGAAATGTATTATGTAACACCCTCATTTTGTTAATTATTATTACTACAATTTATGTTAGTTGTTTGTGCATGTTATTTAAAATTAGGAGTGTTTAATTGATGTCAACTGCAAGATATCTCGTTATAGCGAAATGTCTCGCTGTAGCGAGACAAGTCATCCAGAATCAGACTCTCTAGAGCCCTCTCGCTGTAGCAAGAAGTGGACAAGGATGACCCAACAGCATTTTTGCTGTAGCAAGGATCTCTCGCTGTAGCTAGAATGATAGACAGCAAAGGAAGAAAACTTTCTGATTTTTTCGCTGTAGCAAGAAAGTCGCGAGTTTGAGAGATATTTAAAGAACTTTCATCCTAAAAACTTCATTTTCAACCAAATCATCTTTTCTCTCTCCATCCTCTTCGTTCTCTCCCTCTCCCTTCCTAGAGAAAACCTCCAATAACTCTAGATCTCCCTTGGATCTAAGCTTAAACACCCATTCCACTCGAATCTAAGTAAGTTTCCAAAGCTCATCCCTTGAATCTTGTTCCTATTTCTCTTTTCTCTCTTTTATAATAGTAATCTACCTTATGATGTTAGGAAGAACTCTAGTCTTTAGGTAGTGTTTTTAGTCGAGACATGGAGTTTCTCTCTAGAGCCCACAAAAAACTTAGCTATTGAGATCTATTTCCAGGTAAGGGGACTTACTCCTGCACACAAGGTTCTACCTAAATATGTTTATTAATCTTGAGAGAAGAGGGATATCTTATTTTAAAAAGTAAATTCATAAAGTTTTCTTGAAACTATATAAGTTTGAAATGGATTTTTAGTATAAAAGAGGTTTTTGATCCGTTTAAAATCTCTTGAGATGAAGTTTATCTTAAATAGTCACAAGTAAGAATGAGTTAAACAATTTTATGGATAAGTTACTATATTTTTAATATGTGTTGAATGGGAAAAGGTGAAATATGTTTAACTTTAAGCTAGAAGATTTTATTAAGACCAAGAGAATGTGATCTCCGGCAATATATTCTAGATTGCACGAATTGGGCTGAGTCCGAGGGTGTCTGACTCTCGGCATATTGTATGGAATTGTGTGATGATATTTGTCTGCCTTGTGATTATATACATAATTAAGAAGTTTATTGTTGTGTGAAAGTGATATAAAAGGTATCGTATCCTATATGTGTGAGTTGGGTTAAGTTTGAATAAGTACGAATGTTTGAGTATCTCTAAGAAAGTATGCAATTGATTATAAGAGAAAGGGAAATTGTGAAAATTGAAAAGTAATGAAAATGTATGGAGAAAAGAGAAAGGGACACTAGTACGTGTGTTACAAATATACTGATTGGTGCCATTATGATATATGCAATATAATACACCGATGGATGAGATAATAACACACATGTTGTAGTACACCGATTAGTGTATTTGCAACATATATATTAGAATAGTATAACTTGATGTGTCACTATTAAGATACTGTATGGATAGTTCAGGGATACACTGGAGGTATAAGGTCTGGAGTTGATTATGAACATATGAGATAAATCAGAGTGGTAAATACAGTTAATTGATGTGTACACGATGTAAAAATGGAATGCAATTGTAGGTCTCACACTCATTTCTTAACCAAACTTCTAACTATACCTTTGACTGGAGGGCAGTGAACGCACACATTGTATCCATGTGTGGTTTAGCTAACTAGTGACTATTCATGCTGCGTAAGTTCTTCGTAACTAAGAAGAGTGTGTTGGCAACGATTTAGGGGCCTGAGATTACCTAGAGTACTATTAATTAATGAGATGTTTAGACTTGAGATGAATAAAGTGGCACGAAGATATAGATTGAATAATGATAATTGGTTAAATGTGGAGTAATATTCATAGATAATTTTTGTTTGATTAAAATTATATGATTAAGTAAAGTGGCATTAGTTTAGACATTGAATTTGAATGGGTTGATTAAATAAGAAATGGAATACGTATCAGTAAATAAAATGATGAAAGATGTATATGAATAATTTTGTCTGGAGTATGAAATATTGCTACTCTATTACATGTTGTATTTGAAAATATTTTTGTATTATTATTTATTATTTTATAAAATAAGAATTTTAGTGGAGTGAGGGATGCTCACCCTTACAAACTTTTTCAGGTAATGAAGTGATAAAAGAGGATTGATCTATTCTAAGATCATACTTGCAAGGGGATGGTAGGAAAGGAACTACTCTATTAGGATCGATTATTTTAAAAAATGTAATTACATTAATTAAGTTTTTAATGAGAGCTTGAAGTATTTTAATAAATCTATTGTAAATGACAATTTAAAGCATATGCCTAATATTTAGTAATTAATTGTTAATATAGAAATTTTAGCTTTCCTGTAATTGTAAATTGATAATCTCAAAATTATATCCTTAATTCTATTTCGAACAAGATTTATATGTATGAAGTTTTAAAGTTTTGCTCATTTTCAGTGATTCTGATTTTACACATGAAAATCCTTTTTATTTATTTATCTTTTACTTATTTTCATCACATTATATTGATATTTCTATTTTTCTTTAGAAGAAAATTATTTGAATAAATAAAGGATGTTACAATTTCAGTGTACCAATTTAAGAATGCAATTATGGAGTAATCTATTTTGAATGGTCAATCAATTAAATTTTTGAAGAATGATGACAATAAAGGCAGGGTTAGGTGCAACAATCCATGGATATTTATTACAAAGTTGGCAACACAAGTATCTATAGGTTAAAGACCTATGTGTCAAAGCATACATGTGTAAAGATATTTGACAAGAAGAATACTAATGCAAGATGGGTGATAAAGGTTATTCTGGACGAATTAAGAAACAATAACAAAATGTCATTGAATGAAATTATAGGTGAGATAAGGAATACTTATATAGTGGTAATTTCTAAATTGACAACTTTTAATACAAAAAAAATTAACAAGGGAATCAATAAATGGTAAAGCAACTAATCAAAAGACAACAAATGGTGAAGCAAGAAATGGAATTTCTAAACGAAATTGTTTAAATCAAAAGATAATGGAAGATGTTGTGTTTGTGATGACTAATTCAAAATTGGGCAAGAGTATCAAGAGGAGAAAAAAGTCTATCTTTAGAATTGAGGGTGTTGCTTCTTAATGATGATTAGACTGGAGGGGGGAAGAACGAGCTAATATCAAATATGGATTTAGATGAAAACTTGATTCAAATTGGAGAAGCAAGTAATTGTGTTGATAGTGCAAGTACATCTATGGATGATTTGGACCTTTCCTTACTAATGATGATGATGAGTTAATATGGATAATATAGATAAATATGCTTATTTTGAAGATGATTATCCTAATTTAGGTTTGCAAAATATTTTGTAGTAGATTAATGATACTTTAGTATACTTGCAAAACATGCTAATTTGAATATATATAGTAGAAAATGTCATTTAGTGGTTTAGGATAAAATTTGTACGCCTAAGGAGAATGAATAACTTGGTTTTAAAAATATTTCTAAGTTGAATTATGCATTAAAAATATTTCTAAGTTGAATTATGCATATATGTTGAAATATTTGGAGAGTTTTTACCTTCCCTTTTAAGTTTTGGGGATCAAATTTTGAAAGCTTAATATAACTTTAAATTTTGTCATAATCTTTAATTAGGTAAGTATTAGAAAGTTCTCATGTAATTAATAATAGATATTATGTTAGTTAAAAAGAATTTTTTTTGTTTTTGGTTTTAATTGTACCCCTTTTTTGTTTGCTTAATTAAATTTTTGCTTTGACAAATTGTACTTCTTCTTTATCTTCTACATGTTCCATCCTTAAAGGAGTGAGCATGGTTATAGTTGGCTTCTAAAGAAATTAATTTATTTTAAAAAGGGCATTTAATATATTTTATATAAAAATGATATTTTTTATTTATTTTTTCTTAGTTTGTTCTAATTATTAATTATATTAAGAATGTAAATCTATTAATTTGAATTATATTTTTATGAAAGCTAATGAATCTACTAATTATTTAGCTGGTTTGATTTTTTGTAAATTGTGATTACTATATTTTAGATCAAATACCTTTCTTTTTAATTCAAAGGCTGATTTCCTGAGTCTTGAGTATCGTAAAATTATTTTCTAAGTTGTTTGTTGTGTTTTTAGACTTGTAAGTTTTGTTAAATATAAAATAAAAATATTTGTTATAATTATTATATTATTTTAATCTCCTAATTTTATTTGCTTGCTTACCTTTTTTATTTGTTTATTGATATTATAATCTTTATTGTTGTTTTATATTTTTATGAAATTAATATAATTTGATTTAAATTTATATTTTATTTTCAATAAATTATATTTTATTTTAAAATTATATAATCAATAAATAAAATTAATTATATTTTAAAATAGAAAAATGTAATCAGTATTAAAAAAATAGAATATATTTTTTTAGAAAAATGTACTCATTCCATATTTCTTTAATTCTTTTATATGATTTTAAAAAAATATTATTTAATAATATTTTAATTAGTTTAATTGTTAACAATCTTAAAAATAAAAAAACTTAATCAATTTATATAATATAAATATAAATAAAAATTTATTATTTGAAAAGTAAAGTTATTTTTTTTAATAATTTGTATGCGCATATTTTAATATTAAAATTAAAAAAACTATGTATAAATTATAATTTTTACTGTTGAAATAATTTTATTCTAAATTTTTATATTAAGATAATTATTTAACTTTTCTTTTATTATCTTTTATAAATTTTATATTTTTCATTGATATTTATTTTATATGATAAAATTATCATTTTTTTATTTTATCAAATTTAAAATTTATTTTTTAAATCTAATCTTTTAAATTTATGATTATTAAAATATATAATAATTATTTAAATTAAATTAAGTTTTTTAAAACGATAAAAATATAAAATAATTATGTCAATTTATTAAATTTTTATTATTTTAATGCGTACGTTATAAAGTTAAAGAAAAATATCTTTTAAAAGTTATTATTTAAAATAATTTTATTATATATAATTATCTGTAAATATAAAATATTATTATTATTATTATTATATATATATATATATATATATGTATGTATGTATATCCTAAAATAATGTATTGTATGTATGTTTATCCTAAAATAATGAACTAGTTAGTTAAAAAAATTGGAGGACTAAATTACACCCAATTCAGATTAAAAATATTAAAAATATATTTAAGACAATATAATAATAAATCTAGGAGTGGACGATAAACAAATAAAAAAATGATGTTAATGAATTTCATTTAGCTTGTTCATGGTGGTAACAGTAGAAAAGGACAGCGAGAAGGGAAACCTAAACTCGCGTTTTGAGCTGACCACTAACTATTACAGTGTTCCAAATCCAAATTGGAAATCCAAATTGTGAAAGAAACCCTAACGAAGAAAACTCAATCTGAAAAAAAATGAGCATTCGAAGGTTGAGTGGCGAAGAATCGCAATCACTTTACTCTCTCCTCAAAGCAGAACATCGGCCACTCCATGAGATCCTCGGCGAATTCAACTCCACCTTCTCCCCCACGCGCCATTTCACTCTCTCTTCATATCTCCTCATTCTCTTACAGGTATCCAATCCCTTACTTATACTTCAATCCCTTTCTTTAGGGTTTTCTTTTATTTTTGACCGTCCATTTAATTTCAAGATAATTAACTGGAAATGGTGTTGAAATAAAATGATGGAGTTGATTTGAGAGAATTTTTTTTTCCAATTAGGATTTTAGTGTCTGTTTTTCTTTTCTTTCCTTTTTTAAATTTTCTGCTATTTGATTGGAAATGTTGTTGAATGTTATCTAATTGAAATCTTTTCTGATCAGGACAATAAGGTGCTCAGCACCACTGAGCGGTTAATAGGTTTTGCTCTGCTAGTTGAGGCTTATTCATCCCAGAAACCTGCTTCAAATCCCTTTATAAACTTTATTGTTAATGTAAGCACTTTTTATCGTTGTTGCTGTATCTTTTCGTTTAATTACTACATGGGTTTTCAAATTTTTCGAAATTAGAAGTTAGAACCAGATTTTAAATTATAGGCTATAGGGAAGAAGAAAAAGTACAAATACAATGCAAGGGAAGGATATGACTTCTTAACCAATACATGACGGCGAACATAAGAAAGATGGGAAGAGATGTTAAATAAGGCTTTTTCTTCGGAAGTCTGTATGAGACTGTAAATGGCTAAACATAATGGGAAAAACTGCTCATTAGAAATGCGTCTATACTGCAGTGCATTTTTGCCAGCCAATCCTCTTCCCCTCTTTGTACTTCATATATAAATAAATAAAAAGTTTATGGCTGAAATCTTGTACAAATGGAAAGCTAACATTCTTTATGCAGAGTGAATCAAGTGATTGCCACCGTTTCCTGTTTCTCAAATATGAAATCCTACCAAATTAGAACAAACTATATTTCATCTACATTAGAAATGAGTTATTTACAAATATGCAATCTAAAGTGTATAAATTGAACTTGCAAACTCATCCTTAAACTTGAGTTTATGCAAGTTGAATTTGAACCATGTTTACCATAAATCTACCAGATAGTGAGTTTATTGTGAGTTAACACAGTTGTGACTTTGAAAAATATTTATGATTTAAAATTCTAATTTGACAACCATGTGAGTAAGAAAAGTGGAGGGAATGGAAGATGGTCCAATTAGAGGGTAGAAGGACTAATTTAGAAAACATTGGATAAACCATTGAAAAGAAAACTTGCACAACTGGTATTATTGAAATTTGGATATTGACAGTGCTAAGTAGTTAGTTGGTTCAGCCAACCCTGCCTGCTGAATATGTTAAGTGACTGCTGTTGTAGGCTTTTCTTTATCCAATTGCCTTTCAGAACAGTGGGAAAGGCTAATGAAAATCTGAGCTGAAACAATTATGAAAGGTTATTGATAAGCAAGTAGTATCATAACGTTTTGTATCTCTATACTACTAAGTTATGTTGTGCTGTTTCCCCCCTCTACAATTATTTGTTATTATATTATAAGACTGTTTAGGATAAAGATAATATCTTGGTTACAGGCTTCCTGTCAGGAAGGGTCAGAAAAAGTTGAAAGGGCATTTATTCTGCAGCTACTAGGTGTTGGTAGCTCCAACAGTGGCAAAGAGGTTATATTCTGTTTTATTGTCTAACACCAGTGATATATTATACATTGTTATCTCTTTATTTATCCTCCATAGTGATGTTGCTTTGTGTTCAACATAACTTTTATATAGTTAAATTTCATTTCTTGTTATCTATTAGCTACAATTTTGTTGCACTCATAGTCTGGGAAGAGAGATTTATAGATCTTGTTTTGAGGAATGTCAAGTTTTTATATGTGATACTGTTATTTACCCTGCAATAACCACGCTTAATCAAGTGTGGAAAAGGCAGAGCAAGATTTTACAGAATCGTGCTCTGTTTTCTTCTAATTTGGATGTATTTAGTTGGAAAGTAGAAATTTTAATCAGAAGATGTATGATACAGGAAATCATTTTCTTAAAGGGGTCTATTATTTGACCTGTTGCTGGCTCAGATTATAAGAGATTGCTGATTTGATTTCTCTAATAATTTTTCCTTTCAGCTTGTTTCCCTTTGCTCTCATTTTTGTTTGTTGGGTGTTATTATTCTCCTTCCACGTGGCCTTTGCCTTATTCTCTCCTAGAAAGTTCCTTGACATAATCAATCCTCTTATTGGTCCTTATATTTTGTTAATGGAATGTTGTTTGTAGGCCAAACATGTTTCTGACATTTTCAGAATCTCATCATCATTAGATTCTGTCACATATTTCACCTTCAACTTGAATCTACATATTTACTCTTGGTCTTCTTTATCTATTTCCTTATATGTTTATCTTCATTGTTTTGTAATTTCTGAGGTGCTTTTCTTCTGCTGGATGTTTGCAGTTTCTTAAACTGTCTGCATCAGATTATGTGAAAGGATTTGATCAGTCCTTGCATGTAAGTTACTTATAGTTATAGATGTGGAAAGTACTCATTCATAATATATCCAAGATTGTTCTTCCTTAATGTCTAACTTATCTGAGATGCATCCCTGTGTTTTCAGATATCTCAGGATAGTCCTTCACGTCCTTTAGTTTTCTATACTTATTATCCTCTCTGATTACAGGAGTTTCCTCCACTAGATCAATTGAAGCAGCAGTTTTCAGATAAGGTTCATCTAGAATCATATCATTGCTTATTTAAAGATGGTTCTGTTAAAAATGTTGTCCCAGACCCAGATGTTCCCCCAAGTTGTGATGCAGATTCACCAGAGTATGGCCCTATGCAGTGGATTAATTATTTTATAAAAAGGCTTTCTATGAAATTTTAATTTTTTTCCCCATTAATAGTTTTTTGCCATAGTGATCGTAGAATGACAATTAAAAGTTCATATATTTAAAGGTTTGATTTGCAATCTGGAGCAAAATCTAAACTTGGTGCCGGAGATAAAGATGAGGCAGTAGCTGGTTTATTGTCTAATATTTCACTGGAAGGATTAAGTCCTCACTGGATCAGACCCCTTCCACCAAGGCTGCCGATACTTGATGGGGAGGTATTTCATATTTGTACCTGCACTTTTTGCTTCTTGAGGCTTAATTATTCAAAACTATTTATTCTGGGAAACCCTTTTCAGCTAGTTTGGCTCAACCCTGATGACAATCATGAACTTATGTGGGACTATGGTATGTGCGTTGATACCAGCAGAGGAGCTGCAGTGAAGGACCTAATTGCAAAAGCTCTGAAGGGTGCCCTTGCACCTGCACAGCAAGAGGTGATTATTATTATTATTATTATTATTACTACTACTACTTGATAGAAGAATTAAACATCACAGGAGGATGCCCGGTCTCTATGCATCTCTATGAAGGATAAGTGGATAACCCTTGAACATATTGTTTGCTTTAATGTTGGAATGGAAGGAGGTTGTAGGATCATAACATGAATCTTAATTTCCAACTTAAATGCACAATCACATTTCACATTTTTTGACAACACATAGGTAACATAAGAAAAATGCATAACAGAAACTGGTTACTAAAACTCAATTATCCAACAATAGAACATGTATCAACAAGCTAACAGAGAACTGGAGAAGAAAGAGAAGCAGCAAAGGTCAACTGAGAGGGAACAAAGAGCAACAAAGCACACAGCAACTCAAAGTACCCCATAGTCTGGAGAACATAGCACACAACAACAGGGAAGAGATATGGAAGAGAGGGTCCTGTCAGTTAGTGTAGAAAGGGAGGTGAACCAGAGTCGAAGGGTTTCTCGAGTGCTGAGAAGGAGTTGTGCAGCATTTGTCCGCCCCAAATGGAAAAATATTTTTTTTAACAGGGGTGCGACCTGGCCTGGCACATTTTTGGAGCACCATTCTGATGATTCAGCACTTTGGTATTTCAATCTAGAGTGATCCACCCAGGGAAGCTACTCAGAATGGTGAATGATTCACTGGGGACCAAAAACAAACATTGAATTGTGCTATCTAATTTGTTGGTGTGATTTTCTCAATGTTGCTTTATGCTAAATAAAAGCCCAATTCTTAGTCTTATCTCAAATGATTTGTTCAATCAATGAAACATCTTAAAATATGAGTGTTACAATAACCAAATGAACCAAATAATAGTGCACCATGCAGATTGCACAGTGCAAATGTAGCCTCTTTACCATGACCAAAACCGTTAAAGCTAGTTAAATTTTTGTTTTAAGAGACAGCAGCATAACAGTGTGGTGAGTTGGGACAGATGAGGAACTAATTATGAATAAGTTCGACACCATGACATACATATCAAGGGAAAGAAGGTTGTAAGTCATCCAAACCTGCAGTTCCTTCTTTTAGGTTGGACTATATAAGGAAGGCTAAAAACTGACAGGAAGACTCTTCTTTCAGTAATAGCATAGATGATCTGCTGTATAGATTCCTTTTTAGTTAATACAAATTGCATAACGTTGCAGTATGAAAAGTGATAGCTATACCTTAGTTCTTATTTTATAAATTTTACTGAAGAATATAATGTGTGTGATTCTCTTTTAATCCAGCAAGTCCTGTATGAGCTGGCAAATGATTCAAAGCTTGTGTATCACTGTGGATTGACACCAAGAAAGCTGCCAGTACGTGTTTTTGTAATCTTTTTGATGGATCATTGACCATGTTGGGTCTTGATGTTTCATTCTCATTTTTTTTTATCAGGAACTGGTAGAAAACAATCCCCTTATTGCAGTTGATGTTCTCACTAAGTTGATAAATTCTCAGGAAATAGCAGAGTATGCATTTTACCTCTTTTATATTTTTCTGTCATTTAGCATATAAATTACTCAATTGCTGTTATTTTCTTTATTTCTATTTGCTTATTTATGGATACAGATACTTTACAGTACTTGTCAACATGGACATGAGTCTACATTCAATGGAAGTTGTGAACAGGCTTACAACAGCAGTTGAACTCCCGTCAGAATTCATTCATCTGTACATAAATAATTGTATAACATCCTGCGTGAACATCAAGGTACTTTACCTTTTTTTGCCACAAGCTTTTATTTTCTTATAAACAAGTGTTTTTCACCAAAAGATTATGCTTCTGTATTAATAGTTACTGCTGTCCCATTACATATACTGTAGATAAATTCATATACTGTGTGATATTTCATTCATGTATGGAGGTGGCATGGTAAACATAAAGACAATAAGATTATTTGATCTAATGACCAAAAAGAAAAAGATTATTTGATCTTAAGGGAGGGTGTTATCTCTGAAATTTGACTACAATGACCAATAATCTTGCGGAATCATAAAGTGCTTTCTAAATAGCACTTTGACTTCACTACAACATTCTTTGATGCAAATCACTGCAACATTCTTTGCACTGGATGGTAATGTGTCCATGTGAATGCATGATGCATACATGCACATACATTTGCGCTTATAGGTGTAATTGTGCCTTTATCTAATAACCTGCATATGTATGCTAGAGTACCATCTTTTTCCACAAATCCAAAAAGTCATTCCAAGGCAATGATTGCAATAATGGATATTAATTTGGTTGTTGGATTTTATATCCATGTTACTATTGGGGATTAAATGATGCCAATAATGGTCCAAACTCCACAAAAACAAGTTATATTTTACATTATCTGACACTTTTAGGTTTTAAGTGCTTTACCTAGACATGGCATCTTATTCTCTTTTTTATAACATATACCAGATCCTTTGTTAAGATGTTTTGAGAGCTCTACCTTGTTTTCATATGGCACTTGAAAAGCTGGACCTGTGTGGAGGTTTATATCACCTGGTAAAAGTTGCCAGTGTATATTTTCTGTTTGAACATAGCTCATTGCTGATGTTTTTCTACTGCTAAGGTTTATGGTTGCTTTACGTATGCTCTTAAACTTTGGCTTGTGCCTAAGGCCTAATTCAACTCCAGAAGTTAGCTTGTAAGGAAATAATTGCCTTAGCTTTTATAACCTTAACTTTGGTCATATCTGTAGCTGATGTGAGGTCTCAATACACACCTCACACTCAAGATTGACATCTGAATTGTGAAAATTATGACTGAATTTTTTTCATTGCACCAGAAAAGTTACGGCCATGTAAATTGCACTAAGAAAATCTGTAGGGACAGGATTTTCTTTTTGTAGTTAAGGGTGACCCAATATTAGATTTACAATAAGCTCTGACTGACACCATCATAAATTTGGGCTTGGGCCTAATTCAATATCAAAAGCTAGTTTGTAAGAGAGAATTGCCTTAGCCATTATAAGCTCTATATTGGTCATATCTGTAATCTATGTAGGATCTCAACACATACATATATGTGTGTGTGCATGTGCATATATCCATACAAATAATATGGCTATAGAAAAATGTAAATTCAAAATGGTATTGGTAACTATTTCTCTCTTTGCACTTCACATGATGACTATGCTCTTTTTCATAATTAACATTTAAACTTCTACCTTTTTTTTTCAGGATAAATACATGCAGAACAGGCTTGTGAGACTTGTTTGTGTTTTTCTGCAAAGCCTAATTCGGAACAACATTATTAATGGTGAGTTTACCTAGTTTCTGCTGTAGCTTAAAAACTGTTGTATTTTTGTCTTAGTGCATCTATTACAGAAAGAGAGGAGAAGTTGCATTCATGTCCATCATTATCATTTTTATCCATTGAGGCAGACTGGTTATAATTATCATCTCATATCAAGTATTTCATTTTGTATTTGACATATTACAAGCCAGTTTAGACCTTGTTGAACTTGAATGTGTATAACTTGTATAACATAATTTTGCTGCTTGTAACGTTATTGTCTCAAAAGAATTTGGGTCACTAGAAAAGGGAAGAAAATAAGTTGAATTGTAGGTAATTGGTAAAGAGCTGGTTTTGCTCTGGACAAATTATGAGTGGTGACAAGTATGAAGGTGTGGAAATAGCATAGTGGAACGTGTTCAGAATTTGTTTGAAGTGTATAGACAATATTGTACATAAGTTCTTTGTTGAAGGCACATAATTGAAGGTTTTATGATTTTGCATTCTTTTGTGAACATACCTAGAAATATTTCTGTTAAATTACCTTTAATGCACTCCTGAATATGTAAGCTAGTATAAAATTAATTGGGTGATGAATCTCCAATGAGGTTTTGTTTGAGCTACCTGCTTATCACATTCAAATAGTACATATGGCTAACTGATGAGCCATTATTAGAAAATCGTTTTATTGGATCACAATTTGCAACTACATGTGTGTTCCCTGTGTCTGTGTTCACAGATATTTTACTATTTCAGGCAGACATTTACATGTGTGTTCCCTGTGTCTGTGTCTAGAGAGAGACTGCCGTGCAGTCTTACATTTTTCATGTTCTATATTTTGTCTTTTTACATGGATTAGTTCTTTAGAGGATTTCTTTTTCGAATCTCCTTTTTTTATAAATTCTGTTAATTGCAAAAAAAATATATTGAGAGATGGTTTTGCTTGGTGTTGGGGTGGGGGTGGGGGGGGGGGGGGTGGGAGAGGGGAGGTTGTGTTCCAACTACTAGTTCAGAATTATCGGTCTACTTATTGTGTACTTTGGCCGGCTATGGATATAATTTTGTATATTTACTTCCATATAAAAGGAGGAAAGTAAATACGGCAGCATGTTCACTGATATTTAGCAAATGACCCCAACTTGCAGTTAAAGATCTCTTCATTGAAGTTCAAGCGTTTTGCATCGAGTTTTCGCGGATTAGAGAGGCAGCTGCATTATTTAGGCTTCTCAAGTCATTGGAATGATTGTTGTTTTAGCCTGTTAAATTTTCCCCCTTCCATGCCCTAACCTTCCAAGACTTTTCTGTAGATATGTATCTACCTAGAGCTAGGTAGCGTTTTGTACTCATTTTCATTTTATGGGCAATAAAGATCATAGTTTGTTGTCACATGCGCAGTTATTCTCTTAAAGCTTTAGTGTTATTTGCTATAATTGTACCGGGCTATATTGTTAGATGTTCAAGGAGAACAGGTTCGAATAGAGAATTAACAGTGTAATTGAACATCACAACTATTCCCTTCCCGAAATTCCCCTACCGGGGTTGTCCTTGTTTCTTTTACTAAGCTAGTTGGGTCGAATATCAAATCTTCAAATGCAGATTTATATATCTTGAATTTTTGTTTTTAAAATGGAAGGATTATGACTCTCGGAAACTGCAATAGACCTTGGTCAAGTTACCCGGACACTCATTAACTACCTCAACAACTCATAAGTTGGACAAATAAATGTGTAACCCCAACTAATCTGAAGCAATGCTTCAGAAGCATCATATTCGTGATCCAGAATTTGAGGCTACGAAACTCATCCATACTACTAAACACTTAATATTTAAGCAAAAGAAATTTCAGCAATTAATGTGATGTTGGACAGAGAAAGGGAAATGAAACGGCTAGTTTAGGTGGAGCACAATAGTCGACACTTCATAATACACGCTTCACTATTTTGCTGTTTAGGTTATCGAGTCCTGACATATTCCGTGAATAGCATTAAAGTCAGTAGGTGATGGCATGGTTATTTGATTTTGACAATTTTGTAAAGAATTAAAATTGAATTTTTTAATTAAAAATGACAAAAAGGAGTGTGCAAGTAATGTTTTCTAAATAAATAAATAAATTATATTTTTAATTAATAATTTAATATAAGATATTTTTGCAATTTTTATATTTTAAGAATATTTTTATTTAAAAAATAAAGAAATTAGATTTCTAAATTTTTTTTTCATATTTTTAAATGTGATAAAGTATCGCAATGCACACTTTTAAAAGTAAGAGTTTAGATTGTATATAACCAAAAATAAAAAGGAAGTAAAATACACTTTTCCTTTATTTAATATAAAAATAGAAAAATTAATCATTTAATAGTGTAAATTTTTTAAAATATAATATAAATTTAGGATATATAAATATTTTTTATTATCATGATAAATTACTTTTTTCCTTGTAAAAGTTTAACATAGAATATGAAAAAAAAATATGCGATAGCACCAAAGATAATATTATTTAAACAAAAAACTATCATAAAATATAATATTTAATATAATTATATTTATCTTTTACTTTTCTATTTTTTAAGTTTTTATAAGTGTGTCTTTGGTGGACGCACAATAAAAGTTTATAATATCTTTTTATTAAAAAATTTAATATATTGATAACATTAACTGTTATATATATATTATACTAATAATTAATTTCTAAACTTACCGTTAGACATACATTTGAAAAAAAAAATTTATATGTATACAAACATTTTTAAAATATACCTAAAAATGGAAAAGAGACAAGTTTTTCTTCTTTGTTGAACAAAGAAGATGGAACTTTACATTAACCACGGCAAGTTGCATGAAAATAAAACGAAACAAATAAATTGAAGGCACTTTGGGAAGTACAAAAAGTTAGAAGCCCCTCAATCATGACATTAAGATATGTTCTGGAATAATTGTACAAAGAAGAATGAAAAAAAGAAAGGGCAAAAAATAACAAGGAAATTGAACCATGATCTCTCGTGTACTAGATACCTATAATAATTAAAACTGTGATGTGATTAAACCTTGATCCCTTATTTATATGATCACCACCTCATCAAATTAATAAACAGAATGAGATACTGCTAAAACCATCTAGCAACTATCCTATTGCAACAGTAGCTTTGCCATGAACATAATCACCATGACCAGCCAAAGTGAACTTCCATGTAGAATCGAGCTAGCTGATAAACCCAAAATATTAAATAACAAATAAGAGAAAGGAATTATTACACAAACAAGGTGTTATGATTAAGATTATATACTTTTATAACATGCCTACAACAATCTACAATAAATAGCTTGAAAGGTTAATTAATTTTTTAAAAAAATGTCCTGATTGCAATTTGGCTAGAATACACTGCCATGGTAAAAAAAAATTTATACTGTCCTTAAATCAATATACTATCTTTGTTACTTTTTATCTATCTATTTATTGAGAGAAAGAAGAAATTACATACACGAAAAGAATTCAATTATTTTGTTGAAATTAATTGCTAAATTTATTAATAATTTTTTTTTCGACGCTGAAACTACTCAAATAATGGAAATTTTATTAATGGAAGAATAACAATAGTTAATCTACATAGATAAATAGAAACAAATTTCCTTCTCTCTCTCGAAGAAATAAATAGGAACAAATGTTACTAAAAATTATTTAGTTTTATAATAATTGCTTTAAATGTTACATCTAGAGTAATTTCAAATTGATTGATATGGTAAAAAAATTTACATTAATATTAAATTCAAAATAAAATAAAAATTATCTTCCCAGCTGTTAGGTAGATTTATTATTGAATCCCAGTCCAGTTTCTCGAGATTTTAGTAATAACAAGTAACCACATATAACAAGTTCTAAATGAAGACCAACTTGTGCAACTAAAACTAGTTTGATGATCAAAGATAAGAACAACACCAAATGCTGAGTTAGCCATAGAGTTGTGCCTTACCCTCATTCTTACTGTCGTCATTCAATGATGGTGGTGCAGATGTAGATGAGTTGCTCATTGATATTCCAAGTTCAGAGCAACCCATGCCAAGAGAACCTTGAACACAAATTTCAAATCTCAAATAAGTAGTTATCTTCAACTAGCTACTTCGGCGCACAATGTGAAAATAGATCATAACATTTGCTTACATCTAACATCAACCTTAAAACAAATGACATTAACTATTGAGTAAGGTTTGTAATCTTACATTCTTTGAAGCAAGGGAAGGCAGTGACATTAAGGATGTTGTAATAGCCAGCATCACATTCACACTTATAGGAGAACATGGATGTCTTGTTACATGAGCCACCGCCACAATCAATCCAATGGCAAGCTACAAGAACACACCAACAAAATGTTATATATCTCAAAAAACATCAATTTGAAATATGAGATGCTTATAGCTATATCTTTCAATTACCATCAAAGATCGACTCATTGGATTTTGCTGCTTTTTCTTGAATAGGGGCAGGGGCTTTGGAGCAAGAGTAGTCCAATGTGCCTACAAATGATGTCATGCAAATCTTTCAGCATCTGAGAAAATGAAATACTTTTAAATAGTCACAAAGAAAATTATGAGCTTTTCAATATAATCATAATTCAAATCTTAATAATCTTGTGTGATTTAGACACTTCCACACAGCAGAAAATTCCACAAAATACCGTAGACTAAAGAGACACCCAGAAGCAAATGTTTTGAGCCTTGGAAAATGAACATGTATGTTAGTATAGTGCTAGCATTTCATTAAAAAATTATTTTTCCTATTATAAGGCAGTGACAAGATTAAATCAACAGAGAACGGAATAATAACTCAATTTTTAAATTGTTTTTGGGACAAATAGAGTGTTATTTTCTTACAATTGGGAACTATGCAAGGGAGAAAGGTCAAGCCATCCTCATCCTTGGAAAGAGATTGCTTCCAACCCTGATCACACTCGCATTCAAAGAAGAAAGTGCTGTTCTTAGAGGCTTTGCATGTTCCTTTTCCACATTCCACTTCTTTGCAGACATCATCTGAACTCATCTCACATGAAAACATAAAAGCAAAAGCAATTCAGAATTCCACATACAATAAAGATTACTTAAAACATTTTTATTGGAATAAATATTAATTATTAAGAATATAAAAATATAATAAATATTTTTTAATAAATTAAGAGTTAATGTTAATAAGATCGGTAATAGAAAAAACAAAACTTGTGAAGACCCTCTATCTAGTAAAGGATTTGGATCAACACATTTTTTACCCCATGCAAGAGACAAATCTATTATCTTGTATTTAAGAACAAGAGAGACCCAAATCCTTAGATGAACACACAAGAAATCTCAAGCTGGGAACGAAAATCAACAAACAGAATGAATCACAACAAAGAAATCCAACAAAAGAGATTAAAGAGGAAAGAGTTACAAACCAAAGATGGGTGAAAGAATAGGTGAGAGGAGGTCACTTGTAGCTAAAAGGGGATGAAGAAGAAGAAGTGCAACAAGAGGCACAACACTTGCAAAGGCCATTTCTAACAGTCAAAAGAGAGGAAACAAGGGTGTGATACATGGGTACTTGTTGCGTTTATATAAGTGAGACATGGACATAGGTTGAAAATGAAACAATTTTGAATATACTAAGAAATAAATGTGGAACGTGGCTACAACGGAAATGGCAGTGTGGGTCGTTGGAAGTTGAGTATTTGCCTAATCTTCATGTTCCCTCTTACCAGTTGTGATATTCCACGTAATCTCATCCATTAAGATTTTTTGGTCATGCAACCGCCCAATGTGAATATCTGAAGGATGTTTCAGCAATAAGCATGGATACACATTGCAAAAAGTCAACCCCGTTTTCTTTCCTTGTATTTTTCGTTCACTTTCTTTTCTTTTTTTTTATTTGTCGTGACATATGTAAATATATAAAAGAAAATAAATAAATATAAGCTAATACTCTCGGTCTACCATATAAGCAAAAAATAACTAAATTATATTTATCAAAAGAATTAATTAATCTTATTTAATATTCTTAATTTTATCTGTAAAATAAACTTTGTTTTTATTACATCATTCATAATATTTATTACACACAAAAAATAAGTTATTTAAAAATAATCTAACCTCTTTATTAGCATTAAATTATTTTAGTTGATGATTTAATAAGTTTTTATGCTAAATGTCAATGTCAAAAGTGAAAAATAATTTTTGGAAAGAGATTTAAATAATGGGAACTTTTTTCATGCAAAATTTTTTCTTTTCATTTTGAAAGTTTTATATAATCATTTTCATATCTTGAAAATTAAAAAAGTCATTAAAAATATTTTAAATTAATAAAAATATTTTTAAAATGATATTATTAAATAGTGTGAAATTAATTAAAATTTACTTATATGTTATGCCATCATATCTTAGTTTATAATTGAGATCAAATAGAGATTAATTAATATTCTTACAACTTTATAACTTATTATAAAACGATACCTTATTTTTGAACATTGTTAAAAAAAATATTCCAAGAGTATTTTATTAGTTAAAAAATGAATAGATAAATTGTTTTATTAAAAATATGACATGATTGAATTAAAAATTAAAAAAGGTGGAATAATAACACTATTCCAAAAGAAATCTATCTTTGATGTGTAGATATTTATTAACATTCTCCGTATAAAACAAGAATAAATGAGTTACAGTTATTAATTCCTGAATTGATTGCTAAAACCATATGTCATAGCTCATTGAGATTCTCAGAACATCTTTAAGGAAATTCAATTTGCATCCTTCGTGAATTGATGTCCGTCATTTCATCTTTGATTTTCATACCCTCTTATTAATGATGAGTGGGGAAAAAATGGGCGTCCATGACTATACTCTTGCCTAAAGACCCAAAACATGATAGACTTGATATCAACCATCCTTCATTAATGCCTTTTTCCTGGGCACAATCAAAATCGAATGACTCGCCACCAAAAAATTTTAAAAAAAAATCGAATGACCAACGAGGTATTTTAATTCTTTCATTTATTAGATAAAAAAAATGTCTCATTTTATAATTTGAAGAGTTTAAATAGTTAATTTTTTTTAGGAATCAAAGGGTCTTTAGTTTTTCTTGTACCTGTAGTAAAATGTTAAGGGTAATCGCGATCCTTAAGGAATCACTAGTGAAAAATATTTGTTAAAAATTATGGATTTATTAATAGAACTGAATTAAAGGATTTAATATTAATAATTTTTTTAAAATAAAATATACATTATCTTGAAAATACAAAATAATAATAAATATTTAATATATTCAAAAAATACAATAAAAATTTAACAAATAATAAAGTTTTATTAAAAATTATAATATTCAATATTATCAATATTATTAATTAATATTAAAAATTTATAAAAATAAAAAGAAGAGAAGTTAAATCCGTTTGTTAAAGTAAGAATATAACCGTGTTTAGATTGAATAATTATGGATTAATTAACTCACCAATGATTAATAAAAGAACACTTAAATTAAAAAATATTAAGGCATATGTGGAATTAAAGCTGGGTAATAAATGGGTCAATATCAAGGTAGTTAAATTAGGATTCAAATTATGAATCTGTAAGACCTATTTTTTGAATCTTAAATTGAATTATATAATTCATATCAATAATTTAAAACATAAAAAATATAAATATAAGAACATTTTAACATAAAGAAACATTAAAACATCTATGTATTAACATTTTAAAGTTAAATAGTATATAGCTTACAATATAACATACACTTGTAAGTAAGTTAGATCCAAATCATAATAATTACTCATATTAACAAAAAAATAATAATGACTCAAATTCAACATATAACATTTCAAAAAGATAAACAAAAAAAGACAGTAAATTATTGTAGCAAAAGTTCAAATGGATAATGTATGATCATTCATCATCCTTAAGATTTTTGTTACTTAGTTCAAATGGATAATGGTAGCATAGAAAATTGGAAGCTCTCTAATATCCTCTATAACTAAATCAAGGCAATGGGCTATAGAAGGAGACCAAATTTTATGATTATATGAAAGCATTTGATCATCTTTTCTTGTGTTAAATATTAAGGGCAAGACGTGATAGAATGAAGAGTGAAAAGAAGAGAAGCAAAGTCCACAAAACCTGCAAGATTCGCCTGAGCGAGCTATTCTCGCTTGAGTGAGAATCTCTCCTAATCAAGAAGAGAAACTCCTAGAACTGTCAAGCGCCTCTGTATGAATCTCGCTTGAGCAAGAAGTGGTTCGCTTAATTTTGCATAGTCAAACTCACTCATTTATTCCTAGTATTTAGTAAATACTCACATGAATTCTAGCATAGTTTATCCAATTTTGCATGTCAAACTGGAAGTTGAATGAGATTTTTTTTATGTTATTTTGGCTGAAATTTAAGGATGGTGAGGACTAAACAAACTACTGGAATCAACCATAGACCCAAAGCTAAGAAGCAAAAGATAGGACCAAGCAGATCTGAACCAAGTTTTGACAAAGAGAGGTTCAGGGATGTGAGAGTTGAGAGATATGAAATCATCAAACAGTGGACCTTCATTGAGGAGAGAAGAGTGCAACTTCAACCAGGGGAATACCCAGAATTTAATGATGAAATTGATTAAAGAAGATGGAGGTTAATTGCTGAACTCATGCTCAAATTCGATCCAAAAGTAGTGTGAAAGTTTTATGCCAATGCATGCCTCATTGAGTCAGGGAGAAGGCTTGAGATGAGCTCCTAGGTTAGAGGTAAATGGGTTTGTTATGATCGAGCTGCTATCAGCATATTTCTTAGGGATCCTCTAGTCCTAGGAGAAGGAGAGCTAGACACTTACCATAGAATGAAGAGGACAACCCAGGGTTTTAACAATAACATGACAACAACTCTCATATGCCTCCTCTACCACACTTATTAAAGAGCTAGGAATGGGAGACCAATTCATGCTGACCAACATCATCCCTAGTGGGCATGTTTCAGATTTGAATATGCCCAAATGTCATCTTCTATATTGCATTTTAGCTGGCTTGTCAGTAGACCTAGCTACAATTGTCTTGGAAGATATCAAATAGTTTGTTTATATAATGTCAAATTTGGACAACTCAAAGAGGGCTCTTGGATACCTTGCTTTTATTATAGTATTGTGCAGAAGCCAAGGTGTAGAGGTAAACCCCTCCAAGAGCATCTGGTCACCCATTGATAAAAGATTCATTGAGAAGAATTGTATTGCCAATGAGGCAACTGAGGCACCAGAGCATGATGTACCTCCACCATCACCTCCTCGAAATGCAGCTCAGCCACCACAGCATGAGGATGCAGCTCCATAGGACTAGCATGCACTGTATATGGCCCACTTTTAGCACTTGCATGAGCAGCAGGTTGTCAACCATAAAGGCCAGTAGTAGTTACAGTCTGACCTATACCAGATGGTCACTCACCCATAAAAGATCAGCTCTTTCAGCACCCCAGAGTAATTCGTAGCTTTGATTGCATGGCTTGGGGACAGGCCTATTCCATAGGGGGGAGCAGCTAAAGCTAGACAGTACAAAGATGCTGAGTATAGAGAAAGAAAGAAAGGATGACCAGCCTGCAGAGGGAGCTGGAGCTGATGTTGACACTGCAAATGTTCACACTATAAAGGAGGTGCAACAGATGGAGAGAGACTTGCAGCGAGTCATAGACAGAATAGTGGGAGAACTTTGATACACTACCACAGGCATTAGGTTTCATTAGTTTTATGTTTTAGTATTTTATATTTACAATTCATTTCATTGTTTGTAGCTTTCGTTTATTTACAGCTTTTTACATTTTGAGACTGATTTTGGTGTGTTGGTGTAGATCTTGGCAATTGGTTAGGATTTTGATTTTGAGCTTAAATTTTCAATTTCATTTAAATTCAAGTCGATTGCATGACTTGTGGATAATTGTTAATATTGCACAATGAATCTTATTTTGAAAAGAGAAAACAACTTTTTGGATTTATTTATTTTGAAATAGTACAGTGTGTAAATTTATTTATTTTTATAGAAAATACTATGGATGAAAGGAAATATACCCTTTACAATTTGAAACAAAATTTTTTTGTGCAATTTTCACTAAAAGGTTTTTGCGAATTTACATTTGAATTGCCAAAAATTGATGCTTGATGTTTGATTATGAGCATGAAATAATTCATTGAGAGTCTAATTTGTAAAAAGTATGGTTGAACTCAGGATGTGTTAGACAGTGCTTTGCATGATTTGGTTTTAAATTTTGTAATTGGAATAGTGAATTGACTTTATTTGGGGGATTGAGCCTTTGGTTGGTGAGTTGTATACATCCTATACAGTTAATTGAGTGTCATCACTTCTGAATTGCTACAATTATTGCTTAAATCTTTGTTCATCATCTTGTTGGCAAGTTTCTGAAATGATTAAGGCTATCTTTGTGACTCAAGCTAGGGCAAAAAAGCTAACTTTTAAATTTAATTATCACTTACACCTTATTTGAGCCTAAAAGAGATTGATGTTATTTTGAAAATTCCTTCCCAATACCTTAAAAGAAAAGCATTCTCATTCCCTTTCATTCAAAATTGTGAAAAAAACAGATAAATTTTTCAAAGGATTTAATGTATTCTAGTTAAAGCATAAACTAGTAATGTAAAAATTGTTCCTCTCCTTTGTTAAAGTGAAAATATCATTGCAAAATAAAAATGTAAAGAAGTTAGGAGAAAAAGAACAAAAGAGAAAAAGAAAGATGAAGTCTTTGAACTAGAGAAGAATGTTTTAGTTGAAGCAATAATTTGGATTGCGTGAGTTAAAGGAAAATGATGGCACATGTCTTGAGTTATTATATGCTTTCTTTATGTTTTGAATGACTTGCCGTTATCCAGAAAAACTAAGTTCCTTCTTAACCCAACCTCATTATAAACCTAAAAAGACTTTTGTGATCTTAGAGTCACTTTGATGATTATTATTATTGAGATGAAAAGCAATTATGGCTTACTTGGCAAGATGTGATTGGATGAGTGAAACACTTTCCCTTGATTGATATTTTGATGAGTGAAATTTTCCTGATCATAGTCACTGAACTATTCTTGTTACTTTCTGAAAGTGTTAAGTGTAATAGCATCTTGTTGACTGTAGTTGTAGGACACCATTGAAAATTTGTTAGGATTGCTCATGTGAAATGTTTAACCATGATAGACAAACTCAGCATACTGAATTTTGTCAATTAATTCTTTTGAAATAAAGTCTTGTTTCAATCTTTATTTTACAAAGATGTGAATACCTTACTTGGGGATAAGCAAGAGTTTAAGTTTGGAAGAGTTGATAAGTGTTATTTCATAGTAGTTTTTGGTACACATTTTGGCACTTATTTGATTTCTTTTTTACTAGTTTATACTTAAAGCTCCTTTAAATTTGATACAATCTACCATCTATACTAATTTAAGTCTAACCACTTAAATTTAATAGCTTTTTACCTTTATTTTTGTAATTATATGAAGGCATTTGATCATCTTTTCTTGTGTTAAATATTAAAGGCAAGGCGTGATAGAATAAAGAGTGAAAAGAAGAGAAGCAAAGTTCACAGTTAGTTATAAATTTGTGAATATATAGAATTTGTTAATTTTAATTTAGATTTTAAAAATTGCTTAAGTATTAACACTCCATGTGAACATGACAACCTCTTATACTATATCAAAAACTTGATACACTTGCTAAAACCCCTAACAATCATTCTAATGTTAATACTTAAACTAAGGATGTTTTGAGAATAATATTAAATAATATCTTACAATTAAATCAATTTACTTAATATCATACAAAAATATATTACTATTCTAAAACTACCATTATAATTTTTAGAATCAAATAAATATAAAATATCTCAATTTATAATCAAATTTTAAATTTTAAATTTTCTTTTGTAAAGCCTAATTTTAGATTTTATAAAATATTTCAAATTCTATCAAAATTTTATTAAATATTGTATTTTTAAATATTTTAAATTATTTTAAATTATAAATAATATATATTATCTATCAAAGACGACAATCATTGTGATTTGTGACAACAAAATTTTTTTTCAAAATATTTAACATAATTATATTTACTAGTTAATTTATGTACAATGATAAAAATAATAATTTAAAGACTTTAAGTAAAATAAAATTAATAAAAAATAAGTCTTCTTATTAAAAAAAAAAACCATTAGCTCAAATAGATTAAAAAGAACGTATAATAAAACTAAAAATACTGTTAAGATAATAAGGCAGTTGAAATTCTATGTAATGCGTTTAAGATAGTTTGCACAATGATATGTCATTATATATACACACAGGTAACCCGATTTAGTGCTGCAACCTACAATCTAATAACTAATAACATCTGAATTTTTTATTTTGACAGTTATTGGGCCACGAAGAAGATGAAACCACCATAAACAATCTTAGGACTTAGCCGAATGTGACTCACCAAAAGTATTAAATGCAATTTAAAAATAAAGAATTTTTTTAAAAGTTAAACATATAATATATTTCGGTTCCATTAATAGATATAATAAGAAAATAAAATAAAATATTTTTTATATTAATTTATTTTAAACATTTGTTGAAGTGATAGAATATAATAAGTTTATCTTACAATTTTATTTAGCCTTTTCTTTATTTTAATTTTTTTTTTAAAGACCTGAGTTAAAAAAAGACAGATAAAATGATATAATACATCTAATTTATTATTTTAGTATATATCGAATATAAAATAAAATAAAAATTTATAAGTTCATTTGTTTGAGATGTTTTTTATGAAAAATACTTTTTTTAAAATAATCAATTTTTAGTTTTTTAATTGTTTGGTTAAAATTATATTAAAAAAAATAAAAATAATCTGATTTTAACACTTTTAAAGAAGCTGTTTTGAATAACTTAAAAAAACGAAAATATAACAATATCCAAACACACGTTTTTAGCTTTTTACATTGCAGAAGTCTTTCAAAAAAAAAGTAACTTTTACTTATATTTTTTTAAATTTTTTTAAAATATTTAAAATTAAATTTTTTAAAAACATGAAACTAACAAACATTATATTTTTTATTCTTATCCTTTTTTTATTTAATTTTATATCTTCTATCATATCCATTAAACAAGAACTTCTTTGTCAAAAAATTAAAAAAAATTAATCCCTAAATTAATAATAAGTCTAAACTTTTTTTATTTGAAATTTTTTTGTCATATCATATTAAGTATCACATTGGTAGGAACAATATAAATTTTTGATTATTTTTTAAACAGTTATCGCTTTCTGCAACACAATATTTAATTTTTTAAAAATATTACACCTGCAGGTACAATATTTAATTTTTTTTAAAATATTGCTCTGAAAGGACAGATACTTAAAAAAAAAAAAAACTACTCATTTTGTGATCTATATAAACAGGTTGGGTAAGGCTTGTTATCAAGGTGAAACTGGGTGCTTGGTCGTGGGCAAGAGATGTAGGAGATAGTTTTAAATAAATAATAAAAACTTAAGTATCATGTTTATTTAAAATAATAAACATTTTGTATTGTAAGATGTGATAAAAAAAAAAGTCTCAAACAATAAAAAAATTTAATATTAGTTTACGAATAAATTTAATTTTTTAAATTTTTTGGAAAAAAAGTCTTAATCAAGTCCACATGTGTATATAACTAAATTATGAAATTATTAAAATTTTAAATTGATTTTTTTTTATCAACAATCATGAATAATATTTTTTTTGAAGTCTAAATAGTCTACATTTTAATGAATTTAAAAACCTCAGTGTCATTGGGGTCCATATGTAGGTAATTGGCTGAAGCACCCCTTGACAAAGCAATTAGCATTATAGCAGAGTGTGATGGACCACAAAGCCCAAACACATTGTTTGGATGTAGAAACTTGCACATACCCTTAGCTTTATATTACATCCTCCAATACCATCATTTTGATGCTACCTTTAAAGGCAGACATGGCATGTTCCCAGCTGAGAATACAACTGATATGTCCATATCACATGTTTTGGATTTCTGAGGAGCCAATAATATTTTGCCATTTGACTGGGCCAAAAATATACCCTCACAAGTGGAGAAAGCCCTCATGATCTTTTAAAAAAGATATCTCACCTTTCTCGATTTAGGAAAAACAAAGTTAAGATTGTTTAGTTTCTATAAATTTTTCTGTTTTTCTTTTTATGTCTAATATAAAATATTATATTTTTTTAATACAGTCTCTATTTTTAATAATTTGTGCAAGAAAAAGGGAAAGAATAAAAAATTAATTTTATAATTTTGAATAAATAAAAATTGGAAATAATGTGATAATTTTATAATAAAAAAATAAAATTCTGAAACTAACTTCAGTTTTGTTTTTGCTTAAAACCAATAAGATAATCATGGTTTCTTTCAATTTACTTCATTTTTTTATATCGAAACTTTGACATGCATTTTTCTTTTCAAATTTAACATTTGGTTAATTTGGATAAATTTAGAAAATTATTTTAATTAAATACTTATTCAATAAATTTATATTTCATAAGAAATTACGATACAAATTTAATTACAGATTTGATTAAGCTAAAATTTGGCAATAATTTATTTTTATTATTTTATATTATTTCAAATAATTTATTTTTTAAAAAGTAAGATAATATTTTTAATTTTACTCTATTTTTAATATTTAATAAATATATTTATATTATAATTTTGATGATTTTATATTATAAAAATATATAATTTGATGAAAATGAGAAAAATTATGTGTATGTATGTGCACAATAAAAGTTTCTAATATGTGAAAAAGATAAAAGAGATTTAACAAGATATTAAAGATAAAGAAAAAGGTTAAGAACTTATGAGCTGAAATTTTACATGAACTATATTTTTAAAATGTTACAAATTAATGAAGTTAACTTTATCAAACAATTATATTTTGGTGAAATAAGGTTCTGGACTACTTTAACTTGCCAAACACTCTAAGAAGAGAATAAGAATAAGAGAAGTGAAGGGGCCAAATCCCAAAGTGCCGTTTGCCCAATAGAATACAATGGGAAACTTATAAACATGCCATGTGAATGCCAACTGATTGTTTGTTTAAGCAAATATATCCTTCATATAACAAAACAAAGCACAACTCTATGATAGGAATGATGGGCCCTAGTTCTATTAAATTGATGGCCATATATAAACAACTTCTACTTCAACACACTTGTCCTTTTCTTGATCAAAATTTGCTGAATACATCATTTGCATGCATGTTATTATCCACCGACTGTAATTTCAACTTCTTTTATGTAATGCACGTAATACAAGAGATGGGTCTATTTGTTTCCTTCACAAATCCTAAGCCAACCTCTAGTTTTTGGGTAAAAGGGTTTAATAACCGTCCCTTGAGGTAAACTAACAGAGAAGGGCTAGTCACATAGCAATGAAGATGCAACGCTCCATCTTTGCACTATAGGATGCCAAGTTTGCAATTTCTTCTATCATTTTCTGAAAGTTGAAAAGTCCACTCATTACACCCGAAATGTTACCTTTTTCTTTGTCCACTCAAGGGAGTTTAAGTACATGGAGAATGGGGCACTTAATATGGGTACATTTTTGTCATCACTTAAGCTAACTAATCAAGCTATTTAAAAACTTTGGTAATGATGGTGGCCCTCACTCATGGGTTCTAACATATCATGAAATTGTAACATAAGCTAACTGAATGTTGACAAAATCACTTGCAACTTGCAAGTGATTTGTGGGTAGTTGGGAGCCAACAAGAGGAAGTCAAGGGGGTTTCATGTTTAGAGGATAAGGAGTAATAATTTGCCATTGACATTTTTTTTCTTTTTTGAAGTGCCAAATATTAAATTATAGCTGCATTATTAAATAATATGAAGAGTTCACATAACCATAAGAACTTAACCACAAATAGAATAAAACCCTTGAAGTAATTTAAAAAGGATAAAAAATGATATAAGTAAACTCCTAGTACTCCAAGGTCATTACTCCTCGTGTGTGTTTGGTTTCAATTTATTTGAAAAAAAATACTTATTTTTACTAACTTCCTAAGAGAATTTTTGAAAATAAACAATTCGTTTCTGTAGCTTAATCTTTACTAGACGTGCATTAAGCAATGTTCCAGGAAACTTGTAACACATTCTGCTCAACAGAGAGCATAAATGCTCTTGAATCTATGCAGCCTTATTGGATTTTGGAAATGTGAAGAAAAAGTTGGATTACACTTCTAACAAAGCTTTGGTACAGTTAAGAAGAAACAAATGGAGAAAAAAATGATGTTAACCAAAAACAAACACATGATACAACCAGGTCTTAACTTCATGGACAATATTGGCACGTGCAAACCCGCATGACCCCTAATCAAAACGCTTATGATTAGTGAGTGGTTCATATGGCCCCTACAATGGACCGGAACTAGATAAACTCTCCTACCCAAATATGAGTATTTTAGAGGGATTCTGCCAGTTGTTGTTGACGTACTTTTCACATGGTTTCTGATCCAACCCATTTCACGTTAACCGACAACTGAAATCACCAAAACATCCTTGTCAACCAAGGAAGTTTGCTATTTACCTGTGGGGGCACCATGGAAACACAACAAAAAAACGTGTACATATATTTTCTATAGAGGCAATAGATCTGTATCACTAATGTTCCACGACAAGGCAATTGGAGTTGAAGATGTTTTATATCGATTAGAAATATCATCAAAATATCTCTCATAAAGTTTGGACAATTTTTCTTATGTAAGATAGTTTTTGAATGTGAATTAGGACCACTTTTTAGTTCCTATTCACTTTTAACGTTGGATTGCTCAGAAGTATTCAATATTTATAAACTTCACGCACCAAATGATCAATTTATGTTCAATTTTGGGTTCCAAGAGATGTGTTAAAGATATCCTATATAGATCATAAATATGATTAGATTACTCCTTTTAAGGCTTGAACAATCTTCCTCTCTTGAGCTAGATTTAAGAGTGAGTTAGGTCATTCTTTCTCTAATAATTGGCTTATGGGAAGTTGCTTGTATGCTTCTTCTTACACAAGCAAAACTATTCCTAATTACATGGCACAGGGACCCAAACATACTTTGAAAGTGACAGTTACTAGGGAAAATATATAACGACATAAGTTTAGAGGCTGTCAAAGGGCTTAGCCAATTTTAATATGAGGGCCATAGTATTGAAAGCAACTTATCAAACACAGATATGAAGAGATCTTACATTTCATTTTGTTACTTTTTTCTAAGTTGTTGAATGATACCAGCCATGTTTTGAAAGAGATGGGGAAAACAAGCAAGTGGCTTAAAAACTTGTTGACAGGGAAGAAAGACAAGGAAAAGGAGAAGGAAAAATGTGCTACCAACCTGTGTTTGTCAAATGGCTCAGAAAATCCAACCACTCCAATTTCAACAATCCCAAAGGAGAAAAGAAGATGGAGTTTCCGGCGATCATCAGCTTCCAAGGAAATGAATCTCGCAGAATCAAGTGTCACTACTTCAATATTGCATACTAACGCAGATGCTGAGAATGATCAAAGGAAACAAGCCGTGATGGCGATGGCCGTGGGCGTGGCTATTGCCTCAGCAGTTTCACCTGATGCCATGATCTGCTTGACTCCTTGTTCCAATGAAACAACAAGTATTGAAGAGGCTGCAGCCATTAAAATTCAATCGGTTTTTCGGTCCTATTTGGTATGTGACATTATGGGAAGCTAGTTTTCACTCTTCCATTCTTATTGGACTAACGTTGGTATGTGTGAAAATTTTCAATGTGTGTGTAACAGGCAAGAAAGGCATTGTGTGCTCTTAGAGGATTAGTGAAGTTGCAGGCACTAGTAAGAGGTCACTTGGTGAGAAAACAAGCTAGGGAGACTCTAAGATGCATGCAAGCTTTGGTCATAGCACAAGCCAGGGCTCGTGCTCAGAGGTCTAGAGTGGCATCAGAAGGAAAGGCCAACAAAAAACAATCACCCTACAGAATAACCACAGAGGACAACTTCTTCATGCATATGTATAGTGTGAGTTCAATTACTGCTGCCAACTACCTTTCAAATTGTATAGAATGATGGTTGAAATTTTTCTGATTTTCTGTCCGTATAGATTATAGTTAATCATCTGAAGAATGGTAAGCATTAGTCTTTTTAGTCTAATGTAGAAGCTAAGTAGGGAAAGAAAATGATAAACTTTCATTTTAAATTAATAGGGGGAGAATTTTATAAATATGAAGACACGCATTTAAATGAAAACAGACTTGGTACTATTCAAATAATGTGAGAGAGTTACTTCTTTTAGGTGAATATCCTGCAAAAGTAATAGGAAAAAAAGTGTTGAATTTGAAAACACAAAACAATTTAGTCTGGCCAAACAAACATGGAAAACAACAGTAAGTTCTGTTCATTGATATAGAATGTGATTTTTGTTTATCTAGGAAATGGAGAGGAGTTTGGAAGAGAACACCAAGATTGTGGAGATCGATGTTTGTGAATCCAAAGGTAACTCGAGAGACAGAAACAGCACTGCAAATCATGGTTATCGCGAATCATTTGAGCATAGATTTTCTACATATTATTCATCAAATGGTTCATACTCAAAGGATGAAAACTACAATGTATCACCTGCACCATCAACACTGACAGAACTAAGTCCAAGAGCATGCAGTGGGCATTTTGAGGAATGTTCCTTCAGTACAGCACAAAGCAGTCCCCATTACTATTCAGCTGTGTCAAGAGTAGAGGATTCAAAGCTTCCCTTTGCTTTCCCTAGACCAGCTTACACAGAATCTATGTCCTATGACTACCCTTTATTTCCAAATTACATGGCTAACACAGAATCATCAAGGGCCAAAGTCAGATCACAAAGTGCACCAAAGGCAAGGCCAGATTCATATGAGAGGCAACCAAGCCGGCGAAGAGCCTCAATGGAAGGAAGAAATGTCCCAAGACCAGTGAGGATGCAGAGGTCATCTTCACATGTGGGTGTCACTGCCCAAAACTACCAATATCCATGGTCAATTAAGCTTGACAGGTCCACAGTAAGTGAATGTGGCTCTACAAGTACAGTGCTCACAAACTCTAATTACTGCAGATATCTTGCTGCATATGAGGTGAGTAATGCTACATACCGTTTCTGTAACATGTTTTTGCCAATAAAATTTGTTTTTCGAAACACTTTAAAACGCGTATATGTGTGGATCCAACACACAAGTATAACTAATAGGGTTGAAGTACACATGGATTCATATCCATTGAAACATGAATCCAAACATGCTAATGATATTTTAAAACAAGTAACAACTCAAAGGAATCATGTTTCTTAGTTATGAAAAAAGGCTAAGTCAAGCCACGTAGTGGATGTTTGGAACAATTATCTTAAAAGAAATAATCGATTATTTTTCATAATTTGTGTAAAAAAAAGCTGACAAAAAAAAAGTTATACCAAACACACACTTAGTTTGGTAATATTATTTAAAGTTATCAGGTCTTACCATTGCTTGTTTTGGTTGCAGTCTCATGGACATAGGTACTGACAATGCACTTTCCACTACAACCAAGGGTACCCATTTTGCAGGATCCAGAGTTCCTTCTCTTTTCAGACTTCAAAACAAATAACAAACTCTGCCTTAACAAATTCAGAGTCTTAGCAAGGGGTTTAATTGAAGTCCAATTTTATAAGAGTTTCTTTGTACTTTTCTTTTTGTGAATTACTCTATCAGAATGCATTTAAACGGTTTATGAACTGTAAATTTTGCAAAGTGGAATATTTCCTAACAAAAGTATTCCCACCAATGCCATGCCTACTGTTTGTCTATGGAGGACTATCTTTTCCTGATCTCTCTCTGTTGTGTATAACATAATAGTAGATAAATGGCTAATTTAGCTTGGATCTCAATTTTTCAAAAGCTCGTCAATTAATACTACATAATTTTCTCTCTGATCTGTTCTGAACAAACGAGTTATGGAAATAAAGCTGAGTTGCGTCGAAAGGAATAATAACAAACACCTGTTTTTTTCTTCCCATAATAACACATTTTCTAGCGTAAATTTACGTGATAATATATTTTTAAAATTCTTTCCATCGGTCTCAATTATCAAATAAAAAACACGTAAATCACAAATAATGTAGATTATATCTCATATGTAATGAAAATTATTTCATCTAGTAATAAACTGCATTAAAATTTCCCCGTTGTCTCTCTTTTTCGACTGCTTCCAAATACATCGAATGATGGACCAGACATCTCTACGATGTTCTTTGCAATGCTGCTGATTTAAATCGCTTATATGAGGACAATTAGAGGAACTCTTTTATCACTATTATTTTAAATGAAATACCAGATAAACACATATCTATTCAAATTTCGACACAATGAGGGGATAATTTGACCCTTATCTCATGGTAAACAGTACCCTATGATTACTTTTTCCTTTTCATATTACAACTTCAGTACAGACACAGTGGTAGAACATAACAGATATTGTCAATCCTTTTTACTTTGCACCTTAGTTTAAATTCCACTATCAAAGAAAGCAATTCAGGTTGTTAAAATGACAAATCCCTTAGCATTACCTGAGGTCATGAACTTCAAGAAGCTCTCGTGCAACTCTTGCATTGTGGTCATTAGAGCACAGAAAACTCATTGACCAATTCTGGATATGAATACGAACTAATCATTCAAAAGTAAGAACTTAACAGCTTAATTAATTTCAAGGAATTAAAAGCTAGCACCTTCCAGGGGTATATCAAATGAACTACAGATACATTAAGTTTATCCAAACATCATCAGAAAATTCTTGCAATGTAAAAACAAAAGAGAATACAAAAATAAATTGTTGATCAAACTTGAATATTAACCGCCAAATTCAACTTCGATACTGGCCCTGGCATCATACAAGTGTCATATCTGGAAAGGCTATAAGTCTTCCAGTAGCATGAATAGACAGAGCAAACATGTTATAAAACAATATTGGGAAAAATGCAACTCCTGGAGAGCTTGGATAATTTTGAAATAAATAAATAAATAAAGGGATCTAACAAAAATAAAAAGCACATCCAGCCAGCATTTGTCATATACCAAGTAGACAACATCGGCACCAAACTGTGTCCATGTTTCTTGAACATCCAAACCTTACTGTGAGCCTGCCATTTTTACCTAGTGAAACAAATGTACACCAAACACTAGTAAAGTACACTAAGAATGGGATAGCTTTTCTTTAAATAACCAAGGAAGAACTTCATGAGCGCCAATGTCCAAAACCTCTGGATCCCTGAAAATAACAATATAATAGTTTTAAATTTTTAATCTCAAATTAAGTCTATACAACCAAAAGTTGAGAACAAGGAATGCCTGATGTCATCATCCAAATAATTCGGAAGAGAAATCATGTCAACAAAGCTAGCCTAGCAAGCTTTCTCATCAAGTACATGTTAGGATCCTTAGAATAGGCATTCAACAATATATTTTAGGCAAAAATATATTCATCAAATCTACACACCATAAAGTCATATCAAAGCAAAACCAAATTATTCTGTTGACATCAAGAATCACTAGTTGAAAGACTTAGCAAGGAGCCCATACTCTAGAAGCAGATGTTCCAAAGTTACTCAACACTTATGCAACAACAACCAACCTTTATCCCACTAAAATGAATCACACGACATCATTGAACTCGAACAAAAACCAAACTTTCAGAAATATTAAAACAAAGAAATTATGCGATACCCTTCTAAAGTTATAAAGAACATTAAAATAATAGGACATAATTTAGAGAAGGATTTGACTCTTCTAAAGTTTAAAGTGTACTTTAAACAACAACAAAAGCTTTAATGTGGAATGGGAAGTTATATAACATTTATACACTAATACTCCCTGAGTTTAATGAAATTTTATCCGATACCCTTCCTTTTTTGGACAATACACAAATCTCTCTTGATTTATGTAATATAACACCCTATACCCTTCTCAATCACACATACCATCTTTGATTTCTTATGCAGCTATATGAATATGAAGGGTTAAAGTAATGTCAAAAGGAGCATGTAATATAACACCATATATCTTTCTCAATTACACATACCATCTTTGATTTCTTATGCAGCTATATGAATATGAAGGTTAAAGTAATGTCAAAAGAAGGAGTACCGAATAACATTTTGTTAAACTACAGAGTGTGAATGCAATTTACACTTTAATCAAGTATCAATGGAGTAAATATTAATAACTTCAAGGTTTGTTACATATGTACATGTATTTTATCCCAACCTCAGCTGTTGATTTTCTGATCAAAGACAATAACTCCTCATTTTATTCTCTAAAGTGAACCTCTCATTTTAGAGGAATCAAATTCTTTAGTGAATAAGACCATGGAGAAAACAAGACTGTATCATGATTTCATAATTATCTATTAATACATTCATGGATAAAATTACAAGAGTATAAGTTTGATTTAAATTGGATTGGATTGATTAATTGGCTCCAAAAACCAATCTAACCCAATAAAAAAAAAATCAGTTTTTTTGACATTTTAGTTTTTAGTTTGGGTTTTGCAGGTGACATTAGATTTGATTAATTTATAAGCATCCCTAGTTAAAACACCAAAAATAATAAAATGTAAAGATATGCATAATTAATTCAAAAGAATCAAAATTTAAAAGTTAGAAGTTAAGAATGAGATGTAATGATTCAAGGCAAGATAGACTAAAAGATTTGACCACTCTCAAGAAAACAGACTCTAACTTAACATAAGGGTGGACAGGAATTAGTAAATAACAGAAAAAAGGATATAAAGCTGACTATAGAAACTGTCACGGTTATCAAATTGGGATTCAACATGTGAATCCGAAAGTCCATTATATATATATATATATATTATGTTCTTTAATTATTGATGATGAATCAGAGGTTTTATATGCCTTTGTTAGTTGTATGTTATTTTTTATATTGATCACAAATCTTATGATTCATGGTACAATTTGTTCACGATTTGGAAAATGGACCTTCGGATTCACATGTTGAATCCCTATATATATATATATATATGGGGAAGGATCTTCTCTTACACTTGATCTGAACCTTTCATTTAACTTATATCTAACGGTCAGTGAAGTAATAAATTATAACTTGTTAAATGTAAGTTAAATGAAAGGCTCAGATCGAGTATAAGAGTTTTTAGACTTATACTAGTATAAGAAAATTCTGCCCCTATATATATATATATAACAAATTGACATATACATTGCAAAATGATTAAGTATTCAATTAAAACAATCACAAGGACAATCAGATTGTTCGCCCCTCCCACCCCCCACCACAAAAAAAAAAAAAAACAAAAAATGTCAAGACACAAGAAGTTAATATAAGGATAAAGCAGAAGCACAAGCTGGCCACTACAATGGACCACTTAAGCAACAAGAGTGTAGTGGGAGATGGGGACCACAGGTCAAATACATGTCATGCGTTGGGGAGGTCAACTAAATCTTGTGCATGGGAGAAGCAAAGAAGAGAACACCAAAATAAAAATTCATTTGCCTTCAAAATGACATGGATCTGAATAGGGGGGAAGTTATTGGCAATTTCCCTCCCTTTTGTCCTTTTTTTGAAAAAAAATAAAAAGCTTTTTATTAGGAGTTTTTCAAACCGGATCACAGATGACCCAATCCAGCTGGGTGAGTGACCCACTTGGACAGAATTGCACGGTTCAGTGCAATTCAGCCCAACGATTCCTGCAATTCGCAATGCAATTCAAGCACCAAAACAGGACACCATGCAATTCGAATTGGGAGGAGCATGAATTGTATCTAGATTCATCCGATACTAACTACACTAGAAAACATTACTATAAGCATGTATACTCCTTTTTTTTGTTCAGAAAAAAGAACAATTTATCATCGCAATATTACCTGCCATAAACAAAACTTATATTCAGTAAAAAAGTGCATATGAGAGATAGTGGGTAAGAAACCTGCATAATGTTTGTCCCTTTTCATTTGAACTGGGTATAAACCACAGCTTTCGCAAAGAAGGAGATTCAAATTGAACAAAGAAACCATCACTCTGCGCATGTTTCCACTTTCTTGATCCTTGACCTTTCCAGACCTGCAGGTATAAAATGTCATTAATAGATTTTGCAGAGATTCAGACTTTGCAATTCTAATTGAATGAGTAGAAAGCAGGCAATCTGAACCACACAATTAATTAAGAAAAAAACCTAGTTCATAGATAGATCTGTTGAATATGAACATTGACCACATATGTCGATTTATACATGTTCGAAAGAACAACTGATGAAGGTATTATATTAACTTATCCTTGGCCAAGTAATGCACCTGTATAGGTCCCAAAAGGAAGAATTGATAGGATGGAGGATATCCCCAAGGCAAAATTTAAAAGAAACAACTAAGAAAGGACCTAGATATAAAGATAACAACAAAAATCAATTTTTATCCCACTAGGTAAGGTCGGCTGTGTAGATCACATGACACCATTATGTTCAATCAAAAACCAAATTCTCTAAAATACTATCTATTATTAGATCTATTTTAATAATTTCCTCTAAAAGTTTTCTAGATCTCTATCTGCCCCTTTTCACCACACTTAAAATCATGTCATTCACTACTTTAATCAATTTTCTACCATTTTTTCTACAGTAAGTGTTACTTTAATATTTTCTTGTATATATTCATTTCTTTAATGTTCTTTCTCATGTAACCACTCATCCATCTAAGCATTCTCATTTTTGTAAGTCCTGTTACTTTATTGTGTTGTTCTTTTAAAGTCAAGCATTAACTATTAGATAGGATAGTTGATTATATAGCAGTACAATAATACTTTCCTTTCAATTTTATAGGTACTTTACACTCACAACACAACCCTTGATATTTTCTTTTCTGCTTTAATCACCTAACTTGTATTTTATGAATAACATTTTCTTTAATTTCTCCATCATTTTGTAGATATAAGGGACCTAGATATAAATGGCCATAAAAAAGCTTGGTTTTCTAACAAAAACAATGGATCACTCAGTCCATGATTCCACGTAGTTGACTCCACCTAGCAATAACAAGTTTTTTTATTGTTGTATTAACCTGACCAGCCCAAAAAGGGGTAAAAAAAAAAAACTAATTATTTAGATTGAAAGAATCAAAGGGAAAGGAGAAGAGAGGATGGAAAGGCAAAAGACCTCTATTTTGATTTCTTTTACCTATTTTGCCTTTTATTAAATCCATGCAATCTTTATGAGTTACTACGTGTACATCATCACCACAATGAGCCAGTCAGGAACCTAGAACCCTTTTTCTGACCAAGACCAGGTCAGACTTTAGAAGTTTTTGACAATCTGTTTTTGGTTACAAAGATCAACTTTATCGAAGTACAAATTTAAGTGAGTTATTGCCACTTGGAATATTAAACCAGTGGCAGTCCAGTGGCACACACATCTGCCACTGATTTCAATGGACCCAGTTTTAACATTTCCCTTCATTCGCTCTTTAAACATCCCAACTGCTGGAGTACATAATGTATAAAAATAAATGGTATCAAATGCCACAATATTTTACTATAAGAATGATGCTACAGACCTCTTCCAATTTTCTTTGCATGTAAATTATACTATGAAATTCACACCTATACTATTGGGCCCACCTAAACTGATAATTGGGTCAGCTTAAACATTTATTGTACATTCAAATTTTACACACTTGCACACTAGGTGTGCAAATATCACTTCTCTTCCTTTCTAGTTACCTGTGTAATTTCCCCAATTTACTGTGATCTGCCTCAAAAATACCCCCAAACCTTCTAATACAATTTCCAATTTACTGAGAAATATCTTAAACATCTACATTTTCTGCGGTGGAAGTTTTGCCCCCTAATATTTAATGCCTTCAGTAATCAAAAGTTACCTGTGGATAAGCAATGGTGCTTTTGGGAGTCACCAAGCAGGCTGCTTTGGCAAAAGATTCGTCAGCATACTGCCTAAGAAATGAAAAGCAGCTGCTGTGTGTATGTGGTGATTCAAATGCCTGACAAAGGAGACCAGAGTCACAAGACAATAAAAAGATTAAAACTAAGAAAATAATACAGGGAAGTTTTTCAGGGGCTAATAGTCATAAGCCAACAACAGAGAAATGCTCAATAAACATGCATATTAAGCATAAAGTTGTAAAACCAAACATCCAAGAACATAAAGCAGGGAAACCACAATGAAAATTGTACATAGATTTAACAAGAAATATATACCTTATCAATATTCACAACTGGGGCATATTTATCAGTCTGTGTCTTTTCCTTATCAAGAAGAAAGTAAACTCTGGCATCCACAGAAGAAGTTTCATGCCATGATTTGACAGCAGTCTCCATAGTCTCCACAAGGAATGAGAACATCTCTTTCCAACATTCTTCAGATCCATACTTTCCAGTCTGCAAGAGGGAGATCATTTCAATCCTCATTTCAGAATTTTTTAAATTGATGCATGATTGTATAGAAAAGTGAATTCTTTAAATACCTTGAATAAATATCAATAACAAATTAACAAGGATTCCAAAGTTAAAGAAAGCAAGTAAAACAAAACATCTCAGAACCAAATACGGAAAAAGGGGTAAGATATTTTTCTGAGATTCTGGGTTCATTTTTCATGTTTTTTCCTCCATTTTTTGTGAATTGGACTCTCTGGTGTTGATTCAGTTGATTTTGGATGAATAAATGCATTAGTGAGTTTTGAATGTGTTGATACCCTACATCATATTGCCATATAATGACTGGCAGCACCAAGGATGTCAAAATTGCAAATCCCACCTTGGTTTAGACATGAGAGATAGAAATGTAATGATAAAACGTAAGATCAAAACTCAAGATGTAGTTAATCTTGTAGGAGGGTGAGAGGCAAGAGGAGTTAACTTGATCATACAACCATACATAAATGGCCATTAGTTTACTTAAATCTAATCTTGACCATCCATTTTGGTTGAAAGGTCAAGGTTAGCACACACATGCAGGCATGAGTGTATAACACAATTGACAAGACAAAAACACTATAAATGTTGATGAAAACCTATGGAAGTTCAAACATTTACCATCCTTCATTTTTATTTGGTACTCATGGGGAAGTATAATATCCAAGCCTGTCACAACTAATATTTCTTCCAATACCACCAATTGGCTGCATTGAACCTTTGATGAGAACTTTTTGCTGTTGCAACACTTCCAAACTAGAGGGAACATGTTTTAAATAAAAATGGGAGAATGATGGAGAAATAGGAATATTAGCAAAGTGTGTAGATTAGGAATTCAAAGGATAGATTTGTATTAATTGGATATATTGCTATCTGTTGATTAATCATTTTGGTTTTATTAAGGTATTTTTAATAATTCAGGTTATTTGGAGTTTTTATTGACTTGGAAAAGACATATACCATGGACCAAGAAAAATATTGAGGAAGGCCTTGGAAAGAAAAGGAGTTCCAATAACATATATTTGTGCTATACAAAACATGTACGATGACTACAAGTATGAAAACTCTTATAGAATATCTAAAGATTTTCCTATAGGGATAAGTTTATATTACAAAGATCCGTTTTGAATCCTTACATGTAAAACCTATTCTTAGATATGTTTACAAATAACATACAAAAAATTATCCTTGAGTACATGCTCTTTATAGATGACATAGTTCTTCTAATTGAGGAATCAAAAGAAAAGGTTAACTCTAGACTTGAGTTATGGAAGAATAATTTGGAATATAAGGATTTTCACTTGAATAGAAATAAAATAGAATATGTGCACTACAATTTTAGCAAAAAAACAAAATAAGGATCATATGTTAAAAATTAAAATCAGGGTCGTCAAATAACGGCCATGGCGCCACGGATGTCAGTGGTGATTATCACCCAAACTGCCACAACCATGGTGGAAGATGATGGATTTACGATGGCAGTACCATGGCAGAAATGGTAGCCATGGCAGAAAATGTCATCTTTTGAGGAAAAAAACAAAATGGGCCTCTGACCTGACCCGGTTGAAACTGATCCAAGAACCCAAAACCATACTTACCGATAGCAGCGCTATCATGCCACCATGGAGTGGCGATCAGCCCCAAAGTACTTGCTATCATGGACTGTTTCTTCCATTGCAGAAGTGGAGCCCTAATCGCAGATGAATTCTCAGTGGGGTGTGCATTTGCGTAGCATCATGGAGAAAGGGAGCAAAAGTCCAATTTTTCCCCTGCTACAGTGTCAATTTGGGTTTCTTTTAAGGCAAAATGGACTTTTTGTCCCACTAAAACTTCCCGAGCAAGCTGACTAATGTTCTGTCATGCTCTATTTTTCTTCTTCCTTCTTCTCTAAAGCAAACTTCTTCATCTCCTTTTTCACCATTTTTGCCGGAGAAGACATCCTTTCTAGCTGTTTTCCAGCAACTATAAGTGGAGGGCCCTGTTATTTGGCATCTATTTTCCATTTTGCTTCTCGATGCTCTGTTTTTCTGCTTCATACAGGCTCTATTTGTCACTCTCTCTGCATCTATTTTGCTTCTTCTGGTGTTCTGTTTTCTTCTTCAAACAAAGCACTGTTTCTCACTCAGTCTGCATCTTCTCTAAAGGCTGTGTTCGCTTTTCCATCATTATCCAGCCATGTTATTATCCTTTTTCACATATACCCCAGAAAACTGTAGTGTTTTTTTAATATACTTTTGTAGATATAAATTACACACACACATATATATAGTCCCTTATGTGTCTTGAACTTATTATGAATGCAGTTAATATCTAAATTTTGTAACCTTTTCTGATTTTTTTGATAGTCGCCAATTGAAAAAAAAAAAAATTCAATTTTTGTTATAGTTGTTGCAGCTGCTGAAGCAGCTACCGGATCAGCCAAGGTAGTCAAAATCGAGATCCTACTTAGGATCGGAAGGGAAAGGAAAACACGTAACTCGTAGGATCGTAGAGTGGATCGTAAGATCCTACCTAATGTATAAAACTATATTTAAACATACAAATGCATACAAAAAAGAAGATAAATAAGGAACCAATAGTCTTAAATTCATAAAAGACAATCACAACTCAAACATTAATGACAATAAATATATTCTCAAGTCAAATTACACATAAAACTCAATAGTACTAAAGTAAAAACAAACTAGTCAAAGTGTCCAACATTGGTATTTTTTACTCTAACAAATCATTCAAGTTTTGATCATAATAATCATCTTCTATTAGGTCTTCATTTTCTTCATCTCCAACTCCATCAAGATCATCATCAAAAGGAGGAATCTCTAAATCATCTAAATTTATAGGATCATCATCAACATCATTGGAATCATTTCCAACTTGACCCAAGTGTTCATTTGGATTCAAATCCAAGTCCAATAAGTCATCAACTTCTAAATCATCACCATTGGATGAACTTTCATTGGCCATAATCCATTCATCATCAGATGAAAGATCATCAAGATTAAACTCCATAGCTTTTCTGGATGTCTTTTTCTTGGCCAATTTTGAGTTAGCCATCACATAAACAACATCATTCATAGTTTGTTGTTTCAAACGATTTCGTCTCTTTGTGTGGACCTAAAAAATATATAAATACAATTGATTATTTGCTAGTTTTTAATAGGTAAAGAAAAAGAATGTAATTTATCATAGTTTTAAAATCTTACCATCTCAAAAGCACTCCAATTACGCTCACATCCAGAGGAGCTACATATCAAGCTCAATATACGAATAGCAAATCTTTGAAGCTCTGGATGTCCATCTCCATAAGATTCCCACCATTGTGCTGGAGTTTTGATATTAGTTTTAAGTGCATTTAGGGCTGCCTTGCCACCAAAAAATTTCTTTTTTGCCTTGAAATCTTCAAGTTGAGCATCAATTTTAGTCATTTCTTCATCATTTTCTACCATCCTTTCTATACAATCATATAATCCACGTTTAACTTCAAAATCTACTTTAAAACCAGGACTGTAGTGTAAAAAAGGGTTGAGGTAATAAGCTGCAGCATGCAATGGAGTTGATTGTCCCATCTTTCATCAATGACATTCCATAGAGGGAGATAACTAATATATGAAAAAAATTAAATTAATTTTCAAAAAAAATAACTAAAATTTTTAATTAAATTTAATAATTTATTTACCTTTTTTTACTCTCATTGAAGGCCTTTGCTATCTTCTCTTTAGCTCGGTCCATTTCCTCATAAAGGAATCCCATAGCTGGAATCTCATCCGAATCAACCAAACGAAGAACTTTGATTATAGGATATGCACCTCTTAAGCAAACAACAACACCTTTCCAAAAAGTTTTATCCATAATCACATCTTCAACAAACTTTCCGTCTGTTGATTTAGCAAACCGGCTAGTCTTCCATTGATCAGATGTGAACATTCTAACCAATGCTCCCTTATGCTCTTGAAGACATCCCAAAGTAAGATAAGACGTAGCAAAGCAAGTCATAGCTGGTCTCACCAAATCCCTTCCCTTTGTGAAGAATTGCAATAAAGAAATTAGGGAAGTCCTTGAATAAATATAAGTCATAATTTTTTTCCCCTTTGAGATTGTCTCTTAATGAATAGGTAACTTCTTCTTCAGATCTTCCAATATCAAATCTATACAGTGAGCAGCACATGATGTCCAATACAATTTCTTCCTTTTCTCCATCAACAATTCACCCGCAGCCTTATAATTTGCTGCATTGTCAGTTACAATTTGAACCACGTTTTCTTCACCAACCTCCTCTACAATGTCATCCATCATTTTAAACAATTTATCAGCTGTTTTAGATATATGAGATGCATCAATTGAAGTCAAAAATACTGTACCCATAGGGCTATTAACTAAAAAATTCAATATAGTTCTCCTTTTCTTGTCGGTCCAGCCATCCGTCATTATTGTGCATCCTGTTTTTTTCCATTCTTCTCTATGTGCTTCAATAGCTTGCGTGGTCAAATTAACATGATGTTTCAAATACTTGACTCTGATTTCATGATAGGAAGGTGGCTTGAATCCAAGCCCATATTTTGTCACCGATTCCAACATCTTATGA
Source organism: Abrus precatorius (assembly GCF_003935025.1). Lineage (NCBI taxonomy): Eukaryota > Viridiplantae > Streptophyta > Magnoliopsida > Fabales > Fabaceae > Abrus > Abrus precatorius. The sequence goes on from NW_020874417.1 coordinate 13,174,578, forward strand.
AATTCTTCACTCCTTGCCACATTGAATGGTATGGCATTGTTGTAAAAAAAAGAAGCAATATCTTGACACACTTCTTCTCTCAATTTTTTTTTGAATATGTTATTGAGAGTGACTTGATTACTTACTCCTCTCTTCTTGAAAATGTTCTCACTGCCCTCAACTTCACCCCCTTTTCTTTTTTCACCAGAATCACTCCCACCATCACCTTCTCCAAGAAGTTCGTTGAGTTTGCTATTTGATTTCTTCATTAATTTCTCTTGTAAGGAGGACACAACGAGCCACATTTCTCTCCTCACTTCATCACTAACCGAAGAGCAAGCACCCACATCTTTTTGTGTTCCAGCCAGATGATGTTTTAATCGGTAAACTCCACCAGTTATTAATTTTCGACAATAGTTACACTGAATTTTTCGTGCATCTCCATCCACAGATGATCCATGTTGCCATGCCACATCACTCCTGTTTCCAGGAGCATTTTTTCGCAAAGAACCGGCCACAACTGCACCAACAGAGCAGCTCACTGAGCCAATAGAAGTGTGACCAATGGTAGGACTTGCAACCACTCTCCTACTTTCTGGTTGCCCTCTCTGGATTGCAGGTATACTTTTTCCACGTGCAAACATCTTCAAACAGGACAGAGAATGGGGAAAACAGATTCGCTGTATTGGAGAAGAAGAGAAATGTGCGTCGTGAGTCTAAGGAAGAAGGGAAGTGTGCTGAAGAAGAAGAGAGTGTGGGTTGGGAACTGAGGAAGAAGACTTTGGGTCGCGGTCGGCGGTGCTGAGGAACTTTGGGTCGCGGTCGGCGGTGCTGACGAACTTTGGGTCGCAGTCGGCAGCAGTGTTGAGGAAGAAAACTTTGGGTCGTCGTTGCCTGTGTTGAGGAAGAAAACACTGCGTCGTGGAGAAAGGGGCAGCGAAAAGGGAAGAACGAAAAAAAAAAAACCCTAACATCTAAGATTAAATAAGTCGGGTAAAAAAAAAAGGCTGGGTCAAATCGGGTAATCGGGTTTTTTAAAGAATATGGGGCTCCACCAAACTCGTCCAGGATCGCACGCTTCCACGATTTCACGAGGAAGATCGTGCGATCCCAACGATCTTGAAAAATCGCGTCGCAGGGCAAGAACGGGATCGGAGGCGCTGCAAAAGCTCGTGAAATCGTCCGATCTTACGAGTAAGATCGCGATTTTGACTACGCTGGGATCAGCTACTGTTTCCTCAATTTATCGTAACAAAAAATCAAGCCACATGAATCAATCAAATTTGTTGAATAAATAGTATTGATTATAATAAAGGCTTAATTATGTTTTTTGTCCTTATAAATATTGGACACTTTGCAATAAATCTTTATAAATTTTTTTGTTAGGATTTAGTCTCTGCTTCCTACATGGCACCACATGGTGTGCCATGTTATTTAGTTTTTTAATTTTTTTAATTTTTTAAAATTAATATTTGCAAATAAGCCTTTAAAAATATTTTACATAATTGCCAATAAATCCCTTTCCCTTTCTCTTTCTCTTTCTCCTTCTCCGCTGTCTCACTCCCACCCCAACCCTAACCCCAACCCTAATCCCAACCCCAACCCCCACTCTTTTACCCCACCCCATCATCATCTCTTATCTCAAACCTGGTTGTCAAAAACAACTTTTACCGATTATTCTAGAAGAAGCCATTGATTATATATCTGCGCTTGAGATGCAACTTCAAGTCATGAACGATGTGTTTAACCAATTCTCTACTGCTTCCTCCACTTCCTCCACTTCCTTCACGCTTTTTGACCTCTAAGTATGTACTTGTAATGCATCCCATCCATTATAAAATTCCTTCCTTGCCCTAACGGTTGATAAATCAAAATTTAAGCAGGTGAGAGAAGCTTGCAAAAAGAACAGCTTTTATTTTTTCAGGGATAACAATGTTGTTAGGGAGATGAATTCACGGTATACAATGTAAATGGGTGTCGCTTGAATTAGTACAAAAAAATGGTTAGAGTAGTAAATTTTGATAGTTGGGTGATCATGGCAACAAGTAAATAAAGATTTGATCTAGTCATAGCAATCTTTGGATAGGTATTGTTTACGTGTGAGGAGGTTGATAGAGGACAAACATTCACTTAGTTGCAGGGACACATGTACTAGTTACTATTGAATGACAAATGGTTTGTATTGTATTTTAACCTTTTTCAAGTTCTGAAGTCTACCTGGTTGCTGATGTCTCAATTTATTGGTGTTTATCCAAGCTGAGCACAAAGCAATAAGAGGCTACAATTCTGTGTGGGGAAAGTAAGAGTGTCATGGAAATTGAATGGACTGAATGGCTAACTCCACTTCTCAAAGTTTTCCCCAAAGTGCCAAAAACACAATTGTGGGGAAGGGAAGGGGTAGGTGTCAAGAGGGGTTGGGCTTAGGGTTGTGGGTGGGAGTGAGATAGCAGAGAAGGAGAAGGGGAAAGGGAAAGAAATTTATTTGCAATTACATAAAATATGTGTAAGAGCTTATTTGCAAATATTAATTTTAAGAATTAAATATTAAAAAATTAAATAACATAGCATACCACATAGTGCCATGTAAGAATACTGAGGTAACTCTTTGTTAGCCAGTTCAGCACTTAATAAAAAGTTGATGATAGGAACTAAATCCCAATTTCTTAACATTTCAGAGACTAAATCTTTATAAAGACTTATCATAAAATACCTAATATTTATAATGACCAAAAACATAATTAAGCCTATAATAAATCATGAAAAGTAAAATTTAGAATAATATTATTTTATTGTGACTGCCATGCTTCCTCCATAAGCCACCATGGCATCTGCCATAATTTTGTGACAGTTTTTCTGCTGTCTACCATGACTTGACATATGCCATTGATAACATTGGTTAAAGTTAGAGATGACAAGATACCATGAATCTCTAAATTTAGGTACTTAAGATTAATTTTACAGAATGATGAAAAATTAATGAAAGTGTTACTCATAAAATACAAACTACAAATAAATTTTTATCGAGAATTATTTATAATTGTAAAATACTTATCAAGTTGAAAGTAAAGTTTTATTGTACTATTATACAACTAATTATCCTATAAAGTAGCAAATGTTGAGCTTTAAAGAAATATTACACACAAAAAATGAGAGCAACAGAAATAAAAATGTTAAGACGGACAAGTGGTTATACTAAAAAGGACAAGATAAAAAATTATTATATACTTAAGAATATTAGAGTAAAACTGATAAGGCAGTTTGAACGTGTACAAAAAGGACAATTGGAAGCACTTGTGAGAATAGTGTATGATATGACTTTTAATCCTGTAAAAAGGAGTAGAAAAATGCCAAAAGAACTTCAGAAGAAATTGTTAAAGGAGATTTTGTAATAAAATATACCAGAGAATTTGAATATTGACCGAACTCAATGACATCATGTGATCCATGTAGCAAATCTTGCCTAATGGGATAGTGTTTGATTGTTATTGTTATAATAATTTTGGATAGCTTGGTTATCAAGCTGGATTATCGATAGTTAACATAGAGTGTGATAGTGCCACAATTGTGGCATTTCGTGTAGCTATTTGGCTTTTCACATGTTGAGGCCGCTTTTGTGCCCAAAAGATATTTGTGGTTTTTACGACAGGAAGTGTAGACAGCAAATATTATCCACTCCCCCCCCCCCCAGCCCCACAATTTTGTGTTTCCATACCTGCTTTTGGAGGGTAATTTCACAACTCTCTTTTCTATTAGTAGGGTAATTGCTTTGATTTGTTTGAAACTCTTTCCCGCAAACAACCACAGCCTTCTCTATTACAATGCACTTTGACTCGCTGCTCAACCAAGCCATCCAACCCATAGCTCTGTTCTGCATGTCCTCTTCAGCACAACTCAGTTTTCACACATGCATTTTCATTCTCAGTCAGGTCTTTCCTTTGGTCTGCCTCAGATTTGTTGCAGTGTTGCTCATCGTCTCCTCTCTAGTTTTGAGTTTACTACTTTATTTTTAGCCCTAGAGGCTTAAACTTATTTGATTCCTTGACTTTAGTTATCAAATGATTTTGGGTATTTAGTTTTTTAAGACTATGATATTTAATACTAATTAATTATGAATATATCTTAAATGTGGAGGTGTTTTTTTAGCATTTATATATGTAGCATAAAATATTTATCTAATTTAGAATATTTAAAATAGCAGCTTTATGCTAAATATCCCACTATAATAGCAGTTTTGGGATCGGCCACTCTACATTGTTATTTGGGATTGATAACTATGTGATTAGCCTATATAGTTAGAGATATATGTACTGAATTAGATACTTTAGATTCAATTTAAAAATATATATTGTTCCTAAACTTCCGTTTCTCCCTCCTTGCACTTGTTTCTCCTTTTTTTTCTGTATTTCTCCCTCCTTTCTCTCTCTCTCTCTCTCTAAATACCTTCTTCTCTTCTCTTTTTCCCTTACCCTTTATACATCATATATTAATTAATACAGTAGAAAATCTAACAAAGCACATGCTGGTTGATCACTCATAGGAATGGAACAGATATACATGTATACTAACCATTTCAGGTTTCAATGTATCTAAATGTTTGGCCATGTCAACATTGGATCTCATATTCTCCACTTCTTGAGCTCGCTTGTTATCTCTCACTAGTTGATTTATCTTCTTTATCTTTTTTGAAACTTCTTGACTTTGTGAGTTATATTGCAATGCAATCAGAAAGGCAGCGAGAGCCTACAAATATTCACACAAACAGATGCATTAGGAGCAAAAACCCAAAAATGTAGCAGAATACTAGCCTTAGCTTCCAATTAATTGTTAAGCAAAAGGCTATTATATACATAACATACATCTTCATATCGTTTCATGGCCTCCAATATGCTTCCCTTCCTGAAATATCCCTGCAAGTGCATTCAAGCAACATCACTAAAGGGTTCAAACATTGAAATATTAACATAATTTGATAAACATTTACCTTTTCCCATTGGGGTTTTAATTTGATTGTCATCTCAGCATCATCAAGAGCTTTATTAAGCTTGTCTAGTTGCAGCAACGCTGCAGCACGGTTGCTGGCACACAAAGAATGAACAGAAACTACATCAGGACAAGATGTTTATGGATTGAGTGCATGTAGCATATCTCACACTTGAAAAACATTAATCCAAACAACTCCATTTGCCTAAGGAACAAGCAAGTAACTTCTAAGTGCCAACTAGATATGATCAGAAGCTTACCTGAACTGTTTGCAAATACAACTATCACATGAAAATTAAGCATAAAAAAGATACCATGCAATAGTTAACCATTCAAAGATACCACCACGTTCCAACTGATCTACCAAGATAAGCATGTACGAAATTATTTTCTCAGTAATCAATCAAGCATCTCGCATTATATATGAAAATAGCTTATGACTTTCATAAGCTCTTTTCAGATTATTTCAACTAGCTTCTTGGTTTAGCTAATCCAGGTAGGCTCTTAGCTTATTCCAATAAGTTTCATGATCAAATTCTTGTCATAAGCCCTCGCGTAAAAAGAGCTTCTTGAATAAGCACTTAATTGAGCTGCTTACCCAAAATACAGGGGCCACATTGCTTTTTACAATGTGTTGTACTTACAATTACAAGCTTAGTGACTTAGACGGTACACCGATCTAACTCCAACCCAAAAAACACATGGCTTTACCAAACTGTCACTAAAATTCCAATTCTGAATTAACACCTCAAAGTCTATAATAACTGAAACTAATATAAAATAATAGCGAGCACTCATCAAATAAATAAAAAGTTCCCTTCTGTGATTTAGTTTTCAGAACAAGAGCACAAGATAAACCAAAGAGAAAACCAGAATAATGGATGAGGCCCAGGAATTGAATAAAGTGGAAAACGACACCCAAAGGAAAAAAGATGAGAAATTTGGAAGAAAAAGAGTACCTATAGAGAGTGGGATTAGAAGGGTCTTGCTTGATGGCTTGAGTGTAGAGTGCAGCAGCTTTGAGATACTTTCCTGACTTGAAAAACTCGTTGCCCTGATCTTTCAGAGACATCTCCGAACCTGAACCTTCTTTTGTTTCAGCCATCGATGACTTTCTAAATCTTAAAACCTGCGATTCTGGTTCCTAACGTTTGTAGGGTTTTATCCCAAGATGTTTCCTCCTTCTTTCCAAAACCTCTTGCTCCCACTTCAGGATGGAGGCTTTTGCTTTTGAATATAAATAAAATTCTGAAATATTGTGTTTGTAACACTGTATGTGTTATAACGAAACTGTTTTTCCATTCCACTCTGTTGCAATGCAATCTTTGGGGGTTCACAAAAATCCAACTGAAAAATAAAAAGATGAACTAACTGAAAATTAAAATAAGAAATTTAAATTTTTTAGATTTGTTTAAAAAAGATATATATATAATATATTAATAGTCAAATTTTAACATTTTTTTAATAATTTTTTATAAAATATCAAATTAACTAATTCAACCATTTTATCATTCTATTTTATTCTTATAATTCTATATATCAAATTTTATATAATTCTAATACTTAAGAAAATATTATTTAAAATTTAATATTTATTTATATTTTAAAATATAATATTCATTAAAATATATTAATGTGATGAAGTATTTGTTAATTTTAGTTATGTATAAAAATTTTAAATTAATTTACTTAAAAAATTCTTTAAATCAACAACAATAAATTATATATATATATACACACACGCATGTATTAATGCACATACTTTAAATTAAATTTTTATTTATATATGTATATATTTATAAAATTATATCTCATATTATTTTTAAGAATATATTTTATTATTTTAATACATTTATAAATTTTAATCAAAATATATACTTAATTTCTATACGTGATATTATTTTATAATTTAATTTATACATTTAAAAATATTACATTGTCATTTATGTAGGATATAAAATAGTTCTTCTATTCTTTTAGCTATTTAAAATAATTTAATATGAAAAACATAACAATAACTTTTATAAATTTATTTGACGGTGGAATTATTATGTATTGGGTGAATTTAATTTTTTTCTCTAAATTTTATTTTATTTTAATGAGAGAGAAGTAGTGTATTTTTTATTATTGCATATACATTTAGTTCCAATGTAGAAAATAAGTATTTATTTATTATTAATTTAAATTGAATATATTTATAAAATATTTTAATTCATATTATTGGTAAATAAAAGTAACCAATTTCAAAATATTATAGATCAGTTTGATCTGAACCAATTTTATCGTAAAAAAACCTTATCAAACACTATAAAATATTTTGTTTATCTGCATGTCTTACGAAATATAAATGTTGAGCTAAAGAGCCATTTTTTTATTCAACAAAACTTATATTAGAGATTACAACTCTCAATCTTCCTTCATTTCTAGTTCCTTTGCCCTTTAGTTTTTCTTTCTTCCTAACAAAATTTTCCTCTCTCCCTTTTATTCGTTACGACCATCACTCATCCATCTTTCATCAATCTTTCTAAAACATTGGTGTTGGTGGGATGTTGTGTATTGCTTGAGAGATATAAGTTTTCTCTCCAAGGCCAAAGTGCTCGAGAATCTTCCTTTAAAACTCAAGTGAAGAATCATTGAAGTCCTTATTGAGAACTGAACGATGTGATACATGAATTGATCATATTATTTTACCTTAAGATGAGCAGGGGGTTTGTAACATGCAACATACGCAGACCTTAGCTTTCTCACAATGTAAACAGTGATTCCAAACATAAGGATAGTGCAACAAAGGACAAAACTGAACAAGTTGTCCAATAAGTTGCATTGGAATTTGAGCCAAAGTTGATGAATCTCTTCTGGAGTCATGTTGAAGGTTTGAAAGATGATGAGAGTAGTGAGAGGAATTAGGCACAGAGTAAAAAGGTGAGAGTTTTGGAATTTTGATTGCACATGATTTGCAGATGACTAGCACAAAAAGCTTCAACTTTTAGACACACCTTTCTGACGTTGTAGTGTTTATTATGCTGGGTTTTTATTATATGTATATGTTTCTACTTTTTTCCGTCATTACTTACTTATGATGCAATTTACAGGACAAACAATGTAAAATTAACGTAAATTTTTTGTTTTATGGAAATTTTAAGCAATGTTCTTATTAATCAGGCTAATTTACAAATTGTTAAGTATAAAACTACAAAACAAATAATGAAGGATAGTAAAGTTCTTGTTTTATGGATTTTTTCTTAACCACTGTTACAAAACAAATAATGAAGGATAGTAAACTTTTTGTTTTATGGGATTTCAACAATGTTCTTATTAATCACGAGAATGTTAAGTATAAAACAAATAATGAAAAATTGTAAACTTCTTGTTTTATGGAAATTTGAACAATGTTCTTATTAATCATAAGAATATTAAGTATAGAACGTCAACCACTGGTACAAAGCAAACAATGAAGGATTAATAGTGAACTTCTTGTTTCATGGAGATTTGAACAATGTTCTTATTAACCATGCTAGTTTGCATGATGTTAAGTATGAACGTTGCGGTTTCCAAAGCACGTTTGAGTAGCTTAAACTTGTGTTTTATGCATTGGTTCTTTCTAATTGGTCTTATACTTTTTTTAGTAAAGTTGTCGGAGAATAATGATATAAAAGTTTGTATAATTTTTTTCATAGTTTAAAAAATTAAGAAAAAATATGTTATAATAAAAAAGGATAAAAGAATTTGTCGTAAAAACTTATTGTAAAAATATGATAATTTATTTTGTTTTGTTTATTTTTGTTTTTATAATTTTTTAATGATTAATTTTTTTTATAAAAGATAATTATTATTTAAGTGATATATTAAAATATTTAAATAATATTTTTTAATAAAAATTAAAATACCAATCATTTTTAATTTTTGTGCAATTTTTTAAATGAAAAAAGATAATAAATAAATAAAACAAATATGAGTAAAAAGCCATAATTTTAACACACTTAATTTTCATAAGCACACACTTCATTACTAGTTAGTATTAAACTTTGAGTTAGTTGACCAATTTCTATGTGAACTAACTAATCTAGCTCATTTTTAATGACTATAATTATTAATTTTTTTTCTCATTATGTTAAATGAATTTTTTGTATATTATGTATTTATTTTTTAGTTTAATGTTAATTAAATTTTTTATAATTTATTTTTAATTTTATTTAATATAATAAAATATTTATTATTCATAATTTGAATATATTTACTTTCTAAAATTTATAAAATTAATAAATTTAAAAAGATTTATATTATAAATTTTTAATTAATTATTATTATTATTTAATTTTATAATATGAGTGCAATGTCACTAGTTAACACTATAAATCAGTGAGTATTTTCCTAAGAAATGGCTTATATTAGTCCACTTTTAATAGATATAATTATTAACTTACTATTGTTAGTGAAAATAGAAATCATCTGGAACTTGAAATGATTTATACATAAAATATTAAAAGTTTTAAATGTTGACAACACCATTCTAAAAATTATTACCATTTTTTCTCATAATTCCATTCTAGAGTCCTAAATTACAAATCTTTTTTACTTTCTTTACAGTTTACAACAAGTCACCTTAATACACAATAAATAATATAATAATAAACAAATCTCAAATATCTCTTATTTATTTTCCTTAATTTTGACCAACATTCTTTGTGCTAATCACCGCAATATATATCAACCTAAACTATGTTGAACATGTTCTTACTTCTTAATCTTGTGGAAGTGCTGCTATGAACCTAAATCATGAATCAACTTAACAAACTACATATTTTAAGACAATTATAATGTCGAGATATATAACTTCTACATATTTATGAGTAGATTAACATATTAGGTAAAATGATTATGTTATTTTGAGAAATAAGAAAATTAAATAATAGTTTTAGGATCAAAATAAATGATTTAGATTAAATAATTAAAATTGAACATAAGACTTTTTTGTTTTCATCTACCATGTGTACCTTTTGTTTTTATTATAGTACTATATTTATTATTTCTTTTGAATTAATGATAAAATTTAGAACTCGTATAAACATCAAAGTGAGTATTAAGATTTTTTTTTTTTTCTTGTACCTCTTAAATTTAGAAAATTTTGGTACCTCTATTTCATATGAATGCATTGATAATTATTTCTAGCTCATACTAGTAATAATTATTCCTCCAGATTTATTATCACATAAAGTATAATTTTTTTTTCAAAATCTAACAAATATTTTCAATGCATTTTGTTACTTTTGTATTGTTCCCATTTTCATCCTTATGACATATGACCATCAGTATTGTTAACTCTTGTATTTACATATATATATATATATATATATATATATATATATATAAAGTATAAAAGTAGATAAGTTTTGGAGGAAAATTTTTCTTCACTCTTTAACATAATAATCTTTATATAATAATTAATAATTACTATTTAAGGCCATCTTGAATTGTTTAATTCAAATCAATTAAATTCATTCATTTCTAATTAACAGTTTTAATATATCTTTACTTTTAAGGTCGTTTTGAATGATTTAATTCAAATCAATTAAATCTATTTATTTTTAATTAGCAGTTTATATATATATATATATATATATATATATATTTGCAATGAGTTTTGGAGAGAAATTTGCCTTCACTTTTTTATATATTCAAAAGGTGCATCATTTGCGGCATATTTGAATCTTAATATTAATGTTTATTTTAAATTTTATTATTAAAAATTAATAAATGATAAAATTACATAAAACTCTTGAACTTTAAATTAAGTTTATTATAAAAATAAAAACAAAAAATCAGTAAAAAAAATATTTTCAAGTGAAAAAGAAATTATATTTTATTAAGTATATATATATATATATATATATATATATATATATAAGGGAAAGTACATGTTGTTTGTTCAAAATAAAATTTTGAACTAAAATTCTTACAAAATAGTGCCTACTATTTCAATGCTTTCTGAAAATACGACCTAGGAAGGTGGATTGGAAGATAGTAGTTCGAATCATTAATTCGTGGTTCTCTCATGAGTTTCAAAATAAAATTCAAGTCGATGAACAAGTGAAGCTTTTATATTTCTTTAGTTGAATTGCATAAAATTTTCTTCTTATTTAATTTATTTAATTGCATCATGTTCTCTTATTGTTTCAGAGTTCAATGATTCATTGTACTGTTAGGAAGGATATTATGTCACATTATGAAAAATTATTCCATGAAGGCAATGTGTATATCATGGAAAATTTTATGGTAACTACTCTTGAAAAGAAGATGTGAACCACTAAACATAAATGAAAATTAAATTTGATGGCAACCACCATAGTTTCAGAAGTCAAATGTGACAACATTTCTTTTAACTATTTTGATTTTGTTCTATTCTCAAAAAAATTTAAGTGGGCTAGATGAACTATATCTAATTGGTAAGTTTTATTTTTTCTGATTTTAATCGTTTTTATATTTGTCTATGTATGCTACTTTATTATTTTAAAATAATGTTTGACACATGCTCAATTAGATGTAATTGGTTATGTGGTTGAGAAAGATAATCTCAAAGACATAGAAAAAAATGAAAAGAAAAGCAAACATATTGATTTGATTCTCCAAGATTTGGAGTGAATATTATTTTATAACATATAATATTTTTCTCTTTCATTATTTTATACTAATTAAGGTTATATTATATTGAATTTATTTCATAGGATTCAGAAAATTATTTGCACTTCATGAGAGGAGTTTGCTGATCAAATGGTTGATTTTCTAAAGAATGAAAATTCTAAAGCTTTACCTATTGTGATTATTCAATTATGTAAAATGAAAACATTTGGTGGTATGATTCTTTATTTATATTAAACTCTTTTTAATTGTGTGATATTTATTATTATCAACAAATTATATTTCATGGTTGTTTCAAGAACTTTAAGCATATCAAGTGCTTATAATGGAACAAAGTTGTATATTAATCCTAACATAAAAGAGGCTATTGATTACAAAAATAAGTAAGTATTTTAATTATTTTTTGTTTATAGAGACATCATTATGTTTTGCATAATGTTTTGTATTTTTGTTAACTTATAAGCTATCTAATTTGTGGTACAAGATGAATATGAATGATGCAGGTATAAGTCAAGTATTAAGTCAGATGTCTAGGTACTCTTCTGTTTAAATGGGAGATGATTTGCTCCAAGCTCAAAGCATGACCATACATGAAATAATTTAGACAAATTATGTATATTTTGTATTGAAATAATGAAGTGAAATGCATATAATTATTTTAAAAATATATAAAATTCATAATTTGAAATTTCTCTTTGCAAAGGTTGGATTTGTTGTTGTTCTTGCCTAAGTTATTGAAATTGAATATGAGAAGGGATGACAATATGACTCATGTAACAAGTGTTTCAATAAGCTGAAAAAAAATGGACATAAGTTTTTTTTTTTGTGAAAATTGTCAGAAATATATCATTCCTACTCCCTAAGTATAAACATTACTACTTATAAACTATATATTCAATTTAAAACTAATTTAGTTAAATTTTTAGTGGACCTTTGATCAATTCTTTTTTTTAAGTTTAAGCTGCATGTTAATGTTATGAATTCTATCTATTTTTTTTTATAGTATTTGAAAATTCCCTATTATAGTTCATTGAAAAGTCTGCAAAATAATTAAAAACAGATATAACTGAGGTTGATTGTGTTGATATTGATTTTATTTAATTTTTTATATTTTTAAAATTATTTTCTACTCTTATAGACAAATGTGAGTAATGAATTTCTTCCTGAGATTGATACAATGTTATTCAAGTTCTTTCTATTCAAAGTTAAAATTATTCAAGTAAATTTAGATGTCAATTGAGTTTCATACAATGTTAAGAGCACTTACTGATAATGTTGATCTAATTAACTATTTTAAGTCATTGCACGGTATTAAGGTATATTTTTAAAATTAATTTTTTATATTTTTCACAAAATAAGCTTATTTAATAAAAGAATTTTTTTATCCTTAAATTGTGTGCTATATGATTTTGTAAGATAAAATAAGATATATAATTTTATTCCTTCAATAATTTTTGTCTTAAAATATTTTAAATATATTAAAATTTATTTTTTATTATAAATTATTGTGTTGTGGTATGTATATATACATGTTAAATTATTACAATTTAATTATAAGAGTATTTTTAAACTTTATAGAATTAAATTTATAATCTTATAAATTCAAATAATATTTATTTTAATCTTTTTACTTTTAAAGTTAATTTAAAAATATTTAAAAGTATATTATAAATCTTTATATAATATATAAAATCATTTTATTAGTAATAATATTAATATATATTAATTAACTTTAAATTTTAAAATAATTTAAATACTATCATAAATATTTTATACAATTAATTTTTATTTTATAATTATTAATTATAATATTATACTATAACATAATAATTTATTTGTATATCGCACAAGTTATCTTATATATATATATATATGAGTTTACTTTTAATATACAATTAATATAAAAATCCTTATACTATTAATAAATGAAAATATTGTGTAAATATAATTTTTTTATTAATTATTATAAAATTAATAAATTTTACTAAGATATCAATTTATGAGTGAATGGCTTTACAAAAATTTATTAATTAATAATTTTTTATTAAAATTATATTATTTAATATTATTAATCTATTTTATTATATAGAATGAGGACCAAATCCTTCAAATTATAAGAGTACTACAACAATTTCCTTATTTCTCTTTATGGCAGATACATCTTATCTAGTTTTATGTTATACACTTTCTAATATTATAGCTATTTTTAAAATATTTTTGTTAGTAAAAAGTTAATAAAATTATTAATTTAATGTGTATTTGTCAATAATAATAATAATAATATAAATAATCATTTTTTAGCTTTTAAAACTAAACATGCATTTTGTCAAAATACCTACTTACTAAGTAATTTTTTTCCACCACTGAGTTACCACTTTCAAAGCATTCTAATCTCTTCTAGTTACTTTTAAACATGTCAAGGTGAATAAAATTAGAGGGCTGAATCACACCTTGGTGTTGGGCTGAATTGTACAAGAATCAGCAAGTGACTCAAGCAAACGGATGTCAAAACTTAGAATAAGACACGCCTTTCTTGCATCTACCTGGATATGATGTGGTGTTCCAATATTTGTATACATGTGTCCTTTTTTTTCATGACCACTCATGCTGCAGTTCACAACATGAACCTCTAATGCCAAAAAGAAAACAATGAGACATCTACGAAGAATTCTTGCTCCTGCATCTAAGCAATGCCCCCTAATAACTACAATCAACGATTATTTATGGAATTTTTTTGGTTTTGAAGCCAGATATTTATGAGAAAAGGAATAAGAAAAAGATAAATAGAAAGAAAGAAAAGAAATGAAGGTTAGATGAAAAGAAATAAAGAAGAAATTAAGAAAGTAAAAAAAGTCATGAATTATGAAGATAAAATCCTCAATTCTAAGGGAAATTAAAAGGGAAAGGGACATAGTTTTTTTCTTAATTTTTTATTTAAAATAATCAAATAATGTTTATAAAATACAAAGATTATTAATCTTTTATTAAAAAGTACTGCAATAAAATATGTAATTTATTTAAATTAATTTAAAATTTTTATGATTGTTTGCAGTGTAATTTAACTATTTTTATTAAATTTTTTATGCACTTAAATAAGTCAAGTAAATTTTTTATTCTAGTTCATTTTATTTTAATTTATATAAGCAACACATCTTTTTCACTTTATTTGTTTTACTTTTTTATTTTCTTCTCTCTCTCTTTCTATTTGACCTTTTGTTTAAAATATATCATTATACTAATTAGGGTTATTGGTGTGTTGAGTTAGATGGGTTTTAGTATAAAAGATTATTTGACTCAATCAAAATTTTATGGTTTAGGTTGAGTTAGTTTTAACATTTGTTTGTTTTAATCTAACCTAAACTGACGCAATCACAGGATCGGTTAGAAAGTTAAGTTGACAATTAAAATTTTGTGTATAATTTATAGATTAATCTTAACATCCCGGATAGTAAATTTATTCAAATAAAATAAGAAATCACTAGTATAGTACTAACAGTTTAATATTCATAAAGAATAAGAAGTTAAAGTAATATAAGGTAAAAAAAAAACTCTGAGACTTATCATAAATTATACTTAAAAAATTTAAATTATTTGTCAATTTTTAATTCTTTATTTTAAATAAATTGAAAGGTCTGAAAACTGAAAGCCTAAGAGGATGCATTCTATAAAAATAAATGAAGTTAAATGAAAACGCTAAGAGTACAACGCTTCTTAAATCACCAAAATTACGTAATTACTAAATTATATCATTACTTCATTGGAAAGACTGAAAAGTAAGATTAATGTCAATATCTTTGAGACTCAAAACGTCAAATATATCTAACAATACATAATTAAAATGTAAGATTAAAACAATGTAAAGACGCAAGGTCACACTCATATGCAGAGTCGAGTAGGGGTGGAGCTTAGAACTAGAGGATTTAATAGGTGGCGGCTGCAATACCATAATGGAATGCAGAAAAGGGAAAGTTAAAAATGTGAGATGAGAAAATAAGTAAATAATAAAAATTAAAAATAAAGATTTCAATTCACCTACTAAATAAAAATTAGGCTTTTGGTTCACAAATAAAAGATTGAAAAGTAATTGAGCCTTCAATATTATGAGACCAAATGCAATGGATATTTGGTTATTAGATTGGGTTGAGTTTTAACATTAACAATCCATAAATCAACTCGTACTTAATTGAATTTAAATATTTTTACCCAACTTTACCCATCTATTCAAATATTAATCCATTAATTTATAATTGAATTGAGTTGTGTCAGTCCGGTTCATCAGTCTTAATATTACTTTTGTAATTTCTTTTCATAATTCAAAAAATTTGTTGGAAAATCCTATTTATATAAAAATTTGTATAATTTTTTTATTACTTAAAAAATAGGAAGATAAAAGAAAATGATAAAGTAGGTGATATAATAAAAAAGAAAAAAAGCATTATTGTTATAATTTTTGTAAAAATATTATAATTTATTATGTTTAATTTTTTATCTTATAAAATTAGTTAATTAATAATTAATATTTTTATAAAATATAATAAATAAGTAATATATTAATTGATATAATAGATAGAAAATATAATAAAAATATGTAATTATTTTTTTATAAAATTTAGAATAGTAATTTTTATTTTTATTTTTAAAATTTTGACATGAAAGAAAAAGAGCTCAGAAAATCAACACAATAGCAAATGTTATGACTTAAATACAAGTGATTAGCCAGAAGAATCGTGCAACAATAAATATGTTGAATGAATTTCTTAAGTTAAAAGAGAATAAATAAGTAAAATAAAATATTAGTTAGAATTCACATTCCAAACACATTTTGTTTGGTTTTTTTTTTTTTAAAAAGAAGAGAATAAAACTTTTATATTTTAAAGTAAAATAATATTAATATATATAACTATTTTAATTAAAAAATGTCATCCTCTCTTTTTTTTAAAATTTTTCCCAAATAATATTTTATCAAAATTTTGAATTAAAGTCATCGTAATTTCTTATAAAAGTATTAATCTTCTTATCTTATCTCGTTGAGGTATTTAAAAAAAAAAATAAATTTAAATATTTAAAATGTATATAAATGAATAAATATTTTATTTTTAATATAAATAATAGGTAATGAATTTTTTTTAATTTACTTTAAATGTATTTTATATATAATCTGTCTTATTTTTTTTTATCATTTATTACTATATTATTCTATTTATTACTATTAAATAAACAAAGTATAATTAAGTAAAATATTATTATATTATAAATCATATTTATTATTCTTAAATAAAATTATTTAATATTATTTTTCATTAAGGTATACAATTTATAATATGTTGAGCAAAACATTTTAACTAGCTTATATTTACTATAAATCAACCTCTATATACAATATAAATTACTAATTGTTGTACTATAGCATTTTTAAGCATTGTTTTTAAGTTAAAATATTTTTAGAGTATTTTCAAATAGAGAACATTGTTAGAGATTAATTATTTTTTATGTCAAGTGTTTTTTAATATTATATATTTACTTTTAAAGTAATATAAATTTAAAATTTAATTTTGTATAATTTAATTTTTTAAATTTATTAAATAATAAAATATTTATTATTATTAATTATAATATATATCCTAATTAAAATTAATAAATGTTATTGAATTTCTATTTGAACGGATTAGACTAGTCCAAGTCACTTTTAATTTTAAACTTGTTATTTTCTGTGCACTGTCCGTGCATTGTTGGAGGGACATAAAGGCTCTTGTCCAAGTGATGATGGATCTTGGCCTCCTCATGCTTTCCACGTTGATACCAAACCCAATGATAATGCAAAAAAGGACAATGCTGACTAAGTTATACTGCAAGTGGATCCAAAAAATGGTATCGGCCTATTATCATTGAAATTTATGGTATTAGAAGGCGTAATTTAGTGTCTATGAATTATGAATAATGATTGATAAGTTTGCTGCACAAGTTAACAGAAAGTATTGGGAAGAAAATGACAAACAAAAAGGTGGCATATAATGTCTTTGTAATTGTATCAAGCTAAGGAACAGAACTGAACTTCATTTGTAACATTCTGCAAATTAGCTGATTAACAAGAACATTACTTAGTTCACGATTAATTCTCTATTATTTGTTTTGCACGGACGACATCACAAAGAGTTAAGACATATACATACAAATAAATCTCAGCATAATAAACAACAAAATGTAAAAGTGTGTCTTGTTTTGAAATTTAGAGCCTCAGTCATTTGCTGAATCATGAATGAAAGGATCAAAATTCGAAAACTCAGCACCAAACTCATTACACAAATGCAGTTCAATTATATTGGTTTCTCACTCTTTCAATTCCTATATATAAAGTTGTGTAGCAAATACATCAATCATAGTTGATAGTTCATAATTCATACACATAATATACACATGTCCTTCTAATACCATAAACTCCAATGACAACCTCCTCAACAACCACTTGTTTCTTGACTTCTTACATAACCTCAACATGAAATATATAAAACTTAGGTACCATAACTTGATCTTCTATCTTTTCATTCTGTGCTTGAATCCTCCCTCCAACATGACTCTAGAAGAGATTCTGTTGGGTCTAAGCCAAATGGACCCCCATTAAAGACATATCAAAGGAGGGGTAAAAAGGGAAATTTGAGCAAGGAGGCTGTTAGGCCAGATTCTAACAGCCTAACAAATTAACATACGTGAAAGGAAAGAGGGAAGAGAGAGGCAGCTGAGGAGAGGGAATATATGGAGGCTGGACAGAGGGCAGAGGCAGGGATTATCAAGGAGGTTATTCAGGGTGGCTGCTGCCATAGGAGGAATCTCATTCTCTAGCAACTAGTTTCCTTTCTGCTATCTAATTCTATTTGTTTGTACTACTAGGGTTATTCCCTGCGTTTGTTCTTTAAATTCTATAATACAATCAGTTCCTATCAAGCTGGTATCAGAGCTCCAGATCTTGGGAGTGCTTGATGGTAACCACGCGAATGGAGAATCGATTGGAAAGTGTGGAGTGTCGATTGGAGGGCATGCAAGCTGCCATTCAGGAAGAATTTCAGAGGCAGATGGATGACGTGTTGACGATGATGACAGCGAGGTTCGAGACGGCCTTGCGGGTAGTACGAGAGGAGAGGGAAGGGGAAAATATCAACCAAGAAGGGGGTAATGGAGGCGCGACACTTAGAGGAGGGAGGAACGAGTAAGGAGAGTAGAGGTGCCCTATTTTGCGGGAGAGGACCCTTATGGATGGGTGTACAGAGCAAAAAGATACTTTGAGATCAACGGCATACCGGAGGTGGAGAAGGTGGACACAGCGGTGGTCTGTTTAGAGGGGAAGGCACTTAATTGGTATCAATGGTGGGAACCAAGAGTTCCAACGTCCACCTGGCCTGTCTTCCGACAAGCTTTGTTGGGCCGATTTCGTTTGTCGTCATCAGAAAATCCCTACAAAGCCTTGATGGGATTAAGGCAGCAAGGAACCGTGATCGAGTACAGGGAGCAGTTCGAGTTGTACTTAGCCCCACTCCGTTTTGCTAACGAGGAGTTTATGATAGGGGCATTCCTCAACGACCTTCGGGAGGAGATCAAGGCGGAGGTACGACTAGGGGATTCCGGCGACTTGTGTTCCATCATGGAATTGGCGCAGAAGGTGGAGGAGAAGAATAGAGTGTTGGGCCTCACTTATGGGTCAAATGCAAGAGCTGGTGGGTCAACGGGTCTAAAGCCAAATTGGGCCTTAAGAGGAGGAGCCCAAGAAGTGAGTAAGACAAATTGGGCTGGGAAAAATGAACCCAACCCATATGCAATGTTTAGAATCCCAGCTCGCCTACCTAACGGGAATCGGGTTGAGACCCAAAGCAACCGCAATAACACACGAGACTCATTTGCATCGAGTTCAAACTAGAGAGGGTTAGGGTTCAAGTGACTGACTAAAGAGGAAGAAAATGATAAGAGGAGGAGAGGGCTTTGCTTCCGCTGCGACGAGCGTTTCACCCCTGGACATGTGTGTCGCAACAAGCAGCTTCATGTGGTCTTGCTGGGAGAGGACGTGGTGGTCCAGGCCGAAGATTCCGGTGAGGAAAATGATGTAGAGGAGATGAATTTGCAGCTGAACGCGAGCAGCATCGCGGGAATGACTTCCAAAAATTCTCTGAAGCTGTAGGGCACCATTTTGGGTAAGAAAGTGATAGTCATGGTTGATTTTGGCGCCTCCCATAATTTCTTGTCCCCGGGACTGGTAAAGGAGTTGAAAATACAAACAGAGGCTACAAGGGGATATTTCGTTGAGGTAGGAGATGGTCAAAGGTTGGGAAGTCACGGAGTGTGCAGGGGCATTGTACTAGAACTGCCAAACCTTCAAGTAATCCAAGATTTTTTTTCTGTTTGATTTGGTGGGGGTAGAGATGATTTTGGGGTACGAATGGCTTAAAAGTCCAGGGAAGTTCAGTGCTGACTTGCGGCAGCACTTGATTGAGGTGCAGAAGGATGGAAGGATCATTGAGATCAAAGGGGATGTGGGGTTGTCCCGAACCGTGGCCTCACTCAAGGTTATAAGAAAGGAGTCGAGGGGTGAAACAGAAGCTTATTATGTAGAATTGGGCATGATGATTGTGGGCTGCACTGAAAAGCTTACTCCATTTTCGGATACCGCACCTGAGGCTTTGAGGAAGTTATTAAGAGAGTTTGGAGACTTATTCAAGAAAGGAACTTCTCTTCCACCAAAGAGGAGAAAGACCATGCCATAGTCTTGAAGGAAGGAGCTACCATCCCTAATATTCGGCCCTATCGACACCCGCATCATCACAAAGAGGAGATTGAAAAATTTGTAAAGGACATGCTTGTAGCAGGGATGATCAGGCAAGCACCAGCCCCTACTCTAGTCCTCTTATTCTAGTAAAAAAGAAAGATGGAAGTTGGCGTTTTTGTGTGGACTATCGCGCTCTCAATAGCATCACCATTCCAAATAAATTTCCAATCTCTGTTATTGAGGAGCTTTTGGATGAGCTGGGAGGGGCAGCAATTTTTTCCAAGCTTGACTTGAAATCTGGATACCACCAGATACGTATGAGACCTGAAGACATCCCCAAAACTGCATTCCAGACACACGAGAGGCACTACGAGTATGTGGTCATGCCCTTCGGACTAACCAATGCTCCCTCTACCTTCCAAGCGCTGATGAATCAGGTTTTTAAGCCGTATTTACGTAAATTTGTGTTAGTGTTTTTTGATGACATTCTAGTGTATAGCGCAGATTATGCATCACACATTAGTCACCTACGCCTGGTTCTTCAACAACTGAGAAGCCAAGAGTTGTGGGTCAACGACAAGAAGTGCAGTTTTGGAGAATCATAGTTAGAATATCTGGGGCATATAATTTCCTCCGCTGGAATCTCACCTGAACCTACAACAATCTCTGCTATGAGACAGTGGCCAGAACCTAAAGACCTTTGTAGTTTGAGGGGTTTCCTGGGTTTGACGGGGTATTACCGGCGTTTTGTACAAAATTATGGAATTATTGCTAAACCCCTAACGTAATTGTTGAAGAAAAATAATTTCAAATGGTCAGAGGAAGCACAAGCAGCATTTGAGGAGCTCAAGCGGGAAATGAAGGTGCTGCCAACCTTAGCAATGCCAAACTTTGACTTTCCATTCATGGTCAAAACTGATGTTTCAGGGTATGGATTAGGGGCGGTTTTAATGCAACAGGGCAGACCCCTTGGCCTTTATTAGTCAAGCTCTTTCAGACCGAAACAAGGTGAAATCGTTTTATGAACGTGAATTAATGACAATTGTTTTTGCTGTTCAAAAGTGGCGACAATATTTGCTAGGCCATCATTTTATCATTCGGACTGACCAAAAAAGTCTGAAATTCCTGTTAGAGCAACGGGTATTGGAGGGGGACCAACTGAAGTGGGTAACTAAATTAATGGAATTGGATTTTGAAATTCAGTATAAGCCTGGATTGGAGAACAAGGCAGCAGATGTATTGTCCTGAGTGATGAATTATAGTGCCATATCTATGGTCACCAATTCTGACTTAGTAGAACTAGCTGGATAGGTTCTGGGAGATGAGCTTTTAAGGGGGATCATGCAACAGGTGGTAACACACCCTGATTCTTACCCACACTACTCAGTGTCTCAAGGCTGCTTGTGGTATAAGTAGAGATTGGTCCTACCTAAGGGATCTGCCAGGATTCCCCTATTGCTGATAGAATTTCATGCATCACCTTGGGGTGGCCATTCGGGAGTGACAAGAACTTACAAGCGATTGGCTATGATTTTCTATTGGACTGGGATGAAACAAGATATAGAGAGGTTTGTGGCTAATTATCAGGTGTGTCAATAGAATAAACACGAAACCTGGAAGCCAGTCGGGCTCCTTCAGCCTCTACCAATTTCGGTGCATATGTGGGAAGACATCTCAATGGATTTCATTGGCGGATTACCAAAAGCAAAGGTAGCAGACAACATTATGGTAGTAGTGGACAGATTAAGCAAATATGCCCACTTCATTCCCCTACTCCATCCCTACTCAGTAAAGGAGGTAGCAGCGGTGTTCGTGAAAGAAATTGTGCGATTACATGGATTTTCCAGTTCCATAGTTTCGGATCGAGACAGAATTTTTATTAGTTCATTCTAGAAGGAGCTATTTCGTCTCTCCGGCACAAGGCTGAAATTCAGTTCTGCTTACCATCCTCAAACGGATGGCCAAACCCAAGTGACCAACCGCACTATTGAGTCATATTTAAGGTGTTTTGTGAATGACCACCTTCGTCAATGGGTGAAATGGCTACCGTGGGGGGAGTTTTGGTTTAATTCATCATTCAATGCTTCCATTTAGATGACCCCCTTCAAAGCACTATATGGCCGTGATCCTTCCATGGTTATTCCCTACTGTCGAGACAACATTGTTGTTGCTGAGGTGGATCAGTTGCTCCAGCTCCGGGATAATATCATAGGGGGGCTCAAGCAACATTTGATTAAAGCACAAATGAGAATGAAGGAGCAGACAGATAAAAAGCGACGGGAAGTGGAATTCTAGATTGGGGATATGGTATATTTGAAGGCCCGCCCATACAAACTGAAAACGCTGGCCAAGAGGATCAATGAAAAATTAAGTCCCAGATTTTATGGCCCTTTCCGAGTAGAAGAAAAGATATGAGCTATTGCTTATAAACTGTTGCTGCCATAATCATCTCGTTTGCACCCCATCTTTCATGTATCACAGCTTAAGAGGGCCCCCTACCAACCAAGCTAGCCAAACATTACCACCATTTTTAACAGAGGAATTGGAGCTACAGGTTGAGCCTGAAGAAGTGCTAGATACCAAGAAATTAGTGAATGGATGTTGGGAGCTTTTGATTAAATGGCGGAATTTACCTAAGGAAGATAGTACTTGAGAGGAATTTGAATTGCTGCAGGCTATATTTCCACATTTCAACCTTGAGGACAAGGTTCCCCTCAATGGAGGCGGTATTGTTGGGTCTAAGCCAAATGGACCCCCATTAAAAACATATCAAAGGAGGGGTAAAAAGGGAAAGTTGAGCAAGGAGGCTGTTAGGCCAGATTCTAACAGCCTAACAAATTAGCATACGTGGAAAGAAAGAGGGAAGAGAGAGGCAACTGAGGAGAGGGAATATATGGAGGCTGGACAGAGGGCAGAGGCAGGGATTATCAAGGAGGTTATTTAGGGTGGCTGCTGCAATAGGAGGAATCTCATTCTCTAGCAGCTAGTTTCCTTTCTGCTATCTAATTCTATTTGTTTGAACTACCAGGGTTATTTCTTGAGTTTGTTCTTTAAATTCTATAATACAATCAGTTCCTTTCAGATTCACCAGCTTTAGGTCAACTTGCTGGGACAACTTGGTATGTCATTTGTTACAATGTCATTGTGTTTGGAATCAATGTTTACCTCTAAGATCCATCTACTTAGTGACTTACTTTGCATGTTACAAACCCCCTGCTGAAATATGACCAATTCATGGATCACACAGGGGACTTCAACGATTCTTCAATTATGTTTTGAAAGGAAGATTCTCGCTCTGGCCTTGCAGAGAGGAACCTTATGTCCTCAAGCAATGCACGACATCCCACCAACACCATCCATGGCTGCTTCAAGAGATGAGGTTGAGATGAACTTTTTTCCAACCCCAAGGTCAATCCAAAGGACATTGGGATCCTTGTTGTGAATTGTAGCTTGTTCAATCCCACCCCTTCCCTAGCTTCTGTAATTATCAACAAGTACTGAGTGCAATGTCAGGAGCTTCAACTTGGGGGTATGGATTAAGGTGCGGGTGTTATAGCTATTGATCTTGCTAAGGACTTGCTTCACTTTATGGGAACAATTATGTTGTGATGGTTAGCACTGAATACATCACCCAAAGCCGGTACTTTGGAGACAAGAAATACATGTTTGATACCAAATTGTCTGTTTCTCGTTGGTGGGACAACATTCTGCTTTCTAACAAGACTTGTGATAAGCTTCAAGCTAAATATGAGCTTCTTCATACTATGAGGACTCATAAAGGTGGGCATTCAGGTGTGTTTATCAGGAGTTAGATGATGGAAAAATTGGCATGTCCTTGTCAAAGGATCTCATGGTTATTGCTTGTGGAGCCTCAAGACTAACCTTACAACTTTGGGTCTCCTCGTGTTACCCAAAGGAGCAGCTTATCTTATTTTATGATTTGATGATCAGGAAGATATTTTGTGCAATTAAGCCTTACATTCCAAATTTCAAACTTGCTTTTGATCATTTTTGCATTCATGCTAGTGATAGGGTTGTGATTGATGAGCTTAAGAAGAATCTATACCTTAAGAGTGAGCATGTTGAGGGATCTAGAATGATTCTGCACAAGTTTGGGAACACTTCGTCTAGCTCTATTTGGTTTGAGTTAGCTTACATGGAAGCAAAAAGCAGAATGAAGAAGGAAAACCCAGTTTGGCAGATTGTATTTGACAATGGATTCAAGTGGAATAGTGCAGGTTGGAAGGCCCTGAACAATGTGGAGCCCTCACCACCTTAGAATGATTGCATTGATAAGTACCCTATTGATGTTGCTCCATAGTTCTGTTATGAGTAATAAGAGAATAACAATGTCTCGTTCAGCGAGTCAGTCAAAGGCATTTATAATGTATTGGGTTGCTAGTGTGTCATGCAACCACCTTTGATACTTTTTATAAATCGTTGTCTTGAGTAATTATTATGTATAATAAAAGCAGTTTTTGATAAAATTAAATATTTATTAATGTCATTATTAAATTTTTTTAATTAATTTAAAGAATTTTTTAAAAATTTATATAATAATATTAATATTCTAGATATGCTAATATTTATTTATCTTTTAAAATTTATTATAGTTATTATCGTTTAACATTTATTTATTAATATTATTTTAAAATACCTAATAATATATATCATAATAAAAATTAAATTTAAAATTCACTTATTTATTTTTTTAGTATTTTTTAAGATGCTACATATTATTAATTCTATTATTATTTTAATTTTTCACTTTTAAAATTTTAAAATATTATCTTTATTTTATTATTATTGAATTAATAAAAAATTATTTAAAATTATTTTATATTTTAAAATTAACTTATTTATTTATTTTAATTAAAAAACTCGTTCAACACACGAACATATTTATTAATGTTATATATAAAATTTATTTCAAGTTAAAGTTGATTTATTATCTCACCAACAATAATAAGTTAATAAATATAATTATTAGAAGTGGGTTAAATTAGCTAGTTTACATAGAAATTGGTCAACTAATTCAAAGTTTAATATTAATTAGTAATAAAGTGTGTTTATGAAAAATAAGTGTGTTAAAATTATGACTTTTTACTAATTTTTATTTTATTTATTTATTATCTTTTTTCATTTGAAAATTTACACAAAAATTAAAAATTATTGGCATTTTAATTTTTATTAAAAATATTATTTAACTATTTTAATATAGTACTTACTGATTATCTTTTATCAAAACAAATTTTATTAAAAATTATAAATATAAGAATAAAAAAACAAAATAAAAGAAATTACTATATTTTTATAGTAAAGTTTTATAACAAATTCTTTTATTTTTATTTTTATTATATCACTACTTTATCATATTTTTTTTATTTTCTAAGTTGTAACAGAAATTATACAAACTTTTATATCTTTAACATTTTTCAATAACCAATGTATAAAGCAGAGGTTCAAGGTGGTCAGATGTGTTTTGGAAGTCCATACTTAACATATTGCAAGTTAGTGTGATTAGCAAGAACACTGTTCAAATCCCTTAAATCAAAAAGTTCAAGTTAATCCTCTCATATTTGGTTTGTGTGGTTAACTAGTGAATTGCATCTCAAATTTGGGGGCCATTTATACGAGTAACTTGCTCAATCGTGTGCATGCAATGATCAAAATTCCAAAAATCAGCTCCAAACTCACGACACATGCAGTTCAATTCTGTTCCTTAGCTAGCCAGTTAAAGGATATAAAAAGCTATGCAGCAAAGATCAATCATGATTCATATTCATCATTCATAAGCATACATACACCATGCTTTCCAACACCACGAAGGCCAATGACAACCAAGACCTCCTCATCAACCACCCTCGCAGATTCCCTAACTTCCTACATAATCTGAACATGACGTATATAAAAACTTGATACCATTATTTGATTTCCTACTTCTTCACTCTGTGCTTGATTCCTCTCAGCCCTCATCATCTTTCAAAGCCTCCAACGTGATGCAATACAATTTGTTGAACAACCTAGTCAATGTGTTGTCATTTGTTGCGCTATCTTGTGTTTAGAATCACTGTTTACATCACGAAGAAGTCAAGATCCATCTACTTGGTGAACTTTGCATGTTACAAACCTTGCTCATTTTTAAAGTGAAATATGATTGTTAACAAGTATCCAAAGCAGCTTCAACTTGGGGGCATGGGTTGGCGTTATAGCTATTGATCTTGCAAAGACTTATTTCAGATTCATAGGAATAATTATGTTATGGTGGTTAGCACTGAGAACATCACCAAAAACTGTTATTTTGAGAACAAGAAATTCATGCTGATAACAAATTGTCTGTTTCGCATTGGTGGGGCAGCGATTCTGATACCAAATTCTGCTTTCTAACAAAGCCTGTGATAGCCTTCAAGCCAAGTACGAGTTTCTTTGTACTGTGACAATTCATACAGGTGCACGTGCAAGATGATGTTGGAAAGATTGGTGTGTCCCTGTCAAAGGATATTATGATTATTGCTAGTGGAACCCTCAAGACTAATCTTACAACCTTGGGTTCCCTTGTGCTACCCATAAAGGAATAGCTTCTTTTCTTTTATGATTTGATGATCAAGAAGATATTTGGTTCAAATAAGAACCTTATATTCCAAATTTCAAGCTTGCTTTTGATCATTTCTGCATTTTATGCTTATGGTAGGGCTGTGATTGATGAGCTTGAGAAGTATGTGGAGGCATCTAGAATAACTCTGCATAGGTTTGGAAACACTTCCTCTAGCTCTGTTTGCTATGAGTTAGTTTGCATGGAAGCAAAGAGCAAGATGAAGAATGGAAACTAAGTCTGACAGATTGCATACAGATTGCATTTGGCAATGAGTTCAAGTGTAACCGCAATCTGGAATGCCATGACCAATGTAGGATGATTGCATTGATAGGTACCCTATTAAGGTTTGAGGTTAGTCCATAGTTTTATTCTGAGTTAAAAGGACGAGTATAAGAATATCTGGTTAAGTCTGTCAGGGACATTTATCTTTGTTTATTCGCCAATTTATTGGTATAGGGATGTTTTTTGTTTATTATTAAGAAGTCAGAGTTTGATACTTGTATTGAGTTGCCAAGGGGCAACCTTTGGTACTTGTTATAAATAATTGTCTTGAGTCATTATTATATATAATAAAAGCAGTTTATATGTTGTTTGTGTGTTGCCCATTTTAAACATATTATTATGCATAGAAGCTACACATCAATGATCCGAATGATTTATAAAAAACAAACAAACCAAATTATTTTAATTTGGTTTAAACTTTGATATAACTTCGTTAGAACTTTCATTCATTAAGTTGCACGTTGTTCTGATTCCAAAAGACGTTGTTAGAGAAAGTATCTAAGCATCTGGAATTTGGTTTAAACTTTGATATAACTTCGTTAGAACTTTCATTCATTAAGTTGCACGTTGTTCTGATTCCAAAAGACGTTGTTAGAGAAAGTATCTAAGCATCTGGAATTTGGTTTAAACTTTGATATAACTTCGTTAGAACTTTCATTCATTAAGTTGCACGTTGTTCTGATTCCAAAAGACGTTGTTAGAGAAAGTATCTAAGCATCTGGATATTAGCATAAAATGTACACAGCCAACCGTAGCAAATATGAAGTTGGTTTTATAATAATTTACTTTTTTTTCACTTTTTTATTCATTTTATTATAAATTTCAAACATTAAAATTTAATATTAACTTATTCTTATTTAAAATAAATAAATGGTTAGATTCTTTCAGAATCTATATTTATATTTTTAAAATTTATCTTCTTACTTTATATAAAATGTAAAATAAAAAAATTAAATATTTCAAATTTAAATTTTATAAACATAGATTAATTAAGTAAAATCAAGTTAATGGAGACTCATTTTAATTTAAAAATAAAACTAAAAAGACCATGGAGTTACAGAAAGTAATTTAGTTAACCAACGTAATTCTTGACATTTAAAGTATCTTGTTTTTCTCAAACAAAGTAACACATATACTTAACATTAACCTCGATGTTTTGTTTTGCATCAGTAGTAAGGTTAACGTTCCATACTTAACATCTTGAAAATTTGAGTGATTAATAAGAACATTGCTCAATTTTTATAAAACAAGAAGTTCATGATTTTCCTCAATTGTTTGTTTTGCATCAATGTGATTAACGTGGTAAACTGCATAATAAGTAGTAATGGAAAAAGATAGTGACACATACGTACAATAAAAACTTAACATAACAAATACCACAGTGGCAAAGGTATGTCTTATTCTGAAATCTGGGGCCTTTTGTCTGAGTCACCTATGAACATGTGTATGAAATATTCATAATTCCAAAACTTAGCACCAAACTCACAATATAAATGCGCATTTCAATTCTGTTTGGTAGCGTGTGACAGTTAGAGACGCAATTGCCACCTTTTTGTTTCTCATTCTCTTCCTAATCCTATATATAAAGCTGTGCAGGAAAGACATTAATCATAATTCAGAGTTCATAATTCATACGTATACACACACCATGCCTTCCAACACCATGAACTCCAATGACAACCAAGGCCTCAGCATCAACCACCCTGACAGGCTCCTTGACTTCCTTCATATCCTGAACATGACGTACATAAAACTTGGATACCATTATTTGATCTCCCTCCTTTTCACTCTATGCCTCATTCCTCTCACTGCTTTCATCATCTTTCAAGCCTCTAACATGACTTTAGATGAGATTCACCAACTTTGGCTCAACTCGCAATATAACTTGTCGGACAACTTTGTCAGCGTTGTCCTTTGTTGCATTGTCCTTGTGTTTGGAATCCTTGTTTACATCATGAAGAAGCCAAGATCTATCTACTTGGTCGACTTTGCATGTTACAAACCCTATGCTCATCTTAAAGTGAACTATGACAAGTTCATGTATCACACCGTTCTTAATGGGAACTTCAACGATTCTTCACTTGAGTTTCAAAAGAAGATTCTTGAGCCCTCTGGCCTTAGAGAAGAAACTTATGTCCCTCAAGCAATGCACAACATCCCACCAACACCGACCATGTTTGCTGCAAGAGATGAGGCTGAGCAAGTCATGTTTGGTGCTCTAGATGTACTTTTTTCCAACACCAAGGTTGTAACATCCTCATTTTGTAATTTATTATTATTGCAATTGATATTAGTTGTTTATGCATGTTATTTGAAATTAGAAGTGTTTGATTGAGGTGAACTATAGGATATCTCGCTGTAGCGAGAATGAGGTGGTGAAAATGGAACATTCTGGAGCCCTCTTGTTGTAGCGAGGATGCTCTCGTTGTAGCGAGGAGCTCTTGCTGTACTTAGAATGACAGACAACAAAGGAAGAAAACTTCTGATTTTTTCGCTGTAGCGAGAAAGTCGCGAGTTTGAGAGATATTTAAGGAACTCTTGCCCTAAAATCTTCATTTCCATCCAAATTACATATCTCTCTCCATCCTCTTCGTTCTCTCCTTCTCCTTTCTTAGAGAAAACCTCTAATAACTCTGGATCTTCTTCAGATTTGAGCTCAAACATCCATTCTTCTTGGATCTAAGTAAGTTTCTCAGAACTCAGATCTCTATTTCATTCCTTTTCTTTGGTTTTCTTCTCATCTTAAGATCTCTACCTCGAAGTACTTAGAAAATCTTATCTTTTGGAAGATCTCTACGTGAATAGTATGGAATCTCTCTGTAAATCACTTAGAGAACTAGTTTGGAGGAATTGTTATCAGGTAAGGGGAGTATTTTCTAGCTGTAGTTATATATGTATATATAGATCTAGTGGTTCTTTGAGAAATATGAGTATCTTACTTAGTAAAGTTCTGTAAATTTTGATAGTATCATATGACAAAGGTGTATTTTGATATAAAGAGAGGTTTGGAGTTTATTTTAAACTGATAATATCAAATTTTTAGAGAAAATATGGGCTTAAGTAGTATTAAGAGATTTTAGAACTGAGTTCCTTAAGATGTATATGAATTAAGTAATAAAAGATATACTATAATGAACTTTAGGTTAGGAGACTATATATTGAGATTATACGAGCTGGGCTGAGTCCGAAGGTGTTCGACCCTTGGGCATATTATACTGATTGTATGGTGTGATATTGCGTGGTAGTCTCTGTGATAAGTTTGATATATTGTATTGGTTGCGTGATATGACTTTGTATGACAACTTTGCATGTTAAACTGGTAGAATTATAGAAATGAATGAAGTGTTGAATGAAAGTGAAAGCATGTGATGTATAATGAGAAATGAGAATATGATTTAGAAAGAAGATGAGGCGTGATTATAATGTATGAGTCCACGCAACTTGAAACAGAGTGATTATGATATAAATTATAGCACATTGAAAGAGTGTGTTATCATATATATTGTAATCCATGAATTTATATAAATTGTGACTCATGAATCATGACATGCTGATTGATTTAAAGAATGTGAAATGAGAAATGTTGAGAATGAGAAAGAGAATGAGTATAGATAGTATAGCGATACACTAGGGGTATAGAGTTAAAGAGAAGATTTGGGAAATCTTGAGGAAATGAGGATGGTGAATGTTAACAATGAAAATGGGTGCACAATAAATTATTGAAAATGAACATTCATAGGCCACACCTTCATCTCCCGACGAAGCTCCTAACTATACCTTTGCTAAAAGGGGCTGGGGCGGCACACGTGTTTCTGTGATGTTGCAGCCAACCAGTAGCTATCTATGCTAGAAGTCCTCAGGAGATCTTAGGGGCAATTATTATGATAAAAAGTGATATAGATAAGATGTGGTAAAGAATATGTATGATATGATATATGTATCGTAGCAGATCAGTTCATGTTGTTATGGTACGTGTGTTGTAATACATCGACGTGTGTTACTGGGACAGATGTATCGTGACACATGAATTGAAATGATATGATACATGTATAATAACATACAGGTCAGCATAGAAATGTATGTATACTGAGTGAAATGTTATATGTGTTTGATGAATGATTGTATGACTACATGTATTTGAATGAGAATGAATTAGAATAAAGTATTAGGCTACGACTCTAATCATTATTATTAGTTAAGATATACTAAAAAAGATTTAGTGGGCGGGAAATACTCACCCTTACTGATTATTTTCAGGTAATGAAAAAGAAGAAATGGAGACAAATGATCCATTCTAGGGTCATACTCATCAAGGAGTTGTAGGAAAGGAACTGCTCGGATATAATAAAGTTTTATGAAATAGATGTATAAATCTTTAATGTATTTTCATTCATTTAAAAAGAGAAATCTTGTGTTAAGAATATATTTGTATATTTTTGAAGAAATATTGTAAGTTCGTCAAGTTTTCTAATTCGTGTTCCCATACTATAACATTTATACAAAGTATACAAATTTTGCTAATTATGTTTTAATAATATTAGTGTTAAATATAAATTAATTTCAATATGAAAGAGGGATGTTACAAAGGTCAATCCAAAGGACATTGGGATCCTTGTTGTGAATTGCAGCTTGTTCAATCCCACCCCTTCCCTAGCTTCTATGATTGTCAACAAGTACAAGATGAGGTGCAATGTTAGGAGCTATAACTTGGGGGGCTTGGGTTGCAGTGCTGGTGTTGTATCTATTGACCTTGCTAAGGACTTGCTTCAGATTCATCGAAACAATTATGCTGTGGTGGTTAGTACTGAGAACATCACTTAGAACTCCATGCTGATACCAAATTGTCTCTTTTGCATGGGTGGGGCAGCGATTTTGCTTTCTAACAAGACTTGTGATAGGCTTCAAGCTAAGTATGAGCTTCTTCATACTGTGAGGACTCATATACGTGCAGATGAAAAGGCATTCAAGTGTGTCTATGAGGAGCAAGATGATGCTAGAAAAGTTGGTGTGTCCTTATCAAAGGATCTCATGGTTATTGCTGGTGTAGCCCTCAGAACTTTACAACCTTAGGTCCTCTTATGCTACCCATAAAGGAGCAGCTTCTCTACTTTTATGATTTGGTGATCAAGAAAATATTTGGTTCAACTAAGAAGCCTTACATCCCAAATTTCAAGCTTGCTTTTGATCATTTTTGCATTCATGCTGGTGGTAAGGCAGTGATTGATGAGCTTGAGAAGAATTTGCAGCTTCAGAGTGAGCATGTTGAGGCATCTAGAATGACTCTGCACAGGTTTGGAAACACTTCGTCTAGCTCTATTTGGTATGAGTTAGCTTACATGGAAGCAAAGAGCAGGATGAAGAAGGGGAATCGAGTCTGGCAGATTGCATTTGGCAGTGGGTTCAAGTGTAACAGCATAGTCTGGAAGGACATGGCTAATGTGGAGCTCTCACCAAATAGTCCTTGGAATGATTGCATTGACAGGTATCCTATTGAGGTTGCTCCATAATTCTATTCTAAGTTATTATGAGCTAAAAAAAATAAGAGAATAATAATGTCTAGTTCAGTCATATATTTATCTTTGTTTATTTGCCAACTTATTGGCATAGGGATGTTTTCTTTTTATTATTGAGAAGTTAGAGTTTCATATTTATATTGGGTTGCTAGTGTCTGATGCAACCTTCGGTATTTTTTATAAACAGTTGTCTTGAGTCATTATTACATATAATAAAACTATGTTATTTGTGTGTTGTCAGTTTGAAACATATTATTATGCATAGAAGCCACACATCTATGATCTAAATGATTTATAAAAAATCGACAAATAAAATTATTTTAATTTGGTTTAAACTTTGCTATAACTGGCTTGCCAAACATAGAAATTCAATTCATAAAGTTGCATGTTGTTCTGATACCAAAAGCACGACGCCGGTAGAGAAAGCACACAGCCAACTCTAACAAACTAGCCTTTTACAATAGAAAATCTTATTTTTCCTTTTCAATGGAGTAACGTTCATTTCAATGCTTCCCTGACTCATCTTTATCTTTTATATTTTATTATATAAAAAATAATATTTATAAAAAAAACTCATTATTTCTCTTGTTCTTTTCTGCTTACGAACCACCCAATTCCCATCGCAACCACAGTCATTGCTATCGCCACAACCACCTCACTTCCACAGCCATTGCAACCTCACAAACCTTCATCCTCCGCGACTGCCATCCACAGAACAAACGTTTAAAAAAGGGGAATTATTCCAAATTGATCGCAGAATAGATAAAAAAAATAATCCAAGAAATTGGAAATTTCCAATAATTCGAACAAAGAACTGAAGAAGGGTATATAAGAGAAAATGTTGGCTGAGAAAGAGTAAACGGAATTTTCCAGAAAAAATGAAACCATGTTTCAGAAAGGGTTGACTGAAGATGGATGCGTGATTGTCGTAACTAACAAGAGAGAGGGGGAAAAAATCTGTTGGAAGAAAAGAAAAAACATAAGGGCAAGTAACTGGAAATTAGGGAAAATTGAGAATTGTAATCACTAATCTAAATTTTGTTGAATAAAAAAAATTGTTCTTTAGCTCAACATTTACATTTCGTCAAAACATGCAGATAAAAAATTGTTTACCACAAGGTTTTATACTGTTTGATAAAGTTTTTTTTACGAAGTTCAGATCAAACCTATTTATAACGTTTCAAAATAGGTTACTTTTATTTACCAATAATATGAATTAAAATATTTTATAAATATATTAAATTTAAGTTAATAATAAATAAATACTCATTTTTTAGGTCACCTTCCATAGAAACCAAATTTACATGCAATAGTAAAACCACACCACTTCTCTCTCACCTAAAATATAATAAAAATAAAATAAAGCTCAAATAACAAAATTAAATTCACTAATTTGCAATATATAATAATCCCACAATCAAGTTTATGGAAATTAATGTTATATTTTCATATTAAATTATTTTAAATAGCTAAAATTTTCAACAGTTATATATATTTTAATCGGAGAGAATCGTGGTCCAAATTTTTTCTAAGGCTACTCACCAGTCAAGTTCAATCAAATTCAGACTCAAAATGCTTGACTCAATAAATTTTTATTTTTTTTTTTATAATTTTGGGTCAGTAACTCAATGAAATATAAATGTTGCAGCATAAGAGAACATGAAATTGATTTTTTTTTCCTCCAGTTCATATACCAACAAAAAATATATTTGGAACAGATGCTTTTGCCCCCAAATTTTTCCATTCTACCTTAGCATGGAATTCTAACTTTCAACAACTATTTTATTTGGGCGTGAGTTTTACATCATTATATTCTTGAAATGGAAGAAAAAAAATCACATTTTATCACTGTCACTAATTTTTATCTAACTTCTAATTAATTGCTTCTTGAAAATTATTAAAACATGTTTCATTTTAAATAGTTTAGGAATTTTTATAAAATATTTTTGTTGATTCTTATTAATTAATTAAAAACATATTATATATACTGTTTTAGTTTAACAGTTCTTTGATTTAAAAATAATTTAAAAGTGAAGGAAATCCATATCAAAATAAAAAATTGTCCGTAGTTAAAGAAATATCTAGATGCAATAATTTGTTATTCCTTTAATGCATAAAAGTTTAAAATTTCAACATTAAATTATTTAATATAACAATTTTTTATTGATTTAATTAATAAAAAAGATAAAAAAAGTAATTGTTAGTGAAATCATGACTTCTGTTATTCTGTGTGAAGGAGCTGCTCCCTTTATTCAATTAAACTTGTTAGTAGAATAAATTATAGAAAAAAAATTGGAAAGAGTTACCGTGATTATGTACTCCTTTTACATTAGAAACAAAGAAAACTTAGCACATATAATCATAATCTCTTCTCATTTATTTTTTACTTTTTTGCCTCCTTTTATTATTTTTTGTTCTTTATTTTTATTTACACAACTTATCTTTCTGCTAATATCACTTCACACATAACCATGTTATAATACGAGAAAGAGAGACAAAGAATTATAGAGAATAAAGAGAAAATGGAAAATTTGAAATTGTCTCAAATGACTTTATTTTTGAAGTGTCTAATTAAGAATGTCAAGAACAATAAAAAGATGAAAATCAAAAGATTGAAGATGAAGAAGATAAAGAGTATAAGCTTGAAAATAATGAAGAATTTAGATTAAGATCGTTAAATGAACAAGGCAAGTACGATAAAAAAAAGGACAACTTTACTACTGAAAATGCTCTTGGGTCTTGAAAAAAGAAAGGTGAACTATGCAACTTTTATTGTTAAACTGATATATTTCTGAAAAATCTTTTTTTTTTTTTTACTTTAAATAAGATTAATAGATGTTCTTTGCCATCATTTAATAATTTATTTTACATTTTTTTATATTTATGGTTAATCGTTATATTAGCAAATGGTGAAATCATTAGTATTGAATTCTAAGAGTCTTTAATGATCAATCTACACTTTTTAAAAAAGTAAGTGAACAAGACTCCATTTAATGTTACTCACAAGTGATCAATGTTGAACAAGCTGAAATAAATACAAGTATATATAACAGTTTATTTTAGAAAAAGTTAAAATATTATTCTTGAAATTGTATATAAATATGTATTAATATGATGAAAATATTTTAATTTAAGTATATAAATGAATTATTTTTTATAATAAAGAATAAAGAAATATTTGAGAGAGTATATTTTTAATTAATCATGAAAATAAAAATTATAGGAAATATACTTGAATTAGTGATATGTATATGATTAATCGGAGATGAAAGTGATTGAGTCTTAATGATTTAAATAAAAGAATATTTTGGATGATAAATTTTAATTAAATAAAAATAATCATGTAATTGATTATTTTTAGAAGTTAGATTTAAATTTTTTTAATTTATTGATGATAAATAAAATCTAAGGTAACATTGGTACATATAAGTTTTGACAATTTATAATACATAAAGGTAGAGTCGCTACATATTAGCACTATAAATTGTTACGTTAATAAAAAAATTTAATTTAAATTAGTTGATTGATTAGTAAGTTAGTCATTAGAGAAGAAATACATCTTAATTAATTATTAAGATAATTATCTAATTAACAAAAAATAAGATATAATAAATTAATATTGTATAAAGTCTAGGTGATGTAGATACACTTAGACTTTACTAATTTATAATACATAACGATAGAAAAGTTATAAAAGTTATATGTTAATATTATAAATTGATAGAATTATATTATTATTTATTCATTTATAAAAAAATTAATTTATTATTCATAAAGTAAAAGAAAGTAAATCATAAACATAAAATTAAATCACATCAACATTCAACAAATATATAATAAATAAAATAAAAGATAATAATTATAAAGAAAAGATAACTAACATAATAATTGAGACATAAACAGTAAAATAGCTTGAAAAACTATGGAGAAAATTTATTGTTAATATTATAATGAAATAAGTTATACAAATAAAAATACAACTTAAATAGAATATGATTAATACAATAAAAATTAATATTAAAATTATGAATTAAATGAAATTTGAAAAAAAGAAAAAGAAAAAAAATTGAGAATATCAAAATATAAATTTTAATTTCAGTAAATAAATATCATCATGACGAAATAAAATATATTTACAAAAAAAATTATGTTTCATATTATTCTTATTATTTAAAATAAGCAATAAAATTAAAAGAATCACATTTAAATATAGAAATAAGAAGTAAAATATTTCTATTTAAATATATTATAAATAAATAAAAATTATCATTACTTAGTGTAATAAAGAGAAAAGAAATAAATTTTGTGGATTATGTTATGGATTTGGCAAGTGTATCAAGCTTTCGATGTAATATAAAGGATTGTCGTATCCACAGAAAATGTGGACACTTAAGCGATTTTAGCTATCCAATTTAAAATTAATAAATTTCTAAATATTTACAAATGTACAACCAAGTGATATTTTGAGTTTTTGATAATTTGTTTCATAGAAAATAAATACAAATGCAAATAAAAGCAAATTAAACTACTATGATAAGATTAGGGATTAGACTTCATCTATCATCCTCTTCATAATTTTGGTTCTAACACACATTGAATAATTACCAAAGTTCTATGATATACTCTCATTATATTAACTCGTTGGATTCTTCTCACCTGAGATTCTAAAAAATATTTATTAAGTGATAATTTCTCATCTAATCAACAAATAATCCAGCATTAATAGTAAGAGTTATATAACATACAATAGATTAAAATCCCTTCCTAAAGTCCTAACATATTGCATGTATTTAGTCCCAATTGGGTTCCAAGGTATTTTTCTAATTCACTCTGAATTCTTGGATCATGAATCATTCCCCGAGATAGAAACAAGCATTATAATCAAAATAAACACACCAAACTCATGACAAATGAACAAACATATATTAAAAATATCAAAACATTCAAAGTATGAAGATTACATCCAATCTCTAAAGTTTTAGCCGTTCATGGCATATATTACAATAAGAAAATGCAAGGAAAAGATATATAAATTAGTTCCCCAATGATTCTTGATCACTTTTCCAAGCTCATTCACTGCTCTGCAATGCCAAATTAGGTCACTGTGTGTTGGGACTCCAAAGCCCGCTTTGACTCTCCCTTTCCAAGCTGAATCTTCTTTCTTTGTAGGGCAATAAGTGAATTCTCGCTCAAGTGAAAAATAACCCGAAAGCAAAGTCTGCTACAAGATTTCTCGCTCAAATTTTAACTCAAGCACCATTTCTTGCCCAGATTCTTGGTCAAGCGAGACAATTCTCTCTCAAGCAAAACACAACCAAAGAGCAAAGTCTGCTACATGATTTCTTGTTCAACTTCTCACTCAAGCGAGCCAATTCTCACTCGGGCAAGGTCCCTTCTGTTACATTCTCAATTTCGTATAAAAGTAAATAAATGAATTATTATAATAAAGGGAGAGTAAAATATTTTTGTTCTATTTCATAGATTTAAGAATTGAATAAAAACAAAAGTTACATTTCTTCTATTAAAATTGTATAAAATTCCACAACATTGAAAACTTTCGAATGAATAATTTCAAGAATTTAAAGTAATAAATAAAACTTAAATTTACAACTAGCAAATAATTTGGTTCACATTATATACATATAAGTTTAGAATATTAGTAAGAACATCTCCAAATTATTTATTAAAACAAAATTCACCAAAACATTATAAATTCTAAACTTTGACATTAAAGAAATATTTACATAATTTTGGTTAACATGAAATGTAATTAGAATAAAATATTATAACTTCTCAAACTATATTATTCCCTACAGAGCAGTCTTCCTCTCAATACTATTGGATTATGATCCTAGAACTGGTCAACCATCTTTATCTCTTCACTTTCATTACCTAAAAATATTAGTAAGGGTGTGTCATATTGGTGTATTTATCATTCCATTCGAATTGTGCTGAGTATGATTAAAGTGTATGAATTATCCATATATATTTGGAATGTGAATGTGAAAGCTGTATGATTTTTGTGTGATGAGTTGTATATAGTTTTGAATGTTGTATTATGATGCTGTCAAGTGTAATGGGGTAAACGGTTAGAAATTAGTTGTTCAGTGTGTTGTACATGAAATAAGCTAGGGAGTATGATCGAGAACTAATGTAATTTCATCTGATAGAGAGATTGAGAGTTTTGGATGCAGGGTGTCTCGTTCAAGTGAGGGAAACCTCACTCAAGCAAGAAGTTATCATGCAGAATTAGGAATCCTGGAGTGTTCTCGCTTAAGCGAGATCAGTCTCGCTCAACTGAGAGCAGATAGGATCACCCTATCTGTCCCCTCGCTCAAGAGAGAAGAAATCTCGCTCAGGCGAGATGTGACTTCGCTCAAGCGAGAGATTCTCGATCAAGTGAGATGTCGCAGGATTAATAGGTAGCTCTCTGGACACAATCTTGCCCAAGCGAGAATGCTGCTCGCCCAGGTGAGATGTCTCTCTCTCAAGCGACGTGTTGCTCACTCAAGCAAAAATATCAAAAAAATTGAGAGGTTCCACTGTTTGGTTTTCTCGCCTAGGCGAGGGTTGGCTCATCCAAGCGAGAGCAGATCTCGCTCAAGTAAGAATTAGCTCGCCTAAGCTAGAGCATGTAGGCTGAAGGGGTATTTAAGGGGCCTCAGCGTCTAGAAACTTCATTTTCTTACCAGACAACTTCTCTCTCTGACTTTCTCTTTGTTCTCTCTCCTATTACTCTTAGAGAAAACTTCCTCAAAGCCAAATTCATTTCGATCAAAGCGAGATCTTCTATATCATCGAGGTCTAAGTGAGTTCTCGAAGCTCAATTCCAGTTTTTACCTTGTTTCTTCTCTCTCTTTCTCAAGGGACTTAAATCTGGTTATTTTGAGTAGATCTGAGCTGATCAAGCCGTATTCCACACCTAAATGGTCGATTTCTTTACGGAACCCACTACGAGCACTATTTTAGAACTTATTCTAGGTAAGGGGAGCTTACCTGATTTGATCAAGTTCATTTAATATAAACTGTGATGTCTTTATAAATTATTTCATTCTAGCTAAGAATAATGGGTTGTATGAGTTAATTTTGGGCTAAAATCTATAGTCTGTGTAGTTAAGTAGCTTCCTGTATTGTTTGATGATTGTTTAGAAAACCGTGCTGGAATATAACATGCTCGAATGCAGTGATTTATGAGCCGAGAGTGTTAATGTGTATTGGGATATCTAGTTAATATTTTGAGTTGCTTAGTTTCATTGGATATTATGTACTGAAATGCTTGGTATTGCTGTTAGAATTTGTATATAGCTAAGTTGTTGAAGCTGGGTGAAACAATATGTCTTGCTGAAATTGCTGAAATTGAAAATATAAGAATTTGTTGTGCTATTAATGTTGTATAAAAATGTAATTATTGTTGTATTGCTGAGGCTGAAAACAAATATTTTGCTGTACTGTAATATGCTGATTTAACTTTGTTGCATCCTATTCATTATCATAATCATTTTAGAGCTGATTAGGATGTTGAGATGTGCTGTGTCTAGATTCAGATACCAGGATGGGTCACTCCCAGACCAGAACAATTCCTCTGGATTACTTAGGCTGTGAAACCAGATGGAAACTGAATTACTGCATTTGTATTAGATGGGCTGGGAATGGGCTGGAAATGATGCATTGTTTATTGAAGCTGTATAGTGCTGTGTGCTGACTATTATGAGTTGTTTAAATAATTTCATCTATATTCATTCATATTTCATTAATAAGGTTGTCGATTATATATGCGCACCTTTGCATTTTGTTGTTTTGTTATATGTGTGTGCTGCGATGATCGTACGATGGTACGTAAGCAGAAGGTACAGGGGATGCATCCACTTCTCAAGCTGAAAGGTCTGACTAAGAAATTTTGGAGTTAACATTTTTGGAAGAGCATGGAGTTAATCATTTTGTTGGTCTAGATTTGAGTATTAGGTCTAGCCTAGTAGATTTCTAATTTGTTAATGGATGTAATTATACATTAAATACTTATATGGAAATATCCAAAAAGTTTCTTTATTTTGTTAATGTGAATGCCGAAATTTAAAATTTGCTATAAGGTTATGCTTTTAAACTCATGTATAATATTCAGTAAATGAATAAATTAATGAAGAACGACAATGCAGAATGTCATTGATTCTTTATGAAAAAAAAAAAAGGAGTCATGACATTTTAGTGGTATTAGAGCAACGGTCTAGGTAAACCTACGGGGTGAGGTTACTAGGCTTCAGTTATGTATTTTGAGCAGGGAGTCTTAGCTGTGAATCATAAGCCAAAGTTTTCTAATCGGTTGATTATGTAGGAGAACGAGCTTGATCACCTTTGTTCTCTAATATGATGAATGTAAAAAATTTTGGCTTATGAGACTTGGGTGAGCTATAGGTGGGTTGAGTGGTTGAGCAGGATGAAAAGTTTTCTAATCGGTTGATTATGTAGGAGAACGAGCTTGATCACCTTTGTTCTCTAATATGATGAATGTAAAAATTTTTGGCTTATGAGACTTGGGTGAGCTATAGGTGGGTTGAGTGGTTGAGCAGGATGTTGCTAAGCTGAACTGTGTGAAATGGTCAAATAAGTTGTGTTTTGTTGTCTACATTAAACTACAAATGATAACGTGATGTTGTGGTAGCTAAGTTGAAATGTGCTATAAGTCTACTTCTATATGTTATTCTATGTTGAGCTTATGTATGTGTTGTGCCGATATGGGATGAAGTATATCTTGTTGTAAATATGCTTGTTGAAGTAGATTAATTGAATAACTGAATAGTTAATTTGAGATATAGGTTGTTGTAGATATTCTTAGTTGGTTTTGTTTTGTGATTAAGATGGCAAGACCACCTAAAAGACCTGCTTCAAATCCTCCTCTACTTGATGTGAACTAAATGGCTCACGCTATAAAGGCTATGGCCGTCGCCGTGAGATAGAGTCTGGATGTAGTCTAACAGCAGCAAGCTGCAAGCCAAGCAGCTGTTGCAGCTCAGACAACAGCAATAGCTACTGCCATAGTAGTACCGCCACTTGAGTATCAGGGGCTATCAGAGTTTAGGAAAAGTGAACCCCCTCAGTTCACTGGAATTGACAGACCAGATGCAGTTGACCTCTGGATCCAAGAGATCGAGAAGATATTTATTACCATGGGGTGTGCTAAGGATAAAAAGGTTGTTTATGCCGCATATATGCTAGTAGGAGATGCAGAGATGTGGTGGTAGGAGGCCCGTAATATGTTAGAGGCTCGCGGTGAGGCTATTTGAGAAAGTTCTTTCCACCTCATGTTTATGTTGTGAGAGAAAGAGAATTCCTGAGTTTAGTGTAAGGAAACTCGTCTGTATATGAATATGCCATTCAGTTCGATCGGCTTTATCGGTTTTACTCACATACAACCTTTGAGGAATGGAAATGCTAGAGGTTTTCTGATGGGTTGAGAATGAATATAAAAAGAACTCTAATATCGTTGAGGATTACGAAATTTGCTGATGTGGTGGATCAAGCCACCATTATAGAGAGCCTCAATTCAGAGGATGTTGGTGGGACAAGAAAAGCTCAATCTATTAGACAAGCTAGTAGTTATAGTGGAAATAAGGGTGCTAAGAAGGCCCTTATAGCAGACCATATTGCCAGCAGCAATTTTGGCATTCTCAGTCTAAGAGAGCAACATTATTGACTCCTAGACCAATTGGTACTGCCACCTCTACTCTTCAGCCTAGGGGAGCAAGTGCACCATCTTTTAGAGCTCCAGCTCCTATGACTGTGAGATGCTTTCAGTGTGGAGGACCACACTATCTAAATTAATGCCAATAGGCTAACACTAGGGTTTGTTTTTCATGCCGACAGCTGAGGCATCTCGCTAAAGGTTGCCCTACTTCTCGTAGTGGAACA
Source organism: Abrus precatorius (assembly GCF_003935025.1). Lineage (NCBI taxonomy): Eukaryota > Viridiplantae > Streptophyta > Magnoliopsida > Fabales > Fabaceae > Abrus > Abrus precatorius. The sequence continues at coordinate 13,217,215 of NW_020874417.1, forward strand.
GCATCATCCACTGCTAGTGCTTTACATGTTGTGAGACCTAGAACAGTTAGGGCTCTACAAGTAACTAGGCCTAGAGTTGGGGCCTGTGTGTTTACTACCTCTAAGACAGAAACTGCACAAGCTACGAATCTTATTCAAGGGACAGGAGTTGTGGTAGGTACATCCCTCTCCGTGCTTTTTGATTCTGAAGCTACACACTCCTTTATTGCGGATGCTTGTGTGGAAGATTTGAAATTGTCTATTAACGATTTGGGATGCGATTTATTGGTGACGACCCACATTGAATTTAGTAACAACCTCAACAGTTTGTATTGGATGCCCTATAGTAGTTGAGGGACGTGAGTATAGGGTTAATCTTATTAGTATCCCTATGATGGGCTTAGATGTAATCTTAGGCATGAATTGGCTGACTGCCAATCATGTTATGATTGATTGTGTAACGCCCCTAATTTTGTAATATTAATTATTATATTTATATAAATCTAAATGTATATATATATGTGTGTGTGTGTTGATTTACTTGATAATGATGTTTATGTGTATTAAGTATATGGATGTGTGTATTGTGTGTATGCATGACTGGATAGGGCTGAAATAGGCTGAGTGCCTAAGTGCAAGGTGTGATTCTGGGCTATTCTCGCTGCAGCGAGAGGATTCTCACTGTAGCGAGAGAGCTCTGAGAGGAAGGACCAAAACTGTCGCCTTCTCGTTGTAGTGAGAGACGTCTCGCTGTAGTGAGAGAGCGATAATTTAGGGTGCATCTCTGGGTGCAGTTTCCCTATAGCAAGATTCTGCAAAAACCAAAGTGCAATTTCGTTTGAGAATTTTGCTGTGGCGACAGAGGGCGTCGCTGCAGCGAGAGGTGTCTCACTGTAGCGAAAGTGTCGCGACCAGAAAAGGATTTAAAGGGGGTTAGGGTTCGGGAAGAGTTATTTCTCCCTTTCTCTTCAAAATCCCTTGGATCCTCTCATACCCAAAGCCCTATTCCGCCAATTAATTGTCTCCAAAGTCGTTCGGGAGCTTGATTGAAGGTTGAATCTGCGTGGAGAACGCTTGAAGGTGAGTTTTAATGGTTAGGGTTTTGTTTCTTATCCCCTTTTCTCTGTTTCTGGGTTTCCTTGGATTCTCATGGAGTTCTTCCATGTGTTTTAGGCCAAAATCTGTGTAGGGAGCACGTCCGTGGTTGAATCCGAGTGTGGGTCTTCAATCCAAGGTAAGGGGGGACTCTACCCTATCTCAATGTATTATAATTCTTGTGTGTATTGTGATTAATACAATGTGACTGAGATAGGAAGTAGAAATGGTGTGTTTGATGAAAATTGGTGTGCATTGTGATGTTTGCTAGAATAGTTAGGCCCCGTGAGGAAAATTGTGTGTGGTGGAATGCTATTGATAGATGAATTAATGAATATTGTGAACAAATATGGGCTCGAGGGCTGTGTAATATAGATGGATATGGGCCATGTGCCGTGTAATGTGAATTGAATATACGTTGTGCATGTGCAAGCATGAATATTGCGTGTGTGAATGAAATATATATGAGTGAGGCGTGTTAGCGCCGTTGTAATGTGCTGTGAATGGTTCAGCAATACACTAGGGGTGTGGGGATGAGGATAATAGAAATACCTTGGGGAGGAGAGAGTGGTGGTGATATCGACTGTAGAACGGGTGCACCACGGGCCACACACTCTCTTCCTAACTAGACCTCTGACCATTACCTTTGCTGAGCGACCCGTGACTGCCCACGTGGTATCCGTGAGGCGGGGGTAACCAGCGATTATTCATAGTGGAAATCTGTTATCACAGTCCCACAGTTAGGGTGGCTGGTGTGCATATGCATGGGTTTATGTATTGTACTTATGGATGTGATAATGCTACTTATAATTGTGTTTGTTTAATATATTGGAAATGTTCTTGAGGTGAGACTATACGTTGATTGTGTGTTTTTGGGTAGTGTAGAATACTCACCCTTACATTCATTTTCAGGTAATTAAGATGATCAATATCGAACTCAGTTAAGGGGTAGATGGAATTGCTATAGAACTTAGGATATTATTTTGGAAAACTGTTGTATTTGAATAAGTTCTGTAGCACTTGTTTGATATAATTTGTAACCCCTTTCTCTATTTGAAATGGTTGATGAAACTTGAATTAAAAATAGAAATTTTATTTTTTCAAAAATTTGCAAAATTTCTTATTTATTGAAATTAAATTAAATTTAAGGTGTTACAGATTGTGCCCAATGACATTTAATTTTCCCTAAATAGCAGAATCTACCGAAAAGGATTCTTATGAGCCGAGTGCAGGTAGCTTTTGAGGAGGGAGCATTATGTTTTGTCCTTTTAGCTATTATGAATGTAGAGCGGGAGCAGGAACTTCGATTAATACCGGTGGTGCGAGATTTTCTCGAAATCTTTCCGAAAGATGTTCTTGGAATACCTCCACCCAGGGAGATCAAGTTTTGCATACCTGGAGCTGAGCCAATATCTATATCACATTTTTTTTTTGTGTGAACAAATGTTTCCCTTCGATATATATTTATCAAAATGCAAAATGAATTAATGATAGAACAAAGAAAATCAACAATTTATTTAAGAGAGAAATGAAACATATTGCAAAGAGGGTAATGTATGATGGATGAGAATTAAATGCATATACTTTAAAGTGGATGGAATCAAAATGTAACATGAATGATTACAATGATACTAGAGTAGTATTTTGTTTTTTATGAACAATGTTAGTAGCACATGTCAGTAACATTGACCACTCATTAACAAGCTTTGGAGTAGGTTGACTAAGCTTGAAGTCTTATCAATTATCCCAGTTTGAAGTCTTGCAGTTCAACTGACTCTCTTTTGCCCCAGTTTGCATTCATGTCTTTCCATTTTTTTGTCTCAAAATAATTAAGTGCCCCAGTTTGAAAAGTTTGGAACACCATTTACTCCAATTTAGGGTTTGACACTTATTGATTGCCCCTGTTTGAATATATCATGCCAATTGTCCCTGTGTAAGGATTTCAACACATCAATTGATCCAACTTAAGCTTCTATCATGCTTCTCATTCGCATTTATGATCCCTTTCGGTAACTTTTTTTTATTCTTTTTTTTTTCAAATCTAACAATCAAATCTCTCTTTTTCTTTTGCCTAGGTTGTTCTTTTGAGTTTTCAACCTAGCAAACATCTTTTTTTCTTTTCTTTTCATTCGCATTTATGACCCATTTTGATAACTTTTCATGAAACCATTTTTCTTTTTTCTTTTTCTTTTTTTTTGGTATTTTTCAAATCTAACAATCAAAATTTTTTTTTCCGGCCATCCCTTTTTTTTTTCTTTCTCTTGTTTTTTTTTTTTTGCGTCTTTGTGAGAAGTAAAGTCTAATTAGGAAATCTTAGTGGCATAATATATTCAATCCTTTGATGTCCAAGTAGGACCTAATTCATAAGTATGATCACATTCTTCATTTTTAAACCTTGCTCTAGTTGTTTTGGTCTATTAGGTTTGTCCAAAATCTATAGCATAATTATAGTCCCTAAGAGTATACATAATTTGTTTTAGGACCTAAGTTATATCGAAGCAATACTTAAAGTAGTCTTTTCCTTCTTTTTTTTTTCATTATTTGAAAGAAGAGTTCTATGAACTAATTTTCAAAAAAAGTTTTTATTCCTAGAAGAAGTTAAAGATAGAACATCATTGTAAATAGATTTTCGAGAAAAAAAACTCCTTCAAAGTTTCATCTTTAAATAGGTAAATCCTCAACTACATCAAAGGAAGTAGGGATAATAGTAGCAATTCTGTTAAAAACAATAGTAAGATTAAAGTTGATCAATTTATCCCATTCTCAACAATCATTCATTATAAATGAAGCAATAAGGAGGTTTGATTTTTCTACATGAGGCTTAGAAGACAATTGGTCAACAAGTCTTTTAACTTTTGAAATCCAGTTTTCTAGCCAAAAAATAACATTGTCTTATTTTTATTAATTTAAAAAATTCCTTCTTTTAGATAAGTTTGATGGTTAACTATGTCTTTCCAAATATTAGAATATACATATTAACTCTTTAACCAAAAAAAAAAAAAAGTATAGCTCTCCTAGCCCATTTTATACTTAAATTCTAAAACTTTTTCATAAAGTTTAAGGTTGGTTAACTAGACTCCATCCCAACCAATATTGTCAAAATTAAGATACAACATAGGATCAAGAAGAAGGGGGTTAAAGATAAAAAAAAATCATGTCATCACAACTAAGATTGCAAGATCCTATCAAACATAAAAAAAACTACACTTAAACATATATATAAGCATAAAAAATAACATACGTAAAAAAATAACCTCTAAATCACATAATTTAACTAAACATAAACTTAAAATTCATAAACTTAAGATTCAATACAACATATACTTAGTCAAATAAGAAATTAACATAATCTACTCCAATATATTTTGCACTACCAACACTGCTACTTTCTTCTCCAACTTGAATAAAGTTTCTTTCATCCAAATCCATATATGATCTTTAGAGCATTATCCTCCTCCACAATCCAATCATCATTAAAAGTAACATCTTTAATGCCATAGTTAGGCTCTTTCCTTCTCTTACTACTCGTTCCCAATTTTGAGTTGGTTACCATGGATACATTATTTGTAATCCCTCACTTTAAATAATAGTTTCACATGGTAAATAAAATATCTCACCTGATAATTTTAAGAAATAACCTATTAACATTTCAAAAGCACTCTAATCACACTCAACTAGATGAGCAACATGTCATATTCAATACACAAATGACAAATCTTTACAATTTTAAATGTTGATTACCATAAGATTTCCATCACTATGGTCCTCCAAAGTTTGAAGAAGAGTTTGACCCGGAAGGAGCTTGGAAATGGATTGCAGATGTGGAAATTTGAGCAGTTCGTTTCCCACAAATCCTTGACGAGTATAACCCTAGAACAGATCAACCATCTCTATTTCTTCTCTTTCATTACCTGAAAATAATCAGTAAAGCTGAGTATTTCCCACCCTACTAAGTTTCTTTTAATATAAATTAATTACCAGTAATTAGAGTTATAACCTAATATCCTATTCTAATTCATTATTAACAGGGTACAGTCCATATTTACATTCATCACATCCAAATATATACAATCATACAACCATCAATTAGAGCACATACCATAATTCACTCATCATACATACATTTCTATGTTGACTTGTATGTTATTATACATGTGTCATATCATTTCAATTCATATGTCACAATACATATGTCCCAATAACACCCGTCGATGTACTACAACATATGAATCATAACAACAATTGATATGCTACGATACATATATAATAATCATACATATTCTATATCATATCCCATTTATAATTTTTTTTTTATCATAATTGCCCCTGGGATCCCTTGAGGACTTCCTAGCATAGATAGCTGTTGGTTGGCCGCAACATCATAGATACATATGTGCCGCCCCAGCCTCTTTTAGCAAAGGTATAGTCAGAAGCTTCATCGGGAGATGAGGGTGTGGTCTGTGAATGTTTATTTTCAATAATTTATTGTGCACCCTTTTTATTATTAACATTCACCATCCTCATTTCTCCAAGAGTTCCTAAATCTTGTCCTTAACTTTATATCTCAGTGTATTGCTGTACTATCTATACTTGTTCTCTTTCTCAATATTTCTCACTCCACATTCTTTCTATCAATCAGCATGTCATGATGCATGAGTCACAATTTATACAAATTCATGGATTACAACATATATATGATAACACGCCCTTCAATGTGTTATATGATAACACGCGACTTTATCGCTACAGCGAGAAGTTCTCGTTACAGCAAAAAACTAGAAGTTTTCTTCCTTTACTGTTTGTCATTCTAGGTACAGCGAGAGCTCCTCGCTACAGCAAGAAGGATCCAGAATGTTCTATTTTCACCACCTCATTCTCCCTAAAGACATAGGAAGGGATGAGCTCTAGAAACTTACTTAGATCCAAGAAAAACAGATGTTTGAGCTTAAATCTGAAGGAGATTCAGAGTTAATAGAGATTTTCTTTGAGAAAAGAGAGGGAGAGAACAAAGAGGATGGAGAGATATATGTGATTTGAATGGAAATGAAGATTTTAGGGTGAGACTTCTTTAAATATCTCTCAAACTCGCGACTTTCTCTCTACAGCGAGAAGTTCTCGCTACAGCGAAAAAATCAGAAGTTTTCTTCCTTTGTTGTCTGTTATTCTAGGTACAGCAAGAGCTCCTTGCTACAGCGAGAGGGCTCCAGAATGTTCCATTTTCACGGCCTCATTCTCGCTACAGTGAGATATCCTATAGTTCACATCAATTAAACACTTCTAATTTCAAATAACATGCACAAATAACTAACATTAATTACAATAATAATAAATTACAAAATGAGGGTGTTACAGAAATCGATTTGAGTTTTCTCCTTGACTCAATCCATTTCCTTGTAAGTGAAACTCATAGTAGACTTTTAAATTTATCAAATGAAACACTCTAATTAAGAGAAAAGAACCACTTAAGTAATTCATGATATCTTTTGAAAACTTGTTATCTATGACTAAATTTTCAATAACTTTTCCATCATAAATCTTTGTAAACTTAATATCTTTCTATTCTTTGAATGTATTCAAACATCCCAAATTTAAGTAAGAAGTTACAAAATGTGTAATTGAAAGTCTAAACAAATTTGTCCCATTCGTAAAGTAATACAATAAAGATATAAGACAAATTCTAGAATAGCTGTAAGTTGTAATATTTTTACCACTTATAATCGTTTCTTGATATAATGGTATATTTTACTCAAAATCCTCTAATATAAGATTAATGCAATGTCAACACAAGGTGTTTAATAATGTTTTTTCCTCTTCTCCATCAACATTTCTTTTGTTGCTTTAGTTGTAACATTATTCATCACAATTTATGCCACATTTTCTTTCTAACTTCTTTAATAACCTCATCTATCATCTTGAAAAATTTGTCTGTTATTTTGCACATTGTTATAGAAAACAAAAGCGTTTAAGCATGCATCATTTCTCAAACTTTGCTTAAAAATTGAGTTGATTGTAACTTAGGTGATCACACCCCTTTTCTTGAAAAAGGTTGCAAGAGTTTTAACACCAACTTGTTGTATTTTCTCTTTTCTTTCATTTTCAAAATCACCATGTCACTTTCTGCTACTTCTTCTTCATTCTCTTGTATTTATTTTTTGTGTGCATTTTTCCTGTAATGCAACAACAATATTCTTCATTTGCTTTTGAAGATCATCAAGGATAGTCACACAAGCCCTAACATTTTGCTAAGTTCTTGACAAGTTATGCTTAAAGCGATAAACACCTCTAATATATTCACTTTTAGAGTACCTATGTTTAATTCTTCTAGCATATTTAAAAATAGAAACTTTATGATTTCAGGTCACATCATTTCTTGTTCCATCGGCAATCGCACTCCCTGCAACTCCACTAGACTACATGTCTTTCCACTTTCCATTATTACTAACCTTATTTTGAATAGTCTTGGTATTGGAAGCAATGAGTCAGGCCAAAGTATCGTAGAATAAAAGATGCATGATTAAATAGAGGACAAACAAAGGTTGTAATACAATAACAACATCAAAGATGATTCACAGAACAAAATTGGAACAACACCTTGCACTTGCGAAAAAACAATTTACAAAGAAAAAATAGAGAATGCACAATAAAGAGTAGCCAAAAAAAATTAATGACCTAATTTAAAGAAAATTGGTTATGCATAAGAACAAGGCTTAGATGTCTAAAATTGGGCTAAATTTGCTTAGAAAATCTACTTTAAAAATGGGGTCATGAAAATTAGACTTGGAAAACAGAAATCAAACTCAAAATCATGAGACACAAAGATCAAATTATTGATCTTGTGATCCAAAGGAGGAAGATCATGATTAGTGATACTGCATGGTTCTAATCTTGTTTCTGATCAAGATCACGAATGTAACACCCTAATTTATTGCAATTTATGTTAGTTGTTTATGCATATTGTTTGAAATTTAGAGTGTTTAATTGATGTAAATTGCAAGATATCTCGTTATATCTTGCTACAACAAGACAAGTCATATAAAATTAGGCTCTCTGGAGCCCTCTTGCTCTAGCTAGAGAGTCTCACTGTAGCGAGAAGTGGATAAGGATGACCCAACAACATTCTCAGTGTAGCGAGGATCTCTCGCTGTTGCTAGAATGACAAATAACAAGGAAAGAATACTATCTAGTTTTTTTGCTGTTGCAAGAAAGTCGCGAGTTTGAGAGATATTTAAAGAACTTCTGCCCTAAAAACTTCATTTTCAACCAAATCATCTTTTCTTCTTCATTCTCTTCGTTCTCTTCCTCTCTTTTCCTAGAGAAAGTCTCCAATAACTCTGGATCTCCCTTGGATCTGAGCTTAAATGTCCATTCCACTTGAATCTAGGTAAGTTTCCAAAGCTTATCCCTTGAATCTCGTTCCTATTTCTCTGTTTCTTTTTCATAATAGTAATCTACCTTGTAATGTTAGGAAGAACTCTAGTCCTTAGATAGTACTTTTGGTCGAGATGTAGAGTTTCTCTCTAGAGTACACGAATAACTTAGTTCTTGAGATCCATTTCCAGGTAAATGGAGTTACTCATGAACCCTAGGTTCTACCTAAATATGTTTATTAATCTTGAGAGAAGGGAGCTATCTTATTTTAAAAAATAAATCCGTAAAGTTTTCTTAAAATTATATAAGTTTGAAATAGTTTTTTGGTATAAAAGAGGTTTTGATCCATTTAAAATCACTTGAGATGATGTTTACCTAAATAATCATGAGTAAGAATAAGTTAAATAGTTTTATGGATAAGTTACTATTTTTTTTATAATATATGTGTTGAATGGTAAAAAAGTGGAATATGCTTAACTTTAAGCTATAAGATTCTATTAAGACTGAGAGAATGTGATCTCTAACAGTATATTCTGGATTGCACAATTTGGGCTGAGTCCGAGGGTATTCGACCCTCAGTATATTGTATGGAATTGTGTGATATGTTACTATCTTGTGAATATTTGCTGAAATGTCAGAACATGATCTTGTATTGAGCTTGTGATGACATATGACTGCCGTGTAATTGTATGCATAATTAAGAAGTTTGTTGTTGTGTGAGAGTGATATAAAAGGTATCTTATCCTATATGTGTGAGTTGGGTTAAGTTTGAATAAATATGAATATTTGAGATTCTCTGAGAAAGTATAAAATTGATTATGTGAGAAAGAGAATTTGTGAAATTGAAAATGATGAATTAGATCAAGTATGTGGATTGAAGATTTTATATGTTATCAAAAGAAAAGGGAATTGTATAATATGAAAAGTGATGAATATATGTAGAAAAAAGAGAAAAGAATACTAGAACGTGTGTCACAAATATACTATTTGGTGCAATTATAATATATACATTTAATACACCAACAGGTGAGATTATAACACATATGTTGTAATACATCAATTAGTATGTTTGCAACATATGTATCAGAATAGTATAACTTGATGTGCCACTGTTAAGATATTATATGCATAGTTCAAAGATACACTAGGAGTATAGGGTACGGAGTTGATTATGAAAATATGGAAGAAATGAGAATGGTAAATGCAGTTCACTGATGTGTACATGATAGAAAAGTGGGATACATTTACAAGCCTCACACTCATTTCTTGATCGAACTTCTAACTATACCTTTGCTTGGAAGACTGTGAACGCTCACATTATATCCGTGTGTGGTTTAGCTGATCATCGACTATCCATGCTGCGTAAGTCCTTCATAATTAAGGAGAATGTGTTGATAATGATTTAGGAGCCTGAGAGTACCGTTAATTGATGAGATGTTTAGACTTGAGATGGATAAAGTGGCACGAAGATATAGATTAGATAATGATATTTAGTTAAATGTGGAGTAATATTCATAAATAACTTTTGTTCGATTAAAATTGTATGAATAAGTAAAGTGGTATGAATTTAGGCGTTGAATTTGATTGGGTTAATTAAATAAGAGATAGAATATGTATGAGTAATGATGAAAGATGTATATGAATAATTTTGTCGTGTTAAATTTGTTAAGTATGGAACATTATTATTTTGTTACATATTGTATTAGAAAATATTTCTGCATTATCATTTATTATTCTATAAAATAAGAATTTTAGTGGGGCAAGGGATGCTCACCTTTACAAACTTTTTCAAGTAATGAAGTAATAAAAAAGGGATTGATCTGTTCCAGGATTATACTCACAATGAATGGTAGGAAAAGAACTGCTCTGGAGGATTTACTTTATTAGAAAAAACTGTAAATATACTATTAATTGAGTTTTCATTCAAAATTATTTATAAAATGTAATTATTTTAAATAATGATTCAAAGTACAAGTGTAATATTTAGTAATTAATCGTTAATATAAAATTTTAACTTTTCTTTAATTGTGAACTTATATAATCTCGAAATGATATCCTCAATTTTATTATAAATGAGATTTATATGTATAAAATTTTAAATTTTGCTCATTTTTATTGATTCTGATTTTACAAACATAGAAAAATCTTCTCTATATATATTTATCTTTTACTTATTTTAATCACATTATATTGATATTTCTATATTTAAAAAAAATATTTAAATTAATAAGAGATGTTACAAAAAAGTCAAAAAAAGATCGTAAGATTGCACTATCTTGAAATTAAAATTGTGATCTTGAAAATCTTGATCTCATATTCATCAAATTGGTTAAAGTTACTATACCATGATTCCTAAAACTAAGCCACCCCTACTTTTTAGGTTACAAATTTTATCTTATGAAACAAGGTGACATTTTTATTTGTTTGAAGGTGGAATAAAATTTTTGCAAAAGACATTTTTATCTCATCATAAACTACAAGTAGTAATATAGAGGTTTGCATTTGATATCTATGTAATAAATAAAATATTAATCAAGAGTTAGTCTACTACCAAAAGACATTTTTAGCTTTTCAACCAAAAAGTTTATTTTTATTGATATCAATTAGAAAATTATAAGACTCCTTATTTGCTTTAGATTGGTGAATGCGAACACCAAAGTAGAAGTCCAAGTTATTAGAAACTTTGATCCCTAATTTAAAGGAAATCTTATAAGCCAACTCCATCTTAACATTACTAGAAAATAAGAAATTTGATCTTTGTGAATTAATATTTTGTTTTGAGTTAATACATATAACTTCAACATATCATTTATTTTTGCTTGCATGATTAGACGAGATCTCAATTATTAAAAAGTTATAAATAACAAATATGAGGTGAGAGATTTTAAAGTTACCTTTAGCAAAGCAAAAAGGTTTCCAAGTTTGTATATTAGCGGTACAAGACACTTTTAATGCATAACACAAAAAAGACATGAGAATATAAGACACCCTAATCTAAGACCTTGATAAGATCTAAAAGTATATAAGAAACTCATATTTCAATTGATGTAGATTGAGGAGGAATAAATGAAGTGGTTAATCATATTGGCAAAATTTGACCTCAAACCCATAAGATTTAATAAAATGTCATCTAATCTTATTATAAGTATTTTCAAAGTCAAATTTAATAATCATATATTCTTAAATTTCTTTAAATATTTAAAAGAGTCAACAATCTCTTAAAGCATTAATATATTATTAATTGTTTGTCTACTATGCAGTAGACATAGAATTGTTAGCAATAATTTTTGTAAATATTTAATAAATAATAATATGTAAAAAATAAATAAAAAGTGAAAAGCTGGATTATCCATGTTAAAAATCAATTTTAAAAGAGTTTGGTTAAGTTTAATATTTTGGTTTTTAAAAAACCTTAAATATACTTAAGACATTTTTTTTTTTTTGTATTTAAAATGTCTTGAATATATTAATTCTTCTTTTTATTATTGTTGATAAATCTTAATAATTATTATAAGTATAAATTTTTTTATTTAATGAATATAATTTACTCATTACAATAAAATAAGCATAAAATTATATTATTAAAATAAATTTTGACTTTGAAGAAAAGATAAAAAAAAATACTAAAAAATTTAAATGAATGGCATAAAGAGAAAAAAATACAAATTAAAAGAAAAACATATTTTCAAAATCATTTAATTGTAGGTATATATAATGAAACGTGACATTCAATTAGGTAATGAGCCATAACTATTTATCCATGTATTTATAATCTTAAACTAGTAAGTAATATGTGATATTTACGAATTGTTGATTTATAATATTTTTAATATAAAATAATTATATTTCAATATTACAATGATAGAAATATCAATAAAATAGAATTATCCATAAACATAGTTTAATACAAGAGTGATGCATTTTTATTTAAGAAAAAAAATTGATTGCAACGTAAATATATATATATCAAATAAAGATACATAAAACATTCTTTTCTCAATATTCTAAAGCCCTTTTCACATTCTCTTACAAACTTCTCTGCCTCAAATAGACCAAATAAGTGAATAATTATTTGAACATGATATATTTTTAATTGTAATGATATAAGAAAAGTAACTAATTAAGTATTCCATGTTTCATATCCACAACTAATAGTAAAATAAGCATTCGGTGTTGAGGTCAATACTTAAAATATCTTAATATATTTGTTTTCTACAAAAATTATGAAACATAAAAAATTAAAAACTACTAAAAATTCAAAATATAAAATATAAAAAATGGGCAAAATAGTGGATTTTTGGGGGAAAAAATTGATCCAAATTTTCTTAATATTTATATGGGACATATAATTTTTTTAAATCACAATTATGTGCAAAAGGCAATGAATGTTAATTCTTCCAAAACTAATTTAAAAATAATATAACTTTCTAGATCCATTACTTTGGAACTGATCTAGAATGTCATTTTCTAGATCAAATTTTTTGTAATTAATGTAAAAATAATTTAAAATGTAAGATTTTAGAAGCACACCCCTGTGAAAAAATAAAAATTGGAGATGATTAACATAAATCTTAACTTACGTTAAGTTTTTTTTAGTAATTTTGGACATGTCAATAACAAACACTAATCATATCCAATTCAAGTACGTAAATGATAAATCTCATTTTATTGTATTTTTTTTTTTTCATTAACTCACTACTTGACATTGATAAATATTGCATTTTTTTTTTCATTTACTGACCAAACAAACATTGTGTTTTCTTCATTTGTGATCTCATACAATGAACTTCCACAGCATCAAATAACAAGTTTTTGGATCCTTTTTATTCAAATAGTCTATAAGAAGCCTCTTTTTAAGGTAAGTATAGTCTCTTTCGATCTTAAGATAATTGTAGATAACAAAAGTAGAAAAAAAAAATAGACAGAAAAAATAAAGATATTTATTTTTTGAGCAGGAATAAATTGCCAAAAAAAATACATATCTTTTAATGTACTCAGTTTTTCAATTTAAAATACAAAACAATTGCACTAATTTTTATTTATATTTTTACCTTGTATATTTGAAATATAATTCAAGTATTTTATATCGAACAAGTCGTTTCAATAAAATTTCATCAACTAAAGAAAATGCGTATGCCTCTTAATTAATAATTTTTCAATAATAATATTTTAGAGAAAAATATAAGAGGGAAGATAAGGAGAATGACTAAAGCTTTTAGTCCCAATAAATTAACTTTAATTGGAAGTAAATTAATTTTTTTTTGTGTTGGTCTTAAAATGATAGAATTTGAATTTATCAGGAAAATAATTTTTTATATTTGGAATAATTTTTAAAATGGGTGAAATTCATTTTGTTAATTATCTTACTTTTTTTTTTACCTTAATTGAATTGGTGACATACAAGTGAATAATTAGGATAGTGAAACTTACCACATTCAAATAATTAAAACTAAAATAAGATAAAATGTACTCAAATTAAACCAAATTTAAGTGAATTTCTAAATATAAACAATATGAATACAAAATTTCAAAAATGAATGATTTTCTATTTCTAAACATTCTAAACAAAAAAAAAATGATTCAATCAATTCCTAAAACTCGTGACACCAAAAATACACATAAACTTTAAGATCAATCGTTACAATTTTTCAAAATATTTTAAGGAAGCGCATTAAGTGTTCGTTGTTCTTTTTTTTTATATTTCTTAATTACGAATAAACTTAGCTTATATGGAATGTCCTTGGAAAATCTTCTACAATATTTGATACCTTATATATACATTAAAAGAAAACTAAACATGAAGAAGGGGAGATAAGAAATATATAACATAAAATTGATTAAGGTATAAAAATATATATTTAAATAATTGGAACATTTTGTTGGGGGACAAACTTATTTCCTAACTTCAAGTCACATTTTGGAAAGTTTAATATATTACGGTAACGAACTTTCCTTAGTTCGCTATGAAATCCAATAATATACAATTTAGGAAGATATCACTAAGTCAAAATCTCATGATAAATATTTTCTTCGTTTCTCTTTCCATAAGTAATCTCTACACATATATACTATTAATATATAGCTAGATTAAATGAATCAAATACTTTTTTACTTTTGAAATACCTTAAATGTTTTGCAAAATACACTAATTAATTAGCTGTCTAAACCATATGCGCCACACGCCATTATATGCAAATTAATGCAAAATATATTTACATTGTCATTTGGTAGCTATATAAAAGCTCCATGTATGAGTTATATGAAGTGCTCAATAAGTGTTACTAATAGATAGGACTAGTTTTGCCCTTCACTTCTTTGTTCTAGTATTTTTTTTTTTCCAAAATCCTTTCCCTTTTCTTTGTGCAACACGCCATGGCCAATGGATTTGTAAACTTGAGGCATGATTTGTCGAAGTATGCACAAAATCCCTCACCTTATAATAGCACAAGTCAAATTGCATGTAGATTGTGCAACCAATGTTTCCTAAGCACTGAGGCCCTCCTAACTCACATTGAGTCTCATATGGCACATGAAGAGTTTGAAATAAAAAGGCTCTATTCACCACAACATGTCAACTCTCAAATGCAATTGGGTATCCATCACTTCCCACCACCACCTATTATGGGCGATGGGAGGATTTTCCAATTACCATCACAATCTATGGTAATGCCTCAGCCAAGAAGAAACCCATTTTTCAATTCTAGCCAAGTTGGTTCATCACAACCAATTAGGCAACTGCAACTTCCATCACAGGGTCTTTCATTTGCAAGGAATACTATCAATGATGATTGCACTAAGGCATATCTCATGCAACTGGAGAAACCCATCAAGAAGGTTGATTTCATTGATTTGGTTAATGTGGATGATGACAAGTTAGATGTGCAAACATTGGATTTAGATCTAAGGCTCTAGAAACTTAATCTTCCTTAGGATTTTAAATTATGATAATGGTTTGACTGATTCAAGTTATTGGTCTTGAGGTGTTACAATTTTATTTTGTTGATATTATTTTAGTCTTTGGATTTAAAGTCACGCGTGATGCAGAGAATGACAAAAAAGTGTAATATCAGTCTTTGTTTTGTAACACTAAAAGGCTATAAATTATATTTATTTTCCTTGTTTTACTGAACCGTTCCTTCTCCTTTTATGTGTATCGAGTTGGTAGAGAAAAACAACTACCATTTTGCCTTTCTTATACATTTTTTTGTTAAAAAATTAAAAAAAAGTTATTAAGAAATTAATTACTATTGAAAAAAAATTCTACGAACTTTCTTGGAAAAACCAACCAAATACAGTCATTTTGAATTCAAGCTGCTTTATCAACTATAGTAGTTTTAATGTTTAAACAAAAATATTTCTTACGAATGATAATTATAATGAAAAAAAAAGGTAAACATCGTGAAATTCAAAATAAATATATATTAAACATACTACAAAACACAAGTCTCTGTCATAAATATATATTAAACAATAATTTCATTACTAATCTCTATTGTAATAAAAAGAAAACAAAAAATCTAAATGATCCCTCCAAGTGTGCAACTAAATCCAATCTTAAAATATAATATTTGTACGATTGTAAATGTTTAGATACCTATATTAATAGAATAATAATAATTACTCTCCAATGCTTAAAAAATAACACTATAAACACTATCAAACGAATAGAAATGTACCAAGAAGTAGTTTCTGCAGCGAGAGAATGAGAAATGGAGAAGGACGTTGGAGCAATATATTGACGGGATAACAATGGGTTTACGGACGAGTTAACATCATCAATTTTAACATTTCACCTATCACTGACGAGTTACCAACAGGGTATACCAAGAATTGAGTGCTAGCGTATAGAATTTCTAAAAAACCACCCAAAATTTTCCACGCTTCACTTTGTTATCTACGGGTACGTAGAAATACTTAAAGAGTTAAAGCACCAAAGTAAAGAATTTTACAAAATTCATTGGTAAATCAAAGAAAAAATTAAATAAAATTAAAATATTAAACACACATTGCTATAATAATAATAGTAATAGTAATAGTAATAATATGTATTTTTATGATAGTAATTAACATCACTAACCCTGAATCAATTAGTAGGAGATTGTTACAACTTAATCTATGATACTAGAAAGTACTGTCAAACATGTATTTTAATTTTTATGGCACTTTATCAATCTTGTTTTGTTCATTTATATATTATTATTATTTTATAAAAGTAATAAATAATTATTTTTTATAATTTTATCCTTAATAAGTAACACTTTTTAAAAGAAAATAATATATAAATAAAATATTAATATAAAAAATAGGTGAGATATTATATAATATAGATAATTAACTCAATGATAACACAAGTATTTTTTTTTTTATAAAATTTGTATGCAATATCTTAAATGAAAAATAATATTATTTTTAGATGTTTAATGATGATGATGATAATAATAATAATAATAGAAATAGAAATAGAAATTGTGAAAAAAAATCTTAGAAAAGAGGGAAAAAAAAGGCTAACTATTAAAAAATATTTTATTTTTATTTAATTATTATATTAATCAAGTGTATTTTCCTATTAAAACAAGTCATCATTAAAAAATAAAGTCTAACTAAATCTCCATAAAATCAAATCATATCTAATAGTATCAATTTTATTTTGAAAATAACATTGATATTTTGTGTGAAGTTTTAAATTTTTCAATGGATTAATTAATTGTTTTCTTATATTTCATTATTAAAATATTAGAAATTAGTTGTCTGAGTTGAAATTCTTATGTAAAATGTAATATTGTTATATGATCTTTTTTTCTTCTTGGCTGTGGAAATCTAAGTTGGACGTGAAGTGACAAATTAAACTTTGTCTTTTTTTAAAAAATAAACTCTTTGAGGTATAAAATAAGTAAATAAATAAATAAAAAGTAAAAAAAAATACATTTAATAAAAGTAATTATTAAAATATACATGATTTTATTTTTATTTTTATCTACTCATCGTTAGCAAGTAATAAAATTGAGGATTTCATAATTACTGATCAAGTGAGAGATTGATATTATTTTTATCATTCAACATATATTACTTCAATTATCGCATTAAATATATCTAACTAAAATAGAAAATAATAATAGCCAAATTAAGTGACTTAATATATAATAAATAATAATATATTATAAAGCATATATATTTTTATGATAACACTTAAAGGGTTATTTTTATGTATTAAATTATAATATTTTTATAAGATGTCTAATTTCTAATATGTTATTCTTTAAAGAATGACATATTTATTATTAATGTTTTACATTTTAAATTTAAAGTAATTTAATATTTTATAATATTTTTTTTTGTCACAAGTGAAAGAAAGAAAATTATAAAAAAATTACAAGCTAAGATCTAATGCTAAAAGTGAAATTAAGTCTGATGTTAGGTTCTTCCAAATGTTAAAATTATGCTCTTACTTAATCTTTGGAGTCATATATTGTTAAGATATAGTAACATAATGATTAGCAACATTTATAATTAATTTTGTAGAAAAATAATATTATATATAGTGTGATAAATGTTTTTAATTCACTTTATTTAAGATTGTTAGCAACTTAAGTTTATGTTCTGAATTTAAGTCTTGCCATTTCTTTTAGAAACCCATAAACTATTGGTTGATGACAATCTTTAAGCTCATATAATATAAAGATGAGCAAAATCAATTGATGTTAAAGCTTAAGGAAGATGAAAATATATATATCAACGCAATGGTTTGTATTAGAATACCTATGGAAGTAATGGTTGCGTAGGGATTAATCAACAACATGTAAAGTAAAATCATAATTTTGTACCACCGCCATTTGAAGCAAATGAAAATGCAACTTGGAATAGCCAAATTTAAGAGCGCTTTCCACCCCTTGAAGCAACCATTGAAAAAAAATACTTAGCCATTTTTTTTTATGTATAACCAAAGTCCATATGTAAATAGACAGCAAAATCATAAGGTTGAAATTTGTCCAAACAATGTGCCTTTGCTGCAAACAAAGAGCGCAAATTGTAACACCCTCAATTTTGATACTCTTGGATAGAAAAAATAAAAAATAAATAAAATAGGAATTTAGATAAAAGGTATCTCGCTTAAGTGAGATAGATCTCACTCAAGCGAGGTAGGATTTCCTAAAAAAGAACGTTTCGGAACCTTCTCGCTCAAGCGAAATGAAATAACATTGTCCCAACTATCCTTTTGCCTAGGCGAGAAAGGGATCTTGCTCAGGCTGGGAGCAGCTTGCCCAAGCGAGATAGAGCTTGTTTAGGCGAGGAGTCGCAGGAAAGATAGAGTGCTCCTGGACTCAATCTCGCTCAGGCGAGATGAAGCTCGGCCAAGCGAGATTGTATCTCACTCAAGCAAGAATATCAGAAAAATGAGTAGTCTCGCTATTTGATTGTCTCGCTCAAGCGAGGAAGGCTTGCCCAGACTCAAGTAAGATCGCGCGAGTTTAAAATGATATGTAAGGAACCTCAGCCTCAAAAACATTCATTTCTCACCAAACGACCTTCCTTTTTCATTTTCTCTGTTTTTTCTCCTTCCTCTCTCTAAAGAGAACTCTCTCGGACTTCGAATCTCTTTCAGATCTGAGCTCAAACATCGATTTCATTCAGATCTAAGTAAGTTTTTTGAAACTCAGATCTCTATTTTATTTCTCTTCTTCAGTTTTCTTTTCATATTAAGACATCTACCTTGGGATACTTAGAAAACTTCACCTTTCAGATGATATTTTTGTTGATATCGTGTAATCTCTCTATTAGATCTCTCAGAAAACTCATTTTGAAGAACTATTTCCAAGTAAGGGGAGTATTCTTAAACTTTAGTTTTATATACATATATAGTGATCTTAGGAGAATCTGAATAACCTATTTTTGTAATAATCTATAATTTTTATGAAATTATATGGGAAAAATATATTTTTAGTATAAAAAAAGGTTTTGGGTTTATTTGAAATTAATGAAATCAGATTCCTAGAAAAAGATATAGGCTAGAATAGTATTAAGAAGTTTTAGAACTAAGTTACTTAAGATGTATATGAGTTCAGTAATAAAAAGACACAAAATAATGAACTTTAGGTTAGAAGACTATATTGAAATTGTACGAGTTAGACTGAGTCCGAAGGTGTCCGACCTTTGACATATTGTTTGATTGTATGCTATGAGATTTGTGGTAATTTCTGTACTAGATTGATATATTGTACTGATGGTATGGTGTGATATTGTGTGATAACTTTCTTAGTAGACTAGTATAATGCAATAAGTATATATATATATATATATATATATGAATTGATAGCTAGAATATATTCAGATTGAGTAAATTCACATGAAAAATTGAAATATTGATTGATTTTGAAAGTATGTGATGTATGAAAGAGAAAGAATGAGATGCATGATTATGATGTGTGGGTCAAAATAACTTGAAAAGGGTGATTACGATATATATATTATAGCACATTGAAGCGTGTATTGTAATATATATTATAATCCACGAATTTATATAAATCGTAACTCACGTATTATAACATGCTGATCGATAAAAAGAATATGAAAATGAGAAATGCTGAGAAAGAGAATAAGTATAGATAGTACAAAGATACACTAGGGGTATAGAATCTGGAGAAGATTTAGAAAATCTTGAAGGAATGAGGATGGTGAATGCTAACGATAAAAAGGGTGAACAATAATTTGTTGAAAAATAGACATTCACAGGCCATACCCTCATTTCCTGACGAAACTCCTGACTATACCTTTTCTAAAAGGGGCCAAAGCAGCACACGTTTATCTGTGATGTTACGGCCAACCAGCAACTATTTATGTTATGAAGTCCTTAAGGGATCTGGGGGACAATTATTATGAAAGTGTTATAAATGTGAAATGGTATAGAATTTGTATGATTATAATATATGTATCGTAACAGATCGATTTATGTTATTATGATATGTGTGTTGTAGTACATCGACAGGTGTGACTGGGACACATCTATTGTGACATTACTAGAAAAGCGCTATTTATAGACAAATATTACAGACGGATGTAATACAAACAAATTTACAGAGAGATTTGTGATTATTTTTTTTTTTGTAATTTCTGAAAAATCCGCCTGTAAATCTATCTATATTACAGACGGATAAAAATCCGTCTGTAGTTTGTCCGCCATTTGGCGCGAAAAAATATAGACAGGAATTACAGACAGATTTTTCCGTCTGTAATGTCTGAAACCCATAAAACTGCGCCTCCCCCTTCCCCTTCCTCATTTTTCATAAATCTCTCTTTCTCTCTCGCCTCTCTCTGTCTCTCTTTCTAGAAGCTTAGTTTTGTGGCTTTTGTGAGTGATTGGAGCATCAGTTTAAAAGATAATTTACATCATTGTGTTCCTTGTATCCTCTAACTTTTAATCGGTTTAATTTTTTTTTTTTTTATGTATTTAGAGACTTAAAATTTCTAAAATTGAGTTGTAGGATTGGAGATTGTATGACTGGGGGAAGGGCGTAGAGGTCCTTCTCCGAACCTGATTATTGTGTGTTATGGGATTGTTTGTATTTGTGGAGTTTGTAGAATCTGTATATTGTGGAGTTACAGGGGATGTGCTCTAGAACGGTTTATGATTGTAATGTATATGTTTTTTATGCATTGATTAATAGATTGTTATATAATATATAGATTATGTGTAAGGAAATTTAAATTTTTGTAGTAAGTACGTGTAAACAAATGTAAGGAAATATTTATTTTTTATATAATTTTTTTAGATGTTTACTTCATTTGTAATGAAATTTTAATTTTACATTTTATAAATAATTTTTGATTTTTAAATATATAAATTTATAATTTTTATTATGTTTATAAATTTGTAATAATTAGGAACAACGAGGAATAATTATGTTTATAAAAAAGTGAAATATTTTTTTTTTAAATTTCATAAACGAATTATAAACGAATTTTTCTGTCTATAATTACAAACAGATTTTTCTGTCTATAAATTACAGATAGATTTTTTTGTCTGTATTTATTTATCGACGCGCATATTACAGACGATTTCAGTCTGTCTGTAATGCTAAAATCCGTATGTAATAATGAAAAAATTCGTCTATATTTTCAGGGTTTCTAATAGTGTGACATATTAATTGAAATGATATGATACATGTATAATAACATACAGATCAACATAGAAATGTATATATAATGAGTGAATTGTTGTGTATGCTCTGATTGATGGTTGTCTTATTATATGTGCTTGGATATGATAAGTCTTAATATGAATTGTTCACTATTGGTAATGATTTAGAATAGGATATTAGGCAATAATTTTAATTTCTTTTAAAATTATTTATAAAAGAAAAAGAAAATTAGTGGAACGGAAAATATTCACCCTTATTGATATTTTCAGGTAATGAAAGAAAGGAGATGGAGATGTTTGATTCGTTCTAGGGTCATACTCGTCAAGGATTGTGGAAAAGGAATTACTCAAATATAATAAAATTAAATGTAATAGATGTATAAATCTATTGATTATTTTATTTCATTGATAGTCAAATTTTTAATTTGATAAATTTGTTAACTTTTATTAACTGGTATTTTCATATTGTACCATTTCTTCAAAATTGTACAAGTTATTACTAATTTTCTTAATAATATTTTCAATAATGTAAATTATTTAAAGGAAATTATTTTAAGAAAAGAAGGAAGTTACACAAATAGTGATTGATAATGATAGTTTCTGGTGATAGAGAATGAAGAAGAAGGATGTATAGATGAAATGTTTTAAGAACCTGTGATTAAAATATCTATTGGTGACAATATCAGAGACTAACATAATTAACGAGTGACAATCTTAATGACTAAAATAAAATGAAAACATATATCATACTATATATGATGTCATTTTTTTTATGTGTAATCAATTATACATGTTACATAACGTGACATATCAACATTCTGTTACTGTCTATTAATGTTGTCTGAGTCTAAAAACTAAAATATTCAATGAAAGATAGAAGTTAGAGACTAACATAATACTTTTAAAATTTTATGAACTAAAATGTCTTATATTTACTATCTCAAGAAATAAAATGAGAATTTAGTTGCAAGAAAAACAATTAACGCACATAGGACTAAGCATAAAATTACCAATTACTAAAGTAAGAGCTTCTAGGAAAAGAAGACAGAGAAAACAAAAATGATGCTTCCAAAGTAGAAAAGAAGGAAAAATGCTCCGATATGTGTAAGTTTTTGTGAATATTGTGGACCTTTACCTATGCTTTTTTTCTTTCACTTTTTTCTTCTGAAAAATGGATAGCCTTCATATGTGTTGGTGCAAGAGAATTCAGTGTGTACTGTGAGTGAGTCAATGTGTACCCGCAAGAAAGAGATAAAGAAATGTAGTGAGTGAAGGGCTTTTGAGCTTAAACTATAAAAAAATAACTTTTTTAAAAATAGATTATTGTGAAAATATATTATTGAAATAGACAAAAGTAATAATACTTGATGTGTAAAAAGCTTTATAAAAATGTCTCAAGTTAGGTGAATGACACGTTATTTTTGTAGTTGTCAAGCAGCCGAAAGTGCATCGTATATAACATGTCAAACACGTGTCAATTGTAGAACTATTACACATTTCAGAAGAGCTTTTTGGGTTCCATGTTCCATGCGTGTCAACTGTAAAAGAATGACAAATGAGCTTTTTGAGCTACATGTTTCACTCGTGTCTTACATAGTGAGAAATACCTTAGAAGGCGCCACACACAATCCTTTTGGCCAAAAATGAAATAAATGGGTTGTTATCTCTTAGATTATAGCATTTAGAATTTTCCTTGTGGTGGCTAAGTGCCTTTTTTTTTTCCCCTACAATTTGGTGTTCTAGTGAAAGTTTTATGGTGGTCCTCATGCAAATTAGGAAGCGAAGGTTAGTATAGTGTTAAAATTATTTTGTTGTTCATAGTTGTTATATTACACAATTATTAAATGATAATATTTGTAAATTTTTTTAAAAATTAAATTAATAGATATATTGAGTGAATAAATAATGATATTTAATAGGTTTAGTAAATAAATAATTGTAGTTATCATTTCAAAAATTTCAAAAAATTGAAATGAAATTAAAATTTTTGTCAAATATAGTAAAAGAAATTAAAATTAGAATCAAAATTTTAGTTAAAATAAAAAGTTTGTGCATGTTAAAATTATTAAATTTAAATATTCAATAAAAATATAAATTTATTTTATACATGTTTTTCACTTAAAAAATGTTTGTTGTTACATATGATTAAAATATGTGTATATTGTTGAATAAAATTATTAATTAATAAATATGTTAACTAAATAAAGAAATGTATTAAAATATTTCTATTGAATGTAGTAAAAAAATTTAAGAAATAAATTTAAAATAGAACAACTATAATATTGGAAAAGAAAAATATTTGAATAATATTAGTTATTATTTATATTTGTGTTAATTATTGTTTCGATATTTGAATATTGGTTATTATATAATATTAAAATAGAAATATTATAAAAAAAATATTTGTATTTTTTGTAAAAGAGATTTGTGTAAATTATTTTTTGTGTAATTGTATATTAGTTATTATAGAATAGAACATTTGTATATTAATATACTTGTATATTAGTTATTTGAAATATTTTTATAAACTAATGAATTAAAATGGAAAAACAAAAAAGTTAGAGAATCAAACTGAAAAAAAAAAAAGAAAAAAGTTAAGAGTTATGTCTACTAATTTAGCCTATAGGAATCTTTTAACATAACATGCAATTTAATAAAAAAAAGTAGTTACAAATTTAACATCAACACCTCTTGCTTACATTCAAAACTCACGATAAAATTTTACTACTTATACTTTTAATCGAATAAAATTACAAACTCTCTTTCATAAACAAAATTGTATGTAAACTCGCACAAGCCACATATACACTCCGAAGATTAAAATGATTATGATAAAAAAATTCATATTTAATCACCATATTATGATAGGTTTTTTTTTTCTTTAAATTTTTTAATTAACATGAGAGTTCAAAATAATGCTCAGTTAGTGAGAAAATAGTTCAAAAGACATAATGTTCATAACATTATACACATGCAAGTGAATTATTATATTCCTCTATCTGTTTCTTCATATACCGGAAGGGAGATTATTCAAAGTAATTTTAATAATAATGTTATTCTACTTAATAATTTTTTATAAACATTAGATTGATACAATCTTAATTTTAAATAATTTAATATTAATGTTAATTATACATACTAAATTTTAGATATCAAACAATTACAAACATGTAATTTAAAATTTAATATTTACTTAAATTTATAATATACATTAAAATAAAATTATTCCAGTACGTGTCAATTAATTTTTAATTTATATGAATTTTTGTAAACTTAATCTATTCAATATATTAATAATTTTTAAATATTTTTATTTTTAATTATTTATTCAATGACCACTAATTAACATTTGTCTAATTGTATTTCTTAATCTATGTACTATCTTAATAAAATAGAAGGAATAATTTGTTAAATTATAACATCATAGTTACAAACCTAATAAAGGTGAACAGATTTTAATGTCTTTGGCAAGTGATCAAGTCTATAATTTTTATCCTGCAGTGTTAACGCATTAATAGATGTAGCTAAATATTTATTAATTACAGTACTAATGTATTAATTTTAAAAAATTAATTACAGAATTTTAAGTTTATCCCTGTTTAAAGTTAAACTCTTTATTATATGAGCAATTTTTTCCTTTTTAATTTTACAAAATTTTTTAATTACTCAATAAAAAATGTTGAATATATTTTATATTTTCAAGACAATAAATAATATGCGTACTTTTTCTTTGTAAGAGTATGATTATTAAAAACAAATGCATCGCAACATAACAAAACTTTTATTATATTAATTGTTAAAAATCTTAAGAAATTAACGATAAATATGAGAAGAAATAATATATATCTTTAAAATTTTAAAAAAAATATTATAGTACAGATTTTTTTTTAAAATATTTTATAAAGAAAACCGAAGTGAGTTAATGGAAAAGTTTAGGAACTAAACAGTAAAACAAGATCTTACACGATAAAGTGTAACATAGACCTTGGACAACTATCCACCATAATTTGCTCTAACTAAATTAGCTCACTATAAATGTATTAGACCAATAAATTATAAACATCCCATTAATTATATTAGTTAATTATTAATTAACGATATGTTAGTAAGTTTTATGTCTACTACTAAGTTTAATTTGTAAACACTAGTAACATGTTTGATACTTAATTCTAGTAAAACAATTATAAGCTAAATTTTTATGTTTTGAAAATAAGATCAATCCACCTATAAAAGTTGTGAAGATCTTTTGTTGCTTAGACACGCAGTTGTGATTTTAATGAATATATATATATATATATATATATATATATATATATATTTTGGAATTTATAAAGTGAAAATATAGAAATAAATTAATAAATAATGTAATAAAAAATATAAAAAGTAAAATATTATACAAGTATATATATAAAAAAAAGTCTCACATATGACAGACTAAACCCAGAACATTTTAACACGTATCAAAATGGCAGGGAGTGTCGCTGCTATTATTATAAATTTTATTGAATTTATTACATAAATAATAATTTCACACAAAAGTTTAATATAAATAAATGTAAAGTCAATTTTTCATGAAACTGAAGCTCACTAAACAGCCCGTCAATTCAATCGCAACCGTACACTGCAATGGAAAAAGGTGAGAAAAATTTTTTGAGGGCAATAAAGTAATTTCATAGAAGTAACGTCGTTATCAGAAGACAAGTATGTGTCTGATTGCGTCACTTGGTTGCCGTTTGTCAAAGTTGAACGAAATCCCGGTTATGCCCTCCAAGATTTT
This sequence comes from Abrus precatorius, assembly GCF_003935025.1. Taxonomy (NCBI): domain Eukaryota; kingdom Viridiplantae; phylum Streptophyta; class Magnoliopsida; order Fabales; family Fabaceae; genus Abrus; species Abrus precatorius. Next base: position 13,243,566 of record NW_020874417.1, read on the forward strand.
CCATAATTCCTAAAAATTCAACCTTCGATATTTGGGGTGTGTGAAGAAGCTGAACGAAGGTTGATGGTCCCTGCTAGGAGTTGGTATCCAAAGAAGAACCACATTGGATCCTGTCTCACCCTCACTTCACTGTTTCTCTTTGGAAGCCATTGTAGCCCTTTTCTTTCTTCCTTCTAAGTTTTCTTAGCTACTGTTCTTTTTCCTTTTTCAGCTCAAAAACCTGTTTTTCAAGCAAAGCTTGTCTTTTTGAGTCACCAAACTTTAAACCCATTTTAGGACTTTGCTTTTTTCTTTTTTGGGTATGTTAGTTTAGGATCACTTTAGAGACTCATGTGTGATCCCTGAGAAAACCCAGTTGTTGGTTTAGTCTCTTTGGCTGGTTGTCACAATGAACTCTTCAGCAAGGTTGGATTCAGCTGTGTTTCAGCTCACACCAACTAGAACCAGGTAATAGTAATGCACTAATGACCAATTAATAAATGGGTGTTAGCATCTTCTTGGATTTCTTTCCTTAGTTCCATTTCTCACCCCATATATATATATATATATATATATATATATATAAGCACGTGGGATATATGATATTCCTATTGAGGTGAATTAAAACGGAAATGGCTACCTTTTTAGAAGTAATAATAATAATGATTTAAAGGACTATAGCTCATTTAATTGCAAGTGGTTCAGTTCAGTTTTACTCTGAAGTGTGTTGATATGATTGGAGCCAACATGATTTTTAGTTTTTGCTACTGGAGTGTTGTCTTCTAGTTATTTTTCAATGTTGTCAACGATTTCATCAGTTTAAATTCGGTGGTCAATTTTTTATGTGACAAAAATTGAAGTGCTTTGTGCTGTTGCTCAAAAGCTTCAGTACCTGAACTCAAGTGTAAGAAATGGGGAAGTTACTGAGAGAGTGTACTTTGCTTGCAGTAGTGGTTTTTAAGTCACTAATTGGTCTATGAGAGAGGTCACTCATTAGTCATATAACAATGATATATTGCATGTTTCGATTTGAAGTTGATAGCCGATAATGTGCGTCCAGAGTGAAGCAACATTCTTTGTTGTGTCAGTAAAGACGTGTTTAAATACACGTTATATGTAATATTTACTGCCTGATTTTTTGCTTTGATTTTCAACTCTTCTCTGTAAATCAGGTTTGACTTGGTTATAACTGTGAATGGAAAGACGGAGAAGATTGCCTCGGGTTTGCTTAACCCGTTTCTATCCCACTTGAAAGCTGCTCAAAATCAAATTGCTAAGGGAGGATATTCAATTGTTCTTGTGCCTGAGCATGGCAGCTATGCCTCATGGTTTACCAAGGGAACGGTTGAAAGGTGTGGTCTCTTATCGTAATTTATTTTTGTGTTAATAATTCCTATCAGTATATCTTGGAATTTGAATTGACACTGATCTGATCTTTCATTAAGTATGCTTATTGTTCGAGGTTATCATTTCTTCCAGTACTCAACATGGTTCTAGAATGCCATTTTCGAGGTCCTGTTTTCAATGTAAAATCTGCTCCAAAATTCCTTTTATTTTTCTTCTGCTCTTACTCTTTTCAAAGCAGAGGGAAGTACTGGGGAAATGGCAGTGAACCATGCCTTTGAAAGATAAACACAGATTTATGACCTGTAACACTAAGGTTGGAAACTTAAGGGCCTGTTTGATTTCAAAAGAATGGTTTCTGCTTTCATTTCCTGTTATCACTTTTAATTACAAAACTGTCACCATATTTTTATTCTCTTTCTTGTTTTCAAATATTTGTACAAGAAACATTGAAAACAGAAAACAATTATTTTCAGTGTATCCTGTACAAATCTTTTAAAGCAAGAAACAAAATGAAAACAAAGTGGTAATTTTGTAATTAAAAATGAAAATAGAAAACATTTTCTGAAACCAAATAGCCTCAAAGTTTGTTCTCTTACAAATGTTTCTAGGTGGCATTGAATTTCATATAAATTAGCATGGTGAACTAATTTTCTCTGCTTTGTAGGTTTGTTCGCTTTGTGAGCACTCCTGAGATATTGGAACGTGTGCATAACATAGAATCCGAAATCTTACAAATTGAAGATGCAATTGCAATTCAGGGAAATCATACTATTGGGATTAGCATTGTAAGTAAATGTCTGACAAATTTTATAGTCACCACAGCCAGCAATTAAAGGTCTGTTTAAATTAACTTATATATCTGCACTCTGCAGGTAGAAGAAAACCAAATAAAACAAATGGAAAGCACTGAAGGTAATTTGAAAGAAAAAGTACATCTTTTGCAAGTTATTATTGTATAGAACTATTATGAACTAACTTGTGTTCAACAAATATGACTATATTTAAAGTTTTGTTGGAATTTATAATTATTTTCAACTAAGAAAATTTGCTGCTTTGCTCAGGCAGGAAGACTCGGCAGGATAATAATGAAGAGAAAGCTATTGTACTTTACAAGGTTAGAAGGTCTTGATTACCCTAGCCCTATGTTGATTTATTATTTTTCTTATCAGTCTGTGGATATGTGCGAGTCTGATGCACAGTCACCTGAAGCAAATGGAAGTACCAAATCAGAAGGAAATTCAAAGTAAATTCTATATCTCTTTAACTCCTTTTCTTCTTTGCTATGATCATCCTTTGTAGAATGGTAGGAAAATTTAGTTGATGGTTGTGTAAGATTAATATAAAATGCATCAAGTATCCATGCTTGACCTGGATATCTTTCAACAAACTCTTGTTCATATGCTTAGAGTGAATAAAGCAAAGATGTCACCAACATGGCCAACTGTCATCAGAGTTACTTTAGGAACCAATTGTAACTCAGATAGAACTTATTTTTAGTTTGGATTTTGGACATATGTTTGTTCCATCAACCATCTCATGGAATATAGTATAACTCCTAAAAGTAGAGCAGAAAAAAAATTGTTAATACTCTTATATATAAGCTTGACTATCACTTGATATTTACCCATCAAGGATAATTGGTTACCCATACCAATCCACCACTGTGTTAAACTCTGCATGTTTAAGTCAATGCACTTATTATTATTATTTAGGGATATTTGACAGGTGTGGGAGTGTAGAGGGTTTATTCAAGGAATATTTCATAACTTAAAAACTTTTGGGCCAGATGTTTGTACATTTTTCTATGTTTTAAATTAAGGCTAGGTTGGGTTGAGTCATTTTTCCTAATTGTATTAGGGCTTAGTAACATATGTGAACACCCATATTGTGCGCGGGAACAATTCTTAACGAATACTACAATTGTCAAGTCTAGTAGCTCCTCTCCCCCCCCCCCCCTCTGCCCGTGGGTTGAGTTTAGCATCTGGAAATTTTCAAGTCTTGTTTTCTATCTTAACGAATACTACAATTGTCAATATTTTCTCTAGCAAACAATTGGATAAATTTCTCTCTTTTCTTGCCACGACCTTCCACCCCAACTTCTGTTGAGGTTCTCTACAATCCAACATAAGGACTCCTTGAATTTAATCTAAAATTAATACTACACTTAACATATGATGTATGAAGTGAATCAACTGAAATTTTGCAACAAAAATTAGTTAAGCAAACACACAGACCGAATTGTGTTCTGTACATATATGTTAAAGCAGGATTTATTTTAGTGTTAAATTCATTGAGCCTTTGTTCATTGTGTAAAACATGTTGTTAACATATATGTTGTATTCACTCCTTTATGTATTGCTTTAGAGTTCAGCTTTTGAAAGTCCTGGAGACACGCAAATCAGCGCTGCAGAAAGAGCAAGGAATGGCATTTGCACGTGCTGTTGCTGCTGGTTTTGATGTTGACTACATACCATCGTTGATGTCATTTGCTGAATGTTTTGAAGCATCACGCTTGATGTAAGAATAATTTTCTATCTTAACTATTTTAGGTTAGTGAGATGTTGGATCCTTCACCAATTGCTGTTAACATACGTATGATTTCTTGATGACCTTGCTGATTCGAATTGCCACATTTCAGGGATGCGTGTAAAAATTTTATTTGTCTATGGAAAAGAAAGCATGAAAGTGGCCAATGGCTTGAAATTGAAGCTGCTGAAGTGACACCCAATAGTGCGGACTTCTCTGCAATGAATGCATCAGGCATTATACTTTCCAATATGTTCACTACATCCCATACTGAATTGGACTCAGACAGTAACGGGAATACTAATTCAGGTACCTGAAAACTCCAGCACATTTTGAACTTGTATATCCATGCATTGATTGTGATTCAGTGGATACATTTACATTAACATTGACATTGAGGTCATTGAAAGAATTATTATTAGGTTTTTCTTGAGTAGACTAAGGGAAGATAATAGGTGGAAGAAGATTCATTGGGGGGATGTATGAGAGCAAGGGTTGTTTGGAAGCCATACACTCTTATAATGGAAGGAAGAATTGAATGCCGTGAACAATAGCTGTGAATTTTTGTTGAAGGGTTTGTCAATTTGATAGGATCGATGGCTAACGAAAGGAAGAATTAAACTGGGGTTTTGTTAAACAAAATTTTAAATTCTACTTGCCGAGAACAATAAATCTGAACAAGTTAGTAAATTTGTTATGTCTGTTTTTTATTTCCCTAAAAAATGTCTTGACATTATTGTCTACACATTTGCAGATGTGTTTTTAATGGACAGACTACCAACTGCAGGCCCCCAAGATAATATTCAAGGTCAATTTCCACTTAATGGGTTCTCTTGGCCTGTGAATTCTACCCCAGGCACTTTGCCTATGTTTAAGCCATATCCAGTGCCAGGCATTCCCTACTATCAGAATTATCCAGGAAACAGTCCATATATGCAGCCAGTTTGTTCACCAATGGAGGACCCTGGACCAAATGCTATGGGACATAGAAGGCCTTCCATGGATAGTAGACTGAATACTGAATCTGAAACTTGGGATATAGAGAGGGAAGGTTCACAAACTGAAGAACGACGAAAGAAGGGTAGCCGACCAGGCAGACAGAAGTCTGGCATGGTGGTCATTCGGAACATCAATTACATAACAAAGACAGAACGTTCTTCTGGAAGTGGATCATGTTCAGATTCTGCTTCTGAAACTGATGAAGAGAAAGATGCTCAGGAATCTATTAAGACCTCTAAGAGAAAAGGAACCAGTAGGGAATCTCTTAAAAGGTCAAATTCATCTGATAAGGAAGTAACAGTCTGTGGAAAAGATGCTGATGGAGGACAGTGGCTAGCATTCCAAAATTGTTTACTGAGAGGTGTAGATGAAGATAGACACGCCATTGATCAAGAGCAGTTTGATCTGGAAAAGGTTGATCGTGTGAGAGGAAAAAAACATGCTGCAGTCAATGATCCTATAGATTTTACTGGGCGGAATATGCATGGAATTCAAGGAGGTGGAGCTGTAGATATGCATAGCATTAGCAAGGGATTGATCCACATGCATAGGTCATCCAATGAGGATTTCTTGAACACTAGAAGGTCAGGACAGTCTGGAAATGGTGGTAGGTCTTTGGATGATGTACAATCTTTAGAAATAGATGGAAGGAGAAGGATTAGTTATAGGAGGGATGCTGGTGATGATTTCGTCACTCTTAAACAAAGTCAGTCCGGTAATTTACATCCTTCCTCAGATGTGTCAGCTGTTGATGGACAAGGTTATTCAGGCAATAAATTGGAAAGGAAGTTGTTTCATGACATGAACAATGACTCCTATATAGTTGAACATAGGTCAGTCAGGGTCAATGATGCTGGAAATCTTGAGAGAAATGCTATCGATATGGACTCAGAGTTCCCTAAGTTGCATAGGCATAGGAAGGAAGAAAAGGTTTCCAAATATCAACCAGATGAATTGAACTTGATACCTGAACGAGGAGCAGAAAAGGGGTCAATGAGTTATGACCCTGCATTGGAGTATGAAATGCAGGCCCAGACTAGAGGCAGTGCTTCAAAAGATACAAAGAACACAAGAGTATCGGTCCACACAAAACCAGGATCCAAGATGTTGGATAAAGAGCAGAAATCAAAACCTTCTGCAAATAGTTCTGATAAAAAGAAGACTGTTGGACCATTAAGGAGAGGAAAGACAAATAAACTGAGTCCACTGGATGAAGCACGAGCACGCGCTGAAAGACTACGAAACTACAAAGCTGATCTCCAGAAAATGAAGAAAGAGAAGGTAATCTTTTGTATTGCCCTGGCTACTAACCGTGCCCCACCCCCCAAGTCAAATGATTAACATAAAACTGAAGTAAACTTAACATTTTTTCTGGTATGTTTACATATAGATTAATTAGAGTTTATTGATTTCAAGGTCATTGATCTGCTTCTCATGTCTATTTATTTCTTTTCTTTTATTTATAATAACTAGGAAGAGGAAGAGATAAAACGCCTTGACTCTTTAAAGATGGAGAGACAAAAGAGAATTGCTGCCAGGAGTAGCTCAATTACTTCCAAGTCACCCATGCCATCACAGCTAACCAAGAAACAGATTCCAACAAAACTTTCACCAGGTTCTCATAAAGGATCAAAATTTAGTGATTCAGAGCCTGGGTCATCCTCGCCCTACCAAAGATTCCCCATCAGAGCTGCTTCTGTTGGGTCCAATGATTCTTCAAAAGCCTCAAAAAACTGGCAGATTGAATCCTGGAAGGCACTCAGTTACAAACAAATTAAGCCGAGCAGCACCTTCTTTACCCAAATCCAAGCAAGAGAAGGGTGGTGGTACAATAGATAAGGCATCAATGGCACGGATTAGAAGATTATCAGAACCTAAAATGAGTACCATTCATCAGACTTCCACGGTTAAACCGCGGGGTGTTAGGACAATTTCAATGACTAAAGCAGCTGATGAAAATAAGAGCAGAAAGATTTCTGCTATTGTAAATCACGATATAAGCAAGACTGCAACCCTCCCTGAACTCAAAATTAGAACATCTAAAGTAAGCGATATTGTCCAAAACAAATCATCAGTTAAAGAGAGCACACAGAAGCTGAATGGTAACAAGTCTTCTCTGAATTCAGAAGGTACCATGGAGAAGAAAAATGAAATTGGAATTTTACCTGTTGATGATGAAGATGACAACCCTATAATTGAGAAGTCTGTTGTGATTCTTGAGTGTGAAAAACCTTGTGCCCCTGATATTACTGATGGCAAGTCAAAAGACAAAACAAGGATATCAAAGAGACAGTGTGACAATGATAAAGCGATGGAGAAAACTGAGACCAAGATGAGATATATTGCAGTTGGTGCACCCGTTTCAGTAGATATAAAAACAAGGGAGAACAAATCATATGTGCAATCCGTATCCTCCAAGGTGTGTCTTCATAACTTCAAGTAGATCCATTAACAGTTAACTGTCTTGATATTTTATACTCTTGTGTATGTTTGATATATTATGCATAAAATAAATTTCTGTGAAGTGTGAACATAATCATGAATTATTATGAATGTTCTGTCGGTCTGATAGGCATATGATTTTTTAAATAAATTAACGATAAATATGCTGAATATTGGAATCAACTTGGCCTTTCATATGTGAGGCTTGAAACTGCTGCTAATGTGTTACCTATAATTTTTGCATGGCAAAGCAATAGGATTACTTCCAATTCTACTCCTTACTGTACGTTGGGAAATTGCATTATAACATGAGCGCTGGTACACTTTGTTAAAATTTTGCTTTTCTGCCAATTTTTACTCGTAGTATTCAGATATTGGGGTGGTGTAAGAGAAGTCTATGTTTAGAGGAAATTTTAATAAATTTACTGATATTTGATTTTTAATTTTAGGAAAGATACGATATTTTAGAGCTTCAACTGTATGGGCAAGAAATGTTGATTTGATTTATTGTTATTGACATGCCCATGTTGTTTATCTGAATTCTCCTTGCATGGGATAAATTCTTATACATTGGTTAATTTTGAGTATATTTTCTTCCAAACTCAGGTTAAAATAAATAATACAGAGAAAGAACCTTCAAAATCATCTGGCGTTCAGATTACTGAGGAGACTTATCATGCTCCATATGCTCGAGTTTCTTCTTTGGAAGATGGTTGTACACGAAACTCTGAGTATGGTAAAGCTCCTCCTGCAATCTACGAGAGTGCATCAAATCGTATGGAAACTTTTAGAGCACGCGTGTCTGACACCAGAAACTCAACGCTTGAGAAGATTCCTGAAGTAATTGAGAAGCCTCAGGTAAAGGAATCATCAAAAGGGTTGAGACGGTTGTTGAAGTTTGGAAGAAAGAACCATAACTCACCTACTGCCGGACACAACATGGAATCAGATAATGCCGGTGTTGATGGTTCTGAAGCAAATGAGATTGGAACTGATGGTTCCTCCAATGAAGGTAATATGAACATAAATAACTATTGCTGGAAAAACTCAATCATTGAGTAATAAGTGGATGATTTGGTGAAAATCCAAGGTGCATTTGTTTTTTTTTTTTTTTTTTTCATTTTCAGTAGATATATTTTCATATATATTTAGCATTGTTTTGATTTTGTTTCATATTTTCAAGAATTATAGCTTTTGCTTTAGATGATTTTTCATATATTCATCCTTGTTCGTTCTAAACGGTATACAATTTTATTTGTGACATGACTGATATACTCAAACTGACCATATTTGGATTTGCTGTGTTATCATAGTTCATACCCTGAAGAATTTGATCTCTCGAGATGAAACTCCTACAAATAGCACAACTCCTCAAAAATGTAAGCACTTGCTCAATTTCTTGAGTGCATGTTTGGAATCACTGATTTCAGGAAAAATAATAGCTAATTTTTGGGAAGTTCTCATAGAAATTTGGAAAAAATAACGATTATTTCTTCAAAATAAACTAAACTAAACATGCACTGACTCTTGCTTTATCTAATCATCTTGGTGGCTATTAATGTTTTGAATATGAACATTATAATATGTTCTTATGCAGCCTCTCGCTCTTTCTCCTTGTTATCACCATTCCGAAGCAGCAAAGAGAAAAAGATAATGATGGCTTGAGGGTGTAATTTGAGGCTGAAGCGGTGACCATTTACTTGATTCTTTTCTTTCTTTTTTTTATTTTTGAGGCCTCAATGGTCCTGTGTTACTATTTAGCTGAAAATATCATAGTATTAGTAAATAATATGTTGCTGTTGGAATCTACTTCTTGGGTCATGCACTTAAGAGAGATAAAAATGGCAATTTTTTTATGGTCAATAAAAAATTCAAATTCTTTACTCCAATAACAGAAGCAACTAGGAAAGTTCAAGATCTAATCTAGCCCTGAAATTTGGTTCTGTCCATAGTTTAATTGGTATTAGAATAAGGCCAGTTAATTTAATGTTGTATTATATTTGAAGGCATAATTCTGTTGAAATTTTAAAATGAAGTATATATTGTTTATTATATCTTATTTTTAAATTTGAATAATGATAATTTTTATGTTAATATAATTTCTTTGAAAATCTTACTGTATAGAATCTCTTATCTTTAATCTTTAAATTTTATAATTTATGTATAATGTCGAGATACGTTCGCCATAAATTTTATTGTCAGTTTTGACTCGTCATTAATTCAGTCATGAGTGAAACATAATTTTTTTTATTTATAATTAATTTAGTCATGACTCATGGCTCACAATTTCTTTCCTTTTCTTGTCTATTTACTTACGAGAGTAACGTATAAATTAAGAAATGTAATTAATATTTTTATTTATAATAGCATTTTATTTTCTCAAAAATAGGTATCTAAATAAAAAATAATAATAATAAGGTATGTAATCATTTTTAAAAAAAATCATTTTAGTTAATTTCTTTAACTATCTTTTACTATTATTTTATACTAAAAAAACTATAATAAATGTCATTTTAAAAGGTTAGATATTTGCCAAAAATATTAAAAATTTTAAGAACTAAAACACTTGACACGTTGAATTTTCATGACTAATTTAAGAGTTTACTTTCAATCTAACAGTTGTAGATAGTGCTTAGGAACACAACATGGTGTATGAACAAGCGTTCTGAACATGAATGCAAATCACGTCTAAGAATTCCAAAGAAAGAGGAATAATATTGCCATCAACACATTCTAGGCCTACTAGCGCGGTTTCTTTTTCTCTCTATTGGTAATGAAAGTGTGCAAACACATAGATTAGATAATCTAGTTGTGGATTGAACTCTTCAAAAGCCTTATACCAATCTTGAAGAGTAACATAAGTTAGTTGGCTACAACTGCTGTAAGGAGCATTCAACAAAACTTTTTAAGGATACACCCTTATGGTGATTAGTGAGGAATCAATCAAAGCGAATTACTAAGCATGAAATGTTGCTTTTGCTCATCCTAATCAGAGCTTCTTTTGCCAGGCACTCAGCTGCTTCTTGTGGATCTTCTATGTGCCTTATAAGATTCACAGCCTCTTGGTTCTTCATCACCTGCAAATACATATATTGAGATTCATCAGCTACTATTTCCTTTTCCCTATAACCATTCTAAAAAATATTATCTGAAATCAAATCAAATATCTCTGAAGTTACATATTAATTGGGGCCTTACCTCCCATATGCCATTGCTTGCTAAGATCAAAAATTCAGTATCAGAGTCGATCCTATCAGCTCCCACCACAAGTTCTGAGAATTTAGAATGCTTTGTACTAGTTGTACTCCCTGATTCACATGCTATCATGCGTACTTTTGTGCACATGAATAGCATCCATCATGAGATTTGTTAACTAAAACTTATGTCCACTTAGTAACACATTCTTTAAAATTGGTCGTTTTTCAAAAAAAGTTGAAGTAATCATTAAACAACAACAACTAAGTTTTATGGTCGGTTACGTCGACCATACATGCTATTGAGCTATGTGATAAAGTAATCATTAAAAAGTCATCAATTTATAAGAAGGGACTGTGTTAGCCTCCCATGGTTATGAATGAAAAAAGTAACAAAATTCTGAAATTCCCAAATAGAAAGTATTTGATACCTGAAAAGAGTCTGCGATACCAATGTCTCTTTGCTGATTGATTGTGTCTTCCATTTGTCTGATAAGCAACACCATCTCTGCACAAGACAGTTCTGTAATCTCCCATGTTGGCTATCACAAGTTTTTCTCCATTTATGACCATCACAGATGTTGAACCTATTCTGCATGTTTCCTCTTCTGATCTATGTGCCTCTCTGATCTTTGTTCTTACACCTAGGTAAGCTTTCTTGAGTGTTTCTTTGGTTTTCCTCCTCATATGACACTAACATGTAATTGGAACATAAGAGACACAGAAAGAGGCTAAAAATGTATTTCAAATAGAGAAGTTATGGTGTACAACATCTTAATCTTTACCTTTGTTTCCCAATATATGTCAATGCTAGCTTTGTAAATTCAAGAAAAAATCAAAACGTGCCATGGTTCAACTTTAATATATGCATCTAGCTGTAAGTTTACATGTTTTCCCCTCTGCCATGTCATTTTCCCTATTTTTCTTTTACGCAAAAATTTTACATTCTTATTTTTTTATTCAAATATTTGAAGTTATATAATATGTTTGAGATAGAATTTTTCTTTCAAGTTTCGAAGTTTGAAGTTGAATGATTTATATAAGACATGAAGATAAGATTTTTAAAGATCATAAACTTTTAAAATTTTCTAATTTAATTAAACAATAATCTATTAATTAATAAATTTTAAGCGAAAGAGTTAAATATGGTTTAATTAGCTTTATTCATGATAATTTTCTAAAGAAAATAAGAATTTAATATTTAAAAAAAGAAATCAATGTAAAGATTTTATTATAGCAATTAAAAATTTAAATAATTAAATTCAAATATATAGGCATTTGAAGCCAAAATTAAACATTAATTACAACATAAGAATAAAAAGATTGAATTAAACTTTAAAATTATTATATATACATATAGGATCTAAATTTGGGTTTTTTTATATGGAAAAAATGACAAAATTACCAAAATAGTGTTTTAGAAAAAAATTACGAAAATATATAAACTTTTAAAAAATTGTATTTGATAAAAATACATCAGTGACATTTTTTAATTTTTAATTTGTTTAAAACAATTGGTAAGTTTTGACTTTTTATAATTTTAATATTTTTTTAAAAAGTCATTATTGACAATTTTTAAAAAATAAATTTTTATTGTTTTATCATTACCTACGCCAAATTTTAGAATTTTTTTGTGTGTTTTTAAATTCCATATATAAAAAATCAGACCTCTAAATTTTATAATTTTCTTTATACATATATGGATGAAAGAAAATTATAAATTTTGGGATCGCCATGGCCCATCTATAACAAGCATAGCTCCGCCCCTGAATGAATCAGTGCATTGTGTTTACTCCCCAAAGAAGCACCCCGTTCCCACAACTATATTATTGTTGTGCTCTTGGCTTCCACTATTTCAAATATTGGCTTCCATCACTTAGGATTTATCAGTTGTCACAAGAATTTAACAGAAAAACAACACTAGTTAAGAATTAAAGAGAAATTTCTTATTTAAAAACATAAAAATATATCTATTTCCTTATTTTTCAATACATTTTAACCTAAATTTCAAGTTTATTGCTGATTAGCCAAACCCAGAACAAAATAGTATAATAACAAATCATAAGCATTATTGTCTGGTTCAGGAGAAAAAATTACATAACATTGGTTGATTACCTCTTTTAGCTTCTTGCCAAAGAAATGGGATTGCATATACTTGGTGACCCCATCTCCAATTAGAGCATCAAAGATTCCAAAATACCACAACTCTGTGTGGTCCATTTGCTCTCTCTGTATGACAACTGAATCAAAGTCCGAGTCATCAGAACCACCTTTAATCACATGTTGCTCCACCACATGATGTCCGTGTGTTATTGGAATCATCCATGAAGGCTTGTTTGCACTCCATTGATTTCTCTTTCTGCCAAAGAAAAAGCGTTTCAACCGGAATGCCTGTCCAACTCAATAGAGAGATTAGCTATTGATGTCAATTACTAATCATTGATACGAAACAAGCATTTAGCAATATCACAGACAAGAAAATCTCAAAAGGGTCAAGACCATTTTTTTCCTAGTAACATTTTCTTTACACCCTTGCATTAGGCCTCTGAGTCACAACTCATGTATCAATTAACATGTTTCTCATGAATTTCAAAGAATTTTAACGCAACATTGGAATAGGGAAAAGGATATTGACTTACCTTAAACTTGATATGAAAATCTCTTATTCCCATGTTCTTTTGTTTTCCTAACGATTTGATCAGACCCTTTGAGCAGATGATGATGATAATAAGAAAGAGTAGAAAATGTTGAATATTTTGAGATAGAAAATAGATGGGTTTTTATTGTTTTTGGGTTTGAGGGTACATTGAATAGAGGTGTTGAGTGAGGTAGAAGTAGCTGCTGAATTGAAAAAATTAATTGGTTTTAATTATCCGTTAGGAGGAGCTTTTGAATAAGAAGTAACCGCGATGCTCTACCACTCTACTCTTTCAAGTTTTTAACTAACCAAAAAATATGGACTTGAATAGCAAGATTCAAGAATTAAACTCCTCGAATCTACAACTGCAAGTATTCCCTTTCTTTCAAAACATTTCATTTAAAACAAAATAGCTTTGAAAAAATAATTCACCTTCCTACTTCTATATAATGATTCTGAATTTGCTTTTAAACGAAAGTGATTTTAGAAGTTATTTACGTCATTCAATTTCTATTATATTGAATATTTATTTATTTTTTATTAATTTCTTATTCCTTCCTAATATATATATTTTTATTTTGATTTCAAATATATTTTATTTAAATTTTAAATCTTGACATGGTATATCAAATTCAAGATATTATTTTTATATATATTAAATTTTAAAATTATTGTAATTTTAATTTGAAATTAAATTTTAGCACACCGTATTGATAAAAATAAATTTGAATTTTTTATATTTCTTATTTAAATATTCTATGTATAATTTAGTTCTATTTAATACTATATATTTTTTATTAATAAGAAAAATTGTTGCTTTCTGATTTATTCAATTTAAAAATATTCATACAATATAAATTTAATTTATTTATTTAAAAATAATTTTAATTTAATAAATTCAAATCCTCATTCATGAACAAGAGCAATTTTGTAAATTACTCTTTAACTAGTAATTTTCTCATTCATGGTATAGTTATCACTAAATTAAATTATATTATTTAAATAAATAATCTAAAATATATTATATGACAATTTTAATTGTAATAAATTTAATAAAAAATAGTAAATAATATAGTTATTGCTATTAAATATTTTATTATATTAAATAAAATTTTAAATAAATTATCAATAGTTCAAATTTTAAATTAATGTTAAATTAAACAAATAGATACATAATATGAAAAAATCTTAAAACACTTGTATTTGAAAATACTCTTAAAAAGGATTCCATTAGAAAATACTGCTAAACATATTTTCATTCAAAAATTTATATTCAGACCGTATATATAGAGGTTGATTATTAAGTTATGAATTATTCACTTTTTCATTAAGCCACATGTCTTCAGTCTTCTCACATATTAAGTATTAAATTTATTTACTTTTAAATAATATTACTTAAATTTTGTTTTCCTTTTTTAAATTTTAAATATTGATACAAGAATATTAAAATTTAAATTCAACTTAAAAGTGATTAATTAAATTTAATTGATATACTTGAGATTAATAAAAGTATAAAATAAAATAAATAAAATGTGAAATACTTGATATATAAAAGTTACACGACATATTAAAAAAAAAAAAGGAATAGATCTTAAAAAAATATTACATTTTAAAGCAAATGTTTATTGTGGTTGATATATTTAAGTTTTGAATAATGAATAGTCTATATTACGGGATATTTATCCATAGCTATGCTTTATGTATATAAAAAAAGGATAAACCATGGATTATATTTAGTTTAACTCTGAACATTTATGAATGGTGATTTCAGCAAAAATTTAAACAAATAGCAAAAAAGGAAAGCTTGTAGAGTTAACTAATTTTGGAGATGTTCATCTTGTTTTCTCCACCATTCATTCCTTTGTCCCAAAATGAATTAATAAGTGCTACTCCTCATATAAATAACTCGTTGAATTTAGCACATCAAATTCATAAAGAGAATAAAATTAAATATATTTTCTCAGATAAAAAATTTATCTTACTTTATTATAATTATATTATATTAATCAAATACGGAGTTCAGATAAATTCGAATAACTAGTTGAAAAAAAGGGAGAAAATGAAGAACTGGTGGAGCTTGTAGCATGCCTCATGCAATGATTCTGACCAAAATTAACAAAGAAGTGGTCCCAAAAAGGTTGATGAAGCACTACCACATCAATATTCATGCTGTTTTGTTCAAGTGATTCACAAACTTTATGCCCAGCGTTTACATTTTTATCTACCTACGATTACTTCAATGCGAGTTAGGTATCCTTTTTAATTATTCATTACAAAAAAATATCACTTATTATAATAGTTTTGTTTAAATATTATTAAGACCATTTTTTAATAAAATATTTCAAAGTTTATATTAACAAATAATGTATTATATTAATGATTGTATCATATCATATTAATAAAATTATTTGCTAAGAAAATTTTCTATCATATTATTAGTTTAAATTCAAAGTGTTTATATTAATATTTAAAAAATATATACATTTGTGAAAACTAATCCAACGATAAATTTAGTAAATAGTATTTTTGTTTAATGCATGAAGAATGAGAGGGAGTATTTTTATTGTAATCAGATGCATCACTCTCTTTTTACGTTATTTTTTTCTCTATTATCAATAGAAATTTTCATCAAAGAGATATGTTTGAATTCAATTTTTTTTTATAACCAGTGATTTTCTCATACGCATTGTATGGGTATTATTAAATTTAAATAAATTTATAAAAAAATTAAATAATTTAAAATTTATTATAGAAATATTTTAATAGTTATTTTTATAAAAAAAATATAGCAATTAATAATAATAAATGTTATTATGTTTAATAAAATTAAATGAAGAGATAAATTATAAAAATTACTTATATTTTTACTCAAATTATGGAAGGGGTCAAATTATGTTATAATAAGTTACATTTATTCTTACACTATTTAATAATTTTTTATTAGATAATTTTATTTTAAAACTAACCATTAGATTAAAAGTTTCAATCACGTAAATGACACATGAAAAATTTGATATTGTTTCAAAATTATTTGATATCTTATTCACATACATCAAAATTAACTTAATAAATACTTATAAAATTTATGAAAATAAATACTTTTTAATAAAAATTTTATAAATATTCAATTTTGACAAAATTTGACATACATAATCTTGATAATATATAATTATAATTTAACAATTAGATCAATCAAAACTATTTTCTGTATTAAGTTATTAATAGTTTAAGAGTAAGTATAATTTACATCAGTATAGTTTTATCAATCCCTATATATAGAGAGGATCTATTAACATTATGTGTTAAATTTGAGCACTTACACTTTTTAATAATTTATCATAAAATGAAAGATTAATCAATTTAATCATTGATTTAAACGTTTTTATCAAATAGATTTATCATTAATATCATGGTTGATGAAGTCACAAAAAGAAACATGGTAAAATGATGTGTTTTTCTCTAAAATATGGAATTCAATGATTATGAAGTAAAATTTTATAACAAATCATCCATATAAAATAGAATAATTACAAAGATGTGTGTAGTAGGAGTTATTTATCATAATTTTTTTCTATTTTTGTAACAAACTAGATTTGGATGGAATGCAAAAATAGCCACTATTCCTATAAGTGAAGTATGACAAAATTATCTACAAGCATTATTTAATTTAATGGTTAATATTTTTATTTTTTTATTTGATTTAGTAGTCAATAATTAATGGATTGTCTATTTGCTTATATTACTTTAGGCACATGATAAAGCTACTCAATTCAAAAGAAACAATGTGAGTATTATAAGTTATTGAAAATGATATTCAATAGAAGTACTACAACTATTAGGGTACTTCATCATTCATTTACTCAAAATCCACCAAATATAAATGAAAAAATAAGCATGAAAATCAATACCTCAATAATGAGAGTTATGTAAATTTATCTATGCTATTACACTTTTATTATACAATTTTTATTGAATATTGTTTTTATCAATTTTTTTGTGTAGAATTATATAGCAAGTTATAATCATAATAGATATTGATAAAAGTGATGATGAATTAGTTAAGTTTATTTTAATTAACATGTTTTATGAATATAATCGAGAATTTCTAAATAAAAAAAGGTTCAAAAATTTGCATTGATTGGTCATGATTATACTCAAGAGTTATAATCATAATAGATATTCATAAAAGTGATGATGCATTAGTTAAGTTTATTTTAATTAACATGTTTTATGAATATAATCAGGAATTTCTAAATAAAAAAAGGTTCAAACATTTGCATTGACTGGTCATGATTATACTCAAGAGTTATTAAATAGATCTTTAATAGCATTTTGAGTTACTTTAAATGAAGAAGAAGTGTTTTGTTAAATTTTGTAATGAGTTGAGGGCAAAGAGTAACTTAAGTGACTCAAGGGAGATATTTCTTAAAGAGAATGTTGTTATGATTTTATTTACAATTGGCCAAAATATTCACTATAGAGTTGTTGTAGATCACTTTTAGCTTTCAACAAAAATAATTTCTTGTTATTTTAAGTAAGTATTAGGAGTAATATGCTTATTAGAAGAAAAAAAGCTGATACAACTAGAATATATAGAATTACCTACAAGATGATAAATGAGTCAAGAATGAGTGTTTTGTTAAATGTTATAATGAGTCTCACAAATAATTGCTTAAATGACTCAAGGGAGGTACTTTTTAAAGAGAATGTTACTATGTTTTTATTTATAATTGACCAGAATGTTCACTATAGAATTGTTGTAGATTGTTTTTAGTTTTTAACTTTCAACAAAATTAATTTCTCATTATTTTAAGTAAGTATTAGGAGTAGCGTGCTTACTGAGAAATGAGCTGATAAAACAAGAATTTATGAAATTACCTAACAAGATAAGAAATGAGTCAAGGAGTGTTTTGTAATAAGTTGAAGACAAAAGATTACTTAAGTACCTTGAGAGAGTTACTTCATAAAGAGAATGTTGCTATGTTTGTATTTATAATTGGCTAGAATGTTTGCCATAGAATTGTTGTAGATCACTTCAAATTTCAACAGAAACAATTTCTTGTTATTTTAAGTAAGTTTTAGGAGCGTGTTTATTGAAAAATAGCTAATAAAACAAGAATTTATAGAATTGAGTCAAAATATTATTCTTAGTTCAAAATATGTATGTAATACTTATTTATTATTTTAATTAGTTCATATTTTATTCTTTTATTTTATCTTGTTTTAATTTTTTTTTATTTGGGTTATATATCATAGAACTACATAGGTGCAACTGTTGGTACTTGTATAAGTGCAAAAGGTCTTGCTAAAAAATAAATTTCATGTAGAGATAGAATGACAGATACAACACGAAATGTTATGTGTGTTAAGTGATTTTAATATGGTGTTTACATTTGTGTATTCGAGATGAGAAAAAAGTAGACATGATTCAAAAGTTTGTGAGAGTCATGCATTGACATAGAATTTATTGATTATGTCTTCATCAATCCTATTTGGGAGGTTTGTCAATAAATGCTTTTATTTCATTTATAAACTTAGTAAATTGTCCTTCTTTGCGCACATTTCGTTCAGGCAGCAATTCTCTTGCTTTTAATTTTAAGAACCTTTCATATTTGGCTCAGATCCTGAACTTGAATCTATAAAAAAATGACCATAGGACTCCCTAATGTTTATGTAGCAAGATGCTACTCTTGAGTTTGTCCTCAACATCTTGTGAAGTAGACCCCACTTCTAGATGTTGCCTCTTTCTTTGGAGCCATTTCTGCAAAAACTCAACAATAGAATTAAGCATGATGCATGAACAAATCTCGTAATAGTGCAGACTACATATTTTTCTTAAGTCAACAAAAATCACATAAGTGAATTTTGCATGCTTAAGGAGAATTTTATAGATATTGAAAACTAGACCATTCACAACTAGAGTAGTATCACAAACAAATGAAACCATGATGTAAAAATTTATAACTTGTACAATAAACCTAAAACCCTTAACCATTAAAATCTAAATTTTAACTTGTACAATAAACCCTTAAACCATGCACACAACTATAAAGAATATAAAATAGAACTTTTGTATTGAAAAGAGAACATATCTTAAGAAGGAATGTTGAAGAGAAAAAGAAGAGGAATTGTTAGACTTTGCAAATGACAATAACCCAAGCAAATAGTGGAGAAGTTTTAAATTTATGTAGTTTAAATAGTAACTGCTCATATTTGTTATTTCCTTACTTTAATGGATGATGCTAATATTTTTGCTTAAGTGCATGTTATTTGCTTAAACAATCATTTAAATTTTGAAATGCATATTAACTTGCTTAAGCAAATTAAGAGGTAAAAAGTTACATATAATCACTTAAGGAAGGTACAACCGCTTAAGCGAATAAAGATGCTTATGCAAAATACGTTCCAAGTGCACAATGAAATGCACTTAAGCGAGAATTAAGCAATTAGGCAATTATATTGCTTAAGGAAAATATGTTTGCTTATGCAATTTTGCCGTCATATTAGCGCACAAACTTTATTAGTGTGATGTATGTTTCAAAAAACTACTTGCTCAAACCTATTTCTCTAAAAAAAAAAAAAACTATATTGAGAGAACACAAAGCTAGAAGGAACATAACATCATCTTTAAACATAATTTTGAAGGCCTTTTTCCATACTTCCAGCAAAGTTTTGTCTATGTTTCTCCATTACCAAACACAACTTAATAAAATCAGGTATGGTTTTTCATTTAGAAAAATCCCTTTTTTTATGTTTTGTTTTATAAGGAATGATGGAATATTAATCAAACTTTGCAAATATTTTTTTTTTTTGTTAGAAAACATGATGATTAATAATGTGGAATGGAAGTAAGGAATTGGGTTAAAATTTCAAAGTATAGATGAAGCATGAAAATTTTGGACTAAATATGTTAGGAGAACAAATTTTGTAGGTTGCTCTTTTAAATGTATATTTGATGAGTATGATGATGTGAATATATGTGTATGTGTAATAACGTAAATATGTGTGAATACGTGTAGATGAATATATATATATATATATATATATATATGTGTGTGTGTGTGTGTGTGTGTGTATAATTATGGATATTGGTGGTGTATTGAGAGATTAGATGTGTTTGGATTGATTGAAAATGTAGGCTAAGTGTGTACTGCAAGGGCATTCTTGTTGTAGCGAGTGGATTATCACTATAGCGAGAAGGCCTTAGACGTAGAGCATGAATTTGTGGTATTCTCACTATAGCGAGAAGGCAACAAAGAGGGGTGTATTTCTGGGTTGCAATCTCGCTGTAACGAGAGGGTCTCGCTGTAGCGAGATTCTGCAGAAACTAGAGTGCAGTTTCTCCTGATATTTTCACTGTAGTGGGAGGGGGTGTTGCTGCAGCGAAGTATCGCGACCAGAAAGGTATTTGAGGATTTTAGGGTTTGAGAAATTTATTTCTCATTCCTCTATTCAAAATCCCTTCAATGTTCTCAACTCAAAACCCTATTTCACCAATTAAATTATCTCTAAAGTCATTTGAGAGCTAGATTAAAGATTGAAATCGTGTTTGGAACGCTTGGAGGTGAGTTTTATGGGATAGGATTTCAATTTTTGTCCCTCTTGTTAGAATTTTCTTTAATCCATTATGTAATTTCTATTATGCAATGACTATTATGAAATTACCTCTTCCCTTTCAGATCTTGAATTACGTTGCTCTCACAACACAATATATGGTTCTCATACAATTAAGGGTTTAGAGAGCACTAACCTGAATCTATTGTTCCTTGATGTTACCTCTCTATTTGATGTCATTGATTCCTTGGTATTTTTCCCAATTCTTCCTTCCTCTTTCAGCTCCTCTCGAATGGTTGAGAGAAAGTTCCTTTATGCGTTTACCGTGAGCTCATTTAGAAATCGTGAAAAGTGAGAAAATAGGGAATGTCGTAACACTCATTTGGTAATCGCTCTTTAATTTATATGAAGGAAGAGGGGAGGGTTTCCTTATAATTGTATTTACAATTATATCTTTAATGACTCTATATTTTATATTTAACCATCATCACATTAAATTATTAATTAGAGTCATGTTATAAGTTACATAGGCCACTATAACAAGATTATCTTGAAGAGCTTGAATTTCATTTTGCATGGTTATGCACTAATTGTCATCCTAGCGGTTCTTGTTCTACACTTACAACTATAAGAAACTTACAATGTGGTACAGAGAATCTATCACAATTTACGTAATTCTTTATAAGATAACATACACTAAGTCATGTGATGTAGTAGAGGAATGAGAAGATGGGCTTCATTTTCTTATGGTGGTAGTTACATAGTCATGCAACCTTACCAATGGATGTTTGATCCTATAACCCCCGTTCAAGTTTATTAGTGCTTATAATTGATTCTGCTTCTTTACCTATACCACTTATATTGGATGTATGTTCTACTTCTTGGAGGTTTTGAGGTTAATCACGAAAATTACCTCCTCCTACATTTCATGAGTCTAGTCACTACAATATGTCCTCACATCATCATAATCCTCATCTACACAATCATTAATAAGTATCGTATTTATGCTCCTTGGTCAATATTTTCTTTACATTCAAGTAGCATCCTTGAAGCAAAAAGAAATTCAGTTTCAACAAAATCTACATCATGGGACACAAAGAAAACTTTGTTTTCCAAATCAAACACTTTCAAACCCTTTTATCCATATGATTACCCAACAAAAACACACTTGCGACTTCTGCTAACAAACTTATCTCCTTTCCTTCTTTGGCTGTATGCATAAATAGTGATCCAAACACCCGTAGGTGTTCATATGATGGTGGTTTCCTACGAATAATTTCATATGGGGTTTTCCATTTAAAACAAGTGATGGTGTTCTATTAATCAAGTATCCTGCAATTAAAACATATGTACTCCATAATTTAATTGGAAGATTTCCTTGAAACATTAGTGTTCTTGCTAAATTTAAAATATATTTGAATTTCCTCTCCACTCTTCCATTTTGTTGATGTGTTCTCATACACAAGGTCTAATGAATAATGCCACTTTTAACGAATTCTTTTTTCAAACAAGTGAATTTTTATCTTACTATCACCCCTAACAATCTTAACTAGCTTATTATACTGTCTTTCAACAAGAGAAAAACAATTATCATCATTTGTGACACTTTCTTTTTATCACGTAAACAAATATATCTAAATGGCACAAGAGTAATCATTGATTAATGTCAAAAAATAAGATGCACCACAAGATCTTCTTCTATAAGGTCCTCATAAATCACATCAAGTAAAATTTGTCTGATGCTTTATTATCACTCAAGCAAAATTTATCTCTTGCTTGTTTTGCTCACTTACAAATCTCTCACTTTATTTAAATGCTCACTATTATGATTACTTGCATTTGAAATCAAATTAACAACCTTTAAAAATGGGTTCCCCAAACATTTATGCCAAAGCTCTAACTTATTTTTTACATTGATCTAGAAAGCCTTCACATCTTGGACACCATGGTAAAAATATATCTCATCTTTTCATTCACCTACTCCAATCAAGATCCTCAAAGTGCGTTCATATATCACACACAATCTGTTAGTAAACTAGATAATCCATTTGGATTCATTTATCATCTATGATACTGAAATTAGACTGCAATTCAATTTTGGCACATAAAGAACATTTTTCAAGTCTTAATCCTCCATCAAGAATTGCAATTCCTTCTTTGATTGCAATCACATGTTGTCTATCTAACAAATCCACAGGACATCTTGAAACAATTCCCAGATTGTATAGATTTTTTAAATTTCCTATCATGTAATTAGACGCTCTAATGTCTATGATCCATGAATCATGTATGTTCTTACAAATCACCTTCTCATTTATATTTGCTTTTGATTATTCAACATGTCAACTAGAGTTTGTCGTTGCTCGTTGCTTGGCTAAGCTAATCAAGATTTTTTGGTGTATACTACAAAATTACTTGCAATTCCTCCTAGAACCTATGCTGCCTTAGCACGCACTACACCACCTTTTCTATATCTTACATTGAATCTACTTCGTTGTTGAGCTTTGCCTTGGCTACTAGTCCTTACCTCGTTGTGACGTCACTCTTCGCACCAAGAGAAGTACTTCTTCAAGAGAATGTAACAATGTTTTTATATATAATTGACCAGAATATTCGCTATAGAGTTGTTGTAGATCGCTTTCAATGGAAATAATTTCTCGTTATTTTAAGCAAGTATTAGGAACAGTGTTCTTATTGAAAAAAGAGCTGATAAAAATGGAATCTAAATAATTACCTAGCAAGATTAAAAATGAGTCAAGTGTTTTGTTATATTTCGTAATGAGTTGAGGGCAAAGAGTTCTTTAGTGACTCAAGGAAGGTACTTCTTCAAGAGAATGTGACTATATTTTTATTTATAATTAACCAAAATGTTCGCTATAGAATTGTTATAGATCGCTTTTGAAATTAACAATTTCTCATTATCTTAAGCAAGTATTAGGAGTAGTGTACTAATCAGGAAAAAAGATGATAAAACAAGAATCTACATAATTACCTAGCAAGATTGGAAATGAGTCAAGAAAGAGTGCTCTTTTAAATTTTGTGATGAGTTTAGGGCAAAGAGTGTCTTCAGGGACTTAAAGGAGGTACTTCTTGAAGAGAATATTGCTATGCTTTTATTTATAATTGACCAGATTATTCATCATAGAGTTGTGGTAGATCGCTTTCAACTTTCAACAAAAATAATTTCTCTTTATTTTAAGCAAGTATTAGGAGCAGTGTGCTTATTGGAAAAAGAGTTGATCAAACAAGAATTACAAAATTACCTTGCAAGATTAGAAATAAATAAAGAAAGAGTACTTTGTTAAGTGTTATAATGAGTTAAGTGCAAAAAGTTAATTAGAAGACTCAAGGGGGATACTTCTTAAAAAGAATATTGCTATATTTTTATTATAATTGGCTAGAATGTTGGCCATATAGTTGTTGTACATCACCTTTAACTTTCAACAAAAATAATTTTTTGTTATATTAAGCAAGTGTCATGAACAGTGTCCTTATTAGAAAGCAAGTTGATAAAACAAAGATAAAGAATTACCTTGCAAGATTAGAAATGAGTGAAGGAATGCTTTGTTAAATTTTATAATGAGTTGAAGGTAAAAAGTTACTCAAGTGACTCAGGGGAGGTACTTTATAAAGAGAATGTCACTATCTTTTTATTTATCGTTGACTACAATGTTCGTCATACAATTGTGGTATATTGCTTTGAACTTTGAACAGAAAGAATTTTTCATTATTTTAAGCAAATATTAAGAATCGTGTGCTTATTGGGAAAAGAGATGATAAAACAATAATCTCATAATTACCTTGCAGGATTAGAAATGAGTCAAGAAGAACTACTTTATGAAATTTTGTAACAAATTGAGGGCAATAGTTACCTAAGTTACTCAAGGGGGGTACTTCTTGAAGAGAATGTTGCTATATTTTTATTCACAGTTGACTAGAATGTTTGTCATAGAATTATGCTAGATCATTTTCAACTTTCAACAGAATCAATTTCTCATTATTTTAAGCAAGTATTAGGAGTAATGTGCTTATTAGTAAAAGAGTTGATAAAACAAGAATATACAAAATTACCTTGCAAGATTATAAAATAGTCAAGAATGAGTGCTTTGTTAAATTTTGTAATGAGTTGAGGGTAAAGAGTTACTTAAGTGACTCAAGGGAGGTACTTTCTAAAGAGAATGTTGATATCTTTTTATTTATCATTAGCTAGAGTGTTCACCATAAAGTTGTTGTAGATGGCTTTTAACTTTAAACAGAAACAATTTCTCCTTATTTTAAGCAAGTATTAGGAGATGTATGCTTATCGAGAAAAGAGTTACTAAAACAAGAGTCTACATAATTACCTTACATGATTAAAAATGAGTCAATGAGTGTTTTGTTCAATTTTGTAATGAGTTAAGGGAAAAAAGTCACTTCAAGGACTCAAGTGAGGTACTTTTTAAAGAGAATGTTACTATTTTTATTTATAATTGACCAAAATGTTGGCCAAAAAGTTGTGGTAGATAGCTTCCAACTCTCAACATAAACAATTTCTTATTATTTTAAGCAGGTATTAGGAAATGTATGCTCATTCAAAGAAGACCTAATAAAAATTGAATTTACATAATTATATTGCAAGATTAAAAACGAGCCAAGAAGAAGTGTTCTATTAAATTTTGTAGTGTTAAGGGCAAAGAGTCACTTAAATGACTCAAGGGAGGTACTTCTTAAAAATAATGTTATATTTTTATTTATAATTGACCATAATGTTTGTCGTAGAGTTGTTATAGATCCTTTTTAATTTTCAACAAAAACAATTCCTCATTATTTTAAGCAAATATTAGAAATAGTGTGATTACTGGAGAAAAAAGTCAATAAAATAAGAATCTACAGTATTACCTTCCAGGATTAGAAATGACTCAAAGAGTTCTTTGTTAAATTTTATAATAAGTTGAGGGTAAAAAATTACATAAGTGACTCAAGGGAGGTACTTCCTTAGGAGAATGTTGCTATGTTTTAATTCATAATTGATCAAAATGTTCATCATAAAGTTGTGGTAGATCCCTTTCAACCTTCAACAAAAATAATTTCTCATTATTTTAAGTAAATATTAGTAACAATGTGCTTATTGGAAAAAGAGTTGATAAAATAAGAATCTACAGAATTACTATTCAAGATTAGAAATGAGTAAAGGAGTGGTTTCTTAAATATTGTAATGAGTTGAGTGCAAAAAGTTGATTAAGAGACTAAAAGGAGATACTTTTTAAAGAGAATGTTGCTATGTTTTTATTTATAATTTGCTAGAATGTTGGCTATAAAGTCGTTGTAGATCTCCTCAACAAAAATAATTTCTCATTATCTTAAGGATATTGGCTATAATGTGCGTATTGGAAAAAAAGTTGATAAAACAAGAATATACAAAAGTACCTTGTAAGATTAGAAATGAGTGAAGAAACACTTTGTTAAATTTTGTAATGAGTTAAGGATAAAGAGTTACTCAAATGACTTGGGGGAAGTACTTCCTAAAGAGAATATCACTCTCTTTTTATTTATCTTTGACTAGAATGTTCGTCATAAAGTTGTGGTTCATCGCTTTGAACTTTCAACAAAAAGAATTTATCGTTATTTTAAGCAAATATTAAGAAGAGTGTGCTTATTGGATAAAGAGCTAATAAAACAAGAATCTACAGAACCACCTTGCTAGAATATAAATGAGTTAAGAAGTGCTTTAAGAAATTTTTTAATGAGTTTAGGGCAAATAATTACTTAAGTGACTCAAGGTAGGTAATTCTTGAAGAGAATGTTACTATGTTTTTATTCACAATTGATCAGAATGTTCACCATAGAGTTGTGGTAGATTGCTTTTAACTTTCAACAGAAATAATTTATGGTTATTTTAAGCAAGTAGTAGGAACAGTGTGCTTATTGGTAAAAATGTTTATAAAAAAATAATTTACAAAATTACCTTACAAGATAAAAAATAAAAAATGGAGTATTTTATTAAATGTTGTAATGAGTCAAATGCAAGAAGTGACTCAAAGGAGATACTTTTTAAAACAAATTTGCTATGTTTTTATTTATAATTGGCTAGAATGTTTGCCATAGAATTATTGTAAGTCACTTCTAACATTCAACAAAAATAATCCTTTATTATTTTAAGCAAGTATTAAGAATAGTGTGTTTATTGTAAAAAAACCTAATAAAACAATTTCTCATTTATATTTGCTTTTTGATTATTTAATATGTCAACTAGAGTCTGTCATTGCTCAGCCTAGCCAATCAAAATTTCCAATGTCTACTACAAAATTACTTTCATTTCCTCCTACAACTTGTGCTACATTAGCATGCACTGCACCACATCTTCCATATCTTACATTAGATCTACTTCGTTGTTGAGCTTTGCCTTGGCCACTAATCCTTACCTCGTTGTGGTGACTCTCCCCACAATCTGGATATCTAATTAGCTGAAAACAGCCACCAGCATCATGACTTGACTTGCCAGAATTTAGGCATACCGTTGATCTATCATGTGCTTCTCCCCAACAACCCATTCCATGATTTCTCTCCATTCTTCTTTGACTTGAGTAATTGTTTTCATCCTCTCTTCTTGTACAATAGTGGAGTACACCCTATTTATTGATGTCAAAGGGTCCCCTGCTAGTATATTAGATTAGAGTGCACAGTCTCATAGTTCATATCATCTAAGCCCATCAAAATTTGATGAACTCTTTCTTCCTCTCTTCGTTTTTCAAGTTTAGATGCAATATCTCATTTGCATCCTCCATAAGAACACATCAGCTAATAGTTTGCAAGCTCGTCCCAGAATGTCTTTAGTTTTCCATAGCAGAAAACCATGGTCATT
Organism: Abrus precatorius; assembly: GCF_003935025.1. Lineage (NCBI taxonomy): Eukaryota > Viridiplantae > Streptophyta > Magnoliopsida > Fabales > Fabaceae > Abrus > Abrus precatorius. The sequence continues at coordinate 13,271,086 of NW_020874417.1, forward strand.
TCTTGTTGCTTGCAATTTGCTAATTCCACTTTCATTCAATCGTGACATATGCGAAAAATGCATTCTTTATAGTTTACTCTCCGCAACTGCACTTGCGTGATCACGTTCCCATTATTGTCACTTAGCTAAACCCATATGGAGATGGAATTCTCTTGTACAATCAGAGTGAGGTTTTTCGGTTTTTGTCATCATATGGCTCTTGATACCATAATAAATTTGTATTCCCCGTTCTGTTTTTCATTGATATAGACATGTATATATATACATATAAAGATATGAACCGTACCTATCAATCACTTAACACTACTCTATAATTAAGAGACTACCTAAAATAACTAAATCAAATGTAAACATATTACTCTACAGATATTTGTCATATCACTAGCAGGTATGATATTATCTCAATATATTACCCGTTTTTTTATGGTTTGGAATTTTTTTAGGTATGGGATTCTCACTTTATTGTGAATAAAAAATTAGGATAAGGGTATCATCGCACAAAGAACATTTATAAAAAAATAAAAAAAAAGAAGGGGGGTGATTTTACATTTATTTACCTATCCCTAGAAATATAGATTAAGACTTCATCCCACTGCTTCTCATACGAAAATTTTCACATTCTCTATGCTTAGGAATATGTATTGCCAATCTTATATATTTATTAACCAATTGAAAAAATAAAGTTTATTTAAAGAGAAATGCTGATAGATAATTTAGAACGACAGCAAACTCACCCTATCAAGTACTGACACAATGATATGCATAGATTGCCTATTGAGAAAGATTGATAGCGGGAATCGAACTAAAGCCTTTCAAGCCCTCACAAAATGTTGGTATTCAAGTTCCTCTTGAACTTTATTCTTCCAGGCACACTTGACCAACTATTAGCAAAGTCAAAATATGCTAAAATCCCTTTTTCGAATTTAGTTATTCAAATTTTACTTCAAACTCATTTCTAAAGAAAACCAGTTTTATAACGATACAAAATCAAGCTTGCAACTGCTCCCACCTAAACACTAAATTTGCTTTCAGAATCTAGTTCATGGTAAATACCACAACCATGAATGTCAATGACACCGTACCAATTGCCAAAGAAAACCATGGAATCGAAACATGGATACCAAAAATTTGGAGAAAAAAAAAAGAGAAATGAATAAATCCAAACACACCTTGATATGAAAATTAAAAAGCAGTTCCTGCTCACATTTGAAGCTTAAGATCTCTACAAGTCTTTGAAATACCAATATTCAAACATTTGCAAGCAAAAACCAAAATGGGCACCTGATACTCTAACAGAGACTTGAATACCAAAATCAATCCACTAACATGAAAGATCTCAAAATAAACATTTCTAAGATGTCTCCCAATGATACATAAAATCTCATATAACAACCAAAGTGTACTAGTTGAAAGAAATTCATAACAAAATTTGAAAATTCCACATGAACTCATGCCTAAGATGCACTCTTCTTCAACTTAGCAAGCTCTTGCCTAACAATAGCTGCCCTCTGCACAAATTAAAAAAATTATTTATTAGCATCAACTCCTCCCAAATAAAAATACCATGACATATCAACACAATAGAACAAACTCCTTTCCCTTATGTCTAAAAGAGGTTTTACCAACTGTGAGAAGGTAATGCTACAAAAATTTGAATTGGAAAAAATGTATGGGCATGAAGAATGTAATCAACCTTGATCTTTGCCAACATTATCTTGAACCTATCAAAATCATTGAGGGATGCCCTCCTCTTCTGCACAATCAATTTTCTACCCCATGAACTTTTCTCCCACTTGTTCTTAACATCTGTTCAACAACAAAAAAACGATGAACAAAAAGAATGCTTCCAATAAAATAACAATTTCTTGGTGAAAACTTGTACCAACCAGCAGCCTCCATCGCTTGAATGAGATCCTTCTTCTTGGGGATCCTCTTAATATCAATCTTAATGTCAGTGAGTGAGAGCCTCTTGAAATTCATTTGCGATCTCACCATATCAGGGGCATCAACAAGAGCCTGTCAACATAAGTTGGACAAGTCATGCTATTACACTGTTTCACCAACAAATAATTGATAGCTGTAACAACGATAAGTCCAAATTATCAATATCGCGTACACCTCTTAACTGGTTCAATGGAATTTGATATTGTCACATGCCAAATCAATACCTAGACCCCTAACAGCTCAAAATTTCATTTACTTGATGCTCCACAATCACAAGCATACAAAGCTAAAACCAATAGTTCCAAAAAACGAGTAAAACAAAACAGAAATGCAAAACCTAAAACCATGCATCATACTTATAAGCTCGATGTACCCTTCCAACTTCGTCAATGGCATTTGATATTATCAGATACCAAATTGATAACTACCCTCCCCCACCCCCAAACAGCTCAAAATCTCATCTAGTTGAAGCTAGAGACATAAGTACAAATAGCCTTGCAAATCAATCAAAATATAACCAAGAAATATTAATAAATAAGAAAAACACAAAATTTAAATATTAGAACAAATTTTGCTAATGGCAAAGAAAACCATAACGACATTTCATCGACACCCAGATGGGAAAAAATTGAACTTTTTTGCTTAAAGCTCATAACAAACCAAACCAAAAAAATGGGCACACAAAAATTTACCGAAAAGTAACAAAAGAGATAAAAAGAAAATTAAATGGGCATACTCTGTTCTGGTCAATGACATCGACAATGACCACGAGCCTCCCATACTCTTTCCCATAGTTGATCTGAGCAACCCTTCCAATCTCAACGTACCTCTTGAAAGGCTGCAAAAACGAATCAGAAAAGAAAAAGCAGCAAAATTACGATTAGAAGCCAATAACCCAGATGCAGAAACAAACAAGGACCAAGAAAAAGTGAAAAGGGTTGGTCACTTAGGACTCACCATTTTTTCCTATGGAGTTTCTGTGACTGCCGAAGGAAGTGAAAGCAAGTGAGGGGTAAGAACTAGGGTTTTTGTTGGAGTTGCAATTATAAAGAGAAAGAGGCATGTAATGATGTAACGGCTTGGGCCAAAACAACAATAGAATCACGAATATTGATGACAACGTTAACACGGACTACAATGTTGTTGCGGAAGCCCAGATAGTTTCTGTATTTTCAGGCCCAAACCTAATCTCGATTTATAATTATTATTGATTTAATTTTGATTTAGACCCAAAAGAGCAGTTCAATTTTGATATTCCTTTACTCACTAATTTTCTTTTATATTCCTGTATTGAATGGTTCAGAAATTTAAATGAAAATAATAATCTTTTCCTGCATCGCATTCGCATTATTAAAATAAAATATGTTTTTAAATTATAGAATTCAAAATATAGTTTATAAATTAAAAATGATAAATATTATAATTATTAATAATAAATATTTGATTATACTAAACAAAACTCATAAATAAATAATTTTTTAAATTAAAAATAATTTACAAAAAAGTTCAAAATTTAAATTAGTATTAAATTAAAAATAAATAAATATTTATGTAAAAAAATTATTTGATATAATGAAAAGGAGAGATAATTCTTAAAATACTCTTATTTAAAACGCTCTTATCAGTAATTTTATTTAAAAATTAATATTAACACATTATATATATATATATATATATATATATATATATATAACAAGGAAACAATAATGTCAGAATTATAAATATATTAACATGGTTTTTAAGAATAAAAATCAGCATTTAACATCTTTATATTTCTTCTTTTAATATAACAGTTTTTTATCAAATATAAAAAATAGTAGGCTTTAACGTAGATTGTGAATAGAAATTTTTATTCTAACTAAATACCTTTTTACTTTGATTCCGTTTCACATTTATAAATTAATCACAATTATCATCTATCAAAATCTATTTATAAAATCACTTTTGCATAATATTTTTAAATCAACATAGATATTAATTTACAGTTCACAAGTCTAATCATGATTAAACTGTGATCAAAATAAATATAATTAAACATATATTTTAACTAATAAGTTCTTTAGTTTTGTGTATTGTAAAAGTATTATTAAATTAAAATGTGTTTAAATAAAAACATATTACATGATTAATTTTTAATTTATTATTTTTAAATTAAAATAATATTTATTATTAAGAGTAACTATTTTATTATATTTAATAAAAATAAATTGAAGAAGCAACTTTTTGAGAATTTAAAAACAAATCAACTTCCGGTCTTTATTCTTAAAGAATAGTATTTTTACAAACTATTTTAAAATTAAAAAATAAATTAAATTTTATGTATTAATTATGAATCTTCATTGTTGAGAGAATGTTTTTAAAAGCTATCTTAAGTGAGAGAATTTTTAAAAGTTACTCTATTTTTTGTATTACACGTCTTCTTTTATTATGTTTTTTTATAATCAAAGGAGGGTCAATTCGGTAAATAACAGAAACTGTAAACAGGCCGTGACTAATCCACCTATAATTAATATAAAAAACATAAAATTTATAAAATTATAAAAATAAATCAATAATATTTATATATCAATAATTATTTTATTTTTAAATTAAAAAATAAGCTTGACAAGTAATTAATCATTAACTTGCATTTTGATGAATTAAAGCGAAGCAGACTTAATGGACCAACAAGCATAAGAGTTGTTTAATTTATTGTATTAAAATATATATTTTTAGGATAAAATATAAAATTGTCAAAATAACTAAAAAATAAGAGAAGGTTTAAATTATGTTTTAGAAAGTAAATTAAGAGTTATTTGCAATATATTTAAAAATAAATTTATAATATATTTTTTTATATTAAATGAGCTCAAAAGACTTAACAAGACAACTCCTCAAAACACAATTATAGGATGCTAAAACACTATCAGCATCCAAGGCTCAAGACAGAAAGAAGGGAAGAAGGGGGAAGCTTGAATCCAATATAGGAAGATAACTCCTCAAGGCCAAATTTAGTTGATAGATCAACACATTTATTAGTCTTTTTATAAACATCCATAATTCTAATTTTACTAATAAAGTACTAAGGATAAGACCAACAACCTCCCTAGACTTATTCTCAATCCAAACATTATGAATATGATAATTGACCACCAATTAAACATCTAAGAAAATGCCTCAAAGCTTAGCAACTAGAAAATCTATTTTATTGTAGAACCCAGTGACCAACTTCCCTTAACCATCACGAATGAGACCTCCACAGGAAAAGACATGAAATCTAGAATTAGAGACAACTTCATCTATGTTCAGCTTAAATTGACATGTAGGAGGAAGGCAAGATCTAAAACATCTAGGATTAGAGACCATGTTTGGGAGGGTTTTGGAAATAAGCCTACAACCATATAGAAAGTAATCATTCTCATACAAAGCTTTATGGACAATTTCCTTCGTTTAAGCAGAATGATTTGAAAATATAAAATCATTCATATTCTTCTATAAAAATCAAAGAACATAACTAAATAAAAATTTTCTAATTTTGAAAAAGACTTAGAGATAAATTAGATAGGTTTAACATTAACCAATTAGAAAGACTCAAGATGAAAAAGGAATCCACTAATTTAGGAAAATTAAATGATTTCACACATCCTTAGTAAAAACATAATCCCTTAACAAATGCATGACAATTTCAGCATGATCACCACACTTAGGACAAGTTGAAGAAGGAGACATATTCCTCCTAAACTTTTCCTCATAAATAAGTAGCCTCCCACGAGCAATTTTTGAAAGTAAAAATACAATTTTACAAGGGCCTTTCCACTTCTAAATTAAGTTTAAAATGTTATTATAGGGAATAGAAATACTAAAAGATATAGCAAGCAGATGATATATGGATTTAATGGAAAATAAACAATTGCTTGTTAGAGATCAAAACATATTATCTGGGCCACTGGTCATAACAGGAGGATTGACTAGAGCAATAGAGTTACATATACTATTAGGGAGAACATCTTGAATTTTGGCCCAATCCCAATTCCCATTGACAGAAAACAAGGCCACAGGGGTATTCAAATATATCTTAGATATGGAGTATTTAGAATAATTAGCTAAGTTTTTAATATTAGGTAATTAATTATTAGTCCAAAATTTAATGGATATATCATCTTTAACAAGCCACCCTAGTCCCTAGGAGAACTCAATCCAAAGAGAGGTTATACTTTTCCAAAGGTAGGAAGTAGATTGACCTTACCTAAAACTAAGGGATTGGCCTAATATGAATCGGCATTTGTGACAAAGAATTTGGGCTCAAAGATTAGATGGAGAAGTGGCTAATCTCCAACATAATTTCATCAGAAATACCTTATTAAGGGTTGCAAGATTTTTGAAACTCAAAGCCTTTCAACTTTTGGTTTACAGATTTTTTGCTAACTAATCAGATTACATTTTTTCCCACTTAAAGATCCCCAAATAAACTTCTTACAGAGACTATTAATTTCATTATAGACAGATATAGAAATTAGAGTAGATTGCATAACATATAAAAATATTAAAAATACCAGGCTTGAATTTAGCTATTTCTAGTCCTAAAAAATAATTCAAATCACTAGCACTTTTGAGTTTGAAAAGATACTATAATAGAGTTTGAGTTTCTTTGAGCATAGCATGGTTAGGACTTATAAGAATTATGTCATCAAAGTATGCTAAAAGAATCACAAGAGAGTGACTAGGTCCAAGGGTAAAGATCAAATAATCACTTTTAGATTAAACAAATCCATGGGAGAACAAGGTGGGGTTGAACTTTTGAAATCATTATCTAGAAGTTTGACGCAATCCATAAATGAATCTATTTAGTTTACAAATAAGTTGCTCCTCCTTTCTAGAATGTCCCAAGGGCAGATCCATATATATTTCTTTAAAAAAAATCATTTAGAAAGTGTTATACTCATCAAGTTGAACAAGAGACTATTATTTAATGGTAGTTATTAATAATAGGACTTGCATAGTTGTTAATTTGACAAAAATATAAAAAAGTGTCAAGAAAATTTATACATGCTTGTTAATTATATCCTTTCACTACATATTATGCTTTTTACTTGTGTATAATCCAATTAGAACCCATGATTTGCTTATTTGGAAGCAATGAAGCAAATGTCTAAGTTGATTTTAAGACAATTAATTCCTCATGCATTGCTTAATGTCAATAAGGACATTTGATTGTTTGATGATAAAATTGTGGCTTGATACACTAAAGACAAGCTTTATGGGATAATGATAAATTGTAGTGTTGAATGTAATTATGAATGAAGTATGATGAGTTAGAAGAAATGTTAGTGGTTCAAGCATAATTAAAAATGTTAGTGGTCATGTTATCTAGCTTGATCTTTTGGGAGCAACAATGATAAAATAATTTGAAGGAGCAACAAGGTAATGTTCATAATGATTAAGACCAAATTTAATTTTCTTATTACCGCCAACCACTCATATTAATACTACTAAAACTCAATGGTCATACAATGTTAGCAATATTTTTTCTAAGCTATCACCCTCAATAGTCATGCAAGGAAAAAAGAAAGGGAAAACATAAAGAGTCTATGAGTTTGTAATTTAATAATAATTGAAAGACCAAAAACTAAATTTGGTCCACTTAATTACATGTGGTACGGTCTTGCCTACAATGCAAACAATTATGATATATTAAGAGTGACTAATTCCTAACATATAAATATAAGATCAACAGGATAAAAATCAATCAAGAAAGGAAATTACAATTGTCATCAAACATAAAGATTGCATAAAGCATGCAAAGGATCTACTATAGCCCTAGTTATAGATTAGCTACTCATAATAAAATAAACAATGAAAATAATTGTAAAAAAATCATAGTCATTTGAAAAGAAAACACAAACTAAAAGAATTCTAAGGAAAAAGAGATGAGAAGAGTTCTTGTCCTCAAGACTCTCAATCACTTCCTTAGACTCCAGAAAGATATCTCTGTCTTCAATAATGCTCTTCACTTCCAAAAGGCTCCCAAGTCGTTATAAGTTTGGGTAGGTAAAAGGTGTATAAGTCGAAAGGTCTTCTAGAGAAAAAGTGTTGTTGAGAGAAAAATGATGTTTCTTCAAAAGTGTGATGTCCCTTTATATAGAGCATAGAATCCACAAAATATGGTGGTTTTACCCCCAAGACATATGTTTTATCTCTTCAAATATATGACATATCAAGAGTGGAAGATCTAGTTTTTTATTGTCAAATTTAAATTTAAAGATTCAAATTTGAAATCAAAATCCAAAATTCAAATTCACTCTTTCATACCCTTGAAAATCTCAAAGTTGGTTGCATTAGAAGGGAAGTACAGTTGTCCATATCCTTTAGCACGGTCGTGCATGATCACGAAGCACTCTCAAGTTGGTTGATAAGCAAAGTCGTGCTTCCTTATGTTTGTGGCCTTATTTTTTCATTGGATTTCTTCCAATTTTGACAAAAATATTTTGATAATGAAGTGGTATCGCCTCTTTATACTAAACTGCAATAAATAATAAATAAATCAATACAGAACATTTATCAAATAATAACTAAACATATAAAAGTAAGCTATATAAACACACACAAAAATATAAACTTATCAAAAGTAATCTAAAATTGCATGGAGTGACATAAAAAAAAAATCTTTAAAATAGTAAGATTAAGCATACATAATTTCAATCTTCATGTATAAATATATTCATACCCTTGTTTAGTTATTTAGAATACTTCCTATCTTGCATTGCAAGCTCTTCAAATATTTTTCTGATGTTTCAAAATAGTTTCTAACATTAAGAAAGTTGAATTCTACCTAGTTTCAATAACGAGATCTTTATGCTAAATTTCCTATTCATGTAGTCCTTAAATTTAGGTAATTTGGAAGGAAAGAATCTTATCTATTTCATTACAGCACAAAGTCCAACCATTCATCATCTCTTAGTTAATGTAACATGTTCCTTGTAACTCTAAATTCAAAATAATTGATTCATTCCAACAAACTTGACAACACTAAAGATTTCTTCATTTTCCTTGTCCTAAAACATACAAATCAAAATTACATATATTCAATTCATTAAGCACTACCTTAATATCATCTAGCATATACACTTATTTCTCATCATAATTACATAATCCTTATTATTCACTACCATGATTAAAAGAAAACTTGGTTTTATTATATTGATTTGGTTTTATCAAAAATATGAATTTTAAAAATAGTTTGACTTTGATTATAGATTGGACCTACATATCTACAATTTTTTTCTAACCAAAGTAGAGTCAAAATAAATTACACTGGTGGTTATTTCTTTGGCAACTGAATTCAATAACCAAGATGCAAGCATGTTATTAATTTGTTACCAAGATGCTAGAAGAGAGGGAAGTAAGATCTTCACTAAGAATAGAAATGAAGCTATAAAAAAAAATATTATTCTTCTTAAGAAGTGTCATGGGCGTTAACCAACTCTTAGAATTTTAATTGTTTCCATTAATAAACTAAGATACAAGAACTAACCTAAGATTATTAGATGGATCGAGAAAGAAGAGATTACATGAATCATCACTAGAATTAGTAGAAACTATAAGAAAGAAGAAAATAATTAGCACAAAAAATAAATCTTTTAATACCATATTAAAGGAGATTTTAAAAAATATATAATATGTAAATTTTGTTGACTAAGTAAGAATTACAATACTTAAATACTTATATTCAATAAAATTAAGAGAAAAGAAAGATATATCACAATACGCCAACTAATACTCATTATAACAAAAAAATTAATTGATAACTAACTACAAAACAAACTAACTATAATAAACATGCATTTATATTTGGTGTCCAAAAGATTATACTTTACCTAAATTTGAGAAGCTACCATATTTGTATAAGTCTCCTATGTAACGCCCCAAATTTTATAATATTGTTTGATTATTAATATAAATGTATAAATGGATGTTTGAATGTGCATTTGATTGTGTAATGATTTGAATGTATGATTATGTGGTTAAAATGTGATGTGGACTTATGCTTGAGCATGATTGTTGATGATTGACTTGTGTTTGGGTTGGAGTTGTTTGAGTATATAGGCTAAGTATGTGCTGCAAGGGTGTTCTCGCTATAGCGAGAAGGTCCTGGGCGAAGAGCATGAAACTGTGCCGATATTACTGTAATAAGAAGGCACTGGAAGAAGGGGTGAAACTGTTGCGTTCTCGCTGCGAGAGGGCGACAGTGGAGGGTGCATTTTTTGGTGCAGTCTCACTGTAGCGAGATTCTGCAGAAACCAGAGTACAGTTTCCTCTGAGATTTTTGTTTTAGTGAGAAAGGGTGTTGCTGTAGTGAGATCCCCTCATTGCAGCGAGAATATCTCATTGTAGCGAGAGTGTCGCAACTAAAAAGGTATTTGAAAAGTTTAGGGTTTGAAAAATTTATTTTCTCACTTTTCCTTTCAGATCTCTCTTTGTTCTCTTAGTTCCTAACCTGTTCTTATCGATTAAATTGCCTCCAAAGCTGTTTGGAAGTTAGATTGAAGGTGGTAGTCACGTTTGGGGCTTTTGGAGGTGAATTTCAATGGCTAAGGTTTCAATTTATGTCCCTCTTCTTTGTTTTCTTGGTTCTCTTTGAGTTCTCATGAAATTTCTTCATGTATTTAGGATGAAATCCGTGAGGGGGCGTTTCCATTGTTGATTGCATTTTGGGTCTTTGATTTGAGGTAAAGGGGACTCTACCCTATCTCGTTGTGTTTGAATGTCGTTTATTTTGTTATGTATTGTAATGCGGTTGAGATAGAAGGTAGGGAATTATGTGTTTGGGTGAAAATTTTGTATGAAATACGATATAGTAATTGTTAGGTGTTGTGTGTGATGGAATGGTTGGAATATGATGGATATTGAACATATTGTGGATGATGTAGTGATTTGATTATAATGAAATATGATGAGAATTTAATGTTTAAGCGTGATGTGAGTGAATGTGGGCATGTGTGCCTGTATGAATATGAACACTATATGTGCCTGAGAATATGGCTGAAAATGTGTGTGAAGGGCATGTTAAATGCGATTGTGAATATGCTGTGAATAGTTTAGCAGTACATTGAAGGTGTGGAAGATGGAGCGATAGAAATACCTTGGGAAAAAGAGGGTGGTGGTGACATCAACAATGAATATAAGCGCACCACAGGCCACACACTCTCCTTTTGACTCGGCCTCAGACTAATACTTTGGCCAAAGGGCTCGTGATCACACCACACACATTGTATCTGTGAGGCGGGGGCTAACCGACAATCATCCATGGTGTGAAACTGTGATCACTGTGTCACAGTGAACGTGGCTACGTGCAGTGAGTGCACTTGTGTATGTTCACATGTGTACGCTCACTGTACACGAAAGTAAATCACATCAATTTGCACACGAGTGTGCTTACTGCACCTCCAATCAATCCACACATACACACACACGTTTGCTCATTGCACGTTAGCCACACTCACTGTGGCACTGTGATCACAGTTTCATACCATAGATGGTCGCCGGTTATCCCTGCCTCACGGATACCACGTGTGCAGCCTGTGGTGCACCCATGCTCACTGTTGGTGTCACCACTACTCTCTCTTCCCCAAGGTATTTTTATTGTTCCCGTCTTCCATACCTCTAGTGTATCGCTGAACTATTCATAGCATATTTACAACTGCATTTAACATGTCCTTTCAAACACATTTTCAGCCACAAATAGTATTCATATTCGCATATGACACAAAGGCCCACATTTATTTGCGTTACATTTAACGCACAACAATTCTATACACACAATATTTCTAACATAGTCCACATTCATCAATTTATTCCATCATACACACTACTCAACATTCATTACACCATACTCTATTCAATCCTTCCACCACAATTTCACTACAATCAATCAATTCTACGAAACACACACATTTCAAGCTATCCACATGACATTGTATAGCAAATTACATTGCGTTCAAATATAATGAGATAGGGTAGAGTCTCCCTACCTCAGATTGAAAACCCACACACGAAATCAACCAAGAAAGTGCTCCCTCACACGGATTTTGTCCTATATACATGGAAGAATCCCATGAGAACCAAGAGAAATCGGGAAAACAGAGAATGAGGAAACCGAAACTCTAACCATTAATACTTACCTCCAAGCATTCCCAACACAATTTCAATCTTCAATCTAACTCTCGGACAACTTTGGAGGTAATTTAATCGGTGAAATAAAGTTTTAGGTCTAGAGAATTGAAAAGATTTTGAAGAGAGGAATGAGAAATGAATTTCTCAAGCCCTAACCCCTTCAAATACCCCTCTGGTTGCGACATTCTCGCTGTAGCGAGGCATTTCTCGTTGTAGCGACGCCTTTTATCGCTACAGTGAAAATATCGGAGGAAACTGCACCCTAATTTCTGCAAAATCTCGCTACAGCGAGATCCTCTCGCTACAACAAGACTGCACCTAAAAATGTACCCCTCACTGCTTCTCTCTCGCTACAGCGGGGGACCTCTCGCTACAGTGAGAAAGCTACAGTTTCATGTTTTCCTCCCAGGGCCTTCTCGCTACACGAGACACTCTCGCTACAAGAAAACACCTTGCATTATACACTTAGCCTATTTCAAACAGTCTAGAAAAATTAATCGTGATGCATAATCAGTATCCACATCACATTATACAAACATACACATATTTACACGTATATTCTCATCACCATTCAATATTTATCATGCACTTAAGTGCATATTCCAACACTCATTCACATGTATATACATATATGTATAAATAATCAATATTACAAAATTCAGGAGATTTACAATTTACAATCATTGCTAACAACCTTGCTTCTCCACTTAGCTACTTAACTCATTGTCAACCTCTTTGATTTCAAACTCTCTCTAACTATCTACAAGATCTTTGTTGCAACTTGCAACACCTCTTCTGAAAAGCCTCTGAGTTCCATTGTAACTCATCTTCTAACAACTCCAACTCTGAGTCAACTTGCCAAACTTACTTTCATATTAGCGATCCCTCACCTACACCATGCTAGCAAGGTGAATCTCTCACTCCCTTGAATTAGCTTTTTAAGGACTATAGTTGAGCACTCCTTAGTGAGTTTCACAGGTTCATGTGCTCTCAATTTCTTCTTATTGGTCAAAATATCTTTTAAAAATTTAACATATTTGAGTATTTTAGAGATGACATCGATGAAAGGCACATTGATGTTTACTTTGCCTAATAAGTCTAAGAACATGTTGAACTCTTTATCATAAGGGGGTGACCCTATAGCCACTATGGGAAATGTATGTTATGCTCATAGAGCCTTGGCTGCACAAAAGGTTCTTTTTAATTCTCTTTTTTAGGTTCTGCGCTTGAAACACAACCTTACTCATGGGAATGTATGGTTGTGTTTGTTGTTTCAGCATAGGCGTGCTCATCAGTAAGTATGGGCATACCTATAGAATCAAGATAAGCATGCTTCTCAGTAAGCATGAGCATGCATATGTCTCTGTTATGCGATTCTTATAATTTCTTTCCACTTCTAAGAGTGATATCATTACATTGCTTCCTTGATTTATGTTCAAGCTGGGTTGGCAATGTCTTTAATGAAAGGCAAAAAAAAGAGGAAGAGCTATACCAATAATACATGTGATAGAAAAGGTAAAAAAATCTTATAGAATTAACATTTTTAATAAAAAAAAATTACTTATTTGAAGTGTTTTTAAAATTTTGAGGACTAAGAAATCAAAATAAAGCTAAAGGATAGAATTAAAATTTATCTTATAATTTAAGAAAAGAAACACTAATTTTAGTCTATTAAATGATAAATATATTTAAATTTAAATACAATTTAAAAGTTAATAATTACAATTTGTTACATATTCTTATCAAGTAAAATTCATATATTTCATTTTTACCTTTAAAATTTTAGATTCAAATAAGAAAGTTTTTACGTTTATTATTTCCAATTAAAAGTATTGTATCACATGTAACTACAAAATCTTTCAAAATTAATGATTGAAATTTATTACTCAATATTTTAAAAAAATTATCATATATCTTTGAATCATGACACCTTATTTTTTTATCAAACAAATTTTATGAACAAAGAAGGATATAAGTTGATAAAATTTTAGTGGTCAATTTAATTAATTCAAGTAATAAGACAATAACAAAATAAAATAAATATTATTATCATATTTAAAATTAGTTTAATGTAAAACTTTAATTAAAATTTCACTTAAAAATTTATATTTCACTAATTGTTATTAATAATTTAAATATTAATATCTAAGAATAAAAACTAGAAATCAAAATAAGTTTTTTATTTTTGTTATGGATAACTATATAATTATTTTTTATAGAAAATTATACGTAAAAGTTAATATAAAATTATTGCATTATATGAATAGCAATGAAAATAGGTCAGACTGTCCAACAGGGACCAATGGCCTAACTTTTTTAAAACCTAATATGGCTTAACGTATTTAATTAATAGGCATAATTTAGAATTTTTAAAAAATTTAATTAATTAAATAGGTCAGACTTGAACTTAAAAAAAAGCCTATTAGGCCTATTGAATGACCTATTTAAAATTCATAAAATTTGTAATAATATATTTAATAATTTTATATAAAAATTATAATATAATAATATATTAAATTAATTAAAATTTAAAATAATAAAATCGTTAAATTAAAATCTTAGTCTTTTTGTTAGTTAAAGACTATTTCTACTACATACCTTTTAAGACAGAGAGTCATATTGAATCTCTCAATACGACATGCCTATTTAGATAATTTAATATTCTATTTACAAGAAAGTTTAATAACCTGTTGAATATTTTAATATGAAGTAGGTCATTAAAAAAATTAATAGGTTAAATCAGGCTTTTAAAAATGTCAAACTAAACTTAATAAAAAGTCAATAACATTTAATAGATCAGACTTAAATTTTAAAATTATTAAAGAAGTCATACCTATTTATGCAAAGTTTAGCTTATTTTCATCCCTATTATGAATTATCACTTTTTGAGCAATATATGAATATTAATAAATTAAAATATTTTAACGATAAAAAAATTATGTTGCAGAACTCCTTTATGTTTTAAAACTTTTATTAACTTTAAAAAGAGTAAATAAATTTATTATTGACAATAAACATTTTATTATATTAAATATGATTAAGTAAATCAAAGGGATAAGATTGCATACTAACTGAAAAAAAAAAAAAGAATGAAAATAATATTTGTTTTTTGCACTTTAAGAAATATGATACACTCATGAACAAGGAAAAAAATATATTTCACTAAAAATTAATAATTTGGCATTATATATCATAATGAATTTATAAATTACCTCATTTTAAAATATTATTAAGATTAAAATTTAAAATATTTAATTTTAATTAATTTATTTTTATTTAAATGACATGTATCTTCAGCAGAAGTAATTTGTTTCAATTAGATGGAATCATTGCAATAATAAAATTCTCATTTTAAGTATTTAATACATATTTATTGAAACTGTATTTATATTTTTTACTAATAAAATAATTTTCATTTAAATAAAATTTAAATTATATATTTTTTTTCATATTTTTTGCGTACTTTTAGATATAATTTTATAACATATAAAATCTTAAAGATTTGTTAAAAAAATAAGTGGAACAACATAACACATGATTTGTTGAAACATTAAAAAAAATTGGAAAGTTTATTATTCATTTATACTTATGTACTTCAAAATTATTTTCAAAATTATTATTGAATAAAACAACATTTTTGTTAATTAATACACACAAATTCGATGATTGTTGATTTAGTTTTACTGAAAGTTATTTTACATGTTGTATAAATATAGGTTAAATATAAAAATAGTTAGAAGAAAAAATATTTTACTAATTGCTTGAAAACATAAATTAAATTATAAAATGATAAATGTTTAAACTTTATATTTTATTTTGTTTTTACAAGTTCTCATAAAAAAATAAAAATGAATTCAATTAATGAATATCTCATATATTATATGTGTTTTTAGATAATTGTTTATTTAAATAGTTTTTTGATAATTTTCTTAAACAAAAAATCATCTTAAAAAACTTATTAAAATAATTTAAAAATAATTTATGAGAGTCATAAATTATTTTTTATAACAGTTCATAGACTCTTTTAAATAAATTCTATATATTTATTTATTAAATACATTTCAAATATAACTTTTAATAAAAATAAGATGATATGTACTTTTTGTAATTTGCTCTATTCAATAATTTATTAAAAATATTGAATTAAATTTTTTAATTTTAATTATATGATATTATCTTAATTAATTTACACAAAAAATTGGTAGTTTGAATATTAATAGGTATATTATATTATAATTATTATTTACTTGTATTTAAAAAATATAATAATTGTTAAATTAAATTAATTGATAAATATTAATTTATTTTTAAATCATATAAAATTTTATAATCTTTATTTACTCAATGGTAATATTAATTTTAATAATTAGACTAATAAAATTTCCATGTTCATAATAAATGATTAAATAGAATAAATTTTATTAAAATTTGTTCTAAAGTAAGTGAATTTGTATCACATAAAAAATATTTGACTCAAAATCTAACTTAAAATCATACAATAAATTAAAATTATAAAGATATTTAAATAAAATTATAAATACTAATTTATGTTAGATAACTTTTTCTTATAAATATATCAATAAATAAGAAAAAAAATTAACATTTGATTGACAAAAAAAAAAAACTTATTACCTGTTTATTTTATTTTCATTTTGGAAAATAAATAATTATTTTTAAAATATATTAATAAATAATTTATCTAAATTTAAGTATTTTAACTATACTGCGAGTACTCTTAAATTTTAAGAATCTACGAACAAAATTTTGAAAGAAAAAAATTATGCATATTTGTACAATTATTCGGACAAGAAGAACAAAAAGCGAAACTTCGATTGAATCAGATTCCCATCTATAACTCAAACTCCATTCTGTTCTGATCAGATCACAGTCCCCGAGATTCTTGCCACAATATATTATGTATGTTTATCATCCGTATTCTGTTTGTTTCTTGCTGTTCATGGATCCATAGTTGTCTGTGTGTTTGATTTTTTTTTTCCGAGACAACTGAAATGAATGAAAGGTTTTTATGTTTTCGGAAAATCAGCAAATGGGTATTCTAAATTCTTCCTTTTTGAACTCAATTTACGGTTGCATTTGCTGTGTTGATCTACATTTGTGAACGCGATCGGTTATTTTTTTACCCATGCATGCCTCCAAAGGGTGTTTAGTCCAGAAATTAAATCATGGCCCCAAAATCTTGTTCATATATATACTTTTGGTGATGGGGAAGAGGAGGTGGATTCCACTTGTGGCTGTGAACAAATTTTAATCTTTTGAGGTGTTAGAAGTTAAATCAGCTTTAAATTTGCTTCTTCTGAACCACTGTTACTCTCGAGTGATTTGATTGGTTTTTTTTATATTTCTCATAGTTGGGGCCTTCATTGAACCCTTGAATGTTGTGAATGTTTTTTCCCTAATTTTATGAAAGATGAAGGAAAATTATCTCTACAAAGAAAATGACTTAAAAATGGGTACCAAGAGAAGTGTTATGAAAGGCTTTAGAAAACAAAGAGGTCTTTGTAGCATATATTCAAGCTACACAAGACATGTATGCATGAGAGAGTGACTACATGTTTGAGAATTTCTAGAAGCGTATCTAAGGACTTCCCATTAGAAATAGGTTTACATAAAGGTTCTGGTTTAAGCCCTTACTTTTTTAATCTAGTCTTAGATGTGTTTACAAATGACATACAAAAGATTATCCTTAAGTGTACTCACTTTGCAAATTATATAGTGTTGGTTGAGCATTCGAAAAAAGAAGTTAATGTTAAATTTGAGTTATGGAGAGAGACTTTAGAATCTAAAAATTTTTGCTTGAGTAGAAGTAAGTCGGAGTATAATTAATGAAAATGTTATTGAGCGGTTAATGTGGAGGAAAACATCATGAGTTATTTGTCGCCAAAGAATACCTATCAAGTTGAAAGGAATGTTTTATTGTATTGTAATGACCAACTATCCTATATAAATGTTTGACCTTAAAGGAACGACATAAGAAAAAAGTGGGAGTGGCAGAAATGAGAATGCTAAAGGAGATGAGTGAATACACGAGAAATAACAAGATATGAAATAATAGTATACGAGAGAATATTGAAATAGCATCTATAATGGAAAAGATGATTAAAAATCGTATAAGGTAGTTTGGTTATGTACAAAGAAGACCTTTGGAGGCATTGGTAAGGAGAGTGGATGATATGACTCTTAATCCAGTAAAAATGGATAAAGAAAGACCCAAAAAATTCTTAGACGAAGTTATTAAAAGAGACATTTTGATTAACTAGATTTCTGAAAATTTGGTTTTTTTTACTATTATATGATCCATGTAGTCGACGTCATCAATGGGATAAGATTTGGTTGTTGTTGTTTGTATGCTTAAATTTGTCTACTAGAGGAGCAAGGAAAATGATACATATACTTGAATTTGAGTGTGGCTTATATGTAGATTTGAGGCACATTAGGTTGAGCTTATGCAAATAGCTTATAACTCCCATAAGCGTTTTTTAGCTTATTTCAGTAAGTATCTTGGTATAGTTTATCAAAATAAGTTGCTTTTAGCTTATTCCAATAAGTTTCAAGGTTAAAATTATTAAATAAGCCATAATTTAAAACGAGCTTATTGACAATAAGAATTAAGCTGTGTGTCCAAATGTACCCTTGATATCTTGAAGCTTATGCTATTGTATTTGTTTGGTTTTGATCATGTTATGTGCAGCAAAGCCCAAAAATGGCAGGGACTGTCTTCACTCCTGCATTGGTAGAACTTGAGCATGTAAAGTCTGAGCAAGGAGAAATTCTGAGCAAGCCATTCTTGGATGCGTGCAAGCACATATTGCCTGTAATAGGTACATGCTCTTGGTCCCTTACCTTGTTATTGGCACAACAATGATAAAAGAAACAATGGATATGATGTTATTTGGATTTGGAAAATTTCCTGTCTTCCCTCTATTTTTTTTAACCTGGTAGGGGATTCAATTATCCATTTTTTATAATCTGTAGTGTGTTAAATGATATTATATTTGCTAAATCTTAATGAATTGTCCCCTCTTTGAGCCAGGTAAGATGCATAAAAGTGAGTTTTTCCATAATTCTGTTCTCTTATTCCCCATTCTCCACATTCCTCACTGAGATATATTTTTTTTTAATTCAAAAAATGTAGAAAATGATTTTTAATATATCTTTCATTTATATGAACTGAATTCATTAAAAAGGGAACAGATGCACAAAGACAATCAGGAATCCTTCTAGATCAGAAACTTGTCTATGCCTTTATTGTATAGATGTCTAACTCTACAACTGCAATATGTACAACACAATAGAGTGTGTACCTATGCACTTTGGTTTAGTGTCTGCTTAAGCATTAAATGAATATTTCTGCCATGGGTTAAAAGAACTTAACACTTTTCTTATGACAGATAAATTTGGAGCTGCTATGGCCCTTGTTAAATCTGACATAGGTGGTAACATATCGGTATGTTTTTGTTAATTGCTTTTTCTGACTTCTACACGACATGCATGTCATCATATGCTTTCTTGCAGCTTTCAATGTATTATTATTTTTTCTTAAGATAACATGGTATAGTTATACCCTAGTGTTTGGTTATGATTCATAAAACACGTATGTTTTGACTTGTTTAGCAATTATACGTATGTGTATATACTGAGACCTTAATAATATTGGGATTGGGATCATATGCTATACGTTCTCACTCTATGCTATACTGATTTTCATGACAGAGATTGGAATCTTTATATTCTTCCAATCCGACGAGATTTAACTGCCTTTACAGTTTGGTACAAGTAGAGATTGAAACTAAAACAACTAAATCATCATCCAGTTGTACCAATGGACTGCTTTGGTTGACAAGGTAATGAACACCATGCAGTTGTACTTGTGTTTCATATTGGTATGACCTTCCCAAATCTGTTGTTTGGAGAGCTTCTTCTATAATTTGTAATAGTGTTAACAACTTTTTTGTTTCAAGCATAGATTGTATAGTGCATGAAGTTAGAATGGCCATCATGGTAAATTTTAGATTAAAAAGTAAATGAATTTTTGCACCTATTCCTACCCAAATTTCCGAAGGAATCTCATAAAAGTACTTTGGGGGCGTGCTTTCCAAAATTTGTGAAACTGGCTATAACTAATAGAGTTTATAGACATATTAATGTGTGAATGTGTAATCCATGCATGCCTGGATGCAAGGATGTTTAACATTTCAAATCTGTCATCACACTTGAAAGTATCTTAGGTTGTGGATCAGCAAAGACCATGTCTGTCTCTTTCTCCTAAATGGAAGAACTCCTATCTGGACCTGTTTGGAAAGAGTGGTAAACTAGAATTGTGGACAGAAGCTCTGGAATCATGTGATTTCTGATTAAAGTAACACTGAATATATGGAATGAAAATTCAGCTAGACAAACACTAGCACAAGATTTGAGGTGGAAATTGGAGTTCATATCATACTGCAAGTTATATGGTTTTAGTACCTTGAATCTGTTACACAGAGTGATAGAAAAATTGATGGAGATGTAAATTACAGGATTTAAACTGGGTGGATGAACTAGAAAAATGCTTTAGGCATTATTTATGATCGAGGTGCCTATCAAGCTCCAAAGAAAATGTTACCCTTCAGTCATAACACCAGTGGTGTGGGGCTTTGTGGTACTGAAAGTTAGGCAGTAAAGTGCCAAAAAGAGCATAAGTTAAGTGTTTCTTCAATCAGAATGTTGTGGGAGATGTGTTCATATAAAAAGGGGTAAAATCAGGAATGAATTTTTAGGGAGAAAGTAGGAGCAGAATCTATTAAGGAAAAAATGAAACTTTTTTGAGCTATGATTGTTTGGCCATGTGAGAAGTAGACCAGTAGAAGCTCCAGTAAGAAGAGTTTATCCCAAAAGGATCAATTGAAGCTCATTAAATAGAGGTATAAGAAGGAGCAAGAAAAACCCTGAGATTAAATTTGAAAGAAAAAGACAGAGATCTAAATGGCTTACTTGAAGACTTGGTATAATGATGATCATGTAGCCTACTGCACATAGTAGGAAACGTGTTGTTATTTTATCTTTTAGAACTATGGTGGATGGTTTACACTTGCTTCAATTAGCTTTTATCTTATTTTATTTCTTTCAAGATTATCAAGCTTGTGCTAGTTCAGATTGTCTTTCTCAAGACGTTGAGGTAATCATGTGATAATCTTAAATTTTATTTGGTAGCCAGAGACCATGGTTAATGATTATGAGTTGCCATTATTTGTTCTTGCAATACTCTTTATCATAAATTTATTTCTCTAACCTGTAAAATCTTCATTCTTCAGAGCAATGGATTTCTTGGTGGCTTTGTTCCGAAACTTAATCGAGCACGAGGATTGGCCTATGTCACAAGCATGTACAGATTCCTATAACAAAACTCTGAAGAAGTGGCATGGCTGGCTTGCTAGTTCAAGCTTCACTGTAATGTTCTTTTGATGTTTTATTAATATAATCTTTGATATTTTTTTGTTGATACAGAATTTATTCAAGCTCTTAAATATGAAATTCCTTCATATTGGACTAATAAATGAAATGTCAAAGCTGGACCATTTGCAGCATTATGCTGACAATTTTTTGCAATCTTTGCTCTTTATCTTGTGAATGCTTCATATTCTTATGTAGTGTGAAATATGCATTTGGCTATTCAAACTACTCTTTATTTGTTTTAATTTTCAATATTGTTTAGACATACAGCACATCAAGATTCCTTGATAAATGAGCTGAACAATGTTGTGGTCATTGAATCATTTAAATACTGACAAAAGAATACAACAACAACAACAACCAAGCCTTATATCTCAAAGTGAGGTTGTTTACATGGATCAACCGATACCATTGAGTTCGGTCAAAAACTAAATATTTAGAAATCTGGTTGATCATAAGGTTTATTTTAATAACTTTGTCTAAAGTTCTTTTAAGTCTCTCTTAACCCTTCTTTATTAAATAAGAAAGTCATGTAATCCACTCTCCTTACTAGTGCTCTCAAAAGTCTTCTCTGCACATGACCTCAGAAATCTTTTCCACTATAAGTATTACTCCAATATTCTCTCGTATACTATCATTTTGTATCAAGTTCTTTCTTGTGTGTCTACTCATTCATCTTATCATTCTCATTTTTGTCACTCTCACTTTTTTCTCATGTTCCTTTAAGACCCCACATTCACTACTATATAGGACAGCTACTCTTAGATTTTTATTTTATGGCTTCTTTGCAGTAGTCTCTTTAACTTAGATCATTGCATTCAAACACCATGCAGTCTTCCCTTACTTTGTGTTTTTCTATTATTTTGTTTGTCTTTTGTTGTTATGGTTTTCTATTTAGGAAGGAGTATAGTACATGGTACTGAATACGCATTTGGGACATATTAAATATTTGACCTATAGGTAGTCATGAAGCTTGCTCCAGATAGGAAGAAGTTCATGGAGGTGATAGGAGGCACTGGCAATATCATTGCTGACATAGAGAAATTTTGTACAACCTTTTCTCCTCTCCTTGAAGAGAATCACAAGTTTCTGGTAAGATGTCTTCAATCATTTTTGGGCTTTGTGATGATCATTAATGGTGTTGATCTGAATGGTCTGAAAGATGAGACATTGAACTGTATGCATCATCTAATTTGGAATAAACCAGATTCTCGTAGCAATATCTGTATTGAATTAAGAGGATTCAAATATAGCTTCCATTACTAACCCCTGGCAATTCCAGTAGAAAAATTATTTTATCACTGTTTTAGAAGTATGTAGGTTACTCGGGAATTACAGTACGTGACATCAATACAGAAGTTATTTAAATTAATAAACAGAGAATTGTAAAGTATATGAGGTGGCACTATCGTTCTTGCAAGACTTTCACTCATTGAGGGTAAAATTAGGAAGGAAGGACAAGGTAAAAATAATGTGGCAAACATCAAAATATGAGTGACAAGTCTATATAATGTAAAGAGAATGATGTTGGTTGTGTAGCAGAAATATGTTTTTTTGGGGGTGGAAGCAATCTGTGTGTATTAGTAATTGCTTATTTGTAATAGATAATCACTTATTTTTTAACAGCTCTCTTAAAATCTAGTAAAAATAAGTGATTAATTTTCCAAAATAAGTTGATGAACTAAACACTTATTCTTAGTGTGAATACAGAGCAATTTTAAGTTTTAAATTTTTGCTTTTTTGGCACAGGCTCGTTTTGGCTTGGACGATATGAAGGCATCATGACTATGTATTGATGGTTAGTAGTTCAAAATGAGTGGCACTTGCATGCTTATTCTCATTTCTTATTGAGCTTTTAAACTCTGCTTCACCTTTGGCATCTGGATCAAGTACCACTATAAATAAGCATTGACATAAAACGTGTACCGCTAATAACTCTATAACAGTGTTGCTTTCTCAACTTTGGTTCAGCATGTGTTGAGATATAGACATGCTATTCAATTATAAAATTTATGACAGTTGTTAAAGAATTAGTGATGAACAGACGCCATCTACATGTGGGTTGAAACAAATTGTACTTGTGAACTTTGGATGCTTATTCATGCAGTAACCCGAATGTTTTTTATGGGATTGTTTAAGCCAAATTGGTGGGTGTGAATCCACATTTTGATGATTTATATGACTATTTATTTGTTAGTTTATTTTTTAATGCTGGTGAATAACAAATCTCAGCTACTCCATTCATGTGTGTGTATAGTAAATATTTTTTATATTATGAATTTAAAGCACATAAAAAATATAACACAAATATTCACACATTGATAAAATAATATAAGTGTGCTTGTATAATTATAATAAAAGTAAATACATTTTTAGTAGATTAAAAGTTATGAACTGAATCTATTGAATTTATTTATATATAAAAAATCATTAAGATTTAATATTATTTATCTATTTTCATGAATTTTAGCTTCTTAGCATAGAATGTTTGTTGTGTAAGATCATTGATTATATTTATATTTTCAAAATCTTGTTTAGCCGTCCTTTTCATTGGAATTACATCCATGTGTAAAAATGAATCAAATAAAAGTAATATTAATTATGAAAAATTAATATTTTTGGTCTTTTAACTTTATTTTTTATTTCAATTTGATCTTTTTAATTACTTTTATATTTTCTTTTAGTCTTGTAATTTTATTTTTGACTTAAATAAGCTTTTGATCTTTATAAAAGTTATCAGGTTTGTATTAAAAATTCTTGTGACTTAAGATTCATTAGGGGAACGATGATTTGGCTAATAGTAAACCTAGTCAATCATATCTGAATAAGGTACATGGGAGACAAATAGATGTAAAAGTAAGAAAAGGGACCCTAGTCTCACAATTCCTGTATCTCTAAACCACACAGGTCAAAATACGAAAACATAAAGGCAGTGACAACGAATCTAAGGTGAAAGTTTGGATATTGTCTTTGTTTGCATAGTGGATCAAGTACGATACATTTGAAAAAAAAAAAGAAAAGAGTACGATACATTTGTCTTCGGTTTAGATTTATTTTTATTTTATTTGTCGTTCTCACCAAATGAGGGATTGGTATCGACATCCTTGTGTTTAATGACATTTTTTCATTATAATTTTTACTACTTAACATTGTTTAGTCATGTGAATTGCATTGCGTGCAACTTGTAGGCACTAGTTCTACGTTATTACAACATAATCCAGGTAAGTTTGCGAAGGACTGCCATGTAACACGCAAGACAGACATTAATTAAGTATTTCATCCATGTGACACACAAGATTTTGATGAAAAAATAATAATTATTAAAAAAAGTCTTTGTAATTATATATCATTAATTTGTATCAATCAACTAAATATTATAAAAGTTTATCTAAAACTTTCTTATAAACAATATTTACATTTGTATTTAAAATAATATTTTTATTATATATTAAAATCTTAAGACTTTTTAATTTTTAACTCTAAGGAATAATCACATATAATTGTCTACAAAACAAAACAAGGTTTGACAAATATAGACTAACATTAGATAAGTTTAACCTTAGATTTTATTTATGGTCATTGCATAACTTATTGCAATTGAAAACTGTTGACAATGGAACTTGAAAGACAATTTTATGTAATGGTTTAAGCATTTGAGTTAAGGAAATATTTCAATACATATCGAGGGAGAATCAAAATCTTCAATGAAAGTAAATTATAAACAACTAAGGTTAAACAATAAACTAAAAAACACACTTAATAACTTCAAGATGTAAAATCAACTTCTTATAATACACACTATCTTTGCAAGCTTCCTCCGAATCTTTAATCTCATGAACTTTTCCCATGACATCTTAATAGTTGAAAACTAATTATCAATAGCCCCACAAAAGTATATGAATATTAAAAGTACTATTTGTCACATTATTATAAGTATCATAGAAGGAATGACATACCAACCAAATTCGTTCATCACTCTAGAAGATAACACATCACCAAATGAGACTAGAAGTTGATCTTGAAAGTGTGGCTAATGCAACAGTGATCTCTTGTATTTTATCACATTCCAAAGTTACCTAAAACATAAAGTTCACCTTCACAAACCATGTCCTTAAACTTATTTAGGAATACTTTCCTTATAAATGTTTGGATTTGAC
The DNA here is from genome assembly GCF_003935025.1 of Abrus precatorius. Lineage (NCBI taxonomy): Eukaryota > Viridiplantae > Streptophyta > Magnoliopsida > Fabales > Fabaceae > Abrus > Abrus precatorius. The sequence continues at coordinate 13,296,786 of NW_020874417.1, forward strand.
CTCTCTATGAGGTTGTTAAGGAAAATAAATTAGTTCAAAATCTTATGATTACCCCTTGCAAAATGATGACTAATTCAATAGTAATATAACTCACATGGACATTGAGCAAAACCATCTCAACAGAAATAATATTGTGTTCATTACCATATCTAGTTATACTCTACTTGCGAATTACCCGTGCTTTAATTTTTCATGTTGATTTGAATAGAGAAATATCAAAAATCTTGTCTAAATTAGAAGTCATCTTTTCACAATCAAATGAGTGCCAAGATTACCTACCAAATTAACTTTCAATTATTAAAACCTCCAGTGTGACAGTGATGAACTTAACCAATTGTTAGTATTTAAAAAAAAAAACAATATATTTAAATAAAATATATTAAGTATGAATGAACATACCTATTCAGAAATAAGAGAATAGAAACTCTATTGAGTGTTCGCTATTATGATTGCAAAATAGATTATGAGCCAATTAGTACAAATAAGTAAATAGAAATAAGATAGGAGATAGGAAAAGCATAAAACTGTATGAAAATAGTTTGACAAACTTCTTAGATTCATTGGAAAATTGTGAGGAAGGTTTGCAGAAATTACCCACCAAATGCAAATACATTGTTCTGCATGAATGCTAGTCCGTTAATATCAAACGTGCAAACTGAGTTCTTAACTGGGAATGATTATAAGAAATATTTTTAAAATTATGGATAATTTTTTTAAAATATAGTAAATATTATTATTTTTGTTTAAGGTATTCTATTTTGATTTAATTATTTTTTATTATGTACTGTTAGAGTAATTATAAGAGAAAGACTCAATTCTTTCATAAAAATTATGAAAAGATTACAATATTAAAATTTAGATAAAATATTTAGATATTGTAGAATTGATTATTTTTAATCATTATGGGTGCTATTAGTATGGGTGTGACTATTATTTTATAGCAAAATATATGAATATAATTATAAAAGAAATTAAAGAGTATACTATAATAATTAGTAATTATTATTATTATTGCTTAAATTATTCTATTTTGATTTAATTTAATTTTTGATTATGCACTGTTAAAGTAATTATAGAAAAAACTCTCTCGTGTTAAGCCTGATTAAGAAACATATAATATAAAATAATTTAATATTTAGTTCAAATTATTTATCATTTTTTATTTAAATTATTTTATTGTATCTTTAATTTAAAGATTTTTTTCTTATTAGAAAGTTTTTAAAAAGAATTATAGACTATACTATAATAATTAGTCAATATTATTATTCTTGTTTAAAATATTCTATTTTGATTTAATTTTATTTTTGATTATGTACTGTTAGAGTAATTATCAGAAAAAACTCTCTTATCTTAAGCTTGATTAGAAAATATATAATATATAATATAATTTACTTATAACATAATCCAGATAAGATTGTGAAGGACTCCCTTGTAGCATGCAACATAAACATTAATAGATAATAGATAATCCTATTTTGAGTTAGGGATCAAAATTCCTTCAATTGACAATATGCTATAAAATTTACTTTAAAATATATTATTGTTTGAATTATAAAATAATTATTCTACTTTTTAAAAAAATTTCTGAATAAAGATATTTTTTATTGTGCATTATTATTATTATTGTTTATTTATGTTTTAAAAGTAAATTTTTTTATTTATGTAAAATATTTAAAAATCAAATTATTGCATGAAATTTTTACAAGAATATGTAATAATTCACATATAATATTAATAGTCATGACTATTTTTTTAATGTAAGATATACTGATTTAGTAGAAGACAACATTAAAATTATTTTTTATTTAAAATTAGTATATATTATATTATAGTGTAGAATATGTAACATCCTTATTTTTATTTAAAACAATAATAATAAAATTATCATATATTCCATTCATTTTGATCAATTGTACAAAACTTTGAATAACGAGTTGATAATGATTAAGCAGACTCTGAAGAAGAAGCATTAAAATACATGAACATACATTATTCTCATAATATACATAATGCTAACCTTTACAAAGTATTCATTAAAATACAATAAGATACATTAGGACTTCATTTCAAATATTTACAAAATACAAAACATAATGAGTTCTAATGAGCAGCCTATCCATCACGAGACCAAAGAGACACTAGTCATCTCTGTGTCATTCTTCTATCATCGCTATATCGTCAGAGTTGAGGTCGTCATCCGATCCGAGATATACATCACCAGGGTCTGCAGTAATTGTTACTAGGTGCCAGTAATTCTCTCGAACGTCTAGTGAGATGGTCTTCCAAGATAATCGTGACCATAATACGTGAATAGGTATGTCAAAGCTGCTGGGGTCCTCACAGTGTCAGGAAAGATATATATGTATAGAGTATGATGAATTCTGCTTACAGGGAAATAAAAAACAATACTAAAAGCTAATTATATTTTCATCATAATAAGGTCACTAGGTACATCACTTTCATATACAATAATCCTAAAGAAACAAAGGCTTGATACTCATTAAATACATAATTTAACCTATGAGTTACCGAACTATCTACAAGTCTAGTGCTCTCGGTGGGTGATGTCATCCTAATTTTCTAAAATGGTTATGTAAGGATGAATCTCTATTTTTATTACTAAACATACAATCACCAATAATTCAATGATACAGGTAAAGCAATCATACAAGCATCATATAATAATATTATTAATATTCTAAGTTATTTAACTTAAGTCCATTACTATTAATATTTTTAGTTCTCACTTTCATTGTCCCTGGGATCTCTCGAGATCTTTCTTAGCATAGATAGTCGTTGGATAGCCGCAGCTACACAGATACAACGTGTGTCGACCTAACCCCTTTTAGCAAAAGTATGGATAAAAGTATTAGTCAAGAAACGAGTGTGAGACCTATGATGCTTCTATTTTCATTTGTTTTGCATAATTCAAGAGGAGCATCCACCACTCTCATTTCCTCAAGACTTCTCCGTCGTCTCCATCTTCCATACTCCCAGTGTACCTTTGAACTATCCATACTCATCCTTATCATATTCTATTTTCATTTCATTTCTCTTTCCATATTTCCCATCTCATCTCTATATTTCTCACTATCTATTTATTAACATATTATTCATGCTTTTATCTTTTTCTTTTACTTTAGTTCATTATTATATCACACATAAATCAATCATTGCTGAGAGTTAATTCTCTCGGACTCAGTCCACCATGTACATGCATATACAGTCAAAATAAAAATTATACACATCATCAAACATCACAAAATAGGCTTCAAACATAACAAAAACATGTTTTCATCCAACATATACTTAAAATCATATATTTTATCACAACATCTTCATGAATACAAGCATACCACTTCTTTAGTAACAAAATAGAGCTCTCCTTACCTTAAAATAGAAGTTTAGTAAAGGGTTTTCAAAAGATTTTGCTTAAAATGTGAAGTTTTTCCTAAATATCACAAGAGATCTCATTTAGGGAAGGAGAATCAAGAAAATAACTAAACGAATGGAGAACCATGCTTCAAGAACTTACCAAAGAATAAGGGAACTGAACTTCCAAGCTTTGATTGGAGAAAGGTTGAGATTTTTCAAATATTTGCTGAAAAAATGAAGAGAGAAGTCAGAGAGAACATAGAAGGTCATAATTTGGAGTATACTTCAAGTTTCTCAACTTAAAAACCTTTAAATATCCCTCAATTCATGATATTCTTGCTACAGTGAAAAAAATAGACAAAATTGCACTTTGCTGTCTGTCATTCTAGCTACAGCGAGAGCTTCTCGCTACAGCAAGAAACAGCAAGAGAGTATCAAAATGCTTGATTTTGGACACTGTTTTCTCGCCACAGTGAGACACATCTACAATAAGAAATCCTGCAACTTAAACATCTAAAACTCTCCTAATTTCAAGCAACATACATTAACAACTCATACCAAATACAAAACTAATAAATAATAAAAATAGGAATACAAAAAAATACTGTAGGTTTTTATATTATTTAAATTAACTCTATAATTTATAAACCTACTAGTCAACTCTTTATAGTTCTTATTGAAATAAAATTCTTAACGGTCTCTATTTTATTTAATAATTTTATGCTAAAATGACTTTAATCCCTTTATAAATTGAACAATTAAAGTCTCTCTAATTTATACTTCATTAATTAAATGGTGAATAGAGAGTAAACTAAACATAGAAGAATGTTAAGAAATTCTAAATTTTACAAAAAGTCAAATTTTGAATGAATTTGCAACAACTAAAATTGTAAGAAGCATAAATCATCTAGTGAAAAAGCTTAAAATGATCAAAGCTTTTAAAGAAAGATAATGAGTTACTTTCAAATAGCTTTTATATTCCATATCAATATTATAATTTATAGTTGAATGTGATTCACCATCATAGTAGTAGTTGTGTCAACTAATATGGGTGGCTCATCTTTATTTTTTTGTTACGTGTAACAAAAGACAAGGAAAAGGAGAACTAGTTGAAATACACTTGTATTTTGAAGACAATTTTAAAAAACAACCAAATATATATGGAAGAGTGAGAATCCAAATAAATTATCGTTGATGCGATTATTTAGTATGCTTAAGCATGTGAAACTTGATGCAACTAATGCCACTTTTTGGTGGTGTATTCCTAATGTAGATATGGAAGGAAACTTACTACCCATCCTAGGGAATAATGATATTAAACTAGTGAATGATTCAAATCGATACCTTTTTACAAGGATTATTTATAGTGTAAGTGGAGAACAAGGATTTGAATTACCATCTCTACTTGTTAGTTATGTAGCAGAACATTTGGAGAAGAAAGGTATAAGCATTGGCCAAATAGATGACAATAATGAAGAAGACATTGTTGTTGCACACATAATAATATAAGCTAACATAGAACAAAGCAAAAATGATAATGAGCCTAATCGGTTAGAAGAAGGTTTGAAAACAGTTAAGGATAAATATATTTTTGTTGTGAAGTCTAATGCCAATGAACCATTATTAGTTCATGTTAGGGATGCATTAAGTGCTTATGGTGAACATGTAGACAACAAATTGAGGGAGGTGACTGAAATGAAACAACTATTAGTGATCAAGATTTGTTAGACACCATTGAGCTTGATGGTGAGAAGCTTAATGAAAGACATCAAATTGAGTTGAAAGCATGCCAAAAATTCAAGAACTTTCGCATATTCAGGCATGTTTTAAAGGAATGGAATACAACAGAAGGATATGAAGTTAGTTGAATAAGAAGTGATTCTTATAAAATTACTGCCAAGTATGTAAGGGGTTGTGCATGGAGGATCCGTGCTTCTTAAATCCAAAAGACTGCCACTTTTCAAATTAGGACTTTGAAGGGGAGCATATGTGTAGGAGAAAGCACAACAACAAGCATGTCACAACAAGATACTGTCAAAAGTATCAATTTAAAGTTAGGAATGACCCTCAATGCAATTTGATTGCTCTTTAGAATAATGTTAGAAAAGATCAACGGTTGATGTCACATCATCTAAGATGTATAGAGCAAAGAGAAAAGCAGAAGAAGATATACAAGACACAAACATGGCACAATCTCATAGTTTGTGACATTATGCGGTCAGAATTAGAAAGCATAATCCAAGAAGTAAAGTGAAGATATAACTTGATAAGTCATCTCCTACTGATAATGATACATTTCAAAGGATGTATTAGTGTCTTCAATCTTGCAAGCAATGATTCTTGAATGGTTGTAAACCAATTATAGGTCTAGATGGTTGCTTTTTGAAGAATTGCTTTGGTGGGCAATTACTATATGCTATGGGAAGAGATGACAATATCATATGATGTCAATAGCCATAGCAGATGTTGAAGTTAAAAGATATCACTCATGGAAGGAATTTTTTACAATTATTGATGGATAATGTGGGCATGGGAATTATATAATATCTTTTAAACCTTTATTTTAGATAAACAAAGAGGTTAATTAATGCTGCTAATATATTTTTTCAAATTTTGAGCATTGATTTTGTGTGTCATATGTATTAAAACTTAAACTAAAGATTCAAAGAAAAAGACAAACAGTAGAATTCAATTAGCAGATTATCCTTGTGTGCATGCATGTGATGCAACACAAGATTGTAAAAGAGCAAATAGTAGAATTTGTCAATGAATGCTAGTATGGAGAAATTCTTACAAACTTAAGCACACATAATCAAGTCTAATTGTGGTGCCAAGTATGGGATAAAAGTTGAAATTGATCCTATTAATCCACCGTCGGTAAGTAAGGCCAAAAAAAAAAAAAAAAAGAGAAAACGAGAATTGGAGATGAACTAAAAAAAGGTCAAACATCAACTAGGAAGGGACTCATTATTCACAGCAAAAGATGTTTCTAATAAAACCATAATGTAAGAACCCTATACATCCTAACTCTAAATTTAATAAAGTATATCAATTTTTATATTCCATAATTTTATTCATTATCAATATGCATTATATGATTAATCTCTTAGGTTTCTTGATACAGGTAACTAAAGTTTATAAAAAAATAGCATTATCAACAACATATAAATTAAATGTTGTTGTTCTTTCTCTAGTTGGACAAAATTAATGTAGTAATAATTTTATGTGTAAAAGCTTATATTTATTTATCATTTTTATTTGACAGTCTCCAATCATAGAAGAAAACATTCATAATGGAAAATCAAAATGGACATGGAGCCTGCTATACTATATTATATGTTAAAAATTTATATACAATCATATTTATAAGTAAGCATTGGTTATATAGTTAGGCGCATTTTTGTTATGAATATAATTTTTGTCTTTTCGAGGGGATAAGGAATAATATTGTAACTATTTACATTTTTTTTATTTTTTAAATTAATTTTTTGAAATTTTCATAAAAAATAATTTTAATTTAAATACAAAATATAAGTTATTATTCTTATAATAACAAATTTACATAAACACTATATTATTAATATTTTCTGTACATTGAACGAGTTCGGCTTCTAGTTTATTTTTTAAAAGGGTAAAATTTAGCAGGTTGAGTTAGGCAATCGAAAATAAAATGTTTTTATAGTATTTGATTCGATATGCATACAAATAATCGTGTACTTCTATCACAACATTTAACGTAAGAAAATAAATGATAAGCTGAAAATTCCCAACCCAACAATATTCTTACTAACGGAATGAGTTTAGGTTTTTTATGGGTCACCAATTATCATTTCTCGACCTTGTTTCTCGTCCCTTCAGTAGAAAAGAAGCCATTGAAAAAGCACCAAGCCCAAATATAGCCTCTGTGCCTTAAAAATGTAGTATTACATATCTGGATTTTCACCTAAAAATACGTTGAGCTACATGTCTTGATTTGATCACTCCTAACGATAGGAGGGTGTTTGATAAAAAACCATTGCTCTTTCTGTTTTCACTTTTGAGAATTCTCCAACCCTGAAAGTCTCCCTCTTCTTGGTTGGTTTTTTTTCCTACACAACCAACCAAGAGCACCATGCACCCATTTTTCTTTGCATAATTTCTTTCTCCTACCTTGCCAACTTGATACGTGTGTTCTTCTTCACTGCTGGTACATGCATGCTTTAGGTTTTGTGATTCATTTAAGTGTATATGGAAGCCAATAAAGTCATATTATATATGCTTCATTTAAGTATTATGCTCTGAAGGTAGAGCCAGGTACGTAGGTGTTTTGATTTGTTGTAATCTTTATTTGTTTTTTCTTAATTTTATTTTTCCACTTATTTTCCCAACACAATTTTTTCATCATGAAATCTTTTCCCTTTTGCAAGGTGTTTCAGACCATGAAAAGAAACATACTTTCATTTCTAATGACAAATTATTGTTCTTAGATGTTTAAAATCATTCGCCAAAGATTAATATTAACAATTTTCCTTTTTATATAGAAAGCTTTCAATATGTGAAAATTTCATTGATAAATAATGGATTTTGCATAAAGGATTAGTTACTCATTTTATTGTGTCATTAAGTAATACGGCCAAATATTTAATTGGTACAAAGCAGATTTTTTATGTAATCATTTGGGTTACTTGTTTCTTTCAGAAAGTTTTTGTTGGTTCCATTGAAGAAAGAAATTGCACCAGCATCAATTTTAAGTGGAGGGTTTCTGGGTGTAAGTATATCAACGAGCTTCATTTATATTACTCAATGTCTACCAAGGTGAAAGGACTCCTTAAAGGATTAAGATACATATCCCAAATATTTGGTATGCGCAGTCTCTTTTCTCACTAAGAAATGAGATATAGCTTTTTCTTGACCCCATGCATTTTTTAAGAGTAGGAAATTTTTATTGCTATGTTTCACTGTTTTCTTTTAATCATCTTTTGCTAGGTGTTGAGAATTATTTTGTGTAAGGGATGGATCACAGACACGCATTTTTTTTTCCCCAGACTTTTATTTGATAAACACATTTAAGAGCTTGTCATTTTATTATTGATATATGCTTTGATTGCTTTGTTATACAGCTCGATGCCCAGATTAAAGGAAAGAAAAAAAGTAATCTATTTGATGGCAGTAATTCAAAAATATGAAATTAACTGCTATTATTTTGTTATTTATCTCTAAAAAATCAAAATTGGAAAGCCTACATTTCATATTATTGTTAGTTTGAATATTATTCTTACAATTTGAGATTTTCAAATTACAGATTGTGAATTAGTGAATTAATCACAATAATTTTGCAGAAGAAAAAGAAGATGATTTTCAAATTGGGTTCCCAACTGATGTAAAGCACGTGGCGCACATTGGATCAGATGATCCATCAGCAAATGCACCTAGCTGGGTACTATTCTAATTCCCTCCTATTTCATAGTAATAATTTTTATTTGGTTAATAATTCTTCCTCAACAAACATTAATTTGTGATCAATTTGAAAACTTATGCAGATGACAGAGTTCAAACCAGCAAAAGAAGGAGACCCATCGGGAACAGTAAATGAGATGCTTGAAGGTTTGCACACCTTAAATGATTTAACTTTGTTTATAAGTTAATTTTAGAGAAAAAAATAAAGAAGGAAAAGATTTATTTAAATGTAAAGTAGAATTTTTATAAACCTTTTAAAACTTCTATAAATTTATGTTTCAAACTTTTGTCATTTTTTTTTCATAAACTTTCTTTCTTTTTCCCTTGACCTCCTTTTCCTAATTTTTCAAACTCTTCTCTTCTCTTCTCTTATCTTCTCTTATCTTATATTTCAAACTCTAAAAAAAATATTTTTAAGAAATTCGGTTAACAAAATTAATAAAACAGGAGAGAGAGAGAAACTACATGTAGCTTTAAGGAAAGAATAAGAAATACAGACAGTGAGAATAGAAAATAGTCAAAACTAATTTTTAGATTCTCTTCTCAATTTTTTATATAAAATATTTTTTAATAAGAAAAGAAAATTTGCTGGGTGTATATTTTCTGATTCTGTAATTTTGATGTCTGTCGTGGTTGTTTTAGAATTGAGGATGTAGGAGCACATTATGAACAATTGTGACAAGCTGGTATTTAATTTGTGTAGATGACAACAATTCATCAAATGCAAAAGGAACACATTCAAAGAGTCGACATATGGTTCCCAAGTCTCGACACCAATCAATAGACAGTGAGACCAAACAAAAGCACACGAGACGCAGCCACCGATCATCGGACCCATCTGCAGACACATCGGCAAATGAATCATCAGGTGGTTCTCGGCATCGGCGAAATAGGCGTGGATCGAACCACGGCGGAGATTCACCGTCGCAAGAAATGCCACCAACTGGCGCCAAAACTCATCGGAGAAAATCAAAGAACTCGGAAGATGGTTCAGTGCGAAAGCCATCGTCTAGAAGATCTTCCAAAGGGGATTCGCTAACTGATATCTCTATTTCAGATTTTGGATCTGGCTCAGGGCCCGAAACCAAGAACGAGGCTCAATAGGGTTTAAATTCAACTCAGAGAAAGTAATTAATATGCTAATTATTATTCAACCAATACTTTAGGGAGGGAATGAAGGGAACATATTTGCTCTTTTGCAACTTGTAAATTCTTACGGATTTTGATTCACTCATTTTTCATTGAAGCCATCACTTCAATTCTTTTCATACCAATCTTCTTCTTCTTCTTTTGTTGAAATATCGATGCTTCGTCCAAAACTTCTTAATTGCATGCATAAACGATGATCTTATGTCCATAATATTTAATTAAATATTATTATCATAAATAAAATCATGTTTATCAATTTGTGCATAACACAAAAATTAAATTTTGTTTATACTTATATAGAACATGAAAAATAAATATTAAATAATTTTTGATACCTTTTCAGCATATTTTAAATTTATTTTTATGGTGCGCCTAAGAAGTCATGTTAAAAGAACCATGTTATTAATAATACCATATGACCTTTCTATGAAATAAGAAAATCCAAAAAAGAGCGTCGCGTAAATTAAGCGACAAAAACAAACAAATTCCCGGCTTAGCATTTTCAAAACTCAAAATTGCATCACTTCCCGCTCAGAATTCAGATTCACTACAGTATAAGACCCCGTGCGGTTTTCATCAAACGCCTTGTATCAAGCCACGCGTAACCCGATCACGAAACTCTATTTTTATTTCACACGTGGCTTAATTCTAACTGTTGATAAAAATCATACGGCACACATTGAATTAACCGTACTGAATCCCTATTCCTCCATCCTTGAATCTTCGTTCTCTCCTCAATTTACAACCCACAAAACCAAACTTCCATTTTCACACTTACATTCACATCACATTAATTTCACTCAGTCACCCACTGAGCCATGTCGTCCACTCGGCGCGGCGGCGAAAACGACGCCGCCACCTTCCGTCGCCGCTCGACCACCCGTTCCACCACCCCTCTCTCCGCCACTCGCAAATTCCCTTCCCCTTCTCTCCTCAAAGAAAACTCTAACCCTCGCCGATCCACATCTCGCGGGCCCACCCACAACCCCACCCTCAAACCCCGTGGCCGCAGCTCCAGCCCCTCCCTCGACCGCCCCATACCCAACAACCTGGCCCATACAAAGCCCATCAGCAAACCCACAACCGCCCAAAAGCTCAAACCTTCCACCACCACCACCAGGTCAAGTCTTGAAGTCAACAAAACTTCTCAACTCGTAGATCACAACAACACAAACAACAATAACAAGTATCCTAGTAGGCTTCACGAGAAGCTTGCGTTTCTCGAAGGGAAGGTGAAGAGAATAGCCTCCGATATAAAGAAGACGAAGGAGATGTTGGATATGAACAACCCTGATGCGTCAAAGGTTATTCTTTCTGATATTCAGGACAAGATCTCAGGGATCGAGAAGGCCATGGTTCATGTCGTTTCGAAGAATAATGATAGTGAAAATTGTAGTGACAATAAGCAATTGGGTGTTGTTGGTGGTGGTGATGATGACGTGGGTATTCAAAATAAGAGCTTGGTCAAAGGGCTGAACAATGAGGAACTTGAGGCAAGATTGTTCCCTCATCAGAAACTGCTTCGGGATAGGACGGTGGTGAAGGAGGAGGAGAAGGTGCTGAGTCCGGTTGACGATAACTCCGTTGCCGTTGAGTTCTTGGCTTCTCTTGGAGAAGAGAAGGAGAAGGTGTTTGAAGAGGTGAAGGATATGGATGGTGGAAATGGGAAGAAGGGAGGGAATGGTGGCTGGAATAATGCAGAGTGTGACATTGATGTTCTGCTTGCGGCTGATGAGAAGCTTGAGGAATTTGATGATCAGGAGAATCGGCAAGGGGAAATTGTTGGGGAGGAGGTGATGGATGAGGCTTTCAATTTTAAGTTGAATGAGATTGGGAACAAGGTTGCTTCTGGTGGCTGGTTTGTTAATGAAGGGGAGGCTGTTCTTCTTGCTCATCATGATGGATCCTGTTCCTATTATGATATTGCCAATTGTGAGGTATGCGTTCTTCATTGCATGTTTGAAATGTTGGCTTGTGGACTCTTTTAATTTTAGTTCAATTATTGATTTGCATATAAATTTGTTGACTATTAAGGTAGGCCATTCATTTAATCTCATATGATGATTGATTTCTAATCATTTAGATTTAAGTTATATGGTATTAATGTTATCCGTAAAGATTAATAATAATGGTTTGTATGAATATTCTGTGTTCAATGTCAACGTATGTCATTAATTTTAGTCTCACCAAGTTCATCCTTTGATTTTCATTAAGTTAGTGCTGAATACTATTAATGTAGTCGATTCAATCTCATAGGATGGTTAATTACTAATCATTTAGATTTTAGTTATATAAGTTAGTGCTGAATACTATTAATGTAGTCGATTCAATCTCGTAGGATGGTTAATTACTAATGATTTAGATTTTAGTTATATCATGTTAATTAGTGTTATCTATGTATATCAGTTTGTATGAATGATCTTCGGACAATATTGGTCTCACCCTGTTCGCCTTTTGATTTGCATGTAGATAGTGGTGAATATTGAGGTAGATGATTTGTACGATGGTTAATTATCATAATCTCTTATCTTTTTAGCGTTTCCTAAAGAGCTTTTGAAGAGAGAAAGTAATTATTTCTCATAATAAAGATTTTCAAACAGGTATAAAGAAGCTTAAAGCATGATATAACATATGATATGATATGGTACGATATAATGAAGAATTTATCATCTGAAAATTTATCATTCTTTCAGGAAAAAGCTGTATATATGCCTCCGGCAGAAATTTCACCTAATATGTGGAGAGACTGTTGGATCATTCGTGCTCCTGGTTCAGATGGTTGTTCTGGAAGATTTGTGGTTGCTGCATCTGCTGGCAACACACTGGATTCAGGGTTTTGCTCGTGGGATTTTTACACTAAGGAAGTGAGAGCTCTCCAAGTTGAGGCTGGAACAGCGTCCTCAAGAACCGCACTTAGACCCTTGCCTAACAATATTGTGCATAGAAGGAATTCTACTTCTGGCATTGTGGCAGCAGAAGCTAAGCAGTGGTGGTATAGACCCTGTGGCCCTCTTATCATCTCTACTGCCTGCTCCCAGAGATCTGTGAAAGTTTTCGATGTTCGTGATGGAGAGCAAATCATGAAATGGGATGTTCAGAAGCCTGTTCAAGCAATGGAATATTCCAGCCCTTTGCAGTGGAGGAACAGAGGAAAAGTAGTGGTGGCTGAAGCTGAATCTGTTTCTTTATGGGATGTGAACTCAATTGTTCCTCAAGCTCTGGTCTCTGTTCCTACAACTGGTCGAAAAGTTTCTGCTCTCCATGTCAGCAACACTGATGCAGAGTTGGGTGGTGGGGTTCGGAAAAGGTGAGTTAGATTTGAACCTTAGCTTCTTTATCAATTATGTCCTGTTTCTGCATTGTGTGCTCTATGTTCTGTCTAATAAGGTAGCATGTTGACTTATTTTTTCCTTTTATATCTAAGATAAGAAAATTTATGATACCATAGTGGAATTCAGGTCTCCATGGTTCAACTAGGACCAGTTTTAAAATTTCTACGCAAATCAAGATAAAGAAAAGGAAGTCTTCCAATTATTGACTCACTCAAACCCATTGTCCAACTGAATCCCACTTATAAAACTATATCTTAGTTACTGTATTCGTGCTGTCTACTAATAGCACAAACACATGTATAGTTAGTCTTATTTGAGTTGTTTTCCCATCAACGGAAAGCTTCAGGCCTAATATTTGCAATTCATGTTATTATTTATTATGGGAAGGACAAAACTTAGGTGCTTGGTCAAGCTCCTTATGTCCTAGTATCATGTTCTCCAATTGAATGATGATATGTGGATAGTTTTTGAAAATTCTGTAGCACATATTTAGTGAAAGTTATTTATTCTTGGAAAGAATATGAAGAACTTGATTTTGGTCTTTAAGGATAAGGGCATTTTCATAAGGGTCATGCATTTTCACTGCTATGTTTCCCTTTTGTTAACCAAGTTGAGAAATATAATGCAGGGTAAGCTCATCAGAGGCTGAAGGACACGACGGTGTGTTCTGCACATCAGATTCTATTAATGTCTTGGACTTTCGCCAGCCATCTGGTGTGGGCCTTAAGATCTCAAAACATGGTGTGAATGCGCAATCGGTTTTCTCGCGTGGGGACTCCGTCTTCCTTGGTTGTACCAGCACAAGTTCAATGGGCAAGAAGCAGTCCTCACCACTGCTACAGCAATTTTCATTGCGCAGACAAGGACTGTTTAGCATCTATGCCCTTCCAGATTCCAATGCACACTCACATCATGCAGCAATCCCTCAAGTATGGGGTAATTCTGACTTTGTCATGGGTGTTTGTGGCCTAGGACTATTTGTATTTGATGCACTGAAAGATGATGCACTACGTGTTCTCAATATGGATTATTCCAGTGCTCAAAGTTTTAGAGAAGTTATTGGCCCAGATGACTTGTATTGGCCTTCCTTTGATTATCTGGGATCTCGTGCTCTTCTTATATCAAGAGATCGACCAGCTATGTGGAGGCATCTAATAGCTTGATAATTATTAATTTCTAGTAACTTCAAGCCTTATTTGTCTACAATTACAAAACATAAATTTGCTTAAGCTTAAGGGTGTTAGTGTTTTTTTATTTATTTTTACTTGCTATGCTTTTTAAGGACTAGAGTTTTGTTTTCCATCAGACGAAATTATGTTAGATGTGGATGCTTGGGTGTTAATATTCTATGGAATGGCTGCATATATTCCCAGGTTGACCGCATATTACTGATCAGTCTGGTAGAGCAGAAAGAGGAATATACATATTTATGCCAACCCACCAGTTTTTCTTGAATCAGTATATTTTTATATTCAATCTAGTTTGAAATAAAATGAGCATTTGAGAACATGAGTTACACCTGTAATAGCAAATATGATTCTGAATCTACATTTGAATTTGGCTCAAGTATGGTTGAAATGTTAGATGCATACTAATGTATTGTTTTTATTTGGTTAAAGAGAAATAATAAAACCAAAATTGACTTAGAATTTAAATTTATCTCTTTTTTTCTCTTCATTTTAATTTATTTTTTCTTCTCTCAAATAAACAAAGGGTTAGAGTTTGAGGCTTGTACATCTTTGGTTTGGAATACATTAGAGCTCTTTTACTTAGTTATAAAAGAGGAAATGTTTCACTCAGTCTAACATTTAATTGGTTGCACTATTAGATTTTTTTTTTTTACCAAAATGAATTTAAATTAAAAACAAATTTTAAAAATAGTGTAATTTAACTGTTAATAAACATGTGGTGTCATCTTAAGAGTTGAGATATTTTAACGAGTCATTAGCCGAACAATTGACACATGTTATGTCCCTATGAGTTTTGCATCCTTAACAATTCCTTTCGGTTTCCTAAATTCCAACAAAATGCAAGATTAGAGACAAGACAATTTTTAAATTGGTCCCATTGACGGACATTTGACACGTGTCATGACTATGTTGAGTGGTGCGTAACCATGAGGTTGAACTCCTTGCATGTGTGACACCTATCTTGAACTAATAAGAGTGATGTATAACTAAGTGGCTCTACTCTGCGTGCTTGCCAGTGCCATGTGTCTCGATCTGTACAAGTGACACATCTGATTGACTCAGTTTTGTTGTAATTCGATTACTGTTTATAACACCCCTTTTAATAAAATGTTTTGAATTTATATAATTTTAAAAATTTATTTTTAAACTCTATTTTGATAAAAAGTTGCATTATCATCATTCTTAAGGATTAATTTAAAGTTACTTAAACGGCTAATATGATAAGGAAAATGTAACATTACTAAATTAATATCTTGTATATTTTTAAATGACTACTTCATTATATGTAAAAATCAAACACCAATACATTTACATATAAATCAAGTGATATTGCATGCATTGTTATATCTATATCTATATATATATATATAATATCAAATTTTATATTTATTTTTAAATTAATATATTTTCAACTTATTTCAATAAACTAAATCAAGACTTTTAATCTTATTTACAATTCACAGTATGTTAGATACACAAGCTTCATATTGGTTACTAAACCAATTTAATAAAGCAGGAATAAGTTACAAAAAGAGAATAATTTTTTATTTTAATTTTGGGGAACATGAAATCCAAACGTTGTGAGAGCCAATTTACAGGACAAAATGTCATCTGTCATGCATTCTTGTTTTGCATAACAATCTGTGTTTATTGATACTTCAATTGGTAACGTTCAAAATATTATTTCCTTTGGCATTATTAGAAAATTTGTACTTGTATGAGAACGTCATCTCAGCTGTCTGAATCTATGTCGCGAAATGGTAGCGGAACTGCCTTCACTGCTCGAAAATGACCAACGTTGGTTAGATGCTCATTCTCCAACCTGTCCCCAAAAGTTGTTAACTCATTAGCTTTAAATAACATAATTTTAAAACCTCTACCAATGATACATAATTCTAGAGCTTTAGCAAAATCGAGGTTTGTTAAACGGTAATTATAAGTATCTACTTATAGCACAATCAACTTTTGCTCAGTTACCGTCAAGCTGATAAGTGTGTGTTTGATAACATGTTAAAAAACATGTAAAACGCAGATTTAATGTAAAAGTTATAAGGTAAATTTATGATCTTATAAATATGAAATCAAACATGCACTTAGTAGGTGCTTGTTCAATATATTTAAAAGAAATAATTACTTATTTCTTCCAATTTCTTTATAGAATTTTTCAAAATTTTTTTTTTCCTTAAAGTAACTGTTTCCGAATATTTACTTAATAACATAATTTCAGGGCCTTTATAATTAAGTATTAATATTTCTATAATTGTTTCTCTCCTTTTTCTAATTACAGTATTGTTGCTATGAACTTTTTATACTATATATGCAGCTAACTTGACCTTGTGGGATGATTTGATTCTTTACGGATAACAGATTGTGTCACTTCAGATGTGATATTGGAGCAAGGCATTGATAGTTTCAGTCGTGACCAAATGAAATTGATGAACTAAAACAAGAAGGGCGTTCAGAACAATGAAAAAGTCATCTTTTAGCACTCTTAAAAATGTTAGAGACAGCACCTGTAGAAATTCCAATGCCCTCGTCGAATAACCTCTAGTGAAGCTAACAAAAAGTCTAGAAGCCTTGTTTGAACAGGCCCCACTTTGAGGTGCATCATAGTCTCCACCCAAGCCACTCTTAGAACAGCATTCAACGCCTGAAATTCAATACCCCTTTATGATTTTAAGACCAATTTAATGGGGTATATTGCCATATTCAAATCACAAATATGTAAAGAGAAACTTACAATAGACATGTAGTATATGCTTTTATATTTAAGAATTAGATCATCTCTGAGCCATGGGTTTTTGGAGTTGGGATTGAAAAAACCCCAGTCCTTAACAAAATCCCAATACAATTGATATACTGTGGCCATCCCAGAAGTGATTAAGACTATAGCAAACCATACATAGTTATCTTGCCTCCCATATGTGACTCTAGCCGCTGCTGCAACCATTGCAGAAACGTACTTCCCCATGTTAGCCAAATGGGCAACATCACAGTCATCAAACCATCGCCTTATACACTGATAATCGCATATCAAAGGTGTTAGTTGATGGCATAAAATGGAGTATTTAAAAGAAAATCTGCTTCAATAGTCCTTAATTCTATTCTCGTTAATTTATCTGCAGAGAGAAAGAATAAATTATACAAATTAAGAAATTCAATATTTTTTTGAATTAATTGCTAAACTTTCTACTTTATCTTTTATTAGTCGATTTCCTTCTTAACTCTTGAATTACTCAAATAGTATAAATATTAGATAAAACTTAGGTACAGTATTCTTTAATTAAAATTAAGTTTGACCTTATTAATATGGAATAACATTAAATACAAATATTTTATTTTATTAATAATTAAACAACACAAATAAAATCTAAAAAATAACACATAAATTTTGTCTATAAATATTTCATATGGACAAAAAGGTATATTAGTGGGAAAATAATAATTAGTATTATTATCTTGTACTTTTAAATAGACAAATAAAAAAGAACACTTCTTTTTCTCTTTTCTCTAGACAGATAAAAAGGGACAAAAGTAGTACATCATATCCCTAATTCTTGAAGTAGTTGATTAATTTCCTAGCTTGCTATGTTACTACAGAATGTACATTACCATAAGCATCAAAGGCATACCTGCAATGCCCGCCAAATATATGGCAAAAATGAGATAATATAAGTTATTTCTACGTATAGTCTTCCAGAATGGCAGGCCTCAGGGTGGTTTGTTTTGAAAACTCTAGCAAAAATGTGACAACCTGTTGTTCCCAAATGCCTTAGCAATGGAATCTGTAACCGATAAAATAAAATTTAATTTTGATTAGGATGCATATTGAGAAGAAGAGGGAAACAAAATAAACTTATTGCACAATAAGATCACCTGGCTAGTTAGTTGGTCAGCCATGAAAAAGTCTACCAGCAGAACCTGTAGGAATAATAAATTAAATAAAACAATGACAAGTTCAATTTTGTACATGACTATATACACCATGTCATATCACTGTGTTCAATTGTTCCAAGGAATGTAAGAACAAATTCACCTTATAAAATGGAGAGCAGACTATGTTACGCATAACACGGATGAAGCAGAAGCGCGTTGGGCGATAAAAAATGTCAAATGGGCAAATGAGAAGAACTACAAAGATCTGAAAATGGCAGTTCATGATCAGCACAAATATTTAACCTGAACTCTAGAAATGCTATTATAAATAACTTTTCAGAATTTAAAGCTAACCAAGCTATATTATACAATATGATACCATAAATAAACACATAATTTTTTTTAAAATATTAGAATACGGCTAAAGCAACATTTACTAACTAAAATATACTTATATTATGTATGTGTATTGACATTTAAGACAAGCTTGACCTAATCTTAGTCAAGCAATAATTTGACAAAAAGAATAATTAAAATAAGTAAATAGTATTATAAATTCTATAAAATATAAAAGCTGTCACTAATAACTAAATAGCAACTATATTATATGTATCCATATTTGACACAAATACAACGTGTGACGTGGAGCTTTCTCGCGTATCCGTGCATCATAGCTTTCAAGTAACATAAAAAAGCAATAGTAATTTTTAACTAACCAGAAGAAGAATTCCAGGAATTGCATCAACTTGGACTGGAGAAAAACCTGCAGCCCTTAGAAGCAGGTGTATCACCATTGCTCCAAACACAGTTGTCATGAGGGTAGTGCATATCAGAAATGCATCTCTGTGCTTTAATGCTGTGTTTGGTGAGAATTCAAATATGAAATTATGGTTGATTCTTGTACTCTTCCACGTGTACAGGTTGCATCCAAACATAAACAAGTGTAGGCTTAACAATGTGAACACACTGCACAAAATCAATGTAATGTAACCATTAGTGCAGCGATAACAGGTTTCATTTTATGTTCTCTAGTTTAGATGTTTAATCTCAGTTCTTAGAATTTTAATGCTTTCCCCCCTCACCTCCCTCCTTTATGTGCAGGGTAATGGTTTATTATTACAAATTTGAGTTAGAAAAGATAGGTTTCGCTAAACTTTTCACCCAAAACAAGAATCAGCCATTTACTATAAGAGTCTTGTTAATCAATATTCTAAGTTAAAGAAATAAAAAAATCTTTTATAAAAAATCACTTTAAAAGTGTATGGCAAATCATAACGGGAGTGCATTAAACAAATTTTTTTATTCAAATATATTCAATTATAATATAACTTAAATGAGATTTGGATTCTTACATTTTAACAAAATTTTTATTTTAGTGAATTTGAAGTTTCTTTTTTAAATTTCATTCTTCATTTTGTATATTTTTATTTGTAATCCTTCTCACATGCGAGGTTTAACTAAATTGACACATAATAACTTTTTAGTAGACCACGTTAATGATAGAATTAAAAATAAAAATTTCTAAAAATATAAGAATCAAAATAAAAAATTTACATTTAGAGGAATTAAAATAAAAAAATTTGCTCAAATATAAAATTCAACATATATTTAAACTTTTAATTATTTAATTAGTGCTTTAACAATATTGGTTAGCATCTTCCATAGGACAACTGGCACCCGTCTTCTTCACCTACACAAATGTATTGAACCGTAGACATTCCTTTGTTTGAATAATTTAGGTTAAAGAGTTGGGATTTTGATCAGTATTACTTATTCTATCATAAATAAAAGTCATGTGTGAAGTTAAATTCAAATAGGAACCATGCAATGTTGCACCTGAAAACAGGGTAGACTGCTTCCGTATAAGCTGGCTCTGTGCTAGGCGAGAATATACCACACAAATGAGCCAATATTATGTATACACAAAACAAGGATACAAAACTACCTGTACACAACCCTGTAGAAGAAGTAACATAGAAACATCAATGAAATGTTAATATAATTAAGGGTATTGATTTACATATCTATAAAATTGTCCTATAAGCTTAGTGGTTTAGTGGCCACTGGCTGGTTGCCATACCTGAAAATTTTATATGGATGTTGCTTTTTGTAGTAATCATTTCGTATTACATTATTTTGAAGTGATCAAGCTATCACTAGGCATAAAATATTATATCGTTTTGACTTTTGAACGCACTGTTAGGAAGTAACAAATGATATAATGAACACTACTTTTTAAAAATATTCACTAATAGGCTAATAAATATTAATTTGAAGTTGTTAAGGACAGTTTAGGACTTAGGGGAGAGAGAGAAGGGCATTACCGACAAGGAAGGTAACCATATGAGAACTTTTTGGCTGCTGAGGTTTTAAAAACTTCATTGCCTTTTTCCTATCATTGTTGGCAAAGTGCTTTGTGAATATGGATTCCACTTCGTCCATTAGTCTTACAACCTTAAGTCAAAATATTATATTGAAAATAACCACCAATTATTAGAAATCCTTATAGTGTAATCCATTCTCCTAACTGAGAATTTAAGAAATGGTGCTTGAAATTTGAATAATTGTTTGTTTCTTTTTTTCCCTACTTATAAAATAAATGCATATAGGAAAAAAGTGGCATACCTTATCAGAACTAATGAACTGGGATCTCTTCACTTCTTTTAAATAATTTGCAGAAGCCTTTTGGCAAGACACCTGATCAAATGGCGATATAATTTCGCTCATATCATTGGAATTTAATTAAAAAATAAAAACATGCTAAACTAATAAACTGTTTGTAACATGGAAATTATTTTATGTATCAATGTCAAGGAGGTGAATTAAATTATCAAATCGTGATACAAGTTACTCAATTAAAACGAGTACTGGTACTTTGGGCATCACTATGACAGGCAAATTTTGAGTGGAGGATATAAGTTCAGCTTTAAATAATTGCGTACATCCGTATATTGTTACCAAATGAGTTACCTATGAAATAATAGTTTTTACTTTTTGAGATTTATATATTTAAGAGACAGTAATTTGAAAGAGTTGTTCATCAAGAATTTATAAAAATAGTTTATAATTCTTACAAGCTAATGATATAATTTATTAATATAATTTTTTAAATTTATTTTGATAAATTTCATAATCAAATTTATGTCATAAACCTTCATATAGTTAGAATAGATTAATTCAGTACTTTGTTATTATTTACTCAAACATACCCTTAATTTTTGTTTCATGATAATATATATGAGACATGTTAATATTATTGAGTCAAGAACACTTGGTCTTTCTTACAGACCTCGTAAGCATGATAAATGCACCTACGTAATATAAATCAAGAAAGTAAACTAAAAATGTTAAATGTGAGACTACATATATTAAAAACTGTAGTTGAACTATAACTAGCTAGTTAAACATGGGTACTGTTTCCTTTCACAAAAATGAAGATGTTTTAAGGGGCAAAGCTAATAATACAAGAGAGGCACGTTCCTTATTATCCCTAAAGAATTAGAACTCTGTATTTTAGATCGAGTTACACACCTTTCTTATGCACTGTATACTTGCCAACTAAATTATTTCTGTAAATTTTAGAAAAATTAAATGAGAGATTTTTAAATAATAAAGAAATATAATAGAAATTTTATTAATTTGTTATACTCAATATAAGAATTTCTCAACAATTTTATCCAAGTTGAGCTTAATTAAAATTCTAATGGAGATGCATGTGAAGGAGCACTGCATGGTAGTACACGAGGATTTAAACATAAGACATCACCCAATAACTATATAGGGGAAAGGGATGGAAGCGAGTAGCTGTTTTGCTGCTATATCTTAGGTCATGCTTTGTGTGAGTTATATATAGAAATATAATTGGTTTGGGCAATTAGGTTGGTTACACATATATGAATATATTGAGATAATTGTTATGTCGTTCATGACCTTCATGTGAGGAATATAGCCCGCAATTGCGAGTTAGTTTGAAACGTGATGAATTATGTAACAGAGTTCACTTTCAATTCATTTGTCTTTACTACTCTTGTTAACTCGTTGAGTAAGACCATAGAGTGACACCTGAAAGTAAGATTTATGCATTCATACACAGAATGTAACATAACAAGGAAGAAAGAAAAGAAGTAATCTCAAATTCCAATGTAATGTTGCATTCATGTTCATGTAGTGTCATGTGTAAAGAGTTGAAGATATTTGAAGCCGTACCTTGTCAAATTTCTTGAGTATCTTTGAAAATGCTACCATATTCAATGAGCTGCAAAATAGATAGAATGTGGTCAGAAATTGTTCAACAGTCACTATAAAAAAAAGGCACGTACAGTAAGTGGTTATGGCCTATGACCCACCATTATTCAATGAAACATACGTATATTACGTAAAGGAATGGAAAATTCAGGGACATGTACTTGCGTGACTAAAGAAATGAAGCTATTTTTGGAGTGACACGTAATAATTCTTTCACACAAAAATGGTTTCTTATTTTAATTATATCTTAGTATTTCGACGGTCTCTTCATCAGCTCTATCATGTTTAAAGTTGTTCAACTAGCCCAAACAAAGAAGCAACACATTGTGCATCTTTTTTCTCACAACTTTTCCAACGCTAGTTTTTTGCCAGTTAATTTTTGACGTGTAGTGCGCTTAATCAGAAGTGATAGAATAAGTGTTTCTTTTATATAGAATATTTTGATGATATTTTAAAAGAAAAAAAATCTTGGGTGTGTGTGTAGTAAGTTTGCGTTCTTACATTAATTTAAATTAAGGGTACTTTTTTTTATTTATGAGATCATTCAAACTGTCTATATATCGCCTTTACATCTTTTATCATCGTAGCAAAAAAAAAAAAAAAAGTTGTTCCCAACCATTAAAAATAAGGGTTTTCATTATGATGAAATTATTAGGTGAATAGGACGTGTATATTACTGATTTAAAGCAAGTAAAGAGAGTTATTTTGGGTAATTATAGTTAATATCATGATTTTGAATCATGAATGGATCAATCAGGTTGGCCCGTATAATCCAGCTATCGCACCCATTCACAAACCTCCATTTGCCTTATCTACCCAAAATCTTGTTCTTACGTGATCTATTGAAACTCCATCCAACTCCACACTTTTTTAGCCTCATTAATATTTAGTCTTTATCCTTCATTCTAATTTAAGGCTAGCATACCCCAAATCAGCTTCCATCATTTTCTATATTTCTCTTCTTATATTTAATAAAAGGAGTGTATGTTTGATCGTTTGTCAAGGACTAAAACCAGATAATTTTTATATTTTGCAAAGACTAAAAATAAATAAAATTTAATTAACATTGAAATTAAAAATATATTTAACTCTAGCAGTGGTAATAATAATGATAGATGTACGTAATTAAGTGAACAATAACCTGTAAGTTTTGAGAAGGCCAAGACCTTTATAGAGCTCTACAAATGCACTTCTAATCATCTTCTCAGCATATTGGATTTTTCTCTTGTTAATGAACTCTCCGTACCCAGGTTTCATTGGAGTGTTCACTAAATCCTCCCACAACAGGGAAGTAACAGCCGTCAGTGCCTGTGTTGGCGTGGTGGCCGGAATATCAATTCTCATTGCCATCTGAGGCTTTCCCTTCTTTGTCTTTACCCTCATTGCTGAATTCACAAAACTTAGACCATTTTTCTCCAACGTTGAGATTACTTCTTCCATTTCTGAATTAGTTTCTTCTGATTCTCCAATACTTTCTGCATAAACAAATGCATATTAAATCGTTAAGCAGATCTAGAGGATATAAATATAGAAATTTATATTTTTCAACAAATTAATTATTGCATTTTGAGACACGTGTGACGTCCTTATTATTCCACATCACAGGCGCAGAAATTTTCTTGTCTGCATAGAGACTCATTTCTGTGAAGTACTCATGAATAATAGTTTCAACAATTTTTTTTTTATATTAATTATATACTAACCATTTTATCATAATATAAAAAACATATTAAGCAAGAAATAGCATTTTTATTGATTCAAAGTATATTTAAATAATTTAATTTATATTTCAAAAAATATTTATATAATTGATTTTTTTACTGTTTTCCTATTCATTATCTGTTAAATTTATGAATAAACGATGAAAAAAATTAATTTATATATAATTATTCCGAAAAAAATATTTTTTTTGGAAAAATTTTTTTCGGAAAAATTCCTAATAAATAACTTAAAGATGAAAAATCACCCAAGTCTTATAATAACGTATATTTTGACTAAATTATTAACTATTGTAGCACATTTTAACAAGCTACTTCGACTTTTATAACAATTAATTGAAGGCTCGCTTTCATTTTTTTTTATAACTCATGAATTAATGTTAATATTTAACAAGTGAAATATAAATAAGAGAGGTGACCCGAATAATTGGAGCTGTGAACCGGAGAATGAGGTAAAATTCCGGTATCAGAAGAAGCCTTTGGCGGTGGATTTTTGCGGAGGCGATCACTGAGAACTTTCTTAAGGTCTAGCAAGATGTGAAGCTGCTTGTTAAGCATTTCTCCTCTCTCAAGAAACTCACTCTCTTGTTTCTTGTAGAATTGGTTCACCTTGTTTAGCTCTTCATCAAGCCTTGCAAAAAACACTTGCACTTCATCCTCTTCCGAAAATAATTGCGCCAGCTCAGTTTCATACACTTCTTCTCCACTCTCCTCCACGGTTTTCCTCCTCACCTATAACACAATTTTTAATAAATATAAACATTTATACATAGCTACCCCTTTTCAATCGTTATTAAGTTTATGTACACAATATAAAAATTAATATTCATTTTATATATCATTTTATGTAAGTTTACATTAATGATCTAGTGCATTTTTTGGTTTTGTGATGTGTATGTGAGCAATAGTGCTTCCCACTAACGCCAATATCCGTTTTCACCTCATTTCGTGAGAGAGGGAGAAACTACCGAAAGCAGGAAAAAAAAAAGCAGAAAGGAGTTTCAGAATTTTTAAAAAAAGGCCACTAAACTCACTTTAGAGTCCCTAATGCCATTCTCACTCTCTCCACATTCTTGTTTTGCTTTTTGACTATTATTTTATTCACTCCATTTTTAGTTCCCACTTATAAATAATTAAGCATATACATCAAATTAATTAATCATTATAAAGGGTAGATTAGCCTTAGAAATATTTTCAAGACTTAAAAGGAAATACTGATTACACGTTCTTGAGTATATATTGAATTTTTTAATGTTGATTTTTCTTTTAAAACGTCAACTTGATTACCTCACGAATAGGTAGTTTTTAAAGGGTATATATTCTTTGATAAATATAACATGCAACCAAAATTTAAGAATCAAAATATTTTTGAAGGGTATATGCATCTGATTGTCTTACCATATTAAGAAGAATTGCTTCAATTCATCTTGGGTTGTTTATTTGATTGGACCATAAAGTAACATTTTTAGATTGTCGTGTGCAACCAATAGATCATTGACCATTGTCATCGCATTACGTTTTCGTGGTTCATATTAACTGGAACTAACGTGGCGGTTATACAAATATACAAACGTAATTTGCATATCCTTGTTGAGAAAACAGGCCACTTTAGTTATGTCTATATCATCATAAACTAACAGCTAGCCAGCTTTTGAAAATTGGAAGAGAAACCAGATTGGAATCAATTTTGTGTTCATCGAGAGTTTTTGAGCAGAATATAAGAAATTAACTAAATAAGAGCCTCAGAGTAACATATCGTTGTCATCCGAAAATGATGTCATTTTTTTCGCTTTTCTCTCCCTTCCTTGCAAAAAGGTTATGCACGAAGTCACAGAAAAAAAAAACTTGACTAAAGCACATACAAGATCATAGACAGACGCAACGTCCCATATTTTGTTTTTTTTTATCCTAACTCTTATTTATACCTCAAGTGTATTATATATCTTTTAACATTAATTATTTTCTCTTATATATCTTCTTGTATCTCTTTGAATAGGGCAGTGTTTATCAAACATTTTTTCATTTTACTAGAATCACCACAAAAAGAGCTGAACAACAACAAACCAGAGAGCAAGCACAAACTTTATTAACCGTAGCAATGATTTTGTACTTTACCTGAATTATATCTTGTTTATTGTTGTCTGAACTGAATAAGTTGTTGGTTATGAAGCGAAAGGAATCAAAAACTGAGAGACCAAAGTCCCCTTGATGTGCTTCTTGTTGCTTGGAAATTCTTGTTAATTTGATCCTCTTTATTTGTTTCTTGAGCTGGCTATAGTTGACAAAGGCCTCCTTCCATTCTGGTATTAGTTGAGCTTCGAGTTCCCTTGAGAATTTCACCATTGTATTTGTGAAGGGATAAAGGAGGAAGAAGAGTAGAAGAACTTGTATAAAGTGGCTGAGAGATGAGAATGTGATCGAGGGGTTTTATAAGAGAAGAGCCGTGTGGACAATGTTAATAGAAGTTTACATTGCTTTTTCCATTTAAATGCTGTTTCTCTGTGGGGCTAGAGTAAGCTTTTTATCTATTAATATCCCACGTTTATAAATTTGAAAACGAGACAATTTCTTTTTATAAAAAAATAAAAATTTTAATGTGTTTTTTCACCAAAAATTTTAATGTTCTAAGGATTTAAATAGTTATGTCTGATGTGAAAGGTACAATTTTTACTATTAGAAAAATTCTAACATAGACAGATAAATTTCATTTCTAATATGTCAAATCCTTGTTAGAAATATATTTAGAGATATAATTAGAGAAAAAAATTATTTGTCATTAAATCACTTATCATAAATTGATTAGAAATAAAAATTTAATTTTTTCTAAAATAGAGCTTAATACTGTCTCTAATAAAGACAAAGTTTATGTCTCTATTTCACATAATTTTTTGTCTCTAATTAAGGAGGAAATTAGAATTTTGTCTCTAAATTTAATGATATCTTTGCCTCTATATTCTGTCTCTAATTTAAGTTGATTCTCTTTTTCATATGTGATTGTATCTTTAACTATGCGTATAATAAATAAATAAATTTTAAACTTATACCTTTTTATACACCTCTTTTTGCATGTAAATCATTTTACATCAAGTAAAATCATCATAAAAAAATTAGATTGAAAGTACCCAAGTCATATAAATGTAACATTCATGTTTCACACAAGTAAACCTACAAATACACAAGATATCATAAATAGTTACAATTAAATTTAAACAATTTATCATTTACAATAATAACTATAAAGCCAAACTACATGATCATTCAAATCTTCATCACCATGACTCTCTTTTTGTTCCTCTTGTATGAGTGCAAGTGATAATGATGTTGCATTATTATGTAACATAAGTCTCTCAAACCTTTACTTCACGATTCTGTCAAATTTCATAACCAGCAACGAGTGTCAATGTAAGGTCCAAGTGAACAATTTTAATATTGCAAAAAGAATTTATTAAAAAAATGATATTTAAAAAAAATAATAAACAAAATTAAATAATTATATTCAAATTTGAAAGGAAGAAATTTTAATAAAAATTAATATCTCAAATAAATAAATAAACTAATTATTATTTAATACTTTTATTTATTTTATAAATATATAAAATTAAATAAATTATTATTATAATTTTTATTTTATACAAATTTAAAATTAAATAAATTATTATTGTAATTTTTATTTTTTTAAAATATAATATTAAATAATCAAAAATATAATTTCAGAATATAACATTAATATCATTTTCAAAAAATCAAAATTATATTAAATAATATGATAAGAAAAAAAATATTATTTATTATCTTAAATATGTCAAATAAATTTTAATAAACATTTAAAATTAATATTATTTTTATTTTTATTCATTTTTAAATAATATAAAAAATATAAACATAATTTAAATAATAAAAATTATTTTACTATATATAACTAACAAAATATTTATAAATATTTATTAAAATAATATATTATAAATATTTATTTTAACAAAATATAAATATATAAATATAATTTTAATAATAATATTCATTTTATTATATAAAAACATAAAATAAAATTAAAAAAAAAAAGCCGACTCAAGATTTAGTTCCGTGAGAATGTTCTGATGGCCAAATTTTATCTACAGAATTTGAGTTTATTTAGATAATTAAATAGATTTGAGTTTATTTAGATAATTAAATAGACCCTGGATTTATTTGAGTATTTTCTATTTTATAATTTTACTGTAAAAATCTCTCCTTTTGTTAAGATAGATAGTATTTATTTCTATAATTTTTACTATTTGAAATTTTCGTTGGATGAGAAAATATGATTTTTGAAAAAAGTACTGTGAGTACACTAGTCCGTATTCATCAGGTTTAGATTACAAGATAGCTAACACAGCTGCTTCGTACACGAATCATATCAAATTTTAAAGGGACTAAACTACCGAGAACCATAATGGCTATGCTGGTTTAGTTTTTTCTTTCACCAAACATCTTTTCTGTTGGTTATCTGTGTTACACGTTAGAAAAGTGTTCCAGATCATGTATCCTTACCTGTCAAGTTTTCTAATAAAACTGTGGTATATTTCATGTCTGAACTGACGTAGATCATTTTTTTTATAATTATAATTTAATTTTAAATTAATTAAATGTCAAAATATTAAATTATATTATTTAGTCTATATTATAAATAATTATTGTTATTGAACTTATTTGTAATAACTTTAAAATTATTAGTGAATATGATTTTATGGTTATTATTATTGACTAGAGAGATCCTATTTCTAATCACTCCATAGTAACTGTTGTCCTATTGACAAGTGTATATAAAAAATCTGAAAGGATTATAAAAAGAGTTCTTTCTCTGTTTTTTGTTTCTCCCTCATCAATCAAAGAAGCACTGAATTATGGATTCATTAATTTCAAACATTCTTAGTAATTCTTACTTAATCTTATTAGAGTGTTTGTTTATCACTTCTCATATTGATAATTAGATTCTTATTTTTTCTTCAAGTGGTATCAGAGCTTGTCTAATTTTGATATACCAGCGATATTACAGTTGTTAAAAAATGTATATTTATACATGCGACGAGTTCTGATAGATTAATTTAAGATTTTAAGTTTTCTTTGATTAATCTCGAAATTGATTTGGGACTTTTGTTATTAGTAATATGGTGAATAAATTGATATAAAAATCTTGTGAAGCATATCAGCGTAAAAGGAGAATTTTGATTTTGAAATTATAAACCCTAACTTTTGAATCCAATTTGAATTTGAAAAATCCCAATCCATAAGTTTGTGAAAAACTGTTTCAATTCCTTTTATAGTATAGAAAGTTTCAAATCTTTTGACACCAAAATTGTTAATTTTCATCGAGTATCAAGAGAAAAAATCTCAAACTACCCGCTCTTTTTCATGGAGTTATCTAAGATGTTAGACACTATAATTTGAAACAAAATTACATGAGTTTTGTAAAGCATTGAAAAAAGGGAATATGTAGACATTTGATTGATTTTCATCAAGTATTGAGGGAGAAACCCCAATCTTATGTATGCTTATGTTTTAAGATGATGTATTTGGTGTTGTTGAGTACGGAATTTATTGCTTTTGTGTGTAAGAACTATGTTTTTGACTCTTTTATGTGAGTTTCAAATTAGGTTTGAATTTTGTTATTCAAGTGTTAAATTTAATTTGGTTGTACATCTTGAATTTGTGGTTTGTGCTTGGTCATGGTTAATCTTTATTTTTTTCTTTCCTATTGAGATTTTGATGCTTTCTTATGAGTTTTTCACAAGATAGGATAATGTGGAGAGATAGCTACAAAAGGTCATGCAAGATGAAGTTTTGGAGGCCTAGTCCAAGGAACTCTTTTTTTCTCATGATCTTATGTCAATTTTACTCTTCAATATTCACTTGAGTAATTAAGTAGAATTAAAATGAGTGGCTGTAAATTGAAATTGATTGTCCACTATAGTCTTATAAGATTATTTTGCTATCGTATTATTGTTAATCTAAACCATAAATGTGTTTGTTCCAGCTAATGTATGTGGACTATAGAGGCCATTTTCATGCAAGTTCAACTTCAAATATATACCAAAGCATTCCTTTGATATATATTATATTTTAAGTTTAAATTTAAATAATTTTTTACAATGTTTGATCATTCACCAACTTCTTCTAAATAGAGAAAGGCTTTTGTAGTTTTGTTGTTGTATTGAATAAATTAATATGTTGCATTATATTAATAGCTCTCTTGTCACTTACTATGATAAATATTTTGGGATATGTTTGTAGTGTAGTAGCCAATGGTATTGGATATATAGCATTGACAACAAATAGTAAAAATAAATAAATAAATAAATAAATTTATTTTATTATAGTAACTAATATGAATAATAGTAATAACGAGACCTAATTTCTTTTAAATTTTTTATAGTTTAAAGTTATTGGTGAAATTTTATTTATTTTTTAGACATCAAAAATAATTTTGTGAACCTTTTTTTATTGTAACAAAATGCTTAAAGACATTAGATACTCTTCTAATTTTGGTCTAAAATTTTTTATACATATTTTTGACACTGTTATGCATATTATGTTCAACATACTTTCCAATTTGGTATTATTTGATTAATTAAATAATTTATGTTCTATTATGCGTAGATTATTAATTATTGTGATTATGTCATATTGCTATTATAAAATTTTGTCACATATATTTATGAGATATGTTATTTTAGACCATTTCGTATTGTTATAGATATTTTTCACAATTGTGAGATCGCCTTACAAGA
The DNA here is from genome assembly GCF_003935025.1 of Abrus precatorius. Classification (NCBI taxonomy): domain Eukaryota; kingdom Viridiplantae; phylum Streptophyta; class Magnoliopsida; order Fabales; family Fabaceae; genus Abrus; species Abrus precatorius. Next base: position 13,327,871 of record NW_020874417.1, read on the forward strand.
TAGATTGTAATAAAATATTGTTATATGAAAATTATTGTTATTAATGTGACATTAGAAAATATTTAAATAATGCACCTACCCTATTAGTTTGTCTTTATTGATATAGTTCCTGATGATTAACAATTATATTTTAAAGTTTTCTATATCCTTTTGATATTAGCTTTAAAAATATAATTATTTTTTGTAATGTGGGAGTTAACTCTTGTATTATAATTTGGGACTCTTCGATGGGATTATAATTGCATGAGGTAACCTTGTTGTCATAAGATCTATATTATCTATTAGGTTTGCTCGACAAAATCTCCCATTAATGATAAATTTTGTCTTTGCCAAATAAACTCTTTACCATAGCTGAATGGAAGTAATTATGAGGACTGGATTGATTCTATTAAACTATTCCTTGCCTTTTCTAATGTTGATGTTGCTTTTACTAAGAATGAGCCACATGCTCCCACACCTAAATCTTCAGCAAAGCATGATAAGTGGGCTCATTCTATTAAAATATATCTAGTAACTACGAAGTTTACTATAAATAATGTTCTCGAGATATGTAGTACTAACGGGTAAGTCTAGTTATAAAATCTATCGCACAACGGTCAGTAATAGATTTTCTGGCAAAAATGCTAACAAAGAAAATTAGCAATTTCTTTGTAGGATATTGTGTAGGTTACAAGGGTTTTAGATTTCATTGTTCTACTCATACCACTAGAGTCGTTGAGTCTAATTCTATTTTAAAAATAATTTAGAACATATTATAAGCTCTCTTAGCTTTAATGAAAATGCAATTGATCAATGTATTTATCTGTGAGGAATAGTGGGAGAAATTTATTATTATTGTTCTTTATGTTGATGACATCCTTTTAGTGATGCATCTTTTGTTTTGGGTAATGAGATTCATTGTGATAGATTTTACGGTATCCTTGGGTTGTCTCAACAAGGATATATTGAAAGAATCTGAACCGGTTCAATATACAATTTTGTAAACCCTGTGTTGAACTGAAAAATTTTTCAATCCCCAATGTCCTCAGACTAAAAGTGAAATAGTAGACATGGAGAAAATTTCTTATTCTTCTGTTGTTGGTAGCTTTATATATGCTTAAGTTTGTACACGTCTTGATATTGCTTTTGTTGTTGGCATATTTGGGAGATACTTGAGTAAACTGGTGTGGCACATTGGCTGCAAAGCATGTTTTGAGGTGTCTAAAAGGTATCAAAGCTTATATGCTTACATACAGGAGGTCATATCATCTTGAGGTGATAGATTATTTTGATTATGATTACGGTGATAGTCCAGATGATCATATATCCACATTAGCTTATGTATTTGTGTTAGCTAGAGGAGCCATCTCCTGTAAGAGTGTCAAGCATACTCTTTCAACCACATCAACTATGGAAGCATAGTATATAACTCGTTATGAGACTATATATTAGGCAATATGGTTGAAAAACTTTATTGCTAAATTTGATTTTGTGATGAGTATCTCTAGGCCTCTGATTATATATTGTGATAACTCTGTAGTGATTAGTTTTTGTCTCTACAATAAGGGCTCAAAAGGAGAACAAAGCACTTTGAGACAAAGTTTATTTTTGTGAGAGAGAAAGTTCAAGAGATTGTGATCATGTAGCCCATATAAGTGTAGTAAAGTCCTTTTGATATTTTAGATTAGTGGGAGTTTATTCTTATATTTTGTTATGACCCTATATTTGTAATGTTTTGAGTCATTGATAATGTTTGAGATATTATTCAAACAATAATTATTGTTGTTGTTTTTGCTATATATATTATTTTGCCCAGTTTAATTGTTATAATTATTATTGTATATGTATATATTGTGATGACAAATTGTTGAGACATTTTTGACCCAGTCTCAATCTTATTGTTATAATAAGATTTATTGAATCTTATAAAGCATCTTGGGCGAATGCTTAAGCCATTTTGTTGGAAAAATTGCACTTTGTTTACACCTTAACATGTCATTTTGTTGTATTTTTCCATTTATCCATATTCCACTTTGTTGTTGAGTCAACAGATACATGTGTTTTATAATGTATTGTGTCACTACTCTTTCGAGTATGATTTTTTACATTGTTAAGATGCTTATAGTATGTGTTGACTTATTTTGTCATCTTGTTGTGACCACATATTGTTGATTAATCTGAAGTATATGATGTTTTGATTTCTGTTGTCCAAGTAGAAGACTGTTGGATATTTTATATATGAACTAACATAAATCAATTTTTGTTATGATTCTAATTTAATTCCAAATTAATTAGATGTTAAAATATTGAACTATGTTGTTTAGCCATACTATAAATAATTATTGTTATTGGGCTTATTTGTAATAACTTTAAAGTTATTAGTGGATATAATTTTATGGTTATTATTATTGGGTTGAGCCACACGAAATACAGACAGATTTATAGACGGATTTTTCAAAGTTTACAGAGAGATTTTGTAATTACAGACGAATTTACTGACAAAATTGACTTGTCTGTAATTTCCACGTCAGTAAATCAATATAAATGAATTTTTAAATCTGTCTATAAATTACAAACATATTTTTCTGTCTATAAATTACAAACAGATTTTTTCGTCTGTAACATTACAAACAGATTTTTTGTTTTATAATATTTAAATTTATTTTTTATATTTACTTTTCCACTGAACAAATTTGAGATTCGTTTAGATCACATGACAATGCACTCACATTGGTACAACCTTGAAAATTTTGGGTTAGGAGTGTTGGAGGGTGACAAGAGGAATGAAAACAAGTTCTCAAGTAGGATACACCTAAAAGTGTGTCGTGAGAGTGCTTATCATGTGCTAGATGAATCAACAATGTATATTAGTGATACAAGGCCAACTGCTAGGCAGCTTTGGAAGTAACCAATTGGAATACTTGAAGTGAGAATTTTGAGTGCTCTCCAACCTATGAAGACAAACAATGGTAAAGGGTCAACGAATTATGTGGCCAAGTATGAACAGAAATGGGAGAAAACTAGAACAATAACTGAGAGTTTGTATCCAAAATGGAATGAGCAATACACATGAGAGTCTATTCTATATTAAAAATTAAAAAACTAAACCAATTAAAAGTTAGATCAAGGACACAATGGTGCAATTTGTTTTACAAATAGATACTCCAACCACTCGTAATGGAAAAATAATAGAAGATGGTAGAGAGAAAGGGAGATGAGAGAGACATGGAAAAATGAAAATTGAGGCGGAAAAAGAAGGAAAGATAAAGTATTGATCTATTTCGCATGTTACAGATGACAGATATTTTTGTTTGTAATTAGTTTAATAAAATGCAACATTTAAACACCAACCACCATTTTTTCATAGTTTTTTCTCCTTTATTTACATGAAAATACAATAGATGAATAGTCATCGATAAAATATTATCTAAAAATTCTATTTTTAATATTCTATTTCATTTATTTAATATATATATATATATATATATATATATATATATCTCCCATCAATAGGATTAGTAAATGATAATAACGAACAAGTAGGTATTAAGAAAAGATTTTTTTTTCAATTATATCTAATTATAAAATAATATCTGAAATATTCTAAAAATAAATGATAATTATAGATGAAAATTTTCATTTGTAATTCTCACTCAATATTTCAAACCTTAGTTTTAAATTACAGATAGAAAAATTTGTCTATAATTTACACACGAATTTACAGACAAATTTTTTCAAAAATTAAAAGAAAATTAATTTTTCTAATTTACTATCTGTAAATTTATCTGTATCATAATATACGCCTGTAATCAACGTGTTTCTAGATGTGCAGAGAGGCTCCTGATCCTAACCACTTCAGAGTAGCTATTGCTCTATTGAAACAGTATACGTAAAAAATTTGGAAAGATGATAGGAAAAGTTCTCTATGTCTTTTTTATTTTTCTCTCGTCAATCAAGGAAACACTTAGTCATAGACTCATCAATCTCAACCGTTTAGTAATTCTAATACCTAATCATAGACTCATCAATCTTAATCGTTTTAGTAATTTTAACACCTAATCATATTATACTATTATAATGCTTATTTATCACTTGTCATATTAAGAATTATATTCCTATTTTTGCTTCAGAAACAAGATAACTATTAAAAATAAATAGTTATTATCTTGCTTTCTTTTTTAACAATAAGAATGGCTAATTAGGATTGTTTAAGCAACTCTTGAAACAAGTAAAAGCATTTTTGGTGATTTTTATGCTTTGAATGAATACTCTGAACTTGTCTTTAATAAAATATTAATATTTAATAAAAATAAAATAAAAATATAATTTTCTGTACTCTATAAATAAAATATTATATCATTAAAAAAAAAAGTTGGCTAATGTGACCCAAACGGTCAGCCTTGAAAAAGTCTTCATGATATGCAGAGCTTGCTTACATTGCTTTATACTGACAGTAACATAAGACTTTATAGCCAACAACGCTAGCCACATATAATGGAAGATAATTAGATCCTCTTACATGTTTAATAACTTTCTCTATTGCATCGATCAATAGTTTTTTAAGAGATGTGATTAGTCGATATCATGATCCTTTGGAGAAATAATACTGGAATGTTAATGGGTCATCTATACTTGCTCAATCTTATCAACCAAACTCAAATTAAAATTAATGAGTTCGATCGGTTGCCTAATTTCATCTTAATATTACTAATTCGATCAAGTTCGACATAGATGTCGAGTTTATTTTTTTATTTTGATGGGTATTTTTAAATGTGAATTTTGATAATAATTTATTATTTTTGTATTAATTTATATTTTTTTATAAATATTAATGAATTTTTAAATTTAATTTGATAATTATTTAATTTCATATATTACATTTTTTTAATATTTTAAGTATAGATCCGGTGACTCAACTCTAATTAACGTGTTGGTGATTAAGTTGGATTAATTCGAATTGCATGTTAAAAATTGAGCACAATCAACTCAATCTAACCTATTATGTTTTAATTGAGTTGAGTAATTTTTTTCCACCAAATTTAAATTAACTCAACTCAACTTGTGAACATCTTTAATAAAAAGATAAATAAAATAACTTGATTTGCTCGAGAAAAAATAAAATCAAATAATTCGAACAAAATATATAAAGTTAAAATTATCGGAATTGTAAAGTCTATACCTAGTGAGGGATAGACCCTATAATGCGTAAAAGACGTGAATTAGAGTAGTGTCTGACGTGTTCCATCATCTTTTAAAATTAAAATACATCATTTTTTAAATATGTATGTATACTATTTTGTTCTATTTAATATTGGCATATATATAAAATGAGATTTCAATATTTTTATTTCATTTTAATATATTTAATTACCAAACATCATACACACGTGAGTGAAATACAGTAAATAAAATATTTACAACTTAATTATTGGTGGAGTTATGAGGGGAATGCTAGTGAAAAAAAAAGTTGCATATTAAAAGAGTATAAACGTGGGGAAAAAAAGGGTACAAATAAGTGAGGTTCATTTAAAATTAATGAACTTCTATAATTAACATTTTAAGGTTTTGGTTAAGCCCTAGTTCAAGCATTACAACTATATATATACCATTTATGAATGAATTCTAGTATAAGAATATATTTATTTTGTAACTTTAAAATAATATATTTTAATATTCATTTTACTTTTAATTACTTGATTAATGGGTTTGGAGATCAATGGAAGATGATTCTAATGATATTTGGATTTTTGAACAATTATGGGTACTCAGTTTATTAATTATTAACTTTTTTAGTTATTCTTAATGGTCTTTATTGGCTTAGAATGTGAGTTTTAGGATCTAATCGGTGAATCTGATTCTAAATCTGCAATCTTTCTTGTTTAGAATGCCATCCATTACCTTTTATACGTAAGCGCCACAAGTTAACACATTGAAAGTTTCTCTGTATTCATTGGTTCATTACTTTTCTAATATATTTATAATTATTAACTAAAATTTATTAAAAAATTAAAAGAATATATTAATCTTACTTTTTTCATTTAATATTTTTATCTCATATTTTATAAGTTTTCAACAAATTTTAATTAATAATTAAAAAGTGTGTTAAAAAAATATATCTGAATTTTAGTGCCTTTTTAGAGCCAATTTTCTTTACTTGAGATTCTTTGCCCTTTCAGCTGAACGATACCATTTTAGGATATGCTATAAGTTTAAGTAGACACAATAATAATAATAATAATAAATAAATAAATAAAATACAAAGTCTTACGAAATTTCGGTTAACACTTTTTTAATTAATTATTTGACTAATCACGTACAAACGTTTGTTCGTCCAAAATTTGTACGATCATTTCCTCTCCGTACAATATGGTAAGGCTTATTAATTAATGGTGATAAAATAAAGTCCCTTGTTTTTACATCGTAAAGAAAATTTTTACATATGGAGATCGTGATTTTATCTATATGATGGATTTCTTTAATATCGATTTTAATTTAGAGAGATGATTCTTTTTCAGAATTTATGGAGTGATTTTCTTTATTTTTTATTTAAATATATTTTTAATTTCTCTATTTTTGGGTTAAGATTTTAATTTTAACTTTTAAAGTTTTTTAGCCATCATTTTCTTTTTAAAAATTAAGATAGTTCCTATTGATAACGTAGTTTAGATGTTGTTACAAAAATAAATATTCAACACTTTTTTCAATAGTAAAATTAAAAAAAATGTTAAGTTATAAATTTAATTTCTATATTTAATAAACTTTTTAATTTAGTCTTGATATAAACAAAATGCTACCGTTTAGTCTTTATATGAGTTAAATTTTTTAGTTAATTATGTTAGAAACATGTTTATCGACCATAGATTAAAATTATTAGAACGTATAAAAAAATATTTGTATGAAGACTAAAACATAAATATTAATTATAAGAACTAATTTATAAATAGATAAAAATTAAATGTGTATTTTAAAAAATAATAAAAATAAATTATAGACTTATTTAAAAAATTAAATGAAATACCAAATGAAAAATTTACAAATTTGACTGTAAACTTATATCTTAGAAGTAAACTTATATTTAATGTAGTTTTATATCTTAAAAATAATAAATTTTTTCATTTAAAATAATTTTTTAAATATTTTATAGAAATTATATACAATAAACATTGCAAAGAATTTAACATTAATACTTAATTTATATATTTAAAGGTAAGATAAAAGATAAAAAATAAAAAAATAATAATCCCAACTCTTATGAATAACTTCAAGCAATTAATTTTAACAAAATTTTATTGAAACGAGAAGCATTTATTTACACTTTTATTTTATGTGTTTATCTTTTATCATACATTTAACTAAACAAAAATATCATTATTAATATTTTTATTATAATTTTTATCGTTTATCAATTCTTATAAAATATTTAAAAATAATTTTTTTTCTGCTAAGAGTAGTTTTTTCTTATAAAGAAAATTTACTATCTTTAGAATATGAATGTATTAGATATAAGTTTATTTAAGGATATAATTTTTAATTATTAAAAACTTTTATGATTTTTTCATTGGGTATCTCATGTTTCTTTCTCTAAACAAGTTCATAATTTTCTACTTTTAGTTTGCATACTATTTAATTTTTATAATTAATATTTATTTATAAATTAATTTTCATAATGTTTAAATACCTTTTAACTACCTCTAAATAGGGCTAAATTAAAAAAAATACCTCAATTTTTTTTTATTTTAATGCCTAACTAATTTTTTTTTTTAATTTTATACTTGACGTTAAGCTCCGTCTGTTAAATGATGACGTGACTAACAGTTTGTCATGTCACCGTCGATCTCTCTATTCTACCTCACCCTAAACAACCATCAGATTCCACATCAACATTTTTGAATTTTAACTTAACAGTTGCATTTTCGTTTTGGATTATGTGAGGGAAAGATGGTCAAATCTAAAACTATAATTGAAGAAGAAGCACAGAACGAAGACGCTGAAGAGAAAGGAAGAAAAAGCAGAAAAGGAAAAAGAAGGTTAGAGTTCTTTATCATGTGCTGTCATTATCCATCTGGGGTTCCGTTTTGATTCTTAATCTTAACGAAATGAGTAATGTGGATGGTTCATTGTGCTCATCTTTTGCACGAGGTGTAACTTACAAATGTAAAAAGCCAGCTATAATTTTGACCTCATAGAGCAAGGATAATCTTGGTAGAAGGTTTTGGAGATGCTTTAATTGGAATGTAAATTCAACTAGTTGTATTTGTTCTAAATTTGTGATTGTGTTTACAAATTTGTTTGTATTTAGTTTGCAGGAACCTAATTCTTGCGATTATTTTCGTTGGATTAAAGAGCCTGTAAATGGAGACAATGAGTCTGTTATGTCAAAAGAAATCCATACAATTCAAGAGTTAAAGGCAAATATTGATGATTTAATGGAGGTTGAAAAAGCAACTGAGGAGAAAATAGTAAAAACCAAAGAAGAGATGGTAAGGCTTCAGCAAGAATGTGATAGTCTCCATCAACAACTTGCACTAATGAAGCTTAAAATATCCCACAAAAAGAAAAAGATTGCTATTGAGAGGAATAGGGTGAAGATTTTAGTATGTTTAGTGATTATGATTTAGTTTTTTATTACCATTGTGAGCATTGTAGTGACAATAAATGTTGTTGGTAGGAAAGTTTTAAATGTTGACAATTTGTAATTCAATGGAGTGAAAGTTGTTTTGAATATGATTAAATGAATTCAATGACATAAGATTTATGCTTGTGACTATGTTCATTATGTTATTTATTCTGTTCAGCCTGTTGAATTTAGTTTTTTAATTTTGTTCAGCCTGTTAAATTTGGTTCAATGACATAAGATTTATGATGCACATTTGTAAATGAAAATCATGTAAAATTGATAAATTGATCTAATCAGCAAGTAATTACATACATTAATAAGCCTCACTACTGTGTCAACATCAATTACAAAAGCACTGCCTAGAAAGTTTCACCCTTCTTATAAAAATAAAGTTGATTAGATATAATTACTGTCTTTCCTGCCATAGAAGTAGAAAAACCATTTACTCTTTAGGTGGTCCATTATTTTTGTAAAAATTGATCATGATTTCACAACAATTCACAATCAATGTAATGTTGTAATTACTTATTCATAATCCTAGGTTTCTGTGTCATGTTCCCTTTTATAAGAGTGGTCCAAGGACTCATTTTTTCTCAAAAGTTCAACTCTGATGTAAATGAAAAGTACACGCCCATGTACATGATTATGTATTTTGACTGTGTACATCTCTGATCTCTAACATTTGCACTGCACAACTTTTCTAAAAAGTATATGCCCATGTACACAGCCATGTACTTTGACCGTGTACATCTCTGATCTCTAACATTTGCACTGGATAACTTTTCTAAAAAGTACACGTTCATATACACGGGCGTGTACTTGCCTGTATATATCTTTGGTTCTAATTATGTGCTTCAATTCCAACATCAACATACAGAACAGTGATCCCAAAAGGTGCGCATGCTACACATTATTTAATGTAATCAAAAGGTACATAAAGTGGTCCATAAAAGGGTTCTCATTCACATGAATACTAACTTAAAGTAAGCTATTATACATTGTTTAAAATAAAGTTACATTACTCCCAATACAATATAACATAAAGACTATTCTCCCTCCCAAAATGGTTCCCAAAAAACACAGTCTTCATTCAGGTCTAGTTGGTTAACTTGGTGGAGTTGATAAAGGTGGTGGAGTTGACCCTTCATTCAAATCTGCAGCAATAGCTTGATATATCTCTGCAGCAGTAGATGTTCCGTGTGCTCTTGAACTAGATCTTGTGATTGGTCTCATACGTGGTCTTCAGACAGGTATTGCCTGCACTCCTTTGTTTAAGTTCAGCTGCATATCTCCACAGTAGTCCATACTGTTTGTCAAAGTCACCATCAATCACACTTTTAGCTATCTGTTTAGCCCTGAATGCTCTTAACAGTGTTATCCCAGTGGAATAATTGGATTTAATTTCTCCAACAATATCCTTTAATGCTATGTCAGTAGTCCTAGCCTTGGTCTTGTTAATCAAAACTTTGGTAACCCAAGCTGACTTCGCACTCTTATTGTGAAAGACCTTTCCACATGTGTGTTTGTCAACTAGAGTGTTCAACCTATAAGTCTCTGAATTACTGACCTTACTAACATACATAGAGTATTCAGCACAATGCCTACATCTTGCCCTTGCCCTCCTCTTGTCATTCAAATCGAATCTGATTTCCTTTCCATTCAGCACATTTTACTCTTGAATAGTGTCCTTAAACTCCTTGATGGAACTAAACTCCAAACCCAACTTTCACTTATAATCCTTATTCAATTCATCAACATTAAATTTGAAATATTTTCTTCTATAACCATCTTCCTCAGAGTCACCACTGAGCAACTCTTCACTTGCATAACCATGATCAATGTCGTCAGCTTGTACTTCTTGTGCCTTATAAAAATCATCTGCATTGTGTAAACCTTGACTACTCTGACAAAAAATATTCACTCTTTTTGATTGCCTCATCTTAGCACCCCCTTTTTTTTTTTTTTCTTTTTTTGCCACCTCCAAGTTTCTTAACAGCAGCAGTAGTCCCAACATCATCATCATCATCCTCACCTTTAACAACATCATCCCCACCCCTAACAGCATCACCACCGCAACAGCCACCCTTCTTCTAGATTGACCATCACTCTGAAGCGCACTTGGTAAGTCTCCTTTAGGGGTTTACTTTTCAACAGAAACTTCATTTCTAGAAATCTAGACAACCTCTACACAAACATTGACTTTATCAGACTGATGAACACTCTGAGCAACATTTACCTCCTCGGCCTCAAAATCTTCAGCCACTTTCTTTGCAAATGACTTCTTTCTTTTGCCTTTTACTCGCCCAAATAATGGAATGTCTCTGTCAAATCCATCATCCATGTCACCTGCCCTATCCTCCTCACTTTCATCTAAATGAATTTCGTTTAGAGATTCCTCCTCACTACTAAAAAAATTGTCCACAATAACACCCTCATTGCCTTCTTCACAAACAACATATATTTCAACCTCCATACTGTTACAAATGGCAAAATTAGTCATGTCGAGGGCTACACTATCACAATTGATTTCCTTGAAGTCAGAAGGACCAAATTTTCATCATATCCTCACAGGGTGCTCTCCGTAACCTAAGTCTTCTTTTAAAATTCCAAGTGCTTCAAAGTACGACCACCTGTTCATATCAATATTTTTCACAGCAACAACCTCTTTGCCCCCAACATAGTACATCACAGAGTCCAGTTCAAAATGACTCCCATGATGAATTATAGCATTGAAAGCCATCTACATACAAAAAGAAACAAATATTCGTATTAGGTAAAGTAAAGATTTAGCAAAGAAAACCCTAACCCGCACTAACACTTACCTTCTACAATGTCGTCTCTGGTAACAACCACAGTGCTTGGGAAACAAGGAAAAAACAATAATGGAGATGTTTGTTTCGAAAACGATAAAGAGCATAAGTGAAGATGAAGATGAGAAACAAACTACAATATCATATAAGGGGTTCAAGGATTTTTTGCTTTCTATTTGGAAATATTTCACTATGTGTTCAATATTAAGTAACTGTCCAAATGGTGATTTAAGCCTTCTTCAAAATTCCCCCAAATGTTAACTGCGCGCTTAAATTTTTATTTTTTGATTTTTTTCTTTTTTTAAATTCAAAAATGCTGATGTGGAATCTGATGTGGTAGTTTAAGATGAGGTGGATGAGAGAGATCGACGGTGATGTGATAAACTGTTAGCCACGTCATCATTTAACTGACGGAGATTAACGTCAGGTATAAAATTAAAAAAATAAAATTAGTTAGGCATTAAAATGAAAAAAAAAATTTCTAAGGTAGTTTTTTGAATTTAGCCCTATTTGGAGATAGTTAAAAGGTATTTAAACTTTTTTATAATTAACATTTATATTTTAATTTTCATTTATTGTTTTTATATTTTAGCCATTCTCATGTAACAATGATAATATATTTTAACAATAAGGACTAATTTAAAAATATTAACTCATGTAAAGACTATTTATGTAAGAATCAAATTAAAAAGTGTATCAAATATAAAAATTAAATTTATAATTTAACTATTACAAAAGTATACATGAAGTCATTTAAAATAGATAATTTTGTATTTAAAATAATTAATCTTATACGATAAAATATGAAAACAAAAGTCAATTAAAAAACTAAGCATATGATTTTTAATTATAAATTATAAAATTGTACTTATCTTAAATAATTTTTTTAAAAATAAATAGAAATTATTATCTATTTTTTAATAAATGTCAAACAAGATTGTAAAGCAATTTTAATAGTTTATATATATATATATATATATATATATATAATTTGGAAAATCAATTTATTCTAAACACACTCTAATTGAGTTTTATTGTATATTTACGGACATATACAGTAAAAAATTGAAAATAATGTTTTTATTTAACAATAATATATAAAAAACATGAAAGTCATTTGATATTTACGTTTTAAAATGTTTAACAAATATATTTAATATTTTTATATTATATACTCATAAATATGGAATAACAATATTTAAGATAAAACAAAAGATTGATATAAGATAATGAAGAAATGTGAAGTGTAAAAAATTGATTAGTGAAATGTACTTTGATTTCAACTATATAAATTTTTTTTGAAAAAATAAAGAATAAATATATCCTTTTAGTTGTGAAAAGTGTTGAAATCCTATGTTATAAGATTTTGAAAGAATGAGTTATTTTGTTGACAACCACATGATATAGAACCCAAAAGGTATTAACGATAAATGAATGGTACTTTTCGTTACTGTCCACAATATAAGTCCCAAGTTGTATTGGTCCACTACATCTTTCTGCCATACAATCTTAACTAACAATGTAACCTAAATATAGGGATAGTAATTATATGTATACAAACTTACTAGGTATCCATAAAAAATCTGATTTTATAAGTCCATTTATTTAATGCATTTGAAGTTTTGGGTTGTGTTGATGTTTTTTATACTTGATCACTCGTTTAACTTACTTGCTTTGGTTTGTAAAATATCAGTGAATAATGAGTTAGAATGAGTTTTCTTGTTGAACTTTTACGTAAAATTAAAATATAGTAATATATATATTTATTTAATAATTTTTACACGTTTTTTTGTTTCATTTTTTAAATCATTTTTAGGTGGATCGACCCACTAATCTGAGCTCACTTTGCATGTTATTGTTTTTATCGTTGACAGCTAGCATACTATTCTTAAATAGGTCTAACTAGCATTTTTAACTTGCTTTTTAAAAACATAAATGAATTTTAATTTAGATATAATTATTTATTTACAAATTATGAGATATGTGAAGATATGAATATTTTACTGCTCAATCCATCTCTAACTTGCATATATATTATTTTATCCATGAATTTTTTTTTAAAAAATCTATTACACAAATTATTTCATATAATTAGAGGTGTAAATGAGTTGAGTATAACTTAAAATTTAAAACTGAAGATTGATTTGTAAAAATAAGAAAGACTCAATTTTGACTAATTTATTTAAAGGAGTTATATTTAAAGTTTCATATCTATTTGATTAAAAAATTTTAAAATTAGATTTGATTCTCAAGCTTGTTATAATTTATTATTGTTTACTAATTTTGAATAATTTTTTATTAGTAAAATATTTAATAAATAAATTTATACTAAAAAGAAAAATAAAAAGATAATCAAATTTAATTTAATTTACAAATTTTTCTTATCAAAATGATATATTTTAAATAAAATTATGATCACTTATTTTAAATATAACTCTCACGTATATTTAATTAATCAAATAATAAAATTTAATTAAAATTTAAACCAGTTAAACTCAAATAGTTTACAAGAATCTCAACTCATTTATACATAAAACTAATTCTGAAATTTTGAATAATATTTAAAAAGTCATTATATATAACAAATATTACGTCGATCACTACAAAATAGAAAATTTATTTGTATTATGTTGGACTTATATTTATTATATTGGAGTAATATTTAATTCAGTATTTAATTTACTATGTTGAACTTATATTTAATTCAATTTTTGCTTGCTTTTGCGATTAAGATATGAAATTTTAAATTTTGTTTAAGTAAAGCACATGTCATGAATTTTAAGATATTAGTTAAGAAGAATAAGAAAGAGTTCTTCATTTGATAGATTATAGAGTCCAAATCCTCACTGATCTTTTTTTTTCTTTTTTTGTAAATGTTAAATATGTTCAAATAAGGTACCGTCCTTTCTTCACAAAATCAAAATACGTGTCACGAGTTTAAGATAGGAACAAGTATTTTATTTTTAGTTTTTGTTTTTAACAACTATTTTATTTTAAAATACGAGTACATGCATAAATATTATAATTTAATCTAATCATTTATGTCGAAGGAGTCTTTTATTTATATTTTCTTTGGTCTGATTTAACTACACTTCTCATCTCGTAGTTAGAACTATGTGTGGTGTTATTTTTTAAAATTAAGCTTAACTTCTCTATATTTTTAAAATTAAGAAACTGAGTATGTTGTTTATTTTGTTCTGCCAAAATTCTTACAAATTTTATATTCAAAATATTCATAAATTGAATCAATTAATTATTTTCTGTTCAAAACTTAATCAAAACATCAAATTTCACTTAATAAATAATATTTTATATATAATTTGATGTAATATTTAAATTCATATTATTCAGTTTAAAATATATATACTATAATAGCAATATATATATATATATATATATATATATATATGTATGTATGTATACTATAAAATATGCTTTTGTTTTAATTATACATTTTATGAATTCTATAATTTAGATATATATAATGTTAAGATTGATTAAATTTTTTTTGTAGATTGGGTTAATCTGATCCTGTGCTAATATGATCATATCTTGATCAGGTCGAGTTCAAGTTTTGAAAAATGAGCTATCAAAATTTTGATTTATTTTCCGTCTGAGCCTATCTCATGTTCATCCCTACTAAATTTATTATAAACCTTAATTTTAAAATAGTAGTGAGACTTGATACACAATATATATGTATATATAGTAAATAAAAGCTGTTTTTTACACCGCGGTCTCTAAATAGTTTGGAAATTAACATTTTTTTTTTCAAGGCAGAGAGATCAACGAGTTAATATAGCCTTTATTAATTAAATCTTTTCATACACACATTTAATTAAGAATTAAATGTAATTACTGTACTTAAAGGGCTTACCTATCTACTAACCCTGCCAAACCTTTAATTAAAGTCTTTGAAAATTTAGTGTACTATGGTAAATTTTTTGTTCTTTCCTTTATTTATTAGTAATATATATAAATAAATAAAATGTGATGTAAATTCTTTAAAGTTTGAAAATGAGCAACACTTAATGCAATTTGAATTTTACAACTCCCACTTAAATAAACAATTATTTATAAATAAAATAAATATTTAATGACTATGATACTTTGCAGTTGAGAAGAAAATACAATATATATATATATATATATATATATATATTATTAGTTTACAAATACATTATTATGCAATTATTTCTCTACTTACCTGTGATTCTTTTAAGTGATGTGTTTAAATTTAACGCTCAAATATATATAGGAACATTACTATTTGGTGAAAATAAAATAGTAAAAATTTTAACGAAAGAATAGTAACCTATCATGTAAGGATAGTTGAATTTAGCGAACGGAGAAAGAATTATTTTGACGAATTATAAAGTGCCATGTTTCTATTCGTAACTTTTAGTCTTCAAATCTACACTTCTAATTTTTTTGTATTATACCCGTCATTATAATTAGTATTAAATTTTTTATATATATGTTATTATAATATAATGAATTTTAAAGAAAAGTTTACGTATTAATGAAGTATGCAGAATCTTAGAATATTCTTAAATGTTTAAGTGTCTGATAGACCAAATTGACGTGTATAATAGCCAAAGTGTCTTCTGGAAGCAAAGGAGTGTGTTTCTTCAAGCAATTTAGAGTTTTAGGACCGTTCAAGGCTTCACTAATATGCTATCAAGGAACTCAAATACTAAGTTAAATATTACAATATATATATATATATATATATATATATATATATATTAAATAAAAATATTTAAAATTAAAGAGATAAATTGATATATTAACATAAATTTAATATATTCATAATATATTTTTTATAATAATATATAATTTTTAAAATAAAAAAATTTAAAAATATGCCTCCCTTCTAAAAATCTCTCCCCAATGTACCCTAATTAGAAGAATTTTCATTGAAGAATGTGTCATTATCTTAAAAAAGATGTGATGAGTAATACCAATATTAGCACGTCAAAGTCACAATGAAAATTTCAGTCTAAAAAGGCTACATAGTAGAGGATAAGATTGCCAAATCAAGATTTAAAATAGCTTGTCTACTTGGAGATTAGAAGCAACGTATAAGTACATTAAATGTTAGGTTCAACAATCACTTCATTGTTTTTTTCTTTTTGAAGAAGAAGAACAACTCCATCTCCAACGGCTTTAAGAACGTTAGTGTTATAAATACCTTATAATGAAGAATTTATAAAGCTTTGTCTATCTGGTATCACAATGCTCATTAACTCAATTCTCGTTCTTTCATTCTTTGTACACTTTTTAAGCATTCCAACATTTATCGTTATGATTGAGCTTACCTGGTAAATATTTAAAATAATATTATATTTTTAGAATTTAAGAAAGAAAGCTTAAAAAGATTTATATAAAAATATTTGAACTGTTGAACTTAGAAAAACTTATAAAAAATACTTAAATAAAAATTCTAGGTACAAGTCAATGATTGGATACAACCCTAGATTTGTGGAAGGTGAACTAGTGTACATATGTGTTCTTCTTTCTTGCCTTTATTCTTTGGACTAACATAACATAGTTTAGTCAGAATTTGTTTCCAGAATTTGCATTTGAAAATGAATATCTTTTGAAAAATTCTTTCAAATGTAGTTTTATGAAGCTTTAATATTAACCTATCATTTAATTTCTTTAGATAGTTATTTTATGCTTTTGTTTATAATCATTTTTTAATCTTGATAAAGATTTTTTAAAAGATCTTTAAAAAGGAAAAAAAATTAACAATATGCTTATATTTTTTAATTTAATTTATTCGTCAAAGTTGAAGAAAAAAAACTAATCTTTAAAGAGATTCAACAAACTTTTTTTAGAAGGACAAAATGAAAATGTTTACAAAATTTATTTAGTTTTTAAAGCATTTTCACAAAAGGCAGCTATGTATTAATCGATATTAAAGGTAAAGCTATTTCAAAAGAAAATTAGTTGGTAAAGCTATTTTAAAAAAAATTAAAATAATTTCTCCTTTGAAATGTTATGAGTAAAGGGCGTGTTACTTGAGGTTATTGGAACTGAGAGTGATGCAAGAGATTCAAGAGATTGATTTACTGGAAAAATGGTTTACTTTTATGCCTAATTTCTATTTTGAAAGCTGTGTATTTGTAAGTTAACATCCATGATAGTTGGTTGTGGTTTCTTGACGGTTTAGAATAATATTTAGTAAAATTAGCTTATAAAGTTTTTATGGATAAACATATTTTTTGAGGGGATTTTTGAATTAAATCCTTATAAAATTTATTTATTCCTTTTAAAGTTAATGTCTTTTCTTAGAGACTAGTGTAAAACAGAGTAACAGTAAAGTCAAATTTGTTTGGAAAAAGAGTACTTCTTTTGAATTAGCTCTACTATGACATGTGTGAAGAGGAATAAGAGAATAAAAACCATCTATTTGTTCTATGCAACTCTTTGCACAACCTTTGAGTGTAAATTCTAAAGTGGATTGATTTTTCTTGTGCTTTACATTGTAACATATTCGTGGTTTATTTTTAGGGAACAAAAAAAAAAATGATGTTTGAATGATGATTTAGTTTTGTATAGTATATTCCATTTGGATGAGAAGGAAGCATGTGATATTTAAATCTCCCTCACAAGTTGATGAGGACTTATTTCATTATATTGTATTCTATATATGGTGGTTGTTGAAAGTTAAGCATAAAGATTTTAGTTACCCTTTATACTATTGGAAAATAAATCCCCTTACTTGTATATAATTGTAGCTTTCGGTGAATCTATTTTTTTTTGTTTTTTGCTGCATGAGGTATAACTTTGTTTGTAAATTAAGGTGCTATATTTGGATTGGTAAAACTTCTTTTGAGTTGATGTAGTTGATATCATAATTGAAAGTTGGAGACTCTTGCGGTATTAGAAGTTTAAGTGTGCATGTGGTGTACACTAGAATACACAATTATATTTGGTTTGCTCAGTTGATCCTATGAATAAGTTAAGGTCAGCTACTATCCATTGATTTGTTGGTTTCTATTGCCTTCCAAACTACTTATGTTACATTCTATTAAAGGTTGTGATTGGGATGTATAGGAAACTAATAATGATCTTATTCTAATTTTCATTAGCCTTTATGTTATAATTTTTGTTAGAGATTAATCTTTTGTGAGAAGTGTGCACCATGTACTGAACCAAAAACTTAGGTATCCTTTATACATAAGTTCTCTTTCTTCTTTAATAAAACTTTCTTTGCTTATAAAAGAAAAGAAAAAGAAAATTAGACATACAACAAGAAAATGCTTGATTACCCACCGAATTTAGAAATCGAAATAAATCCTTTATACATCTGTTTGTATTAGAAGTGATGTGATTGATTATGTATTGTATGAAATGTCATACTAATAATTTGTGCAAGGAATTAGATTATAATTTCTAGAGAACTGACTGTTTATTCTTTACAGCTATTGACTTTTACTTTAATTACTTTTAACAGATATAAATTAAAGAGATCAATAAGGAGGCAACAGACAAAGACCTTTAGAAGAGTTTTGACATTACACAAACAAAGTATAAGGTTCAAGTATTAAGCTACAACATTGTTTGTTAGTGGAGAGCAATGCACAATAGGATGTGATATCGGTTGACTTAATGCAGGATGCTGATTATATGTTGAGTAATTTATGATTATGCATGTCTTTGATGCATTAAATCATTGTTTATTAGTGGAGAGTAATGCTCAATAGGGTGTGATCTTGCTTGACTTAATGCAGGATGTTGGTTTATGCTGAGTAATTTATGATTATGCATGTCTTTGTGTAATGAAAACTGTTGAATGTTAGTACACAGCAATGCTTAATAGGGTGTGATTGTAAACTCTATTTTTCATTTGTTATAGTTAGCAGTAATGGAAATTCTTGAGAATCAAAGATGGATGGAGACTAGATTGTATCATAATAGACATTTGAAACACGAGTTTGTCGAAGGAGTTAATGAATTTATTGAATTTGCAACTACTCAACAAAGCTTCCAAAAGTATCAACAATTAAGGTGTCCTTGTAAGAAATGTCAATGTAGAAGGTTCCATTATGTGGATGATGTCATGGTACATCTATATGAACAGGGATTCATGAAAAATTATTACTACTAGACAAATCATGGTGAGAGGATGTCGCCAACCCACCTACTTTGGTGGAAAAATCATATTATGGTATGAATGACCGAAGGAAAGAATTCAACCCATATGAGCAAATGATCTTCGATCATGTTGGTCTCCAAGTTGGTCAAGTTATAGAATAACAACCTATAGTAGGAGAACAAAACTTTGAAGAAGAGCTAAATCTAGATGCTAAAAAATTCTATGACATGTTGGCAAGTGCACAAGCTCTCTTATGGGATGGATGTGATACTCACTCAGAATTATCAGCTTCTTTAGTTACTCTAAGTTTAAAATCTGACTACAATATGTTAGAAGGATGTTTTAATCGTATGATTCAATTTATGGGTGAAGCCATGCTAAATGGAAATCGAATGACTTTAAATCTTTATCGTGTTAAGAAATTAGTAACGAACTTGGGATAGAGTTGTATAAAGATTGATTGTTGTTAAGATGGATGCATGTTGTTTTGTAATGCTGATGAAGATGATAGTGTTACAACTTGCAAATATTGCCACAAGAATCGATATAAAATAACTTGTATAAGGGGTATTAAAAAAAGTCCCTATTAAAAGAATGTGGTACTTTCCAATAACTCCAAGACTTCAAAGATTGAACTCATTAATGGCTACTACATCACACATGAGATGGCACCATGAGAATCACAGAGATCTTGGTGTATTGTGTCATCCAACAAATGGAGAAGCTTGGAAACATTTTAATATCATGTATCCTAAATT
The DNA here is from genome assembly GCF_003935025.1 of Abrus precatorius. Taxonomy (NCBI): domain Eukaryota; kingdom Viridiplantae; phylum Streptophyta; class Magnoliopsida; order Fabales; family Fabaceae; genus Abrus; species Abrus precatorius. The sequence continues at coordinate 13,348,142 of NW_020874417.1, forward strand.
TGCTGAAGATCCTCGAAATGTTATTTTGGGATTATATGCAGATGGGTTTAATCCTTTTGGACAATATGGTAAAACTTGCTCATGTTGGCTAATCATTTTAACTCCATATAATCTTCCACCTGGGATGGGCATGAAAAGAGAGTTTATGTTTCTTACAATCCTCATTCCTGGTCTAACAAATCCCAAAAGTAAGATTGATGTGTACATGCAACCTCTCGTAGAAGAATTGACAAGTTTGTAGAATAATGACATCCTAACCTATGATATATCATTAAGACAAAATTTTAACGTGAAAGCAGCTTTAATGTGGACAATTAATGACTTTCTAGCTTATATTATATTGTTAAGTTGGTCAACCGCAGGTAGACTTGCTTGCCCAATATGTATGGAACATACAAAGGCAAGTCATTTAAATTATTGCTATAAGAACATATTTTTTTTATTGTCACCGTCAATTTCTTCCAAATAATCATCCATATAGAAGGAATAAAAATGCTTTCAAGAGGTGTTGTGTTGAGAAGTCTTCTTCCCCTTCTTGTTTGTGTGGAGAAGATATTTGGGAGAGAATTTCACACTTTTCATTCATATGGGAGTCTCAAGGGAGGAAGTTACTTAAATTTGGTAAACATTATAATTGGACTAAAAAATATATATTTTGGAAGTCGCTTTATTGGAAAACATATCTTCTTCATCATAACATTGATGTCATGCATACTAAGAGAAATGTGTTTATGAACATGTTTGACATTGTTATGAATATTAAGGGTAAGACAAAAGATACAATCAATAGACGATTAGATTTAGCAAAATTATGCAAAAGGAAGGATCGTGAATTAAAAGATGTTGGAGGTTGCAAATTTATTAAACCAAAAGCTAAATATGTTTTAACCAAGTCAGAAAGAATAAGTGTATGTTAGTGGATTAAACAACTTAATTTTCCAAATGGTTATGCATTATATTAAAGAAGAAAAGTTGCATGGAATGAGAAGTCATGATTGTCATGTATTCATGCAGAGATTACTTCTCATTGCATTTGATAGTTTACCAAACACTACTTGGAAACCACTTGTTAAGCTTAGCCACATTTTTAGAGAATTAATTTGCACTACATTACACATAGACAAGTTGATAGATATAGAACGTGCTATCCCAGTGTTATTGTGTAAGTTGGCATAAATATTTCTGCCAACTTTTTTGATTCAATGGAACATCTTCCAATTTACTTGCCCTGTGAAGCACCAGTTGATGGTCTAGTTCAATATTGTTGTTTATCTTTATTACTACATGTTTTGGTGAATTACAATGTATTCACTTAGGTTCTTGCGATCTTTGAAAGAAAAAGTGAAGAACAAGGCCAAGATAGAGGGCTCCATTTGTTAAGCCTATTTAGTAGAAGAAACATCTAGTTTTGCTCCATTTTACTATCCATCAAACATAAATTCAAGAAGGACTATAATTTCACGTAATTTTGAAAGCGAAGGTTGTTTATCTAGTCCTCCAATCTCTATTTTTAATTATCCAGGACACAGTTGTGGCAAATCCTATCAATATTACTTAGAAGAACATGAGTTGAAAGTTATTCATCTATACGTTCTACAAAATTATGAAGAAGTACAAGCATATTTAGAGTAACTTGATCAATGTCTTACTACATTCAATTAGATGACCTTCACTAAATATTTTTTGTTTTTACTCCTAACACATTTTGGTTTAATATTTGTAGTATTTATGTTAAACTCATATGAGAGCTTCAACATGATATTTCATACTCTCAAATTGATCAAGAAATTGCCTCTCATTTTCCTAGTTGGTTTAAAGGATATGTATGTTTTTTTTTAATATAATATTCAAGTAATGTTATACTAAATTTTTTATTATGTTTAATTTTATATTTGATAAATAGGTTCAAAATCCACAAAATCAAATTGAAGAACCATTATTGATTTCGTTGGCATGGGGACCATTAAGAAGGGTTGAGTCTTGGCCTATTTACATCATAAATGGGTATAAATTTCACACAAAGGCATAGAATGAAGGCATAAAAACTTCTAATTATGGTATCTGCGTATGATATTGACTGATATTATTGAATTGGAGTATACTGACATACCCAATAAAAAGTTAGTACTTTTGAAGTGTGAGTGGTTAGATAATACTCCTAATCAAGGGACAAAAGTAAATAAACAATATAGAATTGTTCAACTTAATCAATCATGAAGATATAAGGTGTATGACCCATTCATCTTTGCACAACAAGCAGAACAAGTTTGTTACACAACATATCTAGAAGCACATCGTGATTGGGTATTTATCATTAAGACTAAGGCATGCAGTGCAATGAATAATAACTTGTTTGATAAAGTTGATATTGAAACTTCATATCAAGATGTGCATGTTGTTGATGACCTTCATGTAATGTTGCAAATTGATTTTGATCTTTATGATGATAGCCTTGCTGATATTAGTGGTTAAGGGGACGAAGTTGATGTTGCGTCATTATTTAATCAACAATATTTAGATGATCAAAATGAGGATACATCCTGCTCAACTGCACGTGATAGTGAAACTCATAGTGAAAGTGACATTAATATTGACTTAAGTGATTCATTGTCACCTTAGGTAGTTATTTTTTATATTATATGTTGTGCATACCCAATTTTATCCGGGTCCCTGTCAAAAATAAATTTCAAAACAAAAAATTAAATATAATAATTTATTTTTTAATAGGTTAAGAAAATAGATAAAAAAAACTAATTTAAAATTTAAATTTAAATTTTTAATTTTTAAATGTAAAATCAGATTTAGAAATGGTCAAAGTAGTTAGTAGATTTTTAGGAAAATGGATAAAAAAGAAAAAAAAAACTGATTACTGGTCATCAAAAAATAAGGGAGCCTTTATTAGGATATAGGGTTTTAGACAATGCCTATAAATAGGAAGGTTAGGTCTTCAGAGAGGAGGACTTTGCAGGTGGACACCTATTATTTTCTTTACGGAAATACTTTGAGAGCACAGAGAGAAAAACAGAGAGAATTCAAGAGAGAAAGCTCAAGAAACGAAGAGAAAGAATAGATTCAAGAAAGAGAGAGCTCGAGAAATAGAGAGAAAGAGGAAAGAGCTAAAAAGAAATAACTGAGAGTTAAAGCATAGTCCTAGAGATCAATTGGAAAGAACATATCTAGAAGGTTGAAAGAAAAGTCGACTCAAAAACTCTGAGTCATCACAAATGAGTCAACAAAAATATAATTTACTTCTCTTTATCATTCGGTAAGAACTACTATTTCCTTTTTCTTTTGTTGTTCCTTTTTTCTTTTACTCATCATATCTTTATGTGTTTTTTCTTTCGTCTGTATTAAAAACTTTTCCTTTTACAAATCCTAGTTTATCTAACCTAAAAACTTTTCCTTTTCTTATAAATTTACAAAATTTTTAATTTTCCTTTTTCTAAATTTTTTCTTTCTGCTAATCCTAATTTTTATTTTAACATGAAATATTTGTTTGTTTTGTGAAAAAAAAATATTTTTTTTCTACCCCAAAAATCATTCCTTTTGCAAAATCCTAAAAAATATAATTTTTCTCCAACAACTCTTTCTTAATGAGAAACCCTCTTGTTTTTTTTGTTCATAAACCTAAAAACCCTAATGTTCTTTTAACCCTAAAAACCCTCAGTCAAACCCTAAAACATAAAATTCAAATCCATGAAATTTTTTTTTTCTAACTCAGAGAATTACCTTTTTTGCAAACCCTAAAAACAAACTATTTTTTTCTAACTCTAAATTATTCTTTTTTGCAAACCTTAAAAATAATATTTTTTTTTCTAACCTAAAATCATTCAATTTTTTTGCAAGGTCTAAAACAAACTATTTTTTTTAACCCTAACAATTTTGCAAATTATAAAAATTTAATTTTTCAAAGTCTTAAAAATTCTTTCTTTTCATAAATTCTAAAACCCTAATTTCTTTGCATATCCTAACCTAAAAAAAAACTTATTTCCTAAATTGAATAAGAGTTATTTACTCATCATTTTTGTTTGCTCTTGTATTTGTTTATTTGTTCTGTATGTCTCTTGTATGTTTCTTTTTTTTGCGTGCAAAAATCTCATATTAAAAGGTATATCAATTTTTTATTATTAAAAAAAATGAGTCTTTTGAATCCACGCAATGGCCAAGTAATTTTGATAGAGTGGAGGATCCACTTTCAACGTTGCTTGGATGGTAAAGGTTTATTGAGTAGCTGTGTGCTAAATTGAACCCTGTGCAGGAGTGGATTTACTTAAAAATGATAATAATAAAGAAAAATCAAGTTTTTCACAAAAAAAAGAATGAAAATCTTTGAAACTTATTCAAACATAAGTTTTGGAAAAGAACTACGTGGCGGCTTTGATTCCTATGTTACACACGGATGATACGTAGGAGCGGGAACTTGACCTGTCAAGTCCAAATTTTTTTAAATTTTTTCAGGTTCAAAATATTTTTAAAATTATTTTAAATTAAGATTAATTTCTAGCACATTTTCATTATAAAAATTAAAAAAAAAATTTTATTTTAAAAATTAGAAATAAAAAAACAAAAAATAAGGTGTTAAGATAAGTTTTTTTTACTATATATTTCTTTAATACAAAAAATAAAAAAAAAGAAAAATATTTTTACAAATAACTCACCCCTTTAATTCAAATAATTTTTATTGTGTTTCCTTATTTTAAAAAAATAAAATTAAAATCTCTAAAAAAATTGTAAAAATTAGAAATAAATCTAAATATAATAATAATAACAAATTTGAAAATAGTAAAAAATATTAATTGGTTTCTTTTAGAGTGAAATAAATGTTTTTAAAATAAAATTTTGCACAATTAATTAGAAGATAACCGTTTTAATCAACAGACGTCGTAAGGTGCTAATACCTTTCTTACACGTAAATGACTCCCGAGCCCAAATTTGGTTTCAAAGATTTTTTATCAAAAGTTTTTCCAAGGTTTTCTTTAATAAACTTTGGTGGCGACTCCTTGTTATCGCCGTCCCGTCGTAATCCCGGTTACGACAGATGGTGACTCCACTGGGGATATTTTTAAGAGTCAAACCTAATCTAATTAAATGTGTAAAAGTTTTAATATTTTTTTTTATTTCACTCATCATTTTGTTTGTGTATTTCTTTTATTTTATTTATTGTTAAGTTTATTTTTGTAAATATCTTGTTACTATTATTTCTCTTGCTATATTGTGAATCGTAGGGTAAATGACTTTTGTACATTTTTCGGTATTTGTTAGTTTGTGTTAGATTGGTAGTTAATAGGATAAAAACTTGTATGCTCTATGCACACACATCACTAATACTTATCTCACACATATTTGAGCTTTATACCCAAGCCTATGCTAGCCTAGGAGTAGAAGGTGCCTTAACAACTATTATTGAGGGGCTTTATGCTCACTTGGTAGTTGTTGAGTTACCACTTAGGTTGTTACTAGCATATTAACTTACTCATATTGAGAGGACACGTCCCTACTTATGACTAAGTCATGAGCTAGGTCCTTATTATTTAATAGGGGCAATCTGGGAGCCATACAAGACCAGAGGAATCTAGATCTATCTATGAAATCATGCACCAACAAAAGGACATATTGAACTCCAAAAATTAGAGTTTTTACCATAGAAATGTAGAAAAATTAAAATAAATAAAAATAAAATATATTTTCTTTACAAAATTTATCCTGTTCCTTCATTTGTTTAAATTCACATTCATAATTATTCATCCTACACGTTTTGTACAAAAAAAAAATGATTCATGCATTTGCATATACAAAAAAATTGATTTATACAAAAATAAAATATTCATGAATTCGTATATATAAAAAAAAAATATTTATCCATTAGCATATACAAAAAGAATTAATTCATACAAAAATAAAATATTCATGAATTCGTATATACAAAAAAAAAAGTATTTGTTCATTCACATATAAAAATGATTCATGCATTCGTATATAAAAAAAATAATTAATGCATTCACATATAAAAAAATGATTCATGCATTTACATATACAAAAAAAAAATGATTCATGAATTCGCATAAAAATATGATCCAGACATTCGTCATTATTTAAGTAGGTGAGCTCAAAGAAATTTGTATAAAAATATTTGAAAAATAATGAATTTGTAACATAAAGTGCTTTAAAGAGAACATTTTTAATGCTCTCTTGTGAACTAAATATAACTTTGGATTTTTAGAATTAATTGGTATATTTGATAATTTACTTCTCTCCTTACCCTCTTTACTTTAGCTAACCTTTCTTACAGGTATGACAAATTGAAAATTTTTATTCTATGAAAATTTGTTTGAAAACAATTCACACTCGGTAAACCGTTCAAAAAATGTTTAACCATCTTTTATATGTATTTGTGTTTTCTCTGTTTTATTTTTATTTTTTTCAATTATCTTTTTTTATCAAAATTCACTAATGAAAATATAAATTTCACTCAAAATAATATATCTTATAATTTTCCATTTCCAAATCCTTACCTTGCGTGTTATTTAGTGTTTCAAATTCTATCATGTTTTCACTATAAGTTTTGCCTATAAGCTCTTAAAATTAATTCATAACCCAAATCTATCGCAAATCCCAAATAATTTTTTCTCAAACATCTGATACAATTATTCAATTATTCCATGCATTGCCAAAATAAAAAATATTTTCTAAACTGTTCATTTGTAATAATCTATTATTAACTTTTATATTCTTAAAATGGTGGATACATAGAGACACTAAGATTCAAAGTTTTTTGAGAAAAAAGAAAAAACATTACCTATTTCAAGTAGTTTTCATTAACCATAAAAAGGTGATATTTATTAATTTTTTAATTAAAGTCATTCATTGAAGAAGTAATACACATTCTGCACTTAAAACTCATTGCATTATGTAATAAGTATAAATTTATCTTTCTTACACTGCATATATTCTTTATTAAAAGTAATCGTGTTTACGACAGTAGAAGATACTAAAATTCAAACTCAAGATTAATTGACTTAATTTAAATTTGAGAGTGAAATTAAATAATTTTGTTTCAATTGATCTTGGTAGTAATACATTAGTATGTTCCTGTAGTATTGCCACGTAGCAGGCGAAATACGAGAGTGAGCTTGGAACATCCAATGAGTGAGAAATGTGATAGAATTATAGGATAACACTGAAAATAGGTATAGATTTCTGTACAAGAGGATCCATACCCAAACATTAATAAAGTAATTTAAAATAAAAATTACTAAAATGAAAATCTTAAACTTTAGTATGAAATTTTAAAATAAATCATTCATTCTATTTTTACAAATTTCATTTTTTATTTTGTTTTCATCATACTTAAAAAAGGAATAATATATATAAAATATTACTTTGTATTTAATTATTTAAATATTTATTTCATATTATATTCAATCTGGATAATTGTTTTAAATTATTTTATTCTTGGTAAACGAAAATGTACTGCAATAAAGTAGACAACAATTGATCCATGCCCCTCTAACACCTCATAGCATTTTTAGGACTATCGAGGTTTTATCATTTATATAAAATAATTTTCTCGTAAAATGTTTCTTCTGTTCTAATTAGTTTTAAATATAAAAATAATTTTTTAGTATATTGATATTTAAGCTAAATTCATGAACTCAATTTGGTTATTGTTTTCTATTTTTAAAAATACTCTAAGCCATGAATTATAAATTGTTATGATTCAAAAATCTAATAAATTGATTTAAAAAAAAATTGTTCTAAGAAACAAATGATCCCTTTTTCACTTTTTTTATAAATGCATTTCTAGACATAGTAAATTATGTGGTACCCATAAAAAAATTTTAGTATACTGTATATGAAAATTTTAACTAGTAATATTTAGAAACAATGTTTAAATAATAAATTATTATATTTATTATATTTGAATAACTTAAAGAGTATTTAAGTCAAAACTAAATAAATTAAAATTTAAAAATAAAATAATAATATTATATTAATATATTTTTATACTCTTAATTTTATTATTATTAATATTTAATTATTAAATTAATATATTATTTATAACTTTATTTTTATAATAAATATAAATTACTTAAATATGAATTTATTTTATTCAAAACTAAAACTTTATAAAAAATAATATAAAAATATAATAAGAAATTTAATATATATATATATATATATAAAGACTATGCAGCAAATAATATAAATAATATAATTTTAAATAAATTATATATAATAATAGTTTTTTAACTTGTTATGTGTCTCTTTTTTATTGGTATAAATTATTTGATATGATACTCAAAAAAAATTTTGAGTAGCACATCACACACATCTTACTTTATGGTAACTTCGTCTCTTTATTTTTCTTATTATTCTACTCTTTTTTATTATCTCTTTAATTAGGCAATGAAGACTATTTACGTGTTGTACTTCTCACTCTATTTTAAAATTTAAAATTTACTTTCTTCATGTATTTTGCTTTTTAAGAGTGATTCTATTTTAACCATTCTTTTATGTCAACTTCTAAGAGCAGTTACTTTGTAATTTAAGAGCGGTTCTCAAATAACTGTCTTCTAAAGTGTATTTCTAAGAGTGGTTTTTCCTTAACCACTATCTAAGTATAGGAAAATTTTTAAATTTTTTATTAAAACTGACAATGTTTCAAAATTTAGTATACCTAATAACAATATTTCTGCTTATAAACAATGCAAACAGAATAAACATGTATAATATGAAAGCATTCCACAATATGAAAGTACAAATCCAATCAGCATATAAACGAATATCCCAAACTAAAAGAACAATACAACAAAAATGCATCTGCATGTACTGTAAACAATTACACATAAACACTAGGACAAAAACAATCTATATACTTGTTGCCTTAGGCAAATTACAAAAATCACAAATGATGTGAAAAAAAAATGCACTAAAAATCTATTGTTCTTAATGTGTCCTTTAAATATCTATGGTACATATATGCACACTACTCCTTTTGCACTTGATGAATTCTCTCATCAAGAAATGTTAGGATATAGAAATCTGAAAAATTTTGTAGACAAAACAACAAAACACAAAGGTTAGTTAAGTTAAATTTAAACTAAATAGCAAAGACTTAATATTAAGAAATAGAAATGATCCTCTTACATTATATGAAATTGTAGTTTGGCCATGGTGCAAAGCATCTCTAATGAATAGACACACATAAAATGTAAAGTCATTGTTATTTGATTGTTTTGGACATTATGTGGAGGAAAAAAACATAAAAATCAGAATTAACATAGATTTATATACATTGTTATAAGTTTAAAGTAAAAAGAGTTTTTGTATCATATATATATCTGTACAGTAACTCATCTTGTTTGATTCATCTTTGTCCTAAAGGGCTGCACTTGCCTCTCTACTTGATATGTGACAAAAACGCTAATAATAGTGGATGAATCAAGTAAATTACATTTCAACAACCATTTATGCAAGATAGACTATTGAAATGCATGCATACTTACTTATTGAACAGGTTCTGCATATGTATTCTATTCTTTAGTGGTTTGATAAAGAATCTATATAATACATTGTTTCATCATAGGTGTTTATGGTAATTAAGAGCTAATGTTCCCTATCAATATCAAAATTATATGTTTGAGATTACAAACTTAATAAAACAAATATGGATGCTCATAATAATGACTTACCCAACACTGTAAGGTGCAAAAACCAAGTGATCTTCATCCATATGACGCTTCCATGTTTCAGCTATATGTTGATATGGGTTCGGATTGAGCTTTTCATCCATTTCATACAGAGATATAAATGAAAATTTACTTGCCTTATTTGTCTCATGCAAGTAAGCCTCACACAAATATCTTGTAGTGCAAAAGAAGAATTGAAATGCATTAAATAAGGAATTGAACATAAAATATATCCACTTCCTATAATTACACAAATCGAAAAAAATAATTACCTAATGTAAAGGTTGATGCTGGAGGCACTCAACCAATGTTGTTGTATGACCTCCCATATGTTTTCCTTCCCCACTATGTCATAAAATTCCTTTCCCTAATGCTCAGCTGTCAAATGAATTGTAGCAATATCAATGTCTTGTGAGCTCTTCACAAAAAGCTTTATTATATTGAAACATGCAGCACATTGGACTTGTCTAACTCATAAACCTCTGATGAATTACAAACAACACCTTTATTATATGGACCAACAATGGATTCCTTAGTGAAGCCTGTCTCTTTCCTTAACCCTTTACTTGATGATGGGGCAACCTGAAATATATCAAAGTTTGATTATGAAATGTAACATTTATAAATTATGCATCCAGTTTGAGAATCTGTAAAGAAATTTGCCAACATACTTTGGGTCGTAAAGTGATTAGGGACAATGGCCAAGCAACATAAGTACCAATTGCATCTCTCAAGTAAATGAGGTTGGCTTGTTCATTTAGGACGAAGAGTGCAGTCTTTTTCTCATGTCGTTGCACTACCTCAATTGAAACCTTAGCATACAATCATTATCACCCTAGAGAGACAAAAAATTAATATTCACATGTAATTTAATCATATGAAGTTAACAGTAATCTAAAAGGTAAAATAACAAATGTTTATAAGTACCTCTGGAATCTCAATAGATGCAACTGGTGTACAACTGCCTCTATAGGTGTTACAAGTTGCATCAAAAGGCATTTCAACACCTACCTCCACCATTGGATGCATTTCAAGAGGAATATTGTAAGGTGATGGCATTGAACCAGGCATGAATGGAGGCAGTCCTTGACCCCTGTTAACTGGGCCATAACACTTGTCAAATGCGCTATTTGTTGCTTCATGTTCTGCCACTCGGTAGATGATGGGTGTGGTTTAATTTAATTTTCAATAAATAAATTTTAAAAAATGGGAATAATAAAACTTTTCATTAAAGTGGTTTCCAATGTATGAGTTCAACAAAATAATTTCAAAATAAGGATGAATTACATGTTTGTATCAATGATTGCTACAGGACTAATTTTAAATATATTCTAAAATAACTTTCTAGCCTTATAGCAGTTCCATCTATCCTTTCACTGAGTCTGGTGCTGATTGTCTTAATCACTTAAAAAATAAATGTAAAAACAAGCATAGAGACTCACCTTGCACACTCCACACATTTTCTGGTATAACTCAAATCAAGCATCAACAAACAAAGGTAACACTTTTCAAATATTTCATTTCAATTCACAAACAAGTACACTCACTGCACCAACAAACATTTCACATACACGTGCGCTCATTGCACATAGTCACGCTCACTGTGGCACTGTGATCATAGTTTTCCTGCTGCCCTCAACCTCAGGAACTTACTCAGTTTTACACCATGGATGATCGTCTGATAGCCCCCGTTTCACGGATACAACATATGTGATCACGAGTTCCTTGGCAAAGGTGTTAGTCAAAGGCCAAGTCAGGCGGAGAGCGTGTGGCCTGTCGTGCACCCACGCTCACTATCGGTGTCACCACTACCCTTTCTTTCCCAAGGTATTTCTACTGCCTCTATCTTCCACACCCCTAGTGTATCACTGAACCATTCATAGTTTTCCACATTTCAAACACAATCACAATCGACATGCCATTTCCACACATATTCAACCATTTCATATCGTTCATCATCAACAAATGGCCTGCAATCACAACAATTACTCACATTGTCAATCACGTCATTACATTCAATTTCACACATGACACGTATACTCACATTCAATTACATTACACTTCAACACCAATCCTCGCCAAGATTCCATCACAGTATTACATTACACATACTATACACAATACCACTCACATTGCATTTCACATAAAGTTTCTACTACACCCAGTTATAATCAAATTAATTTCATTCCAATACACGTCTCTCTATGTTCTATTTCCATCACATTGCAATACACAACAAATTACACAATTTCAAAATACAATGAGATAGAGTAGAGTCCTCCCTTACCTCGGATTGAAGACCCAATACAATAAGACAGTATTGTGAAATATTGTCAACTAGTTAATGAAAGTAATTATATGCCTAATATACATTTTTTGTTAAGTACACATGTTGGTCTTGGGTTATCCCTATTTCCATTTTATTAAGTGTAAATAACTACCTTAGTCTTAACTTGTAAACTTCTCTCGTTTTGTTTTGTTTTTAATATATTTAAAATCTCATTTTAAATTTTAACTTGTTGAGATGTTTATCACATTAATCCTAATAATCGGTCTACATTTTTAAAAACTAATTTAACTGTTGACTTGACACTTTGTAAAAATGCCAACTAATATAAGGACTCATAACAGTGTCTTTTGCATGTTAAGAAGGAAATTATCAATAAAATTTTGTTTAGATTCAACCCTTTCACAAAATTTTATTTTTCAAAATCCATTGACATTCATAATTTGACCTTCAAGACAAAAGAAGGTTGATGAATGGATCATAGCACTAAAAATGAATGCAAACAAAGTAATGCATTTTTCATAGACGATGCATATTATAACGGGAAGTAGGGTATGATTTGTTTTTTTTTCTTGACAGACCACATTCTATGGTTATCCCAAATGCTTGGTATTGACACTAATTACGTATAGTTTTTTTTTTTAATTGACATCGAGTTTTTTTTTTTTCACTTAACCAATGTGATTTTGTTTGTAGAGTAATCAATATTGTAGATAGTTTTGTATGTTATATTGACACAAAAGATAATGATACTCATAGATAAGGCATGGAAAACGTGGTAACACCTTGAAAGAATAAAAGCTTTTTTTAAAAATAATATTGTTTGGAAGATTAAAAACTTGGAGAATGAAATTAGGACCTTAAATTTATTTAGAAAATATATTGCAATTCTTATTGTCACCATAATCTAGGTCTTAGTATATTTAGCAAAGTAATGTATAAGTAAAACTTTGCAATTGGAATTTTTAAAATATGGTGTTTATAATGTTTATGATATGAAATCAATGAAAATTAAGATCTTTTGGGCCAATTGTCATAAGTGCGTTATCTCTAATTCTAAATTTGTAGGAAATGAAAAATAAAACGTAAACATAATCTATTGAAAAATGAAACTAAAACTTTATTCATTCCATTAAGGATTGATGATAAATGGAGTTTATTACATCGATGTCATTGTAAATATTTACATTGATTAAAAAATAATTAATTAATTGTAGTTAAGCTTTGTGATGAATGAATGTTATTCTACATTAAGCGGCAACATTTGGTGGATTTTACACTTAACCATTCAGAAAATTTCACTTCTCTGCTAACTGAAAAGCGATATTAATTATCTGATATTTCTTACATGTCTAAATGAGCATTTAATATCTGAAGTTGATATTCAATATTGTGTTATGTGAGTAATTTAATTAAGTTTCATTAACATTAATTAATTATAAGAACTAATTAATATATCAATTGTTTCACCAGACTAGTAATTAAAATGACGTTTTATTCAAGTTAGGCACTAAAACAGTAATTTGATTTTGTTTAAAGTTTATTTTCTTGTCAGGAGAAAATTTATATCCTTTCTATTTTAAAAAAGACAACAAGAATTTAGTTGAAATTCGGGAGTTAACATTGTCATCTTTAGTTCGTAAAAGTAGAGATTTATGAATCTATGTTGGCAAGAATAAGAAATATCAGTGTATAAATTTGCGATTTTATCTCATCTTTTTTCATGTCGAAGAATGCCCACTAAAATAGGGTTTTGTGTTGCGTGAAAAAGAAAAAAGATCACCAATCACAAAGTGTAACCTATGGTGCATGCCCGCTGCAAGTTGTGGCATGCCAACATTTCATTACAACACAAATGAACACTAAAGCTATAAAGATCCAAAGGTAAAATATTTTTATATAACATTTTGTCAAGTCCAATTTTGGAAGCTTTTATTACTTTTTCCTTGATGCAAATGAACATTAAAAGTTTTGTAGTTCGAATTCTGTAACATTTTACCTTCATTATTTTCCTTAGTGGAGACCCTAAAAGGGGTTATACTTTTAGTGTGAAGAAGTATCTACTCAGAATATTCCCAATTAAAGTAAATTTTTAATGCAAATTAATTGCGGTAGGGAAAAGCTCTTACATCATCGATCTACTTGAGTAATAAGTTGTGGAACAAAATGCAAGACCCCCGATTATTGCTTCTGCATGCTAGCTCATCTTCCACAACCCATAATTAAGAGCCCCCAACTTGTGCTCTAGTTCATATTATGGAACTTTTTTCTTTTCTTTTCGAAATACAGTTAAAGAATTCAAATAAGAAAATGTACCACTTAGCATGATTCGTCGATATATTTTTATTGTGATTTTTAATGTATTTCAATATATTTTTTAATTTTCTTTTTCATATTTTGATCCTTTAAAATGGACTTTCATAAATTATCTTTAACAAGTTTTCATTTTCTTTTATTGTGCTATTATGTTGGTGTACGCAATGACAATTTCAATAATGTTCATTACGCACTATTGTATACGTGTATGTTACATCAGAGACACCTCTCATATTGAAAAACAATCGTGGCTCTTGCAATGCCATGATTAATGTCAAAGTGGTTTATACAAAAATGTTTTTGATTTTGCATTTCATATATATCTTGTGTTTCCGAACAGTGCCAACCTATAACGATTATCACAAGCTGCTTTTGAAATTGCTTATAGCTTTTATTTTAACTTAGGTACTTTATGTTGTGTTCAATTAATTTGAACACAGTTCAAATTTTGTTGATAATTTTGAAGATGGTAGCAAGTTTCAACCATATCCTACCAACTATAGGCAACTCATCGTAATCTGCTAGGAACCGCGTACTGATTCGTGCGTACACACGTTATCATCACGCACACGCATACATGCGCAGATACTAATTAATCTATTGTAATATTATGCGTTGATTGACATGCATATTAATTAAGTTTTAACTAAATTAAACTAAAAATAGTTATCTTTAAAACATTCAACGCATATAAGAAAAAACAAAGTTAAAATTTAAATTTTTACCGTCAACTAAGTAATATACACTATGAATATTAATTTTTATATAATGAGTACATAACAGGTAAAAGATTCTCACGCTGTTAATGTACTTAAATAATTAAAAATAATTAGAATTATGTATAAACTAAATTTGATTGAGTTAAAAGTGGATACCAGAAAGTACAGAAAAAAAAAGCGAGTTAATAAAATATAATAACAAGCTTTAGTTCGTAAAGTCTAAAACGTTTCATCTTTTTTAATGAATTTAATTGTAATACACTTACAGTGTGATTTTTTATTCTTCATCTAGTTGTAAATAATATCAACAAAAAATATTAATTTATATGTGATATGTATATAAAAGCCAAAAGGCATTGTTTTTACAATAATTATTCCACAACAATTCGCACTGATGCCATAATATTAATTTTTGTTATTTGCATTAAGTGCCCGGAAATAAATAAATAAAAAAAAGATAATTTTCAGAATGCAAAATGATGAAGCTGACATATCATTCGATTCCACGTTAAGCATCCATCGTCTGTGTACCAATTTCTTCAAGTGCTTTCAAATTATTGGTTGATTTCGCCCCAGTGATAGCAATCACACTTATACAAGTCACGCGGTTAAACAAAATCCATATACCAATAGAAAAGATAAATGCATGATACATGAAATATGTGAAATTTTAAATCTGAAGTGAACTCATTCTATAACTCAGGTTTGGAGGATTTAATAATCTTCCTCCTAAATATAAGAATTTCTTTGTTAAAATTGTGATGTTTTAAATATGTGTATATATACTTAAAACACTAACTTATGTCTATATCAATTATGCTTTTAACTAATTATAATAAAATAAAGAAACTTGATAACGAGTGATAAGAGATAATGATAAAATAAGGTAACCCATTACAGAAGATAAATTGCCATGTAATAAGATAGAATTACTATTTTTAAATTTTTTAATTTATTCTGATACTCTCTCTAAGCTAAAGTTTATTAAGCTTTAAACTTGTTTCAAATATATTAATTTTTAGAAAGAAATCAAACAATAATAATAAAAATTCTCTAAAATTGTCATAAGGACAAGTGATATTTTTGAAATTTAAAGTTGAGGTCAGATTAATTTCTCTGGAAAAGGCAAATCTCTAAAACAGATATAAAGAAAAAATTAATGTCTCCTAAAAATTCACAAGACTAATTGATACTTTGAGTAAAATTATAAAGACAAACTTATTTATTTTAAAAAGTCATGGGAAAAGCTGATATTTCCAGTAAAATTGCCTGCCATATTATTTTTCTTTATAAAAATCTACATTGTTAGTCAAATCTCTAGAAAAGTTGTGGGGACACTGTCTTTGGGAAAGACAAGGACTGATTGGTTTTATTAATGAAATGGTAGGGAATATTTATTCTTCTAAAAAGAGTTTTATTATGTAATATTGATAATCTTCTTAAAAGACTTTATAAAATATGTATTAAATGGAAATATTTGTGTATTATTACGTTAAAAATATAAAATATATAAAATATTTTTTATATTTAATAATTAAGAAGATTGTAAGAATAAAAGGGTAGAAGAATTTAGAATTAATTTTCTTAAAAATCGCATTGCTAAGCAAAGTTCTTAAAAAGCCATGGAATATGTATTGTTTCCAGGAAAGCCTCAATTAATACTTGTAATAAAGTTTTACTGTCAAAATTACTTTTTAGAGTTTTACATTGCACATCATTTGCAGAAAAATGACAATAATAGAGACTATTTGAAATACACAAAACCTGACCAAATGATAATTGAACTCAGTAACAAGAATATATAACAAGGTGTTAGAGGGTATACATAACAAGATAGTCAAGCAATTTGAATAAATAATCATGAAAATAGTGTAAACTTCAACTTTTATGGAGCATGGTAACAAAGTAGTAACAAAATAGGTTATAGAAGTTCGTAGCACAACGATATCATATTACAATTGTGGTGTTTTATAAAACAGGGGAGAGAGAAAAACAAAACTTAGTATGTACTAAAATATATTATAATATATTGAGATGCTCTAAATATTTAGAAACCTAAACCAATAAAACTTCTAGTACCATTAAACCAATAAAATTTAACCATATGTACTATATTATCATTCATGATCTGTGTTTTTAATCATTTAAAATAATATTTAATATTTTTATAATATTATTAACCTCTTCGGACTTATTGCGAAATAAAATAAAATAATGAGTTTAAATCTATAATTTTTCTGCTACTGTCATTTAAACCTTCTATGAAAATGATTGACTAAACGAATCTTTAAAAAATTAAGATAGTTGAGGAGAATTTTTTTCACTCTTAAATTAGGTACTTTTGTAATTTATATTTTAACAGATTAATTAATAAATTTATCCTTTAACTTTTAGTTTTATTTGAATTTGATTCTTTAACTTTTTTTTTTCATTTCAATTACTTAAGTTGCAAAAATATTTAAAATAATTTATTTTTTATTAAAAATATTAATTATATTAAAAAAATACTGTTTATTTTTTTTTCTCTACATGAACTCCGATAAATACACAATATATTTTGGAAAATTTTTGGATTGTCTATTTTTTTTTCTTTTTTTTACTCTCTTTTCATGCCTTTACAATTTGTTTCTCTTTTCATTTGAACTTTGAGAAAAAATTTCTGTTTCTCTTTTTGTTTTTCTTTTTTTTTTTCCTCCACTTACTTATTTTTATAAAAATGAAGATTTTTGAATAGGAGCTATAAAGATACTCATATTTTCAAGTTAAAAAATATTGCATTATATTTTGTTAAAGGAAGAAAAAAGAATATTTTAATTGGAGTTTGAAAGAGAAGAGGTGTAGACGACAAGTAAGAGAAAGAAGAAAAAAAAAGAAAATAATAAAAAATATTTGTCAGAATTTAAAAAAGAAGAAAAAAATTGGATACAAAAATGAAAGGACAACGAAGGAAGAGAATAAGAATCGAAAAGAAAAAAAGGACAATAAAAGATTTGTCACAATACACTATAATTTTGTCAGAATTCACAGAAGAAATAAATTGAATAACTTTTCAACAAAGTTAATATTTTTTTATTCAAAATAATTTTTTTAAAATATTTTTGAAAGTTAAGAAATCAAAATGAAAAAAAATAAATAAATAAATATATATATATATATATATATATATATATATATATTAAAAGACCAAGCCAAAACAAAATTAAGACTTAAAAATCTACTAATTTATTTTATTTAAATTATAATAAATGAAATAACTAGCTATAAAATACTTTAATTTATTTTTAATTATCATGGTTACTCAATATTATATTTTGTATTCCTTAACGTGAGTTACATATGAATTTTTTTAATTATTTTTCATCTCATACAACCAAAGCAACTTATAATGTCATTTAATATAAAAACACATGCAAAACACAACAATCAATTTTGATTAAATGGAATAAGAACCTTTTAAATATAGTCACAAGTAAATAATATATAACTTTTTATGAATTGGTAGAATTTTATTTAAATTGAGACGAAAACTAATACAGGCTATACACATTAGCAAATTGGTGACGATGAATATGACTATTTTCTACCTTTCATTAAATTTTTGGCCATAGTAACACTTTTTAACTAAGAAAGAGTTAATTTTATGTTTTTCTTATTAGATACTCAAACAAAATATTGATTTTAATTTAAATTTTTCAATCACAAATTTGGAAGTTGTCAGTAATTTCCGTAACAAATTTGTTTTAGAGTTCAACTTTTTTATCATCTTTCGCAACTTGTCTAGCAAAAAAATATATATATGCGAGAAGATGGAAAGTACAAAGGGTAAAAAATGAAAAATACAATAATCAAATTTAACTTTAATTTTGTTTAAAAGAAAATCTAGAAATGAATCTCATGAAATTATTTTTCTAACTACAACAATTAAAAAAAAATTCAACAACTCTTTTAAGAAACATATAGTTAATACGTGAAAAAAAATTAATACACCTATGCATTTTTTATTAATTCATATAATTAACCTATGTAAAAACTCTTGAATTAAATTTTGTGGGCAGATAGCAATAACTTAATTTATAGCCATAACCACGTGAGCAGATTCCCCACCAGAATATACACCAAACTTGTAAATGCAAATAGGAAGATATAAGAGAATCTAGACTCTATAATTAAGATGTTGTACTGTAGATGAGTTGTTTTGTACAGTCCAGGTGACAATGAACATGGGTTTAGTGGAACTATAATCGTGGATGCAATTTATACAACAATTCTTATTTTTAGTGTGGATGACGTTGGAAGGATGGCCAAAATTATGTTGCTCCCACTAATATTGCAATATTCCTTATCAAATACATTTCTTTAAGTTAATGGGATTCTACAGGATTGACCTTTGGTGCATGCCAAGTTTAAAGACAAAAATTGCCCATTACTTAGGGGTTGAGAAAATAAATTTGCTTAGTGGGTGGGGCCACTTCTGGTTGCTAACCTCTTTAGATTAAGGACTGCATTATAGGTTTTAAGGCTGACCAAGATATAGATAACATTCAGGCAGATAATGTCAATGGCCTTGTGAAAATGTCTTCACTATGGACACCAGGATTTGGAAAGACAGAGTGTGAGAATCTTTTTGTACTATTCTTTTGGAGAATCTGATTTGTTAAGGGTGTTTTAATCAGAGCAACTGTCCTCAGTTAGGAAGGAATGATAAGACACACTATGATAAAGTTCATGAAGAGTGTCTATATTAGTTTCCTTTCCTTTGTGCTTTAGCTAGAAATAAAATAACTATATAGTGCTGTAAAAGTTTGTCTTCTTAACAAGAAAAAGTATATTATATACACCGAATATATCATACTAATGTTTAATGAGTTTGAAGACTAATAAAATAATCAATTTATTTGTTTATGAAAAAAAATAGATTATATAAGTTGAAGTTAGTTAAACACCAACCACATTAATATATGGCTTTTATTTTTGTAGCTAGTAAGAATCTTGATTAGAAACTGAGCATATTTTATTGTTCTTATCCCAAGTTGTAAAATCGCATATTTTATTGTATATAATAAACTGTACATAACCTTATTTTTCAACAAAAAGCATCCTTAATTTGGCCTAATTTTCTTCCATCGTTTACCATAAGATGGCTCTATATTTTATTGTTCTTATCATAAGAGTCATGGTACGGTTCTCATGCCTCGCTTAATTTACTAATTTTAAGATTAAATTAAATTTACTTTAAATTATAAGGTATCCTTATTTAATACATATATAACTCATTATTGCTCACTTCCAACAGTGGAGCAGATGATTGTCAATCTGTATAGCAATAACCTGTCCTCTGTTTATAGGTCACATTTTCAATCAATGATGTACTTTATTAATAATAAAAAAAAATATAATGCAATTTCTACTAAGCAATTGATCAAATTTAAATACTATATATTTCTATCTGGTATAATCTTTTTTATTCTCTTTTTATCTTTAATAGTACTTTACTAGCCATTTAGCATTATAAACTGTGTAATGCATGCTTTGACAGAAGAAAGAAAAGTCACTTCGAGGTGTTTAATCCATAAATTTTCTGCGTGGGTATTGGCTAGCAGATCGATATGGTGGCAAGCAATTCCACAATTTAGACAAGGAAGTGCGTTAGATGTATTGGCATTTGATGTTAATAATATATATAGATATTTGTAAAGCTTCTTTTCTTTTTTCTCATATCTGTTTCTTGTTAACTAAAGATGATATATCACGTATTTTGTAAACTTGCACGGATGCAATATATTAATGCAGTTGACGTAGATTGGTATAAAACGCTACTGCTAATGTTTGAATGTTTTGCTTCAAATTAGACACGCAAATGCATACAGGATATAGCTATAAGACAGACGAATATAATGAAGTTTAGACTGAAGTATATTCATCATCTGCATGCGTGCGTGAAATTGTGACTGTGCACAAAGGTGGCATAGGTGTCAAAGTAGCCTTTAGAGGCTGCGTTATATATGTATAATATCAAATGCTTTTAATGTGATCTGAGTACGGTCCCTTTTTCTTTTTAACAAGTTACAATTGACATCAATATTTTATCGTATGCAAATCTAATATTGTTTCTATCCGGAACGTAATTAGTTAACTACTCCTATTTGTTTTGTTCTTCGTACAGTTGGAATTGTAAACATGATATCTCAAACGTGGAAATCCTAATTCAAAAGTTTATCCAATGCAAATCTAATATTGATATTGTTTATTCCATTGCCGACCCAAGTTAGCTCAGTTAGCATGATTAAAAGGTGTTGATAAACAATGTCTAAGGTTCAGATCATTCTAGATGGCCTTTGCTGGTACAGAAATGCTAAATCACATAACGGCGGATAGGTGTTTTATATTAATTGGTTGTCATTATTAATTAGAATTGTAAAATAACATAGAATGCAAAGGAATCTATTTTGTTCTATCAAATATTTGTATCTTTCTTCCACCAATTTGGAATCGGATGAAACACACGTTCTAATCCACTCCTATATGATAAATTAACAAGTTTATCATACATTGTATAGGTATTTTAAAAGTTAAGTAAAATAAAAAATATAATAAATTGAAATATCATTTTGGCTAAATAAAGTTAAAGTCACAGATTTTAAGATGAATAAGGAAAGAACAAGAAGATATGTCTTTATTATAAATAAAATTATATTTTTACTTGAATAAGGGATAAAACTTTAAAAAATAAGAGAAATTTATAAAAATAAATTATTTTGGTCAAAATATATTATACCAAAATTTAATTTTAAATTAGGATTATTTCAATTAAGGTAATTGTATTTAAGATAAAGGTAAAAAATTAATATTCAAATTTAACGTATAAAGAATTCATGGGACTTAATAAAAAAAAATTCATTTAAAAATGAATATTCAAATTTAACGTATAAAAATTTAAAAAATTCTTATACATGATATCAAAGCCAACATTATTGCTAGGTTATTGAGATTCATAATTATGATGCAAATAGAGTTTGTGACAAATTTATTTGGCAAAAATCTATCATGAAATTGTGATTTGGGCATATTATTGACCTTGTTTATTTATATTTGATAATTTTTTAATTAAATTAGTTGATGCAATATATTGTCAAAGTAATCCCTGTTGTAGAAATTGATTTAATTAAAATTACATAGATGTTATTATAAGATTATTCATGCAAATTATGTTCAGCACAAATAAAGATGTAATTTGGCCAGATAATAGTATAAATGTGACAATAAATATATGATAATTATAAAGTTATTTTTCATGTGAATGATAGTTTGTCCAAAGAAGGGCTATTGTTTGACAAAATTTATTATCAATATTTGATCATTACATTGAGATTGAAAGAAAATGAAAAGAGAATGAGATTTTGCTTATTTGCTTAAGTTAATGAACTTGACAACACATGTTTTGTTGTTTCTCGATAGACTATAATGTAATATATTGAAAATATACAATTTGAACTGAGTTTAGAGGTCTTCGACATTTGGCATGATTTCATAGACATATGATAATAGTGGTGAAATCCCATTACAACGAGAAATAAAAAGGTGAAAATTGTATTATCATGAAAAGTGATAGAAATTAGTATGGATAATTATAGAGATACATTGAGAGCATGGAAAATGGAAACGATTTTAAAGGTCTGGGGGTGGTGAAGCTATTTGTAGTTGTGCATAATTTAATGAGAGCAAAAACATCACAGACCACACACTTATTTCCTAACTAATACTCCTAATTATACTTTTGCCATGGGGCTGAGTTTGCATACGTTGTATTCATATTGTAATAGATAGCTGACGGCTATCCATACATGTGAAAAACCTCAAGGGATTCTAAGAACAATAATTGGTTATGTTAAAGGACAAAAGAATGATTGTGACCACAATGTATGGAAAATGATGTATACGTATAAATAGCATATTAAATAGTGTGATTTTAGTATATGTTTTATGACATTGCTAATATAATTGTCATTGTGTTTGTTTGTTGTGAAGTTATTAAATCAATTTTTTAGTTCAATTTTAGTGGTGAGGAGAAAACTCGTCCTTACTCACATTTTTAGGAAATAAGAATGATCACCCCTCATAGACTAGTTAGGTTGACTGAGTGGAGTTTTGAAAGTAGAATGAATGACATAATTAGGGAATGACAGAGAGTCTACTACTGTAAATTTGTTATAGTTAGTAAGCATAGATCTAGAGAGGTAATTTTTTGATAAAGATCATTAGTGGTACGATTCATCACACCCTCAATTTGTATGTATATAGATGGATGGTTAGAACACTAGCTAAGATGAATTACATATATACCTTTCATAGCCACAACCATCTGGGAAGACAAGTCAGTTTTACTTAGTAGATAACTAGTACAAAGATAACAACTGACATTAGAGAACATCATGATGAGGACATGACATAGGAAGAAACAAAGGGTTAGTTTGATGAAGATTGATCCAGATTAGGATCATATTCTCAAGATTTTAGGGTAAGAATGATCTACTCATTAGCATTTGATATATTTTAATTTTTTAATTATTTAATTTAAGTCCTAATGTATTTTGTAATTGACTTATAAATATCAAACTCATGTAGTTGTGTATTATTAATTATGTTAATCAATTACTGTTGTTCAAATTTGATGGTATATAATAGATTATGTTGTAATTAAAAATGTTTAATTTATGTTAAATTCTATCATTTCAAGTATTATTAAACCTTTTGTTTAAGAAATAAAAGTTTAAAATTTTGCTAAATTTTCTCATATTTTGAGTGAAAAATATTTAATTAATAATTTAATTAAAATTATAAATCTTTTATAAATTATATAAAGAAATAATTTATTAATTCAAAGCATTATAATTTAAAGAAATAATTTATTAATGTAAAGCATCACAAAATAACTTTCTATAATTTAGTAGCTGAATTTATAATTGTTGTTAAGTAAGTATAATTTTTAAATTGCTAATTTTGTCGTTAATCAATACATACATTTTTTTTTTGTAATGTGTCTTTAAAACATGTCTCAATCTAAAATGTCAAACAATAGTAGTATCATTTATAATTGTATTTTTTGGTTTAGAAAAATAATAATAGTTGTAGTAGAACAATCTATTGAAGTCAAATGCCTTTGAAATTCCAAATAACAGAGACCATTCTTCTTCCAATGTCTAAAATATATGGCACATGGAATAAACAAAAACAACATATCAATTATGAGAAATCAAGTAGACCTTAAAATTGGGTGCATACAGGAGATCTTGAAGCATTATATTTTCTAACATACTACTACTAACAAACTTTGCTAAAACAGAATTTTAAATAAGTTATACACTAAAAGATTGAAATTAAATCTTTTTTTTTAATTAAAAAACAGGGAAAAAGTCCAAAAATAAAACAAACTAGGCATTAGGCCTAGACCACATAATTCCTAAAGAATCCAGCCTTAAGAAAGGCTCAATGGAGGAAGGAGCCTTGTCAAAAATAGCAAAAAGCATACCAAAATCAAGGCCTAACTTAGCCAACTAATCAATACTCTAGTTTGCTTTTCTAAGTATATGGTTAATTTTAACAAATTTTATCTTTTTAAGGAGATCCCTAATATTCTTAATAAAAAAGTAAAAGGGATGGGCACTTTTCTGAATATCAACCACTAAGGAAATAGTCCCCTTTAGGTCTCATTCTATCCAAATCACTTGGAACTTCCTGGCAATAACTATCTATAATCCCCAAAAAAAGACCCCAGAGTTCAACTACAATAGGATGACAAAATTTTGTAGTATTATGGAAGCCAACAATGAAGTCTCCTTTATTATTTCTGATTAGGCCACCATAACTAGCAAGCTCCCTATTCTGAGACACAACCCCATCAATGTTAAGTTTAAACTGATTCTCTCCAAGGGAGGTTGTCACTTCACCATTCGATTAAAGCCACCACCAGTAGCCGAAAGCCAAGGATCAGATTTGCAAATAAAAAAAAAGTAATCAACATTAAAAAGAATTTTATTTAACTAATCTCTACTATTTAGAGGATTATCCTAGAAGATAGCCTTATCTCTGTTTTGCCAGAGGTTCCAAGTGACAACTCCAAAGACATTATTCCAAAGAGGG
The DNA here is from genome assembly GCF_003935025.1 of Abrus precatorius. NCBI lineage: Eukaryota > Viridiplantae > Streptophyta > Magnoliopsida > Fabales > Fabaceae > Abrus > Abrus precatorius. The sequence continues at coordinate 13,373,290 of NW_020874417.1, forward strand.
TACAAAGGGAAGTGATTTGACAACTCCAAACTAAAGAATGTGGACCACTTATAAGGGTGAAGGATTTGACTCCATATACTGTTAGCAACCCAACGATCTCTAAGTACATGGAATATTGTCTCAAGGGCCACCTTACATCTTAAGCAAATGGGGAGAATCAGTCATATTTCGGTAGAATCTTTCCTCATTTGTTAGGAGCTTGGCATGGACAATTTTTCAAAGAAAAGTTGTAACTCTAGGCATGGTAGTAAATATTGCACAAAACACGATACAAATCTATCGATTCGATACAGATTTCTACGACAACAATACAAATCAAGCGCAGTATTGTTTTGGATCTGGAATCGTTTTGCAAATAGCGCGTATAGACTGAATCGGTGCTGAGACGCGATTCTGTGGGTGGCGCACGACTCGAGTCGTGCAAAAAACGGGTCAAGCTGGCACGACCCGGAACAATAAAAACCCTAAAAAAACACTTTTTTTTATTTTATTTTTTTTTACAGAATGGCCAATTTTTACCTTAGATTGTTTCTGTTGGTAAACCCAATGTGTAATTTTAAAAGGAAACCATATTTTCTCATTCCCTTTTTATTCCTGCTCTTTCCTTTTCTCTTTTCTCCATGTACACAATTTATGTTCATCCTATTCCCTATTGCATTGTTGTCATTATTGTAATTCTTCTCAAAACTTCCCACTTCCTATTCAATATTTCTGGTGGTCCCCTCTCCCTCAGCCACGGTTTCTTTTTTTTTTATTTGGCTTCTCCTCTCTTTTCTACTTGTTGTTTACTGTTTGGGGAGACAAATGGGTCCTACCAAAAAACAAAGGAAAGTGATATCACATGGAAACATTGTGAAAGTGTCCCTCTGCACAGGCTATTAGTGAAATGCAAATATTGTTCTCATTCTTATTGGGGTGGAATTGCACAGATGAAACATCATCTAGCTAGAACAAAGGCAAATATAAGTGTCAGTACAAGTGTTCCAGATGAGGTAAAGGAGATATTTATCAAACTATTGGAAGAGAAAGAAAAGAAAAAAAGTGAAAATAACTTGGAGTTTTTCTGAGACCCAGGATGTAAGTGGTCATCAAAAGAAAAGTATGGATTCTTTTGCCAACAAAGAAAATAGAGGGACATCTAAAAATTTGAAGCACACAACAATGAATACAATATTTAAAGATAGAGATGTTGTCATTCAAGAAATTTGCAAATGCATTTATACTAATGCCTTACCATTTAATTTGGTTAGAAGCCCCAATTTTATTCAAATGGTGAAAGTTGTTGGAGAATTCAGCAGGGGTTTAAAACCTTCTACTTATCATGAAGTGAGAGTCTCTTTTTTTAAGAAAGCAGTTGATAGCATCCATCAAAATTTAGAGAAACACAAAAGTGAATGGGAGAAATGGGACTGCACTTTGATATGTGATGGTTGGATAGATGAGAAAGGAAGGTCACTTACTAATTTTCTTGTTAACAGCCCTAGTGGGACTATTTTTCTAAAATCTATTGATACTAGTGATGTAATTAAGGATGTCAAGCAAATATTTGAATTATTGGATAGTATGGTAGATGAAATTAGGGAAGAAAATATAGTGCAAGTTGTAACAGATGGTGCTTCTAATCTTGTGGCAGCCAAAAGAATGTTAGAAGAGAAGAGAACTAAATTATTTTGGTCACCTTATGCAGCTCATTGCCTTGATTTAGTTCTAGAGGATATTGGAGAGCTTCCAATTTTCTATGCTACTAGTACAAATGCAAAGAAAATCACAACTTACATATATAGGCATACATGAGTCCTTCATTTGTATAGAAAGCATTCTAAGGGAAGGGAATTAGTTAGACCAATCGTAACAAGGTTTGCAACTGCTTATCTCACATTAAATTGCATTATGCAACAAAAGAATGTTCTTAATATATGTTTGCTTCATAAGAGTTTGCTTCTAGTTCTTATGCTAATAGAGTTGAGGCTAAGCAAGTGATGAGCATAGTGTTGAGTTATAAGGATTGGTAAAACTATGTTTGTGCAATTGCATTTCACTATGAACAGAGTACAATAAATAGAGATTACAATATGTCTAAATCCTACAATTAAGGAATAAACGACTCAATCAAACTAAGACTGAATCAATCGTATCATCTATATAAGGTAATATACAATCTGATATATTATTTCCTAACATCCCCCCTCAAGCTAAGAGTGGGATTTGGGCCAACACGTAGCTTGGAACGAAAGAACTGAAACAAAGGACGAGGCAAGCTTTTGGTGAAGACATCTACAATTTGAAGATGAGAAGGAATGAACTGAGTGATAACCTTCTTTGATAACACTAATTCTCGAACAAAATGGTAGTTAATGTCAATGTGCTTGGCGCGCTTATGAGCAATTGGATTTTGAGACAAAAATATGGCACTTTTGTTATCACAAAGTAGAGTTGGGGTTGACACAGAAATGTGCAGATCATGCAGCAAATAGATGAACCACATGAGTTCGGCTACTGTATTTACCATAGCTCGATACTTAGATTCACAGTTTGATAGTGCAACGGTGGGTTGCTTTTTGGCACTCCAAGACACAAGATTTCCTCCTAAGTAGATAGAGTATCCATAGTCGAGTGACGAGTCTCAATGCAGCGAGCCCAATCAGCATCGGAGTATCCAAGAATAGTGAGAGTAGACCCACAGCTAAAGGTTAAACCAAAGGACAATGTTCCCTGAACATACCGCAATATTCGCTTCACAGCTTGGAAGTGATCAATAGTTGGAAATTGGAGGAACTGGCTGACACTGTTGACAGCAAAAGAAAGATCTGGACGAGTGATTGTAAGGTACTGAAGAGCGCCTACAAAAGATCGATAAAGAGTTGGATTATGAAACGGATCACTATTACTTGTTAAATGAATATCAAGGGCAAGAGGTGCGGCCACTGGTTTGGCATCTAACATTTTCGCCCTACTCAAAATATCATGTGCATATTTAGCTTGACTAAGAAAAATACCAGTGGGAGTGTAATGTACCTTGAGACCCAGAAAGTAACTCAGTCTTCCTAGATCTTTGACAGCAAATTCTGTATTAATTTTGATCAGAATGTTATTGATGGCCGATTGATTACTTCCAGTAAATATAATATCATCCACATATACAAGAAGATATAGGGTGACAAATTGTTGATGAAAGACAAAGAGTGATGGATCTATCTTGCTGCCATGAAAACCAAGTTTGAGAATGAAGGCACTGAATCTCTGGAACCATGCTAGAGGAGCCTGTTTAAGGCCATAAAGAGTTTTGCGCAAGCGGCAAACATAGTTAGGGAATCGAGGATCTATGAAGCCAGGAGGTTGCTCCATATACACTTGATTTGATAGATATCCATTTAGGAAGACATTGTTGACATCTAGTTGATGTAGAGGCCAATTTTTCATCACCGCGAGGGTGAGAATAACGCGTACAGTAGCTGCTTTTACGACGGGATTGAAGGTGTGACTATAATCTAAGCCTGGAGTCTGTGTATAGCCTTGTGCCACTAAGTGAGCTTTGAGACGATCGATGGAGCCATCAGACAAATATTTCGTTCGAAATACCCATTTGGATCCAACAATGTTGTGATTTGGTGGGCGCAGAACAAGATCCCATGTTTTGTTGGAATGTAATGTTGTTAACTCCTCATTCATGGCAGCTAACCAACCTGGATTTTTGGCAGCAGATTTAAAACCTTTGGGCTCATTAGTAGAAAGTAATGCATACAATAGAGGGGAAGACCCATAGGTTGAAATGTCTGCAAAGTAGCGAGGTCAGAAGATACCTGCCTTAGAACAAGTAACCATGGGATGGCTTGGAGGGGTAGGCACAACCAATGGAGATGCAACCAGTGGAGGTGCTTGAGATGCTATTGGTGATGTCTCTCCCGAGGGACATAATCCACATGGTCGAGGCACAGGGTTTAAAGGCAGTTGTTGTTCTTGTTGAGACTTAGCAATGGATGAATTGGTAGTGGCTTGAGAGGGTTCATCAAAGAGTGAATAACCCAAGGCAGAAATTGAAGAAACAGTCCCTGTTTTTTAGAGTGGGAAGTAAAGCTCATCAAATTTGGCATGACAGGTAATATATAGAAGGGGAGGTTGGAACATAGAGGCATCGAAAACCTTTATGTGAGCTACTATATCCAAGAAAGATACAGGGAGTGTTGTGAGGAGACAATTTATTAGAGACATAATCTCGCAAACATGGGTAGACTCTACAACCAAAGGGATGAAAGTTGGCGTAATTTGGCTTGCTAGTGTAAAGAACTTCAAATGAGGAAATGCCTTGAAGCAATGTAGTGGGGAGCCGATTAATGGTGTACACAACACAACAAAAGGCATCAAACCAGTAAGTGATGGGTAAATGTGATTGAAAGAGTATGGCAAGACCCGTCTCTGTGATGTGGCGATGCTTGCGTTCCGCCCGACCATTTTGAGCTGGTGTATAGGGACATGACATGGTGTGAAGAATACCACTCTTTTGGAACAATTCTTGGAATCTTTTGTTTGTAAATTCAGTACCACCATCACTTTGAAAAACCTTAATTGAGGTGTTGAGTTAATTTTCTGCAAAGGTTTTAAATCGAACAAAGATACCAAAAATTCTGATTTTAAGCGCAACGGATATAGCCAAGTAAACCTCGATTGGTCATCCACAAATATGACATAGTATCGAAAACCAGAATTAGAACACACAGGTGCTGGTCCCCATAAGTCACAATGAACCAAATCTAATGGTTGTAAGGCACATTTTTCATTTATGTTAAATGGTAATCTTTTGCTTTTGGCTAGTTCACAAGAATCACAAACAGAAGAATTTGGTAGAATGGAAGATACTGTCAAATGACCAGCCCTATTTAATTGAGAAATAATATCATAGTTGACATATCCTAAACGAGAATTCCATAAATCAAAGGATCCTCGTAATTTATTTGAATTCAAAACAGAAAGAAAAGCAGCTTGGCCATGCTCCAAAACATAGAGATTTTGTTCACGCCTCCCTCTTGCTAGAATTTCCCTTGTGCTCCTTTTCTGAAGCATAAAGGATTTGTCAGAAAAAATAGCATCAACAGGATAATCATGAGTAAGTTTGCTAATAGATATAAGATTCTTTTGTAGTCCAGGTACAACCAAAATATCTAGGAGACTTAAATCTGAAGCCAAATGGCAAGAACCAATATGGGATATGGGCAGAGTATTACCATTTCCAACATAAACGGTGTGATTACCCGAGTATAGCTCCATAGAGTCCAGCAGTGAGGAACTTGGTGTCATATATTCTGAGACACCAGTGTCTTGATACCAATCTGATTTTTCAGAGGAGGAGACATTGCATGTTGTAGCAAAGGACTCTGCAAGATTTGCAGAGTGAGGAGTGCTTTCATAGCGTTGATGACAAGTGGTGGCATAATGCCCCTCTCCTCGACAGATTTGGCAAATAATGGTTCGATTGTTTTGACCACGACCCCCACGTCCTGCAGAATTCTGTCCACGCCCTCGTCGACTATGAGAGGAAGCACGTGAAGAATTCGAATAACGTGAATGAGAGTTTTGGTGGAGATAATGATTGGAAAGAAAAGTAGTCTGAGGTGAAGTATCTTCCACAGTAGATATATATAACTCAAATCCTTCCGTAGCAGCAACCAAATCTCTAAAAGTAGGCAGTGGGCGCATTGCTAGCTGCGATGCACCAAAGCTAGTAAAAGTCGGACCTAATCTTTGGAGAAACCAATGTAATTTATCAAGATCATTGACAAGTCTGCCCATGAGGCTAAGTTGATCCCAAAGTGCTCAAAAAGATTTTAAAAATTCTCGAACAGAGGATGAACCTCTTTTGAGATGTAATAATTGGTCATGAATACTGATTTCTCTTTGTTTAGAGTCTCCACCATAAAGGGACTCAAGAGTAGACCAGATCTGTTGAGCAGTATCACAGTGGAGAACCTCAGCCAGGGTTTCCTTTGTGAGAGAGGCTTGAAGAAGACTAACAAGTCGTTGATCTTATTGTTTCCAGGAGATGAAGGCTGGATTATCAGTGGGGGGTGCAGAGGCATCAGTGGTTGGTAGCTAAGGGGAAGGAGCAGGAGTGCTTCCATCAATGTGATCATAAATCGCTTGTCCTTGTAGGAGAGGAAGAAGTTGACGACGCCATAAGATGAAGTTTGTGGATGTGAGGCGAATGTTTAGCATATGGATCATAGTGTTGAAGGATAAAGCACCTTCGGATGATGGAGCAGGAATGGCCATGAAGCAAGACAAGGAAAAGAAAGGATAAAATAATTTCAGGACCATATAAGGATTGGTAAAACTGTGTTTGTGTAATTGCATTTCACTATGAACAGAGTACAATAAATAGATATTACAATATGTCTAGATCCTACAATTAAGGAATAAACGACTCAATCAAACTAAGACTGAATCAATCGTATCATCTATATAAGGTAATATACAATCTGATATATTATTTCCTAACATGAGTGATGATAAATTTTGGAAATCCATCAAATATTGTTTAAAGTGTGTAATTCCACTTGTGAAAGTGCTTAGACTTTGTAAATGGTGATTCAAAACCAGCCATGCCATATATTTAAGCAATGGATAGAGCCAAAGAGTAAATTGCTGAAAATTTCCAAAAGAAAGAGTCAAGGTATAAGAAAGTGTGGAAGATCATTGATACTAGGTGGAATCTACAAATATATAGACCTCTCTATGCAAGTGCATATTATCTCAATCCTAGGTAAGTAGACATTCGTAATATTTTAAATTTTATTTAGTTGCTTATTCATCCTAACTCTTTTTTATTGTTTGGTTAGGTTCCATTATGACAAAAGCTTTAATCAAGATAGTGAGGTTTTGTATGGTTTATATGAAATCATTGAAAGAATGATTTCAGATAGAAGGACAAGATTTTTAATTGATCAACAACTTGAGAAGTTTAAGTTAGCCAAAAGATTGTTCGGAATGAATATGGCAATAAACACTAGAGACAAGAAGCAACCAGGTAACTCTTCAATCTTCATACTTTGTTAACTTTACAAATAATTATAAACGATAAGTAACATGACATACTTTGTTACTTGTTTATACATATTTTGTTTTGAATTTTGATAGCTCTTTGTTGGGAGAGTTATGGTGGAGATGGTAAAGAGTTGCAAAAGGTAGTTATGAGAATTTTGAGTCTTAAATGTAGTGCAATAGGATGTGAAAGGAATTGGAGTACATTTGATCAAGTTCATACTAAAAGAAGAAATCACTTGGAACAATAAAGACTAAATGCACTTGTGTTTATTTAATATAAATTACAATTAGAGATGAGACAAAAGTGTAAAGAAGTGAGGGGAGAGACTTATGATCCCATATACGTATCCGATATTGAATCAGATGATGAATGGATTATTGAAAAAGAGGATCCATGCTTACCAAATGATATTTCATGGATGGATATACATGAGTGCTTTACTTTTGAAGAGGGAGCTTCAAGCAAGAAAAGAAAAAGAGATATTTATGCTAATTTAGAATTAGAACTTGAACAAAAAACTACTAAAAATTTAATTACTCCAATACATATTGTCATGCTTGTTCCATTATTTTGGTTTTATAGGTCCAAGAAACTTAAATGCCAAAGCTGATAAGAAGGAAAAATCTATAATAGAAGATAATGATGAAATTGAAGGCATTATTAGAGATAGGATGGAAGAGGAAGAACTTTTGATTTTGGAAGATGATGAGGAAGAACTAAATGACATAGATCTTGGGGATGATGAATGATCATTCATTATCTTTCAAATTTTTGCTATAGTGACTTGCTATCATTTTTTGTTTATCTTTTTGAAAGACTATATGTTGATTTTGAGCAATCACTTTTTTTTATAATGTGACTGAGTGTTATGATTTGAATCTTAGTTTGCTTACAAGTGTATGTCACATTGTTAGTGATATATTATTTATTTCAAATTATTAATATACAGATGCTTCTTTATGTTACAATACTCTTATATTTATGTTTTTTGTGTTTTAAATTATTGATCTTGAATCTTACGATTCAAAATATGATCCAATTCACGATTCAAAAAATAGGTCGTACGATTCACAATTTGAATCCCGAGTTAACTACCTTGATTCTTGGAGGATCCTTGCACTTCTAGACTAGGTCAAAGATGGGATTTTGTAAGTCATTAGGCTAATCAAAATTTGTTATAATCCTGTAGGCTAATTTTAAGGAAAAATTCTCATTGTTGGTTAGTTTTCTGTAAATCTGGTCCTAACCCTCAACAAGGGAAGGGGGTGTAATATTAGCAATCAGATCTCAGCTAGATCTAAGAAGAAAATCTCTAATTTTGTCCCAATCCTAGTTATCATGAGGGAAAATAAAGCAACAGGGTCATCAAGCACATTATCAGGGATAGGCTAGACTGCAAAACTAGATAGAATTTGGCTATCTCTAAGCCAGTTGTCTTGCCAGAATCGGGTACATTCCATTGCCAAAGACCCAGCCAAGGCCTTTATAAAAATAATTCCACGCAGCAGTTATACTTTTCCATTAAGGGGAAGAATTTTGACTAATACTATCCTTAGGACTCTTCCCAAGAGAAAAGTTGTACTTAAAGCTAAAACTTTTAGCCGAGTAGGTTTCTAGAGAAGTAATCAATCTCCAGCATAACTTCATAATAAAAGCTTGATTGACCATTCTAATGTCCCTGAACCATAAGCCCCATTCCCTCTTAGGTTTACAGATCTTGTCCCATCTTATTAGGTAGCATTTCCTTTTATTTAAAAAGTCTCAAATGAAACTTTTACATATAAAATTAATCTTATTACAAACAGCCTTAGGAAAAATCATAGTTTGCATGTAATAGCTGGAAATATTCATAATAAAAGATTGGGCAAGAGTAATTCTCTTAGCCAAAGATAAAATGTTACATTTCCAGAGTTTCTTTTTAAATTTCTCAATTATGAAGGCTAAGTCCTTTCTAGATGACTTATAGGAATCCTTAGATATTCCCAAACTGAGAGTAGTTTTTAAAACTCAAAACAAAGCTTATGTGATTCCTAACAACATGGTCACAGTTATTGGAAAAGTATATAGAGGACTTATCTTTGTTCACTGACAGGCCCGAGGCAGAGCAGAAAGCATTCAAAGTTGAATTTAAAGTTTCAACATTCAAGTTATCAGTTTTAGCTATTAGAATAATGTCATTCACAAAAAGAAAAATATGGGACAGATTAGGCCCTGATCTACTAAAGAGAAAAGGAGTTTAGCTACCATTAGTAACTTTATCTTGGATTAAGTGGGATAACCTTTCAATACACATAACAATTACATAAGAGGAGATATGATCCCCTTGTCTGATACCTTTACTAAGCTGAAAACTCTTAGTCCTATTGTTATTCTAGTTAATGGACATGGTGGAAGAAGAAAGACAACTATTGATGATTTTAATAAATTTTTTATTAAAATCAGCTAGCTGAAAGGTGTTAGAAATAAATTTTCAACTAACTTTATCATACGCTCTTTCCAAATCCAATTTTATAATCATGTATCCTATTTTACCTTTAATTTTATCCATGGAGTGAATAAGCTCCTATAAAATGAAGGCATTGTTTATTCCCCGCCTAATAGGAATAAAACTGGTTTGGTTCTCAGAGATAATATGGGGCAGAATGCCTCTAATCCTATTGGCAAAGATTTTAGTAATTATTTTTTTATAACTATTATATAAGGATATAGGTCTAAATTGCTTGACATATTAGGGCTATTTACCTTTGAAATAAGGGTAATAATAGTTTTATTTATGGCAACAACCTTACTAGAATTGTTGAAAATATCCAGAGCCAGTTTGAAAATACAAAGGGCAAGACTACCCCAATGCTTTTTAAAGAAAATTGCATGCAGGTCATCAGGGACAAAGGACTTATAATTCCCTATACTCATTAAAGTTGCCCTAATTTCTTCTAAGGAAAGCTCATATTCAATAATAGATCTATCAATGTCCTTGAGGGGAAAGAAACTAATAACAGTAGCTAAATTGTGACAAAAATCTCAAGATCAGAATAGAGGTTTTCAAAATAGGAAACTACCATGTTTTGGAGCTTGATAGGGTTATACTCCTAATTATTATTACCGTCTCTAAGGGCTTCAATGCTTTTAGTCTGTCTTCTAATGATGACTGCTTTGTGGAAGAATTTATTATTTCTATCCCCAAAGTTAATCCAACTAGCCTTATACTGATGAAACCAATAATTCTCCTATTGGTCCAAAATTTTCTGATAATCCATCTATAAGGATTTCATGAGTTTTTTAAGGTATGAATTATCCTTATTTCCAATCTTACAAAAAATACTTTTAATTCTATTTAAAATTCTCTATGTCCTTTTAAAAATATTTCCAAAAACATTAACATTCTACTCTGATATATTATTATGAAAATTGGAGATATTTTTTACCCAAGGTTTGGAAATAGCCAAGGATCTTTTAACCTAATTACTAAAATCCTCATGAGTCATCTAGGAAGAAAGAAATTTAAAACTCTTATGATTGAGCTTAAAGTGATTTTCACTCATAATTTAAATCCATGGGCCCATATGGTCAAATTTTAGAATTGGGATATGAATTACTAAACTATTCTGAAAGGATATTCTCTAGAGGTCAATTACCACCACTCTATCAATCATTTCCTTAATAATTCCCCTATGCCAGGTAAAGGGATTTTCTCTGAAACCCAAATCCTGAAGCCCACAAATATTCAAGTAATTTGCAAATTGGTTAATCAGGGAGGGGTTGGCAGGCCTGCCATTAGATTTCTCTTAGTCAAATAAATTGGAATTGAAATTCCCCACCACTCACCAGGGATCCTTTATGGTTTTACTAAATTCCACCAACAATTTCCAAACGTCATTTTTTCAATTTTGTTGAGGGCTAGCATATATGGATGAGAGAATCCAAGAACTCTGCCTATTATTAATTCTAAGGTGGATCTAGTATTTATTTTTATCAAGAACAAAGACTTGAATTTTTTTTGAGTTCTAACAATACCATATCCAACTAGAGAAACCTACAACATCAACTCTAACACTTTCATCAAACTTAAAACTATCAAAGACTGAAACAGCTTTGTTAGAACTAATTTTAAGTTAAAAAATGGAGATAAAATCAAGGTTATGAATTTTAGACATATCATTTATGAGTCTGGGAAAGGTTTTACCCCCAATACCCCTACAATTTCAAAAAATGCAATTCATCAAAATTAAGACTGAAAGAGGAGAGCATCAATATTATGCTCATGGGAACTTATCTCTACAAGGGTATACTCAGAATTGGACAGGGCTTTTGAGGTAGATTTATCTACCTCCATTAATAAGGGAGGGTCAAGTGGTTTTTCTAAGGAGAAATGGTAAGATGCTTCTTGCCTATGCCTTAGTAACTCAGTAGGAAGGTTAAAATCTTCAAACACGAATTTTAAAATTTCTTCATCATTAAGAAGGAGATCTATTTCATTAGATCTTAGCACTTTATCTTTATAAGATACAAATGCAGAAAGAGACAGATTTGAGTACACCTGGCAAGAAATCTGATCTATAGAGAATTGATTTTCTTGCATGTTGGCCTATTGCTCATTCCTAGACTCCTTTGAGTTCCTCTCCCCTTTTCCCATAGTCTAATTTTCCAGATCTGCATCATCTTGTGCTCTCATCTCCCCTCCTTTCGCACCATCTTTCTGTTCTGACTCAAATCTACAGGGCAAGGTTCCTCCGTCATGTCCTGATGTAGTCCACCCAGATCAAAATTAGAGCCCATCTTCACTTTCTTAATGCTTTGATCCATCTAGTCAAGCTCTTATGTAGAATGCTTCTCAGCCTTATACTGATACATAGTCGAGAACCCCTTTAGTTGGTACCGAGGACTAGGAAAGTTTTAGTCCTAGCTAGATTTTGCTCGCCGCAAGACAAAGGAGCTTTATGTAGTCTCTCAGGAAACTAGGCTGAGAACCCTAGATGTGCCGCTCCTTCCTTCTTTCTTGAAATAAATGAGTGAATCTTGGAACCTAAAAAATTATCGAGTTAGAGCACATGGGTATACCATTGTACTGAAATTAAATCTTTAAACACATGAATCAATTTAACTTGAATCCTTGACTAGGTTTCATAAACTATATAAACTTTATTAAAATATTTCTAATAGTTTAGGGAGTAATTAAATAATTATATTTTAATTTTGTAACTGTTTTTGAAAAAAAATTATCTAGAGACTTAATTAAACATAATTTATGTTTAAAAATATAATTATAGATTTTTAAAGTAAGAACCTGTTTAAAAATTTTTAAATAGTTCAGCAATTAAAAAAAAATAAACCTTAATTTTATGCTTTGAAAATTTTAATTAAAAGCTATACATTATCAATTTTAAGTTTATGTAATTTTAATGTTTAAATTTTAACACTAAATTTCAAATTTAAACTTTACAAATCTCTCATTTACTTACCTCTTTCAAACACATGTATTTCATTAGGGTTAATAATTATAGCGGTAAGAGTGACTACAAAATGTAAGAATACTAATAGTAACAGTGATAACACTATTGGTGGATGTGAAGCTAACATTATATATCAATAATGACAAAATTTGTAGTGTATACGATAAAAGTAATGATAATAAGAATCGTAATTCTAATTATAGTAATAACAATAACGGTGAAAGTTATAAACGGCAGCAATAACAATAATATATATGAATATCTAAAAGGTATATAAGGAAAAAAAAAGAGTGAAAGTTAATTTAGCTTTATTTTAATTAAACTAGTCTGATTTTAAAATTTTTACTTAAAATTTAAAATACACAACTCACAGTACTCCAAATATATCCTAATATTATTTAAAAAGTGACTACAAATGATCTTTCAAATGATCAATTAAAAGAATTGAACGGAAATTATGAGGAAATTAATAAGTTAACATTTTATATGTTTGTCTTTTGGAAGAAAGTGTGAAAAGTAATTACACTTTTTTTTAGTAATCTCAAAAGTGTGTTTCAGGTTTAAATTTTGTAGCAACCATTAGTGTTGAATAAGAGTTGAAAAGATTAGATTATTTGATTCGCTTGGCAACTAATGGGGAAGATTTGTAATTAATTATAATTATTTTCATTTTAGAAGAACTTTTAAATTTGTTAATAACAATATATATATATATATATATATATATATATATAAAAGATAAAAGTAGATCATTATTAAATAAGAAAATAATACTTATTTTAAGAATAAAAAAAGTATAACATGAAATGTTTTATTATCAATAAAAGTGATTCAATAATTATTAAATAGTATATATAATGAAGGTTCGAGTGACAAGCGGATCAATATTGCTTAAATAAAGTTTCAAGTTTGAGACTTTGTGTATGTAAAAAATCTTCAGTAGTAGACTCACCTACTACATCCAATTACGTGCAAGAAATTGTATCATATAGAATTTGAAAATGTAATAAATACTCTTTTTATTCAAATATATGACAAATATTATAAATTTTCATAGTAAAATGTATCAGCGAAATGTTTTTATTTATAAACGAAGGTTAAAATAGTGAAGACAACCCATAAAAAAAATTAGCTAATGGATGATATTTTATTTATACCTCTAAAAATACCTTTCTAAACACCGTTAAAGCATTGCATTGTTAATTATGTTTATTATTTCACATACTTTTTATATCTTTTCTTCACCAAATTTACATTAAAAAAAGTGGACGTGAAGATATAATTTTCCACCTCTACATGAGACCAATTCATTTGTTGATGATATAAAGATAAAAAAAAGTTCCTTTAACCAAAGCAATCAGTTAAGAGGCTACTTAGAAATGCAATCTCCAGCTGGCCAATCCCGCTCAAGAGAAGAGTGTGAGAAAAATGAAAGAGCAATCAAACAAACAACATATATCTTACTTTCTTTCTTTTTTTCTTCTAAGATTAATAACCATTTCTAGGAGGCTGCTGATATTTGAAGAGCATTCAAAGTACAATACAAATGGATCCAAACCACATATTGCTCTTTGGGTGTTCATAACTATTATCACATAAAAATTAATCTCATATTTTTCGATCAAATGAAAAAGACGTTTGATATTCCACCATTACATACCTCATCGACAATTCAAGCATGCTATGTTCCACTTTTTAGTCAACTTGTCCAGGCATCATGGAAACAAATAATATATATATATTTATCTTTAAGTATAATTGATTTTATCTTTCTCATTTTCTGTGCTTATATATTGTCTTTATTCTTTTTTCGTATTTTTCATCATACAATTTTAGTGTTATGCTCACTGTAATTGTATGTCTTCCTTGCATAAATTCCCATGATTTCAAAGACTTAGATCCTTCAGCAGCCATGCATCCCTCTCCAACAAAATATCATGCAAAGGTTATAAAATATTATAATATTAATTTTATCATTATTCTTTAACACATTCAACTGTATGTAAGCCTTAGTTGGAGGGGCTGTATGCTGTAGAAGATCTATTTTGTAATTTCAAACTCTTCAGTATATTTACTTTGAAAAGAGTCTCTCCCCTTCATTCGTTACAATGATCGTGTTTCCCATATACTGACAACGGGTCTAAATATTTAGTTAAAATACTTTTTATAAGACTTGAAAAAACATCCTCTCTTAAAGCACTCTTTTAAAATTAATTAAATAATCTAGTTTTTTAATATGCAGGACATGAGAATTTATGTCATGTTAATATTAAATCACCGGCAAATGTTCAATATTGAAAGCACAAATTTCACACTAAGATAATTTTTTATAACACTTAAAATGATCTACTCTTAAAAGCTAGTTTTTAAGAGTGATTTAGACTTAAACTTTTAAGAACCATTAACTACATAATTGTTGATAGCTTTAATATCACTTCAGAAAAAATAATAATAATAAGGCATCAACTTTTTCAGAAGTGATGTCATCTTAAATTTTACAATTTTATTAAAATTTATTATTGATAGCTCTATACTTTTAAATAAAAAATAACAGACTAATTTTTTCCAAATGAAAATTAGTTGACGACTTCTGGTTCCATGTTGCTGACAATTAAACCATAAAATATTAATTATAAAACAGAAACAAAATTAAAATTGTCAATAATATGGTTCATACTTATCTATATGCTTTTGGTCAAAGATTTTTTTTTTCATCCTTATTAGCAGTTTGTCCTGATTGGCCGTAATCTCCCCACATTTTGTTTCAAACTGACTCATTTCTTCTGTTGCTCCCAATATTTGTGAATGTTCATTTGATTTTCTACTTTACTTATTTCCACTGTATGTTAGGGCATTTATTTTTTTTTAAAAAAACCCAATAACTTTTAGTTTTTGGTAGTAGTTTTATATTTTTGAAATCGTTTATAATGTTCATGTTGCTGTAATTTTTGCTTCCTTTATGCAGATCTCACTATTTGCTACTTTAGGTATATTGTACAAACTTTTTATTAGTATATTGTATATCATGAATATAATTATAATAAAAATATACATAACTGAATACAATATTATTTTGGACATGATAAATATATATATATATATATATATATATATATATATGTATGTATGTATGTAAAGGTAGTTGGATAGATGATTTACAATTTACATAGAATTGAGAGTTAATGAAATATAGTTTTGAAAGTGGCCAATTATTATAGTTGTTCATTGTTCTATTTGAAATGGTGCCAATTGATTCTTGGTCTGAAATAAGGGAGCATGCAATATTTGTATGCGCTTATACAATTTTGCCCTTATATTTGTTAAAATAATTTTATTCATTGTATGTAAATAAAATTCTATGATGTGTTTTTTAATTTAATTTAATAACAATCTTTAGGCAAATATGCTGCCAATTTTTTCAACAAATTTATATGTTGTTTAATTATAAATATGTAGATGGCATTGTTAATTTGCTCCCAAAAAATGAGTTCATATTCTTCAAAGTATTAATGGATGTATGATAGAGTTTATCAAGGTAAAGGAGCTCTTAAGCAACAATTTGTGAATGAGGTACAAGAGTTTACAATTAAGTAAGGAATCAAACATGCTACCGTTTTTTTAAGAGATTCTGTCCTTACAATAAAAGCAACTATCTAATTGTTGAACTACTACATTAAGATCCATTTATATACATATGAGTTGATGTTGAACTACTACATTTGAATTAAGCATGGTAATCTTACACAAAAAAAAGGAGCTCCTAAGCAAACATTCGTCGGAAATTTTAATAAGTTACTAACAAAAAAAAAAAAGAATGATAATCTTACCACTGGTAAATTATTCATAGTTATTTTTCATTATTTTCAACAATTCTTACCAATAATTTCTATGTAATTTTAATGAGTTTCGAATTGAAAACACTAATGATCTTGCCATTGGTAAATTACTGAAGATTAATTTACATTTTTTTAACACTTGTTACTTATTATTTGGATGTCAATACTATATGATTTTTAATTAATTAGTCATGCATTGGTAATAGTTAGGAGTGAAAATCTAACTGATTTCTTGCCATAGGATATTTTTCACTGATGTCCAATTAACAATAAATTTTCACCATTACTATCAGCTTCTGTTCAATCTTTATTAACTTATTTTTCTTATAATGATTACATTGAGTTCATGTAATTCACTTACTATCAAACCATGTTATTTGTTTTTGTTTGCTCTTAGTATTCTTTTGTGAATATCGTTGAGTTGAATTTTGTTTCAACTCTTTTCATTAAATGCATATCATTATCGTCATTCCAACTCCTTTGGGCAAATTGACTCCATTTCAATCTTTTCACATTTTTTATTCCTTTTCAGCTTATCTTTCAACAAAATTATTTCGTTTTAGCCTATCTTTTCTCAAATTAAATAGCTCCCTTTTAACTTGGCTTTTCGTAAATGGATTATATTCTAAATCATCTTTTGCATATTGGTTCCATTTCAGCCTGTCATTCCATAGTCTAAGCTTTATTTCCAATCTCGTATGTAAAATTACCCCCTCTCTTATATCAAATGTAGTCTTGCTTATGCTGATTTTTTTATCCTACATGTAGTTTGGCCTTGATTCCAAATGCTATCTCTCCCTACTAGAATATTTGGTATAATCAATGCATTTTTCACAGTAGTTTGGAAGCTATATTAGATTTTAACTAGTTTAAGTCAAAACAATGTCATTACTATCTCAACGTCTATTAAATGTCTTTCATATTTTTATGTATATTGTCTTTCCTTTTTTTATTTTTTTATCATATTATCCGACGACTATAAATACAGTTTCTTAGATTTTATAGCATTGCGTATAATATTTATATATTCCTAATTACCAACACATATAATTGGAATCACTATCAACGGAATGTACATCCTTTGAAATATTGTCTTGATGTTGAAGATCTTTGCCTTCTACTTTTCTTTTCTGATTTATTTCATTTCCAAGTGTTTATACCGTTAAGTTGGGGTTTGTATTTGTACACATCATTTTCTACATACAACTATATTCATCGGCTTAATTCTTAGTTAAATCATAATTA
Source organism: Abrus precatorius (assembly GCF_003935025.1). Classification (NCBI taxonomy): domain Eukaryota; kingdom Viridiplantae; phylum Streptophyta; class Magnoliopsida; order Fabales; family Fabaceae; genus Abrus; species Abrus precatorius. The sequence goes on from NW_020874417.1 coordinate 13,390,857, forward strand.
ACATAAACGCCAAAGCAGATGCTCAATTATTAATTTTCTTTTTTCGGTTGAAAAAATCGAAATTTTAATGTAAGAACAAAAATATGCTGCAGAGCTTTCAGAAATAAGGACCAAAAATTTTGTTGTTTTGTCTTTTTTGGCTACAGAATCAAATATGTTGTTACTATAAGGTATGTCATCATTGAGAAAGTTCAGTTTCTCAATTCGAGGTGGACTCAATCAAGCAGTAGAGAAAATAATTTATTGAAAGCCTCTCATTAATTTGAGTGGGGAACTTTGAATTTCATTTAATGTTTCAGACAAATAAGCAAAAGCCAGAGCTACTCAATCTTTTGAGTGGAGCTTGTTTAAAATAGTGACAATGACACATTACCACTAGGCCAAACCAAACATGCCAAAGAATGCAATAAAATAATAAAAGAAAAAAAAATACTATAGAGATCTTTGGCCTATTCTTATTTGTTGGATTATTAAATTCTAACCTTCCTTGAACCTAACTCCAACTTTTGATACATGCTCCCTCCAGGCATTAACCAGAAAAAATAAATAATTTTATTGATTATATAATATGTGATCTGAAACATTCCATGATTTGGAAAGTTCCTCCAATAATTTGATGTGAAATTGGCTGATGTCATGAATATTATCAACTACCTTATAATTTTTCAGTACAATGATGTAAAGTTATAATACACTAAACCCCACTAAAGAGTTCACAGTGAAAGCATTGAAATTCTGACATCAGATAAAGTTGGAACATTTGATTTGCACCAATCAATAATGAATTAATTTGTATGGAAAGGTCAACGATGCATATAATGGACACTATATTATCACATTATGAGGAGCTTTCAACGAATATTAATAGTTATTGTTACTGTAGATTATCCATCTGCACAAGTTCTACGATCTGGTTCTTCCTCTAGTTGATGTAGTGGCTCATCATGTAGGAGATTCATTATGATCCTGAGCTTCAAAGTCATAATTTAATGGATATTGACGCCATCATGACGTGAATTTAATCACGAAATATTATATATATTACCATTACCATGTATTCATGGTTAAAAATGTTATTAGGGCTGGTATAAAACTGGGTGGTGTTTATTTTTTGTTTTCATGTTTCTAATAGTATTATAGAAATTTTATTTTTTATCTTTCAATTTTAAGAATTCAGGAAAAAAACACAAAACAATAAGAGTTTTTAAATTTGATGGATAGAGTATATAAGAGAATAAGATAAAATAATTTTTCCTGTCTTATCTTATTTTTAATGCTTATTTAACCAAAAAATATAATAAACTCATCTCTCTAGTGTATATATTTTTCCTGTAAGATCACTTAGGTCAGAAATAACCGGTAGAATAACATAATGTCATTTAATTTATTATTTAATATATATTAAATATAGAATGGGAGTTCATCTTAATTTTATCCTACCCTTTTATCAACCAAGTTTCGTATACAATTGATTTTTTATCTTTTCCTGTACATCAAACAAATTCTAAAGCCTTGTTTCTATCATTCTATATATGCATCATTCTAGAAACAAGAAAATATCTTAAAATCATAGTAGGAGTTTGGTTATTTTCATCATTTTCTCTGTAAATTCAAAAAGAAAAAGAAAAAAAAATTGTATTAGAAACAAAACATATAACTAAAAATTATATAAATTACTTAAGCAACTATATCGGAAATGTATATTATTCCTGGAAATCGAAGCAGTCTTTATTGACCTGCAAATGTTCTCGTGGTGTGGTTCATTGTAATTATTGCAAGATTTAGTGTGTACTGGAGAGCTTACTCAAACGCTTAATCGATAATCTTTTTAAAAATAATAGTTTAACTATAAAATATATTAGATAAATTAAAAATAATTTATTTTGATAATATATACCAAAAAAATTACGAGAATTATAAGTCATTTTTATGACATGTTCATAATTAAGCTCCTTCAAATATATTCTTACTTATTAGTTTGAAAGCTCGGTTTTTTAATGTGTATTGAACGATATAAAATAAGAAACTAATAAATAATAAATTTATATTAAAAAATATAATATTAATATTATTGATGTATTAAATCTTATAATATCTTATAATTTTCTTTTAAAAATATTATATATATGTTTGTATTGTGTGTCCTAATGCACGTTATGAAAATCAAAATAATTTAGTCCGTAATTATCAATGTTTTGCACGATGCTAATAATTATAATTGCAGAGATGATTATGTGATCATTTATCTAATGACTATGACTTAGAGAGGAGTAAGGTCAGTAAGATAAGAATAGATAAACATAAAAGCGTGATTTGAGATAAGCATCCTATGAATCATATATATTTGCATGATCAGATTTAGAAGGTAAAATGAAATTTCTGTTATCGTTTTTGTATTGTTTAGGAGCCTTGTAAGAATATTATTTCAACTAACTAAACGACCACAATACAATGATTGTCAAACTTATGAATGGTATCTTGTTACCACATTTTTGGTTTGCACATCAATCCAAGTATTAGCACTGGTTTGCAGTTTTCTGTGATTTAGACTTCAGCTCAACTAAAACCATTTTGGGGGCTTGAATTCATGTTCAAAACCCTCATATTTTGCAAAGGAGTGATCTTAAATGCTAGACTTTTTCAATTTTGCCAGATTATTTTATTGTTAATATTATTTAACGATTTTATTTTCAAGATTCCAATCATATTGTGTGTTGCATTATGCTCAAATATATTGTTCATAACCCTTTTCCTTTTGGTTCTACTTTTTGCTCTTATAGCGATAGAACTCTTTGCTTTAAGTTGAAATCACTTAAGGAGTGTGTGTGTGTGTGTGTTTATTTAATAACAGATCATGTTTGGAATTTATTTTATTTTTTTGGTCAATATGTTTAGAATTATTTACTTTAACAATATTTGTAGCTCCCTTTCCATTTTTAAGATTTATTTCATTTATACATTGCTTCTAATTAAAATGCCTGACTCATTTAAAGTATTTGTTCTTTTTCTTTTTCTAAAATAATTTTCTCTTTTTAAAAATAAAAAATAATATAAATTTGTATTATATTTTTCTTTAAAAAAATTATTTTTAAAAAGTTAAAAAAATGTACTCTTAAATTTTCATTTGTATAAAAAAATAAACATATGCAATTCATTTTGCTATCATTTTTAATGTTTTATTTTTCACCATCGCCTTTTTTTTTGCGACAAGAATATGTCTCAATTGATCAATCGAAAATTAACTTTTTTTAGGGTATAATTTATTTTTTATTTCTCAATAAAGTATTTTTTTTTCTAACACAATCAAGAATCAAACTCTAATTCTCATGCTTAAAGCATTCATTTATCCACCAACTATGCCAGACTTTGTTAGTTTTCACATTGTCTTCTTTGATGACCTGAATAATAAGATGTTGATATTTAAAAAATGTTTAATTATATCTTTAGTTCATCTAAATATTACAAATTTTTTATTTAATCCCTCATGTCAAAACAATGGTGTAATACAGTTTTTAACCTAAAAAAAATAACAATTCCCATATAGCCCTTGCTTGTTTTGTTCATTAATTGTCATTTTTTTTTATCCATTTGGTCTCTTTAAATATTTGCAAAATTTTCATTTCATCCCTTATTACTTAAATGATCTATGAAACTGATTAAATGAAAGATTAATATATATTAAAAAGGAAAAAAATTACAAGGACTGAAATAAACTTTTCAAAATGAGAGATTAATGAATACGGCTACGTCGTCGCCTGTTTGAACATTGTTACGTTTGAAACATATAGCTTTGGGCCAGACTGTGACAATATCAAGGAGGTTTGTGATAAATGGTTAACCTTATACCAAAAAGTGTAACAGCATGTGAAGTGTATCCTCCTAGGCAAATTTGGGAGTTTTGTTCTCTTAAAACATGGCTAATTCAGTATTGGATAGTTGAGCTAAAATGCATAAACTATAGATCATGTGTCTTAGAATACTCTGTGTTTCGTATGAACCCAAGCAAATACGTACCAATGGCCAAAACACAATCTCTATAAGCATGAGAAGTATACTCACTAGCATTACCAAGCACACGGGACAAGTTTAGATGTATCGAGTTCTTGGTTATAAATGGACCTTTAAAATTATAAATGAATTCGTAACAAACACTACCTTGATGACAAAAAAGAAAATACTGCCGTGAATATGTTCTAGGAAGTTCAGGACATTCAACCCAATTTCAGTTATTTGTAGCCATATAATCAAATTAATTAAGAACGTGAAACATTAAAACGTCATTATATTGAACATTATTTGGTTCTTTAACCAATTTTTCATATTTTGACCCACAATGTCATATCGATCATTCATTCATTCCTACTATAAAATTGAACTAACTCCCTAATTTACAATAACGTGTGCGTCAATGTCTCCCGCTGCGTGTTGCAAAAGATAATTTTCATGCCAATAGTTAGGATTAAAAAAAAGGGCTGTAAGATGTTACGGTAATTGAAATACGTTTGACAAATATTGGGAAAAGTATGGTCCTGTAACCAACATCTAAAACTAACTACGATACAACATTTAGTCTGTAATGCAGCATAACCTTATGCACAGAACATCTCAAAATAGCAAGAGACCACCAGCTCAAAGTCTAACCGTGGTTAAAACATTTGGTATGAAATAACATTTTCATCATATGTCCGATTTAAAAAACAGATCTTGATCAGATAGTCTGTAGCTCCAAACTTGATGTATGCTATACTGCATTTTCCTCAAATCGACCGCTCAATTAAGCTTTTCCCCACTCCAAAAGTTAAAAATACTAAATATCAGCAGCGTAAATTTGAAAGTTAAAATCCTCTCTCCACACACTAAACCCAGGAAACTTGTTGACATAACCAATTAGATTGATTAATCCATTCTAGCACAATAATGGAGACACTAATGATGTTCATCATATAACCAAGAGTTACCGATCTCTGAGATGCTCATTTTGAAAATCTTTTTCTATATAAACTGAGAGGAACATACTCCACTGTCACCATTCTGCCATCAAAGAAACGTCCATGCAAACAGTGGGCTGCTGAACAACATGCTTCCGCTCTTCCATACTCAACAAGAACTGAACCCAGTTCAAATACACTGCAGAAAATATCATCATCCTTGTCAATGCCCTTTTTGGCACCAACCAATTCTGAAGTGGTATCACGTTCAGAACAGCCTTCCTGAAATGCACCAGCTATTTTTTTTGAGTCCATATTGCTCCCCACCATCTTGTTTTCAATATCCACGTCATTATCGTTAGTAACAATTTTATCATTAAATTCGGGTCCATCATTTGGTGTAACCTGTTGATCAGGACATTCTTGAATGATACTACAAGGTATGCTCTTATTGTTCACGTCTTCAACTGGTGTATCACTCACAAGGTGTTCTTGACATGGTTTATAGCCAAAAACTTGATCTTTTTTATCATTAACAGCGCTACCATCAGCAACTTTTTCCAACTCTTTGTCATCATGGAATTCCACTCCACTTGTTCCCTTACATTTGGGGTAAGTATCTTTTTCAGAAAAACTAGATTCTGCATTATTAGTAATACAGAGCGTGTCTTCAGATGCTTCTTTAGAATCCACTTTGTTTATGACTTCGCATTCTTCTAAATTGGTTGCTAAATGCTTGTCACTGCTATGCTTGACTACATTGACTGATTTAATAGTCCCAAATCTGCAAGATAATAAGGACTTCATATAATACATGTTTATAATTTATAAACTTTAACATTATGAATAATTCCAGAGGAAATAAAATACAAGCCTTAATGACCTTGAACATTCCAACCGTATATCCTCCAAAATTTCTTCAATTGCCATGTCAGATAGAGACCAAATAGAGTCTGGTGCGACCTATTCATATTACACAAACAAAAGTAATCATCAAAATATCCAATGTAACTAACAATAATATTGAAAAGAGAAACATATATTTGACCTAAAGCACGGGTTAACCAAGGGCCCAATGAAGATTTGTTCAAGTCTATATAGTCTAGACTCTAGATCACGTTCAACATGAAATCCAACCAGAATTAAAACATGGATTAAGTACAGGAAACAAGTATTTCTGCTTGAAACCAAGAAACTGGGTCAGTCGTCAGCGAGATACCAAAACTATAATGAATTAGGAATCATTTTATTGAATTGCTTTTTCAACTTGGCACTGAATCAAGATGATTCAGATTCAAGTATGAGGTGTAAGAACTCTATTACCGAGTGTTTGCACTCAACCAAGTAGATTTGATAATCCTCACTCTCCTACCCAATCTCCTAAGTTCTAACACGGTTCCAAAACTGACCCTTCTCTTAACTGTCTAATTGTCATTCCTGTAAGAAAGTGGTCAATAGTGCAGCTGTTTCCTAGTGTAATCCCCTACACTTACAGCCCCTTCATTCCTTCTAACATAGACCTTTACATTAGTTGTACTCCTAGCATCTAGTTAATCAGTTGCTTCTGTTGTAACTAACTGAAAGCTGTCATCCAACTGTCAGTATATTGGTATATAGGCTCAGTTCTATAAATATAGAGCACCCACAGGATTCTATTCTGTAATCACTTAGTCATTTTTCAATCAATAGAATCAGATTCGTGCTCTCATTTTTTCTCTCAGCACTTTCTCCTCTTACCAAACACTATTAGACTTCATACTGAAATTTTCATATTAACATTACAAGCATTAAAAACTGAATTCATATGATGCAAAATAATCCCTATTTACCACAATAACATCTTTTTTGGACTAAAAGCCACTTAAAAAAATAGAAAGACAAAAAAAAAGCCCCCTGAAACTAAAGGAAAATATATTAAGAGGATAAAAGCTAAATAAAAAATTTTCGTACCACATTTTTCATCTCTAGTACTTGTGTTGGCTTTCTGAGTAGTGGCTTTGCATGCTCTGGAATCCCATAAGATGGTGGTTTACCAGCATTTTCCTGGAATATTTGTATTTTAGCAAGAACCCAGCTCCAGTCATGTAAAAAACTATGGATATAATTCAAAGCCAATCAAGGAATCATGTCCACAGATTAGAACCAGACTATAGGGATGAGTGGATGGTGAAGTTACCGAGGATGATGATGCATCCAGCATTGCCTGAACTACTGTTAGTACTTCCCCTCCCAGCTTCATCCCATTCAAACCCGCACAAGCTTTGATGGTGACAGAGTGGTCCACATACTGACAAAGTTTGCTCAAATCAGTAATTAATAAAACAAACAAGAGACTACAACAGGACAGAGAAAATAAAATTAGAGAATAAAATATATACCAAAATCCAACAAAATTAAATAACAGCACACATGTTGGCTTTCAGAATTTTTTTACATTTTAGAGTTGGGAAAGATACTTAAAAGAAGAAAAATTACAGATTTTGGAAGAGTTCAAACAGACAACTTTTAGGAGACAACCATAATATGCTAAAATTCATAAAATTTAATCATATAACCAACAATCACATTGTGTACATTTTGCACTTGAATTTGACTCCTCTAAAGCAAGGGATGCGCTTTAAAAGGAAAAAGGAAAAGTTATAACTGTGTATTGAAAAATCAACAGTGGAAACAGTGAAAAGATATATGTATAACAAATAATAAAATTGTTAAAACCTACTAGCATGACAAAATAAGGAAACACGATAACCAATCCAAAGAGATAATGACAAAATAAGAACTAATCCCACAAATAAATTTACAAAGATAAGATTAAATATTTTTAAGAATGTCTATCCATTCTGATAGCACATAATGGGATCATCACGCCAAAAAGCTTACAGAATGACTCAACAAGTACAAAGTGGTTTCCCGAATGACTCATTTGGGCTTCACTTGGGTTGGTACAAGACAGTACAAGTGTATATTTTAATACTTCCATTGTACAAAATATACAAAAGGAAGAAATGCATCCTTACCTCAAGAAAAGCATATGATCCATTGCTGACCTTGGTCTCAAAGTGGTAAGCCTTCAAAGATCCAAATGCACCAGCAATCTCCATAAGCTAGACAAAGAAATATAATAAATAAGTCTTAATCATGGAAAGGCAAAGTATGTACATTTGAATACAAGAAGCTGTTAAATACCAAAAATATAATTTAGAGGTCTCAATGTCCAACTGTGAAAACATTTAAACACTACATTGGTTCCTATTCAAAACCCATTTAAACTTTTTTGTATACGGACTAAATCAACAACACAATTGTAGAGAGACCAAAATAATATTTAAAGTTTTAAACCTTTTGAAACAGGATTTTTCATTTCTTAATATTTACCATCTCAGAAGAAAGATGATTTGAAATTCCACCAATGAAGATCTGCAGCGACATAAAAGATACAATCACTACAAAAAGTTAATTGAGCAAAAAACCAACCAGCAAAACACACGAGCATTATTAGAAAAGATAGTTAAATGACCCAAAGCACTGAAATCAGAAAAATTGACACAGATCGGTGTCCTTATCAGATGCTAAACTTAAAACCCAAAATACACTTGAAGGTATGACATCAGGAAACAATAACTGAACAGTCAACATAACAGGCTAAGAAAATCTTTAAAACAATAAAAAGTTCACCAAGCAATTGTATCAAGTTATTTTGTTGAAATGGCCTGTAGTTATAATTTTAATGCATGCGCTAATTACAGCTAAAATGTTAGACCATGAAGGGAAGGTTTCAGAAGTAAGCCCAACAGCAAAAAAAGATATTTTCAACAAATGAATTTAAACCAAAATAGTCAGATTAAGCATGATGATCCCTTTATTCTCGAGAATATATTCATTTTAACATGAGATGTGTAAGAAAATAGATATTTGTGCATGTGATGCTCTAACTTCCTATAGGTTGGCCTCACTATCCTAATGAGTTATAATTGTAGTTTTGGACTTGGTCCCTTCTATTTAGAGTCTTTGAAATGTAAGGGATTGAGTTAAGGTACTTGAAATCAATTCTACACAATAAAAGAAAAATGAATGAAAATTATTCATAATATAAAAGCTAAGTGGTTAAAGTGAAGACAGACATTAACAACTATTAGTGCCTCTAAAGTACTTGTCAAACTAAAAGGAAAGTTTTATCATATTACTATACAATCAACTATAATATATGGTACTGAATGTTAGCCCTTAAAGAATAACCCGAGAAAAAAGTGAAAGTGGCACAAATAAGATTATTAAAACGGATGAGTGGTAAAAAATAAAAAAGAAATAATTGTATATGCAAGAATATTGGTGTAATACTTATAGTAAAAGAAGTGACGTGCAAAGGTTACTAGAGTAAAAAATAAAAAAGAAATAATTGTATATGCAAGAATATTGGTGTAATACTTATAGTAAAAGAAGTGACGTGCAAAGGTTACTAGAGGTATCAATGAAGAGAGTTGATGGCAATTTTTTTTCCGGAAAAAAAGATAGAAAGAACTAAGAAAAACTTTATAGAAAATTGTTGAAACAGAACAAGTGATAAATAATATTTCTAAAAAATTGATTTTTGACCTAGTTCAATGACTTTGTGTGATCCATGTAGTCAACCTTAACTATTGGGATAAGGCTTGATTGTTATTGTGTTGTTATTGGTTCCTTTAGTTTGGACTACAAGCGATTTTGGTATCAAATTTTTTCAAACCACTAAGTTCCTCTAATTTAAAATTTAGCAAATTGGGTTCCTTTGTCAACTTTTAAACCTAAAATTCTCCAATTCTCATTATCTACTCAAAACTTAAAAAATTGAATCAATTAAATTGTTTTAAACCTTCTTTTATTTCAAATTCATCAACCAAAACATTCAATTACACCCAAATTCATGAGACATGCTTATTTGTTGTTTTTAATATGTGCATGTGGTTTCCCCCTTATCAATCATTCCCAACGCCTTCATTGCACCAAAGAACTCATCTAACATCATTTTTTGACGACCTACCACCTCATTTATGCACAACAACCATAACAAGAGGTGCGCTTCCCCAAGATCTGCCAGACCCCAAAAAGCTTGAGCCTACAAACATCTCCACACACCTTCATGAGTGTTTCCAAACAGCAGTGTGTCTCTAGTGTGTAAAAGCCATGCACTGCTGTCTAAGTCTCCATTTGTCCTCAGTCCAAAAAATGTTTGTCTACACCTTCTCTCTTTGTTGGGACCGTCATACAGCCAACCACAACCTTTCGAGTTGTTCTCTCTCAAACCCTAACCCCAAACACACTAGTACTATATGGTGCTATCATGGCCAAAGAGGAGGGACCCAAAACCACTTTCCAGCCTACTGGAGCTCAACAAGCACCTCTAAACTTTCATGATCTTTCAACACTGCCTTCGTCTAACTGACTTAACAGCTAGGGTTATCTTCAGTGGGCCCAATTTGTCCAAAGAACCTTTAAGGGTAGAAAGCAGTAAACCACATTGAAGGAAAGGCTCAAATAAAGGGTGATGCAGAATGACACCTGGGATGATGAGGACTCCCTAGGGTACTCTGGTTTTAGAAATTAGCTGAAATTACAGGTAAGATCTCTTTCACTCAAAAGATTTGGGATATAACCTCAGTCAAACCTAATAACATATTCCAAGAAGCAGGATATCTCCACTTGTTATGAGTTCGAGAGCAAAATCTTTAATGCTAAACAAGGAACTCTTTCGATGACAGATTATAATGAAAGTATCCATGGCTTGTGGATCGACCTAGACCATTACCAAAATCTAAAGTTGAAGAATAGTGAAGATGCTACCACATTAGCTCAGTACAACGCACAGTCCCAATTTTCAGATTTATCTCAAGCCTTAATAATCCTAAATATGATCCCATTCGAGCACAAAACTAGGTAAAGATAAGTTTCTCTTAGTTTCCAGGGTATTCTATACTGTTCAACAAGATAAGAATCATAGAATGGTTAAGAATGAAAGAACCACTAAAGGTTCAGCCTTGGCTTCTGAAAAGATTCTTAAACTCAAGACAAATTCTTTGGGATTTCAAGAAAAAGGGAGGATCCCTATACTCCTATTGTAAGAGAACAAGTCACACCAAAGAGACTTGTTTTAAGATTCAAGGGAAAAAAATGTCCTCAGACACCTCAAAGGATTTAAGGGCTTGACATCACAAGCCCATTAGGTGCTCTCCAATGCAAAAGGGATGAACAGTGATTAATTAGCTCAAACAATTCCATACAAGTGTTATTATTATTATTCCTAGTCATAATAAAAAAGTATTGAGTCATTTGATCTTGCCCATTCTTGATGTGGGGGGAAATGGATTGCATCATTAATTGATGATTGGTCTTGTGTAATTTAGATATTCTTGATGAAGGATAAAATTAAAGTTATGCCACTATTCCAGATTTTATACCTTATGGTTCAGACTCAATTTGGGAAATAAAAAAAAAATGGCTACACTCTGACAATAGGAAAGAATATGTGAATCGACCTTTATTTGAGTTTCTCAAAAAGAATGGTATGATTCATGAGCTTACATATGTCGACACTTCGCAACAAAATTGGTTTTGCAAAAAGAAAAAACAGTCATCTCTCTCTTCTCTCTCAGATGTCAGTACCTCAATTGGCAGCATATCTAATAAACAGGCTACCTACTTAATTCTTGAAGGAGTTAGTCTTATCCAGGTTATATCCTTTCCTTCTACTCCCATTATTAACACTCTCGAGTGTCATGTGATTGAATGTTAGTGCCTTTGTTCATGTTCACAGTCAGTCCCATGGAAAACTAGATCCTAGAGCACTAAAATGTATACTCATTGGTTATCCTCCCAAAAAAAAAGCAGTACAAATGATATCACCCCTCAAGTCGTCATATTTACATCCCTATGTATGTCACATTTCATGAGTCACGATCTTATTACTTTGGTTCTCAGCTTCAAGGGGAGAATTTTCTTGAAGTTGAGAAGAAGTCTGAATCTCATCTTGAGTCCTTTGTCTTCCTTTTGACTTCCTTTTATCTCTACTTATGTAAAGCTTGACACCACCTAACTAACACCACAAAGGAGAAACCTCCATCAGCTAGTCCCACTATTAATAAATAAATCTATAATTTTTACCTCTTCAAACCCTAATCTGACATCCTTAAACCCATTAAATTTTATCAAATTTTTGCTTAAGTTCTAAAATTAATTAATATCCTAAGTTCAACATAAACCCTGCAAATATGAGAAAAAATTAAAAAATCGTTGGTTTCATGCAGAAGAAAATAGACATCAGGAACAAATTTGCTTTAATTTTAAATATAGAACTTAAACTAAATTAACAATAATTAGCTTGAAAAAACTAGGTCCAATATTGCACATATTTTTTAAACTAGAGGGATGAAAGTACAATTAAGCCTAAAATAAATGAATTGAATCAAGTGCGAGAGCAACGAAACTAGTACAAGTCTAAACTCAAAAGCAATAGCACAATACATAGTCCCTCAATATTACTTGTTAAATGTTATAGTGACTTTCCTCATTTTGGTCTTTGATCTTGACATGTGACCCAACCCAACAAGAAAATTCCAATATGTGTGAGAACAATGTGGGGGGTTTATAAGGCTCAGACTCTCAAACTACAACAGCCAGCTTTGGTAGTGTGTGATTCTCCCAAAGTTCTTATTAATTGGTATTAGTAGCCTTCCAACATGTCTCCTAGCTTCAAACAAGCGAACAGGTGATGACCCAGCATTGCAATGTTTCTGGGGCCAGTATAAGGGCCTAGTGCACAGCTAGCCTGCGTGGGTGTCAAGGCAAAAGCATGGTGGGATGTTAGGATTCAATTGCAAGGTATGCAATTTGGGCCACATTGGAAGTATGAGATTCTAATGTGGGGTTTATAAGGCCTTGTGCACTCCAACTACAACACTTACCTTTTGTAATGTGGTTCTCCCAAGGTTCTTATCAGTATGCTTATGTCATATCATTTCACAATTTCTATGACAACCCTTGCACGTTTCAAAAAAATCATACACCTATCCAGTTGGGACATATTCACTTCACATACTATGCACTTCTTCTAAAAATTTTAAACAGTCATCATAATTACATATGAATATAAATTATTGTTTGACTAAAGTACACCGAGTCAAACATGTTTTTGGTACACAATTTTTACAGAAATCATACATTAACACTCACTCATTTACCCCAGTGAGTTGCATTCCATACTAATAAAAAGAAGCCACTAAGTGTGAAAAGTTTAAGCCATTCAACCATGCCTATAAAAGAAAGGAGCATGCTCTGCATTCAGATCAACACTTACACATATGAAAATAAAATTATGGTTGTGCAGGCATACCTTGTTAGGCGAATCAATTACAACATCACTTATCGTAACAGCAGCATTCACTGATCTCTGCGGTTCACCAGTCTGCATGAAAATAGCAATTGTCTGAAAACCTGCTACATGGATGATAACCACAATGTACCTTAGAATTGTAAAGCTTAAAAAGGGCATTAGTTTGGAATAAGAATATCTTTTAGTCAGAATTAAAAAATATTAAGAGAACAGTTCAATAAATCTTACTTTTTAAGATAAAGAATGTAAGCACCATAAGTAACTTAACAAACAAAAATTTAAAAACAGAAAAGATCAGCCATCAATACAAAATCCTGCCAACAACTTCTCACTTATATCAGAAATGTGTCAAATAAACTGAAATGAGTAACCAACATCTAACACAGCACAAGAGTATACATTTTATTAATTTATACTAGTCATTAGAGCTGTTCCATGTTTTCATATTAATCAATATCCTATGCAACATAAAAATTAAAAATGGCTTCTTCTTTCAGAGGTTAAAATCCTCCTATGACAAACCTAGAGATCAGAAACTGTTGAAGAACAGGATGTTTCTTTTGTTGTTTCAAGGTGATTGAGGGAAAAAGTAAAAGCAATTAAATTCAACATTACTTTTACCAACAAATACTGTGTCAAGAAATACCAATTTTAGTATTGCCATAAATCAAATCATTTGTAACATACATGGTCACATTAAATACTATTAATTAACAGAGCAGAAAAGAAAAATAAAAATGTTGCAAGCACTTTGAAATTTCTTTTTTTTTTTTTTATGTTGTTCAGCTATGACCCCCTGCATAGGATCAAAAGGAACATAAAAAAGAGAAGTTAAGACATAAAATTGAAGTCTCCACTAGCAGAACCAAAAAAACTCATTTTTGTCATGCAATTACATGGCAAGTGGCAACTCCCTGCAAGACAGCATACCCATTCTGCCACAAAATTAAGTGATCTTGTGATCATAAACAAAATGAACAGAAATACTCAGACCAAATCACCCTTCAGCGATAAAATTACACAAGTACATACAGTCTCACAAAGGACACCATGTACGGATGAAAAACCAGCGGCATGTTTAAGACAACATTCATTCCTTTCAGCATGTATCATTCATATATTGAAATTGACTACAGTGAGAAAAGGACCATTTAGATTAAAATGTGAACATACTCCAAATCAAGCAAGGTTCTTTAAGCAATGTTTAAGTCAAGTAATAAATATCAATATGGATGAAATTTTACGTAAAAAGGGATAAAATATCAAGCAAAGAATGGTGAATCCATCACACCCTTTTTTAGGTAAGATGCACCTCATCTGAATTCATTAAGGAAGACACATTTTCATCACTCAACATAACCCAAATGTTCAACCCTAAGGATATTGGACATGAAGAAAAATCAGGATCCCCAGGAAAAGTACAAAGCAGGCACCGGAACCAAGAGTAACATAAGAAACTCAGAAATAACTTGCAACCCATAGCACTTACATGCTGAACCCGATATAACAAACAAAGCATGAGATCATAAATAGCATTGTCAGAGCAGCCTAGAACAATAACCCTGAAACATTGGGCAGCTAAATCCTGGTAACGCATCAAACTTGTCAATACACCTGGAAGTCTTCTTAATTAGGAGTCAGCTTCATCACCATCCAGAATGTGTATTACGATATACCCCATATAAACATCCTATTTGAAAGATTCCAATACTAGGGTCAGAAAATATCTCATAAAATGGAACAAGCAGATCACTCCATGTGAATTATAAAGCTCTTGAAGCTACAGAAGCAGTTTCTAGCATTTGGTTATGAACAATATGAATTTATTGTCCAAATGTCCAAGAAACCTATGACTAGATATGTCACAAAACAAATTCTAAGTTCATAAAGAACACCTTACCAGAAAAACACAGGATTGGAACTATACACGGCCAAGTAAAATTGACATTTAAGCCTTCAAGGCTGAGGACAAGACTGCCTATAAAAGTTAGGGTTTATAAAAGTTAGGCCTCCTTGACACACAAGATTCTTCAGGCACGACAGAATTAATCTAGAAGTGTTTTCCTTTATTATAATTTTAATAATCGTGTTTTTTATGTATGACCCAAAATTAGGATCTAATACTCTTGCTATATTCTTCAAACAAAGGTATTCAATCAGCACAACTACAAACTTGATTATTAGCAACCAATGCAGTATAAACCACCATTAGTTTCATTTTTATGAGCATATCAGTGGAAAAAAATAGTGATAGGCTATAGTGTCCTAAAACCTAACAAATATGCATAAAGATGAAAGATCACAATATTCCTGTCCTCTGAAAAGTGCATCATGACTAATAATACTTCAATATAATGATAGTTACCAATTAGGGTCACTAGTTTTCTTCTAAGAATGGAAATTACATACTAGCTTATGGTGTGGCCAACATCGACTCATAAAAAACATAACCATGAAATTTATTTTTGCATAAAACATAAGCGTTGAAAATGAAATAGAATTACATTTTAAATACCCCAATAGAGCTAAACAAGCGCTTTAAGAATTTGATTTTCCACAGTTACTTAAATATAGATAGGCTAGTTGCAATAGGTTCAATTACCTGTGATTCTGTATAAAATCAAATACCTGGACTTAACATGATTAATACTAATAAACAATAGTAAAATTCATAAGCTTTACTATGCCACCTAAAAGTAAACAATCTCTGTAGCTACTAGCTCAGAAACAGTAAACAATTTTTTTGCATTGTAAAGTGGCTACCTCTCATCAGAATAACATATTTTGAATTCTTGGCAGGCACTAGGTATGTCTTTAAACTTTTGAGCTCCATTTTATGATTTTGGTATAAAGATTGTCAAAATTAGGAGGCAAAGATTTTGTGGTAATGTGCTATTTATGCAGTCATTTGGAGCATTTGATTGGAGTAGAATTCCCAAATTACCAAGAATGTCTCTTCTAGTTTTCCCATATCCTTGCCATGGATATAGGATTAAATCCCATCTTGACAACTACTCAGAATCAATTTCTCCTACCATGACTAAGATTACTATGAGCACACAACCCATTTATGTTCAACAGTTAAACTTAATTTTATCAAAATCAATTCTACCAAACTTTAAACAAGCAGGCTTTTAATCTCTATGGTGTTCAGCTCACTGCTATTTCAAGCAAGTTGTTCTTTCTGTCATTATCATAGAGACAGTAGCTTTACTCTTTTAGTTATTATGTTTCTTCTTGTATCCAGATGTATTAATAAAAAAACATCACTTTTCAAAATCCAAACAATATAGCTAAGAAAATCAGTGATAGAATACATGGAACCTGAGTTTGCTCAGAGAAAGAATACCCCATAAACTCATCTTTAGAAGGGCAAGTCAGATTGCCAAATTTTGCAGGAAAAACCGAAAAAGTAACTAAAACCTATAATTCTAGCATTTTTAAATAACTTAAAAGACCATCATATCCAAGACACAACCATAAACACAGAACTGAAAGGCAAAACTATTTGATTATTCATTTCTAAGATAAATAAAATAGAAATAATGAAAAAATTGTCATAAATTAATTGCATTTTCCATCAAACAGAGACTCCAGAAAACATACATTTTAAAAAATTTCTATTCACTATTTTTAGATTCTGATACTAACTTTAAGCTTAAATGTAGTGCAGACAAACAATAAAATGCGATGAAATTTTATACATGCCCAGCCTAGGTATCTATTTCTTTGTGGACACAGTACACAGAATAACAATAAAGGTTAATTATTCAAAAAACAGAGTGTCTGACTGGTCTGACAATATTGTGGTTAGAAAAGATCAAATGTTCACATTAAGTATGCATATATTAGATAAGGGGATTCCCTTTGCAGATACACAGTGATTTTAATTGTCCCTACAATTTAGTTATTATGATGGGAAGGTCTATAAAATATCTTATTATAATATCTGACAGACCCCCAAGTACTAAGACCTATGCCAACAAGGTGGCAGATGGGAAGAAGAGAAAAAAGAATCAGAACATATGGGGTAAGGACAGAATGGAACATTCAATTGCAGCACAACAGGATGCCTATCTAGCAGTGACAAATAAGGAAAGAGGAGATTCAGTTTGTAGGTTTGGGCAAAGAGGTGGGCAGACCCTCAAATCTGTATGTGATTCTATCTTTTCATTTTTCTGTTTTTTAGGGTAACCAAATTGATTTTCCCTATTGTAAGGAGCTATACTCCATTGTCTCTTATAAGAGTCAAAAGCATTTCCTATCAATATCTCAAATTTCTACACTGGATCATTCACAGTTTGAGGGGGAAAAAACAGTATAAGTCACAAAACTCCAGACCAACTTGCTTCTAATGGTTTCAGTGATAGGTAATTTTATAGCCAATCTTGAGTTGTAATAAAGTACCTTGTCAATAAAGTCTCGAAACTAAAAATGAAATCATCAGGATATAAAAGTCAAGTTTAAGAGCAGGAAAAGATCTCAAGTATCAATTATACAAGACTGAACCCAAGATGGATGCACCAAGGGTCAGATACATGTCACAGGCTTTTGACATTACCAGAGAAAGCACTTGTTCAATTTGGCTTCCCTGCAATTTTGAAAGATTTTGAAATAGAAAGGTAGAGCCATCCTAAAGTAATTCAAGCCGTAAACAAGGGTCATCTAAGATCCATTATGACTGTAAACTGCAGTTTGGTAACTAACAGAAACTAAAAACATTGATTCCAATACAACAATACCTGGCAAATACAGAAAACCTAAGCAAATACTTGTAGTTCATTCATTAATAGTCATTAAAGTGCACTTACAATAGGAACCATAAAGCTTATTTTGTATTAGCCATACAGAAAACACTAGCAGGTATCCATATTAAGTCAAATTAATGTAACATAAACATAGAAATTTCATTTCCCTTTGAAATAAGCAATTATTTTCTTCAGATTAAAAGTAACCATGCACCATTGAGAAAAACCCACAACTTCATTCACTAAGGATTAATTATTCATTTTAAACAAAAACATTGTAGATTGATCATTTCATAAAATTCAATAAAGCTAGGAATATGAACAAAAAGTATAGAAGAAAGCACAAGCATAGTAAGTGGAATCTTTTCAAATTAAAACATCACTCTCATCACAGTATCAATAAGCAAAGCAAATCCCAACTGAAAAAAAAAAAAAAAAAAAACTAGTCAATCTAAAGCAGGTGGAAAGTGCTGGTAAGCAAAATAAGTGGTAAGACAATTTTCATCTGACACTTCTCTATAAATGGTTTTAGTTTTTTTTTTAGTAATCAACATTTTGATAAAGGAAATACCAGAATGTAATATCTAAAACAAAGCAAAAATAAATATTGAATTCAAGAAGAGACAAAACCAATCACTACACCAACAGCTACTATATTAATATAGTTATTCGTCACAAATGGAAGAAAAGAAGGGATGGATAAGGTTTTCATTCTTACTGCAACTTCAACATAGTCTTTGGGGCGTCTAATTTTCACAATGGAGCCAAATAGTGTACTTCCATCAAAAGAAAGAGCAGCTGATGCAGCCTCAGCTGTAAGGAATTCTATGAGTGCTTGCCCCCTATCTTTATGCAACTGCAGTGAAGATATGCAAGAACAAACTCAAACCCATTGCTTCATAAGAGGGGCAAGAAAACAAAATTTTCAAATTTTGCACTACAAACTCACAATGCAACTGATACATGGTTGAGCTTGCTGGATATGATTTACACCAGCAGAGAGTAAGAGGTTATTGAAACATTCCATAACAGCTTTTTCAGAGGCAGAAGCAGGTAGATTCTCAAGATAAAGCCTTCTCATAGGCCGTGTAGCTTGTGTCAATTGGACAGAATCAATGTTGGTATTCTTCCCAGCTAATACACCATTCAGAAAAGACACTGGCAGAGGCTTCACAAGGGCTAGATCAAGAGAACTAGCCGAAGCCACATTATGCATGTTGGATAACACAGCACAATTTGATAATTGAAAACTTGAAGAAACAACAGCTGGAGAAGGATTATTTGTCCCTACAGGAGGGAGATCCCATCCAGCACGTCTCTTCTCTACAGAATGCTTAGATGGTGAAGGAGTCTTAATAGCAGCCTCACTTTTTCTCTTCCTCGGTGAATATCCACCAAGTCCACTTGTGGAGCCACCATGACGATGATGATGACTACTTGAACCATTAGTTGATACTCTATTTCTATCAACATCAGAATGCTTTTTTCGAGAACAATCTTTCTGAGAAAGCATAGACAACTCTTTACGCTCTCCATCTTGATAAGTATGTTTATGCTCCCTGGGTGAAAAAGAAGGGGACCTTCTTCTATCATCATATTCTCGACTTCTTGAACGTCTCCTCTTTGCTGTTTCTTCGTGATGTGACTTCACCTTTTCTCGCCTCTCCTTCCTCTCACTAATGTGCAGGTTCCGATGCTTCACAAGATCTTGTTTCCTTGGTTTATTCTTGTCTTGAGTTTCATCATCTCCATTTCGGTATTTTCTCTTGGTTTCTCTGTCATATTTTGTTCTACCCTCTGCATGCTTATCCATATCTGATTCTCTATAATGCATCTTTTCAGGCACTTCTCCAGAATCATTGCTTAATCGCTTTTTCAATTTCCACCTATTATCTCTATCTTTGTCACGCCTCTTTTCAGTAAAATAGTCAATAGGATTCTCATCCTTTCCAATGTTGTTCTTTTTCTTTATGTCCCTTTCAGATTTTGGTCTATCTATTTCTCCATAACTATCCTTGTTAACTGAATTTCTTGAATGCTTATTTCCAACTTTATAATCAGAATTATCACTAATTCGATCATTTTTTCTATGACCACACATCTCTGTTCCAGTCTTTTCTTTAGTTGTCCTGCCTTTATTATTTAATCCAGCACTTGATTTGGTTTCTATAATATAGTTTGCTCTAGCTTTCCCTTCAGTTAGATCATCTTCCTTTACATAGGTGCTTTCAATCTTCTTTCTAGAACTTACATTCACTGGTTCCTCTGAACCATGTTTATCCATGCCAAAGGATGAACTTTTATCATGTTTATAGATTTTGGCAGACTCAAAATGATCAGCAATTTTCTCCGAAGAGCCTCCATGTGCAGGGTCTTTTACTTTTTCAAGCAGTTCTTTGTTTCTTCTTCTAAGCATAATCTCTTCAAAACTTAATGGCCTTGTACGGGCAGCACTCTCTTCATCACAGTTTTCCTCAGAAAGCCAACTTTTTCCATGCTTCTCCTTTGAACGATTAGATCTGCTCATCTTGTATGATGCAAACAAATTACAAAAGAAATTAATTATGTCCCTGCTAAGAGATTAAGGAGAGCACCAATGAAATGACATGTCAAAATCTTGAAACTATGCAAAGATAGATTACACCATTCCTGAGGAACCCAAAATGGAAAAGCAATGAGGTCACAACCACAAAGATGCATCAATATGCAACAACTCATTCAAATAAATGCAAAGCAGAAAGTTCCATTTCAAGCATCAATATGTTTGTTGATTTCTTTCAAAAATGTTATGAAGTAATGATTAAACTACAACAAAATGAATATAATATATAAATTTGTTCCTATTATATGGATCCAGTCTCTAGAAAGATGTACTTAGCCAAATTAACAGTCAGATTGATCAGTAGATCTGAACTCCAGATGATGACTTTGTCAAAAATATTGTAAAATGCATAGTACACAGTTAACAAACCGAAATCAACTTCAGAAGACTAAAACCTTATAAAAAAAAAGGTACATTGCACCAGAGTGCAAACTTCAAAAAAATAACTTCAATTTGTTTATTGCATAACAATACAACAAAATAGACCAAAGCTTTAATCCTACTAGATGGGTGATCAGCAACATGGATCAAATGACATCATTTTAAATCCTTTTAATGGTTTCACTTAGAACTGTCTTGGTTTCCCTCTACCTCATTAAGATATCCTCCATACAACATTGCTAGTCTTGCAATAAAATTTTTCTTTCAGGTTGAGAGACATCTTTCTATCACAAATAACACCTAAAACATTCCTTCATTTCATCTAGCCAGCCTGATTCTTACAATTTATATTACCCTGCCTATTTCTCCATCACTGCATATGGAAGATCCAAGATACCCAAATTTTGTGAGGTATAATGATCTCCAACTTTCACCTCCGAGCTGATATCACAACATGTCCTGTTGAACTTTCATTTCATTTACTCAGTTTTATTTCAACATAAACACAAGTCATGCCATTCCAAGGCTTCACTCCATAACTCTGCTTTAACATTTATTTCCTCACTCTCGATCCTCCCATTAGAGCAATATCATCTTCCAAAAGCATGCATTAAGGCATTGCCTCCTGGATATGTTAAGTAAGAAAGTCCACAACCAAGGTAAAGTTAAGGAAGCAAGGTTGACCTACAAAAATCCACACAGCCTAAGTCCTAACAAGCTAAAATATCAATGTTTCAAGCACCCGCCACTGCCCATGTAATGCCATTTATGCCCCAAAGTTTCAAAGTTCAGAATCAAATTTGAACCATAGGGATGAGTGCTTAGCATACTACTACTAACAATTACTACTATCATTAACAATTTGAACTTTATCAATATATATGTGTGTGTGTGTGTAACTAACAGCACTAGTCTCGTTCATTTTCCTTTTATTAGTGAATCTCTAGCATTCTCAGCATACATATCCAGAAATCACCTTGAAAATACTTATACTATACAGTATAGATATCCAGAAAGCACAGAACTACTAGTAGTTCCCAACTGAAATTTGAAGTTACACTTACCGAAGCATTTTTTTTTTCTCTTCTCTTTTTTTGCCTTCTAATAATCTAACCTATGAACTTAATATGCTAAATTGCAATTGTATTCCTAATCAATCCTCTAAACTAGGGTTTATGCTTAGCTGTAAAACCTGCGATACTTTTCAAATCCCAAAACCTAAATCGAAGGTAGTTAACTTCATCAGTAACACATAACCAAAACTTAATATTCGAAAACGCAAAATGCAACCGCGCAACGAGACGAAGAAGAAAGAGAACCTGAAGAGAGAAGGGTTAAGGTGCGGTAGTTGGCGACGGTGGCAGCGGTGGCGAAGAGAGTTAGAACGAAACGTGTGGGCGGTGTGTTATCTATATTCAACGCAATGCGTACTGTTTCCTCACTTCATTTTTCTCCTTTTATTTTTAAAATTAAAAAAATAATTGCAAGAAATAAATATCCCCTTAAAATTTTAAATTTATTTCTACAACAAATTAATGAAAAGAAGGTTTCTCTTCTTATTTCATATTTCGGTTCGAATTTTTTTAACCTATGCATTTGTGTATGTATTGTTACTAGTTGTATTATAATTTTAAAGATTTTATATAATTTTTAATTTAAAATATATTATAACCATTAGACTTTTTTAAGAACTTGGACGAAATATCATTTCAATTTTAGTAATAAAAAAGAAAATGAAATTACATAATAAACAATTTATTAATTGCATAATTATGTTAACTACAATAAATACAAAATATTTTTATATGTGTATATGTCTTTTGATAGATATATTTATATATCTTTTGCTTGTTTCATAAAAAAAAAAATATATATATATATATATATATATATATATATCTTAATTGAATTAGATTATAAAATGCATAATCGTAATCATAAATAATTTATATTTAATATTATAATCAAATAGTAAAAGAATTTATAAGTTGGATAAGTTTGATAAATTAAATTTTAGTTAAATTAAAATTATTTCCTAATTAAATCAAGTTCACGAGGAATTAAAAGTGTCACTGTAGCCTACTTTACTTTAGACAGCCCAGCCCACCTGTTTAGAGATGAGTCACAGGCTAATCCATTCCCATCCTCATTTTAAAAGAACCAACAAAAAATTATAAAATATTAAAACTAAAAATAAAAAATATAAATATTATCTATAATTACAAATTTAGAGTAACAAAATATAATTAAACTATAATTTTATAATAATAAAATACACAAGTTTCAACAATTTAAAAAACTTAAATCATAAATCATAATCCATTAATTCTCAGATCAAAACAAAGTAATAGTTTACAACAATTTTAAATAATAGCGACATGCAATTTAAATAAATTATCATCAACATCAAATTTATGCAACCAATTATGAGTATATGTCATAACTTCCAAATTTTTTAATAAGAGATGATTGATGTACTTATTGAATTTCATTTTAGTGAAAGAAAGTCTTATTCTTTTTAGATATTTTAAGAATACAAAATTATTTTAAATTTTTTGTTTGAATCCAAAAAATATATAAAACATTAGATGAATGAATTACAAAAAAAAAGGAGATTAATTTTGAATTTTTTTTATAATACATTCTGATATTAATGACCTTGATTAATTTTTAGATTTAAAGATATTGAGAGAAATGCTAATTAAAAATTTAATACTCTAATAAAAGTGTTAATCTATATCAATAGATTATATTCTTATCTAAATATTTGTATTTCTTTAAAAGTTGCTATTGTTGAAAGAATTTTTAAAAATTTTAATTAATTAAATCTTAACTTATATCAACAATATTACAAACATTATCTTTTGGGAGTGAAAATAATATGAAAATTAATTATTTAGTATTTACATTATACTAAGTCCTTTGAATCAATAATTTTGTACAAAGGTACAAAATATTTAGACATTGGAAAATACAGAAAAATAAAAAAGACAGTGTGTGTGTGTCCTTGGTTGAATCATGGATGGAGCTTGAGAGTTCAAACACATGGAGATTGAAAATTGAAGACGATCCACAAAATAAACAATCAAATATTTGGTTTTGGGATAATTAAGCATCAATGTGGTTGACATGTTGAATTAGGGAACTAGTTTAGTGTTAAACAAAATATTTTGTTACAAATTTCCAATAAAACAGTTAGCGTAAACTTTGCATTGGAGCGCAGTGCAATATCTCAAAGAAAATTCTGAAGCGTTATATAGTCAAACCTCAAGGGAGGTTTGTGTTATTTACTAAATAAATAAATATATTGTAGTCTCATTTGTTAGGAATATAGACTTTGCCAGTGGTTTATCATTGTTGTTATTTTTCTCTCACATGCTAGTTTATTAATTTTTTTAATTAAAAAACGAAGAAATTTCATATTTTGTTTTAGGAGAAATCAAAAAATATTTATCAAAAGAAACTGTTCCATTTATTTGCCCATTTTTAGTTCCCGATAAAGTGAAAATATTTATATGTATTATTTTCACACAAAATATTATAATTTAATTTTAAATTTAGATTAATTAAAGTCTCTCACAAACGATTAAATTTGTCAAATGAAATTTTAACTATTTTTTTTATTTTTTTTTATAATAAAAGAGTCATTTATGGTTCTAAATAGGGATAATCATCACATGAGCCTTTATTTTTTATAAAAAAATTAACTCTCAAACAAAGCTTAAAATATTTTTAAAATTATACAAAAGTAAATTAAAAATAAACATAAAAATTCATGTAGCTGACAAACTTTCAAAGAGAATGTTATATTTTAAAATAATTTATCTTTAGACAACTACTAATCATAATATCAATAAAAAAAAATTTATTGATATCAAAAGTTACTAGTAATTTTTTTTTAGAGAATGCATAATAACTATGCTATTATTGACTACTATTGGTATTTTTTTTCAAAGATGATAAAATTTAAAAATTAAATAGACAAATAACTACACTTACATCTAATAATGAAAAATACATCTCCAAAGAAATTATACCTCAATGCTTTGAAAATAAAATACTATAAAACATGACATATTCACTAAAACAAAAACATTAGGAACAAAAAGCCAAACTAAAAAAATTAAAGTCTTACTTAGGAATTAATTTTTGTTGAAAGAAAGGGAGGAGAAGAGAGGAAAAACAAAGACTTGGATATGTTTGATTACTGTTTTGAAAAGAATTTTTTGTTTTTAAAAATAAATTTTAATACAAATTTATACTAGAATTTATTTTTAAAAACAAAACTGTTTTTAAAACATTAATCAAACATATATGACAATTCTTATTTGAGAGTTTTTAGATTAGAATAAAATATTTTATAAACTGTTCAAAGTCTTCATAATCCTATGTTGTTAAGTTCTCCAATTTAAAATATTTTGAATTAACCTTCCTTCCTCTTTCCTTTCATTTCCTTCCCCTCCCATCTCCTCCCTTATCTTTCAAATTCATTTTCTTCCCTCTCCCTCTAAACTCTCATACTCATTCTACTTTCAAGATCAATTTTGTTCCCACAAACAAAAATCTATCAAAAAAAAATCTTTTTTTTCATTGCCACTTCTTTTTATTGTATTTTGACAAAGCCAACTCTACCAGCATAGCAAATTTGCTTTCAATCAAGAAGTTTAAGGCTTATTTGGAAGTTTGGTAGGATAGAGAAATGAAGGGTAAAGAAAGTTAATAAAAAGTCCTTCAAAATGAAAGAATTTAAGATTATAGATTTAGGTGAGTTTTGAAAGGTTTATAAAACTACTTATTATCATCTAAAAACTTCTAAATAAGGATTATTATCAAATAAGTCTTTTCCTTCCCTCCCTTTCTCTCTAAAAACTAACTCTCAAACAAAGTTTTAGGAGAGGGAAGGATAAAGGTTTGGAGGGTAGGAAAAAAGAAGAGAAGGAGAAGGAATGAGGGCTAATAAAAAACTTTCCAAAATCAGAGAATTTAAAAACATGAGTTTATGAGAGTTTACAAAATCTCGTCCTTTCATCTAAAATCTCTCAAACAAATATTATGATTAAATAAGTCTCCTCTTCTTCCTTTTCCTTGTCCTTTCATCTAAAAACTCTCAAACAAATATTATGATTAAATAAGTCTCCTCTCCTCTCTTTCCCCTTAAAACTAACTCCCAAATAAAACCTAAAAGACCATGAAAAATAAATGGATCATACCAAAGTCAATGAAGGAGAGGGTAGGTGGTAGCTTGAAAACAAAATATAGAATGTTAAAGAAGATAGAGAAAAAAAAATGACTAAAATTTTTTTTGACTAATAAGAGTAAAAAAACTCTCTAAAATTGTTCCCTGCTTAACCACCAAAAATTGAAAGATTTAAGAAATTTTAGGAGGGTATTAAAAAAAGGAACTGATAAAATTAATGTATATATTTTTGTTGAAAATCATAACAAGCGTACATTGGTGGGAGAACATGGATATCGTTTTTTTTTAATAAACTATCTATTTTTAATTTCTTAAAATTTGCTGAAGTTATAAGTTTTGGAGGCGTAGCAGATGGCTACTTGGTGCAGCTAATAACCAAACGAAAACCAAAGAAACCACGAGTGATTGGACATTTACATCAAGCAATCCAACGATTTTTTCACACTAGTCCCAATCTTGCACTTGTCACAATTGTACTGATCAATTTCGTATCTTCGTAGAGAACATGTTATTCTGAACTTTCCAGCAAAGAGTTTTTTGTATTTTTTTTTTACTAGTAAGAGTAACCTTGGATCTGTGGTGAAAAATCTTTATTTCTATTTGACGAGTTGGTCAAAATGAATCTGGATTCTTGCTGCAAGTTACATCTCTAATACAAAAAAAAATCCTACACTAGCAATAAAAGAGAATAACCAACATACAATTTGTGCATCACTCATACAATCGAAGGCTGAAAAACTTAACCTTCTCTGCCAAAATTTAATTTCCACCAAACCAACATCTTACAAGAGAATAACCACTCCCCCCACAGGAATTACAGAAAATAACACTAAAGAATCACAGAATAATCAGTCCCCAAAAGAATTGAAGAAAATAACATTATAAATCATAAGAATCTCCCTATTATGTTATAGATTATAATGAGAAGATAAGCACAAAGTTATCAGCCTCTACTTCCACTTTTTTGTTTTTGGTCAACAGCCTATACTTCCACTTTAACATACAGAGCAATCCATATCTAAGGCATAAAACATGAGCTGCCAACTAAAACCTACCATATCATGATAGATATATAGGGTGAAATATGGATTTCTGTTACTTTTTGTGGAAGTGGAAGTTGTATTTAAAATCATTCTTTCCACATATCTGCAAACTCATCAGGCTCTAGAGGATTAGACATCTCATGCATTTTCCTCTTGGTCTTTGCTTTGACCTTCTTTGCAAACTTTCCAGCCTTCTTCCTTTTCTCCAATGCTCGAATCTATACAAACCAACATTAAGAAGCCATGAACATAACCAATGATAATGTTGTTTCAGTAGAAAACTAGAGAAACTATAAGTATAGATGGGGAATATGCTGGCCAGTACCTGATTTGGTGACACATAGAACGGATTCTCGTATAAAGTTGGGCCTCCAAAACTGCCACCGAATATTTTAATTGGGTTCAAGCAAAATCGTGGACCAACCTAAACAAGTATTGCACACACAGGTTAAAGGAATATTGGAATTCTACACATCAAAATATAAATCAATAATCAATTTTCAAACCTCAATCAATGTCATTTTATCAAGGCCTCCTCTCGGTAATTTGTCTGACTCATTATGAGGCACAGAGATCTGCACAAGAATAAAGATGTGGGTAACATGCTTAGTAGGCATCAACAATAAGAAGCAGAAAAGGAGAAAATGCTATAGCATGGCAAAGTATTATTCAATTTTGATCTATAGCTAGTTTTAGGAATTTTGCACTATCTGTGAACCACATGGAGCCATGTTTTCAATACAGAAAATCAGTTGCAAGCTTTCCTTGCAAACTTGGGAAGCAATAGTGTGGTGGGACCTCTTAGTTCATTGATAGTAAAAAATGCTTTTTATAATATATCAAATTTAAACTCTTATCATATGGCCCATTATTCTCCATCCTCAAAGTTGTTGAGTTTTAAAATATTCTAATTTCATCCTGAAGTGTATTTGTTAAGGAACCCATAGATAATCCTTCAAATTGGAATGTTAAGAATAGAAGCTCTGAATCACTCCTCAGTAACGTTCACAAGAAAGAAAAAGGTTTATATTTTTCATCGCAAACTTCACTTCTATTTTTAATCCCTAACAAAAACAATCAACATAATTATAATCAAAATGTACACATTTTGTTTGATTAGAAGGTGGAAAAAAGATCCAGAACAACAAATCTCCAGATTTTATCCTATCATATGCCAATCTTTTACATCTTGTGCAAATACAAACACAAACCTGATAATTCCGGAACCATATATGGTCATCAACTATTGAGAAAACAAAAACGTGATCATGAAAAGGCTTTGACTTTCTATGGTCCTTTGATGTTTCAAATATCTGAGTAAAAGAAAGAGAAAGTATGTCAGAAATAATCAAAATTGTCAGAACTTTTACTATTTAATCAACCAGAAACCACACACATCACACAGAAAAAATCCACAGCCCACACTCAAATACAGTACTCAGGAAAAAGCATCAGAAATAGAGAAAATTATGGATATGAATATATTGCATGGAACAGATCTTCAAATCCTACTCAATTAAATTATGCCAAAAGATGAACATAACATTAATAGAATTTCTCTGGTCAGTAGCAACAAATTAAGAAAATACTCCTAGGCAAATATATAACAACACAGCCATAGTATAAGATCACAAATACATCAGGAAAGTGCATATGAAACAATCTTTGATTAGCTAGCAATTTATGCTGTACAACACTACGAAGCAACAAATATTGACAAAATTATTGAACTAACATTGTACATGAAATAGTACATACAAGAGTAATCAACAATTAGGGATTTCCTAATCTTCTTTCAGATGAAACTGGATAGACAATTAAGAAATACTGCTTGCAAGGAAAGAAACCAACCAAATACCTGTAACAGCATCTCCTTTAACAGTTTCCAATGTGCATCTTTCTCAAAATTTGCTGAAAATGTCATAATAGGACGGGAACCCTTTAAGTGGTTTCCAGTTAGCTTCAATTCCTCCATTGTGTGCACTGGAAAGCATTGAAGTAAAATGAGAATTCAGTAAAATGATATCAGGAAAAGTTGAAGAGAGAGAAACATGAACATCATAATTCTACAAAGAGAATGAATAATAACTATACGAAGCCCAGAACAGTACATCATCATAGTAGGAATTTTAATATTGTAGGAATCATATGATGAGAATCATGAGAATATTACCAGCACTAACTAAAAATTTTACAGATGGGCCACTAGGGCATTTTGCCATCCAGAGATACAGATCTTTTTGCTTCCTGCACTGAAATTCATACATAAAAAAGGGAGAAGACACTAGTCAGAATGTAACAAATTGACCAGAATCAAAGTCATAACTATGAATTGGACTGTAAAATATTACCCCAATTGTCAGAGTTCAAATTAAATCAAATGCTTAAATACATGGAAAAGCCAACGTAGAAATTCATTTGAAATGGATAAAATATGAATCCATAAATAAAAAATCATATGTAGTTGAAAGTAGCCAACAATAGCTTATCACATCTACACAACAACAACACTGACATTTGTGACCAATAAAAGAATCCTTACACCAAAAACAGGCAGAAAAATTTCTCTCAATAACATAAAAATATCGTATATACTAATCTAGCAAACAGCAGCATAACAAATTGATCCTAATTTAACCAAAGACAGCACTGAAAGACCCTACGGCACAGAAGAAAATGAATACCTCAAAAAATAAACAAGAGGAACAATTTTTGAGCTCGACAAGCTCGTTGAGGGTGGCAGCTTTAGTTTCCTTCGATTCAACCTTGTTATCTTTCTTACAATGAGGCAAAAGCGACACCACATTCAACATCAAATGGCGGTACCTATCGATTTTACCAAAAATACACTCCATTCCATCAACACCATAAGACAAGACAAAAGTTTCTTTGTTTTCAATTTTATTCAGCAAGACAGTACTTCAATTATAATTATTTTTTAAATTTCTAACAGAATAAAGTAACAGAAACTCCAAACAATTACACAAAATCTGTAACTACTAACTTCAATACCTGTAATTAATGCGCCTAGAGCAAGTGACCAATACCTTCTCTTTGTTCCTAAATATAGGTGAGTCACCATTATCCTCATTCTCATTACTGATTTGATTCTTATCCTTCCATCCCAAAAGGGTTCTAACTGGTCTCTCTGGAGCAGAGTCTTCCTTCTTGGGCTCAGTAGTCTCACTGTGCTTTCTCTTCTTCCCCATGTTTTATCTTTTTGGTGAAAAATCTACATTGCCCAACATTCAAAATCACAAAAGAACATAAAAAGAGAATAAAAATTTGGCACTGACCCACTTGGCCTCTTTACTTCACAGAACAACTTCATTGCCACACACACTCACACACACACAGAGAGAGAGAGAGAGAGAGAGAGAGAGAGCAAAGCAAAACACACCAATTCAGAAAGCACGAGCAAACACAAACAGAGAGATTGAACAGAGAAAGCTGAAAGGTGGAAGCAGAGAAGAACAACCACCAAAGAAACTATTCCATACCTATTAACAGAGAAGAACTCTTGCGTAACTATGGGTGGAGGGTTTTGGGTTTTGGGACTAGGGTTTTTACTTTAAGACTAATACATAGCAAAAACTGTCTAAGACATATATTTAGTATTTTATTTTTAAATTGTTAGGAAATAGGGAATAAAAATTAAAGTATTATAGAAAATTATTTTGTAAACATAAATAATGTTATTTTAATTATTAACTTAATAAAAATATTATATTGTACTCAAAATATTTATCTATCGCATTAGAACAATATATTTATTTATGGGAAGAAACCAAATTGCTAGAATGTGATATGGTTTTCTTTTTCTTCTTTTTCTTCTTTTTTTTTTTACTTTTTATTTATTTTTGAAATTATTAATTAACTAATCAAATAATTTTTTTAATGTTTATAAAATTATATTTAAATTTATTTATTAAATTAATATTTTTTGTTTTTTACTTTTTTAAAAATATTTTATATCATTAAATTAATTTGTAGTTAAATTTATTTTTGTTGATTCTTAATTAAGATAATAAATAATTGACAAGCCATATTAATTTTTTAAAACATTTTAAACAAATGTATAAAAATAATTAATAAATTTATTATTTTAATTTGATAATCCACATAACACAACTTTATTATATTTAATTAATTATTTAATAAAATTATTTTATTTATAATATTAAACAATATAAATTCTATTAGGTTATTAAGTAATATAGAATTATATAATTACTTTCAAAAGTAATTATATATTTTTTAATATTTTTTATTCAACAACTAAACTTAAAATTAAAAATATATATTACATTATTATTAATTTTTATTTATAATATTTTTAGATAATAAATATAACAATAAAAATTTAATATATTTATTTTTAGGTATTAACATATTCACATATATTTATATTAAAATTATATTTTTAAATTCCATATATTAGTTAAATAAATATATTTTTTATTTTATTTTCATTTTAGTTGCTCTATTTTTTATTTTTAATTAAATTATTATTATTATTATTATTATTATTATTATTAGTCTGATAAATTATTTTTTAAAATATTATTATTTCCTTTAATAATTATAGTAAAAATTTTATTAACAATTTTAAATTATGATTATAAATGAATGATGTAGTATATATTTAGTTAAATAAATATAAATGAATAAAACATAAAAAAATAAAATATATTTTATTTAAATTTTATAATTTATATTATAAAAATATTTTAAATTTAATAAATTATTGTTATAATTATTTATTTTTAAATTTTATAGTGACGAATAATTTTATGAAATAATTAAATTTGAAAAATAAAAAAAATATTATTTTAAAAAATATTATATATATAAAAATATTATAATTATATTTAATATTGTTTAATATAATAAAAAATTATTATTACATATACATATTTTATATTTAAATTATATATTTTTTTAAAAAAATAAAATAATTTAATAAAAAATAAAACAAATTCGTGCAATGTACGAATATATTTATTAAAAAAAAACTGATATATTAACATATTTAAATTAAATTTATATTAATAAATTATAACTTTAAACTTTTTATAAGATAAATATGTTTACTAAATCTTTAAACTTTAATACTCGTCAAAAAGACAAATTTTCCGTCCCATGGGTTCAGGCCTGAATAAGTGACCGGATAGCCCAGCCCGGACTCAAGCCCGAAACCTACACACCGGAGTTTCTGTTGGTTGTTTTCTGTCTCTTTCAACTGCTAAGGTCTTTAAACTGCCACTGACACTGACACCGACACCGACACCGCAAGCACCTTCACCTCGCTTAGTCTAACAGCAGAATCCAAGTAACACCACACATACACCCCTTTTCTAATTCTTATTGAAACTTTGTATTTTGGCTTCATCAATTTCTTTTTACTCTAAAATCTTTATCTTTCTTTCAATTTCAATATGTAGTTGTCAATCATGTTTTATAATTGAATTTAGATTGTAAAATGATGTAATAGAGAATTTGTTAATTTTTTATTTTATCATTTTGTGTTTGAGATCTGTGAAACTTGAATGTTGAAAAGTGAGGTTACCTATTGGGAAAAATGTTACAGATAAATTTGCATTACAACTATATATTTATTTATGGGAAGGAAAATGAATTGCACGAAATCATATATACAATTTTCATAATATACAATCATATCATGACCATAACGATAATGTAACATGATTAAAGTATTTATTTTAATCAGTTAACGTATCTGTGTGTTTGTATTTTTTATTAAATTATTTTATTTTAAAATAAAAAAATTATAATTTAAATATAAAAATAATAAAATTTTATTATATATTAAATATAATTATATTAAAAAGATAGTAAAATATTTTTATATACAATTTTTTTATATTTTATATATTTTTATTCTTCTTAATTATAAAGATTGTTATAAATAATGCAACATACAAATGACAGTAATTATATATATTTTTATAAATATAATCTAACATAATTTAATGATTATTTTTAACGTTTATCTATTGTCACACTAAATAGTTTTATTTTAATAAAAATTATTTTCTTTTAAAAAAAGTACTTAGAATTATTTGCTATTAAAATTATTCATAAAATAAATATTTTAATATAATATTTGTTCATAAAATTAGTTTTATTTTAATTATTTACTTTTTTAAATACATGATAATAAATTTTATTTCATTTCACATTCTTAATACAATACGATTGATATTCTATTTTTTATTTGTAAGTTATAGCAGAAAAATTTATTAAAATTTAAAGTATTTAAAAATTTTACTAGATACATAAAATCTTGATAAATAATTTTATTAATTGTTTTGTCAATTTTATCTAATAAATATGTGATTTTATAAACTTGAGAATTTTAAAAATATAATAAACGCTTTCAATATAAATACATAAAAAATTATATGTTAATGTTTACAAATAAAAAGTATATTAATTTTTTATTATTATAAAAATTAGTTTACAAAAATATTATAAATAAAAACTAATAATAATATAACTTGTATTCTTTAAGTTTTAAATTTGGTAGTTGATTAATAGATAAAAATATTTTAAAAAATAAAGAATTGATTTTTTTTTTAAAATTAACCAAATCATTATATATTGCATGATAACTCAATAGAATATTAATTGTTTACATTTAATTAAATTTTTGACACAATCCAATAAAATTATTATTCTAAAATGAATTATATTTTAAATTTATTTTACTTTATTTTGATATAATATTTGAAATTGTGAAGTTAAGTCAAAATAATTTTAAAAAAATTTATTGTTTAAAATAATTTTATTATATATAATTATTTACAAAATATAAAATCCATTATTTAATTATATGTATATTTATTCTAAAATAAAATAATAATGTGTAAGAGCTATTAAACTAGTTAACTTTAATTCTAAAAGTCAAATCTACTTTTTATAGAAGCACAAAATGTAAATTAAATGTAGAAACTACACTTAGTAATGTTTAACTAAACGTAAATTAAATTAAAAAAGTCACAATTAATAATATTATGGTATACGTGAATTTGAACATAAAATCAAAGCACTGCTAACCCAATTTTTATTTCAAGAAAAAAAATTACTATTGCACTAATTTTCAAATAGAATCTCATAGAAGGTGCAGCATAATGACGAAGATTCCATTATAGAACTTTCAATATAATCTTGCACAACAAAAAGTCTTGGGCAAGCAGAAAGAGAAAATCCATTTAGAATATGAAATTTTTTTATATACTAGAAATTTCAAATGTTTTAGACAAGGGTAAAATATTTTTATTTTTAAAAAACTACAATAAACTTTTAAAGTGATTTTTTTTAAAAAAAATGTACATATAATAACATTGAACTTAACAAGTTAAAGTCATAATATGGTTAAATTAAACCAGTAGCAAATACACTTTATTTTATTTTATTTTTTTGTTTTGGGTTTTACTGAGTACCTCCCACCCAACAAGAGAGTATTAAGCCGAAAAGAAGGGACAATTCCCAAATAGAAAAACACTTAAAAAAAACTCTTCTAAACACATTTAGAAGCGTATTCATATTATTTTAACATATAAGTTACTGATTTAACCATTTAACACTAAAAATATTTTTAAGAATATAAATATATAACTCAAAATTATTTGTTACTGATTTTAATAAATTAATTATATGTTTCTCAAATGCTAAGGAAGTACTATCTCAGGAGTTGCACAATTTTTGCTCAAGGGGCATTATAAAGTGGAGAAAATAAACATTATAATGTGTTTGACTCACTCAACCAAGCACAGTACAAGCTTCTCCATCTTATTTAAGCATCTCATATTAAAATCTAAAGTAGAAGAGCCACAAATTAAATCTCCAAAGTCACAAATGATTGCATAAGTGGCCATGGACCAATGTTTGGCAACATTTTATTTTTGAATCTTTATTTTTCTCTCTTCTATAGGCAACACAACATAATAGTGATCAAATACAGCTTGTGCAGGTAGACCAGCATTAAAGATTTTGAGGTTGGTTTTTGCATTAAGATACTCATTGCTTTCCCAGTGGCCTTGCTCTTGAAACCATGTCCTCAGATTTCTGTTCACATTACAAAAAATTTGAAATACATAAAATTTAGGCGAAGGAAAGGAAACATAATGCATAAAGTGCTTCCCAAGAAGAAGAAAAATGAAAGGACTCAAACTGAGGAATTTCTGGATATGATAGATGCATGGCAATAACATGGGTATGGAGTTCACAGAAATATATTTGTTTAGAACATCACTGGTTTCAGTGGCTCACTAGGGACCAGTTTCATGTAATAAGAATTAGGATCATCCTAAAGATTTGGGTGGAAGAAAAAGTACAAAGACAAACATT
This sequence comes from Abrus precatorius, assembly GCF_003935025.1. NCBI lineage: Eukaryota > Viridiplantae > Streptophyta > Magnoliopsida > Fabales > Fabaceae > Abrus > Abrus precatorius. The sequence continues at coordinate 13,426,491 of NW_020874417.1, forward strand.
TTAAAAGAAAAGAAAAATCAATATTTAGTTGATTAGTTACTTTCAAAATCTTCTGAGGATTATTACAACAGCAGGGGGAATATGATGATGATTTTCCCATATCAAATGACTGACAATGATATATTCTTAGTTAACATAGCTTCAGCATTGCAGCAATTTTCTGCTTCAGCTACCTACTGCCGTTGAGTATTAGCATGTTTTTCTCTTCTTTTTCACCTTTTCATTCCTTCTATGGATTATTGCCCTCTCCAACATAATCTAACAGAATAAAAAGGAATAAGAAGCAATTGACCTGTTCTGAATGAGGCAAATATTTTCCATCAAAAGTCACCACCACGCGATTCTTCCCATCTACTCCTTTAACTTTGTCAACGGAGCAGTAGAAATCTATCGCTGACATGCTACATATTAAATGAACAAATGAACAATGAGAAAGAAAATCTCGAAACCACACAACAATATTTATGCGTTTATCCATGCCATTTGTTATGCATGGTATGTTTCATCACCAGTAACATCAATCTCAAATCTTGGGAGCGTATAAGTATTAACAAAATCAATTTAATCAGAAACATAATATGTCGGATGTACATAAAATGGCCTATTTTTTTACAGAGAAAGTCTAAGCTCATTTAAGAGGGGGGCAAAGGGAGTCAGCTGTTGCAGCAAGTTTTTGGGATAGTCCAAAGAGAAAACCCATAGCTTCTTCATTTTCATTTTCTTTTCATTTTAGAACCTTTTAGGAAAAGGAAGGGAAAGGACAGAAAAGAGCCTTCTGATTCTGAAGATAACCAGCCCACTTCCTAATACATCATTTTTTTTCCTTTTCAGATTGATGCCTCAAAACTCTCCTTAACTCTATTGGAGATGATTATATGACTCAAATCTTGATTTACTTTTGAGCTTCAAATCTATTGTTTTTGGTACAAGATGAGTTATTTGACTTTGTATATTATAGAAAAAAGCATTAGATCCTCAAATTAATCTCCATCAATCACACTGATTTCTGAATCCCATTAGAGATGATACATCATCATGACACCATCCACTAACCATCCTAACATTCAAACTTTATTAATGATTTTGCATTTTCTGAACTCAGTATGACTACAACTTACCTATCACCTTGCCTACAGTTTACAGTGAAACTGACACTTCTCAGTTTTTACATATCTGACTTCATCTTCTTCAAATTTTAACAAATCATAAAAGATTATGAATTTTCCTTGCAGTTTTACCTCTATAATTTGAGACAGAAACGGGATATGCCGAAAGTAAGGTGTTAAGGATTTTGCAAGACTTTGACAAATCTTTGAGACTCATTCAACAATCAATCACAGAACACAGTAAACATAAATCAATCAAGGGTTTAATCACCAAGATTGGTAAACTAAGGCTGGAACTTTCAGACAATTAGGATGTCTTTGAGTGTCTCGTTTGATATCCTCCTAAAACTCTATTAATCAATACCCTTTAACCTCAAATCTTTTTATAATATGTTATTTCCCTTGATCTAGGTCTTTGACTATTACTACATAAGAGATTACAATGTCATCCATTTATTGAGACTTAAGTCCTAGATTTTTCTCTGTTATTTCTTGTTCAGAGTTCAGACAGATGCTTTATTTTATTGTTGTTGGAGAAGAACCAAGCAGCAAAGGCAAGGCTTTTGAAAATTAAGAATATGTATAGATCTTAAGAATATAATCCCATCCAAACTGTAGACATCCTCACTCCCTTGTGAATAATATTTTTAAGTATTAAATCTTCAATTGTTGAATTTGTGATTGCAAATCGTAAAAGCACAGTCATAGGAATATATATTCATTGCATACTATCAATTGAAGATTCTCTCTAAGGACTTCTGCAACTTGCCCCAAGTTGCATAATATAGAAATCTTGTTTCTATCAGTCAGCATCAACACACATTAGTTTAAATTTAATGGAGATAGAGAAAATAATTTTGGAACCAAGTAAAAAAAAACAAAAATGTGGAGCATTTCCTTAAACCAATACATATCTTTATCAAGCAAAAACAATACAACCAATAGGCAACAATAGCATTATCAACCTGACACAAGTGACATAAAGAAACATATCAGACAATTTATAATTGATGTAACCAAAACTTACATCCCATCACCAAACTCCTCATTGATTATATCCTTGATGCTCTCCCCAAAATGCATCACAGCTTCATTCAACCTACGGAACAGAAGATGAGCATACATAGCCAACAAAATAAATCATACTACTTTTAAAACATTTTCCTAATTGTAATACCCCATGGAGTATAAAAGGTTTTTGATTTAAGTTTTACCAGCAGTATCTGTTAGATAATAAAAGTCTCACATATGTGAGTTAAGAACAAATTAAAGGGTTTATAAGCAAGAGAGCCATGAGCCTAAATTGCTAAGACCTTTTGGATAAACATGTCCCTTAAGCCTTAAAGCCACTCTCTCTCCCCGTTTTGAATTGAGACCAGACTGAAGTTCTAAAAGTATCATTCATTCATTCATAAATTGAATGATGATTATACTCCATGCATAGCCATTTGACCTCAGACAACAGATGCATGTTTTGAACACAAATTGACATCTAAAAATGAAACCTTTAACACAAAAACAATAAGAAAGAGATGTGGGACCTGTAGACAGTGGGGTCTTGGATGAGATTAGGATCATAAGACCTGAGAGGGGGTCTCATCATCTCATGAAGAAGGTCTTCGGGCAGGTCGGGCAGGGCTGCCCGGAGTATAGGGGCAGTGTGAGGTTTGAGCTGTGCCTGTCTCCTAAGGAGCTGGGCAACATAGACGTTGGTGAGTCCAGTTTCCTCTGCTAACTGATTGTAGGACTTACCACACTTTTGCTTCACAGCTTGAAGTCTTGTCACTATGCTTCCTTTGTTCTCCTCCATCTCAACAAGTGAAGAGTCAAGATTCTGAGACCCCAATTGAAGTGTCACTCACGCATCTTCCACATATCAAATTGATTTGTTCTTTATCGTCTTCATGTTATAAGCTAAATGATATTTCCTCTTATTATTATTATTATTATTATTATTATTATTATTATTATTAGTTTAGTTTCACATGTGTTTTATTTTATAATATACATATATAGTAAAGTTATTTTAAAGAATAACCTTATTAAAAACTATTTTGATTTAATTCTACAACTATTTTATCAAAATATTTTTTAATAAAATTAAATAATTTTAAAATATAATTTATATTAAAATAATACTCTTGAATATGAAGTCTTATTAAATAAAAAAATTTATTTAATGTAAAATTATAATAAAAAATTTGTTTTAAATATTGCATGCATTGTTTGCTACCATTGTCTAGAGGTATGTAATTTTTTTTTTTGCAAATCACGATTTTAATTATTTATTGTAAAATTTTATTTTTTCTTTTCATATAACTCCATTTTTTTATAATTTTTTTTAAAAAATCATAAAATATGTCATATTAATCAAACAACTTACCAAAAATTTTATTTTCAAATTCTCTCGTATGATGACTTTTAACAACTATTATGCATATTTGTTTTTAAATTTTGAATGTTCTTATAAAAGACTTTAAATGCATGATAAGATTCATCTTTATATATTGGAAGTGATATCACGTGTACCTAGTATAGTCATTTATAATAACTAGTCCATATATTTGTTGTGGGTATTCTTTCTTACTTTGAGTCCTAATAGAGTCAAATAAATTTATATGAAAAAGTTTAAGTGGCCTCAAGGTAAAAATATTATTTTTGCTTTTAAAATAATTCTTAGTTTATTTTTCGTATTGGCATGCAACATATAATCTCACTCTTCAAGGATTTTAGGTAGTCCCTTCATAAGATTTTTCTTGCAAAAGTTGTGAAATATGTTTTAAATTTATGTAAACAATTGTTTTTTGAGTCAGATTCACTTTTCATCACTATTAGAAAACAAACACAATATATTTTGTTTATTTAACTCCTCTAAATCTATTTTATATAGATTAAGATGTTTTAAGATAGTAAAGACTACAAAGTTATCTCATTTTCTAATTATACATTTGTTTTATAAATAAAATATCATATCCTATATTTTAAATTGACTTATACTCAATAGATTATATTTTAATCCTTTGATATATAAAGCATTATTTAAAGGAGATAGAAGTTCTTTACCAACTTTACCTATTCTAACAAATCATTGTTAATTTTCACCAAATGTAACATATCATTCTTCATGTGATCTTAAGTCTAGGAACATATATTGTCTTCTTATCATATATGGTGAGCATTGATTGTCCAAGTACCATTTACTTAATCTTTTTCTTTAAGTCTGCAATTAAAATGATTTCTAATTCAGCTACCCATATCTTTTTGGGTCCTTTGATATTAGTTTTAAAGATTTTGTCAACTCTTTTTTGGTAAAATTTGTTAGGCCTGTAATTTATTATTGAGTAATCTATAATATTTTGTATTTGTTAAATATTAATTTAAGGATTATTTGAAATTGAAATAGATTTAGATAGAGTTAAAAAAAAGTGAATAGTAAAGCAGCGTGAACAGTAAGATAGTGTCGTTATAGATGGATTATTCCTATTAATTCATAATACATATATTTGAACAGTATAAAATTTCATATGCTCAGAGGTGAATGGGTAAGTTGTGCAGTTAACAGATGAAAGTTTTGAGTTGTAGTGTCGTTGGATTGATAATTAAGTAAGACTTGTCGTGCGAAATTTGATTAGATGTCAAACAATGATATATATAAGCATTATTCCTTTTAATTAGTGCTATATAATTGCTGGACAAAGAGCAGTGTATTTGCACTGAGGTATGATGGTGTTGTTGAAAGTGGTTAATTGTGTGGGTTAGGGATTGAGTTTTAAGTATGTTGTGCGTGTGATAACTTAAGAATTATAGCCAAGGATTTGTGTTGTTTCATTTTAAGAAGAATTGAGAGTTTAAGATGCTGAGTGTCTCGCTCAAGATTTGATTGTTGTTGATTTGTGTGACAAGCCTGATGTGGTTGTGATGGAGTTTTATGTTGTTTCATTCTGTGGTTGTATATTATGTTGATATCGATTGATGAATATTATGAATGAGGTGTTTTAATATTTATTATGTGAAGGTAATGAAATCGTATGGAAAAGTGGTAGGCCAATATGCCAAGTGGTAGGCAAACGTGCCAAATAGTAAGTTCCTTCTAAATTCATTAATGCTGTGATGTTGAATGAAGCTGAATTGTTGTTGTTATAAATACTGTGATAGATTGTATTGATGTTATTATTGAGGTTAATATTGTTGTTCTTGTTGTTATAGCCGTAGTTGTTGGTATTTAGTGAGTTAATAAAAAGGGTTGTTTTGCTGAGAAAAATGTTAGAGAAATTGCTAAATAATGAGTTGTTTTAATATTTATGTTTGCAATATAATGATTATGACTATGTTTCGTAAGCTCACCTTTGTGTTTTATTTGTGTTGTGTGTATTTCGCAATGATTGTACTGTAGTACATAAGCAGAGAGGATAGGTACTCTAGTTACTTCTCAAGCTGGAAGGTCTGATTGAGGAACAACATAGACAATATATATTAGAAATGATTGTAGCTTTAGTTTTGTCAATCTAAGTTAGATGATAGATCTAGGATGTTTAGTGACAATTGAGGAGATGTAATTGTTATTTTAAAACTTGTATTTTGAATTTGTTTACTGAATACTTATTGTAAATATACGAGTTTATGTAAATTTTGGTAATATATGAAAATGCCTTAGAACGTTGCTATTTTGTCAATTTGGATGTTGAAGTTATATTTTTGAAAAATCTATATTCTTTTCGTTGTACATATATTATCTCATAAATGAATTATGAATAATAATGCGGGATGTCACTAATTCTTCACAAAAAGGGGGTCGTAACATTTTAGTAGTATCAGAGCATGGTCTAAGTAAACCTAAGAGGTGAGGTTACTAGGCTTCAGTTGTGTATTCTGAGTAAAGAGTCTTAGTTGTAAATCATATACCATATTTTTTTTAAACATTGGGTTATGTGGAGAATGAGCTTGATCACCTCAGTTCTCTAGAATAACTGATGTAGGAAGTTTTGGCATATGAGACTTGGGTGAGTTATGTTACTTAGGAGATGCATTGTTAAGCTGAGTTATGAAGGAGTTATGTGTATAATTTACATTGTTTGAGAATGTTAAAATAGTGCTATGCTGAATGAGTTATATTGTTGTGAAATGCTTGATATTTTCATTGCTGTATGCTAAATCTATGTACAAAGTTGTGTTGTTGTGTGGTGTGGTATGTAGATTTATGAATTGTGTTTAGTAGATTGATTGTATAGATGAATAAGCGATTCTAAGATAAAGCTGGTTGTAAGTGTTCTAAGTTGGATATGTTTCGTATTAAAATGGCAACGACCATGAGACAGAGCTTAGAGGTGATTCGACAACAACAAGTCGTGAATCAGGTGATCGTTGCAGCTCATGCAGCAGAGGCAACAACTACTGCTGCATATGTTCTGACAGGAAATACTAGAAGAGAGGGAAGGAAGTGGTCTAGTAGGGACACTCATATCCATGGGGAACATAGAGGTACAAGGATGAACCCTTATAGCAGGTTGCATTACCAGCAACAATTACAGCCCTCCTAGTTTGTGAGAATTATGCCATCAGCTCTCAACCCAAGGAAAGTTGCCATTTTTACCCTTCAACCTAGAGGTGCAAGTATATCAGTATGTAGAACTCTAGCGCCATTGACAATCAAGTGTTTTAGGTGTAGAGAATCACACTATTTGAGCAAGTGCTCTCAAGCTGACAATAGAGTCTGTTATGTTTGCCAGCGACAGGGACATATTGTTAAAAATTGTCCTATCTCTCGGAATAGAGCAGCGCCGTCTCTGACAGGTGCTCTACAGGTAGTGTGGCCTAGAATTGTCAGATACTCCACATACGATGGGACCTAGAGCTGATGCAAGAGTTTCTACCAAATCTGGGATGGAGGCAGCCCAAGCAGAAGACCTTGTTCAAGGAACAGGAGTAGTGCTAGGTACTTTTCTCTCGGTACTCTTTGATTCTAAAACCACGCCTTTATAGTGGTTATATGTGTAAGAAACCTAGGGTTATACTGAAGGTGTGACTTAGTAGGGTCACCCTATTTTGAGTTTGGTGATGATTGCGGTTGTTCATATTGAGTATTTCAGAATAATGAAGGATCGACAGTGTAAGATGAACCTTATTAGTATCTTTGTGTCGAACTTAGATATAATCCTAGACATGAATTGGTAATTGCCAATTATGTTTGGATTGATTATAACTACTAAGGTTCAATTTTTCCTAAGAAGTAAGACTAAGCGGAAGTAATCTCCATGCGTTAAGTAGAGACATCTCTAAATGAGGAAGCTTTCCACTCCATTCTTTTAGCTATTAGAAATGCAGTGCAAGAAACAAAAATTTTGGTCGGTATCGATGTTATGGAACTTCTTTGAGATATTTCTGGATAATGTCCACGTGGTGCCTGTATTTAGAAAGGTAGCACTTTGTTTATTTTAAATAGAAAGCAAATTTTATACTTATATTTTCTATTATTTATTTATGTCAAATAAGTAAGTTTGGCTTTAGCTCGCAAATAAGGATTGTAAAAGTGAATGCCCATCACTCCTTCTCTGCCCTCACCACAGTTCTTTCTGTCAACTACTTCGATAGGTTCCTTTTCAGCTTCAGCTTTCAGAATGAGAAACCTTGGCTCACACACCTAGCTGCTGTGGCTTGTCTCTCTCTAGCTGCTAAGGTTGAAGAGACCCATGTGCCCCTCTGTATAGACCTTCAAGTATGTCCCTTGAAAATATGGAGTTTGATCATAGGTTATTTATTTATGTTGTGTATTGATATGATCATTCTTCTCTAAACTGTGATGTGATGTGAAGGTGGAAGAGAGTAGATACCTGTTTGAAGCAAAAACAGTTAAGAGAATGGAAATCTTGGTGCTTTCAACTCTTGGATGGAAGATGAATCCGGTAACACCTCTCTCCTTTCTTGATTATAATTAATTATGAAATAAATAATTATAAGTAAATGATTTTTTAATAAAAAGTTAATATAATGTCTTAATTTCATTATTTGTGACCTTATTTATTATTGAACGAAGAATTTTATTTTTTTTTAAGTTTATGCATATAATGAATAAGTTACAACTCATTAAAATAATAATTATTAAAATTCAAAAGAAAAATATTAAACATAAACTCATGACATTTCAACAATGACCAATATTTGATGATTTTAAGAAATAAAATGATATATTTATAATTTTAAATATTAAATTAATAAATTTAGAGATTAATTTTTATATTACTCTGCAATTACATTGTAACATTTTAATAAAAATTTTATTAAATAGAGTTATTTTATTATGATATTTTGATTAATTAAAATTTCTTTTATAAAATATACGTTATGCTAAAAATTAGAAATAATACGAAAGAAAAGGACCATTTTTTGTTTGTAATGAAGTTATTCCCAAACTTGTAACCAATTTTACTTTAGATGGAATGTTGTGTTGGCAACATGCTAGTGTTTAGGAGGTAAACACTGAAGGCTGCAATAGTGCGTATTTCAACACAGAAAAGTAAGAAAAGTGAAAAAGACAATGATAATCTCGTATGGAAATTGCACAAAGGAGAACACAAATAATTGGTTGCTTGTTTCTCTTTAGTTTGTAGACACTTGAATTGAATCTATAAACTCCACCCTTTTGACCCCTTACAGGATCAAAGTCATCATGATGTAGTATTCGGTGCGGCGACCACTCTACACCCCTAAATACATAAGTGTCAAGCTTTTTCCATTGAACGAGGTATTCATCAGCACCCCCAAAATGATGTAATATCTATTTCTTATTCTTCATTAACTAATAATTAAGTCATTATTAGCTTGTTTAATTATAGTGCACAAATAACCTAAATGTTTTCTTCTTCGGAATAACTAATAACGTTATCGTATTATGGACACTCGTTAGCAATAAACCAAATTCTAAATCTTGCAGCCAAAACTTGTGGGGCAATGATTTTATGTGACAAATTATCATTGATTCATTCTCTATATTTTCTATTTCTTACCCTTTCTTTATTCTCACTATAAAACGCTAGTTATCTTCTGTTAAGAGATGAGGATTCCTAATCTAAATTCAATGGAATTTAAATTTTTATTCCTAATTTAGATTCTGACCTTTTTAATGTTCACTTGCAATCTTAAATGCTTTTATAAATTAGTTAATCAGAATTGTTCTTGAATCTCTTTTTTTTTAATTCACCAAGTTCAAAAAATAAAACTTAGCGGTTATATAATTTTTTTAGTTAAGTATCAATATTTTATTAAAAATAAAATCAAAATAGAAGAAGTATTCTAACATGTTACGTTTCTAAAAAAATTAACAATACAATAGTTATATAATATTTTATCTCTTTGTATCAAATATTTGTTTCAATTAAAATATTTTAAAAGGAATGAGAATTTTTAGTTAAAGAAAGAAGTTAGCTTATCAAAATCCTATTATGATGAGTATGATCTTTAATTACATTTTAGAATTGAAATTAGGATGATTTTTGAATGTTTCAGAGAGAATTGGAAAGATTCAAACCTTTTTCTATTCAAATGGTAGATTTTTTATGGATCCCTATTAAGCTTAAGTACCTTTATATTCTATTTTCTTATTCAATTCTATTAGGCTTATTGCATATTCCACAGGTTGAAATCGGATTCTTCAATTCAACATTCAATTCAAATACAGATTTAGATTTTGAAATTTGTACCTAAAGTTACAATCTTGACGAGAACAATATTTTGTTTATTCTATATTGCTAATTCAAGTAGGTATAGTTGTTGAATTGTTCTAATTCCAAAGTAGTGTCATTCTTTTGTTATATTTCATGAACATTAGATTGATAGGCGTCTTGACTTGCCTCCCCAATCCCCAACTTAATAGTTGATTTTTTAATTTTATTTTCAAATTAGAAGTTAAAAATGAAGACAAGGTATTTAACTTGGTCTGTAGACAAATTGAATTTTAATTTTATCTAACAGGATAATTATACGTGTAATGTCAACTCAAGTCTAATCTATGTCATTATTACTTTTTTAACTCGTGTAGGAGAATTTCAAATCCTCTAATTCATATTTTTGTTTTCTTCCATATTTTACTAAAGTAAAGATGTGAAATCTATCACAGAAGATGTTTTGTTATTTCCTTCTAATGATATGAATTATCCTGTTCTGTCCTTTTTTCTTAGGTTACTGCTTTAAAGAGTGAAAAAACTAAAAAAAGTCATAAAATTCACTGACTTGGAATTTGACTGATTAAATTGTAGGCTTTTTTGCCCACATGGGGTTAAAGGAGAAACAATTTCTCCAAATAGGGTTGTTTCATAACAAATGTTGTGTTTAGGGTGGAGAATGCTACGTGTAAGTAGTATTGGAAGATACATGACCGCGACACAAATTTTTTTTTTAAATTAATAGTGTCATCAAACTTGTAACCGACACTATTACAAAAATTAACGGATACATTTTTAAAATATTGATTTACGGCTACAAACCAAATACGTGAAGGTTCTCTAGTGTGTCGGATGACTCAGATCTGACTTTAGTGTTAGTACTGCGCTGGACGACATAAGTATCGGCATATTCAGGACCAACACACGTCTGATTGGTTCACGTGGGATTATTGCAAGAGGTCATTGCCACTTGCCCCTCACTCTCTCCCTTAGTGCTTCTGCTCTGTAGTTGTTCATCTTCTTCGTTTAGTAACTGAAGAAGTTAAAATTTTTTTGGCAAAAAGGCAAAAATGAAAATGCAGAGAAAGGGTAGAAGTTTTGCCATTTTTTAAAATTTGTAAGGTAAGAAGAAATGATTTTTTGGTATATTAGATATAAATATGAATATATTTTTAAAAAAATATAATTTCTTTTATCCATTTTTGTTGCATAATCCATTTCAAAAAGATTACAAGATTGAAAGGGGGACTTTCGGGTGGTTCAGCATTCTCACGTCAAAGGTTAGTCAAAATTTAGATTATAATTTATTTTGTTGTAATTTTATGCATGTAAAAAATAGGAAAATACGAAAATAGGAAAATAGAAAATAAAAAAATATTTAAATTAAAATTTATAATATTTTTACCTTTTTATGTAGAAAACTGTATTTAAAAGTAAAAATAATGATGATATTATTTAGTTATACAAATATTATTATGTTCAAATAACAAAATTTTAAACCTATATAATATAAATTGATTGAGAAATATAAATTAAATGAGAAATATAAAATAATTAAATTAGATAAATATATGAGAAAGAATTATATGTGATTATTAGAAAGTTACTAAAATAAAAAAATTATAACAAAATAAAATTAAAATAATAAAAATGAAATATGTTAATTAATAAATTTACATTATTAAAAAAACTGCAATTGTTAAATTTGTAATAATATTTTAATAAATATTATGTCACATAATTAAGAAATAGTAAATAATTTAAAATCGTGGAAGATAAAAATATAGTTATTCATCACTTAATTATAAATTGGATTAATTTATAAAAAATTTAGAGTAAAAGAATAAGGAATTAAGTGAAAAAAGATAAATATATAAAATTTTAAGTTAAATAAAATTGAAAATGTTATTTTAAAATATAAATAACTTAAAATAAAAAAAATTAGATAATTAGTAATTTAGACATTTGAATTTTTTAAAAATGTTTGTAGCTATTTATGTGATTTTAATTAATAATAATAAATTTATGTGTTAATTTAAGTGAAAAAAATAATTATTAAATACATTAGTAAGAATTTAGAGGTTAAATTTTCTATAATGATATTTTGAGAATATAATTTTTGTTGTAAGCTATTATTGAAATATATGTTGTAAATTTATTAATTATAGGTAAATTTAGTAAAATAATTTTTTTGTTAATATAATAATTGATAGAGTCTATTTTAAGGTACAAATTGTTTAATAATGAAATAAAATTATTTTTATTAAATTTTGTTGCTTATATTGTAAATTTGAAGTTTATAGTTTACTTGTTTAAATAGATTTCATATGATGTCATCTTTGTTTTGTAGTAGGGTGTTAAATTTCGGTCCCGAGAATGGTTTATTATTGCGCTATCAATCTATTCATATTTCAGAGCATATTTGGGATGGCTATGGACACCCAATTTTAAGAGTGAGGAGAGGTCATTTCATACATGTTGGCATAGAAGAAGTTCTAGTAGAGATTATTCTTCGTTTGACACTAGTAGGATTTGCCGGAGTAGCATAATTGACTAGTATTCCTATTTACCGCCAATTGATTACAACTTTGGTAGAAAGATGGAGGCCGAAGACCCATACGTTTCACATGCCTTCTAGGGAGTATACTATTACTATTCAAGACATTGTTATTCAGATGGGTCTTTGTATTGATGGAAGACCAATTATTGCCATTACAGGAGGTGACAAGGCATAGATCAACGAAGATTTGTTGGGAATTAGACCACCTAGTTCTACATTTATAGGGAGCAGCTTGAAACTTACTTGGTTGGATGAACATTTTTTCCATATTGAGTTGCACAACTAAAATTCCATTCAACTAACTCGTTTTGCTAGAGCTTATATTTTAAGACTTATAGGTGAATTTATGTTAGCTGATCATTCTAGTAGCTGGGTCCCGGTTAGGTACCTTCCCTTACATGAGGATTTGGAGATAACTGAGTAATATAGTTGGGAAGCTGCAGCGTTAGCATTCCTATACAGAGAGTTATGCATGTCCACAAATATTGATCGGTTTGGTATTGGAGGATTGACTCCACTTGTGATGATGCAGGCGTGAGACATGTTTCCATTTCTAGCTTCGGGTAATCTCCCTTACACACAAAATGATCTTCCTTATGGTGCACGATATGCCTAAAATGTTCTTTTTTTCATTCAATATTTATACAATAGTATTTTATTACAAACATTCATACTAATATTTATGTTTTTATAGGTGGTTAGGTTTTCAAAATTATAGGAAGGGGAGAAAGGATCTTGCATACTTTAGATTCAAATTTGATCATTTGAAACGTGATGAGGTATTTTGTTATTTGTTAATGATATATGTTATCATCAATTTATTTTATGAATAACTAAATTAATATTTTTTTGACTTGCAGTTTGTGTGGTAACCATATAGTATGGATTTGATGCATACTTTGTCTGCCATATGCACTAAGAGCATGCATATATGGAGAACAATTGTGCCACTTATTTGTTTCCAAATATGTGAATGGCACCAGGTCGATCATGTCATGCGTCAATTTAGGATGGTATAACATATTCTTTATGCTCCTTATCAGCCAAACCAACTACATGACATTACTTTTAGAGGGAAGATTGGTGATAATTGGGAGTCGAAGTTTAGGGGCATACTACAGCTTTGTGATAAGAGATTAGATTGGGTAGTGAGTAGTAAACTGCAGATTGGTCTACTGAGTTCGAACTTTGAATACATGTAGTGCTACATTACTCATACCAGACGGTGGATGAGCAGGGATGTTGCAATGTTTGCATTACTTGTACGTATTATTCTTTTATTTTAAACTATTTAGTTTGTTTAATAGAATCTAATATTCCTCATGAAAGGGCATATTACTTGTGTAGTGATGGTAAGGACACATTTTCATTTGAGGAGATGAAGGAGTTGTGTAAGACAATGTTAGCCTTGCAAAATGAGCAAGAACGCATCTTAGAGCCTTCATCTTCATGTGATCCTCCTATCCAAAATGAAAATCTAGATGAGCCTGAGATTGACATCGGTATAGGTGCACAATATCGGGAAGGCAAAGGTTGTCGGCGAACGTCAGTTTAGGTATTATGACCTTATGCTTCACTGGCGAATTGTACCTAAATTATAATATTGAATATTGAATATTGTTATATTTTTAAAATTACAAGCCACAGATTTTATGTTACCCTTTTTGCCTAAAAGAGGAGATGGTGTTTTTTATGTCCCTCCACCTTTTCCGTTTCGGCAATCGCAAGGGACACAGTCATCTTATATTCACTCATCACAGCAAACAAATGTCCCTCATGCATCTCCATTTTCCACTGGTGAATTTTATGTTCCTGACGCTACCCTTTTCATGACACATTCTCCATATGAGCCGATGTTTTTCACACTGAATGCACCTAGTGTAGGTGCTCATCAAAGTGGACATGGTGAGCAAACAACATCATTACTACCTGGGCATGAGCATGGAATTGATCTTAATGCTGAATTTATTGGAGTGTCAGATGCAGCAGGACTTGATGTGAGACATAACCCTCACCGTGAAGCTCGAGATTGTCGTCGACAGTACATTCTCACATCTCATGAGGAGGGACCTTATGAGTAATCCTTGGATTTTGATTGAGAATATGTTATCATACTATATTATATAACTTTGGATGATTAGTTTTTCTTTGTTGGTTGTTATAACTTTAGACGATATTAGTGAATAGTTTATTTGATTTACATGCACAACTCATTTATATTTTAGCATATTCCTCACATTGCCTGAAACTTAAATATGTGACATAACATTAATATAAACTAATAAGACAACATACATTAAATTAATCTAACATATCAATATAAACTAATAAGACAACATACATTAAATTAATCTAACATATTGTTTACAATCATAAAATCCTACTTGTGATAAATATTAGCATTGCTTTATTGAGGACAATGACATTGATTATGACCTGGTTGTCGACATAACCTACATCATTGTCATAGTTGTGACTCAACCTAATTCATTTCATTTCTAATTCTAAAAGCCTTTGGTCATCCTTTACCTTGCGCTCTATTTTCATTTCCAAGCGGCCACCACTGAGATGAGTATGTATTCACAACATGCTGCAAAGTATATACAGGGTCAACATACTGCCAAAAGTCTATACTTAAAGTAACACAAGCAGCTATGACATGTGAACATGGGTATCAGTGTGCCTGAAATTTGCCACATTCATAGAATCGTCTAGATAATATCACACTTCACTTATGACCACCCTTTTGTTTCATTGGATTAAAAGCCTTTTCAACCTTGAGCCTTGTTCTTTGTATGTTGTAACGACGAACCTAATGTAAAGATACTTCTTCTTGATTTTTTTCTATAGCTTCAATTAATTTATGACAATACCTTTTACCATTGTTCATGTCATTGATTGCGCTTTTACCACACTTTACAAAATACTCGACCAATCTGCTATAGGTTGTTTTGACAAGAGCAGTAATTGGGAGATTTCTTGCCTCTTTTAAAACTTTATTCACTGACTCTGACAAATTAGTCTTCATGTGACCATAACGCCGCCCTTGATCATCATAAGTCAAACTTCACTTTTTCTTTGATATGTTGTCAATCCAAGTTTGAATTTTAGGAGAATGCGAACGAAATGTATTAGGCTTCGCTTCAAATCATTGCTTGCAGGGTATATATACTACATTTAAATAAGTTATATGGTTGGTTAATGGCGAAAAATAAGTATATATTCTTAATTAATGTAAAATTTAAATGTTATCAAAAATTTACGTAACTTCATAAGTATACTCTTCAAGGTGGAATTTTTGAATCTTCTATTGAAATTGCTTGCAATGTGACGAATGCAATAAACATGGTAAGCATTGGGGAGTTGTCACCCAATGTGTCGGTTAGACACAATACCTTTAATACTTTGATGGCGATCAGATATCAAACAAATTCCAATTTTATCAGTAACATTTAGATGGATCATGGCTAAGAATCATTCCCATGTTGATAATGTTTCTCCTTCAACAATGACAAATGTTACAAGAAGCACACTATTATTGCTATCTTGAGTTGTAGCAATTAGCAATGTTTACTTATCCTTACCATACAAAAAGATACCGTCTACCTGTATTATAGGCTTACAAAAATTGAAGGCTTTACGACATTGCCTAAACGACCAAAATAATCAATGAAAGACTCTGAATCTATTATCCATTACATTACCTCTCACATAATCATCGGTCTCAATTTTGTAAATTGACCCTAAAGCATGTAATTGCATGTATTCTAACCATCTTAGCAATGTTGCATAAGATTCATCCCAATCACCAAATATTGTCACAATTGCTTTTTGCTTTGCTTTCCATGCTTTTTTATATCAAATTGAATACCCAAATTGTCCACTTATTCTCTCTCGGATTAATGAAACAGGAACTGAAGGTTCTTCTTTAACCTACCTGTCAATAAAATTAAACAATACGTCTCAGCTAATGATCATTTCAAAATCATTTTAAATAAACGAACAAAAATAATCTCAATTGGGTTTCATGTACCAAGAATGCATGAACAAATAAAATTTGAATCTAACTTTTTGTGGTCTTAAAAAATCATAGTATTTATGCAGGTATTATCTCGTAATTTTTTACTTATTTGAATTTTTGGATAGTAATGTTCTTACTTTCCAAGGACACCCAAAATTATGATTCACACACTTGACAAAATGAGTTTATGCTTTTGACTCAACCACAAAAAATGTTTGATGTTTCCTTATTGCATAATATTTTATCACCATTTTTACCTCTTCTTTAAAGTCAAAGAGTTATCCAAAATTGCTAAAAGTAAAAGAATAATAATTTAAAAGAAACAGATATTTTTGTGAAAATAAATTATAGAAAATTATAACTAAAGGTATTCAATGTAAAAAGGCAAGTATCTAGACTGTAAATCCTCCTAAGTGTCCAAATAACTGAAATTCTTCTTCAACTACTTAGTTTCAAACCCTTATCGCTGCAGGAAATTCCAAATTAAATCAATACCTTTCTTAAGGATAATAATTCCTAACCCTCAGTTGATTAATCAGAATCTCTTCCTTAATTAATACCCGTAGGTTGCATTCAGTTCATTATGAATTCCATAATTAGGGTTAATCCTAAGACAGAAAAGTCACGTCTTTCTATCTCTAGAAATACATTCAAGTCTTTTTAATTGAGCAATGTTAATTTCATGCAAGAATTTTACTCAAATTCAAACAAGAAAACAAGATAGAAGCAAATTGATACTACTCAATTAAACCCAAGAAAAAAGAACATAAAATAGCGTTAGAAGAATTCCAGAAAATTTAGTCAATTAGGATTCATTACATCTAGATACTTAAAGGAAAGTTAGAATCTAAACATCTTGAAATTAAAATTACAAAAGAGATGAATTAAAACGCTTGATCCTATCCTTCTGCCGTCTCTGAGTCTTTCGTCTTCCAAAAAACTCCTCCAGGTTCAAGACCAGTTCTCCTTTTATAGGAATTGTCCTAGGGTTCTCACAAAAGTTAAATTTCTGACGCGCGTAAAAGTACACGCCCAAGTACACGGCCATGTACTTTTCTGTTTTTTAATAGGTGTCCTTCAAATCTTTCCTGACAAGTACACGCTCATGTACACGGTCGTGTATCTGGCCGTGTACATCTCTGGTTTTGATGATACACTTTAATTGACGCGACCAGTGATGTACACGCTCATATACACGGGCGTGTATCTGCCCGTGTATATCTCTGGGTTCTTCTTTCTTCAATTCTCGACATCTTTGAGGTTTTCATATCCTTGATCCTTTTTCCTGAAACATAAATAAAATGAGATTAATTATAATATCTATCAATGAATAGCTTAAAAACTCTCAATTATCATAATATAGGATTAAGTCTTTAGAGCATTTATCAAATTCTCCCGAACTTGAACTTTTGCTTGTCCCCAAGCAAAGGAATGGATCAATTTTAACCTTGACAACAAAGAATCAATTTCCTGAATTTATTATTATTATTATTATTGTTATTTTTATTTTATTTTATTTTAGAGGGAAAGTAATTCTTAAACATCAAATTGTGCTTTCTTTTGCTCTCGACCTCTGTAACTTCAGACAAAATTGAAATAAGGACCTCTCTATCATTAGCTCTTAAAATTTTAATTCAAAACTTTGAATTCTTCCACAAGGTGTTATTTAATTTTCTTTACTTTGAGCCATGATCAGCTAATAGGGTGCATTTTATGCTCCATCCCAATTAGCACTAGGTATTAATGGAAAATTCCACCCCTTGCTTTCCACATCGGTACCTCAAACAATTTCGGGGTTCTAGGATGTGGTATCCGAACATTGCCTGCAATCCACATTCAACTAGTTATGCTTCTATGACATACTCTTTTATTTCTGAGCAGAGCCCCAATTTTTTAGATATTAACGATTCTTAAAAAAAATTTGCATAGATTCAAGGGCATAGATTCAAGGGCATAGATTCAAGGTCCTCAAATCAGAAAAATCTACCGATACTTCAATCGAGAAACAATCAAAAACACAAATCCAATATCTAGAATAACTGCATATGAATCTTTATTTTTTGTTTTTATTTTTATTTTCAGGAATATCATCTTCTATGCAACAGTAAAATTGACTCAGTATTGCTCAAGAATAAAACAATAATTTAGTTCAAACATCTATAATTATCCACCCCACATTGTAAGATTTGCATTGTCCTCAATCAAATATAAAAATTAAAGTGCAACTGAAACTTCCCTGGAGAGTAAGTAAATAAGCAAAGAATCTTTGGAAGCAAAACTAATCTGAGATTGACTTGGAAGGGAAACCTGATCAAAATTGATTTATAGGAAAATTTTACTCAGTTCAGAATGACAAGAAGAAAGAACTATCAAAATGATGCAATAAAGAACAGAATTAGTAAAGAGACAAAGGCAATATAAATCCTAAAAATAACATAAGTAAAAGAAAACTCAAAAACTGTTTCTATCCTAAATTTAAGCTAAACTAAACTGCAGCACTAGCATCTCTCGAGTCTTCATCATCTGAACTGAAAAAGTGATCAGAAGGGGGTGGAGATGGATGGAGAATCGTCGGTGCTGAGATACCAAAGTGATTAAACAGAGCAGCAAAATAAGCTTCGACTGTGGATTCTAGCCTAGTCAAACGATGAATACAGTCTCGGTGGCTGCTCCTCAAAGACCGCTGGGATGCAATGATCTGTTGCAAGTGATGGTGAATGGGGCTGGGAGCTTCGGTAGGTGCAGGGGGATTGTCGACCCTAGGTGGTTGTGAGGGGAATGATGAATCCACTTTTTATTATATTTTTACTTGCCTTTTTTATGCTTCTTGATAGAAAAAATAGACTTAGATAGTGAAAATAATATAGAAATCACATTTTGAATAAATATCACAGGTTTATTAATTTTTGGTTAATTTGCATTTAATTACATAGATATAGATTGCAATTTTAATTATCTTGATGATTTTGCAGAATGCCCAAGTTAAATTTGAGAAATCTTGGTCCTTGGATGAAAGTTGCCCACAAAGTAGCCACTTTGAGGAGCAAAAGTAACAACTACAGCAAGCCTGGGCATTAAAGGTCCCAAAGTAGCCACTTTGAGGATATGTGTGAATAGAATATGTGTGAATAGACGTGTTAGCGCCGTTGTAATATGCTGTGAATGGTTCAGCGATACACCGAGGGTGTGGGAGATGAGGACAGTAGAAATACCTTGGGGAAGAGGGAGTGGTGGTGACAC
Organism: Abrus precatorius; assembly: GCF_003935025.1. Classification (NCBI taxonomy): domain Eukaryota; kingdom Viridiplantae; phylum Streptophyta; class Magnoliopsida; order Fabales; family Fabaceae; genus Abrus; species Abrus precatorius. The sequence continues at coordinate 13,446,072 of NW_020874417.1, forward strand.
CGACTGTGGAACAGGTGCACCACGGGCCACACACTCTCTTCCTGACTAGACCTTTGACCATTACCTTTGTTGAACGACCCGTGACTGCCCACGTGGTATCCGTGAGGCAGAGGTAACCGGCAACCATTTATGGTGTAAATTTGTGATCACAGTGCTATAGTGAGTGTGGCTGGTGTGTGTATGCATGGATTTGTGTTTTGTACTTATGGATGTGAAATACTGCTTGTGATTGTGTTTGTTTAAGGTATTGGAAATGTGCTGGAGGTGAGACTCTATGTTTGATTGTGTTTTGGTAGCGTAGAGTACTCACCCTTACATTTATTTTTCAAGTAATCAAGACGATCAATACTGGGCTCAGTGAAGGGGTGGATGGAACTGCTATAGGACTTAGAATATTATTTTAGAAAACTGTTGTATTAGAATAAGTCATGTAGCAATTGTTGTTATAATTTGTAACCCCTTCCTTTATTTGAAATGGTTGATGAAGCTTGAATTAAAATGAAAATTTTATTATTTCAAAAATTTGTGAAATTTCTTATTTATTGGAAAATTAAATTTAAGGTGTTACATCACCTTTTTTTAGACTACTCCCTTCTCCACTTCCACTATGATGCAAATTTTGCAACAGACTCTTTAGAAGTCTCATCCATTCTGCCTGTTCCAGCTGAAGTAATTGCTTCTCCTCCACCTCCATTGCTTCAATACCATAGATGGTCTCAAAATTTGATTGTGACTCACTCTAGTGATCCTCCAACATCATTTCCTGCTCTAACCGCCCCTCCGCCCATGCCTCTTGGACCTGAACTTCCTATTGCTATTCGAAAAGGTATTCAGTCCTCTCATAATCCTAACCCTCTCTATGCTTTTACCATTAATTATGATCATTTGTCTCCATCTTATTTCTCCTTTGTTTCTTCTTTGGATTCTGTGTTTATTCCTAAGACTACAGGTGAAGCCATGGCTGATCCCAGATGGTGTCAGGCAATGGTAGAGGCAGCCTTACATTCTAGTGGCACTTGGAACTTGTTCCATTACCTCTTAGCAAGACAAGTGTTGGCTGTCGTTGGGTTTACACAGTGAAAATTAGACCTAATGGTCAAGTTGATCAGTTAAAAGCTTGATTGGTCACCAAAGAATATACACAGATTTTTGGTCTAGATTATGGGGACACCTTTTCCCCTGTGGCCAAAATTACTTATGTCCGTCTCTTTCTGGCTCTGGTTGCTATTTATCATTGGCCTCTTCGTCAGCTGGATAATAAAAATGCCTTCTTACGTGGTGAGTTATAAGAAGAAGTTTATATGGATCAAGCCCCTAGTTTTATTGCTCCTGGTAATTCTCGTCTTATTTGTAAGCTTCATTGGTCTCTCTATGGTTTGAAGCAATCTCCTCAGGCATGGTTTGGTCGTTTTAGTTCTACCTTGCTACAATTGGCATGACTAGGTGTGAGGCTGATCATTCTGTCTTCTACATTCATTCTTCTTCCGGCAAGTGCATTTATCTTGTTGTCTATGTTGATGACATTGTCATTACTGGTGATGATGAGACTAGACTTCAACAACTCAAAAGTGCTTTTCACAATAATTTCATACTAAAGATTTGGGCCCTCTTCTTAGGCATTGAAGTTGCCCAATCTTCTTCTGGCATTATTATTAATCAATATAAGTATGCCATGGACATTGTTACTGAAACTGGTATGCTTGACTGTCGTCCTTGTGATACTCCCGTGGATCCCAATATAAAACTCCTTCCAGGTTAAGGGGATCCATTGAAAGATCCGAAAAGATATCGTCGCTTGGTAGGCAAACTCAACTATCTCACCATCACCAAACTTGACATCACCTTCGCGGTTAGTGTGGTAAGCCAGTTTCTAAATAACCCTTGTTATAGCCATTGGGATGCTGTGACACGTATTCTTTGATACATAAAAAATGCTCCGGGACGAGGGTTATTGTATAAAGACAAAAGCAATACTAAGATCACTTGTTATTCTGATGCGAATTGGGCAGGATCCCTATCAAACAGAAGATCCACTTCTGGGTAATGTGTTCTTATCGGAGGAAACCTGATCTCATGGAGAAGCAAGAAGTAAAACATAGTTGCCATATCTAGTGTAGAAGTAGAGTATCGTGCTATGTCAGCGGCCACTTATTAGCTCACGTGGCTTAGGCAACTACTACTACAACTAAAAATAGGGGACATACATGAAACAAAACTTATTTGTGACAATCAAGCTACACTTCACATTGCATCAAACTTGGTCTTCCATGAAAAAATCAAATACATAGAGATTGATTGTCACTTTGTAAGAGACAAAGGTGCTCTCTAGAGAAATCACTATTGATTTTGTCAATTCTAGCAATCAACTGGCTGACATGTTCACCAAGTCCCTTAGAGGCTCTCGAGTTGAGTACATTTGTAACAAGCTTGGTGCATATGACATATATGCTCTAGCTTGAGGGACAATGTTAGAATGTAAATAGCCTTAACTGTTACAGATTGTTAGAATGTAAATAACTTTAGCCGTTACAGATTTGATTCCTGATTATTAGGTAAAATTAATTGTATTTGATTCTGTAAATGAGTATCAATCTATACTGTGTGGTCTATATTAGACACACAACATATTCAGTAAACACAGTCTTCTATACATTTAAATAGTGAAGAGACAAATTTGGACCATGGAAAAAAAGGAGGCCTAGTAACTAGAGAAAAACTAAAAGAATGTAACAAGCTTTGTAAGATCTAATTATAAAGCTCAAGGAAAAAGAAAAGACAATTTAGACCATGAGGGTAAGACTCAAAAGAAAATGACAAATAAAATTGTGATTTTATTTGCTTAAGCTTAAGTAAACAAGCCCCCAATAAGAGTGCAACTCAAAGAATTAACTTGATCAAATAATTTGAAATTCTAACATGAAGTAATTTGATAGGATATTTTGTTAATTATAAATATGTTTAAATTTGAATATCAAAATAAAAATTATCTTCGACTACATTGAAATAGATATTTGAATGCAAGTTTGTCAAAAAAAAATATTGTGTTGAAATAAACCGATGTACATGATAAAGCTTTTAGTTATTTGGAAGATAAATTAACCAATGTACCATTGTTTATTTTTCTAATTTTTTATAAATCTATTAAAATTGAATATGGTTTTTTGGTGTTAGAATATGAGTTGCATTAATGCAGATTCTAAATTACCTGCATATTTTAGTGAAAAACTTAGTCGGGTAGGATTAAATTATCTTACATATGATAAATAGTTATATGCATTGATGAGAACTTGCAAAATTGATAGCATTATTTATAGTCAGAGGAGTTCATATTCCATTCTAACTATCAAAGTTTAAAGTTTATAAAATCTAAAAGTAACACTCAAGAAAAATGTCAAGTGGTTAGAAATCATTGAAATGTTTCCTTATGTGATCAAATACAAGAAAGATAAAGAAAATATTGTAGTCGATACTTTGGCTAGAAGATATACTTTATTCACTTTCTTACAAACTAAATACTTAGTTTTGAGCTTGTAAAATATTTGTATGGATTTTGATTTTTAAGCAAGTGTGAGATTCTTGTTTCAATTATGATTTTGGAGACTACTATACACAATGAGTTTTTGTATCTATGTGTGCCTATTTGTTCATTACGTAAAATTTTATTTAGAGAAACTCAAGAAGTAGATTAATAGGACATTTTAGAGTGCAAAAGACTTTAAATATTTTGAATGAACATTTTATTGGCCAAACATGAAGCGTGATGGACAATTTATTTGTATGAAATGCGTTACATGTAAATATGTCAAATCTAAAGTCACATTTCACAATTTATATACACATTTACTTGTACCTAATCAACCATGAGCTTATATTTCAATGAATTTTGTATTGAATTTACATATATCTCAAAATAGAAATAATACTATATTTGTCGTTGATAGATTTAGCAAAATAATACATTTTATTGCATGTTCTAAAACTAATGATGCAACACATATTGTTAACTTATTCTTTAAAGAAGTTGTGTTTACATGAAATACCATGAACAATGGCAAGTGAAAGAGATGTTAAGTTCTTAAGTCACTTTTAGAAGACTTTGTGAAATAAATTGCTAACTAAGGTTTTATTCTCTACTATTACTTACCTATAAAAAGATAGACAAATTAAAATTGTGAATAAGACACTACCTTTTTGTATACAATAATAGAAAAATTATTTACCACATATTGAATTTACATATGACAAAACTATGCATTCTACTGCTTCTTGTTTGCCTTTTGAAGTTGTATGAATTTAATTATTTGATTTCTTAGATATTACATTTGTCTACTAATGAATATGATAATTTGGATGGTGAGGAAAGATCAATTTTGATAAGGTGTTGCATGGTAATGTCAGAGGCAACATTGAGAAGAGAAGTGGTAATATGCAAGAAAAGCAAAATAAAAGGCCTATTAAAGTGATTTTAAAACCTAGAAATTAGGTTTGCATTTACATAAGGAAGCAAATATGTCAAACCCAAATAAAATTTAAAGTACAACCAAGAGAAAATGAAACATTTCAAGTTTTCATTGAGTAAATACAGAATTGTTAGTGGTACTTTTAATGTGAATGATCCCTCTTTATTTGATATAGATAAAAGGATCGATTTGAGGATAAATCTTTTCAAAGAAGAAAGAAATGATAGAAATTCAACCAATCAACCTAAATATTCTCTACAGAAAGACCCACAAAATAAAGCATTAATTAAGAAAATGCGACAAACTTTGTAATGCCTAATTATGGAGTTCAAAGAAAAAGAAGAGGCAAATTTTGGTCATTGGAATAAAATCCATAAAGAAATAACAAATAAAATTGTGATTTTACTTACGCAAGTTCAAGTAGATGAAGACCCAAAATAATTCAAAGAGTTAAATTGATCAAATCATTTGAAATTCTAACATGAAAATGATTTTACAGGAATTTTTGTTAATTATAAATATGTTTAAATTTCAAATTAGGATAACGATTATCCTAAATATAATAGAATAAAAATTTGAATTATGTTAATTAAAAGTATGTTTAAATTTGAATATTAGGATAAAAATTATCTTAAATTACACTAAAATAGAAATTTTAATTTTTTTATTTTTATAAATAAGAGATATGTAAATCAAAATGAACAAATAGATTCTGAATACAATTGAGTTTTCTCTTGTAAGAGATTTTTGTTGCTCCTTACTTTAGGAACTAACTTGTATATGTATAAGTTCTACTAAGAAGATACATTTTTTATAACTTTAGCTTTAGTGATACGTCATGATTAAAGTCAAATTCCTTTTTTTTTTTTTTGCCCTTTAAATGGTTTTATGACTATCTATTTTCTTGTCCTATTTCTATGCTTATATCACTTTTTATTTTAAGTTTTACTTTTTGTTTTTAAGTTTCAAATAATTTGTTTTGAAGTGTCCAATTTCCTACAGTCAAAGTATATTGTCTCTTTTCTTTGGCCTTACATTTGTTATCTCTTTTCATAGATTTGAATTTTTTCTCTTTCTTCCTCTTCAAAATTTTCAGTCTCTTTCAAATGAGAGAGTTCATTTGTTGAGTTGTCAGGTCAAATGTTTTAGATTGTTCATTTGTCTTTGAGCTTTTAAATTAGTTGTTTTTCACCTTGAACTTTGTCTTCAAATACTTTGAAAATTATGGTTTGGCCTTTATTTTTCTCATTCTTTTAACTTCTATTTAGATCATATATTATGAAGGAGATTAGTAGTTCCTCAAAATTTAGAGCTCAAATCTTTGACTTATTGTACTACTGTGATTTTTTTGTTTCTATTTGATTAGAAGACTCTCAAACACCTTCAACTTGTTCTCTTCAATGGTGTATTCTTTGCTTAAATTTTTAATCCATCGAGAAATTGTCTGAAACCTTTCAATCAATTCCTAGATGATTTCTCTTTTTTTCATCTTGAATGATTTGTATTAATAAACCAATTTGTTAGTTTTAGTTGGTTTGATGCTACTTGTTCTTTGTAACGCCCCAAATTTTGGTAATATTATTATTTATTATTATTATTATTATATATATATATATATTCATATGTGTATTAAGTACATGGATGTGTGTATGCATGATTGGATAGAGCTGAGATGGGCTAAGTGCCTAAATGCAGGGTGTGATACTTGGCTGTTATCGCTATAGCGAGAGGGCCCTGGGAGGAAAGATAAGAACTGTCGCCTTCTCGCTGTAGCGACAGTTTGGGGTGCATTTCTGGGTGCAGTCTTGCTGATGCGAGAGGGTCTCGCTATAACAAGATTTTGCAGAAACTAGAGTGCAATTTTATCTAAGATTTTCCTTGTGGCGACAGAGGGTGTCGTTGCAGCGAGAGGTGTCTCGCTGCAGCGAAAATATATCGCTGTAGCGAGAGTGTCGAGATCAGAAAAGGATTTAAAAGGGGTTTAGGGTTTGAGAAGTCATTTCTCAAAAATCCCTTCGAATCCCTCGACCCAAAGCCCTATTCCACCGATTAATTGCCTCCAAAGTCGTTCGGGAGCTTGATTGAAGGTTAAATTCGCATGGAGAACGCTTCGAGGTGAGTTTTCATGGTTAGGGTTCCGTTTCTCATCCCCTTTTCTCTGTTTCTCGGTTTCTTGAAGTTCTCATGGAGTTTTTCCATGTGTTTTAGGCTGAAATCTATGTAGGGAGCAAGTCCGTGGTCAAATCTGAGTGTGAGTCTTCAATCCGAGGTAAGGGGGACTCTACCCTATCTCAATGGATTGTAATTCTTGTGTGTTTTGATTATTAATGCAATTTGGCTGAGATAGGGAGTAAAAATGGTGTGTTTGATGGAAATTGGTATGCATTGTGATGTGTGCTGGAATAGTTAGGCCCCGTGGGAGAAATTGTGTGTGATGAAATGTCATTAATTGACGAATTAATAATTATTGTGAACAAATGTGGGCCCGAGTGCCGTGTAATATAGATGAATATTGGCTATGTGCCATGTAATGTAAAATGAATGTGGGCCTAGTGCCGTGTATTTGAATGCAATATGGGCTGTGTGTCGTGTGTAAGCATGATTATTGCATGCGTGAATGAAATATATGTGTGAATGGACGTGTTAGCGCCGTTATAATGTGCTGTGAATGATTCAGCGATACATTGGGGGTGTGGAAGATGAGGACAGTAGAAATACCTTAGGGAAGGGAGAGTGGTGGTGACACCGACTGTGGAACGGGTGCACCACGGGCCACACACTCTCTTCTTAACTAGACCTCTGACCATTACCTTTGCTGAGCGACCTGTGACTGCCCACGTAGTATCCGTGAGGCGGGGGTAACCAGCGATCATTCATAGTGGAAATCTGTGATCACAGTGTCACAGTGAGTGTGGCTGACATGCATATGCATGAGTTTATGTGTTGTACTTATGGATGTGAAATGCTGCTGATGCTGTGAGTGCATCGGTGTTAAATTGACCTGAGCTATGTGATAATGTTGCTTGTGATTGTGTTTATTTAATGTATTGAAAATGTTCTGGAGGTGAGACTTTACGTTGATTGTGTGTTTTCAGGTAGTGTAGAGTACTCACCCTTACATTCATTTTTCAGGTAATTAAGATGATCAGCACCAGACTCAGTGAAGGGACGGATGGACTGCTATAGGACTTAGATTTTATTTTGAAACTGTTGTAATTGAACTAGTCCTATAGCAGTTATTTAATATTAATTTGTAACCCTTTACTTATTTTGAAGTATTTTATGAAAATTGGTTATTCTAATTTGTGAAATTATTATTAAATCAAAATTAAATTTAAGGTGTTACATTAATTCATCAATCATTTCTAGAGTATCCTATGTTTCTTAGCTATTTTATAGCTAAAGAATTTATTATGTTCAATAGTTGATAACTAAGTCATTACAATAGTTGATAACTAATTCATCAAGAATTTATTATGTTCAATAGACTGGGAACTCATCACACTCTAGTTTTTCTATTTCTTTTCTTTATGGCTTTATTCATGAATGTTTTAGTTCCTTTCTTTCTACATGAGTAACTAAGTCCATAGTTAGGGCTATGAGAACTATTGTTTATGAATTTATGGGATTTTGATGTTTGAATCTTAATTTGATTTTCGTTATGTGATTAGATTTTATCCTATTGCGCTTCTTTCTTAATCCTAATTAATTATATCGTCAGACGACCGTACCTCGGTTAATTAATAGATCTATAGGGTAAAACTAGACAAAGGATTAGGTGGATCAAACCAATCTTTCTCTTCTAATCGTTATTAAATTAACAAGTTCATAGGTTCCTTAAACTTTCTTAAATTGATGTCTTGCATGACCATTGGGGATGTTAATTTAGAGAAAAGAATATTAATATTGCATGACCATTGGGTATTAATAGTATTCGTATGAATGATTAGTAATTACAAGGAAATCGGATTTAAAGTTAAATAGAAAAATAACATAAATGATTGAATGAGAAAACTCATACGCCCTAGGTTCCTCTCTGATAAGTTTAACCAAGACGTGCATTGTATTCCTTGCTTTTAATTTTATAATTGATTTTATAAATTCTTGTTTTTATTTAATCTCGTATATTTGAAACTTAAACAATTGAATTAGGAAATTCTTAGTAATTAAAAAACAATCCTTGTGAGACGATATTTCGGGAACTTAATTTAAGAACCCTTTATTACTTCTTAAAATTGCCTTTTCAAGCAAAACAAATCACACTTTAAGTGTTTTCCGTTCTGCCTATTCAAGATAACAATAAATTCTTTCTCCAAAGATTAATTTTGCAAATAGAGTAATAGTTGAGTAATATTTTTTTTTTCATATAAGTGTCTTTAATTTATAGAGTCATAAGAGTGTTTATGTTAAATACAATCATTTGATTGTTGACTCATTGAGTCACTTTTTTATGTCTAGGTAGTGTTTACTTTAAATACAACTATTTGTTTGTTAAACTCATTCATTCACTTTTTTATGTCTAGAAATTTTTTGTACTAAATACATTGTAAACTTTTTGTACTCTTGACTTTATCTTCTTTTAGATATAATGTACATAAAGAAGAATATAAAGTTTTTTTTTTTTTGTCTTTTATATAGGATGAAAATAAGCTTGGCCATTCAATAGGGACTTACAGCCTAATCTATTTATAACTTGATCTAGCCTATTTAATTAATAGACATAATTTAGGGTTTTTAAAAAACTTAATTAATTAAATAGACTAAGCTTGAGCTTAAGAAAAAGCTTATTAGAATGACCTGTTTAAAATTCATAAAATTTATAATAATATATTAAATAATTTTATATAAAAATTATAATTAATAATATATTAATAATATATAAAAATTCAATTGGCTTCTTCATAAGTATAATTTGACAAGAAAAATTAAAGGTAATAACTTCTAAAAGCATTTTTAAAAAATATTTGTAATAACTATTTTTAAAATATTTTTATTCTAATAATATTTTCTTTATTTTGAAGGTTGATGAATAACATGAAAAGATCTCTTTGAAAATCTAATGACATATTTGTTACTTCCCATTTACTATGAAAAAATATTGCTATTTGTATACTTTAGATTTTTGTTTGTTGCATTTGCTAATTTTACGTCTGAAACTTATTTAGTTATATTGTGTTTATTGATTTAATGTGTAAAACTTTATGTTACTAGATTTGTTTAATGATTTATAAATTGATATTCATTTTATTGTATTTTTTTGTATAATAATTTACTTATTTAAATTAAATATATGGTTTGAAAGTGATAAACAAGAATATGTAATTTTATTACATATTCAATGTGTTGAATTATTTTTTTAATAGTTTATTTAAATATAAACCTTATGACTTTTAAAAATAAATACCTTTTTTAGATGGTTTAATTGTCTATTTATAAAGAAGTTTAATGATCTATTAAATGTCCCAATATAAAGTAGGTCATTAAAAAAGCTAATACGGCAAATCAAATTTTTAAAAAGGCAGGTTAAACTTAATAAAAAGCTTATAATAGGTAATAGGCCATGTTTAGACTTCAAAATTATTCAATAGGCCAAGCCTATTTATACAAAGTTTAGCCTAACCTAACCTATTTCTATCCTAATTTTTCACATTATTATTATTTTATTCTTCTTCATGTCTACTTCAATTTTTTTAGGTTAATTTTATAGTGTATCCTCAATTTTTATATCTTTAAGTTAAAATAACTTTCCATGATGGCTAGTTTTTGTATTAACAGTCTAATTTCTTAATCATTTTCAAACATTGCAATAAGTTGTGTATGGAATAATATATTGCTTTTATGCACTTGTATCATCTTATAAACATTTGAATAAATTAATAAGAGATTTTTGACAACTTATCTAAGAGAAGAGTAGTTTTTTTATTTATCAGAACTTAAATTTTTAATTTTATTGAAAACCTGCGTCTACAAATAATAATAATAATAATACCCTGTAGTTTTATTCTTAAAAAATAAATTCTGTAATATTTTAAGAAAAATGTTAACTTCAGACTTTTAAAACTATGTTTAAGCTAATAATAATAGTATTTTATTTAAAAAATAAGTATTTAATTTATTTTTATAATTTAATATAATAATTATATTATTTTTCATTTTAAAACATTTAAAATTAGTCATAAACAGTGAAATCAATGACTTCTTTGTGTACGAGAATGTTAATAATAATAATAATAAAAAATCAAAACGATAGATATGTATATATTTCTTTACGGCCGGATTTCATTATTGAATTAGGTTGTGCGTACAATCAGTAATCCTGACCTTTTTTTGTTCAATGACATTACCAAAAGTTGGTAAACAAATAAATGGCGAAATACAACTAACAATAAATTAAAAGATGAAAAAGGCGAGAAAGTAATTAAGAACATTCAATAAAAGTTGGTGAAAAAATTGATACATGGATTCATTAATAATAATTTCTGCCAATAATAACAACAATAATAAAATTATTATTTTTAATATATATATTTATTAATGTATAATATAAAATTAATAATTATTATTCAGTATTATTAATAATTTAATATAAAAAAAAGTGTGTTGGTTTGAATTTTCATTGATTTTACTTTCAGATTTATCGACTCACTTGATTTTTTCGGTTGGTGTTGGTTACAGTAAAAGAGAAAGGATGTGTTTATTAATTATTTGGATAAGTACAGTGTGGTTTTTGTAGTTACATAGAAATAAAATAGTGTTTTCTAATGGTGTTTTGGATGAGAAAGAAGTCATAAATTTTATGATTCTGAGGTCTTGAAAATGACTATCACTTGTTAATAAAGAAGAAGCTATTTTGTTAGCAGATTAGTATCTAAACCTACTAAATTGCTTCCGTCTTAACTTTACATAAGTATGTTTCTAGTTTTTATTTTTCTGAATAAGTATTAGTTTTTTTCTTTATGTATATGGATTTTGAGTTTTCCTTGAACTCTCTTTAATAATATATATTTTGCTTAATAAAAAAATATCAAATTTAATATATATTTTTTTTAAAAATTAGATATACAGATTCTTATTATGTATTTGAAATATATATATATATATATATATATATATATATTTTAAAAGAATAATAATAATAATAATAATAATAATAATAATACGACAAATGTAACATATGCCTAAAAATACGATCAAAACTGAAAAATAAAATTATATACCCATTTAGAAATTTAAAATAATATTGATTATCATTAATTTTGTTTTTGTTTACTAATTTTTAGATATTTTATATATTTATTATAAAAAAAGGAGAAAATAATATTAGAGTTGATGTTATGAATATAAAAAATATTTTAATATAAATATGAATATTAATTATATTTTTATTTATATGTTATTTTTTGAATTGATAGGTGAAAAAGAAAATAGTTTAGATGGCTCGACATTATTTTGAAAGCATTAATTGGACGTGCAGAAAATACAGATTAAAAAAGAAATGGGATTCACACTTAAGATAAAAGATAATTATTTTGTGGAAATTTATAATGTATCAATGACTTGTCATAAATTTATATAAAAAATAAAGGAGTTATTGTTACATTTTTATTATTTTTTTGCTAATAGTTATTATTACATTTATTTTTTGCTTACATTTAATTTTTATTTTTGATTCAGTTCTCGATCGCGCACTTGAATGTGATGGGTGAATTTATTATTGAAGTTTTTTTACATACACAAGAGCTCAAACTCAAAACCTTACTTAAGCGATACCAAGCTGCTTGCCACTTGGACCAACTTCCGCTGATAGTTATTATTACATTTTAATTCATAATAACTTATATCATTGTATATTATATTTTAAATCATTAATATTTCAAAGTTATTTCAACTCTCTATAAAGTACACAAGTATTTTATTTCAAAATAAATAAATATTTTAATAAATAAAAAGTTATTAATTTTAAATAATTATATATACAAATTGACAATAATTTTAAAAAATTATTTTAATTTAACTTTATAGTCATAAAATATAAGTAATAAGAAATTTTTATAAATATAAATATAAGTTTACAATAAAAATCTATAAGTCCATATAATATAATAAAAATTGTTATCTCTAGAATGTAGAATAAAATTAATAAATATAATTCACATATTATTCTGCGTTAATTTTAATTTTAAAAATACATGTGGCTAATAAGAAAAAAATAATTTTATTAAATATTTTTCTTTTTAAATAAAATATTTTTATTTATAATATTGTGATCAAGGAAGCACATTTATATAAATTTGGTTTCAGCAAAATAATATTTTTCAATAACAATGTATTAAATACTAATAAAATATTTAATTCTATTAAATATCGTTCTTAAAAATGACTCGCTCAAAAATATCAATTGTATATGTGAATTGGATTAACAATCCCTTTACATGTATTGTTAATTTTCTTTAGAGTTGTAATGGATTGGAATATCCATATATAGTTGTACTCTAAATTTGTCCTTAATAAAATATTCATGTTTAGTAATAAATAAATAAAAAATGAGCATAATTATATAAAAATCATTTTTTATTTAGAAGATATGTAATAAGTATTTTGTTACATATGTAAAAAAAAAAAAAATCATTTTTTTAAATATTAAATCATGTCACGTGAGAATATTTTAGATATTCACCTTTTCACTTAAGAACTTTTTTAAAATTTTTTTAACATTAAATATTATATCAATTTTGATCCTATATATTATAGTATCTTATTTATTAGGTTTATAAAATTTTTATTTTTATTGTAATTTATCACCAAATAAATTAGTTTTTTTTTTTGAAATATTTTATTATTTTAGATTAAAAATAATTTAAATACTAAGACTAAGAGGATGTTTGATTTTATTTTTAAAAATTGTTTTTAGTTTAAAAAAAGATATAATATTAAAACTAAATTTAAAAAAAAAAATGAAATTAAACATGTTCTAAATCTTCAATATGTATTTTGCTGAAATTTAAATATAAAATTATTAATTTAACCGTTAAATCATATGATATTATATTAATAATTGTGTATATTAAATTTAAAATAAATAAAAGATTAATTTGTTTAACAAGTTTTTTTTATAAATATTAAATTTTGTTAATCTAATTATTAAATAAATTTGTATTATCATGTTGATTATGCATATTAAATATTAGATAAATTAAACATTGGTAGATATAAAAGTTTTACAATCAATATTTATTTATATTTTAAAAATGTATAACAAAGATTAAAACAAAATTGTCCAATGACGTATTAAATGGTTTTTGTTGTATCATTTTTGTAGACTTGACCCATTAAAGAATAACCTTTCACATACACGTATACATATATATATATATATATATGTATGTATGTATGTATTAACTTTAAAAAATTACATCATCGAATAATTTTTTGTATAATACAAAATTTTATTATTCAAATAATAATTTGAATGTTCTTGTCAAATAAATTAATTAAATTTATATAAAATTTGATATACACTCAAAAAGTAATAGACAGTGCATTATTATTTTATGTTAACTTATAAAATTTTATTAAAATATAAGTAAATATTAACTTTTAGATAACATATTTATAAATGTTTGAATATATAAAATTACATATTTAGAAAAAAAGTTTTGTTGTCCGTAACAGTCCTATTCGACTCGAACATAATTGCTTATAATAAAAAATACTACTAAATTTATATAAAATATTATATAAATTTTGGACTTAATTAAAATTTTTATTATAAAAGTTCTACAGTTTAGACATAAGTCTCTATAAAAAATTTGTTAAGATATAATCCATACATTTTCATAAACTATTACTTTTAGTTATATTTATCTATTTTTTTAATAATAAATATTACACATGAAAATTAATTTTTTATTTATCAATATTAATATAAATACTTTAGTCACCATATTTAGAAACAAATCACTTAATTGAAATGTTTATGTCATCCCAATTCAACTTGTAATTGATATCAATATGAAAAATGTTCGCAAGGTGTGGAAACTGGTATGAGTAATCTGACTTTGGGGGGTTTCCAGTACTAACCATTAATGGTAGATTTCATTGATATATATGGTCAACATGCAATAGGTTTGACTACTTTAGTCAATGTTATTTTATAAATTTATACTTTGATGTGTATTAATTTTTTATTCAGGGTGTCAATGTCCAATGCACCGTATACAAACCAGTCATGTACACAAATTCAAATCACTACTGAGTAAAGGATACTAAAAAAATTGAATTTCCATTTTTTTAAAGAATATTTTCTCTATTATTTTAAATATATCTTGCAATCTTTTCAAATATTTTTATTTCAAACTCTTTTGACTATGCATTACATCTAACAGTCATAAAATATTTGAAATCTATAATAATATTATTTAAATTCATCTTGTAGCACATTAATTTATTTTTGTAAATAAATAAATTTTATAAAATTAGGAATAATAATATTTTTTATTCAGATAGTTTCCAAAGCACAGTTTAATAAAATATTTTAAAATAAGGATGAATTACAAATTTGTATCAATAATTACTACAGGACTTAATTAATACATCAAATTTCTAAAATAAATTCCTAAGTCTTATAGCAGTTTCATCCATCCTTTATTGGGTCTGGTGTTGATTGTCTTGGTCACTTGAAAAATAAATATAAGGGTGAGTACTCTCACCTTATCCATTTCACACATTTTCTAATACATTTTTTTTATCATACCTCAACAAGTACAAGACATTTATTCTCAATTATAAATAGGTGTGCTCACTACACCATCAACCAACCCACATAATCACACATGTGCGCTCACTGCACGTAGCCAAGATCACTGTGGCACTGTGATTACAGTCTCTCTAACATCCTCAACCTCAGGGACTTACTCAGTTCACATCATGGATGATCGCTAGATAACTCCCGCTTTACGGATACAACGTGTGCGGTATTGAGCCCCTCAGGAAAAGGTATTAGTCAGAGGTTAGACCCACACTCGGATTCGACCACGGACGTGCTTCCTACACAGATTGCAGCCTAAAACACATGGAAGAACTCCATGAGAACTCCAAGAAACCGAGAAACAGAGAAATGGGGATGAGAAATGGAACCCTAACCATTAAAACTCACCTCCAAGCGTTCTCCACATGGATTCAACCTTCAATTAAGCTCTCAAACGGCTTTGGAGGCAATTAATCGGTGGAATAGGGCTTTGGGGAATGAGAGGATCGAAGGGAGAGGGAGAAATAACTCTCCCCGAATCCTAACCCCTTTTAAATCCTTTTCTGGTCGCGACACTCTTGCTACAGCAAAATATTCACCTAGCTGCAGCGACACGCCCTCTCGCTACAGCGAAAAAAACTAGAGAAAATTACACTCTAATTTCTGTAGAATCTCGCTACAGCGAGAATGCACCTAGAAATGCACCCCAAACTATCGCTCTGTCACTACAGCGAGAAGGCGACAGTTCTGGTCCTTTCTCCCAGGACCCTCTCGCTGCAGTGAGAACAGCTTAGTATCATGCCCTATATTTAGGCACTTAGCCTATTTCAGCCCTATCCAGTCACACACACACACAGATATATATATATATATATATATATATATATATATATATATATATATATACCGAAATTCGGGGCGTTACAAAGAGTGTGTGGCTTGTGGTGCACGCACGCTCACTGTTGGTGTCACCATCACCTTCTCTTCCCCAAGGTATTTCTACCACCCTATCTTCCACACCTCCAATGTATCGCTGAATTATTCACGGCATTCCAACATATTTAAACATAACCACAATTACATTCAACATGCCATCACACGCACTTTCCATCATCTCATATTATACAGCATCAATCAATGGCACGTCTACACACATTTTACCCACATTCTCAATTACGTTACACACAATTATTAGATTTTCACATGAATTCTACCACAATCAAACCACCCCATCACACCCAATATTCACTAACATGGAATACATCATATTGAGTACAAAATATCCATCAACACACATGTTTTTACATCCTATTTCAATCACATTGCTACACATAACAAAATAAACGAATCTCTAGCAAAATGAGATAGGATAGAGTCCCTCTTTACCTTAAAATGAAGACCCACATTCAAGCTGCATATATATATATATATATATATATATATATATATATATATATATATTCAATCAACTCCAGCCCAACCACAATTCACATTATATTTCAACCACAATATATAGACATCTTCACAATCATATTTACACATTCATATATGTCCATGTCATACACACATATACACATCATCATATGCATAAATCAAACGTACTAACACATGAAATATAACTCCAGCCCAACCACAATCCACATTATATTTCAATCAGAATATACAGGCCTCTTCACAATTATATTCACACATTCATACATGTCTACGTCATACACACATATACACTTATATTAATATATTTAAATATTATTACAAAATCTGGGGCATTACACATTTTATCACATTAATTAAGTTATTGAAATCTATAAATAATTGATATTTATTACAATAATCAATTACTAAATACACTAATATAAGATTAAAAAATTCACTCAATTAATTGTATTATATACAAAATGCTAAAATGATACATGGGGACGAATGATGAAATTGAAAACCAAGCAATACCGGAATTATGTCTGCAAACTTGTCTGGACCCATCAAATTCTAGTTCAGAGTTGAAGAATCTCTTTCACTATGACTTATTTTTATCGATTTGAACATCCAACTTCTACTGCATGTCTTCCATCTTCATAGCTTTCTTGACTTTACGTCTTGTTGAATCATTTTTTTTCAATGAACTTAGACTTGAGGATTTTATCCTATCTTTGCCCTTCTTCAAAGATGTAGACTGATTTCTTATTAGAAAATGTGTTGTCGATGTCTTCTTCGACTCGAGTTTGCTAGAGGATGGATGCCCATATAAAGCGCCACCACTTAAAAAAAATTGTTGAAACTCCATTAGAGCAAAAAGTTAAAGAAATAACGTTAAAATATATTCAATTTTTTACCTTAACTTTTACTGTTGAAACTATCTTTTATAATATATTTTTACTAAATATACATTTTTCTATATGCAACTAATTTTCAAAAGTTTTTAAGTCAACCCTTATATTAAATTTAACTATTATCGACTGATACATTACATTTTAAAAGTATAGTAAATAATCTTAATTATTTATTACAATAAAGTTAAAATATATACTAAACATAAAAAGCAAATTAAATCACGTTAAGTTAAATTTAATAAATATTTATTTAAAATTGCTGTAAAAATATAATAGTGTTATGAATTTTTCCATAAAGAATATATATTTTTCTTTTACCTAACTATAATACCGTATAATTAACAACAATGGATAGAATATATAGTATATAGTATATAGTATATATTTACACTAAGGTTAAAATGTATTTAATTCCTTTAGTTAGCATGTGAATTAGTCTCCATAGATAAAAAAGTTATATTTTAATTTTTATTTAAGTGTTTTGTTATATTTTGTTTTCTGTCATTATAACAACGTTAACTATTAAAGAAACCAAATTATAACAAAATATACGTCAAACTTAAGACTATTTTAGTAAAAGGAGTTGAAAGTTGCAATCTTATAACTTCTAACGGTGAAACTAATTGAAAGTTGTGTGCTTATAAGTGAAAGTTATAGTTGTATAAATAGGTTACAAAACTAAATTGTTTAGCAAATTAGATGTGCAGTTAGTTGATTTATGTTAAATGACTTAAAAATATATATAATATTATATTTATATAATATTAAAATTACATCAACAGAGGACAAATAGAGAAAGAAAAACACATGCAAACACGTTTGTAATTGAAATTTTAAAAAATTGTCACTAATAAATTTAGTTGCTAAATTAATAAATTAGTGATTGGTGAAGAATTTTGTTACTAAACTAGTTAGCAATCAAAGTTTTAGCGTCTATTTTTAGTCTGTTACTAATTTGATTGTTAATTAATTTAGCAACTAAAAATTATTTTTTAATGACCCATTTTTTATCACTAATATACTTATTTCTAGTTATGATATAAAGCATACACTAATATTTTAACTTTTATTTTCATATACGTGCTTGAGTGTTACAATAACTCTTAATTATATATGTTAACTAATTAATTAATATAAGAATGACAATGAGAATTACATTTTTTTTTGTAAAATATAATAATTAAAATATAAATAAAGAAAAGAATAAAGGTGAAAACTTTTATATATATATATATTTCTGTGTCCAATAATTACAATATATGTAGAATGTACAACCTAAAGAATGTTTTAAGAGAATAAGAAGGAATAAAAAAAAAGAAAAACATATTCATTTACTATTTACAACTCATATTCTAGAATGTGAATCTATACAAATCAGAAAAGATTTGTTTTTGGTATGCTGCTGTATTATGTGACATTTTGACTTGAATCATGTACTTTTTCTATTAGCTCCTCACAAGTTAGAGGTAGGAAGATATCAACTAACTGTAGCTTGGAAAGATTGGTGCCAAAGAGTTGTGGTGGGAGAGTTTTGGTGAAAATATCTACCAATTGGTTGGAAGAGGGAGCCGAAAGTAACTTCAGGAGGCCAGCTTGACACTTCTCTTGAAAATATCCAAGTGATTTGTCCTTTCATGAAAAACTGGATTAGCAGCTATATGTAAAGAACTTTGGTTGTCACAGTAAAGAAGAGATTGTATTGCGTGAGGAATGCACAAATCCCTGAGAAGGTATGTGAGCCATTATAACTCACAAGTAGCTGAGGCAAGGGCTCTATACTCAGCTTCGAAAGAGGAACGAGAGACCATGGGTTGCTTCTTTGCCTTCCAAGAAACAAGAGAATTTTCAATGAAAAAGAAATATCCAGTGATAGAGAGTTTAGTATCCATGAATGTGGTTGA
The DNA here is from genome assembly GCF_003935025.1 of Abrus precatorius. NCBI lineage: Eukaryota > Viridiplantae > Streptophyta > Magnoliopsida > Fabales > Fabaceae > Abrus > Abrus precatorius. The sequence continues at coordinate 13,465,507 of NW_020874417.1, forward strand.
ATCTACGTCACTAAAACCAAGAAGCTGAGTAGTGTAATTTCTAAGAAAAAATGGCCTCTTCCTAGGACATCCTTTAAGATAGCGAAGGACTTTCAAAGCTGCTTTGTAGTGTGCTTGGGTTGGTATTGACATGAATTGGCTTAATTGTTGTGTGGCAAAGGCTATATCAGGACAGATGCTTGTTAAGTATAATAGGCGTCCCACTAATCTTTTGTAAGAAAGTGGATCAGAAAGTAGGTGAGAAGAATCAACATAAAGTCATAGGGAGATGTCCATAAGAGTGGAAGAAGGTTTACATCCAAGCATGCTGGAGTCCTTGAGTAAGCCAAGATGATATTTTTGCTGACTTAGGGAAATGCTCTGTGCAAAATGTGTTATTTCTATACCTAGAAAATACTTCAAGTTTCCTAAATCCTTAATATGGAAATTGGAATGTAATATGCATTTGATGCTGTTTGAGATTTGCACAACTTGCAAATTTAAGAAGAGCTATAACTATGTACTCTGGGTGGTATCACTATATAGACATCCTTGGAAAGGTTGCCATGTAGAAAGGTGTTGCTCGCCTCAAGCTGTTGTAGGTGCCATCGATTGATTGGAGCTATGGCAAGAACTACCTGAATTTTGGCTATTTTTACGATAGGAAAAAAAGTCTCGAAGTAATCAAATCCTTTGATTTGGGAAAATCCCTTGGCCACCAAACGGGATTTGTATTTCTCAATACTAACGTTGAGCAATCACTTGATTTTCTAGATCCATTTGTAGCCAATGGACCATACTTGAGGAGGAGTGGTAATTTTGTCCTAAGTTTTGTTCATCATTAATGCCCTAATAACGTTGAGCAATCACTTGCTTTTGTAGATCCATTTGCAGCCAATGGACCATACTTGAAGAGGAGTGGTAACTATGTCCTAAGTTTTGTTCATCATCAATGCCCTAATTTCATAATTCATAGTTTTTCTCCAATGCTGATGCTTGACAACTTTCTGGTAACTACATGGTTTGATCTCAGATGACAGACATAGGATAACAACAATAAGAATGACAGATACGATTATAGGTGAAAGAGGCTAGGATCAGATGTGAACATGTTAAAGCTGATTGAGCTTATTTTTAGGAAGGGAGATCATACTGGTAATAAAAAAGATAGGTGGGTAGACGACTGAGTCTGATTGATCGTCGTAGAGGAGGTTGTTCAGGGGGTTGATGGCACGACTTGGGATGGAGATGAGATTGTTGAAGGACTAGGTTGTTGTTTAAGAAAAATAGGAATTTCTAGGTTAGGAGATAAAGGCAAGAAAGGATTTGTTAAAGATGAGGAGGGTGTGACGTCTATGTTGGGTTCAGGATAATAAGGATAAGTGGGAATGGTTTGGACTAAGAGTAGTGTGGTTTATGGGAAATGACAGTGGTTTGGAAAAGGGAAAATCCATCTCATGAAATATGACATTTCTAAAAATAAAAACTTGCCTAGTGTTTACATTTAGGATCACATTTCCTTTTACACCATTTTGAAAACCCAAAAACTCCCTTTTGCGAGATTTATCTTCATAGTTATGATGATGATGATTATCTATTGATGAAAAACACATGCAACCAAAAACCTTGAGCATAGAGAAATCTAGTTTATGTTTATAAAGAAAACAACATGTTTGACAACATAGGACCAAAATTTACCAAGAATATTTGATTGGAACATAAGAGCCTCAACAACATTTAGAATATGTTGATGTTTTCGTAAGTCTTCCATTTTGTTGAGGAGTATAAATACAACTTATTTGGTGAATTATTCCTTTTGAAAAGAAAAAGTCTCTTAGGAGAAATTCAGACCTATTATCAGATTGGATACACTTGATTGTGGTTTCAAATTGATTTTCAACCAAGGCAACAAAACTTTGTATATGTGATTTTATTTCTGCCTTTGATTTTAACAAGACAATCCAAATGTATTAACTATAATCATCAAGGATGGTTAAAAAATATTTATGACCATTAATTGAGGTCTTAGAGAAAAGTCTCCAAATATTCATGTGAATTAAATCAAATATTTCAGAGTTTAGATTTGTACTAAGAGAATAAGGTGATCTTTTTTTCTTTTTTTTTTTGCTAAATGGCAAACATCACACATTTTAGTAAAATGTTTGGAAATAAAGAGGTGTTGATCATGTAAAATATTAAAACAATTTTCTGACAAATATCCTAATCTAAAATGCCAAAGGTTAGAGTTGGTAATGTTGATGTTATTGGCAGTGTAATGTAGGTTGGAAGATGGTTGCCTTTCTTTGTCAATTACCAAATGATATAGCTCTTTCTTTAGTCTAGCCGAACTAATCATCTTCAACGTGTTGACTTTCTGGATTTCATAAGAATATTGAGAAGGTTATGACATACTGAAGTGTGAAAATTAATTTTGAAATAGACAAAAGATTAAAAGTGAATTCAGGAACATATAACATGTTATGTATCACAAAATCAGATGAGAAATAAATGCTGCCAGAAATTTGGGCTTTAACAGTCGAGCTGTTAGGTAAGTTAATGTTAATAGGTTTGATATTTGAATATGCGTGAAAATAATGCAATAAACAAACAATGTGGTTTGTGGCTCCAAAGTTAATAATCCATGGTGTAGTGTGTGATTTTGCTGTATTAAGTATATGTGTGGTGCAAATAGAAAAAACAAAAAGGATACCAAACATAGGATCAGAAAAGCAATTTGGACTAGAGAGGGAAAGGTTGGGCCGAATGGGTTTGTCATCTAGTGTTGCACCAACAGATCTAAGAGTTTGTTGGAGAAGAGCCATTAATTGCTGATATTGGGCTTGTGTGATGTTTAGTCCAAGTCCATGTTTAGAAGCTTTCTTGTGGCTATCTCTTTCATGTTCTAGGGTTCTGTTTCCTTTAGTAGCGGCGCTCTTCACAGCGCCTCCAAAACTAGAAGGTTGATTCTTGTTTTTGGGGCGTGGTTGGCTTGGGTTCTTGGGATGACTGGGAGAATAACCATATTTTCTATAGCAGACATTCATTGTATGTCTAAAGCGTCCACAATGGTCATATTTTGGGGCAGAGGTGTCGTTCTTTTGATAACAAGTATCGATTATGTGTCCAAGGTGACCGCAGTGGTTGCACTTCGTACTTAATTTGGTGGTTTTGGCCGCTCTTGATTGTGGAGCGCCACGGATTTTGCTAGAGACGACATTGACAAAAGGATTGACGTTGGTGGAAGTAGACCCTTTGTGTTGTATTTCATGTTGAATGATCATGGAGAAGACACGGGTTGCAGAATGAAGGGGATCGAGAAGAAGGATATGCAATCTCATCATTAAAAAGCATTCGTCGAGCCCCTTGAGGAACCGAATGATGAAATCTTGTTGGTGAAAAGCTTTGGCTGAGCAAGAGCAAGGAACCAAGGGACGAAATTCATCTAACTCCTCTCAAAGGGATTTGAGGTGGGTGTAGTAATCAGTGACAGAGTTGGTTCCCTGTTTCAAAGAGTAAATTTTCTCATGTAACTTAGCCATGCGAAGCAAGTCTCCTTGAGAGAAGTGTTCTCTGAAATCGGTCCAGATATCAACAACTTGGTCAAAGAAAATGATACTTTGAGCAATAGAGAGTGATAGTGAATTCAGAAGTCAAGACATGAGAAGAGTGTTGCATCATTCCCAGTAAGAATATAGAGAATTAGTGGTTAAGGGTTTAAGGATGGATCATGTGAGAAAACCTATCTTGTTTTTGGAAATGAAGGCCATATGAACGTACCTAAACCATGGTTGTAGTTGTTTGCAGAAAGAGCAAGAGTGACAATCACAGAGGAGGGACTTTCACTTGGGTGAATATGATAGGGACTAGATGGATTTTGGCTTGAATCAGTAAACAAAGGAGATAGAGAAGTGTTATCCTCAGCACTTGAAGAATTTGGACTGTTATCCTTAGCACTTGAAGAGTCTGGATCATTTATGGCCACAGAACCTTAGAAGTTTTGATACCATAAAACATAAACAAAGAAAAGAATAAAGGTGAAAATTTTCTCATATATTTTTGTGTTCAATTATTACAATATATATATATATATATATATATATATATATATATAGAATGTACAACCTAAAAAATGTCCTAAAAGGATAAGAAGGAATAAAAAAAAGAAAAGCATATTCCTATACTATTTATAGCTCATATTCTAGAATGTTCATTCTACACAAATATATACAAATTTGAAAAAAGATGTGTGTTGGTATGCTGCTATATTATGTGGCATTTTGACTTGAATCATGTGCTTCTTGTATTAATAATGACAATAAGACTTTCAATTTATGATTTTATGTATATTATTGCAAATATCTCACAATTAATTTTAATTTTTCAAATTATGATAAAGTTACATTTTAAATAAAAATTAAGATTGTTTAGAATGATGGAAAGAGATGAAGTAAAATAGAGTGGATTAAAACATAATGAATATCTTATGTTATAGTGATTAACCCTATAATTCCAAGGCTATATTAAATCCTTGACAATTACCAAAAATTTTAATATGAAATATTTTAACACCTGGGAGCATTTTGCTCTTCAAGTATTATTGTACAAGTTTCTTCAAATTCAATTTCAGGTATTTCATAAAAGTTTCTTAGGATACATTTCATTATGTATCCATTGTTCTTACAAATTAAAATTAAATTTTAAGTGTAAGAAAAGGTTAGAGAAAGAACTTTCAGAGAGAGAAATATATGTGAAACAAAATTGTCTCTATATTATTTTTTTGAAAAAACAATCACAAGTACAATCCCTCTTTAATAGGGAGATTGTGTACAGCTGTATCCTAATAACGCTATATTGATTTTCTAATTACAATACAATAAATGCTAATATTATGCAAGGTTTATCACAACAGAATGCTAACTAGCTGTAACTGTGGTTATCCTTATCAGCCTCCCTCAAAGTCAATGTGGCTGTAGAGTGAACATTGAGTTTGGATCTCAAATTAAGAAATAGTACATTAGCTGGTGTCTTGGTCAATAAATTTGCAACCTGAAATTGAGAAGGAATGTGTTTGACTATGATTGGGCCTTGAGCAGCTTTTTCTCTTACAAACCAGAGATCCAGTTCAAAGTGTTTAGACTTCGTGTAAAACTAGATTTGCAGTGAGCATTATTGCACTTAAGTTGTCACACCCATGGTAGTCAAAATCGCGTTTTGGATCGTAGAATCGTACGATTCTACGATCCAAAAGCCATGCCTCCGTGCTGAGTCGGTGCTGGGAACATGAAATGGTGGGATCAGTGGGATCGTTCTTGATGGGACGTAAAAAAAGTTGAAAACACACGATTTTGATGTGTAGAGAAAAAGATATTTTGGGCCAAATACCCGCGATCCAACCCGACTTCATTAAAGGAGTTGGAAGCCTAAAATCCCAAAAACTCCGCACTACGACTTCTTCCTTTCTTCTTCATTTTGTTCTGCGAGACTTTACGCCTCTGTTGTGCGACTTCTTTGCGTTTTTCTGGCGACTGCAATTTGGCTCCCCGACTGGATTTTTTTCTGTGATTTGGTTTGGGATTTTCTGCTTTTTGTGCTCTGTTTTGGTTTGCAATCCCTATAACTTTCGCTCCAATGACTGTGTCTGCTCCAGCAAACTTGTTTGTGTCGGCACTATGCTTTGCATCGACGACCTTGTCAAAGCGGAGCATTTTGCTGTAGTGGCCATCCCAGTTGTATTTGCAACCATTGGAGCCTCATTTGCAGTGCAACAGTGCCACTAGAGTATAAGTAGTCAACTTTCCCTTTCTATCCCCAAAATGAAGCAAATTTTAGGGTTTTTTAAGGGTAAAAAAGACTTCTTAATTTTTAAAAGTAATCTAACTTTCCCTTTTAGCCCTTAAAATGACTTTATTTTAAATCTTTTTTAGGGGTAAAATAGTCTTTCTAACGAAATACCTTACCTTACCCATCTTTTCCTTCTTCTCTATCTCTATTTTTAGCATTTCCTTGTCTCTAGTTTGAACTCTTCCCTCATTTGTCTTTATTTTACTTCCCTATCTTTATATTTATACTATTTTACATACATTTATACAATTTTGTAGGATCTTACGATCCGTGTTACGATCCTACGAGTTACGATCTTTCATCCCCTCTCCGATCCCACGTAGAATCTCGATTTTAACTACCATGGTCACACCAGATCAATGGTGGTCTAGTGACTTTAATTCTGAGTTGAATGAGTAAAGACTTTAGCCAACGTATTTTTGCTACAAGTGAGGCCATACTTCTAAATTCAGCTTTAGTACTGCTTTAGGGGTGTTAGTAGGTTGTGTTGAGGTTTGAGAAGGGATAATACGTACTGGAAGTTAGATTGTGGGTATAGTGAAAGGATAGGTGAAAGTAGTTTGTAGGGTTTAAGAATTGACGAAGAAGAACTTAGGATTGATTTGTAGCGGTTAAGTGGTTTCATCAAACACCATGTGCCTAATAGTGTATATGTGGCCAGAAGAAGTGATACAATTATAACCTTTATGTTTGGAACTATAGCCTAGGAAGACACAAGGTTGTGACCAAAGATCCATTTTGTGTCGATTGTTAGGCCTTAGGTAGGGAAAACATAAGCAGCCAAAAGGTGTAAACCTAGAGTATTCTGGTGCTTTAGAAAATAGAGTTTCATACGGAGATATACCATTAAGAATCAGAGTTGGAAGACAGTTGATGATGAATGTGGCAGTGCCAAAAGTATCAGCCTAATACTTTGGAGGTAATGAAAAGGCTGCAAGTAAAGTCAATCCTGATTCTGTCACATGCTTGTGCTTCCTTTAAGCAGCTCCATTTTGTTCATGTGTGTAGGCATAACTGAACCTGTGGAGTATGCCATTTGCAGTGAGGTATTTTGTCATTGCAATGTATTATTTTCTAGCATCAGACTGAAGAATCTTTAGTTTACTATCAAACTATAACTCAGCCATAAATTTAAAATGTAAAAAGGCTATCATTACCTCAGACCTGTTATGTAAAAAGAAAATTCATGTAAATTTACTATGTGCATCTAAAAATAGTATATAGTATCTATAACCCTGTCTAAAAGATTTTGGAGAAGGCCCTAAATATCACTGTATACTAGTTCAAAAGGCTTAGTGTAAATAGTGTCAGAATCATAGAAAGGAAATTTGTGCGATTTCTCCAAAGAACATGCAGAACAAACAAATGTTTTATTAATATTGTGAACAGAAATATTACAAAGTCTCATCACATGTGATCAACTTTGTGTGAAGGGTGACCTAATCTAGCATGCCATAGGTCAGCATTATTTAAGAAAATAGTACTATGAAAAATAGAAAAATTTGAACTAGAACTAATTAGAAGCATCATCTTAAGGTTTTCTAGAGCATATAATCCTTGTCTTGCTGATCCTTTAAGAACTTTCCTTGTGTTCTGACATTTAATACAGAAATCATTAGCACCAAACTCAAAAATAACATTGTTATCACGACCAATTGATTTACACTGGTAAGATTCTTTGTGATGTTACGAACATGTAGTAAATTGTTCAAATTGAATTTGAAAGTGGAGTGTTTAGAGAGAAAAGAGGTGTGGCTAGCATGTAAAATGCTTAGACTGTTATCGTTGACCATGTGAACTCGTTCCTCACCATTGTAATCAGATTTGATCATCAAGTTATTAAGATCATGGGTCAAATGGTTCATTGCTCATGTATCTGAGTACCAAATTTTATCAAGATTGGCGTGAGCAGTAAAGGATGCAACCATGGCTTGAGGTTGCTAATTGTTAGAATATGAAGGATTGTTTGTAAGTGAAGGTTCTTCAAGCTGCTCATCAAAACGATACCAGCAATGATATGCAATGTGACCAAGTCTTCCATAGAGTTGGCACTGAACTCTTCCTCCTTTTCCTTGACTAGAATTATTATTATTTGTTCTTCTCCTGCGATTAGAAGTTCTGCCTTGGCCACGACCTCGATTTGGAGTGGTATAACCTTTCTTGTAAGGTTGTTTTTTTGCCATATTAGCTTGAAGAGGAGTGATGTCACGTTGTTTCCTCTTCTCCAAATGCTCTTCTTAATGCATCAAGAGAGCTTCTATTTCTGAGACAGAATAGGTTTAGCCCTTGTAATACAGGAGGTGATAAATCCATCGTACTTCTCCAGTAATCTGTCAAAAAATTACATCAATATGTTCCTTTGGGGTCAACGAAGATCCAATTGCAGATAAGGTTTCAACAAATTGTTTAATTTGAACAAGAAATTTAGTAAAAAAAACCTTATTTTTGTATTGAACGAAACTGAGTTTTTAGTTATTTTACCTGTGCGTGCATCTACGAGGAAAAATATACCTTTACAGTCTGCCAAATTTCATAGAACAAACACAACCTACCGCGCGAACTTAAATTAAGCCTCCATCAACTTGAGGAGCCAAGATTTGAGAAGACAGTCTTGTTGTTCATAATTCTTAACTTCAGGGTTAATAATGCCTTTTGCCTCATCTTCTTTTGAGAGATACTGTGTTGGAATGGATTCTTGTCCAAGAATATGTTTTTTCTACCGAAAACCTTTAATGGTAGAATATGTGTGATTCATCCATGTAAGGTAATTGTCGTCGTTGAGTTTGTACGAAATGGTAGAGGAAAAAGTTTGCGGAATGAAAGTGGATACAAAAGCCATTGATGCAAATCTATAAAGCTGATACCATGTAAGAAGAGGTTAGGGAAAGAACTTTCAGAGAGAGAGAGAGATATGTGAACTAAAATTGTCTCTATACTATTTTTCTGAAAAAATAATCACAAGTACAATCCCTTTTTAACAGAGAGATTGTGTACAACTATATCCTAATAACGCTATATTGATTTTCTAATTACAATACAATAAATGCTAATACAACCTAAGATTTATACAACAGAATGCTAACTAGTCGTAAATGTGGTTATCCTTATCATTAAGAAATACTGAGAACTTCTAACTTATAAACACATGTAAGGATAAAATATTACTCAATTCATTCTATTTTATCTTTTTTTTTTCTCTATTATCAGTGAAACCTCTTATTACTTTAATATCTTCTTTTGTTTACCAGTGATATTGACTATTTGGTTAACATGACATATAAACTCGAGTGGTAACGAGATTAATAATCAATTTTGGTTTATGATAAAAAAATCCACAAAAGAAAAAATTTTGAACATATAAACTCAAAGTTTAAATGTAGCAATAAATTAATCTTGATTTATAACAAAAAAAAACTCATGAAATTTTTTTTTTCAAATTTCATATTTGTAATTTATACTTTGAAAAACTATTATAAAAATCATTCCACATGTGACACTTAGAGAGCAATTAAAACTACACTCAAGTTCATCCACTTTAGATAACATACTTGTTAGAGCTATTTGAATGACTTTTTAAAATTATGCAGAACATTCTCCAAGGTATTTTTTTTATTGTAGCAAGTGCTTTAATATATTGAAAAAATAATTTCTAAATTCTTTTTTCTCATTATCAAAAATATATTTAATGTGTAAAATAATAAAAAAAAATACTTTTGTCTTTAACGAAAAAGAATACTTACTTTATTCTTCTAAAAGATTTCATTCTTTTTCAACATTCAAGCTTGTTTGATACCCTTTTCTTGTAAACCACCAATAAGTGAAAGCAATCAATGTCTTATTAATAGTGTTAGTTCATAGATTTGTTATTTTGTTTGCTTTGTTTTTTTCAAATGATATTTTAAATTTATTAAATTTAAAACACTTAATAAATTTTTAAATATCCATACAAAATTTATCTGAAGTTTAATGCTTTTCATTTGTCAAAATTTTTAAGGTGATTCTAACAAGATATTATTTCATTGTTTAAATATATTATGATAAAAATGAAACAAATATTTTATTGCATTGTAACAAAGGAGTATAATAAATTATATACTGAATTAAACCTTTTATGGGAACAAATAAAATTATTTTATAAAATACATAAGTTATTCTTTGCATATCAGCTAAGGACTTAACACAAAGAAAACTATGACGGTAATATTATACTATTTTTTGTGTGAATCTAGGTTGATCTAATTTTTTATTTTTAAATTTATAGATTTTATTTAAATATTATGAATCTAATTTTTTCTTTTAATAGTTCTATCGATCTAATTTTAATTTAATTAAATAGATATTCAAATATGACATCATATTCTAAATTAATAAAAAATCAACCTAAAAATGAATACATAATTTACATTTCATTAAAAAAAAGTTGATAAAGGACTTATTTTTGTGTTTCTTTGATATAGAAATTAATATGATAACGCATGTTGATACAAGGGACAAATCAAAATCGGAGTTTACTTGTTTATAACTTTTAGTTTGAACTGAATATATATATCCTATGTCAGTGATAAAAGTAGTCATGTATCTGAAAAGAAAACGTTATCCAAATATGCAAAATTCACTTTAAATAATCTTGCCTTTAAAAAGATTTATGTTTCACTATGGGTTGGTATCTTAGGGCACTTAAAATAAAAAAAGCTTACCAAATTCATGTTAATTTGACTCCTTAAATGGATTTCTCGAAAAGAAATAAAATAAATCCTTAAAGAACGATGAATATTCTCTTTAAGAAAGATCTTTAATTTAATATCTTTTAATATAAAATATAAATGAATATATGTATATGTTTAATATACTAATATTCATTTATTTTTATAAAAAATAATTAAAAATGAACAATTTATGCATCCTCAGGCAATGAAGTGGACCAAACGTCCAAAAAAAGTGGTATGATTATTGAGGAGGCTCTATTTTTTATATAGAAAAATTACTAAAATATAATATTTATATTTCGAATATAAAAAAGTAAAGCAGTTAGAGATAAAGAAAGCAATATTTTAACATTATTTTTGCATTCATGAAATTTTTTTTCCCGAAAATGGCGGCTGAGCGAGTGGTCATAATAATGGGCCAGTTAGAGCTAGAAATGTATCCACAAAGTGAGGCACTCTATAAAGGCATAGTAGTCTTATCTAATGGTCAATACAAAGAAGAGTGGAAGTAAGCAAAGTTTTACTTGCGGAGAAAACAACACCGTGTTTGGTTCTTTCTCTTTTTTCTTTGCCCAAAAAGTTGAAAGAATAGAGGGGCAAAATTGAGAGCGCATTTCCTTCTTCAATAAACTTACTTACAATGGAAGAGGGAAGGGTGGTGAGTGAGTACACTCAAGATGGAACTGTGGATCTTAAAGGGAAACCCATTCTCAAATCCAAAAGCGGTGGTTGGAAAGCTTGCTCCTTCGTTGTTGGTATCTCTCTCTCTCTCTCTCTCTCTCTCTCATATGTCATTTTCATCTTTTTTAAAACATTAATTTCAAAAGTAATTTCACAAAACATTTAGAATCCTTTAGCCTTATGATGTTGTGATGACAAGTGACAAACCCTTTCCTCCCAGAGACCTTTTAGAACCAAACATGCTTCTTTCTGTCGTGTGTTCCCTTCAGCATCGCACACCTCCTTTAGCATATGTTATAAAATAGTATTATCCAATTTATTACAATAATCTTAACATTCTCTTTTTTGACTCGTTTTAAGTAAGCCAAGTGTATAAATATGTTTTAAATCACAAATATATTAGTATAACAAGTAATTATAATAAATAAATCTTATTTTTCTAAGTGAACTTATTACACAAATCACACTCATCGAGTTAAACTCGATCTTGATTCATGTATAAATTATAGTCTAACACAGTTTTTCTTCTGCTTGAGATAGCGAGTTAACTTATTAATTAAATGTTTATTATCAAAATAGCTGTACCTTGTTGATGTGATAAATTATATATATACATAAAAATTTCTCTCTCTATGTATATATATAGTGTTATTTATATAGCACATATATGATATTGAGTGAGTTGATTATCTTGGTTTTTAAAGCTTAGTGCACTTAAGGGGTTGCTACATGCAGTTGAGAATAGGTTTTGTTTCTTAATCTACTTTGTGACCTATTCCAGCTAGCTAGTACTTGAAAATTAATGAAGGAGTGAATTTCCTGACGCAGAGGTAGGTGGAGATGGTAGCATATGATATATCTTCTGTCTTCTGTCCTTCGTTGTGCCCTTTTCTTTCACGTACTACAACAGTCATTTTGAAATTTTAACATTGCTGTTAACGTTTACTTAGGTTATGACTATTTATGTAACTACAATATAAATATTTTTTCTACTGTATTTTCAATCACACTATTAAAAAATATTAAATGTTTTATTAAATACTTTAAATTATCATAAAAATATATTTTTAATATTTTTTTATAATTTTGAAATATTTTTATTTTAATAAATTTCTATTCTTATTTTTTAATATGTCACACATTAAATAAATTATAAACTATTTAATTACTTTAAATATTATACCATATAAAAAAAGCTTTAAAATTTTTTAATTTAATTTACTATTTCATTCGCAATCTCTTTCTAAAATTTTATAGCTAGTAATTAATTTGTTAAAAATTATTTACGACTAATTGATTTGGCGGTTTGTAAGTAAATTAAGTAATATATTACTACCTTAAGTTTTATGTATAAAAAATAACTATTAACATTTTCTACTTTTAAATATAATAAATAAATAAAAATAAATAATTATTATTACTATTTTTTATATTTTTATTTATTATAAAATTTGTGCTAATAAAGTATTTACCTTTTATGTATAAAAGTAATTCCAATTTTATCATTTAATACTATAAATAAAACATAAATTTATAACAGACGAATATTTTTTATTTATCTTGATGAATTAAGTATTTATTTTTTATAAATAAAACCGGTAGTATTAATATTTACTTTGACGCATCGTTAAAAAATTAAACTTAAGTTTGCAGTCGATATGATGGTTTATTGTTTAAATAATTAACCACAATTGTAGGGCGATAGAAAAAAGTTTAAATGATACATTATGAATCAAACTTTAATACATGAAATTAATGACAATTGTAAGGGGATAAGCATTTCACTTCACATATTACAAATTGAAGCAGATAGTTTATTAGTATCTCATTTCAATTCAACTGGTTAACGATTTTGATTTAATTAACAAGTTAAGCAAGAGCTCTTGCAATATTATCCAAAGGGGCTTAGTCTTATATTCATTCAAAAAAATTCAAAATTTCAAATGATGTAAAAGTACCATGATAGAAAGTACATAACAGTGGTTTAATTTGGTGGTCATGCCTCTACGTATAAATATAGCAATTATATATATCATTTTACTGATTGCTATTCCACGTATATCTTGTACATATGTTTATAAAAAGTTTAACATATAAAATCAAAATATATTACTAATTATACATTAAAAAATCAAAGTAAACAAATACTATTAAAATTTGTATGATTAAAATTAAAGATAATAAAAAATATAGTTTTTAAAATTTATAGGGATTATTTAATAATAAAGCTTAATTAATTCTATATTATTCATAAAATAAATTTTATAGATTTATTTATTTGTTCGCATAGAAATGATGCTTGTATCCCTTTAAAAACGAAAGTGTGGTAGAATTTACTTTAATAAGAATAATGTAGAAGGGCTTACTAAAGTCTACACAGTTTTACTTGTTTTTCTGCCTCTTACAAAGCAAATATATTAGAGACCGACCATTATTATGTTGATAGGTTTGTTGTCATTTTTATTTAAATTTTGTTTATGCAAAATATTTTTATTATTAATTTGATTAAATAAAAGGATATTTAAAAAAAAGTTGTTTAAATAAATGTGACAATAAATATTTTAAAATGAAAAGCTAAAATATTATATCTCCCATTTTAAATTGCATAGGTTTGGTTTGATTTGTGATGTAGTGTACGAGATATTTGAAAGAATGGCTTACTATGGAATATCATCAAATTTGATATTGTATCTGACAAGGAAGCTTCACCAAGGGACTGTGACCTCTTCGAACAATGTGACTAATTGGGTTGGAACCATTTGGATAACTCCCATCTTAGGAGCCTACGTTGCTGACGCTCGCCTTGGCCGCTATTGGACTTTTGTCATTGCCTCCGTCATCTATCTACTCGTATGCCTTTCTATCTCATTCCCATTCTCTCCACTTACATTTCAATATTATCATATTCTCATACACAACTACATCATTCAGAGGTCATTTTAAGACATGCACGCTTCAAATAACTCATTCTACCATTTAATGTGTAAGACAACGTGTGTATTACTATAATAAATCCATTTACTAGTTTTTCTTTTTAATCCTTATCTTAAATGTTTATTGGATTCTTCAACCGCCAAATGAATAGAACAGACAGTCCACGCAGCACTCCAATGACCATAATGCATTCACTAAAGGTATTTAATTTGGACATGTCTACCGTCAACCTTAACAATTTATCCTCATTTTTATTTATATGATTATTTTAAATATTTTTTTATAATGGTGTTAATAATAAAAATATTTATTTTATATAAAATAAATGAATAAAATTAATAGTAAAACAAATAAGAGCGACGATAATTATCTCCTTAAGCCATCAACTCAACTTTCTTAAAACTTTAATGTATTTAAGGATGTCTTTTAATTTTTTAAGACTCCGTCTGTCTTTGAATCTTCTTTCTTTTTTATTTTCTCTTCTCAACCAAATAGTTAAAAACCATTTTCATTTTTGTTTTATTTTCTTTATGCTATTTTTACCTTAAATAAACGAAGGCTCTCGAAAAGTAACCAATGTCATTTTTTAAAATAATTTTTCTCAATTACTTACACTTTTTATTATTTCAAAAAATAAATACTTTTCTTAAATTATATTTTAAAAATTTTATTTTATATAAACTTCATGACACCGAGTAATGTATCACTTACTCGTGTTTAAAAATATAAAGTAAGAATTGTTGCCAATTGATTACTTAGTCACCCTGTGTTCACCTCTTTTGAATTTGGTTCATGAGTCAGAACAGGACTGTGATGGCAACAAGACTGGACCTCATATAAACCCATCCAACCCTGCCCCGTTGCCATCGCTAGAACAGGACAAGGTGTTTTGTTAAGAAGTGAAAGGACATTTTGCTATATATCTAGTATTAAGAATCCAATTAACACATATGTATTCACAACAAGACATGGAATCACTTCATAATAAATGTTAGAGACATAAAGGCCACCATTATACCCATATGAATTTGTTACAACCTACAGCCCATTTTATTTATCTTGAATCCAAAACCTCATGTAGCACCAACCACTTCCACTCATTTTGATGGTTATGGTATGTGTTTACTTAAGGATGAGTTGCCTTGTTAAACCTCCAAGTGTTATAAATTATTCATGTGTATTTTGAAATGGCAGGGTATGTGTCTACTTACACTATCAGTGTCCCTTCCAAGCCTAAAGCCACCTGAGTGCCTTGAAAGGGATGTCACAAAATGTGAAAAAGCCTCCACACTACAGCTAGCTGTATTCTATGGTGCACTCTACACTCTTGCACTTGGAACCGGTGGAACCAAGCCTAATATTTCCACCATTGGTGCTGACCAGTTTGATGACTTTGACTCCAAAGAGAAGAGGCATAAACTATCTTTCTTCAATTGGTGGATGTTCAGCATCTTCATTGGGACCCTCTTTGCAAATTCTGTTCTAGTTTATATACAAGACAATGTGGGTTGGACTCTTGGGTATGCTCTTCCCTCTCTTGGGCTTGCAATATCCATCATAATATTCTTGGCAGGCACACCCTTCTATAGACACAAATTACCCACAGGGAGCCCTTTCACTAAAATGGCCAAGGTCATAGTGGCTTCTATAAGGAAATGGAAAGTGCCCATTCCCAGTGACTCTAAAGAACTATATGAGTTTGATGTGGAAGAATATGCAAAGAAAGGAAAAGTCAGAATTGATCACACTCCAACCTTGAGGTCTAAATTCTATCTTAATTTCTTAACTTCGTGTGTGATTTTAATATATGAAATGTTAGTGTTTTTTTGTGAATGCGTGCTTACTAACACACATATATATGTAGGGGCAGAGCTACCTCATGGATGGGGTAGCCATGAATACCCCATAGATTTCTCAAGACTTTTGGCGTAAATAAGATAAAGATCGTTGGCTAGCTATTGCTTACAACAATAAACAACAAAACTGCTGTGAATGGGAAACATTAATAAACTAAAATGTTTTCAGCCTTGTTAATTAGTACCCTTAGGAGATTGGTTAAAAAAATTAAAATTGAAATAAACTGTGTTAAATTTCATTGAAAATAATGGGCATAGATGTATTTATTACATTCTCTAACAAAAAATTTTCTATTTTTAGTTCCTTAAATAGCGTTCTAACTTCTAAGGACATTGATTAGCATCCGCCAAATGTTTCTAATGTTATTATGCATTTTTTTTGTTTTAAAGTTGGTTGAATTTATTTTAAATGTATGTTTATCTTTTATTGAACATCGATTTCTACAAAAGTGAAAAAAAAGGCATTGTCATACTATATCTTCTAGTTGGTTTTGTGAACTTTGTTTTGCAAGCGAGAAACAAATGCACCAAAGAGGAGTACTAAGATCATAGTCTCTATTAGGTTTTTAATGATTAATTAAATTTTATTAAAAATTATAAAACTATGAGAAAGAATAATTAATTAAAGAGTGAGACTTACAGAAAATTTTAACTAATAACAAATAGTACGTTGCTAGCATGTTTTGTATGTCCAAATTCATCTCAATCACTGATTTTACACTAAATCGGATCATGTACCACATTATAGGAAATTGACTTACATGTTATCCAAATGGGTAACCCCAGTACAGTACATCTTTAATTATTCAAAATTTCGTTGATTAAGTAGTTTCACTACCCTAATAAGTATTGTCTAGCTCTGCCTCTTTATATATGTAGGTTCCTTAACAAGGCATGTGTGAAGACTGGTTCAAGTACTACTCGTGCATGGATGCTAAGCCCTGTTACCCACGTAGAAGAGACCAAACAAATGCTCAGAATGATCCCCATTTTGGTTGCTACCTTTATTCCCAGTGCAATGGTTGCTCAGATAAGTACCCTTTTTGTGAAGCAAGGAGTTACACTTGATAGAGGCATTGGCAGCTTCAATATACCCCCAGCTAGTTTTGGCACATTTGTGACACTGTCCATGCTTATATGTGTAGTGCTCTATGACCGTTTCTTTGTCAAGATTATGCAAAGGTTGACCAAGAACCCCCGAGGCATAACCCTTCTTCAAAGGATTGGAATTGGCCTCATAATCCACATAGTGATTATGGTAGTTGCATCTATGACTGAAAGGTATAGGCTTAGAATGGCCAAAGAAAACGGGGTAGTTGAAAATGGAGGACAAGTTCCTTTGACCATATTCATATTGCTTCCTCAATTTGTTCTTATGGGAGTTGCTGATGCATTTGTAGAGGTTGCAAAAATTGAGTTTTTCTATGACCAAGCCCCAGAAAGCATGAAGAGCCTTGGCACTTCCTATTCAATGACCACCTTAGGCATTGGGAATTTCCTAAGTACTTTTCTTCTCTCTACAGTTTCACATGTCACTAAGGAACATGGTCAAGGTTGGGTTTTGAACAACTTGAATGCAGCTCATCTTGATTACTACTATGCACTTTTGGCTATACTAAACTTCCTCAACTTCATATTTTTCCTGGTTGTGGCAAAGTTTTATGTATATAGAGCTGAAGTTTCAGATTCCATAAAAGTGCTTGCTGAAGAGATGAAGGAGAAAACGGCCATTGTGTCAAACCAAGTGATTACAAGAGAGTAATTAGTTGATGAAAATTAATTTGGGGTAGTTTTGTTCATTTGGATGCCATTTCATGTTTTAAGTGATTTTAATTGAATTAGTTATTGGAGTATATGTCATGGCATAAGTTATAGGATCTTAACGTGTGATTATTTGGATATTGGACCTAACCTGTTTAGTCTTTAAGAAACGTCACATACATTGTGTAAGGAACAACGTAGGAGAAGGAAGTATTTTATTTTTATTTTTCCTTTTATCAATGTGTACGCTTAAATACCTATTTGATACCTATTAATGAATATTTATGTTAGTATTTTTTTTAATGCTTTTTCTATTGGAAGCTGTCGAAAACAATATTTTTTTTCCTTCAAATTAAACCATGCAGGTTTTAATTTTTTTTAAGGTAAAGTTGCATATTTTAAATTATACAAACGCATTATTTTTCTTTTTATAGATCCTTCGCCATATATATGATCCCTCTATGATATCTGAATTGCAAGTTGTCCATCTCTCTCAACGTGGAGTTTTGCTGGATTTAACTAATGTCGATGTTACTAAATTAGAGGACACTAAAATAAATTATAGCTTTATTTTGAGGGATTACAATATGCTAACCATTAAATTCAGAAGAAAATTTACACAAACATGTGCATGTCAAATTTATTAATACTTGTCATTAAATTTAGATATTTGGATTATTTATTTATTTTATAAAAATATAAAATTAATAAATTTAATTGTTGATTTGAAAATTTTAGATTAACTTTATACAATTTTATAAAAAAAATAAAATTAACAAAGTTTAGTATAATATTTGCCTAACAATTTTTATTTTTAGATTAAGTCCAGTATCTGTCAGTCGACTTCATTTTTAGTCAAAGTCTAATATTATTTTAATTTCTCTCACATTGTCTTATCTTTGACATTTTTATGTATTTTTTAGTTTCACATAAAAATTGATTTATTTTTTTACTCAATTTTTATTGCTCTAATATGAAAGTATCTTTATACTTATTTGATAAGAATTAAATAAATAGAGGCAACTGTGAATACTGATTATTTGTTTGAATAATTTTTGGGCTTATTTGGTGTATGGAATTAGAATTAGAGTTCATAATTGTAATTTTAATTCCAATTCTATCAAAATTAGAATTGGTTCAAAATTATAAGTTTACGGTTGATGTACTTAGAGAATTAAAATATAGAATTAGAATTATAAGTTGAAATCAAATTCTATAGTGTGGATATAAGATTTAATTTTAAAAAAAATAATTTAATTTTGCATTAAAATTTTATTTAATAACTTTTTAAAAAATAAACTTTATATTTCGATCACACATTCCTAACACATTTGTAGTGATTTGTTATTTTTTGTTCCTATATTTACCTTGGTCTTTAAATGGAACAGTAACTAAGACGTGTTCCATCCAAGGCTCCAATGCAATCCTGTCAATATGTGATTAATATCAAATTTAGTGTATAATGTCGTTCTCAAACTATTTAATCTAAGTAGCATAGATCTTACCAAAACCCACTTCCACTTGTTATCTTCTACAACTTTATCTGTAGGGGGTGAATATTTGATATATTCTTTGGTTGGGCCAATAATTGCTGCTAGAACTTCACAAAAGCGTTTACTAATAGTCTTTATGGAATAAATATAAGTGCCTTTGAGAACTCTCATTTTGAGACCATGAGTTAAAATAAATAAAAATATTGCAACTAATTTTTCTATGCTTACATGATAAGTATTATGTAATCTTTCTCTTTCACGTAAAATGCTGCAAAGCTAAAAAAAAAAAAATTGTTTAATTAGACGTAATTGATTATAGCAATTTTCATCAGCCCCATGATATAATTGCCTCAAAAGTATAATTTTTGTGTCTTTATTACTCTCCTCTATTGGCTCTCTAAGTACATTTCTTTATTTATACTATAAAGCTATTGTGACCATTGTAATAACTGTTGCATCTACCACTGACTTTTTTTTTTCTTTCTCTTGTATTCTCAACAGTTCTTGAATTAATTTCTAATATTTTCTCTATCTAACAATTTAAGAAAGATGTAAAACAAAATTTATTATAAAATTAACATAAACAATATAATTTGTGTCAAATGCAGAAAAATAATACAATATAATTTGTCGCAAGTGTAGAAAGTGCATAATAATAATACATATACTTTGCAGTAAGTGAAGAATAACAATATGATACAGTAACAAGTTCTTATCACCATCTTCCTTCTCCCATCACAAACTCAATTCCTTTGCGGGTTCAATCTTAAAACTAGCACCATTAATCTTGCTTATGCTTAAAACTAGGACCAATTTAATCATCATAAGCTCCTTATTCACCATCCAAATATACCAATAAGCCACCACAAGCATAACAAAACTCAACCACATACAAAAAATGTGATCTCATCCACACTATCATCACCTCTATGAGTCATCTTAGTCATTGTTGCCAACATCATCTTGTCCTAACCATTGACGCTTGCAAGCTTAAATTTCATTTTAGTTTTTGCATGTAGGAACAATTGAGAACTTGTACATTTCATGTGTTTTAATGAAGACAATTCACAAGCTAGGTTTTAGAACTATGTTAGGGTCAAAAATAAAATAAAGGTAAGAATTGAAGAAAATGATGATTTTATTGATCACTAGAAAGAATAAGGATACAAAAGAATCTCTCAAAGCTAATAGCTCCAAAGAATGAAATTCTCCCCAAAACAACCAACAAAATCAATAATACCTCAATCAATAAAATAACTCTATTTATAGAATCTATCTTAAAAACTAGCAATATTAACTGTCATGACACCTTTTATAGATAATCAATGACATTCCACATTACTCTTCTTAATTCCCTTAATCATTTATTAGATATTGCATACACAAGTTCAAGAGTATAAACTTATCACCATTTGTAATTTGACATTCACTTTGATAAAATAACAACATTCCATAACTTCCTTTGTATAATATCAAAATTTTACATAAATTTATATATTTACAACAAAGATTTAGCTAAGGATTCAAAATACAGATGTTCGACATATAATTACATTCGTTAATAAATTAGTAACTAACAATCTAGACCTAATACTCAAATCTAGACCAACAAAATGATTAACTCCATGCTCTTCCAAAATGCTAACTCTAATGTCTCTCAGTCAGACCTTCCAACTTGAGAAGTAGATGCATTCCCTGTAACTTCTGCTCACGTACCATCGTACGATCATTGCAACACATATATACCAACACAACAAAATGCAATGGTGAGCTTATATAAATTGACAACCTCATTAAGGAAATATGAATGAATATAGATAAAATTATTTAAACAACTCATAACAATCAGCACACAGCATTACACTGCTTCAATAAAATAATACAGTATGTCAAGTCCATTCCTAGCCAATCTATTGCAAATGCAGCAATTCAGTTTCTATCTGGTTTCACAGCCTAAGTAATCTAAAGGAACTATTCCAGTTTGGGAGTGACCCATCCCGGTATCTGGATCTAGATACAGCACAACTCAATGTCCTAGGCAGCTCTAGGATGATAATGATAAATGTGATGTAGTACAACTAAATAAGCATATCACAGCACAACAAATCTTTTAATTTAAGTTTCAGCGGTACAGCAAAATCAACAATTTCATTCAGTAAAATCTTTTATACCTCGCCTGAGTGAGATTGAGTCCAGAGAGCACCCTATTTTTCCTGCAACTCCTCGCCTGAGCGAGCTCTATCTCGCTTGGATGAGTTGCTCTCAGCCTGAGCGAGACCTCTTTCTCATTTGAGCGAAAGGACAGTTGGGGCAACATTATCTCATCTCGCTTGAGCGAGATCCATCTTGCTTGACCGAGAGGGTCCCAGAATGTTCTCCTTTAGAAAATCACGTGTCGCTTGAGCGAGATACCTTTTATCCAAATTCCTATTTTTCCTATCCAAGAGTAGCAAAATTGAGGATGTTACATTAACGAAGAAAGATTATTAATATGCATGTTTGATGGTTTGGTTAATTGATTATATTGTATAAATATGAAATATATGATAAAAAAAGTATAATATTATAGTTAAACAAGTTTGATAAATGTACTGAATGTGATATGACCTTATTGTTGAGATATGTTTGAAAATGATGAATATGTCATCGATAATTGGTTGAATGATGTGATTATTGAGAAATATGGAATTAGTCTATAAGTGCTATTAAGCATAATTTTATGATTTGATTGTGAAATGAATATAAGCACTAAATGAATTGGTGTAAATAGTTATAGAGATACACTTGGGTATAGAGTTTGGAGACGATAAGGAAATCTTGGATAAATGTAGGATGGTGAGTGACATTCGTAATTGTGCACATATTATTATTAAGTGCAAATGAGCCACATGGCCTCACACTCGTTTCTCAACTAAACTCCTAACTGTGCCTTTGCTAAGGGGCTCGTGATTGCATACATTGTATCCGTATTACATGAGCTAACTGACAACTATTTACATGATTGAGAAAGACCTAGAAAACTACTAGAGGTATCGAATGACTGTAATCACAGTGCACTTAAAGTGCGAATTTGGGAATGGAAATGTCAATGAGGTTGCATGAACATGTATGATGAATGAGATATATGATGTGTAGTATAATTTGTCATTTAATTGTATAATCATAATATGGTTATGATAAATGTTATAATATATCTGCGTTATATAGTAAAAATAGAATAAACGCTCACCCTTACACCACTCTACAAGTAGTAAAGATGACAACACCTCCCTGCGGATTGATATAGTGGATGTTTATGCTAGTAGTAGATTAAATTATATATTTAGGGAATATAGACGTGTTGTACATTTATATTTTAGAGTATATTTTAGAAATGATGAGGAGTACACATTAGAAGTAGTCTATAATTATCCGGTTCCTTTTGATTTTCTTACTAGTGGTTAAATTCATTAGTCTCTTAGTTTTTATCCATATCAGGGAATATAAAAGCATTCTCAGATCATGAATGATGTATTTACTTATAATAATCACGATTTTCTAGGGAGACTTAATAGCTATACATTTGATAGGTTCCCTAGTATAAAAATGATAGCGAACTCTAGTGACACCTATCTTAGAGAGAATGATGAATTAACCACTGAAAACTTGGCAGAAACTAAGGGTTGGCATGGTATAGATGAGTAGTTTCAAATCCTCAGTATGGAAAATGTGTATGAACTGCTATAAATTTTAAAATATTTTTGGTAATGATATGTAAATATAATATACTATGTTGTGATTAAAATCTTTCAACATGTAAATATTGACTTACAAGTATATTTTATGCAGTTCATTTTCTTAAATTGGTCTTGTACATGAATTTACTGTTGTGAAAGATTTTATCTTTATAAATTGAAATTAATTGTTACAAGAAAAAGTTTGGTTATTCTTTCTAAAAATTTTATAAACTTAATATATTTAAGATAAAGAAGTGTAGGACATTATACCAATCATTGTTCCTTGCTTCACTTGACTACTTTGTCATCATGTACTAGTAAATTGAGTTCACTCATGTGCGCACAAATCCTTATTAAATGGAGATAGAAAAATTCCTCCTTCAACCTCAGGTGCCTAACAACCCACCAAAAGAACATCTATTTTGCAATAGCAAAATGTCACTTCCCTTCACGATCTCAGCCTCGATCCCCCTTGCCAAATGCATCGTATGTCACTAAGTTAATCGACCTAGAGTTTGCATCCTTAATTTGATCTCTTTTTTCAGCCTTCCCTCAAAGTATCCAAGGTACTGAGTCTGAGACAACTTTGAAACCTGAGAAGCAAGAGCTTCAAAAGCTTTAATGAACCTCCACAAAGTTCTTGCTTTACCAACTTCACTTCTGAAAAGGATTATCTACACGATCACCTCTTCCTGATGCCATAAATTGAACCAAGGAATCGTGGTTCTCTCCATGCAAATTTTAGCCAATTTCACTTTCACAACCTCACTTGTCCCATGCAAATCAAAATAAGTCTATACTCTATAAATCCAACCGATAGGATCAACACCATTAAAGGCAAGGAGTTCCACCATCTTGACGAAAAAATGAAAGTCAACACCATTAAAGGCAATGTTATGAACCTTAGATTCAAGAACTTCTACTCTCTCATTCATCCTTGTTAACATAGGAAACAATCTAGCAGATCAGACCAATTATTAGGGTTTAAAGATAAATTCAAGGTAAAGATTGAAGAAATAATAGATTTATTGATGATTACAAAGAATTAGGATTATAAAAGAATCCCTAGAGCTAATAGCTCCTAAACAGAGAATGTAATTCTCCCATAAACAACCAATAGAATCAATAATACCTCAATCAAGTAACTAACTCTCTAGCATATTAACAAACTAATTGCATTCTTTGGCAAGTGACTATTTTCTACCATTTCTCCTAAAATAAATATTCCACACTTTATGTCTCTTATTGACATTAATCATATGTTCCTTTGCCATGATTCTAACAAACTCTCATTTATATAATTTCTAATTAGAATCAGTTCAATTCTTGTAAGCTCACATTTTTAACTAGTATGGTAGTTTATCTAATAGATTTAAAATGCAAATTGATTCAAAGTGAAATATTCAATTCCTCTGATTAAACCACCTTACCGCTATCACTTTGTTCTAATTTGTTGTGAAAGAGGACATAAATTGAACTCACATACTAATTATGATCATAACTTTGTCAGGTGTAACATCCTAATTTTTTCTCCCTCCATATTCATGTGTATAGCACAATTTTCTCTTTTTCAAAGATAATTCAATGTGTTTTACAAAATTTTATGACTTTGCTTAAACAAGTTTTAAGATAAAAGTATTTATTTTATTTCATTACACTCATTTCTCTCTAAATGGATGTTTGGTTTTTAAGAAAGACAAAAATGCCCAATATTTTAAATTATTTAAAAATCCCTTACTTAGATTTAATTTGCAAACATGACATACTAGTGAAGGTGGTGTAGTGGTGGGATTGTTGGTCCTTTATTTTGGACTTTCTCTGCCCAAAATGTTGTGATCTTTGACTACATTCAACCTTTGTATATTGCATGATCTCAGCTACACATAGCACTTTTTCAGAATCGAGATTGGAGTTCAGATTGTAAAGATATGCCAAAAATCGTAAGTACATCTTCGAGATTGAATTTTTCTAGTACCTATAAGCAAGAATGAACTTTCTACACCTTGTGAGTGGTCTCATGTAACATGCAATCTTTCCTTCATGTTCCTCATAAAATAAACTTTCCAACTTAATATCACAAGCTTGATTCAGAGTTTGTTTCACTACTCAACAATGTAATCCTGTAAGTATGATCTAAGCTAAATTCTGCTAGTCCAACAACCACTATTATTGAATTTATGAGAAAAATTCATGCAAAAAAATAACATGTAAACCTTCCATCTTATTCCTTATTGTCTTACCTTTGCAACTTACCAATCGAATCCCAATTGATTAAAGATATGCGCAAAATGGTGAGAAGACATGCAAAGTTCAAAGCTTCATAGAGAAAGTTAGCATTTTTCACCATGCACGCAATCTATTATGAATGTTTCGTTGTCTAAATCTCCTTATTTTTAACTTGACTTTATTCCTTCACATAGTACACTTCATTAGTTGTTCATAGCCACTTTTGGAATAAAATTTGAAACAAGGATCAATGAGAAAAATAATTTTTACCTTGCTATATCATATTTTGAAAATTTCTTAAAATAGGGGAAAGGATGCATTTTTAAATCCCTTGCCATCCAACTTTATGAACATGAAGGAGCACTTCTAAAATCCTTGTAATGTGATATTTCCATCAAGCTATTATATGCACAATTTGGAGCTCGTTTGATCATTCAATCGCATGCACAAAGTGAGCCACTTGAAGCTGTCATGTACCCTGTGACAGCAAAGTTACAACTCTACAAAACTATGATTCTGCACCATATACATGCATGAAAAATTATTTTGAACATATTTCCACAATCAATCTTTAAGATGTTATCTTTCAAACCTTTTTTATGGAATAGGAACATCAATTTCCCTACTTTTGACCCAAGACTCAAAAATTGCACAAGTTAAAATTCAACATAACCAATTTCTTAAAAATTTGTCATGACAGCAACTTGCCCTTAATATCTAGATAAATTTGTGTGTTAAAAGATTTTTATATTTGTACTTATGTATTCTTGGTAATCTTAGATTTTCAACAAGCTATCTTAAGCCCATTTTGCATTTCATTTGCTAAGTCAAAAAGTCAGGACAAGTGGAAGTCTCATTTCAAAAATCTACAAACATAGCCTACATAATTGTGAGTGTTGGGATCAATCTACACTTCCAAAGATTTAAATCAACATATTTTTAGAAACCTCAATATCTTAGCTTTCAAACAGAATTGGTTAGACCTGATTTGAATCACAAATCAGTGAGATATGCAAATTTCAATAAAGTTGTCTCATCAATACATTTTCTCTACTAATTTGTATACAATTTAGAATCCATTTGATCTTTCAACAACATGTATGAACAAAGTGTCTCAAATCTATCAAACAATTTGTGACAACAGAAACACATCTTTGCAAAATCATTATTATGTACTTATTGCATGCATAGAAAATCATTTTAAGTATATCTCCATAATCCTTAGGATGCTATCTTTCAAACCCCTTTTGTGGAACTCAATTTAAAGGTCATTTCTTCTATTTTTTTGTCTAAAAACTCACAAGCTACCCAATATGAAATTTTGCAGAAAATGTTTTTTCTATAATTGCATGCAACGACAACTTTCTCCCAATTTCTGGGAAGTATATATGTGGAAAACCTTTCCTAATCATGTTTCTATATTTTAGGCAATGTTAGCTTTCTAACAATCACAAGCTTGTGTTGATAAGACCAAATCTGTATGTACTCCTCCTAGAATCCTAAATAGACCAAATCTGTATAATTGAGTACTAGGAATAATCTGAGCATGGAAATTGGTGTGCATGCATATTTTTAGAATCCTTGATGACTTAGTTTTCCAACAAAACTGGTTTGACACAATTTGCATACCGAATCGTAAACTTACACTCCAATCATGTGAGTGCTTCAGTTTTAGACTTTGTTGCAACACAACAATCTTACCCTTATTCTCTAGAAAACTATGATAAGTGTTGTAATTAAGTAAGAATTGTCTTAGATACAAGTACTTTTTGCACTTAATTCTATGTAATTAAGCCCCAATCTTCTTAATTATAAGTAATTATAAGCCACACACATACACACACACACACACACATATATATATATATATATATATATATATATATTAAGAGTTGAACTTGAGTTGGTGACATTTGATCCAAAAAATTTGGTTCAATAGGGGTAAATTGAATTGAAGAGAACATCAGGGCAAAATGTTGGAAGCTATTAAGAAATTATTATCTCTCGCTTATTTTTCACTTGAGTGAAAGACTCAACTAAAAGAAGAAGTTTGTTGTCGCCTAAGCTCGCTTAAGCGAAATCTCGTTTAAACGAGACACTTACCGCCATGCATCGCTTGAGCAAAAATGGTTAGCTTGAGCGAGTGTGTTTCACAAAGCTGAGATTCACTGCCTCCAAACCTCGCTTAAGAAAGGTATAGCTCGCCTGAGCGAAAGAGCTTTCTTCAAGATGAAGTTTTCCCCCTCGCCTAAGTAAGAATTGGCACCCAAGCGAGAATTCACTTACCTAAAGCATACTTAAAGCGACCTACAACTGAACCGGAGATGTTCAAACACTTTTTGAAGAAGGAAATTGCAGTCCACTCAAAAAAGGAGAGTGAGAATACTCAGAGTCCTTAATATTCATCTTGTATTAATCATTCTACTGCTGAATTTCTTGTAATGGTTGTCATGGACAACTAATTTTCTTCCTGAGATTAATGTAATCAACATTCTCTGATGTATTTTGACTAGTTCACTCTTATATATATTATTCAGTATTTTCATATTTTAGTTTTTTTATTCAGTTCTTAATGTTTGAATGTATCTGATCACTATGTTCTTGATGTTAAAATCTAAGTTCTAATCGAGAGGTATTTCTCATACTTAGATCTGAATAGGTTGCTTGATGTGTTGATAATACAGGAATAGATATCAATGTGTTAATTGCCTTAAGAGACCCAAATTTAATGCTTGATGATTTGTTGTATTTCTGAGGGATCAAGGTATGATGATTTCATCTTAGAATTCTATATTTGAGGAATCAATATGGATGAAAATTGTGTGTTGTAACAAGATCTGTAAATTGGATTGAAATATATTTCTAAACTAATAGAATATAGAAGAGACAGGTTAATGAAGTTCAATCCCAGCCTATAAATTCTGAAATAAATCATAGTTATAATTTTCACTTTTTTCTCATGTTAAACTGAATGAGTTTCTAGAAGAAACTCTTTCAAAACCATTTTGTTATAAGTACTTAATGAGCTACATAATTGAAAGAATTTAAATCTATTGTTCCATATGGATATGACACTCACTCATCACTTTATTGCAAGTTGGTTCCAGTATTCACACTAGAATTCCAACAAACTACTAGTCCCCTAATTGTATAGTAGCTAATTGAAATTATTTCTTACCATGTTAACTTTCTAAAGAGCTATCTTGAGCTCAATTTGGATGTCGTATCACTCAGTTACGTCTAACTTGGAAAAGGAATTTGAAGTTCTTGAGGCCTAGACATTGTTGATGGTGCTTCTTTCTTTTCTTGTTCTATTTCTGCGACATCAACATGGCTGTGCATATAAGGGAGCACGAGCGTGCATACAGCGGTATTCTATGACTTTGACACGTTTTCAGGCAATGTCTTCATGTTTCTCAATGTAATTGCCTTGGCATGTTCTTTGGGGTTAGGCTCAGGTTGGGAGGGCAACGTTCCTAACACTCTTTGAGTCAACAAATTTATAAGTTGTTTCAATTTTGATTTTATCTCAAATGTATCAAAGCTTATTTCTAAAAACTTCTTGTCAATTATTTAGGTTTGTTGCTTTATCTGAAGACTTTGTTGTTTCATCTAGGACTTTAGCTTTGAAATTCTCTGCTCCAATTGAAAGGTTGAGGGCTTTCTCCTTTCTATCCTTACCCCTTGAGGTTTTTTAATTTTGACCTTCTTGGCTATTCTCCCATTAGTTTGTGGGTTTGCTACACCATCCAGAATTGTAAATGTTACCCAAGAAATTAGCCTCCTCAGTATCTCGAGGTTTTGTTGATGGATCTTGTGTCCTTGGAAAGAATTTCATTTGCTTTGACAGAGTTTCTAACTTATTTGTTATTGAGTCGCTACTTTTTGCTTTGTAGATTGGAGCAGCTTCCTTCTTTTTGCTTTTGTGATGGTTTGTATACCATTAGAAATTACTAGATGTTATTTTTTCTAACAATGTATGGACTGCAGTTGGCCCCTTGCATAGGAAAGATTCTCCAACAGCTGCATCAATTGTAGCTCTATTAGAAGATGAGAGTCCAGCATGAAAAATCGGTATTTGCTTCCACATAGGGAAACCATGATGTGGACATCTCCTTAGAAATTCTCTAAAGCGCTTTCACCTCTCAAATAGAGATTCAGACTCATGTTGAAAATTAGAGCTATCTATCATCAGCTTCGCAGAGAGTAATTGTGAGAAATATTTGGCTAAGAATTGTTGTGTCAGGTCATCCCACGTTGTAATTAAATTAGATTGAAGTGTAGAGAACCATGCGTTCACCCTTTCCGTGACAGAGAATGGAAAGAGGCGAAGCCTTATAGCATCTTTGGTGACACCATTATATTTGATGGTATCAGTGAGTTGGAGAAACTTTTTCAGATGAAGGTAGGGTCTTCCTCAGGTTGTCCTAAAAATAGTGTGGAGTTCTAGACTAGATTGATCAAGGCTGGTTTTAATTCAAAACTATTAGCCTCTATGTCAAGTGCTACAATGCTCCTAGCATCACCATCAGTAGTGGATGTCATGTACTCTAAGATTAGTCATTCTTCTGCCATCTTTTCATTTACTCTACACTCCTTCCTTAGCCTATGTGCGGTCTTCTCGATTTTTGGATCAAAAGCGAGTTTTGCAATAGGTTTAGAATGAGTGAGCATAAAACAAAATAAAAATAAAAATGTTTAAATAATCTAAATACTCGATTTTCTTTGATATTGAAAACTAATCCCCGGCAACAGCACCAAAAACTTGTTTGTAGCCAAGTGTACCTATCAAAAAGTAATAAAGAGTTTTCGAATTAAGAGTTCCCAAGTTATCGTCCGACAGAGATTATTTTCAAGTACCAAAAATAACTTAATTTGATTGTTTAAACGTAATGGGATTGTAACGAATCAAAAACAGAGCTTAATTTTAACAATAAATTAAAAGAATAGTAATACAATGTATGAGAGATATCAGATGAGATAAGCCTAGAACTTATGGGTTTCCTACTACACTTCTTTTGTATTCTAATTAATTTAATCATGATATTGGTATCCAAATATTTTCCAACCACTCATAATAAGTTCTATTAACACCAAATGATCATGTAAGGTAATTGGTCGAGAAAATATGAAGATCCTATGAGTTTGTTAATTCAATAACGGCTGAAAGGGAGGAATTATGTATGATTAACCTAGCTCCTTATCTCGTTTTATCCTATAGTTTCGTTAATTACATGTGGTATGATCGCCTATAATGCAGCTAATTATGGAGTGTTAAAGGTAATCAAATCTTAACATACACAATATAATCCAATAGAATAAAAACTAAACATTAAAGGAAAACTAATACCAACATTAAAGTAAAAATCACACAAAGTTTGCAGTAGGATCCGTCATAGCCCTAGCTATGAGTTTAGTTACTCATAACAAAATAAACTACGAAGAACGTAATAAATAAACTCATAACCACAAAGAAAAACTCAAACAAAAGAAACCCAGAAAGGTAAAAGATGAAGAGAGTTCTCGTTCTTCGAAGGGCGCTCAATCATTTGCTTAGATTCCAAGAGAAAGCTCGTCGTCCTTTCCAATGATCTCCAATGACTCTCAAAGATGAGTTTGGTTAGAACTAAGAAGAGGAATAAGGTGTGTAGAGAAGTCGAAGTATCTCAAGTGTGGAGCATAAGGCCTCTTTATATAGATTGTGCCCTAAGTTTCCAGTCAGTTGAGCTCTATCTTTTCAAATCAGTTTTATCCATAATTAGAATCGCTCTAAATCTTCATATCTAAGTTTAAATTTTAAATTCAAAATTCAAACTCAACTTCACATAGCACTCCCAAGGACTAAAAATATCTAATTTTTATCCGGAATATTTCCATAATGCACTAATAATAACTTCCAGCTAAATTGCAATAATTAATAACATAATTAGTGTAAATATATATAAAATAGAGTTTAAGTGTATAAATATAAGTTATAAACTATATCAAAATACGAACTTATCAGCGAACATTTCTTACTCACCTTGACCTAAATACATGGAAGAAACCCATGAAAACCCAAGAAAATCGAGAAATCAGAGGATGCAGATGAGAAACCAAAACCCTAACCATTCAAACTCACCTCCAAGCGTTCTCTATACAAATCTAACCTTCAATCTTGCTCCCAAGCGGCTTGGAGGCAATTTAATCAGTGAAATAGGATTTGGGAGTGAGAGAATTGAAGAAATCTCAAAGGGAAAGTGAGAAATGAAACTTCTCCAAACCCTAACCCCTTTAAATCCTTTTCTAGTTTCGACACTCTCGCTACAATAAGATATTCTCGCTGCAACGACACTCCTTATCGCTACAGTGAAAATATCAGAGAAAATTACACCCTGGTTTCTGCATATTCTTGCTACAGCGAGACTAGCTATAGCAACAAGGCGACAATTTCACCCCTTTCTCCCAGTGTCTTCTCGCTACAGCAAGAACGACACAGTTTCATGCCTCATGCCTAGAACTCTCTCAGTACAGCGATAATCCTCTCGCTACAGCTAGAATGCCCTACAGCAGCATCCGCACTTAGCCTGTATAATACACACACACACACACACACACACATATATATATATATATATATATATATATCATCCTCATGTCAATTAACACACCTCATAGGGCAAATTGACACACCAATATATATACTTTAATAATTAAACAATATTACAAAATTTGGGACGTTACATTGCACCGGCGATGACTCTCCACCCTCGTTTAGAAGCCTGCCAGGAGCCGCTCATTATTCGTGCCACAATGCATTGGCGATCACTCCCCACCCTCGCCTAGCGACTAGATATTACACTTGAGGGCTTAGATCTCCTCACTATTAGGTAATAGAAACTTTAGAAAAGAGAAATTAAAGAAATAAGAAGTTGAGTTGGAGAAATCCCAAAAACTCACCTAGATCCGCACTAAATAGAGGTTCCTACTTGGATCGGGAAGAAGTATCGCCTTGAGAAAGTTTTCTCTAAGGGAAGAAGGTGAGAGAATAGAGAGAAAATGAGAATAGAAGGTTGTCTGGTGAGAAATGAATGTTTTTCTACGTTGGGGATCCTTAAATACCTCTCCAGGTCCCCGCGCTTTTGCTTAAGCGAGCCCTACTCTCACTTGGACAAAAAAACCAAATATTGAAACTACCTAATTTTCTACTATTCTCGCATGAGCAAGAGACATCTCGCTTGAGTAAGAAGCATTCTCGCCTGAGTGAGATTAAGTATAGAAAGCTACCTATTTTTCCTGTGACTCCTTACCTACACAAGCTGCTCTTACCTGAGCGAAGTCGCTTCTCACCTAAGCAAGATCCCTTTTTTTCCTGGGTGAGAGGACAGCTAGGTAGGTCTTATCATGTCTCGCTTGAGCGAGATTAATCTTGGTTGAATGAGAATACTCCAAAATATCCAATTCAGCACAATTCAATCTTGCTTGAGCACACTTGCATCCAAAACTCGTGATTCTTCCAAGAATGAGGCAATACAAGTCCTGGCTATAATTCTTAGGTTATCATTCACATATCACACCTAATGGTTGATCTCAAATCCTCACAACTAACTATATCAAACATAGCAACCTCTCAACACTGCAAATACACAGCTCACACATACATAATCCAAGTCATTTCATAATGTTATTAACATACTACATCACATTCAACATACACCTAATGCTCGATTCTATTAAGTATCGTTCTTAGAAGTGGCTCACAACAGGACCTTTGAAAGCTTGATTGTGCATGTGAATTAGATTTACGATCCCTTAATATGTCTTATTAATTCTTTTTAGAAATGTAATAGGTTAGAGTACCTTTGTATTCTAATTTTATCTTTAATAAACATTAATAAATGTTAATGTTTAATTAAAAAAATAATACATATAGACTACTAACTAATATAATTTAATTTTGATGCACTTTCAATATAAAGATTTTCATATTGTTAACCAATTAGAATATATCTTAGATGTAATCAATATTTATATTATAAATAAGCTATCAAAAGTATTTGGTATAATTACTATCTTAATTAAGATTAACAGTGAATAATTTTACTGTAATGATTTCATTTTTATTTATTTTTTAAATTTTAAAAATAAAAATTATTATTTAAATTTCTTTATTATTTTATCTAAACTTTCATATTATTTATGAAAGTTTATGTTTATATTTATAAAATTTATGTTATTACTTTATATAAACTTTCAATTTTTTGCATAAAAATTTATGTTTACATTTATAAATTCATAATATTTAATGTATTACTTATTATACTCACTAAAAACTATAATAAGTAATATTCATAATATTAAATATTATTTATTTAATGTATTACTTAATGTTGGTATTCAATTTAATATAAATAAAAGAATAAATTAAAAAAATATCACCATCAATTTGGGGAAAAACATTTGTCATAAATGCTATTTTACTTTATATATATAAAAATGTATTGGTGGATAAGAGCAAAGCTTGACATATGGAATAGAAAATTTGAGAACTAAAACATGAGGCCTTCTCTATTAAAGGTGGGTTATTTGGATAATTTGAAAGGAGAGAGGAATAGCATTAGCATAGTTGTTTTGGGTGAGAAATCAAATTGCTTGCTTTATTAATTGGTGCTCTCAATGGAAGAGGGAAGGGTGGTGAGTGAGTACACTCAAGATGGCACTGTGGATCTCAAAGGGAAACCCATTCTCAAATCCAAAAGCGGTGGTTGGAAAGCTTGCTCTTTTCTTCTTGGTACCCTTTCTCTCTCTCTCTCTCTCTCCCATGGTTTCTCTTTCTCAAATCCCATTCTCAATTATTTGTTCTCTAATAATCTTTGTGAAAGAGAGGATTCATCAATCTTTGTATATATATATATATATATATAATCACGATAAGATCAATTCCTTTCATATGCCAAATTCTGTAAAATGATATTTTAAAAAAATAAAAATTTTAATCTACTAATTAATTTATAAAATTGTTTAATATTTCATTGTATCACCTTATTTAATTTTTGTAATATATAAGTAGACTTTTTATTATTAAATTATATATTTATAAATACTTAAATTATTTAAAACTTCGTATAAATAATTATTAAAATACTATAACATGACACGATTAAATATTTAATGAATAAAATTTAACATATTTAATAAGTTCTTAAAGGTATTATTTTATAAACATTAATTAATAATATTTCATTTTTATATATTGTTTTCTGATGGCTGTAGTTCTGAATATTGCATAGGTATTAACCCATTTTGTTACAAGAGTAAAGCAAACTTGTTTATTAATTGAGCCTCGTTATTTTATCTTTTAAAATTGGTTTTTTTTTTTCTTTGGGTGTTCCTTATATTTAGTGTCACAAATTAGTCAACTCTTTGTCATTAATGTGTTTGGCGCTGAGTATTTATTTATAGTAAGGTTATCTAACTTTTGCACTTATTCACATATAATAAATAAATAAATTTTAACTCTTTTCTTTCAAAAAATAAGGTTTGACTAGAAGTCTAGAATATTGAAATAAGGGATTGAAATAAAATTTTAATTTTAACAAGAGAAAAATAAAAAAAAATTATAATATAATACTGTATTAAATTTGGTCAATAATAATAATTTTTCTTTTCCTTGAAAGATAACAAAGATATACAAGTGGGGGGGAAAAAAAGTCAAACATACACAAGTTTATTATATATATACATTCGTTCATGCAAAAATCATATTATAATATACTAGTACATTCAATAAAAGAAATCAAAATAAGGTTCATAGCATAATATTCATCGTAGTCTTATTTATGCATTTAATTACACATAGTAAAACTCAAAATCAAAAGAGAAAATATTTCTTAACTTGTATTATGCAAGAGTTAAATATATATTTATATGTAATTAATATATAATAAATATATTTAATAAAAGTAATATAAAACTAAAAGTGTATTTTATATTAAATATTATTTTATGTGCAATATATTTTTAGTGATATTAATATTTTTATGGAACCTATATATTAATGTTTATACGTAAAGATTTTATTTTCATGATTATTAATTTATTTTACGTGTAAGCTTTTCATTACTTATGACACAAATTTATGCTAATAAATTTTGTAAGAATTTTATTTTAATGAAATATAAATAGTTATATTAGTAATTAAGTATTAATATATTTTTAATTATGATCCAATATAGGTAAAGTTTTAAGAAATTTTTATAAAAAAAAAAAGTATAAAAATAAATATATTTTTGATAAATTAGATATAATTTATATTTTTTTACGTTTTTAATAATATTTCTTATTAACTTTTCTAAATTTTGCAAAAATAAGTTATTTTTAACTTAAGAGAAAATTTTATTTATTTTTATATTAATTTTATAAAAAATTCTTTAAAATTTACTCAAACTAAACGAAATTTCACATTTATGATATTTATATATTTTTTCCTGAATTAAATGTGCTCGATATAAATTTTTATATTGAGCGCATTTATATCACAAATGCTTTGGTGATTTCTAACTTTATAATGCAGTTATTAATATATTATAATTTTAATTTATATTGAAAGGTCCGCTTTACGTGTGCTTTGATTAAATGTTTGTATTGCTATATTATATAAATATTAATATTAATGTCTAAAATATTAATATAATGTTATGTAAAGTTTTTATGCATGCGTAGTATAAATATTTTCTCTTCTAAAATTCAGTTAAAGAATTCATAATTTATTTAAATTTCTATATATAAATTTTAAAAACTTGTAAAGTTTAAAAATTATGATTAATTTTTAATATTATTTTTTCCTAATTTCTAATTTAAATAAAGGAAAATTTTCAGTTTCCAACAAAAATATTTGGATTTTTTAAAATATAAAAAAAAAATTCTAAGTTTTCACATATTTTATGAATCGTACTTGTAATAAAATAGTGATTATATATGAATGTAAAGTGATCACATCTCTCATTTAGATGACAATACCATTTATTAATATGGTTAACTTTATAAAAATTTTGGTCAATATATATAAAAATATCTACATCTTTTTAAAAACTTATGAATCTAAATATTATAAAATAAACATTTTATAATGAATAAATAATAAAGGAAAAAGGGTTAATAAATTTTATTTGAATGAATAGTAAATTGGGTGAATAAAATAATAAAAAAGAGGAAAAAATATAATTTAACTTTAATGAATAATGATTCTTGAAGTTTTCCTTTACAAATAATAGATTTCTCACAAGGTTGTGAATATGTACTTGATTGGATTGAATAAATTCATGGCATGCATATTTCATGCAGTATATGAGGTATTTGATAGAATGAATTATTATGGGATTTCATCAAATTTGGTGCTGTATCTTACAAAGAAGCTTCACCAAGGCACTGTGACTTCTTCTGACAATGTCAACAACTGGGGTGGCACCATTTGGATTGCTCCCATATTAGGTGCTTATGTTGCTGATGCTCACCTTGGCCGCTATTGGACTTTTGTCATTGCTTCTTTTATCTATCTATTGGTATGTCTTTCTACACATTTCAATTCTCCCATTGTGATTGTAGTTTGTTTCTTGTCACATTGGTAAGGATATGGTTATCATATCAATTAAGACTATTTACATTAATAGAATATTACAACTATTTTTTTAAAAAAAATTATTTATTTATTATAATAAATAAATTTTTAGGAGTCCAATAATCTTGAATTGTGTATTGTTAGGGATGAGTTGTGATGTTAAGTTGTTAATCCTTTTAGATTGGTTGAAAAGTTTACGAGTACACTGGCATTGGCAGGGTATGTGTCTGCTTACACTGTCAGTTTCTCTTCCAAGCCTAAAGCCACCAGAGTGCCATGAAACGGATGTGACAAAATGCAAGAAAGCCTCCACACTGCAGCTAGCTGTGTTCTATGGTGCACTCTACATCTTAGCAGTGGGAACCGGTGGAACCAAGCCCAACATTTCCACCATTGGTGCTGACCAGTTTGATGATTTTGACCCCAAGGAGAAGGCACATAAGCTTTCATTCTTCAACTGGTGGTTTTCCAGCATCTTCATAGGGACCATATTTTCATTCACAGTACTAGTTTATATACAAGATAATGTGAGTTGGAGCCTTGGTTATGGAATTCCAACTATTGGCCTAGCAATATCAATCATCATATTCCTGGCAGGCACACCCCTCTATAGACACAAATTGGTCTCAGGGAGTCCCTTCACTAGAATGGCCAAGGTCATAGTGGCTGCTTTAAGGAAAAGGAAGGTAACTATTCCTAAGGACCCTACAGAACTATATGAGGTTGATCTTGAAGAGCATACAAATAAAAGGAAATTCAGGATTAACTCCACTCCCACATTGAGGTACTAATTCTATTCTAGCCTATTTTCTCATCCATTTGATGTGTGATTTTACAATGAAATGATGTTTGATACAAAATACATATGCAGGTTCCTCAACAAGGCTTGTGTCAAAACTGGTTCAAGTACTAGTGAATGGATGTTATGCTCAGTTACTCAAGTGGAGGAAACTAAACAAATCCTACGGATGATCCCCATCTGGGTTGCTACATTTATTCCGAGTACAATGCTTGCTCAGATAAATACCCTTTTTGTAAAACAAGGAGTTACTCTTGATAGACGCATTGGCAGCTTCAATATTCCCCCAGCAAGTTTAATTGCATTTACAGCTTTGACCATGCTTATCTGTGTTATACTCTATGACCGTCTCTTTGTCAAGATTATGCAGAGATTGACTAACAATCCAAGAGGGATCACACTTCTTCAAAGAATGAGCTTGGGATTCATTACTCATCTTGTGATTATGATAGTGGCATTTTTTACTGAAAGATATAGACTTAAAGTGGCCAAAGAACATGGGGTAGTTGAAAATGGAGGACAAGTTCCTTTGACCATATTCATCTTGCTTCCTCAATTTGTGCTTATGGGAATAGGCGAAGCCTTCTTAGAGGTTGCCAAAATTGAGTTTTTCTATGATCAAGCCCCAGAAAGCATGAAGAGCCTTGGCACTTCATATTCCATGACTACAGTAGGGATTGGGAGTTTCATCAGCACTTTTCTTCTCTCCACAGTTTCACACATCACTGAGAAACATGGTCACAAAGGGTGGATTTTGAACAACCTCAATGCTTCTCATCTTGACTACTACTACGCATTTTTGGCTGTACTAAACTCTCTGAACTTCATCTTCTTCATGATTGCTACAAAGTACTTCGTGTATAGGGCTGAAATTTCAGATTCCATGAATGTTCTTGCGGAAGAACTGAAGAAGACAGCCAATGTGTCAAATCAAACGAATCTAAGGGACTAATTGAATAGAAATTGGTAAGTGAATGAAGATATAATAGCTATGTATCATAACTGATATAAAACTGTGGGATTGGTTGTGGGCTTTTAACCCATGTTGACAGATCTAGCGATCATTTTACTTTGCCCTATCACTCCTTGAGAAATGTTAACATTCGTATTGACAGGAGAATAAAATTGTATAAAGAAATATATCTTAATGAATTTGTGTATGAAATTTTTTATCATGAAATCTGGGGTAAAATTTTATCATCCCCCATCTGCTCCATGCAAGGAAAAACAATTTAAATCAGTGATGAAAGTGGCTTTAGATCTTAGTAGGAACTAAATTTTCGAGCCAACGATGACTTGAGCATCACCAAGTGTTTGTGTTTGATTCCTTGACTGAATCTGAATCCCAGTTAGGCCTCCTTTGTAACAACACCCTGGTCTACGGGGAAAGAGAGAAGCAAAACCTTGTTTAATGCACCTGAATATTCGAAGATAATTTGTAATGTTTCATTCAAAATAGTTGGCTAAATTGCACTTTTGATCTTCCAACTACTGTGTTTGATCAATTTTAGTCCTCGTATTTTTTTAATTTAGCAAATTTCATCTTCTTTTAGGTTAGGATCTAATTTTGACGGAACTGTCTCTATCCGTAGTTGGATAGATTCCGCTGTTACTATCAGAGCTCTACTTCCTTCTCTCTTTCTTGCGGTACTTTGTCAGTCTTCTTTTCCTTTCTCCAAAAGCTGGATTCCGTCATTGACATACGGTCTTCTTCCTCGTTCTCCCTCATTCTCCCTCACCAGAACTCTACTATGCCTTCTTCTTCCTCCTCTCTCACTCACCGGATCCAATGGCAGATGTTTGACTCATCTTCCAAAGCGTTCGTTTTGTTGCAAATGCTCTGGCCGCCGAGAGTGTGCGCCTCATCATCCACAAAACACGTTTAATTCTCACGTGGGCACTCCTCAAATTTCACAGACTCGAAGAAGCAGAACAATTCATGAACACCCACATGCACATCACCGAATCTTCCATGTGAGATTCTCTCATCTAAGGTCTCCGTGTGACCATGGTGTGTTACCCTCTCCGAAAGCGCACTCAAGGGACCATGGTGTGTTACGCTCTTCCTTCACTTTCTGTTCCATTGTTCACAAATTGAGGTGTTGGAGTTGATAGCTGAGGATGGTGTTAAGTACCCTTTTGATGATTTTGTGTAGTTTTACGATTTCTGGGTTTTGCAGGATTGAAAAACCGAAACTTTCTTTGGGGTTCTTCCAGAATGCTAATGTTTCTGGCTTGTTGAGGCCCAATGTAGTGACTTGCACGGCTCTTGTGGATGCTCTTTGTAAATTGTGAAGGGTTGATGGTGAAGTGTGTGATTTGGTTCAATGGATGGAGAAGGGTTGGGTTTGGATGTTGTTTTGTATTGTGCTTGGGCTTATGGCTATGTTGAAGAGAAGGTTCTGGTGGAGCTTTGCAGGAGAATGAGAGAAATGATAGACAAGGGTATTGATCATGATGTTGAGTTATGGCATACTATAGATGGGTTTTCCAAGTTAGGTGATGTGGAAAAGTTTACTTTCTGCGGTAGGAAAAGCTCTTAAACTTAGTCATGGAGGAGTGGGGGCAATAAAGAAAGAGTAGAGGAGGGAGGTAACCGAAGAGGGAATGTATGGGCAGCAATGCAGAAACTCGGCCACCAACGGTAAACTCCGGCCAAAGAGATAAGAGGAAGAGGAAAATCATACAGTCCTCGTTAGGGACAAAATTTGTTAAATAAAGAAAATATAGAAATTAAAATCTGCACAATTTTAATTGAGAGACTACAATTGAACAAACACTGAAATAAAAATGTAATTGAGTAGTTCTTCACTCTAAATACCCATACCTTGAATCAAATCAATACAAACAATTTCACATTATAGCTTATCAAAAGTTATCTTTGCTTTACAATCTTGACGTTTAAAGTGACATTTTTGCTTGTTTTCGGTTGACAGCATCAAAGGCCGAGACAGCCAAATTAGGAATAGGAAAAAAAAAATGTTGCCACACAATAATCATGGGCGGTCAATAATATTTTACGAGAAAAAAACAAGATAAGAAGAATTTTGGCTGCTACTGAAATATAGAATAGCAAGAATGCAAGATCTTGGTGAGGTATTCAGGATAAAACCTACATTAGATGAAGTATTCAGGGAAGGGGCGGGAGAAACTAATGAAATTGGAAGTACACTAACAGAAACTTCTTGGAAGGCAAACTTGCTTGGTGCCAGGATACTAACTCCAGCTGAAAATTATGAAGGTTCTATCATTTATTCATGAAAATGTTTTAGCGCATGCATGGTTCAACAACAGACTTCATATAAGCAAGTTGAGGCTGGTTGTCGAACAGTGACATTCAAAAAAGTTGATCCAAATGAATCATATAATCATAGATCATAGTATCCCTCATCATTCATTGACAACAA
Organism: Abrus precatorius; assembly: GCF_003935025.1. Taxonomy (NCBI): domain Eukaryota; kingdom Viridiplantae; phylum Streptophyta; class Magnoliopsida; order Fabales; family Fabaceae; genus Abrus; species Abrus precatorius. Next base: position 13,506,502 of record NW_020874417.1, read on the forward strand.
CTAGGGAATTGTTTTTCAAAATTAAGAACAGTATACAGATATTATTAACAAATTGCAAGAAAATGTGCCAAATAACAAGCAGGTACACAGTTTAAACTCGCCCAAATGGCTTCTCAGGTATGGTCCAGCCATAGTTGCTACAGCATAAAGTAAATAAGAGTAGCGATAAAGCTACAGCAACCTGTGTCTCCATCTTACAAAATGACTGGCACTGTCTTATTGTGATTCTCGCTATCCACCAGTTCCGTCACACCCCTACAATAATACAGTTCAAATGTAAAGAACGATCAGACGTTATACAATCAAACACCTTCCATTGCAAAGATGAAAATTTTCTGCCTTGTTAAACATGTTGACGTTGATATTTGAGTTTCATATTGTAGGGGTGTGACGTTGATATTTGAGTTTCATATATGTATAGTTTCATGTTGACGTTGATAGATGAAACCAGTCTAACCAAATGCCAATTGCAAATATGCTAATATTTTGAAAAATAATGAATGAACCTAGCATTATTTTCAGGTTAAATTTTCTGGTCAATAAGCTTCTCAATCTCGCATATAAAAAGACTGCACAACATAAATAGTAGTATCAATCTTGGTTAGTGACCAATGCCAAAAAATGCTAGTAGACTAGCACATTGCGAGATTACCACTATTTAGATATTTTACATCCAAATTAAATAATTTATACTATACATATAAATGCTTCTAAAATATACTCCAAATTCATGACATATTCATAATTAATAAAATGTCATAGGTTTTAAGCAAAACATACAAGTAAATAACAATAAAAGTTGTAAAAACAAAATGATGTTGCTACTTGCAGTGTGGGTGTTGCACAACAGATAGAACCATGGGAAACTATATCCTATTATGGGTTTTTAAATTCTGAAAAGGGAGAAGGAAATATCAATGTTGCCCAAAAAAATCCCCAAAACAATGCTTTTTTCAGAGCAAAAATGATTTTTTTTAAGTTTTACTTCAGCACTGCTATGACTGATATTTTGGCCACTATTTGAAAATGCTTCACTCGGCTATAGCCTGCTATCGCTAATTGTGAATAGTAACAAAGAGCTTAGAAAAGGCACCTATAATGAACTCAAGTATAGGGAAAAAAAAAAATGAAATCATAATGGTATTAGGCTCCTCTTAATGTGAGAAAATGCATAAAGTGAAAAAGGGTGTGCCAACCCTTGTTATAAAGTCGGTTGAGTTTACAAAGTTTTTTTAATTCAAGTCAAGGAGATATACACCCTTACCTCCTCAATTTACACATTTCCTATGTTATATGAGGCAAATCCATCATAATGTACTATATATGCTATCCTCAAATAACTTCTGATATCAGAATTCATATTCCTACTAAAGAATATGACAAACATAATTCTTTTAGCAACATATTTCAATGAGAAGTGAGAACTGAATGTTGCACAAATCAAAGCTAAGAAAAACAAATATCCAACCTAAATATCAAAAATAGACCCACATGCAAGTAGTAAGAAATCCAAGCCTCTAAATAAAGGAAATTTGTCATCAATTCCAAATGAGTTCATTAGAATTTCATGTTATAATAAGCAATAATCATAAAAATAGTCCATAAAAAAAGGGAAAATTACAAAGTCCTCTTTGGAGAGATGAAACGTATTATACTTTAGTCCATTTTAGTGTAAACAAGCCACTTAGCCATGGTAAGCAACTACAAATGAGCCTCCCAACAACAATTTCACTGTCTCTACAACTTTCAACGTCACTCTCAACTAGTTTTTAACATCATATTAATTATTTCAGGACTTTTAGAAGATGAGATGAAGTTTTAAACGTTCCTCTGTTAATGGCTTTGAAACTACACAAAATTTTCCTTTCATCTTCTAAAGTCCCAAAGTTGACAGTAGTGATTCTAAACTTGTCAATAATGTGGATAATCACAGAAACAGAAAAAAAAATCCATAATCTTTCTCATATTAAAATGAAGTGTAGTGCATACTAGTCTCTCACGGATAGGGAGTGCAATTTACCCAAAAAAAGTTTCAGGTACAACTCTCAAAATCACAATTCGAATTCACCAATTACAATTAACAATTAACACACTAAAGCATATGATTAAAAAAGTTTCAGGCACAACTTTCCACTTTTTCTGACAAATCTTTGATTTTATCAAATTATTTTACCCATAAGAAATGTATTCATTAGTCAGACACCAACTTTCTCTAAGCTATTTAATTTAACAAGCAGCATCCATAAAAGTGGTTTCAACTATACCTAAATATTCAGCAATCAGCATCAATCACTTTGTTTGAATAACATACTACCAAAGTTTAACACTCTGAAACCTGGTTATGTAGTTTCATACTACCTCTGAAATTTAAGTTTTCCAAACATGTCTCTCTCATAACTCTTTAAATGTCTAATATATTCGTGTCCAACATTTTATTCATCTACTTCACTTATGTTTACTGACTGTTTTCAAGCCTGATCAGATGTAAAATCAGGCAGGTCCAATAAAAATTCTTTAAATGATTAAAAAGTAAAATGAGAGTACATATTTCGAGAAACAACCTTAGTATAAGCCTAACCAGTGGCCTGCAGCAACTCCCTTTCCGCATGCTCTCTAATTCTTCTCTCAAGCTCAGGCCTGAAATGCCTGATAAGACCCTGCACTGGCCATGCGGCAGCATCACCCAAGGCACAAATTGTATGCCCTTCAATTTGCTTAGTCAACTCCTGAAGCATATCAATTTCTTCTAGCTTGGCATTCCCAACTTTTAATCTTTCCATGACCATCCAAAGCCATCCCGTTCCCTCCCTGCATGGAGTGCACTGCCCACAGCTTTCATGCTTGTAAAAGTAGGAGAGCCTTGCAATAGCATCCACAACATCAGTTGATTTATCCATCACAATTACAGCTGCAGTCCCCAACCCTGACTGGACAGCCTTTAATGCATCATAATCCATCATAACATCATCACATATATGCTTTGGAAGCAGAGGAACAGATGATCCTCCTGGAATCACTGCAAGTAAATTATCCCATCCTCCTCTAACACCTCCACAGTGCCTCTCTATCAACTCCTTCAGTGGTATACTCATTTCCTCCTCAACAGTGCAAGGCTTGTTCACATGCCCAGACACACAAAACAACTTTGTCCCGGAATTGTTCTTCCTACCAAAACTGGCAAACCATTCAGGCCCACGCCTTAGAATGGTTGGAGAGACAGCCACAGTTTCCACATTTGTTACAGTGGTAGGACAGCCATACAGCCCTGCATTGGCAGGGAAAGGTGGCTTTAGTCTCGGTTTACCTTGTTTCCCTTCAAGGCTCTCCAAGAGGGCTGTTTCCTCTCCACAAATATAAGCTCCAGCACCATAGTGGATATGAACATCAAAATCATAGCCTGAGCCACAAGCATTCTTACCCAATAAACCAGCTGCATAAGCCTCTTGCCTAGCCTTTTCAAGATTCTTACGTTCATTCACATATTCACCCCTGATGTAGATGTAAGCAGCACTAGCCCTCATTCCCACTCCAGCAATCAAGCAACCTTCTAACAATTTATGCGGGTCATGCCGCATAATTTCCCTGTCTTTGCACGTTCCAGGTTCACTTTCATCAGCATTAACAACAAGATAAGAAGGGCGGCCGTCAGATACTTTTGGCATGAAAGACCATTTAAGGCCAGAAGGAAAACCAGCACCCCCACGCCCACGAAGGCCAGACTTCTTCATTTCATTCACAATCCAATCAGCACCCTTGAGTACCAAATCTTTAGTCCGATACCAATCACCACGCTTCATGGCACCTTTCAGAAAAGGATCATGCAGGCCATATAAGTTAGTAAATATCCTGTCCTCATCCTTAAGACCACCAAAATGGGTTTTCTCAGGAGGAGGAGGGGGTGGTGGAGGCTGTGGTGTACTAGCAGTTGAAGCACCTTGAGTGCTAAACAATCTCAAACCAAGGCCCCACTTCTCACTATGATGATGAACCAAGGCTGCCCTCCTTAAAGAAAGAATGCCCCTCATGGTTGCCTTACCTAGAAACAGCAATTCCAAGTTTTAGAATAAAAAATTTTGGTTTAATCAAATTGTCCATAACTAGATATCATCAAATAAAATCGGCAATTAACTTTGGCACTAACGATTAACACAGAAGTATATGAATCAAAACTCAAAATCACGATTCCAAATTACCAATTACAATTAACCGTAATCGAACCCTATTCAAATGCAATCAAATATAAACAAAACAAAAAACCACACACACACACACACAAAAAAAATCAATTTAGTGTTCATCACAATGTCCACACAATAATTTCATCCATAAAAAAAATAGCGTTTCGGAAAATTGTAGAAAACCCTATAAAAACTAAGATGCGTGATTGGTCTCACGCATCTGCAAATCTGGGAAAAAAGAAATGGCGGGTGAGATTGCATTGCACGCGAATCGTAACCCAGAGTGTGTTCGGAGGTAAAATTGAAGTAAAAGTAAATTAGGGCACAGATTTGAGGAGGTATGATAAGGATGGATTTAGAAGAAGAGAAAAGAGGGAAACGGAAAAGAACGTACCAGTGGCGACGCAATTGATCAGTGGGATCTGGTGAGTGTTGAAAATGGATCACCTTCTCCTGCTGCTTCTGTTGTGGGTGTGCTTATTGAGCTGAGCTTCTTCTTCTTCTTCTTTTTTTCTTAATTCTCAATTTATTTTTTTGGTACAAACAATTTGGGTTACACTACGGGCTTTTGTGTAGCCACGTTGCATTTTAGGAAAAGAGAATTTATGGTTGAAACTACATCGAGCACTAGTTGTGACGAAAACGAAATTCTGCCCTAACTTTCTTTCTTCTGTATGGAATTAGACAAAATTCAAAAGATAAAATTATGATTTCCTTATAAAACATTTATATTACTAATGAAAAATTAATAATTTAATTTTACTAGACATTTTTTTACTCTTATATCCTATCACATTCTCATTTATTAATTTTTTAAATTAATGATTATAAATAGATTTTTAACGCGATACACTATATACTCTAAGTGTGTCTGAAAATATTTTTAAAAAATTATAAATATAAATTAAATGTAAAAATTCACTATTAATGATATTTTAGTAAATTTGAATCCATATGTGAATATTTCATTATTTTTTCTTATCATTACATGTGTTTAGTATAAGTATATATATTATGTGAATATTCTTTGACATACGTCTTTTTGATAAGGAAAATATTTTAGTAAATTTATTTATTATATGTTATATTTTGTTAATTTATTTTATTTATTTTACTTAAGTTATTTGTGGTGATTGATGATTGAAATATTTCATAATAAATGATAGGAAGATTAGAAAAAAATACTTATTATATTTTTATTATAATTTACACTCATAATAGAATTTTGATGGTTTATCTTTTTTAAAAAATTATTTATAAAAAAATATATACTTATAATACATATTGTTTCATGTGTCTTATCTTTGTGAAAGTTAAGTAACATACTATTAGTTTATAAGAATTCTTACAAGTATTTTTTTTCTTCTCTAAAAATGAGTGATTAACCTAAATTCATGCACTTTTACAATCCCAATTCCCATAAGCATCTACTTATGTTACTTTGTTTTAAATTTAAATCCAATTCAAGTAATTTAAGTGTATGAAAAATGTATCCCTTATTCCTGCATATAAAGTGGTCATGTTCATCTTCGTTCTTATTTTTGCTTATTATCCCAACATGGCTATTTCCTTTCTTTTGCCCTCCTTCCTCACTTCACCTTCACTTAGAGCATGTGGAATACATAACATCTTTGTTTTTATATTTATTATTATAGCATTGAATGTTGGTTGTAATTATGAAGTTATTTGAATTTTAGAGAGTTTAAATTATGTAAGTTGTAGGATGTAACGAGATATCTCTCGCTGTGGCGAGAAAAAGCGTCCAGAATCAGGCTCTCTGATACTCTCTCACTAATGTTCTTGCTGTAGCGAGGAGCTCTCGCTGTAACTAGAATGACAAACAGCAAAGTAAAATTTTGTCTGATTTTTCACTACAGCGAGAGAAAGGTGATGAACAAAAGATTGTCGCGAATCCTCGTCAAAATATAAACAAAAATTAATGTAATACTAGGGTGCTAACCTAAGTCATCCTTTTTTGAATCATTGAGTATGTGACTAAATATCAAACATTTGGTGTGCAGTGTATTTAGAAAACAAGTAAAAAGGGAGAGTTTTGTGATTTCAAGTTCAATACAAAAAGCATGCAAGAATTCGTATATGCTTTCAATTATCTGTGTGTCTATTTTATTGATTGTTGAATCCATATATATACATGGCTGAATTATTCTAAATACAGAAAGGAGGGAAAAACATATAAACAATAGCTACCTAAAATAAGAAAGGAAAACTAGCTGCATATTTGTCCTAACAAATCTACTCAATCATTAATTAGAATAATCCTTGATTATAGCTTTGATATGATTGGATTTGCGCCTGATATGGAGAGGATTCCGTATTACCCCCCTCAAGTTGGAGTGGGTAAGTTGTGAACACCCAGCTTGGCTAGAAGGGAGTTAAACTATTTACATCCAAGGGATTTAGTAAAGATATCTGCCAGCTGAGTATGAGTGGGAACATAAGTGGTAAGAATAAGATTCTGAAGGAGAGCATCTCGAACCAGGTGGCAGTCGACTTTGATGTGCTTAGTTCGTTCATGAAATACCGAGTTTTTGGCAATGTGGAGCGCTACCTGGCTGTCACATGAGAGGCGCACAGGCTGTTTCAAAGGAATGTCAACGTCAGAGAGAAGTGGTTTTAACCATTGAATTTCACAAGTGGTTTAGCCATGGAACGATATTCCGCCTCAGCCAAGGAGCGAGACACAGTATGTTGTTTCTTTGTCTTCCACGATATCGATGAGTTGCCAAGATAGATAAACCAACCCGTGATGGATCTGCGAGTAAGGGGGCAGCTTGCCCAATCGGAGTCACACCAACTATGGAGTATGAGGCAATTATCCCTTCTTAACATAATACCTTGGCTAGGTTTCCCTTTCAAGTAGCGAACAACTCAGATAGCTGTCTGCAAGTGTTCTTCTCTCGGTTGCTGCATAAATTGTGACAGAACGTGTACATTGTATGATAGCTCTGGCCGAGTAAAACACAAGTATATCAACCTCCCCACAAGTCGGCAATACTGACTAGGATCAGACAACAGTGGACCGTCTGCCAGAGCTAGTTGATGATTCTCTTTTAGAGGTGTTGAGGCTGGCCTTGATCCTAGAAGCCCAGTTTCCATGATAATGTCCAAAGCATATTTATGTTGGTTAAGAAACAGTCTAGTGGGAGATCGAGCCACCTCCACTCCTAAGAAGTACGTGAGTTTTCCCAAATCTTTCATATGAAAGCATGTGTAAAGATAGTCTTTGAATTATTGAGTAGCGGAAGCATTATTACTACCAATAATGAGATCGTCAACATACACACAAACAACAAGCTGTTTGTGTTGGTGACTGAGCACGAACATGGAATGATTTGAGGTAGATTGCCGAAAGCCATATTGAAGAAGGGCAGTTGAGAGTTTGGCAAACCAGCAATGTGGAGCTTGGCGCAATCCATAAAGTGATTTTATTAGTTTGCACACCATTCCTTGGTGTTGAACAGCGAAACCAGGGGATAATTTCATGTATACTTCCTCGGCAAGATCACCGTGTAAGAATGCATTGTGAATGTCCATTTGGTGGAGATCCTAGTCTTTGGCAACAGCCACTGCTAACACTATGTGAATGGTAGCCATTTTCGCCACTGGTGCAAATGTTTCATTGAAATACATTCCCTCTACTTAATGATTTTCAAGCACAACTAAGCGAGCTTTGAATCGTTCAATGCTCTCATCCGAGTTGTACTTAATTCGATAAATCCACTTGCATCCCAATGCTTTCTTTTCGGGAGGCAAGATGGTGACATCCCATGTCCTATTGTCTTGCAGAGTCTAAATTTTGTTTGCCATAGCTGCTCGCCATCGAGAGTCCAGAACGGCTTGTTTAAAATGTATAGGTTCTTGTTCAGCTTCTATTGCTACAAGGAAAGCACAGTGGTTTCCAGAGAATTTATCATAAGCAATGTAATTATCTAATGAATAGAACTTACCTGAGGATCGTTGCGGAGAGAGAGAATGGATGGAAGGGCTTGTTGATCTGATGGCATTAGTCACATACTCTCTAAGACATATGGATGGGTGCTTCACTCGGTGCCCTCTGCCCAATAGAGTTTCGGGCGGTTCTTCGGCGATGTGGAAGGTGGAAGCATCATCAACATGAGGTGGAGATGTCACGATGTCTTCGGTTGCAGCAGGTGGATTGCCATCACTTGAGTTTTCTTCATTATGGGCCAAGAAGGGACCCCCCTGTCAAGTGAGGTGTAGTCCTGAGGAGATGCATTGTCCTCAAAAATCAAGTCAGCAGTAGTTTGAGTGATAACTGGACCCGAATCCGGTGAGATGGGTTGAGAAAGAAATGGAAATTCATGTTCCATGAACCTAACATCTCGGGAAATTAAAAAAAAAACATTATTTTCTAAATGATATAATCTCCATCCCTTCTTTCGAAAAGAATACCCCACAAAGACACACTTTCTAGATCTGCTTTCAAATTTGTCTCCCTTTATGAGTTGATTGTGTACGTAGCAGAGAAAGCCAAACACCCATAGATGGTCATAGCTAGGGGGCTTTCCATATACCATTTCATATGGAGTTTTCCCTTGAAGAATAGATGAGGGTGTTAAATTAATTAGGTGTTCGGCGGTCAAGATACATTCTCCCCAAAAACTGATTGGCAGACCTCTTTGAAATCTAAGAGCTCTGGCCACATTTAGAATATGTCTACGTTTCCGTTTCACCCTTCCATTTTGTTGGGGTGTTCCAACATGTGATGTTTGATGAATGATACCGTGTTGGATGAAATAAGACTCTAAACACATAAACTCTGTTCCATTATCACTTCATACCCTTTCGACAAATTTGTTGAATTGGCGCTCAATGAAAGCAAAGAAATTAATGAGACTTTTTGAAACTTCTTTCTTTTCACGCAACAGATATATCCATACTGATCGAGAATAATCATCCACTATTGTTAAGAAATATGAAGCTCCACAAAATGAGAGAGTTTTGTAAGGTCCCCATAAATCACAATGTATTAAATCAAAAATAGATGCAGCATGATAATTGCTTAAAGGAAATTTTCTCTTGTTTGTTTTAACCTCTCATACACTTCACATAATTTATCCAGGTTTTCAACTTTACAATCATTAGATATACTAGGTAGCATTCGAACAACTTTGTGAGATGGATGCCCCAGCCGCTTATGCCAAAGAACAAATTGATTTTCCACACTGATTTGACATGCTATATGAGGTCCTCGAAATAAATAAAGTCTATCCTTCCACTCACCCGCTCCAATCAGCATCCTCAAAGTGAGGTTCTGCATTGCATAAAACCTATTAGTAAATAACACCACACAATCCACTTCATCAATTTTAATTGTGATACTGAAATAAAATTGCATTGCAATTTTGGGATATATAACACATTCTGCAATTTCAGACCCCCTTCAAGTATCATAGTTCCTTCTTTATTGGCAAGAACTTGTTCTCCGTTTGGCAATCCCACTGCATATGCTGCCATACTGTGCACATCTTGCAAATTTCTTGAGTTTCCTGCCATGTGATTAGAAGCTCCATTATCGATAATCCACATTGTCCCTTACCAGTCATTCTTTCTGATTCCTTTCCTTTGTTGCCATTAATTAGTTCGATCAGAGTCTGCCATTACTCATCACTGAGTCTTGTCATGGCATTACGACGTTCTCCTCCTTTATTACTGCACACTTCAGTAGTGATGCACGCTGTGTTCGCACGTGTTGTCTCGGCCTTTCCACAGTTGTTCTATTTTTTAGCACCTTTCTCATTGGTTCTTTCACCTTGTGGGCGATCGCCCCACCACTCTGGATATCCCACCAGCTGGAAACATCCTTTTATATCATGCCCAGACCTGCCACAGTGAGAACAAACCAGCTATTTGGTTTCAGTCCATCCCTTGTTTTTGTACGTCGTCTATACTGACAACCCCATCACCACTCCCTTTTCTTCCTTTGCTTTTGTAATTACGTTCATCCTTTCTTCTTGCACCAAAGTGGCATAGACTTTGTTGAGAGAAGGCAGTGGATCAGTGGCCAAGATGCTTGATCGGACAGTCCCATATCCAGCTTCATCCAGACCCATCAGGAACTGATGAACTTTTTCTTCTTCTCTCCTCTTTTCTAACTTTAATCCAATGCCGCACTTGCATCCTTTGCATGTGCATATTGGGATTTGTTCATAGTTCGCCAATTCATCCCAAAGGGTTTTCAGATTTCCATAGTACGTGACCATGGCTATTCCCTGTTGCTTGCATTCCGCCAGTTCAGCCTTCAGGTGCTGAATCTGAGGCCCATTGACTATGGAAAAATGTTCTTTGATGTATTCCCATAGATCCTTCGCATTTTCTGCATAAGAAATGGTGGATCGCAGGGTTAGTTCAACAGTGTTCAAAATCCATGAGATGATCATGGATTGCACGGTCCACCAGTCTTCAATTTCGCTCGTGCTTTCATCTGGCTTTTTATAGGTTCCATCGAGGAACCCCCATTTTCTTCTGGTACGAAGTGAGACCTTCACAGTTCGTGCCCATTCCTCATAATTTTCTCCACGGAGTTGTACTTAGATTGTCACTTGCATTCAGATCATAAGGTGACGGGTCCTTCTTGCTCCCATCCCTTTTTCCTTCCTCTGTCTGAGGTGTCTCATCTCCATCTGCCATTGCTGCAGTGGATGTTTTCTTGTGTACATTGTTTCTCAGAGCCAGAAGTTAACCCGCTCTGATACCATACAAGAATTCGTATATGCTTTCAATTATCTATGTGTCTATTTTATTGATTGTTGAATCCATATATATATACATGGCTTAATGATTCTAAATACAACAACTATCTATATACAGAAAGGAGGGAAAAACATATTAACAGCAGTTACCTAAAATAAGAAAGGAAAACTAGCTGCATATTTGTCCTAACAAATCTGCTCAATCATCAATTAGAATAATCCTTGATTATAGCTTTGATATGATTGGATTTGCGCCTGATAAGGAGAGGATTCCGTATTAGAGCAAGAAACAAAATTATAAAGTCCAATTAATAAAATATAGTAACCCCTGGTTCATTCATGTAAACTTTATCCCTATTCCTCTCAAGATTTAATATTTTTCCCCTTCTCCCAGAATTAGGTTAATTTAACAAGCGAAAATTAACTTTATGTTTTCATACCAATTAAGCAATTCAATGGACTCTAATTTCTTATCCCAAGATTACATAACCTTAGAAATAAACCCAAAATTAAGCAATTCAAGTTAAGAATCTCATTAAAATGAATTAGGATTAATTAAGTATGGTCCCCCTCATTCAACTATTAATTCAATTCAAGAAATTAGGAAGAAGAAATTCATGAAAGAAAAGAAATTATATTAACATTCAAAATTAAGAATTTAAGAATCTAAATGAACTCACTTGGGATTACAAAAAGTTTAGCCCTCCATGAGGATGGGTCTCATAATTATAAAATAAAAGTAAAGAAAAATCAATAACATTAAGATGAAAAATCAAAGAAAAGTGAAGAAGAAATAAAATTCAAACCCTAAGTTGGACCCTTGACTGCACCCAAGGCCACCCTAGGCTCTCCAAAAGTATCCTAAAACCCTAAAAAATCTAAAAGAAAAAGTTCTGCAAAAGTTCCTAATCCTAAATGGTAAAAATCTATATATAAAAAAGTTGACTTGACTAGAGTAACTACTATCGTATGTGATAATAGCTATGTGCAGCTTCCAGAATTTTCCTTCCTTTCTGTAGTTGTCACTATTACAGGTGATAGTAGCTACACGTGCTCCATAATAACTATTATCGTTTACGATAGTAGCTACGCGCAGGTTTGCAGCATTCTGGGCTTCTGTAGTATCCATTATCGCTACTGAAAGTGGTCACTTTGATCTTCCTTTTAGGATTAGCTTGTTGTAGTGGTCACTATCACTTCTGAAAGTAGTTATTTTCACCTCAAATTTTCTCAAAGGCTAAAAATTCATAGAATAAGTCTTGAAATTCCTGCACAATTATTCAAATGATCAAAATTGCAAAGTATATCTATGTAAATCAATGTGAGTTAAACAAAAATTAAGAAACCTATGATATTTGACCTAAATAGAATTTTCTTATTTACACTTTCTAAGTATACTTTTTATATTAAAGAACACTAAAAAGGCTAGTAAAAATTCAATAAAATATAGATTCATCAAAAGGCTCGCTGTAGTGAAAGATGGCTTGTTGTAGTGAGAATATTGTGAGTCAAGGGGTATTTAAGGGTTTTCAAGTTAGAAAACTTAGATTACAATCCAAGTTTCGAGTTCTCCCCTGTTCTCTTGACCTCTAACCCTCTTTTCTCAGAAAAATTTTCCCAAAATCTTAACTCTCCTTCAAATCCAAGCTTGGAAATTACATCAATTAACTTCAAGTAAGTTCTTAGAGATTTGTTCTCTCTTTTTGGTTATTTTCTATGTCTTCCCCTTCTCAAAATGTTCACTTTTGTGATATCTAGGAAGATCTTGGTTCTTTCACCAAAATCCTTCACAAACCTTCTTTCAAAACTTCGTTTAAAGGTAAGAAGGACTCTATTTTGTGATTTTAAGCATAATAAATATTTTGCACCCATGAGAGTATTTTATGTATGTGTTCTTGTATGATTTTCATGATTGATTAACATTGGATTGTTGTGAAAGTATGTTTGATTGATTTTGAGTGTTAATGATATGTTCGAGTAGTATACTTGCTTGGAGCTTAGTCCGAAAGTGCTTTACGAAGAACGATCTTTTACTTGAGCAATAGATTTAGTATGAAAGAGAATATGAGATAAGTGCAAAAAGCTAAATGGATCTAGTATGAATACTTACAGAGATACACTACGGGTATAGAGTCCGGAGATGATGGAAAATCTAGAGGAAACGTTGGGTAGTTAGCGGCATTCACGCATGTGTACACATTCTTTCTAAGAACGAATGTGTCACATGGCCTTACACTCGTTTCCTGACTAGACTCCTGACTATAACTTTACTAAGGGGCCCGTTATTGTATATATTGTATCTGTATGCATGAGCTAACCGGCGACTATTTACCTAGTTGTGTAAGATCTCAACAATTGGTGGAAGCATCCTATATTTGTGATCATAGTGCACTGGGAGTGCGTATATGAAAAGAGAATATAATGATTTATAATGGAATATATGTGTATATAATACATTGTTGTTGAAATTGATGTTATCTTTGTTCCATAGTTATGGTTATGCTGCAATGTTAGTCTTTAAATTAATGTTATGTTTAAATGATAAAATAAAAGCTCATCTTTATTAGCATTTTCAGGGAATAAGGATGATGGAACATCTGGAAAGAATTAAGCTAATAGATAGTTCAAAACATAATAGACTTAATTATATATTTAATAAATATCAAAGAACTTGTTATTTTAAGTTTGTTGTCCTTGTTAAAGATATACTTAGGAGTTTTATCATGTTAAAGATGGATTTCTTTTATAGTATTCCTTTTGATTTTTTTATTGGTAGAATACATCATATCCTATGTATCCATATCTATAGAAGTATTGTTAGAACTCCAGCAGCCTTCACATATCTATTTACATACCACAACCATCTCAAAAAATGGTCTAGATGGACTTTTGAATAAGTTACTGACACAAAGGTTATGACTGATTCAGTTGATCATTATCTTGGATCAGACAATGATATTGACTCTAAAGATCAAGCAGAGATTGAGAGTTGGCATGAGAATCAATAGTATCAAGTTCTCATTGTTGGAACGTATTTTGGGGCTGCTCTGGGACTTCAATTGCTTTTTGTGATGTAATTATTTTAGTTATGTAAATATTATTTTAAGTCTCACCTATTTTGACAAACAGTTTGTAAATTATTTTATGAAATATGTATAAATGTAGGCCTTGTACCAATGTATTTAAAAATTTATTTTGGGTAATTATCACTTATGTTTATTGCTATTTACTTATTATCTCTCGGATTGGCAAACTTTGTAAACAACCTTATTCACAAACAAATATTTTATCTATTTATACTTATAATATTTGCCATATACGAAAATTTTATGCATTATGTCGAGCTTGTATAAGTGGAATAAGCAACTTTTAAAATTTAAAAATTTAAGATGTTACAAAATATTCATTCCTCTTCCTCAAAAGTAAAGAAAAATTGAGATTCATCACCCCAAGGAAGCCAATAAAACTTAAGGTTGACACTTTCCCTTTATAGTTTTCTTTATGGATTTGGAGTTGTTCTTTGTTATTCTTTGCAAGTTTGATGGGTTTAAGTTCTCATACTATGTATAGGCATTTATGCATATGATGTATTAGTTCAAACTCTTCCATTTTTCTTTCTTAATTGAATTTGCACCACTTTCTCTCTCTAAGTAGTCCATGTCTATTGATTTTCTTTTCCTTGGATATATTGATGCATGTTACATGCAAAATTAGATTTATGATTTAGATTGCTCAAGCTTTGTAACACATCCTTCTAATTATAAATTGTTTATTCTATTAAGATAGTTCTTACTTTCTCTCTCTTCATGAATGTCTTTGAATATGATTTTTTCACAAAATGTGTATTATTTAAAAGATATATGTTTTGAGACCTTTAATAATTTATTTGGACTTTGTCATATCTTTCCCCTTCTTTCTACATGTTTTGAAATATTGTTTAAGGGAAACGATATATTTTAAACAATAGATAAAAAAAGAAAATGATCAAAATGAGATTTGTCTTATTCTATATGTCTAACTAATATATATTAGAAGACATTTGTAAGAATATTTTTCTAACTATCTTACTAAATTTTGAAACTCAAGTGATTAGTTTTTATATAGTTTTTATATATTCACCTTAGTGAAGGATACCTAAATTTTATAATTGTGCTTTTATACATACAAGCTTGAGTTTGAAGTTAGATTTTAAAAGTAACTAATGTATATGTTGTTTTGAGATTTGTGTTTTCGTCGTTAAAAATTTGATGTTTAAACACATGGTTGTGGATTTGATGTTTGCTTAAAAGATTTCCAAATGTCCTAGTTTGATTTTTGTCAAAATAAATTTGCGCATTGAGACATATGCGTAACCATACATGCTAGTGGTTAGAAATATGAAAATAGTGGTGATATATTAGTGATAGTGAAATGTAAAGTCTGACATCAATATATACAAGTGTGTGAATCTATCTTTGAAATGATTTTGAATTTTTAAAGTATTTTAACTAGTTCAAAATCTATGGTTAATGTTTAATTATGCTATTCAATAAAAAAAAATATATAAGTATTACTATTATTTTGATTCTTTAACATAAAATTGTGAAAAATTAAGAAAAAATAATCAATGAGAATAATACTTGTGATTGAGTATCTACTATAAGATTATGAGAGAAGTGTTACATTTATATAAATGATTGGTTTTTACTAACCTATCTTGAATGTTAAAATATTATATTGATTTTTCTTTAGCAAAAGAAAAACATCTTCATTTTCTATTTTAGTGTAGTGTGTTTTTGCTTATATAAGTGATTATATAAATTCTTCTTTGTAAAAATAAAATTAGGGTGTTCACCTTTTTTTACTTAACATTAAACCCATAATATGATTTATTCTCACTCTATATAAATGCAAACTATCAACTTACATCTTATCTGCATCACCAAATGCATAGTTTCTAGGCAGCAAGTGGGCATAATGTACAAGAGTTAATTTATGTTTGTGAGATTCTTCAAAAATCACAACTTTTCACGTTGAAGTCTTATAATTTACATGATCTTGAAACTTGGCTTTGCAATTGGTTCGAGTCGTAGGCTTGTATACTCTAACTCAACCCACTCTCTCGAGTTTCTTTTTTTTTTTATCCTTCAAGTCCTCTTTATTGCAAACCAATTGTCGCATGATAATTTTGCCTCTAGAATCATGATCATTATCATTCTTTCTAGTAACAAATCCATGATATTTTGCATAATTCTAATGAAATTCACATAATTTAAACTCATGCAAATTCAAGACTAAATATATCTTTAATTGTCAACTCATTTAATTTTTTGTAAACCTTATCTTCAATATCATTACTAACTTCAATGTTCTTCACACAATTATCAATTACAATGATATATTTTTCACAATGTTCTGATCATCATTATTGTTAATAAAAGTCAAATTCAAATTTACTTCATCATTCAAATTAATGTAATCCTCATCATGATTTGTCATTTTTAATAATATACAAAAATGTTGGTCATAATAGTAAGTGAGAAGAGAGATCAATGTATTTCTAAGAAATCGAACAAGTACAAATTAGAAAACATAAAAAGTTGTTAAAATAGAGTGTAATAATTTACTTCAGAATGTTATGCAAACATGACATTAACTATATGTAACTCACTAACTCTACTGCTTTAACACAAAACTTGTATTTTAAAACTAACTTTCGTATAATTTACAATCAAATAAATAAGTAGTCTTTACTAATTGAATTATCAAGTTGAGAAAACATAGAAGACAATGTTTTAAGATTCAACTCTACAATGAGACAGTCTTTTTTGCATAAGATCAGTAGCAAGATCTTGAGAATTTTGTATTTGTTGATTGAATATTTTGTCCAATTTATTAAGAGTAAGATATATTGAAGGAAATAAATCTTTTTCTTGTAGCCTATTTATTTTTGTAGAATAATCAATCTCCTCATTTAGTTAAAGTTTTTAAATCAATAATTTGCTATGAAATTATTTTGTTGCTCTTAAGCATTGTTTGAACCTCGATCAAGTTTGGTGTCAGATGGCATTAATGAATATTTTTAATGCAACTCAATTATTTTTTCACAATTTTGTATACTTGTTCAAACAAGTAATTTGTTTTTATTATTTTCTTTTCTCTTATTTCAATCCATCCAAATATCAAATATTTTTTCACTTTATTTCTCATATTTATATTTCTTTCTCCTTTATTTCTTTCCTATCTATTTTACTTTACATCCAAACATAAATTCCTTGAAAAAAATCAAGTGAATCTACAATATTATATATTTTACATCCTTTTAAAAATTAAAAAAAAACAATTGAAGAAATAATGTTTCTAAAGTAATGCCCTCGAAAAAATAAAGTATACATCTAAATCAATTAAAACCATAAATTTTACATGAAAAATAGATTAATAATGTAGAGAAGACTCCTTGACTTATATGTATAAAAAAATTCTAATACAAGACAAACAAATCCTTATAATCTGTTTAACATAACTAAAAAGTAATGCCCTCGAAAAGAACACGTCAAAAAATAGTTATTTTGTCTTTGTTTTGTTATCTAGATAAAGTCAGATATTGCTGTGTTAAATTAATAAAGTTAAATTACACATAAGATTCAATTAATCTAAAAAAATATAATAGGCAATGATATACTGTCCCGACAAAGAATCATTGAAGGAGGACTCGTGCATACCATTTATTCATTGATAGACAGAGAAAGCATTATCTTTATGCGATATGTCAAACCAAAGTATTCGATAAATAATCAATCTTAAATCTTTAATATTATATTTTTACTAAGATTACTAATATGCTAATCTCGCTAATTGATCTATGCATTGAGTACTTTTTTTTAATTTATTGTTTTGATAATAATAAGTTAATAACAATTATTGTATAACTTCTTTTTTTTGGTTACCATACATCAGCTTCACAATCATCCACTTTTTCATGCATTTTGTTTCCAAGAATCTCAAATTTTGGTGAGAAAACTCACTCACTCTCTCCTTTTCCACTCACAGATCCAAAGGGTCACTCCAAAATCGACAGTCATATCTTCTCTTTGCGCGAACATCGCAAGCATTAGATCCTTTCCCGGCTTCATCGTTTTCGCGTTTCTCTCTCTCTCTCTCTCTCTTGATTATTCTTATTATTATAAATAATTTCTTTTTCTTTTTTTTTCTTTTTGTATTTTTTTTTTTTTTTTTGTATTGGGAGTAGAAAGCCTAAATTTCTTCGTGATTCAATACGGCATCGGGTTGATGGATCTGAAGTGAAATATCCAAAAAAAGAAATTTTTAATTTTTAATTTTTTAAAACCAATTTTGTATTTGGTTGAGTGGTTTGTAATTTGGTAAGGGACAAGGGGTTGATTTTTGGGTGTATGTATGTTTGATTGGGTTTGTGATGATGGATCATGTAATTGGTGGAAAGTTCAAGCTTGGGAGGAAGATTGGGAGTGGATCTTTTGGCGAGCTTTATTTGGGTGGGCACTTAATCAAAGACTCTCTAGCATTGTTTGTGCTTTGTATATTTTGGAATTCACCTCTTGTGGCTTTTTCTGGTTCTTTTGTTTGTTTCAGGTGTTAATTTGCAAAGTGGAGAGGAAGTGGCTGTTAAGCTTGTGAGTGGACTCTTTATGCTGCATGCTTTGGCATTTCTGTTATTTTGTTTTTGTTTTTTCCATGGTTGATAGATGCATTGTGCTGTTGTGGAAGTTAAGTGATTGGTATCTTCTTGTTTTATATTTCTGTTAACATCACCCATGTCACCTAGGCTGTGTTAGCTGCTATGCTTTTGCATACTGATTCCTTTAGTTAGGGAAATATATGCAGATCTGTACACTTTCTTTCTGAGCAGATACATCTGAAGAAGTTGATTTAGATGATAACTATAGAGTGGGAGATTTTGTTTGTTGAAAAACTTAAAAGCGGAGTGGCAGATTACATCTGACAATGGTGAAAATTCCATATAGATATATATGGAATTAAACTGTGGTATGCCTTAGTAGGCTTATGATCAGACACTATTGGTAAATGTAATTATATTCTATTTTATATGGTCTAGGCATAAAGCTTATATTATAGTTTGTTCTATTTTTATAAGGGTGGTCCTCGAGCATTGGATGTTGTGATCATTGGAATATATTTTGTTTGAGATGTGATATAACACCATTTGGGTGTCTTCACTCAATAGCTTAAGCATTTGGAATAGTTGGTTAATGACAAGGTACTGAGCTTCTCTGACCAATTGGTCTAGAGTTCAATCCTTTCTGTTCTCATTCTCTTGATAAAAAGTTAAATATCAGTGCAACGTTGGTGTGCCTGTGCATTATCCGTGCTCCAAGCATAAAGATCTCTGCTTTGAAGGGGTGTGTTAGAGGTGTAATGTATAACCATTCACGTTTCTTCACTCTTAACATAAAAGTTTAAGCTTCTTGATAGTTAGTTTCTGAAATATTTTGTATTTCTTTTTGGAGTTGGCCCCCTTTTCTCAATATGTATTTGCCACGTAAGTATTCACTTCCCATCAGAACTGTGGCTTGCCCTTCAGGTCTATGAAAAGTAAAAAATGTTGAATAATGATCTTTACTTTGTCAGGGAAAGGGTTTTTATGTTATTTGGCATGCTGTTCCTTGGTTCAAGATTGATACACTTATATTAGGCATGCTATGACATTGTCTCAACTGTCAAAGTTGGGTTGCTATCCTTAATGCAAATATTGGCTTTGTACTTTATGATTGTTATTGTTAGTGACTCCTTAGACTTTTGTTTTGAGAGCATAACTTAATACACGTGGTTGACTGTGTACTCAGTCATTCTAGTTTTGTGACAATTTGTTACCTAGTCATTTCATTATACTAGTGCCAATACTTTTCCCTGTATTTTCATTGGCTCTCGTCAGGAATCTGTGAAGACCAAGCATCCTCAACTTCTCTATGAATCCAAATTGTATATGCTTCTTCAAGGAGGAAGTAAGTATTTTTTTTATCCCTTCCTAATTTATACTTTTTCAATTTCTATTTATGCAGCCAAGACATGCATTAAGGGTGGGCAAAAAATCCAGATACAGAGATCCAATCTATTACCTAAACTAAAGTGGATTAAAAAATCCAGATTTAAAAAAAAAATGAGATACCCAGGCCACTTTATTTTTGGTCTGAACATAATTTAGATTTTATTTTATAAAACTGGATTTAGTTCTATTAAAACCGGTTTTAGTCTCTCCTCTACGTTATCTTTTCAACGGGTCCTAATCTCATTCTCGGCGTAGAATTTTACTTCTAGCTTGAGGAATTGAAAATAATTGACAATTTCACGTTGATTTTTTTTGCCTTAATTTACATAATTAATCCACGTCATGTTGGGCTTAAAACAACAAAAACCACATGTTCGGGGTTAATAACCTTATTCATATCACCTTTAAACTTTTTATAAAACCTGCATAGTTAAAGTCAAATTTTAATTATGCTATTCAAAGTCTTTTAAATATAATAAACTACGTGTAATATAATCAAACTATTTTAAATAATAATTTAAAAATTACTGTAATTTAATTTTATAATCATAAATAATATGTATTTAAAATAATACAAATTCAATCATTTTAAATATAATTTATTAAATATACACGTAAACTTGTTTGTATTTTTAAAACTATAAAATAAAATTTTATAAAATTATTAAAGTATAATACTTATTTCAAAAATAAAAATTATATAAAATGTAATTTTAAACTGGATTTAAAGCTAAATTAATATGAACTAAATTTAAAATTAGTTTTAACAAAAACTAAATTTAAAATTAGTTTTAACAAAAACTAAATTTAAAATCAATTTTAAACTAAATTTAAATTTTAAAACTACTTTTAAATTGATTAAAAAAATAAAATACAATAGTTTAAAATTTAATCCATATAATTAAGTTGTGTGGTGGACAAATGATAAAACGAAGAATATATATAAATATATATTAATTTAATAAAATATAAAAATAAGAAAAATTATATTATCAATAGATTAAAATATATGTAAATATAATTTTATATTAGTTATTATAAAATTTTAATATTTTTTAACATAATAATTTAATAACAATATAAAAAATATTTATAGTATATTTCCGATTTAAAACCGATTTTAAATCAAATCCAAATTTTAAAACTAAATTTAAACTGGTTTTGAAGAAAATTAAAATGGATTGGTTCAAAATCCAATCCATATAAATAGATTTTAAATGAATCTAGATTGGTTTTTTAAAAATCCAATCCATGCACACCCCTAACATGCATATGTATGCTTACTTTCCTGAATCAAACAAAATAGTTTATGAGCTCATCTGATAAATGTGTTCATTGTTATTTGAAGCTGGAATACCCCATTTAAAATGGTCTGGAGTTGAAGGTGACTACAATGCCATGGTTATTGATCTTCTTGGACCAAGTCTTGAAGATTTATTTAATTTTTGCAATAGAAAATTCTCTCTGAAGACAGTTTTGATGCTTGCAGATCAGCTAGTAAGTATAGCTATAATTTCAAGGAAATCATACTTTTAACATATAGCTGAAGTATTTTTATTGATTAATTTACCTCAATCTGTTTTACCTAGATAAACAGAGTTGAGTATATGCACTCCCGAGGTTTTCTGCATCGTGATATAAAGCCTGACAATTTTTTAATGGGTTTAGGTCGCAAGGCAAACCAGGTATATTATGCTTTCCCATGTTTATTTAAATTCAGATTTATATGCTTGGGAGTTTATGTGTGACCTATCTCTCTCATTGGTATTCTTGAAGTTCTGTTTTAAGAATCTGATCAAATTGGGAGGGACAATGGGTATACAGTGTCCTGAATGTTGTAAATGCAGAATGAGCTGCAATGTGTAGTAAGCATGAGTAGGTGATTATACTGTTATAAAGGGATAGGTATTCTCTCTTGGGAGGAGTGTATTCTCTCTTTTCATCTCTTCTATTGTTCTTGTAAATTCCTTATGAACTGTAGTGTTTAGTAGTCATAATTACGTGGTGGTTTTTCCTATACTTAGTCAAATTCGTCTGTTCAGAATCCATAACAGATGGTGTATTTTTGTTGTTTAGAGTACATTTGCATTCCCAATAAATCTGCATTGCATGTCCTTTTTCATATGATTGTTTATTTAAATTATATTTTATATTGTCATGTGTTTCTATTATTCTATATACCATCTTCAGAAATAGTGAGTCTGCATCCTTTTTTTTTTGT
This sequence comes from Abrus precatorius, assembly GCF_003935025.1. Lineage (NCBI taxonomy): Eukaryota > Viridiplantae > Streptophyta > Magnoliopsida > Fabales > Fabaceae > Abrus > Abrus precatorius. Next base: position 13,528,660 of record NW_020874417.1, read on the forward strand.
TTTCTAATTATACATTCTATTCAATTAGTATCTTAATAATTTGTGATTTAGTTTAATTGTGTGGATTTATCTGGAAGCAAAATAGAACTTTGAAGTTTGTGCTGTAGTGGACATACACTAAAATCAAGCTATCATGTAAATTACAATATCAGTAATAGACAAAAAAATTACACCTTTTCATTCTAGAATTATTTTCTGGATGTGGAGTATTTTAAATGGCAGCAAAACACTGTTTGCAGATTTTAGGATATGTACCACGAATTTGTTAAGAGAGTGTTGGCTAGATGGTTCAAGCTTGGAAGTTGAGCCCTAGTGTTCATCAGTATTAAAAAGGGGTTTAGAAGAGAAAAAAAGGAGAGGAATGTTGAAGCCTTTTGTTAGCATTATCATTTTCTTAATGGACAGTATTTTACTGTTGCTCCAATCAGCCAATACCTACAACTTTTAGGCCAAAACTATTTGTTCAGTGTGTTCACTGAACCTACAAACATCTCTTCTATCCAAATCTGATGCAAATGTATATCTAAGTTTGATATTCATTTCTTGAACTTTGAACCTAACTCTTATTTGTGGTTTTTATAACATTTTTCTCTTAAAAACATTTGACTGTTTAATTTTTTCCCTTTACTTCTTTTACTACTTCACTGTATTTTGAAATTCTGTGCATCACTACCATCAGCTATTGCACCCAAATTTGTATTGCTAGTTGTTAGTTTTGGCCTGTGCCCCTTCCTGACCATATATGCTTTGACCAATGACCAATGATTTAGCAATAGAATACATTAATAGCTTTGACGTGTTCTTCACTTTTACTATTCTCGTTTGATATGCCTACAAATACTTGAAATATTATTATGTAGTTTAAATTTTCAAAGTTGGAGTCAACTAAAGTACAAAACTTATTCAAATATGTGGTGTTATTACTAGCTTATTAGAAAGCTCTTCCTATAAAAGCATCTGTTAAACTCACTCACAGATAGGTCCCATGTATACAAAAAGGGAAAAGTTTGTTGGATTTTGCTGCCAAATATTATGCTTTGTTTTTCTTGGCATTCTCACAATACTGAGATCACCTATGTAGCATCTCAAGTGGTATTTTACTAAAGCCTAGTCCTTTGGTTTTAAGGACCTATTTAGTGAACATGATATGATAAGAAAAAATAGGATGTTAGAGTTGGATAAAGATAGGTTAGGATAAAAAGATAGACTCATATCTTATTCTATGTTTGATGTTTATTTAGGACAATAAAGTCGATAATAACATTATGTCTTTGTTCAATGTTTAAGAAAAAATAAAATAATAGAATAAGATATAAATTATATTTGAATGACAAAATGACTATTTTATCAAAATTAATATACATTTTTAAAAATTATTTTTCATTTAAATATTTGATTTTTCAATAAAAAAAACATATTAAAAGTATTAAAAATTAAAAAATTAATTTTGTGTAAAAATCATATTAAAATTTTGATATTAAATAATAATAATTTAATTTTTTCAATTAAATTTTTTTGTAATAAATTATAATTAAAACAGAAATAAGTTATAAAAAAAATTAAAATTATATTTGACAAAACGAGTAAAATATCTTTTTATAAAAATTATATTTTTCAAAACTACAACTAAAAAATATTTTCTATTAAAAATAGTTTAATATAATATTTATATAAAAGCATTAAAATTATATTTTTTAAATGATTTTTTTTTATAAAATGAAAAGGATATGAAATGTGAGTAAGAAGGGAAAGCAAAACAGTTATTCTATCCTCCTAGTGCTTATAGGATAACTCAATAGGATAAGTTACCTTATTTTGTTAAACAAGCATTGAATGTATAATAGGATAGGATAAGTGATTATTTTGTGCTATTATCTTGACTACTAAACAGGCCCTAAGGGTATTAATTTTTAAGAATTTAATCAGTTTATAGACAGGCATGTCAAGTTGACTTAGATTTATTTTGCTAGCAGCTCTGTTTAAGACATCAATAACTGAAGTTTTCTGCAAAATTTTCTGTACACTACAGGTATACATCATTGATTATGGCCTTGCAAAAAAGTATCGTGATCTTCAAACACATAAGCATATACCGTACAGGTACCAAATTTCAGATTTCGTATGGAAATCTGCAGCTTGTTTTCTTTTGTTTCTCGCACATATTTTCCCTGTCTTTCCATTGATTCTCTTTTGGAAGTTTACTGATTTAAACTCTTTCCCTGTTATGGTGCTTGTTATCCTTTATTTCTTGTTTCCTTGGGTTGTCTTTTACCTTGTCTTCAATGAATACTGTTAGTTGTGTTTTTAGGATAGGTAAAGAGTTGGATTTTGTTAGGAATATAGGCCCAGTTTGAGTAAACTTGTAGACAAGTACTAATGGAAGAAGAAAATAAAGAGGTAAGATGAATAAAACTTCTTTAACAAGTTAAAATTAACTTATGCACTCCAAATTTTGAGAAGTTAAATGAGAGAATTTCTAAAAAAGTAGAAGAGCATAAGATAATTTTAATGAGAAGGATTTGATTCATTTTACTTGCTTATTTTTTCCTTATATAAGTAGTCACTGATAAGCTTGTCCAAACTGAGCTATAAACTCAGTGCAGCTCGAGTTTTACTAGTTATGAACCTATAGTTGAGTCTGCACCTGCCACCAGAATATGCATGAAAATCTTTCTGCCTTTTCATTGCTAACTCTTTCCAAATTTCCATTCACTGAATGTGTGACCAGAGGCAAATGTTATTTCTCCATCTCCAGTTCTTGTTAATCAATTAGGGCAGGGGTGAGGGAGGGGTGGATAATGGCAGGGACAAAGGTTTCCAATTGTTTCATACATGTTAATTTTTCATTTATCTATATTCCCCTCATCTTTCATCAGCTTTTTGTTTACTTATATTATGTGCCAATGGATGTGCAATAGTGGGTAGAATGAATTTTTCTAACTTGTGGCAGTTACGTTAGAATTGCATTCCTTTATTTCTTTAACTTAGTAAAATAATTATTGTCCTACGTATTGCTCTGCTCTTGTTTCATAAATGGTTACACCACTTTTCTCACAACAGGGAAAACAAGAATCTCACAGGAACTGCACGATATGCTAGTGTTAACACTCACCTTGGAGTTGGTTAGGCAATTTATTGCAGATACTGACGAATAAGCTTTTATTGTTTAAATTAAAATTCTCATATTCAAAATGGGTGTATTGTTTTGGTTATTCTTGCAGAACAAAGCAGAAGAGATGATCTAGAATCACTTGGTTATGTGCTAATGTACTTTTTGCGAGGAAGGTTCGTTGCAATGTCCCGAGATTCTTACTTCTCTAACGGTCTTTGTCATTATATTTTCTAACATGCTATGGAAATTATGTTAGCCTCCCTTGGCAAGGCTTGAGAGCTGGTACTAAAAAGCAGAAATATGAGAAGATAAGTGAAAAGAAAATGCTAACTCCAATAGAGGTATAATTATTTGCTTGCGAGCTGGTTTTGACGCAAATAGTTTGATGATTTGAATAGTTGGTTGTGTTAGAATGATGTTTGGTCTTCTACTGAGTTTGGCTTCCTCAGTATATTTTGTTTGTTCATTAGTATTTTTCTGCATCTATAAAAAAATATTTTTTTTCAGCATCATATTGTACTCAATTTCAATTGACTGAGAAACAAATTAATCAATTAATTCTATTGCATATTTTATCTGTTGCAAAGAATTTACAGTGGATTTCTGGGCAGGTTTTATGCAAGTCATATCCATCAGAGTTCACATCTTACTTCCACTATTGCCGATCATTACGGTTTGAGGATAAACCTGATTATTCATATCTTAAGAGACTCTTTCGGGACCTATTCATTCGAGAAGGTTAACTTGTAGAAACATAAACTTGATTATTCCTCAGTTGAAAGTTATTTCAAGGCTTTGAAAGTACCTTAACATGTGTGGGTTTTGCAGGTTGTCAGTATGACTATGTATTTGATTGGACTGCATTGAAATACTCATTAATTGGATCCAATTCTAGGGCTCGAGTGAGTACTTCAAAATTCTAATAGCTTTCATCTTCATCTTTGATGAGGCAAAAGATATGGTTTAATTGCATCTTCAATAATGGTTCTTGTTCAGTAAACTTTTTGTTGCATTTTCAACAGCCAAGTGATAAACCAGCCTTAAACCCAAGACCATCAGGAGAGAGATTACAACGGCCTTCAGGTTTACACTCGGCAAGCTCTGGAATCTGTTTCATTCTTAAGCAATTTACTGCTATGCAATAGATAGTTTTGATTTCTTATGGATTCATTGACCTTTAGTTCTATTATTCTCATTATGTATGCATGGGCTTTATTCTCATATCAGTCTGTTCGAGAACAAATATTATTTCCTTTTGTCTTAATAATTTGAATGTTTACATGATACACCATAAAGACTGTCGTCAGCTAACTTCTAATACTTATATTTTAGTTGGACAAGAGATTCGAGAGAGATTATCAGGTGCAGTGGAGGCATTTCAAAGAAAGAATGGCTCTGGGCATGGTCTGCATAATGATCATTCCAGGCATAGATCTTCAGATGATGTGCCATCTTCCAAAGATGTGGTTAATGTCTTCCTCCTCTCATTATTTTCTTTTATATATATATATATATATATATATATATATCTTGTCTTGTTTTTAGGTTCAACTTTTAGGTTCTAGTTGAATGCTAAAACTTTTCTTGTTATCTAACACTCAATCTTTGCAGCAACCTGATTCTGATAGGGCTCGCAGTTCTTCCCGCAATGGCAGTGCCTCAAAAAGGCCTGTCACATCAAGCAGCAGACCAAGCGCATCTGGTGAACCCAGTGAAAGCCGTTCCAGTAGATTGGTCTCAAGCAGTGGTCGTCTATCTACCACTCAGAGGATTCAACCAGGTTTTGAGTCCAAATCTCCATTTACCCGTGCTGCAGGGACAAGAGGAGGTCGTGATGATGCACTCAGGAGTTTTGAGCTCCTGTCAATTGGTACAGGAAAAAGGAAATGAGGATACTTGTGATCAGAATACTTTGTAAGGGCTGCATTCCCTTTTACTTTCTTGAGACACCGACTCTTATTCATTTACTCTTGTAAATTTCCATCCTATGTTGTGTCCATTCAAGGCTAAAAGCTAATTGAAGCTTCTTAATGAAGCTTTGGCAGACTCCTCTTATACCCCTTCAGATGTTCTTCCATGATTATTTCGGCATGGATCCACTCATGAAGAGTCTCTATCTTTAGGAAGAGACGGCTACCTGTAATACATACATTATCTGTATTTTTCTGTTGGAGTAATGGAAAAAGAAACTGCAAACTCTAACATGCTTGCATAATTGAGACTTGTCTTTAGTTTTGCTCCCTTTCTATGCATTTGGGACTTGCCTATTTTGCCTCTACGTACTTTGAGGCAATGAAGCTGTTCTCAGTAATAGTGGGTAACTCCTACTATGGATTAAGAGCAAAACAAGAGACTGCTGTGCAACACTGCAAGTGGAAATTATGAAACTTTGGTTCAATATATTATTGAGATGACCTTTTATTTTATTTGCAATATATGGTAAAAAATTGATATTTGTTATTTTTGTTGGCCTGTACGCATGCTCACATACTTAATATTTTCTTTATTAGTAATTAAGAGGGTTTATAGGAATAAAAGGTGGGAAAATATAAAATCTCATACAATAATCAACAACAATAATGGTAGCTCTTCCAAATTCTTTCTACTTTATCAAACATGTATCAACAGTCATTAGATCCTAACCATCCTTAACAATTAATTCATCTGAAAATGGCTGTGTTTCTTATATCTAAGACAAGAAAATAGATAGTTATTTCTTATAAATAGATTACATAACATACAATATGCCTAGTAATATCTTGTGTAAAATAAACATAATATTAGGACTTTTTATTTATTTACACTTTAAAATTATAATTTTTTAAATTATTGACAAACTTCAATAACTGATATTGGTAGATTGAGTTGTATTCATTGATGGGTTTGGACATTTTAAGATAAACAATGTTAGCGTGATATGTATTGTTTAAATTTATTTATTTATTTATTTTTTCGCCAAAGTTGAGCAATTTTAGTAAGAAATTATTAAAATAGGGAGGTTTTGAAACATTTTTTTTGTTTGAGGTAGAATGTTGTACATGGTGCAAATATCATCTTACTCATAGACTACTTGTAATTTTTTAAATAAAATGATTACATGTGATATTAGTATCGTCTCACTTATATGTCAAATCAGACAAAATATCATATGCAAACAAAGAATAATATTTAATGAAAAATTTGAAATTCAAAATGAACGGTTTGAGAAAGCTTTATCCACATATTTAAATCTGATTATATGTAGGCTGTATCAGGGATTACATAAATAGCGGCACTCACATAATTGCAACACATGGCAATCCAAATGATCCATAACAGGTACCCTCCTTCCCCTTCCTATTCTCCTTCTTCCCTTCATTTTTTCTCCCCTTATGTCAGAAACTTCCATATCTTGCAGTGTTTTTGCTTCCTTCTGTCTTCTCAGTTCATTAAAAGGCTATTTCTGACATTGGGAAAGGTACTATAAATGATTATTTTATCAAAAAAATTTCTTCCTAGATTTCAGATTTTAAAATGTTAATGAAAAATAATTGTAGGTGTTGAGTTGAAACTGCAAATCATTCCACCATTACCGGTTCTCCCTCATTTGGTGAAGTGTTCTGCTAAGAGATTAGTCCTAAATAGATTTTTGTTATAATTTTTAAGAATAGTTAATGTAAATTATTTTACTTTTGTTAATTTTAGAGTATTTTTATAGTGAGGTATTGTCAATTTTATTGTAATTAAAATAATAGTAATTGAATGTAATTGTAAAATTATTCTGATAGGTTGTACTTGTGTTACATGTTAATTAGTAGGTAATTTACAGATTTAATTAATGAATTAAATTTAACTGTTAGTAAATTAAAAATGTAAAATAAAGAAGGTAAAATAATTTCGATAATGAGAATTAAGAATAATTGAAACTTATAGTTTTTGAATGTAAATTTTTAAGTCTTCTCATAAATAATAAATTACTAGAAATTGATTTAAATGTTAATTGCTATTAAATTAAAAATGTAAATTTGAAAGGTTAAATTTTAATAATAATAGGTACTGTTACATTTAGAGTAATTATAATAAATAATTTTCATAGGAAATTATATAAATAATATTTAGTAGGTAATTATAAGAAAAGAAAAGTTTATATAAAATTGATATCAAAATTAATTTTTATTAAATTAAAAATGTAATATTTGAAAGGTAAAATAAAATTTATAAATATTAAATTTAGAAGAAATTAATTAATAATTATTTAATGTAAATATTAAACAAATTTCAATCATAGTTATTGAGTAGATTATTTTAATAAATAATAAATTATTAAAAACATTAGGAACCAAAAGAAGGACGTAAAAACACTAGTTAAAAAATAATATATCAAAAGCAAAAAAAAATGACAGTAAAATTATAAAGAATATATTAATAATACTTTTTATAAAATTTATTTATTTGTTAGTTTAGACTTAATTTTTAAAGAATAATTTTAAAAAATTAAAATATAGACAGTTAATCATAAAAATAAAAAACATAATTCCATATTTACATACATAAGAAAACATATTTATTAGTTGACTTTATTTTAAAATTTGTAATATATTTCAACTTGGTTTTCAAATAGGAAGATTCGAAGAAAAGTTTCAATGTTTGAAAATGATCGTAGGTAATGTTAAATTTAGAGTAGTTAAAATAAGAATTATTCAAAATCATAGGTTCTTATTATGTAAATGCAATATAATAGGTTTTTTTTAGTGAAATAATTATTTAATAATAATTGATTTAAAATTTATGTTAGTAAATTAGAAATTTAATATTTGAAAGGTCAAATCATTTTCATAATTATTCAGTTAAGAATAATTAAAATAATTATTGTTGAATGTAATTATTAAATATTTGTCATAGATTATTATTATGTATATGTAATTTAATAGATAATTTCTAAAATATTAGAATTTTTTAATAATTGATATAAATTGAAATCCTATAACCAAAAATGAAATGAAATATTATTAATGTAATTATTAAATATTTAGCATATGTTGAATTTCATATGTTGAATGTAACTAAAAATTAATTGTGATAGGTAACCTAAATTTTATCACTCAACAAATTAAATAATAATTATAAAATTTAATAATAGCAACAACAAAGATTAATCTCTCTATATATATATAATATACTAAGTACATTAAACACACTTTTCTAGATACAACTAAAGAATAATAATTTAAAAAAAAAATTACAATGATGCTATATTAAAATTTTAAAACAAAATATTAAATATTCTAACTACAATTTTACAATAATATTCTTAATTTAAATACTTCAGAAACCAAAATAAAAATTACACATTTAATTTAAAGAATTAAGAATGATAATCAGACTAAAGTTCTTCTAAATTTGCTTCTGTATTGTTAAAGTTTTCATGTTCATTCATACAAACATCTAAAATTGGATAAAAGATTGTATTGTATAAATACTTTTCTTAATATTTATTGTAATACACAAGTATTGTATCTAAAGTGGCCAACAAAAATCTTGTTCTACATTTGTTGACACAAGTATCAGCAAATATAAACGACACATAGATATTAATCATTCTTAATTCTATAATATTATAGAATTAAAATATTATAAATATTAATCATATATAATGATACTACTTATATATGATTAATATCTATAATATTAGCATGTAGACGATACTAGCTAAGCGTTTAACACATATCATAAATTTGACTTTCTGATGTGTCTTTTAAAGAACATGTTAGTACTAATGAAAATAATACTAATTAAAAAATTACAAATATCATTAATGAGTGAGACAATATAGTTGTATGTATAATATTCTATTTAAGATAAAGAATATATTTTAAAAATTCTTTATTTCAATAACTTTTTATAGGAATGTTATATATTCTAGCAAACTTGTCAATATGCATACTTTGAAGTGCTAAAAGTCAATTTTTGAAAACAATAATATTTTTAAAACCAAATAAATCATTAAACCTATGAATGCATTGGTTTATGATTTTGTATCTAATTGTTTGTAATTAACCTAGTAATAATTAAATTATATATTAAATAATATTTCACTAAAATATATATAATACGTATATATATATATATATATATTGTAGCCACAGATACGGAAAGAAAAAGTCAAAGAAAAAGGCACACGCTTGTATACCAAAGAAAAGGGCACCTCTTAAGAAATAAGGCGTTCCAATTTAAGAAAGAAAACTGAAAAAATAAAAAAAGGATTCAATCACCGTTTTTTACAAGAGATTGAAATAGAACACTACAAGTAACAAGTAGGGATGGAAACAGGTCAGGCCTTTTGACAGGGGCTTATGGCCTGGTCTGGCCTGACCTTTTTAACAAACAAACCAGACTTAGACTTTTTTTAAGATCTGTTTAAGTAAATAAACCTGGCCTGAACTGTTTATAAAGCTTGTTAAGTCTGACAGGTCGGCCTGTATAAATAAATAAATATATATATATATATATATATTATATAATTTAAAAATAGAACTATCAAAATATATTTAAATAATAAATTTATTTAATCATAAATTATTATATTTATTATATTTAAACAATTTAAAGAATAGTTAAGTCTTTGAATAGGAATAAAACGTAATTAAAACTAAATGAAATAAAATTTAAAAATAAAATAATAACATTATATTAACATATTTTTTATACTCTTAAATTTATTATTATTAATTTAATTATTTAATTATTTAATTATTATATTAATATCTTATGTTATACTTCTTTTTATTTATAATAAGTAGAAATTGCTTAAATCTGAATTATATTTTATTTGAAAGTAAAAATTTATAAAAAAAATAATAACAAAATAAAATAAAAAACTTATTAATATATATATATATATATATATATATATATATAATCAGACTATGTAGCAAATAATTTAAATAATATAATTATAGATAAATTATATAATAATATATATTTTTGTAACTTGCAGGTGTTTTCATTAAATTATTAGTTAATTTATCAATTTATATGTAATATATAAGTATGTATTTTAATTTATTGTATCAGTAATATTTTTTATATTACATTAATGTTATAGTGTAGTTAATTTTATGTTTATTTGTTAATTTAAAATAACAAATTAATGAAACAAATAAAATCAAATGTTTTATAATTATTTTTTTAATTTAATAGTTATTATTGTCGTCATTATATATATATATATATATATATATATATAGTACATTAAGTTTAAATTTTTACATTAAGTTTTATCACATATTTTTTAATTAAGATAAAAATTTAGAAATATAAGTTATTTTAATTGAAATATAAATTTTAATAATTTATTCTATGCTCATATGTTATTTTTCTGCATTTATAAATTTTATAATATAAATATTTTTTATCTACAATTTTTATAATGACAATATTTATTTACTTTTTATATGTTTACTGTAATTTTATTTATTGAATATAAGATGTCTTTATACAAACAAAATAGAATTATCATGAAAAATAATTAAAATATTTAATAATTTTATAAAATTAAATTGAGAAAAATAAAAATATAAAATTAATACTCAAATAATATTTTAAAAATTATTTATAAAATTGTATAAAATTTATTACAATTATTTAATAATTATAAATAACACAAATTAAAATTTGAATATATGTAAACTAATTTGATAATAAAATAATTATATTTTTATTAATATTATTCAATAACAATAATCATTATAAATTTTTAATATTATACAAAATTATTTTATTTTTTTTATCTTTTTTCAAGCAATTTTATTGGTATAAAATTTATAATAAAAAATTTCATTAATTGTATTAACTACATCACAACAAATCATAAACCTAGCACAACTACATACATTGGAGTCAAAGCTGCTATCGCACTTATTTTTTATTTTTATTTTATTATTATCTATAGTTACTTTGGATATAAATATAAGATAAATTATTATATTTGTTTGAACAAGCTGAAAAGCAACAAAGTCTTCGAATAAGATTAGAACGCAATTAAAATTAAAGAAACTAATATTTAAAAATAAAATAATAATATTATATCAAATTTATTTTTTATATTCTTAATTTTATTATTATTAATATTTAATTATTATATTAATATATTATGTTATAATTTTTTATTTATAATAAATAAAAATTATATTATATTCAAAACTAAAAATATTTATATACGATTACACATATTTAAAAAATAAATTTATTTAATCATAAATTATTATATTTGTTATATTTAAACAAGTTGAAGAAGAATAAGGTACGATTAAAACTGAATGAATTAAAATTTAAAAATAAAATATTAATCTTTTTAATAAATTTTTCATATTTTTAATTTTATTATTATTATTATTTAATTATTATATTAATATATTATGTTATAATTTTTTATATTTATAATAAATAGAAATTGCGTAAATATAAATTATATTTTATTCGAAAGAAAAAATTTATTAAAAATGATAAGAAAATAAAATAAAATAATTATTATAATATATATATATATATATATATATAATCAGACCATGTAGCAAATAATATAAATAATATAATTATAAATAAATTTATATAATAATATATATTTTTGTAACTTACACATGTTTTAATTAAATTATTAGTTAATTTATCAATTTATATATAATATATAAGTATATGTTTTAATTTATTATATCAGTAATATTTTCTATATTACATTAATGTTATAATGTAGTTAATTTTATGTTTATTTGTTAATTTAAAATAACAAATTAATGAAACAAATAAAATTAAATATTTTGTAATTATTTTTTTAATTTAATAGTTATTATTATTGTCATTATATATATATATATATATATATATATATATTACATTAAATTTAAATTTATTTATTTTTTAAAACATAATAATTTTTTTTAATTGATTCAATAAATTGTGTGAATGTTATTTTTTTTAATTAATTTTATGTGTTTACTATAACTTTATTTATTGAAAATAAGATGTCTTTAAATAAAAAAAATATGTTTCTAAAATAAAACTAAAATATTTACTATTTATATAATTTTTAAAAAATAAATCAAGAAAAATATAAATATAAATTTTATTAATATAAAATACTTATAATTAATACTGAAATAATATTTTAAAAATTATTTATAAAATTATATAAATATTATAATTATTTAATAATTATTAATAACATAGATAAAAATTAAAAATATATATAAATTAATTTGATAATAAAATATTTACATTTTTATTAATATTAAATTTTTTTTTGTAACAGTCTTTGTTAATAAGCTTAAGATCAGATCAAGCCACTTAAATAGGTCATGTCAGACTTAAAATAAAGTCTTTTAATAGGTAAGAAATCAGACTCAAATCTAATAATTATGTTACAAGTCAAGCCTGTTTAGAGTAAAGCTTAACTTAACTTCACTTGTTTCCATCCTTAACTACAAGGCAGAGACAACAAAAGCATCACCATAAATTCTGAACAACGAGGTTATCCTTCATGCCTTCGAGACTTCTGTCATAGCACTTCATCAAACTGAAAACTCAAGTGCTCAGATTCCTTTTAAATTAAAAAGATACAATCTCGAATCACATTAAGAACCGAATCTGAACCATTAAACAATCAAACATTTACCCTTTTTCTTGATTCATATATATTTAGCCGACTTAACCCATTATTGAATCATCCAGTTTTGTGAGCCACTCACCTCTTGGCATCCTGTCCAATTTTTGAAATCATAAAATAAGAGACGACAAAATTTTTGCATAACCCATGTTTAGAATTTGTTTTATTTTTTTTGTATAATAACAAATGAAGATCTTGATTTTTTATTTTTTGAATTTTCTAAATCTATGGCTTTTGGTTTCAAAGACAAATGAGAAAGGGAAATTTAACCAAATAAAGTACAATCTTTAGACATTAGACAATAGACATACAGCTGCCAAAAGTGACATTAGGTATATATGCAGGAATTGTGTACATAACTAGGACCAATCATAAAAATCTGGAGATTTTGTCAAATATAAGGCCCAATACTCTGCAACTTTTTAAACTTCTATTATGAATGTCATTAAATAAAGATACAGAAAAAAGACTAGAATGTGAAGGCACGATTTCAGTTGTTAAGTTTGGACCCTGATGTTAAATAACAGAATGTTAGCCTACAGACAAATCAATCTCTATGTATAGTACAAAATGTGTGAATTGCACATCCTTATCAGTGCTTCAACTTCATCAGTAACTTAATTACAGGAAATAACTATCATATTTAACACATTGCAGCTTGATAAAAGGTGAATTAAAGAATGTACACCTTTAAAGATTTTTCTACACAGATAATATCCCAGTCAGCCAACCAAAACCAGAAATTTCAGGGCCCTGGCTTCAAATCTAACAAAAAGAATGTGAGAAAGATCAAAACAATCAGTAGTCATCAACATTTGATCATGTCCATGGCCATCAAGAAGTCCTGTAAACTATTAGAGTAGATCATTGTGATTCACTTTTTTCAGGAACTTCCGTTTGAGGAGGTAAGAGGTTTAAGAAGCTCCCTCTGACAGGTTGATTGGCAGCCATAGCTGATTCATCATCTGTGTCATACAATAATATAATTCATTAAAGAATGGGACTACCTAAACCAGAAGATACATAAACCTAAGCCATAACATCTTGAGCTTGTTCAATAGCCTATGGTGCCAAAAGGTAATGGCGACTTTGTATGAGGATATTATCATGAGTAATAATAATACTGGGGATACGGCAGTTTCAAAAAGCAGGATACAAGTGCATGATTAGCAATTTTTATAAACGCATTTTAAAAGGCTATTAATGCTATACTACTTATATGCACTTAATAAGATCAAGTCTGACAAAATAAAGCATATCAATTAGAAATATTTTCCTAATAATTGTTTCTCTATTTTCGTTGCAGGGAAATTTAGGGGGATAAATAAAGACTTAGGTAATGTCTATCGATATAAAACCATGAACTATAGATAACACTGAGGTCTATCTGATCAGTACAGGGCCACGGATAAGCAATACACACTTGGCATCCATTCGTATAGCAGACGATATTGAAAGTGGGATCTTTAGCATCCAACAATTAGTGAGTCCCCAAATGCTAACAAGGGATATCCTCACTGAGGAAAAATCTAATCATTGAAACAACATATGAATTAAGAACAAAAGTTAGATTGTATGGTAATGGGACACAGGAGTTGGCTACTTCTAGTTTTCTCTATTTTGAGGCTTTGCTAATTTTCTTATCATTTTCGGACTGAGTCTCTACTTCCTTAACAACCCACCCCCCAAAAGAAAATCCACTGTGTCGTATGGTTTTTTTATTTTCTGTGGAACCTACATGGGAACAAAATATTTGTACTTTTCTCCAGCACATCAACTCAATGCAGTATCTCGTCTTTCCCTTTCTACTAACAAATTACTCTGTGCCTCCTTATCTTCTAAATTGGCTATACGACGAAAGGCTAAGGAAAATTCAGATGCCAACTGCCATCTAAGTTAACTCATAACTTGAATTTTCATCAGAGTCTTTAAAGGTTGTGAATATGGGGAAAAAAGATTATGAATCACTCAGTCAATTCCTGTTCAGAAGTTGTTTAAAGTAATAGCACTGATAAAAACAGTTGAAAAACCACACCACAAAAGCTAGCTATTGTAATTGGAGCTTAAGGTCTTATAAACCCCATACTAGAATCCAGTATTTCCAAATTGGAACTCAAATCCCATACCTTTAATTGGATCCTAACATCACACAGCTTAAAAGCTATAATTAATATCCATATTTTTTAAATTTTTTTCAAATTAAAAATGATTTATTGGTTCAAAGACCTAATTATTAACTTTTAAAATATAGGAACCTATTAAAAAACTCCCAAATATTTTTTGTGCTCTGTTTTGCACCTCCAAGGAGATCCCTCGTCATAAGACTCTGAATCATCATTGTGCTCTTCAACAGGTTCCACCTTCTTAATCACTTTTTAACTCCAGCCTAGTCCTTCGCTATCATCTTTATTTCTGAGACCTGCAACTCCAAAGATTAAAGGTGGACGATATGCACATTGGACACCTTTTCCAATGCATCAATTCGTTGCTCCATCTTCTTTCTCCCCAAATTTGGATCCACCAGATCAGACCAAATATAGAAACCCAAAGAAAATAAGATGGGAACTATAGAGAAAAAAAAGAAAGAAAAGAACAGAGCTTTCCTGAAGAACAGAACAGAAAATGGAGAATCCCCTTAACAAAGGATCTCTCCTTTCACTTGCACAATCCATCCAATTCACAGAATTCCTCCCCCAATCTGATTTCTCCTATTTATAACCAATCTCTTCTAACTAACTAGTCCAATAACTAACAAGTGGACTAATTGACTAAACAGCTGTCATTATTCACTCTCATTTACAAAAACATCACTCCAACTATCAAAGGGACGTTATGTACATAATTAAAATAATTATGAATGGCCATATTGGGATTTTCTATCCATATATCATAGAAACCACAGAAATTGGGATTTGGGACGGAAAAGGAGAGAAAGGAAAATTTTGTTAGATGTCAAATGCTCAAGCTTTATTTTTTCTTTTTTTTTTTGCTCTTTATCTATTTCCATTTTAAGACAACATAAAATATATATATATAACCTTCTAAAATGTCAGAAAGTAGCTACCATGTAATGCAAAGTAGACAATAAGTATGTGGAGTTCAAGAAATAGAACAGAATCAGTTGGTACCACTATACTACCCTTTAGTGAAGTGAACCATTGCATCTAAAACATGTTAAACAATACTTCAATTGGATAAATAGAAAAACAAATATCTCAAAAAGAATAGGAAAACAATACGATATTCTTACCAAATAGGGACTTAATAGACGGCCTTTTAGGTTTTGTGCTCTTCTTCTTCAATTCAGCTGATGAAGTACACAATTAAAATTACTTGTGAAGAGTAGTCTAATCAATTATAGACAGTTATCAAAATGAAAATATAAAATACAAGGAAAAAATAAATGCTCTCTTTTGGGTTAGCCAGTTTCACCAGCATGATCTTCAGCAAAATTACAGTATGTTGAAATTAAAATTACTCAATGCATCAGCACCCAAAATTAGTTATTAATATTTGATTCTCATATAAGCAATTGTATATAACCG
Source organism: Abrus precatorius (assembly GCF_003935025.1). Lineage (NCBI taxonomy): Eukaryota > Viridiplantae > Streptophyta > Magnoliopsida > Fabales > Fabaceae > Abrus > Abrus precatorius. Next base: position 13,544,957 of record NW_020874417.1, read on the forward strand.
AAGAATAACACAACCTTTAGAAAGAAATCTCTGCCATTTTTTTCCAAGACATGTTAAATTAAAGGGCTTAGTAAAAGTGGGCTCAAATAAGCTTAAGGAAACTATAAAATTAGTAGCAAGGCGAAAGATTTTTTTTATTGCATGACAATAAATATCTCAACAGAGTTAATCCGTTGAGATATAAACTGATAATATATATATATATATTATTGTGTGTGTGTGTGTGTGTGTGTGTGTGTGTGAGAGAGAGAGAGAGAGAGAGAGATGAAAGATGTAAATACCAATTCCAGGTATTTCATGATCATTCACGATTTCAAAATTCTTGTATGTGTAACCAACGAAGTTAATATCTTTTGACGGCAACATCTGCAGCAAAAGACACGACTACATAAGAAACCCAGACTTCAGCAAACCATAACAATAATTGTTCCTTATAAATGCTGATGGTCCATGATTTAAAATCATGGGGCAATTGTATTTAGAGTTACAGTTAACAAAACTTGTGTCAAATTCCAGTGTCATCCAAGGTAAAATTCATTTGCAAACCAAATGCTTTTGTTCACAATCTAATACAAGCATAATAACAGATTCCATCATTCCAAAGACGACAAATCAACCTACTGGAAATCACCCAAACCAATTCAAAGCACCTTATTGTCTCAGTTACATCACAAGTTCAATGGCCAAGAATTTCTGTCTCATCACAAGAGAAACCAATGGGAGAATTGTAATAGATAGATTACTGGATAGGTAGACATAAAACACGAGTACAGAGAGGAACATATGAGAGCAGCTTTACTTGTGATAAATAACCCAATACACTGATTACGTATCATCTAAGCTTCATAGAAGAAGAAATGGCCTAATGGAGAGCCCACATCATAAAAGTCTGCCTTTGATTGATGTAGGACAACCCAAGAGTAGTCCTCTTGGCAGGGTACTCCCTGATAAACCTAGAGTACTCCTAGAGAGCTCCTCTGACTCAAATATGTACACACTGAAGGAAGGAAATTCAATATCATATATCAATCAAAAGCTTCTCAAATGTTATCCTGAAAGTCTATTCATGGACCCAACATAGCCAAACACCTTAAGTAAGCTATTCTTATTGAAAGCTGGAATAAGATAATCCTAAACAGAATAAGATCCCTAAATAAAAAATGACTATAAATAATACCAGATGAAAAATAGTAATTGTGAAATTAGAAACAACAGTAAATAACAAAACTAATAGCCTGATCTACAGCAGTGATTTTAACAAATGGTACAATTACAGCAACTCCTGTAGACCAACTAGATACAAAATTTAAATAACAAGAACCAACCTTTCTCCACGGCCCTGCCTTTGAGGAAGGTGCGGTTTGCTTGTCCACCTACACATCATTAGTATAACAAAAGAGCATATCACTAGTTCACAATGAAAATTAACTAACTCTTCAATACCCATGAACATAAAGATATGTATTATACCTCTTCAAACTTCTCAAAATTTTGAGTATCTAATTCATCATTGACCTCAGGTATGAAAGCAGCTTTCATTTGGTACAATTTGTCCCATTCAATACCTATGAACCATGGGTGAGCCTGGACACAAGATGCAAACCACTTATAGGTTACTGTGCAACTGTATCCCTAAGTAAATTGTAGAATTTAGAAAAGAACACACCACAACACCTTTATTTCATCAGCTCCTTTGGTTCCAAGCCTCTGCTCCACATTACATAGGAGTCTACAAATAAGATCCTTAGCCTCTGCTGATAGTTTAACTTCTTCTGGAAATTTTAAAAATGTTCTCCAATTTACTATCTGCATAATGAAGGTGAAATAAAAGAGATCATAATTGACAAAGATAAAAGATGATAGAATAAAAAAGGAAGCCACGGAAGCAATCAATATGGACACATTACAAATAATGGATATCTATGAAATGTCATCTCTTACTATAAAATGCCAAAACTGGCTACAGAAGCATATGAAATACAAAAATAATTTACATGAAACAATTACACAAAGGAAGAAAAGCATATAGTAGCATAAGAAAAGCGAAAATATTCTCTACATCAGGAAACCATCTCATTTTTTTTTCCTGAAACTTATTCCTCATAAATCAATAATAAAAAATTGCAGCCTACTAGCAAATTCAATAGTTCAAAGCCTTTCTGAACCCTATGCAGTCTGTTAGATTACTTTTTATCAAAAAAAGATGCAACCACAAATTTCCATTCAAACCAGAGCTACATTCTCAGCTATGGTCATGTTTTGTCAAGAAATATCAGTAATTTCTAAATGTACTTAAGTCCAATATAGCAAGAAGGCCTTTTTCTAAGGACAGGAGCCTTGCAGAGGTCAATGGACTCACTGTCCTACACAACATACTTGCAACCCATACAAATGCATGATGCATTGGAATGGAATACATTAGCAGTTGGTCCAGATGTTACCTTTCTACAAGTCGTCATTGGATCATCTGAATAAAAGGGTGGATACCCCACAAGCATTTCATACATGATAGCTCCGAGAGACCACCTGGAAGAATTGAAACAATATCAGAATACATTGAATTTGAATCAATAATAAGTATATAAAACTAGGGTAGTCTTAGGGAGTTTGAAATGAAAAAGTAGAAAACATATTCTAGAATACCAATCACATTCCACGCCATATCCTTTCTTCAGCAGAACTTCTGGAGCAATATAATCAGGAGTTCCAACTGTAGAATAGGCCTGTAGTATTGCAAAGAAAGAAAAGCTTAAAATTACATCAATCTATAATAGTCACCATACAATCACAAGGCAAAAGAAAACTTACTAACACTAAGGAAAAAACCAGTGGTCATCAAATTTATAAGTTGAAATAAAGGAGGTAAGGTAGAGAAGGAAGAAAAGACCGAAAAGAGACTCCTAATAACAAAAGAGTAGACTGATATATACGGTATGAATAAAGGGTTCTGGAAGACAAGGCACTAACCCTTATTTATACTGGGGCTTATATTAAGTGCTACACTCCTAATCCTAATCAAATAAGCATACAAATAACTATGGAAGATAAAATCACTAGAATAAGATAAGGTTGCTAAGATAAGATCTATAAGACAAGGTAACGCAATCATTTATCCAAATCTATTATGCATTATTCTCTCCCTCTTGAGATATTTTATAGACATTCTAATAGCCCCCTCAAGATAAAGATAAGCTTTAAGGTTATAAATAAACACTTTAAAAAGAAAAGTAACAAAAAAATAAAGTGGGCTCCATAAAACCTGGTTTGAAAAACAACTTAAGGATGTTAGAAATGTTAGAGAAAAGAGTATTGGTAAAAGATAACTTAAGAAGATGCCTGGAACAATCATCAGCCTGTCAAAATTTCTTGGCAAGCAATCATGTATAGCAAGGCCCAAACTTCTCCAAACAATATTTGAAGATTCCAATGGTAGAACAAAGCTGGTGACCCAAAACTTTGTTATTGAAACTTAGGCTGGTTAGTATTACAGTCATGGAGACTTCATCACTGGCATGACTTATTAGTGAGATAGGGAAAGTATTCCTTGGTATGATTCATAAGGAGAGGCTGACATGAATCACAATCAATTCATAACTATACAACTTGTTGGTGAAAATACAAGTCACAGGAATTAACTTAAATGGAAGAAAAGTCACCATTGGTATGATCATCAATGCACTGTTGGAAGGACCATTGGTATAACTTACAAACAAAACTGTGTTTGGATGGAATGGTAATAAGGAGGGTAGTGAGTTTCTTTCTTTGGTTGAGGGGAGTTCTTTTGTGGGCCCCACCCCCTTATAGATTAAATAATCAAAATCATTTACATGATATGAAAAAAAAAATTAAAAAAGTTATTAAGAAAATATATGATAATAAAAATTACATTTTTTGAATTGTTTTAGATTTTTTATGACTATTTTTTATATAATCTACTCATTTCTTTTTATCCTCCTTTTTACTCATCCAAACAAGGGAAGAGAATTATTTTCATTTCTATTTTCACCCATCCAAACAATACATTTTTTCCACTCTATTTCTCACCCTCCTTTTTCTTTCTCCATTTTATTTCTTTCCTTTCTATTTCACTTCACATCCAAACAACGTGTAAGGGTGAAACATGGGTTTCAGTATTCAGAACATTGTGTGACTCAAAGCAACCATGGTTCAGAATAAAAAGTCCAAAAACCCAAATCACAATATACCTGAATGCTATTGAGCAAAGGTATTCAACAACCTAGTCATAATTGGACCCAATAAGGACAAATCTGGGTAGAGAGCCTGACAGCAATCAAATGGTGGCGATGGCAGCCAGAAACATCATTGAACATGAAGCCGATAGATGCTAGCTGCAAAAAATAGGCTCTGACAGTGGTGTGATTGCAAGCACTGGTTGCTCTGAACATGCTGGAGCTGGTGGCAGGTTCAAAGACACAATGACAATAGAGAATTCACACAAACAGGTATAGTAGAGAAATGAAGGGCTAAAAGGAGAACGCGGCAAGAAAGGTGGCAAATTAGAAGGAAGAAAGTCAGGGGTTTTGGTGGTCAGAATTTGACTAGTCAAAGGGATGGAAAAAAGCATGGAGATAAAGTTTGAGTTCCAGATTTTAGGGAACACAATAGCAAGATATAACAAGGATGTCACTGATTTAATACCATGTTGAAAACATATGGTGGTTCAAGGTATAGGAGAGAAAATATAACAACAATAACAACAGCCAAGTTTTATCCCATTAAGTGAGGTCGGCAGAAAAAGAGAACAGACATTGAATAACAAAATTGAAAATGGTATATGGTATTGTTGAAATATCTCATGATATCAATATTATATCTTATAATTATGTAAAGTATCCAAAAATATATAGATTTATCCTAGCATATTTTAGGATATCTTAGAGGTTAGCTTTCAGGACTAGTTTTCCTATTATAGTTTCCATATTTCCTAATATCTCATGATTTGTTTCCTTCTTTAGTTAGAATTATTGGTATAAACAACGATGAGTTCTTTAAGTTTTATTATCACATTGCATCTTATTGTAGTACATCATAGTATACAAGTAAATATTATTTAGTGTCTCTTTTCTCCCTATTCTCTCCTTAGTGGTCAATATTGTGTGTTAAGACATCCCACATTAGTTGGGAACAGAGTCAGAATATTTCTTACAAGGGCTAGGCCTAATAGAACTAGCTTTTAGGAGTGAGTTAGGCTCAAGTTTCTTAACATTTTGCACAGGTGGCCCAACAGGACTAAACATCTTTGGGTAGCCCAACAAGAGGATGGCATTAGCAGCACAGAGCAGTGGCTGAGTTGCAGAACTAATTTGCATAAACAGTAACTTTCAAGGACCAAAGCAACACAAGAAAAATCTTTCGAGGACCAACATGTATATTTAGTCCCAAAAATAAAACATAGCAATCAAAATCTAAATCAGATGACACTGTAAGGAATTAAGGACTAATTGTTTATTTTATCCTAAGAAGGGGGAGGGGGGGGGGGGGGGGAACTGAAAATTAACAAGGGATAAAATAGTCCTGTATGTTTAAGAATACTAATATTGAGTGGCTTACAAGCATTCGTCGATTTTTCTGCCAATGCTGCAGTTGTTCTTGTTGTGTTCGTTTAGGAGCAGCAGGACGTCCATCACTTTGGAGGGCTCCACTTCTGTTAATTCCGACAGAGAAGTCCTTTTCTTGAAGATTACTGCAGTCTAGCGGTTTACATAATCCAAAATCTGATAATTTCATGTGACCATTTTTATCTAGCAGCAAGTTGTCAGGCTTGATATCTCTGGAATGAATTTAAAAATCAGAATATCACATATTTTATTGATCCAAAAGTAGACCACTGCAAGTGTCATTGATCCATGTCAATGTCATAGAAGTATACTAAAAGATTTGATCATTTGATGTTATTGTTTCATCTTTGAGTTTACCTATGAATATAATTATGTTTATGAATTGACTCTATGGCTAAGACAGTCTCTCCAACATAGAACCTGGCCTCATCTTCTGTCAGTATATCCTTCCGCATGAGCAACGTCATCATATCTCCACCAGGTAAATACTCCATTATGAGATATAAATACTCTTCATCTTGAAAGGAACAATAAAGTTTTACAATGCAATTGCTGTCTACTTCAGCAAGTAAGTTTCTCTCAGCTTTGACATGCTCAACCTAACAAAATAGTCTCCAGTAAGAATAAGAAAACAATACTCCAATCATGTGATAATTGCAAATTTTCAATACCTGGCCTCTACGAAGCATCTCTGATTTCTTAAGCTTCTTCATAGCATATACATGACCAGTTGCCTTCTCCCGGCATATTCTAACCTATACAAAGATGGAATTGAAAAATTGTAATGATTCATGTGATAAATTTCCTATGAGAAACAAAAAAGATTTGAAGTTACAGATGTGACAGAAATCTGAGTAATTTCTGCAGCAAGAGAAATTAGAAAAAATCATTACCAGCCAAAGACTCTATGCAATATATATACTCCCCATAGAACTGCACAGGTGACAGTATGATGGAAACTGCTAATATGCATAACAAACTGGAGTTTCTTTGCAGTGAAAAAAATTCATAAAATTCATTGTTAAAATAGATAATTTAAACCACAAGGGTTCAAAAACAAAGGTTTAAATTAGAGGTTCTTGATGGTGAAACTCCATTACCACTAGTAATTTTGAAATGTAACGATCCAGTGCAATGCAACTACTTCTCCCTAGCATACCCTAAGTAATATCCTAACTCTACATTTTTCTCACATACGAATAGAAACCTGTTGAATACATACCACCAGAGTAAAATAACAAATATGATTTTACTTGATACAATTAGAAATCTTTGGACTCCAGTCCACCTCTAAATATCCGGAACAGCCATGCCAATAGAAAAGAACAAGGATGATATGAATGTCAGAGAAAGCTATAAACTCATAGAAAGAAATTGTGATTTTAATCAGCATCTCCAGTCTCCACACACATATCATTCAAGTCCTTTTAGTCACTGGGGGAAACAGTAACATTATTGCCAAGATCTGTTGATATAAAAATCATTAAGATCAAACATATTGGAAAAACTTTAAAGATGGTTTTACTTGCATGCATATAAAGGTAGAGGATACCTCTCCAAATGCACCCTTCCCAATCATAGTTAGGGGCTCAAAGTCATCAGCCCCCATCTTATGTCTCTGAAGGCGCATGTATTCCGTCTCCTTTTTCTCCAAATACTTGAGCAAGTTGTTTTGCTCTTCCTCAGAGACTTCAGCATCAGCCAACTTCTTTTCAAGCATATTACGTCTACAAAAACAATCAATTGAGGCCTAATTAAAGACTTAAAACATTCCATTTGCATTAGGTATTTGCACATAATATATCACATCAGAGACAATAAAAGACAATGTCATACAAAACTATATTCCAGAATCCATAGTGGAAGAATACTTGTTTGGCAACAAAAAAAGCAAGGGCAAGAAGGAAATCACTTATTTCAACCAGCTCAGATCACAGATGACAATAAGCCTGTTACTATTACTTCATCTGGTACCAAACTATTAAAGAACATTAGATTGGATTGTCATCATGACCCAAAATATATAAAATAAAGATACCTTTCCTTCCTCTCCTGCAGGCTTTGCATCTGCTTCTTATAATGATTTTCTATGTACTGCTTTGCAGCTTCAACCTTCTGTTTGGTTACATTTGAAGGTGCTTCTTCATTTGTTGGGGGTTTTGACCCTTCTTTGGTCATGCCAGCAGTTTCCTTGTTTTTTTCAGACTTCATTTTATCATTTGACTTGAACTTACAAAACCACCGCCTTGTAGTTTCCATTCTATTCGTTCACCTCGTAAGCTTCTGTATTATATGTCTACTTCACCAAACACTAAAGACTAAAAGTTTTTCCAAACAAGGACTTCATTTTTACCAAACATGAAAAGCATGGCACTATTGTTCACCAAAAGAATACAAGGGATGCCAACTTCTACTTCTGTCAAGACAAAATAAATGAAAACCAATCAGCAAACTTTAGCATCAGCCATATGGTTAATACCTGATCAGAAGTAAAACTTCAACAACACACACTCGAGTATAGAAGTGTTCCAGAAACATTAAATTGGAAGCGCAAAACAAATAAATAAATAAGCAAAACAGAAATAATTTAAGGACTCAATTGTTTTGTGTGAATCAAGAAAAAAAAGAAGAAAAGGTCAATCCTAACTAACCCAACCTCAAACAGAGAACTTGTCTGAACAACCGCAGTACTGAGAGTGACAACCAAACCTAAACTTTCCCTAAAGTGGAATAATCAGTCACAAAATTTCATAAAACATGAAGCAAGCACTCACTAAGATCCTCATTTTGCAACAAGGTTCCAGCAGCATTTAAGTCAAACTAATGTAAAAAAAAGAAATGAATCATGCTCTCCAAGCAGTTCAGAACAATTCGAAAGTGCAACTTAAAACTTCTAGATTTCTTCAAAACCACACACAAAACACTCACATACACACGAACAACGGAATCAAAAGCCAGAATACCTATCCAGGGCAGTGCAATTCAACAATTGATAGTGCATGTTCAAAATCACTTTTTTGGGCAGCAAGGAATATGGTCAAATTACAATTTTTTTGGTCCACTACAATACCCAATCACCCAAAAAAAAAGTTCATGTTATTTTCTTGCACCACATGTTCCTACCGACCCAAAAACAAAAACAAGACACCCAAATGAAAAATAAAAACTGTAAATCGAAGTCAAAACTAAGCAGGCAAGTTGAAATTTGGAGCAAAAGGGCATTATGGTGAACCTTGAAGTGAGATGAATCTGAGAGAGAGAGAGAGAGAGAGAGAGAGAGAGAAGGGAAAGCGGCGAGATTATCGGTGGCGGAGCGTAGAGGAGCAGTTTGCTTTGTTGGTGTTGATGATGGTGAAGGTGACAGTGATGTGAATGTGATGCCCCGATTCAATTCGCTGCTTTAGCTTTTTGTTTTCTTGTGAGTTGAAAGTTCTTAATTGAAAGTTGGAAGCCACTTTAGTATAAAATTTATTTCATCATTTTATAAATGAATTTTTTTGCGTTTGACACATTATTTTACGACTATGAATAAAATATAAAATAAAATCATTATAAAAAGTCTTTTACTTGTAAAACAATCCATTCTATGTCAGATGTGAAAAAATATCGACATGTGTAACTGTTTACAGGCAGCTTTTTTTTACTTTTGTAACTATGTTACATTAAATTATCACTATATTACACTTTAATTTTTTATATTTTATTTTTATACTTTTTTCTGATATTATCTTTTTATAGAAGAATTAAATGACACAAAAAATATAAGAATATGAGACTCGTAATAATAAAATAATTTTATCCCAACTCATTTCACATTATAAGATTGATAAATGTTATGTATCACCATCTATTAGAAAAAAAATCTTTTAACATTAAGAAAATTATATGTCGAATACTTAAAGATATTAAAATAAAGAAAATAATACATAAATAGCTTGGTTAACGTGGAAAAATTATAATTTATAAAAATAGTCACACATGGACACGATAGGTGATGGTTTAAGTTTAATATATTATATTAATAGATATAATTGATTTGATAGATAGATAAGAAGAAAGGGTGGAGGGTGGACGCGGAGTCCCTTCACTCTGTTCATGACAGCTTTACCCAACTTGCGGAAAATACAATTCGTTGGTCCATTCTTCTGAGATGCATGCATACATTCATTCAATTTTTTATTTTTAATGTGACCAAGTCCTATTGCTATAATAATAATACTAATATGAAAATCAATACTACTCCTCTTTTCTTTTTTTTATGATAAAAAATAACGAAAAATTAAATATGGTAACAAATATATAGATATGCAGAAAAATGAATTAAAAATATAAAATAAAAAATTTGCTGCTATGTTTTGTGTAGATGATAAAAATAAATGAGATAAAAAATAATTAATAAAATAAAAATGTATTAAAATCAGTGCATATTTGAATAAGTAAATATATTAGATGAAGAATACACATTCAAACATTGTGATATATTAATTGTTAGATAAATTATCACAACTGACATCCGAGAATGCATGCAGAGGCATTTTGATGTATAACTACAAGAAAAGACATATATTTTGCTAGATAAGAGGAAATAAATATGAACAATAAATAATGAAAGTGTGTGAGAAATAAAGATGTATTGAAAAGAACTTAGAATTTCTTTATCCAAAAGATGGAAGCAAGCTCTTTATTTTGTTGTCTTTCATTTCCTTCCTAACCAAGAAAAGTTGGATATGGACACACGGTTTTAAAGCGAAAAACTTTAAGAACTTTTGAACACACAATTTTACATACGCAAAAGAGAACTAAATTTGCTCTGCCTTGCACCTCTGCAACATAGGTATTTGTAAAAAGGGAAAAGATTACCAGTTGTTGCCTCATTTTGTGGGTCACGATTTTTATGATTGAGTCTTAGGGATATGACTTCTAAAATGTTATTTTCATGGTATTCTAAGACGCTTTCTGCTATTGCATATGGTTCTGTGCGCTGCTGCTCTGTTGCTACTTGTGGTTCCATGTGATGCTGCTTCTAATAGTTTTGCATGTGTCGTGTGACTTTATCAAATTAATTTGCGTATGTCATGTAACTCTGGTAGTGGTTCTGCATTTGTTATGTGAGTTTGGTGGCTCTATATTTATCATGTGACTTTGATGGTTCTATGCTAGGAACTAGGAAAAAGGGCTTATGCCCAAGGAGATAAAAATGCGCAAATTGGAAACCTCTTGACCTACGAGAGAGGGTTGGCCACTAAAAAATTTATTTATATAGATATATTTTTTTCTGATCTTTTTTTTATTTTTTATGGCTTTTTTTATTATTTTTTAAAAGTTAAATAAAATACAATCATAAATATTTAAAAACAATATTTTATTTATTAAATTCAAGCCCATTTATAAGATAAGAAACACATTATATTAACATAGATATTTAAAAACCTTAACTAAAACTTAAGTAAAGAATTATTTTTTTTATTAAGCCCAAGCCCATTTATAAAATAAGAAAAGCATTACATTTTAAAAAAACTTAAAATAAAATATAATCATAAATATTTAGCAACATTATTTTTTTATAAAATCTAAACTTATTTATAAGATAAAAAAAGTATTACTTTAATAATTGAGTAAGATAGACTTCATCTAAAATTACAATTGAGACATTACATAATTGATATATTTTATTATTAAAATTTTAAAATATAATTAAACTCTTAAAGTTGTATTATAAATTAACAAATATGAGAAATTTAAAAAATTATCACTTGATTGATACGTTGATTTGTCTTATTTAACATTTATAGTCTTTAAAATAAGACTTTGAAGCAAAATGAAATGAATTTCTTATAAATAGTTTAGTTATTTACATTGAAAAGGTATTGTTAGTCTTTTAGTATAGAATCAATTATTGATGAATTTAATTATATGAAGCGTCATTAATTTTAGCTTTCATATATAATTATTGTAAGTTTTTTTTATTTTGTTGCTTTATATTTAAGTGTTAATTATTCTAAATTATCTAATTATTAGTTAAGTTTAATATATTAATTTTAAAAATATTTTAATTTGTCTCTCTGAGGAAAATAGGTCTAGTTTTGTTTTTGTGAGTGTGTGTAGCATGTGAAGGGCTAGTAAGGAGAAAATGAGGATACATAGAAGACAACATTTCAAAAAGAATGCATAAAGTGTAACACCCTAAATTTTGACTTCTCAAATACATTATAAATTACTATTTTTAGAGGACATAAAATAAATTTCAATTAAAACAGACAATATAAAATTGAGAAGAAATTAAAACTTTCTTGCGGATAAATCCATTCACAAAATTAACCAAGGGAGTAAAATGTAAAAAAAAGAAAAAAGAAAATTGTGACTTAAAAATTATATTATACTGAAATAGTTAATGAATATACGATATTAAGTCCCATTTACATATAAACAGTGTAATAATTAACAACTTGTTAATCAAAAAGTTGTAAGACTTAGAATAAATAATTACATAACTAAAATAACTAAGTCCTAATAGAAGTCCCTATCCACCTCCATACACTTAAAGACCCAGTTTTAGTCATCAATATTGTGTCAACCTTCTATCTTAGCCAAATCCTTAATAGTCAATTCTCCATTCTCTCTGAGGCAGGCATTACCAAGATCCGCCACAACCTCTATACTTAAAAATCTCTCAAATGTATACCGATTGGGTCTCACAAAAAAGTCATGATCGTGGAAAATAAAGACATTATTTACAACAACTTTTAAGAGCCTAACTGTTCCTCAGTAGATATAAAAACTAAGGATGTAATGAGTATGACTGACTATTTACAGGGAACTCAAAAGAAACATCATAATTTAAATTTATTTCTATAGTCCATATATTATCGTCCTCACAGTTTATATTAAAGTTAAAATATACAAAACATTGATACTCCCTAAAGTCATAGTTCATTTTACCACTAATAAGATAATCTACTAATCTAATTATGGAGGTGCTTTTAGAGTTTTCTCTCTTACGACTTGGAGGTGCTCTTAAGGTTCTTTTTGAATGCCCATCTTAGGTTGCACAACCGAGGTTCATCCTCGTTCCTTATAAGACTTGTGTTAGGCAGCATGCATGAAGGAAGATTTTCCTTGAGAAATCTTGATTCTAAGTGAGTTAGGAAGAACAATGATGGAAGACATAGGAAGAAACATGTTGGTGGAGGAAGATTTAGTTAATCAAAGTATAAAGAAGGTGAAGAAAATGAAAGAAAGTGATAAAGAGATAGAGAATGACCATAATTCACAATCTTCCTGTAATATTAGTTGTAATACTAAAGCTACGTCTTATAAAGATGGTCTTCTGGTATCATGTAACATGAATTTATGTTTAAATCATAAAGAAATAATTTCTTCTTCGATAGAGGGGTTTAATATACCTATTAAGGAAGATGAATTTAATGTTGATGTTGATAATATTATTTTGATGTGTCCTGATTTAGAAATATCCTTAGATAACTGCAAATCTTGGTGTACTCCTTGAAAATAAACATTAATAGTTAATTTATTAGGGAAAAGTGAGTTTGAAATTTTTAGAACAAAAGATTAAAAAAAAAAAAAATCTATTGGGGGGTGGGGAGGTTAGTGGCTAGGCTTGAATAATAAGTTTTTTTTTTTTAACATGACAAACTATAGTATAACATTATTTAAGGGTTTGTGGTTAGTGCAAGATCATTATTTGCTTGTTTAAATATGGAGACTTTTTCTTAGAACTAAGAATTAATCATTTAGAAGGGTAGTTGTTTGGAATAGGATCTCATACTTACCTTATATGAGTGGATATGGAGAAGATAAAGAGAAGGGTATTGTCCAAATTGGATGCTTTATGTTCGATGGGCAAGTGTACCGTCAAAAAGTAATATAGAATTCTAAAATAAGTTTCCAACATTATCATCTCACAAGGATTTGTCTTCAATTACTAAGAAATTCTTTATTTAATTGTTTGAACTTAACGGATGCAAAATCAAATAATAGGATTTAAAATTTAAAACAATTATCACCAAATCTCAAAGCAAGCATCACAACTCATACCTTCATAGAAATTATAGAAGAGGAACCTAGGGTATAGGGATTTACTCATTTAATCTTTTATGTTCTTTTTCTAATTAACTCTAAATTTGATTTTCTTATGATCACTGATCATTCATACAATTACTATTAATTTCTAATGGTCATACAATATTAATATTATTTTTTCTAAATTAACATACACAATGGTCATGCAAGACATTAATTAAAGAAAACATAAAAAACTTATGAACTTATTAATTTGATAACGATTGGAAGAGAACGGTTGATTTAATCCACTTAATCCTTTGTCTCATTTTATCTTATAATTTTATTAATTAATTGAGGTACGTTCACCTGACAATGTAATTAATTAGGATTATGTTGCAATAGGCCAATTCACAACACAATCAAATACAATAGGATAAACTCTAATCACAAACGAAAATTGAACTTAGATTTAATTATCAAAACCCCATAAATTCATGATCAAGGATCCCTATAGCTTGTAAATAAAGTCATAAACAAAAGGTGAAAAGCAAACTAGGCATTTTTTAAGTTTGATCGCTTGAAGCTCCAAGTCTCACTAGGAATGTGCCTGAGATCCTGTGCAGAAGAGAAGACGTAGTAAAAGTAAAAACTCAAAAATAAAGTGTAAAAATTAGATCCTTAGTCACTTCCCTCATGCCTCCTTTTACAGGGTTTGAAGATCCTAAATTATATTGAAAGTGCGGTTCATGCATATGAGCATAATCGTGTCAGCCACAAGCACGGCTATGCTAAAATCAGAAACATGAGAGTGCTATTAATAAGCATGACCGTGCATCATATTGCAGCATGGACATATTGATAGTTGAAGACTAGATGTGCTCTATCTTAAATTGGCATACTTCTCTTGAATTTGCGCCCAAAATATCCATAAGTCCTTTGAATCATCACACACGTTCATCTTCAACAATTAATAGGGTAATTAGTGTAAAAATCCATTCAATTTAACAATAAGCGCGTATGAACATAATAAAAAAGTGTGTCAAAATACAGACTTATCACTTTGGATGGAGGATAATCATCATGAACAAAGACACTATATTAGCATATCAGCCTTCTCTCTATTATTAGTTACAATCTTGTTAAAAATCAGTTAGTTTGTTTTGTTATAACTAATTCTTGTATATAACCTATAATCTCTACTGCAATATTGAAATGAGAAGTATTCCTTTCTTTTTTTATTCATTGTGTTCTCTGTTTTTCACCCCTTGAATATGGTATGCTATGAGTTTTACATGGTATCAGAGCTCTTCAATTGAAAAGCTCTGCTGCGCACTCTTTTGTCTTCTCTTAATGCAAGCATCGTTTCTATTCTTCCATGGCTTTGACCAGTTCTTCAACGCAAGATGAATCACTCAACCCTCACAATCCATATTACGTACATCCAAATGAGAATCTATTGATCTCACTTTCCTGTTCTTGATCCCACAAATTACAACTCATGGTGTAGATCAATGTCCATTGCACTCAGTGCGAAGAATAAGTTGGAATTCGTTGATGGTTCTTTGCCACAACCAACACCTAATCATGCTCTTCATGCTGCATGGAAAAGTTCCAATAATATGGTTGATACATTCGGTATCATCGTCAATCAGACAAAGTATATTGTGGATGGATAAAGCTGATATTTGGAAAGACTTGAAATCAAGATATTCACAAGGGGATCTATTGAGAATCTCACAATTACAGCAAGAAGTTGCTTCCATCAAACAAGGTGATGTCTTTATTACAGAATATTATACGAAATTAAGGGTGATGTGGGATGAATTAGAATCATATAGACCAGATCCAATATATAATTGTGTTAAAAAGTACTCATATGATGCTCTTGTAACTGTAAGACAAAGGAAGGTACAGGACCAAATTATGCAATTCTTGAGAGGATTGAATGATCAGTATAGTAATGTAAGGTCTAATATACTAATGATGGATTCTCTTCCCTCAATTAACAAAGTTTTCTCATATGCTACTTAATAAGAAAGACAATTCAACAGAATTATTAATATAAATAATCTCAGCATGGTTAATGCTGCTAATGCTCTCATTTGAGAAATCTTTGCAATTATTGTGGAAAGAATAGACATATTGTTGGGAAAAGAATGGTTATCCAAACAATTTCTCATTGAATAGAGGGAGACGGGGTCAAACTTCTCATGGTAATGGTAGAGGTTCACATGCTGACAGAAGCAGCAAGGTATGCAATTATTGTGGAATCACAAGTCATGCTGAGGTGGAATGCTTCAAGAAACATAGATATTTACTAGTGCATCGTTTGTACAAGGCACCTGGTGCTAATATTAACAACACAACTACAAAAACGACTACTAATGAGAATCTAGCAGCCACATCTCAAGAACCATAGAATTCATAAATGAAATTAATTCCACAGCAATATCAAGCTCTAATGAATTTGCTGCAACAGACATCCACTGCAGGATCTTCTTCCTCTGCACAAAGTGCTTATATTAATCAACTTGGTACAGTTCCTAAAACTAATTCTATTGTAGGAAGTTTTACCTATAGTTTGCACCATAAACAATGATTCTAATCCCAATACATGGCTCCTTGACTCGAGGGCTACTGACCATATTGCATCTTCCCTTGACTTATATAGTGAATATAGACAAATTTCTCCCATCATTGTTAGTCTCTCCAATAAAGAACAACTAATTGCTACATATTCTGGTATCATATACATTTCAGAGTTTCTTGTACTGACTGATGTGTTATATCTACCCAATATCAATTTTAATTTGATCTCTATTTCCAAATTAACTAATTCTATGCATTATCAGCTATTGTTCATGGCTAATAAGTGTCTGATATAGGACATCTCCACCAAAAGGACGATTGATACAATTGATGTTGAAGCTGGTCTATACAAATTCAAGCCAACCTTTAGCCTTCCCAATAATGCATCCCTTGTTATATTCAATCCTTCCAATTATGTCAATTCTTGTAATAAAATGCTTATTGATATATGGCATTGCAGATTAGGACATTTGTCCAATGAAAGAATGTTAGCTATGAAATAGCATAATACCACTTTGAATTTTGCCAGAAATATTGTTTGAGATGTTTGTCACAAGGCTAAACAAAAGATATTGACTTTTTCCATTAACAATTCTCAATCTCTTTCTCCTTTTGTCTTAATACATGTTGATATTTGAGGTCCTTGCTCAAATACATCTATACATGGCCATAAATATTTTCTTACTGTTGTTGATGATTATACTAGATTTGTTTAGGTTTTTCTAATGTCTTCTAAGGCTGAAACTCAATCTCTTTTACAAGGATTTGTTAATTCTATTGAAAAGCAATTTGATACAAAGGTCAAATTTATCAACAGAATGGTGTTGAATTATTGTGTTGAATTTATCATGAGTCATTTCTTTCAATCTACTAGTACTATACATCAAATCACCTGTGTTGAAACCCCTCAGCAGAATGCCATTGTTGAAAAGAAGCATCAATATTTACTCAACGTGACTCGAGCTCTCCTATTTTAGTCTAACCTTCCTAACTTCTTTTGGTCTTATGCTTTACTTCATGTTGGTACCTTAATAAATCTTATTCCCACACCTTTTCTGAAAAACATGTCCCCATATCAGGAGCTCTATTCTGAATTATATGATGTTACTTTACTTCGAATGTTTGGGTGCCTTTGTTACACTAGCACTCTTAGTGCTCACAAGAGGAAGTTGGATCCTAGAGCTTTACCTTGCGTGTTTTTAGGGTTCAAGTCTCACAAGAAAGGTTACATTGTGTACAACCTTCATACATGAACCATTGAAGTCTCTTGAAATGTTATTTTCCATAAGAATTGCTTTCCCTTTTCCACTATCACCCTTGGTCACCTTTTCATCACTACTCACAATCCATAGACCTTTCCTTCACCTATTGATTCTCTTCCCCTTATTCCTTCCTCTCCTTAACCTGAACCTATATCCATTGACCAGCCACATATAGAACCTATTTCTTCTGGATATTCTCTTTGAAAATCTAACAAAATGTGAACTAGACCCACAAATACAATGATTATCAAACCAGTTTTGCATCAACCACCATGACTAATCCTCCTAGTACTAAACATTATATTTCTTCTGTGATTTCATATAACAAAATTTCTTCACATTATCACAACTTTATTCTTAATATTTTTGCTCAGTCTGAGCCTAAATCATATGCTGAAGCTTGTAAACATGATTCATAGGTTCGAGCTATGAATGAGGAAATTTTTGCTTTAGAAAAGAATCATACATGGGTGCTTACGGATTTACCTCTGAATAAACATGCAATTAGGTGCAAATGGATGTACAAGATCAAACATCATGCATATGGTTCTATCGAACGATATAAGACTCGTTTGGTTGCTAAAGGGTATACTCAAATTGAAGGACAAGACTACTTAGATACCTTTTCTCCATTAGCCAAAATTACCATAGTTAGACTTTTGTTAGCACTAGCTGCTTCGAATAAGTGGTTCCTCAAACAACTTGATGTCAATAATGCTTTTCTTCATGGTGATCTCAATGAAGAGGTGTATATGGTCCTACTTTCGGGAGTGCAATCTACCAAACCTGGTCAAGTTTGTAAGTTACATCGATCTCTTTATGGGTTGAAATAGGCCAATTGTCAATGGTATGCTCGATTATCCACTTTTCTTGTGGCTCATGGTTTCAAACAGTCCTCCGCTGACTATTCTCTCTTTACTTTGAAGAGAGGGGCTTCCTTCACTGCCTTATTGGTTTATGTTGATAATATTGTTCTTAGTGGAAATGATCTCTCTGCCATTTCTCACATTACAGACTTATTGGATGCCACTTTTAATATCAAAGATCTCAGTGATCTGAGATATTTCCTAGGATTTGAGGTTGCTTGTGGAGCTTCTGGTATTAATATTTTTCAAAAAAAAAATATGCTTTGGATCTTCTCTCTGACACTGACATGTTGAATTCCAAACCTGTTTCCACTCATTCTGATTACTGCACCAAATTGCATCAAACTTCTGGGTCTTTGCTTTCTGACTTGCAGGTCTCTTCATACATATGCTTGATTGGCAGGTTGACATATGTAACACTTTAATTTAATTTTTCAAATAATTAATTTTTGAAAAAATTATGAGAATAATAAAAACTTTCATTTAAACGGTTCCCAGTACATGGTTCAATAAAGCATTTCAAATGAAGGAGGGTTACAAATTTGCATCAAATACGTGCTATAGGACCAAATTAAATACATCAATGTTCAAAAATCAGTTTCTTAAGTCCTATAGCAATTTCATCTCTCCATTCACTAAGTCCGGTGCTATTTTTTTGATCACCTGAAAAATGAATGTAAAGATGAATACTCTACACTGTCATACACACACAAGCATAGAGACTCACATGACATACTTTCACACATTTCTAATATAATTTAAATCATTCATCAACAGACACAAAGCAATAATTTAAAATTTTCATTCTCATTTACACACAGGTACGCTCATTATACCATCAAACAATTCACACATGTACGTGGACTCACTGCACGTTAGTCGTGCTCACTGTAACACTGTGATCACAGTTTCTTGACACCCTTAATATCAGGGACTTATTCAGTTTCACATCATGGATGGTCGCTGGATAACCTTCGTCTCACAGATACAACGTATGCGGTCATGAACCCCTTAACAAAAGTGTTAGTCAGAGGCCGAGTTAGGAAGAGAGTGTGCGGCCTATGGTGCACCCACACTTATTGTTGGTGTCACCACCACCCTCTTTTCTTCAAGATATTTCTACCACCCCATCTTCAACACCTACAGTGTATCGCTGAACTATTCATAGTTTTCGAACATATTCAAACACATTCACATTCACGATTTACCATGCCATTTCCATACACTTTCAACCATTTCACATCATTCATTGTCAACAATGACATGTCCACACCTATTCGGTCATATTACACCCAATCACGCCATATGTTTATCACAACTCAATTGCAATCAAGTCACTCCATCATACATAACATTTACTATTTATCACACACATTTCTTAATATCAATCACATTATGTTATACACCAAATTTTCATCAAAATCTAATCACAACCAAATCATTCTTATCAAATACACATCATCCCACATTATATTCTAATCACATTACAATACCCAACACAATAAACGTATTCTAAGTAAAATGAGATAGGGTAGAGTCTCTCTTACCTCAAATCGAAGACCCAACACAATATAATGGTAGAAAATAGTCCCCACATTGATTTTGTCCCTAAAACACATGGAAAACTCCATGCGAACCTAAGAGATCAAGAAGAGGAATGAAAAACTGAAACCCTAACCATCAAAACTTACCTCCAAATGCCCCAAACTCATTTTTAACCTTCAATCTTACTCCTAAACAGTTATGGAGACAATTTAATCAGTAAGAATGAATTTTAAGTTGAGAGAATTGAAAGGAAAATGAAAAGAGAATAGTGAGAATGCGTTTCCTGAATCTTAAACTCTTCAAATACTCCTTTGGTCGCAACGCTTTCGCTACAACAAGATATTCTCTTCTCGCTACAACGAAAATCTCAGAGAAAATTATACTATGATTTCTGCAGAATCTTTTTATAGCGAGACCCTCTCGCTACAGTAAGACTGCACCCAGAAATGCACCATTTTCTATTGCCTTCTCGCTATAGCGAGAACTCAACAAAATCACTCCCTTCGCCCAAGACACTCTCGCTACAACGAGAATCCTCTCGTTATAGTGAGAATGCCTCTGCAGCACACACTCAGCCTACATTTCAAATTATTCCAACTCAATTATAAGTCAACCATCAACAATCATGCTTAAGCACAAGTCTACATCACATTTTAACCACATATACATACATTTTCACAACCATATTTACATCCAAATTATTACACAATCAAATATTCATTCAAACATCAATCTATACATTTATATTAATAATCAAACAATATTACAAAATTCAGGGTGTTACAACATATCTTACTAATACTAGACCTGCTATCACTTTTGTTGTTCAACACTTGAGTCATTTCATTGCTCATCCACTACCAATAATTACGCAACTCTTTATCGTATTCTTTGTTACATTAAAGCTTCTCCTAGACTAGGAATCTTCTTTCTTTCTACCAGTGAACATCAGCTCAAAGCTTTTAACGATTCTGATTGGGCTGGTTGTATTGATACTAGGAAATCCATCACTGGGTTCTTTGTCCACCTTGGTTCTTCACTTATATCCTGAAAATCTAAGAAGCAAGCCACAGTTTCGAGAAGTTCTTCTGAGGCTAAGTATCATGTTCTTGCTAGTGTCACTTATGAGATTCAATGGCTCACATATTTGCTTCATGACTTTGGTGTTTCTCCTATACTTGCCTTGGTGTTTTGTGACAATAAATATGCTATTCACATTGCAGCAAATCCAGTCTTTCATGAGAGAACCAAACATATTGAGATTGATTGCCACTTTGTTTGTGATAAGTTGCTTTATGATTTGATCAAGCTTCTACCTATTGCTTCAACACAACAACTTGATGATGTCTACACAAAAGCCTTAGCTCCTAGTGCTTTTCATTTTATTTGTTCTAATGCTTTTCATTTTATTTGTTCTAAGCTGGGCATGAATGATATTCATTCCCCAGCTTGAGGGGGGATATTAGCCTATTAGCCTTCTCTCTATTATTAGTTACAATCTTGTTATAAATCAATTAGTTTGTTTTGTTATAACTGATTCTTGTATATAATATGTAATCACTATTGCAATATTAAAATAAGAAGTATTTCTTTCTTCTTTTATTCATCGTGTTCTTTGTTTTTCACCCCTTGAATATGGTATGCCATGAGTTTACACACTACATGCGGTGTTGAACCTCACCACTACAAAAGTCGCTTTAATGCTAAAGAAGTAGAACACAAAACAAAACAAAATATCAAAATAAGAAAAAAAAACAATAAAATAAAAAGAAAAGAAAAGAAAAGAAAAAAGTCCATTCCTTGTGGAAAATAGACCTGTCAAAAAAGGTCAAGGCCATGGGACCAGCCCTACCCAACTCTAAAATAACCCATCCAGTCCTAAATATTATATTAATTAAAAATAATAATTTGGCCCTAAGTTATTTAGCTCATAATATATGGGTTAGGGTAGGGTTATCCATGTGTTAGCCTTGACCCAGAAATTTTATCCAAAATTTCAAAATTTACCCAAATCATACAACCCTAACTCCCTAACTCTCCACCAACTTTCTAAGCTTCATGCCTCATCCTACTCCTCTACCGCTCCTTTCTTGGGGTCAACGTCACGGCAAATCTAGAGGCCACGTTGTTGTAAAAGAAAACCATTCGATCCTTGTTGGAGGTTTGTGGGAGGAAGTAGTGGTACCAGTTGTGTAACTCTTGGGATTGAAGAGAAGTTCCATCCTTGAGCTTTTTGATATGAACAATATAAGTCAACAAGTTGTTGCCATGCTTTTCACCAGTATTTTGATGTTATGCTAAACATCACATCTGTGGCATGTATTAATTTGGCAAGTGGTTGATCGTGGTGTGCATGGATATAAGTTGTGTCTTCAATACTTCATTTGTTGATTTTTTTTGGGTCAAATTTGTTGATTTAGTTTTAGCCTTAGTGAAATTGCAGTGTGTATTGTGGGCTATGGTACTTTCACTTGTCATTATGCTATCTATCAAGCACAACAAATTGGTATATTTTTCATTTGTATATTGTAATGATGCATGATCAAGTTTGATGCCCTCATGCAAAGTTTCTCCTTTTATGTTTTTGCTGAATTATTAAATTGAGTTTCAAATTGTAACTGCAGAACTTTTAATTCCTCTTTTGTATTTTTGTTTTGACATTAGTGCTTGAGGCCTCTATATAGGGTAGTATATCTACCTCCTAATAAGATGCACTATGTTGGCTTCAATAATGGAGTACGACAATTAAGAAGTCTGGTAGACGAGGAAGGCATTTTCAGGGCTCATTTAGTTAAGGATTTGGTTGACAAGGATGTTTGGAAGTTGTTTCACAAGTGAACAATAATTCAAAAATTTGATGTACTCACCTTAGCAAACATCAGACATGAAATTTCTAGTAAAACCATACATATTTTTATACTCTGAATCATAAGCATTCTTTTGTTTTTTAAAATCCATAATTTCTCCAATTTTCTTATAGCGTAGTAATAATAGAGGTCTAAATTTGAAAGATCAGTTTAAGTCTTTAGAAAGAAATTGCCTTGTTTAATTCTTTTGTAAATCAAATGTTATATTTAAATTAATACTATACTATTGTTTATTGTAAGTGTATCATTTTAATTCAACACTTTAAGCTTGTTTTCAATTTTGTGTTTGGCTGTATTTGATTTTGAATGAAATGTTAACTTTATCATAAATGAAATTATGAAATTAAAATTAAGTTAAAAATTATTACTGTTGCTTCTTAAGAGAGTAAAGATATTATTTTGGCATGATTAATAGTTAAGAATAAAATTAAAATTAAGTTAGAAATTTGTAATTGTTAAAAAGGCCCTTAAAACCTTGTCCCTAATCCTAGCCTTGTGGGCTTATTGGACTTTTTAGTCTATAGGATTTTTTGGCCTTAACCCGCATGGGCTAGGGTTAGGGCTGGGCCAGTTGAGCTTTTTAACACCTCTAGTGGAAAATTCATTTGTGGAAAGTCTATTTCTTTGTATAAATAGGCTTGACCTGTTTAATAATTTGGAAGCCTAAGCCTGACCTATATTTAATTTGACCTATTAGCCTTTTTAATGATATACTTAATATTGAGATATTCAATAAGTCATTAAGTTTATTTATAAATAGGCTATTAAACTATCTAAATATGTATGTCATTTTAAAATTCATAAGACTTATATCTAAATAAATTATTAAAAAAATGATTCAACACATTATGATCAAAAGAGACATAGAGCTTGCTAAAGGATTGTATCTTTAAACATATCAATAAATTAATAACATTCTTATTTCAAGATCATTAACTCCCTGACCTTTCTTGCCATAAGAATATCTTATGAACATTTACGACTTTGATTATCAAATTTGTCTTGATATTTTTTTTTTCTGTAAACATAACATCGACATCCGAATACTCGTATATAAGTGAGCATGAATAATTTTCTAACAATTCATATGACATCCTGCTTAGGGATGATAGTGGGTAGGGTACTATAGTATCAATCCCCATACCCGTGTTTAAAAAAAATACCTGTACCCGGCCCCATACCCGCGTGGGTATAAACATTAATTCCCTTATCCGTACTATCTGGGTACCCGCATACCCATCTTGTACCCATTATCGACGCTTGTTTAAGAAAAAAATATTTATAAAGAAAAATATGTTTATATAACTTCACATAAGTAGCATAATAATACAAAAATTTAATATGTAGTTGTCAAACAAGGTACAAACAGATAAAATAAATATTCAAAGATTATAAATGCTAAATGTATCTTAATATAATAATTTTTTAAACTAAAATTTTTAGAAATAATAAGCGAAACTAAACATACAAGTTATTTGTTAGTGATAACCCTATCTTGTGTGAGATTTGATCGATTGACAATGTCAGAGTGACAACGAAATAGATTTGTATAATGGTTGCCCCTGCGTGTGGGATCACTTGGTGACCTCTTATGATGGTATTGACAACTAACTATAGTGAATAACGTTTCATAGTTGTTAAGTTTTAATGAGACAAACATTGAGAATGAAATAGAGTTAGAGTAGAGAAGTTCAATATTAACAATAGAAAGTGGATACATAAATTTTTTTTTTTAACTTTTGAATTTAAAATTGTAAGAAAAATAATAGATTTAATTAAAATAATATAATATAATTAATATATATATATATATATATATTAATACTAGTATTTTTAACTCATATATTATACGAAAGTATTTTATCAAAAATATAAATTTTTGAAAAATTATTTTATTGAATTAAATATTTATAATGTATATAAATTTTAAATCAACGAAAATTCTATCAAGGTAGTCGTGCATAAGATTGTCTAACTATTCTCTTTGTATTAATTTTAGGCTTGAGTGTGCAAAAATATGGATTGAATAAAAAGCATGTATGATTTATATTTGTTTTAGATTTGATGATAAATGGAGGGAGGAGATTGATGTTGGAAAAAGATGGAAACATTTTTTGCTAGAGAGGATCTAATTATGTTGCTTTAAACCTTACTTAAGCGATATCAAACCGCTTGACACTCAGATTAATTTTTATTAGTTTTGATTTTTACTTTGATACAACCTATGTGAATTGATAGAGTGTATATTTATGTTGTAACTGTTAAATTAATAAATATTAACAAATGGTTATAAATTGATCAAGTATGAGACAAATGATACATCTTACCCTAGAACATTTCTTTTATCTCGTGATCTCTTAACTCCAACTTACTTCTTCTTTCTAACTTCTAATTTGCAAATTTTTACTAGCCAAATTCTTTTCTACCTATTTTATCCTTGACAATTTATTCTATTTCCAACACTTTGCATTCAATGTTTAATCAAGGTTCTTGGTATGATACTCTTAAATTTGAATGTATTGATTTAAATTACTGTTTTATATTATATATTATTAAATTATTATTTTATGTTGTAAATTATTAAATTGTATTTATGATAAATTAAATAAATTAAATAAAAATGATTTTTTTATTATAAACAACTTATAAAAACTTTCTAAAAGTTTTTTTTATCATTTTACTTTATTTATATATTTTTAAAATCATGTTAAGGTTAAGAGTTATTTATTTAATTAAATACATATATTATTAATATTAATATTTGTTATTTTTTTAATTAAATTATATTCATATATTTTATTTAAATTTGTTGAGTAAGTATAAAACTGCACTATTTTAAAGTGATATCATGTATTAAATTTTATTTTAGTTGATTAAATTATATCAAATTTATCAATATTTCTTTAACTAAATTAATCTATAATAGTCTAAATTTATATTATCTAAAATTATATCATAAAATTGATATATTATTTATGTTATATTTTAAAATTTATAAATAAAAATATTTAAAAATATATTTAGAAAATAATTATAAAAAATAATAAAATCTCATGTTATAAATACATTTTTTAAAGAAATTTTAAATATACTAATAATAAATAAAATATAATATTGTTAAATTTTGATTATCTTTATAATATTTATAAAATATTTTTTATAAGTAAATTTAATTAAAACATATAAATAAATCTATATAAAATTTACTACACCTACTTATTATTATTTACATTTACAACAAAATTTACGTTTATCAAACTTTAGAATTCTCAAAGTTACATATACTATTGGTAATATAATTTGAAATATTTAAAGTCACATATAATTCTATTCACACATATTATTAAAATAGATGTTGGTGTATATTAAAAATAAAAACAATAAATTAACTATAAATTATATTTAATAAAAAATTATTGGAATTAATTACAATGTTTCACATATTTTGAAATTTAAATTATAATTGATTTATAACTATTATATTTGAATTGTATTTAAGAAAAATTTATTAAAATTAATTATATATAAAAATTTTACATTGATAATTATACAATATTAAGAATGAAAATAACAAATTAGCAATAAATTATATTTAATAAAAAATTATTAAATTTGATTATATAAAAAAATGAAAAAACTCACCATAAATTTTGAAAATAAAAAATTACTTAAAATCATTCAAAAATAACCTAAAATATTTTTGATAAACCTCTTAAATTAGTATTTTATTTAAAATAAAATAATATAAGTTGTTTTATGTTTTATTCAAATTTGTATGGTATTAACTTAAATAATTTTATTAATTAGTGTAATATATTTAATATTTAAAAGAGTGTATTAAAAATTAAAATATATCTAAAATAAAAAAATTACACACTTATAAAATTATAATTTTGTATTATATATCATTAAATTATTTTTATAATAAAAAGACAAATAAATTATAATATTGATGAAAAGATAACATATATTAAATTAATTTTTTTATCTTGTAATATATCATTAAACATATCTTTATCTCCATTTATATAATAAGTAATTTTTGCATAACTCTTAAAAAATTGTCAATAATTCTTTATATTATATTACTTTGTATTTGTGTATTACAATAATGTAAATTTTTCAAGAGTCATTTGTTTAAGCAAGTATATATATATATATATATCATATTTTATTTTGTTGCAGTAAATTACATAAAAGTATTTTTTATTTATTGAGTAAATATAAAATTGCATTATTTTAAAGTGATATCATGCATTATATTTTATTTAATTAAATTTATGTCAAGTATGTATTATAAGTGATATTTTTATTTTTATATCTGGATTAACAAAAATTTATGTCAATATTGACATATCAAATGTTACTTATTTTATAAATTTATTCGAGTATAAAAATTATATTAATATTTTTTATTATGATAACTATTAATAATACTTTCATTTTTTTAACTAAATTTTTAATTGTTCATTGTCATTTTAATATTAAGATTTAAATGATGTACATATTATTGAAAATATTAATATTACAAAATTTATATTTTTTTTAAATACAAGAATTTTATAAAACTAATATAAAATTTTAATTATAACAAATTCACAACAATATTAATATTATAAGATTTGTAATTTTTTTAAATACGAGAATTTCAAAAAAATTATATAAAATTTTGATTATGACAAATTCAAATAGTGATATGATAATTTAAATTTTATTATTATTTTTATTCATATTTTAATTAAAATTATTTTTTAATTAAATTTTAAGAGAACTGTTATTTTTTAAGTTATACCTTTAAATTTTAGTTTAAAAGTAATTAATTATAATAATTACAATAAATTAAATAATATTAAATATCATTATAATAAAAGGTAATATATAAATTTGTTATTAAAAATTTTATTGTAATTATTATATTTGCATATTTAATATTTTTATACTATAATAAATGAATAAATAAATAAATTATAATATTTTAAATATAAAATAAGTTGAATATATTTTTATTTTATATATATATATAATTTGTTTTAACAGTAAATTATAGCTTTTCAACTTTTTAATATTTCTTTCATGTTTCAAATATTTCTCTTATAATTAGAAAAAAAAAATCTACAATTAAATAAAGTCATGAAGTAATTTTTAAAATATTATAAAAAATATTTTTTCAATAATTTTAATATTAACATTTCAAACTATATTTATTTATTAATATTTTATATTTTAATTATGTGATTGTTATTTTTTTAAATTAGAATTAAAATTTGAATGCTTTTAACTTTTTTTTGTAATATTCAATCATATAATAAACTTAAAATTCATTCTCCAACTATAAATTAAATTATACTTAAAATATAAAGTAAGATAAATATATATTTTTGTATTGATATAATTATTTATAATATCATATTCTTATAATTATTATTAATTTAAAAATTAAAAAATATTTTAAATTAGAATCATTAATTATTAGTATACATTCACTTATTATAAGTCAAATTTAAATATAATATTTTAAAACCATAAATAAATTATTTTATACCTAATTTATCAAATAAATTTATGTTAATATTTATTTTAATTCTTAAAAAATAAAAATTAGAATTCATTCAAATAAATTTTACTTTGAATATAATACTAAAATTGATTGTTTATTAAAAAATATTTTTTGTTACATTTCTATATATAGTTTTTTTATTTTAAAATATTTAATAACAATAATAATATAATAATTTTTTATTATTTATATTTAAAAATAATTAATTTTTTTATTTTTAGTTTTATTTTTAGTTTATTTTTAAAATTTTATTTTTATGTTTACATCAATTAAAAGAATAACAATTTTTATTGTTGAAGAGGAAGAAAAAATATAAAATATATAAAAAAATTATATATAAAATATAATTATATTTGATATTATTTAATATAATAAAATTTTATTATTATATTTTATATTTAAATTATAATTTTTTGTTTGTTTTAAAATAAAATAATTTAATAAAAAATATAAATAAATTCATATAATACAGAAATATATTTACTAATTTATAATTAAATTATTATTATTAAGATTTAAAATATTTAAAGTAATATATAAATGAAGTTTAACTGTTATATTTATTTTTTATATATAATTTATTTTGAAAAATAATCAAAATTTTTATTTTTTATTTTTATCATATTAAAATTAATTATTATTTAAATTTAATTAAGTAATAACAATATAAATATAATTATACAAATTCATGTAAGTTATATTAGTAGTATTAATGCCATATATCACAATTTAACATTAAACTAAAATTAAAATTATTTAAGTTAATAATTTAAAATTTAATTATTTTAATAATGACTTAGAATTTCTAAGTCAATATTTTATTAAAACAATTTGTATAATTATAATATCTGAACATAGAGTTTTTTTTTCATTAATTATTAAAATTTATTTATGTTTTAATATTGATTGGAAGATTATTATTATACTATTCGTACAAAATTCAAAAGCGCATCGAGCATTTGCCATAATGCATCGGTTCCCAAAAGTAATATAGTAAACCCTAAACCCTCGGCTGTGTGCTTGCAAGCAAAGCCATGGCGAAATCATCAAAACGCAGCAGCACCGACCCATCGAAGAAGAGCAAGAAGAAGAAGAACAACAAGTCGGGTCCAGAAGGCGTAGCTATGAAAGTGAAGGCTCCGAAGGCCAACAATCCCTTTGAGTCCATCTGGTCCAAAAGGAAATTCGACGTCCTCGGCCAGAAACGCAATGGCGAGACACGTCGTATGGGCCTCTCTCGTTCCCTCGCCATTCAGAAGCGCAACGACACACTCCTCAAAGAGTACCAACAGAGCACCAAGTCCTCACTCTTCCTCGATAAGCGAATCGGTGAGAAAGACCACGCGCTTGACGAGTTCGGGAAAGCCATCTTGAGATCCCAACGCGAACGCCAGGTTCTATTCTTTATTATTATTATTATTATTATTATTATTATTATTTAAGTATAACCTTATATTAGTCTTTGAATTTGTTCGTGTTAGCCATTTTAGTTTTTAACAATCCTTCGTTAGTTCCTAAATTTTCAAAATCACGTTTACTTTAATTTCTTTTAAGGCAAAATGATAGTGAAAAAAAAAAAAGGGTGCAATTGGAATTTGGAAGTGTGTATACAGAGCTTATGAAAATGGTTTATCACTTTCACAAGCTCTTTTCAGCTTATTCCAATACGGGTTTTCGTATAGTTTATCTAAATAAGCTATGTTCAGCTTATGGTGTAAGGAACTCAAATAAACCACAATCAAGTCTGTAACAAAGACAAAATGTACTCTATACATAGTGTTATTTCAACGGGTTTTCTTACAAGGAAGAAAATGTTTGCTATCCCATCATCAGATACCAAGCCAGTACAGAGGTGAAAGAGTAGTCACAGGAGAAGAATAAGAAAGATAAGGAGGAGGAGAAAAAGAGGCCACAAGCATCAAGTTCTACACACCCTCTCCTTTCACTCCTTAGGCATTATTTTCTTTTCACTCCACAAAACAACATAGCTGAGGGTTCATTATTATTTCCTTGAGCTTCTGTGCAAACCCTGAATATTTGAATCACCTGATGTGTGTCCCTTCTCTATAATCAATTCTGAATTCCCTTGCAGGCTGATGTGGCCTTTACCCTCCAATTTGTCCTTTTCTCTTTCCATGCTGGCCTCTAACTAAGCTGGTCCGTTAGATATGTCAACAAA
Source organism: Abrus precatorius (assembly GCF_003935025.1). Lineage (NCBI taxonomy): Eukaryota > Viridiplantae > Streptophyta > Magnoliopsida > Fabales > Fabaceae > Abrus > Abrus precatorius. Next base: position 13,575,423 of record NW_020874417.1, read on the forward strand.
TTTCATGGTCAAATTTATGGTAGAAACTCTTCATGTAATAAAAGTTTATTGAATAAATACTTAATTAAGCTGTTATTGAACCGTACCCTAAAATAAAAGCCTTTTTATAAAGTCAGGACTAACAAAAGAACAGGACTTATAACATTGCTTTGGCTAAATTTAGAAAGTTTCTTTCTCATGTTTGGGGGTTTGTAGGTGAACATGAAGCTGAGCAAGAAGAGCAAGTATCAGTTGTCCGATGGAGAAGAAGATGACTTTGAAGGAATTGATTCTCTTGGAAGAGATGATTTTGAGGATGAAATGCTTCCTGAGGATGATGTTAATGAAACTGATGGTATGCTAACAATGCATGATTGTTTGGGGAGATAATGTAATTATGTAATGTAATTGATGGTTTGAGTGCTGAAATAATGGCTTATTTTAGACATTCTGCAATTTTAGTTCCAGGATAACTTCTTGTGCTGCTTTTCAACGGCATTTTTGTGACTGATTTGATTATTTTATTTCTTACTATGATAGCCTCATGCAATTTGCTTCAATCGTAACATAATGAACATTTTAGGCAATTTTAGTATGCTTATTGTGTTATTTTTTGTATCTTGGGTTTATGTTGAATGCTGGTTTTGCAGAGAAATTGGATTTGGTTCACCGTAGTGTGCGGATTCCAGAGGAAATCAGTGCGGTTGATGGTGAGGAAAATGTAAGTGGTGTTATGCTATGAATATTGATACCCTTATTATTTTTGCCTGTTATCATGGGATTATGCATACATGATGTTATGTATCATGTATGGGTTGTATAATCTGCTAGTAATTTCCTCCTTTGGTGATTATGAGATCTTAATATCCTATCCTTGCTAAACTTCTTTGTTATTCGTACTGTATTTAAAATACCGTGAAACTGGTTCTGAACGGTGGCTTCTTCTGCAGAGACATAAAAGCAAGAAGGAAGTGATGGAAGAAATCATCTTAAAAAGCAAATTTTACAAGGTGTGGGATATTTCTTTGATCAGGGCTGTGGTAGTTTATTTGTCTTCTATATTTGTTCTCAATTTCACTCTTGATATTTTCCAGGCTCAAAAAGCAAAAGACAAGGAAGAAAATGAACACTTAGTGGAAGAATTGGATAGGAACTTCACTTCTTTGGTTCACTCTGAGTCCCTGTTATCTTTGACTGAACCCAACAAGATGAATGCTTTGAAGGCTCTGGTGAACAAAAGTATTTCAAATGAACATAGTAGTAAGGACCACTTGTCTGCTACTCGCACATTGGATACTTTTGTGCAGGTACTTTTTATCCATGAGGGTTCTTTGTGGCCCTGGTAACTTACTTGTATTATAAGAACATACTACATTCCAACTACCTTTTTTATGGCAGGAAAAACCTGATGATTATGACAAACTTGTCAAACAAATGGGATTGGAAATGCGAGCTCGCCCTTCAAATAGGACAAAGACACCAGAAGAGATTGCTCAGGAGGAGAAAGAACATCTAGAACAATTGGAGGTATGAGGACATGACTTAAACAAGTTTGTTATTATAGTATATTACTATTATGTATGAAGGAGCAGTTTCCCACATTTTTTACCATTGGCTGAGCTCTGATCATAGCTCTATTTTCTTAGCTACTGTTTAGGATGGTTTAGATTATTGTTATGGCTTAACTGTAGGGATGTGAATAAACTTAGGACAGCTAAACTAAATTCATGATTATCTATATTTTAGTATTATATTGTATCATTTTTAGAGTGTGAGTGAGCCTTGACACTTTAGTAAACTTTATGCCTTGTAGCCTAGTGGTTGTGGGTTCGAGTCATGGAAATAGGCTATCCAGTATCTACTCTTGTAGTAAAGTTGTATATCCCTTTATTTTTTATAGAGTCAACTAATTAATCCTTTTATTCATAATTTAAGGAAGAGAGGCAGAAGAGGATGATTGCTGCTGAAGATTCAAGTGATGAAGACAATGAAGATTCAGAAAAGCCATCCAAACAGAAACCAAGATCACTCTCTGGGGATGATCTTGGTGATTCCTTCTCTGTCAATCAAGAAACTGTGACTAAGAAGGGTTGGGTTGATGAGATTCTTGCAAGAAAAGATGAGGAAGATTCTGATAGTGAAGATGATGATGGTGAAGATTCTGATGATTTGTGTAGCTCTGAAGATGCTGAAGAGGGATCAGATGAGGATCTTGATGAAAAGGAGAAGGATCTTTCTTTGAAAGATTGGGAACAAAGTGATGATGATGATATTGGTACAGATACAGAAGACGAAGATGATAATGATGAGGACATAGAAGATGCAGTAGAAATAGATGGAGTAAAAGGATTGGATGCTGGGGTTCATATAAAGGCAAAGAAAAAGGATTCTGTTGAAAATGTGAAAAGAGATAAGGATTCTTTGGGTGCCAAGAAGACAGATGTTGGAGGAAAACAATCAAAAGAGTTGGATATCCCTTTTATAATTCAAGCTCCCAAGACCTTTGAAGAATTTTGTTCTCTGGTGGATAAATATTCAAATTCTGACATTCTTTTGATTATCAATCGAATTCGGAAAAGCAATCCCATCACATTTGCAGCAGAAAATCGAAAGAAAATGCAAGTATGAAACTCTTCCCTTTCTATTTACTTTTTGCTAAGATTAAAATATTCTCCCTGTGCTGCATTTTATCTGTGATTAGTTAAAGTGCAATCTCTTGGACTTGGGTAGAGTTTGGTATTGACAATTAATGAAAAATCTATATTGCAAAGTATAGGTTCTTGTTGGTTTTATTCTTGTTGCTGCCTACAGTCTACTGATAAAATATTCTTCCAGAAAAGATTTGATACTAATAAATCTGTAGCACTTAAAAGAAGTTGAGAGAAAATAATTGGCAAATAGAGGTGCTACACAGCCAACAGAGGGCTAGTGTCTTGGCTAACAATCAGGAAAATCATAAAATAAGCTTTTTAATTAAGAACATCACAACAATTCCCTTTACATATGGTTGAAACCTAATTTCTAAACAAATCCTAACCCTTTGAAATTTGAATTGATCTAATTCTAGGTAACTTGAATAAAAAGAAAATGTATGATTGAAATAATATATTAAATAAGGATGTTTGATATTTTTGCCGCTGAAGAATGGACAGTATGTAACTTTACAACAACCTGAACAATAAAGTACAAGGGCATGAACACTGAACAGTAAATCATACCCCTCTCCCTTTACATTCTGTTCCCAAATATATTTATCAGGAAATTGTGGTTTATTATCATTGTTTGTCTGACTTTATTGGATGTATTTATAACATTTCTCTCTTTTTTTCAGGTATTTTATGGAGTATTATTGCAGTATTTTGCTGTTTTGGCAAATACGAAACCATTGAATGTTGAGTTACTTAACATGCTGGTGAAACCATTGATAGAGATGAGTATGGAAATTCCATACTTTGCTGCAATATGTGCTCGTCGCCGAATTGAAAGTACTAGAAAGCAATTTGTTGAGAGTATAAAGAACTCAGGTCAAGATGAAATGTAGTTGAATAGTTGCATTCTTTGCCTTAACAGTTATTGTGAACTATGAATTGGTAGATAACACATGGTCTAAAATTTTTCTATTATCACAGAAAGTAGCTGTTGGCCTTCTTCAAAGATGTTGTGTCTCTTGCGTTTATGGTCCATGATATTTCCATGCTCTGACTTCAGGCATCCAGTTATGACTCCTGTGACATTGTTGATCTGTGAATATCTGATGCGTTGCCCAATAGTATCTGGTCGGGATATTGCTATTGGCTCTTTCTTATGCACTATGCTTCTCTCTGTAAGTACATCCTGAAGCAAGATACTCTATTGAATTTATTTTTATCTTGTAAACTTTTCATATGGCGTTTCAATAAATAGTTCTGAAGAACTATATTTAAATTCTATCATGGAATGGTGGGACCTTACCTAGTCTGTGTGGAAAAATCCATAATTGGGATCTGTTTTCGTGAATGAATTTTGATTTTGGACATTTTGCTATCCAAGCTATATACTGTGTTGAAGCCCCACATTGGCTGCAAATATAGCCAAATAAGAGCTTATAAAGACTATAACAATCCTCACCTTATGAGCTAACTTTTGAGGTTAGGTTAGGCTTTAAACCAAAATTTAGGATGGTATCAAAGCCTATCATAGACCTGATATTGGGATATTCTTGATTAAAAAACCTGACCCCACAGATTTTCCTGTGCAACCTACCTGGTCCTACAACTTTCTCAGTGTTACGTACCTGGCCTACATCTTTCCCAGTGCAATATTTAAAAACATCAGTCTTACAATTTCTATGTTTTAGATGTCCAATCTTGAACAAGAGGGGGATGTGTTGAAGTCTCACATCAACTATATATGTGACCAAATAAAAGCTTACAAAACTAAAGCAATCTTCACTTTATGAACTAGCTTTTGAAGTTGAGTTAGGCCTTAGTCCAAAATTTAAGATACTGCATTGCTGAACTTTGATTTTCCCTGTTTTTCATTTATTACATTTGCAGTTTTCTCATGTACTTAATATAAAATGCAGGTATTTAGACAGTCTCGAAAGTTCTGTCCTGAAGCAATAATATTTCTTCAAACTTTGCTGTTGGCAACTACTGAAAGTAAATATATTTCACAAGAAGATTCCCAGGTATGGCTTCTTCGATGACACTTTGAATTTTGAAACATATTATGTGTGTACATGTATGCATCTTTTTATTCATGGGGACTACTAACCACCTCAGCTTATGTGTTAGTATTTTCCACTGTTATTTGGTTAAGAAGTTTTTTAATATTCAAGTTCTTTCGTAAAAAACCAAATTTCTTTAAACTAGTCCTAATTATTGTTGTATATATTTCCATTTAGACAATACACTCCTTTCTTGTAAAAGGTTCTTTAGCCACTGCAAAATCCAGCTGAGAAAACACGTTCAAGCAATTGCTGTCCATTTTCTTGGACATTTCTAATGATGCTCATATATATATATACACACACACACACACACACACACCATTTTTCCTAGTCTACAATTCTAAGGCCTAATTATGTAGCTTACTAGCTTTAGGACTCAATTGTAAATTAGAAATAAGGAAAGACCATTTTGCTTTTTCCTTGTTTTATATACACACACACACACACACATATAAGTGAACATTGTTTGTAGAAGAACATTCTTGCGTTTGAGATTCAGTTCAATGCATGAGAACTATTATGATATTCACTCGAGTAAATTCATAGTCTAGTTAGACCTACTTTTGGGGTACAATATCATCAATTTGGTGCTACACTGCATAATGTCACTACAATTTATGGTTGGACACTGAAACGATCATGTTGTGTTTTTTTTTTTCCAGTTATATCATCTTATGGAGCTGAAAGCTCTCAAGCCTCTCTTGTGCATACATGAGACTGTGAATGAGATTAGCCCACTGAATTTCTTTAAGATAATAGACATGCCGGAAGACTCCTCTTTCTTCACTTCTGATAGTTTCAGGTAACCACTAATTTGATATCACCCTTCACACAGGTTCTTCTGCTGGGCTCTCTTGATTTTGGTTTTTGAATGTCATCATGTGTGTTTTTAGAAAAAGATGGTCGGGAAGGCATGGCATCGGGATGTGTGTGCTTTGAGTTGCATTATCAACAGCTGTTCCTTTAATCATTGCTATAGTATTGAGACTAATCCTGGATGCCGCTAATGTTGATGGCATCTATGTTCAGAACATTGATGGTTGATTTCTTTTTCAAGGTTTATGGATTTGTTTATCTTGGCTAATTATGATTCTTTGATTACAGGGCAGGCGTATTGTTTGTAACTGTTGAAACTTTACAAGGATACATCAATGTCTATGAAGGCTTCAGTTCATTTCCTGAAATATTCTTACCAATTTTGAGATTGTTACTCGAGATAGCAGAACAGAAAAATATGCCAAATGCATTACGAGATAAAATTAAAGAAGTGGCTGAGCTCATCAAGTTGAAAGTGGACGAACATCACACTTTGAGGCGACCACTTCAAATGCGGAAACAAAAGCCAGTACCTATCAAATTACTGAATCCGAAGTTTGAGGAAAAGTAAGTCACTCGTTTTCCCTTGCTTACATTCTATGATGTTGACTAGCCATGCGAATCAGAAACGGCAACTCTAAATTATGCACTTGAATGTCGTATTTGTCTGCAGCTATGTCAAGGGTAGAGATTATGATCCAGACCGTGAACGAGCTGAAATGAGAAAATTGAAGAGACAGTTGAAGCGTGAAGCTAAAGGGGCTGCTCGTGAACTGCGTAAAGACAACTACTTCTTGCTTGAGGTAAAAGAAAAAGAGAGGTCTTTACTGGAAAAAGAGAGAGTGGAAAAGTACGGAAGAGCTAGAGCTTTCCTTCAAGAGCAAGAACATGCTTTTAAATCTGGACAACTAGGAAAAGGGAGGAAGAGAAGGAGATAACAGTGACTGCCATCCTGTTGCTTGCATATTTTGCATCTGCATTGTGTTGAAACCTGTGGGGGCTTTTACCCTTGATATTCATCAGTTCCAGGAATTGGTTTTGTGCGATCTAGCCTGGATTGGAGGAACATAGTTAGATTATTTATGATGGTTATAGGTCCTTGTTTCCGTGCTCACTACTGGAGAGTTGAAGCAAAGCTGATAATACGATCTGGAGATCTCCTTATGACTAGGATTATGCTCATTTTTTCCAATCATTCTGCTGGAAAGGCAGGTGTGGCTGATGTACTTACTGAATTTTGGGGATTAGGAGAATCGTAAGGAGATGCAATTTTGTCTTAGTTTTTTGTAAACATTCTCAGCCACTCTGGTTGAACAAAAATACACAATTTTGCAAATGAATTTTCAATGTTATGTCCTCAATGCCCTGTCTATTTTTCTTTATGGAAAACAAAGTGTAATATAATGTGGTTCACTATTTCCATGCAGTGGGTAGGTAATATAATGGTTTCAACAAGTTTTAAGCCCACTAAAATGAACCTAATCCTTAATGAATCTGATTTCATTTTTGCTTTGAACTGTATTACCAAGCTGATAAAAGTAAATACCAAAAGTATGCAATAACATGACACTGGTTTACAGTTTAGTTGTTTTACGTTCACAATTCAGCCTTTCATTTCTCTCTCTTCCTTTTCTCTCCTTATCTAGCGGAAGCATCATTGTGTTTCAGCGTGAGATTTGTATGGAATTCAGTCGATGTTTTCGAAATTTCCTACTGGCTACAGTATTGCTCTCCAAGTATTCTGATTGCTGTAATCTACCTGGGTTACCCGTATTCGCACTTCTATAGCGCATTTTCATGAAATAGTAGATGGAAGGAAAAAAGTAGAAATTTGATATCTATGATGCTAACTAGAACCAACAAAGATTTCTGAGAAAAAAGTGAAGAGCTAAAACATGATTTTTTAACAGCCATCATCTTATTTCAAATGATAATGCATAGTCTATGTAAAGTCACAAAAGATATTTGGCCTTTATTTTTACAAAATAGTGTAAATGTCTTCTAATGCATTGATGAGTTATTATTTGTTTTAATTTTTTTAGGTTTTATTTTTGTATATTAATTTGAAATAGATATGAACTCTGTAATGTTTCTTACCTTTTTTTAAAACTCAACAACAAATGAGAAAGGGGGACTAGGTGGAGGCAAAGCTTCTTGCCTGTGTGCATAATTTCAGAAATATGTGAAATGGCTAGAAAAAGTTTCAGAGGACAAGTGGATGCAGTGGAGGAATGTGATATGATCATATAACTATTCATCTTGTTGAGTGTTTAAATTCAGTCTCAAAGGTTTTGACATTGCCAATAATTGCTTTAGTTCGACAGTGTGATTATGGATAATTTCAAACTTATAGATATTAGTAGTCTCATATGATCTCATGTTGTCAATCTAATAACTTAAATATTTCACAAATATATAGATGTTGTTTATAAGTTAGAAAATATATTTAAGGCTTATTAAATAGAGTTTTATCCACTGAAAAATGAAGAATAATGGCTTTAGTACTCCCAATTTGTCCTCACTTAATGTTAATTTTGATGAATATGATTTTTTGGCATTAAATTTAGTGTATTTTAAGGTCTTCAACTCTTTATTTCCTTCTAAAATTTATACTTATTAAAAGTCATGTATTAATAATAACACTTCAAAATTTAATAAATAATATTTTGCATCCATGATATCATATTTAAGTTGATATTATTTATTTTAAAATATATACTTTAATTTTAATTATATACTTAATTGATTTATAATTTAGTTATATATAATATTAAAACTAATATATTTTATTTGTAAGTGGGTTGAGCCAATCCTAATTTGGGTAAGATAGGCACAGAGATAACTCGTGGCCAGTTAACCATCAAATTTATTGAATGAACTTGAGCCACCCTTATAAATTCCCGCAAGTTTTTGAAAATCAGCTTGTGTATCGGAAAATGCTGGACTCCACTCCATCTGCAGCAATTCCTTCCCACACGGACTCATCTTCTTTCCAACGAACGGTAACTCGATGCACCCTTTCTTCCTTCCTTCTCCTCTTTCTAACGCTCTTTTTTCCCTTCCCCAAGGTCTCCTTATACGAATGGTGGCTCGTTAAAGCCAAAACCGATTCCCAAGGAAAGCGTTTAGCCGTCGCTGGTGTCTCTTCCAGAAAGTAAGACCAGGAACACTTAGGGTTTTTCGTTTCGCCTTGAAATGCCTGTGCTTCACTGCAATGTTTATGTCGTTTTTTGAACAAGGTCGCATTGATGAGTTCGTGTGATGACTCTGGTCATTTGGTTTTGTGATTTAGGCATGAGGCTTTGCGCATTTTTGTTTCTGCTCCTGTTATCAAAAGATACGATCTGTTTTCTCTGGCGACTGTGGATGGGATATGCATTCTCCTCAGTGGTTTCATCAACGAGCAGCGCACGCTCGAAAATGGTTTCACCGCTCAGGTGTAAAATCACTCCATATATTTAATTTCAAGAAGTCATTTGTAAAATTCACTTCTGGAAGCATTAAATGCACCTCTGAAAATTAAATTCCGGAAGTCATAATAAAAATGTTGGTGTGAATGGCAAAAAAGAGTGGCGCAAAAAGTAATCTCTTGTTTGGTGTTTTCATAACCCTTGTTTTAAAATCTTGTTTATCATTAGTGTTGATGTTAATTGTACCTGTCCCTCATTTTATGATATTCACTTTGTAATTTGTTTGTGTTCCCAATGGCTAGGTTTTCAGCCACTTTTTATTTGGCTTTCCTCTAGACTGGGAAAGCTGTGCTCTAGATTGCTTCAGAGAAGAATCAAGCACTGGCTCTGATTTTGGTAGTGCTTTTCCTGATGATGTGTCAGCAACTAGTCCAGAAATCATACCTGATAATGGTAATGAATGCTTGTAAATGATTTGCGAATGTTTATTTGTTCCTTATAGTTGTTTGATGCTTTATTTTCATTGTATCATTTCCTATACCTAGTTTCTATATGGATGGTTTAATTAATTGCGGTTACAGTTGTGGAAAAATCGGTTCCTACTTTAACATCAGTAGAGAATACCCTGGGAGATTGTGAGAAGTCATTCCCTGAAAAGGAATGCGATGTGTCGAAGGAGATGGGTGGGGTTAATGTAGCTTATGGTAGTGGTGGGAATAGACATAGTGCGAGGTTGCATAGTATTAGAGTATGTCAGCAGCAGAAGCAGCCAGCTTCTGGAGCTGCCCCGAAGAATCCAGATAAATTGAAGAACACTACCTCAGTGGCCTTGGAGAATTGTGATGTAGAGGGACAGAGAAGTCCGGCAACACCCATTCAGTCACAATCACAGAGACAAATAAACTCATCATCTGAGCAGATTGTTAAAAAATTTGTTTCCAGAATTTCTAGAACATCGTCAGCAAAGACTGAAGGCAATAAGAACTGTGATTTAGAGGGACTGGGAAATCCAGCAACACCCATTCAGTCACGATTGCGGAGAAAAGTAAAGCCATCATCTGAGCAGATACCTACAAAATCTGTGTCCAGATTCTCTAGAACTTTGTCAGCCAAGAGTGATGTCTGTTATAAGAAAAAGAGAGTGACAGTTGAAACAAAAGAGGGCAGGGCTAAGCAAATACTGACTAAATCTTCATCTTCTGAGAAAAATCTGCATGAAAAGGATGTAAGCCACTTGGTCAAGGGAAGGAAAAAGAAAACATCCTCAGTTTCTGCAGAGGCATTGAGTTTCAGAAAATCCAGATCTGGTAAAATTTTTCATTATTGTCTATGCATACTACTCCATCTTATTAGGCTTACAGATTATAGATGTACTTTAAGTGATTTTCATGCACGTTTGTTCATGTTATCGAACTCTCTAACCCAATGATATTGTTAGTCATTTTTTATTTTGTAATTTGAGAAGTCATTTACTTCAGGCTATATTCTTTATTAATTGGTTATGTTGCAGGTAGGTTGCTTCTACCTCCTTTAGAGTTTTGGCGAAATCAAATACCAGTTTACAATGCGGTATGTGATATCTTTGAGTGATTGTGCATCTTTTGGCTACCCATTGGTAGACATCCTGCTCACCAAACCATATCTCTTGTAAAAACTGATCATGCACCATTTCTTTAGGACTGCATATGTAGGATTTTTCTTTATGAGGCGGGATAAGATAAAAGTTGAAATCTTACTACTATTTTCTTTTAACTATTTCTTTATATGTCCAGGACCATGAGCTTACAGAAATTCAGGAAGGTGCATCTTTGGTATAACCCTGTAGAGTTACTTAAGCATCATTGAGCAGGTACATCTGTCATTGTTAAGACAGATTCCAATTCATTAGATTATAACTTTCAATATGTGGATGACATTTCCATAAATTAAAATATCTATGCATGTTTCATGGTTATACATTTTTTATTTTACTGATTGTGCTACTATGTTGGTCTTATATACCTTCCTACTTTTTTGTAACTAATCGCTCATAGGATTAGCTGGCTCATCTTCCTTCATAACGTTACCTACCCCATGGAAATGAACCTTGTCCTCAGTTCCAAATCAATTTGCAGAACCTGCATTGTGTCCAAATAATTGTACCTTCTGGCATGAAGAAGTCCAAATCAGTTGAATGATGAAGTCCAAATTGGTCGAATAGAATTGGGACTTCTCTTTGATTCTGCATAATAATCCTTCTCATGACAAACCAGTAGCAAGTCTTAGATTTTCTGCACTTTTCCTAATCACACCAACAAAACTCATAAATCACTCCATCCTTGGGTGAATGGTAGTGCATGAAAATAGCAACCTCAGATGACAGAAAAGCAATTTGTTCCATTTAATTTCAAGACAAATTTCAACTGTAATTTTTGTTGCCATTGTCTTATTTGAATTATGCAGTTTACCATTAAGCCTCAATTTCTCATTCACCCCAGAAGCAGAAATACTAATTATTATTATTATTTTGTTGGTCAAACTCTTGTTGAAAGAAATCATCTTTACATATGATCTAGCAGTTAGCAGATGCTTTTCATGAAATGCTTTAGCTTGGTAGCCTTTGTTAAAGGCATGTTCTCTTCCTTTTGGCTGCTTAAACCGCCTTTGGTGTTCTTACAGACATGTCCAGTTTTGTTTCTTTATCTTCCGATTTCCTGTGTGCATTGTTGTAATATCCCTACAGACATGCCCGTTTGGGGAACATTAAAAATGGATGTTCAATTTGAATCCTGAATTCCAAGACACTCATACATAAGAGAGGTTTATCAAAGGGAAAATTATTCACTTTCAATGAACCCCGTTGTGAATGGTGGCAACACAAACAAGCCTACTATCTTATGACCTTGTTGAATAGAGTTTTTTTTTTTTCATGATTTATAGACATCACATCATCAAGTGCAGTCATTCTATTGACTTCCTACATTTTGCTTCACAACAGTCATTGAGATTCTGTTTGTAATGGTGCTGTACTAAACTTGGGTCGAGTTATTGCTGTTTCAAACATCTTGCGGTGTGCTTGATTGCTTGTTATATAGCAACGGCGAGCCACTAGGCATGGTAATGGGATGGGTACTACCGTACCCATCTCCATTCCCACATTTTATAAAATTACTTGTCCCTATATTTTCTAGATAATCACTTTGATTTCTATCCCCGTAAGCTCTGGGTACCTAAATTCCCATACCCATTCTCATTACATGCAATTTAGTTAATTAAAATACAATTCATATTGTTTACAATCTAATATAAGACATTAAATAGAACAACTTTAAATATAGTGTAAAATTATAATAATTACAAATATTCTAATATTTTACCCAATAAATGCAAAAAACTACTTTAAAAAAAATGTCATACGAAGTTCTAATATCAATATATCAAGATCAAAGATTATAAATTAAAATATTTTATCTAAAATTTAAACTGAACTTTTTACAGCGTTACTTTATTGACTCCTGCACTACCACTTTTCAAGGACTGAAAAAAATGGAACATTAATTATAAATAGTTGCATATTTTAAAGTCAAATTAACAGAAATAATCAAGTTATTTTACCTCATTCAGAATTGGAGTTTTCGAACTTTTGCATTATTTTTATTAAATATGTACTTAGCATAAAAATGCAATTATTCAATATTATTGATAATATACTATAAATACTTAACCATATAAAAATAAGTATGTTATAAACCCATAAATCGCACGCAGTACAAAATTTAGTACTGATTAACATGAAAAGTATTGTTTTTGGAATCAGTATTTAATAAATTTTCTTTCAAATTTTCCGTGCATAAAAGTTAACTAAAATTTAACAACAAAAGCTTAATCATAACACAAATAACTACTTGAAAACAAACTGTCAAAACTATACCTAATCTATATACATTATGTACTTTGCGTCGATAGATGCAAGGTTGATCACTGAAGAGATGAGATTGAGAAAATCTTACGAATAGGAGTCAGTAATAGCGGATCATGAGTCATGGCAGAAATTGTAAAAAAAAAAAAAGTCAAACAAGTACATTCTTTTTCATGTAATGTTGCTTCACCCAAGTTGCTTCCATTTCATGTTTCCCCTCTTACTGTCATACCTTTGACATTTATGTGCTAGAAATATTAGGTTCGGGAAAATTAAGGTGAAAAATAAGAGAAAAATTGATTAAAAAATATGAATGCAATATATATATATAGATAGTGTGTGTGTGTGTATACTCGTTATTCCAAGAGTCAATACAGGTTTTAACGCATGTATTTTTATTTTATAGAGGTGGGTAGTGGGAGAAAGTTTCCGAAAGACATTCATGATACATCTTAATGCCTACCTTTATTCTCCTTCCTTTCTCCTTATATTCTACTCATGTCTTTTGTTTGGTGTGCCATATGTCCCTGAATCCATCAGTTGTAACTAGCTACTGAACAGACTTATCTTCCTTCATAGTAACTTAGCATGATTATATAATTTTTTATCAATAAATATTTGCAAAGAAACGTTTAATCTTGTTTCGCGGTATTATGGCGAGTCCTGCACTAGAGTTTTGAGAGTAATACCAATTCACTTGGGCTTTGAGATTTGAAATAGTAATCTTGTTTAACAGGTTTAACAATCAAACGCGCAGCATGATGTGCGACAAGGAGTTAAAGGCCTAATGCGCGGTATGGGTCATCTCTGTAACTATACCCTCTTTGGTTATTGTTTTTATATCTTTTCCATGTTAGTGTCTACTAACTGAATCAGATGTGTAATGATTTAATTATATCATGGTTAGGCCGAATACCTTTTTGTATATTTCTTACGTGCAACTTAAGTTCGCCTCTCAACTTCGATATTTCATCCACTTTTTTTATTGACTGCACCAAAATTACTAAACACAAAATAGGAATTTTATTTACTTCTTAGTTCTCAAGATTGTTTTGATAGCCTAAGTCCTGGTGTTTTTCGGTTTAGACACTACATTTAACCCAAAAAAATATGAAAATATTTTGGAATTGAAAAAGATGCTACCTGTACACTATTCATTTGCACAAACTTCTCATAGACTCGAATGTTTTTTGTTGAATAAAACCTTTGTTTTTGTTTGGGTTAAATGCACTTGACATGACCCTCTAAATGTTTTTCTTGTATTTTATTCGACATTTGTTTAGTGGGATCAGCATCGTTTGAATAAAGATAAATATGTTTTTGTCTATCACATTTTAGCAAAATTTTAATTTTAGTCCCTTTAAATAAATTTTTGTAGTTATTATTTTTTTAATAAATTTTTGTTTAGTTCATAACACTGATATTGCTTATTGATATATTGTCACTTTTTAGTTTGAACATTTCAACATCAAGGATTAAAAATAAAAAATTTATAAAAAAATAATTAAAAAATTGTTTAAAAGAATTAAAATAAAAATCTTCGCCATAATATAATAGAAGTATCAAAATTATATTTAAGCCAAGAAAGATATAACAATCAAGGTGAATTCTACGATTTGCGATCAAGCTAATTATATTCGAGCAATCAAGTGCGGTACTAAATAAGTCATGTTTTTTTTTTTATCTAATTATACAATTAGCTTAAGCGAAATAGGTGACTGAAAAACATGGCTCTCTAGTCCATTTTCGCTTCAAATTTTTCTTTTTCGCTTACGAGGGGCTTAAGCGATTTTAAATTAGCTTAAGCGAAATAGGTGACCGAAAAACATGGCTCTCTGGTCTATTTTCACTTCAAATCTTTCTTTTTCGCTTGGGAGGGCTTAAGCTATTTAGAATTCGCTTAAGCCTGATATAGTCGCTTAAGCGAATTTCGCTTAAAAGTCTGTTCTTGCCCGCTTAGGCACATTTCTGCATGTTTAAGCCCTTTACTTGGTCGCTTAAGCGAGAGGAAAACTGCAGCCTGCAGTTTCCGCCAGAACTGCAAGCGATCTGGATCCGCTAATGTTAACCGAGCAATCAAGTACGGGACCAAAATTTACCTTTTTTTGTCTGTTGTCTTGTAGCAAAATCGTTTGGCAAGATTAGACTCAGCATGTGTATGAAAATAAACTTCACATTTGCAGAGATAATAAAGTTTTTGGAAGTACTAGTCATTTTTTTAAAAATAAAATTATCGAGATAATTTGAAAATAATACTAACTTATTCTGAAATTTTAGTTTTTCCTTGATTCACTGGGTTTGTATATCACCTAGGAGATGTTTTAATTATTTTTTCAAAATAAAGCAAGATGCCATTTTTTCTTCTTTGTCTCGAAGTAAGATAAAAAAAAGGGATATTCTTCAAGAGTAGTTTTTGTTAACACCAATATTATACAATAAAATTTTTAAAATTTATTAGTTAAATTTATTTGACAATCTATCCCACATTCAACTATCTAAGTTACTTTGATCTGCCTAAATAATATATTCTTTACTAATTTTTTTTTATCTACATTTCTCTATGTTGTCATGTTCTTTTCTATGCCTTTTAATTTTCATACTAAATGCTTTAAAACAGCTTACCAAAACACTGATTTGAATCGACTTAAGTCAATTTCTTTGGAATTTCATGTTGCTCCGCAAGAGTTTTGATTGATAGTATAAACATAGATGTTAATGCAACATAAACCTCCCAAAGACAAAAACAACAATAAGCAAAATACAAACGCTTGCTATGAAATTTATTAAATATTTCATCTAATTTGAAATTCCTAGTCCCTTGTCTATAATTATTTGCGCAAGTCACGAAAGTATTTTGATGGATCACTCTCAAAATCATCTCTGGGAATGCGATAATTCCTCCCTGGAGCCTTCATAGTCTTCCCTCCTCTATCAGAAGAACACGTCCCAACAACTTTACAAAGCAAAATACCAACACCAAGAGCTGCCACAGTCACGCCAACAGCAGTAGCAACATGTAAAACCTTTTCTCTTCTGTCAGCTTCTACACAAGTGTTGGTCTTGTCACTTTCTCCAGTGTTCTGCGAGCTCTCACAACCACCCATTTTTTGGACCAACACTACCTATCAGTAACGACCCTTTTCTGCTGTTGTTATGGAATATATGGGGTTGGGGGGGCTATATAAATAGATAGATACAAATTTCTGGGAAATATACGAATAGAAGCATAATTATGGTCATTGATATACACACAGAAACTGACTAATAAATGCTCCATCTCTATATTTGTGTTTTCATGATGTTTTGAGAATTGAGAAGTTGGTGCATCCAAATATTAAAGGATATTTATGGATACGAAGCAACACGACGAGGGTGGCTATTGGAGTTCCCACGTAGATTAAATTAAAAATTAATATTTTTACTGAGAAAGTTATAACAAGTATATTTGTTAAACAATTAATAAATAAAACTTTTTAATCAAAATTAAATTGAATGTCTATATTAGAAATTATGAGGAGTAAAGTTTGTCTACTATTGTAATACTTCTTCATAGTTAATTTTTTATTAACTTTTTTTATTTTAATTAAAAAATAAACCAGAAAAATACCATAAATATGGTTATTTTAAAAGAAAAAAAATATGTATTTAGCATTGATTTTTTTATAAAGAACTTATCTTATTATATTCTTCATAAAATTATTTATTGATAAAAGTTAAAACATTTACCTGGTTAAAAAATAATATAAATATTCTCTTATCATAATTTTAATAAAAAAATATTTATTAATTATTGTATCATCATATTACTATTTTCTGTCTAATTATTTGAGGGTCCAGATGGATTTGGGATACAAAATTATTTCAAAAGTTTAAAATTAAGAAATTTGTGGAAAATTTGTTAAATTTGAAGGGCTTTATAATATATGAAAATAATGTTTTTTATTCATTATAGTGTAATTTGATGTTTTGGTTAATAATTTTTTTTGTAAAACAACATTTAATCGGTTTCATTTTTAAAGATTTTAAGTAAAAAAAATAAAAAAGTTGTGGATTTTAGATTAAAAAATTTGATGAGGGATCAAAATTGCTTAATTTAAAAATTGAAGACTTAATTATCCAAAAACACTTAAAAAAAATCAAAATGGCACATAATCTAAATTAAGGTGACTAAAAAATGCAATTATAATACTATTGTGCTTTGTATCATAAATTTTTTATATGATTTCTTCAATTTTTAATTCCTTATCTTGCATTTCTGAAATTTTATAATCACCAATGCCCGATCAAAAGTAGGTATTTACGCAATGGAATTTTAAAAATATAAGCCTTGCATTGAACAAAGGAGGTGAATAAGGAAGAAAGAATACCTGATTTCTTACTCGGGCTTAAGGCAAAATATAACCCGCATATCTTAGCTTAAACCAAAGATCAATTAAAGATTAGAAATTTAGAATCTACAGTTAGTGATAGTTTATTAGTTTTATAATCTTTGAATAGATACACTGATTTTGGAAGTTACAGTGTTCCCGTTTTAAGTTGTACCTTGGGCACTACAAACTGTAACATGAAAGCAAGAAACTAATATGATATTTCATGCACAAAAATGCATGTATAAGTGACAAGTTCTAATATGATTATTAAGTAGCTTACATCATACCCAAATGAAGGGAAAAATAATGAATACCCTATAGAAGCATAATGCCTATGGCTTAATAATAACTTGCATCATTATCACAAAAATGAGAATCAAAAGAAGGGAATTGATAAATATTATGTAATAATGCTACAAAATGAAGTTGTTCACTGCTTCCAACATTGGGGACATGCTTTGGATCCCTTGTAGCAGCAGAGAATATATAAGAAAGTGGAAGTGGAAAAGCCATATGGCTGTGGTTGTCCTATTCTGAATCTCTTAAGCTTTCGGTGGTGAGTCACAATTTCTTTTGGATGACAAAAACAACTTCATTGCCATCTTGGTCAGAGTCAGAACTTGCATCTGAAGTTGCAACTACTTCCCAGTGCAATGCTGTTAGGTACTTCTTGATAAAATCAATCACATGTTGTTTATCCCTTATGACAATTAAACCAGTAGGCCTAAGCATACGGTCCATCTCAATCAATAGATCCTCTGGACTACACTCTCTCTTTTCAAGGTCAGAAAAGACAGTCCATGCATGGAGCATGTCATAAGTCCTGGGGTATGTTGAAAATGCTTCACACCTGTAAAAATATTTCAGTTTAGTCGATCACATGCAAACTCATGATCATGATTGATTGAAAATAATGTTTTTCGAATCATTATCTTTTAACATTATGTGCTTAAGGTTCTAAACCAGAGACATTTTTCATGAAACAATTATGATCGAGACAGGAACATTAATAAAATAGTGGGACTAGCTCTTTTAGCGTGGATTTTTTTCCGTAGACAAGACTTGAATCCAAGACCTAGCTTAAAGAGAATCAAGCATGTACCACTTAAACAACCACTTGTTGGTGCCAAAATACTATTTAATATTAATTATTGTCATTAAGATAAGATCTTGTAAGGTGTTAGTTAGAAAAATAAATATAAAACAAGGCCCTGTTGCAGTTATATATAATGTTAAACTTCACTGCTAGAATTCAGAAAATAAGGTCCAGATAAAACATGAATCTTGAAATCAGATACCATCAAATGAGACTAATGCATAGAAAGATATCAAATATAGCAATATTTATTTCAGGAAAACCAGCTTCAATACCAGTCATGAGTAGTCCCGATGAGGCCTCTGTCATATACAACCTTAAGTGTGTTTGGTCCATCACGAGGTACAATATTCATCACCCAAACATCCTTGCCTCTAAGAGCAGCTGCAAATGAACCCATGTTTGCTTTCATATCCATCACATTCCTCAGTGTGTTTGACGTGACTTTTGGACTCAACAGATTCCAGTAATTATCAACTCTTCCTTGCCATAGTTCCTGGACCACAAAACAAAAGTTAAGCCTATTTATCTAATTATATCTATCTTATTTATAAAGTATACATGCTTACAAGAACAAAAGACTATTTAAAATTAAGTTTTTCTAATGTGTACCCAAGGGCATCACAAGACATCAAAGGATCCAATGCATTGATAACATTAAATGCTACATTTTTCAATAAAAACTTACTATTTGTTGATTTATGGCACACCTTAGGAAAACCGTTAAGACAGAGAAATAATTACAAATTCCAATTACCGTATCCTTTTCAAACATTTCATTTGAGTAGCCAAAGTCAGCTAATCTAGGAGGAGGACTGGTCAATCTTGAAGGCCATGGAGCTAATCCACTACCCTTGGCTCTGTTATCATCTGATAAAATCAACAAAAATTTCATTAGGTGGAATCTTATATCCACAGCTCGTTAAACAGTTAAACTTCAAGCTCAATACAAATTGTTTCACAATAAATCCAAATCCATATATAAAGAAAAAAGGGGTCAAGTTTTATCTGCTTGGAATATAGGCTACATGCACTAAAAGCAATTGCACAACTTCCATAAACAGTAGCTAAGATTATCTCAAATAACAGAAAATACGGGTTTAGTTAGGAGCATTTAGCTTCAGCTCAAAACAGGTTAAATAATGGATGATATTAAATACAACTTGTTACCACAGCTTATCTACATGTAACTTGCAATTTAGTATTTATTATTCAGCAAACATTAGATACATCGCTCTAATATCATAGCTTCTTCTTTAGCCATTCACTAACATAAATCAGCCCTGTAAATCAATGTTTTCACCTGGTGGATCTTGAACACGATATGAAGATGACAAGAAAAGAAGCACCAATATATTGCTAGTTAAAAAGCAAGAGCTAGAAGGCAAAGAAATAAAATGCTAAAACAGAAATTTGAAATAACTTAAGAGAAAAAAGGTACTCACGGTCAGAGTAAGGTGTTATGCAAGCTTCCATATTCACTCCCCAAACGACATCTGGGTCATCATCAGACTGGCAAAGAGGAGGGCGAGTGCCAGGTTCTCTTTCCATATAGCAATCATTTGTGAGAGGTTTTTGCCAGATGACAGTTTGGTCCCTCTTTGCAGCAATTTTCCAACACATACGTCCAACAAGGGCACTCATTTCTCTCCATATCCTTAGATCCTCTTCATCATGAGCATATGCTTCAGGAGAGGAGTATGCAAAATAACCTCCTGGTCTAAGCAACCGGTCTAGCTCAAGGAGTAGTATTCCCTCCCTTTGCAGCCAATCAATCCTACAACGAGAACAGTGTGCAAGTTCAAATGATCTGCTTGGATAAGGGAGTCTCTTAGTCCCCAAGACACCAAGATATGCAGGAATTCCTCTTTCTAGAGCAAATTGAATTTGATTTTGATGGACATCATTGGGTGCCAAGGACATTGCAATGATATCAGATGATAGAAGATAAGCTCCAAAACTCGCAACACCACAGCCAACATCAAGCACTGTCCGCAATCTTCCTTCGTTGTTAAGATTATTGCCTGAAAAGTTGAGCATCTGGCAATACAAACTGAATGTTACATACTGATTTTATCCATCACATTAAAGAATTTCTAAATAAATGGAACGCATCAAACAACCAACACTGTCAAACTCAGTAACAAAGAGCCATGCTCCTTACATTTGCAATTGAAGCTATGTACTTATCAGCTCCATGGTGAAAATGTGTCCCTCCTCCAGGAAACACTATCTTGTCACCTTTTACAATCATCCAGTTCTGATCAGACTTCTCATGTGCAAGGTGAGTATGTGGTATATTTGCTTTCCACACCTCATCTCTGCTCTGTGGCCACTTAATAGGGACCTGCAACACCACAGAAGCAACAATTGTTTGACATTGATTAACATTGATACAAATGTATTTATGAGGATATGTTTAATTTGAAGATCTTTACCTTGTATCCAGGTGGAGGAGGAATCAAACAATTGTACCTCCTTTCTGCAGGAGGACAATGTCTCTCGTAGTGTTCCATCAAAGAAAGATCCAGCTTCAGTCTCATTTGATAGATGAGGTGCCTGTCTAAGCAGGGAATCAACTCTGAATGACGATCATCACAAACCTTCAAAAACAACAGCATTGAAAATTCCATTAGATTGATGATGTTCCATAAGTAGAGCCTCATTTGGATGATATGCACAACCTTGAACTAGATGAGGGACGACTAAGATAATTTACAGCACAGGTGGTGAATCAATTTCATGATTTTCATCTGAGCCTGAGGAGGAAGAGAACCGGGATATATGGTGATGAAAATAATGAAGGATTTAAAGCATTTTCTCTTTTTACTTTGGTGATGCTGTGATCGCTTACTTATTTACTTATATGCATGAAACTAGGAAATTTATTCTAATTTTGCAACCAAGATTCTTGTTACTTGACTTTGATGTTGATTATGAATATGTAATTGGTTTTTTTTTTTTCAAGTTTTATCTTATCTAATGGGCATACATTATTTAATAGTAGTTACTTAATAAGGTGTGTACTTTAATAAAATCATATTTATCTAAATTAAAACAACTCATTTAACGATATCTTCTTTATTTTTGTAAAGGAAAGGATAAATGTTTAAATTATACCTATTTTTGTAAGGGGAAAAAACATTACGAATAAACAAGAAAGTTCTAATATGCCTATTTCTACCAATGGAAACAGACAACACTTGTCATTGTTTGATGCAGCTATCAAAATCAAAATTATATATGCTCAAGATTAGAACCACAATAACGGGATTTTGAGAAGAAATACAGTGAATGTGCCTTGAGTTTGAGGTTGCACAAAAACTTACAGGGAAACTCTTAGGTACGATATCATCCTCCCCATCTCCCTGCCCTAAGATTGATGAAGATTCATCTTGCTTGCCATCAGCATCATCATCTGCTCCCAAATATGATGCCCCAAGTCTTTTCAATGACTTGCTGCCATATTCAAGTGCAGATGAACCACTATTTTGAGAACCAAAGATAGATCCTTGGTACACGTATAGAAAACCAAGAAAGATTGCCACACCACAAACGGAAGCAACTAAACGCTTCTTTTGTGATCCATCAGATCTACCCCTTGACATTTATCAGTTGAAAGTGAAACAAATTCAAATGTACTTTTCAGTCTTCACTGCTCACTTATGAACGAAAACTGGTCACAGCATAGACCTTAATTCACCGGGCATGAAGCAGCAATTTCACCATCCAAAACAACTAGTAGCAACCCCAATATTTCAAACTAGATAGCATCATAATCCAGCTTCCTCATAAGTTGTGAAAAATCAACACACCGGTTCAAAGTACCTGCAAGAAAGGTAGGGGGCAGCAATAAGCAAAATGAATACACCAATTCATCACTAATTTGTCTTCTTGATTAAATCATGCAGCTCAAAAGAATATAAGCAAAAGAGCAGATACAAATACAGAACCAAGTCAAAACTTGTCTCTTTTCAAGCAGGATAGAGTTTAAGATGTAAGCAGGAAAGACAATAACAACGCAAGCATGATCCAGGACGATATGGTCAATAATTGAAGGTGATAGCACTAATTGGTAACATAATCAAAGATTCAGAAATGCTCCCCCAGTTAAAGCAATCTTAGTAGCACTTGGTCAAAAGAAGAAACAAACGGCCAAAAACAATTTACTGCACTACAAATCCAGGATTTATTGCCTTATATACAGCACTAAAATGTAAAAAGAGTGTAACTGAGGATAATTTTCAGTCAAATTGTGTGCACTAAACGTCCCACATCAGTGAAAAAT
Organism: Abrus precatorius; assembly: GCF_003935025.1. NCBI lineage: Eukaryota > Viridiplantae > Streptophyta > Magnoliopsida > Fabales > Fabaceae > Abrus > Abrus precatorius. The sequence goes on from NW_020874417.1 coordinate 13,597,991, forward strand.
AACAAAGATTAAAAAGCATATATAAAGTAAAAGCAATGATGACCACAAATCCATTGAAACCTAATCAATGAAAATGATAGATCCCCATGAAAAGAAAAGAAAGCGGTAATTGAATACGTGACAAACAATGAAAAATCTGATTTTGAAAACATTATTGGATTGAATTCAAATATCAATGAATGAGATTAATGATAATTATTAGCAATAGAATTAAATGGAACTACCAGATCTGACACAATGGAAAAGCAACATCAGCATCAAGAGGAGCAAGACTAGTTAATAACTCAACCACTACTCAATGAAACAACGACAACAAATAAAAGTGAACTATTGCGTGCATCAAATATCAAATGAAAACAGTTCCATGATCGCTGAAACGACCAAATCGAGCAAACCCAGATTGCAAAATGCTCCAGATCCAGCAAAAATTAAAACTTCATGCAAAATCAGCAAAGAAAGTGAAAAGAGGTAGCAAGTGAGACATGGAATGGCAAGAAAAAACCTACTCGGATAAAATCTGATTGGGGTGTGATAAGAGCGAGTTAAGAACTCAGATTCAGAGAAAAGCAATGTGAAATGAAAGAGAGCGTGTTAGATCTCAGTGTTTGGTTTTGATGTTCTATTTTGGGAAGTGACACAGGGGAAGAGAGGGATATGTGTCACACTGTCCCATAGTTGAGGTAGTTAATTTAAGGTGATCTCTTTTTATGTCCCTACCATGCTTCATGCAAGAATCTACCCAATCATGATTCAGTTTATATATATATATATATATATATATATATATATATATATATATATATATATATATAACTTTGTACGCGACAACATTTGAATCTTAACCTTATTACTAAATTATCTTAAAAAAACACTTGTGACGAATACATAAGTATATGTAATTTTATATATGTTTTAAGTTTTATGTGATTTTAAATTTTGATTAGGTTTGATAAAGGTAGTTGGTAGCTTTTAAATTTTTTAAAAGTGATTTAGCATAAATTAGTCAATTGCATAGTTAGTTTGTCTAATAATTTAATTGTATAAATTACTTATATAATTGTAAATTTTTAGCTACAAATTTACAGCTTTCAAATAGTTTCACAATTAAAAATATTATAATTAATTTTATTTAATTTTTTATTTAATATTAAAATCAATCTATTTATTTAATAAACAGCCAATTTTCAGAATTAAAAAAAAATAAGGATTGACTTATTTTTAAAATCACACTTGTCCTACGTGTATTATTTTGTCTATATGTTTTATAAAAGCTTTATTTTAGCAAAATGTTTTTAATTTTATCCTAATTAAGAGGGAAAAAAAAAAAAAACCGCTTGTACAATGCGAGGATGTGGATCAACGCAATTCTGAAATCACACGAGTCGCGTTGCGAGGTGATTAAATCTGCCATTTATATTAAGCTTTTATGTACAGTTAGCAACGTACAAAAAGGGTATTTCAATTGATGACCAGGAGGATCTCGTTAACCAGAATTAATAAATATTTTTTTATTAAAATTATGATAAGAGAATATTTATATTATTTTTTAACCAGGTAAATGTTTTAACTTTTATCAATAAATAATTTTATGAAGAATATAATAAGATAAGTTCTTTATAAAAAAATCAATGCTAAATACATATTTTTTTTCTTTTAAAATAACCATATTTATGGTATTTTTCTGGTTTATTTTTTAATTAAAATAAAAAAAGTTAATAAAAAATTAACTATGAAGAAGTATTACAATAGTAGACAAACTTTACTCCTCATAATTTCTAATATAGACATTCAATTTAATTTTGATTAAAAAGTTTTATTTATTAATTGTTTAACAAATATACTTGTTATAACTTTCTCAGTAAAAATATTAATTTTTAATTTAATCTACGTGGGAACTCCAATAGCCACCCTCGTCGTGTTGCTTCGTATCCATAAATATCCTTTAATATTTGGATGCACCAACTTCTCAATTCTCAAAACATCATGAAAACACAAATATAGAGATGGAGCATTTATTAGTCAGTTTCTGTGTGTATATCAATGACCATAATTATGCTTCTATTCGTATATTTCCCAGAAATTTGTATCTATCTATTTATATAGCCCCCCCAACCCCATATATTCCATAACAACAGCAGAAAAGGGTCGTTACTGATAGGTAGTGTTGGTCCAAAAAATGGGTGGTTGTGAGAGCTCGCAGAACACTGGAGAAAGTGACAAGACCAACACTTGTGTAGAAGCTGACAGAAGAGAAAAGGTTTTACATGTTGCTACTGCTGTTGGCGTGACTGTGGCAGCTCTTGGTGTTGGTATTTTGCTTTGTAAAGTTGTTGGGACGTGTTCTTCTGATAGAGGAGGGAAGACTATGAAGGCTCCAGGGAGGAATTATCGCATTCCCAGAGATGATTTTGAGAGTGATCCATCAAAATACTTTCGTGACTTGCGCAAATAATTATAGACAAGGGACTAGGAATTTCAAATTAGATGAAATATTTAATAAATTTCATAGCAAGCGTTTGTATTTTGCTTATTGTTGTTTTTGTCTTTGGGAGGTTTATGTTGCATTAACATCTATGTTTATACTATCAATCAAAACTCTTGCGGAGCAACATGAAATTCCAAAGAAATTGACTTAAGTCGATTCAAATCAGTGTTTTGGTAAGCTGTTTTAAAGCATTTAGTATGAAAATTAAAAGGCATAGAAAAGAACATGACAACATAGAGAAATGTAGATAAAAAAAAATTAGTAAAGAATATATTATTTAGGCAGATCAAAGTAACTTAGATAGTTGAATGTGGGATAGATTGTCAAATAAATTTAACTAATAAATTTTAAAAATTTTATTGTATAATATTGGTGTTAACAAAAGCTACTCTTGAAGAATATCCCTTTTTTTTATCTTACTTCGAGACAAAGAAGAAAAAATGGCATCTTGCTTTATTTTGAAAAAATAATTAAAACATCTCCTAGGTGATATACAAACCCAGTGAATCAAGGAAAAACTAAAATTTCAGAATAAGTTAGTATTATTTTCAAATTATCTCGATAATTTTATTTTTAAAAAAATGACTAGTACTTCCAAAAACTTTATTATCTCTGCAAATGTGAAGTTTATTTTCATACACATGCTGAGTCTAATCTTGCCAAACGATTTTGCTACAAGACAACAGACAAAAAAAGGTAAATTTTGGTCCCGTACTTGATTGCTCGGTTAACATTAGCGGATCCAGATCGCTTGCAGTTCTGGCGGAAACTGCAGGCTGCAGTTTTCCTCTCGCTTAAGCGACCAAGTAAAGGGCTTAAACATGCAGAAATGTGCCTAAGCGGGCAAGAACAGACTTTTAAGCGAAATTCGCTTAAGCGACTATATCAGGCTTAAGCGAATTCTAAATAGCTTAAGCCCTCCCAAGCGAAAAAGAAAGATTTGAAGTGAAAATAGACCAGAGAGCCATGTTTTTCGGTCACCTATTTCGCTTAAGCTAATTTAAAATCGCTTAAGCCCCTCGTAAGCGAAAAAGAAAAATTTGAAGCGAAAATGGACTAGAGAGCCATGTTTTTCAGTCACCTATTTCGCTTAAGCTAATTGTTAATAGCTTAAGCTAATTTAAAATCGCTTAAGCCCCTCGTAAGCGAAAAAGAAATATTTGAAGCGAAAACAAACCAGAGAGTCATGTTTTTCAGTCACCTATTTCGCTTAAGCTTTCAGTCACCTATTTCGCTTAAGCTAATTGTTAATAGCTTAAGCTATTTTCTCCTCGCTCAAGCCACGACTAGCGAATTTAATTGTTATCAAGCGAATGTAAAACAGAGAGCACATGTTTCAGGCAGTGTAATTAGCTTGAGCGAAATTTAAATAGCTTAAGCTAATTGTGGTAGGGCTTAAGCTAGACTTTTACAAATGCAGCGAACATTTTTTAGCTTAAGCGATTTTTATCAGCTTAAGCGAATTTATCAGAAATTACATTTACCTGCACATGCTGATATAATCGCTTAAGCGAAATATATAGGAGCTTGGGCGAAATTGGATGGCTTAAGCGAAAGGTACAAAAAATCCAACCTAATCCTAATACAGACAGCAATTAAGGGGGCCAAAATACACTTGATTACATATAAATTTGATTATGCAATTTGATAAATACATATTTAGCTTAGAAACAAAATAAGTTTTGGTAATTGCATAATCAAATTTGATCAAGGATTGAAGTATTGGTATCATGAAGTTGTCCCTACAAAATAAGAAGAGACATTACAAACAATAATGGATGGAAAAAAAATTCATGATATTTGGTTTGATTTAAGTTGGTAGTCTTACTGTTAACAAATCCGTAAAACTGAATTGATTGACTAATGTTTGAGGAGGATCATAACATGGAGGCGCCGAACAATGTACTTCAAATGAATCCGAAAGCATTGGTTGATATTCCTAAAACATTCAATGATAGTTGATAATTAAAGCATTTGTTATAATAAGGAAGTTAAAATAAATGGATTAATTGATAATTAAAGTAATCATAAGAAAGTACCTGAGATGCTGATTGACCTAAAGTTAGAGTTTTGTTCTTCTTTCTTTTTGCTTGTAATTCAACCCAACCTTTGAATCTTTTAGACCCTTTCCTCTTAATGGTTGGTCGTTGCTTGAATCCCTTAGGTTGTGTACCCTGATTGGTGATGTTATTTACACCATCATTCCTATTCTTGTCATTATCTTGTGTTTGTAAGCGAAGCTTTGCAATGTGGCCCACTAAAGTGTTAATACTGTCATCCACTGATTGACAATATTCTTCTGAACTAGAAACCTCAGAGGCCAACCTAATCATTTTATATGCTAGTTGTCGGTATTTTCGTGTAGTAGAAAGTATATGATCTTCTTCCACTTGTATGCCTTTTACATTGTGAATAATTCCACGACGGCCTTCTTTTGTCCATCTCTTTAGAATGTATTTGTCAGGAATAGGCTTTACATCATTGACTTCAAATACTTTCAAAGCATGACAGCAAAGTATGCCCATTGTTTCAAACTTTTTACAAGAGCAATTGATAGTAGTTGAGGAACTATCAAATGTAATTGTCCATGACCTTTGTTGATTGACTTTAGTGATTACATATTCAATCAAAGGAGGAGTTTCAATCCTTAATGATATGCAACATGCCAAAAATTGAGCAAACTCTTGTTGAAATAAATTATATACTGTATGTGTGTAAACCTTGGTCATTTGTATTAGGATTGGTGACATCTCATGTCACAACATGGCTAACTTATGACGAGAGTAATACTCACACTTAAGCTCGTTGTAACGCTTGTCTTCAACAACTCGTTCAAAGTGAGCAAAGAATTGTTTGATGTCAACACCAGGCTTCATACATGCTTTGAAATCAGAATTTAAGCTTTCACTTAGCTGAGTACTTCGCATTCCAAGGGTTAAACAATCTTTTAGATAACATGATGCCCATTTCTCCTTTATGGAATACAGTGAAGTAATCCAAGTATTTTGTTCAACATTGTATTCTGTAATGAACTTTGTCCAAGCCTCCTCAAAGTCAATTGAACTATCAAAGTCATACATGCATCTTTTCAAATCTCTTAAAAAATGACTTCCCCCTTTCATCAAATTGCCAAGGTGTTTTATTCCATTTTGCATTGAGTGCCATGTACATAATGCATGATGTGTCTCTGGCATTACATGGACAAGTGCTTTTGCCATAGCTTGATCTTGATCTGTAAAGATTGATTGAGGTTTTCTGTTGTTGTGTGCTTCCAAAAAAGTCTCAAACAACCATTGAAATGATTCTGCTGTTTCATCATATAATAAGGCTGCCCCAAAGATAACAACACCTCTGTAATGGTTAAAATCGGAAAATAATGCTAGAGGCCTATTAGCACGATTGGTGCAATATGTTGTGTCTAGTGATACAACACCAAAAAACCCATAATCAATTACCATCTTTGCATTCGCCCAAAAAACATTTGTGATTTGCTCCTCTGCATCCATTTGGTACGCATGAAAATAAGTTGGGTTGTCTAGTAATTGTCATTGAAAGTATTGCATTAGACAACTGACCTCACCGTATACCATTCCTCTTTGTCTTTTTGCTCTCAAATAATTCTTTGCATCCAGTCGAGTATACCCAACATTACCTCGATGTCCTGCAAGTGTGGACATTAGTTGAAATGATGCCTTTTGTTGCAATCCAGAGGCCTCAGCCAAATCAATTTCATGAGCTTGGACTTCAGTTATATTACAATGTGAAGTAAGCATGTGTGTTGTCTCAGGAAGTTGTAATGAGTGATTATGCTCTTCAACAAACTCACGAATGACATACTTGTTGTTGTTTGCCAAAGACAATGATATCCTTGCAAGACATTCAGTTCTAGTTTCTGGTCGATGTTTTGTGACTTGGGGTTTTCTTTTATCTTCTATTCGATGTCCCTCTTTACAACAAACATATCTACAACCTGTAATGACACCATCTACCTTTCTCTTGTTAAAATATTGTTTCCTGACTCCAAATCCTGCCAGCTTGCCATATTCACACCAAAATCGCCATGCTTGCTCAAGACTCTCAAACTCTTGCCCGACACTTGGTTTCCTTGCGACATCCATTCTTCAGTCCAATAAAATACCAGTAAACATGATAAATATTTTGACCAAAATAATGTTATTTAACAAATGAAATGGTAAAATGTGCACCTTTAGTATGTTTGAAGACTTTCTTTATCACAGTCTAACCTGAAATGGATTTTTTTTTCTGCGAACTTGTGTCGTTTATCCTCACCCTAAGTGTGTAATAAGTCCTTACTAACGATAACCAATGATAATATTCTGTACTGAATGTTTCATGAAAAGTAAAAATAAATAAAACTTGTTTCTTCAGAAATAAGTAAGGTTATATATCCTTGGCGCCAAAATTCCTGTCAAATTCGCTTAAGCCATAGCTAATTCGCTTAAGCTATATTCGCTAACCATTTTCGCTAAGGCGAAAATTTTCGCTTAAGTGACTTTTCGCTTAAGCGAAAGATTCGACTGTTGGTTTTTAAAAAACTGGAATTACACTGTCTCTTTTCCATTCCATTCCAACCCTTTTCTATTATTCTCTGAAAGTTTTGAACTTTCATCTTCCCCAAACGTCTCTGTTCGCAGTTTCAGATCAAGGTCAAGCTTCCATTTTTAACTCATGTACATAATGCATGCTTTATGTTCTGTTCAATGTGGTTTAGGGGTCCCTGAAAACTCACTTTCATTGTCGCTTAAGCGTCTAACGATTCTGTTGTTCTTAACTTCTGCATGACATTATAAGACTTTCATGTGTTCAATATTGTGATATATGAATGAGATTTGTATTATTGTGTCTATGTTTGGACTGATTTAGAACATTAAGTTTAGGGTTTAGGGTTAGTTTTCTTGCCTCTGTTATTCATGGTTGTTTAAGGGTTTAGTGCCTCTGTTGGAAGCCTCTGTAATTTTCGCTTAAGCGGGTTTAGTTCGCTTAAGCGAAAATTTATTCATAGGGAAATAGAAAGGTTGAAGGTTTCGCTTAAGCCACAAATTTTAGCTTGGGCGAAACATTGAAAGGTGAGATTTAATCACAGTTTATGTACTTTAGTCTTGACATTTCATTTCTAATACTATGCTAGAGTTTAGAACATTAAAATTAGGCTTGCATTACCCTATCATTTGCTTACTAAAATAGATTCATGAACCTTATGCATTGCTTTGAACAAAACTAAAATAAGGCTTCCTAAACTACGATTTCTGCTGCATAAAATTTGGACTATGGTAACTGAGAAGAATTAGAGACGAACCTAGCAAGTACCCTTGTGTTCTGGTGTTGTCCATTTGGTGCATATTGAGTTGTTATCCTTCTACTGTTCATGAACCTTATTGTTACTCAGCAAGATACTGATACTTTATTTGTTTAAAATCTTACTATATGAACTCATGTTCAGTCTTCCGTAATTCGAAGGTGAGTAACAATAAATCTTATAATTTGTTTTTTATTTCAGGATGGCACCAAAGAAGTCTATTCCTCAAAGAAAGAGGCAAAGACCTGAAATTGGGCAAGGTTCACAGCAACATGATGAACCTGTTGAACAACATCAACAATCACATCAAACTGCTGAAACAGAAATCATATCATTTGATATATTTAGGTTAAAAACTAGGGCCAAGGCTCAGAGATTTCTTGACTTACAATGTAGGGAATTGCTACCTGAGAGGAACGTCTCTTTACAAGAAGGACAATATGAAGAGTTTGTGCAGGAGATTATAAGAAGAAAATGACAATTCTTGGCAAATCTTCCTAACCAAATTCATGAGGTAATTGTCAAAGAATTTTATGCAAATGCATGGCCATTGATCCCACACAGGTCAGAGCGGAAGTCTTGGGTTCGTAGACACACTGTTGCTTATGACAGAGATGCAATATCAGCCCTGTTAGGCAACCCTCTGACCTTGGGGGAAGGGGAGCTATGCCAATACCAACAACATCAAGGCTCTTTGTCAGGTTTTTCAGATGACACGGTAGCTAACACCTTATGTGTCCATGGAAAATCCTGTGAAACAAATGCAGCGAATAAGCCAATGCGCTTCAAAAGACAGTTTTTGACTACTTTGGCCCAAATATGGGCATCCTTTCTCTTTGCCAACATAGCCCCAACCACACACACCTCAAATGTCCGGATGCCCCGAGCACATATGATATACAACATGGAGGGGATGTCTGTTGACATAGCAGCTATAATTTCAGATGAGTTGCACCAGTTTGTATTGTCCAATACCTCCAATACTGCATCAACAACAAGACCTTTGGGATTTCCATCACTAATCACTGCTCTGTGTGCTTCCCAAGGTGTTACAATTCCAGACACCTCCAATCAAACAATTACTTTGAAGAAACCAATTAATTATCAGTTCATCAGAAATTATTGCACCAATCCAATGGAACAACCGGTAGGAGATTCTTCTCAACCGTCTTCATCTGTACCACCTGCATCACAACCAACACAACCACGAACACAACCATCTATGCCTGAAGCACCACAAACAGATCCAACTCTCATATGCCATCTCACTCATATAGAGCAACAATTAGCAGCAAACAATCGTGCTTACACTCACCTAAACGAGTCCTTCTACAAGTAAATGTTATCTCCTTTACTATTTTAATTACTTTTATAATTTTTATTTCACTATTATCCTCATTACCTTCATCATATCTTTCCATAGGTTCACTCTACACCAACATCATGGTCAGGATTCTGCTTTCCCATGGCTCACACCCGAGACCTTTGCAGCAGCTGTATCATGGCCTGGAGATAACCCTACCTTCACATTTCAAGATGAAACTACACAGGATCCAGATCCACAGCCAGAGGAAGGACCCCACGAGGACATTCAGGACATTGAGGAAACTGATGGGGGAGATGTACAAGAAGGTCAACAATTACAGGAAGAAGAGGGACATGATGAGGGAGATGAGCCACAAGCAATGCAAGAGGATGACAATGTTGGAGCCACATGATTGGAATTGGGATTTTATTGTAATTGATTTTAATGAGTCAACATTTTGTGTTATGTTATGTAATGAATTTCATTTGTAGTTCTTGAATGCTTAATACTATAGTTCTCGTTAATGAATTTCATTAGTAGTTCTTGAATACTTATTCCTATAGTTCTCATTAATGGATTTTAATATTTATCACAATTGGTAATTAGAATAATTTTGCAATATCATTTACTCTGAATTTTTGTTTGTAAATTGAAACTCAGTTACCCGAAAAATAGTCATCTTCCCAACCATTTTCTATGTGCTTGTCAACTCCTTTTTGTGTAAGATGTAAGTTTGACGTAATTTATATGTAATCAAGTGTATTTTGGCCCCCTTAATTGCTGTTTGTATTAGGATTAGGTTGGATTTTTTGTACCTTTCGCTTAAGCCATCCAATTTCGCCCAAGCTCCTATATATTTCGCTTAAGCTAAAGACATGGGCTTAAGCGATTATATCAGCATGTGCAGGTAAATGTAATATCTGATAAATTCGCTTAAGCTGATAAAAATCACTTAAGCTAAAAAATGTTCGCTGCATTTGTAAAAGTCTGGCTTAAGCCCTACCACAATTAGGTTAAGCTATTTAAATTTCGCTCAAGCTAATTACACTGCCTAAAACATGTGTTCTCTGTTTTACATTCGCTTGATAACAATTAAATTCGCTGGTCGTGGCTTGAGCGAGGAGAAAATAGCTTAAGCTATTAACAATTAGCTTAAGCGAAATAGGTGACTGAAAAACATGACTCTTTGGTCCATTTTCACTTCAAATATTTCTTTTTCGCTTACGAGGGGCTTAAGCGATTTTAAATTAGCTTAAGCTATTAACAATTAGCTTAAGCGAAATAGGTGACTGACAAACATGGCTCTCTAATCCATTTTTGCTTCAAATATTTCTTTTTCGCTTACGAGAGGTTGGGCGATTTTAAATTAGCTTAAGCTATTAACAATTAGCTTAAGCGAAATAGGTGACTGAAAAACATGGCTCTCTGGTCCATTTTCGCTTCAAATCTTTCTTTTTCTCGCTTAAGCGAATTTCGTTTAAAAGTCTATTCTTGCCCGCTTAGGCGCATTTCTACATGTTTAAGCCCTGTACTTGGTCGCTTAAGCGAGAGGAAAACTGCAGCTTGCAGTTCTGGCGGGAACTGTAGGCAATCTGGATCCTAACATTAGCACGGTGCTAAAGGTGGGCTTCACCTTGATTCTTGTATCATTCGTTTATTCAGAAGAAGCTGATCCCATTAAACAAATGTTGATAATATAGGAAATCGATAATTTCATTATTTTACTTTTATTATATGGGTGATTAATTAATTTGACTCAAAGGTTCTTATAAAATAAATAAATTTTATAAAATTTCATAAAAATAAAATTAATAAATGTTTCATTATTTTAAAATGCAATATATTTTTAAAATGGAAATAAGTATCAAATTTTAAATAACAACCCCATAATTAAAGATCTAAATCAAGTAAAATTTCATATACTTAGATGGCGTCAAGAGCAGAAAAAAGGACCACGGTCTAAAAGTTTAAGCAATATGAAGCGCATAAGTACTAAATATAACGTACTGCAAAATCTTAATATCGATACAAAATACTTCTGAACCGAAAAAAGAAAGCATTCCATGTTAAGTCTAAAATAGCTGCTGGAAATCGAAGATCAAAATCAATCATTGTGGATTAAACTACCAGAAAGAAATGAAACCTAAAACATTTTAACTTGTATAAGCTCCCATAAGTATAGAAAAATGACAACCTCAGACTTGAAAAAATAACCAATTCTAGGACATTCTCTGGGCTGCTTCCTTGGCAAGGAGCTTTTCCTTGGCCTTGGTCTTGGCTTGGGATTTGGAACCCATGATCCCACCACCCCACTTCTTTCTGTATTCATCAAACTTGTCATTGAAGTTGGCCTGAAAAGAAAACAAGACACTCTGGTTAATTTCATTGATTAAAAGAGTACTAAACGGCAAACACATAAAATATAACACAGTTGAACCATTATATCAAAGGCTCTAAACTTAACCACCTTTATAGCCTCCAAGATTCTACTGAACTCCAGTTTGTCTTCATTCTTGACAGTCGTCAAACACAAAACTGAAGCAGTTTTCTTATGGACAATCTGTCAAAAGGGCACATCAATAAACCGAATCAGGTCATAAATCAAAATTCATACTGGCAAACTTTCGAAAACAATGTTACTACGTTTCAAAAACCAAACACAATCAACCAGCTATATAACACATTCAGCCTATCCCTGATCACATTATCCAGTGTCCAAATTCTAAAACATTGACTCGGTTATTCAATTTAAATAAAATTACCGATCCCAGGCGTGCTTTGCCCTTAACAATGCAATAAGGAATCTCCATCTTCCTGCACAATGCTGGAAGCCAGACTACCAGCTCAATTGGATCAACGTCATGAGCAATCACTACAAGCTGTGCTTTATTCTGCCAAATAAATAAATAAACTACATTACTCAAACATCAGTATAGAATATTTATGCATATTCATTCACTCCTTCAAGAGTCAGTAATATTGACAATAAGAATAAATATGCAATTTGAACCCTGGAAGTGACATCTTGATTATCTTTAATCCCTGAAGGGGGGGAAAGAAATTTTTATATTTCAATTAGCATTCTTTATTTTCATAATTTTTAGAAATAAAAGTCATAAAATGATAGACTAATATAAACTTAATGTGCTAATATTTTGTTTACTTTAATAATTATTATATAACTATAAAATTTATTTTATTTATTACATTGGCCTCCCCTTCCCTCTCCTCCCCTCCAAAACCCAACTCCCAAACAAGCCCTTAGTATATGAGTGGGTTAACTTATTCACAAAATCGCGAGGAAAAAGTAACATACTCGAAGACCAAACTGTACTAGGCTAGGCAAAACAATAAGGAATCAAAGATAAACAGAATACGGCTTTCAGAAAACAATTTGTATAAATAATCTACAAACAACAACAGTGATGAATAAAAAACCTGCTCAATAAGGTAGGTAACGTGATTGAGACCGTATTTAACAACGATAGGCTTCTTAGCTTCAATGGGTTTGCCATCAGCCTCAGCTTGCGCCCTTTTCAAAAGACGTTCTTTCTTCTCTGCTTTGTCTTCGGGCCTGTACTTGAGCAGCATCTTAAAAAGGTTGGTCGCTGTTGCCACAACAAAACCACTTAAAATTAATATTATTATAGGAACCGTAGAGAGCGTGTAACCGTATGAATTGGAAACCGTACCGAGATTTTTATCGAGTGTCTTGGTGAACTGGTTGAGTGCGGGTGGAACCTTGAGCCTCTGTTTGAGGATCCTCTTCTTCCGTTGGATTTGAACGGTCTTCGGCCATTTCACGAAGCGAGTCAGGTCCCTCTTCGGTGGCAACGCTCCTCCGATCCCAAACTGCTTCGGACGCTTCTCGAACAACGGGTTCACCACCTTCTCCTACCATAACATTATTAACTTATTATCCATTATTTTACACAAGACCAAAAAATTAAATAAATAAGATGCTCACTGGCTTCTTCTTCGCAGCTACAACTGGAGCTTTTACACCTCTTTTTGGAGCCTGTTAAGTTCAAACACACCATAAGTAAATAGATAAAAGGGGTTGATAACAAAGAGCATCATAAACGACACCGTTAAATGGGACTCCCTCACCATTGCCTCTGGTTATGGCTGCCTGGGGGCGACGGAGAAGGAATGAATAAGGGCTTTGGAAACGATGAACGCTCAAACCCTAATTAACTTAAACATCGTTGGGTTGTTGGGTCGGGTTAGGTCCAGCCCATCTATGTAGTTCATGGGCCTTCGTGACAATTAACTAGTAATTGCAGATAAATACCATAATTATTTGCACTCGTCACAAATATCTAACATATCTGTGGTTATTTTTTATTATTACGTTTTCAAACATGAAATCTAACCATGCAGCACATTATTTTAACGATAAAAAAAATGCACTTATGTTCTTAAACTATAAAATTTAGTTTCAAACGAATGTCTTAAATTTACCTCAACTTGCATTTTACCTTAATAAAATTGACACAATTAGTGCATAATTTTTTTTTTTTTTTATAGTTTATCATTTTTAATGAACTAGTATCTATCTGTAAAAAATTACGTCCAGTCCATATATAAATGTTTTATTATATTTTGGTTAATGTTATTTGCTTTTTAGTTTTTATTGTTATAATATTATTTATTAATTTTAAAAAAATAAAAAATAACAAAATACTCATGTAAAAGATAAAATGTAATTTTTTATTTATAAAATTAATTTAAAAATATGTTAAATATATAGACTAAATATATATACTCTAATTAATTGTAATTTTAAAAAATACATGAAACTAAATTTAATTGAGAGAAAATATATATTATAATTCAATTTTTTTTTTATTTTGATTTTTTTACTAATAAAAATATTTATTTAATTTTATATTTTCTTTTATCTAATCTTTAGAAAAATAAATAAAATATTAACAATTCAACATTAATATTTTTATTATATTTTTATAAAATATTTAAAAAAATAAAAAAAATAAAAAACTGTTATATTTAAAATGTGAAATTACATAATCACTCTAAATTTTAAATAATCAAATTTATTACATAAATGAATACATAGCTTATCTATTTTGATATAAATAAACAATTTTTTTATAATCACTTAAAATTTTATTAATTAATTTTATGATTTTTTTTATTAATTAGATATTTTATTCATAAAAAAATATTTAAGCATATTTATTCTTTTTTTTACTATGATAAAAAAATTTATTATATGCGAATTATTTTTAGTACTTAATTAATTATAATTATAACTTTAATTAATTTATATATTTAATAAAGTAATAAATATAATTATAAAAATGATATTAATTTAAATATATATGTTTTCAATCTTTTTGAAAATGTAAAATTATTTTTTTGTACTTTATTTTTATTTTTTAAATAAGTCTAGCAATTTTTTTATTTTTAGTTAAAATACATATTTAATTCTTGTAATTAACATTTATTTATGAACTAATTCTAGTATGAAAAAGAAGAAAAAAATATGTTTTAAACCTTGGATAAATATTTTGTTATGTCAAAATTACTACTATTGTAACATGATGAAGGACATAAATTAAGAGGTAAATGATATTGAAAACAAAATACTTACATTAATATTAACATATTTTTTAAAGATGTGAACTAATTTGTAAATGAATGTTAATTATAAAGATTAAATGTATACTTTAATTTAAATTTTAAAATTAATAATTAATAATTTATAAAATATTACATTTTTAGTTGTACTTAATATTTAATAGGATCTAATAGTTATTGTTAGAAAATATATTGAATGAGGATAAAAATTATAGTGATCTCAAGTTGGTCTTTATAAATATTCATATAAATTCTTATTATTGTGTTGTAAGTTCTGCTGAGGTTTGTGTCTTCTTCGATGATGGTTTCATTTCAAAGCCCTGTTCAACGCCTGTAGCACTGCATGGCTCGACAAGAGGCTGAAAAACGTTATAAGGAAAAGACAAATTTAATGGAAAGAAACACTAAGAAGGTAAAGCAGGTTTCGCTGATTTTAGAGGAGGTTTTGGACATGTGAATACCCAATTTTATCCGAGTCTCTTTCAAAAATAAATTTTAAAATAAAAATTAAATATAATAACTTAATTTTTTAAAGAGGTTAAGAAAATAGATAAAAAACTAATTTAAATTCAAATTTTTAATTTTTAAATATAAAATCAGATTTAGAAATAGTCCTAGTAGTTAGTAGATTTTTAAGAGAATGGATGAAAAAGAAAAAAACTAATTACTGATCATTAGAAAATAAGAGAGTCTTTATTAAAATCTAGGGTTTTAGAAAATGCCTATAAATAGGAAGTTTAGGTCTTTAGAGAATGAGACTTTTATGTGGACACCTTTTATTTTTTACGGGAACACTTTGAGAGCACAGAGAAAAAGAAAGAGAGAATTCAAGAAAGAGAACTCAAAAAACGAAGAGAAAGAGGAGATTCAAGAGAGAGAGCTCAAAAAACGAAGAGAAAGAGGAAAAAGCTAAAAGAAATCAACTGAGAGTTAAAACATAGTCCTAGAGATCAATTAGAAAGAACATATCTAGAAGATTGAAGGAAAAGTCTACTCAAAAACTCTAAGTCATCACAAATGATTCAACAAAAATAGAATTCACTTCTCTTTATCTTTCGGTAAGAATTACTATTTCCTTTTTCTTTTACTCATCCTATCTCTATGTATTTTCTCTTTTGTCTGTATTAAATTTTTTTCCTTTTGCAAACCCTAGTTTATCTAATCTAAAAACTTTTACTTTTCTTATAAACCTACAAAATTTCTAATTTTCTTTTTAACTCTAAAATTTTCCTTTTTGCGAATCCTAATTTTTTTTTTCTAACATGAAAAATTTGTTCGTTTTGTAAAAAAATAAAAGCCTAATTGTTTCTACCCCAAAAATAATTCTTTTTGCAAAACCCTACAAAATATAGTTTTTCTTTAAAAACATGTTTTCAATGATAAACCCTCTTTCTATTTTGTAAACCTAAAAACCCTAATGTTCTTTCCACCCTAAAATGTCCATTTTGCAATCCCTAAAACATTTTTCTCTAACCTTTAAACATCCTTTTTGCAAACCCTAAAACGATTTTCTTTCTCTAACCTGAAAATATCTTTTTTTTTTTGCAAACCCTAAACATTTTCTACCCAAAAATGTCATTTTTGCAAACCCTAAAAACAATTTTTAAAACCCCAAGTATTCTTTTTTCACAGACCCTAAAAAGTAAATTTTTTTTCAACTCTAATAATTTTCCAAATTATAAAAATCTAAAATTTTCAAATCCTAAAAGTTCTTCTTTTACAAATCTTAAAATTTCCAATTTTTTTTTCAAATTCCAAAAAAAATAATTTCTAAATCAAATAAGAATTATTTTCTTATTATTTTTGTTCACTCTTGTGTTTATTTTTTATTGTTCTATATCTTTCTCGTTTATTTCCTTATTGTATATATATAAAAAAATCTAATTTTAATAGGACATTTTGGTTATCTAAAAAAAAGGTCTTTTAAATCTACACAACGGCCAAATAATTTTGATAAAGTAGTGGATCCACCTTTAACATTACTTGGATCATAAGAGTTTATTGAGTAGTCTTGTACTAATTTAAACTCTGTGCATGAGTAGATTTATAAAAAAATACTAATAAAATAAAAATCAAGCTTTAAAAAAAAACTTTGAAACTCACCCAAACTTAATTTTCAAAAGAACTACGTGACATTTGATTCTTTGTTAGATACGGAAGATACGTAGGAGCGAGAACTTTACCGTCAAGTCCGAAAATTAAATTTTTATTTTTTTTAAGTTGAAATTATTTTAAGAAAATTTTAAAATAAGAATAAGTAAAAATAATTCTAAAAAGAAAAAAATTGTTATTTTTATTTTAAAAAAAAGATAAGTAAATAAAATGTCAAGAAAAAATGTTTTATGATTATTTTCATTAATGTCAAAAATGTAAAAAAAAAGAAAAAGAAAAAGAAAAAGAAAAAGAAAAAGAAAAAGAGACGAAGCAATAATATTCTATGATTAATCCTTTTTTTCAATATAAAATTATTGTTTTTAATTATGTTTCCTTATTTAAAAGTAAAAAATAAAAAAATGAATTAAAAAATCAAGTTAAATTTTATTTAAATTTATTTAATATGAAAATAAAAAAAAGGAGAGAATAAAATTTTATAAACATTCCATTTTCTCAAGTCAAAATTCAATTTTTTTAGTTCTTTATTTAAAAAAATATAAAAAATATAAAAAATGAATTTTCATTAAAAAAAATAAGTTAGATTTTATTTGAATTTATTTAATACAAAAATAAAAAATGAATAATATTTTATAAATAATCCATTTTTTAATTCTTTAAAAAATAAAAAATATAAAAACAATTTTTTTTACTTAAAAAATTAAAAATTAAGTTAAATTTTGTTTAAATTTATTTAATATGAAAATAAGAAGAAAAAGAGAATAATATTTTGTAAATAATCCATTTTTACAATTAAAACTAAATTTTTAGTTCTTTACTTAAAAAAAAATACAAAAATAAATTTTTACTTAATAAAAAAACTAAGTGCAATTTTATTCAAATTTATTGAATATGATAATAAAAAAAAGAATAACATTTTATAAATAATTTACTTTCCGTATTCAAATTAGATTTTTAGCTCTATATTTAAAAATAAAAAATAAAAAAAATGAATTATTACTTTAAAAAAATAAAAAAAATCATGTCATATTTTATTTAAATTTATTTAATATAGAAATAGGAGAAAAATAGCTTTTTTTTTTTATATAATTCATTCCTTTCATTCAAAACTTTTAACTGTGTTCATTTATAAAATAAATATATAAAATTAAAACCTAAATTTTTTTTTATAAGAATGAGAAATAAGACTACAAAATAATGATAAATAAAAAAATAATAAAAAACATCAATGATTTTTTTTAGAGTGAAATAAATATTTTTAAAGTTAAAATGATTTTTGTATAATTAATTAGAAAATAATCGTTTTAATCAATGGATGTCGTAAGATGCTAATACTTTTCTTGCACGTAAACGACTCTCCGAGCCCAAATTTGGTTTCAAAGATTATTTTATTAAATATTTTTTCAATATTTTTTTAATAAACTTTGGTAGCGACTCTCTGTCATTACTTTCCCATGGTGGCAGCAAGAAAACAGCCAAAATGCTTTGAATGACCAGTTACTTTTGAACCCTAACTTTTCTAATGTAGTTTCTTATAAAGTTTTAGAAGTTAAAGATTCACATCTTACCCTCGGTGAGGATATTGTAAAATGGGTATTAGAAGAACTTAACATTAATCTTGATAGTGATGAACAAGATCTACTTGATACTGAACAAATACTTTGCCATAATTTGAAAATTCTTCTAGAAGATTATGAACAATGGTGTTCTCCTTGGAAACACGTTCTGATTGTTAAACTTTTAGACAAAACAATTAATTTTAATTACTTGAATAAGAAGTTAGGTACTCTATGGGGACGTAATGGTCCCCTGAAGATTCTAGATTTGAATAACGAGTATTTTTGTAGTTAACCTATTAGTTCAACACTGGAGGCATATTTTCAAGCCTAAAGACCACTCCTTTAAAAAAATTGTTGTTTGTGTCAGAATATCGGACCTTCTCTTTAAATTATATAATGAAAAATTCTTATGGCAGGTAGGATCTTATCTGGGTCTAATGCTCAAGGTTGACCCTAGTACTTCCCTCCAATCTAGAGGTAGGTTTGTTAGGATCTATGTAGAGCTTGACCTTAGGAAAAAGTTTGTCGCTTCCTTCAAAGTTCTTGGCTAAGAGTTCAAAGTCGAGGATGAAGGCCTTCACCTAATCTGCTTTTACTGTGGAAAGTATGGCCATAGGTAGGAATTCTACCTTGATCCTTATAAACATATCAATGATAACTCTAAACCTATTCCTTGCCCTATGAACCTTGCAAAGAATAATAACGAGGATCCTATTCCTCTCCAAGAACCAAATAAGGTGATAGACAAAGGGAGTCAGGAGGATATTGGAAGAGAGGAGTAAGGCCTGTTTGGGTCTTGAATGTTAGTCAAGAGGCCTGTAAGGAGAAAAGTAGGGCCTCATTGCCCAACAACTAATCCAATCTATGGGAAGATGAATAAGGAAGTGCCCTTAGGTTCAAGATTTGATATCTTGGGTAGTTCTAATCTAGAAAGTGGTTATAAGCTAGCCTTGGATGGGAATCCAAATCTACCAATTAGATCTGAGGAGGAGGGGAAAAAGTCAAAAGGATTTTGAAAAAAGTAAACCTTTAAGAATAAATGGTTCTGAAGGGATTCCTTCTAAGAAATTCATCAAAGGTAAAACAAAATTTAGAACTGAAAATATTATTAAGGAAGGTAAGGGGTTAATTAGTCAGGAATAATAAATGAGAACAATACTGATAAAGATGGCCACAACTTTAATAACAAAGATCATAGAGAAATCTTCACCCTTATAAATAGAATGGATAAAGAGATTAATCAACCCAGTAAGTAGTAGGTCTATCCAAGACCTTCGAGGGTTAAGTTTACTTAGTTATATGAGAGACTAGGTCTCTGAGATTCAGAGACCTACTGAAAAGCCTCTTGACCTAAAACCCATAATGGATGTTGATAAATCTAATCAACCCTCTAGTCAGGCCTTTTCTCAGCATCTTAAAGATGTGAACTAGTTCCTCATTTTCTTTTTCATGAATTGCTTATTTTGGAATTGTAGGGGGCAAGAGGTAGAGCCTTTCACAGGCTTGTTAATGATCTAATAGTTGTGTATAAGTTAGATTTCTTGGCTTTGTTTGAACCGAGAATTAGTTCTGATAGAGCTAAGAATGTAATTAGGAAAATAAATTTGATAAGCATGCAAAAATGGATGTCATTGGGTATTTAGGAGGTATTTAGTGCTTCTAGAACACTAGGAAAGTTTTTGCTTCATTAGTAACCAAGTCTAGTTATTTTATTCACCTTAAACTTACAACTTCTGATCATGAGGATTGAATTTTATTTTCAGTTTATGCTAGTCCCCAAAAACACCTTAGGATCTCCTGCTAGTAGGAACTAATAGAGTTTAGTTTCTCAGTCAACTGCCCATGGAGTCTGATAGGAAATTTTAATTCTATTCTCTACCATTTTGAAAAACTAGGACGTAAGGCTCCCAACCCTAATACTATAAGTAGCTTTGCTTATTGCCTTCTCCAGTGTGGTCTCTCAAACCTAGTTGTTAAGGGAAACCCTTTTACTTGGCATATGGTGGCATAGGGGTAATCTAAAAGAGAGGCTGGATAGGGCTGTGGCCAACAACTCCTAACATGTCTTATTTTTTAGTAGCACTGTTATTAATATTATTTTCCTAAATCTAATCACTTAAGCCTTTAGGTTAAAATCAAAGATAACAATTCCTTTAGATAGAATCATACTAATTTCAAATTCCTTGTCTCATCTTGATTTTCATAACCAAGTTGAAAATTCTTGGGTTCTCTCTAAATTGTAGAAAGATAATGTCTCTACTTTTAAGAATAACATAGTTGATTAGAATAAAAAAGTCTTTAGTAATGATTTTCAAAGGAAGAAATGTATCCTTTATCTAACAGAGGGGACTTATAGAAAATTAGGATATGAGAACAATTCTTTTCTAACCAACCTCGTAAAGTCATTATGGAAAGATTATCAAATTATTCTTGATCATAGAATGTAGTTATCTTTAATTATCACGCTTTTAAACATGGAATGTATCACGTTTTCAGACATGAAATGTAATCATGCAACACATTATTTTAACTATAAAAAAAGGGACGTGTGTTCTTGAATTATAAGTTTCTAGTTTCATATGAACGTCTTACATCTATGTCAACTTATATGTCAACTTATATTTTACATTAGTAAAATTGACGCCATTAGATCATAAAAAACTTTTTATAGTTTATCATTTTTAATGAATTAGTATCTATTTGTAAAAAAATACATCCATATATAAAATTTTTATTATATTTTAGTTAATGTTATTTACTTTTTTTAGTCTTTCTTATTAGAATATTATTTGTTAATTTATAAAAAAAATAAAACACAACAAAATACTTGTATAAAAATTAAAATGTAATTTTTTTATTTATAAGAATTAATTTAAAAGTATCTTAAATATAAAGACTGTATGTATATTCTAATTAATTATAATTTAAAAAAAAATACATGAAACTAAACTTAATTGAAAAATATATATTATAATTTAATTTTAATTTTTAATTTTTTAATAATAAAAAATTATTTAATATTATATTTTTATCTAACTTTTAGAGAAATAAATAGAATATCAACAATTCAATGTTAATATTTTTATTATATTTTTATATAATATATTATTTTTATAAAATTTTTAATTTTTTTTATAAAAATTAAAAATTTATTATATTAAAAATTTTAAATTATACACTTAGTCAAAACTTTAAATAATCAAATTTATTACATAAATAAACTCATAATTTATCTATTTTGATATAAGCAAATAATTTTTGTTTATAATGACTTAAAATTTCATTAATTAATTTTATGATATTTTTTTATTAATTAGATATTATATTAATGAAAAATATTTTAACATATCAATTTTTTTACTGTAATAAATTTTTTTTGTTATATGTGAATTATTCTTAGTACTTAATTAATTATAATTATAATTTTTTGATTAATTTATATATTCACTAAATCTATAAATATAATAACAAAAATGATATTTAATTTAAATAATATTTAATTTTTTTTAAAAATGTATAATTAATCTTTGTAATTAATTTTTGTTTATAAACTAGTTCTATATAAAAAAAATTGTTTTAAACTTTGGTAAGTATTTTGTTTTGTTATAATTATTACCATTGTGACACAATTAATGACATAGATTAAAAGGTAAATGATATTGAGTAAATATAACAAAATACTTGTATAAATATTAATATATAATTTTTCTAATTATACAAATTAATTTATAAATAAATGTTAATTATAAGGATTAAATATATAATTTAATCTTATTTTCAAAATTAATAATTAATAATTAATAAAATAATATTATAACTTTAGTATTACTTAATATTTAATAGGGTCCTAGCAGTTAATTATAGAAAATATATTGAATGAGGATATCTTTTTATATATAAAAATACAAGAAATAAATATCAATAATTAAGATTAAAATATAAAAATTACATGATACTTTTTTAAAATTCACTGTCTTTTAGAATTGATCTTGCGATAGCTTTTAATCTATGAATGACTATATAACCTAAATTTAATCTTTTCATTCTCATAATATATATATATATATATATATATATATATATATATATATATATAATCATAATAGTCTAATTTTTATGTTAAAATATTTAATGACAAGATTTGAAATTTTAGTCTAAGAATTAATAAATCTTTATTTCTATCATATGTATTTATCAATTAGTTGAACAAATAATTTTATTAAATATTTTTAATTGAATTACAATATTTTTAATTTTATTAATATTTGTTTTTCAAATTTTCAAATTTAATTATTTTTAATTTTTAATTAAATTATGTGTAAATTTTACTAAATTCACACTCTTTGATTTCTACGTTCACTGATACATAATAATTATTTTTAGAAAATATAACAAAAGGAAAAGTTAAATGTATAAAAGAATTATAAATTCTTACGAGTAAAATTGAATATCACATTTCTTTTACTAGTACCACGCTTGCACAGAATAGATTATCTTTTTAAAATAGTATGACAAATGATTACCAATGCCATCATAATATGCCACCTTAAAAATGGAAAGTTAATTTATCATAAGTTGCATTCATCTAATTAATATGAACAACAACTAAAAAAATTAGAAAATCCTATTTAAACCATTCCAGATGAATAAAAGTATAAAAAGTTTCAAACTTCTCTGAACAAGGAACAACTAGCAATGGAAAAATTATTGAATTTTTTTAGTTAATTAAAATGATAACGAAATAGTTATCTTATTGATAAAGAATAAATAAAATTTTTTAATAACATAAAAATTGAGTCTAGTGGAGATCTTATAACTAGCAATGGAAAAATTATTCATGATGCTATAAATACATTAGATTTTATAATAGCTAAATATTTCATAAATAATATTTATCGTTATCAAAATATAGATCAACAAAATTATTATCCAATTTTAAATGTAGAACTTTGGAAGATTTTAGTGGTATATGATAAGTGTCATATTTTAGTAGTTTTCAATGTATATTTTAATACTTATTTGATTCATTTTCATATATTTTGCACTTAAATTCCTTACAATTCATATTTTAATGCATTTAGTTCATGTCATTTAAATCTAGCAATTTTAGCTCTAATTTTGTCAAATAATAAAATATATTTGATCCACTTTTTTATGTATGAATTTTCTTAAGAGTAAAAGCTTGATGAGATGTTCACATTTATAGCTTTACTGTATCTTCAAAACACTCTTCGTATGCTTCATTTTGAGAGTTTTCACCATTTCTTATTAATAAAAATGATTTGGGCATGTTTTGCATTAATGTTTTAATTTCGCATTTTTAGCTAATCTGACCTTTATCTACTCTTTTAGCCTTTATAGATATTATTTTTGACTGATTTTAGTTGCATTAGATTCTACGCATCTAGGGCTTCAAAATGCATATTTGGTTTGTTGAATTTGAAGTTTTTTTTTCTATTTTTTATGATTTTTTTAAGATGAAGCAGATTTGCTGAAGTCGCCCAAATTTTCAAGTTCCGCTCATGCGAGAAAATTCTTACTTGAGCGATAAATGTAGAATTTAGACTAGAACTTTTGCTAGTTTTCTCGCTTGAGCGAGAATGGTCCTCACTCAAGTGAGAATTAACTTGCCTGAGCGAGAAGACCTATAGTCTTGAGTTGTTTTTCGCTTAAGCAAGAATTGACTTGTTTAGCGAGAATTCACTTAATACCTAAAGATAGAAGATTTAGCTAAAAAAGGGAGAGTCGGAGAGGGCTTTGAAGCCCCAGTACACAGTGGCCTAATTTGGTATTTAGAGTAGTGGAGGAGCTTGGGAAAGTGACCAAGAACCATTGGGAAAACTAATTTCCTTATCTTTTCCTTGCATTTTCTTATTATAATCTCTAGAGATTGGATGTAATCTTCATACTTCGAATGTTTTGATATTTTTAATATATGTTTGTTTATTTACCATGAGTTGAGTGTGTTGATCTTGATTGTAATGCTTGTTTCTACCTTATGGGAATGATTCATGATCTAAGAATCTGAATTGAGTGTGACAACTAACTTGGGACTCAGCTGGGGTAAACTCACATAATATGTTGAGACTCTAGGAATAGATTTTAATCTATTGTATGCTATATAACTCTTACTAGTAATTTAGGATTATTTATTGTTTAGGTAAGAAATTATCACTCAATAATTATATCTTAAAATTTCGGGTAAGAAGAATCCAACTAGTGAATATAATAAAAGTAAATCATAGAACTTTGGTAATTGTTGATGTGTTTTAGAACCAAATTATGAAGATGATGATAAATGAAGTTCAATCCCTCAATCTTATCATAGTAGTTTAGTAACATCCCTAATTTCGTATTCAATTTGTATAATAAATTATGACAAAATAAAAGAAATAAAGTGAATTTATCTTAAAACAACTAGTATGAAAATGTGATGAAATTAAAACTTTCTTGTAAATAAATCATTTCACAAATTTTTACAAAAATATTAGAAATAAAAAATAATAAATTGTACTTTAATAATTAAATTTATACTGGACGCTGTAACGTCCCTATTTTTTTTATTCATAAATTTCAATAAAAATAGGTAACATTTTAGATAAATTAGGAAATGTTAATGTTGATTTAAATCTTAAAACAATAAGTTATCAAGATTTGAAGACTTTATAGATAAATCTCCTTCATAACATAGAAATATATTTTTGCAATTTAAATTTAACATTAAAAATAAGATTGAGGGAATTAATTGCTAAATATTACAAATATAATTTAAATCATTATTTTATAATAAACTTTATCAACCCTTTTAAGTGCCAAAATTTGACAAACATTGTTTACATATCAAAATCAATTTCTGATGAAGGCTTAATCAAAATTATTACAATCTTGATATAACTTAAATTTTAACTGAGTAGATTCTTCATTGCAACACCATAAAGAATATGATCCTAAAATGGATCATCCTTCATTTCAATTCCTAAAAAATGGTTGTAAGGGTGAGTATTCACCGTTCCACTAAATCTTTATTTTATGAATATAACAATAATACAGAAATATTCTTAAATACAATACATCAAAATAATACTTGTTTGCATATTATATTAACGAACTTACAGCAAATCAATCATCATAACAAGCACATCGTTAATATTTCAAAACATACACTAAGACCATGTCATTTTATATATTCTTACATAAATCAACATCTCATAATACATGCGTTATACAATAAAGGACCCTTTAGTAAAAGTATAGTTAGTAGTCTAGTCCGAAAATGAGTGTGAGGCCATGTGATGCATTCACACTACATTTCTCCCAAAATTTTCAAATCATCTTCATATTTTATTCTCTCAGTGTATCTCTATAACTATCCATACATATTTTAGTCAATTTTTCATGACACATATTTCCTCTCAAATATTCACATCCATTTTCTTTCATAACTTTTCACTAATAATGCATTTTCCTTCATTTGTTTCTCATCATTTGATTAAATAAAACATGTCTAAGACTTCACACATCAAGACTTAGTCTAATTCACATATACATAATAAAATAGATTTCATCCTTCAAAGACAGTTAAACATTCTTCACAATCATTTACATTAATTCTCTTTCTATAATTTTTTTTTATCATAACATGAATTCGGCCTTTTAAAATAAGCATCAATTTTTAAATAAAGATCCAAAATCACTGTAACATATCATCTAATACTACACATTTTGATATCTCTTATATGAGTCTCTCAAAGTATAAAATTTCATACAATTAATTTCACATCATATAAATCAATGCAATATGCTGAACATTGGACACTTTCAAACTTAGACCAGTCATACATACAGTTCAGAAATATATTGTGGGAGATTACACTCTCCTAGTCTTAATAAAATCATCTAACCTAAAGTTTACCATCTTCTAACACATTATTCAGAGTCATAATCTAATATTAACTATACATAAATATTAATATCAAAATCGTAAACTTTCTTATCTAGGTATGTTCAGAAATAGATCATTTGGTTTTCATGCTAAAAAAAAAAAATCCTCTTTTAGCATTGAGATCTTAATAAACATTAGGGCTATACAATTCAAAGCAAGAATATTGAAGTTTTATAAGCTACAAAACAAAATAGGGGTTTGGGTTAGGATTAACTCTTTTTACCTGGCAATGGGTCTTTCACAATCAAAAGCATGCCAGTTGATTTTTCTAAGACCAAGATCTCCTCAAGATTTAGAGGGAAGTGCAATGTTTCGAAGGAGATGTTGTCCAAAGACCAAGTTTCTTCTATATATTACAACGTGGAGTACTTTTAAGAAAGGAGAAAATAGAGAAATAAAAGTGAGATTGAAAGATTGAACTCTAAGAAATTTACTTGAGATCAAGAGGAAAGGATGTTAGAGTTTAGATTCAGAAGAGATTCAGGGTTCAAGAGGATTTTCTCTGAGGAAGGAAAGTGAGAGAACAGAGAAAGAAGTGTGAGAAAGGTTTCTTGGCTTTCAATATAACTTTTAGAATGAAAATTCTTTAAATACCCTTCAAAACTTGTAAATTCTCGTTTGAAAGATAAAATTAGACAAAAATTGCTAATTTTTTGTTCAAGCGAGGTATTTTCGCTTGAGAAAAACATGAGAGAGAGCTACCCATTTATGTCGTGAATTTTTGCTTAAGCGACAAATTTCTTGCTTGAGCAAGAGCACATATGAGAAAATATGATCCATTCTCGCTTAAGATTGGGCAAGGGTAAGCTTACTAGCTAGGAATAGAGAATTCATTTTTCATTGAATTTTTTTTCCTAATCCTATCAATAATGAAGGCAATGTCATGCCTTAAGGTTTTTCATGGCTAATAGAATACTAAGGTATCTACCAAAATTGAGAGGTGTCCTTAATACTTATGCAATTGCTAATTTATCATAATTTACTTTTAAACTTGAGGCAGTACAAAATTTAGAAAGAACCTTATAGATGATATTAATCTGGTTCATATAAGTTTTTGCTACTAAAATAATATCATCATCAACAAAATAAATGGGAAATCTTGGGATCGAGACTACTAAAAGGAAATGATGACCAACTCTCAATAAGAATTTGATCCTAAATAGGTGAGCAAGCCTTTCTATACATAGGACAAAAATATAAGGAGAAGTAAGATCACTCTAATGAATACCCCTAGATGGGTTGAAGAAATTAGTGCTACTATTATTTTAATCATAGAGAGACAAGAAATATAGTAATAAAGGAGATTAACTAGCTCATCATTTAAACTAATTTTTTTGCGAAGTATCAACAATAAAATCACATATAATTTTATTATAACCTTTTTTTAAGTCAATTTTTAAAATCATATAATTATTCCTACCCTTTAATTTAGCAAAAGAATACACAATCTCTTGAAGAATAAGGGTATTATCAATACCTTGTCTTTTTATAAAAAAATTGTTTGGTTGGCAAAAATCAAATGAGGTAAAGACTCCCTAATTCTATTAGCTTGTAGTTTAGTAAAAAAATTATAACTCACATTACATAAAGTTATAGACATGAACTTTTTAATATATACAAGATTCTTAATTTTAGGGATTAAAGTTATAGCAAATTCATTTATAGTAGCTATTTTTCATGATTTTAAAATTTTTTTAGGATAAAATTAAAAATAAAAGGTCTTATTGATTTTTTAAGAAAGCAACATGTAGGCTATTTGGGCTAGGAGACTTAAAGTCAATGTTACAGAAGGAAGCCCTAACTTCATTTATTATAATCCCTAAGAGAGGAAAAATATTTAACACCATGCAAACCTACAACATAAGGATTAAGGTCAAAATAAATATTCTTAAAACAATTAAAAGCAATAAGTTTGAGTTTTAAAGGGTAAAATTCTCATTCATTCTTATAATTTTTCAAAGCCTCAATTAAATTTTTATGTTTACCAAAAATAATAGCTTTATGAAAAAGAAAATATTTTTGTCACCCATTCAATCCAATTAGTCCTATATTAATGATACCAAAAATTTTCTCTTGGTCCATAATTTGTTGATATTCTTTCCACAAGGATTGCATGAGATTGGAGATGAAAGAGTTATCTCTAAAGGCTAATTTATAGGAAATACCTTTAAATTTATTTAATAAACATTTTTTATTAAAATATTCCTAGAAGTAGTCTATTTCATGTAGTAATATTGGTTTTAAAGCTAGAAATATTTTCAGTGTAAGAATTATAAACAAGCCAAGAGCTCCTAACTTGATTGTGAAAGTCACTATGAGACATTCAGGAGGCAAGATATTTAAAAGGCCTTTCATTATCATTAAAGGTGTTTTTATTCCTTATTTTGAGTCAAAGGGCAACATGATCAGATTTTAAAAGAAAAATATGTATAAGAGAACTATTCTGGAATAAAAGGCGTAAAGGTTTATTAGCTATAACTATATCAATTCTTTTCTTAAAATTTCTCTTATGCTAGGTAAAGAGATTACCCTTAAACCCCAGATCCAGCAACCCATAAGTATCTAAGCAATTTGCAAATTCTTTGATTTGGTGGAGGTTAGTAGGTCTACCCTTAAACTTTTTTGTTTCATAAGGAACAAAATTAAAATTCTCAACTAAGCACTAGAGAATATTAATAGAGGATCCAAATTGAGTCAGCTCCTTCTAACAATTAGTTCTCAGTCCCTCCTAAGGGCTAACATAGATGGAAGAAATATTCTATCCAAAATTATTAATTTTTAGATGAATGAAAAGATTAGTTTTCTTTAAAATAGTGATTTTAACTTTCCTAAAATTCTAGTAGCACTAGATCTCCCATAAAATCTAACAACATCCACTTTAGCTGAACCATCTATGCTAATTTTATTAATAATCATATAAGTTTACTCAAACTAATCCTAGATTCAAAAAGAGAAATAAAGTTTAACTTATAAATGGTTATCAAATCATTTAATAGCCTAGAAAAGGATTTATTCCCTGCATCTCCTACATTTCAAAAATAGTCAGTTCATAAAACCTAATTCTAAGGAAAGGCGACATCATTAGTATACTAGAAATTGTTAATATTACAATCCAACATTTGGACATCTTTAGAGGCTTTAAGGTTCTCCTTATTTGGCCTACCTATCTCCATAGTGGGTTAAGATTTGGAGGCTTGTCAATAGGATCATTATGAATAACATATTGAGGTTTCTATTGATAGGTAATGTTAGGCTTGTAATCTATAATATTTTATACTTGTTAAATGTTAATTGAATGATTATTTGGTATTCGAATAGATTTAGATGAAGTTTGAAATTATCTTTTTTAAAAAAAGTGAACAGTATCGGTGAACAGTGACATACCATGACGTCATCAGTGACATCACTCTGATGTTACATATGCGTACAGTACATGTACAGTACGCATGCACAATGTTTTCGACGTGAATAGTATCCTAAACAATGTTTTCGTTGTGAACAGTAAGTCGGTGAACAGTGTTTCCATCGGTGGACAGTAATTCTGGTTGTGAACAGTAAATTTGAAAAATTTTCTATAAAAAGGGGGTTTCACACGAAATTTTTATTTCTTCACTTCTATCCAAGGTTCTCAAAGGTTCCAATGCCATATACCACCATTTTCTCTCATATTAAACCCTTCTAAACTTAGATTTCTCTCCAGATCTATGATTCTGCGTCCGTTCTAAGGGATTTGAAGTAAGTTTCTTTAAATTTGAAGTTAGATTTACCGTTTGTTTCTCTTCTTTTTCTCTTTCTCATAAAAGTTCATGGTGTTCTTAGGAGAAACTCCGTTCTAAAGCCAAATCTTTGGTGAATCTTGCGATTAAACAAGTAATATTTGGTAGATCTAGAGTGAATCACCGTTCCAAGGTAAGGAAAACTTACTTTAGTCTATGAATTATGTTTTGAACGGTTTGATATGCTATTAAAGAAAGGTTTGAGTCAGTTTTGTTAGATCTCTTTGGTAAAAGCTAAGATATAAAGGATTTAATACTTAAAAGTTATTTTTCTATGCTGTAGTTGCTGATAACTAATTTAATAACACTGAGATTTGGCTAATTTATTATAAACTTGTCTTAGCTAAGCTGTTGAAATGATTTTAGTCGTACTACATCATGCCGAGATATATGTTTTGCATCATTATAGAGTCGAATTACACGTTTAGATGGGTAGACGTGTAACGGTAGAGCATGCTGAGTTGTGTTATGCTGTATGGATCTAGATACCGAAATGGGTCATTCCCAGATCAGCTTGGTTCCTTCTAAATTACTTAGGCTGTGACACCAGTTAAAAACCGTTTTCATGTTGTATATTAGATGGGCTGGAAATGCATGAGGCATGGGGCTATTGTTGTGAGAAATATTTTGCTTTATATATATGATTTTATTTTATTTTTGGTAAGCTCACCCTTGCATTTTTGTCTATGCTGTTGTGTGCGTGTGTACTGTGATGATTGTACGGTGGTACGTGAGTAGATATAGCATGTATTGCATCTACTTCTCAGGCTGAGGAGCCAGTGGAGAAGCGTTAAAAAGTTAGAGTTGAGTAATTTTACATTAAAGTCATTTTCATTATATTTTGAGACCTCATATAGAGGGAATGATGTAGTAAAAATTTTGTGTATTTTTTAGTATTATGAACTAAATATAATATTATGTTATTATGTTGGATATTTATTGTAAGAAACTTTGTTTTATTTTGAATGAGAAGTGAATTTTATACTTATAATCTCTATTATTTATCTATGTTAAATAAGTAAGAGATATAGAAATAATGTTTTCGGTTCCTTATAAAAAAGGGGTCGTGACAAGTAAATTTGAAACCAATTAGATCTTGAATAGAGTGACCATTCTCATTAGTTTCATGAAGTTCCTTTTGAATTCTAGACATTATAAGTATGATATCTACACTATCATAATTATTAGGTTGGCTATTTATATCATTAAATGATTCACACAAATCCTCTAGTTATGGATTACCAATTGTCTCCCTTGCCAATTTCATAGGTTTAGACAAAAATTTATGTTTACCAACTTTCTTTAGAAGATTATTAGTTTTTGGACTATTGTTAATTCTGAAGTCATACATAAGATTGAGTGATTCAAGTGAGGCAATCCACTAGAAACAGTTTTGTCTTGATCCATTCCTTGGATAGAGTTCCTTAAAGTATTAAACATAGATCTTGATGAGAACTTTCTCCCTTTTCCATTTTTAGAATTATTGAAAGATTAAAATTGACTTGATTTTTTTTTTCTAAAAGGTTTCTTAGCAAACATCCAAGAGCCCAATAATTGCTCATGATCCTTAACTATATCCCCTCCTAGCTACCTTAAACAATTCTATTATTTGCTTAACTATAGTTAGTAGAGTCCTGCATAACTAACTTAGGAGTACAATTGGCCAAATGCTCTAAGTGGTCATCATTATGTTAATTTAATTCAAAGCAAATTTCTTGTCTATGCTCATATCTCTTACAACTAAAGCAAATGATATGCAACCCCTCATACTTCACTTTAAATTCTTGACCTAATGCTCTAAACAAAGGAATCAACTTTTTTCTAAAATATATTTCTATGCATATTCTAACAAATCTGCCTCTAGAAAACAAAAAGGTGTGTGGGTCAATTTTTAATATTGACCCCAAGTAGGCACTCCACCTCCTACAAAAACTTCTCATTGTAAAGTTCTAAGGAAATGTTGGGATACAAACCTAGGCATGAATCTTTTTAAGACTATATTCCTTTGACCTAAATCTAGGATCAATTGAGGACTCTAAAATAAAACATACTTATAATTCTCTATATTATTGAATTTAACAAAGGAAAATTTATTATTAAGGTCTAAAATTTTAAGGAGACCATGTCTCACTTAAATATTTTCTAACTTTTGATTCATATAGTTAAAATTGATAGATTTCTCTAGAAGTTTAATTATTAGTGTTGATTTATGTGAAGAACACTATTGTTCATAATCCTTTGAGAGAATTTTTAGGTTAGGGCATAGGTTTTGAGTATTATTAAAATATTTCTTCATTATCTTCAGTTTTAGGACCAATATTAAAGTCTTCAAGAACAAATTTTATTATTTCGTCATCTTCTAAGACTAAATTTAGGTCTTTAGACTCAATAACTTTATCTTTATATGAAACAAACTCAAAGTGAATAGGGTTAGAAAGCACTTGTGTGGCTTGAAGTTCTGCAGGGATATCCTCTTGTATGTACTTGTTCATATATGCTAAATAAGACTTAAAATCTATCTTGACTTTCTTTTTGCTTTAGTTCATTAGTTCCAACTCCTTAGTAGAAGCTTTTCTGCTTAAGATGCTTAACCTCATAATAATCGGCTAGAGCAATGGACGAGCTAAGGGAGTAGTCCTTTCTGGGGCTAGAGCTTTCTTAAGTTGTGACAGTGCAAGACTCATGAAGAAAACCTTAGGACAAAACCCTTAATAGAGGGCAAAACTTTCTTGAAAAAAGAAAGGAAGAGTCTTAAAGGATTTGTAAAGACTCACGTGATCAATTATTAAAATATGTTTTTTTTTCTTAATGAAAGACGACTTTTGATATTTTGATAAGGTTGAGGGGTGAGGAGGTGTTTTTCTTTCTTAATTAGATGTATAGCTTTGCCTTTTCACTTTATTAATCATATAAATTTAACCAAAAATTCAGAAAATATTTAAAAGAAAGTGAAAGGTTTAATCATGATAATTACATTGAAATAAAAGTGATCCATATAAGTTCAATGGTTTTTTGGTATTCCTTTAAGACAATGGTTTGTAAAATTAAAGTTAAGACAATAATGTTAAAAAGTGCATGTATATAAAAAAAGTACATGTATATTTTATAACAATAATAATAAACTTTATGTCATTAGATGAAGTTAGCTATATAAATAAATAAATTCATTAAATTTGGTTAAGAATTAAAATTCTAAAATATTATTTATTATAATATCTTTTTTAATATTTTAAAAAGAGGAGGGTTGTGTGCCAAAATCTTAACACAATTGGTTTTTTTATTTATTGGACTTCGAGACTAATGAAATAAAGGAGAAAGATTATGATAAACTTTTAATGTAGAAATTTTATCAAAACATATAATATAAATCAAATCACTCACTATGAATACACTACAACAAAAATAATTTTTAGTGACAATCATTTAGTAACCATTAATAATTTGTTAGTAAATTATTTTTAAATATAAATTAATATATTTATTTATATTAATCAATAAAAAAATTTATGATAACAATTATTAAAAATTGTCGATAACTTATAGCATTCATATTTTTTATTTGACAAAATCAGTATTTTTTAACATTTAAAAAATTGGCAAAATAGATTTACATCGTCATTGTCACATAGCTCAAGAAAGCACTAACTAGTAAGTGTACTAGTATAGTTGTAGCAAGTTATAAAATTTAGAATTTATTTGAGTCCTAAGTATCGTCCTTAGGGATTAGTTCTTTCAGTTACCACATCACAAATCAATAACTAGTTGAGCCAAACAAAATTTATAGTGTTTTGAACATTTGAAGATAAAAGCAATAAAGTGCTAAAAATTAAAAAGTAATAGTAAAATAGAGTGTATAGTTCAGAAATGAGATGATATGTGAATGTAATTAAGAATAATTTCACCTCTTTATCAATTGCAAAATTGAATGAGATTTGAACTCTAAGTTTTTTAATTAATTGATGATAATTTCACTAGATTAATAAAAGTTCAATTTTGACTCAATGATCCTAATATTCAATTAACTACACTAATTTCTTATGTGTAAATTAATTAAACATTAAAAATTAAGAGATCATAAGATCATGAATGCTTATCCCTAAGATATAAATAACATTGACATTAAAGTCATATATGAGAAATTAACTCAACTTCAATTGACGAAAATCCTCTAGGTTCAATTCAATTGAATAACTAATTTAAGAATTGTATCAAGGACAAAATTAGATGTTCAATATAATCAAGCTCTTAGAATCCAGATCTACAATCAATTTACAATATCAAAATCGTATCTATCAATCCCTAACAAAAAAAAATCTGAATATATTCCTAAAAGAAAAAGAGAAAGAAAGAGTAGAATAAGAGGAACTGCAGAATTTCTTCATAATTTCAATCCCTAACTTGATTCCTCAAGGTCTAGAGCTTGGAAGTCACCCCTAATCTCCCTTTTTAACTCTCTTAAGGTGTAGAAATGAAAAAATGACAAAAGATCCCAAATCTTTAAACTAAGTTCGTATTTATAATTTTCCCACCTTTTTAGCATAATCACTATGAGTGCGTAAAGTGATCACACAGAAGGATTTCTGTAGCATTCCTTGATTGAAGTAATCACTATTAGTGAAGAAAATTATCACTTTGTGGTGTTTTTCTAAAATTTAGCATACGCGTGTTCACTATGAGTGCACAAAGTGAACACGTGTAGCTCTTTTCCTGGTAACAGGCTTGCGCATGTTCACTATGAGTGTACAAAGTTGTTCACTATGAGTGCACAAAGTGAACATGCACAACTCTTTTCCTGAATATAGACATTATAGTGTTCACTTTACACAGAAATAATGAACACTTTCATCATGCTTTGCTGAATCAACTTCAAAGCTGTCACTTTATGAAATAGTGAACACTTTCATTCTTCCTCTTGAACAAGGTCTTTGTAGTGTTCACTTTATACAGAAATAGTGAGCACTTTCATTCTTCTCTATTAGATTAACCTCAAATTGTCACATTATGCTCCAATAGTGATCACTTCCAGTATAAAACTTTAGAATCTTCACTCTTTTTGTCCAGATTTGCCACTTTCTTCTATTTTCTTTTCTTGAATCCTTATCCTCAAGACTCTTAACTTAGAATCTCTTGCAAAACTAGTTCAATTAACAAAATTATATCAGAATTCTATTAAATTCACACAATTTGAGTTACTAAAGATAAAAATTGACTTTATTGAACATTTATATATTTTTGTGCAATTTTCACATTCTAAATTATATTTTTCTATCAAAAACAACTTAGAAAACTGGTTAAAAAACCTAGTAAAATCTGAATTTATCAGTTGTATGCTTTTATCATGACAAAATATTAAAGAGCTCTAAAAATGGATTCCTATTAAACATATAATCTCCTTAAAATCAAACTCTTTTCTCTCTCTACCGTGGGTTTCAATGGCAAAAGAAATTTACATAATCTAAGATCTCTTATCTTGCTCGCTCACTCTTTTTTGAAATCAAACGCTTACTAAATTTCTTGATTTCTAAATCCATAAACATCCTTTTTGCAAGGTGGTAGCCTTCTAAGAATTGTATTAGTTCATTCCATAGCATAAGTTAAAGATGTATGTCTACTGTTAGGTTTTTGGAGGTCTTGAATTTATAACTTATTGAAAAATGGATTTAAACAAGTAGTTATATGTGTGCCTTTTCTATTTCTTAGGGTTTCATGGTCTTTATTTATTTATTTTTTTCATCTGTGTTGCAGGAACAAAGTATTTGAATAACATATAACTTTGTATCTATGCATTTATATATGTGCCATGTCTATTTCACAGGGTTCTTAAGTATACCTATAGGCGGAAGTGTAAGTAGTAATTATTCCTTATTTAAATTTCATCTATGTTATTTGATTTTTGAAAGGTACAATTGTAAACAAGGTATTACAAACTTGTGGTGCATTTTGTTATGTAAATATATATTTATAATTGCACATTAAGAAGTCATATGAATGTGTCATCATGGGATTGACAAAAGAGAAAGCTACAAATTTAGTCAGTAATTCATAGTACCACAAAAGGAAAGGTTGCATGAGGTAACTTATCATGTTAAATATTTTGAAATAGGAAAAATCATTATCTTATTGTATAGTTGATTCATAGAACTCACTAATAGATGTAAATGACAATTGACGATGTTAAAGTAAGAATCAATTGTACGTGTCTTTTAGAGGAAAAGTGTTTTTCTAAATACAGAAATATTTTAAAAAATTTATAATAATTATTTAAGCTTTTCAATGGATAGAGAAAGCTTAAAAAAAAAGTATTTGGCTCTTCTATAATGAGTTTACTTTAGAGGTTAAAACTTCAAAGTTATAGCATGTGATTTTAACAAATTTTTATCATACTTGTGCATGTAATCAATGGTTATAAGTTATAACCTACACTTTATCCTCTTAAAAGCTAAAACTTGTATCTTGTGAAATTTTTAAAGAATTGTATCATAGCATAACTTGTTTTTGAAACTTAGACAAACTGGCCTTATATCTTTGTGTAGGGTTAAATTTTGCAGGTAATTAATAAAGTTGATTATAATTATTTTTCTCAAAAAGAATTAAATACTAATAAGTGAAAGCACATGAATGATTTTTATTTTATTTTTTACGTTTCTAACTTACTTGATTGATAAGAGACATAATTAAGAATATAATATTTTTTCTTTTTATTATCCAAGTTAATGAGTAATCTTGACCATATTAGTGGCCTAACACTGTCTTCCTTCAGCTTTTGGGTATGAATTCTAAGTGTGTTAAAATTGTGTCTTTCCTAAGAGATATAAGAAAAAAAAAATACTAGGTAATCTTTTTATATGCTAACACTTTTTAATTGTAAACAAGGTATTACACTTTTTTTAATATATTTTTTCTTGCATTTCCCAATTAATAATTTGGAGATTGCCTTTCATTGTTAGTGATGTTTGCAACATTTAAGGGGAGCTGGGTTACTCTATGTTTACATGATTTATTGCTCTTATATCGATGTAATTAACATAGTGTATAGGAATTATGTGTTGTACTACCCTTTTTGTATCATACAATTTTTTGACCATTGAAGTTGGGGTTATAAGGTAATCCTAACTGTATGATAATATAAACTTGTGTTCATTGATAAACTTGTGTTTACCATTAATGGCTCTAGACATCTATTATTATTTTATATATGAAGATGAGTGCTAATTTTGATTGTTTGACAAACATAAATTAGTATATCTCTTGTTCATTTAATTGTACTATCGCTACTCATTAAATCAAGTGAATAAGAGAATTTTTAAAGTAAAATTTTTTTATTGTACAATGTAAAATAAAATAAAACTTCAAGTTTGGACAAGTGAAGATGAAATTGGATGAGACTTTTCTATTACATTTTATAATTTTACTTTACTAGCATGCTTAGAATTAAGTTCGCTTCACAGTTTAAAGATGAAATCAAAATATCATATGGACCATTGATTCATCTCTCAAGAGAGAAGAGTCATGCTATTCACACAACCAGTAAATCATCTTTCACTGCATCTGGATTTCATTTTCTAAACTTTTGAAATTAAAATACAATTAAAAATATATTTTGTGCTTCATGTGCGTTTAGGGTGTTTTGTATAAGGATTATGTTTTAGAATTATATTTTTCATATATTTAACTACTATAAATATACAATTATTGTTATTAATTTGCAATTTTATGTGATATTTATGTTATGTGTAGCAACTCTTGGAAAGTTAGGTGATGAAAGAGGTAGAGATTCAGAAGTTTCATACCATGGTTAAGCTCGATAAGTATCTTAATTGTGTTATAAGACTTAAGAATCATCATCTTCCCAAGTCATTTCTTATTAATATTGTTGCTACCGTGTATTATATAAATGAGTTGATGAAACTTTTTGTCACGACCCATTTTTGTAAGGAACCGAGAACATTGTTTGTACATTACATACTTATTTAAGATAAATAAATAATAGAGAATATAAGTATGAAATTCTCTTCTCAATTAAAATATAACAAAGTTTCTTACAACAAATATCCAATAGAACAACATAATATTACATTTAGTTCATAATATTCAAAATACCCAAAATTATACTATATAGCTCCCTCTACATGAGGTCTCAAAATATAAGGAAAAAAGGACTTTGATGCAATATTACTCGACCCTAGCTTCTAACATTTCTTCACTGGCCCCTCAGCTTGTGAAGTAGATGCAACACCTGCTACATCTGCTCACGTACCACCATACGATCATTGCAGTACACATGCACACAACGATATAGAAAGAAATGCAAGGGTGAGCTTGCAAAAATAAAATAAAATCATATATGTAGAGCAAAGTATTTCTCACAGCAATAACCCCATGCATTCCCAGCCCATCTAATGCACAGCATAAAAACGTTTTCCAACTGGTTTCACAGCATAAGTAATCCAGAAGGAACCGAGCCAGTCCGGGAGCGACTCATTCCGGTATCTGGATCCAGACAGCACAGCAGCTCAGCATGAACTTACCGTTACACGTCTACCCACCTAAACATGTAACTCGGCTCTATAATGATGCAAAACATATTTTTCAGCATAATGCACACCGCCAAAATTATTGTAACAGCTCAGTTATGGCAAGTTTATAATAGATCAGCCAAAATCTCAGCATTTTAAATCAATTAACAGTAGTTACAACTTAGAAAATAGCTTTTATTCAAAAGATCTAACAAGATTCATATCAAAACTTCTTGTAATAATATATCAATCGTCCAAAACATAGATTATAGGCTAAAGTAAGCTCTCCTTACCTTAGAACGATTATTCACACTAGATCTATCGAATATTACTTGTTTTATAGCAAGTTTCACCGAAGATTTGGCTTTAGAACAGAGTTTCTCCTAAGAACACCATGAACTTCTATGAGAAAGAGAAGAAGAAGAGAAACGAACGGTAAATTTAGCTTCAAACTTAAAGAAACTTACTTCAAATCATTCAGAATAGACGTAGAATCTCAGATCTGGTGAGAAATTTAAGTTTATGAGGGTTTAGTATGAGAGAAAATGGTGGTATTTGGCCTTAGAACCTTTGAGAACCTTGGATATGAGTAAAGGAATGAAAATTTCGTGTGAAGCCCCCTTTTTATAGAAATTTTTTGAATTTTACTGTTCACCGCCAGAAACACTGTTCAAGGCACTATTCACGCTGAAAATACTGTGCACACGTACTGTACGCGTATGTGACGTCAGCCATGATGTCATGATGACGTCAGCAGTCACTGTACATACGCGATTTTTACTGTTCATACACGGTTTGTACTGTTCATACGCGGTTTGTACACAGTTTTACTGTTCATTCGGCACTGTTCATACGGTACTGTTCATTTTTTTTATTTTTTATTTTTAATAATTTCAAACTTCATCTAAATCTATTTCAGTACCAAATAATCCTTCAATTAACATTGAACAAGTATAAAATATTATAGATTACTCAATAATAAATCACTAGCTTGACACTTTTAGTATTCTTCTCTAAGTTTTTGGTTGTAATATATTTTTGTATAGTTATAATGAAGTTAAACCCTATACTTTGTTTGGATGTTTGATTATATGTGGAATTAAATAAAATTAAGTGAGATAACATGTAATAGAATAGAAGAGAATAAAATATGTAATGAGTTATCATAATTAATGAGATTTTTTTGCATGCAAAAAGTTGATAGCATACCATTGTAAAAAGGTTAATTTTGAAAAAAGAAAGAGAAATCTAAACAAGTAAAGCTAAGCACTGCTATGATGTTCTTTTATATTAAAAAATATTTTTTTTTTTGTTTGCTTGCTCATAAACAAACAATACTTAAAAAAAATTATATTATAACATACTTTAAAATATGAGATATGCTTTCATATTGAATTTTAGTATTTATTTAAATTGTTAGTAACATTTACCATTATAAATTGAAGTTTTTAACAAAGTTGTTGCTAATATTTTTTACCATGATCAATAAAACTTTAATTAATATTAGATGCCACGATAAATAATTTTTACCGGTAAAAATTTTTAATAACTATTTTTACTGTTACCAAAAATTATAACAGTTAAAAATTATTTTTGTTGCAGTGTGCATATATATTTTTATACTAAAAAAACTTTTAAAAGGTGACCAAACAAGAAAATTTTTTAAAAGGTGACCGAACAAACTTTTATACTAGTTTTGTTTGGTCCTGATTATACCTAACAAATTACAGTAGTGATGAAAAAATAAGTGTGTATTTTATAAGTCATTTAGTTCACTAATTTATTATTAAATAAATATATTAACGCTTTCATCTCGACCATCCAAATGCACATATACTATACGTATCGCCATTTTAAATTATTACCGTTTAGGGTAACAGATTACAGATACATCTTAAAAAGAACATATTAATTATATTATTACTAATAAAACAATCCCATTTAACCTAAATATTCTTAATAAAAGAGTTGTCGTTGTAAATTAATTATTTAAGTATGAAACATCAATAAGGATTTTTAGAAAAATAATTAATATTCTTAAAATAACAAATATTCTAAATTAAATTAAACTTGTTAAAGAGACATAGATTTGAAATAAAAAGAACATCACATTTGGTCAACATTTTCAAAGAATATTATTTAGAGAAAATTGCTATTATATCTTAACTACAACCACCTATATTTAAATCAACTACATGCGTTTTTTTAATACTGTTGCAGTTTTTTATGTACCAAAATCTAGAACAATATTTAAAAACAGTTGTGGTTAAGTTTTGGCAATATTTGTGTAAGCCGAAGCAAATTATGGAAATTCAAAAAGTACTGTAGTCCTTAAACAGTAAAATAAGGAGGATATAATTCATAGCATTTAGACACCACTCCCAAAAAAAATAAATATAAACAGTTTGTATACAAGAGGACAGCACAATCAAGATCTAAATTTTATAAAACTAATTTCTTTCCTATACTTTCATAAGGAGAAGATCACAGTTATAGTTAAAAATTTAATCTTTGACTACTTAAAATTTATTTTTTTCTTCCGTTTCAATCTAAGATTATATATTAGATCGATATCATTGATAAAATCGACTGTTAGGGAAAAGAATAACACCAAAATATGATTTAGTATAACATTATGCATAAAATAAAATAAAAATATTGAGGACTAAATTAAAGTTTCGCTAGGACTTTGGGGTCGAAAATAAAACTTAAGTCTACTAATCAAACGAATGCAATATATTGTACAACATATAAAGTTTGTATTTCGCATGTACATTTTTACATCACAAAACCAAGCTATATATCAAATAATTATGATTAATAAATACTTAAATAAAATTAAAACCCATTTAATTTTTTTTATATATCACAATTACATAATTTATCATGAGAGAAATGCTAAATAGTTTAAATTTATTTACACAAATTCAACAAATCTAACGTGTTTTTATTTAATTGGTTTAAATGATAAAATAGAGAAAATAACACTAGAGGATTTGACAGAAATCAAAGAATAGTGGTAATATATCTGTTTGATCACTTTTCATGTTTTGTATTTTATACTTAGTAGCAAATTTCTTATCATAATTTTATTTTTAATTTATATTTGTCTCCAAATATATTCACTTCCATAAATATCTACAAAACGTTTTTTATATATCAGAACAGCCAAACAGAAAACTTTTAATGCAGCCTGATACTAGAATTGAGAAGTAAGCAAGGCCTCGAGCAATATGTCTACATGGCTTGCCACAGTAAACCCACTTCAAAGCAAACTAATATAAAGACATTATTGCTTTAACAAATTCCTTCCACCTTTATCTTTTTCTTAATCAAACTTAGGAAACATCTCGACAAATTAACGTAGGGAATCTGTACGGAATGATCTCCATTTAATTAGTGCTAGTTACGAATCCCAATTGAACCACTCTTCTCAATTTTAGTATCTCTAAGCTGATTGAATTCATATATCCCTTTGGTATTTAGGCAACTCTTCAATCATTTTCAATTTTCATGTTTTGTCCACACACTTTCAAAGTATCTTTATCCACTCAAATTTAATAAAGAATTTCAGTAACTAGTTTCTTAAGGATACTGATTAAAAAGTTAATAATTAAAATAAGAATTATGTTAAAAATATATTGAAAATTATAAGAAGAATGTACTATCATGATTTTTAATAAAATATTTTCTTAACTAGTATCGTAATAGCATTTATGTTAAAAAAAAATGATTATAATCAAGGGGAATTGCAAATATGTCTAATAAAAAATTTAAATGTTGTCACCAATGACATTTTAAAATTGAATTTTCTGTTTCTCTTTCACTTTCTTTCTTTTTCTCTTCTAATTTTTAACCATTCATCCCCTCACTTTGCTTTTACTAATTAATGGTCCACTATTTTTTTCGACCGGTTCTCTTTCCTTGATACACGTTAGATATGTATCATATATTAATCTAGTGGTAACTATAATCTCTAGAAAATCTGATAACAGACTCGTGTTACTCATGCATGTATGCTTCTACTTAGCATCTGGAAAATTACTAAATTCAGAAAGAAAGTACTACATTCTTTAAACAATAATCAATACTATTCAAAAGGTAATTAGTAAAATAATAGAAATTTGAGTGTCATAAGTACATTTTTTTATTAAATAAGACTTTGCTTGATTTAGATTTTGATAAAATTGATCAGAAAATGAAAATCGAGGAATGGGTCATTTTATGTGAATAGCAAAGTATAATTATTTTTAAAGTATAAATGATTTTGAAAATTTATAAATGTTAGATTGAATTTTATTCAATGTAAAACTTATTCTTTTATATCAAATAATCAATTTTACTCAGCAAAATTAATTTTTGAAAAAAAATGAAAAACTTAGTTACTATGCAACATGAGTTTTGTGACAGAAAACGTGATTCCAAATGCAAAACATACTGGCACTAAAATGGTATGAATTTTTCTTGCATTATATGTTCATAAAACTGATATTTGGCGCTGACTCATTTGTTAGGGTTATTATATAATCATGGACCACAGTCACCTAAGAAATCCCTACCCAAGATAAAACCCGCTTGGATCTATACTTAGAGGTACAGAGATATACACACGACATAGTACCACAATCCATCAATGGGGGTGCTCTTCATTACTTATCACAATAAGACTGTTAACTTTATGAGTATCAAGACTTGTATACTCTTTTTTCT
Source organism: Abrus precatorius (assembly GCF_003935025.1). Classification (NCBI taxonomy): domain Eukaryota; kingdom Viridiplantae; phylum Streptophyta; class Magnoliopsida; order Fabales; family Fabaceae; genus Abrus; species Abrus precatorius. The sequence continues at coordinate 13,641,318 of NW_020874417.1, forward strand.
ACTATGATTTAAATAGCTATTGCGAAAATCTGAAAAAAAAAATATTAACTTGGTCTTTCTTTTTTTGATAACCTAAGAAAATGCCATTGAATTCGGAGGACAAGAAGTACTCGGGTTCAGTACAATATGGCCAACCTTACAATCACATCAAAGTAACATCTATACATTTGACTACTTTTTCCTAGTCTTTTTATCTCTAAATTTAACACATGTTTAAGAATTGATTAAAAGCAACAAATTTATGTACAAAAATGTATGAGCACAAACAAACAACCATAACAAACAAGCACATATATTCGAAACTCACTTTTCTTTACTATTTAAATCACTCCAGCTAATTCAAAGTTTAAACCATGATCATGTAATTTAGAAAACCAACCGGATCACTCTTATGATCATGTAATTTAGAAAACCAATCGGATCACTCTTAGGGGTGGATATATAAATTGCCTACCGAGAGCAGTCTCTTCACTGATTCATTCCCTATGAAGTAGGAGAAGTAAACAGAAACCCAAGAGTGAGAGAGAGAGAGTTTCATGAGGTGCACAAACTCCAAAGAAACACATAGCTTATGATGCTACCAATTGCATGACAGTTCGAAGCATTGTCCTCCTTACTCTCTACAGTTTACATATTTATGAATGAACACAACACGAAATCCCCGAACTCAACTCTTGACAGGGCAAATAAAGCCACCAGAATGGCCCCCCCCTGGAATCTGAAACCCCAAACACAAAAAGAAAGAAAAATAAAATAAAATGCATAACATTGCTAGAAATTAACCAGTGGATGAACAAGTGATATACAGTTGCAAAACACTACTACAAGCAATAATCAATAGGGGTAAAAAAACATCCTCAAGTAATTGCATTTTACCGCATCCAAAGAAGACATGGAACATATGATCTGCAAATCCATTACTCGTCATAAATGACCCACCTTCAAGTACATAAAATATTTATTACAAATTGGACGGTGAATAGGTCACACAATAACCCTCTCACTTCTTCATATCCACCACTTAAACTTACTCTATCACTGCTACTTCTACCAGTAACACTGCAGTTTCGATCCATTGCACATTTTTTTGAATCTACTTTCACAGTACAGGGCCAATCCTATCTTGCAACAACAACCCCTCAACGTTTCAAATCGCCGGTCCCAACCGCAACCGTCACTGCAATAATAAAGTTCTGATGACGATTTCTCCAACAGAATTAGCCACATTTTTCCTTGTCAACTTCTCAGTGGTTTGAAGCCTCCATCACTATAACCGCATCTGCAATTTAAAACCTTGAATAATCTCACGTCAAATCACAACTTCTGCATAGTAAGGAAATACATATATGAAAGTAAGAAAATAAAGAAAACAACACACATATTATTTAGGGTATGTATGCTATGACATGTATAACACGATAATTAGCACAAGATGAAAGAAAATATAGAGGGAAAAAAAGGAAAATAATGTATTTGTTTAATTAAACAAAAATAGAGAATTTTTTTAAAATAAAAAATTATTTTTTTTCTGTTATCTCGTTTTAACTTTATTAATTCAAATATATTTATTGTTTCTTTTCTCTCTCTTGAACCAATTTGCAAAACATAGGGCTAATGCTTTAAACTACTAGCATAACCAAATCCAAAGAGAATCTTTATGACTACATATTGTAGGAATATTATATTCATATAAACATATAAAATAACATGTAACTCGATTGAAGGCTACGTAATGATATTATATTATATATAGTGGAGCTTGTTGGGGTTGTAACCTTACTATTTATATTATGCTTGTCGTAGGACTACAGAGTCGTCCCCATTTGAGGGTGGTGGCTGAGGCTGAGGCTGAGGGGGACGCTTGCGCTTCTTTTTCTCGTAGCTGATTCCTCTTGCTTTGGCTTGAGAATCACGCACTTCACGAAGGTAAAGTCTCACAGCTCTAGCACCAAAAGGGTTAGCCTCAGGCTTCCCTCCATTCTCTTCAAAAGCAGCTCTTAAGCGACCTATGAGAGCATCAAGGCTACCCCAAGCTTGGCGAAGAGGGCAAGGACATGGTGCAGGTGGGTTTGGGTGTCCAAAGAAGGGACAAAGATGCGTGTGAACCTTGGTTTTCCCGAACTGGTCGAGGTATCTTAGGAACTCAAGGACATGGGCACCACTACAACGAGAGAGGGAAAGTGGGGGCCTGTGGTTCCTTAGGTACTGACCGAATGTGTTCCAATCTCTGCGCTTTTGGTTCTCGTAGCGACTTGGGGTTGAGGGTGGTGATGATGCGGATGATGATGATGATGCTGATGCTGATGACATCATGCTCACGCTCATGGATGTTAAGTTGGAGGTGGTGTTCCCTGATGAGTTTGTGTTTGTCATGATGCGGTTCATGTCTTTGCCCGAAGAGGATTCGAATTCTTGAAAGGAGTTCATGATTTTTTCTTTCTTTTTCTGATCTAGATTGGATCTTCAGTGAGTAAATGAATCTCACTATTTAGGAAAGAACAAGAAAGTTTTGTGAGTTGAGGGCTGGTGAAGAAGGAAGAAGGGAAATTGAGCAAGTGTAGAAGGAAGGGATGATGAAGAGTCTTTAGATCAGATTGTTGGTTCTGAAGGATTTGAGGAAAAGGGTCACACAGAGAGAGAGAGAGAGAGAGAGAAGGAGGGGGGGGGGGGGTTTGGAGTTTGAACGAAGATGGAAGAAGGGTTGGGATAATGTTATAGGTGAGACTTGAGAGAGAATGATGGAAGGTTGGGTAAAAGAATAGTGATGAGACTATAACATGTTTCTCTTTCCTACGAGGCTTCCTTCAATTCCTTTGGTTTTTGTGAACTCCTAGAATACTTGTCAATTGTGTAATTTTAATGCTTTTAGTGATTTCATTATTTGACACTTTTCTTTTTGATCATCGTATTGTACTGTTTCTTATTTATCTCTTTTTTAAAAGAATTATGGAATTTTTTAAAAATAAATTATTCATGTAATATAAATAAAAATTTAAAAATAAAAAATAGCAATTCATACTACATTAAATTTTTATATAATATGATAAATAAAAAGAGATAGTATTATTTATAATTTTGTCAACATTAATCTTTAAGATTAATTTAAAATACTTAAAAAATTTAAAATTTTATTTAAAATATTATTACATCTTTATTTTCAATATAACAAGTATTTAGTTTTTAATAATTTTACTATTTTTTATTACTCAAAATCAATCCTAACGCAACATTAATATTATTTATTATCTCTTTTGAAATACTAATGCTCCAAGACATATCTATCAATTTTTTTCTTTTGTTATAACAATACTATTCATTCATTCTAAATTAATTATTTCAATATTTTTTAATCATATTTTTATTTTTAATTTTTCCCTTCCTTTCACTTCTTACACCTAAGAAAATATACAATGCTCTTTATCGTTTTTGTTAACCCTGTTTTTCTGCAAACATTTTTAGGGAATTGGCAGAGTTTTTTCCGGAAAAAAGGAAGCAACGGGGTTCCTATGAGGCTATCCAGTGCCAAGCAAAAGGAGAAAAGAGAAGGGTGTAATGGAGAAACAAGGGTGGTGTGTTTTGGCCTTTAGGGCTTTTGTGGAAATGAAAATAGGTTGATGGTGACAGTGAAAGGTGACTGATACAGACAGCATAAAGCTAAGAGGGTTTGAAAAAAAAAAAAAAAAAAGGAATAACATGATTTTGTTGCTTCTTCCTTTTGGGATGATTGACAACACCTTTTATGGAATGACCTATTTACCCTTTCCTGTCTGATATGACTAACTTTACTTCATCAATGGGATTATCACCATTCACAACAAGTCAGGGTTGAACATACATGCACAGTGTACGGGGCTCGCCAAATGCACCATCGTGCTGTGCTTGCTTTTTTAACTAGTGCTAATCCCCAGAGATCTGCGTTGCAGATTATAATCATTTCGTTTCAATCAAGAAATCATTGACGCAAAGGCTTCATTAATTTAACCACCAAATTATATTCTCTTTTATTAAGGTTATAGAGGATGTCATTTCACGGATACCCTATCAAGGTAGCATGATCTAAGCAATTTTGGGGTTCAACTTTTATATTTTTTGTAGTTTTTTTTATCTCTCTGATCTCTATACCTATTATAAAATATGAAGGGTCAAATAATAATTTTTTTAATGTTTGTATGTTGCTCAGGTTTAATAGAATTAATTTTAATAATTTTAATTTTTAATAAATTATGATCCATTAACACTTCTAAAATGTAGAGAAAAAATAATAATGGAAAATGAATGTAAGTTAGTGTGAATGTAAAAATATAAAAATTATTATTAAAGCATGTGTTTAATTTAAATTTAAATACAAATATTTGTTGAAATATGTGTTATATCATGTAAAATTATTTTTACTAATACACCAGTTTTTTCAATCGTAATATATGTTATATAAATACAATGTAATGATAGAGAATATATGTGTTACTAATACACATATCATGCACATTTTATTGAAATATGTGTTACTAATACACCTTTTAAGTAGTAATACACTACATATGCATTCTAAAAGGTGCTAAAAGAATAGCCCAACCAATTATAAAATAGACCAAATTTCAAAACACCCCACAATTGTGGAAAATGTTTTCAATAGATTCTTGTGTTTTTTAATTTTAATTTTTGGTCTTGCCGTAGATTCTTTGTTGAATGACGTATCTGTGGAGAAGTTGTTGCTGATCGATAGTTATATTTCCCTTGGCAAGACTAAGCTTACAAGGAAGTCCATCCATAGGGTTGATTATCATGGGTCATATATACCCGATTAAATTGATCTAAACTAAATTAAAATTAAAGGATTAGTTTGGATAATCATATATAATCAGTTTTGAAAACAATATTCATGATCATTTTTGGATTGAATATCGAATTTTTTATTTCGAAACTCAACAAATCCGAATTGAATATATATATATATATATATATATATATATATATAATTTTAATTTTAATATGTAAATGTGTTTGAAATGCTATTATATTTTTAATATATATATAATTTTAATTTTAATATGTAAATGTGTTTGAAATGCTATTATATTTTTAAATTTGATTTTTTTTATGAATGATTTGCTATTTGAGTATAAATCAAAATTTTTCATGTGAAAATTGATTTTTTTAATTTAATTTGATAATTATTAGATTTTATATATCATATTTTTTTAAAATATAAATTTTTTTACTCAATTTAAACTAACCTATTCATAATTAAGTTTGGCCAGTTTGAATCGCATGCCAAAAGAATAAATTATTAACCAACATGTAATGTTTTATTTAGTTCATTTTTTAATTAAATATGACAAATGATAGGAATATATTTTTATATATGGAATTTAAAAAATATATATACCAAAATATAATATTTTTAAACAAATTACAAAAATATAAGATTTAAAAATAGCTAGAGACGATTTTTGGTGTAAGTACAATAGAATAACGAAAAGTCGCTAAGTTTTCAAAATTTCCACGTACAATTTTTTTAAAAAATATAAAAAAATAAAAATTGTAACTAGCAATTTTTTAAAATAATAAAATATTTTAAAAATAAAAAATTTCTCATGACAATTTTTTATAAAACTTTTAGTCAAAAATTGCCACTAAATGATTTTTGAAAAAATTTTATATTTTTGTAATTTTTTTAAAAACACTATATTTTAGTAATTCTTTTATTTTTTTGTCATATAAAAAATATCTCAAATGATAATCCTTGTTATCTATCACAATTTACTAAATGAATGTAACGACTACTAAAAAAATTGTCATTAAACTAGAATTATAAATAAAAAAAATTAAAACATATATAAAATTTTAATATTTGAGCAATATTCAAATTTAAAAGGATAGTTATAAGTTAATTTAATAAAATAAACTCTTGCACTCTCAGGTCTTATGTTTATCCATTTTGAATAATAGATTTTAGAGGAACGTGATTAATTGAAGTACAAGTTTTAGTAAACAAAATTTGCTCCTATTTAGATATGCTCTCTATCTGCAAAATATTAATTTCAACTCATTTATCTTGCCAAAATAGTAAAATGACTATCAAATTGAAACATTGTACTTATAATCTTACAAATATCTCTTCAGAAACTTTGTTCCATATTTAACTTGAACTAATGATGAAGTTTTTATATTTCACATGAAATATTTTAACTCATAATCTTTCAATCTTTTATAATTTTATTTTTAATTAACAAAACTAAAGAGCTACAAATTTTTTATTCCAAGTCTCTATTTCAATCTTATGTTAACATATTCCATCCACTATTACATTTTGAAATGAATTTCTTTTAAAACAAATTAAGTAATTTAGAAGAGTAAAATGATGATAATAATTTTACCTCTAAAAGACACGTGCCTAGCTAGTCTTTCAAGATGGTATTTTTCTTTGCATTTTATCATTGTTTCAAAGCTTCTTGAATTTGTTCCAACATGATGATCAAAAGAGTTAAATAGTACTCCTTTAAACTTGCATTTTCTTTAATTAGTTTAGATAACTATTGCATTTTGTATTTTATATAATGAAAAATTAAAAAACAATGTGAAAATAATTTGAAGATCAAAAGAGAGGAAATTTGACCCTTATAAAAGTTTATTAGGTGTCAATCAAGTTATCCTTAGGTGAGGACGCCCATGAAATAATTAAATCATAATTCAAGTCCAAAAAGTTTAACTAGTAACCTATTGAAGCTTCCACAAATTGTAGATTGTGCCACCAAATTACAATTCAAGATTTTTAACTTTAGAGAGGTTTACCACTTGCTTGGAAAGCCTTCATAACTGTGGATCAACTATCCATTATAGAACAAATTTCATGTTTTCATTAGTTTATAAGTGTTTTAACACTCTAAGTATAAATAAAAATGTTATGGCAAAAAATAAGGGTTCTACCTTAAACAATCTTAGAGGCTTACATGTTAAAGTAAAATTAAACAAGTAACTTATAAAGATTAAAATGATATCAAAACCTCAATATGCATGAATTGGTTTATTTTCTTGGTGTTATCTTTTTTTATTCTTGTTCTTTTTAATTATGTCTAGATATGTTCTCTTAGTTTGTCACTTGCTGATGACTAAGTAATTTTCTTATTACTTGTAAATGTGTTAGCTTTTTTGTTGATATGATTTTATATGTCAATGGAAGGACTAAAAGGTGAACTTTATAATTGAAAATCCCATAATTAAACATGAGATTATAAATCATAAATTGTTTCATGAGAAATTATCAAATTACTATAGAATTTAATAAGTTTAATTGTATATAATTACCACAAAAGTATTAGTTCAACTAAATACAATATTGTGTTACGAAAGAAAATAATAGTCATCCTTAAGTTAATTTACCTTCAAGGTAAATTAAGAATTAACAAAAGATCTATCTTAATCAAGTTCATCAATTTTAATTTGTTGTAAAACTAATTCATAGAAATTTGTCATAATTTAAATTCATTAATTTTGAAGAAATTGTGTTTTTAATTCTTTTACCCTTTCTAATTCTTTTTATTCCATCTTGTTGAATAATCATATTTAAATAATTAGGTTGCAATTATTCATTGGATACAATAAATTTTTATACTACTTGATAATAATTGTGCGCTTATAACAAGTTTTTTGTGCAATTAAAAGGATTGTGATCCTATTAATATTAAAATAGTTACAATTTGATTATACTATACCTTTTTTTTGTAATTTTATTTAATTCTCTTATGTTTTTATTACTATTACTATTACTATTACTACTACTGCTTTTTCTATTTTATTCAAGGACCACTTCATTTTATGCAAAGGATTAAGAGTTTCAGAAATACTTTAGATGCAAAATCTAAGATTGAGTAACACTTATATAAAAAAAAAGACATAAATTCAAAGAAAAATAGTTAGCAGGACCAATAATAGCTAAAAATAATGACAATTGTATTCTCAAATACTATGTTACACCAAATACTCAACAAATACACTCTAGTACAATAATGTCACTCATTAAAGTAAATAATTTTGAGTTGAAGTTTGCATTGTTCAACATGGTAAAACATAACTAATTTGGGAGGTTATCTTACTAAAGATCCTAACCTCTATATCTCAATATTCTTGGAGTATTATGACACACTAAAACTGAATGAAGTGTCCATTGATGCTATCAAGCTCAAATTATTTTCACTTTCATTGAAGAAAAAGGCCAAAATATGCATATATATTTTTTTTGTTGGGTTCATCACTACTCAGGACTAATTATCTCAAGTCTTATTAAAAAAAATAAAAATACTACCCTTATAGTAAGATAGACCACCTAAGAAAGCAAATCATTAATTTTTCATAATGGAAGGATGAATCACTATGTTAGGCTTATGATAGATAAAAGGAGTTGTTAAGTTTATGTTCACATCATGGTGTTGAGAAGTGGTTAATAGTCTATAGATTCTATAGTAGGCTAAACCATCATACCAAGTTATTACTAAATGATGTTGTTGGTGAAACTTTCATGAGTAAAATTCTTATTGATTGATACGATTAAATTGAATCCACAACTTATAATCACTATTATTGGTCATCAAAGAGGAATGTTTCTTGGAAGATACTAGGAAAATATGATAATGCTCTCACTCTTAGAAATGTAAAAGTTGATACTTTATCTCAAAAATTTTACAAAATGAATATGAATGCAACATGTGATATTAATATTGTTTGTGCAATTTGTGGTATGCCAAATCTTATGATGGAAACTTATTATAAAGGGGTTTCTTCTTCTCACAATTTGCAAACTAAACAAGTTGATACAATAACAATTTTCATGAAGGCTTTAATAGTAGATTCAAAAGTTAGGATAATTATCCTTATAGAGTAATTCAAATCAAGGTGGGCAAGAAAATTTTAAACCATTCCAAGATTTGAACAACCTGAAAAATCTAGGCTGGAGAGCATGATGAAGATGTTTGTTGCACACTAGATGAAGTAAAATGAGAAGCAACACATGAAATAACAGCGAAAACAATGAGAGAAAATTAGGATCTCTATTCAAGATAAGAGTGAAAAAGGGATCAAAGAAAAAAATGAAGAGCCTATCTAAACTCTACCAAAAGTATACAAGCCATCAATACCATTTTCTTAAAGGTTGATCAATGCTAAGTTAGATAAAGCTCCACATTTATGTATTATTATTTGAAGCCTTGAAATAGATGTTCACCTATGTTAGATTCTTAAAGGACATGGTGTTTAACAAAAATGAAAAAAAGAAAAGAAGAGTGTGAGGTAGTGAAACTAATTAAGGAGTGAAATACAATAATTCAAAATAAGTTACTTCCAAAACTTAAGTATTCAAGTAAGTTTTCTATCTTATGCTTAATTGGTACATAAACATTGACAATGCTTTTACATGACCTTAGAACTAACATCAAATTATGTCTTTCCCTTTTATGTAAGAAGTTGAATATAAGTAAACTAAAACTCACCACAATTTCTTGCAATTGGTGGACTATTCTGTCAAGTATCTCATGAATACTTTGGAAGATGTTTCCATCATGGTAAGTATGTTTTATTATTATTATTATTGACTTTGTGGTCTTAGAGATGCAGGAAGATGTTGAAACCCTTATTATTATAGGTAGACCTTTCTACGCTATGTCTAAAGTTATTATTGATATAAGAAATGGTAAGCTTTCTTTTACTAATAGTGATTAAAGGAATTTTGCTTTATCTTATTCTATGGAACATCCTTCTGTAGAGAGTTTTTGCTGTAAGATTGATCTACAACATCAAGTGGTAGAATAAGAAGCTTTGAAATGTTTAGTTGAGGACCCACTTGGCTTGTCTTAGATTGATGTAATCCAAAAAATGACTACAATCACAAATTATGCCAAAAGTATACTAATTTATTGGAAATAACCCATAAATTCTAACTAATTATGCCAAAATTAATAAAATTGAACTTGACTCAAAAGCATATGATTGAAAGGAGGAAAACACTAAATAGGAATCCATCTCATCCAAAATCTCAACCATTTTAAACTAATTTAGATATTCAAAATGGTCTATCCAAGAAGATTTGGTAAAGAAAAATATTGAATAATTTTGTTATTTTCTGTACTTGGTGGGTGTGAAATCCTAAATTTGATCATAATTTTTGAAAGATTTATAAATAGTAATAAGTAGGGTCAAATTTATAAGGATTAAGGGTGATTAGCAGTTGGTTTCAGGCTATTTTTCTCCAATATGATTAAACCCATACCTATTTTTATGTCATTCATTTTTACTTAACTAATGTTTCGGGTGAAACAATTTTTGAGTTAACGGTTTACAAATAAATACGGGTAGGTATAAACAGGACTTTTTAGGTTAAGATCATTTTTTGGACCTAATAAAAAAAAGTGTATTTTCAAATTTTAGTTATTTTTATAATGTGAAATATAAATGAGCATAAACAACACTTAAAATTGTGTATTTATAATAAGAAAAATTAAATAGGCCTTAACCCAATTTTATTGAACTATTAATATATTACACATAATTCAATCCTATTAAAACATGATCATATCATAAATATACAAAAATTGACATGTATTAAAACTTAAACATAATGACGAATTGTATTGAAATTAAAGATTCATTATTTCAGAAACATTCATTCACCTAATAAAATTTGCAAAACAGAATAAGAATATAAGTTTAATTGTTTAAACATTCAAGTCTATGATAAATTTGGAGATTAAAATAATCAAATTAAGTTACCTTAAAAAAAAAAAGGCAAAGCTTGCTAGGCTTCTTCATATAATGTACGTAACACTCCTATTCGAGAATCAAAATATGTCTCTATCAAGTAATAAGAGACAATTAAGCATAGTCATGAATCCACCATCTAGTAAGGTAATAAAAATGCAAATTTAATGCAAATTGGAGTTGGAATTTACTTTCAATTAATTAGGAAATTCCTTTCTAGACATGCAAATGTAGTGCAGATTTTAAAATAACAAGCTTTTTTTTTTTTTGCTGAATATATACAAAATTAGAATTGATCATATTATCCATTTAAAATTTTAGTATCAAAGAAAAAAATCTAAACTTATAACCAAGTGAAAATAACTTATAATAATGAAATTTGATGATGGGCAATTAGGTACCTATAAACTTGCAATTTGCAAAAAAAATATAAAACAAATATTAGTGAATATATAAACTTACTATGAAAATCAAATAAAAGAAGATTAAACCTTAAACTAAAAATTAGAAAGATCAATAAAAATAATATGAAAATAAAGACCTAAAAGAGCAGTATAACTTACTAGTCGTTTGACTCACCAATGCAATATTAATCACTAAAACCTCCCAATAGAAAATTGACAAAACTCTCAATAGAGAGGTGAACAAAAGAGTAACCAAACAACGATGGTATGTTTAGGATTTTCTATGTGTTGAGATCAATAAATGAGAAAAAAAGAAAATAGATATATGTCAATACAATAGATTGAGAGAAAATAAAACAAAAAATAGAGAAGGTGATTAAGGTAGCTAAGAGAAAAGGGGAGGGAAAGCTCGAGAACAAACACAATTGCTGGTTAAGAATAAGGATTAGAGAGAGACCTGTTGATAGAGAGGAGTAAAGGAAAGTGGTAGCACTTCACACAAAGCCACAAAATGTGAGAATTAGGGTTAGCTTTTATATTTTTAAATATTCAACTTTTTATTTTATTATTTTTATTTTAGTTAGTTAAATTCAAGTATCGTTGGTTTTTAATATTTACACTTGAACCTGACTACCTACACCCAAGTAAATCCGTTTGTTTTTATCAAAAAAATTTGACCGATTTCTCACCCGACGAATTTATCTAATAAAATTTCAGGTCCAGTAGTATTGATAGGGGTTGGTTTTTTAGCTCAACCCTAATAAGGATTGGTAAAGTTTACTTCTTTAGCAAAAGTGAAAAAGGGTTTGTAGGAATTGAATTGAAATAAAGAAATAAGCATATCAAAGATTAAGAGATTCAATGGATAAATGTCTAGTTCAAGGAGTAATTTTAGTATTGATTCTTTGAACTAATCATTGAAATATAATATAATTCATTTATCCTTTAATAAATGAGTTATAGTTACTACCAAGTTCTAGTAACCAATCTCTACTTACTTTCCTGATAACTAGAATAAGCTCTTTGATTATTATTATTTTATTAATAGAGAATCCTCAAAGCGTTTTACAAATTTAATCTATTGATAGCATTAAGATTCATAGAAACTCAATTCTAGCCAACTTACAAGCTTGCTTCATTTAGACTAGATTGTATGCCCACATAATGATTGACCACATAGCTTGCTTCCTTCTTTGCTATTCCTTAAAATCTCTTTGAATATACCTAATAAAATTATCTAATTAGGAAAATTGTGAACAAGATAAGGAGATTCAAAATCCTATAATCAGGAAATAAAGGGATAATATCCTAACAATCTATTTTGTATATCTAAAAATAAATTATCTTTAATTTAGTGCATCCTTTAAATTAGAATGACCCATAATCCTCTAATTTACTTAACATGTAAAAGCGAATTATGCCTTGCTCGTCGTGGATAATGGTGTGGGCATACTACTACTTCAATAGCGCTTGCAGAATGGTATAATCATAATATAACTTGATTTTCCTGAATTCACTTGAAACCTTTTTATTATTCTTTTTCTTTTGTCTAACACTTCAGCCTATCGTACAAAACACAAAATATAACATTAAGGCCTTAATTCTAAATATTTAATCAATTTATTTAACATGAAGTGGTATAAAAGTATGTATAAAAGGTACACTATCAGTACTCATGTTTTAACTCAAGGCAAAAATTGAACCTTAAAAGAAGAATTAGATATAGCTTGGGCTTAGAAGACATCATAACAATAGCCCCACCAGATCAAAGCTATAAAATGAAGCAACAAGTTTGAAGTAAATGACCAAATGTTGAAGTGTTACAAGGAGGGATAATGTATAGAGAAAGGGGTATTTTGAACCTTTGTTGATCCTACTACTGTTAGTTAACTGAATCAAGGTGAAGCTTAGGACCTTGAACAAAAGTTTTTTGAGAGACAATTCAACATTTAAATATTTACGTTTGAATTGTTTGAGATATTATCTTTAATTTAGTTTATTACTTTCAATTTTGATTTTGTAAGAATATAAGCTTCTAAGATACATTATTTAAACTTAAGTAAAATGTTAGAAATAATTTGAAATTAAGGGGTTCAGGAAGTTCACTTGTAGTATATGGAATCCATCATAGGCACAATTACTTTGGTAAAATATAAAAAAAATGCAAAAGGATCCACTGACATTCAAACAAATCCCTTGTACATGTAGAAAAACAACAAGTTATGCAAAATATAATTCAAGTATATCACAACATTTTTTGCCTTCTCAATAACTTTGCCAATTTTTAAGTTTTTCTTACATTACAAACAATGTAATTGATAAAAATATGCTTATAAAATATTACATTTTTAGATATGAAGATATCTCTTGAATTTACATAAAGCAAAACCTGCTCTTCTATACTTAATTTTATTTTATCCACTAGTCTACTACTCATTTGAAATCCTAAAAATCTACCCATTTTTAATTTTTAAAAATTAAAAATTTGTATTTTTTAAAATTAATTTTCATCCACTTTATTATCCACAGCCAACCTTTCTCCCAAAAAATATAATCATTATCTTTAATTTTTTATTTTAAAATTTTGTTTTATTATTTTGGAATGGAATTTAGATAAAATTGGTTATCTACACTCTTGAATCAAACTTATTTCCATTCTTAGTATGAATACTAAATTTTGTCTAGTTTTAGTCAAACTAAAATATAGATTAGTATATATATATATATATATATATATATATATATATATATAACCAAATAAAGCAAAAATAAAACTAAAATCAAAATTAAAATTGCAAGAAAAAGAGGTGTAAAAGAGAAAAAATTATGTGAATAGCACTAATGGAGAATCATACATAAAAAACTGATCAAATCTCACCTCTAATGACTTCTTTAGGACAAAAACTAGAATAGCACCAACAGAAAAGCTGAAAAATCCTTTTTTAAGGTGTTTTGGAAAGGAAAAATCAAGGAAATTAAAGGTTTGAAAGAGAAAAATTACGTGAATATGCTTGAATGAGAGTGAAATCCAAGAATCCCAAGCCTTTTGCAAAAAATTTACGTAAGTGAACTAACCTTTTGGATATCAATCAACCTCTCTAGCATTTTCAATTCTTGAAACACTTTCATCCTTCTATCAACCGTTTCATGCTTGAAATAGCCCACAAGATCACCAATGTTACCTTTGGTTGCCCCATACACTTTTCTCAAATTTTTCATAGTCTCTATGAGACACCAAGTTCTCTTCCTCTTTCCTCTTGAAATAGAGGCAAAATTTTGACCATTATGAGCAAGATTGGCCTAGAAACTGAGTTTGAGTCTTAACCGCAGAATTAATAGGAGTCTCTTCAATGTGGATTTCATCATCTATAGTTATATAATCTTCTTCTACCCTCTCTATATTCATTGGCTCAACAGAATTAAAAGGATCTTCGACATCTTTACCATTAGCCCTATCTTTTCCATAAACTAATGCCAAGTCATCATAGTGAGGGAATAAGTCCTTTAGCATTTGTATGTGACTATAGTCCAACATAGAAAAAGTTACAATTAGTTAATAACAAAATAAATATAATCAAGGAAAAAGTTTAATAGTTGTAATGTTATCTTCACCCACTCACTCATCAAAGATAGACTTCTCCACAACTATCATTTTCTTTTCATCATTCCATCCAAATCCACTTGCTTTTAACATTTCAGCGATAACACCATATTATTTTTTAAGATTCTTCACTCTTGATTCAATATGGGGGATGCCATCAAGCCATAACCTGAAATCTTCCAATAAATCCACTTCTCCAATTGTTTGGTATATCTAGCTTTGAATGTGCCTTTGTCTCCAACCCACTTTTTACAAGCAGCAAGCTCCAATAAGCATTCCACAACTGCTTTATCTTTCACTTGACTCCATTAGTGCTTCTTGCCAATTGAACTTGGTTGGCTTAGTTCTCTCGTGGTCTTTTGCAAAACAAGCTCATAATGATAAATAATGATTCAAATAATTTATAAAAAAAAGCTCATACATAAATTAACACCAATCACTAGCATAAAGTAATTTAACGTAAAGAAATCAATCTTAGAAGTCCTTACAAACAATGTTAAACAACCTCATAAAGAACCATATAAAGAAATCAATCTTAAAAGTCCATACAAAAATTCATAAAGAGATTAACATCAATAACGAGCATAAAGTAATTTAACAATTTAAGATTGTCTTCCTCCCCAAACATTGAACATCTCTGTTGCAAGATTTTCCCTCCAAGTACTCGAACCATCGCTTGTCTTAATATGTATAATTCTTTCACCAAAGATGACATCTTCATTGTTCTCAACTTCAGCGGTCATTGTTTCAATCTCTAATGAATCTACGGACATCTCCCTTCTTATATGATTATGCAACAAACAACAAGTTAAAATTATTCTTACTTAAGTCTTAACCGGATAAAAAGACTTATTCCTTAAAACAGTTCATCGTCCTTTTAGTAACCCAAAACATCTTTCAATTACATTTCTAGTAGAAAAATGTTTCATATTAAAATACTTTTGTGGAGTCTTAACCAGATTCTAAGTACTAGATGTATTTTAATTTGATTTCTCACAAGTCACAAATTTTACAGGAAACACACCCAAGCTAGATGCTGGACAAAGGAAGAAGTCTGTCGCTTGATTTTAATTGCAACAGGTAAACTAACAAAAATAAAATAAAATAAAAGAACAAAGCAACATAGACAAATAATGACAATTGACAGAGAGAAATGAACAAAAATAAGAGCACATGCTTATCAAAGAGTAAAAGCAGAGTAACTATGAAGGAGAGAGTGTGAGAGAGACTAGTGAAGTAGAGAAAAGAGATAGTACAAAAATAATTTGAAATTAGTAAAGTGAAGTAGGGTAAAAGGGGGCATTTTTGTTCAAAAATTTCAGATTCTTGGGTAAGTTGAGGATACCCACCTATTAAGGTGAAAAAATAAAAATTTTAATTTCTTCACAATTCAAGTTTTCCGAGAATCTCACATTCCCAAGAATATTTTTTTGGTATCTTATACCAAACATGGGTAAGGAAACTTTTTAAGTAACATTCTTGAGAAATTTAAAAGATTCCGCATACCAAATACCCCCTTAGGTGTGTGCCTAATATCACTATTACACAACTACTAGCAGAGTGACAACAAATGACTTTGATAGGTTGTTTCTATGGATATCTAGAAAAACACAATTGTGATTGTCACGTTTGTCAATATCAAGTAATTATAAACCAAATGTATGTGCATGTATATATGGTTTGAGATATGATAATTATATGAACATTTAGAAATATTTGTTTCGTTGACATTAACATGTATACAATTCTTAATACTACATGATTGACTTTGTTGAGATGAATGCTTACTTAATTCACATTGTAGCATGGATTGCTTATGCTTGACTTCTAAGTAAGGCTGCCAACTAAGCATGTTATTCTACAATAAAATACAAGATTTATTGTCTTTTGTTATTTGAAGACATAGAAATTCTTTGATCATCATAAAGTGATTAAATCATAAGTTATGCACAATGTCAATTTTTTTACTTCAACTTGAAGTTTGGTGAAAAGTTGTGTTTAAAGTAGTAAGTCTTATCTACGTCTCTTTGCTACAAAATGTGCACATTTTGTTTAAGCATCTACTCACACAATTTTCCTCTAAACTTACCACTTCCTTTATCATTGTTATTACTTCCTTTTCCAAATGAATTTCTAAAAGAGTTAATAACATTTAAAAAAATTTGTTTCCTTTAAGAATTCTAGTGAATTGCCTTTCTTGTTATAGTGCAAGTAAGAACACTTCATTTATTTATTAATAACAAAGGTTCCATGAATAAAACTTCACTTTTTACGGCGTTATACTATTAATTTATTCTCTTGAAAAAAAACATAATTTAAATCGTTATATTGTATAATTATATATTATATCAAACACTCAAATAAAATTACTTTAAATAAAGATGCTCAAATCAAATTAATATATTAATTTTATGACAATAATTGATACATAAAACTATTCTAAAATATCATGTAATTGTTCTTTAAAGTCATTTTAAAAATTGATTATATGAATACTATACCTCTAAATAAAGATTAAATAATATTTATATTATTTCACTTTATAAATAATTATTTTAAAAATATAAAATGATATAGTGAATAATGAAATAATTTATAAATATTTTTTAATATCAAACATATCGTGACTTATTTTATCACATGTATATAAATTTATATGCTTAAATTAAATTTATCATAAAAACATAATCAATCTAACAATAACCTATATATATATATATATATATATATATATATATATATATATAAAAGTGACATATTTGCTTGCATGACTATTAGCCGATTATTACTTATTAGCACTAAATTGTGTCACTGAACTGAACACGTGTGCATTGCATCTTACTTTCACTTTTTTCAAGTTTTACTGTAAAATTTACCCATTTTAGTATTTATTTTTAAACATTGCTATTTTAATTTCTTTTAAAATATGTTCTTACAGGAAAAAAGCTCCAACCGTGTGCAACACCTTTCTGAAATAAAATAATGTTGAAATACCCATTTGATGCTTACATTGAAACTAATATTATTTTAATAAATAATATTAAAAACTACATTATTGTAATAAAAAGCCAATAAGTGTATCAAAATAAAAAAAATATTAATTTGAACATAATTGAAATCATAGTAATCTTAAGTTTATTTTATCTATTTTTAATTGAAAAATTAATTAAAATTTATATTCATTAAATTAAAATAATAATATTTAAAATAAATAAAAATAAAAATAAAAATAAATATTTAATATGAAAATACTTTCATGATTTAATAAAATATATTTTTCAAAAATATATTTGTAAAGTTGAATTTTTAGTATTTAAAATACTAATTAGTATCTTTGGAATATAATTATTATTTAAAAAATGTTAAAAATTTTAAAATTTCATTCATCCATATAATTTTTAATACAAAAATATTATTTATTAATCAGTATCCTAACTCCCAAGTTACGGATATCCTTTTAGTATAAGTAAAAAATAAATTAATAAATTTTCTTAACGCTTTTAGTACAAGTCTAAATAACCGTAAATGGGGTTTTTTTACATAAATAAATTAAAAAAAAGTCATTATTCCTTAAATGTCTTGAAAAGAATAAATTTATGTAAATGTTCTAAAAAGTATATATAATAGAAGTCGATTTAAATTAACTTTCATTTTTTGTTTTGAAAATTTTTATACAGAAATTGATTTAAATTGACTTTTATTATAAGTTTAATTTTTTTTACATAGAAGCCGATTTAAATTAACTTTTATTATGCTTTTAAAATTTTTTTATACAAAAGTTAATTTAAATTTACTTTTATTATATTTTTAAATTTTTATATTAAAATTAATTGAATTTAACTTTAATTCTAGTTTTAAAATTTGTTTACACATGAGTCAATTTAAATTAATTTTCACTCACACGTGAATATCTTTTAAAAAGAAGTCCATTATAATCAACTTTATAATGCATAATTGAAGTCGACTTAAATAAATTTCATTCTCTATATGAAACAAGTTTAATAGAAATGTCTGTCAACATGTCACACTAAGGTGTTTTTTTTATATCCAATAGTTATCATGCAATCAAATTAGTTCTAGAAGTTACAAGGAATGAGTGACATCCTTTTAGCATATCATATATATTCTGTGCAACACATTGTGTCAAAATTTGTTGTAAGGTTTAAGAACAGAGGTGTTAAGCGATTGTAAATGAATGTTATCATCTCACTCTAATTTTCACCCTCAATTTTAAATTTTTTTCATTTTCAAATGACAAATTTTTATTTATTTATAATATATTTCTTTTTAATCAACTTTAATTATATATTATAAAATTGATTATAATTGACTTTTTTTTTTAAAATATCCACGTGTGAGTGAAAGTTAATTTAAATTAACTCATGTATAAACAAATTTTAAAACTAGAATGAAAATTGAATTAAATTAATTTTTATATAAAAATTTCAAAATAGAATAAAAGTCAATTTAAATTGGCTTTTATGTAAAAAAGTTTTAAAAGAAAAAAAATTAATTTTTATGTAAATTTTTTTTTGACGTTTACGTAAATTTTTTCTTAGGGAATAATAATTTTTTTAAAAATTTATTTATATAAAAAATTACTAAACGGAGACAACGAAAGACATTGCCTCTGTGGGCTCTCTCTCTCACTCATTCCCTGTACCTTTTACTTAAAAGGGGTTTTGGGTAAAGGATAAGCTAAGCTTGCACATCATGGCCTCTTTATGCTCCTTCGCATCTTCTTCTTCTTCATGTTGTCACAAGCTTTCTCACCCTCTCAAACCATCATCCCTTCTCAATCACAGCATTACACTACCAAGAATAAGAAATAGGACGAAGAAGAGCACCAGTGTAATCGTGAGGCCTCTCTTCTGTGCCCTCAACGACGTCGCATTGCAGTACAGGAAACTAGGCGACTCTGACCTCAACGTTAGCGAAATCACTATTGGTACCGTAAGTTAAACCCTTTCTCATTCATTCATTTCCACACAAAAAGAAACCACTTTATCATTCGCTAGTTTCCCTTATTTTACTTTTGACCGGTGAAAATGCAATGTTGATTTCAGATGACCTTTGGGGAGCAAAACACAGAGAAAGAAGCTCATGACATTCTTAATTATGCATTTCACCGTGGCATTAACGCTCTCGATACTTCAGAGGCCGTAAGTTCTTCAATTCTTAATCAACATTTGCCATATATATATATATAGAGAGAGAGAGAGAGAATAGAACACTAGCTGAAAAATATTTTAATTTTTGATTATTTAAAACCTTATATTTTACACTCATTTATTAATTAATTTCTTACACAAGAATTTTGTAATGTTTTACTCTATATTGTTATAATACTGTTAGTAAAAGTTACTATTTATTCATATTATATTTTTGACAGGATTACAACTACATGAACCAAAACGTATAAAACACCTGTCAACTTAAGCATTTTAAATACAAGAAATAAATTGTAAAGGAGTTTTAACTATAAGGATCAGAAGTGTATTTTAACCATTATTTAAATATTTCTCTACATATATGTAATATTTTTAGTATTTTTCAAGTAACGAAATGCTATGATACATTCTTTTGAACACTTTATTTATGATTGTTGAGAATAATGTAAATAAAGTAACTATGTAAATAAGGTAACTATATAGATAGCCTAATCATAGATAATGTGATTTAAGATAGCAGAATATCATGTAATATTATGTAATCATTGACACTGTTCACACCTTTTCTCTCTTCTTCACTGCCATGGCTGCTACTGACCCTTCCAAGGCTGAACCAGCCATCTTCTTTATCAACCACGTCATTGCTCCTCTCTCTATTAGCCAATTGTATGATAAAAATTATACCTGCTTTGGTTTCAAATATTCATCTTTAACTTGCTGGGCAAGATTACAAGGACCATCTAACAACAAAAGGTAACACTATTATTGAGGCTAATTGCCCTCATTAGAAGAAGCTTGATGCCTAACTTTGTTTTATTATTAAGGCTACTCTTCATCCTTTTGTGCAACCTATTTTCCGTGCCCATGATACATATTAAGTTATATGGACTTAGGCTAAGTCTCTTTATACTAATAATACTCAATGACTTTACAAGGTATGTCACAACTCATGACCTTATGACTGTTATTAGTGCTCGTTCTCTTAGTGATTCCATGGGTACCTATTTGAGTTAGGTCTTTGGCCTCTTTCATGATCTGAATGAACTCTTAATTCCTGTTGACAAAACTGGCAAGGAACTCAAGCAATGCCAACAATTCTTTATGTTATTGGTCTTGTATGGTTTATCTAAGATTTACTTGAATGTTCGTGGTTAGATCTTGGGTTGTCTTGTGGTTTCTACTCTAGAGATTACCTGGTCCACTCTCCTTTGTATTTTGGCTAAGACATCTATCGAGGTTGTTCCTTCTCCTCTTATGGACTCCTTTGCTCTAGTGTCTCATAAAGGAGATCATACTTGCTCTTGCAAACCTAGAAAATCTCACCTTGATAATTTTCATAAGCTTGGTCATACCATTGGTCATGTGGCCAATGTTGATCACTCCTCTTTACAGGTCCCTTTTGACTTTGCTAGACTACTACTTGCTTCTCAAGTGCCATTTGTCTCTTATGATAGACAAAATCTTGCTCGCTCCAACTAATTTGTCTTTCTTGGTTATACTTGGTTTAAAAAAGGATACAAGTGTTACTCTCTTTCTCTTCATTGTTATTTTATATTCTATGATTTTTCCTTTTTTAACTGTGACATGTTTTATAATTTTGTATCTTTTTCTAAGTTCTCAAATGATTCTTTCCAATTTTTGTTCATTTTTCTCCTTTGGAGGAGTCTTCGACACGGGTTTGCTTCACTTTTGACTCTCTCGTTGAAGGTTATCAATACAAATGACTCTCTCCAACTCCACCATCAACACATACCTTGCTCTCGACTTACCTTTGGTGTTAGACTGCTACGTCATACCCCCTCCCTCTAATCTCATTTCATGAGTTAGACCTTCCCATTGTAATTCATAAAGGTATATGTTCTATTTGTAATTCTTTTACTCATTATGTTAATATTATTTATCACCTTCCCATTCTTAAGTTTACAAGTGATGCCCTTACAATTACACTATTAAAGTTGGTCCTAACGGCAAAGTAGATTGACTAAAGGCTTGTCTCATAGCAAAAGGTTACACCCAAAATTTTGGCCTAGATTATGCTGGCATATTCTCTCTTATAGTGAACATGCCCTCTGTTAACTTGTTATTACCTATGATAATCGTTCTCTTTATCAATTAGACATCAATAATGTTTTTTTACATAACAACTTTTTGGAGGAAGTCTATATGGAAAAACCTTCTGTTTCATTGCTTAAGGAAGTCTTTAAGACTTGTTTGTCAGTTTTAATGGTCTCTATATGGTCTTAAAGAATCTCTTTGGACAATGGTTTGATAGCTTTAGCACTATAGTTCAAGAACCTGGTATGACTCAAAGTGAAGTTAATCACTTTGTCTTTTACTCCACTATACCTCATGATGCATTTACTTTATTGTCTTTGTAGATGACATTGTCATCATAGGTAGTGACTACCATGGGATTTCAAAGGTGGAGTAACATCTTTGCCATCACGTCCAAAGGATTTTGGCAGACTTGAATACTTAAGGATAGAGTAGCCCAGTCTAAAAATGCTATTATAATTTTTCAAAGGAAGTATACAATCAACATCCTAGAAGAGATAGGGTTGATGAGTGTCAAATTTGTTGAAACTCCTATGAACCCTAATATCAAACTCGTATTAGACAAGGAGAGCCTCTTGTAGATCCAAAGAAATACGGAAAACTTGTTGCAAAATTAAATTATCTCACATTTATTCATCTTGTGAGTGTAGTGAGTCAATTTTTCAACTCTCCTGGTAATGAACATCGGGATGTAGTTATTCATATCATGAAATATATCAAGAGAGCTCCAAGGAAAGGCCTTTTGTATGAAGATTAAGGACACACTTGAATTGTGGGATACTTAGATGTTGATTGGGCAGACTCTTCACAGATAAAAGATAAACTCTCAAGTATTGTGTTTTCTTTGGTGACAACTTGATCTCTTGAAAAAGTAAGAGACAAAGTGTTGTTACGCAATCAAGTACAAAGGCAGAATATTGAGCCATGGCTTCAGTTACTTATGAGTTCATATTGCTCAAACAATTACTAAGGAATTGAAGTTTGGAGAGAACACACAGATGACCCTAATCTGTGATAATTAAACTACTCTATATATTGCATCAAACTCAGTCTTTCATGAGTGGATCAAGCATATTGAGATAGATTAACACTTCATTAGAGAAAAGATCTTATTCAAAGATATTGTTACTCGATTTGTCAACTATAATGGCCAATGGACTGATATATTTACTAAATCTATAAGGGGGCCTTGTATCGATTATATATGTAAAAAACTTGGTGCATATAATTTATATACTCCAATTTGAGGGAGACTGTTGAGAATGATACAAATAAAATAACTATGTAAACAAGATAACTATGTAGATAGTGTAATCGTAGATAATGTGATTCTAGATAGCAGAGTATCATATAGATATCATGTAATATTATGTAATCATAGCACATTATTATCAATAGATAGCTCTGCTGCATATTCTAACACACTAATTCATCCTATGTCTTCTCGTTTCTCTCTTTTTTAACAATGATTAGTCCCTGTTTTAAGAAGTAAAACAATATTTATAAAGTGATCAATTTTTGAAAAGTGTTTTGACATTTAAAGAATATACCAATAAGATGTGTGTTGAAGAGTGTGATAAGAAAAGGTGTTGTTAGCAGTTCTCTTTTCAAATATTATGCAAGATTCACTTTCTAAAAGCATAGGAATTCAATCATTATCATTCTGATTTGATAATTAGCCATTGGTTTTTTATTGCAGTACCCAATTCCAATGAAGAAAGAGACACAAGGAAAAACGGATATCTACATTGGTAGCTGGCTAAAGTCTCAACCTCGTGACAAGGTATTCATTGGTTGCTCCGTTCACAGCTCTGTCTATTCTTATTTTTCTGTGATTTTTGGGACAAGGATACTTAAAACCTTGAAAGTAATATTACATGATTGCTTCCCATGTGAAATAATGTTGTTGAAGTTGGGTTGCCTTTTTCATAAGCCTGTGGAACTTTCAATTAGTTGTTTTCACATGGAGTGAAAATGATTGATGAAATAAGTTTTAATTTGGGCTTATTTTTCCATGTGTAATGGTGAGCTGACCGTCTTTTAGAATTGAGAATTGACTTTCATCTGTTTTGAATGGGTTTTACTGAGTTCACTCTTTGTTGCGCA
This sequence comes from Abrus precatorius, assembly GCF_003935025.1. NCBI lineage: Eukaryota > Viridiplantae > Streptophyta > Magnoliopsida > Fabales > Fabaceae > Abrus > Abrus precatorius. The sequence continues at coordinate 13,665,401 of NW_020874417.1, forward strand.
AAGAATTTGAAACTATTTGTGTATTGTCTTTGTCGATAGATTATTTTGGCTACAAAAGTATGTGGTTATTCTGAGAGGTCAAGTTACTTGCGTGACAATGCAAAAGTTTTACGGGTTGATGCTGCAAATATCAGAGAAAGTGTGGAGAAAAGCCTTAAGCGCCTTGGCACTGATTATATTGATTTGCTGCAAATTCACTGGTCAGTTTAAAGAATGTAAATATTGATATCTTTTTTATCTTCATTTTATTATTTTATCGGTGCCATTTCTGGTTTGAATGTTGGTAAATATGTTTGGGAAACTTGCATGTAGTATGCATTGTTAAATTGATGGTATAGATGGGGAAGAGAGATCAGAGAAAGAAGGGATGTGTAAATTGATTTTAATTGAGATGTATTCCAGATAAGATGTATATATAATGATAAAGCACTCACATCTATTTATATCAATAATTCTAACTAAATAAGGAAAGAGTAAATTATATCTTTTGTCTTATTAAGTTCAATTGAAATTATGATTTGGTTTGCTAACATTTTTTTTTATTCAATTTAGTTTTCTAAGTTTAATTTAAGTTTTTCTTCAATTCTTTAACATGTTGCAATTTAATTTAGTCTTCTATTTATTTTTGAGTCAAATTTTTCCTCAAACTTTGTCCCATCTCTCAACTTAACGAAAATACTTTACATAACAGCATTTTGGACTATGTTTTTTCTTACTCCCCACATTCTTTGCACTTCACTTTCAAATCATAATCCATAACTCCCACACTATTACTAAAAACCTCCTTAATTTCTCAAAAATCATTTGACCGACCACTCATTTATGCCTCTTTATTATAAATACATAACAACCACTGTCAAGTCATCATCATTGATCAAATCTCATATATCCGTAATTTCTATTGTTAAGCATCTTCATTATGAATCCATATCTACAGTCTACACCAAACACCAACAAATCCTCTGAATCAATACAAATTGAAAGATGGAGTAAAGTTAAATAAAAACTATGGGATGATAAAACAATTTAAAGAAATAAATTAAATAAAAAAGTTTAAAGCATCGAAGTAAGACTTTAGTTAAATTTAAAGGACATTGAGTTAAAAATAACTAGAGAAGCAAAGTCAGAAGTGTGACCGACATTGCAAGGAACAATAACGTCGGTGCTTCAATTGCAAACTAGATCAAACACACTTACACTTAGTAAGCATTCTGCATTATTTTTTTGCAGATGCTGGTGTCAAAGTACTATCAGCATCCTTGGGTGGACTTACAATATAAGCCAAACACTGAAAACCGAGTATTCTAGAGACCCTTCTCTCTCTCTTGTTTTTCTCTACCTTCTCTATTTTCCTCCCTGTATTTTTCATATCCTTACATGTCAATTACACCTTCTATTTCCCCTTTATTTACTCCTGGCAATTTGTTACTGATACGCAAACTCCCTCAATTGCTAGTGAGCCTAACGGGCAATCTGTTACATCAATTCTTCCTTCCTGAGATCTCATCTCTCATTGATCGCCTCTCTTGCAATCTGTTACATTAGAAGGATCGGATCTTCTGCAGCCCTTCCTGATACATGCCTCAGTGATAGGTGTTTTCTGAATATGATATTATGTTGTTTTCATCGTTTCCCCATAGTTTGGACATGCATAATAGGTAACTGGTTCATATGTGTCATTGACCTTCTTCAACATGCATATGTTCAAAATTTAGAAATGGTTAAAATGGTTGGGTAACTCTGGTTAACTTGGATTAATTCCATTTTAGTCCCCAAGCTCTTGTGGTTTTTTGGAGTCAAGTATCTTGTATTTCTCCATTTTCATTTGCTTAGAGGAAAAACAAGAAATCAATGTTCAATGATTTCCAATAAGCAATTAAAGAAAAGCTTCCAGCATCTTTCTTGTTAACACTTTCTTGGTTTTGTTCTCCTATCTAAATTTCTTGTTATTTATTTGGTTTTGGTAACCATTCAGTTTTTAGAAAATAAATTTTAAATTTTTTACCATAGTTTTACTAAACATTATTTTGTGTTACATTTTGTTGAAAAGCATATTAACTAGCTTCTATTTTCATTCAATTTTGATGGACTATAGTATTCCTTTTTTCCTTCCCTATCTTATCAGCTTGATGCATTGCACTGATGATAATACGATGAAATGGGGGGGAGCACATATGTTTTTACATGAATTTATGTAGTATTAAAAGATAAGTCCTACTTGTTTGCAATGGAAGTTTTGTATTACTATATGACTAGTTATCCTATATGGTAGTGAATGCTAAACTTTAAAGAAACAACATGAGAAAAAAGTGAGAGAGACAAAAATGAGAATATTAAGATGAATGAATGGTGACATAAGAAAGAACAAAATTAGAAATGATTGTATCTGCAAAATATGAGAGTAACGTCTATAATTAAAAAAATGATAGAAGTCAATTACAGTAGTTTAGACATATGCAAAGAAGGCTATGAAGACACTGGTGAAAAGAGTGAATGACGTGGTAAAAATGGGTAGAAGGAGACACATCAGAACTTTAGAGACAATTATTGAAAGAGATCTAATGATAAATAATATATAAGAGAATTTAGGTTTTGATTGAACTCAATATCGTCATGTGATTCATGTAGCTGACTTCACCTAATAGGATAAGAAGACTTGGTTGTTGTTGCTTGTGATGAAAGTTGTGATCATAATGGAAGATGTACAAAATAACACCTACATTTTTATTTTTTGCCTTTATCTTGTCAATAGCCTAGATCCATGATCAATATTTTCCCTGCTCTTTGCTATGTTAGAAACATGCTTGTCAATTGTCATCCCATTTCTTCCCTTGTTTCGCCGTCTTTCTTTTTTTCCTTATTTCTCAATGCATCAAAAAGCTAGTTGGAGGTTGAGTATCATTCATTAATTACTTTTAGAAATGTGCCATGTAAACCTATCAAGCTTTAATATAACAAGGGGAAAAGGGTGACGATGTGATTGTAAACATCTGATAAGTAACTGCTCTCGAATCTGTGATATAAAGGAAATAATTATGTTACAATATTATCTACTTTAGCATAGCACATTATTTTATACCAAAATTTCCTTTATGTTGGTGTGAATGAAGATGTGCTGTTTTGACAATATTTTTCATTGAATAATTTTATTAATATCTACCTGATGCAAGCAGACAGATCACCAATATTCTCTTGTTTGCCTCTTAAGACAGAAAGTTAAAGTTTTTGAACACTTGAGAATTCTAAATATATGGTGTTCTGCTTCATTATAGGCCAGATCGCTATGTTTCGTTGTTTGGTGAGTTTTTCTATGATCCTTCAAAATGGAGGCCTAGTGTCTCGTTTGTTGAACAGCTGCAAGCTTTTCTAGAACTTATCAATGAAGGGAAGGTAACTAATTTCTATCAATTCACTTTACACGTTGGCTTTTCTAGATTTCTAAAGGAGTCCTAGTGATTTGTGTTTCAATAGGTTGTAACGTTATTTTTTTGCTTATTTTGTGCTATTCTTGATGGAGAAATGCAGTTGAAGAGTGGTAGGTAGAAATATTGTTTCTCTCAATTTTTTTGGTTGGACGAGAGGAATGAGATGGCCGTGCCACTAACTTTTGTAGAATATTTTGTAATGTTACCTGACAAATGTCTCATCCTATTACACGTCTGTAAATAAAATCAAACTATGGTATGGTTCTCAGCAGTCAGCATTAACCCATTTAGTCTAACCAAGCTGGGATTTACTGCCTACTCGCTTTACCTTTTCATGATCCTCATGCCAGTTATAATATGAAATTCGCATAAGATCACAATATCATGTTCATTCTCTTATGCTTGTGAATGGATCAGTTTCTTGAGATTTCTGCATGCATCAGGTGCGCTACATAGGTGTTTCAAATGAGACTTCATATGGAGTGATGGAATTTATCCATGCATCCAAAGTTCAAGGCCTTCCAAAGATTGTCAGTATCCAAAACAGCTACAGCTTGCTTGTTAGATGTCATTTTGAAAGTAAGTGAGGTTCTGGCATTAGTCAGATCTCGTTCCCATCACTTAATATCATCTTGCTTTGGGATGCAAGGCTGTTGCTCTTATTGTCTTGATAATGTAAGATTTGTGTTAATAATAGCTATGCTACTTTTTCATCATGAATCACATAGCACCTTGTTGTTCCTAAAGAGTCAAAAGATATAAAGTGATACTCTTGTTTTTGAGGATTTTTTTTAAAGGAAAAGTCCAATTTACCCTCTCAAACTTTGGGTCACGTGCACTTTGGTCCTTAAAAGACGAGTAACGTGATTCCTAAACTTTTTTAATGTGCGCATTTTAGGCATCCCATCTATTTTTTTTTTCCATCAATGGATAAAAAGGAATTGTCACGTATTTAAGGTCAAATAATTTAAGTCTGACGATTCCTGTTAATATTTGACAGAAATTACATGGAAGGACTGAAACACAATTTAGAGAGTTTTAGATTGAATTGCACATATTTTGAAGATTTTTAAAGATCAAAGTGGTCCTGACCCGTTAGAAGGGGTAAATCGAACATTTTTAAGCTTCTATAAATGTTGGCTTAATTTTCGCAGTTGATCTTGTGGAAGTTTGCCATCCAAAGAATTGCAATATTGGCTTACTAGCCTATTCTCCACTTGGAGGTGGATCACTCACAGGAAAATATTTAGATATGAATTCTGAAGCTGCAAAAAGAGGAAGGTTGAACCTCTTCCCTGGATACATGGAAAGATATAACAAATCAGTGGCACGGGTATGCCATAATTCTAGTTCTTGTAATTAAAATTTACTCTATGTTCTCATGGCAATAAGGTAACTGTTTAAGACTTTCCCTTGCTTTGTTGTTGGATTTCAGGAAGCTACTAAAAAGTATCTCGAGGTAGCCAAAAAACATGGTCTAACTCCTGTTCAGATTGCACTTGGATTTGCAAGAGACCGTCCATTCGTAACAAGTTCAATTATTGGGGCAACCTCTGTGGAACAACTAAAAAAAGACATTGATGCTTTTACAACAACTGAGCGGCCCTTACCAGCAGATGTTATGGCAGACATTGAAGATGTCTTCAAGAGATACAAAGATCCAACCATTCTTTAATCATAATTACACCTTTCAAGTTTTTCCTCACTTATCTCTAAATATTTTGCCATGATGAAAATTAGAGGATGAATAAAATGAATATCCTTCCCTCAACCATAGAAATGTTATCAGGCCTTAGAAATTTAGTTTTGTTTAGTATATATTAAAGAAATAGTCTCTTCCTAGACATGCACCGACTCTCTTATACTAGTTTAAGGAGGTTTTGTTTAAATGACATTCTTACCCCTTATTAGACCCCTCATGTTGAATAACAGACTGAGTATACTCATATAGCGCGCTTAGTGTCACTCAACCAAATTAATACGCCCTCGTCATTTTCTGAACAAATAGGAAGACTGAATGTGTTAAAATAAAAATTGATCCCGCATATTCAGACAAAATTAAAAATAAAATACTAAATAACAGAATTATGAATTTTTAAGATTCTAAAAATTCATTTAAGTCAAAGATCATTATTTATGATTTAAGATAATACATATTGATTAATATAAAATTTATTGATTTGATCAATTGAAACAAAAAATCTTAACTATAGCTAATAAAATATAAAGTATAATTCATATATAACAAAGACTTTTTATTAATAGTTAAATTAAAGACTAAATATGTCTAAATATTTCTTTTTATAAATAAAATATCTTAAAGGAATGCTAGTAACACTTTTTTTCACTTCTCAATTAATGTTTCTTTTTTATATTTTGTAATTTTTAATAAATTTTAGTTAATAATTAAGAATATGTTGCTTGTTGTTCTAAAGTGATACTATTGACACTGGATTGGAGGACAACAACAATCAAATATCTCTTGAAACTAATATCTTCACTTATCGAAATTCATTGGGGTTGAAAAGGCCAATTCTCAAGTCATGCATACTTAGAATGCCCTAGGCATCACAATACTTATTACATCACACAATTTGCATGCCCAAAGCTTGCCATACACACCAAACTTACTACTACGTTGCCATTGCTTAGTAATTCACGTTTGGGCAATAATGAAAACTCCATCGAGAGAATAACATGAATGCCTATACAAGAGAAGAGAAACTTCAGACCTCAAGTATATTATTTATTTTCTTTGCCTTATATATAGGACCTACCATAAACTTTTTTTTACTTTAGCCTTGAACTCATTCCTTGAGCACCATCTCATTAGAATAGTGTTAATGAGTTAATATGGTAAGAATTAGTTACTTATATCATGATAGAAAAGTCAAGAATTCATTCATGTAATAAAGTTAATCCTTTAAGATTTTGAGTAACATTATAATTTCACAAATAAAATATTTTATATAAAATAGTATATATTATATATAAATTAAGATAGATATATATTAAAAATTATAATGACAATATCAACATTAACAATTTATTCATTCTTCAAAAGGCAAGATAAAAGGTAAAAGTATAAAATTAAGTAAAATTCTTCTGTAAATCCGTCTGTAATAGCAGTCTGTAGTTTGCTCGCCATTTGGCGTAAAATAATATAGACAGAAATTACAGATAAATTTTTTCATCTGTAATTTGAAAATAGGAGGGAAATTTAGAGCAGGAGTTATAGATGGAAAAATCTGTCTGTAAATATTGCCCCTTTTGACCGACTTTTCATTTGACAATTTACAGACAAATTTTTTCGTCTGCAAATGACAGACATATTTTTCTGCTTGTAAATGATAGACAGATTTTTCTGTCTGTAACTGGACTTGACGAATTTACAGACAAAAAAAATTTGTCTGTAAATGAACCCTTAAAATACACCGTTTTATTAAATCATTTACAGACGAATTTTTTCGTTTGTAATATGTGAAATCCTTAAAACCGCGCCTCCTCCTTCTCTTTCCTCATTTTACATAATTTGCTCTCTCGTTTCTCTCTAGGAACTTCAGTTTTTTGCCTTTGCGAGTGATTGAAGTATCCATTTGAAAGATAATTTGCAAATGTAAGGAAATTGACATGTATTAGGGGAGATTCTGCCAAAATTTATATTAAAAATTTGTATAATGTATAATAGAAGGTTGATACAATATTATGTATTTGTATTAGGTTTATATAGTTCTTGATCCAGATGTTTCCTAGAAATCGTCAGTGGATGTATGATAGGTTGCACCTAAGTCGGGGGGGGGAATAAAACCTGAATTCTTTGAGGGTATCGAGGAATTCATACGTGTTTGTTGTAATTCGCAACAATTCATCACCAACCAAAAAGTTAGGTGTCAATGTTCTAAGTGCAAGTGTAGAAATTTTTTGGATATTGATTCCATTAGATATGATTTGTATAAGTTTAGATTTAACATGATTATTGGATATGGATTGAGCATCGGAAAGTAGTTAATGTGAAAAATCAAGTAGGCAATTCAAATATATTGCAATCAGGTGAGGATGTAGGTAATGTAAGTTAGGAAAAAAGCAATAGTCGTTATCAAGAAATGGTTTATGATACTGTTGATCCTACATTTGGAATTTTTCGTGATTTTGAAGCTGAACAAGAACCTAATGAAGAGGCTGCAAAGTTTTATAATATTTTAGAAGTAGTAAACAAGCCTTTATAGGATGGGTGTGTGCATTCAGAGTTATCTTTAGCAGTATGAATGTTAAGCATAAAGTTAGAAGACAATCAAAGTCAGAGTTCATTTGATCAATGGGCTATATTAATTAGTGAGCTTAGTCCCCAACCTGACTTAATCCTAAAAGACTTTTACCAAGTAAAAAAATTAGTTTTCAAACTTGGATTAAAAGAAGTCAAAATTGATTGTTATTTGAAAGGCTGCATGTTGTATTACAAAGATGATGCAGTTTTGACCAATTGCAAATTCTGTGGAGAGCCTAGGTTTAAACCAAGAAGAGGTGGTAGAAGTGGTAAACATAAAGATGTACCGCAAACTAGAATGCATTATTTGCCTTTAATTCCTAGACTAAAAAGGTTGTATGCGTATATGAGTTCAGTTTCTTACATGACGTGGCATGATGAAAATAAAAGGAGTGATGGGATAATGACTCATCCATCTCATGGTGAGGCTTGGCAACATTTTGAGCAAGTGTATCCTGAGTTTGCATCTGATCCTAGAAATGTAAGGTTAGGGTTATGTGCTTATGTGATGTGCACGATAAATGATTTTCCTGCTTATGGAATGTTGTTTGGATGGATGACTCAAGGGAAATTAGCATGCCCAATTTGTATGGAGGACACAAAGATATTTACTTTAAAACACGGAGGAAAAAGTTCATGGTTTGATTGTCATAGGAGATTTTTAGATATGGAACATCCTTATAGGTGTCAAGCCTACAAATTTAGGAAAACAACTGTTGAGAATGAGGACCCTCCCGTCCGTTTAAATGGTCATCAAGTATGGGATAAAGTTAGACACTTGCCAAAAATAATAGAAGTAGGAAAATTCATTAGGTTTCCTAGTTGTGGGATGACACAAAATTGGACCAAACAAAGTATATTCTGGGAGCTCCCATATTGGAAGGATAACGTAGTTCGTCATTGTTTAGATGTGATGTATATGGAAAAAAATGTATTTGACAATATTATGAATACTGTAATGGACACTGATCAAACTAAAGATAATGTAAAGACAAGATGGTCGATAGTCAAAGCCAAAGGTAACTTACACTCTGATTTTACCATAAAGACAAGATGTGTGTAAATGGGTGAAGGACTTAAAAATGCCTGATAGTTACACTTTAAACCTCGGTCGTTGTGTGAATGTTGAACAAGGAAGAATTTTTGGGATGAAAACTCATGATTGGCACATATTCATGGAGTGTCTTCTACCTGCTGCATTTAGGGAACTACCTGACCATGTTTAGAAGCTATTGACTGAGTTAAGTGAGTACTTTAGGGACCTGTGTTCACCTACTCTAAGGGTTGAAGATCTATTAGTGATGGAAAAAATATTCTTGTGATTTTGTGCAAATTAGAGAGAATATTTCCCCCTGGTTTCTTTGACTCCATGGAGCACTTGCCTATACACTTAGTGTATGAAGCACATGTATGTGGACTAGTACAATACAGGTGGATGTATCCATTTGAATGAGAAATTGGAGGGTTCAAAAGGACTATGAAAAATAGAGCTCAAGTAGAAGGATCCATATGCCAGGCATATATATTTAAGGAGACATCAAATTTTTGCACATACTATTTCAAACCTCATGTTCAATCTAGGAGGACTTGGGTTGGTCGAAATGATGATGGGGGAGAAAGCAGTAATGAGCCAACTCTATCTATATTCAACCAACCAGGTCGTGTATCTGGAAAATGTGAAGAACGATAGATTTTATGTGATGAATCAGATGTCGCACACTTGCACATCTTATTAAATTGTGATGAAGTTCAACCATTCAGAACGTAAGTAACTTATGATTGCTTTAATGAATTTTTTTGATCATGGTGATTCAAATCTAATTAATGATATTGCAATGTTTACAGATATTTTGAACAATTATATGGTCACGAATACCTTAATCAATTTCCATCATGGTTCAAAAGTTATGTACGTTATGAAATTTTCCTAACATTTTAGTTTATCTACTTTTTAATATTATTCTGTATTCAATCAATTGACATATTTAATGGTATGTGTAGGTGCGTGATCCTAGTAATGATATCACAGATATTGACCTATATAACTTGTACAAAGGTCCAAAAAATAAAGCATATTGTTGACCAATTTACTATATTAATGGGTATAAATTCCAAATCATTGAATCATGTCAAGGAAGAAAAATAGATAATAGTGGGGTTAGTATGGGAGGAAATTCAAGTAATGGTGACTGTGATTGGTATGAAAAACTTAATGAAATAGTTGAGCTTGAATATACTGGTGAAATCATAAAAAGGATTGTCTTATTCAAGTGTGAATGATTTGATCCAATATGCCCCACAAGGACATGTAAACATAACTATTACAATATAATTAAGATTAACCATACCAAAATATTTAGAGACTTTGACCCCTTCATCATTGCACAAAATGCAAGACAAATATATTTCTTATCTTATCCTACAAAATGTAATAAAAGTTGGAGAATTGTAATAAAAACTAAACCAAGGGGTCAAATTGAAAGTGATGAAGTACATGATGAAGATGCATATCAAATTGATGACTCAATCCTTTCACGTATAGTAATAGACATTGTTGTCCCTCCAATTTTATATTCTCCTTTGAATGAAATTGAAATAATTGACCCTCCTACCCAAGCTTCAAGAAATAATGAAATGGATAACATGATTGAAGATGAGGAGGAAGGATTTATGGATGACATTTCATCAAGTGATGATGAAGGTAGTCTTGAACTATCACAGTAAATGAGGTAAATAAAGTAGGTTTGTCAATTTACTATATTTTCATGATTATTTATTTTGAGTTATCACCAATTTTAACCATATTTTATAAAGATTATGGTATTTGTCTCTAAACATATATTGTATTTGATTCAGATATGGCAAGTAAAGGTAAGAAGGGTGTTGCTCAGCTTCCTGATCGTGACAACACTTCTTCACCCATCCCTCCTACTTTGACCTCCATACCAGCTATAGTGCAAACCTCCTAAGTTAGGGGGCACGAGCAATTTATCATGGTGCCCAATCCTGGGTATATTGCTCCTCTCCCTCCAGTACAACAAGTTTCACACTCTGCACCGCCTACTACACAGGCCACACAATCACCTACTGCATAGGGCACAAGAGAGGGATCCACTGCTGTCCCAGCTGTAAGTGGGCAGCAGTCATCACAGACCCAGACATCATCAAGATCATTAGAAACTTTGAGATGGGATAGGTCCACTTGGTAAGTTTCCTTCAAAATATGCCTAACATTGCATATTTTATGTGAATGTTATAATAATTGTTTTATTTTATTGTGTTATTAGTTGGATACCACCATAGAAAAGTCTCCACCAGGTCACAGATACTATTAAGAAGATGTTTGATACGCCTTACACAATTTTTGCAAAGGTGCTAACGGATACAAAGATGGAGTGGTTCAAAGATTAGAAGGTAATAATAGTGTATTAATTTTAACTAAGTGTAATTACATATGACTGTTTGTACCTCTTCTAATAAAATTTTGTTTATGTAGAGCAACTTCTCCATTCCTTCCTAGGACGAAAAGATGATTTTCAAGGCTTAGAAGAGTCTCACTGCAAAGCGATTAAGACAAATGTACACTAAGGCTCGTCAGGACCCTTCTACTGCTGATTGAATAGCACCCAACTTTCTTCATGCCTTGCAGGAGTATTGGCGTACGGATAAGTTTAAAATCTCTCCATAAAGAACAAGACAAATAGGGCATCTAACAAGGGGGGATCACTGCATACTAATGGCTCTACGACTTTGGCTGGCATTAAGGCGAACTTGGTATGTGATTAAAGGTTAAAATTCATTTTACTCTATCTATAATTTTATATTTGAGATTGTGATTTATTTTGAATTGCAGGAGAAGTCGTTGAAAAGGCCACGTACGCATGGAGAGTTGTTTAAAGAGACACACACTCACAGGGGAGACAAAAACCTGTGGGTTGATACACGATCTTAGGCCACATATGTTAGTCATTCTTATTGATATTATATGTTATTATTAGTGATTTATTAAATAGTTCTCTAGACTAATATCTAATTATCTGAACTGAACTATAGGATGACTATGTTTAAAGGTTTGAGGATGCATCTTCTTAGGATCCAGAGTCAGTTGATGAGGATGCTATGTGGTCACAGACAGTGGATGACCTTTATAAAGGTTGCATTTATGGCATGGAGGGCCGCTTTGCAGACTTCATGTCCCCTGCATCTGTCATCGGAGATGCCCTTTCTCTTGCACATAAGGAAGTGGACGGACCATGCCCTCAATGAAGAACTCCAGAAGGAGAATGAGGAGATGTGGAAAATCAAGAAAAGTGTATGGAAGAAGAAGTGGACAAAGAAAATGGAGAAAAAGATAAAGAAAAAGGTGGCATCGAGGATGCAAAGAGAGGTCTAGCAGCAGATAAAGCAACAGCATATACAGATGCAGCAGATGCATGCATATTTTGAGCTCATGAGATCAAGCAGCTCCACACCTCTATTGATTCTGTCTTTGCATTCTGCCTTAAACACCTTTACTTTTTGATATAAGTCATAAAATTGGGTTTGTATTATCACCAACCGTTCCTCAACTACTTGTTTTTCTCCTCTCACCTGGCATAGGTAGACTTAATTCTCATCTCTTTGCTTAATCACCTCAATCTTTTCTTCGGCTCTTAGGCCCAACTCTGCGTTCGCTATCGCGAGGCAACTTTAGATCTTGCGTCGAAACTTTCTTTCATCACTTAACTCTAAATAGGCCCTCTTGCGTTCCTCTTCAGGTCCTTCTTCAGAGCTAAATTATCATAGCGAAGTTGGAGCAAAACTCTCTCAATCTTTTCAATATTATGCTCCAGTTGGGCTACCTGCTTCTTCACTTTTTCCATCTCCACATCAACTCCTTCTTAAGATTTAGAATTCAAAGACAATAAGGTCTGAAGGCTAACTTCTCGGACTCTCTACTTCATCCACTGATAATAGGAGGATTTTGGATCACAAAGTCTGGCATCGAATTCTCTTCCACCTTTCTCTAGTTTACCCCATGCAAGTCAGGCTTTTTGTAAATCTTTAGGATATCTTTTTGATCAATTGGATTTTTATAACATTATTTCCTCTCATTCCTAGCTCATTAATCCTCTTTTGTGCCTAATTGGTTAAATTGGATCATTTTACAATGTTTGAGTTTTATTTGGATTTTATTTAATTTTTCCAGTATTTGAAAAAATTCTGATACTATTTTGGTTTCTGGACCATATCTTGAGTTGTAGAACTCCTTTCATTGTGATTCTTGATTTGTAGGAAAGCTAAGAGAAAGATGCACAATTCTTATGCAGAAGTCAGAAATCAATTCTAATGATAAGAAGCTGAAACTGGGCCTGGAAAAAGTCAGAACGCTGCAATCGCGGATCTTGAGCAAGGTGCAGTATTTGGGCCATATCTCAGTCCACAGACATCCGATAAAGCCCATTTCAGTGGTGTTTTGAAGCTGACATCCAAGGATACAATTTTCCTTCAGGACACGAACCTAAAAGAGGCCGTTTTCATAGCCTAAAAAATGGAACAAAGTGACAAACAAAATTTTGAATTTTGAATTTAATTTTTTGGCTCTTCTCTTCTCTCTCTTTTGGCCCCTCTCACCTTTACGACTTGTTATTTTCCTCCATTAATGGAGCCTTAGATTTCCATCTAATTCAAGGATTAAAAGGGACGTGACACTCTTGAGGATTGGTCTCACATTGGCATAAATTTAATAACTAATTCGGTTTCATCTCTTCCTTATTTTCTCCTTTTGCTAATTATATTTTTTAATTGAAGTTATTCGTTTGGATTGATGATTATGCATCTGGTTGATTACGTATTATTTGATTGATGTATGTAATTTAGTTTTAAGGAACGTGAATTAGATTTTCAGGTTTGAGATCTAAGATTAATGGCATTGGTGAATTAAATTAACAAAAATCAATTAGGTTCTAGAGGTTTCTGAACTTTGAGCGAATTGTATGTTAATCGAATGCATGAGGTTTCTCGTGTGAATGCTTAATTTGAATTGAGGTTTTATTCGAATTTAATGTTAATCACTAATTTGTTGTTTGATGCATCTTCTTGGAATCCGGTGATAGAGTGGTCGTAGTTCTTCTAAATTCTTGGATTAGAGTTTTTAATTATTTTTAACTTTTGATTCTAATTAGTTATTCTATAAATCAAATCCCCTCTAAAAATTTTATAATCCTATAACGTTATCATCGTTGGGAGATGACTCGAATTGCACCTCTTACTACATAATTTTTATGCAATTTAGTTTTTATTAATTTGTCTGAGAGCGACACTTGCGATCAAATTTTGGTGCCGTTGCCGGGGATGATGATGTTATTTGATTATATCATTATGTGTTAATTTGATTGCATTGCATATTCTGTGTTGTGTTTTACATCTAATTAAGATTATGCATAATTAGCGTTTTTAATCGAATTAGGATTCTGCATAATTAGCATTTTTCATTTAGCATAATTGTGTCTATGTATTCTATTTTAGTAACCTTTGAATAGCATAGTAGGTAGTCATCTATCCTTGCTTAGTATTACATCATTCAATCCTCTACATTCTGTGTTGTGTTTCTGCATTTTTGCATTCTGCATTCGTCAAAAAAGTACACGACCATGTTTATGACCGTGTAGATTACTGCTCAAAAATTAAAAAAAAAAACTCTCACATAGAGATGTACACGGTCAAGTACACGGCCATGTACATGACCATGTAGATCTTTGCCCAACAATTTTCAAAAACTACACGGGCGTGTATCTGAACGTGTAGATCTCTGTCCAAACTTAAAAGTGGAATAACTTTTTGCATACAGCTCTGATTTCTTATTGTAATATATGCATTTCATATAGCTCGATGAGATCTACACTATGGCAACAGGCCAGAAGCCGGTTGGTGGTTTCTGAAAAAAAAAATTATTTCTTTTCATTCTTATTTAGATATTATGGCTCAGAGAACTTTTTATATGGCTGATCATAGAAGACTAGAGAACAAGCTAGATGATTTAGTTTCTTTGATCGAGCAATTGACATTGTCACAAATGGCTACAATGTTGTGTAAAATTTGTACTTCACCTTAACATCATACTGATTTCTGTCTTACATTACATGAGCCTGCAAGTTGGATGAATAATTCAAACTTGGGATGGGATAATTTTACACAACAACAATATCAACTCCCACAACAAACTGCTGCACCTTCTAAGAATGAGCCTTCCTTGGAAGAGTTGATGAGAGAAATGACAATTAACGATATGAATTTCCAGCTAAGAACAGAAGCATCCATTCAAAACTTGGAAAATCAGATTGGACAGTTGGCTTCCACTTTGAATCAATTGCAAACTCAAGGTCCTGGTAATCTTTCTGCACAACCAGTTGTTGATCCAAAAAATGTTACTTTGAATTTAAGAAAGACCATTCAAGACTCGCAAGAGCAACAACCAACAGATGAAGATCTTAATGCTACTGCTCTAGCAAGTGATTGTAGCCCAGCAAGTGTAGAATTTGCTCCTACTGCTCATGCCACTTCTACCAATGCAGCATAAAATTTTAAGCAACCTGTTCCTCTTCCATTTCATTTGGTTTTACATGATAATTTGTTGAATGATGTAGTCGATTATAATTTGGCTGAGTTTTTTGAATTTTCATATTGTATTAATTATCCTAACTTAGCCAATTATCCTAATTCTTTTACTTGTGATGCATGTAATAATTCTGCAAAATGTAGCATCTGTGTTGAGATTGATACTTATGTTTATGGTGATTTTGATGCAGCTATTTTAGATTCTGAAAAAGTAAATCATGTCGCAACCACTGCAGTTTCAGCTTAAATTTTTACATTGCCTCTTTCTCTAACGCTGCCTCCTGCATTTGGGTTGAAGCCATTTCCTAAGCAATTGAAGTATGAATACTACATCACTATATATCCAAGAGTACAGCAGCCAAAGTATAGCAAGAGTACACAATATTCTGCACATCAAGGCAATCAAGAACATGAAAAGAAGCTCATTAAGTTTATCAAACAACTGGAAGTCTCTCCACGGTTATTTCTTCCATGTTCCCAATTAAATGAAGTACTGCAAATTTATGAGAAAAAGGAGGAATATCTAGGGATACAACTGACACTGCTGCCATCAAAAGTATATCCTAGAATTAAAGATCATAAGGCGTCAAGCTAGTGACGTTAAAAGAGCGCTGTGTGAGAGACAACTCACAATTATTTTATTTTATTTTATTATTATTATTTTTTTAGAAGTTTTCAATTTATTTTCTGCATTCAATAATGGTCTTGCATTTGAGTTGTGATAATTCATGAAGTTGCTACACATCTTTGATGCATAAACACTTCATGTTGCACGTTACCTTATTATTTCACACGTGTTTTTGCATAATTCTAAATTTTGCAGTGGGAGAACACAAATTTTGGAGACTATTGAGGACATACACTTGGAGACCAGTGAGGAGGTTTGCTTGCTAGCGGCCACTTATGCTTGAATAGGGAGTTCCACTTTCCCTTTCCTTACTACATTTTACTTATATTTCCATTATACATTACATTGAGGACAATGTAAAGTTGAAGTGTGGGGGGGGGGAGAGTAATAGGTTTTTATTATTTAGCATTGTTTTGTTTTATTTTTCTTTATTGAATTGGAAGTTGTTAAGTTAAGGCATTAGTCATTAAGGAGGATAGAGTTCCTACATGATTTCATTTTTGCTTCGTCCTCTTGATATATGCGAATTGGGTGATTGATCTTGATTTATATGATTGAGTATGTTAGACTTTACCTTTGCGAGCTTTTGAGCCTTATTTTTGGATGGTTGAAATTCATGCCATTCTTTTCTTTCTTGTGTGTTTTCCCTCTTAGATTTTGTCATTCTAGAGCTTGTTTTGATTCTTCTTTGAGGCTACAATTTTCATATGCAATTATGAACATGATAGAGGCATTTCTTTTAAATTTGTACCCACTTGGCCATATAGCTTACCTTGCATTTTGCCCTTTGTTTAGCCTCTTTGAACCTTATTGACCATTCTTTGGCTTCTAGCACATTATAAGCTTTAAGTGGAAAACCATGTTATACCTAACCTTAGGAAATAGGGAGTGCATTGGTTTCATTAATGTTATTGCATTTCAAGTGTGGGGGTTTGGAAAGAATGTAAGAAAAAAAATGAAGAAAAATAAATAAAAATAAAATAAAATAATAATAATAATAAAAAAAAAAATTTATTACAAAGAAAATGGAAAATTTTGATGAAGGGAAAAGGAAGTCCAAGGAGAATAAATGTATGTTATGGCTTGATTTGTCTAAGACCAATGTTATTCCTATTCTCTTTGGTTGTATCTTGTCATATCCTCATATTTCTCTACCTTTACCTTAGCCCCATTACAACCATTTAATAAAGTCCTCTTGATTTGTGTTTTGCATATGATTGTAAGTAGTGGAGAAGTAGAAGATTAACAAGCTTATGATAATACATTGTCTTTTGAGGTGACTTGAGTGAAACACTTTAAACCATACACTTGAGAGTTGAGTTGTATACACCATCTTGTGAGATCTTTCATGCTTGATCTATACACTTTGAATGATATTGCTTGACTTGCATATTTTAAGGTTGGGAGTTGGATGTTTGATTGTTGTAGAACTCTTGATGCTTTATTTGATCTTGTGTCCCTAAGTTGAGCACTTCTAAGAATTCACTGGAAAATTTGTTTATTTGTTTTGATTATTCTATGATTTTTTAGGTTACATGTTTTTATTTGCTTGATTGTGTCTTACATGAGGACATGCAAGAGCTAAGTGTGGGAGAATTTGATCAATTGGATTTTTATAACATTATTTCCTCTCATTCCTAGCTCATTAATCCTCTTTTGTGCCTAATTGGTTGAATTGGATCATTTTATGATGTTTGAATTTTATTTGGGCTTTATTTAATTTTTCTAGTATTTGGCAAATTCTGATACTGTTTTGATTTCTGGACCATATCTTGAGTTGTAGAACTCCTTTCATTGTGATTCTTGATTTGTAGGAAAGCTAAGAGAAAGGTGCACAATTCCTATGAAGATATCAGAAACCAATTCTAATGATAAGAAGCTGAATCCGGGCCTGGAAAAAGTCAGAATGCTGCAGTCGCAGATCCTGAGTAAGGTGCAGTATTTGGGCCATATCTCAGTCCACAGACATCAGATTAAGCCCATTCTAGTGGTGTTTTGAAGCTGACATCCAAGGATAAAATTGTCCTTCAGGCCACAAACCAAAAATAGGCCGTTTTCATAGCCGAAAAAATGGAACAAAGTGACGAACGAAATTTTAAATTTAATTTTTTGGCTCTTCTCTTCTCTCTCTCTCAGCCCCTCTCACCTTTACGACTTGTTGTTTTCCTCCATTAATGGAGGCATAGATTTACATCTAATTCAAGGATTAAAAGGGACGTGACACTCTTGAGGATTGGTCTCACATTGGCATAAATTCAATAACAAATTCAGTTTCATCTCTTCCTTATTTTCTCCTTTTGCTAATTATATTTTTGAATTAAAGTTATTCGTTTGGATTGATGATTATGCATCTGGTTGATTACGTATTATTCGATTGATGTATGTAACTCATTTTTAAGGAACATGAATTAGATTTTCAGGTTTGAGATCTAAGATTAATGGCATTGGTGAATTAAATTAACAAAAATTGATTAGGTTCTAGAGGTTTCTGAACTTTGAGCGAATTGTATATTAATCGAATGCATGAGGTTTCTCGTGTGAATGCTTAATTTGAATTGAGGTTTCATTCGAATTTAATGTTAATTACTAATTTGTTGTTTGATGCATCTTCTTGGAATCCGGTGATAGAGTGGTCGTAGTTCTTCTAAATTCTTGGATTAGAGTTTTTAATTATTTTTAACTTTTGATTCTAATTAGTTATTCTATAAATCAAACCCCTTCTAAAAATTTTATAATCGTATAACGTTATCATCGTTGGGAGACGACTCAGATTGCACCTCTTACTACATAATTTTTATGCAATTTGGTTTTTATTAATTTGGAAACATTGCAAGGAAAGTTATTACCAAGAAAATGAAATGTTACTAATTGTAGACGTTATTTGGGCTAAATGTACAAATCCAATCAATGGAGTGAGGAATTTTTCTGTTACAAGTAGAAATTTATTTTATTTTGATGTTTCTAGAGAACACCTAACAGTAAGCATCCATTGTAACACTTCGTTTTTTTGTTCTTGGAAAATAAAGTCTTTCATTATCATGAAACTCATGTTGCCATTTTCCAAAATGTGAAACTCTACTATTCTAGCTCATTTTTAGTGCATTTTTGAGAAGTTGGAAATCTTTTTTTGTAATCATAATGTGCATACTAACTCAAGCTGCATGACAAACATCTCTCTACTTCTTTGTTACTTGGTTGAGATAGGTACAATAATATACAAGTATCAAATGAAGAGGACTTTGGGACAAACTACAAACCCCTTTAACCCTTTCTCACATGATTTTCAACAAGGTACACATTCTTCATGCAAACCAAGCCAAACTCCCTAGGACCAAACTTCGCACTCTCTTAATTGTAGCTTTGAAAGGATGAATATGGAAAAAGAAAAATGTCTTGAACATTACTAACACTTGAAGGGAACATGCACACGTTGGTCTAGCACTAACTTTTACAAAACCAAGTGTCTTCCTCTTAGCTTTTAAACCTTGCACACTTAATCCAAAAAACTAGACTTGTACTAGTTGTTTGCCCTTTCTTACATAGCTATAATTAAATGATTTGTTGGAGAGATCACATCAAACTTATAGTTACATGAAGACAAAATTGAAATCCACCTTAGAACCTTAAAAAATCTTGCACCTTGCCAGGTTACAAAGGACTATTCATTTTGCTTTTGTTGTAGATTAGTGCCCTTGAGATGTGCTCGCGTGTAAGTTGGACCAGAAGTTTTGCACATTAGACGTAAAATCCCACTAACCACATTGGAATAACTGACACTCAAACAAGCCTAAGCTGCTAAACAATTCCCTCGAAGAAAATCAAAATTTCTCAATTCTCTCACTTCTTTCGTTTCTCCTAACAGCCTTACAAGACCAGCATCTAAGTTTCCCTTTCTCTCACATCTTAAAACTCACTTTTCTCTATATTTCATTCCAAAGACTTAGCAACAAGAAGCAATAATCCACAACTTGCATTTACTGTCCTAATGCATTGAAAACCTAAAACCAAGAGACATTAAATTTTGAGACAAATTCCTACTCTCCTCAACTAAGTTCCAACCCCCTACACTATAAGGATGCTAAGAGATCACTACACCAAGCCTTGAAAGTGTAAACATTGAAGATTAAGCTTTCAAAATCCTGAACATCAGCTAAACCAATTATACTGAGGCAACTTCTAGAAACCTTGTTAAATCTCTATGAAGGCATGAACTTTCACTACATGCATGTATTTGGTAGTGCATGATATGACCCTTTAAAGTTCTTATTTTAATCTAACTTTCCTTCAATCTTATATAGTATTGAAATAACTATTCATATCCATTTTTTGAGTAAAATTTGAACTCAGAACCCATGAGATAAATGATTTTAACAATGTTGTATCAGAATTGGAATTTCTATGAGAATTGCAACAAGAACACCCTTTTTAACCCTTTTTCATATGAAATTATTAATAAACAAACATATTTTTAAACTCTTGGTAATAAGACCTTTTCGTCAAGCCATTTGAAGAAGTTATGCAATCTGTGACAACAGAGTCACCACTCTGCAAAATAATTTTTCTATATGACACGTGTATGAAAAAATCATTTTGAGCATATTTCCACAATCCTTAAAATGTTAGCTTCTAGAACCTTTTTACAAAATTGGATTTGGAAATCATTTTCCCCACTTTTAGCTTAAAATTCACAAATTGCCCAAGTTAAAATTTTGTAGAACGCAATTTTCTAAGACTCCATCATAACAACAATTTTTCCTCAATTTATGGATGAATATGCATGCGATATTAATAAGTATGTGTTTTTTTAATGCTTTTATGACTAAAAATTTATGTGTGGCTATTATTTTAATTCAATTTCACAATAATTTATATATTAATTATGCAGTTTAGCATAAAAAGTTCTTAGTTGGGTTTTGGGCCCCACATTAATTGAAAAATAGGGGTTCACAACAATTAAGACGCCCAAACCCTAGCAGTTAGCATGAGAGTGCTTCGAATATATGCATGACTGTGCATATTGCCTTGCACAACTGTACTTTTCTTCAAGAAAGGGGTTTTCAAATCCTATTAAAGGAACCTTATGGGTAGCCACCAGAGGCATCTTACACATTTGGTTTTCATCTCATCCATTCCATGCCTTTTACATCTTTCACATCCCCAATCTTGGTGTTAGCCTGTCGCTGATGACTATTGGAGCGTTGGGAACACGTATTAGATCAAGAGCTTTTCTCGTCTTTTCTCTATTGAAGACTCCTCTAGTTTGTATTTACTTTTTGAGTTTTAT
This sequence comes from Abrus precatorius, assembly GCF_003935025.1. Classification (NCBI taxonomy): domain Eukaryota; kingdom Viridiplantae; phylum Streptophyta; class Magnoliopsida; order Fabales; family Fabaceae; genus Abrus; species Abrus precatorius. The sequence continues at coordinate 13,686,598 of NW_020874417.1, forward strand.
GAATTTCTTTAAAATTATTTTGGTTCACTTTTATATTATGTCTAGTTAAATTCATTACTAGGGCCATGGTAGATTATTTGCATGACTTTATGAGATCTTTGTGATTAATGATAATTTCATATTTTCGTTCTTGATTTGTGTTTATCCTATTGCGCTATACTTATATGTCAGAATTGACAACTCTTAAACATAACATAATTATTTATATTTTGGGCGATCATACCATATATAGTTAATGGATCTATAGAGTAAAACGGGACAAAGAATTACATGGATCAAGCTTAGTTCTTCTCTTTTAATCGTTATTAAATTAACAACTCATAGGTATTTTATACTTTCTCTTCCTTTTACCTTGCATGACCATTGAGATTGATAGTTTAGGGAAAAGAATGTGATGAATCCACATTTTGTTAATATTTTAGTTATTTTTTCAATAGATTTTTAATAGAAAAATAAAGTTAGAAAATGTAAATACCATAAAAATACCATTCATGTTATTAAGTTCAATTTCTCTAATTTAGTTCAATTTATATAGTTTTATAAACTTTTTTTTTGTAAATATATAAATTAGAATAAATATGCAAGAAATTTTGAGCAATGATCCATGGAAATTGAGCTTTCAAAAAGAAAACTGGTAAAAGTGATCACTACCAGCGCTCAAAGTAAGTGATCCAGAAGGCATTCTCCAAAAACCAGCTGAAAGTGAACACTCCCAATGTTCATAGTGAGTGTTCCAAAACCACTCATAGAAAGTAAGTTATGTGTAATCACTCTCAGCGTTCATAGTGATTACGCGTAGACTTATGCTACAGGTAAGGACTGTGCGTGGCTACTTCCAGTATTCATACTAATAACGCGCACTACATGTGGCTACTATCATCATTCATAGTGAACACTCCAGTCGTGAAGCACTATAGTAGGACCTCTGCGTTGTCACTCCTACTATTCATAGTGACAATGCCAGGAAAGCATTAATTTGACTGTAAATAAATCCCCAATTAGAATAGAGGTACCTTCTTGCCATTTCTTGAAATTTTTCATTTCTGCACTCTTAGAGAATTAGGGTAAGAGTTTTGGGCAATTGCCAAGAGCTCAATTTTTAGGGTTCCTATTTCATTCCTTCTTTCACTCTATTTTTCTATTCTTCTGAACATTGATTATGTGTAATGTTAAATTCAACCTTTATGGACAACTAATTTTGAAACTTAATTCCAGTGTAGTTCACAATGAATTCTTGAAGTTTTGGTTTGATTGTTGATACGAAATTCCTCTTACAATGATTTTAATTTCCCTAATCTCTTGAAAACTAAGTTAGAAATTGAATAGGGATTGTTTGCTTAATTCAATCCAAGTTCCTTTCCTAACAAGGGTTTCATAGTTCAGTTTGCTTGATTCTAGATTAGGTTTTAGGTTTGCTTAGTTCCAAAAATCAAGGGTTAGAGTTCATGTAATTTGCTTAATCTTGTATGAGAAATTAAGAATTATTTAACACTTGTTCCAATTAATTCAAGTCTGTGAAGTAACCAATATCTAATTCTTAATTAACTAATGATGGAATGAATTGTGGATGAACTAAGGATTAATCTGCTTTGTTGATTGATTTTCTTAAATTTGAATTCCTATTTTAATTTGAACTCAATGTACATCATATGTTTGATGTTAAGTCTTTCACCCAGTGTTTCTAGAAGGATAACCTAGGTCAACTTGGCATAGTACTACATTTAAATCACTAATATTTTGATAAGATAGAGACAGTCTTTCATCAATGATCATTAGGTGTTAATAGATTTATTATGAGTGGTTGGTGTCACAGAGCTAAGAGAATACTAACTAGCAAGTGTACTAGGTAGTTGTAGCAAATAATAAAATTTAGAATTCATTTGAGTCCCAAATATCGTCCTTAGGGATTAGTTCTATCAATTACCAATTCACATATCAAAAACTAGTTGAGCCAAAAGAATATTTAAGATGTTTTGAATCATTGGAGAACAAAAGTAATAAAGTGAAGAAATAAAAAAATTACAACAAAACAAAGCTACGAATTTTAAACGAAATGATGAATGAATGAAGTTAGGACTGATTTCACCTATTTACCAGTTGCAAAACTGAATGAAATTTGAACTCTAAGTTCCTTAATTGATTAACGATTAATTTCACTTATTTAATCAAAGAACAATCCCTTACCTCACTGATCCTAATATTCAATTAACTACCCTAATTCTTTAGATGTAAATCAATCAAACATTGCATTAGGCATTAGAAATTAAGAGATCACAAGATCACAAATTCTTACCCCTAAGATATCCATAACCTTGACATTCAATTCGAATATGAGAAATTAACTTAACTTGCATTGATGAAAATCTTCTAGGTTCAATTCAGTTGAATAGCTAATTCAAGAATTGCATTAAGGAAAGAATTAAACGTTCAATACAATCAAAGTCTTAAAATCCAGATCCATAATCAATTTACAATACCAAAATCGGATTTATCAATCCTTAATAAAAAGAAATCAGAACATGTTCCTAAAAGAAAAAGAGAAAGACAGAGTAGAAGAAGAGAAGCGGTAGAATTTCTTCATAAATTCAATCCCTAACCTGATTCCTCAAGGTCCAGAACTTGGAGATGAAAAAAATGAGAAAAGATCCCAAATTTCTTAGCTAATCTTATATTTATAGATTTTTTGCCTTTCTGGTGTGGCTACTTTTATAACATAAAGTAACCACGCAAAAGGCTTTCTGGTAGTCTTTACAGCTGAAACAACCACTTTTGTTGACAATAGTAGCAATGCAGAGATGAATTGCCTCAAATATTATGCGCATGTTCACTTTTATTCACAATAGGAATCACGCGTAGCTTGTTTTACTGGAATGCTCTCTGGAACGATCACTTTTATTGACAAAAGTACGCGCAGCTTATTTTGCCCTTTCATCATGTGTGTGATCACTTTTCTCAGCAAAAAGTGGTAAAGCCCGACACTTAGCTTTATTATTCTTTACTCTTTGTAAGCTCAAATCGTCCACTTTTTTTATTTTCTCTTCTTCAATTCTTATCCTCAAGACTCTTAGCTTAGAATCTCCTGCAAAACTAACATAATTATATCATAATTCTATTAAATTCACACAATTTAAATTACTAAAGACAACAATTTACTTTATTGAATATTTTATATATTTTTGTGCAGTTTTCGTTTTCCAAATTACATTTTCTATAAAAATTAACCTAGAAAACTACTTAAAAACCTAGCAAAATCTGCATTTTTCAATTGGCAATCATAAGAAATTTGAAATTAAAATTAATCTAAAAGTAAACATAGAGAAGTGTAAAGATGAAACTACACGGCCTAGGTTCTTCTCAATTAGTTTATTATTAGAGGTTGTGCTATTTTAATTTTATTTGATTGCTTTTATATTGAATATTTGTTTTTTATTTAATTTGACATCGTTTAAGTTCAAACAGTCAAATTAAGAAATTTTTAGTAATTGAAAACAATCTTTATGGGACGATATTTCAGGAACTTATTTTAGAACTCTTCATTACTTTTTGATGAGTACACTAGCTCACAAACAAGTTTTTGATTATGTAATAAGCATGGTCGTGCATCACCTTGAGAAAGGTCATATTTTAAGCACAGAGCTTGAAAAAGAGAAGAAGGAAGAACCTCTTGCGCAACTAAGGTCCTATGAGCCTATAATACATTTTCCATAACGGCTGCAGGGCCAACCCACCTACGATGTAGAGTTGGAAAAATTCTTAAACCTATTGGGAAAGGTGCACATCAATATTCCTTTCATCAATGCTATATCTAAAATGCTTAAATATGCTAAGTTTCTCAAGGAGATTTTCACCATAAGAAGAAGCTGAAAGCCTGTGAAGCTCACTGAAAAATGTTTAGCTATAGTTCTTAAAAGCTTCCACCTAAGCTTAAGGACCAACAAAATTTTACTATCCCTTACACCATCGGAAACTTGCATTGATAGAGCTCTACGTGATTAAGGGGCAATTATTAACCTTATGCCCTAATCTGTTTTCACAAAGCTTAGAATGCTCTAAGTTTAAGCTTACCATTGTGTCACTTCAGCTGACAGATGTAACATCTTAATTATTTTCAAATAATCGTTTTCGAATATATCATCTTTAATAAAATATTTTTGCAATTTAAAAAGATAATGAAAATTCATTCAAATAACTTTGCGTACAATGTTCTAATAAAGTATTTCAAAATATGAGATGAGTTACAAATTTGAATTAAAATAAATGCTTCAGGGCATATTTAGTACATCACAATTTTCTAAATAATTTTCTAAACCCTATAGCAATTTCATCCATCCCATTTACTGAGCTTGGTGTTGATCGTCTTAATCACCTGAAAAATAATGTAAGCGTGAGTCCTCTACACTATTACACACACAAACATAAAGGCTCACCTTGCCCATTTCATAATAACCACTAATATGATAAAATCACACTTTAACAACATTAATATATTCTTTCCAACAACACACACACATATTTGCACATCAATTCATACACAGGTGTACTCAATGCACCTTCAATCATTTCTCACACACACACATACACACGTGTGCTCATTGCACGTTAACCACACTCACTGTGACACTGTGATCAAGGTTTCCTGATGCCCTCAACCTTAGGGACTTACTCAGTTTCACACCATGGATGGTCACCAATTAGCCCCTCGTCTCACGGATACATGTGCGTTCACGGGCCCCTTAACAAAGGTATTGGTTAGAGGCCGAGTCAAGAGAAGAGTGTGTAGCCTGCGGTGCACCCACGCTCACTATTGGTGTCACCACCACCTTTTTTTTCCCAAGGTATATCTATCGCCCTATCTTTCACACTCCCAATGTATTGTTGTAACCATTCATAGTTTCAACCAATTTCAAACATAGTCACATTCACATTCATCATATCATTCACACGCATTCACCCACTTTCAATTATCACTCACACTATGCTTCACACAATATTTCTATCACAACCCTATTGCAATCAATAATTTTGTCACACACATCACCCAATATCTATCACACTATGGTTAACACAAAATTTCCATCACTACACACATTTTCTTATGTTCTATCTCAATCACATTCCAATACATAACGATTTAAATGAATTCTAAACACAAAGAGATTGGGTAGAGTCTCCCTTACTTCGGAATGAAGACTCACTACGAAATCGATGGTGGAACTACTCCCTATACGGATTTTTTTCCAAAAGCCCAAAAGATGTTCACAATCTTCAATCTAGGGTGCAAACGGCTTTGGAAGCAATTTAATCGGTGAAATAGGGTGAGGGGTTGAGAGAATTAAAGGATAGGTTAGAGAAAAAGTGGGAAAATATGTTTTTCCAAACCCTAAACCCCTTAAATACCCCTAGAGTCTAACATTCTCGCGACAGCGAGACATCTCTCGCTATAACAAGGCATCTCTCGCTACAGCGAGACCCTTTCTCGCTACAATGAAAATATCAGACAAAATTGTACTTATTTTTTTTTTGCATAATCTCACTATAGTGAGACCTTCTCGCTACAGCAAGAATGCAATAGACACCTACATCTCCTGCGACCTTCTCGCTACAGCGAGAACGCAACAGAGACACGCCAACTTGTCTAAGACCTTCTTGCTACAGCAAGAATGTTCCTACAGTACCACATCAGCCTATATTTCCAACTAATCTATCCCCAACCACAAGTCAATATTTGCATTTAAAATCACCACATATACATACTTATATATACACACATACACATGTACTTATTCACACCACCAATTGTAAATCAAAATGCACATCCAAATAACATATACACTTATATTAAAAATTGAAATAGTATTACAAAACTCATAGCGTTACAATAGATATATCAATCACATACCCTAAAGGCATAGTGAAAAATATGTTCATGAAGGTTAGAGAGTTCATATTTCTTGCTAATTTTGTTGTGTATGATACAGAGGAGGATGATAATGTTCCCATCATCCTATGAGGACCTTTCTTGGCCGCTGCAACGGCCATAATAGAAGTCCTAGTAGGAAAGTCCACCTTGAGGCTAGATGAGGAAGTCATTTTTAAAGTTTTCAATTATTTAAAGTACTATTCTAGCCAAGAGTCCTGTAATTTTGTGAGCATTGTGGATATTTTTTCTCTTCATTTAAATTCTAAGAAACATGGAACTCCAAAAAAAAGGCCAAGGAACAAGCAATCAAAGAATGAGGAGAAATAAAAGCTCAAACCACCCACTTACTTCTAGATTTAGAGCTTAAAATTCCTTCTCTTTATTTTAATTCTCCTCTCGTTTCCCCTCCTATGATTAACCCTTTTGACGTGATAGGAGTTCTGGAGGAGAAGTTGCTGGGAAGACAAATATACATCAAAAGAGTAACATCTGAGACTCATACCTTTTTTTCACCATAATCTAATTGGGCCATTAGACTCGTAATCTTCGAGAAGGATGATAAAGAGTGGGAGGAGCATCATTTCAACTACTAAAGCACCTTCTGAGGATAGGCCATTATCATCTTTACTAAGTTTATTATACATGATTGCAAATTTACTTTTGAATCCCCTTTCATAAACTTTTACAAAGGACTTAGAATCCATTAATACACCCACATTCACCCTTGATGAGGATTCTGAGTCTTCCATTAACTAGATAATAGATAAGTTTTGTTTTTTGCATTCCTCCATTGCTACTTATCTACCTAGACATTACACCCCGATACTCGAACATTATCTAACTTTCACTATTCTAGTAATTCATACATTTGCTTACCTTCCACAGAATCTAAAGAGGATCCTTTAGAAAATGATGAGTATTGGCATGAAGTTTCCTAGTAGGATGATGGAACCCTAGGAGTTATGTTGTTTGCTTTTATGTAGTACTGCATTTAAAAACTTGTTAAATTTTCTCTTAACTGTGTTGGAAAAAAATAAGTAATCATATTTATTTACCTATATATGACTAGTTTTACTAAACATGCATGAATGAGAATAGTATATTATAAATATGAAATTCTTTTGGATAAATAGTTAATATAAACAAGTTACAGATTTGAGATTCAATTTGAGTTAGATGACTAATGATTGGAAGTAAAAATGAACAAAATCAGAAAATAGGTAGTAACAAACGAAAAATAAGAGATAACTCAAGTAAAAATTCTAAATATTTCAACTGTTATATCTATAATAAACACTAATTACTCAACCAAGGTGTCCAACAAAACTTCACAGGAAAAAAGTTCCTTTATAAGTTCAACAATGCTCTTCAAATGACCCAAAACTTGCTCATTGAAAGTGCTAAGTCAAGTCTCTGGTACATAATAATCTTTCATTGTCTTGTCTAAATGACAACTTGTTTGATAAATGTATAGTTAAGGGTTGTGCATCAATTAGGCCTTTTCAAAATCACCTTACAATACTTCTATTAAATAACATGCCGCTTCTCTTGGCCAACTTGGTATAGACGTCAAATATTCTTAACCTGATCACTATTTTCAGTGTCACATGACTTTTCCCATCACTTACACATTTCTTCCTCAAAACATCAAACAAATGATGGAAAAAAATAGATGGAATGATGCCACACTCTACGCATAACAACTCAAAGCTCTACAAAATCATCAATCTATTAGGATGCAATTGTGAGGAGTCAAGACAGGGGCGTAGAAGTGCCTTTGTTTAGAAGTTAGTAAACGAGACACAAACACCTATCTTAGTGAAAAGATAGTCGTACATGTACACTGTGATGTTTCTCCCATGTCGTAGATACGACCCCTTAGTTATGAAACCTCAATACGATAACCTTTTTTGAAATGACCATTTGGCCATTTTTCCAAATGTTTGCTCAACACCACCTCGTCTTATACCATATAACATATGGGGGTTCCCAAAATCTCTTCGCCCACCTAGCTATAGCAGTCAACGTACTTGGCTGACAAAGGTTATGCTTTACTAGTATTAGTCCTTACTTGACTCAATTCCACCTCCTTAAATGCTTACATCATCAATAAACTATTTGTATAGTCAAAATAATAGTTTTACGAGAGTCCAACTCTAAATTGAAATTGACTCTTTGATAGAGCTAATGAAGGTACCTTGACTATTGTGTAATGGTGCTGATCACAACTCTCACCTCTCCCTTCTCGCCTTAAGAAGTATCTACTTGTGATTCATGATAGAGGATAATTTCACACATTCATCCTTCCACCACTACCACTTGTTGTGGCTGCTCTACTACAGTGCACAAAGGTCATTAAAGAACCACCCATTGTGGTGTGTGTTTGGCAAGGAACAATCCTAAATTGCCCATACAGAAACGATAATAAATGATTTACTACAGAATTACTATTATTGTTACCTCTAACATAAGTGAAGTAAAGATGAAAGATGAAGAATTTGAGTAGTTAGTGACTTTGTTAACTAAGGGTAGTGAAGTAAAGTAGCTATAAAGAAAGCATCAAAGCTAAAAAATAACATGTCAAGTTAAAGTTACCAATGAGTGAATTGATGCGAACTAATTCTTCAACGTACCATGAATTTGGTATGTCCAATCCAATTCGCGGTACTTAGGAAAATGGAGCGAATTATGTGACTATGGCCCTATGTCACCATCAATCAACCCAAATCCATTATGAAAGAACATTCCCTTTGGACTCGTAACTAATCGTGGGCACATATTCCACATTGCCACTATATCAATTGTAGACCACTAATAAGACTCTAAGTCATGAAATGAATTGGGAATATTTAATTATTTTTATGGAATTATCCAATTGGGAGATTTCAATTATTCTTGAACTTCAATGAAATCGTATATTTATAAATTATCTAGGAATATGAATTTATGGATGTGTGATCACTTGATTTCTATACTTAATGTTGACCCTTTTCTCGGTTACCTAGGAAATTATGTCAGACCTGTATGTGCATATATATGCATTTATACTATTCCTTTAATTCATGTTGTAATTGTTTGATTGTATGCATGGAAATAAGAATGAAATGTATGAGTTATTTAGTTGTTGGATAAAAGTTGTACCTTTGCAGTGTTGTTCGATTAATTATTTTGGTACATTAGTAATTGGGTTTACGATTAATTGTTGAGTATTTTGTGTATTAGTGAGAAATATAGTAGAACTTTTTATTGTAAAGCCTTCATTCTGTGAGAAATGGGAGTTCTGGTGCAGGGTTTCTCACTCAAGCGAGATTGGTTCGTGCTGATTTGGGCATTTTAGAGCGATCTCGTTCAAATGAGATCAGTCTCACTGGGTGGATGCCATTGTCTAGTTTTCTCGTCCAGGTAAGGGCATGGCTCACTAAAGCGAGAGTTGACTCGCTCAAGCGAGAGCGTGTGGATCTAGAAGGGTATTTAAAGAACCTCAGCACATAAAACATTCATTTCTCACCAGAAAGCTTTTTTCTCCCATTCAAAGTCGAACTTCTTCCTGATCTAAGTGTGAATGTCTATTTCATATAAATCTAGATTTGAATCTTTCAAGTCGTATTCTTTATCCAGACTTCGAATCTATCTCTTTGGGACTCATGAGAGTATGATCTTAGGAACTCATTCTAGGTAAGGGGAGCTTACCTTAGATAGCCTTCATTATCCATTGGATGTTGAAATATCTATATAAATCTTGTCCTAGCTGAGAATGGGTTGATGTATGGACAAATCTTAGGGTAGCACACAGAATATGTGTGATAGGGTTCTCTATTGTGCTGTGAATGGTACGAAACTGTTTATGTGTGAGATAAATACTTGAAATGATGTAATATAATGTGATGAAGATGCTAAAATTAGTTGGTACATGCTGATATTTTATATTGGTTATAGCTGTGATAAAAGTTTGAAATGTTGAGATTGACTGAGGAAAAAAAATGAATATATATATATATACACACACACACACACTCATAAGAAAAACACTGAGTTGTGTTGTGTCTAGATCCAAATACCGGGACGGGTTGCTCCCAGACCAAAAAGCAGGTTCCTTCTAGATTATTTAAGCTGTGAAACTAGTTGGATCTGTCCTGTTGCATTTGCATTAGATAGGCCAGGAATAAGCTACATTGTTTTGCTAACTATTTTTAGTGTACTAAGTGTGTAGTTACATTTGTATTAACATTATGACTATGACTATTTAATTCGTAAGTTCACCCTTGCATTTGTCTATGTTGGTGTGTGTGTGTTGCGATGATCGTATGGTGGTACGTGAGCAGGAGTGACAGGTGGAGCCCCTACTTTCCATGCTAGAGGGTCTGGTTGAGGAATGGTCCAAGTTAGAGATTTTGGAATTTATAGTTTTACATTTGTTAGTCTAGGTCTTAGTGGTGAATCTATACTCTTTAGCTACAGATTTGATCATGGAATATAAATTTTGATTATAAATTATATTTTGAGCTCCATATCCAGCGACTCTTATGTAAATATTATTACAGACCAATTATATATGTATATATTCATAGTTTTACAATGATGCCTTTGAGACTTTATTTTACTAGTGAAATCTAAGTTAAGTTTCGATTCTTCTTAAAATGTGAAAATTTTATACAAGTTTTAATTGACTAGCATGTCACGAATCCTTTTCAAAAAAAGATCGTGAGAAATTAGGAATTTAGAAGTTGGTTTATAACCAAATAACTAAGGAATTGGTATTGGGTAATTTCAAAAAATCTTATCATTAACTTGGAATTAAATTCTGAATTGTACATTAGTCTATGCAAAGGAAAGATTAAGGGAATTTGAACTCAACATACATTTTTAATCAAATTATAACTAAGTATTTGTTTCATGGTTTTCTTTACTCTTCAATTCAGAATGACTTTCTAATCAATTTCTTGCACATTGTTATTACTCTGCTTGTTAATTAAATTAGATTATTCATTTCTCAATTCATTGTGTGCTACAATACAATTGAATTCCATACTTTGTTTTATATTCAACTAGTAAAAATTTTATAACGTGGTACTCGAATCATTAATCTAGTGGATGATATTTTTGTTACTACTTTGTGATTTAGTATACTTGTCAATTTGTCAATAAAGTTTCTGCCCCATCCATCTTAGATTCACTTCCGAGTTGGCTATAACTCTAAGGGGACATCGTACCAGTTTTATTGCAACAAATTTATTTTAAATAACGATGCCTATATATTTTTGCACAATTTAGTAAATATATAGTGTTGTATAAAAATATTTTTATTCACCATTTTTCAATTTTTTATTTATAAAAATATTTTGCAGTAAAAAAAATAAATGTAGCATAATTTTAAATTTTTTTCATTTGTTAACATTTTAATATTATCATTTTTTATTAAATATACTGTTTTTATATCTTTTACTATACTTAAGTTTATGCTCTTTTTTTCATTTTTTTTTCAGTTAGCACTCTTTTTTACTTTATGTCATAGCTTAGTAAAAGATTAAATATAATTTTGTATTAAATGGTATGTTTAATAAATATTGTTTATACTACAATAATATTATAATTATTATTTATAATATATTGATTAAATATATTTTAAGTAGTGTAAACTATAACAAAAATATAATTTATAATAAAATTTTAAATAAATTATTTTAATATATTTATCTTTGATAATGATTATTTTTTAATCATAACCTTAAAAATATCATCACCATTCTTTTAATCGTAATAGAAAAATACACACATACTATATTAAAAATATTAAATATAAAACAATATTATGATAAAATCAAATTTTATTTAATTATTAAATGTCAGTTTTCGTAAAAAATATTTTTTAAATAAAATTATAATTTTATCTCAATTATTAAATTTAAAGTTATCACCTATTTATATATTTTATTTTTATAATACATAATAATTTTGTTTAACATATTTTATATATTAAAATTAAATTTTTATAAATTAAAATAAACTTGTCCACTGTACGGACATTTTAACTAGTTAATTAATTACAAACTTTTACACACTGTTAGTCCACTAATCATTAGATAAATGTCATTAACTAAATTTAACTTGATGTTACCTAGTTATAAAATTTGATGTATGAATATAAGAGTAGAGTTAAAAAAAAAAAATGCATGAAAATGGGGTGAGTAGAGTCTTATTCGTTGGTGGACGTGGAAGCAGTTTAAGAAGCGCGCCAATATCTCATTCCCTTTCCTTTTACGTAACTTTCGCATCTCTCTCCCAATTGCTGAATCAATTTTGCTCAGAAACCACATCACACACTTGTTTATGCAACTTTCACACCCCCTTTCTCCAAATTTCAATCTTTTTGGGAGTACCATGACAAATCTTCATCTGGGTTATTCTCTGATTCTGAATCTATAGCACATACCCTGCAGGCCCACTTGTATTATATCCGAGTTTAAGCCTTCTTTTAAAAAGAAATTCAATTTTTTTTAGTTGGAAAATTTTCATCTTGAGGTTTTTGGGGACTTTGATGAGAGGCCTAACTAGAAAGCATGACGCTTGAGTTTTGTCGTCTTCTGTGGTTTCCTTACAATTGTTTTCAGATGGAATGGCAGATCTTGATAGTTATGGGAGTAATGAGCGGGATGTTGAGCAAGTTAGTTTCAACATCAAATTAGTCTTTTATCTGAAAAATAAATGTTTGGTTTGTTATGTAGGTAGAAAATCTTAGTATTTTGAATTTTACCCCATCAAGCATGATTATATTAGTTTGTTTCTAGTGAGTATTCATTTTATTGTGAAAAGATAGCTCAAAATATTGAGGAATCTTTTGTTACAGTGTGTTAATTATAGACGTATGTAGTAAAAATGTTATTTTTTGTGTTTGGCAATTATGGCTGTTGTTGGTACTCCTCCTAGAAAATTTTTGTCCTAGCTAGAAGCAGTGTGATTGGAGATAAGAGTTAACCGTTAAAGAAAGGAATGGAAAATATGTTGGGAAAAAATTCTATATATGATATATAAAATGTAGTCATGGTACTCTTGATTACTATCTAGAAGGGGACCAATATCCAGGTTGATATAACGGGCAAGAGAATAAAAGCAATTAAAAAATCAGAAATACTAGCAACACGTTCTTCAATCCACTCTTTCTAACATTTTTTTTTTGTTTTTCATTAAATTAATTTAAACTATAAAAATAATGTAGGTCTCACTCTTTGTCACTTTTTATAGATTTTAGTCAATGATTAAGAGAGTGTTATTGACATTCTTTTTAAAAGGATATTTAGTGCTTTGGTTTATATATAGAGGCAATTTAATATGAAACTTGAATAATTTTATTTAAAAGCAATAGATAGTGTTCTAGGAAAGGCAAACTAAGTATTTACTAAATATATGGATGCATGCGGAGTAAATGTGCCAAGTAAAAGATAAGGAAGGCAGCTTTCATTGAACATGGTCATGATATTGTTCCTTTCTAAGTGGTTTTTGATTGACAATCAAAATCACTTTATCTAAATTGGCAACACAGTAAGGAAAATATTTTTTCTGGAATAGAAAATTGTGACTAACTAATATGATTTTCTAGCGATTATGTTGCTTGGGTGCTCCATTTAGTTGAATTTAATTTGTCTTTCTTCTTTGTGAAGGCATTCCTCTCTTTGAAAAAGGGAACTCAGCTAGTTAAGTATAGTCGGAAAGGGAAGCCAAAATTTTGTTCATTCAGGCTCTCACCAGTGAGTTTTTATACTGAAAAAAATTCACGTGTTCCGAGAAACATACATGCATATTACATGTATTGAATTTCATATCTCTATATGAATGATTTCATATTTAGTGGCATTAGCAGGATGAAACAAAGCTTATTTGGATTTCTCGTGGAAGGGAAAAGAACCTAAACTTGTCTTTTGTTTCACACATTATCCCAGGACAAAGAACAGTAAGTTAAATGCTTGGTCTTTGGAGGCTAGATTTATGGTTATGTTAGTATTCTGATAAAGATATCCCAGGTTTTCTCTTAATTGCAGGCAGTCTTTAGAAGATACTTGCGTCCTGAAAAGGATTATCTGTCCTTTTCACTTATTTTTAAAAAGGGGGAACGGTCACTTGATCTGGTCTGAAAACACAGTCTCTTATATTGGATTTAAATTTGTCAGTTCCATATAAATGTCTAATCAATTGCTTCCCCTTTTCATATTACTAGATCTGCAAGGACCAAGCTGAGGTAGAGGTATGGTTTTCAGGCCTTAAGGCATTAATTTCCACTGGAGAGCGTAGCAGGCGTGGTAGAAGTAATTTCACCGATGTAAGTTTTAATAGAAATTGTCTAAATTATAGTTTAATTTTCAACATATCTTAGTTTACATGTTAAACAGTTGGTACTTCCTATTTTTTCCTTCAATAACTCAGATTAAATTCTTTTATGTATTGAAATATTAAGTTACCACTAAGATCAGCAGAATCTTAAACTGTAGCAGTTATGCTGGTGGAAAAAACTCGAGGATATTTAGTGTAATTTATTCTTTAAATATAGTTGAGGAGTATCTTATCAACGTAAGATTAAATTTATATATGGAAAACTCATCAAAATATCCGAATGTTCATCCTGTAAACTTGTTCTATAAATTATGATAACTGGGGGCAACATAGACTAAAGTTTTAACTACTTGGTCATAAAAAAACTAAGCGAAATTGTCATTAAAACTTAAGTTGTTAGGCAAAGACTGATGATTATTTTTTATTTGTATCATCTATATTTAGAGAACATTTCAATGAATTAATTGTTTTGAATGTCTCTTGCAGGATAGTGTTCACTTTGTTCCAAATGATCGTCCTTCTGCTGGATCACTAGAGTTAGCATCAAGCATTGCCCGTGGCAGGTTTTCTGTTGATTCAGTGCCTCGTGAATCTACATCGTCTTGGCCAAGATCAGATGTGGGGTCTGAACGTGCAAATATGCCACTAAGGACAAGTGTTGGAGAAGGTTCTCGTGTTAGTGTGTCAAGTATTAGCCACTCAAGTAGTGTAGGATCAGGGCTAGATGACATAGAATCTCTAGGTGATGTTTATATATGGGGAGAGGTTTGGGCAGACGGGAATTCATCTGATGGATTGGGGAGTCAAGTCCCTTCTAAGACAGATGTGCTGAGTCCTAAGCCATTAGAGTCTGATGTTGTTCTTGATGTTCAACAAATTGGGCCTGGTGTACGACACATTGCTTTGGTTACAAGGCAAGGAGAGGTTTTTACCTGGGGAGAGGACTCTGGGGGAAGACTTGGTCATGGGTTTGATAAAGATTTTGGTCAACCTCATCTTGTGGAGTCCTTGGCAGTTACTAATGTGAGTTTTGTTGCATGTGGTGAATATCATACATGCGCTTTATCTATGTCAGGTGATCTATTCACCTGGGGTGATGGTACAAATAATATAGGACTCCTTGGCCATGGCACTGATGTTAGCCATTGTATACCAAAGAGGATTAATGGTCCTTTAGAGGGACTTCAGGTTGTATCTGTAGCATGCGGTGCATTGCATTCAGCATTAGCAACCTCTAATGGAAAACTTTTCACTTTTGGAGATGGAAGATTTGGTGTCTTGGGCCATGGAGATCGAGAGAGTGTGTCATATCCAAAGGAGGTACAGTTATTGAGTGGACAAAAGGCTATTAAGGTTGCATGTGGAGTGTGGCACACAGCAGCCATTTTAGAGGTTATGGATCCGTCTGGTTCAAATGCTTCAAATAGGAGGCTCTTCACATGGGGTGATGGTGACCAATATCGTTTGGGTCATGTAAACAAGGATACTTACCTTCAACCAACTTGTGTAGTAGCACTCGCTGAGTATAATTTTAACCAGGTTGCATGTGGATACACTATGACTGTTGCACTCACTGTATCTGGTCATGTTTTTACTATGGGCAGCACAGCATATGGTCAACTAGGAAATCCAATGTCTGATGGAAAAGTGCCAATTCTGGTGCGGGATAAATTAGTAGGTGAGTTTGTGGAGGAAATATCATGTGGAGCACATCATGTTGCTGTATTGACTTCAAGAAGTGATTTATATACTTGGGGGAAAGGTACCAATGGAAGATTAGGACATGGAGACACAGATGACCAGCAAACTCCAACATTGGTGGAAGCCTTCCGAGACAGGCATGTAAAGAATATCTCGTGTGGATCCAGCTTTACATCTTGTATATGCTTACATAAATGGGTTTCTGGGGCTGACCAATCTTTTTGCTCTGATTGTCGACAACCATTTGGTTTTACTAGAAAAAGGCATAATTGCTATAATTGTGGATTGGTGTATTGCCATCCTTGTAGTTCAAAAAAGGCATTGAAAGCAGCATTGGCTCCTACACCTAGCAAACCACATCGTGTGTGTGATGCTTGTTATGCTAAGCTAAAAGGTTCTGATAATGCTTCGAATTTTAATAGAGAAATTAGTCATCCCTCTAGTTCCATATATGGAAGGGAAAAATTTGACCGGGGAGAGGTAAGGTCTTCAAGAATTCTCTTGCCTCCCACCACAGAACCGGTAAAATACCTTGAGATAAGGACCAATAAACCTGGAAGTATACATGACACTTCTTCCATAGTTCGAGCTGCTCAAGTTCCTACACGTTTACAATTGAAAGATGTTGCATTTCCAAGTTCATTGAGTTCCGCGCAGAATATTTACAAGTCCGTTATACAGCCAATTCAACCTCCAACTTCACCTGCCACAGCTACTTCTTCAAGACCTATGTCACCATATGCTAAAAGACCACCCAGCCCACCACGTTGTTCCTCCCCAGGATTTTCAAGAAGCCTTATTGATAGTTTAAGGAAGAAAAATGATCTTTTGAATCAAGAAGTCTCAAAATTGCAAAACCATGTATATTTCGGACTTTATTCCATTTTCAGATCTAGTAATTGCATTACCTATTCTCAGAAAACATGACATGTCCCTGTTAATAAGTTTTGTGAATATTTCTTGTCTTGCATATAGATTCGAAGCATAAAACAAAAGGGTGACATGCAAGATATGAAGATTCAGGAGCTTCACAAAAATGTTGAGAAAACCACGTCACTGGCTGGAGAGGAATCATCTAAGCTTAGAGAAGCAAAGGAATTTATTAAGTCCATGACAGATAAGGTATCTTAATTCCATATTTTGACATCAATTATGCTCTCAGACAGTCAGACTCCTTAAAAAAGCAATAACTATCGAGATAGACGGACCTTCATATTTTTTATCAACTTGCTCGATTTTAACGGCTAATGGTAGTCAACTAAAGCGATGTTAACTTGATTCTTTTGTCAATTTTCTCACCTTGACTGCTAACTGAAGACTTACTGCTTGTTATAATAAGCTTAATGCTTAAACCTGCTGGGAAACAACAGAATGTTGCTCAAGATTTCAGTTTATCATACTAAATTACTGAACTTGCTTTTACGTTTGATTTAATTTAGTTGAGGGAAGTGACTGAGAAGTTGCCACCAGAGATTGCTGAAAATGAAACCTTGATATCGATGCGGGCTCAAGCAGAAGAATTTCTTAATGAAAAGACTGATATTGAATCTTCTTCCTCCTCGCCGAGCCTCGAGTCTGAGCAACAAAGTGCAACTGATATACCTGCCTCTGATAGTGACTCTTCAAAACTGAAAGAGCAAGGACTGGAAGCAAATGATGATGCTTCAGGGATTGTTCCATCTACATATGGAGGAAATATTCTTGAAGAAAGCAACAATGAATCGATGCCTAATAATGCATCTGTGTCTAGTACAGGAGTGCCTCCAACGAGATCAGAAAATAGTTCAAGATCAAATGATTCTCGTATACCTGCGAGAGATGGAGAAAGATCAGTCATTGAACAATTTGACACTGGTGTTTATATCACACTTATAGTACAACCTAATGGTAGCAAAGTTTTCAAACGAATTAGATTCAGGTATAAGAGCTACTTGCTAATCTAACAAATTTCGTCACATATTTTCTGCATGTTGGTATGTTCATCATGCCGAGTATCTTTGGCCTTTTTTCCCATTAGTGACTAAATTATTCTATTTCTTCAATTCTTGCTTCTCAATATGGAAGACGTGTGCGACTATTTATGTGTGTGTGATTATAGTTAGCTATGATGTTAGTAAGGTACATAGAAGTTAGTTACAATATATACTTAGGCTTAATAAGTTAGTGATTGGAAAAATTGAGATTGTAGAAGAAATAGGATATATTGCCTCTATAAAGAAGAGGGAGGAAGAGAAAGAAGCCCTCTTGTCAACTGTGGAGAGTTAGGGCTTTTGGCTCAGGAGGTGCACGCCCTCAAAGAAATGTTTAGTGTGTGTGTGTTTTATTCTGTAGAGTTGGGAGTTTCTCCTTGTATTTCTTAATAAAGATACTGGTTTCTATCACATTAAGACGGTAACTAAATTGTTGAAATCTTCTATTCCCATTTAGTCATAATATATAATTTTTTTATACCATTAGTTTCTATTCTACTTGATAAATTGGCTTTACGAGAACAAATGTTATATTTTCAAATGTTTTTCTTTTTCCCTTTATTCTTTTCTATTTTTTTGTGCACAGTAAGCGAAGATTCAATGAACAACAGGCAGCAGAATGGTGGAGCAAAAACAAAGATAGGGTGTTTAGTAGATACATTCCAGCAGCCACACAGAATGCAAGTACTGAGTCATCCATTACCCCTCCTGCTGAAGATAATGTTGAAGCATTACCTTCTTAAACTTATTTGTCACTAGGCATCCCGTAGTCCTATGAAATGATCCAGAGAATAGAAGCAGCATCAATCTTAAGTGTAAAGAAATCCATATTAGGCAAATTAATTAGGGTAAAAAGAACTTGGCAGTATTTACAACAGTCTGGATATGACCTCCAACAGAGGATAGACCGTGTTGTAAGGTTTAGGGGTAGCAAATTTATTTTGGATTAACATGCTTTGAATTTCCCTCTTTCCTTGTAACCCTCCCATTATAAAAGTTGTCCTAATTTGTATTTTGGAAAGTAAACCCTTAAATCAGTCTTCAAGATTGTGTAGGTGAGGCATTTAAGTTATTGAGAAATTAAAATATTTTACTAATCCTAATTTTATAAAATGACATTAAAAACTAAAGTAGAAAAGAATTATAGAGAATGGCTTTTTACGAAAATAATAAATAATTTTAATATTTAAGAGATTCAAAAGTGAGAACTAAGTTGAAGATTTACTTATAATTTAGATCTTCAGACACAAAGCTCTTGTTATTGATTGGTATGTACATCAGAACAAGTATAATTTAATTCCTCTAACATATTTAGAATAACAAATATAGACAATATATGAACGAGAAATAATGCTAAAATAACACTTTAAATAATAACAACAGTAATTTGACTTAATAAGAGTATGTTTGATTTACTTTTAAAAAATAGTTTTAATTTTTAAAAAGTAAATCAAGCATAGTCTAAGTTTTTATTGTTAAAAAATTTAAAAGTTTTTCATTAGTTTTTCAAACTAGTTCTCCATAAAAAAAATTGTTATAAGATGGTCTCTTTTGTTAATATTTCTATTTATCCATCTAAATATTACGAATTTTATATTTAATTCTTTATTTTAAAAAAGATAAATAAGAAAATTATGAAATTTATAAGGACCAAATGGGTAATTTATGATATTTAAAGGGACCAAATAAAAATTTTCATAATATTTTGAGGGAGACTAGAGTGAAAAAAAATAAAATCATAAGAGGACCATTGATAAAGAAAAATATATTTATGCAGACTCTATTGGAAGGAGTTATCACCGACTAAGCGAAAGTGGAAGCAAGTGGACGGTGGTGTGTTTTGTGACGGGTCACTGTCCATAATAATTAGAGTGCCAAACATAGCCTAACAATAATGCTTCTAAATCTGATGGGGGAAAATTAGTCTAAACTTTCAGTGCCAGCTATTGCCAGTCTATTTTCATTCGTCTAGTCTATTCAACATTGTACACGCTCAAATTCTCATTATCTTCCTTTGAAATTGACAGCAGATGTACACATAAAATGGTCATTGAGATAGCTAAAAAATACTACTACAACTTATGCAAACATCACACTAATTATACCTTGGTTGTAAACATCACACTAATTATACCTTGTTCATAATTAATGAATCTAGTTCAACTGAAACCCAAATGATTGCTAAGAGGGGTGATTAGACTTCAGTGTAGATAAAGTGATTTAAGAAATTTGAGAATAGAGTAATTTAGAGATTTGATCTTGAGATTCTGAAAATAACCTCAGTTATTAATTTTAGAACAACTTAGTATATGTAAGGAATACAACTTTCACTCTCACTGTCGAGTATAAAAAGCAATAATAAAAAATTGAGATATGTTTTTTAATAAAAAATCGAGCATAAATATTTTATTTTTTTTAAGTTAGAGCCAATTACTTGCATTAACAAGTCTATTTAGGGCGTGTTTGTTTATAAGCGAAAAAAAAATTAATTATTGCACTTTTAAATAAAAAAATACTCGTTTTAGTAATATTATATAATTAAGATAATTGATACACATATCCCAATTACATTCAGCGACTCAAAATCAATTTTTTTATTCAGCTTTAAACTAAACAAGCATTTAATCAAGAACAAGTTGATTGAGTTCTATGCAAAATGATTTGTTATACAGCCAATTCAACCTCCCACTTCACCTGCCACAGCTACTTTTCTCAAGACCTGTGTGACCATATGCTGAAAGACCACCAAGACCGCCTTCAAGAAGCCTTATTGGTAGTTTAAGGAAGAAAAATGATCTTTTGAATCAAGAAGTCTCAAAATTGCAAAACCATGTATATTTCGGATTTTTGTCCACTTTCAGATCTAGTAATTGTATTCTTTATCCTCCGAAAACATGACATGTTCTCATTAATAAGTTTTGTGAGTATTTCTTGTCTTGAATATAGATTCGATTCGAAGTTTAAAGCAAAAGGGTGACATGCAAGATATGAAGATTCAGGAGCTTCACAATATTGAGAAAACCACGTCACTGGCTGGAGAGGAATCTTCTAAGCATAGAGAAGCAAAGAAATTTATCAAGTCCTTGACAGATAAGGTATCTTAATTCCATATTTTGACATCATAATTAATATATGTCAAACATTTTGTTTTTAAAACTAAATATACTGAATTTCAGGAATTTTTTTATTTTTGGTGATTATAAATGTAAAAAATTCTTATTATCCCCAAACGACAATTAATCTAAGAATTTTTTCTTTTGCCAAATTTTAGCTTTAATTATATGAATGTATATATAAATTGGGTAAACATCTTATCATTGTGGCAAACTTTTTAATGTTCCAAAGGGTTTCAGGAACAATGAGAATTAATTGATGCAACAAGATAGATGACTATTTTCATTGAATCTCAACATTCCCTAAAAGTGAGCAACAAGGGAAGCAATCAATGCGTTGATGGAGGCGAAAGACAAGTTCAAATTTTGGCCGACTTTTACAGATATACATGTATTGTTATGCTGATTAAAATAATATAATTTGCATTCTGTTTGAGAAAATTATCCTCTAAGACTCCTTAATGGAGCAATAACTCTCAACATAGATGAACCTTCAATTTTTTAATCCACTTTGCTCAATTTTAACTGCTAAGGGTGTCAACTGAAGACTCGGAGCTTGTTATAATAAACTTAGTCCTACTTTGAGTAAACTAGAATAGTAAAAAAAAAATGAATAAACTTTCAGCCATGAGTCAAAAACATAAAACAAAAGTTTTACTCATTTCTTATAGTGATTTTTTTCCTTCAAACTTCTCTGAAAGATTACCCAAACTGGACCTCTTAATATTTAAACATCGTAGGAAAGAACAGAATGTGGATCGAGATTTCTGTTTATCATACTAAACAGCTAAACTTGCTTTTATGTTAGGTTTTATAAATTTGGTGAGGTGACTGAGAAATACTACAAGAGAAAACAAATTTAGCTACGAAAATTAGCTATAAAATTATTCCGTAGCAAATCTCTAGCTAATTAGTTAGGGATAAAAATTTCGTAGCTAAATTCACAAAAATAAGTAACACCTTATGGCAGAAAAAAATTGCTTCGATTTAGCTACAGATTAGCTACAAACTTTTGTATAGCTAAGAAATTTTTAATTTAGCTACAGATTAGCTAAAAAAAAATTTTGTAGCAAAATTAACTTATAGTGAGAATAAGTAGCGCCTTATGGCGGAAAAAATTTGCTTGGAATTAGTTACATATTATCTACAAACTTTTGCGTGGCTAAAATATTTTTAATTTAGCTATGAATTAGCTACAAAAATTTTTTGTAACAAAATAAACTTATGGTGGGAATAAGTAACACCATATGGCAGGAAAAATTTGCTTAGAATTAGCTACAGATTAGCCACAAACTTTTGTGTAGCTAAAAATTTTTTAATTTAGCTACAGATTAGTTAGAAAAAAATTTTGTAGCAAAATTAACTTATGGTAGGAATAAGTGGCACCTTATGGCGGGAAAAATTTACTTGGGATTATTTATGGATTAGCTACAGACTTTTGCGTAGCTACAAATTATCTACAAAAATTTTTCGTAGCAAAATAAACTTATAGTGAGAATAAATGGTGCCATATGTCAGGAAAAATTTGCTTGGAATTAGCTACGAATTAGCTATAGGCTTTTGTGTAGCTATGAAATTTTTAATTTAGCTACAGATTAGCTACATATTTTTGTGTAGCTAAAATTTTTTTAATGTAGCTACGGATTAGCTACAAAATTTTTTTGTAGCAAAATAAACTTATGGTGGGAATAAGTGGCGCCATATGACAAGAAAAATTTGTTTGAAATTAGCTACGGATTAACTATAGAATTTTGCGTAGCTAAAAATTTCTTAATTTAGCTACGGATTAACTATAAAAAATTTTCATAGCAAAAGTTAGCTACAAAATATTCTTATAGTAGCTACGGAATAGCTATAAAATGATTCGGTAGCAAAATTTATACTTAAAAAATCTTAAGTTAACTATAAATTAGTTTTACAGCTTGTTTGATTTATGATTTTTAAAAATAATATTTTAAAACAGTTTTATAAAATTATTTAAAGAAGAAAATAAAGTAAAATTTGTTTGGTATTTTAATTTTCAAAACTGATTTTAGGATGAGAAAATTAAAAATATTTGTTTGATATATTTGTTTTAAAAAATAAGTTTTAAAAACTAAAAAAATATATTTGTTTTTTTATTTTTTATTTAATATTTTAAATTAGATGAATATATATTTGATATTTAATTTTAGTATTTTTTTTATTTAAATATATTTTTATATGAAAAATAAAATATTTGATTAAAAAATTTTAAACCATTAAAGTTTAATATAATATATGAAAATAATTAATATTAAATTAAACAATAATGATTAATTTAATATTAGAATAATTTTTAATAAAAATATAAATGGTAAAAATTTAACGAATTATAAAATAATCTGAATTATTAACACATATAAAACACTCTAAAATTTATATAAATTAGATAACCTACATTCATTATTAAACAAAATTAAATAAATAAATAAAATTAAAACTCCTTGAAAATTATTTTTGTTTTTATTGATATTATTTATTAACCAAATTTGGAGTTTTATTTATGATAATTGTAAATACAACTTCTTATTAAAATAAGTTAAACTTTAATTTTAAACAATAAATAGGATTAATTAGAGTTAAATAACAATATAAAATTATTATAATAAGATAATATTTTATATTTAATAAATTGTGAGATTAAATTTAATTTTCTCTGTGTTGAAATTAAATGGAACACATTTTTTTTCTAAATTTTTTAGCATACTAATTACATGCTCCAATGGATTTATTTTTTTATGACTGAGAAAGATAGATATAACAGAGTAAAAAATAAACTACGCTCAACCAATTAAATAATTTATTAACTTACATTAAATTCAATTAAAAGTTTTTCTCTTAACATTAACTAAATTTTTTAATATATTTAAGCATAATTTGTTAATATATTTAAATAAAAATATTATTCTTAATTTTTCTTAATTTTTTTCTTAAAAAATGATTATTAATATTTTTTATTTATAATTTATTTAAATTTTAAAGTATTTGCAAAATATATAATATATTTTATGACAAATACATTATTTCAATAACTACAATAGGGGTGCACAAAAAAACCAAATTATAAAAGCCCATACATTATATTGTTTCTACTCCCAAGTATAAATATTACTACTTATAAACTATATATTTAATTTTAAACTAATTTAATTTGTTGAAATTTAGTGAAATGATAGGTTGTCAATTAACTTGTTGTTAAAAGTAATTATGATGAATTTGTGAAAAATATGGGCTCTCGAGTGAGTAGTTTTAAAAACATATTGAAAGTATATAATAATATTTAAAATTTAATATATTTTCAAAATTGAGAATATCAACCTAAACAAAGAAAAAAATAAAGAGTTTATGCATTTTAACGAAATGGAAGGTGGAATGATAATCATAATTGAAGATGTTAAAATCAAAACACACAAAGGTCATACATATGAAATGAAGAAAAATGTTGACTTCATATGGCTCATACACGACATTTAAGTCATTTTTATGTAAGCATAACGAATATAAAGAGTGTTGACTGCAAAAGTAATGAAATTTTTTTTTTTTACATGTAAATTAATATTTATAAATAAAAATTATGTTGCCAACACTATTCTTTATGTAAAAAATAAAATTATCATATTAACACTTGATAATCTTATTCTATTTAAAAAACTCACTGGAAAAAAGATATAAAGTTAGTTTGTATATAAACTAAAAAAGTATTTATAAAAATAAAAAAAATTATTTACTTTTATTTGAATTAGAAGACATTAAATATGAAGTATTTAATGTATTACATTAATAATATTATTTTACCAAAAAATTATTTAAAATATTAAATGCAAAAGATTCTAAATTAAAATATTAATAGTTTTGGATATTATTGATAATAGATATATTGAATATTAACTTAGTCATTAAATGATTAATTTTATAATTTTTTTTTTAGTAAATGATTAATTTTATAATATTTCTTTTTAGTTTCATGATTCACTTATGTAGTCATGTTCACTAGATAACTGATGATGAAGGCGCTATACTAGGTGAAGAGCACATGAGCTCATTATTTACAAGGACCTAATTAGATTTCAAGTGGGAGAATTGTTGAGATTGTGTAGTTTATTTAGTTTCACATTGTCTATTCATGAGTGACTTTTGTTTTACTATTACTATATAAGTAATGCCCTGTAAAACTTTAAGAATCATCCAGTGAATAAAATATTTTCCTAGTGTAGCCGTGGACATAGGTACATACACTGTGTGTCGAACCACGTTAAATTCTGGTGTTTTCTCTCTCTCTTTTCTCTTTCTTCTTTAATTGTTCCTAACAGAATAGATATGGACTAAAATAGAAACTTTAGCTGCAGACTTACTACGGAATAGCTACAAAATAATTGAAGACATTAGCTACGGATTAGCTATAAAATAGTTAGAGACTTTAGCTACAGATTAGCTATGGAATAGCTACGGACTAAAATAGAACTTTACCTCACTTTTCTTTTGAGATTTCTTCGATTCCTTTACTCCTAAACCCTATTTCACCAATTAAATTGCCTCCAAGCTGCTTAGGAGCAAGATTGAAGGTTGGATTTGTGTAGGGAACGCTTGGAGGTGAGTTTTAATGGTTAAGGTTTCAGTTTCTCATCCCCATCCTCTGATTTCTCGGTTCTCCTTAGGTTCTCATGAGGTTCTTCCATGTATTTAGGTCGAGGTTCGTGTAGGAGAGCGCCTACCTTGTTGATTTGGTGTGTGGGTCTTCACTTGAGGTAAGGAGGACTCTACCCTATCTCATTGTGTTTAATTTACTATTTATTTCGTTGAATATTATGATGTGACTAAGATAGAGAGTAGGAAATGTGTGAATTGATAAAAATTATTGTGTGTTTGGAGTAAAATATAAATTAATTGTGGGGTTGACATACCCTTGATTGAGAATGTGTGTAAGCATGTTGAGGATTGATGATTGAATGGCGTAAATGATTGGAAATGGATATGGATGACCTGTTGATATGTTGTGTGATGGAATAATGGCATATGTGATGAGTATTGTGAATGAATTATGGGCCTGTGTGCTGTGTACTGTAACTGAATGTGGGCCTCTGTGCCGTGTAATGTGAATAAATGTGGGCAAGGTATGCCATGTATGATATGCTATGAATGGTTCAGTGATACACTGGAGGTGTGGAAGATGAGGACGGTAGAAATACCTTGGGGAAAAGAGAGTGGTGGTGACACCAACAGTGAACATGGGTGTGCCACAGGCCACATACTCTCCTCCTGACTAGACCTCTAAACACTACATTTGCTGAGCGACCCATGACTGCCCACGCGGTATCCGTGAGGCAGGGTAACCAACGATCATTCATTGTGTGAAACTGTGATCACAGTGCCACAGTGAGCGTGGCTAAGTGCGATAAGCGCATGTGTGTGAAGTGTTGGTGCAGTGAGTGCACCGTTTGTGTTTTGAATTGGACTAGATGATGAATGATAATTGTGATTGAGATTAAGATGCTTGTATTGTGGGTGCATGATTTAAAATATGTTAGTAAATGTGTAGTATTTGAGGTGAGTCTCTATATTTATATGTGTTGGGTAGTGTAGAATATTCACCCTTACATTTATTTTTCAAGTGACCAAGACGATCAGCAACAGATTCAGTGAAGGAAGGATGAACTGCTATAGGACTTAAATTGTATTTTGAAATTATAATATAACTGAATTAGTTCTATAGCAATCTTTGGTATAAATTTATAATCCTTTATTGTTTTAAACTGTTTTATGAAACTCTATGATAAGATATTTTTATTTAAATGAAAATTTTATTATTCCCATTTCACGAAATTATTACTTGAAAATTAATGTAAGGTGTTATAGGTATTGGCAAGTGTATGAGGTCACAACAAAACTTATAAAACTAAAAGTATGGGCTTAGGAGGATACATAATATAGAATTATAGAAGCATAAACAATATATTATTACAATGAAAATATAAATACAACTTTCGTAATTGTAATTCAAGTGAGCAAAAGAATTTCAAAAAACATAAGCTTAATGAATAAAAGTACTAATTTATTTTACTAGTAGCAAACTAAGAATTATGATAATATAATGCAAGTTTAGTTCCTCAGTTCATTTTTTAGTCATGCTTTAGTTCTTTGTCAACTACAACTTTCTAAAATTTTGAGGATTCAGTTGTTTTTCACATTCCAAAGAACAATTTGCATATATATCTTATATTCTACACAAATAAGGAAAAATACAGAAATAAAGAATATGAAGTCATAAATCATACTCCAATTCTGCACTCTTCTATTCTTCAACAACTTCCACTTGGATCCAGGTGGTTGTTAGATCTTTTCCTTTAAACACGGTAAGTGTATCAGGTCTGTTGCAAATAATAACCGGTAGAGTATTGGAATATCGTCCTCAGAGAGTAATTCAAATGTATTAATTAATAAGATACAAATTAATTGAGCTTATATACAATAGAATTGGTGGATGATTTTCATGAAATATTAAACAATAATGAAAATGTAAAGCCCTAATGTAAATTATGGTAAAATTCAAGTTAAAAAGCTGAGATTGAATTTCATCTATCTCCTTCTCTATATTCTAGTAATTCAGTGATAAATATAGCAATCATTTCCAATAAATTTGATGCAAAATATGAAAGTCCTATATTTCAATTCCTTGAAAATATATTCCTAAGATAATTTCTCAAATGTTGATTCCTCAAACAATTAATAAACTATCCAACATTAAAATCAGGATTTAAATTTATTCCTAGAACAACCGGTTATTGAGTAATCTCAATCAGATCTAGATCTAAATAATATCTTTCCAAATATAACTCAGATCTAAACTCTAGAAACCATCAAATAACTAGATTCAACCATTAAAACGGATTGAGATCACCAAATCTATAGAAATGAAGAAGAAACAGCTATATTTATATAAATTACTGAGAATACATCAAGTTTGAAGATTTACATCCAATCTCATACAAGGTTTAGCTGCTCATGGAAACCATAGTAACAAAAATGGAGATACAAACAGAATAAAGCATCTGAAACCAAGTATTCCTACTCTTTCCTCTGCCTTGCGCCGTTCTGGACCTCTTAAAAATGGCTGTGGAACAGTAACCCCCCACTTGAACATAAAAGTCGCCTTTTATACTGGTCTAACACGGAGATAAAAATTAAGTCATTCTGTTTGCCTTTCGCTGCAACTAGGATTCTCGCTACAACAGAAGAACACAGAATCACTCTTTTCACAATCAAGCATCCTCGCTGCAGTGAGTCTTTCTCGCTACAGCGAGAAATCTCCAGAAGCTAACTTCTTGTGCAACTTCATGCTTTAGATGCTTTTTTTTTCTGACTTTATCAAGTTTTTCTTTAACTTTAAATGACGTTTCTCTATTGATTCCAGCTACAAAATAAATCAAAAAGGGATGAAAATACTAAAACTGCATTCATTTCTAAAAATATATATGTATTTGTAAAAGTTCCAAGTTTGAAGAGAATTTAACAAAATAATCCAACTTTTAACATAAAAAGTGTTCAAGTCACCATCTCAAATCACTTATTTTATACACTTATTAACTCCCCCCAACCTAGAATCTTGCTTGTCCTCAACCAAAGTAATTAAATGCACAAAAACAATCATAATTGCTTTCATGTTCATCATCTAAGATTTTTCAGAACTTTTCAACTGAAAGGAATCGTTCATGATCAAAGATTTTGGTTATACATTTAGAAGAATCAGGATACTAGTGCACTTCATTTTCAAGAAAATAAGAGTAATATCATTCAATAATCAAAAGAAAAATCCTCTTATTCTCACAAATTTAGTGTTTCTCTCTCTTCCATGAATCCCTCAAGTTTGACTTTGCTCTTTGTTTCCCATCAAACTAAGTATACACAAAAGACATAGATCATAGGGTCTTTCAAAAAAGGTGTAATGTGGCTATGCTTACAAATAATTCATTGTTTTTCTGGAATTCAAAGTGAGTTAGAGTATTAATACAATCAAGATCATCATCTATTAGTAGGTTTCCATCTCTATTTTTCCTCATTCTAATTAACACCACATTTTTGTTAACCCTTGAATGTCTCCCTCTAATTTCAACATTTTTCTCTTCTTTTCCTTCTATTTTTTTTTTATTTTAGAGGAAAACTTCAATCATTAATTTACCATATACCACCAACTCATAAAGAGCTATCATGCCCTAATGCTCCTTCTTAAAGGTATGGAAAATAATAATTCTCATGTAAAGGCTTGAGGTACATACAATAATAAAAAATTTGCTTTTAGGCTCAAGAGCTTTCAAAAATTGGATAAATCTTGAATATGGGTAGGCTTTTTGGCTCTAGCTATAAAACTGTATTTACAAACTATGCCCCAATCATCTCCATGACCGATTGTGCTATATAGCAATTAGAAACTCGAGCAAAGTTAACTGTCAGAATTCAATGAAGTTTATTCACTTATTTACGGTACTCACACTTTCACTCCTTTATCTGAAATCATTTTTCTTTGATTAAGATAAATGAATTACTCATATTTCCTAATTGATTGTTTCCATGCACAAAACATCCTAACTTCCTTTCAATTCAAACCTCAACTTTTCACATTCACAAAAATCCCCATTCACAAAAATTCATTTTTCTTTACTTTTTTTAAAATAATTCCTAAATTCAGAACATGGCCCATTTGAGTATCTCCAACCACTTTCCACAAATTGAATGGTACTACCTCAAATCATTTTCTAACATGAAAAATTTTCAATAACTCCACCAAGTAGTACTCATCATGTAATTCTATCCCATGTAATTACCATTGCATCCATTACACATCAAAACATGTTTAAACCACCAATAACCATATATACTTGAAATACCCAAATTTAAAGTACTAAATGAAATTAAACACATAGCCAACTATCACATAAACACATATAAACAAAACATAAACTAAACAGTATCATAAAAGTATCATAAAATTTATTGATATCAAGTTTATGGTTGTTAAGGAAAGAGTTTAGAATAAGCAAATTTGTATAGCACATATAGGAACTGAATTTATACTAGCCGATCCACTTACTAAGGGCTTAGTACCTAAATATGTGTTTATATTATGAATTTATTTTATGCGATAATTACATTGCAACTTTAAATTGATCTCTATAAAGTTTAAAGTTTGGACTAGTTAGAAATAAATCTGATTAAAATTACATTACATGTAATTTTTATGTCATTTATCAATATTTGATTTATGTAATTGAAATACATGTGACTATGGTAATTATTATAGTTTAATTAGATTGAAATATAATAAAAGTTATAGTGATTTTCTGTTTTTATATAAAATGGAATAGATTGTTCAAGTACTGTCTAAAAGTAAATAATATACAATTATGCATTTAAATTTTTGTGTGATATAAATGTCAAAATAAATATATAACTCAAATGAGAGATTATTAGAAATTTTATATTTCTAATAATACAAGATGAGTTACATATTATTTATACAATTTATATGAGTTATTTATATTTATATGTATTTAATATAAGTGATCTAATTTAAGTAATTTTTTTAAATTATTAATAAAAAATAATAATTTTAATAAATAAAAATTAAGTTTAAATTATTTTAAAATGACGAGGATATTAATAGGTCTAAAATAGAATTTTTCTGGTAAAAAAAATCATCAAATTTCAATAGAAAAATTGTGTCAATTCATATTTCACCATGTTATTTTGTAAAACTCTATATTCTTATATCGTTTATATAAAACTATAAGATTAATAGAAATTATCAACGGGTGAATCCATTAAATACTTAATAAAATCTGGAAAAGTACGGAGACTCTACTGTACGGAGCTATCACTTTCTAAGCAAAAGTGGTAGGTATGTTTTGTTGCGGGTTCCTAACTATTTGAGTGCGAAACATAGCTTAACCATAATACTTCTAAATCTGATGGAAAAAAACGGATCAGAACATCGAAATCGAATATGAGAATCATTTTGGTGTATTTTTTTAATTTTGTTTAAGTAAAATTTTATTTGTTTAAGCAAACTTACAAAAATATATCAAAATAATTTTTATGTTTCACTTAAAGTAAAATTATAAAAATACACCTAATCATGAAGGGATCTTTTTCGAAAAAAAACAGTCTAAACTTTCAGTGCCAGCTAGTGCTGGTCTATTTTCATTCGTCTAGCCTATTCGACAGGGTACACTCATTCTCATTATCTTCTTTTAAAAAATTGACAGCTGATGTACGCATAAAATGGTCATTTTATATTTAACTAGACTGAGGTACGCGAAAAAAATAGTACTGCAACTTGTGCAAACTTCTCACTATTTTAACTTGTTCATAATTACTTAATGTAGTTCATCTGAAACTCAAATGATTGCTAAGGGGTGATTAGACTTATGTGTAGCTAAAGTGATTTATGAGATTTGAGAATAAAGTAATTTAGAGATTTGACCATGAGATTGTAAAAATAACCTCGGTTATGAATTTTGGAGCAACTTAGTATATCAAAGGAATGCAATTTTCACTTCCACTGTCGAGTGTAAAAAGAAATAATAAAAATATGAGATATGCTTTAAAGAAATAATAAAAAAATCAGATATGCTTTTTAAAAGTAAGAGTCGATCACTTGTACTCTTAAATTTTTTATATCCTTCGGTACATTTAAGAGATTATTTAAGTATAAAACTTATATGCAATATCTTAAATACATTTGATATTTTTCTCTATTTCAAATTAAGGATTTATCTCTTAAATTAGATCATCCTTAATATTGATCTTTACTATATTGGTTATTAAGGTATAATTCTAATTTTAATTAAAGACGAACACTGAAATGATTGTTTTTAAATCTTTTAAGTAATTCACTATAATTAAACTTTAAAAAAAGAGTAGATTTAATTATATATTTTAGATTATAAAATGAAAAAAAAAAAAGAGAGACTATCACTACTTTGACAATTGAAAAAAATAATAGCTTTTATCATTTGAAATTTAGTTCACGTTCCCTATTTATAATCTTTCGTAATGAATGAAGACACAGTACTTTTTACCTAAATCTGAAATACCATTTTACCATAATAATCTCCATAACTGCATTAAATTATAATAATATTATTTAAAATTATTAAATCATTTTAATAATTTATCACGAATCACTATAATATTTTTGAACTTGTGTTATATAGTGAATTTTTTTATACTTATATATATATATTTTATTTTATTTTGGTTTCTTTATGAAAATACATTTTGTTATTTTGATTTCTGTTATTAAAAATATAATTCTTATAAGGAATAAAATAAAAATTGTACTATATAAACAAACTACAATGAAAAATAGTCAATACAAATATGTAAATATAAAATAACAATTTTGTAAAAGAAATTAAGGTCAGAACTATTTAAAAAACAATTTAATATAAGAATTAAAATAGTATTTAAATCTAATAAAAGAAATTGAAATATGCTCTTTTAAAGTAAGAGCCGGTTATTTGTATTTACAAGTATACTTGGAATGTGTTTATTTAGTAGTGAAAAAATTAATTATTGTACTTTTCAATTAAACATATTTTAGTAAAATTATATAATTCAGATTAATTTATACACATGTTCTAGTTATATTTAGTGACCTAAAATTAATTTTATTTAACTTCAAACTAAAGAAGCATTTATGCATGAACAAAGTTATTTAAAAAATTAAGATAAAAGAGACTAATATAGTTGCTCTTAAATTGAAATTGGAAAAACTAATTTTTAAATAGTATTTAAGATCCAAATTTAATTATATTAATAAAATTTTCATAGTTCATAATAAAATCTATATCTTTGCTCAATGCCAATGGCAAACTAAGTATCAAATGAATAAAATGTTATTTCCTTTACATTATAAAAATAGAAGTGGAGCCCACAAGAACACAACCCAAAAGTTGCATACCAGCACACCACATGGGAAAACCTACAATGTTGGTCTTACAGAATTTAGTTTTCCTTATTCTCACCATACTTAGCACCCAAGGTTGTTTCCATGCTGTCATTTCTGCCGAAAGCGAGTAGCTTGAAGTGGGAAATTACATGCTTTAGCATTAAGATTTTATTATATTACAACTCCTGCCATCAATGTACATATTTGGCTCTATATTCCACATCTGTTCTTGTGGAAATCAAAGCAATGGCACTTGTGTAATTCTATTGACAAATGATGTGCCAATTGGAGACACCAAAAAGCTAGCATCAACTCGTAGAACAAAGTGATTATATAAAAACTAAAATGGGGCACCAAAGGTTCCTTCAAGAGATTGAGAACCATTTCTAATTGTTCTACCCCTCCATTTGAACACACATTCTTCCAATCCAACTCTTTCTATCATCAACCAAAAATAAAATAAAATTCATTTATTGATGACACGGTTGAGGATAGCAAAGAAACTTCAACCTGCCAAGAGGGCATGGAACAGTTTCTCCAACACCGTCCAATACAAAGTCCACAAACTCAACATTCCCAAGGCCATCAAAGCTACCCTTCAACGCCTCTTTCAAGGCTTTCATTCCCTAAGTCATCTCATACACTCTAGACTTCATCACTCTGTTACCACTACTAGGCCATATGCTACTTCTTACTACCATGTTCAATACAAACATGTTGCAGCCATACACATAGATGAACTCTTCGACAAGGCTGTGCATGCCACCAACAAGAGTAGTGCTAGAAGTAGCGTTGCTAAAGCACAAGGAGAAAGTGGAAAAGGCAAAGAGAAAGAGGTGCATGGCAATTACAATTACAAGGGTAATTTGGTTGGTGAGAGTAGTGGCTTGAATACCATAGAGGATGCATGGAAGCTTGTGGTTGCTAGGTCTCCACGGCTGCACGTGGATCAAAAGGCAGAAGAATTCATAAGCAAGTTTCGTGAAGATATGAGGCTTCAGAAAGAGAGGTCAATGCTTGAATTCCAGGAGATGCTGGCACGCAGTGCCTAAATTTCATCTCAGCAAATATTCATTTTCTAATTTGACTTATACATATTGCACATGATGGTTTGATTTTTTTTATTTTTCTTTTCATTTTGGATTCTATTGAAAAGCAAAGCAAAGTGAGCACAAAATGGTTTTATAAATGTTGTGTGTGAAGTTGTATAGTAAAATAGGTTTTTGTGAGGAATTCTTTTTTTCCTTTTTGTGTTCAAGCATATAATTTGTATCCATTCTTTTTAAGTTAAAGTTTTGGTGTGTTGGGTCGAAGGGACGCACTAGGGTCACAACAAGCCACAGTGCAAAATTTTACAGAATACTTACAGATCTCACTCAGCGAAGAAGTTCTTATATCAATAGTGAAATTTAAACCCATATCATTATAGATACATATTCAGTTCTTAACAATTGCACCAATCTTTCTTGATGTATTATTTTTGTTTGATTCACAGAAAATATCTTATCAATTGTGCGTTAATTGTTTTGTAATGTGATAATGAGGTGTGTATAGAATGTATTTTGAAGTGAGTTTTAATAACACTTGCTTTAGTTATTTAACTTTTTTCTGAATTAGCTTCTTTGCTCTTGTACAATGTCCACATGCATCAATTTTCCCTTCCTAACTTCAATCATTTTTAGTTGCTTTGTTAGGTATTGTAAATTGTCTGGGCTTCATTAAATTATTGAACCCAATTATAGACCAGCTCACAAGCCCGTAGCTCACAAATAATTCTTAACATTTCGAATAAAAAAATGATTATAAATATGACCTTCATTAATATTAATTGAATGAAAATCTCAATCATAGCTTTACTCATGAAAATTAATTTAATGAACATTTATTTACAAGTAAAATATTGTGGTTCACTAGTGTGATTATTTATAAATTTTTAAATATTAATGAGTTTAATTTAAATACACTGATAGAGTAAAGATTTTTACATTATCATCTAATGATAAATTTTTATATCTAGAAGAATTAATTTTTATAATAATTAATATAAAAATCATATTAACTGTGTATTTTGATTGATTGACCGTGTAAATTAGTACACTAAACAATTAAAAGTAGCAATTACAATGATACTAGAACAAAAAATCTAAATGCTAATATTAAAAATTAAATTTTAAAACATAAATAGATACTATTAAATACATAAATTAATTATTACAAAGTTGCTCTGATTTAATCTGTGATTTTGAATTTAAATTTTAGTAATTAGATTAAATATTTAAAAGAAAATAATAAATAGTCTTGACGTAGACACACGTATCAAGAGACACCCATCAAAATTTTTATAGAAAAATTATTAAAAAAATAAAAAGATACAGAAATAAATCCATCCATATTTTATTTACCTAAATACTGTAGCAAAATTTTGCAACTCAGAATTCGATTCCAAGGGAACTAAATTCTGACTTAACTTTTTTTTTTCGTTTTTAAATTTATTTTTATATTTTTATATTTTTTTAAAATAAATATTTATAATATGTTATTCTAACAAATATTTATAAATATTTTTTTAATTATATATAATAAAATAAGTTTTATTATTTGAATTATGTTTATATTTTATATTATTTAAAATGAATAAAAGTAAAAATAATATTTATTTTACATGTTTATTAAACAAAATTTCACATGTTTAAGATAATAATTATATTTTTAAAAATTAATTAAAATATCTAAATAATAAGTATATTATTTTACATAATAATGTTAATGCTTAAATTTTTTATACTTAAAGAATAATAATTATATTTTTAAAAATTAAATAAAAATTGTAAATATTATTTTATTTATTTATTTATTTAAATATTTTATTTTGAATTAATATTTTTAAATATTAGTATGATAAAATGATATTTTGAATAAAAAATTTATTTTAATTAAATTAGTTTTTTTAAAATTATATTATTTAATATTATAATTTTTAATACCTTAAATCCTAAAATTTTACTATTATAATTTTTAATAAATTTTATTTTAGAATAAAAAAGTTATTTTTAAAAAGTAAATAAAATATTAAATTATAAGTTAATTATTTATACTTGAGACAAATATTTTAAAATTAATATTTTTATATTACTAAAGTAATATTGATGAAGATAAAGTGCATTAATAAAGATGATAACAAATTCATAACAACATTAATAATTAACTATTTTTATAATGGTGACTAGTTCCACAACGAGGATGACGTCTGTGATGTGGTGGGTTTTGCCGTTATGATTGTTGCTCTGAGATTTCATGATGAATTTGTGAAGGATTTGGATTATCATGAAGGTTTAGTTATTGGAATGCATTTGATAAATTACCAGGTTCATTAGCAAAATCCAGTTGGTAAAGACAATGCATGTAAGTTTATGTTGAAGATGGATTTGTAAAATCAACTCCAAATAAGTTTGTAAAAAAATCTTCTGATGTTATTGCAACCGAATATCTTGTATTAATTATGTTTGCTTCTAGCTTAGATCTTGTAGTAGTGGTGGCACATATAGGAAATAGATAGAATTGGCAATATACCATTCCATGTATTTTTGTGTGTGACACAATAGGCCTTGCATTGGATGATCTGTTATTGTCAGCTCACATCTGTTGTTCCATACATGTTATTGTCAGTTCACGTCTGTTGTTCCATATCTTGATCTATTGAGCATGTCTTGTAACCCAATTTTTATCTTATCTTCCTCTCATGTCAATTTTGTGGAGGTCATTCAAATTATTTGGTGGAGAAGGGAGTTCTTGGAAGAGACGAAACTATAATTTGACTCTATCTGTTTAATGTCATTCAACAATTGCAAAACAAAGGATGACAGTACATGAAGTCCACAGTTAAATATCTGTATATGCTTCCATGGGTATTGATGTTTGCAAGTCTTGATATGACGCTAAGAAAAAGTATAAATAAATTTAACTTTGTTACTTAAGATGATGTGTAAAAGATAAGTAAATAAATATGAAGAGTTACCTAATTATCTTGAATGTGATCAAACATTGATCTGTACCCTACAACATCATTGTAAGATTTATTTTGAAAGTTTAGTACTTTACCCCCGCTCCATCTGCACAGAGAGGGTATATTGGTGGATTACTAGAAATTGGCGCGATATATGACATGCGATACCATGCCGAAGATATTAACAGTGATGAGCAACCACCCATTGTTTTGCTACCAACTTTCATGGCTTTGCACATTTCCATGTACAACATAGCTAAACAAACAAAACTCCAACTATATCGTCTTGTTCTTCTAAGAGTAGTTAATAAAGCTAAATACATAAGATGTACTTTATTGCCTGTTTTGTCAAGCATCAAAACACTTCCAATTAAACCTAGTATATAAGCCCTACAATGGGCGTGAATTTCTTCTTCAAATGATTTTTCTGGTAATGGCAACATGTTGTCTCTCAGCCACTTCAATTTCAGCATAAAGCCAATAAATGACTCTCTCTTGACTGGCACAATACTGAGATGACTTCAAATCATTAATATTTTATGCAATTGTTTAGCTAGTTATATTAATTTGATTTGTAATCTTGTTTTCAGCATATGGGATGACTGAACCAATATTCTTTTACTATTACAACATAGTAAAAGATAATAATCCTGAAACTGTACAATGGTTGGACAACATCCCAAGGAAAAAATAGACACTGACATGGGACAACGAACGACGCTAGGGACACATGACAACAAACCTAGCGGAGTCAATCACTTTTGTCTTAAAGAAAACTAGAAACTTGTCAAATTGCTTCATGGTCATGGTAACATACACCCGTTGCAATAAGTTCTTCATTGACAGAGAGGCAAGGAATTAGATGTAATGATTAATGCTGGACATATGCACTCAGAGATTGCAACTAAAGTAATTCAAGATGCACAGTCAAAAGCAAATACTCAAAATATTATTTATTATCTTAAATATGTAAAATAAATTTTAATAAACATGTAAAATAAATATTATTATTATTTTTATTCATTTTCAAATAATATAAAAATATAAACATAATTCAAATAATAAAACTTATTTTATTATATATAATTAACAAAATATTTATAAATATTTATTTTAACAAAATATAAATATATAAATATAATTTAAATAATAATATTTATTTTATTATATAAAAATATAAAATTAAATTTAAAAACAAAAAATATGTGCTAAGTCAGAATTCGGTTCCTAGCCGAATTCTGAATTGTAAAATTTTGATACAGTATTTAGGTCTATTTGGATAAATAAAATGTAGATGGGTCTATTTCTGTATTTTTTTAATAATTTTTCTATAAAATTTCACACCTATATATAAATAAAGAGAAAAAAAATTTAAATTTAGAATTACTGTAAGATTATTTTATATTTTATATCTTATATTTTAAATATTTATACTAAAAAAATGTAAGTAACTACAAAGTATGGGTATCATGGTTAGTTAAAATAAAACCATGACATGAATATATATCATTTACATTCATCTTTGAAGTTAATTAGTACAAGTAATAAAGGCAACAATCTCTTTAAATTGTACTTATTTGTCATAAAAAATATATAATAACTATTGCTAACAATGCTAATTAAATATTACCAATAAGAATATAGTGCACTATCAGTATAAAAAGATCTTTAGACTGTCAAATTATTATAGTTCATTATGAATATTATTTTAATAATAATTATTGCAAAATCAACAATTTTCACTGACATAAGAATTAATGTTAGGAGATAGTGTTAAAAAAATTAAATTATTAACTTATTTAATGAAATTCTCAAATTTAACTGTTAACAAGATTGTTGTAAAAAAATGCTAATTACAAATTTTAAATATTATTTATTAAGAAAAGGAAAGTTTCTGATATCTTTGTCTTTCACGAGTAAAGATGGGTAGCAAAATACATGTAATTTCCTCAGACTTTTGACTCAATAAAGATTGCATCTCCTCCTTTTCAAGACTCGTTGCAAATTTCTTTAAACTCAAAATTCAATTCTCTGTTTTCATAATAGAGAATAAAATAAGAAAATCATTTGCTTTTTAATAAAAGAAAAAAGAAAGTGACCGTACTATTCCTCTCTTTCCCGGAATCTAAATATTACATTAATCTCAAATCATTTAACAGGTATGAACCATTCACCAAGGTATATAAATAAAGATAAAAGGAATTTAATGCAGATTTTTTAACTAACTCTCCTTCGAACACATTACAATAGATTCATCAAAGTTAATCTTACGATGTAATAATATTTTAGATTTTAGTATTTTAAGTTTTATAAAAAAAAACATCATCAACAAATATAATATGAGTGATATTTGAATCATTTCTTAGATTAATAAATAGATTTTTATAACTTATTTTATTTTTTTAATTTATCAATAAAGTTTCTATTACAAAAAATAAAAAAGTAAAATTTTCTGGACAACTAAAACATTATTTGTCATTCTTTTTTTGGAAGTGAAACTACTTTAAAATGGACACATCAAATCATTTTGGAAAAGTTTAAGATGATTAACAAGGACTTTATTGATGACTTTATAAGCCATATTACATAGGCTTAAAGGTCCAAAGTCCTTAGAATACAATGGATGATCAGTTTGAGAAATGAGAACAATGAAAGTATGTAACAAAAGAGAATTTACAAAACTAAATTAAAAAACATCTATTACTAATCTCTACAAATTATTTCTAATCACTTCCCAATAAAATTTATAAAAAAAAAAATGGTTGAACTCCATCTGATCTAAGGGCCTTATAAGTGTTTATGTCAAAGATAGCACTTCACACTTCTTCTTTTAAGACAAGATTGAGAATAGTTATTTACCTTATTCTTAGAGTTCAGGAAAGGAAGATCATGGAACACTAGCATGCTAATCATTAGGAGAAACACAAAACAAATTTTGAAAATAAAGAAAATGGAAGTATGCACGAAACAAGGGTCTTCAAAACCAAACTGAAAAGCATCCATTACTAATCTCTGAAGATTATTCTGAACCACTTGCAAATAAGATTTATAAAAAAAAAATGGTTGGAATCCATCTAGTTCAAAGGCCTTGTAAAGGCCTATACCAAAGATAGTATTTCATGTAACAAGATTCAAAAGAGCTATTTTACCTTTTTGAAAGAAATACAGTAGAGGGCTAATATACTGACCATTGTGAGAAGTACAAAATAAATGTTTGTAAATTTTTCAAAGCTTTTAATTTGAGAATGTCATTGTTAGTGCACCAAACATCCCTTAAGATATGAAAACTCGTGATCCTATTATAGTTTTCTTTTAATTATTGTTTATTTATGAAAGAAATGAGTGTTATGACTCTAAATTGAACGCGTTGCTCTCGAGACTTTTGAGACCATAAATTTTTTTCTTGAAGAGGAACATCATTTAATTCTTTCTCTAATTTACTCTCCAAACAATTTAGCCATTTTTTAGAATTATGAGACAATTCCATTTGGATACATGTAGTTGAGAAAGAATGTGATTCTTGTGAGGAAAAATATTTCTAAAATTTTATCATTAAATTGAAGTGCATCATCATTTAAGTGCAATAAACTATCTACCAAACCCTAAACCCTAAACCTACAGAAGCAAAATCTATATGAGCTGCTCAAGCTATCTAAAAACAAAATGAGTGTTGAGTGCACTTCTGAAACTATGGGAAAGGCACAAGAGTAAACAACGGTGGTTAGAATAAACACGACTTAAGGTTTCTATGAAAAAGTTAAGCAAAAGACGTCTTCACTCAATATCTGTCAATGCTCGATTTAATTTTGTTGAGATTTTGTGAAAGTCATTAGCCTTTCTATACCAAGTAAAATGTGCTCCTTAAGATCCTAAGTCCAGAGCGAGTCATATTCATGAATCATAGCAGAAAAATGATTGGCACTATCTAAAGAAAAGTCATCCTCACGAACCTCATTAAGAAAAAATGTCATTAAAGTCACCTATTAGCAGCTAATGTGTTTTAATGAAACCTCAAATTTGAAATAGATAGACCAATAATTGGTCTCTAACACGAGGGATATGGTTAGTAGAAATTGCACTCAAGAACTAAGTTGTCTTGCCACGACCTAACTTAACAGTAACTACTTACTGCGTAACATTAACTACAACAAAGTTAAGATTAGAAGTTATTTCCTTCAATATCCACATTCTACCTGCATGACCACGTACCTCTGAAATACATACTAGTTCATAATCAAATGTTGTCATCTCTTACTCATTTTTTGAAAAGAGTACAAAGTATCAACCAAAATACTTAAGAAAGGATGATGTCTACGAACCAACTCCTTTATATAGCTCCACCTAGTACAACTCTTTACACATTGAATGTTTCACACCAATACACCAAGATTTTTGTAATTCATTAAGATTGGAATGAATGAGGAATTCAAGAGTTCATTTTAAGATTATATATCTTTAACAATACCTTTTAAGGAGGATTCACACTACCTTTTTCTTCTACAAAAGCATATATGTTCCATTTCTGCTTTTGTTGGGAAGTTGTTGCATGTAAGTAAATGGAAGGTTTAAAATTTTGGATAACTAGGGTTTTAGATTTATGAGATATATTGACATTAGTACGATTATGATAAATCTTCTTTAAATTGACCTTTACCTTTTTTTCAATTGTGAGCCCAATATGATAGGGCTCTTGAATGTCTATGTTATTAGTTGTGACAACTTTCATAACATTTTCTTTTAAAATATGAAAACGGTTTCTTTGCAAAAGTCATTCAAAATCTTTTGTTCTGTCTTTATTTTTTGACACATTCTTTTTATTTGTCCTCTTATTTAGAGACAATCAATCAAGTTCTATGTGTGGGCTTCAATTCCTCATAAAAAATTCCTAAATTTTCATTCTCTTAATTAACATTTATTGTATTAGAATTATCAATTTTTGTTTCATGATTCTCATTATCCTAATTGACGCGAGGGTTAACCATTCCATCATTTTTTGTAGGCTAAGCTACTGGTGAAGCGATAACACTATCCATAGGTGAAGTAGTCTTGCTTGAATAGAAGTGAGAATGATGTTAACAACCACACTTGGAACATATAATATGCAAACTTTCATACTTCACATTGTACTAGTGATTCTACAACCAAACCATACCAACAATAGAAAGATTAAGATCAATTTCAACATAAAGATGAGCAAATCTCTCTCCACATTCATGATTCTAGTATTAACCTTAATAAGAGTATTCACCATTGAAGCCATAACAAGTAAAAGATTTTCATCATAATAAATAAGATTTAGCTCAAAAAATTTAGTCCAACAAGAGTTTCCTCCAAATTTGCGTTTACAACAATAAAATTCTTACTCCAATCAATAACTATCAAATAATGGTCAAAGATCATACAATGCTTACCATTAATAACCTTTGTACGATCTTATTCCAAATTAAATTTATTACATAAAACCTATTAACTTCTTGATAGCTTCTATTTATTTCAATTTTTCCATCACAAACTTGTAGCCATGTTTTTTTTTTTTCTCTAAAGCTTGAGAACTCTAAAGTCTCTTTCCATGGGACACAAAGTTAAGATATCACTGTTGCAACTAGGACTTTAGGATAAAGTTGATTTCCACCTTCCAAATTATTTCAAACAAATTCTTTGTGATGAGATCCTCTTATGGATGTAAAGGCAGTGGAGCCTTAGCACCCATGAATTTATCCTTAAAACACATGAGAGGAGGAGTAGTGAAAGCACATGTTCCCCTAAGTTTGACAGCTCAAAAGGTTTAAGGGTCATTAAATAATATTAATTTTGTGTTAAAAAATAAAGAACTTTCATGAAATAAAACTCAATATAATACAAGCAATTAGAAGCCTAAAAATATTAAACCTAAGTAAATTTCCCAAATCAATTATAAATTAAAAAAAAATTACCTTTACATATATTAATTGAATTAATATATAAAAATAATATATAAATATATAATAAATAAGTCTTTTAATCATATAAAGTTGAACAATATAGAATAATTTATTATGACTTATTCTATGTTTATAAATAATTTTTTTAACAGTTTTGCTTATAGTTCATTTTATTCACTTTTAGCTGATAAAAGATAAGTTATCCTTTATTTAATTTATTTCTTTTACGATATTTATTAGTATTTTTTTTACATATTTAAACTATTTTTACATTTTTTTTATTGTAGGTGCATGACTTTTTTTTAATATATTTATATTTAATCAATTTTTATGTAATATATCCACATATTTAATATATGTTTTATGTCTATTATTTTAATTTTTTATTTGAAATTTAATTCTGATATTATAATTTTTTGTTGTTTTCATTCAATTTAATTCAGATCTAACTCAGTTGCGCACTTGAATTTGGTGGGTGAATATACTATTAAATTTTTTTTACATACATAATTTTTTTAAAAAATTATAATTATACAAATTTAATATTATATTCAAATCATAAACAATATTTTTTTTAAAAAAATTACCTTGATAACTTTTTGCTTAAAAATTATCCAAATCAAACTGCAAACATCTTTTTATAAAGAAGTTATCCAATTTAACTATCTTGCCTTTAATTGTACTCATTGGTAGGAGTATTTACAGTTGAGTTCAATTTTTATTTGATTCAGTTTAATTTGAATATATTTTAAAGATCGAAGGGTAAAATAATAGTTTAGTTTTTTTCTTAATTTGTATTTATTATTAAATTGTTTTTTAGTTTTATTTATTATTATATAAATTTTAATTTAGTTTTAAATTTAGAGTAAGTTGTAGCTCAAAAATTAAAATAAATTTATTAGGAAATAAAAAATAATTAAAATATAAAATTATAAAAATAATAAATTATTAATAGAGAAAATAAAATCATATCCATTGAAAAAATTGAGTGTAAATTAAATAAAAGTGATGCACCACATGTTTATATAATATTATGATAAAATTGAATGAAAAAGTAATTTTTATATAAAAATATAATAAAAATAACATAAATTCATTATAAATATGATTTAATTCAATTTATTTTGATTTTAAAAATAAAAATAAATATTGAAATAAATTGTAATATAAAATATTTTTTAATTTCAACTTGATCAATTTTTAATTTTTAATTAATTTAATAATTTATAAATAGTTTGATTTAAATTTTTCGCATCGATTCGCATCGGGAGTATAATGTGAAAAAAATATAAAAAAGAAAAATTAATTTATGAGGTTATAAAATAGATTCTAGACCTTTTCGAAAAGCTAAAACTACCGTCCACTTACGCAATAGACGTGGCTGACGATGCATTATACAACTTGTTAAAGTCCTTTGGACCCCTCCTCGTCACGAGATGCTCCCTGATTACTCAACGTCCCTGACGCCGTTAACCAACTCCGTTTCATACGCTTTTTCGTTTCTTTTTTCATGTTTTTCATAGGTCACCATTTGAAAATTGTGAAATATATAGTTTGGAGTTATTGAGTGTTTAAAAATAATAATTTTATTAAGAGATGTTGAAGAATTTATATCAATTGTAAAATTTTATTAGAAGTTAAAATTTTCTAAAAAAATATCTCTTTACTTATAAAAAATAATATTAAATCTACACAATCTCTTTTGCAAGATCCCTGAATATAAGATTAAAATAACTCTACTGAATTATTAACCTAAAAATTATAAATTTGTATTACTAAATACAACTTTACTGGTTTTCAAAACAAGAAAGAATACTCGGTTTCTCAACTTCACATTTTCTGTATATAAATATTTTAAAT
Source organism: Abrus precatorius (assembly GCF_003935025.1). NCBI lineage: Eukaryota > Viridiplantae > Streptophyta > Magnoliopsida > Fabales > Fabaceae > Abrus > Abrus precatorius. The sequence continues at coordinate 13,731,373 of NW_020874417.1, forward strand.
TCTTGTACAGTGGCAATTGATCTATTTTATTCTTTATAAATTTTTAATAGAAAATAATCTCAAATATAATAAAATTGGAATTAAAAAAAAATCAAACACCGCGGAGAATATGAATGACCAATCTTAACAAATCAAAATGAAAGAGAAGAAAAACTAAATCACTTGCAGAGTTATTAATTAGTGCTGTCTAATTTGATTTGAGCAAGTTCGCAAGGGTAATGAGTTAACGTGTGTCAAATTAATAAAAATAGCTTACTTTTTATAAGTCGTAAATAATTTACTTTATTACTTTTAATTTTTTTTAATTTTATTAAAGATAAAAATTATATTAATAATATATTTTTAAGCATATAAAATTTTAACATATTTAATATCTATTCAACAAATTTAACACAAAAATATCATCAAATTATCATTCAAGAAAATTAAAATAAACAATTTAAGTAATACTAAATATTTAAAACAAATATTCTAATAAATCTTTTAATCTTGCATACATTGTTTTGATTAGGGCAGTGATTAGAAGGTTATTGTCTCTTTTAAAACTTAGACTTTGACAAATTAGAAGTTATGTGACCATAACAATGCTTTCATCATCATAAGTCAAACTCCATTTTTCTTTCAATATGTTGTCGATTTAAGTTTGAATTTTGAGAGAATGGTAATAAAATGTATTATTTTTACTTTAAATCATTACTTGTAGGGTGTATATATTATATTTAAAGAAAATATTGGGTTAAAGGTTAAATATATAAATTTATTAATGAATCCAAATACATAAATTTTAGAAATAACTTACCTAATTTGATAAAATTACTTCAAGGTGTTATGAAACTATTGAAATTGCTTGTAATATGACAAATGCAGTAAACATGGTAAGCATTGAAAGGTTACCAACCATTGTGTGAGTTAGACATAACACTTTTAATACTTTGATGGTGATCATATATCAAACATATTCTTGTCTCCTCAGTAACATTAAGACAAATCATCACTAAGAATTAGGGATGGCAATGGGTAGGGTACTACAGTACCCATCCCCATACCCGCGTTTTAAAAAAATACCCGTATCCGGCCCCATACCCGCGTGGGTATGAACATTAATCCCCGTACCTGTACCCTTTGGGTACTCACATACCCGTCTTGTACCCATTACCCGCGCTTGTTTGAGAAAAAAAAATTTATAAAGAAAAATATGTTTATATAATTTCACATAAGTAGCATAATAATACAAAAATTTAATATGTAGTTATCGAACAAGGTACAAATATAGATAAAAAATAAATATTCAAAGATCATAAATGTTAAATGTATCTTAATATAATAATTTTCTAAACTAAAATTTTTAGAAATAATAAGCAAAACTAAACACACAAGTTATTTGTCAGTGATAATCCTATCTTGTGTGAGATTTGATTGATTGGTAATGTCAGAACGACAATGAAATAAATCTGTATAATGGTTGTCCCCTTCGTGTGGGATCACTTAGTAACCTCTTGTGACGGCATTAACAACTAACTCTAATGAATAACATTTCATAGTTATTAAGTTTTAGTGAGACAGACATTGAGAATGAGAATAAAGTTAGAGTAGAGAAGTTCAATACTAACAATAGAAAATTGATACATAAAATATTTTTTTTAACTTTTGAATTTGAAATTGTAAGAAAAATAATAGATTTAATTAAAATAATATAATATAATTAATATATATATATATATATATATATATATATATATATATTAATACTAGTATTTTTTAACTCATATACTATACGAAAGTATTTTATCAAAAATATAAATTTTTGAAAAATTATTTTAGTGAATTAAATATTTATAATGTATATAAATTTAAAAAAAAGAATTTAAATAAAAGATAAATAGTTACAATAAAATTTTATAATAAAGAAATATACATGTATATTAAAAAAATTATACTTTTTTATCTTAAAAAAATTAACAAATAAAAATTAACAATAATTTTTTATATTTATATCTTTTCAAAAACTTCTTTGAATGTGAATAAATAGTAAGAATAATATTATTTAGATTTAATAGATTATAGTTGTGCTTGTAATACATATGTTGCATAGAAAAATATTATTTTAAATTAAAATATAAAAATAAAATTTAAATATTATTAATAAATAATAAGTTTATGGTAATAGTAGGTGATTGTAAAATTTATAAAATATTTATAATATATTTATTATTTATCATTCACTTTATGATTTAAACATCAATATGATTTTATTAACAAAAATATTTGTGTAAAAAATATTTTATGTGTGTCATATATAAATAATATTTAAAAAAAAGTCAATCTCATATTAACTATGTAATAATTAAATTGTGTTAGCCTAATTAAATGATATAAAATAGTAAATAAATTTTTCTATTAAAAATATAAACCAAAATAAATTTTTTGGTTTACTTTATTATTAAATATATTTTTATATTAATCTTATATAACTTCACATAAGTAATATAATAATACAAAAATTCAATTCATAATTGTAGAATAAAGTTCAAGCATATATATATATATGCGGGTATGGGGCGGGTACTTAGATACCCATACCCGCACCCATCCCCATTAAAATTTGCGGGTTTTTACCCACACCCATACCCGTACCCGTATAGCGGGTAAATACCCTACCCATTGTGGGTAAATTTTGCGGGTGCCCATCGGGTACTTTACCCATTGCCATCCCTACTAAGAATCATTCCGATATTGATAATGTTTCTCCTTCAAATGACAAATGTTATAGGAAGCACACTTTTATTGTCATCTTGAGTTGTAGAATTAGTAATATTTGTCTGTACTTACCATACAAAAATATGTCATTTACTTGTATTATAGGCTTACGAAACTTGAATGCTTCATGGCATTGCCTGAATGACCAAAACAATTAATGAAAGACTCTAAATCTATTATCCACTACATTACCTCTAACATAATCATTGGTCTCAATTTTGTAAACTGACCTAGGAGCTTGTAATTGAATATATTCTAACCATCTTGATAATGTTGCATAGGATTCATCCCAATCACCAAATATTGTCACAATTGCTTTTTGTTTTCTTTTCATGCTTTTTTGTATGAAATTGAATACTCAAATTGCCTATTTATTCTCTTTTGGATTAATGAAACTGGTACTGACGATTCTTACTTCACCATACTTGTCATTAATAAAAAGTAATATGTGCCAGATAATAATATTTAAATACCATTTCTAAAAGAACAAATAAAAATGACATCAATTCAAATTCACGTACCAAGAATGCATCAACAAATAAATTTGAATCTAACATTTTGTGGTCTTGAGAAATCATTGTATTTACGCATGTATGCGTATCATCCCATTTCATAAATTTCCACTTATTTGTATTTTTTGGCAACACTGTTTTTACTCCCTAAGAACATCTAGTATTATTATTGACACACTTCATAACATGAGTTGTCACTTTTGACTCAACCATAAAAAATATTTGATGTTTCCTCATTACATAATATCTTATCGCCATTTTAATATCCTCTTTAGAGTCAAAGAGTTGCCTAACATATAATGCATCTCTTTGTGTCCATGATTGTGACGAATGCAACTCAAGAAAATTTAATTCTTGATCAGGGTGTTCCCAATTAATCTCAGTGTAGTGTGAACTTATATTCCACAAAGGTGTTACAGAATCTGTATTAAACTTTCACAATGTAAGTTATTAAACTTTCACAAATAATTGATTATATAAAATAATACATGTTGATTGTTATTGCACATTGCTATTTTTTCAATATTTGAAATATTGATTATTGAATCAAAATCTTTATTCAAATTAGTATCAGAAGAACTATCTAAAGGAATTTGTCCTTCATCTTCATAGTCATCTTCTTCATCTATAAATCCTACATTGTCATGGTTTATTAATAAATTAGTAAATTTGAAAATAATATTATTTAAAAAAATATTATATATTAACTCTTCCAGTTGCATACTCTTCTTCATTGTCACTAACATTAATAGGTGAGAGTAATAAATTTAAAGCTAACAATTGTGTAACAACACGAGAAGTTTAACCAACTGCAACATTCCCATATAACTCAATAATATTTATTTGATGCCGTCGTTGATATGCACTTATCATAGAGTCAATGTCTTCATCATCACATACATTTAAACCTATGTGGTTTCAACTTCTTGCATCAACTAAAATTTGTAAAATTAGTTTAGAAATTATAGTACTACTAGACGATTTCAATTTTTTATGTATCTTTCTTTTCAACATCTCAAAGGTAATTTCACGTTCTATCTTAATCATCTTTTTGTTCCCTTCAAATATTATCCCCTCATTTTCTTGTATACTCTTTCATTCTAATATAAGATAACCACAATTTAAGTCATCTTGCATATCAATTTTTTTCAAAAAAATAATGAAAATAGATTAACTACTTAATAAAACACTAATAGAAAGCTGATTTTCAGTCATCTTGCATATCACGTTAGTCCATGACTTTCATCTTTATCGTTTATTTTAGTCTCTAAATGCATATTTTGTTAACAAACAGTAACAGAAAACTAACATGTCACGTTAAGTGTCGTCGCATTACCCTCTCTTTCTCCTCGTTTCTCTGTTTCTGAAATGCTTGTTACCTTTATTCCAATACAAATCTTTGAATCTATTCATCGATTCATATACGATTATGATTAATCAAGAATTCACTTTTTTCTATTTGTTTGATTGATGCAAAAGAATTTATTTATTATCAAAAAGTATAGTGATGAGTCCAACCAGAGTTTTATCTAAAAGAAAAACCCTTCACAAATTCTCACACATTCCTCTGTCTCTCCTTATAATCTTTCTCTCCTTTTTCATTCTCTATATTTTCTTCCATACAAAACCTCATTTTGTATTCCCCAAAACATCATCATTAGAAGATTTTCAATGCTTACGCCAAGCCCTAGCCATAGGGGAGAAATTCATGTGGTACGCACCTTACAACAATTTCATTAACCAGCTATCTGAGCTCTTTTAATGGTTGAAATTCTCAATCAAACTTTGGTGGTTCCTTCTATTCTTGACCATCATGTTGTTACCCTAGGTAGTTGCCCAAAGTTTAGGGTTCTGGATCCAAAGGGTATTCAAAATTTGGTTTGGGATCATGTGATTAAGCTAATTAGGAGTGGACGTCATGTCTCCATTACAAAACTACAGTGTGGACTTACCATGAAGATGGTCATGAGGATGGTATATTAGATTCATTTCAACTTGATGAACAAATGAAGAAGAAAAAGAAAATATTTTATGTTAGGAGAAGGAAAAATGTGTTTAAAACTCTTAGATTGAATTCCCAAGTTGAATCAATCTCACTCCTTGCATTTGGAAGCCTTTTCTCTACCTCATATAAGGGTTCTCAACTATATGTTGATATTGTTGAGTCTCAACAGGACCAAAGGTTTCTATCTTTAATGGAGAATATTAAATTTCTTCCATTTGTCTTAGAAATTATGATTGTTGAAAAAGGGTTTACCAAAGCAATCATAAAAGGCTCAATTTCTTTGGTGGAATTCACGTTTACGGTTTGGTAGGTATGAAGAAATCCCAATAATAGAAGGAAGGAAGAAACGATACCGTTTTGCCATGTTCACTTTCTCAACCCTTCAAAACAACACTATTTCTGACAACTGGGCTTTTGATGTGGCACATAACGTGACATGTTAACTTTTTGTTACCATTTGTTAATGGAGTCTGTGTTTAGAGACTAAAATGAATGACAAAGATAAGAGTTAGGGACTAGTGCAACCTTTTTAAATTTTCAGGAACTAAAATGCTAGATACAAACTCTTTCGATAATCAAAATGAGGGTTTAGTCAATAATAATAATATAATCTAAATCTTAATTGCAAAAATTTTAAAAATTAAAACTTCTAACCTAAAAGTCTCTTCTCTTTGTTGCTTCTACAAATTGAACTTCTCCAATGCAAACTTTTCCTAATATGCGAAGAATGCACATTCAATTCGAATATATATACACTTCATATTGGGTAAAGACCTGTGGGTAAAAGAGTGTATTGATTTTTTAACTGCAGGTAAAGTTGTCAAAATGGACAGCCTGGCTAGATACAAATAGCAAACTCAAATGGGTCAGACTTATTTAGCATAAGGTAAAAAATGAGCTTGTATTTTTGTTGCCCAAGCCTTATCCTATGTGGGCTATGGACTTCTGCGAGCCTAGCCTAACAGCCTAAATAATTTTTGTTGTTGTTTTCTTTTTCCTATTTTTGTAATAGGTCATTTTTTTTATTGTTTTTGTAACATTAAGTCACTTTTTTTTTGCTACTTTTAGTGTTTGTTACATGTCATTTTAGGTTGTTTTTGTAATAGCTTAATAGACCACTCATTTTTTTTTGGTCTAATTTTTGTATTAGATCATTTTTTTTTAAGTTGTAATAGGTCACTAGTTTTTTTTTTGTAACATCTATTTTTTTTTTTAATTTCTATACACACAATAAGTCTACAAATATATAAATAAATTCACAATTAAACAAAGTTCCAAAGATAAAAAGTCCATCTACATAATAAATGGATCAACTCGATTAATCTAAAATATATATTATATAATTCAGGCTGTCCAAGCTCACATGGGCCATCTCGATTAAAGCCCTACCAGGTACATGGCTTATCTAGACTAGGCCAAAATGTCTTAAGGTAATTTCGGACCTTGTTTTTTAGAATCCAAGCCTGTCTATTTTATGAGTTTTTTTGGCCCATTTTGTCAGCTCTAACTATAGGATAAACGTGTGTTTGACTGCATGGAGCATGAATCAAGTGTAAGATTTTTATCGGCCGACACACACATACAAGTGTCCAAAATTAATATACCGACACATAAATCTTGGAAATTAATAAACTGACACATAACTGTCGGACTCTTCTTAGCCGACATTTAAGTATTGTAAAGATATTTGTCGACATAATTAATATATGATAGTGGATTAAGTTAGTGTCAATTTTTACTTTTTGACACTCTTATTTTAATAATTAAAAATTTATGTTGTCATTTATTAAACCGACATTAATAATAAAAAATAATTATTTCAACCCTAAATTTTATGACACTTTATTATTCTAACCCAAAAAGATTGAGAACATCTTTTCCAATAACCCTTTATGGAGAATTAGAGACTTTGATTTTTCTTTTAAAAACATTTTTTTGTTTATTTTAAAAAAATTGTAGTATTTAGAAAAAAAAAATAGAAAGCTGATTTTTCTCTTTTACAATACAGCTGTGTCTGTATTCCGCGCCGTTAAAGTTAACCCTAGTGAAGCGGCGTCGTTTCACGAGGTGGTATCGTGGTAACGCTATCTCCACACAAAATATATACACATTACACAAGTACATCTCCATTTCACACACACTCTCCAACACTCCCTTCGATTTTCATCGACCCAAACCTCTCTCTCTCCGATTCATCCCATTTCTTTGAAAATGGCCAAAGATCCAGTTCGTGTTCTCGTCACTGGTGCTGCAGGTATTGTTTTCACCCCTATAATCTTTTTCTCTGCTGTTTCTATATTTCCGACTCATAACCCATTCTTGATTTCAAATTTCAGTTTTTGTAAGCAAGATCTGTGATCTGACCATGCTTTTGGGCTGGTTTGATGATTTAAAATTCCGGGTCTGTGTCAAAATGCTGTCTTTGTTTTTGTTCGGGTCTTGATCTGCTCAGGCTTCAGATCTGATACTGTAATGAATGATGATGCTTTATGCCTGTGTATTGTGATATTTTTATGTAGATATGCTTATCAGTGATTTGTTTTTAATACCTCGCTAGGAATTCTAATGTAACTGTGTTTTTTATGATTGGCTTTGTTATGAACTGGCTTGTGTGTTACGTTGCATTATTAGGAAATAAAAGTTGAAACTAGTGTCATCTTGGGTCCTTCCTTAGTTACCTCCGATTGTCACTTGCTGTCTCGTTTGTGTATCTTTTCTATGAATGAATAAGAAACATCTTACACTGTAATAGTGTGGAAAATTGACCATAATTACTGTTAAGGGAGGGATGTAGTCCCATAGTGATTTTTTTGGGAGGGGGGGCTGGAGGTTTCCATTTCAAACAAATATGTTTTAATTTGGTAATTGTTTAAATTTAAGATATATAATGATAGATTAACCTAAATATAATGTATTAACCGTTTATTTATTATCTTAAATGATATATAATTCTGTTAGTTTAAAATAAAAATTTGCCCTCTCCTCCCTTCAATTTCAAAACCCTCCTCCGAAACTATCTATCCCTTAGTTGTCTTTGTTTTGTTGCACTTGAAAATAATGTTGCTGTGATTTACTTTCAGTGAACTGAAAATAAAAGCGTTGATCATTTTGATTAAATTGATATTTGATATATGTACAGTTATTAGCTTTCTTAATTGATTTCCTCAATGATTTACAATGACTTCTGTTGGGTGGAGTTTTTCCATGAAAGACAAATTGGTTTTATGATGGAATTATTTGATTATTTGCTTCTCATAACTTTTCTGTACTAATAAAATGCTTTATCAATTGTAGGGCAAATCGGGTATGCTCTTGTTCCTATGATTGCTAGGGGAGTGATGCTGGGTCCTGACCAGCCTGTGATCCTCCATATGCTTGACATTCCTCCAGCAGCAGAGTCTTTGAACGGAGTTAAAATGGAATTGGTGGATGCTGCATTCCCTCTTCTTAAAGGTTTGAACTTTGAATTGCCCTTCCTTGTTAAATATTTCATAAATGTTATGGATAGCAATCTTGGACTTGGAAAAGGTTTGTTTCCATTTCTTATATATAATCAACAGTGTTATGATTTTGGGTGCAATTATTTGTTTCAGGTGTTGTTGCTACCACTGACGTGGTTGAGGCATGCACTGGGGTCAATATTGCAGTAATGGTTGGTGGATTCCCAAGGAAAGAAGGTATGGAGAGGAAAGATGTGATGTCTAAAAATGTCTCCATTTATAAGTCCCAGGCTTCAGCCCTCGAAAAACATGCTGCTGCCAACTGCAAGGTAATTCCTTTCACTGGTTCCTTGGGCTCTTCTTAACGAACTTTAACTTCTACAGTTTTTTAAGTCAAACTTCTACTTCATTATGTGTTCGTTTTTTTTTTTTTCGTTTTTGATACTTTGGTCAAGTTACATGTGGTGTTTTGGTTTTGTCTTGTAATTGAAAACTATTAATATATTGGTTAATGAGATTGGCTAGATGTAAGACCAATGAAGATATTTGGAGTTGCAATGAATTTAGTTGTATCTTCGCAATTATGTTGAATTCTTGTACTTGTGTTTAAGACTTTGACCACTTTTAGGAGATGCAAATTTTCATAAGAATTGGGTGTCATGGAAAAAGCTCCTTCTAATTCACTTATGTGTAGGTGTATTCTGTATGGTGAAGTCCTTGTGATTCCATCATGATGGAATGTAACTCATATTCATGAAATGTCTACTGTATATATATTTTTTTATTTTCTTTTAATGTGTTTCAATTTTGTGTTTTTGGGAATATTTATAAAAGATTTTGCAATATCTTGCAGGTTCTTGTTGTTGCTAACCCAGCAAACACCAATGCATTGATCTTGAAAGAATTTGCACCATCTATTCCTGAGAAAAACATTTCTTGTTTGACTAGACTGGATCACAACAGGGCGCTGGGTCAAATTTCTGAAAGATTGAGCGTTCAAGTTTCTGATGTTAAAAATGTTATAATCTGGGGTAATCACTCTTCAACTCAGTATCCTGATGTTAACCATGCAACTGTTCAAACCCCAGCAGGAGAGAAGCCTGTCCGTGAACTTGTTGCTGATGATGCCTGGTATGTGACAAATATTATGTGAACTAAAACTTTAGCAAATACATTTTTTTTTTTTTTTTAATTTTGTTCATTGAAGCATTGCTGTTCTTTATCAAGGCTGAATGGGGAATTCATAACTACTGTTCAACAACGTGGTGCTGCAATTATTAAAGCTAGAAAGCTTTCAAGCGCTCTATCTGCTGCTAGTGCTGCTTGTGATCACATTAGAGATTGGGTTCTTGGAACTCCTCAGGTTAGTTAGGTTTTTGTTTAATTTTTAATTCAGTTTCTGTATGTGTCTCGAACTCAACTCATTCTTTTTTGTTGCAATATTAGGGGACCTGGGTATCAATGGGAGTATATTCTGATGGTTCTTACAATGTACCAGCTGGATTGATCTATTCATTCCCTGTCACTTGTGCAAATGGGGAATGGAAAATAGTTCAAGGTAAATGTTTTGTCACTTAGTGGGGGCATAATGGCTCCCTCTTAAGTTGTCAGTGTATGTTCTTTGCTCTAACCTTTTTACACTCTTGATGAAAATGTTGCTAAAATAATTTAAATGAACAATCCCTGTACTTGATGTGATGCTTTCTAGTGCAACTGAAATTATGGACCAGTTTATTCTGGCCTTAATTTTTTTAAATAAGATTTTTTTTATCATAATTACACAATTTTTCCAAAAAGGAAAACAGGCAAAAGTCTTAAAACATGGATATTACATTACAGTCCATTTCTCGTAAGCTAAAAGGAATGGAAGCTTTGGAAAATTATAAAATTATAGATTTTTTTTCCAAAGTTTATCCCAATCAGTATTTGTGGTTCTAAATTTTGGATATATGCATCTGATCTGAGACATAATTCCTCAACTTTTTTACACAGGACTTCCAATTGATGAGTTTTCAAGAAACAAGTTGGACTTGACAGCAGGAGAGCTTTCTGAGGAAAAGGAATTGGCTTACTCGTGCCTCTCTTAGAGTGGTTGCTTGCTCTATGTCTAGTGTCTTATAGAAGTAGCTTCAATTTTGAATAATGCTCCTTCTAGATACAGAGAAACTATAAGTGGAGAGTCTGTTTCTTAATTCGAATTACTTGATATTTCAACATCTAATACCTTTTAGAGGATATTTAAGGTCACAGTTTTAGTCATGGTGATAGATCATGGGCCGCGCATATTAAAATTGGATTAGGCTTAATTTTATGTGCGTACTAGCCCATTGCTTAGGGCTTGAACTCTTGTCTGTTTGTGGTGGCTGTACAAGAATTTTGATGTTTGTGGCTATGCACAAGCGTGCAACTACATACTTCTATGCCTTGTGATTGAGTATTTGTGCAATTGTGTTGTGCAATAAGATCATTTCATCATGAATGCTTCCAACTCTATAACATGCACAGAGGAAACACATCAAGTGAGCATTTTCTTATGAAAAATGTTAGCAACATTTTCGAACACATTTGTTAATATACTCTATTATCGATTAAAGGTTTTCGGGATACCTACAGTACAGGCTATGCTGTTATTCTTTTCTTTGTTTCATACTTTGTGTACACTCAATGCTTATCATGGTGATCATTCAACAATTTTTTTCATTCAAAGCACATAGTTTCAGTATGTTTCATGTCATTTTAGCCATCAAACTCATTTCATTAAGCTTAGACACAACAATTTTCTGAAGACTTCATAACAAGTATCCATTTTTTTTGCAACAACCTTTGTTTCAATCATAGATAAATAGAAGCATAATACTAATGCATAGCAAACATCTATTTTCTTTGTAACAACATAGGTTTCAACCATAGATACATAAAAGAAAACAATATGTGAAACATAGCCATAGGAACCCATCATAGTTTCACAAACACATACATGGTTAAAACTTTATTTATGATAAATATGACAAATAAATCCCAAAAATAATCTCAAACACATGCATCATCATATCCTAAATCGTCTATAATAAGTCCTGAAGAATGAATTTATTCTTAACCAAAACTATAAACAAATTGTAGATCACTCCCTTTTTGTGCTTCTTGTAGTTTTCACAATTTTGTGATGGAAGAGGAGAATGAGAATAACTTCCATATGTAACACCCTAAATTTTCAATTGCATTTTCTTGTTTACAAAATGCAAGAGTTTTCTAAAGAAAGAAAGAATATTTCTTTTATCTCAAGCAAAAATACTCTCACTCAAATAGGAATTCGTGAGTTTTAAAGGATATTAAGAAATTTTCACTCTAAAACTTGTATTGTAAGCTAATGAACCTCTTACTCACTTCTTTCTTCGTTGTCCCACTTCTTTTCTTAGAGAAACCCTTCTCAAACTCCAAACTACTTTTGAATCCAAGTCCAAATTCCCTTTCCTCTCAATTCCAAATAAGTTCCTTAGAGCTTAATCCTTCAATCTTATTTTTGTATTTTTGTATTTTCTCTTTTCTCAAAAGTACTATACTTCGTAATGTATAGGAAGAACTTGGTCTTTGAACAATATCTTCTTCGAAACATCGCACTTTCTTCTGAATCCTAAGGAGATTTTAGTCTTAGAGACACCATCTCTCGTCCTTTTGGTTGTGAGAGACTCATTTCCAGGTAAGGGGAGTTGATCCCAAATTCTAACTCCGATTTACATGTTTCTTATTTAAAAACACATTTTTTCCTATTTTAGATAGTATAGCTCTAATGTTTTCCTAAAACTACAGTGTTAAAAATAGATTCTTGGGCACAAAAACCTATGATTTGTTTGTAGAACTACCCAAACAAAATTTTATAGTAAAAGTTATGAACACCTAAAATTTATGCTAGGATCATATCTCATAATACCCTAATTCAAGACTCTTGTAAAATGGTGCACCCAAAAATAAATGTAAACCAGAGATCAATTAATCAACATTATAGCAAATCTACACAGCATTGCGATTTTTATCACAAGAGAACAGACGTCATACTTCGATCCTCACGGTTCACTCCAAGGCGTAAACACTATTATCCGTAATAAAATTCAGTTTAGTGTACAAATCTAATTAAATCGAGATAATAATCATGACAAGGTATCTTCTTTTTAGTCCGTTCATCACAAAGTATATATTTTAAATTATTCCAACATTTTATCAATATGTCAATCATCTTCATTATCGACCCTAAATTTTCTAGAATGATCTTCTATAAATAGTGGAGATAAGCGCATGACATCATATAAATATATCATTTGGAATAAAATTCTAAATTCACAATGAGAAGCATGTAGGTAAAAAGGAAAGTATATTTATATAGGTCCTCCATTCAAACGATTCAAGGTAAAACTACCTTAAAACAAAAACCCCCAAAGTTCAGTATTTCAAAATAACAAAACAATCCAAAAACCTAGAAGCAGTGTTCATCCATGATAAAGAAAATAACAATCTACAAATAAAACTCTAATGGAAAGGAATCCTCACTAGGATTGGATTCCAATCCATCAGAATTAGATGCATCGTCCACGGGCTGAGGGCGAGGGGAGGGCAGCAAGTCGTCAGGGTCGCTGTCGATCCAACTGATGGTAGGTGGTGGTGATCGTGAAGTGGGTGGTGGTGGTGAAGGGCGTCGGGTGGAAGGTCTGGCTTCCTCAGAAGGGGGTGCCTGAATACTAAGAGAATGACCGGTTACTGGCCTGACGGAAGACTCTACAACTCCAATGTCTTTCCACTCAGGTGCGGGTGCAGGAGCAGGATTGGGACAGGGGGTAGGTTCGGGGTCAAGGTTAATGATGGTCTTACCTTTATCCACAAAAGTTTTGAGTCGTTTGGCAGGGGGTTCTTGAGATGATGGAGAAGAAGGGGGTGAATGAATAATGATACTCCGTTCAGGTGGTAAGGGTACGGAGATATCAGCAAAAATGTGGTCGTTCCAAGTATGTTTCCATCCGTCTTCAGCGAGGGGTCCCATGGTCATGGAGATCATCCCTTGGTACATGAGGCGGTGCGTTGCTGGGTCGTACGTTCATCCCTCCTTCCCTCCGGAGTCCTCTCCCCATATACTCGCTCGGAGTGGGTCTATCTGTCACACGATCATGCAATACAACAACAACAACAAAAACAAAACACCGCACCAAAACAAAATAGAAAGGGTGAGCTCCGAAACAAGTATCCCTCAGAAATCAAATGAATAAGATAGTTATAATGACATGCAAATATTAACAAAATCAGATTTCCAGTAAGCATATAGTCTCAATCTAATATCTACCTGACAACCAAGAAGCACAAGTAAATTCACAGAAATTAATTAGTAATGCAAGTTAGACAATGCAACTTAGAACACCACTACTTCCTCCATTTCCAGCATTCCTCCAGTCAAGGTGATCAGAGGCCCTCATTCCCTACAAGCACACATCGTACATAATCTATCAGGGATATTCTCCCATTTTACCATTTCGGTTCCTCAGGAATGAGTCCTCCCAGATCCTGGTAATGCTTGCTCGCGTTAGGATTAGTGGAGGCTTCGATGGCGACGTGTCCTGGCCGCGGTGAGCTATTCTGCACCATTGGGGCAACCCCCCTCCACTACCCCCAAGGTTCTTCCCTCGAACCTGAACACTCACATTCCCCAACTATGCCAAACTGTGTCCTTGACTCTCCGTCCCCCACATCATGTATGTGGAATACCCACGTAATAATAATGATAAGGTGAAATCAGAGCACACTCAAAAGGGTTCACGCATTCAGAAGGAGAAGTGTGCACGTGTATTCGGGAAAAAATAGAAGAAAATGGAATAAGATGGAGATGAATGTAACAACTTCAACAAGATATCCAAACCCAGAAATACATTGTCTGCACAGGCATTATGAAAATTTTATAAAATAATCGTAACTTAATCCCACATGCAACACTCAGATTTTTAAGTTAGAAATCGGCAACATCCATGGTTTATTAATAAAACAATTTTCATTTTCAACCGAAATAGAGTTCCTTGGCTCTCGGCTAAATGGAAAAAAAAAAATAGGTGGGGAGAAAAAAATGATTTTATGATAAAAGATTCAAAAAGAAGATAAACAACAAGAACTGAGAGAGGATGAAATGTTGTATCACGAAAATTTATCATGCAAGAATAAAACCATCTAAAGTCATCATTTTTATTCAATGACCAGTACGAACAAGCAAGGATCATGCAAGGTTTACAGCATCAATGACATGCAAACAATATTTTCACTTATTCACACTCATTCGAGTTTCATTATACTATTTTTGGTATTATTCGAATAAGGAAGTTAGGAGATGAAGAGGAGATCATTTGCATGTAACCTTTTAACAACAATAGAGACGAAGACGAAGAAGAAAATACATCACATTCAACTACACATATTTGAACATGCACACTCATTCACATGCAGTTAAGAACTCCCGTAACCTTGCTTAGTTTGAGAACGAGAAAAGGAGTGGAAGATTCAACCTTGGTGCTTGTGGGATTTCGATCACAACTTGAGACCTTTGTAGCAGCACAACCATTTGAAAGAAGGGTGCAAGCGGTGATGAAAGCTCCTTGATGTTCGTTGTCTCTTTGAGAGGGTGATGGTGGAACGTGTTGCTCACGAGAGAAAGAGAGTAGAAAGTTTAGTATAGATGTGAAAAGATGTCGAGAGAGAGAAAAGAAGTGATGAAGTTGAGAGCGTTTTTGGAATGAAAGAGAGGGAAAAGGGCGCGTGAGAAAAAAGGGAAACTCTTTTATAGTATGAGTGTAAGGTTTAGGTCCTTTCATCTCTCAAAAGGGCTGGCAGTCAAGAGCTGCACAAGGGAAGGTTTTAGGGTTAGGTTAAGTGAAGTGGCACAACCTTTTTGCCTTCTCCTTGGAACGGTCACGCCCCCTGGTGCTCTGGTGTAGGTGAAACGTCCCATTAAAGCATTAAATGCTCAGAGTGGGAAAGGAAGCAACATTTAATGTTCCACACTTATCCAACAATCAATCATTAGAAGAACATAATCGTGAATGGTGAGTTGGTTTCCTCAAGGCTACGCAATTAAGGCGAGGTGGCCACTAAATTTTTTGATGGGGGAAAGGGGTTCTAAACTCTCTATATTCTAGTCACATGAAGGGTTGCGGCTCCTAGCCTACATTGTGGTAAAGGTGGCGCCTTCTCTCCTAATTGTGGGTGGGTGAAAAGCCTCCATAATGAGTAGTAAATGCCATAAAAGAAGAAATGAGAATATGGAATTAATGGAAAGAAATTAAGGAAGGAATTAATGGTTGGCATGATTTTAGGGTTTTAATTGCACCAGGTAATAACTTCTCACGTTGACTCATTATCCTTAAATGGGCAGGTGGCGGTTTCAAGTTCTTATGGGGAAGAAATAAATTCAAACCCTTAGCATTCCCTGTACTTAAAAAGTCGAGTTCTTTGGGCGGCTAGGAAAAGAGTGACACTTCCTTCATGGCCATGCAAGTGCAAGAGTCTCTACAAAATAATAATTACAACCAATAAATGGAGAGAGCATAACATGAATGCTGGGCACAGTTTGAGGGGAATAAATGTTCCAGGTGGGACGTTTTTGTGTTGATTAGCTTGCCCATTAAAAGCTGGCCACGGTTTGGGTTACTTGAGGAGGGAATGGGGCAGGCGTCTTTTCACATCCTCATGGTAATTAATTTAGGTGAGAGGCAAATTAAATGCTGAATTAAGGTGAAGAGTCAGCCCACATATGAAAACAAAATTTTGCATTTAATGGGAAGAATGGGGCTTTAATTTCGGTTGCACCAATTAGGAGGGAATATTCAAAAAATCATCATGTGTGGCGGTCATAGTTAACTTAGGTAACTAGGGAAATTTAGAGAATTTAAGGTGCCTTTTGAGTTCTTCCACTCTTAACCCTAATTTAATAGAAGCATTTCACCCTAAGGGTTTATTTGGTGCACGTGAGAGTGGGGAACACGAAGGGACTCATGCGGATTCAATTTAATTTTAAACAAGTATCAATAAGAGAAAGGAAAGGGTTAGGGCTCTATTTTTGGTTACACCATAAATGAGAAATTTTCAAACAATGGCCAATCAAAATGCAATGGTTTTCGGGTGGCGGCTGCATGTATTTAGGGTAACTAGGAATTTGAATATTGCATTAAGTGCAATCATTAAGGTCAGGATTCTGGTCATTAAAACCGATTCTCTCTCTTCCCCACATGCATTTAAACAGGATTCGGTTGCCCTAATTAAGAGAGAGGGTATACGAATGTCATTAAGGTGCCTCTCCTAATTCCCTCTTTATTCACACGTGAAAATAGGGTGTATGATATTATGGAAAAGACTCATGCAAATCTGGGCTAAAGTCAGGTGGGTAATTTGGGTAAGAGGCTAGGGAGGGTAAGGGTCACACGAATATTTCTCTTAAAATCCCTAAATAAGATAACAATGCTATATAACCAATTAAAATAAAACAGGGCTAACATTAGGCAATAACAATTTGTAGTAATATTACTCAAGTGATCAGGAGGGCAGGGCCCATCCATCCAAATCAATGGTTATCCCTTTTTTTTTCCAAAAAAAAATATAAAAAATTATCGTACTCTCTTAGGGTTGCTCAAGGTAATTCATCACACGATTTTTATAGTTATGCATATACGAAAATAAATAAACATATCCTAGGAGAAATAATGATGCAAGCAAGGGACACAATATGATTGGACAATAAATCACGAAAATTTAGAAGCTAAAAAAAAAAAAATTCAAATATTAAGAAACATCCTAATTCACAGCAAGAAGTAAGCTAGAGCAAAGAAAATGAAGCAAAGAGTAACCAATTAATAATTAACAATCCCGACCATGCTAACAGAAATTGGAGATGTTACAAAACATGTTTTAAGAAGTTTCTAGGATTTTGCTGTTGATTATTATGTATGCATGGTTGACATTGTGAATTATTATCTTGAACAATGTGTACTGAGGAAAAGGCTAAACTTTAGGATAAATGATTTCTATTAAAGACTAAGAGAGTGATCTTCGATAATGTAACTATAGTATGTGATTTAATTTTAATATGTTTTAACTCTACAATTGGAGTTGAGTCTAGAGATGTTCGACCTCTAGTAAAATTATTTGATGATTTAATTATAATTCAATGGAATATTATTATGATTGTGTATTATTGTTAATGTGAAATTAATCGTATGTAAGAGAAAATTGGAATGACTATTGGTGTGAATATTTAAGAATATGGATTTGTATAAACTGTTGTTTGAACTGTTAAGTAAGTGTGAAAATGATTGAATGTGAAAGGAAATCATGAAAAAAGAATTATTGAGAAAATGGTGTGTCATGAAAAAGTGATGGAAATGTGTATAAATAGTGACAGAGATATACTGGAAGTGTGGAAGATAGAGTTGATTTTGGAAAAACTTAGGGAAATGTAAGGTGGTGAATGTTTTTCTTTTTTAATTGCACACAAACTGCTGAGAATGAAAGCATTACATGCCTCACACTCATTTTCTGACAGATACTCTTGATCTTACTTTTGCTAAAAGGGGTAGGGTCGACACACATTGTATCTGTATTACTGCTGCTAACCAATAACTATTTATACTATGAAGACCTCAAGAGATCTCAGGGACAATGAATGTATAATTGTGATATCCATGTTATAATACAGTGATCTTATGATTATAATATGTGTGTTGTAATAGATTGATTGGTGTGATTATAATACATGTATTGTAATACATCGACAGATGTAATTATAATGCATATATTGTAATGCATTGATTAACGTGATCATAAAATAAAGGATTTAGTGGGGCAATTAATACTCATCCTTACAACCATTTTTCAAGAATTGTAATAAAGAATAATTCGTTCTATGATCATATTCTCAGTGGTGTTGCAAGGAAGAATCTACTCTGTTAGGATTTAAGTTGTATTAAGGTTGTAATAATTTTGATTAAGTCTTAGTTAGAAATTATTTTTGGTATATAAATAATTTGATGTTAAATTTAGACACTTAAAAGGTTTGATAAAATTTACTATAAATAATGATTTAAATTATATGTGTAATATTTAACAATTAATTCTCTCAATCTTAGTTTTTTTTTTTATGTCAAATTTAAATTGTAAAAGTATATTTCTATGTTATGAATGAGATTTATCTGTAAAGTCTTAAGATTTTGATAACTTCTATTGTTTTAAGATGTAGGAGGGTATTGTATTTCCTTAAAATTAAATAGGTATAACATAGGCTATAAATACAGACATTAGGAGTAATAAAACAGGAAACTAATAAACAAAATCCTATATTTCCTACCTGCTATTATATACATGATTCTATTCTAGGAAAAAAATAATCTGTCATAAAATAGAATTATTACATTAATAATGGCAGTAGATGCAATCCTAAAATAAAATGGATTACCAACATAAGATTTAAAAATCAACATGAATATTTCCTAATTCATCTAAAATTTTACCTATTTTAATTAAGTTTTATCAAAATTTATGAATAAAAAGAATAACAATGTTATAGATTCTAGTATAAATTTAATTATTAAGGTACAATTTATCAGTTGTTATTTCTAATATTTTTGTAAAGTTTCGTGAAAGAATTTATTTACGAAAAAGTTTTAATTTCATCACATTTTCATACTACTTTTTTTTTTAATGAAAAATTCATTTTTTCTTATATTTTGTCATAATTTATTATATAAATTGAATAGATTAAGGATGTCATACCATCTAAGCTCTAAATCTTCAAAATGGATGTCTAAAAATAACTCCAAGAAGGGGTACTCTCAAGCTAACATACTTAAGACTTCATTAAGCTAAAATAAAGCATGATAAAAGATCGAGAACATGGAGAAAATAAAGAACAAAAATAGAGAAGAAAGGAAAAGAAAGTTGTTCAGCCAAGTGAAAAAAAAGAAGTGAGAAAAAAAAAAAAATTCGAGATAGTGTGTGTACTTGCATGACCAAATAAGAGAGAAAATATTTTACTTTTCAAAATTTATGCATTTATAGAGACATAAAAATAAATCAAGGATAAAATTTAAAGGCTTGTTTGAATAAAAGTGATGGATATAACAAATTATCATGAAAAAATGTGACTATTAGTCATATTCATAATGATTGGTCATGTTAATGATGACTAGTTAATGGTTATATTATAAGAAAAGTTTCTTTACTCTCAATCACAAACTCAACCCAAAAATAAAATTTTTTGTAATAATAATAATAATAATAATAAAATATCTTTGAGATTTCAAATCTTAACTATTCTTTATTCTAGATATGTCTTTACCAATAAAATCACATATTGTACTAATTTATGAAACTAATGAAAATAATATTAGAAATTGACATTTCTCTTTAAAATAACTTTATAAATATATTTTTTAATTCTAAAAGAAATTGAATAATTTTAGTATATACTAATATTACCAATTTGTTAGACTATATGATTTTCTTGCAAAGAGTATAATAAACTCCAAAATAAATAAAAAACATGTAGAATTGCCTTAAAATAAATTTGAACAAATAACACAATATCTCAATCATCATTAATACATACACATATGTAAAACAATCACTCTCCTTCTTAGGATAATTTCTCAACAACTAGTGAGTTTACACTAAGTAGGAATCAACATATAGGATTAAGGGAAAGAGGGTGTTACATATATATCAAATTGTAAATCATACGCTACCTAAACAGAACATCACAATAATTTCATATAAAGACAAAAGAAAATAGGAGTTGTGACATACAATAGATAATTTGGTTCACACAGGTAAATACTATTTTATTTTATTTATTATTTTTATCTCAACTTACTGCTATGAGCACTGAAGAAGGGTGAGTGAGTGTAGGAGGCAAAGGTCTAATAGAAGAGTTGGGATGTAATTTGTATTCCTCTCAAATGGAAATAACAGTTTTTTTTGTCTTGTTGTCAAAAGATAACTAAAAATTGCTTTCAATGAGTCTTTTACTTGGAAGAAAAGGTCTAAGCAACATTACCCATAAACTTGTTTATGCTATTTTAAAACAACAAAAAAAAAAAAAAACAAGTAAAATATTTTTTTACTAATGAAATTTAAAACTAAACAACCAAAGAAAAATGAAACAAGCAGTTAGGCACACAAACTCCTAAAAGTATCATATTATTAGAATATGATTTCAATTTTTATTATTCATAATATTAATGTTATATAAGTATATGAGAGAAAACATGAGATGTGGTGATAGACTTGAAATCTTCTCATTGTTAAGATGTTTGTAACTCTATACATGTTCTCAATATTTGTATTGTCTTTATACATAATAAAGGTCTTTTTAGAAATTTTTTTGTTGAGCTTGATTCAATGTAAATGACTTACTTCTTCAATAATCAATTTTTTATTTTTACAATGACTTTCTTTTGACTCACTCTTTTAACTACTACAAATTGATTAGTATGAACATTGTTAAAATTTACTTGTTGTTTTTAATTGTATACAATTTCAATTTTCTATTATAATAATCAAGTTATTTTGCCAATATAAATATTGGTTGTATTTGTAATCAATTTATTTATAATACAAATTTTACTTTTTTCTTTACTTTTCACTCTATCTCAAATTGTAAAATGATATCTCAAAGTTTTGTTGTATTCTTACGGGTAACCATGACTTCTACCTAAACTTATCTCCTCAATTGCACCTATCACCTTTTCTCCTATTCTTTCTATCAAACTTGATGAAAACAATTTCCTTTTGTTGATTCAACAAGTAAATATGGTGATTCGAAGACATGTAGAAAATTATTATGAATACCTAAATTTCTTTGTAATATCTCACTAAAACTAATTTAGAAATTGGCAATATTAATATAGCTTATCTAGAGAAGGATCCACAAGGCTCTTTCCTTCTCTCGTGTAGATAGACTATTGAAAAAGATCTTTAGGATATTTTAGAAACACACACACAACTATCATTAAGAGTTCATTTGAATACGACATATGAATTTTTAGAAATTTATATTAGTTTAAGGTTTTCTACAAGATAAGTTTTAACATAGAGAAGGCCAAATGTACATTGTGTTAGCCTTAAGAAGACTTGTTATTTTTGTAACATCTTAAATTTAATTTCAATAAATAAGGAATTTTACAAAATTTTGAAATAATAAAACTTCCATTTCTAATCCAAGTTTTGTCAAACATTTCAAAATAAAGAAAGGGGGTTACAATTTCATCAAACAATTGTTACAGGACTTATTCAAATACAACAGTTTTCAAAATAATATCCTAAGTCCTATAGCAGTTCCATCCACTCCTTCATTGAGTCCAGTGCTGATCGTCTTGATTACCTGAAAAATGAATGTAAGGGTAAGTACTTTACACTACTCAAAACACATAGTCAGCGTAGAGTGTCACCTCCAGCACATTTTTAATACATTAAACAAATACAATCATAGGCAACATTATCACACAGCTTATGTCAATTTAACACTGATGCACTCACGGCATCAGCAACATTTCACATTCATAAGTACAATACACAAACACATGCATATGCACGCTAGCCACACTCACTGTGGCACTGTGATCACAGATTTACACCATGAATGGTCGCCAGTTACCCCTGCCTCATAAATACCACGTGGGCAGTCACTGGTCGCTTAACAAAGATAGTGGTCAGAGGTCTAGTCAGAAAGAGAGTGTGTGGCCTGTGGTGCACCCGTTCCACAGTTGGTATCACCACCACTCTCTCCTCCTCAAGGTATTTCTACCGTCCTCATCTTCCACACCCCCAGTGTATCGCTGAACCATTCACAACACATTACAACGGTGCTACACGCCCCATTCACATACATTTCATTCACTCACGCAATATTCATGCTTGCACACGGCACACATCTTATATTCAATTAACGGTACTCGGCACATAGCCCACATTTTATCCACAATATACGACACATAACCTTTATTTATTCACAATAACATTAATTTACCAATCAATGGCATTCTATCACACACAATCACCCCCAAAGGGCCTAACTATTCCAGCACACATAACCTTGCACACCAATTTCCATCAAACACACAATTCCTACTCTCTATCTCAGCCACATTGCATTAATTAACAAAAACACACAAGAATTACCACACATTTGAGATAGGTAGAGTCTCCCCTTACCTTAGATTGAAGACCCACACGCTAAATCTACCAAGAAGTGCTCTCTTTCACGGATTTCATCCTAAGCACATGGAGAAACTCTATGAAAATTTCAAAAATCACCAAAAACAGAGGAAAAAGAGGAAAAATGAAAACCCTAACTGTTTAAAACTCACCTCTAAGCGTTCCCCACACGGATCCAACCTTCAATCTAGCTCACGAACAACTTTGGAGGCAATTTAATCGGTAGAAAAGGGTTTTGAGAATGAGAGGATCCAAGGGACTTCAAAAAGAGAGGGAGAAATAACCCTCCTTGAACCCTAACCCCTTTTAAATCCTTTTCTGGTCGCGATACTCTTGCTACAGCGAGGGGACCTCGCTGCAGTGACACGCCCTCTCGTTACAGCGAAAAACTTAGAGAAATTTGCACTCTGGTTTCTGCAGAATCTCGTTACAGCGAGACCCTCTCGCTACAGCGAGACTGCACCCAGAAATGCAACCCAAACTATCGCTCTGTCACTATAGCGAGACATCTCTCGCTACAACGAAAAGGCGACAGTTTCAGTCCTTCTTCCCAGGACCCTCTCGCTGTAGCGAGGACAACCCAGTATTACACTCTGTACCTAGGTACTTAGCCCATTTTCAACCCTATCCAGTCATGAATACACATATATATATATATATACACACACACATTCATACTCATTACACACAAAATACCATAATTACGCATTCAGATTTATATAAATAACAATAATAGTTCTTTATGAGAGTTCTTCTATTATGTACTAAATAATTATCAAATTTTAGTTTAGTTTTTTTTGTGCATTAAGGTTGGTAACCTTGTCCCATTCCAGTGTTTTCTTACCTTGTTATTCAACCTCACCCTTAATTATGTCTCCTTTCAATGTTGTTTATCTTGTGACAGCCTTAATTTCTTATTCAAAAATAGATAATTTTTTATAACGAGAAAGGAAAATAGAAGAATTATCTTTTCTATTTATGGCTTAAATAATTGAATAAAAATAACTTACATTTTCTTATTAAATTTATAAAATTTTAAGGGTGTTTAAAACTTTTGAAAGGAATAGTTTCAAGAATTTAAAGTGATAAATAGAGTAAAATTTAACTTTGTATCTAACAATTTATTTAGTACACATTATATACATATAAGTTTAAAACAAAATCAACACCGCTTCTCAAATAAATAAGTTTTACCTATTGCAATAAAATAACTAATTAATAATATTACGAATACACTTTTAAATTATTAATTACAATAAAATTTAACAAAGTATCACAAATTCTAAAACTGACATTTAAAATATTTACAAAATCTGATCAACTTAATAAAATATTACAATTTCTCAAATTATTTTAAACCCTAGTAGAGCACTCCTTCCTTACAGTCCTATTGAAAAATATAATTCTAGATGAGTCAATCTTCTCTAATTTTTTTCAATTTCAATTCCTAAAAATAATTAGTAAGGGTTAATATCCTCTGTCTTACTAAATCTCTTTTATTCATAAATTAATCAAAATAACACAAGAATATAAATTAGTGCCAAATATAGTAAAAAGTATTATTTTCAATGTCAATTTAACAAAATCATCGTAACAACAGGTGTATCCTTCATACTTTAAACCTTATAATATGCACTAAGATAATATCAATTAATCCATTACATTAACTAGTATTACAATAGTTCAAATAAACTATTAATCCTTTCATTTCACATATTCCCACATCGAGCAGCATGTCATAATATGTGCATTATAACTAAATTAATTAATGTATTACAATATATACATTATAATTACACTCGTTGATTTATTACAATACTTGTATTATACTCACACCAATCAATCCGTTATGACTCACCTATTATAAATACACATATCACATTTTTATAGTCATTGCCTTTGGGATTCCTTGAGGTCTCACATAAGTATAGATAGTCATTGGTTAGCCTGAACAACATGGATACAGCGTATGTTCCTCCGGTCCCTTTTAGCAAAAGTATAGTCAGCAGTCTCGACAGAAAATAAGTGTGTGACCTGTGAATGCTTTTACTTTCAGCAAATTATTGTGCACCCACTTACAAATAATATTTATCACCCTCATTTTTTCAAGATTTTTCAAATCTTCTCCGAACTTTATACCTCAAGTATATCTCTGTAATTATCTATACAGTGTCTCATCATTTTTCATGACACTTACTTTCTCCACATTTCACATAACTTTCATTTCTCAGCATTACTCATTACATTTTCTTTCTCATGCATACCATTTACATCAACCATTTTATTCATCAAATTTTTTCACTAATGAAACATTTTATCATAAATTCACCATATATCGATTATCAAACAAAATCCATAGTCATTGTCATATGTTATTCTTACATAGATAAAATGTCCAATCACATATGGTGAAGAAAAACATTTTAATCATTCTAAATCAATCAATTATGCATCATTCACTTTACATAATGGTCAAAGATTTCATTCAAGCATATATTGATGAAACAATGAAATACCTCATCATAAAAATTAATACAATATGTCAAAGGTCGGACACCTCTGAATTCAGTTCAATCGTACAATTTAATTTACACATAATTACACTACAAATATATTGCCAGAGATCATACTCTCTCGGTCTTAATAAAATTATCTATCCTAAAGTTCATCATCCTTTACTTGTCTTCTTACACACACACACACACACACATATGAAAACTTCTTGAAAATTCATTCTTGTTCATAACTTTTGCTATAAAATTTTATCTTAGGTGATTATTAAACTAAATCATAGGTTTTTCTTACCAAAAATCCCTTTTTAATACTATAATTTCAAGAAAATCTTATAACTTTGCTATTTATAATAAAGTAGTTTGAGTTTTCTAAGTTAAAAAAAATAAAAAAAATACATAAACAAGACTTAAGGTTCGAGATCAATTCCCCTTACCTGAAAGTAGGTATCTAAGACTACATTCTTCACGAGATCTAGAGAAAACACATGGTTATAATCAAGGATACCAACCAAGGAGCAAGATTTTTCCTATATATCACAAAAGAGAGTACTTATAAGAAGAGAAAAAACAAAGAAATAGAATAAAGTTTGAAGAACTAAACTCCGAGAAACTTACTTGGATCTGAACGGAATAGACGTTCAAGTTCAGATTTGGAAAAAGTTCAGAATTTGGGAGAGTTTTCTCTAAGAAGGGAGAAGGAGAGGGAGAGGGAGAGAACGAAGAGAATAGAGAAGGAAGGTTGTTTGGTTCTAAAATAGAAGTTTTTAGGATGAAAGTTCTTTAAATATCCCTCAAATTCATGATTTTTTCGCTACAGCGAGCAACTCACTATAGCAAAAAAATTAGACAATATTTTTCCTTTGTTGTCTGTTATTCTAGTTACAACAAGAGAATCTCTCGCTACAACGCTAAATTCTAGTTACAATGAGAATGTTGTTGGGTTATCCTTATTCACTTCTCGCTATAGCGAGAGGACTCTAGAGAGCCTGTTTCTGGATAATCTCTCTTGCTACAACGAGAAGTCCTGTAGCTCATACACCTTAAACTCTCATGATTTCAAACAACATGCATAAACTATTAACATACAATACAAAATAATAAATAACAAAAACAAGGGTTTACATATCCAATAGCATAAAGGCATGTGCAGTGTCATACACAAATGAAATGCATGCTATAGAATAAAGCATGTGTTATATCTTGGAGTCTTTTTTGTATGTTAAACCCAACATTGCATCTTTAATCTGGTTTAATCATTGTATCTTTAATCTTACATTGCCTGTGGTCATGGGTAGCTATTAAGATCAAAGCTACATTCATCCTCTTCAATTATACCTCTCAACATTACTTGAATTCAATCCAATAAGACTAATTGGTGACAAATGTAGGGGATTATCATAAATTGATGGTTGCTTTCCCTTAACATGTTATTAAATTTATCCAATGAATTGTTGCAAGTAGAGATAATTTGACATGGGTAACAAAACCTTACCAACTATATTGCAACCTCTATTCCAATTGATTCTGATAATAAAAGTTGGTTAACAAACCTCTATGTACCATGCCTCCTCATTATTTGGTGGTTGAACAATTGATTACATACATAAGTTTTATTAAGATATTTGAAATATTTACTTGCACGTGGAATAAATAAATCTTTTGTCTATACTATTAAGGTCTGTTTGTTGAATATGATAAAATGAGGAAATGATAAGCATATGATAAGAAAATGATAAACTCTTAACTTATCGTATGTTTGATGTACATTAGGATAGTAAAAAGATAACATTATATCATTATTTTTAATATTTAAGATAAATATAAAATAATAGAATAAAATATAAATTATATTTAAATAAAAAATTACTTTTTATCAAAATTAATATAATTTTTAAAATTAATTTTATCAAAAAAATTATAGAAAAATACATATTTATCATATAAAAATTATAAAAAATACTCCAAACAAATAATATGTTTTCAAAAAATCTTGTTTTAAAATATTAAAGAAAAAACAAAGTGTTGGTTTTTTTTTTTTATACGGGCTAAAAAATCACTTCATGCCTCACCCCTTTCAACTCTGCCAATTTATTCTAATATTTTCACTCACTAATTTTTAACTCTGACTTGTAAATTTATAATAAATATTTATTATAATTTAATAATTTTTATAATAAATATGCATCTTTTTATAAGTTTTTAATTTATAGATATTTAAACTGAGGCTAACAAAATCTTAATACCATAATTTTTTAATATATTTTTAGTTATTAATTAATTTAATTAAAAACATAATTTTATTCTTTTCTATTCTTATATTAGATATTATAATTTTTTATTTTTAATAAATTTTAATTAAATATTATAATATAATTTTTTCAAAACAGTTTTATAAATTAAGTCAAACATGAGACATGTTGCAATTATGTAAGTTTTATCTATATAATAAACAAAACTCACTAATTTTATCTCACTGGATGATGATACGTGACTTGAAATGATATTTTTGTCATTAATAAAAAAGAAATTAAAAAAAATTGTTGAAATAGTAGTTGTTGACATTAAAAAAAAAAAGTCAAGACAGAAAATATGTATTTAAAAAATATTATTTTAAGAATTTATTTTTTAAAAAGTATTAAAAATATAATAAGCCTCTTATATAAGCATATATTTCAAAAACGGGTTGTGCTGTGTGGTCCAAACTTCAGCGCTAGCTTGGACGCTATTAGGCTGGGGAGTAGTCGTTTTTCTCTATCTTTTGTCGAACTTGTACTCCTAATGAAATAATAGAAGTTATCTATATATCCATGTCTCTTGATTCTTTCGCCGTCTTCTTTTCTTGGGGCTGTTATTTTATTATTGAAAGAACAAAGAAGCACAAAATGAGAAGTGGTTTGAGTCCCTTGGCTCACCAAAATTTACCTTTCAATTAACTTGCACGTTAAAATTACGCCAGGTTCGACGAATGTTCTTGGTGGACCGATTCAAATAAAATCACCCATTTGTGCAACGATTCTTTCATAATAAATCAAACAAAACTGACAAGTAGAAAGACAAGCAACACAATAAACAGGAAAAGTGAAAAAAAAAATGATTAGTTCAGTACATAATTTATTGCTATTATAATTGAACGTCTAATCTGACCTAATAAATTGCTATTACAATTGAATAAATCTAACCCAATGAAACATTTTCTACAAGAAACAAAAATGTTCCGCGAACATGAAGTTTTCCACAGTATGCATGCATTAACAATATCAGTGTTTTCTCAGTCCCTCGGATTTACAGACAAAATTTTTGCCCCCTTTTCTTATGCATGACATACTAATGCTACATCATAATTCAATAATAATATTTATATTACTGTGCAGTATATTTTTATTCCTTTTTTCTTGTCACATCACTTTTTTTTTTCTCTCTCTTTTCATTTCCCCTCTTACAACCAAAAATGGAGTCTACACATATTATTTTTCCAGCATGATCATTATTACCCATTGCCAATGTGGGTAGCTTCTTTTGTCAATCAATGAATGTGGCTCTTGGTGCTTAAGACAACGTTTCCCCCACTTCACAAATTATTGTACCCCTTAATTCCTTGTAACGGTCAGGGTCAATTTACTGAGATAATAATTATCTGAAAAAAAAATGTTGCTATCTGCACAAATTTAATAATACCATCACTGTGCTCATAAAAAAATGTAATCAGAACTCTGGCACCTCTAATGACTCCCCTGATGTGATGAACAAGTCATACCAAAAATCCATGCCATCATCGAAGTTTGATTTGTTATAACCATAACTCTGTTGAAATGTTTCCTCCATTGAATTAAATGGATATTGAAGGGGTATTAATTCATTTGAGAATACTGTCCAAGAATTTGATGGCATGGTGGAACAAGCATCATCCATTGCTGCCTCTGACCAAAAGATTTCATCAATTTGAGGCATTGTCTCCATAGACTCTATGTCTTCACTCTTGATGGCGTTGTCCATAATTTTAATTCCTTCACTAGCTGATGAAAAATCACTGGAAGAAGTGCATGCTGATGATGTAGTGTCCATTTCACGGAAATTAAGACTAGCATATTCTGATTGAGTTAGTGTGCTGAAATTGGAATCAGATCGTATGATTTTTGGCTTGGAAACCCTTTTGCTATCTGAATTCAGCGACCTCTTCTTCAAGTGGGTGTGCCACACATTTTTTATTTCATTGTCAGTTCTTCCAGGCAACTTTGCTGCAATTGCTGACCACCTGAAATCAAGGATCAAGTAATTTAATGTACGAGATATTTGCACGAGATTCGCGTTTTGTTCCTTGGTTGAAGTGATTTAGAAAACAACAAAGTTGGATTGTATTGATTGTAGGATTACATGGACAGTAAATCTTATGCACTCATTGGTATGTAGATTTAGCATATATTATAGTTGCTTGTGCTCTGAAATGTCATAATATAATCTGAGAATCTTGCTACACCTCGTTTACTTGTTTTAATTTTTCTACAAGGTCTTGATAATCAATGGCTTAGAACATTGTTTATGGAATTAATAAATAGTATTTAAAAATAATACTAAAATGAATCGAAAATATAGCGTAATTAAGTTTCTTTTTATTTTAAATCCTTAACTAATTTCTTAGGTGTATTAGTTAGCATTTTCTCTTTTTATATATTAATATTATTTATATTCCCTTAACACCAATCAAATTGAATTATTTTAATTTTTTAAAGCAATCTACAACGATTAGTGTCGATGCTTAGTTACACCTATATTTTTTTAAAAATCTACAATTATATTGTTTTAAGGTAATTTTACATAACTCTCTTTACAGAATTTGGCGGAGGTAGATATATACAACCTTAACTCAATAAATAGAGGTTTGACATGTAACCCCTAAGTTAAACCGAAAAAACCTTAGTAATGTATTTAGTTTGTCCTCATCATGATTAAATAATTATTCACTATTAGACTATGATGAAAGTCCAATAATGGGTCGAGCAAGGGTAGATTTTTTTTGCACAACTAGTGGCTTTAGTATAATATATATTAATTATGATTAAACACAACTTTTTATTATTTAAAGCCAGTTAACGCTACTTGCCCCAACCACTTAATCCTGTTCATTTTTCAGAGTAAGAACAATGGAAGAGGCATGAAATTGACAACCCATATTTGGCTTTGAGAACAATTCACACACATTGCAATTTA
This sequence comes from Abrus precatorius, assembly GCF_003935025.1. Classification (NCBI taxonomy): domain Eukaryota; kingdom Viridiplantae; phylum Streptophyta; class Magnoliopsida; order Fabales; family Fabaceae; genus Abrus; species Abrus precatorius. Next base: position 13,762,031 of record NW_020874417.1, read on the forward strand.
AGTAATTTAATTAAAATGACGATCATCAAATAGCATCCTGTATGAACTAAACTGGATTGGTGTAGCATTCTATTAGTTCATGGAACTAAATTATTTTTATATGCTTTCTCCTGATTAACTTTCTTCTATAATTTATGAATGTCATTAATCTGAAGAAGAAATCAATGAATATACATACCTGTTCCCTAGCAACTCATGCATCTTAATGATAATTTCCTCTTCTTCACTTGAGAAATTTCCCCTCTTGATATCAGGTCTTAAATAGTTAATCCACCGCAGTCTACAGCTCTTTCCACACCTTAATAGTCCTGAGGAATAATACAATAGAAACCAGAACAAAATCAATACACACAATAATATCATAACACATGTAATATATGTGAATCATTAAGTTTATATGTGACTTTGAATGGAGATATATTAATTATGAGAAGTACATATTAAAGTTTTAAATTTTTGTAAATGGGTACCTGCATGCTTTGGGAGGGCACGCCAATTGCCATGCCCATGTTTTTGGATATATGATATGAGGATTTGATCTTCCTCTGGGGTCCAAGGACCCTTCTTCAAACCCATCTTTTCACAACAAGGAGCTCTAACCATCTTCGATTTGGTGTGGATGGAGAAATATTGTACGTACAATGTTTTGTTGCTCTCACTCTTATGTGACTCCAGCACTCTTGAAATGGGAGGATTGTTCAACTTAGTTTCCTGATATGGCTATTTATCCTTGGATACCGCACGCCACTAAGGTGAGCAAGAATAGTCCAAGACGAGAATAATACATTTCTATATTCAAACCTTTTAGGCTTTAGCAGCTTCCAGGAAATAGAGGCCCTCTCTCTCTTTCTCTCTCTCTTTTCTCTTTATAGAAAATGAAAATTTGTAATTTCGTTATTTAAGTGAGACTAGGGAGTTAAAGAGTTCATTAAACGTCATGTCTTGATGTAAAATGGGTTCAACGTTTCCATTCTCCGTTGGGGATAAGAAACAGTAGCTTATATATAGGTCCATATGATTTATTTATGTGACAATTTTCAGGTGCATTCCTATATTTGAACTAAAAGTCTAAAGCCTGAGTAAAGCCAGTTAGATTGCGAAAGAAAATATAATCTAATTAAGCATTTATTTAATATTCATTTTGTATAAATATTTATATTTTTCATAATTTTGACTACAAAATTTTTTAAAAGAGTATTAAAATAAAATACAACTTATAAAAACTAAATTTTATTTTTATAAATTCTTTTAAATGTTCTTTTATATTGAGAATAAACTTTATTGTGAAACTAACTAATGTATTTGGAGACAAACAATTAAGCTAAGTTCTTAATGGAATGCACAACTGCCTAGATATAATTGACTTTATTTCAATTTTCTAAAGGAACTTTAACTAAATTTATTATACATATGTATATATGATTTACAGTTATTTTAAGTTAATGATATAGATTTTTTATTTATTTTATTTTATAAAAATTATCTAAATTTGGATAAAAATTCTAAAGTTAAAATTATTGCAATAACAGAAAAGTATCAAAAAGTTTTCTCGTAATATAAATTTATATCAAGTTACAATTACACATAATTGCACGACATATTATTGATGATCATTATTTTATTTAGAGCGTGAATACAAATGAATAATTATTAATAAACTATATATATATATATATATTATGTTAAATTTGATATGTATGAATAATGTATCAAATAATTTTAAATTAATATTAAATTTTGTTAGTATAATTTATGTGATTAAAAATTTTAACTTATATTTATTTTTAAAAATAAATTATTTAATAAAAAGTTATTAAACAATGTAAAAATAAATATAATTTATATAAGTATACTATTACTTGAGTCAAGAATTTAACATGTAAATAATAATATAAATTATATAAGATTTTTTTAAAAAAAGTATTAATAATGATTAGAATAAAAATAATAATAAATTAATAATTATAATGATAATAATAGATGATAAAGTGATGAGATAATGACAAAAACATAGTAATTATAATTTTAAGTTAAGAGAGAGGGTTCAGACATTGATAAAATGAGCATTGTCTTGTAATGGATATATTTTGTTTTGGACCAATGTCGTTATCACGTGAAGGAGTGAAATTTATCCTTTAACTGACTAAATAATATTTTTTATTTTAGTTTAATTTTATTTTTATTATTAAACAACAACAATGATTTCTATTCTAACTATTTATTTTTTTATAAAAATTATTAAGTGATAAATTGTTTTTATTGATATAATTTTTATTTAAAAATTATTAATATAAATTTTAAAGACTTACATAAATAATAGAACATGTTGTATTAATATGAAATATAAGAAAACTTGTTAGTTTAATACTATCTTATTAATATAAATTCATAATATTTGTATTATTATTTTATTTTTATTAAAAAAGTAACATTGACTATAACTAATTTAATATTGTTAGTATTAGCTTCAATTTAGATAAAATATTAAGTATTAATATATACCAAACTTTTCTCATAATTAAAATCAACTTATATTTAAGTTACACTTCTTCAAAACTTGAATATATAAAAAATTTATTTATTTCTTATCTAATTTTTGTTGTCTTATAAATACTTATTTGCAAACTCATCCAAACTAAATTTCAGTAAATAATAATACCCTTAACGATATTATGGTCCAAATGGATTGCGCTGTTACACAGCATGGAATCAGCCTTTTAAGGGTGCAGTCAGACATTTTTATATAAATAATATTATTTTAAAAATTATTTCTTAAAATAAGGTTAATTAAAAAACATTTTTTTATTTGAAGCTTTTTTTGCTAGATCAGTAAATGTATTAGAATTCTATTGACAATACTATTATTTTATTATTTTTTAAAATAATATCATACATATTAAAACGAGACTTACTCTTATGATGACACGTGTTAAATATAAAATAAATATTTTCTCTTTTTTAAATAATAGTATTATGCTAACTTTATGCCGATATTGCTATTTACGTATAAGGTGTAATATTATATAAAATATTGACACGTGATATTAATTTAAAAATATTTAAAATATTTTAATTTATAAATTTAAAAAATATTTAAAATTATATTTAAAATAATTAATACTAAAATTAAAATAAATATTTTATAATTTTTAATAATATTTTAAAAATTTATAATTTTAATGAGTCAGATAATTATAAATTTAATTTTTATTTTTATGTATGTTATGTTAACTAAACTTATTTTAACTAATTGTTTTATTAAAAATTAATACTATAATTTATTATTCTTCATTTTATTTGAAAATTCATAATCTTATTTTTAAAATATTTAATTTTATAACTCAATCAATTATAAATTTAATTTGTATTTTTATAAAAAAAATATGTCAATTAAACTTATCATAACTTTTTTTTTTACTAATCATTAATACTACAATTAAAATTAAATTATTAAAATTTATAATTTTATAAATTTTTAAATTTAAATAATTTTAAATATTTTTAAATAAATGTCATGTGTTAACATCTCACATAATATCGTACCTGACACGTAAATAGCAGTATTGCTATAAAGTTGATAATAGTACTATCGTCTAAAAAAGGAAATACTCATTCGGCGCTTGACACATATTATCACAGGAATAAGTATATACGTAAAATATTATTTAAAAAAAAATATATAAACTGTAATATACTAAAAAAAATCTCAAAAAAAATTAATTTTTAATTAATTTTATTTTAGAAAATAATTTCTAAAATAATATTATTTATATAAAAAAGCGGTGCAGTCAAGTGTTGTTATTATTTTGTGATGTTTTTCGGAAGTCAATTTGTCAAATAATAAAGGTTTGGACGCACGCACATAGACAAAATCAATCAGCTTTAGTCATAGGTGGTTTCATGTTTTGCTTTATCCATGCACAATACAGAACAAGACAGGCTTGCACTCGCAGATATTTACCCAATTGTTAAATCACGTGCTTTGATCTCTTCTCCATAGTCACAAGTGGCCTATAAGCAGTCTCTTTCGTATCAAATCTTATCCAAAGTTGAAAGATTTACAAATTAAAAAATATAGCTTCAATGATCCATCCTATATTAATTCAATAGTAAGCTGTTTGTAACAATCGCATGTTAATTACTATTTTTTCTGTGTCGGCTATTTAGATCGGGATCAACTTGCAGAACTATTAACAAATATCGTGTCTAGATCTTAATAATGCATTATTTACTATTTTAGATTGGCATCAACTTGTAGAACTGTTAAATCGTGTTTTATTTAAAATATTTATAAATTTAAAATTGGTTTTCATATATACCTATACAAAATAATATATTGACGGGGAAATTTAAAGTAACAAGCTATATGATTATGTAGATTCATTTTTAAAAAAAAGAAAGAATATGTTTATGCAGAAACAAAAGGATTTCTCATTCTTTTTGACAAAATATGATCTAATTTTTGTGTTCACAAACTGTTTCAATCACGCAATATGATCCAAAGGCTTGAGAATATGATTTTAAACAAATTCAACAAAAATCATACGTCTACTAGTCCCAAAGAAATTCTGAGATTTAATATATGCAATTGGGTGTTATTTCTTTTACTACTATAGCCTCATCTTTCAATAAGTAGTGTTTCTATAACTATTGCCTCTTGAAACTAAATATTAACAATTGATTTTGAGCATTAGTCAAGACAGCTAGTACATTAGAAACCAATTAGAATTAATTTATTTTTAAAAGTTAATTCAAAAATTGTTAACTTTATGAAAGTACTTAGCCACTTATTTAGTTAATATAAGACATTTTAACATACTACTCTCCCATCTGGAATACACTTGATACATGAAATTTGTAAAAAAAAATATCAGTAAGTAACCTATCATTAAGATTATATAGGCTCTGATATTATGTTCATTAAAAACAGATCAAACTTAATTCAGAAGTAAATTTAAGAAAAAAATTCAACCCATATAAACAAATATTCAAATATTTTTAGTCAATTCAAGACATCATTCTATTGTATACAACTATAGTTCGATGACTCTGTTTTTTTATTTAAAATAAAAGTTAATCAGTGCCGTATGTACTGCTGTTATTTTGGTAATCTTATGCTGCCTTGTTTGACATGGATGCGATCTTGCTGTGAATGAGTTGCAGGAGGTATCACAATTGATTTTGAGGAGTATCCATAAAAATAGATTGTCTTGCTAACAAGTCTTAATGCATAGGCAACTAATGATCTATCTAGTGACCACCCTTTCCTAGTCACACATCAAAGAACTTTTAGTTATGAAGATGGAAATAGCATAATATGAATGGTAAGAATGGACGACAAAAAGCTACATGCCGAGTAATTTAGATTGATATAATGTTTAACCATTTTAAGACTTGGAAGCTGATTTTCCTCATTTTATAACTATAAAACTTTAAATGCAAAATAATAGATTGCTCCTCTAATTTTTACTTTTATTTTGTTTTTATTTTTATTTTTTATTTATTATTATTTTAATCTTTTAACTTTTAATGACAATTTAAATTATTTTTTTATCTTAAACTCTATTAACTTTTTTTTTTTTTTTACCTTTTTCTTTTATCATTCATCATCTTCTTCTTCGTCAACTTTCTCCCTTGTCTCTTCTACAACTATTACATGACTGATTAAGAATCATTAGAATAAATTTAAGTGTTTTTCTTCTCTTCTTAATTTAGTTTACAAAAAAGAAGAAAAAGAAATAACAAATAAAATAAAAAGTTAATTGGGTTATAAAAAGTCTTTCTTTTTCATGTTTTGAGACACTTGATCGGTATTTTGAAGTTATAACGAATGTTCGATCGACTGTGTTAAGTCAAGATGAGTAAATTTATTAAAGGAGATTAAGTATTTTCATCAATTATCATTTTTTATTCACAAAACTTGAACTTACAAAATATATATATTTCTTGTCACTGGCTTTATTAATAGATATTAATCATAAAGAAGAAAATTTATGAATGATTTGTATCGATAATCAAGCCGCCATTTATAAAAGCGGCTTTGTATAACCCTAGATATATATTTAATTTGAAAAAAAAAGATCTTTAGTAAATTTAAAAAAAATATATCCCTATTAAATGTTACTCACATGATCTTACCTCTCGTGAACTCTTATTATAAAACGATTGTTATGTTGCATGGTAGAAGCCCTTAAATTAATCGTCGAAATTGTTGATTCTAATAAACGCACATTTTACATTTCTGTATATAATATAGTTATATACGATATATGTATGAAGATAGACGCAAGTTTTGAACATGACACTATCGTTGGCATATCCATCCACAGAACAGGACAGGTTTCCACTCCACAAAACGTTTTCTTTGTCTTTTTTCAAACAAAATTTGTAATAAAAAGTGTAACATCCTCATTTTATAATTTATTATTTTTACAATTAATATTAGTTGTTTGTGCATGTTATTTGAAATTAAGAGTATTTAATTGATGTCAACTATAGGATATCTCGCTGTAACAAGAATGAGGCGGTGAAAATAGAATATTTTGGAGCCATCTCGCTGTAGCGAAGATGCTCTTCTTTGGCTGTAGCTAGAATGACAGACAGCAAAAGAAGAAAATTTTTGATTTTTTCGCTGTAGCGAGAAAGTCGCAAGTTTTTGAGAGATATTTAAAGAACTCTCGCCCTAAAATCTTCATTTTCAACTAAATCACATATCTCTCTCCATCGTCTTCATTCTCTTCTCTTTCTCTAAAGGAAACTCTCTGGGACTCCAAATCTCTTCCAGATCCGAACTCAACTACCGATTCCATCTAGATCTAAGTAAGTTTCTCAGAGCTCATATCTCTATTTTATTCTTTTTCTTCAGTTTCCTTCTCATGTTAAGATCTCTACCTCGAAATACTTAGGAAACCTTATCTTTCGGAAGATCCCTCTGTGGATACTGTGGAATCTCTCCATAGATCACTTAGAGAACTAGTTGGGAGGAACCGTTACCAGGTAAGGGGAGTATTTTCTAGTTGTAGTTATATATGTATATATAGATGTAGTGGTTCTTCAAAAAATATGAATATCTTACTTAGTAAAGATCTGTAAATTTTGATAGTATCATATGACTAAGGTGTATTTTGGAGTTTATTTTAAACTAATAATATCATATTTTTAGAGAAAATATGGGTTTAAGTAGTATTAAGAGATTTTAGAACTGAGTTCCTTAAAATATATATGAATTAAGTAATAAAAGATATACTATAATGAACTTTAGGTTAGGAGACTATATATTGAGATTGTCCGAGCTGGGCTGAGTCCAAAGGTGTTCGACCCTCGACATATTATACTGATTGTATGGTGTGATATTGCATGGTAGTTTCTGTGATAAGTTTGATATATTGTATTGATTGCGTGATATGACTTTGTATGACAACTTTACATATTGAACTGGTAGAATTATGGAAATGAATGAAGTGTTGAATGAAAGTGAAAGCATGTGATGTATGAATGAGAAATGAGAATATGATTTAGAAAGAATATGAGGCGTGATTATAATGCATGAGTCCACACAACTTGAAACAGAGTGATTATGATATAAATTATAGCATATTGAAAAGGTGTGTTATCATATATATTGTAATCCATGAATTTATATAAATTGTGACTCATGAATCATGACATGTTGATTGATAGTATGTGCTCTAATTGATAATTATATGATTGTATGTATTTAGATGTGATGAATGTAAATATGGACTGTACCCTATTAATAATGAATTATAATAGGATATTAGGTTATAACTCTAATTAATGGTAATTAATTTATATTAAAAGAGACTTAAAGGGGCGGGAAGTATTCACCTTTATTGATTATTTTCAGCTAATGAAAGAGAAGAAACAGAGATGGTTGATTCGTTCTAGGGTCAGACTCGACAGAGATTGTGGGAAAGAAACTGCTCAGATAAATTTGATTTAATGTATTAAAATCACTTATGTATTTTATTTATTGACAATAGAAATCTTCTAAGGAGAAATATTGTAAATTCGTAAAGTTTATTAATTCGTATTTTCATATTGTACTATTTATTTCAAATATACACGTTGTTATCAATTTTTCCCTAATCATGTTTTAATAATATAAGTTATAAATGTAAATTATTTATATATTAAAAAAAGGATGTTACAAAAGGTGTAAAAATAATTTGTGTAAATTATTTCCTAGTAATTGGTCTGCAATCTCAGTTAGTACACAAATTGTTTTTCATAATATTTATAAAAAACCACATTTAGCTTCCTTTTCAACACAAATATTATAAGCTAATAGAAAAATATGAATACACCTTTCAATACTTTTTTGTTAGTTTATCTTTTAAGTATTTATTTTATCAATTGGTTTAAAAAATAATTTAACTTCTTTTAAAAATAAATCATAAAAAAAATATTTAAAGTATGTTAAAAAATATATTGTTAATATTCATTTTATATTAATTATTAAAAAAAATCTACACCTTGTGGATAAAGAAGTTACAGGTGTAAACAAGCTAAATAATTTGTAAATTGTTAAAACTTATACATTAAATATTCATTTAAATTTATTATTTTAATTAAATAAATATATTCAAACTTAAAATTAAGCTCAACTATTTAAATGAGTCAAATCAAAATTTTATAAATTTGACATTCCTAACCTACGAATAGCTCATATATATGTCTATATAGTTAGATGTTTCTACTTTATTTATTATCTTGCTTAAAAATCATAATTTTGTTTGTTGTCATCTTTTATATATAACATTTATTTAATTTAAAATTATAAAAAAATATTAAAATAAATCATTACATTTTTTAAAAAAAATTACTGTTTTCATTATCAAAACCATTTTTGCAAATCTTAAATCATCTTCACGTATGTAAATTATATTTTTTAATATAAAAGTATATACTGAATACCAAATTAAAAATTAATTGTTTTAAAAAAATTATAGAAAATAAATTTATAAATAAATTAGTAAATTGTTTTAATCAAGTCAAGCTCAACTTTTAAATGTAATTATTTAAATAAATAAAAAAGGCTGAAACGTATAATGTGTTTTAACAAATTTGAATTTCAAATATTATTCCACTAGATACAAGTTTGAGCTGTAAAATTAACCGTTCGCAGACGTAAGGTAAAACTGCCTACAATAGAAGATAGATCCATAATAGATCTCACCCTTCCTTCATCCCATCATGGCATGAACTTTGCAGTGGTAAATTGTTCTTTTCTTTCTTACTCTCTTTCTTAATGTTGGTTTTACATAATACTTTTTGCCTGTTTACTCAAAACTTGTCTCAATGTAAATTAGCACTGAAAGAAAAGAAAAGTTAGTGTGCCAATTTATTTGCCTTTTAAAACTGGAAAAACTTCATACCAACATATTTTTGAAAGATGAATGGTATTTTAACATCATGATTTTATATGTTCGTTTCTTTATGCTATACTTGTCCTTGTTATCAAAATGCGAAAGAATAATGCTTTTAAAAAAGTCATTTTCTGCTGAAAAAAAAATGTCATTTGTGATTTTTTTTTCTTTTCTAAATTCAACGGGGTTAAAAAGTTTAAAGAAGAACAAAAAACCTAATTAAAAGTATAAATGGTAAAAACATATAAACTACAAAAAGAAATAATTCAATAGAAGGCTCATAAAAAGAAAGTACAAGTTAAAATACCATCCAAACCTAATTTAAGAAGTTTATAAGTATATTGATTAGCTTCCCTAACAAATTGAATCGACTTCAAAGTCTCTCTAATATACCGAATTAAAAGAAAAAAAAATAACTATATTCTTGAATAAATTAAGAACATCTCTAAAATTACTTTCAATATAATAATTTGAATGTCTTTATCTATAACAAACTTAACTCCTAAATATAAGCTTCATAATTTAGCACATGCAGAAGAACACGATTTAAGCACACTAATAAAATCAGCCATAAACATTTCTTAACAATTTTGAATCAGCCTTCCATATGAAGCCATTTTCTTAAATAGAGAAGATAATTCATCCACATTAAACTTGAATTGACCAAAAATAGAAATAAGCCATTTAATCATAGCAAGATCCTTGGCTAGTCTAGGAAGAGCACTGAAACAAATTCTAAAACATGAAAGAAAATACTTATTAGTATAAACCAAAATATTAGGCTAAACAAAATTATTTTTAAAGACAAAGAAGTTCTTATCCATCCATAAATGCTAGAAAATAACACTATATATTAAATTTTAACTCAAGAGATTATTCCATTTATATTTATGAGGATTAAAAGATAACCAATTAAAAATACCAGCACTACTAAAATAGCTCTATTGATCAAGAAAAATAATATATTCTCAAACTCGATTTGTGCAAAAATAATCCTTAAGAACATGCATAATAGTTTCAACAGCCTCTCCACATGATAAGCAAAGATAAACTACATTAGATATTTTTCTTTTACACCCCTCTTCATTAATTAACAACTTACCATAAGCCATTTTTCAAAAGAATAAATTAATTTTAGGAGATCAATCCTATTTCTAAACTAGGTTAAAAATATTATTGTATAAGGATAGACCTTTCATTTGATTAGTGAATAAGCTATAGTATATTTAAAGAAAAACTTGTCATTGAGACAAGTTCCAAGAGATAGAATCTTGGGTACTTGAGCAAGAAGGAGAGATGGGTTAATTTTAACTATATAAGATCATAGTTCTACTTAGACGCACATAATACTCTATAACTCACCTCAATCCCAACAACCATCAGAAGCAAACAAAGCCATCGGGGGATCCTTGTCCCTATCAAGGACATAAAGAAGGGAAAAACTATTCTAAAATTATTAATCTTTAGAATTCATTTATCAACTTGAAATTTAATAGTAATTCATACTCTAAAAACTAACTCAAACCTTGAAATAAAAGACACCAAACAGAGACTAAGTCTCTCCAAACCTAAGAACATAACTGGGAGTTGCTACTAACAAAGACTGATCCAATCTAAATTCATACTTTATTGTAAGAACATAAGCTCGCAAATCATTTTTAAAATAAATAAACCTCTAACCCAATTTCATCATATCAGTTCAATTAAGCTAATGAAGATCTTTAAAGTCTAAAACCCTTTCTTACATAGATTTACAAATTTTTTACCATCCAATGAGGTGACATTTTCTAGCCCCAAGGGATCTTCACATAAAATGCTTATAAATATTATTAGTTTCATTGCACACAGAAATAGCAATTAATTAAGTTTGTATTACATAATTAAAAATAATTAAAAGGCAAGATTGAGCAAGAATAACTCTATTAATAAAAAAATAGCGAATTCATTTTCAAGTAGACAATTTTTTTCTCATCTTATCAATAATAAAACTAATAGGAATCCTTAAATAAGAATCAAATTATTGAACAAATTTCATACCTAAAGAATCAAAAATAGATTTATTACATACATGCTAGTATTTTTAGAGAAAAAAAATTCTCAAAATTCATTATTTGACCAAAAGTTGAACAAAATTAATTCAAAACAACTTTAATAAGATTAGCTTGGTGTAATCTAAATTTTACAACTAAAACAATAATATATATATATATATATATATATATATATATATATAAACTAGGCCTTTCAATATTAAAGAGAGAGTCCAATCACCATTCATTACTTTATCTTTAATTAAATGAGTTAATATCTCAAATTACATAACAAAAAATAGAAAGAAAAGAGATTACTCTACCTTATGCCTCTAAAATGTTTAAAAGGATCATTATAACTATCGGACTAATAAAAGAAAAAAATACAATTATAAATAATATTATTAAGATTAAAATTAAAACTATAATTTTTTAAAGAGTATAATAATAAAATTTTATTAAAATTTATCATATATTTTTTTTCATATTTATCTTCGTAGTTATATAATTACTTCTACACTTTTATTTATTAAATGAAAGAAGTACTTCTTGAAGAATAATCTTCAATGCCTTGAATAAAATCAAGATATATTTCATTAAAGGCGAGATCATGTCTACTGTTTCACAAGTATCTAAGGAAACAACTATTTATCTGAAATATGTAGTATCTACAGATTTCTCACCCCTTAATTTTCAAGTATCAAATTAGTCTTAATTATGAGGCTTTTCATAAGTATCAATTGATTTATTGTACTCTTTCCACTCTTTTTTAAAATAAATAAAATAAATATTTTTTAAATTTTTATTATAAAAAATAAATGATAGATTTAAGGTACATTAATTATTAAATTTTTTTATATTTTTATTTTATTAGTATCATTAAATATACAAATTATTAATTATATAATTTAATGTTATGAGTAGTTTTAGAATAAAATTTATATTTATAAAAAATATAACTAATTTAATTATTTTTTAATTATAATAATTTAATTTTTTGTTATATATATATATATATATAGCAAAAGTCAAGAGTGCGTTATTGTTTGACATTTTAGGCGTGTGATTTACCCCTTTTATGTGCATGCATGTAAATAATTTTCTTCCAATTCTGCACTTGCTACTATGACTGCCAGTAATCACGGTCAACTTCGTTGGCGGCCCTTAAAATGTCAAGTTGCTTATTATGTTTTGAAATAATGGAGCCCAAATTACGAGGCTAAACCAGCAAAAACCTACACGTTAACAGCAAAATCATGGAACCAAACTGTACTACTTGATATATTAATCAGATACAGTTTGGGTGATAAAGAATTACAGAAGACAAATTTTTATTTTTAATAAATAATTTTTAATTTAGAAATTTATAAACTTTATAAATAAAATAGTAAATTACTATAAATTTAAATCTTTTTTTCTCTTTAAAATGAAACGTACTTTCATGCATAAAAATATTTAATAATAAGTGTAACATTATTCATTTAAAATTTAGAATAAATAATAAAATTACGTTGGTATAAAATATATTCACTTTTACGTTGTTAATTACTTTATGTAACATTTAAATTTTATTGATCAAATTATTAAATTATAATTATGTATTGCCTTAATTACGTGTCAACTTTTGTTAAAAGTCAACTTTTTATGCTTATGAATAAGCTATTAAACAATTTTAATTTGATTTAAAATTTTGGAGGCATAATTTATATGATAGAAGCTTTTAATATAATAGATATTTTTATAATTAAATTGTTTAATAAAAATTATTAAATGATATAAATATAAGTGTAGTTTAATTTATCTCTCAGTTATATTCCTATAGTAAAACATAAATAATCGAGATAAAATTATATCGCAAAATTATATCTTATCTTTTAAAAATACATTAATTTTTGTTAATATATTATAATTTTATTAATTTTAAATTATTTTATTGCATAAAATATGTTTTCATATAAAAGTGTTTTAGTTGAAAAGTGTAGAAGAAATAATAAAATAAGATTCATTACTAAATTTTTAATTAATTTAAAAGTTAAAGAGTTATTACCTTTTACTAACTTTGAGGTAGAGTTACTTTCACAGCTTATGAGTCTGTGTTATTTTTATCTATGAGATAACCTTCGAATTAATATATGACAATCTAAGTAGAGTCATGATAAGACTGTATTTTAGTATACTTTTATAGCTTACATATTTATTTGTAGCTTATTTTATCAGGTTTTTTTACACTAATTCCTATTATTATTATGTAGATTAATATGAGAAGGTTACAATTAAGTTTTGTGTATATTGAGTCCAAATTGGATGAAAAATTAGGTTTCACAATAATCAATACGCCCATATCCTAGCACATTTTTAAGGTTTTCAAACCCTATTAAAGAGATTTCTGAGGCAACGACTTGAGCACATTTTTACACCTCTTTTGGATATCTCTTATACCTCACATCTCTCTTTACATCTTTGGTCTTGGTGTTGCCCCGTCACTGATGACTATGGAAGCTTTAGGAGCGTATTTTAGGATCAAGAGCCCTCTTCATCTCTTCTCCATTGGAGACTCCTTGAGCTTGTATTTACTTTTTGAATAACTATGAATTTGTTTAGTATTGTTTTATTTTTCTTTAATATTATACCTAGCTAATATATAACTAGAGTTATAGTGAATTATTTATATGACTCTGAGATTTTTATGATTTATGATAATTTCGTATTTTCTTTCTTAATTGGTGATTATCTTATTGCGCTATACTTGTATGTTTGAATTGACAACTCTTAAATGTAACGCCCCGAATTTCGGTACTATTATTTATTGTATTTATATAAATTTAAATGCATATATATGTATGTACTAGTATAAATGAATGTTATGAATTTACCTTGGATGTGTAATGATGGTGTTTTGTGTGTAATGAGCATGAATATATGTGCATATATATATGTTGGGGATGTGTGTATGTATATACGTGTATGCATGATTGGATAGGGCTGAAATGAGCTAAGTGCCTAAGTGTAGGGCATGATACTGGACTGTTCTCGCTGCAGTGAGAGGGCCCTAGGAGGAAGGACTGGAACTGTCGCCTTCTCGCTGTAGCGAGAGACGTCTCGCTGTAGTGATAGAGCGACAGTTTTAAGTGCATTTCTGAGTGCAGTCTCGCCAAAGCGAGAGGGCCTCGCTGTAGCGAGATTCTGCAGAAACCAGAGTGCAGTTTTCTCTGGTTTTTTTGCTGCAGCGAGAGGGCGTGTCGCTGCAGCAAGGTAGAGTGTCGCGACCAGAAAAAGATTTAAAGGGGATTAGGGTTCGGGGAGAGTTATTTCTCCCTCTCCCTTCGAAATTCCTTTGATCCTCTTGTTTCCAAAGCCCTATTCCACCGATTAATTGCCTCCAAAGCCGTTCGGGAGCTTGATTGAAGGTTGAATCCGTGTGATGAACGCTTGGAGGTAAGTTTTAATGGTTAGGGTTTCAGTTTTTCATCCCCTTTCTCTATTTTCGTGTTTCCCTTGAGTTCTCATGGAATTTCTCCATGTGTTTAGGATGAAATACGTGAGGGGGAGCACTTCTTGGTGGATTTAGCGTGTGGGACGTCAATCCAAGGTAAGGGAAGACTCTACCCTATCTCAATGTATTATAGTTCTTGTGTGTTTTGATGATTAATGCAATGTGTCTGAGATAGAAGATAGAAATTATGTGTTTGATGGAAATTGATAGGCAATGTGATGTGTGATAGAATAATTGGACCGCGTGAGGGTGATTGTGTGTGATAGAATGCCATTGACTGGTGAATTAATGATATTGTGAATAAATGTGGGTCATGTGCCGTGTAATGTGAAATGAATGTGGGCCTAGTGTCGTATGTTTGAGTGCCATGTGAGCTATATGCCGTGTGTAAGCATGACTACTGCATGCTTAAATGAAATATGTGTGAATGAGTGTGTTAGCACTGGTCTAATGTGCTGTGAATTATTCAGCGATACACTAAGGATGTGAGAGATGAGGACAGTAGAAAATACCTTGGAGAAGAGGGAGTGGTGGTGACACTGACTGTGGAACGGGTGCACCACGGGCCACACTCTCTCTTCCTGACTAGACCTCTGACCGCTATATTTGTTGAGCAACCCGTGACTATCCACGTGGTATCCGTGAGGCGGGGGTAACCGGCGACACTTCATGATTTAAATCTGTGATCATAGTACTATAGTGAGTGTGGCTGGTATGCGTATGCATGGATTTGTGTTTTGTACTTATGGATGTGAATTGCTGCTTGTGATTATGTATGTTAAATGTATTGGGAAGGTTCTGGAGGTGAGACTCTATGTTGAATGTGTGTTTTGGGTAGTGTAGAGTACTCACCCTTACATTCATTTTTCAGGTAATCAAGACGATCAGCATCGGACTCAGTGAAGGGATGGATGGACTGCTATAGGACTTAGTTTTTATTTTAAAATTTGTTATAACTAAAATAGTCTTGTAGCAGTCATTTGATATTAATTTGTAACCCTTCTCTTATTTTGAAATATTTTATGAAAATTGGTTATTTGAATTTGTGAAATTTTTATTAAATTGAAATTAAATTTAAGGTGTTACATTGAACATACCCTCATTAATTATATTGTAGGGGATCATACCACATATAATATATCTATAGGGTTAAACGAGACAAAAGGATTATATGGACTAAACTTAATTTTTCTCTTTCAATTGTTATGAAATTAACAGCTTATAAACTCTTTATACTTTCTCTTCCTTTTACCTTACATGATCATTGAGGGTGATACTTTAGAGAAAAGACTGTTAATATTGCATGATCATTGGGTGTTAATAGATTTAGTATGAGTCATTGACAATTATAAAGAAATCAAAATTAGAATTAATTTAAAAGTGAATATAGAGAAGTGTAAAGGTAAAATCATACACGTTAGGTTCATCTCGATTAAGTTTATTATTAGAGATTGTGCTATTTTAATTTTTCTTTAATTAAGTTTTATATTTAAATTCTTATTTTATTTATTTTTGCATTTTTTAATTTCAAACAATTAAATTAAGAAATTCTTGATAATTGGAAATAATCTTTGTAGGATGATATTTTAAGAACTTATTTTAGAACTCTTTATTACTGTTCGACGAATATAAGTGTCTTTGCTCAACCTTACAATGGAGAAGTTACTTTTGCAATAAGTTTGGGGAGGTTGCAAAGGCCTCTGACGATTTTAATCGCGTCAACTGGTTCAACCAACTTGCTGCGTCACTCCAAATAAATATTTTTTTTAACTCATCATACCATCATCATGACTTGTATTTAATATCTTTTACAATTCAAATATGATAAAAGAATCTCCTATAATCACCAATGTGGATAAACATAAGATCATTACTTTATTCTAAAGAGTTCAAAATAAAGATTTGTAAAAGATTGTAAGCTATATGTAATATCGAAGAGAAATATTATTTGAGAAATAGCAGATAGTTTTCTTAATCTCTTTACAGCATTTCAAAATAGGGTCTGATAGTTAAAACATTCAAAATTTTCTTTACTTAGCAATAATTTGATTTGTATACTTGATTGCTCTATATAATGCATATTAGACTTTATCACACTACATAAATTATTACAAAAATTAATGCACATTAAAATATAAATGAATAAAATGACATCGAATAAAGTAGGTAAACCTTATTATTCATTAACAAAAATATATCGATGAAAGAATCCTCCACAGTCAGATTCCTCCTAAGTGAAACTTTTATACATAGTAAATAAAATAAAAGTTTTGTTAATTTCAACCCTTAGGACTACAAATAGAAAATTTTTATGAAAAAAAATACACAATTATTGTATTGATGTTATAAAAATACAATAACAAAACCCATAAAAAAATCAAACATTTTAAGTAAGAAGCTAAAATACTTCCTTTTTAATTCCATAAAACAACAAATTAATTTCATAAGTCATAATAAATAAATCATCATAATATATAGAATCATTTTATATACATGAATATCCAATTTTATTTGATTTCATTTTTAATTATTTTACAAATTTTACTTTATTTAGTTTTACACTTTATTTATTTATTTGAATACCATGTTTATTTACTTTGCTGCATGTTTTTTTACCCTTTTTTCTTAATTAAAAAAATTATAGAAAACATAAGAATAAAAAATTTGAAAAAAATAAAAAATCATTAAAAATGAAAAATCAGAAAATTCTTAAAATAAAAATGATAAAATCATTAAAATAAATAAAGCTTAATTAAAAATAATAGTAATAGTAATAATAACAGGTCTAGTACACCATTGAGCCTGCTTCGTTTCAACAGCATTGGTTTGTTCTTCAATACCAGTGGCGATATCATGTGAGAGTGAAGGAAAGAGTGCAGCACATAGAAAAGGGGATTCAATCAGAGACACTGAGAACTGAGGGAAAGTGATAGAATAGAAAGCATAAAAGTTTTAGAGAATTAAAAAGATACATTAATCTTCCAGACATGAACACTAAAATATCAAATTAATCTTCCAGTAACATTTTTCTTTTCTCTTCTTTTCTGACACTGCATTTTTATTTAATTATTTTGTCATCCTAATAATAATTTCCTGCTTAGACACTATCAGAACACACACTTAAATAATCAACATGACCATTAATCCTAATCTCCCAAGAAAAAGAAAAATAAACCAAAATAGTCCACAATACATGGAAACGGAATCAGTAGAATAAACACTTAATAACTTTTTCATAAAATATGACCTTAATTAATCTAATTATGAATTTAAAATTTTTTATACAGTAAATTAACTTTATAAAATTTTATAAAAAATAAAATTATTAAATATCTTTTAATATTAGAGCTTGGCCAATTTGATTCTTTGCAAGATAGGTGGAACTTAAAACCAAAGGAATGGTAGCTTATGTATGGAGTTACAATTCTCAAACTTTAGTTCATTGCTTTGAAGTTTCTTTCACAAACATTTTCTGCTTTTTATTTTGAAAAAAATTGGAGCATTTATTCTTTTATCTACTATTTGAAAAGAAATATGGTTAATTCTAAAAAAGCTGTTTGTTTCCCTTTTTAAAAAAAGTTTTCTGTTTTTAAAAATAAAATATAGTACTATATTTTATTTTTAAAAACAGAAAACTTTTTTTAAGAAGGAAAACAAACATACTCTTAATATTTGTATACATAAATTTTTATCTTTTTTCATGAAAAAGTAAAAATTATACTGAAGGTGATACTAAAATATGTGATATTTGTGGAGATAAATCAGATCTACTTAAAAGTGTCGAGATTATTGAAGTTGTTAATTTTTCTTTTAATGAACTAGATTTGGATGCAGTTATTTTCATTAATAATGGAGAAGGAAATAATGGGATTGACATTGTTAGAGTTTAATTTTCTTAATTTTGTTTTAGTATTATCATGTCATGTCATGTTGAACAATTTAAGTATTGTAATTTTGTATTGTAAGATGATTTATTATCTTTGTGAATAAATATATGTCTCTTTTATGTTATCTAATATATGATATGCTAAAATTTATGTGCTTTTATTTTATTTTTAAATAAAGTACTTGTATCCTATTTTTTTAGAAATTGACATATTCCATACCCGGTATCGACCCGTATCCATGCAAAATAGGTAAGTCTATATGTTGATACAATTTTTGCACAATGAATGCAAATGTGGCCAAGTGATTGAAAGATATTTGAGGGAGCACACTAGACTACGGAATAAGGAGGCATCACATATAAAGAGGTCAAGTTATGTTGAAGATGAGTGAGATATTGACATAGGCGGGGCCATTGGCTTGGCATCTGCCATCTTAGCACTATGTAGTATGGGATATAGTGGTGTTGAGTCAAGAACAAACCATTAGTAGTAGGCAAGATCTTGACACCTAAAAAGTGAGATGACGATCCAAAGTCTTTCAAGTAGGTCATTTGCATAAATGAGGAAATAGGTTGTAGTGGGAGCCATATTTGTAGATAAACAATGTATCAAACCTCGAGTTGACAAAGTCAAATTGGAGAAGAAAGGTATGCAGTGCATGGAGATAGGCTTGAGGTGCAAGTTTAAGCTTGTAGAGGGATTTTTGTAATTCACATGTATAGTTAGGGAAGTTGGGGTGAATGAACCTAGCAGTTTGGCCATGTAAATGTCTCCAGTAATGATATCATGCAAAAATGTGTTGTTGACATCCATTTGACATAAAAACCAGCCATAAGAAAGTGTAAGACATAGGACTAGCTTGATTGTTTGTGATTTGACCACAGGGCTTAAAGTGTCTTAATAGTCCAAGCTAGGTCATTGGTGGAAGCATTCGACAACAAGTAAGCTTTATGGCAAGCAATAAGCTATCTTCCATTGAAAAATTCATTTATTGTCTTTGTAGTGGGGTTGAGGAGGAAATAACTTCCAAGTTCCATTTTGCAAGAGTGCAGTGAATTCTTGAGACATAGCTACATTGCATGCAAGACTTTTCATGGCTTAGGTAACACAAATGGGCTCCATTAAGATGTTTGGTGACAACAAACAAACATTTTTTGGTCTTGAAAATACCATTTTCTTAGCATGTAACCATTAGGTGAGTTGGATGTTGAATAGGTTCTACACATGGTGGGAATGTTGCTACTAAAGACGGAATGGTAGATAACGTGGGCAAGTTGTCATGTGTAGTCTGGTTTCAATTGGGGGACTGAAAGGGGAATTGGACATTGACATAGGAATAATAGAAATGGGTGAGATGGAGTGTTTGATTGTTAGTGGATGAGAATGAAAAGATAAATTTGGGGGAATGGATGAGGTGAGTTTAGTAGGTAATGAAGTAGATGAAGAAGAGAAGGGAAAAATAAAAGTTTCTAATTTGGTGTAGTTTTTATTTTGAACAAAATAAAGAATGATATTTTCATATCGAGACTAGCAGATAGGGAGCCTTTGTATCAACTAGGTTAATGTTTGAAGAGTAAAGCTCCATATATTGGTGGAAGAGATACTTGATGAATGAGGCACCTTGCTATTTCGAGTAAGCAGCGATGTTTATGCTTAGAAAGACCATTATGTTCAGGCGTATAAGGTGATGTTAGGAGGTGAGAGATTCCATTAGATTGTATAAATGACTTCAGTTTGAGAAACGCACCACTGTTGCCAGAATAAAGGGTTTTTATTTTGCAATGAAGTTGATTCTTAACCAAGTTCTTAAATATTGGAAAGATGAGTGAAACATCAAATCTGAATTTCATTCGAAATAGCCAAACATATTTTGAGTAATGATCTATAAAGATAATATAATAGCAAAAATCATATAATGGAATTAAAGGGAGAAAGGCCCCAAACATTTAAGTGCACAATTGGTAATGGACCAGAACTGAACAATGAAAGATTTAGTGAATGGAATTGTGCGACTCTTATTAGCAAGATAATGTTGACATTTGTTAGAGGATTTTGGTAGTTGAATATTGTCTGTTTTAAGAGCATCAAGAAGGACACGAGGAGTTAGATGACCAAGTCTATTGTGCTATAGATAGAAGGAAGATTGAGACTGAATTGAGAGCACATGAGGAGACTTTGTGGACTTCTTGTACACATTATCTTCATTTGTTTCACACAGTAAGAGCATCCCCATGTGTAGATCCTTCACCTCAAAATGCCAAGGAAAGAATTCAATTGACACCTTATTAGTTTTGCATATCTGTGAGACTGAGAACAAGTTTTGTGTGACTTTAGGAATACACAAAACATTATATAAGCATGAGGAGGAAATAGAAGTGGAGCTCATATGAATGATTAGTAGAGATATTGTTTGCAACATGAATTTGATGCGCCACCCTCTAAAGTACGGACCCACTTCCATGGAGTACCAGTACCGGGTACATACTGGGTACGGGTAGTAAAGGTACATACCCAAAAAAAAAAAAAAACTTGCAAAGTGAGTACGTGAGTATGGCTCAAGTCCGAAAAGTGAAATTTTTTTTACCAAACTTTTGGGGTTTTGGGTCCAAAAATCTGACTCGATTGCCTCTTTTTCTTCTCTAACCTTCACATACATGTACTCCCTTCAGCCTCCACATACCCATGAGCTGGCTGTTGCTTTTCTCCTCCCATCTCAAACTTCAACCATCAACCCTCATCGGCGAGTGGCAAATGATGAGTGGCAACAATAGGCAACAGTGGTGGTGAGTTTGGCAACCATCTCTAGCAATTACAAGCAATAAATATGTTTAAATTTGTTTTTAATTTTATATGAAGTACTTAGTACCAATATCATACCCGTATCCATGCAACATTTGGAGCCACCATAGTTAGTTTTAAGAGAGAGATTGTTTAGGTCATTGGAATATGGTGAGATGCCGAGTAAAACAATCATTTAGGAGAGGAGGAGGGACATTTGTTTGAATGACATGTGCAGTAGGAGCAACTGAGAATCTTCGAGCATTCTTGAAGAACTTGAAGTAGGTTTAGGCATTGTGACTCTTTTAGCTGCAAAGTTGGCACACTATATTGAAGTGATTGCTAGTGAAAAGTTTATTGGAGTTCCTAAAGTTGTCACACATCGATTGTCCTTGGCACCCCTAATCAATTGTGTGGCAATGATTCATATAATTGGCAGTCACTCGAGTCATTAGAGTATGATATTCTCTTTGAAGAAACATTTCAAAGCCTATATATGAGCTTATCATAAAGTTCATTAAAATGGATAGGAGTATCACACGTGTGAATAGGGGCTGTGAACTTGCAGGATGAGGGACCCAACCCATTGAGAGCATGAATCACAAGGTCAATATCATCTAAGGGATGATCGATTAAGGTAAGTTCATCAGCAATTGAGTGAACGAATTGTAGATAGAAGGCTACAAATAGTGACCCGTTTGTCATGGTGTTGAGGCGTTCTTTGAGTGACATAAAAGTGATTACAACTAAGGAAGGCTCGTTGTAATGAGCGCCAAACGTCACTTCATGAATTTTAGAGAGATAAAATGACCATTGTTGATAGTTGAGGGTGTGCATGAGATTGTGCTTGAGATGTATCTGTAAGCAATTATTAAAAATTAAATTTGTTTGTCAAGTAGTATAGTTAGGTGAGTTAAGTTTAATAGGAAAATTGAGTTGACGTGTTAAATTCTACGAAGGCTTTGGTTGAATGAAGTTGTTAATAAGTCCTTATAAAAGAAAAAAATTAATATAAAAATAAATAAATTTTTTCTCATAAGTTAAAAATAACTTATCTTTTAAAATTATAGAAAAATTATATGACAGTATTTTTTGAAACTTCTAAAAAAATAAAGAAGTATGTGTTGTTTTTAACTTATAATTTTTTTTTAATTTTTTATATTAATTTTTTCTCATATAAAAATTCTTCGAAAAGTTTATCCAAATAAAAAAAAATATTTTTTAGTTTATAAAGACAGAAAAAATAAGAGCATAAAAAATAGATGAACTACATGGCTTAAAGATCAATGCATAAATATTACATAAGAAGTTGAGTTTGAAACATTACTTTATTCATTATACATTAATAACATATATAAATAAAAATATGAATAGAATAGTAAAACAACAACTAACAAATACTTGAACATTTTAAAACTTTTTTTTTAAGTAAAAAATAATATTTATTTATTAACATAAGTTTTATTTTTATATTTTTTCTTAAAAATATTTTTTTAAAATCATTTTAAAATATAATGTTTAAAAATTAAAAATCAAAATATTTTTAAATTTTTATAAAAAAAGTAAAATAAATTTTGTTTATTAATTTTAATTTAATTTTCTTTTTACAATTAAAAATGTGTACAAAAAGAAAAAGTGCTTGCCAACATCTGTACCGGAAAGATAACAAAATTTGTTGCAATTAATTTTGGAATTTGGATCCGGTTGAGTTAATGCGAAAATTGTACATTACAATTTCATTTTTGCTTAATCAAAAATGCAGAAAATGATACAATTTTTTTAATGCAAATTTAACTCAAGCTAATTTTTTTAGTTTAAGCAAATTTTACAGATTGGCTTAAACGAATTATTTTAGCTTAAATAAATTTTACGTCTTTTTTCTCTCAATTTTCTCTTTTCCTTCTCCGTATGCCTAGTACTCTCTTCCCAACTTCCATAATCAACGTTCTTTTTTTCTCTCATATCAAAATTCTTTGTTCCTCTCCCAACTCCCTCATCTCTTCCCTCCATGTCCAACTTTTCTCTTCTTTTTCTCACTTTCACCACCCCACCTCATAGTTATATCTCCTTCTTTGTTCTACACTTAACTCTCCACCCTCCTCTCCCTCCACCACCACTTCTATACCGTAGCTCTCTTTATCTCCATCTATCCTAAATTCTTTTTTTCTCCTATACCTAGCTTTCATCTTCTTAAATATACAAATTTCATTTGAGTCAAAATAATTCGTTTATACAAATTTGTAAAATTCGCTTGAGCTAATTTTGTATAATTTTTTTTTATTTTCTGTATTTTTACTTAAATAACTTTATTTTAGCTCAAGTAAAAATAAAACTGGACGTCTTATGTTAACTGAATTGTATCTATATCTTTGAACTGGATCTATATCCTTAATTTTAAGGATAACATGCCGAGGTCAAAGTCGAAGTCAGCCAATCCTGCGATTGCTGCTTCCATTTTCCGATCTCTGGGCTCAATGATTTTCTTAAAGACTCTATCCACCGTCATTTTTAAGAGAGTTCTTTCCTTCTTCACTTTCAAAACAACTTAATTCCATCAGTTGTTCGTGCCCAAGCCTAACCAATATTATTGTAATGTATAGAATCATAATTTATCTAGTATTTAATGTTAAGAAAATGAGAAAACTTATTATTTTATAACCTTTCACGTCACTTGATTCAAATTTTAAGAACTTTTCACTTCAAATATAAATATCATGGGTAAAATTTAAGGTACTTCGAAAGAGTTTTTATACTTCCTTGAATTAAACAAATAAATATAAATATATGTACATGATTATTTATGTTACTTATATATATAAATATAATAAAAAAGAAGAAGAAAAATTAAAACATTTAGTATAAAATAATTATAATTTTAAAAAATTAAGAAATACTATAGTATAATAGTGGATACCTATGATAATTAAAAATTACTTGCCGCATTGAATGATTTTATAATTAACTTGTCGTAATAAAAATATAGATTATTAAAATATCCTTAACGGGTTTGAAAATATATTAAAAAAAATAAATATAAAAATTAGAACTAATAGCATTAAATATAAATATAAATTTATAACCATTTAAATATGAATTTAAAAGCGTAATTTGTTTGCAACATGTATTGGTGGAACATGGTTTGCATAGCGCCAAAAGTAGTTGTAAGATATTTTCGTTTTCTCGTTCATTATGTTTAGCAAATACAAGAGTGCGGAGATATTTCCGTCCTTTAGACCGTTACTCTTATCCACCAAGCCTTAAAAACCTCGTCCATTGTACACAAAACCTTCATTAAACTCGGTATAGTTGAACCTGTTGATTGCACCAAAACGCAAATCTAAAACTAAATGGTTGTCCAAACCAAAGTCTTATCCACCATGGCATGTTCTCCTATATCTGCATTCACATCACGGCCAAGACCCCGAAATCATCCATCTTCTTTTGTTCTAAACCCGAGAGCTATGGCCAAAGAGCTTCACTTCAACCATGATGGTTCAACAACAAAGAAGCTTCTGGTAAGGGTTATTATGGTTCTGGACACTATCTAACAGTTTGTTTTGGTTCTTCAAAAGATGTAAGTGAGTTGATAGTGCAGGCAGGGGTGGATATGGTGGCAGAGCTGCTTGGTGTTACATTGGGTCCAAAGGGGAGAAATGTTGTGCTGCACAACAAGTATGGGCCACCCAAGATTGTAAATGATGGAGAAACTGTTCTCAAAGAGGTCTTTTTTCATCATCAAGCATTTGCTTCTTCTCTTGTTGATATTTTTTTTGTATTATGTGCTATATGTTATTAGTTCTAAGGGGTTTTTAGTGGGGATGGATAAGTGGCAATTTTGCATCTACCTTTTTTTTTTTTTTTTTTCAATTTTGGAGGTGAATTTTCAATATTTAAAGACTTGTCCTGTCTCTTGGGTGGTTTAATAACTTCTCTACAATCAGGTCTAATAACAACATTGACATTTTTTTTTTTAATCTTTTTCTAATGTAATTTCAGATAGAATTGGAAGACCCGTTGGAGAATGTTGGGGTTAAATTGGTAAGACAAGCCGGTGCAAAAACCAATGACCAAGCTGGTGATGGCTCAACTACATCTGTTGTTCTTGCTCATGGCTTAATCACAGAGGGGACAAAGGTACAAATGACAAGCCTAACATGAGTATCCAGAATAAAATGATTAGATGTTAGCATGTGTCAAGGTTTAAATGAAAATTTGACACATATAACTACATTGAAAAAAAAAACGAACTTCAATAATGAAGATTGGAACAAGTTAAAAACCTTTCGGTTTATGCTTTAGGCATCATGCAAATGACATTGAAAAAGGTGTACTTAAATCTGTGTCGTTAAATCTTTTCTTTGTCATTTGTAGGTTATTGCTGCTGGAATGAATCCTGTTCAAATTGCTCGTGGGATTGAGAAGACATCAACCGCCCTTGTTTCTGAACTCAGTTTGATGTCTAGAGAAGTAGGCTGATACATCTATGATTTTCATTGTTAATCATATTCATTATGAATCTGATGTATCTACATTAAATACCGAAACACCCTCTGAATCAATAAAAATTGAAAGATGATGTAAAGTTAAAGGAAAAATTAAACGATTTAGAGGACTAAATTGAATTAAAAAAAATTTAAAGAACCGAAAAAAAACTTAAATTAAAAATTTAGAAGACTACAATGAATAAAAATAAAGTTAGACGATCAAATTGAAACTTCATTATAACTTAGAGGACAAAAAGTATAATTTAGCCTCATTTTTTAAAGTTTGTTTAAAACATTTGGATGAATGAAAATTTTAAGAAACATAATCAGAATTATGGCTGCAGATGTTGATTTAATTATGATTTCTGCTGCCTGACAACTGTTGCTTGTAGTTAGAAAGTCTAGCTGAATTCAAACACATTTGTTGCACTTGTAGGTTGGGGATCATGAACTCGCAGATGTTGCTGCAGTCAGTGCTGGGAATGATTATGTAGTTGGAAACATGATTTCTGAGGCTCTGCATAAAGTAGGCAGGAGGGGAGTAGTTACAATTGAAAGTGGAAAGTGTACTGAGAATACTCTGGAGATTGTAGAAGGAATGCAATTTGATCGTGGATATCTGTCCCCATACTTTGTTACTGATCGAAGAAAGATGACAGTTGAACTCCACAACTGCAAGGTATCACAATTAGTGGGATTTACAAGAGCTTATATAGAACTCATTTGAGTTTATAAAATTGACTTATGATCTTCCTATAAACTCTTATTCGATTGTTTCAGTAAGCTTCATGGTAGAGTTTATGATATCATCTCTAATGTGATAAGCTTATAAGCTAAACACTTGATTAGGCTGTTTACCAAAACGTATAATCTATATAAAAGCTTAACTACAGTCCTACAAAATAACTAGATGGTGCATGATTCCTTGGTTGCAGTTACTCTTGGTCGACAAAAAAATAACAAACCCAAAGGAGTTGTTTAACATACTGAACAATGCTGTGAAAGAGAAGTATCCAATAGTGATAGTAGCAGAGGGGATTGAACAAGAAGCCTTGGCTCCAGTCATTAAAAACAAACTCAGGGGCGTGCTTAAGGTAGCTGCTATTAAGGCTCCTGCCTTTGGGGAACGCAAGACCAACTACTTGGAAGATATTGCCATCTTGACTGGAGGTAGAAGATCAAGCACTCAACTTTAGAAGCTAAACTATATTGTTTACTGATATATTTAAGATCTATTTAGAAGAGCTTATAAACAGTTTATTTCATAAGTTGTGTTCAGCTTATTGCAATAAGTTTCATCATTAAATATAAGTCATCATTTTGTATAAGCCCTTAGATAAGTGGTGTATCCAAACACAACAATTCAAAGAAAAACTTCTAAATGAAGTAAAGGGCTACAGTTGCTCAAAATATGCGTTTCAATGACTTACATCTTTATTTTATGGCTAACTGAAATGTCAGTTTTATTTCAAATTAGGTTATACCTATAATAACTATGCATGAAAATTAGTTGTAAACAACTTGAAAAAGAAAGACAAATATTTGAAGAACTAATTCCCATTTGTCTTCAAGTTTTAATTTGTTGTCTAATAATCTTTAACCCTTTCACTTTTGGTTCTTCACATGTTTTTCAGGGACCGTAGTCAGAGAAGATATGGGTTTCACCCTAGAAAAGGCTAACAAGGATGTGCTGGGTTCTGCTACTAAGGTTGCCATAACAAAGAATTCTACATTAATAGTTACGGATGGGAATACTCGAGCAGCCGTAGAGAAAAGGGTTTATCAACTTAAGAGGCTTGTTGAGGTTCATAACTTTGAAAATCATCACATCTCACACTTAACCAGTGTTAAATTTTAACAGTAACATGATGGGTGGGTAACGTATCCCGGATTACCTACATATTTTATATTTTGCAGAATACTGTAGAAAATTTCCAGAAGAAGATACTGAATGAAAGGATAGCAAGATTATCAAGAGGAATTGCCATTCTTCAGGTAATATGAATATCATGTTATTTTGTCTAGTGATAATATAGAAATTAAGAATTTTGTTTCAATTTAAGATAGTTCATTAACATTTCAGTACCTGAAATCTAAATCGTAGGTAGGAGCACAAACACAAGTAGAGTTGAAGGATAAACAGTTAAGAATAGAAGATGCTCTAAATGCAACCAAGGTATTTCGATTTTTTTCTTGGCTCTATTGAGTTGATCTGCTATCATTTAAATAACTAAGCTTCTAACTTAGAATATGGCAGGCAGCAATCGAGGAAGGTGTAGTAGTTGGTGGAGGCTGCACCCTTTTAAGACTATCCAAAAAGGTCGATGGCATAAAAAATCTCCTGGACAATGAAGAACAGAAGGTAATTATCTATATCATAAGCTCTTGTTTTAACAATCCATCTAAAGTATTCGTTTTGTGCTATGCCATTTTGTGACTGTTTAAGTGTGGAAATCTTATCAGTAATATTATATGTAGATTGGTGCTGAAATCTTCAAAAGAGCTTTGAGCTATCCTACGAGAATGATAGCCAAAAATGCTGGTGTAAATGGCAATGTCGTCATAGATAAGGTCCTGGGCATGTAGACAAACTGTTTTCTGTAAGAGATTGATTGCCAATGAGATATTTGGATCGTCTACAGTATGTAGTAAATTCAATTCAATAACATATATTGAATTAAACTCAAGGCTGACGCTCCTTATATCTTGCAGGTTTTATCAGATGATAATATAAATTTTGGTTACAATGCTGCCAGAGACTGTTATGAGGATCTAATGAAGGCTGGGATCATGGATCCAACAAAGGTATGACCATTTGAATACCTTTCAAATAAAAAAAATCAGGGAAAATACTTAGTAAATTTTCTCAAACAAGTTATTCATTTAAAGTACTTACTGATATCATACAACAAAATATCCAAATATCTGATCCGGTTGAGTGTTGATTTATTCAAGCCATAGATTTTAGGATCCTCAATTTAGCAATTAATCACTAAATTAGTAGCTCAAGTGTTCATCTATAATATTTGTTTTGTCCTTTTAAGTTGATGTCTTGATGGTTGTAGTAGTGTTGCTTTAATGAAATAAAAAAAGAAGGAATGAAGACAGGGATGTGAGTAGGTAAAATACTATGGAGGAGCACATGTTGATTTTGCAGTGGTGCATTAAGAATTTGCTTGAAAATTGCTGCAGGTAGTTAGATGTTGTGTAGAACATGCAGCTTCAGTGGCCAAGGCCTTTCTTACATCTAATGCTGTTGTAGTTGACCGCAAGGACTTAGAGCCCATGCCACAAAGAAAGCCCATACCACGAAGAAAGCCCATGGTTACCTCAGGTAATGAAACCCTTCTATGTCATAAAGCCATTTCACTCATTTCATTATGTTTAACTGCTCTGGTACATTGTATTTGCCTTTTATGAATGATAGTGTTGAAATTTGGTTATTCAGGTTTAGGACCACTTGGCTCATAGAAAGGAAAGTTGTACAGTTCAATTCAGCTTTGTTTGTTTGACATCCAAGGAAGAACAATCAAGAAGCAATAGAAATCCATATATTCTTTGCACATATGTGGGCATTGATTCGCCAAATGAAGTTAATCAAATTCAAATTGGCTGAGTCTGCAGAAAGAAAATATTTGCTTTCCAATTCATACGGTGCTTGTTAGAAATAAATCTTTTAATCATCGGAGGGAATACAAATATTGTCATTCAATGTTATAGGATATTACATAAAAAGCAATTTAAAGAATTGTGATTCTGTAAAATGATAACAGAATATCTGAAGGGAGTTCATAGATCACATCCAATGGTGCATTCTGATGCAATGATTCTTTATCTTTTGATGATAATGTCAAGTGTTACACAATACCTGGCGAAAACACAAATAAAATGGTGTATGCAGCACGGGTTGTTCATATTCTGACAATTTTATACAAAGGGATACACAGTATAAAACATGAATCCAAAATTATAGATTAATGTCTTGACGTTAATGTCTCGTATAACTCATCATTATAACATTGTCATGAAATTTTAAAATAGTTTTATGAGTTTGCAAACTTAATTTGGTTTTTACATATATAATAATTTTTAATTTAATCTTTATTAAAAAAAAAATCATAGATTATTCTAAATTTTTTCTTACGATTAGGGATTAAATTGGAAAGAAATTATATATAGGAACCTAATGAAAAATACATGACATATTTAGAGATGGATATAGTTTGACTAAAAAATATAACTGCTATGTAAAAAAATAAAGACAACATTATGACGGATTCAAATCTCAATCACTATTCTAATTTTTTTTGCACGTATGAGGCTAATTTTTTTTTAAAAGAAAACCTATAAATATGAAACTAAATTTGCGTGACAAAAAAAAAACAAATTCATATTTTAACATTAAATATAAGATAAATTCTACCCGAATTAATTAACTATTATAAATATAAGTATTCTTTTATTTCTTTTAAAAATCATTGGTTAATAAACATTATAAATAATTATATGGAATCACAAAATGTTTAATTTGAGGGTAAAAATTTGTACACTACCAATTAATTAGAATACATCATATATATAATTTTTATATTAATTATTACAAAAATAAATAATTTTTACTGATATAACAATCAAAAATTAAATAACAATATAATTTTTTTTATTCTATTTGTGTATTTAAATTAAATTGAAAAGGCTTAAATTTATAATCGTCTGCGTTCAAATCTTAAAATTATATTAAAACAATGTTCTAATAATTTATTTGTTAAACTTTTTAATAGTTTAGATACCACGTGGTTTAATAATTTTTTTTATGCCAACAAACCAAAAAGAAATATAAAGTTAAAAAATGAAATCAGATATTAAATTCAATATTAGTTTGTGAATTTTATTTTATAACATTTGTTTTAAATAATTAAAAGAATAAATTTTATCTTAAAAATTATAGAATAGTTTTTCCACTGTCTGTAAATTTTCACACGTGAACGAATTCACGTTCAGACAACAAGGGAGCGACAAATAATTAAGACTCCATAAATAAACCTTGATAAGTTATTGGTTATGGCGTTTGCTCTGTTTCGATTCTACAAGCATTGGTTGGAGACACATTCAACGTTTCTTCTCCTTTTCTGATCTCTGATTTGAGCTGAACAAGAATATGGCGATGATGATAACGGTGGGTTTGGGCTTCTTGGATTTCCTCGTGGCTTTTGTTTCCTTCATCATTGCTTTGGCCTTCATCGCTTTCATTGCTTCCATTCTTTGCGTTGCGGCTTTCTACAACAACGCCAAGCTTGTCTCCTGAATCCTCAATTCAGTGTATTCAACTACGCTATTCCTTTTCATTGCTTTGTTTTGATTCGTCTATGTTGAACCACTGAGATTAGGAATATTCTGTTTGGGTTGAAGTGTAGAGATTATGTTGGGGAACTTTTATGTCCATTTTAACCCTAAAACAGTTATATAATTAACGCCTTTCAATTTGAAGTTTTGAATCCTGTCTTGTTTCCATTAATTATATCTGACATGTTTCTTGGGAAATTATGATCATAACAATTATGGTGTGTCTGTGAAAGTTGGAGAACCAATTACATGTTTCTAAAGTGTTTGATAAAAAGCCTGAACCATGCGGGTTCCTTTGAGTCATTTTCTCATGGTTCTTTTTCAGTCATTTTAATCACAACTTTGCAATGTTAAGTTAGCATATATTGCTACATGCTTTGTTATTTCCCGTGTTTGCAACTGTTGTTCTGTTTGACTGTAATGTCAAATACGTATTGTTTTGGCTTGGTAGCTTTAGGGGACTATCATGGCCCGGAAATAATGGTGAGACTTGGAAGTGGCCAAATAATAATGAGAAAACATGGGAGTGAGCTCTAGATTAATTAATTTGACATGACAAAAAGAAGTCTTCTTGGACTTTGATATCTTGCATATTAATCATTGCCAACAAATTTGACTTGGGTAGGTAGGTAGGTATTACAAAAGCCAATTTTTCCCCGTTGTGATTTTACCATAGTTGCAAATTGATTGGTTCAGAATCCGTATGGTCTATATTCCATAACCTTAACACATTACACTCTCTTTGAGCATGTTCTGCCCAAGAGTATGGCAATGATTGTTTCTCATTACTTTTGGGAGTAGATACTATCATTTAGCATATCTTGAAGTCTACTCTAACCACTGGTACATTCAGCGAAATAATTTCTCTCTACAAGAGTAGAAATGTTTGGGGTCCTATACTACATTACATGTGATGAATATGGAATAAAAGTGAACCATTTTGTTAGTTTATCTGTACATAATTCAATGAAGAAACCTGTTAAATCAATGACCATTGTGTCTCTCTTCTATTTGTTTTATGAAAATCAGATTCTATACATCTACTGGCTTTTCTTGTTTACAGATTGAATATATTCAGAACCGAGAAAGTGGATGCACGGTGAAGGACGAGTGACAATTCAATTTGGTCGCTTTTACAATTATGCAATGGTATGACAATTTACTCCCTCTGTCATTCTTGTTTGATGTTCTTATTTATTTTTGTAAAGTCTTACAGGACAAAAATGGTAACCCTCCTGGCATAATCATAGATGAAGAGGTTGATCCATTACCACCTGTGTTTAAGCAAATGATAAAGAGGATGGTTAGGTGGAGTATATTTCCTTCCACGTTCTTCTCCCTCTCTGATTTGAGCTAGCAAGAAGGGCGATGATGGTAGAGGTGGGATTGGGCATCTTGGATTTCCTCATTGCTGGGATTTCCTTCATCATTGCTTTGGCCTTTATTGCTTTCATTGCTTTCATTCTTTGTGTTACGGCTTTCTTCAACAACGCCAAGGTCTCCTGAATCCTCATTTCATCGGTTCAATTTTCACTTTGACGCTTTCAATTCCATGTATTCAAGTACGCATTCCTTTTCATTAGTTTTTCTTATTCAATTCGTTCCTGAATTTGGTTAGATTATATCACTTGTGATTTCATTTACTTCAGTGTGGAATAAGGATGCTTTTGTATTCTAGATTGTGATTACGAAGCTATAAGCATAACTGTTACTAGTTTTAGGAATTTGTTGCTAATTAAACAAATGATTAAAATAACAGTTGTGTCTAAGGACACAAGTTAAGAAATAAAAAAAATTACTAAAATTTAATTAAAAATTGTAGCATTTAATATTATTAATGCGTTGAAATCTTATTATTTTGAATAATAAAAATACTATACAGAGGTTTTTATTGTATCTTTGGGTACACATTAGAAAAACCTTTAAAATAAAGCCTATGGATTTAAAGAAACAAATGTTCTTTGATACCCTTCAATTTGAAGCAATCAAATTTATCCTGTCTTCATCGTAAGGAAGATACTTCTAGCTACAGTTAGAATTGCCTCATTGGATTCCAACTATTTCAATTATCAAATGTTGTAATCGGTCTATCTTCCATGTTAGAAGTGTAATTTTCACTATTTTCTCAATCACTTTATCAACTTAAATAGAATTTTTATCACTGAATTCGAAGTACAAATATAACATTTGGAGCTGAATAATTCCCAGAAAGAGTCATCTAAATCCTCACCATTAAATCATTCATAAGCTTCAAAATTGTTCCATTGATTTGCTTTTATCAGATGCTCTTCGTAAGCCCTATTCATTACAATAAATAGAAACGAAGTGTCATCAGTCATTTCATATTCTAATATAAATATCTTGAGGAAAGTTGGTTAAATAAATTTCATTGAAATAAATGAATAACTGAGAAATATCATCTTGATAGAATGCATATCTTCTCTGTAAAAACAAATGTCAAAAAATCAATTACTATCGTCAAAGCTGTCTTTGAAAGGCCAAATGAATTTTTCAATACTATTTTATGCAAGTAATATTCCAATCTTCGATCATCATATTCTAATATTTAGATTTTTCATCAATCGAGTTCAAACCGACCTAACTTATTTAACTATAAAATGCAATAGTACGCTGAGTTTGATTTGCTACTTTATCATCCGAATAAAAAACAGGTTCGCTTGAAGCACAAACTAGACTAGTCCAAATCAAATGGAATAAACCATTTTGATACATAATAAATTATGATAGTAATAATAATGATAACCACATATGAAAAGAGACTTCTAGGTAGAGAAATCCACTGAAGAAGAAAAGCTCTTCAAACGTGACAATTCCTCTAAAGAGAATTATTCAAGTATCCTTCACTTGTTACTTTGCAACTGCCAAAGCGTTGCAAAACATTTTTATTTTCGCCACCTTGACCAATTTTGTGCACGATGTTAACATCCTTATGGTACGATAAATATATCCTATCACTTGAAGTTTGCGAAGACTTGTGCCATACAACACGATAGTCATGCTTCACCTTCACAAGTAAATCTTGTTACTCTCATGTAGTTATACATGGGACAGATTACGACAAATTTATCTTTATCCCTATTCAATACAAAATTTTAATAAATAAACAGAATGCATCTGTATTAACACCATAGTTAAATCTTAGGATTAATGATGGATAAATTAAAATTAACGTATATTTTACGCTATATATTTCAAAACAAATGTTATCAATATAAATATGATATCATTATGATAAAATATTATCTACTAAATCTTAAAGTCTTTTAATACTAAGATATAATTGTTTAAAAAATATAATTTTTTTAAAAAAATAAATGACATATCATTGGGTTAAAAAAATTTGAAGTATAATTTAAACTCATTCTCAAAATGTAGTCAATCTAATTTAATTTAAAAAAAAATCCTAATTGTCAGGACAATGTAATAACACCATAAGGGTTTTATCACATTATTCTATTCTTTTGCTTTTTGTACGGATGTCATGGATCCGTCTAGGTTAGTAATGAATCCAGAGGAGCAACAGAACCCAATATTAGGTCTTGGGGTGGGCATTAGGCAGGTTTGGCCTAGTAAAGTTCGAATTGCAACAAATCAATTATAATATTGGAAGACCCTTCAATGTCCGTATTGTGCAATAGTTATCGGGTCACGGGTTAAGCTGTGGATTCATTTGGTTTTCGGCCGAAGTGTGGGCTATAGCACCACGATTAAAGAAGAAAGAAATTGAGCAAAATCATGACAAAAGATGGGAAAACAAAGTAAAATAAGAAGAGAAAGAGAAGGAATGAATGAATGATGTTAAATAATATTAGGATGCGTTTAGGAGTGAATTATGTAGAGTTTTTAGAAGAAATTGGTGCAGGAGATCTCGCTCAAGTGAGACTTAGCGCTCAAAAACATTTTATTTGAGGGTAACCTCGCTCAGGCGAGATGAGTCGCTCATACGAGAATTCACAGGAAAAATATCACGCTCTCTAGAAATACATCTCGCTCAAGCAAGCATATCAAAAAATAATTGGAAAATCATTGTCTGCAGATCTCGCTCAGACGAGATGTATCTCACCTAGGTGACCAATGCGTTGCTCAAGCAAGTTGTTCCTCGCTCAAGCAAGAGCGCGCAAGACTGAGGGGTATTTAAGAGATTTTCAGCACGAAAATTTCATTTCATTTCAAAACTTACGTTCCTCTATCCTTTTCTCTGAACTCTCTCTTCCCTATTATAGAGAAAAGCTTTAAAAACTCTGAAACTACACTGAATCCAAGCTCAAACTTTAACTCCATGGAATCATTGGTAAGTATCTTAGAGCTCAAACTCCTTATTCTTACTTCTATCTTCTCTATTTCGTGTTTACTCAAAGAATACTCTTTTCTGTAAAGTGTAGAACTACTTTAGTTCGTGAACCATCATTTTCTCATTTTCTTCACCAAACTTGTCTTTTAAGGTAAGGAGAGCTCTATCTTATTACTAAGAAAGTGGTATGTTTATATTCATGAAAATGTTATGATGAAATGTTTGATTTTGAGTATATGCTAGATGAGAACATGTTTTGTTATGGTTGAAGCATGTGTGTGATGTTTGATGATGTATATAGTTATTATTCTGAGTGTATATGCATGTATGTTATGGAATGAGTCCAAGGATGACTTACTCTCGGCAAATGATTGATTAATGTATGATGAACTAATGAACTAGAGTAAAATAGAGAGAGAAGATAGGAAATATGGAAAGAAAAATGAGATGAGAAAGGAATACAATAAGGACGAGTATGGGTAGTTCATAAGTACACTGTGAGTGTGGAAGATAGAGACAACTGAGAAGTCTTGGGAAAATGAGGGTGGTGTATGCTCCTCTTGAATTACACAAAACAAATGAGAGTAAGAGCACCACATGCATCACACTCACTTTCTGACTGATACTTCTAACCATGCTTTTGCTAAAAAGGGTCGGGTCGGCACATGTTGTATCCGTGTTGCTGCAGCTATCCAGCAACTATCTATACTAAGGAAGATCTCGAGGGATCCCAGGGCAGTGAAAGTGTAAGATGAAAGTTTTAAGTATTAATAGACATAAAATAGAATAAGTTAAATAATCGATAATCTTGTTATATGATGAATTATAGTGTTTTTCGTATTTGTATTGTTGATTTAATTGTGTATGCATGCTTGGTAATAAAAATAGAAACTCATCATTCATAAATATTTCAGGGGATCAAGATGACAGTACCTAGAGAGAGCATTAGGCTTATAGATAGTTTTGTACAATGTAGGTTGAATTATGTATTTAATGAATACCATAGATTTTGTTATTTTAAAATAGCCTTACATGTTGATGATGTAATGCCTTAAATTTAAATTCAAATAAACAGTAATTTCACAAATTCAGAATAATAAAATTTTTATAAAATATTTCAAAATAGGGAAAGGGTTACAAGTTTATATCAAATAACTGCTACAGGACCATTTCAAATATAACAATCTCAAAATAACATTCTAAGCCCTATAGCAGTTCCATCCAACCCTTTATTGAGTTCGGTGTTGATCGTCTTGATTACCTAAAAATGAATGTAAGTGTGAGTACTTTACACTACCAAATACACAAATAAGCATAAAGTCTCACCTTGCACATACTTCACATTATATAATTACAGACGACATTATCACACAATTTATTTTTAATTCAACTCTGATGCACTCACGACACCAAATAGTTTACACACACACACACACACATGTAATTATCAAACAATAACCTCGTCCACTCACCACACACCAGCCACGCTCACTGTGGCACTGTGATCACAGATTTTCACTATGGATGGTCGCCGGTTACCCTTGTCTCACGAATACCATGTGGGCAGTCACGAGTCGCTCAGTAAAGGTAGTGGTCAGAGTTCTAGTCAGGAAGATAGTGTGCGACCCGTGGTGCACCCACCCTCACTATTAGTGTCACCACTACTTTCTCTTCTCCAAGGTATTTCTACCGTCCCCATCTTTCACACCTCTAGTGTATCGCTGAACCATTCACAACACTATAACGGTGTTAACACGCCCTATCCACACACATTTCAACATTTAGTCACAATTCACGGCACAAAGCGCATAGTCATTTATTTTACACGACCCTTAAGCCCACATTTATTTGCAATAATCATTCTCAATACACGGCACAAGTACCCACATGCATTTACAATATAATTCATTTCAACCACACACACAATATTAACCATTGTATAAGGCTCTCGGCCTACACTTATTCACATTGCACGGCACACACATTGCCCTTATTTACTCACAATATTTCAACATAGTTCGCATTTACATTCCTCATTCATCAACCATTAGCATACTCACACCACACAATCACCCATCACGGGTCTCCACATGCTATCACACCTCACAACACACAGCAAATTCCATCAAATACATATTTTCTACCTTCTATCTCAACCACATCCTAATATTCATGAAAATACACGACAATCAAACCCTAAGAGTTCCTCTTACCTTGGATTGAAGACCCATGTTTGGAGGGCAAGTGTACCCATCGAGAAGTAATAAAGGGTTCTTAAATTAAGTTCCTGAAATATCGTCCCACAAGGGTTGATTTTCAATTACTAAGAATTTCTTAATTCCATTGTTTAAGCTTTAAAGATACGAGATTAATTAAAAACAAGAATTTATAAAATCAATTATAAAACTAAGAATAAGGAATACAATGCACGTCTTGGTTAAACTTATCAGAGAGAAACCTAGGGCATATGGGTTTTCTCATTCAATCCTTTATGTTATTTTTCTATTTAACTTTAAATCTGATTTCCTTGTGATTACCAATCATTCATACGAATACTATTAATACCCAACGGTCATGCAATATTAATATTCTTTTCTCTAACTTAATATCCCCAATGGTCATGCAAGACATCAATTTGAGAAAGCTTAAGGAACCTATGAACTTGTTAATTTAATAATGATTAGAAGAGAAAGATTGGTTTGGTCCACCTAATCCTTTGTCTCGTTTTACCCTATAGATCTATTAATTAACCGAGGTACGGTCGCCTGACGATATAATTAATTAGGATTAAGAAAGAAGCGCAATAGGATAAAATCTAATCACAAAACGAAAATCAAATTTAAATTCAAATATCAAAATTCCATAAATTCATGAACAATAGTTCCTATAGCCCTAGTTATGGACTTAGTTACTCATGCTAAAGAAAAGAACTAAAACAATCATAAACAAAGCCATAATAAAAAGAAATAGAAAACTAGAGTGTGAGATGTGTTCCCGGTCTTCAAGTACGATCGCTCGAAGCTCCAAGTCCCGCCAAGCATGTGCCAAGAATCCCGTGCAAGAGAGATGAGATCAAATGTCTTCTAGAGCCAAAGCCAAGATGTCAAAAACTAGTCTCAAACGGTCGTACAAGGCCTTAAGCATGGCCGTGGATGGGCTCAAAGCACTTCCGTGCTTGTTGGAAGGGACTGGGCGTGTTGGCTACTGCGAAACTCTAATCTTCTATCAATTTAGGCCCAAAATGCATCCAAAATCCACTTGCGGCCTCTTTATACAAAACTGCACAATTAATAAATAAATTAGTGTAAAACCCAAATAAAATAAAGATTGAATATGAATATATGAGTTATAAAAGAGGGTCTAATTATAGACTTATCAACTCCCCCATATTTATCTGTTTGCTTGTCTTCAAGCAAAGTGCTGGTTAAGAAAATAACATAACAACTTAATATAATACCACACAAGGAACCCGAGATGAGGAGATAAAGAGAGCAACAAAAGTAATATTACTGAGCATAAGCAATCAAAATTATTCCTAATTAGAATCTTATATTTCCATACTTTTCACTCAAACATCAAACTAAGGTACTTTACTTTCCTCTCTCACTAAGGGACAAAATGGGATATCACTCAGTTTTCCTAAAGAAAAGTGTACTACTATGGGCTTGACTATAAACCAACTCTCCACTAAATCAATTAAATACAAGTAAAAATCATGAGGTTTTTTTCAGGTTATAATGTGGCCAAGGGGTTATAATAATTGAGGTGAGATAAATGAAAGAAAGGGAATATACAAAGGGGTAATAAATTATAACAATTGCAACATCCCCTAAGTTTACAAATAAAACTCTTGGAGTAATTTTATATTTTTATATGTAAACAATATATTTACTCCTCTCTCCTTTCAATCATACATAACCCCCTTTTTTTTCTTTTCTATTTTTTTTATTTTATTTTTCATATTTTCTTTCTTTCTTTTTGCACATGAGAGATATAGAGGAGAATTAATCAAACAATTCAACAACTCAATTGCTCCATTCATAAACTCAAGGTCATCAAAATATTTTATAAATTTAATGTAAGGAACCAAAAAAATCAATAAAGCTCAAAGTGGACAACTAGTTGTATCTCAAACATGCTGAAGGCCAAGAATAAAAATCCTATTATGCCTCAATCACATTAAAACATGTAATTAAAAAGAGAAGTCTTAAGTTGATTCCAAGTCAAGTTCTAGAGCACAAATCTTAAGGAGATAATCACACAAAATAATGATGAAAGGGGTACAATTAATTAAATTAAGATAAAAATTCCCTTTAAGGCTCAAAACTCACATCTGTGGGTTAAAATTTAATGTAGAGCATAAAAGTAAGGAACTTAGCTAATTATTAGTTTTCAAATGAAAGTATAATGCCAATAATAATCACTCAACATGCTCTTCTATCTAGAAAGATTGGGTTCCATGAGGAAAAATGTTTTAAATTATCACAAAAATAGCATAGACACTTCACTCAAGAGAACATGCGATAATAATTATAATTAGGAACTACTCCCCCATACTTAAAGCAAAACATTGTCCTCAATATTTGAAAGCAATCAAATTAAAAGCATGCAAAGAGGGCAATTAAATAAAAAGGAAAGAAGTTCCCTGATGTTTCTTGGTGCGATGGCTTCAGGTGAGGGAGCACGACCATGCTAAAAACGTAAGCACGCCCATGCGACTTGATTTGTGTATGGTACGAGCACTGGCGTACTTTCATAGCAGAGCTCAAAAGTGTGTGTGGGAACAATCAACTTAAGTCTTGCAATCTTTCAATATGCTTATTCTTTATTTTGAAAATAAAATAACAATAGAAAAATTAAAATAAACAATAAAAGAAATAAAATTTAAATAAAATAAAATAAAAGACACATGTTGCCTCCTGGAAGCGCTTGTTTAACGTCACGAGCCTGACATTCCTGTTAAATCAAGGTGGGAAGAAGGCATGAGTCTCAGAGGTGACTCCCTTGATATGTGATCGTCTTCCCACTAGCTTTGCCTCCCCAACACCTACTACATCAGAAAATTTATTCATAAGATGAGAATTATAATAAAGAGAAGAAAATTTAAGCTTTAAATTAGGAGGCTTATTAATGGATGATTTAAGCTTTTGTCTTTTCTTCTTCTTATATTGCTTCCTTCTTGGCCTTCTTCTTGTGGTTCCATGCTTCACATAATTTGGAGGAGGAGAAGCAGCATCCATAGTGCTCACAAAATGACAGGATTCTTGGCTAGACGGGTACTTGAAAGAATTGAAAACTTGAAATACGATTTCCTTATCATCTAGCCTCAGTGTGAGCTTCCCTTCTTGTACATCTATGATGGCCCTAGCAGTGGCCAAGAATGGTCTCCCT
Source organism: Abrus precatorius (assembly GCF_003935025.1). NCBI lineage: Eukaryota > Viridiplantae > Streptophyta > Magnoliopsida > Fabales > Fabaceae > Abrus > Abrus precatorius. Next base: position 13,803,138 of record NW_020874417.1, read on the forward strand.
AATATGATGGGGGCATCATTATCTTCCTCCATGTCAAGTACCACGAAGTCAGCCAGAAATATAAACTCTCCAACTTTTACAAGTACGTTCTCCATTATGCCTTTGGGGTATGTGATCGACCTATCTGCCAGCTGAAGTGATATGGAGGTTAGCTTAGGTTTATGCATTTCAAGCTTCCTGAAAATAAAATAAGGCATAAGATTAATACTTGCTCCTAAATCACATAAAGCCTTATCAATATGAGTTTTTCCAATTGTGCAAGGAATAGTAAAACTCCCTGGGTCCTTAAGCTTAGGTGGAAGCTTTTTAAGGACTATAGCTGAGCACTCCTGGGTGAGCTTCACAGTTTCATGTGTTTTCAGCTTTCTTTTATTGGTCAAAATCTGCTTTAAAAATTTAGCATATTTGTGCATTTTGGAGATAGCATCAATGAAAGGCATATTGATGTAAACTTTGCCCAATAAGTCTAAGAACTTGTGGAACTCTTCATCATAAGGAGGGTGACCTTCGTTGAACAAAAGGCTCTTCGTTCTTTTCTTTTTCAGGCTCCTCGCTTGAAGCACAACCTTGCTCATGGTGATGCACGGCCGTGCTTTTATCACTGTCATGGGCGTGCTTGTATAAGCACGGTTGTGCTTCTATTTCAGCAGGGGTGTGCTCATTAGTAAGCACGGGCGTGCATGTAGAATCAGCATGGGCGTACTTCTCAACGAGCTTGGGCGTGCATGTGCCTCTGTTCTGCGATTCTTGTAATTTCTTCTTACTTCTAAAAGTGATGGCATTGCATTGCTCCCTTGGATTAGGCTCAGGCTGAGATGGCAGTGTTCTCATCCTTCTTTGACTCAGAAGGTTCGTAATTTGCTCCATTTGTGCACTCATCTTAGAAGAGTTGGCTTGTATTTCAGATTTGACCTCTGCGAACCTCTTATCAGTTCTCTCAATATGTTGGTCCAACTTGGATTCAAGCTCTGTCATCCTCTTATCAGAGTAATGCACATATTGCATCATCTGTTCTTGAAAGTTGGACTGAGATCTAGGAGCTTCTTTTCTTTCAGGTCTTACTCCTTGACTTTGCATATGAGGAGGGCAATAAACACTTGAATTTTGACTTCCAAAGCCATTCCCCCATGAGTTAGGAGGATTACTACTCCACCCTAAACTGTGATTGCCCATGAAGTTTGCCTCCTCTTGCTTAAATTCTGGGCTTGCAGAAACTTTTACAGACTAGTCTTGGACCTTCATTAAAGATTCTAGTTGCTTTGCAAGGGCTTCTATTTGGTTAATTAGTGGATTACTGCTCTCTACTTGGTGGACTGGGGCAGTCTCTTTCCTTTTGATGTCGTAAGAGTCAGCAGTGTGTCACTGAAAGCTAGAAGATGTCATCTCATCTATGAGCTTGTATGCATCATCTGGATCTTTTCTTATGAGGGACCCTCCTACTGTGACCTCAATTGTAGCCCTAGTGGTGATTGATAAGCCACTGTAAAAGATTTACACCTGTCTCCACATCGAAAAATCATGATGAGGACATCTCCTCAAAATCTCTCCAAATCGCTCTCATGCCTCGAATAAGGATTCTGCTTCATGTTGGTTGAAGCAACATATCTCTGTCATAAGCTTAGAGGACCTTGATGGGGGAAAGTACTTTCCCAAGAATAGTTGAGTGAGATCCTCCCAAGTTGTGATGGAATTGGCTGGGAGTGAGGCAAACCAAGCATTCACCTTTTCAAATACCAAGAATGAGAAATGATGGAGTCGAATAGCATCGTTGGAGATTCTATTGTATTTGATGGTATCTGTCAATCGGAGGAACTTTGTCAGATGGAGATTGGGGTCTTCATTAGGCATGCCTCCAAACTGTATAGAGTTCTGGACCATGGTTATGAGTGCTAGTTTCAATTCAAAATTGTTGGCCTCCACATTAGGTGCCGCAGTGCTTCCAGGAGTACCTCTAGCAGTGGGTGTCATATAATTTTGGATTGATCTCCTTCCCTCTGCCATTCTTTACTCTCTCACTTCTTTTCTTTGTCTACATGTTGTTCTCTCAATCTCCAAATCAAATAAACAAGCTGTAGAGCACTTAGAACGAGTGAACATACATTAAAAAAAATTGTGAAATAAAAATAAAAATAAAAAATAAAAATAAAATAAATACGAAATTTATAAAAAAAATAAAAAAATTTAACAATAAACAAAACAGAATTAAAATAAAGTAAAACACAAATTGCTTAAATCAATTAAATTTGAGATTTTCTTAATATTGAAAAAGAAATCTCCGACAACGGCACCAAAAACTTGTTTAGAGGGCAAGTGCACCCATCCAGAAGTAATAAAGGGTTCTTAAATTAAGTTCCCGAAATATCGTCCCACAAGGATTGATTTTCAATTACTAAGAATTTCCTAGTTCAATTGTTTAAGCTTCAAAGATACGAGATTAATTAAAAACAAAAATTTATAAAATCAATTATAAAACTAAGAGTAAGGAATACAATGCATGTCTTAGTTAAACTTATCAGAGAGAAACCTAGGGCATATGGGTTTTCTCATTCAATCCTTTATGTTATTTTTCTATTTACCTCTAAATCCGATTTCCTTGTGATTACCAATCATTCATACGAATACTATTAATACCCAACGGTCATGCAATATTAATATTCTTTTCTCTAAATTAATATCCCCAAGAGTCATGCAAGACATCAATTTGAGAAAGCTTAAGGAACCTATGAACTTGTTAATTTAATAATGATTAGAAGAGAAAGATTGGTTTGGTCCACCTAATCCTTTGTCTCGTTTTACCCTATAGATCTATTAATTAACCGAGGTACGGTCGCCTAACGATATAATTAATTCGAATTAAGAAAGAAGCGCAATAGGATAAAATCTAATCACAAAATCAAATTTAAATTCAAATATCAAAATTCCATAAATTCATGAACAATAGTTTCTATAGCCCTAGCTATGGACTTAGTTACTTATGCTAAAGAAAAGAACTAAAACAATCATAAACAAAGACATAATCAAAAGAAATAACAAACTAGAGTGTGAGATGTGTTCCCGGTCTTCAAGTACGATCACTCGAAGCTCTAAGTCCCGCCAAGCATGTCCCAAGGATCTCATGCAAGAGAGATGAGATCAAATGTCTTCTAGAGCCAAAGCCAAGATGTCAAAAACTGGTCTCAAACGATGTTTGAGATCTTCCCTTTTATAGGATTTGAAAATCCTACAAACTCTTCATAATTGGGCTTCCCGCAGATGAGCACAGCCGTGCAAGGCCGCTTGGGCTCAAAGCACCCCTGTGCTTGTTAGAAGAGACTGGGCGTGCTGGCTGCTGTGAAGCTCTAATCTTCTATCAATTTGGGCCCAAAATACACCCAAAATCCACTTGCGCCCTCTTTATACAAAACTGCACAATTAATAAATAAATTAGTGTAAAACCTAAATAAAATAAAGATTGTATATGAATATATAGGTTATAAAAGAGGGCCTAATTATAGACTTATTAACCCACACTTGAATTCAACCACGGAAGTGCTCCCCATGCGGATTTCGTCCTAAATACACGGAAGAATTCCACGAGAACCCAGGGAAATAAAAAAAACAGAGAAGGGGGATGAAAAACCAAAACCCTAACCATTAAAACTCACCTCCAAGCATTCCCAACAGGAATCCAACCTTTGATAAAGCTCCCGAACAGTTTTGGAGGCAATTTAATCGGTGGAATAGGGTTGTGGGTTAAGAGGATCAAAGAAATTTTGAAGGGAAGGTGAGAAATAACCTTTCTCAAACCCTAATCCCCTTTAAATCCTCTCTAGTCGCGACACTCTCGTTACAGTGAGATATTCTTGTTGCAGCGAGGGGCCTCACTGCAGCGACTCCGTCTCTCGCTACAACAAAAAATTCAGACAAAACTACACTCTGGTTTCTGCAGAATCTCGCTATAGCGAGATTGCACCCAGAAATGCAACCCAACTGTGGCTTTGTTGCTACAGCGAGAGACCTCTTTCATATTGAATACACAAAAAATAATGCATATTTACAAGTCTTCCAATTCAACTACTACTCTGCTGCACCTCCCTTATACCTATTTGTTCCCATCTCTTAATTTGGCTCTCAACTTTGTGGTGTTGTGATACTCTAACCCTAAGCACTCAACAACCTTGACTTTTCCTTTTATTTTTATACAATCGTTTAACCCACCAAATATCTTCTAAGGGTATTGTTCATGGACAAGTGTACCCATCAAAAAATAATAAAGATTCTAAAAATAAGTTTCCAAAATATCGTTTCACAAAGATTGTTTTCAATTACCAAGAATTTCTTAATTCAATTGTTAGAATTTAAATGATGTGAAATTAATAAAACAAGAATTTAAATATAAAACCGATTAACAAGAAATTAAAATAGCGCAGCCTTTGAGAATAAACTAATGAAGAAGAACCTATGGCATATAGTTTCATCTTTACAATTTTTTATGTTTTCTTTTAAACTAATTATAATTTCAGTTTCCTTCTAATTACCAATCACTCATACTGTATCTATAAACACCCAATGATTATACAATGTTAATAATCTTTTCTCTAAACTATCACCCTCAATGGTCATGCAAGGTCAAAGAAAAAGAAAGCATAAAATGCCTATAAGCTATTAATTTAATAATAATTGAAAGAGAATAATTAAGCTTAGTCTACCTAATCCTTTGTCTTGTTTTACCTTATAAATCCATTAACTATATGTGGTATGATCACCTATGATATAATTAATTATGATATGTTTAAGAGTTGTCAATTCTAACATATAAATTTAGCATAATAGGGTAAACACCAATCAAGAAAGAAAACATGAAGTTATTATTAATAATAAAGATCCCATAAAGTCATGCAAAGAATCCACCATAACCCTAGCTATGGATTTAGCTAGACATCATATAAAAGAAAATCAAAATAATACTAAACAAATTCATAGAACTTGAAAAGTAAATACAAACTAGAAGAGTCTTTAATGAAGAAGAGCTCTTGATCCCAAGACACACTCTCAAAGCTTCAATAGTCATCAGCGACTGGCTAACACCAAGATTGAGGATGTAAAAGAGATGCGTAAAATATGTAGAAAAAAAATGAGATTAAAATAGGATGCTTAAGTCGCTCCCGCTAAGGTCTCTTTTATAAGGTTTAAAAACTCTAAAATTACTTAAGGTTTGGGCTTCCTGTTAGGGGTGTTCATGAATTGGATTTTTAAAAAACCAATCTAGATTCATTTAAAATCCAATTATATGGATTGGATTATAAATCAATTCGTTTTTTTTAAATTTGAATTTGGTTTAAAACCAGTTTTAAACCGTTTTTACATATGGTAAAAATATACTCTAATTATTTTTTAATTATTATATTAAAATATTTAAATTTTATAATAAATAATATAACATTATATATATATATATATATATATATATATATATATTTGTTAAGCATCAACATTTATTAAAGATAAAATATAAATACAAGAAGTACTCTAACCCATTACATTAACAATACATGTCAAGAAAATATTTTCGTATATTTTAATTTATTAATAATACTTTTTATTTTTATATTTTATTGAAGTAATAAATATTTAGATATATTCTACTTTTTATCATCTATCCATCACACAAATTAATTATATGAGTTGAATTTTAAACTATTTTATTTTATTTTAATTGGTTCAAAAATAGTTTTAAAATTTAAATTTATTTTAAAATCAATTTTAAATTTGATTTTTGTTGAAACTAGTTTTAAATTTAGTTTTAAGTTGAATTAATTTTAAATTTAATTTTTAACGCAAAATTGATTTTCAATATATTTGTGAATTATATTTTTAAGGTAAAACTAATTTATTGTACAAAATATTGCATTAAATTAGTGCATTTCAAAAAAAATTTAACAATATTTATTGATATATTATATTTTATAGAAGTATATAAAATATTTATTATTATTTTTAAATTATTTTTATAAACGGAGTTTATAGTAAAAATTTAAATTAAAACCTATAAAAATAAAAATTAATAATATAAATAATAATAAATTTTTTATGTTATAATATTTTAAAAATTTAAAAATAAACATAAATATAAAAATAACAGTAGTAATTAATTTAAAAATATTTTTTATATTTTAATATTTTTAATTATTTTAAATATTTAATTTTAATTATAAGAATTAAGATTAATAAAAAAAAATAATAGTAGTTAAATGTAGTTATAATAAAATTTTGTAAACTAATATAGCGGTAAAATTTAACAAATAAAGATATAAGGTTACTTCATACATATGGATTTGGATAACTAAAAAAAATCTGGTTTTAAAAAATGGATTTAGATACTAAACTGGTTACAAAAATATAGTTAATAAAAAAATCGGTTTAATATGAATCTAGATTTTTAAAACCAATTTGACATTGGTTATGGATTGGATTTATAAAATTGAATTTTTTGAATACCCCTACTTCCTGTAGGTGAGCACGGCCGTGTAGGGCCATAAGCACAGTCATGGATGTGGTTGAAGTACTCTCATGCTGAATGCTAGGGTCTGAGCGTGCTAACTAAAGCGAAACTTTATTTTTCAACCAATTTGAGCCTAGAATATACCAACAATCCAATTGTGACATTTTCATATTAATCTGCACAATTAATATATAAATTAGTATAAAACTTAATTAAAATAATAGCCACACATAGATATTTAGGCTATAGAAGCATGTCAAAATACATACTTATCAAGTATAACACTCCAGCTCTTCAACTGGATGCTCCGCCATCTTTAAGGCTAATACCTCATTCTCCCTTTTCTCTAATTGCTTATCATCCATAATGATCAACTAAGATTGATGTTTAGGGCACTAATGTAGAGGGTGAAAGTTTTGGCCATATTTTATTTTGCTTCCTCTCTATTAGTTTACAATATGATAAGGGATGCACTCCCCGAACTTTTTCATTACTAACTTACCTTTCTCCAACCCTAATATTGCCCGAACTTAAACCAACAAACTTCTCTTCCAAGGTGCTTTTCCATCTTCAAGGCTAATGCCTCCTTCTCTCCTTCGTCTGATTGCTCATCATCCATAATAATTAACTAAAGTTGATGTTCACCACACTGAGGAATAGGGTGAAAGTTTTGTCCACATTTGAAAAATAAACCTTTTTGCTTCCTCTCTATTAGTTCACCATATGACAAGTGACGCACCCCTTAGTCTTTTCCATTACTAATTTTCTTTTCTCTAACTGCAATATTGTTTGAACTTGAACCAACAAACTTCCTTTCCTCCTTTCAAAACTCCCTATCTTGCATTCCCCTTGAATTTCCATCAAGTTAGGCAAACGCTTTGTTCCAAGTCAGCCTCAATTGCTCTCACTAACTCCATCATCCTTACTTTGTTATCAAGTTTATGAATATGAACCTTTCATCGAATATCTACTTGAAGACCATGCACATAATAGGCCTTGATTATTGTTTTGACATTTTGGGAACATGAGAAACTAGATATTCAAACTCTTAAATATATCAATCCATAGTTTCATCCTATTTTATTTCTACTAGACTCTAAAAAAGGATTCTCCATTAGAGATTCCTTATACCTCCAAAGTAGTGTTGCTTTCAAATTATATGATAGGTCTAGCTTATTTTCTATCCATAGATTGAACTATTGAACTGTAGCCTCCTCCATGGAGATTCTGGCTAATTGCACCTTTATTTTTGGCCATGTGTCTTGAACTTCAAAGTATGTCTTAGCTTGAGTAACCCAAGCACCTAGGTCAATGCCATCAAACCTTGAAAGCTTGACCTTTTTTAATGCACATCAAAATTCTATTAACATTTGCTTCTCCATAGAATTTTTTGGTGTTGGTTAGTCTGACGAAACTCCATTAGTGCGATGTTGAGAATGAAGACTCTAGAGACATTCTAAACATAGGATGGAGCTTGTATTCCATCTATTTCATCTCTTCCGTCAGCTTAAAAACTGCATTTTGTAATTCAACTACAACAACTCTGGTGTGTCAACTAGCTTTCGAACAAGATTCTCCAATAAACTCAAACAACCTTCCATGGTTGGTTCCACTCCATTTCTATGCTCAGGCATACAACTCCTTCAACCACACTATGATTAGGGAATAAAAAATTTATGAATTGTATTGTTAATGAAGAATAAAATACCATAGAATCAATTCTATAATACTCAAAGCAAAGCTCGTACCCTTGGCCACTCAAACAAAAAAAAGATGCAAAATTTTCTCATTCTCTCTCTTCCTCCCACTAAATGAAACATTACAAATCAATTTGCTCCCCCATAATTAATTTCTCTTTCAAATTCTCATTTTGCCCTGCTTATTTTTCTTACTATATCTTTTCTAAATTCAAGATCCTTGACTAAGTTGGATTGGACTTGTCTTAAATTCATGGGACCTAACACTACTACTCTTGCTGAAGACAGGACCTTAGGAACAAGAGAATCAAGTAAAGATATAAAGAACATGATCAAATTTTATTAACCATCATAAGAGGCAAGAAAAAGCAGTAGGACAGGTACAATTGCTATTACGTTTCCAAAACGTAAGAGAGATGGGGACATAGGAAATGTTGGATCTTGAGGCCCTAAAGTAGTATTATCATGGCAATTAGGCTTGTTCGAAAGAACCATTTAAAATGAATTAAACTGCTGAACTGAACCAAACTTGAAGATAAAAAATTGAACTTATGTAAAAAATAAAAACAAATTGAACCGCACCTATGATTAAAATTAGTTTAAAAAGTAAACTATTTTTAAATTAAGTTCAATTCACCGAATGAGACAAGTTTAGAAGAAAGAAAGAAAACATCAATAAAATTAAGTGATGGTAGTAACGAAATTATTGATATCCCCAGCGCCTCAAAACTACTCTACACCCAACAATCCGCAATCAAACCTTAAATGAAATGACGTTATATATTGATTATGTTGTTACGCAAGTTTTTTATTGACTACTCTGTTGGACAAGCCCAACTTTACCATTGTTGAACCAATTTCAATGTCACCGTAATATGCAATCGTTTGGTATTAAAAGCAATTCAATATTTTTTTTCTGACTTATGTTAAAAAAAAAAGTGAAACAAAATCAAACTATGAAACCAGTTCCAAACTAATTTTGAATCATTTCATAAAGAAACCAAACTAATTTATAAACTCTTAAAATAGTTCAGTTCAAGAAATCAAATTGCATTTCCATTACTTTTAGTTCAGATTTAGTTATTAACTAAAAGTAAACCATGCTCACTTCGTAGATTTTTTATGGTTTGTTATCTTTCCAATCCAAGGTTATTCTATTTGAATTTCAAACTTTTTTGAGCCTTCATTGAAATTAAACATATATGCATCAAAGTCAGATACAAAATATAAGAAATTAAATAGAGACTTAAGGAACATACACATTAAATATCACAGCAATTAAATATGGCATTTTTTTTATACGCGTGAGAAATGTAACTGTTACTATGTTTATGATTGTGAGCAGCATCAACCTCCTATACATCCTACATTACAAGTATTAATTACTAGCAACACACCAATGCCCTTAAAGAAAAGGGAATGAATTAAAAGAAACCTGATTGTTCATCTTCCTATAGAATAAATTATCTTCCAATAAATAGGATATTAATCTCAATTATTTATAAGCTGCCATGCACTAAAAACCATGCTCAATACTACGTCAATGTAACGTCCTAAAATTTTAAAATATGAAAACTGTATTCTTTATTATCAATTAGATAAAAATACCATTTTTCATATGATAAATCTTATTGTAACAAGTTAATAAAAGTCACTTTATAAATAGGTTTGTTGTAAACAAAATTTTCCTATACGTGCAATATTAATGGAAACAACAATACATTTAAAGACTATAATAAACCATAATCAAATTTCCAATTTGAGAAGCTGAACATGCATTTTATATCTTAAATATAATAATTTACAAACTGTTTGTCAGAATATATGACTTAAAATAATATTTACATAACTAAAATAATTATAACATATATGAATATTTAAGTCTGAGAGCAGTCCCTAAAATACATCCCAACCCAGTATTAGTCGATTCCATGCTAGCTCTCTATATCTACTATATCTTCAGAATCAAGGTTATCGTCTAATCTAAGGTAACGATTGCCTGAATCAACTGTGATCTCTGTGCCAGTCACTTGTTCAAAGGTTCATCTGGACTGTCTTCCAAGATGGTTATGGTCATGATATGTAAATAGGTATGTGAGGGCTGCTGGAGTTCTAACAATACCACTATAAATATAAATTCACAGGGTCTAATGTATTTCACTCCTAGGAAAATCAAAAGGAATAATATAAAAGAAATTCATCTCTAACATAATAAAGGTCCTACATACATCTTTAACAAAAACAACAAACTTAAAATAACATAATCTTTGATATTCATTAAATACATAATTAAGCCTATTATATACTGAGCTATCTATTAACCTAACTCTTTTTTGAGGCTTTGTCATCCTATTTTCCTGAAAATATTAGTAAGAATGAGCATCTATTTTATCATTTACAAATCATTACATTACAAAATCATAACCTTCAATTTAAAGAAAATATATTCACTTTTCACACCTATTCATATTGCAAACACATTCACATATGCACAACACAATAACTTATTATACATTATCAATTCTCTCATTTCAATACGCACTCCCAGTGCACTGTGATCATAGATATCGATGCCTTTAGCATTTCTTGAGGTTTTAATCAACTAGGTAAATAGTCGCCAGTTAGCCTATGCATACGGATACAACGCATACAATAATTGAGCCCCTTAACAAAGGCATAGTTAGGAAATGAGTGTGAGGCCAAGTGGCACATTCGCTCTCAGAAAGAGTGTGAATGCATATGCGAATGTTGCTCACCACCCTACATTTCTCCAGATTTCTCATCGTTTCCGGACTCTATACCCCCACTGTATCTCTTAACTATTCATACTAAATCCAATCCATATTCGATAGTTAAAGTCATTCTCAGAGTTATTCTTTTTCTCAATCACAAGATCGTGCTTAGTAAAACACTTCCAAACTAAATTCATTCCACTTATACTATTGTAATATAGTTTCAATTACTAAATCCTTCAAACTAGTATCACACTTTATCATAATATTTCATCCAAACATATTCCATAAAATCATATCATAATCACTCAACAAGTTTAATAATATTTCATATTGAATACGCATCATATAATGCATATAAGCATGTAATAACCAATCAGTCCAAACAATCAAAGAAGCATTTTTTTCAACCATTATTCACACAATATATTTTTCAACCACATATTTTTATGAAATATTCATGTAACAATGCTCTAATGAGCGTAAAATAAAGACTGTAATATAACGACCAAATAAAGTCCTCCTTACCTCAAAGACGAGTTTAGTGCAAAAAAGGGTGGAAAAGATAGTTCACGCATCAAGGTCGTTCTACACCTTACACAAAAGAGAGTGCTCTTTGAGAAAAGAGGAAACAAAGAAGATAGAAGTGAAAACGAGGAGTTTGAGCTCTGAGATACTAACCAATGTTTCCATTGAGTAGAAGTTTGAGCTCTAATTTAGAGTAGTTTTGGAGTTTTTGAGGCTTTTCTTTGGAGAAAGGAAGAGAAAGTTTAGAGAGAACAAGATAGAAACGTGAGTTTGGAATGAAATAAGATTTTCATGTTGGAAACCTCTTAAATACCCTCATTCCCGCGTGCTCTCGCTTGAGTGACAAATATCTCACCTCAGCGAGATATACAGACTGTAACACCTTAAATTAATTTCTAAGTAATAATTTTGCAAAATTAAAGTAATAAAATTTTCATTTAAATAAAAGCTTCCATCACAGAGTTTCATAAAACAATTCAAAACAATAAAGGATTACAAGTTTATATCAAAGACTCCTGCAGGATTAATTCAATTACATCATAATTTCAAAATATAATCTAAGTCCTATAGCAGTTCATCCTTCCTTCAGTGAGTCCGATGCTGATCGTCTTAGCACCTACAAAATAAATGTAAGGGTGAGTGCTCTACACTATCCAACTACACTATCCAACACACATAAACATAGAGACTCACCTCAATACTACAAATTTACTAACATATTTTAAATCATGCATCCACAAGACAAGCATCTCAATCTCAGTCACAATCATCATTCATCATTTATTCCAATTCAGAACACAACCAGCACTTACTGCACCAACATTTCACACACGTGTGCTTACCGCACCTAGCCACGCTCACTGTGGCACTGTTATCATAGTTTTACACCATGAATGGTCGCCGGTTACTCCCGCCTCACGGATATCGCGTGGGCAGTCACGGGTCGCTCAACAAAGGTGTTGGTCAGGAGTCTAGTCAGGAGGAGAGTGTGTGGCCTGTGGTGCACCCACGCTCACTATTGGTGTCACCACTACTATCTCTTCCTCAAGGTATCTCTACCGTCTCCATCTTCCACACCTCCAATGTATCGTTGAACCATCCGCAACATATCATACACGACATACTTTGCCCACATTTATTCATATTATACGGCACAAAGATCCACATTCATTTATAGTACACAACACACAGGCCCATAATTCATTCATAATGCTTGGCACATATGCCACTATTCCATCACACAACATATCAACAGGTCATCCATATCCATTTATAACCATTTACATCAATCAATCATCATTGCTCAACATGCTTACACACATTCTCAATCAAGGGTCTGTCAACCCCACAATCAATTCACATTTCACTCCAAACACACAATAATTTTCATAAAATTACACATTTCTTACTCTCTATCTCAGCCACATCACAACATTCAACAAAATAAACGATAAATTAAACACAATGAGATAGGGTAGAGTCCCCTTACCTCAGATGAAGACCAACACACCAAATCAACAAGGTAGGCGCTCCCCCACACAACTTTGACTTAAATACATGGAAGAACCCCATGAGAACCCAAGGAGAACCGAGAAAACAGTGAGTGGGGATGAGAAATCATAAACCCTAATTATGGAAACTCACCTCCAAGCATTCCCAACACAAATCCAATCTTCAATCTAGCTCACGAACTGCTTTGGAGGCAATTTAATCTGTGGAATAAGGTTTAGGATTGAGAGGATCGAAGAGATTTTGAAGAGGGAAGATGGGAAATGAGTTTCCCTAACCCTAACCCCTTTAAATACCCCTTTGCTTGCGACATTCTCGCTTCGGTGTAGCAAAAATATCAGAAAAAAACTACACTCTAGTTTCTACAGATTTTCACTACAATGAGACCTTCTCTCTACAGCGACACTGCACCCAGAAATGCATAACAAATTGTTGCTTTGTGCTACAGCGAGACACTCTCGCTACAGTGACAAAGTAACAATTTCACGCCTTTCTCCTAGGGCCCTCTCGCAACAGCGAGACATCTCTCACTGCAGCGAGAACACCCTACGTCAAAACATTTAGCCAAAAATTCAATCTAACCCCAAAGATACACATTTCCTACTTTTTATCTCAGCCACATCACAACATTCAACGAAATAAACGATAAATTAAACACAATGAGATAGGGTAGAGTTCTTCCTTATTTCAGATGAAGACTCACACACGAAATCAACAAGGTAAATGCTCCTCTACATGACTTTGACCCAAATACATTGAAGAATTCTATGAGAACCCAACGAGAACTGAGAAAACAATAAGTGGGGACAAGAAATCATAAACCCTAACCATAGAAACTCACCTCCAAGCGTTCCCAACACGAATACAACCTTCAATCTAGCTCACGAACGGCTTTGGAGGCAATTTAAGCCGTGGAATAGGGTTTGGGATTGAGAAGATGGAAGAGATTTTGAATAGGGAAGATGGGAAATGAATTTTCGCTACAGCGATATTGCACCCAGAAATGCACCCCAAACTATTGCTTTATTGCTACAGCGAGACACTCTGGCTACAGCAATAAGGCGACAGTTTCACGCCTTCCTCCTAGGGCCTTCTCGCTATAGCGAAACATCTCTCGTTGCAACGAGAATACCCTACATCAAAACACTTAGCCAAAAATTTAGTCTAACCCCAAACATACATACATACATATATATATATATATATATTGATGAATCTACATTTTACTATATTTTTATACATCATTTATTACTTTTTATAGAAAAGAATAGACTTAGATAGTGTAAATAAGATGAATATTCCAATTAGGCTAAATAATATAGGTTTCTTAGTTTTTTGTTAATTTACATGAATTTAGATAGTTTATTTTACATATTTTGATCATTTGAATAATATGGCAGAAATCCCCAAGCTTATTTTGAAGAATTATTGGATTTTGAAGAATTTGAGGTGAAAGTAACTACTTTCAATATTGATAGTGACAACTACAGCAAGTCACTTCCAGCAAAGGGACCAAAGTGATCACTTCCAAAGCTTAAAGTGACAACTACAGCAGCCCAAAATCAACCAAACCTGCGCGTGGTTACTATGAATATTCATAGTAATCACTCCAGAGCATGCAAAAATTGAAGGTGTTGCGCGTAACTACTATGAATATTCATAGTAATCACTCCAGAGACCTAAAATGTCTCAGTGCTGCGCGTAACTACTATGAATATTCATAGTAATCACTCCAGAGAGGAAAAACCCAACTGATGCTGCGCGTGGTTACTATGAAAGAATGAGAGTAATTACTTTGGGCGGCGCCAGCTTTAGTATAAATAGATTTTTACCAAATTAGGGTAGGGAGTTCTTACACTTTTTGTACCTTTTCTCTTCTTTACTAAATTTAGGACACTTGGAGAGCCTAGGGTGGCCTTGGGTGACAGCCAAGGGTCCAACCTAAGGTTTGATTTCCATTTTCTCCTTACTTCTCTTTGATTTTTGTATTGATGTTATTGATTTCTCTTTACTTTCATTTTGCAATTGTGAGACCCATCCTCATGAAGGGTTAATTTTCTTGTAATCTCTAGTGAGTTCATATGAATTCTTGAATTCTTGTTTTTCGAATGTTAATGCAAATCTTTTTCTTCCATTAATTTCTTCCTCCCAAACTCCTGAATTGAATTAATGGTTGAATGAGGGGAGCATTGCGTAATGAACCCTAATTCGTTTTAAGGAAATTCTAAATTTGAATTGCTTAATTCTTGTTTAATTCCAAGATTGCGTAATCAAGGAATGAGAGATTGGAGTTCATTGGATTGCTTAATTCATATTAAAACATAAGGTTGATTTTCGCTTGTTAAATCAACCTAACTCTAGGAGGAGAGGAAGAGTATTAAATCTTGAGGGGAATAGGTATAGAGTTTATATGAATGAACTAGGGGTTACTACATTTTATCGATTGAACTTTGCAATTTAATTTTCTACTTAAGTTGATTGAACTTGAAATCACAAAACCCCCCCTTTTTTTACTTGCTTTCTAAATACATTGCACACTACATTTTTGATATTTGGTCACTTGTCCAATGATTCATGGGAGACGACCTAGGCTTGCATCCTAGACTACATAAATTTTTCTGCATATTTTGATGAAGGTTCACGACAAATCTTTTTGCAAATGAGAAAATATTTCGTTCATCAAATTGGCGCCGTTGCCGGGGAATCATTGGTGCTTGATTAGATATTAAACATGTTTTGTGTTTTGTTTTTGTCTTTTGCATGTTAGTGTGTTTGTTTTATTTTGATTTTTTTTTTAATGTGGTAGTATAGCATAATTCTGATTGTGTGATTGTCGATTTAATTCTACATTTGTGCTGCATTTGTTCTGTTTCAATTTTCTGCCTTTTACATTCATTTTCTGCACTTTTGCATTTAGTAAATTCTGCATTTTCTGCATTTCATTTTGGTTTTCATTTTTCTACACTTTGCATTTCTATACTTTTGTATAATTTTCTACATACTGCATTTTGCTTCTGCATAATTTTTCTATTTTAATTTTCTATATTTCTGCATTCTGCACTTTTTCTGCATTCTGTTTTGCTCTTGTTCTGTTTAGCTCTGTTGCATAATTTTCTATTTTCTGCATTTGTTTTCTGCTCTGTTTTTTGTTCTATTTTTCTGCATTCTGCTGCATAGTTTCCTGCAATTCTGCATTTTGCACTCTACATTTTGCTTAATTCTTCATGTATTTTTCTGCACAATTTCATCAAATTCTGCATAATTTTCTGCTGCAACATTTTCTGTATTTTTTTTTCTTCTGCATCACTTTGCTGCATACTATTTATGCATAATTTTGTAGGCTTTTAGCTAGACTCTTTTTAGTTTGATCTAGATATTATGGCTGAGAAAACTTTGAGAGAACTTGCTTCACCTTATGTATCTTTTCAGACATTATGCATCCAATATCCTAATATAGATACACCTTGTGTGCTTAAGTCTGGATTGATTAATTTGTTGCCCAAGTTTCATGGTCTTGCAGGTGAGGATCCATTTAAACACCTCAAAGAATTCTGCATTGTTTGTACCACCATGGGACCAGCTGGAGTTCCTGAGGATCATATAAAGCTGAAAGCGTTCCCATTCTCATTGCAAGACACAGCCAAGGATTGGTTCTACTATTTACCACCTGGATCAATCACTAGCTGGGATGGTCTAGGAAGAATGTTTTTGGAAAAATATTTCCCTACATCTAGAGTGACTTCAATCAGAAAAGAAATTTGTGGTATAAGGCAAATGGACAAAGAGAGTTTGTATGAGTATTGGGAGAGATTCAAGAGGCTTTGTGCAAGTTGTCCACATCATCAGCTTAATGAGCAGCTTCTTATCCAATTCTTCTATGAGGGACTTATATCCATGGATAGACAAATGATTGATGCAGCTAGCGGAGGAGCTTTGGTAGATAAAACTCCTATTGCAGCAAGGCAATTAATTGAAAATATGGTTTCTAATAATCAACAGTTCAGTACCAAAAGTAATTCAATGGCCTTAACTACAGGAGTTTATGAGATAGAAAATACTCATGTTGCTGGTCATAGAAAACTAGAGGACAAGCTAGATGATTTAGCTTCTTTGATCAAGCAGTTAGCATTGTCACAGAGGGTTGCAAGGTTATGTGAGATATGTGCTTCACATGAACACCCCACTGATTCCTGTCCTACATTGTATGAACCTGCAGGTTGGATGAGTCACCCAAACTTGAAATGGGGGAATTTTACACAGCAGCAACATCATCAACCTCCACCACAAACTGCTGCACCTTGCAAGAGTGAGCCTTCCTTCGAAGAATTGATGAGGGAAATGGCAGCTAATGATCTAAAATTTCAGCAGAGAACAGAAGCAACCATTCAAAACTTGGAACATCAGATTGGACAGTTGGCTTTTGCTTTGAACCATTTGCAATCTCAAGGTTCTGGTAATCTATCTGCACAACCACCTGTAAAACAAGAGGATGCTAGTGCCAACACCTTAAGATTAGAAAAGACCATTCAAGACTCGCAAGAGCAGCAACCAACTGATGAAGATCTTAATGCTACTACTCCAGCAAGTGATTGCAACAAAAATAGCAGCGCAGCAAGTGCAGATTTTGCTTCTACCCCTTGTGCTACTTCCACTAATGCAGCAAAAAATTTTGAGCAACTTGTTCCTCATTCATTTCATTCGGTTTGCCATATTGATTTGTTAAATAATTTAGTAGATGATAATTTGGTTGAGTTTTCAGATTATATTGATTATCCTATCTTAGCCAATTATTCTGATTCTTTTACTTGTGATGCTTGTACTGATTCTGCAAAATGTAGCTTTTGTACTGAAATTGATACATATGTGTATGGTGATTTTCATGCAGCTATTGCAAATTCTGAGGAAGCAAATCATGATGCAGCCATTGCAAGTTCAAAGGAAATGAATCACGATGCATTTGTTGAGGTACAAGCTGCACATCCAACTCCAACTTTTACATTGCCTCTTGCATCAAAATTGAAGCCTTTGCCCGAGCTCTTAAAGTATGACTATTACATCATTGTATATCCAAGAGAGCAGCAGCCCAAATACAGTAGCAAGAAATCATATTTTGCACATCAAGGCAATGAAAAGTATGAAGACAAGCTCATTGAGTTCATAAAGCAGCTGGAAATCCCTTCGCAGTTATTTATTCCACGTTCTCAATTGAATGAAGTGTTGCAAATCTACGAGAAAAATGAGGAATATCTAGGGATACAACTGAAACCGCTATCATCAAAAGTATTTCCTAAAGCTAAAGATAATAAAGCGTCAAGCTAGTGACGTTTAAAAGAGCGCTGTAGGTAGAACACAAATTTTGGATCCAATTTCTGCATAAATTCAAGAAAGGATCAAGTGTAGCAAGAGTAAACACTTTCAGAGCTTAAGCATCATGAGAAATGCCTTCAGTCCCATCAAGAGGAGCATCAATTTAACCCTTGAATTGTGAGCCATCATCCATGAAAGGGGAGTGATCTCTTTGCCTATGTTTCATATGCTTTTAGTCTAATTTCCTTGCACAATAATAAATAAATAAATATTTTCATTATCTTTCTCTTTTAATTTAGTCTAGTTTTGTATTTCCAATTTTATGTTCTGATTGCACTTTCCATTCAACTCACAATCATTCTCTATTTTGCACATATTTACCATTCCTACCATACTGAACATATTTTCTTGAAAGGTGAACTGTACTCACATGTTGCTAAGAAATTATCACCTTTCCCTTGGTAGAGAATTGAACCTTTAATTTCTTTTTTGTGTGCACTATAACATGTATTGTTGCATCTATCATCTAGAACTTGCCCTGTTTCTTAATTGAATATGCAGTGTGCAATTTTTCATCTAGATGATTGAGGCCTTCTTTGCACACACCCACACACACACCCTTGCACCTAATTTTCCTTGTTCCACATTTTCTTTTTTACCAAACTTAGTCTGCAAACATATTCCCTTACCTTAAGAGAGGTATTTCTTTTGAGTTGCATCAAGAGTGAATGCAAGAAACTAAGTTTGGGGTGCTGATTATTACTGTAATTGCTTGAGGACAAGCAAAATCTTAAGTTTGGGATGGTGAACATCATACATGTTAATAATACATGTTAAAAAAAAAAAAGTGGTTGCCAAAGTCCAATAAATCATAAAAGAAAGAATGAAAAAGGAAAGAAAATAAAATGAAGCAAGGTCCATGAGATTGAAGAGATCTTCACATAATGAAAAATGATGAAAAACATGGTGAAAGAATGCTTGAACCTCATAAATTGCATCATTTAATGCATTCCATTCTTATTATTGTACTCACTCACTCAAAAGAACTCCCTTATCTTGAAAAACTCACTTGAGCTTTTGACCCTCCTTGATCAAAATTGAACCTAACCTAATCCATTTATGACCAACAAAGTCCTTTTGATAGGTAAATCATTGTATTAAGGCAAAGGAAATTGAGAATATGGGCAAGCATATGGTAGGGTAGAGCAATTTGCATGTATTAAGGGAAAATACCTAGCCTGAAACACTGACGAGTGAAGAGTAAAACACCACCTTATGAGCTAGATAATTTCTTTGCATTGTGTGAAGTATAATGAACCTTGTTGAATTTTTGTTTCACTTGTATGGGACTTTGCATAAAATTAATTGATATGAGTGTGCTTTCTTTGTTGAATGACTCTATGATTTTGAAATGGAGGAAGTGTATGTTAGAGTTGAAAGATTGGAACAAAAAAAAAAAATTGAAGAAAAAAAAATTTGGATAAGTCCAACCCTTGTTACTTAAGTCCTTGAATTCTGGTTTGCTTGAGGACAAGCAAAAGTTTAAGTTTGGGGTTGTGATGAATCTACATTTTACTACATTTTTATACATCATTTATTACTTTTTATAGAAAAGAATAGACTTAGATAGTGTAAATAAGATGAATATTCCAATTAGGCTAAATAATATAGGTTTCTTAGTTTTTTGTTAATTTACATGAATTTAGATAGTTTATTTTACATATTTTGATCATTTGAATAATATGGCAGGAATCCCCAAGCTTATTTTGAAGAATTATTGGATTTTGAGGAATTTGAGGTAAAAGTAACTACTTTCAATATTGATAGTGACAACTACAGCAAGTCACTTCCAGCAAAGGGACCAAAGTGATCACTTCCAAAGCTTAAAGTGACAACTACAGCAGCCCAGAATCAACCAAACCTGCGCGTGGTTACTATGAATATTCATAGTAATCACTCCAGAGCATGCAAAAATTGAAGGTGCTGCGCGTAACTACTATGAATATTCATAGTAATCACTCCAGAGACCCAAAATGTCCCAGTGCTGCGCGTAACTACTATGAATATTCATAGTAATCACTCCAGAGAGGAAAAATCCAACTGATGCTGCGCGTGGTTACTATGAAAGAATGAGAGTAATTACTTTGGGCGGCGCCAGCTTTAGTATAAATAGATTTTTACCAAATTAGGGTAGGGAGTTCTTACACTTTTTGTACCTTTTCTCTTCTTTACTAAATTTAGGACACTTGGAGAGCCTAGGGTGGCCTTGGGTGACAGCCAAGGGTCCAACCTAGGGTTTGATTTCCATTTTCTCCTTACTTCTCTTTGATTTTTGTATTGATGTTATTGATTTCTCTTTACTTTCATTTTGCAATTGTGAGACCCATCCTCATGAAGGGTTAATTTTCTTGTAATCTCTAGTGAGTTCATATGAATTCTTGAATTCTTGTTTTTTGAATGTTAATGTAAATCTTTTTCTTCCATGAATTTCTTCCTCCCAAACTCCTGAATTGAATTAATGGTTGAATGAGGGGAGCATTGCGTAATGAACCCTAATTCGTTTTAAGGAAATTCTAAATTTGAATTGCTTAATTCTTGTTTAATTCCAAGATTGCGTAATCAAGGAATGAGAGATTGGAGTTCATTGGATTGCTTAATTCATATGAAAACATAAGGTTGATTTTCGCTTGTTAAATCAACCTAACTCTAGGAGGAGAGGAAGAGTATTAAATCTTGAGGGGAATAGGGATAGAGTTTATATGAATGAACTAGGGGTTACTACATTTTATCGATTGAACTTTGCAATTTAATTTTCTACTTAAGTTGATTGAACTTGAAATCACAAAACCCCCCCTTTTTTTTACTTGCTTTCTAAATACATTGCACACTACATGTTTGATATTTGGTCACTTGTCCAATGATTCATGGGAGACGACCTAGGCTTGCATCCTAGACTACATAAATTTTTCTGCATATTTTGATGAAGGTTCACGACAAATCTTTTTGCAAATGAGAAAATATTTCGTTCATCATATATATTCCAATGGTTTTCTTTGTTGATCATGATAGCCTTCTGTCTATCTTAGGCGGTCTTTATTTTTACTCTAATCATCTTCACTTGGTCATTTTGTTTCTGCACTATATCAGGCGCATACAGAATTGTTTCTCTAGCTTCATACCAACATAGAAAAGTTTGACACTTCCTTCCGTATAATGCTCATATGGTGTCATTCCGATGCTTGCATGATAACTATTATTGTACATGAATTATTCCAAAGGTGGACATTCATCCCACACATCTTGTTGCTCCATCACACAAGCTCGCAATAAATCCACCAATGATTGAATAGTGCGCTTCGTCTGTCCAACAGTTTGAGGATGATATGATGAGTTAAGCTTTAACTTAATTCCCAAGGCCTTTTGCAGACTCTTCTAGAACTTTAATGTAAATTTTGAGTCTCGATCTGACATAATGCTTAAAAGTATCCCATGCAACCTCACTATCTCATTGATGAACACTTTTGCTAACTTCTCCAGTATATACCTCATGTTAATCGGAATGAAACATGCAATCTTTGTTAAGCGGTCTACAATTACGTGATTTCTCTTTGTTATTGGCAGTATAGATACAAAGTCCATGGAGATACTATCCCATTTCTATTCAGGAATGTCCAATGGTTGTAACATACTCAACTATCTCTTTCTTCATGCCGTACCACTAGAGATTTCTTCGCAAATCCTGATACATTTTCATTGCTTCAAGATGGAAACTTAGCTTACTTTTGTGTGTCTCTTCCAATATCATTTGCTTCAGTTCTTCATTTTGAGAAACGCATACTCTGTCTTTGAATCTTATGAGTCCATTTGAGTTGCGAGAAAACTCTGAGCCCTTACTCTCATTTTTTGGCTGCACCCTATCTTACAAATATTAATCATCTAATTGAGCATTCTGGACTTGCATGAACAAATCATTGTTAACTTTCAAAGTACCCATATATAAGCTTTTGGGTCGCACTTCTACCATCAAATTCAAGTCTCTAAACTCTTTGATCAACTTCCATTATTTTATCATCATGGTTAAAATATGTAAGGATTTCCTACTCAGCACGTCTGCTACAACGTTTGCCCTTTTGGGACGATCAGATAACGTGAAGTCATAATCTTTGAGAAACTCTATCCATCGCCTCTGTCTCATGCTTAACTCTTTCTAATCAAACAAATATTTTAAACTCTTGTGATCACTAAATACTTCAAATCTCGATCCAAATAGGTAATGCCTCCAGATTTTTAATGCAAATACTACTGCTGCTAATTCCAAATCATGTGTAAGGTAGTTGACTTCATGAGGTCAAAGTTGTCTTGAAGCATAGGCAACTACTCTCCCAGATTACATTAGAACACTTCTTAATCCTTGTCGTGAAGCATCACAATACACTTCAAACTTTTGTTTTGGATCTGGCAATATCAACACTGTGGCTGATGTTAACTTTTCTTTTAAATTCTGAAAATTAGCTTCACATTCTTCATTCCACTCAAAGTCTTTTTCCTTCCTCGTCAATTTCGTTAAAGGTAGTGCTATTTTAGAAAATCCCTCAATAAATTTTCTATAATAGTCAATTAGTCCAAGGAAACTTGTAATTTCAATTGGAGTTGTAGGTCTCCACCATTGAGCTACCACTTCTACTTTTGCTGAGTCGACCATAATTTCTTCCTTTGACACAACATGTCTTAAGAACTGTATTTATGGAAGCCAAAATTCACACTTTGCCAATTTTGACAACCATATCGTAATAGTTTCAAACAAAACTAGATTTCTAAAACAATTTTGCAATATAGGGAGCAAACCTAGGTCATCTCACAAGGACACAAATTCATTCTGTTTCTAGTTTTAAGCATGCAACAGTGTTAGATTGGGGGTTTTTTGGTTTTTAAGAATTTAAACAGAAACATAAAATTGGCAACAGCAGATTGAATTAAAAATGGATCTAAAAATAGAATTAAAAATAGACCTAAAATCGGAATTAAAAACAGATCTAAAAATGAAAACAAATTTAAAAACAAAAACAAATTTAATTTAACCCAGAAAACAAAAAGAATTGAAAACAAAAACAAATTAAAAATGAAATGAATTAGAAAACGAATTGGAAAACGAATTAAATCAATAAGTTGGAACTCAAAAACGAATTGAAAATGAAAATGATTCAGATTAAAACCAACGCAGATTAATTAAAACGAATGCAATAACGCAAAGGAACACAAATTAAAATCACAAAGCGAATTAAAACCAGATAATAAAAAATGAATTGAAAGCAAAACGGAAGGCAAAAATAATGTAATTAATGAACGCAAATTAAAACTACGAATCACAGGCACGAACTAAGATTACTATACCAAGTTTATCTAAATCTCAAACGCAAAAGAAATCAATCGATCGCTATTACACTAAAAAATAAAATCAAATTGAATCAAATTATGCATGCACAAATCTTAATCAAGAATTGCGAGAAGGTAAAAAGACAAACTCGGAGTGATCAATAGATCTTGTAATCCACGCTTGAGACGAGATGATTCGCGAGAAAAGAATAATTGAGAACTGTAGCAAAATCACAAATTAAATTTGTTGTAGAATCTAAAATGAGGCAATAATGGTAATGAAAAAGGTTCACTCTCAAAAACGAGAAAAAAAGTCTTTATGTAACGCCCTATATTTCTTTCCTTAATATATGATAAACTTTTATAAAAATTTAAATGGTAAAGTAAATTTTCTTTCAAAAACTCTATAATGAGAAAGAAACAATGAAATGATATAAGGTTCATAGAGTAAAATTTCATTAATTCGTAAGTACTTTAGAAAAACAAAGATTATAAAATTTTCATCAGCAACAAAAGAAATAGTACTTTTACAACTGTTTCAAAAGAATGTTATAGAACTGAAAATATCTATTACATAACTCAAAATAACTAGGTCCTATAGCAGTTCTCATCCATCCATGCATTGTGAGCCTGGTACTAGACGTCTCGATTTCCTGAAAATGTTGTGTAAGGGTGAGTCTCTACCCTACCACTCATACATAACACATATTCATCATAAAACACATCTTATCACAATTAAAGAAAATATCATGGTATTACACATCACAGTGTCATATAAAGCAAGTTCTCATATCAATACAAACACATTATATTCCACAAATTCACAATTTCTTTTTCTTTTACCAGTGCTTACCACACCCTGTGGCTATAGTTATCCAATGCCTCTATCTTGAGATCTTACACATCTATGTAAATAGTCACCGGATGGCCTAATTCAGTACAGATAAAACGCATGCAATAGACAGCGCCTTAGGAAAGATAATGGTCAGGAGTCAAGTCAGGAAATGAGTGTTCGGTCATGTGGTGCATTCGTACATAATATTCCATGCACAATCCCGAATGTCACTCAACACCCTACATTTCTCCAAGATATCCCATATCGTCTCCATCTTCCACTCCCCCAATGTATATCTGTAACTATTTACATCATATCATTTTTCATCTCATACTCTTTCAAGTATATTCACATGTTTACATATGTCATTTCTCATGTTCACACATATTTTTCATTATATTTCCACCTGCTTTTCATCATATACATCAAACCATCGCATATTCACAATATACATCATTTTTACATGAAACACAATTCAAACATGAAACATACATCTCTTTGTATATTTCATATCACAAAATCATAAAATCATATCAATCATCATCAATATACCTTATCATGCACTATTTAAACATATCACATTTTCACCATGTATTCATCATAAAATCACATAAATAACTAATTATTTTTCATAAAACAAGGATTATTCCACATATAATCACATATATGACAAGTTCTATAAGAATACAAGTAATAAACATAACAAAATGATAAAGTAGAGCCCCTTTACCTCAAAACAGAGCTTTTACAAAGATTCAACCAAAGATTTAACTCTAGAACGGAGTTTTTCCTAAGAACACCATGAACATCTATAAGAAAAAGAAAAAGAAGAGAAACGAACGGTAAATCTAACTTCAAACTTAGAGAAACTTACTTGAAATCCTTTAGAACGGACGTAGAATCATATATTTGAAGAGAAATCTAAGTTTATAAGAGTTTAGTATGAGAGAAAATGACGAGATATAGCCTTATAACCTTTGAGAATCTTGGCTAGGAGTGAAGAGATGAAAATTTCGTGTAAAACTCCCTTTTTATAGAAAGTTTTTAAAATTTACTATTCATCATCGGAATTATTGTTCATCGCTAGAAACATTGTTCACTGCCTTACTATTTATGCCAGAAATACTGTAGACGCGTACTGTAAATAGTTATACGTGTACGTAACGTCACCGCTGATGATGTCATCATTTTTTAAAAATTTTTGTTTTTAAAATATAAATTTTATCCAAATATATTGCAATTATAATTTAATTAATCTCATTTTATTTAAATTAAAGTGCAGAATGTTACACTTTATAAAAAAACAAAATTATGAAAAGGAGGAGGTGAAAAATCAACCTTTTGACCCCTACATATATTGGTCTCTAAATGAAAACAAAAATAAATGGGCCAAGGCTGCCTAAAGTGATTAAAATAAAAGCCCTAAATAAAAATCCTAAATATAAGATGTGTGTTTTAAGTCTGAACTTAAAAAATTAATAAAAAAAAAATAGCTCTGAACTCTAAACAACACAATCCATATGTCCAAATTGAAGCCTAGGAAGTGAGGAATCCATTGCAAAAAGAATCAGCCAAAAAGGATATTTACAGAAAAAGTTATGGCCAAAACAGTAGACAAAGGTCAGAATAGCAAAAATATGAAATATAAAGTAAAGATAATAAGTAATTTAATGCAAGAAATGCAAAAACATGCTAAATGAAATAAATAAAGAAGGAAAGATATTTTGAAAGATGCAATAAGACTATAAATGTGAGTACAAAATGTGAATCATCATTCCTTCCTTTGACACAACATGTCCCATGAACTGTATTTGTGAAAGCCAAAATTCACACTTTGATAATTTTACATACAACTGCTTTTCACTCAGTATTCGCAAGACGATTTTTAAGTGCTCAGCATGCTCCTTATGACTCTTAGAATAGATTAGAATATCATCAATAAACACTACTAAAAATTGATACAAATTTCTCTTTTTGGTGGCAATTTTGTTACATTTTCTAGAAAAACTTTCAAAAAATCTCGTACTACTGGGATATACTCAGCTTTCACGATCTTATCAATCTCAGCAGAGAACAATACCATGAAAGCCTTAGTTTTAACCGTGCTTCTTGCTTCACCCATACTTAGAAGTCTAGAGTTTCTCAGTGTATCATCACCAAAGATTAAAGCTTTTTCCTTACAATCTAACAGAACACGATTGGATGACAACCAATCCATGCCCAAAATAATATCAAGTTTGTAGAGCGGTAAACAAATTAAGTCTATATAGAAATTCCTACCATGAACCATTATAGAACAGCCTAAGCATACAGAAGAGGTTATAATAGGCTTAGTTGTAGGAGTGGACACAATAACATTATATGGCAGGGAAGATATTAGTAACCTAACATAGCTCACACAGTCCATAAAAATAAAAGAATGTGTGGCACCAAAATTAAACGATACATCACAGAGTCTATCATTAATTATGCATTTATCTCTAATCAGTTCATTAAACTTGGACGCCTCAGATCCACTCATGGCAAAAACCTTGCCTTACACATTCAGTTTCGCTCCACTACTTGCTCTAGATGCATGTCTGTTGCTTCCACTTGCACTTCCACTCTATTGAGGAGCTAACCAACAGTTAATCGCTGAGTGCCCAGTCTTCCCACAAATACTACAAGCCGATGGTGGCTGTGAGCAATTCATCACTAGATGGGGTCCTCCACATTTAAAGCATCTCAGCGGTTCTCTTAAAATGTTAGAA
The DNA here is from genome assembly GCF_003935025.1 of Abrus precatorius. Classification (NCBI taxonomy): domain Eukaryota; kingdom Viridiplantae; phylum Streptophyta; class Magnoliopsida; order Fabales; family Fabaceae; genus Abrus; species Abrus precatorius. The sequence goes on from NW_020874417.1 coordinate 13,830,350, forward strand.
CCACTGGTACTACCTCCATGGAATGCAGTCCCTCTTGACTGAGACTGATTAACACCAGAGTAAGGTCCTCTAGGAAACCTTGGAGGCCTTCAGTACTGTCTCACCAATCCTCCAATCCAACTATCTATAATCTTGCCCTTGAAATTGGCTTCAAAGATTTGGCATTTACTGACTAATGTTGGCAAATCAATCAACTAGAATATACTGACTGCGGCTCGTATCTCAGGCCTCAGCCCATTCTCAAACTAGGCGCATAGATCTTCATCTTCATCCTCATGTTGGAAATGAGGCCAATACTTCAGAAGCTCATGGAATTTCGCAACATATTCTCCCACAGACATATTTCCTTGCTTCAGCTCAAAGAATTCTCAGACCTTTTGTTTCTTTAAATCCCTTGGGAAATAATTTCCCAAGAAACATGCCTTGAAAGCTTCTCAATGAATGTATCCTTCTTCTTGTGCCAGAGTCTGACTAGCAAACCTCCACTAGTCCTCCGCTTTTCCTCCCAACATATAAGTGTTATGCACCACCTTGTGCTCCTCACGACATCCCATCGCATTAAAGACTTTCTCTATATCAGCTATCCACTTCTAGGCTCCTTCTGGGTCAAACTTTCCTTCGCACTTCAGAGGGTTATGTTTCGTGAATGATGAAAGTCTATGATACTCCGCTGACTCTGCATCTTGGTTATGCACCAAGGTTCCCAAGACTTGCGTCATGTGGGCCAAAATCTCATTCGTAGCACCAGCAGGTCTACCTCTACTAGCCATAGTTTTAATTTTAGAAAAATCAAATTTCACATATCATCTTTCATTCTAACACATTTCACATTTAGCTCAAACCATACAAACATTTCCAACATCTCAAGCAAGTCAAACAATTTACAACCACTAGGATGTATTAACAAACAATTCTTAAATAATAACACACAACACACTGCATCGATGAACTAGTTACATACCCTAAACTGGTTTAGAAGAACTGCTCTGATACCAAATTGTAATATCCTAAAATTTTAAAATATGAAAACTGCATTCTTTATTATCAATAAGGATAAAAATTCTATTTTTGCATACAATAAATCTTATTATAAAAGGTTAATGAAAGTTACTTTATAAATAGGTTTGTTGTAAAAAAAAAAAAGATTCCCTTGGAAGCAATAATACATTTAAAGACTGCAATAAACCATAATCAAATTTTCAATTTGAGAAGCTGAACATGCATTCCATATCTCAAGTATAATAATTTACAAATTATTTGTCAGAATCTATAGGACTTAAAATAATATTTACATAATCAAAATAATTACAACATATATGAAAATTTAAGTCCTAGAGCAGTCCCCAAAATACATCCCAACCCTGAGAACCCAGTACTAGTCGATTCTATGTCAGCTCTCTATCTTTGCTAGATCTTTCGAATCAAGGTCATTGTTTGATCTAAAGTAACGATCGTCTGAATTAGCTGTGACCTTTTTGTCAATCACTCGCTCAAAGGTCCATCTGGACAATCTTCCGATATGGTCATGGTCGTGATATGTAAATAGGTATATGAGGACTGCTGGAGTTCTAACAATACCAATATAGATATAGATACATAGGGTCTTATATATTCTACTCTTAGGAAAATCAAAAGGGATACTATAAAAGAAATTCATCTCTAACATAATAAAGGTCCTAGGTACATCTTTAACAAGAACAACAAACTTAAAGTAACATAATCTTTTATATTCATTAAATACATTATTAAGCCTATTATATACTAAGCTATCTATTAACCTAACTATTTTCTGAGACTCCGTCATCTTGTATTCCTAAAAATATTAGTAAGGATAAGCATCTATTCTATCATTTATAAATCATTACATTACAAAAACATAACCTTTAATATAAAGAAAATATTTCACTTTTCACATCTATTTATATTGCAAACACATTCACATCTGCACAACACAGTAATTTATTATACATTATCAATTCTCTCATTTCAATACGTACTCCCATTGTACTATGATCACAAATATCAATGTCTTTAACATTTCTTGAGGTCTTACTTAACTAAGTAAATAGTCGTCGATTAGCCCATGATACGGATATAATGTATACAATAATCGGGCCCCTAGGAAAGGCATAATTAAGAGTCTAGTCAGGAAATGAGTGTGAGACCAAGTGGCACATTCACTCTAAAAAAGAGTGTATACACATACACGAATGTCGCTTACCACCTACATTTCTCTCAGATTTCTCATCGTCTCCAAACTCTATACCCCCAGTGTATCTCTATAACTATTCACACTAGATTCAATCCATATTCGACACTTAAAGTCATTCTTAGAGTTATTCTTTTTCCCACTCACAAGATCGTGCTTAGTAAAGCACTTTCAGACTAAATCCATTTCACTCATACCATTTTTAATATAGTTTCAATTACTAAATCCTTCAAACCAGTATCACACTCTATCATAATATTTCATCCAAGCATATTTTATAAAATCACATCATAATCACTCAGCAAGTTTAATAATATTCCACATTGAATACTTATCATATAATGCATATAAGCATGTAATAACTAATCAGTCCAAACAATCAAAGAAGCATATTTTCAACTATTATTCACACAATATATTTTTCAACCACATTTTTTCATGAAATATCCATGTAACAGTACTCTAATGAGCACAAAATAAATATTGTAATATAATGACAAAATAGAGTCCACCTTACCTCAAAGACGAGTTTAGTGTAGAAAAGGGTGAAAAAGATGGTTCACGCACCAAGGTCGTTCTACACCTTACAGAAAAGAGAGTGCTCTTTGAAAAAAAAAAAAAAGGAAACAGAGAAGATAAAAGTGAAAACAAGGAGTTCGAGCTCTGAGATACTAACCAATGTTTCCGTTTAGTCAAAGTTCGAGCTCTGATTCTGAGTAGTTTTGAAGTTTTTAAGGCTTGTCTCTGGAGAAAAGAAAAGAAAGTTCAGAGAAAACAAGATAGGAACGTGAGTTTGGAATGAAACGAAATTTTCATGCTAGAAGTCTCTTAAATACCCATCAGCCTCGCATGCTCTTGCTTGAGTGACGAATATCTCACCTGAGCAAGATATGCAAACAGTGGTCTCGCCCAACATTTCTTGATATGCTCGCTTAAGCGAGCTCCATCTCGCCTGGGCGAGATGACGTCCAGAGAGCAAGATGTTTTCCTGTGAGTCCTCACCTGAGCGAGATCACTTTCGCTTAGGCAAGGTGACAATTGAGCTGAATTTATCCTATCTTGTTTGAGCGAGATTGCCCTAAAAAATAGTATTTCTAGCTACTCAATCTTACTTGAGCGAGATTTGTCTTGCTTGAGTGAGACCTCTTGCATCTGAATCCTTCTAATAATCCTCTATACTCACTTTTAAAAGTATTATAATACTGTTTAATGTCAAACAAAACATAATTTACGAAATAATGAAAAAGAGAGTGTTACAATCAATACTTTTTCAACGAATCAAGTGTCTGAAAGATGCTCGTAATTTAAGATTGTTTTTTCATTTATTTTATTCTTTAAAAATATGGCAAATGATAACTAGTGCTCTGAAGGCATTGGATAAAGGACAAAAAGTAAAAACTTTTTATTAAAAAAAAAATATTTATATATTGAAAGCACAAATAATTTGGAACTTGTTTTTTAAGTAATTACACCTAATAAAGTGTGTATAATGTTCCTATGGCACTTGTCAGCAAGACTCTAGGAAACACAGTTCTACTTACCATCTTTGCTTGAACTATGCTCCATGTCAATCTGATCTTGCCATGACCGCTTTATATTAGATGAGGAACACTGTTATGGGACAGAAAATGAATAAGTGCTTGAACTCTGGATCTTGCAAGAAGATTCAGCCGTGGAGGACCCATCTTGATCAATGCTTGACACTCCAGTATCCATGCTAAGATGCCGTGAATTGTCCTGCTTCTGCTCCACTTCTGCCATACATTTTAATCTCTTCCTGTTAGGAGGATCACTCTGTGGATTCTGAAGTGTTGGAACCTTCTGATCAGTGGATGAAGAAGTGGCACGAGGAGCTTTGTCCTTCAAGAAAACTTTTGGAACGGCCAAACTTTCACTTTCATCAACAACTTCATGTCTCACTTCTGAGCAAGATGCTTTTGCAGTTACCTCATATTCCCACATCTTGAATATGGCTTCAGTCAGTTGTTCTCTTGCTGAATCAATTTCAACGACTGGTTTGGGATAGTTCTGACCCAGCTCTACTCCTGATGCTCTTAGCACGGCCAGTGGTGCATCCCAAGGATGATGAATCCACTCAGCTGGCATTCTTGCCAACTCAGGTATCCATTGACGTACATACTCACCTTCTGGATCAAATTTGACCCCTTGAATCTGTTAGATCATAAAAAAAAAGTTCCGCACTGGTGGTTTAGCAACCAATTTAAGGCTATATAAGCAAGATGATAAGTCTAAATTGCTAAGGCTTCATGGATAAATAGGCTACTCATGGTTACTTAAAGCCCAATTTATTCCCCAATCTTGGACTGGGTACGCACTCAAAATTCTAATAGAATTTGTTCCCAGAAGTGAGAAAAAATTTGAGGTGTCTGCTCTAATTTGTCAGGATTTTTCCTATGTTACGAATGTGTAGTATATATACACACTTTATTGTATACAATTTGGCCAAAAGAGGAACTAGTTAGATATATTAATATATAACCGTTCATGGTCTTTCACCTGACAGGTTAAGCTTTTGGAATAGTTGGTTCATGACATACTTAGAGCCTCCATAATCAAGTTGTCTACAATTAGAATTTGAACCAACATACCGGCATGAACAATCACCTCAAATTAATTACGTCATGTAGAAATGAGATATAATCACCTAAAAAATTCGTAAGAAAAATACTAAAAGATGATTTTTTCCGGATAAGAAAATATCAAAAGCAAATCTTTAAATTTTCAAATGCCACAAAGATAACAAAAATCTTGGAAGCAATCTGTGGTTAAGCACAAAGTTGATTTCTTACTACTAGGTTTAGTCTTAGAAACTCCTCAGATTTTGAAAGTTAACGCATGAGGAAGTAAAGAAAACAAAATAAACAGAAAAAGGAATTTTAAGATCAGCAAAATAAATACAACAGCAGATTCTTACGTGTCACAAAAATTATGCAGATCACAAAAGCTTGAAAAATTTAAAAGAAAATATGAATGTTATATAAGCCTTTAAATGCAAGAAAACATTTCAAACCTGAGGATCGTCCAAGCGCTCAAGCTTGTGGCCATCAGGTAAGCATCCTGAGATATACTGCCAACCCAAGATGTCACTTTCAAGATCTGCATCCAAAAGTGTGTCCCAGAAATATTTCATTCCCCATTTCCATGGTATAAGCAACATTTTAACAGCAAAACTAGAAACTATGACTCTTATTTTGTTGTGTATCCATCCTGTTGCCCATAGTTCTCTCATTCCTGCATCAACCAAAGGATACCCAGTCCTACCCAGTCTCCAAGCCTTGAAGTTGGTAGCATCATCATTCCATGGAAAATATCTCAAGTTCCCAAGCAGTGGCCTCTCTAAGGTGAATGGGAAATTGAAACAAAGATAGCGTGAGTACTCTCTAAGTCCAATGGCCCTCAGAAAAAGTGTTGCACTCTCTTCACCACCACTGTTTCCTTCATTTGCCCATAATATCTGCTTTGAACGTGCCAACTGAAAAACCTTCCTCACACTCAATTCTCCAAAATGAATATATGGAGACAAGAGTGAGGTGGAGTCACCACCAACTGTTAGCCTATTCTTGGAGTAGTGAAGTAGGTGGTGTTCAACAAATTCTGTTAAAGCCTTATCGCTTTTGTTCCAACCTGGACACCATGCCCTTCCTAATAATGCATTGCTCGCCTTTTCTGATTCATCTTCAAGGCCTAATTGTTCAATTGAATATTTCACAACTTTTCCTGTCATAAACAGAAGAAAAACAAAATTCTCATCTCAACAATCTCTGATGGATGGTTTCGTGAGAAACGTTAAAGTATTTGTATTTCACGTCTTATTTGTGTCAGATATGGACACTCATAAAATACACTTGCGTCCGGATCCTAGATATATCCATTACTATTTACTTATTAGTGATAAAGTTTGTATTTTATAGAATTTGTTGGAATATTTCGTTATTTTTAGGGATTTTATTTTTTTTTAAATTGTCATCTAACTAAGATTTGATCAAGGTTATCATAAAATAATATTTTTGAAAATTTTCGTTTTAGCTTATCATATTGTATCGTACCCAATCCTCGTACCTGTAACAGTGCAACATAGATGCCAATTTGTAGACATGATGGTATAACAACATAAGAGCATGGTCACATATAGCTTCCAGTTGCCACAATAATACAGTCCAGAAAAGCTAGACCCTTTTCCTAGTTAATATACCATAAGCATTGTTTCTATTTGCTTAAATTCTCATTTGTTTTAGTGTGTCTCTAAAACTCCAGTAAAAACCTGATGTCAATCATCACATTATTAAGACAATCAAATTATAGTAGCTTGCATATAACCTTACCCTCAGCTAGAATTAATTGACATGGAGGAATAGGTGAAAAATGTTTCATTTGAATATGCAGGCATCTGTTCCAAAACGGATCAAATGTTGTAAAAGCATGTCCGCTCTCATCATATATATCCCATGGCTCAAACAACAGATCCCCATTGTAGCTTTGAACAGATACACCAAGTTCCACTAGTTTTACTTTGATGTCGTGATCACGAACAAGTGAAACTGGATCTGACAAATGATTAGATAAGTATATCAGAATTATTTGTGATACGTCTGAAGCACACGTGTCAATGTTTTCACCATTATATAAAGTGTCAAAAAAAATAAAGCAATTAAAATGTTTTCTATGTTGTATTGAAGATCAAACTCCTATCTTTCATGCTTATACACTTTTAGGTACAGGGAAGAGTACGTAACTACATTGAATAATTATACTGATACACAGCACAAAGTAGTAAGGACTGAGGATTCCAAGAATGCATTCAACATATATAAACTAATAAGAATTTCTGTTTCTGTCTCAACAAATGTTATCCTGCTATATGATTGTTAAATAAGTGTTCTGGTTCTAAAAGAAGGAAGTGTTTTTTCTTTCTCACTGAAGTAGTATTAACAAAAAGTATTCTTCACTTACAATAATAAATGATTAAAGATGAAATAGACAACACAGATATTTTAAGCATGCAAATAATGTTTGCTACAAGCATATACATCTTGCAAGTATTCGTATCTCAAAGAAAAAGCTAAGGTTCTTACATACAATCTATTATATATGTACTTTTACTTTATGCACAGTAAGGAACTAATCTGGCATCTAGAGAAACACACCATTTGTCTCAAAATTGGAAAAATATGCATTGTTTGACATGTAGATAAACAATACTGTAAAATTGGGGAGGGATTTTGTATTTTGTCAAATCAAATGTGTAATCGGATAATTCTCCACTTCAACCATATAGTTTCAAATTGTAAAGCGAAACGTGATTTTGTTTTAATTTTAGCAACCCAGTAGTTTTCGGTTCTTCTACTTTTAAGTCTTGAACATGCAAAGCAAGGTTTCCACCTTGGTAGTGTAGCCCATGAATCAGATTCCTGACTGAAACTCACTACTTTGGAAAAAAACAAAATAGAATTATTTAATAGGAGGAGGCTTGGCACAAATAGTAAGGTTGGTTTCTAGTCGAATCCCTCTTGTTGCATATACTTGATCATGCCCAGACCCCACAATGGTGGGAGCCAAGTGCACTAGGCTTAATATATAGAAGACAAAGCAAACAGTCAAAAGAAATCCCACCTTGACACTAAGTTCTGAGTTTCATCTAATTTAATAACGGAAACTCATTTGCTTCCTCAACATTCGGAGTTCTAAACTTTTGAACAGTACGGAAATATATAATAGTAGGAAGCAACACAAATTTGGATACAAGGGTGTATCTAAATACAGAGTTTAATTATGAGTGTATTCAATAAGTTCTTTTAAACGATGGTTTTGTCATAATTTTAATCATAGAATTTTTTAGTATAAGCTGAAAACAACTTATTTTGATAAGCGAGAAGATTATTGAAATAAACTGAAACCAACTTACGGAAGGTCTTTCTATAATTTGTTTCTAAGATCTTTCAAACAGGCTCTAAAGTTAATTCTATAAAAAGCTACCTTTTGGACAGCAGCACTTACCATACAGATGGTTAAACACTACTTTTTTTGCTTGGATTGCATTTATACATTCCAAAAGCGCCTCGAGAGTACTGTTAGTTTTGATGAGCACAAGTTCAGCTCCAAGTGATTTCAGTGACTTATCCAACTGAGCAAGAGAATGCTTCAGCCACCACCTTGACACCCTTCCCGGATGAAACTGTCCTTCCTCTTTGGGGCACCAAATATAGACAGGGAAAACAGAACCATCCTTGGCAGCAGCGGCTAATGCAGGATTGTCTTCAATTCTAAGGTCTCTCCTAAACCAAACAATAGTCTTGTTTATACCCATAGGATAGTTGAGAATTCTCATGCCACGGCCAAAGCCTTAACACTCATCATGCTATTAGTAGGTTCTACTCAAGCTTCCTTTTACACACAAACAAGCACAGTTCCCACCTTCAAAATTTTATTGTTTTCCTATAAAAGATTCAACCAACACACTGCAAAGAAGCAGAAGACCCTGGCACAGGCTACCAAATTTTTGGAGGTGGAATTTGTCAAGAACATAAAGCTGTTTATGGCTGCACCAAATAGCCTCAAATCACTGTCAAAATAGACGTAATTGTTAGATATGAGACCATCAAGTAGATTATCTTATCTGAACCTCCAATTCCAACTTTTCTGCCCCTTTGTTTTCTAAATGGTATGCAACCTAAATCCAACTCACAGAAACCGTTCCCCACATGTCTCACTCATCAATCTAAACCCCACCAATGAAAAGCACATATAAATAGGATATCTCTGCTTCGCGGCACCTTTCACCTCAAAAACAACAAAACAAACTGTATATCCTCGAACACTACCCATGAGCTAGATATTCAATACTATAACTGAAACAAATCCTTAGAGACAAAAAAAACATGACTTATCTCGAACTTATCGAGGAACGTATCAAACACTACCTATGAGCTAGATATTCAATATTCACCCACCCATCTTGAAGTTTGAGCTGAAGAGTCAAGCAAGGACCAAATCAAATTTAATTTAGTGTAAAATTTATACAGGCTTAGTTGTTATCCTAAAGTGTTATTAATGTTCATTGATTGGCATTAAAAGTCAGAAGTTATGGAATTCTGAAATTGTCTCTTTCCAAGAATTGTAAGGTGAGGAGCCCACTGATCTTTAAAGTGTATGGATCACGTGGGGGTCTTATCACACATCACACTGCTGAGAATGGGTAGCAGACACAACACACACGTAATTTCCTACGTTGACTGTGGCAAAAGAATAACATAAGTAGAGACTAGAGAGACATACCAGCTACTTCCTTTAATTTCTTGTGCTTCGCAGTTTATGGTCTCAAATGCTGTCCATTTTTTTTAATGTAACGATAATTGAGATATTATTATATGCTTAAATATATATTTCTAGTAGTTAAAAAAAAAATAAAAAATTATTTTAGTTTTTATAAGAATTTAATTTAATTTTTATAACTAAAAATAATAGAAAAACATGTAATTGTTTTAGTCCTTGAGAAAAGTAATAGCATATTTATTGTAAATTTAGTCCATGTTTGAAAAAACATCGCACCATAAAATTATTTTGAGCCACATATTTTGAACATTATTTTCACCACCAATTCTTTTGTTTGTACATTCACTTCGTATATTTATTATTTAGTATGCAAGGTATTTTATTTTAAATTAAATTAATATATTTTAATAATTAAAAAATAAATTTTTTTAAACAATTATATATATATATAATAAAATTATTTTAATTTAACTCTATAACAATAAAATATAAGATAATAAAGAATTTTTATAAATATAAACATAAATATTTACAAAATTTTTATATGTTTATATGGGTAATAAGAAAAATTAAGTAATAATTTTTATTTATAATTTTATAATAATCAACAAAAAAAAAGTTAAAGTTAAACTAGTTGCTAAAAGAGTATAATTTACACATAATTATCAGTCAATTTTAATCTTAAAAATACATGTGACTCACTATAAAAGTTACTAATTAAATATATTATTTTTATTTATAATACAAAGATTGATTGTTTGTTATTCTCTTCTTTCTATTTTTTTTATAGGCAAAACATATATTATTAGAGAGAGTTTAAGGGGAACTCAAAACCTATATACATAGAAAAAATTACTAACTCAGAGAAATGAAAAGCAAAAATATACTTACACAAAACTAAGGCGGACGTAATTTCGTAGATTCAAATACTAATCAGCTAACAAAATAGCTTCTCTCTTACTAACAAGTGATAGTCATTTTCAGGACCTAAGAAAAATAGAATTTAGAACTTCCCTCTCATCTAAAACACCATTGGAAAATACAATTCTATTTCTGTGTAACTACAAAAATCACATTGTACTTATCCAAACAATTAATAAGCATATCTCTTCTCTTTTACTACAGTCAACACCAACCCAAGAAAGCAAGTGAGTCGATATATCTGAAGGCAAAACCAGTTAGAATCCAAGCCAACGCGCAGTAAAGTATCAGATTTGAGATGAAACTGAACACGTTAAAAATAAATGAGTTGAAAGTTCCTCCAAACCATGACAAAAGTAACAAGTTATATCATCAATTTGAATACCTCGATCAATCAGCAAACTCTTACAAGGAAGTGCATTCAACAACAATTGCCAAGAAAATACCAGACACTTAAAAGGGACCTTCCCTTTCCATAGCCTTTGCAAGGCATCTGCCGTACACTGATCTACACTATTAGGATCACCAAAAAGTTCAAATAGTCATGAATACGCAGATTGTACTGAATAACAACCTGAAGAATCTGCTCTCCATACCCATTTATCTTCTTGTAGTAACTTAATAGAAACTCCATCCACAAGCTCCAACAAAAGATTAAAGCTTGAGATCTCATGTTGAAAGAGTCCTCTTCCCCAACTAACATCCTAAACCCACCTAGTTCCATCATGAAAACCATTCTCCAATACACATGATTCAGCATTCCTCGCCACTGCAAACAATCGCAGAAATGCTTCACACAATCGCACCCCGCCTACCCACTTATCTCTTTAAAAAAGAGTGTGTAAACCTACACCCACACTCCTATCAAACTTCTCATCCAGCCAAGAATTCTCTTGATGAATAACCTCCATCAAATCACGTCACCACAAAAACATCTGTTGTGGACTGATGGATGCTGAATAGAAGAAGCTAATCTTCCATACTTAGATTCCAACACCCACACCCACAATGAACTAGAACAATTAACACCTCACCACAACCATTTACCAAGAAGTGCCCAGTTAAACTACTGTACATTCTTAATGCCCAAGCCACTATTCTTCCGTGGTCTACATACCGCTTCCCATTTCACCTAAGAGATTTTAGATCCATCATTAACACTCTTCCATAAAAAATTCTGTTGGATAGTGACAATCTCCTTTATCACCGACTTCAGCACCTTAAAAAAGGATAACGAATGCAATAACATAGAATTAAGAACTACATTAATCAAAGTCACCTTGCCTCTAATCGATAAATACCTATGCTTCCATGATGTTAACCTCTTTTTAAGGGCATCTAACACACCCTTCTATGCACTAGGCTTTCTCGAGTTAACACCTAACTGTAACCCGAGATACTTTAATGGAAAACTATCAATCTTACAATGAAGGAACTCCGCAGCCAAGTTTTCAAAGTCATCACCAGTATTAATCCCTAATACACAAATTTTATGAAAGTTAATTTTCATACCTGACATTAATTCAAAGCTACGCAATACTGCCTTCAAAGTCCATAAGTTCTGAACCGAAGCCTCTCCCATAATCAATATGTCATCTGCAAACTGCAGCAAAGAAATATTCGGTCCCCCTATCCCAATCTTCACACCAGAGAATAACCCACAAACCACTTCCTTCAGCATAAGAACTCATAACCCTTCCGCTGCCACAAGAAAAAGAAAAGGGGCAAGAGGGTCCCCCTATTTTAGGCCCCGCTCAATATGAACCTCCAATGTATGATAACTATTAATCAAAGTTGATAGGCTACCCCCACACACACAAGCTTCCATCCAATTGACCCATTTTCCTGAAAATCCAAAGTTATGTAACGTAAACAAAAGATATTTCCACTCCACCAAATCATAAGCCTTCTCATAATCAAGCTTTAACACAAAACATCTTTTGTTATACCTCGGCACATAATCAATTGCTTCATTAGTCACAAGCACACTATCTAACATGTTCCTTCCCAGGATAGAGGCTGATTGTTCTTCTGAAATTATTGAATCTAAAACCCCTTTCAACCTATTTGTCAAAAGCTTGGAAATAATCTTATAAAGACAACCAAACAATGAGATAGGCCAAAAATCAGATATCTATTGTGGGTAAGACACTTTTGGCATAAGTGCTACAAAGTAGGATAACAAAGACCTAGGTAGTTTTCTATTTCTAAAAAATTCAGTAAACATACCTATCACTTCTTCCTTAATCACTCCCTAAAACCTCTTAAGGAACACAAAATTAAAACCATTAGGCCACAGACTTTTATCTCCCTCACACTCCAAAATCATCCTTCCCACTTAGGGATGAAAACAGGCCACGCCGCCTGAAAGGGGCCTGTGGCCTTGCCTGGTTTAGACCTGGCCTTTTTAATAAACAAACTAGGTTTAGGGTTTTTTTAAAGCCTGTTTAAGTAAATAAGCCAGGTCCGAGCTATTTATAAAGCCTGACAAGCTGGCCTGTATAAATAAATATATATATATATATATATATATAATATAATTTAAAAATAGAGCTGTCAAAATATATTTAAACAATTAAGTTATTTAATAATATATTTTTTATATTGATAATTCTGCTATTATTAAATTAATATATTATGTTATAATTTTATTTATTAATAATTATAATAAACATAAATTATATTTTATTAAAAATTAAAAATATTTATACATAATTACACTTTTCAAATAATAAATTTATTTAATAATAAATTATTATATTTATTTTATTTAAACAATTTAAAGAATAGTTAAGTCTTTGAACAGAAATAAGTATTTTAATTTAAATATAAATTTTAACAATTCTTTTTATACTCATATGTTATTTTTCTGCATCTATGAATTTTATAATATAAGTATTTTTTTATCTACAATTTTTATAATGTTAATATTTATTTACTTTTTAAAATATAATAATTTTTTTAGCTGATTCAATAAATTTTGTAAGTGTTATTTTTTGTTATCAATTTTATGTGTTTATTGTGATTTTATTTATGGAATATAAAATGTCTTTATACAAAAAAAATATAATTATCATAAAAAATAATTAAAATATTTAATAATTTTATAATTTTATAAATTAAATTGAGAAAAATAAAAATATAAAAATTTTATAATATGAAAATATTTATAATTAATGCTCAAATAATATTTTAAAAATTCTTTATAAAGTTGTATAAAAATTATTACAATTATTTAACAATTATCAATAACACAAATAAAAATTTGAATATATATATAAACTAATTTGATAATAAAATAATTATATTTTTATTAATATTATTCAATAACAACAATCATTATAAATTTTTAATATTATATAATTTTATTTTTTTAATCTTTTCTTAAGCAATTTTATTGGTATAAAATTTATAATAAAAAATTTCATTGATTGTATTTACTAAATCGCAACAAATCACAAACCTAGCACAGTCAGATACCTCGTGAACCAAAGCTGCTATCGCAATTATTTTTTATTCTTATTTTATTATTATCTATAGTTATTTTAAATATAAATATAAAGTAAATTATTATATTTGTTTGAACAAGCTGAAGAGTAGCAAAATCTTCAAAATAAGATTAGAACACAATCAAAATTAAATAAAATAATATTTAAAAATAAAATAATAATATTATATTAATTTATTTTTTATATTCTTAATTTTATTATTATTTATATTTAATTATTATATTAATATATTATGTTATAATTTTTTATTTATAATAAATAAAAATTATATTATATTCAAAATTAAAAATATTTATACACGATTACACGTGTTTAAAAAATAAATTTATTTAATTACAAATTATTATATTTGTTATATTTAAACAAGCTGAAGAAGAATAAGACACGATCAAAACTAAATGAATTAAAATTTAAAAATAAAATATTAATATTGTTTTAATAAATTTTTCATATTTTTTATTTTATTATTATTAATATTCAATTATTATATTAATATATTATGTGATAATTTTGTATATTTATAATGAATAAAAATTGCTTAAATATAAATTATATTTTATTTGAAAGAAAAAATTTATAAAAAATAATAAGAAAATAAAATAAAAACATTATTATAAGATATATTAATATATATATATATATATATATATATATATATATATAAAATCAGACCATGTAGTTAATAATATAATTATAAAAAAGTTATATAATAATATATATTTTTGTAACTTGCACATATTTTAATTAAATTATTAGTTAATTTATCAATTTATATGTAATATATAAGTATATGTTTTAATTTATTGTATAAGTAATATTTTCTATATTACATTAATGTTATAATGTAGTTAATTTTATGTTTATTTGTTAATTTAAAATAACAAATTAATGAAACAAATAAAATTAAATATTTTGTAATCATTTTTTTAATTTAATAGTTATTATGTTTTAAAAAAATAAATAAATTTAAAAATACTGCAATATATATATATATATATATATATATATATTGCAGTATGTTTAAATTTATTTATTTTTTTAAAACATAATAATTTTCTTTTAATTAATTCAAAAAATTGGTGAATGTTATTTTTTTTTAATCAATTTTATGTGTTTACTATAACTTTATTTGTTGAATATAAGATGTCTTTAAACAAACAAAATATGTTTCTAAAATAAAACTAAAATATTTACTATTTATATAATTTTTAAAAAATAAATCAAGAAAAATATAAATATAAATTTTATGAATATAAAATATTTATAATTAATACTTAAATAATATTTTAAAAATTGTTTATAAAATTATATAAATATTATTATAATTATTTAATAATTATTAATAATATAGATAGAAATTAGAAAAATATATAAACTAATTTGATAATAAAATATTTATATGTTTATTAATATTTTTTTTTTATAACAAGCTTTGTTAACAGGTTTCAGGTCAGGCCAGACCACTTAAACAGGTCAGGTCAAGCCTAAAATAAAGCCTTTAACAGGTAACAAGTCAAACTTAGGCCTAATAATTATGTTACAGGCCAGGCCTCTTTAGAGTAAAGTTTGACTTGGTCTGTTTCTATCCCTATTCCCACTTCCTCCTCTGAAAAAGCATTAACAAACTCCTCATTCTGTAGAATAGAAACTCTCGGTAAATCATTAACATCAATAATAGGTCGAGGCCAACCTCTACTACTAAAGTGAGCCGCAAAATAGGACATCATACCTGCTTTAATCTCATCAACCTCTTCGACACATCTCTCCCCAATTTGAACCGCATGTATATTATTTCGTCGCCTCCTCCCATTAACACACAAATGAAAGAACTTTGTATTTAAATCACCCTTCTTCTCCAATCTCACTCGAGCTTTTTGGGCAATGAGACTCTTCCTAGCCTTCTAAATATTCCTATTAATATCTGTTGATGCTCCTTCTACACATTGGAAAGTTCCATCACAAAATTTTTATCATCAATCAAACTCAACTCAGTTGTCAAATCAGAGATCGCCTTATCAACATTTCCAAATACCTCAATATTTCATTTTTTCAATGCAATCTTAATACTCTTCAACCTCTGGCTAGCTCTCTGGGCAGCCCATAGAAGGGTAATATCTCTTTTTCATGCTTCCTCCACCACTTTCACAACTCCTTTATGAGTCAGCCAACAATTGTTAAATCGAAACGGCTTCAGACCCCAGTTAACCACTTTGTGCTTAAGAATAATGAGACAATGATCAGACACATCTCTGCTCAGAACCTGAATGAAACCATCTCCCCAATAATCAAGCCAAGAACTAGAAACAATGACTCTATCGAGTCTGCTCATCATAAAAGCATCCCCTTTTATCCACGTGAATTTTTTACGCACAAGTGGAACATCCAGAAGTTTCATTTCCTGAATGTTAAAATTTAAGTCTTCTTTCTATTTTTTAATATTCTTTTATTAACAATCTCTAATTTTTTATTTTTCTATTACATTTCTTTCTTTCTTTTTTTTATCTTTTCTCTTCCTCTGCCAATTTCCACCCGAGAGTGTGAATGGATCATTTCCGTACCAATTCGTTCCCACGAATTAAGGTGACAGTAGTTCATTTCCATGAAATAACTAGATTCTTGCTAAATAAGTTGTTAAATCACATAACATACAAAATAATGAGCATAATTAATTTCTAACATTGATGTCATTTCGGGAAACATCCTATTCAACTATTTTATTCCTTATTGTTCATTTCCAAAAAGGTAGTACTATTACTTTGCTTTACTTAATTTTTATTCTATTGGCGAAAGGTAGATATAGAATTCTCATGGGAATATGAGTGTTATTTTCTAACCCAATGTTAACTTGTGTTGTTTTTCCTCTAATCATGAGTTTTGAAAAAAAAATCCTAAGAATATTAAAAACTAATAAACATATATTTCAATTAATCTAAAGATATTATTCCTAATTATAATATTCCTAGAAATGTAATAAACTCCTAAATTATGTGTTAAGTAACTTTTTTCTTTCTCTGATTTCTTCCGTAACTAAAAAAGCTTCCCTTTATTTTAAGATTATGATATGGAAGAAATATCAACTTTATAAGAAAAGATTACTTTATGATCGACAAAATAAAATTATATAACTATAACTCAAGTGAGTCATTGGATCAAGTTGTTGTTTTCTACAAGTATAGACGATTCTAATTCTTTAATTATGCTGTCTGAGAAAATTCGTTAGCCTTTTAAAACTTGTTATCATAGTTCATGTTTGCAATTTTGTATTCAATTAATTATTTGGTCATCTATATTTTGGTGTATGATTTTAATTGGGAATTGCTTTTATAAGAAGCATTAGAGTATATAATTATTACAGGACTATAAAGCATTTTTTATTTCAGATATCCGTGATCCGTTTGGAAAACTGTCATCAACATCTTTTGCTAATAATTAGTTAATTATGAAGATACATAATGTTAAAAATAGGACGGGTAGTGTCAAGAAATTATGCGATTCATGTCAGAGCAATTAACAGTATATGCATTTTCCCTCTTTTTTGTGGCTTCTCGTAATCGAAAGAAATGCTCCATCTTCTGAACCCAGCCATTCGCTCCTTCCCTCAAAAAGACAAGAACTTCCGCTTTCTATCATATTTCATCCATCCATTCTGGTTTCTCATCATTTGATTGTCTTCTTTACTCCCCTATGATGATTTAGGATGTTTGATTTATGGGCTCAGATTGAAAAACTTGTCGATAGTGAAATCCTCACTCATCTTGTTCTGCTTGATTCTTTTTGTATCATTAGTTTAAACAAAAATACAATTGAACATTTAATTTTTGCTACAATTGGAGACAATATGAATCTATATACACCTTATCAATAAGTAATTTAAGGAAAGAATCTACTAATATTAATCAATATTGATTACAACAATTTATTAAGAAGATTTTATTTCTTTGTTACTGTAAATAACTTAAAAGATTCTTTTTATGATTTATTGTAGTTTTTTTCTGTAAATAGAAAATTTCTTAGTTTTTATAATATATGCATACATTGATCAATCAATATACAAGGTTAACAGTTACTTTCGCTACCAACTCTTAAAAACACATAAAAAATAAAATAAAATTGAACAAGACTAAAGGAGCTTCCATGAATGTGATAAATGTTGACAAAGTTGGCTTTGTTGGTTTGACAACTTATCAATGGAAAAAGTTGGTGGGCTAAAACAAACAATAATAAGAAGACAACAAGTAAATTATAATTTGCTTCATGCATCATCAATAATATAATCCTACAGGAATTTCTTTTAATCTTTATAAAATTTTATATAAACAAATATACATTACGTTAAAGTAAGAAGAGAAGAAACGAGTTTGACATTTATATCATAAAAACACTTTAGACTTGTGAAGACTAAATTTTTGTCTAAAAAATTGTCTCCAAATAAAATAAAATAACAATAAGATTTTTTAACAAAAAAATGAAAAATTTTGAAAAACAAGCTTGGTTCTTGAAAATAGAAATCATGCTCTATGTAGGTTTATAGCCAATACAAAGAAGTAATTTTATACATGAGAAGAGGAAAAACTTAGATTTAACATTTTGTTAAATCCTAAAAGCAAAAAAGAAGACTAGTATAAATACATAAATGAAAGATTTGTAGGAGGGAAAGAAATTTGAAAAGCAACAAAAAAGAGCAACAAAAGAGAAGAAACAAAGTAAAAGAAGAAAAAAGAGAGAAAAAAAAGAAAATTACTTTGTTGACCATTACTAGATCCACCATAACCGGTCATCTTTTCTTCCATTTCACCATCTTTCAATTTATCCCAAGTTTATCTACACGTAACCACCTACTGTATGAAATATTGAAATACATCTTTTGGTGTTATTCCTATTTTTCCTTTATTATTATATTTCTTGGTATTTGTAGCGATTCTCGTACATAGATCTATATATAAAGAAAGACCCACGTACATGTGTATATATTTTAAAGTAAAGGTGAATTCTTTACACCGAAGCTATATATAAATCTTTTTTTTTTGTTTTTTTTTTCATTTGATTATATATATATAAATTTTGTTTCACTTTTAATTTCAAATTATATATAAGAGAAGTTTAAAATTGATTGAAACATAATGTTAGTTTTTATTATATCATATTTGATTTTTATTTTCACTTGTCAAATTTATCTCTTCATTAAAATCATAAAAGATAGGTAACATAACATAAAAAAATTTAATAATTTTTATGCTTGTGTTTATATCTAATTTTTTATTTTATTTTTAAATTATGTGTTTTTTAGTATTATTATTTTTTATTGTATTGCACAATTTTAGAATGTTAACGTAATTTAATTCCATGTTTCATAGTATCTTATTTCTTAGTTAATAAATTACTTTTATAAATAGATAACACAATAATTGCTTGAATTTTTATATAGTTTCTCTATCGTCGTGTATTATAAATTGATAAAGTTTACGTGTACTTATGTTACCGAAACTTATATAATATTAATTTATCATATATTTTTTAATAAATTAAAAAATTATCTTAATAATTAATCAAGATGTATTACCCTTTTAATTATTAACTTATTAATCAATCAATTTAAATTGAAGTTATTTTATTAAGGTAACAAATTATAATGCTAATGTGTAATAACTCTATTTTTATGCATTATAAATTGTCAAAACTTATATGTACTAACATTATCTTAAGTTTTATATACCATCAATATATTAAAATAATTTTATCTGATTTCTATAATTAATCAATTACATATATAAATAAAGTGATTTCTACCTTTACACATTTTAAATCATTAACAAAGTTATCTTGAGTCCTATGCAATATAAATTTATCAAACAAAATTTTAATTTTTATTATATAATTATTATTTTTAATCAATTCAATATAATTTCCCTCCGCCTTCTATACTGTTTATTGTAGGATGCATGTATATTATGTTATCTTGTATCTTAAATATTATTATATTATAAATTAATTTTAATCTCAAAATAAACTTTTTCTTACTAAACTTAATTTAATAAGCCAATTTTGTAATATTATCGATAGAACTACATGACTTTGAGTTTTTCATTGCACATGAGGATATGTAGGAGTAGAAAACCCTAAACCCTAAACCCTAAACCCTAAACCAGACCAGTCAAGTCAAAACAATTTTTAAAATAACTTTTATTTTTTAAGATATCAATAATATTTCAATAAATAGTTTGTCTTCTTTTAAAATAAAAATAACAATAATTATTATTTATGGGTTAAATAAATATATTTTTTAAATTAAAATAAATTTACACAAATAATTAAAAATAACCGTTATTTAAACAGACACTATAGGACATTAATACCTTGTCTACACGTAAATGACTCTCAAACTCATTTTTTATTTCAAAGATCATTTTTTTGAAGTTTTTTCAAGGTTTTCTTTAAAAAACTTTGATGGTGACTCCTCTAGTTTTTAGAAAAAAAAAATTGTTCTTAAAAGATATTATTTTTAAACACGATTACGCCTTACCGTTGTGACCACTCAGTTGTGATAAAACTCCTCTTAAACAATCTAATCATACAAGAATAGGGGACCACTGCAACTTTCATAAAATCCTAGCATAATTAAACTACAATAATCACCAAAGTTACATGTGCTTCAATGACATAGATCAAATATAGATAAGTGACATAAAAATTACTTGTAATATAATCTTAATCATGTTTATTTGCAACCAGTCTAAAGTTTAATCTTTATAGATATCAATTCAAAATTACAATATAATTATTGCATAAAACAAATTCAAAATAGAAATAAAAACATTTAATTTAATATGTATCAAACAAAGGTATATAAATATAAATGGGACTCCTACTCAAACTAAGGAACAATAAAGAATTACACCCAAATGAGTAGTGTGCTCATGAAAAACTTTAGACATTAAGCCTTTACTAAATGGATCGGCTAGAATGCATAAAATCAATCCTTTTATGTTCTATACAAATTTTTTTATTATGAAATCTTTTCTTAACAACAAAAAACTTGATATCAATGAATTTTGACTTGGTTTTACTCCTGTTGTTATTGAAATAAAAAGGTTGAGTTATTGTGAATATATTTTTAATGGCTTTTCAATAATTGTCGACTACACTCAAATTAGTGACATAGTTTCGCAGTCATATCCTATGGTTGGATGCCTTAAAACATGCAATGAACTCTTTAGCCATGGTTGAAGAAGTTATAAGAGTCTGTTTGACGGACTTTCAAGAGATAGCCGCTTCAGCTAACATAATCTCTAAACTGTTAGAGTTTTGATAGGTTAGCATGTGCTATTTTGTTTCCTTCAAATGTTATATCTTAACGAGTACAAACTTGAGCATACATTAAACTTTTCACAACTGATGCATAGGAAATCTTTTGCCTCTCATTCTTTTCAAGTTCATTTCTCAGACAATGTCTAAGACTAAATTTGTCTCCTTTAGCTATAAGGGTATTTCTAGAAATTAAATTTATTAGATGTCTAGTTCACACAGTGGTCTTAGAAGTAGACTCTACAGGGACTAGTGCATAGAAAGGGATATTAAAAGACTATCAGGTGTCAATTGGGGTTCTATATTAATAGGTGTCAAACAAAATTGTAAAGGTGAAAATAAAGAGTATACTAAAATAAATTGGCAGAAAATAAGGCCAAAATAAAACCTCAATGAGAATGACAATAATTCATCCACAGAAGGTAATGTGGTAGTTAGGTCCATGAGTGATCCACTCTCCCCTGTCTTCCTTGAAGATGACTTCAATGTTTAGAAAAAGATGTGAAATGGACATCCTTGATATCTTTGAAAACTTTTAAAACAATAAACACCATAACATTTTCACAAAACCAAGTGAGATGCATTTTTAAATAACACGATTTAGGAAAAGGAGAAGAGAAATAAATACCTACCAACATAACATCACAATTAAACATTCACATACATTGACTCTTGAATGCAAAAGATCATATCCAACAAAAATTGTTAGGAGTTTAGTTTCACTAGCCAACCAAAGGTAGTATAACGATTACAATTACAACTAGTCTCACCAACCAAATATGTCTCAAGAGTACATAGAAATATCAGAGTACTGTGTAGACTACTTCCAACCTTGCTAGAGGTCACTCATAGAGCTATTCTGAAGTTTCAAATTCTAAGAATTCCTTAAGTAACCATAGCGTCTATTTTGAAATCTCAATTTATTTACTTCATTTTGCAATGCACTCAGGTACTAGCTAAATCTAGGACTAATAGTCCATTTTAACTATTCAAAAATTTTATAATGAAATTGACAACTACTTGTATTCATGCTATTAAGTATGTTTATTAGCCATTTCAAGATGATCATCCTTATCTCTTTCCTTAGGTCTTGTAAATTACTATCTTATAGAGTTTATTTATATTTTTGAAAAATATTATTGACATCAACTTACAAAATATTTCAATTATTAATCAGAAGTTTCACGTCTAAAAATAAGATGGTAACCAGTTCATTAGTCATAATACATTTATATGTCAATCTTTCATACGTTTTTACTAAAGCAATTATTTTTAGAAAGATTTTTCAATCACGAATGGGAAGTCTCGATCCACCTACCAAATAAACACATGATATTTCAAATTTCTCATGCAAGATGCACACATGTCAAACTATTTGTCTTTACAAAACATTTAAATTATTTATTGTAAGTTCAACCACACTCTAAATATTCTCATTCATCTTGGCGTAGATAAGCATTTCAATCGTATACACGGTACAACACAATATTGAATCAATAAAAAAGGTTGGGAACCCAAGAGCTAGAATGTCCTTCAAAATTTTCAAAGAATTTCAAATACATCTAGATATACACTTGATTAACCACATAAACATACATATTTTCACATGTTATCTAGTATCACACAACACAACAATTTCACACCAATCATTTATGATATTCAAAGAAGCACTACACACATAATACATATCTTAGAAACTCAACTTTTGGGCTAAAAGGGCACCCTTATATATCATTTACCCCTAATCCTTACTAATTAAATGCAAAATATCTCCTCTCCTTACCTATTTTGGGACAAAGTCTGCAATTTGGGTTGTTTCTCACACATTTGGAATCCAAATGAAGTGTGAGATATTTACACATTTTTTTTTTAAAAAAATGAAGATTTCAAAATTTTGCATCTTGCATAATTTAAAGTTGATGTAATTACAAAGTGTGAGATCGAAAGCAAGTAAAATGATGTATAGATTGAGTTCTAAAACATGCGTTGGAAAGCTAAAATTATAAAAAATACGAAACTATTATTAGAATTCAATTATCTATATACATTTTTCTCAGAAATGCAATTTACAAAGGTTGTTCTATTAGTTTCGTAAAGTATAACACAAAATTACATGCTTACGTAATTGGAATCTTAAATGGTCATGTGAACTCCGAATCGAGCTTTGGATAAGTTATTGGAAAGATATTTCTGAGAGAAATACATAAATGAAGTTCCATGTTAGTTAAAATAATCACAAAGAGCCAAAATTTGCGATTTTATTCATAGGTGTTGTAGAAAACTCAGTTTCGAGGTATATTGACAAATCTTAGTGTATCTCAACTGAGATCATGCACAATATGAAGGAATAAAGGCATATTAAAAGCGAGGTTGTTAAAGGGTTAAAAAAGGTAGAACAAAATGCACGCATGTAGGAAAAAATTCAACTTCTCGACTTCTTCCTTTGGTATGAGAGCGTTTTTTTTTTAGTGAACAAACTTGGAGGCTCTTGGTTCTGAAAAAGAATTATCATATTAAAAATATAAAAGTCAAGTAAAAGTTTCTAGAATAATTAAACAAATGATGAGGAGTTTAACTAGTCTTTATTTAATTTTTTAATTTCATTTTAGATATTTTTTATATTTATTTGATTATTATTTGATTTTTTTATTATATAAATAAATGTAAAAAGAAAGTGACACCAAATAATAATACTGTAAATCAGATATTGTAAATAATTTTTAAAATATTAATGATAGGTACAATAGTCAATAATTTATTAAATTTCATCTTAATTAATTTTAAAAAATTAACGTACCCATCAATAAATTTATTGTTATTTTTAATAACTCGTTAATATTATGCATCTAACGATCTTGATTACATCTATAATCTATTTGTACCAACTAATCTTTATTTTTATTCCTGTCGGTACGACGGTCTATAACAATGAGTTTTGTTTACCGTTGTTAATATTCTCTATGACAACCAAAATACCAACGACAGCCATTGGTCAGTACAAATTGTAACCACCAAAAATTTATGAGTAGTATTATCGATATTTCACGTTTTTCTTTTAGTGAATTCATGAACTCTTCAAAATGAGTTTGAGCATTTTATAAAATTAAATACCTTGATTAAGAAAATTTAATGAATGAAGAAATGGGTTTCTTAAATCATTCATCATATGTTGACTTATTAGAGTTTGACAATAATACCATGATCTGAAGTTAATCAAAGCTCTGTAGATGGAAGAAAATATTTATTATTCTTATAATGTTCTTGAAGGTGAGAGATATTACTTCATACTATTTAGATTTTAAGAAATGTTATTAGACGCCAATTTTAATTAGTAAATTAATTTGATTAAATTTTTATTGACTTGGTATTAAATCTATGATGTCATATTCCAATAAATGTTCTAATATTTGTTTTTTAAAAAATATTATTTAAAAATTAAATTAGAAAATTGAATTAAATCAAATAAATAAATTTTAAATTAGTACTATAAATGTAATGTGTATAAGTTGAGTAACTAGAATAAATATTTCATTAATTATGCTTTGGTCATGCTTTGGATTGCAAAAAGGAGGAGGTATTTGTAAATTGAGATTTGATTGCAATTAAAAAAGAAAAAAGAAAAAAGAAAAGGAAGTTATATTTGTAAATTGAAATTTAATTTCAATTAAAATAAAAAAAAATTGACACTAGCAAAAACAGAAGAAATATTTTATTTGAAAAAAATTATTATGACTTACTAAATTTATTTAAAATGGCTCATTATAGACTAAAGCAAGCTTACAAGCATGGTAAGACAAATTATACCCTTTTCTAAAGCATAAAATTTTTGTTAAAGATAAAGCTGACACCACTCGATTTAGAAAATTTATAAACCTAGACTTTAACATTGAACGAGTTTATGTAGATAACATGATTCAAATTTAAAATCTTGAATCCATTAAATTCAAATATTTATTTTTTTAAAAAATACCATCTTCCGTATTTTTTGGTCGTGAGTATCACAAATTCATCAAGGTTTATAATATAAAAAAATGAGAAAAATTAGAACAATTCAAATAAAAACATCAAGATTCAAATATTTTAGAAAATGTAACACAAGTCTATAAAGTCATATGCACTAAAGAGAAAGGTGATGAGAAAGACTGTGACCTTCGATCAAAAAATGTTTTAAAATAGGTTTGAATACTATTTTAGATTCTATAGGAAGTTTATTCTTTTGATATGGTTTGTAAATGAGTGCTAAATATTTTTTTTTAAATAATAACTATCGTTAACTTTTATTATATATTGTTATCTTATATTTAAACAAGTTTTCATTTTGATCCCAATACATAACATATGTTTTCATTGGTGTCACTATGTATAACACATTTTTTTTTATCCTTTTATGCAAAAAAATTCAAATTATAGAGACTAAAATAAAAGTGTTTACCTATTGAGATAATAATGAAAAAAATGTATTATGTATAAAGACCAAAATTAAACTAATCAAAATGAGTTAAAGAAAAACTTAAGGTAATTTAAGACATGTTACAAAGGATTATTTACTAATTTTAAATAGTAACTTTATAACTTAATGTAGTTATGAAAATTATTGTAAGAAAATGATGTTTAAGAGTTGGACAATTTTTTTTTCTACATTTATCCATTATGAGAAATCAAAAGGAGAGAAGATAAATTGTGTTTAGATTTTCAAATGTGAAAGTAATTATTTTTATTACTTCATCTTATAGGCAAAACTCTAGCTAAATTTTCACATGCTTCTTTTAAGTGTAATTATGGTGAATTATTTGTTTTATAAACAAAACATAGATTTATTCCTTTAAAATTATAATTAAAATTTTATCTCAATAACTAACATAATAACCATGGGTATTATAAGTTGTAACCCATTTCTAAGATAAAATATTAATTTTAATTGATAATGCAATAGGGGATATCAGAGAAGTGTCCCTCACGTCAAAAAGCTGAAAGAAAAGAAAAGTGAAACCTGACCCCTCAATTTGTGTTGGCAGCATAGTACACGTTAAGAATGCGCCAACACAGAAGAACGCATTTAGCTATACTTAAAAAGGAAAAGCAGAGATAATTCTCCAATGTTCTTCATAGCTTGTAAGTAATGTTGCTAGTTGTATTCTTCATTCACATTGAAGTAAACACGGATATCTCCAAGTCCATTTTAGATGTTACAAACCTTATTGATCTAAGTTCAACTCAATGGGGTCATACTCTAGCAGCATCGAAAATTGCCTGCTTGAAAATAATTAATAAAGAAATTTGATGGCATTAAACTAGATATATCAGTAATTCAAACAAGAAAAGGATCCATGATTTTTCCTCATTCACTCTTGCAGCTATATTTTCACAAATTACAATTTAAGATGCCTTCTATATAATGGATAGCTAAAATGGAATCACAAATACACTAATTTCAACAAAGCCACATTACACTTCTCTTATTACGAAAATAAAAATGGTGTGTTGGAATGTGTTATTTATCTTGTTCTTTTCCCGACAGAAAAAGTGAGGCAGAATGGTATATTGACAATAATGTGCAAATAACATTACTGTTGTAATAAATTTGGTCTTACCTGGAATAATTTTATAGTTGCACTGCACAATTAAGGATTATAGAACGAGTGAATTACCATGATTTCTTTTCGTCCCAAGCAAATGGACCATACTTTTTTTTACGTTGAATTGATACTTATAATTTAAGCATCAATAAATATTTTTTTTAAAAAATATATAGCTTAATTATACTTTTTATTCTTATAAATATTAAATATTTTATAATAAATTCTTATAAATTTTTTTTATTAAGATTTAGTGTTAAAAAATTATGAAGTTAAGATATAATCTAATCATCAACTCTATTTAATTAAATGTTGAGTTAGATGACAGAAATTCTCATATATAACATAAGTAGCATACCATATAATATAATTTTTTTGTTATTTAAAATTATATAATTATAAATAAATCTCTAATATTAAATTTTATATATTTACAATTTAATCTTTCTTCTTCTCTATTTTTTTTCTTTCCTATACTCTTCACCTCACCCCACCCATCTTGGTCTTTCTCCCTCCTCTACTGTTCAACCCAACCCCGACACCAACTTCACACTCCTCCCGGTACTTACCCTTTTCCCCAGCCCCAACTCCAACAACTCCATCCCGCACTCTCATAATAGATCCACACTCTCACTCACTCCGTTTTCCACTTTCTTCCTTTCAATACCACCTTGTCTTAACCTTACACTCTAACCTATCACCACTTCACAACCCCCCCCTTTTCCACACTCTCACCGGCACCTCGCTTTCCCCTTCCCCACATCCACACATCACGTGCACATGTAAAAAGAGTGCTCTATCTTTAGTTTGAGAGGTAGCATATACTAGAATCTCATCGTAATCGGAGTTAGTTAAAAGTGGAATACTACAATTCTTTGATCTTCAAAATCGCAAGAAGGAAATCATAGCAGTTTGACTAGTTGTTTGGGATACTAAACTACGGGCTATTTGGTGGGCAAGGAAAGAGAGCATATTTTGGTGAAATAGCAGATTTTATTCAGAAGATTAAGCTCGTACTTCTTGGTGTTGGATAAATGCAAAGGTAGCCACTTGATCTTGCTGCTACATAAGTTCATCGTCTTGTCTTGATCTTACCATGATTATACTTGGTGGCCTTATTAACTATATTTTCTTGCACTACAGTTGCTGCTATTGTTATAGTTATCTACCCACCTATAATCACACGGATAGTGGTGCATGGTTGCAGACTAATGCAATATATTGAGCCTGTTATTTTTGTTTCTCATCTATATTGGTTAAGTAATTTTCAGTGTAATGGGGGACCTCACATACCCAAGGGGAGGGTGGAGAGGAGTGTGTGGGGAAGGGAAAGAGAAAGAGAAAGGGGTAGAGTATGCAGCAACAACAGTTGCAAATATTAAAAATATGGTCAAAAACTTGTTTGTAATTATATAATTTTAAATAATAAAAAATAAAAAATAATATTACGTGACATATCATGTAAGAATCCTAAATTGACACTCAAAATTTACCATAAGTGAATTAACGTAGTGATTAAATCCTAAATTCATAACTTTTTAAGAATTAAATTCTAAAATTTTTTTTATAAGGATTTATAACAAAATGTCTAATATTTATAGAAGTCAAAGATATAATTAAGTCAAAATATATTTATTATCTTAAAATTATAAAAGTATAATAAATAGTTTTTTTTAATAAAATTTTACTATTATTACTTGCTTATCATTAATTTTAAGAGTCAATGTTAACATTTTTTTGAATTTATAAAGGTGGTGGTATTTCAAATAGTAAGACTTTAGTTGTATGAAACATTAAGAGTGTATGGCAAAAAATAATAAATTATACAACAAAAATCTAAACCAATAAAACTGTAAGGAATAAAATTTATCTTAAACCTTGTCTATTTTGGCCATTTGCATATAGAAACTTAAGAATGCAGTTTTAAGTTTTACTATAATATACATTTATTATATATATGAGTGCATGTCATGTACAATAAGTTTTTTAATCTTTACATAATCTTTAATTTCAAAAACTGTTTCTAGTTTGCAAAATTGAGTAAATATGATCCACTTCTCATTTACAGCATAAATCATTTAAGACTGATTATACACAAATCATTCCACCATTCCCCTACTGCAAATTGTGTGCCAATAAAATTTCCTAAAATAGTTATGCCAGTCAGTAATATAACTTGTGCAATTATTAATAACATGAAGAAACTACCAAAACATTATTTTAATAATCCATTACTGAAAATGTGCAAATTCTTGTTCCAAGAACTAAAATACTAAGTTTACTGTTAGAGTACTAGCCTTGAATGTAGCTTTGCTGCCAAAACCAGACTTAGGCTTTCTACGATCCTCAGGCCTTAATATTTGAAAAGAGCACATAAGAGTCTCATCAACTGTCATCATTGCTCCAGCATTGTCAAATTCTCCACAGTAGTTAGGAGCAGAAAAGATAGTCACAAGTTGCCTATTAGCAAAAAATTCATATCCATCTTCAACAACCTACAAAAAAGAAATACATATTAGCAGGTAATAATACTATACTTAAACTCTTGTCAAATTTGCGTAATTAGGGTGCAGTGGGATACAAAACTTATTTAAACTCTTATTCAATAAGTTCTTTTAAACAAAGATTTATGCTATAAATTTAATGATGAAACTTATTGGGATTAGCTGAAAACAATTTGTTTTGATAAGCTATACCAAGAAGCTTATTGAAATAAGTTAATAACAGTTTATGGAAGTCATAAGCTGTTTCCATAAGCTGTTCATAAACTCTTTCCAACAAGCCCTTAAGCTTTATAAAGGCATGTGAAACCTGGTGTGCTCTGCAAATCAAGTCAAGATCATGCTTTTCAAGAAACTCAGTCACCCTGCTAGCACCAAATGTATATGAAACTCCACGCTCACTCTCACCCCAACCATCAATGTCTCTACAAGGATCAGACCACAAAAGATCACATAGTAGACCACTTTCAGGAACTTCCGTTGGCCGCGGCAAACTACTAATCTGACTTAGTTTGTGCAATTCAGGAGAGAGTCCACCATGCATACAAAATATCTTTTCATCAATGATAGCTGCCACTGGCATGCAGTTGAAGCAATCTGCAAATATTTTCCATATCCTCACATTGAATCTCCTTTTACACTCATCATAAAATCCATAGACACGATTTATCGATGCGCATTCGTGGTTGCCTCTAAGAAGGAAAAAGTTTTCAGGGTATTTTATCTTGTAAGCCAAAAGAAGACATATTGTCTCAAGACTTTGCTTGCCACGGTCCACATAATCTCCCAAGAATAGGTAGTTGGAGCGAGGAGGAAATCCACCATGCTCAAAAAGTCTTAGAAGATCGGAATATTGACCATGGATGTCTCCTGGTAACATAGTGAAATAAACCAAGATTTTAGTTCCTGCATTATATTAGAATGAGAGTATGCACATACATATACATCATAGTAAAATGACCACAATAATAGAATATAGTTATTATATGTCAAGAGGAAAAAGAGAAATAGAATATGGTTGTCCTGTTTGTTCATGTCTCATAATTTCATGCTTTAAATTCTAATAATTTAAAATAAGTGATTTGTAATTTTTACTAGCTAAGACTTAATTAATCAATTATTAGACAAATACATTCAGTACCTTCAGTTAGTAAATGTTTGGTGTTGACATAATGAGGAGAGAAAATGGGAAGGGCTTCAGCCATGAAGTTTAAAACTTGCAAAAAGGCATATAACTCTAGCTTAATCCCTACATTAATGTGAGATATGTTGTCACATGAGACATTTTGTTATGTGCAATGCATGTCACAATTCCACAAGGAAGTTCAACTTTAGACTCTGATGAAGCTATATAATCACAGTGGACTAAATTGGATTAACTGTTCAATGAGATGCCATCCTCAAAATAAATCCGTCATCTTTCCTAGATAAAAGATACGAATCATTCATTAAACTTGCAGCATATGAGTTGAAGCACAAGGGAAGAACCAAACAAGGAGAAATGGTGCAAACGAAGTCCACAAACTTAGTAAGAGAATTAGTACTAAATATGACAATAACTGTAACTACATATAAGCATAATATTCTGCAAGAGAGAGAGAAACAGAGCAATCTCTGTTTAAGGAGTAGGAGATGAAGTTAGACTTGTAGGTGATTTGCTTTCAAAACCTTTACCGAATATATCGATATTGGAAATCCCTTATTTTCTTTATTCATAGAGCACATTCAGTGAACACGAATGCTTTTCCTTAGGTTTCCTAATAAACTGCACATGTTCCTCTGGAAGACAAGAACTTTATGGGTTGCAAAGGTTTCTTTGATGTAAACATCAGCAACAGAGATATCATTCCACATTGAACACACATGTTAAAAAAGAAATTAAATTCATGTATACAACAGTATTTGGTTTCCCAATTCAAGGACTCATTGACTAAAATAACCCCTCATTCAGCTCAAATATTGTAAAAATATACCAACAAGTCTCAATCAAAGTGAACCGACGTACTTGAATTTCAAAGGTAAAATTTCATGTTTGATTGTTTACCATTGAAAATCTACAATACATTTAATTCGCCAACAACGTAGAAGAGAAAATTTCATACCTAAATGGACAACATTTATTACTGTACTTCACTTTGTGTGACTCTTCAAGACTTCTTTTCTGAAATTTTGCTTGATTATAGCCACCGTGAAGACAATTGAATTTTTATATTGCTGGGTAGTTGGTATAGAGATTAAATTTCGAAAAAAATATAAAGTTGAATTGAGAATGAGAATAATTTTAAGTTAAAGTGGATGATTTAAAACTTGTACAACAATCTCGACCAAGAAAAGACAAATCAACGTTCCCAAAATAAAATTTATAATGCATTTTAAAGAATATAACTAAGTCCCATGTTATAATTAATGATCAATATTAAAACTTAAGAAAAATAGAAAATTAAAAATTTATGCAACTTTTATAAGAAGTTATGTGACTTTAATTTTAATTATCCATATATAATTATACAGTCAATTTTTGTTTGTGTTATTATTATACTTGTTCTCATTAAATACATCGCTCTAGTTTCCTCCCACCCAATAGCAATAGGTAATGGATTAATCTGCTAAGTATGGTGAGGCGCTAAAAAAAGGAGTCCTCCCCAATTGTGTTTTTTTTTCCTGTACACATAAACTAAAGACTAAACCCAAGATCACACTAAGTATTCTAATTTGAATTAGCATGATATTTTTCAGTCAATGCAACATCCAATAATCAAGTTTAGTCAGTTATACAGAAATATTTGGCAGAGCTATGAAATGGGGGAGGGGGTGTGCAAGATTCCAAAGGTTTCACTTTGATCTCTATTTCATAAAAATAAATACCCTCCTAACATTCAAACAAAATTAAAAAAAAAAAGTTTATAAGGAGAAACCATTAAAAGTAACTTTAATATAAATAATTATGGTTTGTGTTTGGGTTCACTTTAAAGTGTCATTAATGTGAATCTAACACAGGAATCACAACTAGCAGTGTTAAAAATAAATGGATTCATGCTCAATAAATGTAAAATCAAATGTAATATAGTGAAATTTTCATTTCTCATAAGAGTTATTCATTGATCTATGCGTCGTTCATTTTACTAGATTGGTGGTTGCTATTTTAATTGTTGTTCCAATTGGCAATAAATTAAAGCAACCTTGGACCATATTATGTTGCATGAAAGTAAAAGTTTGCTGTAAAAAACAAAGTCAAAACTACATACAAACACATGCCATGGCCATATACTTAAATTGACTGAGAAACTAACAAACGATTCTTAAAAAATGGGGTTGGCTAATCGATACCACATATCTTAATTGGAGCCTCAAGTTCCAACAAATTGGGCTGCTTCAAGAAGACGTCTCTAGACACCATACAAAGTTGCCTAATTTCTGCCTCTGAAAGCTGCACCTGTTTCCCTGGTCTCCCTCTCACTTGAAGCAGCCTATTGATGATACCATCAAGAATCCCACGTTCCATTACTTTGCCTCTGACCTTGATATCAATCCTCAAACATAAGGAAGAAAAGAACAAGTCACAACAAAGCAAGAAGGAAGAGGAAAAGAAATGCTAAGTAGAATAAAGACCATAGAATTTATGTTGTTGAGTCTTATATAAGTAGCATCATTTTGAAAACAAGGACATAACTTCAACTCAAACAAGGGAATCAATGCCTTGGTTTTTTTATATACTATTAATCTTTCGGTTCTGTTTCTAGAGCTTTTGTGTAAACGAGTGGTGTGAGATGAATTGGAAGGACAAGAATATATTCAGTTGATGAAAGAGTAGACTTTAAATAAAACCAAGACATTAATAGAGACTCGTCAAGTAGGGAAGGAAAGAATGAAGAATATATAAGTTGAGGGAAACAAACGAGGAGTAAAGTGGGTGTGGCTTGGTGATAACTGTTACAAGTGGTGAATGGGTAGTGCGTGTGCTTGCGGACCCCGAAACTCAAAAACTCCATGGATGACACTTGCCACTGCGTGGGGCCATGCAACTGTATTATCCACCGGAAGTTTTGCATTCACTACGATTCTATTTACCATGAGCCTCGCATTACCCCTTTGGTGTCACCTTTTTTATCTCTCTATATATTTGTTGTATTATTTGGAGAGAGAAAAGAATATAGATATATTTAAAGGAGTGTGAGTATATAACAGCAGCGTTTGAAAGAGTTTTCAGAAATTTTATAAAAATAGTTTTCAATTCTTGTGAATTCTTTTTAACTTATATTGATAAACTTATTAATATATTTAATTATTTTTTTTTCAAATTATTACTAATAATTTTGTGGTCAAATTTATAGCACAAGCCTTCCTGTTAAAAAATTATTAAATAAATACTTACGCTAAGTTTAATTAATAAATGTTCAACACAATCCAAATAATATATATTTATTATCCACTCTTAAATAGTAAATAATATAACTTTTTGGTTGGGCGGAACTTGGTTCCCCCAACTTTTTTTATTAACATGTATATATAATTTTTATATATTTGATTATTTATATATAATAAATTGAATTATAATATAGGAAAATGCTACCTAATAGTTTTAGGATATTGTTCAAGAAATAATTTATTAATAGTTAACAAGATTCTCTAATATACACAAATAGACTAACGACTTTGCCCTGCCAAAATAATTGATAAAGTTCTAACGCTATTTTTAGTGTGTACTAAGTATATTGTTTTATATGTATATATTGTATATAAATTTTGATTTTAAATTTTTTTATAACTATTTTAATAAAGTCATTTACATGTGTATATAACAACAAAATCGAATCTTAATCAGCCTGGTTAATCTATTTAAACTAATGTAATACTTTCCAGAATTTCTATTGGCCATAAAGTTAGAAACCATTTGCTAGAGAACACACTTGGCTGCAGCTCTCTATGGGCTTTACGGAGTTACTTTATTATAATAATTATTATTTTTGCCATGTTGACGTTATTTAATTTGCATCGTTACTTTATCTTTCGTCATTTTGTTCTCATATTTTTTACTTGGTCAAAGTATACTGAAAAGCCAGCAATATAAAGTCGACTAGTGACATAATTTTACTTGCAATTATTAGTGTTCAAATTCCCTTTAATGCCTTGTTTTAATTCGTAAAACCTTATTTGTGCACACAGTTTAGCTTCTGTAAGTCTGTAACTATACATAACTAGAAAACATAATATTGAGTTTGTCCATTTAAATTTTTTATCTGCTAAAAATAAGATTTAAGGACTAAAATTAAAAATTTATGAAAATGTATAAATAAAAAATATATTTAAGTTTATGTTTTACTAAAAGAAACATCAGATATTTATATTAAAAAAATATAAAATTTTAAATTGTGAATTAGGTTTGAGAGAAAATTAAAAAAATTACAATTAGAAAAAAATTCATTAGCAGCTGAATTTATTGGTGGTAATTCATAATTTTTTTTTATCTTTAATGGTTGTTGCAATTATATTTTTGGCAACCAAATTTTGTGACTGAATTTGTGGTTATCAATTTGGTTGCTAAATATTGTAAAAGAGTTTGTTACGAATTTGGTCACGAATGTTATTTTTTTCTATTGATCACAAATTCACTCACCAATAGAGATGTTGAGTTTTTTATTTTTGTTTTCTATTGGTTAAGAAACACTAGTATAAAAAATACTTTTTACAACAAGATTGTACATTAATTTTTTTGAGAAACGAGATAGAAAAAGATGTAGTGATATTTTTAAAATTTTTACAAACTTTTTTATATCGGTTGTCGAGAGAACTGATGTGAAAAGTATTTTCTATATCGGTTGTAAAAATAACCTATGTAAAAAATAATGTAATGGCATTTTTAAAATTTATGCAAACTTTTCTACATCTATTGTTTTTACAAGCGATGTAAAATGTACATTCTACATCGGTTGTTTCTGAGAACCAATGTAGAATCAATTCAAATTTCAAATTTTTAAATACACGCCAGCGAAATAGCATAAATTGAAGACTCGAACACAGATTTTTCTTAAGTTTCTGAAACTTTTGTTCTATTAGTTAGGTGGACAACGAACATCTAAAGGTTTTTCAGGTATACCAATTATTTTAATTTCTTTCATTTTTTTTTTGTTGTTTTACTCTTTTTTTTTTCTTCCTTATTAAACGATTTGATAAATATTGCATCTTCTTTATGTTTCAGATTCAGACAAAGATGAACAATAATGAAACATGATGAACACAATAAACATAATCAATACGACAAACACAACGAACATAAAAAACACGATGAATATAAAGAATACGACAAACACCATAAATATTAACGTTTATCAATTTTAATTTAACTTAAAAAAAATATATTGATAATATCAGAGAAGAGAAATAATGATGTCATTGACAAAGATAAACATTAAGAATATTTTTTACATCGGTTATTATAAACAACTTATGTAAAAAGTGACACTTTTTATATTAATTTTTAACGACCGATATAAAAAGTCATCACCTATATCTACATCAAATACATAACTGATGTAAAAAGTCTTTTTTTCACTAGTGAAATAATTACAAAGATCTTATCACTTTAATTATTCACTTTACCTTCTTTCTTGACTTGTTTGATTGTTAAAGTACTTGGACAAAAATCACTTTTAATGTCAGTTAAAAATGATATTTTAGATTGGCCAAAAACCATAAATACTTTTAATACAGTAAGTATAATATTTTATATTGATTATAAAAACAACAAATTTCTAAAGTATTTTTCGTCGCTCAAGATGAGCATGTTGCGTACGTTCCTCCAGTAATTTTAGAAGTTAAAGCTAAGTAATCAAGCAATTGAGAAGAAAAATATAAAGACTATGATTGCAGGATATTAGTAAACAAATTAAAAAGACGTAAAAAATAAAAAATAAACAACTTATCTGAGACTGTAATGGAAGGTTACCACATTAGACTATAAATTAAAAAAAAATAATATTTATCGATGTTATGTACTAAAATAAATGGATTAATAAGAAAAAATACAAAATAAAATAAGATTCATTAAATTGAACTAAGATTAGTGTTTGTCAATGACTCACCCAAAAATATAAGCAGATACTCAATAATGTAAATAAAGATTTGTATTTGTTATTTTTAATTTATGTTATTTCACTAACATATATCTCTCAATCTTATATTTTAAATTAATTTTATATTAATCATGCAAGAATTAATCTAAAAAGTGATATTTTAGATCAATTTTAAAAAAAACTGATCTAAAAAGTTAAATTAAATTATTTTTTACGTTAATTATGAAAGATATAATATAAAAAGTATTTTTTACATCTATTATTTAGTAATTGATATAAAAAAATTTACAATTCTAATTTTTATAGTCATAAATTTTAAAGAAGTATAAACTTTTTTTTTACAAAACTCTAATTTATACAAATTATAAGTCTATTTTATATAACTTTTTTGAAATATATTTAACTAAATAACTAAAGGAGATTTTACCAAAAAATTGCTAAATTTTAATGTTTTGCCCATTGATTATATATATATATATATATATATATATATATTATAGGTGTTTGTCTAATATTAATTAATATTTAATTGGTATATTTTTTATTATTAAAAAATTAAATCATCTAAAAATGTATAAATTTTATATTTATTTAAATTTAAACTTATGTAAAAGTAAATTTTTATATTTATTCAAACTAAACTGATAAAAAAGTATATTTTGCATTAATTATTTTAACAATTAATATTAAAAAGCTTTTATTTTTTTTAAAAATGTTACTAGATCAGTTAATTATTAACCAATGTAAAAAATCTTTTATGCACTAACTATGCAATGTTAAAAAGTGCATAGAAGATTAACTAATGGAGAAGATCCTTTATGCATTTACAATGCACTAACAAGTCAATTTATGTCGTACCGATGACTATAAAAATAAGTTAATTTTAGTATATGTTCCTGCTAGAGAAACATTAGTCTTCAAGTCTCTACTCCGAAGTGATAACGTTCTTCTGACTGTCGCTGACGTGGGGAGGGTATTTGCAAAAGGCACTCCGATACTGAAGTCAAGATATGGTGTTAAGGAATAAATATTATTTTATAATGAAAAGTCAATCATTTATCTGTACTTTTACTTTCCTTATATAACTATTGTAATGAGCTAATAGGCCTGCTAAGCCAGTCTTGATTTTTAGCTTTTTATTTAAAATAAATAATATGTTAATTATTACCCTTAATTGAGTTAATTACCTTTTAATCTTGATAAAAGATATTCAGTCAAATTAAGGCGAATAAGTACTCAGATTTTTTTTTTCTACGAGTAGAACCAAGTTGTTCCTTATCTAGTATAGAAGGATATTTATGCACTTTAAAAGGCTCGATTATCAAAGGTATTACTCATCTTTTGACGGATAGACAAGATATGTAAGGTTGCAAATAAACCACTTGTACTGATGACATACACTAGCTTGATGCCAGCAATTC
Organism: Abrus precatorius; assembly: GCF_003935025.1. Classification (NCBI taxonomy): domain Eukaryota; kingdom Viridiplantae; phylum Streptophyta; class Magnoliopsida; order Fabales; family Fabaceae; genus Abrus; species Abrus precatorius. The sequence continues at coordinate 13,868,149 of NW_020874417.1, forward strand.
TTAATGCTGAAAGCTTTCCTGGAACATGGAATGTTTCAAGATGGCAAAGGGCTGTTTGAGAGAGAGAGAGAGAGGCCTTAAAAAAATAGACTAATTATTAATTTTTTAAAATAACATAATTTTTTAGAAATTTTGTTGTAAATATAAATTTTTAAATAAATAAAATTTAAAATATATATATATATATATATATAACATGCAACTCATCGCCTAATATAATATAATGGAAGGCATATGATTAAATTTTTATGAGAATAAAAACTATAATTAAATTTAAAATTAATATAAATATTTTTAATGCGTATTTTAGGACATATGATAAAAAAGTAATAAATAATAAATTTTTATTAAAAGTTATAATATTAAGTGTTATTAATGTATTGAATTCAGTAATATTATATAATTTCTAATAAAATTTATTATATATAAATTTTATAATGTATATTTGAGCATACATTAAAAAATTAATGTAATTATTTTGATTAAATATTAGATTTATAAATTGGAAATCATATTAATAATATTATTTTTTATTATAAAAAGATATTATCATAACAGTCACATATATAATTGTCTGGCCATCAGTTTATAATTTAGTTGTATTTCCTGATTTCTTTTGTTCTGTCAATTTTGTATCTCGAAATTAAACAATTTTAAAAATTGTTGAATATTTATTGCTTGTTTTACTTATAAAATTTATAGAATTCAAGACAATACACAGGTTTACACACATGCGCGCGTAACATAGTACAATGATAAATGAAAGATCATGATCTTTAAATTTGTAAACATGTATTCGTTAAGTTATAATAATTTGGTCATTTTTATATTTGTCAACTTGATAACACACTAAAATTATCCTATGATGTTATATGACAATGGCATTAATGAGGAAGGGACAAATTTAAAATTGTCTAAAGTAATAAATATTTGTTAAATCACTTTTACCTTAAACATATTGAAAAAATAAAATATAGCTGACTTAGTATAGAAAAAAAAATTATAAAATTATCTGTATTTTTAAACTTTATTAACACTTAAACATAAAATAAAAATTTGAGTGATTCTTTTAATTTGGTTACTTTTAATAGAAAGCGTCGGTATAGTAATACATAATAATTACGTTATTAAGAAAGGTGAAAAGAAAGTTAAAAAGAGAATTCAGAAGTGATTTAAAAAGAAAGTAATAGTCATTAAAAAAACTGTTAAGATTGACATGGAGAATAGTAAAAGTGAATATATTAGAAAAGAAAAAAAAAAGGGAAAAGTGAAAAATATATAAATTTTACCTACGTGCCCTAAAAGTAAAAGATGAGGGAAATTGAAAAAGCAACTTCAAAACCCACATTTTAGCTTTTCATATATTATAATAAACATCATGTTAGTATAAATTACAATATCTGTGTGTGTATTAAAAAAGATAAATTAAAAAAGAAAATAAAAGAAATTAAAAATATATGAAGAATATAATAAAAAGATAAAAAAAATATTGTAATAGAATTTTGTCATAAAAAATTATAACTCAAAATAATTTTTAAAAAAAGAAACACTATTTGGGATTCAATTTCTAGAATGAAGAGTAATAAGCAGTGACAGCCCAGAAAACTACTTTGGCATTCATATATCCTAACGACACTACACTTAATACCTTAAGCCAAGGACAAAATTGGAGGAATGGGTCCAGCTTTTGCAAACCGATCATTGAGTGTAATATGTGTTAATCTTATCCTAGCTTCATTATATGAATCACTAGTCAAACAAGAAAATCTATATATTAACCTTGATTGAAATGCACCACCAACAATGCATTAAAAATGACACTTGTCTTTAGAAGATTGGTTCAACGACACTATAAAATGACTATGATATTGCTCGTGTATTTGCACCATCATTAGAACATTGGAAACCAAAGAGCCAAAATGTCTCCCAAATACAGGTCCCTATGCCTTATAGGAATACTAGGGATGGTCCTTATGGCCTCAACTTCCTTTGCTAATCTCCAAGATCGTCGTTTACTTTCAATGGAGAAAGCCTCTGTGATGGATACATACCATCATCATCACCACCCTCACCATCCACCTGCCACGCATAATGATCCTGCAAAAGTAGAAAACAAGCAGCCACAAGAAGAGCACACTAAGGTTGAGGATAGCCATTACAAGCCCCCCCATAAACCATGGAAGAAGCACCCCCCTTCGAGAAACTAATATAGAGAACACTCTTGTGAAATGTGATTTTATAAAGTCCTATCTTGGCCCTTGAAATAAAGGCATTTAATGTTATTTTTCATGTAATAGTGTGATAGTAGTGTCTCCTCTCATCGTTTTGGCTTTGATAAAGGAATAAAGATGTGCATGCTATGCATGCACTCACTTATACTTCCTTCTTTGCATCGCTGTGTAAACTAGTGTGACAATATGTTCTTTATGAAATAAATATTGTGTTTCTTTTATCATTCATCCTTCTTATATAAAACTTATGTTCTCTATCAAACTCCAATATTTTTGTGTATTGCAGTTCTTTCTTATTATTATGTTCTTTTTTGGATTATTACTCATCCATATTAACATTTTTATTTCTTTCACTTTTAATTTTTTTAATTATTTCGTTAAAGTTTAACCTTCATTATCGTATGATAGTTCAGTTGTATAACAATACTATAAAACTTGAGTACAACTATATTACATGCGCTTATTCACAAATTCACCTAAATAAAACATTAATTTTTTACTTTTTATAAGTATTTATAAAGAAATTTATCCAAATTGTGCCATGATAACTAGACGAGAAATCAGTGCATCCCACAAGAGAAAGAAGATTTTGATAATTATCTACCGAGGAATTGGCTGCAGCTGGAAGAGAGTTCATTCCATAATCCTCTGTAGAGGTAGGAATAGATATGCTCCCTAGAAATCTATCGTCTACACTGTGTTAGGCCTGTACAAATTACATTTATTTATACAGTACAATTAATATATAATAAATTTTACATATAAATTATCTGATTTAATAATTTAATATCATTAAATGTTGGACTCCTTTTTTTATGGGTTTTTTTTTTCAAAATTCAAAAAATGTGAATTTTTTTGCAAACTTACATAGACATAGAGTTTAAAAATAGCTAATGGCAATTTTTGGTGTAGCACAAAAATTCAAAAATAAAAAATCAGAAAAATAATAAATTTTCAAAACTCTCTGTTGACAATTTTTTAAAAAAACATTAAAATTAAAAAAAATTAAAAATCGTTAATAATAATATTTTAAAAAAATAATTAAATATTAAAAAAGTATATCAAAAGTAAAAGTTGGCGTTAGCCGTTTTTAGTTGAAAGTTAACGACGATTTTTAAAAGAAATCATATTTACATAATTTTTGTTAAAAATCTCATTTTTTTGAATTTTAAATAAAAAAATAATATATAAAAAAAGTCCTTAAATGTGGTTAGTTTTTACTAAAAATTATTATTTAAAATCATTTTTTATTATGTCATTTTTGGACATAAATTTCAAAAAATTAAAGTACAATAAATAAATAAAATACTGTAATATCAATATACATTAAAAATTACAAAAATAAATATTTTGCCACTCTCCCAAATTTTTATTTTTCTTTACTTTCGATTTCTTAAAAGCAGAAGTTAACATTTAGTCAATTTTTTTGAAAAAAATTAATTAATAAGGTCAAACTAAACCATTTTAAAAATATTTAAATTTATTAATAATAATTTGAAATATATATTTGTTGTGTTTATATTAGTTAGGTTTTTGAATCCATTATCTAACCTACCTGTAAGACACAACCAACAAGCATTATAAAATATTTAAAAAGTAATCACTGTATTGACGTCAAAGTAAGCCTAATTTATTCCAATTTATTTTCACTTTTATCTTTAGAATTTTGTTGATATTGTTCCTTTGAAATTACCAAATAAAAACTAACTATTAATTAGACACCAAGAGGTTCGTTGAGATGTAAATAAATTGAGATTTTTGTGAAATATTTAAAATTAACTCTTAATTAATGTTTGTTTTTCAAATCACTTGAAATTTTGTAAACTTCATATTGGACTTGTTTGGTGACACATTAAAAGTAAAAAGACAAAAGAATTGAATAAAGATGAGATAAAACAAAAGAATATAAAAGTTTTACACTATCTTATATTTGATGTACGTCGGAATAATAAAGCACATAATATTTTGTAGTTTTTTTAATTTAAATAATAATAAATTTAAATAATAAAATTATTCTTTGATCAAAATTAATATAATTATTATAAAAAATAATTTAACATTTTATTTTTGGAAAAATATAAGTTAACTTTTTTAAAATTTAAAAACCATTTTGTATTATATTTTGATATTATATTATAATATTTTCTTGACTTTTTTACAATTAAATTTATTTTTGTAATGTATTGTAATTGAAAAAATAAATTATAAAATAATTTAAATTATATTTAAAAATGAGTAAATTATTGTTTCATATAAAATATATATTTGTTAATAATGTATTTATAATTTTTTTATAAAAATTATAATCATATTTATTAAATTATTATTTTTATAAAATATTTTAAAAAATATGAGTAAGAAGAAAAAAATTATCATATTTCAACGGGAGGTTGTTTTATTTTATATTTTTATATTTTAATTTTTTAATTGATTTTGTTTTTAATGTTTCCTATACAAATATTAGAAAACAAAAACATAATGAAAACAATAAGATAATTTTGTATATAAAATAAAAATATATAACATTTCTGGAAATCAAACAGTACTAATTCATTACACTCTCAGTAAGAATTTAAACTGTCAAAATAGGATATCATAATAATAATAAAATAAATCATTATATCATATTGCTCAAACAAATACTAAGAATATAATATAATATAATTTTATTTATTATATTTATTTAAACATTATAATTTTAATAGTTATCATCGTATATTCATAATATTTACATAATTTTAAATTTTAAGAATTGTATTTTAAATAAATTATAATAATTTTTGATTTAAATGCTTTTTAAGTCTTTATATAAAAAGTATCATTTTGATTTGATCTCAATACAAAAATTTTATAATTAAGTCTCTGAATGAAAAATAATTTTCAGATAGCCCCCACCGTTATTTTAATTTTTAAATTTTAAGAGTTATATTTTAAATAAATATTTTTAATATTTTATTATAAATATTTAATTTTTTTAATAAAAATTAATTTATAACATTAAAAATATTTTTTAGATAAAATTATATTTTATTATTACGTTAATTTATTTTTTAACATAACAATGCTTATTAAATATAAAAATAATAAATAAAACTTTATCCAAAGCCTATTAGTAATAAATTAATGAATCAAATTCAAATTTTAAATCAAAGCAAAGCAAACTCGAAATTTAAATTTAAATGAACGAGTTAAATATAAATACATTTTTTCATTAATTAAACTTGAATTTGAGATATTCTAATTCACCTTATTAATGTCGAACAAGCTTCTTTTTCACTTCTATTAGTGTTTGAGATGGCTTTGTGTAGAGCTTGTCTGCTAGTGAGAGTAAGTAGAGAAAGTGAGGTTACGTGTCTTGTCAACCCTGCTTCCAAACAAATTTGCTAACTTCTCGTTCCATTGTTTTGAAATTTCTTCAAAACGACTTCGAGAATGCACTGTGCTTGTGTTACAAGTTATCTTTTCCTATCTGCACATACCCGTTGTTATAAATATCCACGGCCAATAATCATTAATTACATTTTTTACCAATTTTAAAATAATATTATATGATTTTAACATATTTTTTATTATTTATAAAAATTATTAAAGTCTCGCATAAAAATTTCTTAATATTAAAAAAATATGTTAAGCCTGATATCTAAATCGTGCTGGACAACATTTTTCATTTTCATGAACGTGTGCGATTATGTAATTACAAATGAACTACGCTTCAATGGTAGTTGCTGTCAACCACGATTTAAAATTATGATTAGAATATAGGTTGTATAAAATGATACATATGTACTAATTTGGATTGATTTTTTTAATATCAAAGGATTACTATCAAAATTATGTTAATAGATGCTTAAAATACTTCTTTTAAAAACCTAAGCAATTACAAAAAGATAGATTTGTTCCCACTCTTTCTCATCAAAGTTGAACTTTTCAAGAATTAGGGATAAAAAAACAAATCAGTTTGTCCTAACCCGTCTAAATATGAACTAGTTTGAGTCTGTCCCATTTAAAAAATAGACTAAATTTTTTAACCTGGCTCATTTATGAGTACACTGTTAAACTAATGGACTAGTTCAAAAAAATCAAAAAATAAAAATAATTTTAAAAAAATCAGTAGGTCATTTAATTAATGAATCAGTTTACTAAAAAGTAACAAAAAAATTATAATAAATAATAAAAAATATTTAAAAATATTTTTATATTAATAAAAAATTATTTTTAAAATTTTTAAAATAAAAAAATTGACTCGCCAGATCAATTCGTTTCAGCTCACTATTAACTCGCATTTTAACGGATTAAAAGAGATGAGCTAAACGGGCCATTGAGTCTAAACTACTTAATCTAGCATGCTAAATTTAGTGAGTTAAATGGGTTGGCTTATCAGACCAAGTCCATTTTGACAACTCTATCAAAAATATTAAAATCTATAATAATTATAAATTCTCCAATATAATGGATATGATAACTTTTTAAGTTATGAATATATTAAATATATTTTAAAATAAAATAATCCTAACAGGCACAAAGTATTAGTGTTTGGCTCATTTTTTAGAAATTATTTTCTTTTTAAATATAGAAGCTGAATCAAACACAATTATTAGGAAAACTATTAAAATGAGAGTATTTAAAAAAATGGGAGCAAACCTAAACAAAACTTTTAGAAAAAAAAAAAAGAGTTAGTTCTTTCTCGTGTGATATTCAAGATCTCAAGACTCAATAATAAATTCATTTCTTTTAAAAATAAATTTAAAAATAACTTTTAAGCTAAAGTATATAAAATGATCGAACGGATTTTAACTTACCATTACCCCATGCATTTGATACTCACCGGAAAAATGTCTCGTTTATTCTTTTTCTTTCTTTCCTTCTTTGTGTTATGTTTTTACGATCTTAAAACAAAAGGTGTTAGAAAAATATTTTTCCAAAAAAGACTTGGATGATATAATATTTTTCATCTAATTCAGCTTTTATTGAAAAAGTTTTTTTTGTTATTTTTTATTTATTTTTCACATCGCTTAACGTTTTACAGTGGTAGGAATGTAATTCAAAGGTGTTAAAAGAGTAATATGATATCATCATTTTTATATAATTATCGCACGGAGTCAGAACCGATAGACGCGCGAATTTTAAAAAATACTGATTAAAATCTTTAAGTTGCCCATCAAAATTTATTAAAAAAAAATTTAAATAATTTTTAAAAAATAAAATGATTTTTATTTTAAAAGACTAAGTATTAGCACCTTAATGATTACTTTTAATTAATAATGTAAATTTATTATAATGTTAAAAATACTTATTTAATCTATAAATTTTATTATTTTATTCTTATAAGAAGATAACTTATTAATTTAAAATATTTATTGATATTTTAAAAATAAAAAAAATTATTTTATCTCAATGATTTTATTCTTTCTCCCACATATTCCAAGTGTATTAAAAATTAAAAGTCATATAATTCTACAAGTTTTGAAATAGTATGCAACGAGCTTCATCATCTCTTTCAGCTTGATTATTGAAACAATCAAGATTACTACTTGACATAAGACTAGCAATATTGTATGTCACTTCTAAAAGTGCATTATTTGAGAGTTGGAACAAAACAGAAAGAAAATAAGTAATTAAATTCAAATAATAAGAAGGAAAGACAAAAAGAATATTACTAAAATTCAAGATAAATTTCATTTATAACATAGCTAAAAGAAATATGTGTTTTAATTTTCAAAATATATTTGTGACCTCTAATTAAAAAAAAGAGTAAGTTTCATTCACAAAATAATTCATATACTAATCTTTTGAAAATATCTTAAAACTTTTGATAAAGCAATACGATTGACTTCACATAATTATTTAGAATGGACATAAAAAATTATAAAGAGTTCCGTGATTTTTGTTGTTAATGAGCAAACATGATGTAAGCTATCAACTTCTTTTTCAAGTACAATCTTATCAGTAGGAGCCATTGGATCTTAAAACTCAAATTCGATGCTTCAAAAGCTCTTTAAGAGATCATAGACGAAGACCTTTTATTCTTAAGTTCTTTGCTCTTCATCCTAATAAAGATATTATTATTTTCAAAGCAACTCACTTATACTAACTGTTTGCCTAACAGATCTTGTAGGATTTGTTTGATAATTTTTACATTTCTTTAATGGAGTGATCTACATTGGAGTGTACCTCACATATGCTTTCTTCAAAAGCAAGTCTTTTAATCAAGCTAGCCTTGCATAACTTAACAAAAATATTCTTTTACGAGTGTTTAGCATATTCAACCTTTCTTTATAGAACATAGGATGATTCTTCTTCAAAGATGGTCATGAATGATCTATCATCCTCTGGTGGAATATTATTCTTAGTATTTAGATTATCTTCCTTGAAACTTTGGCATTTAGCATTAATAAGGTCTTACATTTTGAATTTAAGAGATTTACAATTTTTTATTGAATCACCAACAGCATCATGATTGTCATATTTAAAATTTGGATCATACCTCCTTAGATAAAGTAAGCCTATCGACTTTATTAGGCAAGGTATTACTAGAGTTTGGAATAGGGGAGGTAATAGTTATGTGCAAAAATTCTATAAATATGGTTAAACTGGAATGATTTTCTATCTTGGTTATTAAGAAGTTTAGTTTGTTTAGTGTTAAGATTTTGGTTTCATTGATTAAGTTTGGATAGTTTTACGAGAGATACTACTGATAAATGAGGTGTTGTTGATTGGTAGGGTTTGTAACACTCTAAATTTTTGCATTCGTATAATGTATATTTCCTTACTAATAATTTAAGATAAAATACAAATTTACTTATAATGGATTTTATTATAGCAAATTTACAAAGTTCTCTTTTGAATAAACGTATTTAAATAAGAATTTTGAACTTTGCAACACTAACAAAACAACAATAATAAATTAAGGAGAGAATAAATAAATATCACAACTAAAATTTCAGTATTCTCAATAGAAAACCTGAATATGCATTACATACATCAAATATATACAAATTTACAAATTGTTTGTCAAAATATATGGGAATTAAAATAATATTTATATAACCAAAATAATTACATAATATATATGCAAAATTAAGCCCCAGAACAGTCTCAAACAGAACCCAACACTAAAGATCAGTCTTATTCATCAACCTCGTGCCAACTTTCTATCTCGGCCAAATCCTTCGAATCCAGATCATCATCTGATCCCAGATAATCCCAGATAGCGATCGCCTGAATCAGCTATGACCTCTGTGCCAGTAAAGTGCTCAAAGGTCCATCTGGATGGTCTTCCGTGGTGGTTGTGGTCGTGATAGGTAGATAGATAAGTGAAGGTTGCTAAAGTTCTAACAGTACCTTTATACATATAGATACATAAAGTCTGTTGTATTCTATTCTTAGGAAATAAAAAAGAATACTACAAAAGAAATCAATTTCTAAAAAAATTCCTAGGTTCGTACTTCACAAGAACAACAAATTTAAAATAACATACTCTTTGAAATTCATTAAATACAAAATTAAGCCTATTTGTACTGATCTATCTATTAATTTAACTCTTCCCTGAGGTTCCGTCATCTTGTTTTCTTGAAAATATTAGTAAGAATGAGCGTCTATTTTATCCTTTTCCAAACATTATATCACAAAATCATAGTTTATATTAAAAATGCAATATATTCATTTTCACACTAAATTCACATGGAAAACATATTCAAACACACATCATTCACAATTGATTATCTATTATCCATCCTCTCATCCAATACACACTCCTAATGCACTATGATCATAGATATCGATGCCTCCAGTATTTCTTGAGGTCTTACTCAATTAGATAAATAGTCACCAGTTAGTCCATGTACACAGATACAACATGTACAATAATCGGGCCCTTTAACAAAGGCATAGTCAGAAGTCTAGTCAGGAAACGAGTGTGAGGCCATGTGACACATTCGTCTCAGAAAGAGTGTGTACACATACGCAAATGTCGCTCACCACCCTACATTTTTCTAAGATTTTCATCGTCTCCGAACTCTATACCCTAGTGTATCTCTGTAACTATTTACACTAGATTCAATCCATATTCGACTCTTAAAGTCATTCTCAGACTTATCTTTTTTTTCTGCTTATAAAATTGTGCTTAGTAAAGTACTTCCAGACTAAATTCATTCCAATTCACTCTACTTATATCCTTATTAATGTAGTTACAATTATTACATCTTTTAGATTAGTCTCATACTTTATCTTATCATCTCACTCAAACATATTCCACAAAATCACATAATAATCACTCAGCAAGTTTAATCATATTTCACATCAAATACTCATCATGTAATGCATATACCAATCATTTAGTCTAAACAACCAATCAGTCCAAACAATCAAACAAACATCTTTTCATTCATTATTCACACAATATATATCTCAACCACATATTCTCGTAAAATGTTCATGTAACAATGCTCTATGAGCACAAAATAAATACTATAATATAATGATAAAATAGAGCCCTCCTTACTTCAAAGACGAGTTTACAGAGAGATGTTGAAAAGGATCAAGGGTCAACTATGGAAGTTTTTCTGAATACCAAGAGATATCCATAGCGAATAGAAACATGAAAAATGATAAGAGAAAATGAAGTTTAATCTGAAGAAACTTTCTTGGAGTTGTTTAGATTCAATGTCCAAGCTTGAATTTGAAGAGAAATCGAAGTTTCTGAGACTTTTATCTAGACAATAGAAAAGAGAGTTCAAAGAAAACTAAGAGAGGAATGTGAGTTTAGAATGAAATAAAATTTTCATGCTAGAAATCTCTTAAATACCCCTCAGTTCTGCGCGCTCTCACTTGAATGATAGGTATCTCGCCTAAGCGAGATATGTAGATAGTGGTCTTGCACACTATTTTCTGATATGCTCACTTAAGCAAGCTCCATCTCGCCTAAGTGAGATGGTGTCCAGAGAACATGATATTTCTCCTATGAGTCCTTGCCTGAGCGACCTATCTCGCCTGGACATGATCCCAGCTCGCCTGAGCGAGATTACTCTTGCCTAGGCGAGGTGATAGTTGGGCTGAATTTATCCTATCTCGCTTTAGCGAGAAGCATCTCACTTGAGCAAGATAGCCCTGCAACATTGTATTCCTGCACACTCAATCTCGCGCCTGGGCGACATTTACCTCGCTTGAGCGAGATCTCCTACACCAAAATTCTTCCAAAAATCCTCTATATTCTTTTCTAAATGTACTATAATACTACTTAATATTAAATAAAACATAAATTACAAAAAAAATAAAAAGAGGGTGTTACAAAGCTGGAGGTAAGGATTTTGTGAAATGTTAGTAACATATGAATATTGTATTTAAGAAATTGATAATATTGGTTGGAACTAAGACAATATTGATAAAGTTACAATTAAGATAATATTTAACCTTATTTTAATATTTTTTATAAGTTAATTTACTAAATTTCACTTAAAATGTTATCTAAAATTGCAAATTATATCATTGTGTTATTCAAGTTATTAAATAATTATCATTTTTAAGAAATTTTATTATAAATTAAACTAATTATTACTTTTTCTATTTTATATGATAGTTTAGAATGAAGAATATCTTAACATAAGGCAATATAATACAAAATCTAAGAGTTAGACAAAATAAAGTTGAGTGTTTTAATGCTCAATTATAAAATAATAGCGCTTCAACAAATAGATTGAACATTCCAATGCGTAGATTTGAACAACTTAAAAATTAGTGCATGTTCCAACACCCATGAAGACTAGTATCCCTTCTAATGCCTACAAGAACACTAGCTTTCTTTATAAATTAACGAATAAAGGCTTTTAAACATCTCAACGTCCATTCTAGCCTAACAAAACTTTGAAATCTATAAATAGATATTATGAGAACCAATTTTTTTAGAGAAAATCTAAGATAACATCACATATATCAAAATATAGACAATTAGATAGTTTTTCCTTTTATTTTCATTTTTTGTGGAAGCTTGGGAGACTTTTTTATATTTTTCTAAATTCTTTATGAAGTTTTCTTTTATCATCATTATTGTATTATTTTTTTGTTCATATGTGTATCTAAATTATTGTAGGATGGATTCTAAGTTAAATTTTATATAATTCTTTGATAGTTGAATTTAATTCATATTTTCAAGAACTTTGCAAATAATTTCTCCTATTCTTAATGCTGCAATTGATTTAGGTCATTTGTATGATTGCATCAAAGGTTTATTGTTCATATTTGAAGTAAGTCTTCCCGATAGACAGGGGGATGAATAGACATTGTGGTTGTTAACATTTCTTGTTGCAAATGTTATTCTTAGTTGAATTTCACTCAGATATCAAGTTCTTAAAACTAGGAATTAGGGTAGCATGCTAATACATCACAATTTAAAACATGCAAAAATGACTAGTAAACTAGATTGAATTTGTTTCTGTTTTGATTTTGCATGAGAAATTGTATAATTTCACTTATGCAGCTAATGCTTCCTTTGGTTGAATTGACACTACAGCAAAATAATTATTTGATGACTATTTTTAGTGATTGAAAATTTGTAGTCATTATAGTGACTAATTTAGATACCGAATAAATCATTAATAATGATAATTATGTTTTGTCTTTTAACAACTTAAATAAAGACCGATTTTCCTAAAAATTTTATGACCGATTTATCTGTTTCTACTAGTGGCAAATTTAGAGACTGATTTAAGATAAATTTTAAAAATATTTATTAATTAATTTAGTGACTAAATTAGAGACCAATTTTTTTTAAAATTATATACTAAAATATTTAGTCAATATAAATAGCCAATTTAAAAACTGATTTTTTAAATAGTAAAATAAAAATAAAATAATAGTAGTGATGACTCAGTAACTATTTTTTTAAAATTAGTGATTAATTTTTTTTGTCATTATTAGTGACTGATTTATGATTCATTATACTAAAATTTTATTAATCAACATGGTGATTAATTTAGCGAACAATTTTCTTAGATAATTAGCAACTGATTTATCAATCACTAATAGTGACGGATTAAGAGATTGACATATGATTTATTAAAATAAAAATAAAAAATAAATTTATTAATTATCATAATAAATAAATTAGTAGCTAATTGTATAATAAATTAACAAATTAAATTTTTTATTTCATTATTTATTTAATATTATTTATTATTAAATTTTATTTATTAAAAAATATAATTTTTATTTTATACTTCATAATTTGTATTATTTAAAATAGCTATACAATTTTTTTTTATTAATTAATAAAATCACACCGATTTTATTTTTTTTCTTAAAGAATCTTAATTTTTCTATTTTATTTTATTAAAACATCAATCTTAATTATGAATAAAAATTTTTAATCTGTGAATTATTTCACTTAATAAAAAGTCATATATTAACTTTTTTTATTGATACAAACAAATGTTAAAAAAATTAAAAATATTTTTTTTTTTGTAAAAACTCATTATTTTTATAAAAATATTTATTATAATAAAATAAATAATTTAATATATGCAATTTTAAATAAAGTAAGACAACTAATTCAAGAAAAATAATCAAATAAAAATGTAATTAATATAGTACAATATATCAATAAAATATTTTAATACAATTAATCAATAAAATATTGAAGTAATTATTATTCAAGTATCCAATAATTTAGAACCAAAATTATAATTAAAGTTAAAACTATTTTAATTTTTTTTTTTTACATTTGTATTATTTGAATATCCGATAAAATAGAATAAAATTATAATTAAAGTTAAATAAATAAATCAAAATTGTCGCTCTTACTACTACTTTATCTCCTAGGACATCTCTAATCACTCCACTGTGTAACCATATACTTTTAGTCTATCTACTCATCGTGGAGTCTAACAAATACAAAATTCTCCACAGAGTTTTCAATCTTCTATTCCTTCAACACATATAGAAGGTTCACCTAGATCAAGTGAAACTCATAAAGTATCAGAGAAGCAAAGTAGTAGTACCAAGCTAATTTTATACCTTGATGGACAAGGATAAATGGTAACTTTTAAGTTATTCTAATATGTTGAATAAACTTGTAACTATTTTTATATAATATTTGTTGCAGATTCTTACTTTCGCACCTTGCAACTAATGGTATAACTGATATATTCAAAAGTCGTTACACTGATCTATGGCCATCATGAAAGAAGGTGTCATCTTTGATAAGAGACATGTGGTTTGCAAAGTTTATAGTAAGTGTCTTATATGAATTATTATGTTTTAAATTTGATGTTTGTATTTGTTCTAATTTGTTGTTCATATTTTATTATTATAGAAAAAATTTTCTATTTGTGTTAGACGACAGATAAGCAAGAAGAAATTTTAAAATATGAGGTGCAATATTATTGAAAAATTCTCTTAACAAAGTCCGTGCTAATATAAATAAACCAAATTAGCTTGGAGATCACGTTTGGGATAGACTATGTGAACATTGGAGAAGTGAACAATTTAAGAAAAAAAGCACATAAGCAAAAACAAATCAAGCATCTGATTGTGGAGGATTTAGAGGGTCACTCTACACTAGTGGTTCCATTACGACTTAGCTAATTTGGTTAGTTTTGTCTTTATACTTTTAAACTTTATTATAAAATTTGGTATCATGTAGTAATTTGTATTTTATCTCTATACACACTTTGTATTAATGTGTTATTATATTTGTCTTAGACAAAGTTAATTGGAAATGCTCCTACTCCATCAGAGTTATTTCGTCACACACACCAACACAAGAAGGATAAGACGTGGGTGGATAAGAAATCAGTGCATATTGATGTAAGTCACACTTTTGTGTAATTGAAAATTGTTTTTTTATGATTTTAAGGCTTTTATCTTATATTATTGTTTCTAACAAGCAGAATTTACACGCACATGGGAGGAAGCGATGCAAATATCATCTTCTCAAGGAACCCCTCCACCGAGTGAGTTAGATGTATGGCATGAGGTAGCTGGAACAAAAAAGGAAAAGTATATGGCCTTGGATTGAAGTCCACTTTTGTATATGGGAGACCTTTTTATCATGGTTCAAGTTCATCATTCAAGTGGGTACAAAGAGAGGAACTTCAAGAATTGAAAAAGATATTAGAAAAAGTTCAAACTGAAAGGGATGACCTTGATACTAGGGTGGCAAATACTGAGAAAGATATTCAATTAAATAACCAATTGTTATGAAAAATTATGGAAAAGATAAACTTCCAACCTTCTGGTTTACAATCAATGCAACCTATTTGTCAAGAAGCAACAAATGGAGAGTCAGAATCAGAGTCAGAATGAAATATTTAATGTTTGTTACCTTATATTACTTGACATATCTTTTTCTATTGTGTATTGAGTTAGAGACTTATGTAATGTGTATGTAATGAGAGACTTTAACAATTTGTATTTTGTTTCAGAGATTTATTATGTATTATTGTGTATACTAAAAGATGTCTATCATATTTGAAAAACAACAATTATTATTGATGATATATCTATGCCTATCAGGTTCAATTATGATTAATCAGTTCACATATTTTAAAATTAATATTATATTATTAGTGACTGATTTTGACAGTAAAAATCATTCTCTACATCATTTTCAAATTGATTGCTAAATCAGTCTCTAAAATCTGTCACTAATTCAGTTTCTAAAGTCAGTCACTAGATCAGTCTCTAATTTTAGTCACTAGATCCGTCTCTAAAGTCAGTCACTAAATTCATCTCTATTGTTTGTCACTAATTCTGTCACAAAATTAGTCTCTAAAATCAGTTTCTAAAGTCGGTTATTAAATTCATGACTAAAGTCCATCACTAATTCGGTCTCTAAATTATTAGTCGCTAAATTTGTCATTAACCATTAGCCACCATACATTTAGCGACCCAACAATATCCGTCAGAAAATTGATCACTAAGTAGTTTAGCAACCAAATTTTTTTAAATAAGTTGCAAATAATTATTTTTCTTGTAGTGTGAGAGTGTTATTCGCAATAGACACATTGATCTTACACTCAGACTTGAAGTGAAGTTTAATTGTTTTTCTGATTGCCTAGATAGAGCGGTTACGGTTTCAATGTGGTCACTGTTATTATGATCATGCAATGATTGTAGAATATTGAACCGGATATATATGCATGAAGTGATATAAAAAAGAATTCATATGTATTTTCTATTTATGTGATTATAACTGTGCTATGTTGTGTTGTGTTATTTATTGCATTTATTTTGCATTATTCTATATTTAATCTTCCAAAGTTAATCCATTCAATTATTAAATATATTTTGGTTCATCTTTAATAATGTCGCAACTCAAGAATCACAACAGTATGACAAAAATAATTTGAGAAAAAAATATTTTAAGAATAAAAATGTTTTTTAAGAGAATTAGAGGAGTGTGATAAATGTATAAATTGCGTAATTTTATATGATGACTTGAACACTTTTCATATTAAGTGTTTAGATTTTTTAGTTAAAATTTCCCTAAACTTAGAATTTTTACAATTACTTGTATATTTGAGAAGAAGAATGCAAATTTAAGTGTTTTGATTCTTTTTTGATATATTTTGCAATCGGAATAAGAAGACAAATATTACTCAAAGTTGAAAAAATTTGAAAAATTAAGCAAGAGGCACAAAAAGTATGAAGTTGAAGAAAAGAAAGCTTCAGGAGGTCTCTTGTTGTAACGAGACACCCTCGCTGCAGCAAAAATTGATAATTTTAGAAGAGTGGATCATTGCTCCTCTCACTATAGTGAGAATGTGTCACTGTAGCGAGAAATATGTAGCTACAACAAAAGGTGTAACATCCTTATTTTGTTAAATATGATAAAGAAATAGTTTTGTAGTTAAGAAAGCAGAATTAAATTAAATCCATTTCTAAATCAATATAATATGTGAAATTATAAAATATTTTACTTATTATTACTCAAATTCACAAAAATTAAATACAAAGTAATAACATCATTGAAATAACTTCAATATATACATATATTGTTCTGGAAAATTTATAAGAGTTTAATATTTACAAAAGTTACATTAAAATACATCAAAATACATTGCAACTCTTTTACAACATTTACTAAATTACAAAATATAACAACTCCTAATGAGCAGGCTATCCACCAAAAGACCAAAGAGACATTAGTCATACCCGTGTTATCCTTCTATGATCGCCATATCGTTGGAGTCGAGATCGTCATTTGATTCGAGATATAGATCGTCTGACTCTGTAGTAACTTGTGTACGAGTAATCCGCTCAAACGTCCACCAAGATGGTCTTCCAAGATAATCGTGATCATAGTATGTAAACAAGTATGTTAAGGCTGCTGGGTTCCACGGTGCCAGGAAATATATATACACAAAGGGTATGATGTATTCTACTTATAGGGAAATCAAAAGGAATGCAATAGGATAGTTCCATTTCCATCATAATAATATCCCTAGACACATCATTAACATGTACAATAATTTTAAAATAACATAATCTCTGATATTCGTTAAATATATAACTAAGTCTATTGATTATAAAATTATCTACAAGCCTAATCCTTTTTGTGGGTGTTGTCATCTTAACCTCCTGGATGTAAGGATGAGTCTCTATTTTTATTACTAAGCATGCATTTACAAATAAATCAATGATACAAATAAAGAAATAATACAATCATCATATAGTAAGATCATCAATTATTTAACTTATTCTACTTACGTCTATTAATACTTAAAATTTTCATTTCTCACTTTCACTACCCTTAGGATTCCTAGAGGTCTTCCTTAACATAGATAGTTGTTGGATAGCCGCAGCTACACGGATACAACGTGTGCTGATCTAGCCCCTTTTAGCAAAAGTATGGTCAGAAGTATCAGTCAAGAAACGAATGTGAGGCCTATGGTAATCCTACTCTCATTCATTTTATGCAATTCAAGAGGAGCATCCATCACCCTCATTTCCCCAAGACTTCTCAATTGTTCCCATCTTTCACACTCCCAGTGTACTTCTAAACTATCCATACTTATCCTTATCATATTCCTTCTTCATTTTATTTCTCTTTTCATATTTACTATCTCATCTCTCTATATTTTACTCTAGTTCATTAGTACATCATACATCAATCAATTATTACCGAGAGTAGGTCACCCTCAGACTCAGTCCATCGTGCATATACACTCAGAATAAGAACTATATACATCATCAAACACCACACATATGCTTCAAACATAACAAAAACATGTTCTTATCCAACATATACTCAAATTAAACATTTCATTACAACATTTTTATGAATACAAATACACTATTTTCTTAGTAACAAGATAAAGCTCTCCTTACCTTAAAAGACAAGTTTGGTGAAAAAGAATGAGAAAAGGATGGTTCATGGACCAAGATAGTTCTACAATTTTACTACATTTTACATCATTGTTTTACATTATAATTGTCACTCAAATTTTATGAAAACCATCAATCAATTTTACTATATATAACCCAATCAATTATTATCTTAATAATTAATATATTTTAAATTACTCTCTGAGAACGATATCTCAGTACTCCACCGGTTATTAATCGCAATAGACCCGATACACTTGCCGTATTTTTAAGGAAAAATCCTAATAGTGTGCCACCAAAGTTA
The DNA here is from genome assembly GCF_003935025.1 of Abrus precatorius. Classification (NCBI taxonomy): domain Eukaryota; kingdom Viridiplantae; phylum Streptophyta; class Magnoliopsida; order Fabales; family Fabaceae; genus Abrus; species Abrus precatorius. The sequence goes on from NW_020874417.1 coordinate 13,887,004, forward strand.
ATTAAATAAAAACTTTTAGAATGTTATAATCTTTGAAACAAAAAATAATTTCGGTATTCGTTTACGTCTAAAGAAGTTACTAGCACCCTACAATGTCTTTTTAAATAATTGTTACCTTAAATTAATTGTGTAAATTTATTTTAATTTTAAAAATATTTATTTAACCCCTAAATAGTAAGCGTTGTTATTTTATTTTTAAAGAAATCAAATTTATTTATTGAAATAGTAATTGGTATCTTAAGAAAGGAAAAAAATTATTTTGAAAATTGTTTTGACTCAACAAGTCCTGTTCCCGCTCCTACATATTCCCACATGCAACGGAGAACTCAAAGTCATGTAATTTTATCATGAAAATTTTAAAGTCAGTTGATTAAAATTAAACTTAGTGAAAAAAAGTTTATTTTGAGATTAAAATTATTTTCGTAAGATTATAATATTTACAATACAAGATAATGCAATTATACATGTATCCTATTGTAAACAATATAGAAGGCGAAGAGAGATCATATAGCTATATTGCAAATTGCTATTTAATAATTCAAAAAAATATTTTTGTTTGTAAATATAAAAAAAAGGTTTGAATTTATACCTGAATTTGAAGATTCACATTGAAAGAGAATTTAAGATAGCGTAAACTATACATAAATCCTTTGTAATTTATTGGACAATCGAAGACAATGTAAATTATAAATCAATGTTGCAAAAATTTGTGATAGACGATGTCGAGTCACTATCAAAACAACTAAGTTTTCTAAAGATTTTGTAATATAAGGCCAAACCTAGGTCGATTCACAGATACACATTCTCAATCAAATTCAATTTTAAGTTTTCTTTTAAAAAAGTAAATAAGGTTTTTGGGGTTTTGAAAATTGTAAATTAATCAAATTAAATTACAAACATAGTTAAAGTGAGTAAAAATGAATTAACAAACATCAATCCACAGAATACCAATTGCATGTAACTCTAGCTATCACAGTATATAAAGATTTAAATCCACGTTTGAATAATCACCCAATTCAATTATTTATTCAATCGAATAACTTAGTTGAATAGCGTTACACATTAAATCAAATAATCATTTATCCTAATTTGTATTAATTATCAAATTAGAGTATTAATCGAGTCTTAATTTGAATTCTAACAACAAAAAAGTTAATTACGATTGCAATACACAATTCTGAGATTAGAGAGAAAAGAGAACAAACTTGAAGCAATTTAGTGCAGAACTCAAGTCAGAATTACAGCGTTTAGATTCCGCAGATTGAATGAAAGGTTTAGCCTTTCATCGAAACACTTAACCCACGCAAGAATGAGAAAAAACTAGAGAGTTCAAAAGAAAGTAAAAATAAAGATTCTTATTTCTGTCATGTCTCAAAATCTCAAAGTATTTTTACTACCTCCCCTAAATCAGAACCTTATTGGTCTATTTATAAGCCTTGATTAGGGTAAAATAAATGGCCAAAATTCAGACCTTAATTATAATTACAAGCCCAAATACAATTGTCTAATAATAAAGGGTCCAAATGCAATCTTGTAACAATATTCAACAAATCTGTCTCAACTTCAAAAAATCATAAAAAATCAAAATCAACTCCAAATCCAGTGATCCATATATGTATTTTGAAGCTCTAGATGTGTAGAATCCAATGCAATTGGAATCAGCCAAAAATGATATCTATAGAAAAAGTTATGGCTGAAAGAGTAGTCAGTGGTCAAAATTACTGAAAAATACAAAATTAAAACATTTATTTATAATAGACTAAATTTATTCCAATAAGTAGAAAATAATAAAAACTCTGAAAACAAATCATATTAAAAGTTTTTATAAATAAAAATAAAACTATAAATATAAACTTAAAATACATCAAGAATATAAAAAAAGCTTGGAGAACCACTGTCTGGTTTTCTCGCTTAAGCGAGAAAGGGCTTGCCCAAGTGAGAATGAACTCGCTCAAGCGAGAGAGCGTCAGATTTGAGGGGTATTTAAGATATTTCAACTTAGAAAACTTGCATTGCAATCTAAGAAATATTTCTAAACTTGTCCCTCTGAACTTTCCCTTCCCTTCTCCCAGAGAAACGCCTTTGAGCTGTGAACTTGCTCTAAACCTGGGCTCTAATCTTGATTCCATTGAATCATTAGTAAGTTTCATGGACCCTGACTCGTCAATCTCATATCTATTTTCTCTATTTTTTTCTTCTTAAACAAGAAGACCTTAGTCTTTTGCACAACCTCTTCCACTAACCTCTTCACGAAATTGTCTATTCAAGGTAAGGAGAGCTCTATTCCATTACTAAGAATATGACATGTTGTGCTCATGTGAATGTGATTGTGTGTTTCTTGTTTGTGAATATATGTCTTAATGATCTTGTTGATAAAATATATTTTCTTATCCTTGATGACTTTGAATGACATATGTATTGAAAATATATGTATGTATGTAGTGGACTTTAGTCCATAGACATATGATCTTCGATAATGAATGAATGAATGATTGATATATATATATATATATAGTACACTAGAAAGAAAAAGAAACAGAAAAATGATGAAAAACAAGCTACCATAAAAGTGACAAGTTTGTATTATAATGAAATATAAAAAGTGATAAACTCAAGATATAATGATAAATATGAAAAAGGGAAATGGTGATATGAAAGGAAAGATGATAAGGACAAGTGTGGATAGTTCAAAGATACACTGAGAGTGTAGAAGATGGAGGCGATTTTAGAAATCTTGGGGAAATAGAGGTAGTTGATGCTTTTCTTTTATTTGCTCATAACTAATGAGAGTAAAAGCATCACAGGCCTCACACTCATTTTCTGACTAAACTCTTGACTATACTTTTGCTAAAAAGGGCTGAGTCGACACATGTTGTATCTGTGTTTCTGCGAATATCCAACAACTATTTATGCTAAAGAAGACCTTGAGGGATTGTAGGGACAGTGATAGTTTGAAATGAGGGTGCTTCAAACCTATATACAACTGTGCTTATGGCATTACACGACCATGCTCATTTGTGGCAAGCCCAATTATGAATAGTTTTTAGGGTTTTATTTTTATTGTTGTATTTATTTTGATTTATTTTTAAAATAGAAAATTTTAAAATTTTGAAAATGGAAGGAGATCTCGCTCAAGCGAGACTACTTATTTTGGACCACGCGTTTCAAGGCATTCTTGCTTAGGCGAGAATGGATAGAATTGTCCCAATTATCCTCTCGTCCAAGCGAGAAGGCATAGGAAAAATGAGAACTCTTTAGACAAGGTCTCGCCTAAGCGAGAAGGCATCTCGCTTAGACGAAATTATCATAAAACATGTGTAAATTTCTGTCTGGTGTTATTGCTAAGGTGAGAATGCATCTCACTTAAGTAAGAATTTGCTTGCTCAAGCAAGAATTCATGTGCCAAAAAGGGTATTTAAGGAAATTAAGTGTTCTAAACTTGTATTACAAGTCAAGTATAACCTCTCTTCACTTTTATCTCTCTTTTCTTTCTTAGAAAAAACTCCTTTGAACTCTAAACTCCTTTCAAATCCAAGCTTGGATCTCTCTTCCTCTTAATTCCAAGTAAGTTTATCGGAGTTTAGTATTTTAATCTCACTTTTATTTTTTCTATTTTCTCCTTTCTCAAAAGTACTTTATGTTGTGATACATAGGAAGAACTTGGTCCTTCGGTCGATATCTTCCACGAAACTCTTTGCAAATCATCTCCTTGAGGTAAGGAGGGTTCTATCCTATCATTTAAAACTTTAACTGTAGAACTTCCTTCCATTTTCATACACATGCTCTATTTAGTATATGGTTATATGATGTTTATTTCAAAAATCTAAACTTAAAAATGAATTCTTGGATGTTAAACCTTAAGATTTGACTTAAGGATCATTTGAATAAGAGTTTTCTAGAGAAAGTTATGAGTAAGACGTGATTTAAGTTATTTTCTTGAGTTAAATAAATTTTAAAATGGATGATTGCATGATATATTGTGTTTTGAGAAGTTTGCATAGGATATATAAAAAATGTATAGTACAAAATAATTATATAGTGATGCAATTCAAATCCTATAGTATAAAGGATTTATATTTTAAAGAAATTATAGTATAAAAATGCAATTGGAGTTAAGTCTGAAAGTGTTCGACCTCTGACAAATTATTTGATAATTTAACTATATTTAAATACCATGTTATCATGATTGTGGATCTTTGTTTAAAAGTTAATGTATGTTTGATTATTCTTTGAAGGATGTGAAAATATGACTTTTAAAAATATACGATTTAGACTGAGTTCAAAGTTGTTTGACCTTAGGCACGCTTTGTCTAACTTAATGATAAGAAATTAATGGAGAAAAGTGTATTATTAATAAACGTGATGAAAGGAATTAGTGTAAATGGTTACAGAGATACACTAGGAGTATGAAGTTGAGAAATGATTTGAGAAATCTAGGAGAAATAAGGGTGGTGAATGTTTTCCGTAGTGGTTATGCATAAACTGATGAAAGAGAAAGCATTATATGCCTCACACTTATTTCTCGACTAGCTCCTGATTATACTTTTGCTAAGGGGTCCATTACTGTGCACGTTGTATTCGTGAGTATGAACTAACTGATGATCATTTACCTATATGTGTAAGACCTCATAGATGAGAAAGTAATAGATTACATTACACAGTTGATATGCTTGAGTTATGATATTATTGATTGTGTGATTATAATATATGTGTTATAACATATTAATTGGTGTGATTATAATATATGTGTTGTAATACATCGACATGTGTGATTATAATACATATGTAACATTGATTTGTGTGATTATAATGCACGTATTATGACATATTAATTGGTGTAAACGTATATTAAATAGTATGATTTTAATGTATAGTTTAAAATATAATTGATATGATTGTCATAGTGTTTGATTTGTTGTGAATTTATTGAATCATTATTTTAGTTTGATTTTAGTGGTGAGGAGAAGACTCATCTTTACTTATATTTTGAAAGAATAGAGTATGATCATTCTAAGAAGACTGGTTAGATTGATTTAGATTAAGATCATATCCTCTTGGTTTTGATGTAGGAGTGGCCTGTTTATTAGGATCTAATGTATTATGATTTTTCTTTTTTTTATAATTATTTAATTTAAGTTCTAATCTACAATTTATAAATATTATATTTATATATTTCAGTAGTAAAAATGAAGTAATTATTTAGTATTGTTAAAATTTTATTTAGTATGATATTATGACGAGAAATATTTAATTATGTTTTAAATTTTTTTATTTTAAATAATTATTAAATTTTTAAGAATATACAAGTAAAAATTAAAAGTTTTAAATTTTTGTAATTTTTTTATATTACAATTGAAAAAAAATATAATTAAATTTTTAAATTCTTTATAAATTATTATAAAATAGTTTATAAAAATAGGATTGTCACAAATTTAGCAAGCAAAACTTAATTGCAATTTTAATTTTAAGAAGTAAATATGTAAATATATAATTAGTTTCTGCGGAAGGGTATTTTAGCCATCATCGATGTAAAATATATGATCCGATTATTTTAAAATCTAAACTTCTGCTTGGAGTTTACTGTAAATTTTTCCTTTTATTTGGAAGAATTTTGTGTACTCATCTCTCTTCGTTGGACGAAGTATATCATTTACACTTGTCGTATGTGATGCCTGCGAGGATAATGTCATTATCAATCTATGTACAGTCTCTCATCAAGATCAGAGAACCACTGATGTATTTAGTCTACGAATCATAGTCAAAAAATGAGGTAGAAAATCTACAGAAGAAACCAATAAATAGTATAAAGAAAGAGCTAAGAGAAGGACAGAACAATATATTAAATGCACGCAGCAAACATATTTTATCAACCGAATTAGCTATTATTACTACTACACTACTGCAGTCATTGCTGACAATTTAACCTGCCAATTATAATTGAGTAGAGGTTGGACTTTCATTATCTTGATGATTTGTTAGTCAAACAAGAAATTCTATGAAGAAAATTTCGATGCAATATTATTAAAAATTTAATAAAATATATTGAAAATTTATTATAAAATTTCTTAATAAAATGTACACTAACAAATTTTTTATAAAGAAAATCTATTATAAACATTTTTTATTATTTTGGTTAAAATTAAAATTTTACTTTAATAATTCATACCAATTTATAATATTTTTATTACCTGAATTATTAAATCTGATTTTAATTTTAAAAACACTTAAAAAGAACACTTTATGATATCTTGTCCAGAATCTATCCAGCTGTACATTTTGGACTCTAAGCACCATGCACTACTCATTTAAGATCAAACGTGTCCAAACTCTAAAGAAGATAGAAGGACCCAGAACATTATAAATAGGCCACGGCATTGTTCAATGGTATTTGCCAACATTGAAACATAGAAGCCAAAATGTCTCTCAAATACTGGTCACTGTGTCTCCTAATAGTACTAGGATTCATGCTCTCAGCCACCCCTTCTCTTGCAGAAATTAAGGACCGTCGTTTGCCTCCAATAGTTGTTCGTCCACCTTTCGGTAGAAGGCCACCTTCCGCGGAAGAGACTTCTGAAACCTATGAGCCAACCCACACACAAAATGAGCCTTCAAGTTTCGAGCACACTACGGTTGAGGATGGCCACAAGCCTCCCCATAAGCCATGGAAGAAGCATACCCCACCCAAAAACTAAATGTTAATTAGTGCTCATTATGTTAAGCTATACCACTTAGTGAACTATGCATGCTTTCACGTCTTTGAATAACTATTAATTTAGTCTTGTAATATTTATTCTGAACTTCGGCTTATTTAATGAATAAGGATGTTGTGCATATGCAATCGGATTTCCTATTTCCTTTTCAGCTGCGTAAAGTCGGGCACTAGCATTGATGCTATGTGATATTGATGAATAATGAACTGGTTTTGGTTTGGAGTGAGTTGCACCATTTCAATTTTTGCGGCCAGAATTTTGTAATAAGAATTATGCGTTTATACCAAAGCTTAATACTTTTATGTATTTTTTAATGGTCACACTAACAATTAAGGGTGGGAATGATTTGAATTTTTTTTAAAAAGATTAGTTTGGAGTTTTTGTGAACAGATTTTCAGTTCAAAATCAGTTCTGAACCTTAAAAGTTAGTTTTAAAACTGATTCCAATTACAGTTTAATTTAAACCATAAATCGGTCTACCAATCCAATCGAAAACCTTAAATTGGATTTGAACGCAAAAATAATTTTTGCACTGATTTTTTATTCTAAAATTAATTTTGAAATTGTGTTTTTTAAATACTAGCTTTAAATTGTGCTTTTTTTTTAAGAATCTAGTGGTTATTATTAAAAAGCGATGCAGAAAGAATATCTAGATATAAAACAAAGTCTTAAAGATAAATTGAAGGCTTACAAATTTAATTCTGAATAATTTTTTATAATCCTTATTATGTAAGAATCTATTAAGTTATTAATGGAGGTTAGAGTTCCTACCAAAGAGCACCAAGAGAATTAGGATTTTAAAATTCTAGACTAAAATTTATTGAAATATTTCTTTTTTAATTTTCAAACATAAAGATAATAATATATAGTAATCATCAAATAAGGAGGCCCAACATATGGCACTTCATTAATAAAATTAAAAGGCCAAAGTTAAAATAAAAGCATAGGATAACTAATGGCCCACTTCTACATCTCAATTCCTATGGCACATTAGTCTTCCAACATTCTGTTTAAACCTTGGATAATTATTAAGTCATATAACAATACTATCTGCTCCAACATGGACCTTGTCCTCAAGGTCATCATTTGTGGCTTATTAGTGGACAAGAGAATCTAAGGCAACATTGGGCAAGTATTTTGAATGAATGGTCAGTGGAGAAGCCACCACTTCCACACAATTTGGGGCCAGTTGGGAATTAGTGAGCATGTGTCGTGCTACTGAGACTGTGTCAACTTGCACACACGCGAGGTTGCCTTGAACGGTCCAGATGAGATCATGGATTGAGCTTGTGTGTCACATAGTTGAGGGTGTTTCATTTTGGGAGAAAAGTCAGCATTGGCGAAACATGTGTCAGCAAGAAGTGGACGTAACACGAGAGCACATGGATTGTGCTTTGAAAGAACGATTGAGATTGTTCCTTTGAAGCTTTTAATGAACACACTTTGATTCAATAGAGTAAAAGTAGTTATTTTCTCCCTGTTGTTTTGTGAGACTGAAACATGTGAGATATCTTTAGAGAGATCTTTCTCCCAGTCTTAGGGTAGGGAAACAAAATGGGAAGTAAGGCTTGAGCAAAGAAACATAGACAACTGGGTGCATCTTAGACTCTGGTGGTAAACACAACTCATAGGCCACAACACCTATACGACAAAGAACAACAAAAGGACCAAAGTAGCGCTTGGACAACTTATGAGAAAGTCGTTTGGCCACTTATTTTTTTGTCAATAGGTTGAAGCTTCAGCAAGACTAAATCCCTAAGTCTGTATTCACAATCATTTCACCCTCTATTGGCTTGATCTGTCATATGTTGTCTGTTACGCTTAAGGGTGACTTTTAAATGAAGCAGTAGTGCAGTGCGATGGTGCAAAGTGGTGTCTAATGCCTCAATAGTCGCTGGGCCTGGAACATTGTTAGTGATGGCTGGTGGTGGTCTGTCGTATAGAGCCTGGAAGGGGGTCATTCCAATGGAGGAATGATAGCGGTGTTGTGCTAAAACTTGACAAGATGCAAAAACTTGAACCAACGCTTAGGGTACTTGCAAAACAACGGAGGTAGGCCTCCAAACTTTGATTGAAGACCTTTTTTTTTTGTTAGACTCGGGGTGATACATTCTGCTATTCTATAGCTTAGTATCTTGGAGGCAAAAGAGCTCTTTCCAAAAAGAGCTAAGGAACAGAGGATCATGATTAGAGACAATGGACTTGGTTATACCATGCAAGCGGCATATCTCGGCAAAGAAGCGAGTGGCAAAATTAAGGGCCATGAACTTGCTAGGGAGGCCTAGAAAGTGTACATACTTTGTAATATGGTCACAGATGACCCATATAGTGGAGTGGCCAAAGGAAAGAGGTAGATAGGTGATGAAATCCATGGATAAGTCCTCCCAAACCCATCTTGGAACTAGTAAGGGTTGCAATAATCCTTCTTTCTTCTATTTCATATATTTATTTTGTTTACAAATGATGCAATTTCTCACAAATAGTTTTGTCTTTAAACATATTGGGCCAATAAAATGAGTTGGCTAGGCAAACGAGAGTTTGCTTGACACCAGAGTGGCCAGTAGAAGGTGTGACATGAAACTCACTAAGGAGGGAATGGCGCAGATCTGTCAAATCTAGTACATATAAAGTCTCTTTATGATAAAGAAGGTTGTGTGCAAAAGAGAAGTAAGAGAAGCATCTGAATTCAGAAATTGTTTCATTAACGTTTGGCCTTATGGCACATGTTGGTAGAAATGTTGAAGCTGTTGAACCAGACGAGGGATTAGGGTGGAGATTGCACAAAAGAGAGGTTCATCATTAACCTGGCAGTGTGACAAGGGATCAGTAACACGATTTGAGCACCCACGTCGATAATGAATTTCAAAATTAAATCCTTGTAATTTTGTTGCCCATTTCTACTATTTTGGAGTTTGGAAAACTTTAGACATTAGACTTTTCAAACTATGTTGAACAGTTATGATGTGGAAATGCCTCCCTATTAAGTACTAATTAGAACTCACTGAGCCAAGGAGGCCTCTAAGTTGAGTGAGCGATAACGGTTGAGGTCAGTCTATGATGGCTTGGACCTTTTACTAGTCTAGGCCACCCTCTAGGCAGATATCACATGGCCCAAATAACCAATAGAGGCAACAGTAAATTCACACTTGGATAACTTAGCAATAAACTTATTACAACAAAGTAGCTCTAAAACAAGACGTAAATGGGTTAAATGATCAGAAAAAGTAGGACTATAAATTAAAATATCATCAAAGAAAACAAGAATAAACCGCTGTAGGTAGGGACGCAATAGATTGTTCATGGCAGACTAGAATATGGATGAAGTGTTAGTTAAACTAAAAGGCATAATCAAAAACTCGAAATGTCCGTAAAAGGTGCGAAAAGCAATTTTGTGAGTGCTTTTTGGTGCCACTCTAATTTGGTGGTACCCAGATCTCAGATCAATTTTAGAAAAGATTGTAGTAAACTCCAGTTCGTTTAGTAACTCATCGATAGTGGGTATTAGAAAATAGTCCTTGATAGTGACTGCATTAATGACTCTATAGTCAACACAAAACCTTCAAGAGACATTCTTCTTTTTAATGACTCTATACTATTTTGATATATCAATATAAGTGTACAAGTGGATTTTCATGTGTTTGTGTTTTTGATTTATATATAAGATGAAGTAAATATGTGTGTAATGGCGGGGACGTGTACTAATATGTAAATATGAGTATATGTGTATATGTTGGTTTGTGGTTGAATTAAAATTGTTGAGTATGATTGGAATTGGATTGAAAATAGACTAAGGGTGTGCTGCAGAGGCATTCTCACTATAGCGAGAGTGCCCTGGGCGAAGGTGGTGCATTTGTTGCGTTCTCGCTATAACGAGAGGGTAACAGAGAGATGTTATTTTTTGGGTGCAGTCTCGCTGTAACAAGATTCTACAGAAACTAAAGTGCATAATAGTCTAAGATTTTTGCTTTAGCGAGAGGTGCCTCTCTTTGATTCTCTTTACTCTCAACCTTATTTCACCGTTTAAATTGCCTCCAAAGTCGTTTGGGTACAAAATTGAAGGTTAGAATTACGTTTGGAGTATTTGGAGGTGAGTTTTAATGGCCAGAGTTTCAGTTTTTGTCCCTCTTCTCTATTTCCTTGGTTCTCTTTGGGTTCTCATGAAATTCTTCTATGTATTAAGGACGAAATCTGTGTGAGGGACGCTTTCATTGTTGATTTGCATTGTGGGTCTTTGGTTTGAGGTAAGGGGACTCTACCCTATCTTATGTTGCTTGAAAACCTATTTATATTATTATTTGTAGAGTGTGATTGAAATAGAACATAGAAAGGTGTGCATTTGGATGAAAATGACTTGATTGTAATAAGGTGTTGTGGAAATCTTGTGTGGAACCTAGTATCGTTGGCATTAAGAAATGTGTGTGATGAATATTGAATATTGTGTGGTGGAATATGGGTGTATGTGCCTTCGATTGAGATAGAATGATATGAGATAAATTAAATGTGTGTGTGGAATGCACGGTGAATCGTGAATGTGAAATGTTGGAAACTATGAATGGTTTAGCGATATATTAGATTGTGAAAGATGGGGTAGTAGAAACACCTTGGGGAAGAGAGGGTGGTGGTGACACCAACAGTGAGTGTGGGTGCACCACAAGCCACACGCTTTCTTCTTGACTCGGCCTCTGACTAACACCTTTGACAAGGGGCTTGTGACCGCACACGTTGTATCTGTGAGGCGAAGGCTATCTGACGACCATCTATGGTGTGAAACTGAGTAAGTCTGAGGTTGAAGGCATCAGGAATCTGTGACCACAGTGCTACAGTAAGCGTGGCTAATATGCAGTGAGCACACGTGTATGTGGATTAGTTGGAGGTGCAGTGAGTGCACCCGTGTATAAATTGATGTGAATTGCTTTTGTGTACAATGAGTGTACGCGTGTAAATTATTGATATGTGCCTTGATGTATGTGCGATTGTAATAAATGATTTAAATTAAATTATGAAATGTTTGGAACATGCAATGTGAGTCTCTGTGCTTGTATAGTGTAGAATACTTACCCTTACATTTATTTTTCAGGTAACCAAGACGATCAGCATTGAGCTCAATGAAAGGATGGATAACACTGCTATAGGACTTAGAATATTTATTTTGAAACTGAATTATATTAATTAAGTCTTGTAGCGATTATTCAATTCAAATTATAATCCATCCTTATTTTGAAATACTTTGTTGAACCATGTATTGAGCATTATTTGAATGAAAAATATTTTTATTACTCCTATTTTGTGAAATTTATTTATATTTAGAAATTAAATTAAGGTGTTACAAGGTATTAGGTAGAAGGAGAATGTGGTGTTCATGGGGTCAAGGTGGTGGAAGGCCATTTGGTGGGGTAAAAACAATGAGGTAAAGTTGAAGAAGGTGTTGAACTTCAGTAGGTTGATTGGAGGTAGACGAAGGTGAGATAAGGAAATGGTTTAGGGAGGGGGTGTGATCTAAGGCAGTAGGTATAATTTGCTAAAGGTGTAGTGATGAGATCAAATTTGTATGGAATAATTGGTAAAATTGAGAGAAAGATGTAGGTGAGGGAAGGGAGGTATTTTAGCCAGCAAGGATGATGTGTGTATCGTTATAGGTGAAGGAAATACGTGGAATGGCAAAATTGGCTGTGAAGGGTCCTAGGGAACGAAGCCAATCAACTCTCAAAACAACATATGCACCTTGTATTGGGAGTAGGTAGAAGGGTAAGAATGATTGATGTCCTTGTAAACAAAAACATTCTCACAGTGCCCTGTACATGAAATTCGATCACCGTTACCCACCATTATGAAGAAGGGAGTGGTAGAAATGGATGGAAGTGCCAAATGAGATGCAATTCTTGGCTATAAAATATTATGTGATTTTCCAAATTAATTAGAACAATGACAGACAGACCTTTAATGAAGCCTTTAAAGTGCAAAATCTTAAGAAAGAGAAGGCCAGAAAAGGCGTGTGGTGAGAGTTGAAAATGGAAGGAATCAGAATCAGTTAGAAGGGCAATATGATCTTGTTCAATCTCAACAGTTTCAAATTGTGGATCATCATTATCGTTAACAAGGATTATCGTTAACGAGGTGTTTAATGGGTAACGACAGATTGGGAGAAGAGGTGGGGATAGGAGGAGTTTATGCTTGGCATTGAGTTTGGGAAGTGGATGGTGAGAAATAGGTAAAGTAAGGCTTAGAATCTTTGATTTTTTGCTTCCACCAATTTAGCAAAGCCAATTATGTAAGTGATGGAATGAGGTTGAAGTACTACAATTTCACACTCGATTTCTAAAATTAAACTAGAAATAAAAATCTTATCTTCAATAAATAAAGTCATGATAAACACATAAAATTAACAACAAAAAATAACACAGATAAAGTTTATTGAATCAGCTAAATAAAAGTTATTATGTTAAAAAAAGAAAAAATATCATTATCGTAAAAATTATAGATATAAAATACTTTATATTACAAAATTCATAAACGTAAAAAAGTAACATATAAACATGTTAAGAATTAATGAATGTTTATAAATTTAACTTTTGACGCATCGTAATTTAATAAAATTTATATTTAAATTAATATGACTTGTGTTCTAAATTTTCATTTTAACATAAATTTTATAAATGCAATATATATATATATATATATATATATATATATATATAACAATAATAACTATTAAATTAAAATAAAAATAAACAATTATAAAATATTTAATTTTATTTAATTTATTAATTTATTATTTTAAACTAACAAATATATGTAAAATTAACTAGACTATCATATTAATATAATACAATTTTTTTATTAATATAATAAATTAAAACACATTCTTATATATTACATATAAATTGATAAATTAATTAATAATTTTTTATTTATACTTTTATTTGTTAATTTACGTAAATATTTATTAATTATTAAATTTTAAATGTATATTAACATCTATTTTTTCTTAATAAAAGTTCTATCCATATCCATCTATTTATGTAAAATTCATATTTATATTACATAATTATTAAAAGTAATTACTTAAAATTTTATATATTTATATTAAAAGCAACCATACCATATATAAACTTAAACCATAATAAACTCATAATTATTAAAAGTCATAAAAGAATATAAAACATTCTAATATTGATTAAATTTATTAAAATAATTATTAAATAATATTTTATAAAATATTATTTTATTATTTAATTATTGTTCAGTCAAAAATATTTTATTAATTTTTAATTAAAAGCATAAATTATTAATATACTATATTAAATTTAATTAAAAAATTAAACAAATTTAGGTTGTAATGAATTTAATTTTATAAATTAATTTTACTTAAAAAATAATTAAAGTTAATGCAATATATGTTAGTATATATATATATATATATATATATATATATATATGGATGGTATAACCAACAGAAATTAAAAGTGCAGTATGTAAAACAGTTAACACATAAAGAAACTAGAACGGTGGTATAACCAACACAGATCTAGTGAAGGGAGAAGAGAAGAAAGCCGGAGCGACGGTAGTCCGAACAGGACCGGCTAAGAGGGAGAAGAGAAGAAAATAATTTGAAACAGCAAATTTTATTGAAAGATCTTAAAGAAGAAGAAGGCTTACAAGAAGTTTTTCTCTCAGAGCTTCTCTCTCTTAAATCTCTCTTGTATTGCTAAATGAAAGGGTACCTCACAATATGGTCGAGGCCTCCTTATATAGAAAATTTAAAGTACTATTACTACAGTTCCGGTTCATGACTGAAACTATTCACTATAGTACCGGTTTCTAAAGATCATGGATGTCAATACCGAAACAATCATCTTCTTTTTGATTTTCTTCAATATTGGCATCTTGGTTAGAAGATTCTCCTTCTTCTTGGCTTTGCAATAGCAGGAGAACATCTTGAAGATTTTTCTTCATTTTTTCTTTGGTATCGCATCCTGATAAGAATGCTGCAATTTTGGATTTCTGATTAAGGAATTGAAATGTTGCTGGGTCTGCTAGATTTAATAGTTTGGGATTTTTTCCAAAATATTCAGCAACTCCTTCTGGTCCAGCATGTTCCGCATTGAATTGGTTCCACCACTTTACAAAGGAATACCTGTGCAACAGAGGGAGAGTGTCTTCATTTTCTGTCTTACCATATCTGTATTGCCATGAGAATACCCATGTTAGGGCAAAGTCAGAGAAGTATTTAAGATCTGCTGGAATTCTTGATTCTCGCAGATACCTGCCTTTGTAAATTTTGTATCCTTCTTTGACAAGTGTGGGAAGGATTTCTTCAATTGGCCCAAAATAATCCCACCATTGGAGGAACCAATTTGGAAAGTCATAATTCTGATTCTTTTTAAAATATATTAACCAAGAATGTCGGTTAAGTTTATTTTGGAACCAGAAAGTTCTTGTCCATGCGTCAATGTAATCCCAATAATTATAACCTACTGGATCAAATGGTTGGGAAAACTTTTTATAAGAATTTAAATTTTTTCCAAAAGCCTTTGGAGTTAAGACTTTCAGGATCTGGATTGTTGAATGGGTTGTAACTGTCGGATCTTTGTGGTCTTTGTAGTGTTTAATGGAAACAGAATCTGAATCCACTAAGATAAACTCATAAAACTGCCTGGTTTATTAGCCTGATATGGTCTGAAATGAAATCCTGGTGGGAAAACCTTGGTAATTGCCTTGTATGGGTTTTTGTCCCAAAATTCAGGTTCCATTTGTATGACTGAGGAGAATTTTCCTTTGGCTACATAATGGCTTGGATTTGAAGTTTTTTGTTTTCCCTTTTGAAGGTCAAGGGTCCCTTCTGTTTTATTGGTTATTGTTTTCTGGGTTTGGTTGAAGGACTGGAGTATAGTGTTTAGGCTAGCTAAATTTAATTCCATATCTTCTTCAGAGGCAATGTCTGCCCATGATTTATTTGGTAGGCTACTCAAGCTTCCTTGTTGGACAGCTAAAAGCGTACTAATTGAGAGAGCATAGTCTGCTTTGGTTTGTTTGGTGGTTTTGACAACAGAATCAGTCTTTTTGGAAGATTCTTTTGGAGTTCCAGATTGCTGAGTTGATGACTCAACAATTTGGATTGCCTTTTGAGTCGATGACTCAATGGGGGTAGATGACCCAGAAGAAGAGGTTTTTGAATCTGCTGAAGCAGATTGTGGTTTTGATTTATTTAGAGTCAGAGCTAATCTGACTTTGCCGCCTCTGGTGGTTCCTCCCCTAGAAGGGGTAATTTCCTTTCTAGGCATCTTACTTATCCTGTAAATATTCACGGGTAAGATAATCAGGGAGGGAGTTTGAAGTGCCTTTGAGATATTCTATGTCAAAATCAAAAACACTTAAAATTGCTTGCCATCTCGCAAAGATTTGTTTTGAGGCAAGATTTTTAACATCCTTTTGTAAAATTTCTTTTGCAGACTTGCAGTCTACCCTAATTAAAAAATTTTGATTTAATAAATCAGATTGGAATTTTGAAACGCATAAAACAATTGCCAAAACTTCTTTTTTAACAGTAGAATAATTCTGTTGTGCAGAATTCCAATGTTTTGAAGTGTATGCAATGATATGCTCATGAGACTCTATTTTTTGTTTAAGAATACCTCCATAGCCTATGTCTGAGGCATCAGTTTCAACGATTTTGAAGGCTTGAGGGATGGGAAGATATAGGCAATTTATCTTCCTGACTTTGTTTTTGATTTCTTTAACGACATTAGTGTGGACATCAGTCCAAGAGGGAGGATTCTTTTTAAGCCCATCATGTAAAGGCTTGATGATGTTATTTAGGTAGGACATCAGAACACATATATATATATATAACTCTCAAATATAAGATTAGAGTTAATATCAATTTTAATTAAAACTTAACAATTAAGTAATTTTATATATTCAATATAATTCTAAAACTATAAATATACTTTTCAATATATATCGATTTAAAAATAAAATATTGTTGGCTTTTACTCATGATGTTAATTTAGTATAATATTCACGTTGAAGGGCCCCAACAAACTCGCTCAAATAAGGATAAACCTAATTTCTATGAGTTAATTGTTAGCATTTCACAACTCCTAAACAAATAACCAATTAAGCATTATACTATGAAGGCTTATTATAAGTCTAAACTCATTTAAACTGACATGAGACATGATCATCAATTTTGAGAATTAAAATAAGGATTTTCATGTATGCAATTAAATCAAATTTTCTTTCCTTAAATGCTTTCTTTATCCACTTGGATGACAAATATGATAGGATAAAAATAATAACATAAAAATTTGAATAAGTATAAAATATAACAATGAAGAGATAAATTTATTTTATATTTAATGTATATTATGATAATATAGCAGATATTATATGTTGAATTGCACTCATATTCTCTTCAAAATAGGGTTTCGGTGGTAGAATCCCATCAGAGACTGTGGACGAAGATTTTTCGGTGAGCGGGGTCTACATCAACCAACTAGTGCACATTGTTCTCGAAATCTGGATACTTCTCCGCGGCTTGCTTGATGAGAGAGTGCAATTGCTTCTTCATGAAAGGTTCCAGAAGCTTCTCAATGGGCTCGTCTTCGAGACTAAGGAGGTAATTAAGATTGCGGCACCTTGCAGCCTTTGACGCTCCCCGGCATCGTCTTCGCTCTCACTTTTACTGCGGGGTCAATACTATTTTAGGAGCGTTGGGGTCTTCCTGATATAGGGCAAATATTTTCGGATTCAGATCTTAAGTGGAAGGGTTGTGCCTCTTCGATGTACATCCAAGTATCTAGAAGTTGGAGAATTCAATGGTGGAATGGAGGTCTAGAGGAAGGGGTAAATTTGGTGGACATCTTGGGAAAGTTCTCAACAATTCCACATCGTACTTTTTTACAAATTTTACACTTGTTACTGGTGTTTCAGCCTTGTGGCGGATATTTCAACAGTGGGGGAAGGTGGTTGATGTTTTCATACCTCAAAAGAGTGATAAACTAGGATGTCACTTTGGTTTTGTGCTTTTTGTGAATGTGGCGGATGCCAAGAGTTTGGAGGCTAAGCTTAGATCTATTGTCATTGGCAGAATGCGCTCGTCTATCAACTTGACGAGGCATGCAAGGGAAAAAACTGTGGGTACAAAGGTGTCTACAGAGGGCAGTGAAACAAGACACTCTTTTGTCACAGGAGCTACAAAGACGTCAGGGAATACGTATGCGGAAAAGCTTAAAGCACCTCGTCTAGTTGAGACACATATAGGGCAGAAGTGGGTGGAAAAGAAAAAACCTTGGGCTCACCTTGAGTTTGAGGTGGATGAAAGGCGAATTGAGGAGTGTAGAGGTGCTATGGTCGGACGCTTTCATAGAAAACAAGATTTAAAAAGTATGCGAGGGGCTCTTCTGCGAGAAAGTATGTTGGATATTAATCTCACGACCATGAGTGATGATATGGTGTTGGTGGAATCTGATGCAGGGGTAGATTTAGAGGATAAAGTATCGCTCAACAAATTGTGGTGGGAGAAATGGTTCTATGATCTACGAGAGTGGCACCTAAGTATGGTAGTTGTGCAGAGGGTGACTTAGGTATGTTGTTATGGGGACCCTTTGCATGCTTGGGGTGAATTATTCTTCCGTAAGTTGGTTTCTTCGCTTGATGATTTTATCCAGATAGACCAAGTCACAACAGAAAGACGACGATTGGATTATGGGAGGATACAATTAGGTACTACTATTGCTGAGCTTATCAAGCAAAACATTACAGTGAAAGTCAATGATCATTTTTACAATAGTCATGCTTGAAGAGCATGCTTGTGACGTATTAGCCGCAACAGAAGAAGGCGTGGCTAACTCTTCTGAAGACGACAATGACTCTTCTGAGGTTGGTTCAATGGAGTTGGAAGCGTTGGATAACTATTCTAGTAAGGAGGAGGGTGTGCTGCAAGGTGATATCAGAAGTAAGGGTCGTTTGGTTGATTCTGTGATTAGGGGCGAAGTGTCAGCAAAAGGGTGTTTGGTGGATGAGGGTTTGGGGGTTGATTGAGATAGAGGTACGTGATAGAACGATTGCAAAAGAATATGGTGTTCGCTTTGATACTAAATGAAGATTGGCTCATTTAATTGTCGAGGGATGGGGAGCGCGGTAAAGCAAAAGAAGGTGTGTGAGATTGTTTGCTCTGAAGGTTGGAGTTCTTGGTGATTCAGGAAACAAAACTTGAAATATGTAATAGTAATTTATGTGTGCGTCTGTGGGGTTCTGTGAATTTTGATTGGTGTGCCTTGCCTTCCATTAGCAGAAGTGGGGGTATGTTTTCACTTTGGAATACTTCCAAAGGTAAAATACTTTTCTCCTTTTCTGGTACTGGATTCTTGGGTGTTTGCTTGCAGGTATTGGTTACTGGAAACCTATGTGTTGTGGTGAATGTCTATGCATCGTGTAGACTAAGTGAGAAGAGAAAGTTATGGGATGATTTGCTCATGACAAGAAGGAGTTTTGACAAATTTATGTGGTGTATATTGGGTGACTTCAATGCTGTGAGACAAGTGAAAGAGAGGAAGGGTTGTCAGGCAGACCATGGTATCTCTGAAATGGAGGGCTTCAATTCTTTCATTTAGGAAATGGACCTTGTAGATCTTCCACTTGTGGGTAAAAAATTTACACGGATAAAAGGGGATGCTTCTATGATGAGCAGGCTGGATAGAGTCCTTGTTTCTAGTTCCTGGCTTGATTACTGGAGAGATAGTTTCATTCAGGTTCTGAGCAGAGATGTGTCTGATCATTGTCCTATTATTCTTAAGCACAAAGTGGTTAACTGGGGTCTGAAGTCGTTTCGATTTAATAATTGTTGGCTGACTCATAAAGGAGTTGTGGAGGTGGTGGAGGAAGCGTGGAAAAGAGATATTACCCTCCCATGGGTTGCCCAGAGAGCTAGCCAGAGGTTAAGGAATGTTAAGATTGCATTGAAAAAATGGAATATTGAGGTATTTAGAAATATTGATAAGGTGATTTCTGATTTGACAACTGAGTTGAGCTTGATTGATCATAAAAATTCTTTGATGGAACTTTTCGATGTGGAGAAGAAGCATCAACAGATGTTGGTGGGTGATATTTGGAAGGCTAGGAAGAATAGAGAGAGTCTCATAGCCCAAAAAGCTTGGGTGAGATGGGGGAAGGAGGATGATTTAAATACAAAGTTCTTTCATTTATGTGATAATGGGAGGCGGCGACGAAATAATATACATGCACTCCAAATTGGGAAGAGATGTGTCGAAGAGGTTAATGGGATTAAAGCAGGTGTGGTGTCCTATTTTGCGGCTCATTTTAGTAGTAGAAGTTGGCTTCGACCTACTATTGATATTAATAGTTTACCAAGAGTCTTTGTTCTACATAATGAGGAGTTTGTTAATGCTTTTTCGGAGGAGGAAGTGGGAAGGATGATTTTGAAGTGTGAGGGTGATAAAAGTCCGGGGCCTGATGGTTTCAATTTTGTGTTTCTTAAGAGGTTTTGGGCAATGATCAAGGAAGAAGTGATGAGTATGCTTACTGAATTTTGTAGAAATGGGAAGCTACCTAGGTCTTTGTTATCTTATTTTGTAGCACTTGTACAAAAAGTGTCTTACCCACAACAGATATCTAATTTTCGGCCTATCTCATTATTAGGTTGTCTTTATAAGATTGTTTCCAAGCTTTTGGCAAATAGGTTGAAAGGAGTTTTGGATTCAATAATTTAAGAAGAACAATCAGCTTTTATCCTGGGAAGGAACATGTTAGATAGTGTGCTTATGGCTAATGAAGCAGTTGATTATGTGCGGAGGTATAACAAGAAGTGTTTTGTGTTAAAGCTTGATTATGAGAAGGCGTATGATTCGGTAGAGTGGGAATATCTTTTATTTATGATACGTAGCTTTGGATTTTCAGACAAATGGGTCAGTTGGATGGAAGCTTGTGTGGGGGGGGGGGGAAGTCTATCAACTTTGATTAATGGTTGTCCTACATTGAAGGTTCATATTGAGCAGGGCCTAAAACAGGGGGATCCTCTTGTCCCTTTTCTTTTTCTTGTGGCAGCGGAAGGGTTAGGAGTTCTTATGCGAAAGGCAGTGACTTGTGGGTTGTTCTCTGGTGTGAAGATTGGGGTAGGGGGACCAAATATTTCTTTGCTGCAGTTTGCGGATGACACATTGATTATGGGAGAGGCTTTGGTGCAAAATTTGTGGACTTTGAAAGCAGTATTGTGTAGCTTTGAATTAATGTCAGGTATGAAAATTAACTTCCATAAATCTTTTGTATTGGGGATTAACACTAGTGATGACTTTGAAAACTTGGCTGCGGAGTTCCTACATTGTAAGATTGGTAGTTTCCCATTAAAGTATCTCGGGTTACAATTAGGTGTTAACCCGAGAAAGCCTAGTGGATGGAAGGGTGTGTTAGAGGCTATTAAAAAGCGGTTAGCATCATGGAAGCATAGGTATTTATCGATTGGAGGTAGGGTGACTTTGATTAATGTTGTTCTTACTTCTATGCCATTACACTCGTTATCATTTTTAAGGTGTCGAAGTCAGTAATAAAGGAGATTGTCATTATCCAACGAAATTTTTTTATGGAAGGGTGTTAAGGATGAATCTAAAATCCCCTAGGTGAAATGGAAAATAGTATGTAGACAGCGGAAAAATGGTGGCTTAGGCATTAGGAATGTGCAGTGGTTTAATTGGGCGCTTCTTGGTAAATGGTTGTGGCGAGGTGTTAACTGTTCTAGTTCATTATGGGTGCGGGTGTTGGAATCTAGATATGGAGATTAACTTCTTCTATTCAGCGTTCATCAGTTCACAATAGATGTTCTTTGTGGTGGCGTGATTTGTTGAAGGTTATTCATCAAGGGAATTCATGGCTGGATGAGAAGTTTGATAGAAGTGTGGGTGCAGGTTTACACACTCTTTTTTGGAGAGATAAGTGGGTAGGCGGGGTGCGATTATGTGAAGCATTTCCGCGATTATTTGCGGTGGCGAGGAATGCTGAATCATGTGTATTGAAGAATGATTTTCATGATGGCACTAGGTGAGTTTGGGATGTTAGTTGGCGAAGATGACTCTTTCAACATGAGATCTCGAGCTTTAATCTTTTGTTGGAGCTTGTGGATGGAGTTTCTATTAAGTTACTACAAGAAGATAAATGGGTATGGAGGACAGATTCTTCAGGTTGTTATTCAGTGCAATTTGCGTATTCATGGCTATTTAAACTTTTTGGTGGTCCTAATAGTGTAGATCAGTGTACGGCAGATGCCTTGCAAAGGCTATGGAGAGGGAAGGCCCCTCTTAAGTGTCTGATTTTTTCTTGGCAATTGTTGTTGAATGCACTTCCTTGTAAAGGTTTATTGATTGATTGTGATGTTTAAATTGATGATATAACTTGTTGCTTCTATCATGGTTTGGAGGAACTTCCAACTCATTTATTTTTAATGTGCTCAGTTTCATCTCAAATCTGGTACTTTACTGCGCGTTGACTTGGATTCTCACTGGTTTTACCTTCAGATTTATCGACTCACTTGTTTTTTTGGGTTGGTGTTGGCTGTAGTAAAAGAGAAGGAATATGCTTATTAATTGTTTGGGTAAGTACAGTGTGGTCTTTGTGGTTGCATAGAAATAGAATTGTATTTTTTAATGGTGTTTTGGATGTGAGGGAGGTCCTAGATTCTATTATTTTGAGATCCTAGAAATGACTATCATTTGTCAGTAAGGGAGAAGCTATTATGTTAGCTGATTGGTATTTGAATCCACAAAATTGCATCTGTCTTAATTTTGCATAAGTATATTTTTGCTTTTTATTTCTCTGAATATGTAATTTTTTCTGTGTATATGGGTTTTGAGTTCCTCTTGAACTCTTTTTAATAATATTTGTTTTGCCTATAAAAAAAAATATAGCAGATATGTTGACCTATTTAATGTTTAACATAAATAAAAATTAATGAAATAAGATATAAATTATATTTAAATGAAAAAATTATTCTTTTGTCAAACTTAATATGATTTTTTAAAGTATTTTTGTTTTAAATTTTTGAATTTTTAATAACAATACATATTAAAATTAAAATATTTTTGTGTACATATGATATTAAAATTTTGATATTAAAAATAATAATTTTTTCAATATTTTATAATTAATTTCTTTTGTCAAAAAATTATAATTAAAAAATGAATTATAAAAAAAGTAAAATTATTTTATAAAATGAGTTAAATATTTAATTATTAAAAATGTTCATATAAAATATTAAAATTATATTTTTAATAATTAATTTTTATAAATATTGAGAAAGGCATAAAGTATGAGTAAAACGGTAGCATATAAAAGTTGAATTAAATATCATTCTCTTTGAAATAAGAACTTAAATTAAGATAAGATAACTGAATAAAATAAACATATATTTTATTGTTTAATACAGAAAATAAACTCTTGATGAAGTATGTTTACCCTGACTACTAAACGCCCATTAAATATCCTCTTTAGCTTAGCATTGGACAACTTGGCTTTGAAATAGGCCTGGGCTGGGCCATTGTCCTTTGAATCACCATTCTCAAGAGTTCTTTGAATCGCTCGATTTTGAGCCTCATGTCTAGTCTGTTTTATTAAATTTAATTAATGCTTCTTTGATATGCTATAATAATCCTATGTAAATATTTTCTGCTGCTATCTTCTATGTATTAGTAATGATATCCTCATAAGAAGGACGAGTTCACCAAACTGGTTTTAAACAAAGTGGTCACAAGTCACGAGTTTGAGACCGAAAGGCTACATAAATACACTTCCCAAATTTAACATCAACTTGAAAGGAAAGATGTCAGATACAATGCCATGAAGGATCATTCAAAATTACAAGAAAATTATTGCACAATTTTGAGATAATAAATGTTCATAGTTACTTTTATACGTTGATATTTGATCTGGAAGCTTATAAAGGAAAAGGTAATGAGGGACTTGGGAGTTATTACATTTTCCATTCTATAACCTCTATTAAAAAATTAAATATTTGATGGACCAAAAGAAACAGAACCACTGCATGTTTGTTGCTAAATAGCACATTATTGGACTTCACCTAATTCTTCTGCTCTTCGGAAAAAAGAGTGATTAGTTACTTAATAATTAGCAGCATATGATGAGAATGCTAAGACCATTTGTTTTTCTCTTTCAAGATGTTAGCCAAATTCACTTAATCATGCGACTGTGGAACCCATAATCAAAGTTAAATCATGGATTTCCACTAAATACCAAACTAACCCTGCTAATCCTATATGAAACAAATACCCTAATATGGGATCATTTCACATTACTTCACCTATTATAAGACCATGACCTTGAAATATATTGGTGATTATCACAAAACACGTGGCAATTACATGTTAGTGATTATTCTGGAAACGAAACCATCGAACCACACTCAAATATATTGGTGATAAACATTTAAATAGTGTCAATATTCATCTAATATATCTCATCTTTTTCATCTCTCTTCTTATTGCATCACCTATTTATCTTTCGCTTCTCTCCCTTCTCTTCTTATCTTACTGGTGCATACATTCTTTGGGTGTCTATGTAACATTTGTCTAAAAAATTTGATATGGAAATGCATTGCTTAAAAGAATTTTAACTATTTCTTTTGATTTGTCAATATAATTTACTCATAAAAAGTAATTTAAATAGAAAATATTCAACATAAAATATTTGGCATAAACATCAGTATATCTACTTAAAAGGAATGTGAAATATTTGGTTGCCTGAAATTTTCTTCAAGGGACCATAGATCAAATGTATTTCGAAATTGGGTAGTTAAAAGTCCACAGATAGAGAGCATCCAAGTTTAGATAGATTCTAGTTCTAAAAATTCCAGGAAGTTTCCTCTCAGACAACAAAATTGATGTTTTCCATTTCAAGACCACTGAAACTAGAAACCAAAAGAAAATGGTAAAGCATTAAAAAGGAATAGAATAATCAATTAAAAAGCCCACGTGAGAATTAAAATTCAAATAACTCACTAGATTTCACATTTTGGTCCAAGTATCCAACCATTTCAATTAGACTTAAAATAAATTGCCAGATGAAGCTTCTTTGCTTCAAAGTTGGACTCGAACAGTTGGCGAAGAGTTTAATATTAAACTTACTAGGCTGGTGTTTGATAACATTTTAGATATCCCACCAACTCAACAAAGCTCTTTCCTGCCACTTTCCTTTCTCATTTATATTAAATATTGCTATTATACTATTTTTTTTCCCTTTCCTTTTTGTTTTTACTTTTTAGTTCCCTTTTCAACAAGTAAGTTTTTAGTACTAGTGTCCCTTTCTTACCAGTGTGCTTTGAAGTCTTTGTTTTGCAAATGTGCAGATATTGTCACAAGACAAACCTAGCCTCCTACCATGGCTAAATAGCTCTGCCACCTGCTTTGAACAGAACCAGATATATAAAGAAAAGTTTGATAACCTATGGTTGTTTATATTCAGAGCTTTTTTGTGTTTTTTTTGTGACATGTCATATTCAGAGTTATGGAAAGGAAGCATATCCCACGTCATACACCTAGTCAAAAATAGAAGTGTCAAATTAATGGGGCCCTATCTCGCTTCATCCATTAAACTTTAGTTGGAAGTTCTGTGATATATTTAAGTGCGATACAATATTCTTTGGATTACACATTGATCATTATCGTTATAAAATTATCACATAAAAACACTTCTTCCTTATTTTTGCTTCACCATAGATTCCTGCATAAAAAAGTGTTGCCATGCCAAAAGTCTCAAATTTTGAACATTTGAAGACAAAGGGATTGCTAGAGCGCACAAGAAAAGAAATCCCCGTGCGTGTCTACACGTGGCTTAAAAGGTGCAAACTTAAGTGGACCATGCATATGACTTATAGTGTGATATAGGCTAAATAAACAGTCACGTTATTTAATTTAGTAAATTACACTCTTATAAGATGAATGCTTCGATTATATTATCCTTTCCCTTAATTTTAAAATTATAATTTCAAAAAATGAAGTATGATATATTTGTTGAACACCTTATTATCAATTTTAAACTAGTCAAATTTATCAATTTCTGTTGGACATTCAAAATTTCATTGCGTTTCTATTCAATATCATAAAATTCAACAGTTGATAAATAGTTAAGTGGACCATCAAGCGTGCAAACCAATATTCAATTCTTGATCGTTTATACAAGTTGAGAAAGACAAAATCAACTATTAAATAGTTTTACGTCTTGAATCAACTACTCTCTAGTTATCGAAAAAAACAAATAAACTTTAGTGCATATAAAAAATATCTTAAAATCAATAATCAGAGTTTAAAATAATCCACCAATAGTGCTAAGAGTATTACAGAAGAAAAAAAAATCTTCAGAAAACTTATGTATATCAAAGATCGATTAAAACATATTATACATTAATCTCTTATGAGCGAAGATTATATTTCTAATAAGTAGAAGAGTTGTATACATTCGGTATTTATCAAAAGCGATAACTGCAATCTGCTATAACTATTTTATACATAAGAACCGTTATTCCTGATCTGTTTTTTACCTTAGCATTTAAAAGAAAAAGAAAACGGAAAAGAAGAACTCAAATAATTCTAATTAACCCTGAGATTATATATGACAAATGCTCTTTCTGCCAAAACAAAAAGATAAACAACAAAATACAGAAATAGAAAAATATAGGGAAAAAATAAACAAGTAATAAGCACTCACATAGTTTGAGCAAGGCTCAAAATCATATCTTGAATAATGATGGTTCTACATAATTCGATTCAGCAAGTACTACTATACTAGCATCATCGGAGGACATCAACAAATGTTTCCAAATAATGGGTGTATATAAGTATTCACCAACAACTACTAGTAGTATCATCAGAGCACATCAACAATTGTTCCAAATACTCTTTACCCAAGTCTTCCAACACAACCACATTGTCGAACCTAACATCATAGTCCTCTTTCTTCTTTTTAGCAGCCACTTTGCGTCCCAAAGAGTGTCTTCTCTTCAAGGCCACCACAGGGGAACACCCCTCAAGACAACAATTCATGTCCCTAAGTGACTCCTTCACCTTCTCCACAGGGAAGTTGAGAATTGCATTAGAGCCCCTCATGGAAAACGCGGCTTGATCATAAGCTAACGCTGCGGCTTCAGCGCTATCAAATGTCCCAAGCCACACCCTCATGCCGTGCCTCGTGGAGTCCCTTATCTCCGCCGCGAACTTCCCCCACGGCCTCCGCCGGACGCCTCGGTAGCTCTTCTTCTTCTTAGTGTTTTTCATCTTCTCCTCCGAATTCACCTCCTCTTCCTTGATCACCCTGCATGTGTTATAAACTCCTTCTTGTTGTTGTTGTTGCTGCTGTGATGCGATCATGCCATATAGGAGCATCTCTTCCGGGTCGTTTTCGTTGAATGGGAGGTAGTGATTCGGAGACCCAAGTGATGATTCTGTGGAGAAATCAGAGTTTGATGAGTGGAGGGTGGAGGAGCAATCCATATGAAGTGCGTGTGTGTGGAACTCAGAAGAGTAGTAAAACAGAGTTGCTCTGCTTTTCAATCTTGAAAGTTGGAACCCCCACTCATATATATAATATATATATAACCAATTGGATGACACTAAAACATGGTAAAAGTAGCTGTTGAATGCTTGACGCCAATAGGTTTAACAGTTACTAGTATGGTTTGGGAAGAGGTTAGCTTAATTTGTGTATCTCCTAAACTCGTAGTATTTGTATTTATGAGGGGTTTGTGATTAAGGTTAATACCTTTGGCGCTTTCCACACACAAAACTTCTTTTCTTTTAATAAAGTAATGTTATTTTAATAAAATATCTTCACAAGACATCTCACAACCAAGAAAATAAAAAATAAATTAAAATACAGCATGTAAAAGAATTCATGAATTGAACAATGTATTTATTTATTAATTTTTTTGTAATTAACCCAAATTTTATATATCATTCTTTTGGGCTTCTATCAAGAGTTGGGTGTAGTTTTGGTTAGTGCTTGACCGGAAACGGAGGAAAATTTTTCAAAATATTAATGATTTGTTTGATTCAAAAAGAAAATGAGGGGGAGCAAGTCATGGTTTAACGAGTAAAGGATGAAAAAAAAATAAGTTAATTATAAATATTAATATCTTTAGAAACAAAAAAATATTAATATTTTTATTTTCTTTGTTTTTAAATTTTTGTAACAAATATTAATATTTTATATATGAAAAAAACAAAATCCTCTCTTATCTCGCTCTCTTTAATTAAACACTTTGGTAAGAAAAAGAGGGGGTGATATATTTTCACTCATTGTCTTACTATCAACATATAATTTCTAAGACACTCCTTTACACCTTTATACTAAATTTTTTAGTAGTGTCAGTTCAAATATAAAAATGTTACTTTCATAGCATTTTAATTATGTAGCACTTTTACAATGATTAATTTTGTGATTTATCATTTATCCGTTAATCAAATTTTGCATGTTACTATTTACTAAACAAATATTTGTACGTAACGATAAGCAGTGTGAAATAGTTGGTGTAGAAAAAAAATGTTATAGCATAATAGATATCAGTTGAATTTCATTATTCATATATACGTTAAAACCATCGCTTACACTACCTATCAAATTTAGGGTTCACAGGCACCTTCATGTTCGCATAAGCTGACAAGTTGGAGGGAGAAGAAAGGTCTGAGTTGGAACTTTGACATGTCAATGGTTTGTTATTGACAGCGTTCTAGAGAAGTTCGAGATCAATGAGAACTTTTATATAACAAACATGACACGTGTTAAATAATTAGGGGTTGTTTTCTTATGGCAAAAATATGCGATTTTAGACTAATTTTTTCTATCATAATTTTAGAGCAATTTCTACATTTCTTTAACATGAGTTTTTCATAAAGGCAAATTTAAAAGCCTACTCTCACATTGCTCAAATGCTTTTAGTATAGTTAATTTACCTTATTAATTTATGTACACAATTGGCCATTGTATCATCTTGTCCTTGTTTGTTTTTCTTTTGAAAAATAAAAAAGTTTCATTTGTTTTATTTTTTAAAACGTTTGATTAAAATCATAAAATTCAGGTTAACTTTTTTTTTATTTTAAGTATTTGATATAAATAAATAAATTTTTAGTTTCTATACAACACTTTTTTTTATAATTTAGTTTATATAAATAAAAATTTGTGTACAAGTGTTATATAAAAATTTATTTTTAATTTTGTCTTTATCATTAAGATATATTATAACGATATTAATTATTTTTTTAATTGATAAATAGTTATCTAACGTGATAGATTTAAATTATTTTTTAGTTTTTAATAAATTTTTTTATTTTTTTAATAATTTAGTTCATATAAGTAAAAAAAATTGTATACCAATCTTTGTTAAAAAAATTATTGTGCCTTTATTATTACTAACATTTTCATATTAAAGTTAAGTGAATTTTTTTTATAATTTTTAGAGGAATATTCTAATTTTTTTAAAATTTTATATTCTATTTCATTCCATTTCAATTTATGATGTCCAACTTTATTATATAATTTAATGTCTCTTTGCTTTATACCTGTGTAATAATCATCTTGAAAATATTTTATGTCTTAATTCGTCTTTATATTAACATTACCTTTAATATTTTATGATAATAATAGTGATAATTTAAAGTGTAAATATTTTCCTACAAATGTATCAAGCGTTTAAAGGAAAAAGTTATTGATTTTACGTATGATTCAAGAGAACATAACTGAAAGTTAAGATAGTGAGATAAGAATGATAGAAGATTATGATAAAAATATTAGAGATGATAATTATATAAAGATAAATCAAGACATAAAGTTAAATTTAAAAAAGTATGAGATAGAATATGAATATTATTTAAATAGTCTAAAATATTTTCGTGAAGATGATAAAAAAAAAATATAACTTAACACTAGTATAAAAATGTGGCTTTAATTATAAAGATGAAATTAAAAATAATTTTTAATACGAGAACTAATATATAAATTTTTAACCTAAAAAATAAAATTAAAAAAAAGTATTGTGACTACAAATTTATATATCCCTAAAATATGAACTTGTAACAATATATTCCCAGGAGATGTTTGTTTATTATTCAATTAATTCCTTAAAATAAATAAAAGATAAAAGAGAAACATAAAAATGCCGTTGCGACAACAAAACTAATATAAATTCCTTAAACTACTAAATTACTACATAACGTGTTGATGTTTTAAAAAGCTTGTTAGAGTTTTTCTTAAATTTTTGTAATTATCTACAATAAAAGATATTATATTGTTCTTAAAAAATGCTATATGTATCTAAAATACTAGGTAAATTTTCAATTGGTGGAACCTACAAATGGTGGCAATTTATCATATTGGGACAAATCAGTAACGAATAGCCACGTCAAACTCAGAAGTACTTTCTAGGTGACCTAATTTTTTGATATCATCTTAAATTCTCACTAACGAATCCTATTAATGCCAAAAATGGCAGCCAGAAAATTATTGGATCCTTCCACAAACGCACTTCGACAACAGTCTCTGTATCATGTCACAAACGTCCAGAATAATATTTAACAGAAAAAGCCTATTAAAGTATATATAAATTCAATTCTAAATTGATGGTAGACACTCGACAGATTTTTATTTTTGACTTTATATATTTTTCATTCTAAAAAAAATAACATCTTTAAATTTAAGAAAATTTCATAATAATTTTTACATATTACCATCCCTGTACAATTTTGTATAAGACATCTCAATCAATTAAGCTAATTTAAAGGGAATCAAATCTAAAAGAATATATAAGAAATAATAATGTTATATTACCAATTATTATAGAAAATAGTTGTAGTGTTTCTAAAAATTGACGAGTTTAAATATAATTAATAGATAAACCAATACAAAAAGCTAATGTGTAAATTTATATTTTATATTATTATATGACAATTTTTTCTTTTATTTTTAAAATATTATTTTTAATATTTTAAAATTATATAATAATCTCAAAGATTAATTTTACAAAATTAACAAACTGAAACCTAAATACTTTTTAGAAAATATTATGTAACCCTATTTTAAAAGCTTAATAATAAAGTTGAAACAAAAATGGTTGATGTGCCCTGTTTCTAATAAATCAAAGCAACATATTTTGATAATTATCTTATTGTAGAATAGTTTTTATCTGTGTATAAATTGAGTTATATATGAGAATTCATGATTATTTTTTTTTATCTCATCTAATGAAAAATGACTTAAAGTCATATAGCCTAGAAACACACTCATGCAATACAACAATCAATTTTGACAAGATTCAATATGAACTTGCTGAATATAATTATGTTAGATGAGATGTAATTTTTGCTAGATGAGTAAAGCTTTTATTCCATATTGAGAGAAAAATCAATTGAAGTTATGTGTAAGAAAATTATGACAACAAAGATGAATTTCATTTTGCAACAAGTTTTAAAAGCTATCTTATCTGTAAAATAGTTTTCATTGAAACATAAACTGAGTTCTATATATTTTCATCTCATACAAAATAAAATAACTTAATTTCATTAATATTCTACATGAATATTCAACACAATAATCAATTTCGACGAGATCTACTACAAACTTGTAGTGATATTAAAAAAGAGAAAAAAATACGTAAAAACATTAATTAACATACAACTATCAAATTTAACTTTAAAGTTTAAAAATATCTAAAAATTGTTCTTATGAGATTATTTCTCTAATTACAACAATTAAAAAAAGGATCATTTCAACTTCCCATTAAAAGAAACATATCAATAATGATGTCGAAATAACTTAATATATTTAATTTCTATTAAGTCATGTAATAAATGTATTTAAATCTTTCAAATTGTGTAGTCAAGATAGCAATCACCACTCTTATATGCATAACAATGTATATGAATTAAATTGTTATTAATTATATTAATTTACGAACATGAAAGTTAATTAACATGAAAAAAATAAAAATGAAAATAAAATAAATTAAAAAGACTAAACATATAATTAAGCTAAAAGATATACTAAATAATGAAGAATATATGTATGTTAATGAAATCATTTTCCTTCACTTACATATTTAAAATATTTAAAGACTTGATAAAATCATGCATGGTTTAGTTAGCTAGCCACTGTTGAAGGCTTCAAATAAGGACTGTCCCTAGACTGTGTAAGAACACTTTATGGTAGGCAGTTTGTTTACTAGTTTATTATATTTAAAATAAAATCATTAATTATAATTTTACTAGTTTATTCTCACTGGTTTATTTTTATTTTATTTTTGATTTTTTAAATTAGGAATCTTACTTTCTCATTTTAATTTTTAGCGATCAAAGTCAAATATTACTAGAAAAGAATCCATGAAACTGGAACACGAGATTAGGAAATTATGCGTATAAAAATAAAAACGATGGTGGTAAATTAATGGCGTTTCCCGAAGACATTAGTGGTACAATTGTTGCATAACAATCGGTGGTTATATATACAAGTATAATGGCAGTGCAGTGATAAAAAGGTTATAAACATGTTTGGTTCAATGAATATTGGTGCAAAAGTTAGGCGTCATGATTGTATGCAAGTTTTATAAACAATTATAGGTCTCCCAATCAACTTGAACTTCTATAAAACATTGCATCTATCGAGAATGAAGAAAGATGATAACTTTCACATATTCCTTGCACTTTTACTTGCGCAATTATTTGAGCCGTAATCCTCTAATTGATGCTTGACATTAATTAAATCTTCTGTGACCACCTGCATTGCATTTTAGTGTAAACTTGTTGACAAAAGTAAACTAGAACTGGGGAAATGAACCGTCAAGTTTTCCCCTCAGATAACAACGCCTCTACATTCATCCAATACTCTGTTTCATGTCCTCTTATGATGTAATACTTTACTTTTGTCCTTATAATTAATTTAAACAAAAAGAGATTTTATTAATTTCAATATACACTCTCTGGTCTAATAGATAAACATAACACTTTATTCATTTTTTCAATGTAAACGAATTCGCTTAACAGCAATCAATCTATTATCATAAATATGAATCTTTGCTATTGAATTAGAATATTTTTATGATGTAATATATTTTTCATCAAATTGTGAATTTTTATATTTTTTATTCCTTTTAATTGTAATTTCAATTTTAAAATTTATATCCATTATATAAAAATAATTATATTGTGTCTTCTGAGTATATTGCCATAGGGTTCGTGTGACGTGTCTTATACAAAATATTATGCTGGAGAGACAAAAATTTACTTATCTCTATTTTTAAATAAAACACTGTTTAAAAATTATTACTATCTTAAAGAATCTTAATTTTAATTTTAAGATTTAATAAACCATATTAATAAAAATGATGTGTGTGGATTTAAATAGATTATTTTTGTAATTATTTTTCTCAATTTTAAAAGTCATATCTCTTTAATATATTCTTATTTAATATAATAAATATAATATTTTTTTTAATCTAAATTTTTAATTTATTTTTAATTTTATTTAAATTTAAATAATCTACGCAGTGCATAAAAATATTGCTAGTGAATATTTATGTAAGTTTTTCTAATGATTGTGTTTTCTCTATAATTTTTAAGGTTGTCAACGACTAATTTTGAATTATTATTTTCAATTTTAGTATTTTAGAAAGAAAAGTAAGGTTTTAACTATTTTTATCATCGACATCATTTTAAAAAAATATTATTTTATCTTTTAAGGTCATAAATTAATTTCTAATAGATGTTCAAAACTAGTTATAAATCATATATGTTGAGAATTTTTTGAGTGGAAAAATATATTTAAAATTCTCATTTAGATTAAAAGAATGTAACACATTTAATTTTTAAAGATAGGACAATGTATACTTTAAAATGAAGGTAGAAAAATAATTCAAACTTATTTTAGAAAAAAAAATATTTTACTTTATAGTGCACCGTTGTTTTCTTCTTTATTTTAAAATAACAACGGAAGAAAGGTTCATAAAATTATACTTAGTTTTGTAAGTGCCAGCTGAAAGTAGGAAGTAGACTCTAGTATAAGAAAAATAAAAAAGTAAGCTAACAGAAAGTGAAAAAGAAATAGCGTTGAAGATTACTTTTCAACTTGTTTAAAGCCTCTTTTTTTGTTTTAATTTTTTTTAATCTCTACATTTGATAACGAAATTGATACCTATAGCCAATTCAGTGGAAAAATGCATTAAATCCGTATCAACTAAGAAATGCAAATAGTATGTTACTATTCAATATGCTCATTCTAATTAAACAAATTACTATTTGAACTTATGTATTAATCTT
The DNA here is from genome assembly GCF_003935025.1 of Abrus precatorius. Taxonomy (NCBI): domain Eukaryota; kingdom Viridiplantae; phylum Streptophyta; class Magnoliopsida; order Fabales; family Fabaceae; genus Abrus; species Abrus precatorius. The sequence continues at coordinate 13,921,028 of NW_020874417.1, forward strand.
ATAAAGGGAGTTGAAGTGAAATTTTGTTTACCATGATTTCTCATCCTTCATGTATCTCCTTAGCTTCTAATTGCTGATATATATAACTTTGATTGTTATAGAATTAGCAAGGAGTCAAGTTCTTTAATTAAAAAATGATTTCTATTAACAATTGATTGTTATGTTTTTTTGCTAGCCATGTGAAGGAAAAAATCTTACCTCATTTCGGAGACAAATACTTTTGTTGACAAGGTACTCTTTCCGGCATTATATAACAAAAGCCTATGCTCCTATATGCAGATGCAACCATGAGGATTTGTTTGGGCTTCCAATGATTTGCAGAACAGAACACACAACTAAGCACACAAGTGATATAACATTTTACATATAACATTGATAAGTGATGACAAAACAAATTTGCAGAAAATGATTTGAACTTCGAGAGTAACTGCCTTTTTTGGGTTACTCAGTGATTAATTATAGTAAGATGATCTTCTAACTTTTTTTTATGTGCTTTCTACATTTCAGCTTTAGGGCTATGGTAATGACAACATTTCTATAGCAAAGTGAAGCTTGGTTAGTTTCTCCATTTCTTTGAATTTTGGGGTGGTAGTATATTATTAAGTAGTTTGAACCTTCAAAATGTGAATGATCAAGTATGAGTCCTTTGTTTTTTTAACTGTCTTTAGGTATTGTAATTTGACATTTTATGGTGTTGATGCAGGATTCATGCTTAAAAATTAGGATTTGTGCATTGGTTCTCTCCTTTTCGCACACTGCATAGTCATCTATTTGTGCGAGTCAGAAAAAAAAAAGTAATTAAATCCTTGACATGTTAGGAATTTACTTTATTTTCACTATTTGACAGTTTTGACTGGAACTCTTGTGTTCATTTTGATTATAATGGAGTTGTTTTTATTGTTCTTGATAACCAATAATTTTTATCTCTCATATTAAGAGTTTTCCACATTAAATTTTTTATTATTTATTATCTATTTGCAATTCTTTAATTATTGCCGGATGTTTATTATTTCTCCTAACAAATACTAGTGAAATGGAAAATTTAATTCTACTATATATTTGTTGGGGTGTCCCCTCCCCCTAAAAACGATACTTACAAAAGAAAAATATTTAGAGTTGGTTAAAATTATTGGCCTCTAATATATTATTGTGATTCTTAACTCTTGGAAGTTACATGATTTGTGAAATTTTTTTCCCCATAATGTTATATAAATATTTTGAAGTAAAATATTTTAATTCTCTCTCTTTACTTAAGTTAAAAGTGTAACTTACTCTTTAAAATGAGAAAATGTAAAAGAAAATTATTTTACTAATGAAGTTGAGATACTCTTAAAATGGCAAGGTGTTATCAATATGTATACGATATACATATCCAAAAAAAAATTACTTTTGTAAAAGAAAATTTTGCCTCGTACGTTTAAAATACAACTCAAATACTTTCAATAGGAAAATTTTCTTACCTCTCTATAATTTTATTATTATAACAAAAATGACATTAAACATTTAACCAATCATATTAATTTTTATGCATTTAGTATATTAATATTTATATTTTTACAAATTTATGTAAATTATTGTTTTATTTGGTTAATTTAATACTTTAAGTTTTACATTGTCAATTGATTTTGTCAAATATAGTGGTAATTTTATTTTTTTAAGAATGAAAGTAATTTAATTAGTCTATCCAAATAATTTTAAAAAAAAATTGTAAATCATCAAAACAAAGATATTTAGATTAAAAGGAAAAAGGAATTGATAATGAAGCAAATTATTTTACTCTATCCAAACAAAAAGAATTGAAATAAATGAAATTTAATTATTTTATTATCCATACAAAATAAGCTAAAAGAACTTGCGAGGGCTATATGCTATTTCCATAAACTTTGAAATGCTGCTTAAATATGTTTCTAAATCGTAAAGCTGTTTTCTTGCCCCCAGTATGAATATTTGGGTCTTCTGAATTTTGGTTGCAAAGGGTTCATGTGAAAGGTTTTATTATAGATCATGCATCGGATGAAACGGTAGTCTCTGAATGCCAAAATGAAAGTGACCCTTTATCTTGGTCTTGGGGCATGAATGAATAGTCTACGTAATTATTGTTCTGTAATGACGAATCATTATCCATATAAGAATTAGCATAAATAAGCTTTCAATCACAAATGGAATTCGGAACTGGGTACATTGAATGGTCAAGATGCACGCCCCTTGAGCTTGTTCCCAATGTCACCATAACTAAGATTTTGGCTAATCTTTTGATAGTTCTCCCTTAAAGAATGGAGACTCTTATTGATGGACCTTTCAACGTCAATTTTAGCTCATCAATAGGCATCTTTGAAATTAGAGGCTTTCCTACATTCAACAGCTCTTCATGCAGCTTCTGAGAAAGCCCATTTTGAGGTTACTATTCTGCATTCTTAGTGTTACCAAAATAAACAAATCAATGATCAATTAGTGATGTGTTTATCAGGATGCTGATTGTTTATTTTACGTTGATTTTGAGATAAAAATTACTTAATTATAAAAAATGTTTGTAGTTTGATTTACATTGATTTGAGAATAATATTAAAATTGATTTTTTATGAAATTTAAATCATGTTTTTCCATTTTTTTAAATGTATAATACTGTTATTTTTTATTTGGAATGTAATTTTTTTTATTAAAATATGAATAGCATTTTAAATTAGTACATAAATATTTTTTTAGTAATTAATTTTTTCTTTAAGAGATAATACTTATTAAATAAAAACGAAATACATAATAAAAATATTAAATACCGTCATTATCACAACTAAATTTAAATTACCAATTATAATTCAAACTAAACTCAAATTTATTTAAAAAATTACATTCAATAAAAAAATCATTTGGTTGGTTTTTAAGAAAAATATTTTAAAAATATATAGATTTAACGTTTTCTAGAATTTGAAACAAAATAGAGTAGAAACAAATTTTCAGTTTACTTTTTTTTTCAATTAACAGTTTATTCAATTTTTATTTTTTATTTAATTTGGCAGTTTAAAATAGTTATGATCAAATTGATAAACAATTGTCTTCTTTTAAAAGTAAGATTATATATCCTTAGCTAATATCAACTAATATCAAATATTAAACTTAAATACTTAATCTCTTAATAATTTTTTTTATAAAATATAAGATTAATTGTTAAATTATTTTATATTATATTTATATATATCAAATTTTATATAATTTAGATATTTTTATCTAAACTTAATTATATTTTAAAATATGATTACTGTTAACATAAAATAATACAATAGAGTACTTATAAATTTTATTTTTTATAAATTTTATAAAATTGATCTACTTAACGAGAATTTTTAAAATAAAGTCTAAATTTAATATCTAGTGTTACTCTTTCTTAAGATCATATTTATTTTTTTAATTCTAAATTCTAAATTCAGTTATATTAGCCTCTTAATTAAGTATTATATTTTACTAATGAATATTATTAAATTTTAATAACTTTTAAAATAAATCATTAACAATATTTTTAAATGATTATTTTTACTCTAAAAATATAATTATTTTAAATTCTGATAAAATTTTAGAAAAAAATATTGTAATTATTATTGATCAATTTTCTTTTATATTCGATAAATTTAAATTAAAAAATTATAAAAATTCAAAATTTAAATTAATAATAAATTAAAAAATAAATACTTAATGTAAAAAATAACTTAACATGGTGAAAAAGAGAATCACTCCTAAATGTATTTCCGTTTGGCAAGATTTTTAAAATGCTTTTTTTTTTAAATTATGCTCACAAATTATGTGTATAAGTTGGTATATATGTATAGAAGTTATTATTTTTGTAGGTTATAAATAAAATTTTATTGCATTAACTCATTTGTTTAATCAATTTTATTCTAATTCTATATTTATTTATTTGTTTGTTTCATATTTATATACTTACAAATATAGTTTTTCGCGGATAAAATTTGTAATATTAGCGTCTCCTTAAAACATGTTTTATTCTTAATTTTCTTATTAGAATATTTAAATAAGTTATTATAGATATAATTTTTAAGCCATTAAAATTAAAGTTAATAATTTTCAATAATGGAGCCATTTCTTGACGCGAATGATGGGTATAGATGGCGGTAATATCGTGCAAAGACAAGGGTTTTAATGGTTGGTGAAGCATGTGTAATGGCAAGGAAAGTTGAAGGAAGATGCGTTCCCTCTTGCATGGAGACAAGGGTGCAAGTCCCTTATTAATACAATTTTCAAAGGACTAATTGTGAAAGTTTTGACTCTGATTGCTGTCGTTTGTTGGTGGTTTAATTCTATGGGTAAAGTATGGGTTGTTCATAAATTCCATTTAACATTTTTCGCTCTTTGATGTTCTTTGTTTGTCGTATTTGGCAAATATATGATGTGTGTTACTTGCTGCATAATCTTTCTCCATTAAATCTGCATTTTAATAATTAATATTTTAATTTGCTGGTTCTAAAGATTTAGCCATGTTCACCCACCACGTTTTGGTTTTCTTTTCTTTTTTTTATGATATCTTCGTACATCGATGTAAAATATATTAAATAATTATACTGTTAATAATTTTATATTGGATGAAATTTTTATAAATTTAATTGTTAAATTATAATTATATATTATTTTATTTATTCATGTTAAATTCTACTATGATTAAACAATAAAAATATAATTAAAGAATTTTTATTTTTATATATTTTAAAAATATATTGTATTAAATATTTTTAAATTAATTTAAAATTTGCATACATAATTTATATAATAAAATCTTTATTTCAATAACTAATTTAAAATAAAATTATTTAATGAAAAATACTCAACAATACAATTTGTAGTATGATTTACACAAGTATAATTTAACATATTTTAGAATATATTAGTACCATTAATAGCATATTAAATTTTAATATATTAGCTATTTTATATACTTTATGAATATTAATTCTTTAATTAAAATATTTCTTGATTTTTTAATTGTTCGGTCAAATAAGATAATTTTAGGAGTCAATTTTTTTATTATTTAAAATTATATTTTATTCAAAACGTTTATTAAAGTAAGTTAGTATATTTGTTACAAAAATATGATAAAGCCAAAGAGAAAGTGATTATAAAAAAAAATAAAAGAAGGGAGCTTGTTAATTTAGCAAATTTGAATCTTAAACTGATTTCTCAACATGAAATAAGAAAAGGAACAAGTGTTACAAAATTCAATAACATCATTATTTTTTAAAAATAATTTTAGAGAGTAATTAATAGACCATCATTATCAAAAATCACATCTTAGAAACGGTTATATACTAACATACTAATCCCTCTCTAAAATTAGAGAACAATCATTCTCTGGTGTGTAAAAATCGACTACTGGGCAAGTGTACCTATTGTTAGAGTAGTACTGTGAAAAATAGAGTACCAAATGTCGTATTCACAAGGACTGTTATTAAGAATTACTTTCTTAATTGCGTAATTATTAATGAATATGAGAAATAAATTTTGTTGATAAAATTACTAAAAATAGAAGAATAATAAATTAAAAATAATAGATTTCTTATGATAATAAATTATAGAAAAGTATAACTGAAGGTATTTAAGAGAAATAAGCCAGTATCTAGATTGTAAATCTTCTTAAGTGTCAAATAACTGAAATTCTCCTTCAACTACTTAGTTCTAAATCCTTATCGCTGCAGGAAATTCTGAATTAAACCAATACCTTTCTCAAGGATAATGATTCCTAACTCTCGGTTGATCAATCGAAATCTCTTCCTTAATTAATACCCCTATGTTGCATTAAGTTTATTATGAATTCCATAATTAGGGTTATTCCCAATATAGAAAACTTACATCTTTCTATCTCTAGAAATACATTCAAGTCCTTTTAATTGAGCAATGTTAATTTCATGTAGAAATTTTAGTCAAATTCAAATAAGAAAACAAGATGGAAGACAATTGATACTACTCAATTAAACCCAGGAGAAGAAAACATGAAATAGCATTAAGAAGAATTCCAGAAGATTTGGTCACATATGATTCATTACGTCTAGATACTCGAAGAAAAATTAGAACCTAAACATCTTGAAACTAAAATTACAAAAGAAATGAATTAAAGAACTTGATTCCATTCTCCAGCCGTCACCGACTTCGTCTTTCCCCAGAACTGACTCCCCTAAGTTTCTATACCAAGTTCCCTTTTATATGACTCGTCCAAGGGCTCATCTTCTTGCAGAATTTTAAATTCTGACGCACGTTCAAAGTACACGTCCATGTACATCTCTAGTATCTAACAATTGCCCTTCATAGCTTTCTTGAAAAGTACACACCCATATACACGGCCATGTACTTTGACCGTGTACATCTCTAGCCTTTAAGAATTGGCCGTGTACATCTCTGGTATCTAATAATTGCCCTTCGTAGCTTTCTTGAAAAGTACACACCCATATACACGGCCATGTACTTTGACCGTGTACATCTCTAGCCTTTAAGAATTGGCCGTGTACATCTCTGGTATCTAATAATTGCCCTTCGTAGCTTTCTTGAAAAGTACACACCCATATACACGGCCATGTACTTTGGCCGTGTACATCTCTGGTATCTAACAATTGCCCTTCATAGCTTTCTTGAAAAGTACACACCCATATACACAGCCATATACTTTGACCGTGTACATCTTTGGCCTCTAAGAATTGCCCTTCATAGTTTTTCTAAGAAGTACACGTCCATGTACATGGCCATGTACTTTGACCGTGTACATTTCAATATCCTTTAAGCTCTCACCCCTTGATCCTTTTTCCTGAAATATGAATAAAATAGACTTAATAATAAATTCTCTCAATGAATAGCTCAAAAATCTCAATTATCATTCATGAATTACAATGTAGGACCAAATATAAAAAGCATTTATCATTCTTACAAATTAATATTTTAAGATACTCTAATAACTTTTAATTTATAAACAAATGCAATAACTTGGATGAATCTCTTGTTAGAAAGAAACCATCAACATAGATATCAATTTTTGGGTTTTATCGGATTTAGGAGTGGAAACTTAAAGTGAATGTGAAGTATTGAGAAGAGAATTTTAGCAAAGAAGTAATTGATTATGTCTTCAAGCGAATAAAACAACATGAAGAAATTCATTGATGCATGTCAAGGAATTAGCAACAATGAAATTGTATCAAAACCTATAGACTCTATATTGATAAAGTAATCGACAATCACAAAAGTCTAAATATGCATCTGGATACCAAGTTTGAATGGATGGTGAAATGAGTAAGTGAAACTTCTGAATAATTATGATTTGGAGTAGTCATACCAATCTAGTAAGGTAAATGCAATAAAGGCCATGGTAAACAAGAAGTTATTGTACATTTCAAGTGGTAAGGGTGAAGGGAGTGTTAATTGAGGAAAGAATTCAAGAGTTTGAACCTAGCACTAGAAGTGTGGTGTATCTTTCCTTGCAGTTTTCAAGGATGAGTAGCATCATTCTAGTGCAATCTAGAGATACAATAAAAGGATGATATGTGTATAATATGATGTGATATAAGGGAGAGTATAAAGACATGGAATTTTACTTCGATATTAGCTGACTCATCAAGTTCAAAGATAGGATATGTATTCTTCATGTAGAGGATAAGTAGCATGTACAATGTTAGAAGAAGTTTAATAAATAAGTTGGAATCTAGTATTTCAAAGGTTTCATTAATTGTTGGGGCTGATAAAGTCCTAAAGCATAAGAGATTTATGAGAAATAAGAGTGTTGGTAAGTGAATTTCAGAGATGAAATTCCTAAAAGGGTGGAAGAGTTGTAACACTCTAAATTTTGTTGCCCTTGTATGAAAAAATAGGAATTTTGGTGCAAGGTATCTCGCTAAAGCAAGATATCTCTCGCTGTAGAGAGGAAGAGTGTCAAGAATTAGGCTTTCTGATGCTCTTTCACTGTAGCGAAGAGCTCTAGCTGCAGTTAGAATAACAGATACCAAAGAAAAAATTTGTTTGGTTTTTCGCTACAGCGGGAGAAGGGTTTGCTGTAGCAAGAGATAGCTCGCTAAAGCAAGAATATCGCGAGGTAAGGGGTATTTAAAGGCTTTCAACATAGAAAACTTGGATTACAATCTAAAGTTTGGACCCCTCTTCTATTCTCTCTGATCTCTCACCCTCTCTTCTCAGGAATCCTCCTCTAAACTTTAATCTACTTTCAAATTTGGGCTTAGAAGTTCAACCATTCAGATCCAAGTAAATTTCTTGGATCTTAGTTCTCCAACTTCATTCTTGTTTCTTAGTTTTATCCAATCTAAGTTTTGTATTTGTGATACTTAAGGAAACCTCAACCTTCAAGACGATATCCTCTCTTGGAATGTTGTGCCTCTCCCTCAAATCTCTAGAAAAACTTGACCTGAGAGATCTATTTCTAGGTAAGGAGAGTTGATCCTAAACCTTAACTTCTCTTTGGTATTTTGATTTGAAAACGCTAAGTTTTTCTATTAGAATCCTAAAACTCTAATATTTTCTTAAAATCTAAAGTGTAGGAATAGAGAGCTGTACATGGAAAATCCTGGATTATTTTCAGAATTATTTAAATATAAATTATAGTAAAAATTCTGAACAAAACTATTTTTAGGGAATATTAGGATTTTACTAGTGAACATTATTCAGAGATAGTTAAGATTACTATTTGACATTTTTGGAAAAATAGACTTACATTGAATATTGAATGATGTTGAACCTTAGGATAGATGACTTTATTATTAATGAAAAGGTGTGTACATTGGATTGTACAATTAGACCGAGTCCAGAGGTGTCTAACCTTCAGCACATTGTATTGGTATGTGTGGTGTGAAATTGTTAGATGATATAGTAAATATGGATTTTGAATGATAGCTAAAGTGTGTTGAAATTGGTAAATTCATATTAATGATGAAAAGAAATGTTTGAATATTCTTGGATGAAAAGAGACTATTATGTACAAAAGTTAATGATATAACATGATGGGAGAAATTATGAGATGTGTAATCCTAATGCGTAAGTCATAACAAATTGAGAGATGTGATTATGATATAGGTATTGTGGTACATCGAAAGGTGTACTCATAATACATGCATTGTAATACATTAAGTTATATGATCAAGACTCACGTATTATGACAAGTTGATCTATGAAAAGGATATGAAAAAGAATAAGAATAATATGTGAAATGCTGGGAATAAGAATAAGTATAGATAATTATAGAGATACACTAGGGGTGTGAAAGAAGGGGGCGATTGTAAAAATCTAGGGGAAATGAAGGTGGTGGATGCTTTTCCATGATTGCACAAAATTAATGAAAATAGAGAGAAAAGACACCACAAGCCTCACACTCATTTCCTGACCTAAACCTCTAACCATACCTTTGTTAAAAGTGGCCAGGTCAGCACACGTATGTATCTGTGTTGCTGCAACTATCTATGCTATGAAGTCCTCAAGGGATCCCATGGGCAATAAATATGAAAGTGTAACAAATATGAAAGTAATAAATGTGAAAGTGTGATGAATATGAAGTGGTATAGAAATTGTATGATTATAATATATGCATTGTGTGAATACATATTTTTTTGCTTTTCCTTTATTTTTTTAATTAAATAATGCAAAACGAAAAAAGAGGGAAGTGAGTCCCATGAAGTGGGGAACAAGCAAGCTGCTCCCAGCCGCTTGTAAGCATCCATCAAGTGTGAAATTGCAAAAAATAGAATGGAGTGTCTGAGCAAGAAAAGAAAGGGATGCGTCTTAAGAGGAAAATAACATAAGGAAAAAAGAAAAACGAGAAAGTGGGGGAGGCTTAGGAGTATAAAAGAGGAGGAGATACAATATATCAAAGAAAAAGAAAAAAATAGAGAAAGAGACCGGAAAAAAAAGGGGAGACACTAGCAAGAAGAAGAAGAATTCAAGCGAACTGACCAAAAAATCATTTATAAAAATCAAATAATACATTTCACTTCAGCACCATGATTGTTATTTTGTGTGTATAATAAATTATTATTTTGTTTTTTTTAATTACAAATACATGTATGTTTACTGTATTTATAGAATATTAAAACAACAAACATTCATAGTTCCTCGATCTTCAAACACAATGAAAAGGAAAAATACTCAATGAAATTGTTATATTTTTATTGCATATGCTTACCCTTTTGGCACTTTTTAGATTTGAATAATGTGCTTCAAATAACCCTTTTCTATTTCTTTCTCCCGCTGGAAATCAAATATTGAAACCATCGTAAACTTCGCATCCTCTGTTTTTCTTTTAGCCATTTCAAGAATCACCTTCATTGAGAATGTTGTCTATCACCCCTGCATCGTGAACCTCTATTCTTTTTTCCCTTTGCACCCGTGAACCTTTATTCTTCTTTTCTTAATACTAATTAAGCCTACGGACCCATCAAATTCTAGGCTGCGGACCAATCTAGTTCCTTTTTCTATTCGCCCAATGTAAGTTCGTTTTTTATAAAAAGGAAAGATATAGCAATACAAAGTTGAAAAGCACCTTTAATGCTATAACGTATATAATATCTTATTGTACATTTGTTTAAATATGTATTCATTTTAAGTTAAATCCGTATATTTTTTTATGTAAATAATGGTAGAAATAAAAAATTATTGATTCAAAAAACACAAAATAATATACTCACATTTGCAATGATTTTTATTTATATTTACATCTATATTTTTAATTTAATTTTCTTATTTTTCTAAATTTTTTTTAGTTAGTAATTTTTGCATTTATTTTTTAGAGTTATATATATATATATATATATATATATATATATATATTTGTGTTAATGATAAGGTGTGTAGAATTATGTTTAAAAATTAGAAGTCTCATTATAACTAGTTTGAAATCTAGTTCTTTCATTTTATTCAATCATTCATTTACCATGTTAAAATTATTGTTATTTTATCTTTTCATCCTTATTATTGTTTTGTGCTTGTGCGATATAGATATGATTTAATTTAGACTCTAGTGATAAATATAGTTTCTTTTAAATCGTATAACATAATAAAATAATATAATTACATCAATTTATGATACTAATATATATCTTCTCTATCATCATAAATTATAAATTGATAAAGTCTACGTGTACTTACGTTACCAAGGTTTATGTAATATTAATTTATCATATGTTGTCTTTAATTAATTAGATAATTATTTTATAATTAATCAAGATATATTCCCCTCTAATTAATAATTTACTAATCAATTAATTTAAATCAAAATTATTTTATTAAAGCAGCAATTTATAATGCTAGTGTGTAATGACTCTACCTTTACGCGTTATAAATTATTAAGACTTATGTGTACCAAAGTTATCTTGGGTCTAATGCAATATAAATTTATCAAACAAAGTTTTAATCTTTTTAATCAACTCAAATATATTTATTACTTTCATTAAATGAAAATAATCTTATCTTATTTTATTTTTAAATTTTCTTAAGTCATATTTCTAATTTTAATAAATTAAATAACTGAATATTTGATTACTTAATTTTATTATACAAACTTTTACAACATTGATGTGTAATTTATATTTCTTTCGATTATTCAATAATTTATAAAAGATTTATGTATAACTTACACTATCTTAAACTCTCTTTCGACATAAATTATAATTTAAATATTTAAGTATTTCATAAATACAAAAATATTTTTTAATTGATTTGCAATATAGTTGTGTGATCCTCCTTCACTTTCTGTATTGTTTCTTGTAGGATATTTGTATAACCGTGTTATCTCGTATCTTAAACGTTATAATTTTATAAAAATAATTTTAATCTCAAAATAAAATTTCTTTTACTAAATTTATTTTAATCAACCAAATTTCATAATTTTTATAGAACTACGTGACTTTGAGTTCTCCATTGAACCCGAAAATATGTAGAAGCGAAATCATATCCGTTGAGTCAAAATAATTTTAAAAGTATTTTTTTTCTTTTCTATGATATAACTTAATATTTTTAATAAATAAATCTTCTTTCATTAAAAGTAAAAATAGCAACATTTATTTTTTAAGGGTTAAATAAATGCTTTTCAAAATTATAATAAATTTGCACAATTAAGGTAACCATTATTTAAATGGACGTTGTGGGGTGCTAACACCTTCCCTACACATACCCCGAATCAATTTTTGGTTTCAAAGATCAAAATTTTCAGTTTTTCTGAGGTTTTCTTTAATAAACTTTGGTGGCGGCTTTACTGATTTTTCTTTAAAATGTTTTTTCCCGTATCGTTGTGACCACCCGGTTGCGACGGATGGTGACTCCACTGAGGACTTTTTTTAGAGAGTCAAGCCTTTGATAATTAATTTTCCAAATTTGTGTAATTTTATTTCTATTTGTTTAATCCTTTCTTTTTTCTTATTTATTTGATTTAATTGAATTATGTTTCTTCTATTCATGTATTTATTTCATGTATGAATTTTGTAATCTTTTTGTATATACCCTTTTGATATTTTTGTTAACCTTAGGATAAATGACTCTTAATATTTTGTGGTATTCTCATATTGTTTAATTTTACAGCTTTTATTTTTTGAGTTGATAAGGTTTGTATGCTCCCTCACATACCCCACTTATACATTCATCACACACTTTGAGCGAGTCTGAGTATGCTTAGAATTAGAAGGGTTATATAGCGGTGTCATTTTGGACACACTTCCTATTAGACTATCGTGAAAACCCTAGTTAGAGTTCGACATTTTCTTGATGTCCCACATTTAGTAGACTTCCTACTATTGTGGTCAACATTAAGGATTAGATCTTGACTTTAATGGCCTTTTAGGATTATAAGCTACCTTTGGCGAGTCTTTACACATAAAAGAATGCCCTAGACCTTTAGGTTAGACCCTTAGGTGACCTAAAATAGGGCACAAAAGGAGTATTTTTTTTTTCCTTATCTCCTCTTTTAGAAATCATGTGAATTATTAGCACTTTAAAGTTTCAAAAAAAAAAAAAAAGAGGAAATTTTGCTAAAGTTTGGAATAATGTTAAAGGCTAGTGATTTACATGATTCTCTATGTTAATTTTCTTTATATCATTATCATTTTGCATGTTATGGCATATCATAAATCTAAAGATCATGCTTGTTGTCATCCCTATAACACTTGTTATAACTATAAAATAGGTTTTTGAAAAAGGATTAATGATGACTATTGACATGTTTCTTGCATCATTACATTGTCATGTGAAGCATTATCTTTCTAAGCATCAATTTAGATTTATAAAAAAGTAAATAATACTTTTCAAAGAAATGTTAAAGAGGATAACGATTCATACTGTTCTTTCATTATCATGATCATCACATATTTGTTTCATCGATATAAGTGCCTAGTGGATATTTTTAACCTGTTTAAAACCATATTGTTTCTTACATGGATAATTTATCTGTTTAAAATCAATATTGATCCTTATCACCACTAGTATCCTATATCAATGAAATAAATACAAGATTTTGAATAATTTCTCATCTATTTCTTTTTTTTTATTATTTATTAGTTAAAGGTCACAAAGTTGTTTGAGTTTCTGAGAAAAATAGAAATTAATGTGAGATCAAGTAGTAGTGGGGTAAAATCAATTGAATTGAGAAGAAAGTTGCATCTGAAAGTTAAGAAAGTTGACACCACCAGTCTAAGAGAGTTAGGAAAGAAGTTGAATACAGTTCAACAACTCACTTTAGTAAGGAGGTTTGTAAATATTCTGAAATTGATGGAGGTGGATGTACCAGAAGATTTTATAGCAAACCTAGCCCAATATTATGACTCTCTATTAAGATGTTTCACCTTTCAAGACTTTCAGCTGGCTCCAACACTAAAGGAGTTTGAGCAGATTCTGGACTTGCCTTTGGAAGGTCAGCAGCCATATTGTTCCCTAGACCACCACGCATCCCTCCCAACCATAGCCAATGTCTTAAAGATCCACCCAGCAGAATTGCAACAAGCTTGTCAGGAGAAACATAAAAATAGAGGGTTCACAAGAGATTTTTTTGAGTGACATATGGATAACCTAGCAAGCAATGAAGATTGGGAGATTTTTATGGATGTCTTAGCACTCACTATTTATGGAATTGTCCTTTTTCCTAAGCATGGTAACTTTGTAGATTTAACAGCCATAGATGTGTTTCTCACACGCAAAAATTGACTTGAAAATCCTGTCATTGCTATATTGGTTGATGTCTACTGTACACTGAGCTTTTGCCATGAGAAGAAAGGAAAAAGAATAATATGTTGTCTACCTATGCTCTATATATGGCTCATAGCCCATATCTTCAAAAGACTAAGTGAGATTAAGTGCCCGATCACTAATTTGTTGAGGTTTCAGATTGGGACGAAGAGTGGTCAAGAATGGGCCAACCACCTGGCTAGCTTGAATAAAGGACACATTAGGTGGCACACTCTATAGCAGCAGTCGACGACCATAGTTTATCATTGTGGTAGTTACCCAAATGTTCCTCTTATGGGTACTTGAGGGTGCATCAATTATAATCCAATTATGGGGCAATGTCAGCTTGCCTATCCTATGATGGGAGCACCTACCAAGGAACTACTACTCCTTTTGTTTTCTACTACGAAAATAGAAATTTCACTGAGCTAATCCAAAAAGTAAAGAGTGCATAGGCAAAGGTCATTCGAAAAGGAAAAGAGCTAGTGTGAGGAGTTGTGCAACAAAAGCAAGTTATTGTCAGTGGGTTAATAACAGGGTCCAAGAGATTAAGCTACCATTTAAGGCCCCAGGTACCTCCCAAGAAACTGAATCATCTAATCCAAAACCTATTGAAGATAAAGAAGTGAAAGAATTATAGGTAAGACTAGCAAAGGTGATTGAGAAAAATGTGAAGATGGAAAAGAAACTTTGAGAAAGTCACTAAGTTTGTGCCATTTTGAAGAGAGAGAGCAATGAAAAATAACAGGCTTATGAATAAGTTTGTAAAAAGAAAAAGCCAGTGCAAAGTCATGCATCTAAGGTTCAACGATGTCTTAAAGCTGTAAGCAAAGAGTTAGGATTGAGGGTAAAAGAACGAAATGCAGCCTTGTATGAAAAAGGTCAATTGAGGAGTGCATTGTACAAAGACAAAGGAGATAAGCAAGAAGCATTGACCCAAGTAAATGAGCTTTAGGCGCGAGTGCAAAACATAGAGTAACAGATACAAGAAATTGTCGTAGCGTGCAAGGGTGAAATTAATATGGAGAAATAGGAAGTAATCAGGGTAATGAAAGAATATGGTCAAATAGACGAATGAGACAAGCTCATCGAGTATTGGATCAAGCATTTCATACAGTTAGCATCTTTGGCTAATGAAGCAATTGATGATATTCCATGCATGTTAGCAAATGCTGAGATAGCTACATTTTTCTACAAATCACCTCAAGAAGTTAAATATTTCCTCACCCATTGCAACTGGTTAATCTTAGAGATGAAAGCAATGTTTGCTAGGGCTAGGAAAGGGTGATGTAATGACTTAGGATATGGGTAGATTATGTAAGGTAGGAAAAGAATGGTGTATTTTGAATCAAACTATGATATAGTTCATGTTTGATTAAGAATTGTATTTTGGGGTGTTTTATTTAATGAGGTTCCTGCATTAATTTCTATTAAAGACTCGAAGACACTTAACAATTATAATGATTCTTTAAATTTTCATTCTTTCTCTTTTAATTATATTTTTTATTTTATTAATTTCTTTCTTGATTGTATGACAAAAAAAAAATAAAAAAATATAATGGGAAAACATTGTCTAAAACATCCTTATAGAATTCGTGCTCAATCAAAGATCATAGATGAGTTAGAAGAATATAATGAGGAGCTGAAGAATGATGTTAACCAACTAAAGGAACATATGACGCAGATTTAAGAGGTACGAAAGTCTCTAGAAAAGAGAGCCATAGAAAGGACCCCTCCTACCTAACAACCTACTTCTATCTACTCATGGTTTTACTCCTACATAAGGACTATCTCAAGGCTTTCTTCCTTAGGAACCAGTGGTGCCTTTGACCCTACACGTAGAAAGGCCCTAGCAACAATTCGGTAATCATCAAGAGGGCCAGTTTCCTTTATATGACCTTCCCCTGGTTATACACTGCCAATAGCTGAGAACCCACTAAACACAAGCCAACCGTCAAATCAAACCAATCTTGCATAACCTTTAAGACCACAAATCCAACCAACCCACACATCCACCCCGCCATATGCTTATACTAAAAATGATAATCCTAATGAAACCCACATACCACACACAATACCCACAACAAACTTGCTGATTCATCAACAGCCACCAACCTTAGTATTGGGGGAAATCCACCAACATCACCATTCCATCCTGAGGAAAATCTCCAATCTCATGAAAAGCTACAGATATTAGAAGAGAGGTTGAGATCTGTTGAGGGAAGCAATTATGGTATAGGAGAAGCTGCATATCTGTGCCTAGTCCCAGACGTCACTATTCCTCTAAAGTTCAAGACACACGAATTTGATAAGTATAAAGGAACCACTTGTCCAAAGAGTCACCTAAATAATGTGTTGTAGAAAGATGGCATCACATGCTCATGAAGACCAATTGCTGATTCACTTCTTTCAAGACAGTTTAGTTGGGGCATCCTTGAGTTGGTATATACATTTGGAGCGTGGTCGTATTCGTTGTTGGAAGGATTTAGCTGATACTTTCTTGAAATAGTATAAATACAATATTGATATGGCTCCTGATAGGCTGCAATTGCAAAACATGACTTAAAAGGAAAATGAGTCATTCAAAGAGTATGTGCAGAGGTGGCAAAAACTGGCAACTCAAGCAAAACCTTCCCTATTAGAGAAAGAAATGGTAGCTATGTTTATTGATACTCTCTAATCACCCTTCTATGATAGGATGATTAGAAGCGTATCATTGAACTTTTCAGACATTGTAATTATAGGAGAGAGGGTAGAAAGTGGCATGAGGACAAGAAAGATTCTCAATAATTTCGTTTAAGTGACTAACACAAAGAAACCTCAATTTGGAATGGGAAAAAAGAAAGAAGGAGAGACTAATGCTGTAACTTTTCACTCAAGAGAAGAGCCCTTCATCATACCTTATCAACCACCACATCATTTCCAACGTTTATTCCCTACCCCTCAAATGCCTTACCTATATGTCACTACCATTTCAAACCACCCCAACTCCTAATCCTATTAATCACGACCCTACCAACCCCAACACCTACTTTTCCTATTGCACCCACCACCTATGAGACCACTCCAACATTGGCACTAACATCCAAACACTAGCCAAATAAGACTCCAAAATAATCAAGAGAGAGCAGGTTCAGTTTGATCCAATCCCCATGTCTTACACAGAGTTATTATTACCTCACCTATTCCAAAGTTCAGTAGTTGTACCATGTCCAATGAAACCTATAGAACCATCCTATCTGAGAGGGTATGATTTAAATGCCAAGTGCCATGCCAGTGCCATTGGTCATTCGACAAAAAATTATCGGGCACTGAAGTTCAAAGTGCAAGACTTAATAAATGCCAAATGACTGAATTTTAAAGAGAATACTCCTAACATTGGGAATAATCCTCTGCCTGGATACAGAGGATCATCAGTAAATGTCATCAAAGAAGAGTTTGCCCACATTTTAAAGAGGAAAGTTGAAGAGGTTACAACTCCTCTAAAAGTGTGTGTGATATGCACCCTAATGCAAACCACTCCATCGAGAATTGTCAAGAATTCAAGCATTCTCTACAAACTCTGATGGACAAACATTTGGTCAAATTGGGTGTCCTAAAGAGAAAAATGAAGTTTTAACTGTTGATAGACAACCTCCAGCCTTCCTAAAACCCTTAGTCATTCATTATACCAAAAGTGTGAATACTCCAACCCCTAATAGACCCAGACCCATCAATATACAACTACCGACTTCGTTTCCTTACAAGGATAACAAAGCAGTGTCTTGGACGTATGATGCAAGAGTTTTTGTTGATAATCAAGAAGGAGACCAGACAAAAGGTGTCAACTCTAATACCCTTGCCGTCTCAAATATAGCTGGTGTTGGAGGGATGACCTGAAATGGTCATATATATACACCTAAAGAGTTGAAAAAAGAGCGGACAAGAGAAATGGAGAGATCTTCAAAGGGGAAGGCCAAATTGGGAGAGTGAAGATATGGATGAAAGGAAAACACTTGAAATAAAAAAAAAGGCGGTATCTGATGAAGAAGCTTATGAATTTTTGAAATTTATTAAACAAAGTGAATATCAAGTTGTGGAGCAATTAAACCGCACTCCAGCTAAGATATCTCTTCTATCCTTGTTGTTGAATTATAAGCCACATAGAAAGATATGAATGAGGGTGGTAAATGAAGCACATGTCAATCATGACATAACTATTGACAAGTTTGCGGGCATTATCTGTAATATTGCTTCAAATAACTATCTCACTTTCACTGACGATGAAGTACCTGCTGAAGGAATGGGGCATAATAGAGCGCTGCATATTTCTGTGAAGTGTCAAGATCGTGTTATTGCTAGAGTGCTTATTGATAACGTGTCCTCTCTGAATGTGATGCCAAAAATGAAATTGTCAAAATTATCCTGTGATGGATCGCATATGAAACCCTGTGCCATGATAGTGAGAGCCTTTGATGAAACAAGGAGATAAATCATTGGGGAAATTGAAATTTCAATTCAAATTGGTCCTTGCACTTTTCAAATCCTGTTTCAAGTAATGGATATTACACCAGCTTATAGCTGCCTCTTAGGGAGGCCTTGGATTCATTCTACTGGAGTTGTACCATCTACATTGCACCAAAAGTTAAAGTTTATTATTGACAATAAGCTGGTAATCATCTCTAGTGAAAATGATATGTTGGTGAGCAAGCCTTCCTCCACTCCTTATATTGAAGTTAATGAGGAAGCTCTGGAGACTGCTTTTTAGGCTTTAGAGATTGCAAATGCTACTTATGTTGGGGAAGGAGCTCCAATCATAAAGCCTCAGTTATCTAATACATCCATAAGGACTGCTAAAGTCATGCTTGATGTAGGTTGTCACAGTGTGGATATGTGTCAGGACGAATCATGTCAAAACTAGCAAAATGGCTATAGTTCCATGAGAACAAGGATAGGTTTGAGCTAGGGTATACACCCACTAAAGCTAATAAGAAAAGAGTTATAGAGGAGAAGAAAGAAAAAAGACTAGCCAGGTTGGAGGATAAAGAGCCAAACAATAAAGGGGTCCCTATCTGTGATATTCTAAAAAACTTCTACAGTGTCAAGTTTGAATTCCAGGACTCAATGGCCATTGCTAATAAAGAGGAACCTAAAGAAAAGGTTGTCAACCTAGTTCGCGTTTGTTCGCTGAACATTAAAATCGACAATTGGAAAATCATCGAGCTTCCCGTGGTCTTTAGTGCTTATTCAAAGTAATTATATGAAACCAATCTTGTTGCTCTGTCCAAAGCCTTAGGATATTTTTTTGAAAAGATTAACAAGTGGCTTCTTTTTTCTGTAATTTATGTTCATAAATATGTTTTATAAACCGGGACATATATTTCCTTTCAGTATATTATGAATGAAATGCACTTTGAACTTTCAGTAATCTTTCTAGTCTTCCTTTCTTGTTTGAGTCTTGTTGTTTATTTTCTCTCATTTTGTCTTAACTCCTAAATTTTGCAAATTTGATTGCCCAATTAATCAAACTGACGAAGATGATGACATTAGTTTTGAATTATCTTCGAAAATGTTAAGATTAGTCAAGCATCAAGAAGCGAAAGTCATCCAACCTCATGGAGAGCCAACTGAGATGATTAATTTGACTAGCAAGTATACTAGTGTTGATGTAGCAAGTTATAAAAATGATAGAACTATGCTAGAGTCCCAAGTATCGATCTCAGGGAATAAAAGTATTTAATTACCACTTCACAAGGCCACAATTAGTTGAGCTTAACGAATTTCAAAGAGTGTTTCGAATTAAAATTGACAAATATTGAAATCAGAAGAAAAACAGAACAATGAACAAGCAAATGTGAGAAAACAAAGGTAGAAACCATAGCTAGGGAGTTGCTTCACCAAAACTCCAATGTTGAATTAATAAAGTTATGAACTTACAAGTAATTGGAAAGAATGACAATCAGTTTCACGTTGTATTATTCAGAGGTTAATTCCTTAACTCAGTGAACCTAACATTCAATTAAATCACTCTAATTCCTTAGATCTGGTTCAATTCAATGTTGCTTTAAGTGTGAGAAACCAGAGGATTGCAAGATCAAGTTCTCTTATCCCTAAGAAAGCTATAATCTTGGTGATTGGTTTAGATCTGAAGAACAAATTCAATTTCCATTGACAAGAGTTCCTCTGAAATTAGTTAATCAAATTTCTATTCAATTACTACGTAAGGTGCAGAATCAACCACTCAATCCATTCCAAAACTTGAAATCCAGATCCAGAATCAATTTAACATGTTCGTTTTGGATCTACAATCCCTAACTATGAAGAAATTACACAGCCATTGCAGTAGAGAAAGAAAAATAAAGAGAAGAAGAGGAAGAATACAGAAGATCCATCTTCAGTCGATTCCCAATCTGATTCCTCTAGGTTGGAGCTCAAAGTTCATCCCCAATCTCTCTCTCAGACTCTCTCCACAGCCAAGAACTAAGTGGAAATGAAAAATAAACAAAAAATCCAAAAGTTCGAGCGTTTCTGCAATTTATAATTTTTCCCGACTTTGGGCGTTGTCACTTTGTTTCATAAGAGTCGCCACGCAGAGGCTCATGTAGTTTCTGGAAAACTGGAACATTCACTTTTGTCGATAAGAGTAGTAACGCAGGAGGTAGAGGAGTGCGCGTGATCACTTTCGAGAGCAAGAATGGTCACGCGCAACTTGCAGAGCTTAAGGTCTCTCTGGAACGTTCACTCTTGCTGACGAGAGCGACCACGCGCTTCTCGCTGTGGATGGGGTCTCTCTGGAACACTCACTTTCGCCAGCGAAAGTGGCAACGCGCAAGTCTACTAAGTTTGAAGTCCTCTGGAATGCTTACTTTTGCTAGCGAAAGTGACAATGCACAACATGCAATGTTTGGAGCTTCTCTAGAATGCTCACTTTCACCAGCGAAAGTGACAACGCACACTGTGTTCTTCTGAGAAACGCTCTGAAACACTCACTTTCACTGATAATAGTTACTATGCCCAAACTCTACTTCTCAATTAAGCTCTGGATCACTCACTTTCACTGGCAAGAGTGATCACGCCCAGCCCAAACTCCATAAATCTTGTTCTTTGAGTCTAGACTTGCTACTTTTCTTCTATCTCTCCATTGATCTTCCATCTTAATGAACATTGCTCAGGATTTTCTACAAAAACATGCTTGAATTACTAATTTTTATGCAGAAAATACACAAATGCTAAAATAACTATGTATTTAAAGACAACCTTCAATCCTTCTATTTTTATGAGTTTTTCTACTTTTTCTAACATATTTTCCATATCAAATCGATTAAAACTATATTAAAATATTAGTAAAAATATGGATTCATCACTTTTAGTATATTATGAATGAAATGCACTTTGAACTTTCAGTAATCTTTCTAGTCTTCCCTTCTTGTTCGAGTCTTGTTTATTTTCTCTCCTTTTGTCTTAACTCCTAAATTTTACAAATTTGATTGCCCAATTAATCAAACTGACGAAGATGATGATAGTGGTTTTGAATTATCTCCGAAAATGTTAAGATTAGTCAAGCAAGAAACGAAAGTCATCCAACCTCGTGGAAAGCCAACTGAGATGATTAATCTGGGGACCGAAAAGGATAAGAAAGAGGTCAAGATTAGTGTCCTCATGAAGGAGAAAGAATGTGATAAGTTGATTAAAATATTGCATGATTTTAATGATGTTTTTGCATGGTCATGTCAAGATATGCTAGGTCTTGACATTGGCATAGTTAAGCATCGACTGTCATAGTTAATCTTGGGGCACTTTTTGCTATAGGGTCATACCATTCAGATTGAAAAATGTTGGGGCAACATATCAAAGAGCAATGGTCACTTTGTTTCATGATATGATGCACAGGGAGTTCGAAGTCTATGTGGATGACATGATTGCCAAATCAAAGAATGAAGAAGAACATGTGAGTAATTTGCATAGGTTGTTTGAGCGATTGAGAAAATTCAAGTTGAGATTAAACCCAACTAAATGCACTTTTGGTGTGAAATTAGGAAAGTTGTTAGGATTCATAGTCAATCAAAAAGGAATTAAGGTTGATTCTGATAAAGTAAAGGCAATCATTGAAATGCCGCCTCCCCGCATCGGAAAAGAGGTCCATGGATTCTTAGGGAGATTGAATTACATTGCCCGATTCATATCCCAATTAATTGCTACTTGTGAACCAATCTTCAAACTGTTGTGGAAAAACTAATCAATAGAGTCGAAGGATAATTGTCAAGAGGCATTTGAGAAAATTAAGCAGTATTTACAAAATCCATTGATTTTGGTGCCACCAGTTCAAGGAAAACTGCTCATCATGTATTTGACAAACTTGGAAGGATCTATAGGATGTGTTTTAGGTCAACATGACGAATCTAGTAGGAAATAACATGCCATTTACTACTTGAGCAAGAAATTCACTGATTATGAAGCAAGATACTCATTGTTGGAGCGTACCTATTGTGCCTTAGCTTGGGCAACTCATAGGCTAAGGCAATATATGTTGAGTCACACGACTTGGTTGGTGTCAAAAAATGGACCCAATTAAGTATATCTTTGAAAAACTAGCCCTTACTAGAAGAATTACTCGATGACAAGTTCTCTTATTAGAATATGATATTGTGTATGCTACCTAGAAAGCGATCAAAGGCAGTGTTCTTGCTAATTTTCTAGCTCAGCAACCAATAAGTGATTATCAGTCAATGCAATGTGAATTTCCAGATAAAAGTATAATGGCGGTGTTTGAAGAGAAGGAATCTTTGAGAAAAAAAGAATGGGTCATGATGTTTGATGGTGCTTCTAATGCGCTTGGACACGAGATTAGAGCTATATTGATTTCTCCTGAGAAGAAATATATTCCAATCACAGCTAGATTATCATTTGATTGTACAAATAATATAGCTGAATATGAGGCCTGCACTATAGGAATTCAAGCAGTTGTAGAGTCAAAAATCAAAGTTCTTAAAGTGTATGGTAACTCAGCCGTGGTCATCCATCAATGAAAGGGGAATGGGAGACTTGGGATGCAATGTTGATTCCTTATCAAGCCTACATCAAAGAATTGATAGAGTATTTTGATGAGATTACCTTCAAACATATTCCTCGTAAGGATAATCAACTGGCTGATGCTTTAGCCACTTTGTTGTCAATGTTTGTAATAAGTCAAAATGAGGATATGCCACTTATAAAGATGTGACAACATGATTGGCCAGCTTACTGTCAAGTGATAGAAGAGGAATCTGATGGTAAACCATGGTACCATAATATCAAGAGTTATCTGAAAAGTCAAGAGTACCGATTAAATGTTACTGATAATGACAAAAGAACATTGATGAGGTTAGTAATGAGTTTTTTCTTGAATGGAGAAGTGCTCTAAGAGCACTACATGGTACTACTCAGATGTGTGGATACTTCAGAAGAATGAAAGATCATGGAAGAGATTCATTGTGAATACCAATTTTTGTATTTCCGGAATGGCTTCCAAATTTTTTTTAATTTATAAAAATAAAATAAAATTATTTTACAGAAAAATAGAAAATTTTGAAAAAAGAGATTTGGTCCCAGAAACGGAAATCCTGCATCAAGCAGGCTTACACCCAGCTCCCAGACTAAAGTCCATACGTAAGAAAGGGAAAGCTTCAGAATTTTGTCTCCATGTTAAACCCTAAAAATGACCAATATAAATACATAAGCAAGAAACCTGGGAGGGGGAGGACTTTTCATAAACGAAAACTTAAGAGAGCGGCAAGATCTTTCAAAAGAGGAGGAGGAGAGAAAGAGAGCAAAAATTTTAGAAGAAGAGATCTAACGAGAGAGATCCAAAAAAAAGGACTTCAAAAATGAAATATAGAGAAAAAGAGAAAAAAATGAAATAAAAAAAAGAACCGTCTCGTTTATCACTGCTAGATCTATTATAGCCGCTGATCGTTTCTTCACTTTCGCCATTTTTGAATCTATCCCAGGTATTCTTCTTCTTCGAATATAAAATCTGTATGTTTGTGTTGTGTGTGTTGAAATAGAAATGAAAAAAAACCAATACGAACATATAGTGAAAGCTTGAGGAACTTTTGAATGTTTATGTTTTTTTTATTAATATTATAAGATCATATGCTGACATAGTGATAGTGTGCACGCAACCTACTGCACGGATGAAAAAGGGCACCTTTCAAATGCATCTTTCACACTTTTTTTCTTTCATTATTACATATAGATTTTATTTTTATTTTTTTTGTGATATCACACAAAAATCTTTTAAAAAAACAAATCCCGTAGATTGGATATACCAATTGGAAATATACTCTTTACTCTTTGCACCGAACATGTATAGCAATTTTATTTTTATTTTTTATTCTGTTATTATTTTATTAGGTAGATTATTTCATTTTGTTCTTAATTTCACATTATGATTATAATAATAAAAGAAGTTAAAACATAATGTTAATTTTTATTGTATCATATTCTATTTTTATTTTCATTTGTTAAATTTATCTCTTCATCAAAATTATTTTTCAGATTATATGTTCATATCTAGTTTACTTATTTTATTTTTCAGATTATATATTCTTTAATATTATTATATTATTTTGTGGTATTGCACAATTTTATAATGTTAATATAATTTAGTGTTACGTTTAATAGCCTCTTGTCTATTATTTAACGAAATACTCTTATAAATAGAAAACACAATAATGACATCAATTTATGATATCGGCGTGTAGCTTCTCTATCGTCCTGTATCACAAATTGATAAAGCTTACGTGTACCTACGTTACCGAGGCTTTAAGCAATATTAATTTATTATAAGTTATCTTTAATTAATTAGAAAAATTATTTTAATAACTAATCAAAATGTATTCCCTATAATCATTATTTTACTAATCAATCAATAAAATTATTTTATTAACATAATAATTTATAATGTTAATGTGTAGCAACTCTACCTTTACGTGTTATAAATTATTAGAATCTATGTGTATCAACGTTACCTTAGGTTCTATATAACATAAATTTATCCAACAAAGTTTTAATTTTTTTATTAGATATTTTTTTAATCAATTCAAGTTTATTTATTCATTTCATTAAATGAAATTAATTTCATATTTTAAAATTTCTTGAATCATATTTCTAATTTTGATAAATTAAATAACAAATTATTTCTCCATTTTTATTATATTATACATTTTTTTTAACATCGGTGTGTGATTTACATTGCCTTCGATTGTTCAAAATTATAAGAGATTAACGTATAGCTTACGCTATCTTCAATTCTCTTTCAACGTTGTTCATAATCAAAATTCAAATTCAAATACTTGATTTACGAATAAAATATTTTTTAACGATTTGCAATATAGTTGTGTGATCTCCCTTCACTTTCTGTATTGTTTCTCGTAGATTACATGTATAACTGCGTTATCTTGTATTCTAAATATTATAATTTTACAAAATAATTTTAATTTCAAAATAAATTTTCTTTTACTAAACCTAATTTTAATCAACTAATTTCATAATTTTTAGATAGAACTACGTGGCTTTGAGTTCCCCATTGCACCCGGAGATACGTAGGAGCGGGAACCGAACCCGTCAAGTCAAAATAATTTTTAAAATAACCCAAATAATATTTCAATAAATAATATTTCTTCTTCTAAAATAAAATAATTAATGTTTAGGGGTTAAATAAATATTTTTCAAAATTAGAATGAATTTGCACAATTAATTTTAGGTAACCGTTTTTAAACGGACGTTGTAGGGTGCTAATACCTTCCCTACACGTAAATGACTCCAGAACTCATTCTTGGTTTCAAAGATCGTATTATATTTAAGTTTTTCCAAGGTTTTTCTTAAAATAAACTTTGGTGGCGACTCCTCTGATACGTTTTTTAAAAAAACGTTTTTCGCCGTACCGTTGCGACCGCCCGGTTGCGATAGATGGCGACTCCACTGGGGACATCTTTTAGAGAGTCAAGCCTTTGATAATTGATTGTGCGAATTTGTTTTATTTTGTTTCTATTTGTTTAATCCCTTTTTTAATTTATTTATTTGAGTTAATTGTAATGTTTCTTTTATTTGTGCAAATATTTCGTGTATGAATTGCGTAATCTCATTGTATGCTCATATTGATATTGTTATTAATCCTAGGGTAGATGACTATTGATAATTTGTATATTCTCGTGTTGTTTAATTTTTGCAGCTTTTTATTTTTGTTGAGTTGATAAGGTTTGTATGCTCCCTTACACACTACTACTTACACATTTATCACACACTTTGAGTGGGGCCTTATACCCAGGTCTGAGTATACCTAGGATTAGAGGGGTTATGTAGCGGTGTCATTTTGGATGCACGTTCTATTTGGCTATCGTGAAAACCCTAGCTAGAGTTTGACCTTTTCTTGATGTCCCGCATCTAGTAGACTCCCTACTGTTGTGGTCAACATCAAGGATTGGATCTTAGCTCTAGTGACCTTTTAGGATTACAAGCCACCTTTTGTGAGTTTTTACACGTAAAAGAAAGTTGTAGATCTTTAAGTTAGACCCTTTAGGCGACCTGAAATAGGACACAAAAGGGGGTATTCTTTCCTTATTTACTCTTTTAGAAATCATGTGAATTATTAGTGTCTTAAAGTTTTAAATAAAAAAGAAGAGAAGAATTTTTATTTTTTTTTCTTTCTTTTTTACTATATTTTGGAATGATATAAGGACTAGTGATTCACATGATTCTTTCAATTAATTTTTCTTACATCATCATCATTTCATATATCATTGCATATCATTTGTTTGAATATCATGCTTATTGCCATCCTTCTGACACTTGTAATAAATTTAAAATCAGTTTTGAAATAAGGTTAAGGATGACAATTTGCATAATTTCTTACACCATTGCATTGTCAGATGAAGCATTACCCTTTTAAGTATCAATTTAGATTTATCAAAAATAAAATTCAAAAGATCTTAAAAAGGGTGATGATTCATATTGTCCTCGCATTATCATGGTCATCACATATTTGTCTCATTAATGTAAAAGCCGAGTGGATTATCGATTCCTTTAGAATTAATGTCGATTCTTATATGGATGTTTATCTGTTTAGAATCAATATTAATCCTTATGGCTACTAGGATTCTATGTTAATGAAACAAATACAAGATTTGAAATAATTTCTCATCATTTTCTTTTTATTTATAGGTTGAGAATCACAAAGTTGTTTGAGTATTCGAGGAAATGGAAATTAATGTGGGATCAAGTAGCAGTGAGATGAGATCAGTAGAGTTGAGAAGAAAATTGCATCTAAAAGTTAAAAAGGTTGACACTACTAGTTTGAGAGAATTAGGGAAGAAGCTGAAGACGGTCCAACAACTCACTTTAGTGAGGAGGTATGGAAATATTTTGAGATTGATGGAAGTGAATGTGCAAGAAGATGCCATAACAGCTCTAGCCCAGTATTATGATTCCCCGTTGAGGTGCTTCACTTTTCAAGATTTTCAGTTGGCTCTGACCTTAGAGGAATTTGAGCAAATTCTAGACTTGCCTTTGGAGGGTCAACAGCCATATCACCCTATGAAACATCATGCATCTCTGCCGACTATCGCCAATGTCTTAAGGATTCATCCAGCCGAGTTACAGCAAGCTTACCAAGAAAAACATCAGAATAGAGGATTCACAAGAGAATTTCTTGAGCGACAAATGCATAATTTGGCAGAAAAAGAAGATTGGGAGACTTTCATAGATGTCCTAGCACTCACTGTTTATGGCATTGTCCTTTTCCCTAAGCATGACAACTTTGTGGATTTAGCAGCAATAGATGTGTTTCTTGCATGCAAAAATCGATCTGAAAATCCTATCCCTGCACTACTAGCTGATGTTTATTGTACACTGAGTTTCTGCCATGAAAGGAAAGGAAAGAGGATTATATGTTGTCTACCTATGCTTTATATATGGCTCATAGCTCATGTCTTTAAAAGGCCAAGTGAGATCAAGTGTCCGATCATTGATTTGCTGAGGTTTCAGATTGGGCAGAAAAATGGTCAAGAGTGGGCTAATCACTTAGCCAGTTTGAATGAAGGACACGTCAGGTGGCACACTCCATGGCAACAATCAATGACTATTGTTTATCGTTATGGCAATTACCCAAATGTTCCTCTTATGGGTACTCGGGGTTGTATTAATTACAATCCAATTATGGGACAACGTCAGCTCGTTTATCCCATGATGGGACCACCTGCTGAGGAATTGTTGATTCCTTTTGTTGTCTATTATGAAGATGGAAATTTCACTGAGCTTATCCAAAAGGCAAGGAATGCTTGGGCAAGGGTTGTTCGAAAAGGAAAAGAGTTAGGCGTGAGAAGTTGTGCAGCGAAAGCAAGTTACCGTCAATGGGTTAAAGAAAGAGTCCAAGAGATTAAGTTACCATTCAAAGATCCAGGTACCTCCCAAGAAAGTGAGCCATCTAATCCAGAACCCTTTGAGAATGAAGAAGTAAAAGAATTAAAGGTAAGACTGGCTAAGATGATTGAAAAGAATGTGAGGGTAGAAAGGGAGCTTCGAGAGAGCCGTCAAACTTGCGCCATTTTGAAGAGAGAAAACAGTGAAAAACAACAAGCCTCTGAAGAGGTTTGTAAGAAGCAGAAGTCTGTGCAAAGCCATACAACTAAAGTTCAACGTTGCCTTGAAGCTGCAAACAAGGAATTAGGATTGAGGGTGAAGGAGCGAAATGCAGCTTTATATGAGAAACGACAATTGAAAGGTGCATTGTACAAGGCAAAAAGCGATCGAGAAGAAGCTTTGACTCAAGCCAGTGAACTCCATACACGAGTGAAAAATATGGAAGAACAGATAAAGGAAATTGTCATGGCATGCGAGGCTGAAATTAATGCTGAAAAGTGGGAAGTGATTAGAATCATGAAAGAGCATGAAGCTATTGTGAAAGTGAAAGATGGTCAGATAGAAGAAGGAGATAAGCTTATTGAGTATTGGATCAAGCGCTTCATACAACTTGCATCATTAGCTAATGCCGCGATTGATGACGTCCCGTATATGTTGTCAAAGGCTGAGACAGCTACTTTTTTCTACAGGATACCTCAAGAAATTAAAGATTTCCTTAGCCATTGCAACTGGTTGGTCTCAGAGATGAAAGGAATGATAGCTAGGGCTAGGAAGGGTTGATGTAATGATTTGGGGTATGGGTAAAAAAAAAATGTATTTTGAATCAAGTTCTGATGTACTTTGATGTTTTAATTTGATTATGGATTATATTTTGGTGTGTTTCATTTAACGAGGATCCTACATTAATTTCCATTAAAGACTTGAAGACGCTCAACAACTATGATGATTCTTTAGTTTTTGGTTATTTTTTTAAGGGCATTTTTCATTTTGATTAATTCTTTTTTGACTACAAACTATTTCAGAAAATTAAACAAATATAACGGGGAAACGTTTTCTAAAGCATCCTTATAGAACTCGCGCTCAAGCAAGGATCATGGATGAGTTAGAGGAGCACAATGAAGAGCTAAGAAACGATGTTAATCAGTTGAAAGAACAAATGGCACAAATTCTAGAGGCACTGAAGTCTTTAGAGCGAAGAACCACAGAGGGGACCCCTATTCAAGCACCTCCAACACAACCCACTCCTACCTATCCACCAGGTTTTACCCCTACACAAGGACCGTCCCAAAATTTTTCTCCTCATGAAACAATGGTGCCTTTGACCTTGCATGTAGAAAGGCCTCCACAACAAGCTTTCAATCAACAAGATGTCCAATTTCCCCAATATGGCCTTCCTCAAGGTTATACACCACCGATAGCTGAGAACCCACCAAACACTGGCCAACCATCAAATCAACCCAATCCTGCACAACCTTCAGGTCCACAAATCCAACCAACCCAAACATCCATCCCATCATATGCTTACCCTCAAAATACTCATCCTCAAGAAACTCATATACCCCACACTATACCTACCCCAAATCAATCGATCCATCACCAACCACAAATCACTAATCCTAGCCTTGACGGAAACCCAGCCATATAACCATTCCATTCCCATAAGACCTTAGAAGAACCCCAACCCAATTACTCAGAGGAGCACTTCCAATCCAGAGAAAAATTGCAAATATTGGAAGAAAGATTGGGAGCTATTGAGGGGAATAGCTATGGCATTGGAGAAGCCGCGAATCTTTGCTTGGTCCCAGATGTAATAGTTCCTCCAAAATTCAAAGTGCCTGATTTTGATAAGTACAAAGGAACGACATGCCCAAAGAGTCATCTGATCATGTACTGTAGGAAGATGGCATCACATGCCCATGATGATAAGCTACTAATTCACTTTTTTCAAGACAGTTTGATTGGAGGAGCTTTGAGTTGGTATATGCATCTTGAGCGTACTCGTATTCGCGGTTGGAAAGACTTGGCTGATGCTTTCCTAAAGCAATATAAGTACAACATTGATATGGCTCCTGATAGATTACAACTGCAGAATATGTTAAAGAAGGAGGATGAGACTTTTAAAGAATACACCCAGAGATGGAGAGAAGTTGCAGCTCAAGTGGAGCCCCCTTTGTCTGAAAAAGAAATGGTAGCTATGTTTATTGATACTCTCCAATCACCTTTCTATGATAGGATGATTGGAAGTATTTCGTCAAACTTCTCTGATGTTGTGATTATTGGAGAAAGAGTGGAAGGAGGAATGAGGAATGGTAAGATATTTCACAATTCGGGCGGACCCTCCAATTTGAAGAAATTTACAATTGGTCCAGGAAGAAAGAAGGAGGGAGAGAGTAATGCTATAGCCTTTCACCCAAGAG
This sequence comes from Abrus precatorius, assembly GCF_003935025.1. Classification (NCBI taxonomy): domain Eukaryota; kingdom Viridiplantae; phylum Streptophyta; class Magnoliopsida; order Fabales; family Fabaceae; genus Abrus; species Abrus precatorius. Next base: position 13,952,011 of record NW_020874417.1, read on the forward strand.
AAGTTCCTTTCATCAGACCTAACCCTGCACCTTTTCAATTCCAACCCACATTTCCTGCTCCTCAAATGTCTTACCCATATGTCAATGCTGTTTCATAGAATCCAAGTCCCCAATCTTATCAGCCGCGACCCTACCAACCTGCTCTGCCTACTTTTCCTATAACACCACCTATGAGACCACCCCAGCATTGGAACCAAAACCCAAATCCCAACCAAATAAGACCCCAAAATAATCAAGAAAGGAAACAAGTTCAATTCGACCCAATCCCCATGTCCTACACTGAGTTACTACCTCGCCTATTCCAAAGTTCATTAGTTGTACCCTGTCCAATGAAACCTATAGAACCACCCTATCCAAGAGGATATGACCCAAATGCTAAGTGTGAGTATCATGCTGGTGGCATTGGTCATTCGACAGAGAATTGTAGGGCATTAAAGTTCAAAGTGCAAGACTTAATTAATGCTAAATGGCTGAATTTTAAGGAGGATAATCCTAACATTAGGAGTAACCCCCTACCTGGGCATGGAGGATCGTCAGTAAATGCCATTGAGGAAGAACCAGCACATGTTTTAAAGAGGAAAGTTGAAGAGGTTACCACTCCTCTTAAGGTTATTTTTGATGAGCTATGCAAGGTTGACTTGATCAGGGGTTTTGTACATGAAGAAAATATGTGTGACTTGCACCCTAATGCATACCACTCCATTGAAGATTGTGAAGAATTCAAGCATGTTCTGCAAACCCTGATGGACAAGCATTTGGTCCAAATCGGGCACCCTAAGGAGAAAAATGAAGTTTCGACTGTTGATGGACAATCCTCCACTTTCCTGAAACCCTTGGTCATTCATTACACCAAATGTATGAATACCCCAACTACCAATGGACCTAGACCCATCACTATACAAGTATTGGCTCCATTCCTTTACAAGGACAACAAAGCAGTACCATGGAAGTATGATGCAGGGGTTTATGTCGACAATTTTAAGGAAAATCAAACACAAGGTGTCAATTCTGATACTCTCGCCGTCTCACACATTGCTGGCGTTGGTGGAATGACCCGCAGCGGTCGTATTTACACACCTGAGGAGCTGAGAAAAGAGCGAACAAAAGAGATAGAGATATCCTCAAAGGGGAAAGCCAAAGTGGGCGAGTTTGAAAACGCTGACAAAGAGAAAATGCCTGAAATAAAGAAAGCAGTGTCAGATGAAGAAGCTTGTGAGTTTTTGAAATTTATTCGACAAAGTGAATATCAAGTTGTGGAACAATTAAACAGAACTCCAGCACGAATATCTCTTTTATCATTGTTGTTGAACTCTGAGCCACATAGGAGGACTCTTTTAAAAGTGTTGAATGAGGCTCATGTCAACCATGATATCACTACCGACAAGTTTAGAGGTATTGTTGGTAATATTGTTTCAAACAATTATCTGACCTTCGCTGATGATGAAGTACCTGCCGAAGGAATGGGGCACAATAAAGCACTGCATATTTCTGTGAAATGTCGAGATCACATTATTGCTAGAGTGCTTATTGACAATGGGTCTTCTCTGAATGTGATGCCAAAAGCAACATTGTCAAAATTACCTTATGATGGGTCGCATATGAAACCTAGTGCCATGATAGTAAGAGCTTTTGATGGAACAAGGAGAGAGGTCATTGGAGAAATTGAAATTCCAATTCAAATTGGTCCTTGCACCTTTCATATTTTGTTTCAAGTAATAGACATCGCACCAGGTTACAGCTGTCTTTTGGGGAGGCCTTGGATACATTCTGCTGGGGTTGTACCATCCACATTGCATCAGAAACTGAAGTTTATCATTGATAATAAGTTGGTGATTATCTCTGGTGAAGAAGATATGTTAGTGAGCAAACCTTCGTCCACGCCTTATATTGAAGCCGCTGAAGAAGCTCTAGAGACCTCTTTTCAGGCTTTAGAGATTGCAAATGCTACTTATGTTGGAGAGGGAGCTCCAATCTTAAAGCCTCGATTGTCTAATACATCCATAATGACTGCTAAAGTCATGCTTGAAGGAGGTTGTCAGTATGGATACGTGTTAGGACAAACCATCACGAAAGCAGCAAATTGGTTGCAGCTCCATGAGAATAAGGATAGATTTGGGTTAGGATACACACCCACTAAAGCTGATAAGAGGAGAGTCATAGAAGAAAAGAAAGAAAGAAGATTAGCCAGGTTGGAAGGTAGGGAGCCTAAGACTGAAGGGGTCCCCATTTGTGATCTTCTGAAGAGCTTCTATAGTGCTGGATTTGAGTTTCAAGACTCAGTGGCTGCTGCTGATGTGGATACACCTGAAGAAGAGGTTGTGGACCTAGTTCATACTTGTCCGCCAAACACAGAAGTTGGCAATTGGGAGATCATCGAGTTACCTGTGATTTTTAATAGCTATTCAAAGTAATTCTTGAAGTTAATCCTATTGTTTTGTTCTAAAGCTTTAGGATATCATTACTTTTTGAAAACGCTGATATATGATTTCTTTTTGTAATTTGAAATATCAATTTGTTTTGTAATTTGGGACACATGTTTCCTTTTAAGTATATTTAAATGAAATGCAATTTGAATTCTCAGTAATCTTTCGTGTCTTTTTCTTTATCAGTTGAATCTTGTCGTTTATTTTCTTTTTGTCTCAACTCTCGCACAATGCAGATTCGAAAGTGACATATCTGAAAGTAACAATGCTAATATCTCATCCACTAATTTTGATTGTCCCATTAATCAAGCTGTCGAAGATGATAGTGATGTTGATTTACCCTCAGAATTTTTAAGATTGGTCGATCAAGAAGTGAAAGAGATCCAACCTCATGATGAACCCACTGAGACAATTAATTTAGGGACTGAAGATGATAAGAGAGAAATCAAAATAGGCACCCTCATGAAAAAACAAGAGCGCGACAAGTTGATTAAACTCTTGCATGATTATATTGATGTCTTTGCATGGTCTTATCAAGATATGCCAGGTCTAGATGTTGACATAGTCGAGCATAAATTGCCACTAAAACCAGAGTGTTTCCTAGTTAAGCACAAATTAAGGAGAATGAAGCCTGAGATGTCATTGAAGATTAGAGAGGAGGTCAAGAAGCAATTTGATGCAGGTTTTCTTGCTGTTGCTAAATACCCTCAATGGGTTGCTAACATTGTGCCAGTTCCCAAGAAAGATGGAAAGGTTCGGATGTGTGTTGACTATCGGGATCTAAATAGAGCCATCCCTAAAGATGATTTTCCATTGCCTCATATTGATATGCTAGTAGATAATACAGCTCAACATTCATTTTTCTCTTTTATGGATGGTTAGGTTATTATCAGATCAAAATGGCTGAAGAGGATATGGAGAAAACCACATTCATTACACCTTGGGACACCTTTTGCTACAAGGTCATGCCTTTCGGCTTGAAAAATGCCGGGGCAACATATCAAAGGGCGATGGTGACATTATTTCATGATATGATACATAAGGAGGTTGAAGTCTATGTGGATGATATGATTGCCAAATCAATGACTGAAGAAGACCATGTTGTAAATTTACACAAATTGTTTGAGCGGTTGAGAAAATTCAAATTGCGGTTGAACCCTGCCAAATGTACCTTTGGGGTAAAATCAGGCAAGTTGTTGGGATTCATTGTCAATCAAAAGGGAATAGAGGTTGATCTTGACAAGGCAAAAGCAATCATGGAAATGCCGCCTCCTCGCACTGAAAAGGAAGTTCGTGGATTTTTGGGGAGATTGAATTATATTGCCCGATTCATATGCCAACTAACTGCCACTTGTGAACCAATTTTTAAGTTGTTATGGAAAAATCAGCCGATGGAGTGGAATGATGATTGTCAAGAAGCTTTTGAGAAGATAAAGCAATATTTGCAAAATCCCCTGATACTAGTGCCGCCAGTGTCAGGGAGGCCACTTATTATGTATTTGACAGTGTTAGAAGGATCCATGGGATGTGTTTTAGGTCAGCATGATGAATTGGGTCGGAAAGAGCATGCCATTTATTATTTGAGTAAGAAGTTCACTGATTATGAAGTTAGATACTCTTTGTTGGAGCGAACCTGTTGTGCCTTGGCTTGGGCAGCTCGTAGGTTAATGCAATATATGTTGAGTCACACGACTTGGTTGGTGTAAAAAATGGACCCAATCAAATACATCTTTGAGAAACTAGCCCTTACTGGAAGGATTGCTCGTTGGCAGGTCTTACTGTCAGAATATGATATTGTGTATGTTACTCAAAAAGCAATCAAAGGCAGTGTTCTTGCAGATTTTTTAGCTCATCAACCGGTGAATGATTATCAGTCAATACAGTACGAATTTCCTGATGAAAATATAATGGCGTTGCTCAATGAGAAAGAATCGTCAGCAAGGGATGAATGGGTCATGATGTTTGATGGTGCTTCTAATGCACTCGGACACGGGATTGGTGCTATACTAATTTCCCCAGAGAAGCAATATATTCCGATCACAGTTAGATTATCATTCGATTGTACAAATAATGTAGCTGAATATGAAGCATGTGCTATGGGAATTCAAGCAGCTATAGAGTCAAAGATCAAAATTCTTGAGGTGTATGGTGACTCAGCCTTGGTCATCCACCAGCTAAAAGGTGAATGGGAGACTCGAGATGCCAAATTGATCCCTTATCAAGCCTATATCAGAGAGCTAGTGGAGTATTTCGATGAAATTACTTTCCAACATATTCCTCGTGAGGAGAATCAATTGGCTGATGCTTTAGCTACTTTATCATCAATGTTTGTAGTGAGTCAAAAAGAAGACATGTCGTTCATAAAGATGCAATAGCTTGATCATCCTGCCTATTCTCAAATGGTTGAAGAAGAATCTGATGGTAAACCTTGGTATCATGACATTAAAAATTTCCTAAAACACCATGAATACCCATTAAATGCTGTTGAAAATGACAAAAGGACATTGAGGAGGTTAGCAATGAGTTTCTTTCTGAATGGAGACGTGCTCTACAAAAGGAATCATGATATGGTTCTGCTTAGATGTGTGGATGCTTTAGAAGCACGAAAGATCATGGAAGAGATTCATGAAGGTTCATTTGGGACCCATGCCAATGGACATGCCATGGCAAAGAAGATTTTAAGGGCTGGATATTATTGGTTGACAATGGAGGCCGATTGCTTTCATTATGTGAAGACATGTCATAAATGTCAGACATATGCTGACAATATTAACGTTCCCCCAACAAGTTTGAATGTCTTATCATCGCCTTGGCCCTTTTCAATGTGGGGAATTGATGTTATTGGACCCATTGAACCTAAAGCCTCTAATGGTCATCGCTTCATTCTAGTTGCTATTGACTATTTCATAAAATGGGTTGAGGCTGCTTCATATGCTAGTGTGACCCGAAATGTGGTGGTGAGATTCATTAAAAAGGATTTGATCTTTCGGTATGGCCTCCCAAGCAAGTTAATAACAGACAATGGCACTAATTTGAACAACAAAATGATGAAAGAATTGTGTGACAATTTCAAGATTTGACATCATAATTCCTCTCCCTATCGCCCAAAAATGAATGGAGCAGTTGAAGCAGCCAATAAAAATATTAAGAAGATCATCCAAAAGATGGTAGTGACGTACAGGGATTGGCATGAAATGCTGCCATTTGCCTTGCATGGATACCGAACTTCAGTTCGTACTTCAACCGGGGCAACTCCATACTCTTTGGTATACGGAATGGAAGCAGTACTTCCTATTGAAGTCGAAATTCCCTCTTTAAGAGTAATAATGGAGACCAAATTGGAGGAAGCAGAATGGGTGCAATCTCGTTTTGATCAATTAATTCTCATTGAAGGAAAACGATTGAATGCGTTATGTCACGGTCAACTGTACCAGAGAAGGATGAAGAAGGCTTTTGATAAAAAGGTTCACCCAAGAGAATTCAGTGAGGGAGATATGGTGCTTAAAAAGATTTTGCCGACGCATAAAGATTATCGTGGCAAGTGGTCCCCGAATTATGAAGGACCATATGTGGTGAAAAAAACTTTCTCAGGAGGGGCTCTAATCCTCACAAACATGGATGGACAAGATCTTCCAAACCCAATCAATTCTGATGCTGTAAAAAAATATTATGCTTAAAAAATATATATATAATAATAATTAAAAAAAAGAAGAAGAAAAATATATAATAATAATTAAAAAAAAAAGAAAACAGCTCGCTAGGTTGAAAACCTGAAAGGGCAACCTAGGCAAAAGTTAGAGCGACCTGGTGAGCTGAAAACTCGAAAGAGCGGCTCAGGCAAAAATTAAGGTCAAATAAATACTATGCTGAACTGAAAACCTGAAAGGGCGGTTCGGAGGGGCATTAACTTCAGTCGCAAGAAAGGGCTTCAAATCGAGAAATATGATCGACTAGAATACTAAACTGGGGCAATTTTGAGAGGTTAAAGTTGAATCAAACGGAAGATGGATTCAAAATACCATACTGGGGCAATTTTATTTTGGCAGTTTTGTTAATGGATGATCAATTTACGGGAGAGATTAGCACTGTTCATCTGGAAGATGTCACTTAATCGGCATAATACTTCACTATTTTCATAGTCATTTTGATCCTTTGATGTATTTCTTTTTTCGTTACCCATGTCGTAAGTCTTCTTTGTAAATTCACCATTTCTTTATTACAGTCATTCCTATGTTCCAAGAATATTTATCTTTGACTTTAGTCACCTTCCATTCAGTTTATATACACCATTTTGTTTACTCAACTTCTTCAATAGCATTTTTATTGTCATTTCAATAACTATATACTAAAAGGAAACATGCAAATTGTTAAAAGGGTAATAAGAAAATATGATTACAGTTGGAAGCTTAAAAATTCACACAGTAAGTTTGATGAATCTCCTGATAAGTTTAGTGTGACAGAAGAAGTTGTCTCCTTATGACAATTCAAAAATAAATGGCAATCTAATTCGATTCATGTCTCACCCAGTTCAGATCTTATGAAAGAAGTGATCCTGACCAAAGAGCATACTCGTTCATGAACCTTGAGGTGCATGTTCCAATAAAGTTGAAAGATTACTATTCCCCCCAAAAAAAGGACAAAGATTTTGTTTTGATTTAATAAGTCTCATAATGCATTTGACCTCATCATTCAATAAATTTCATTCCAAGTGTTAACATTCATCAAGTTTATGCAATCGCATCATCACATTAGCATGCATTTGTTTTTATCTATTATCACCTTTTGAAGTTTAATTTAAATTCATTATCTGCGTTACAACCTTTATGTTCAGTCCAAGTCTACGATATAACTGAGTTCTTCACCTTTCATCAAAATTCAGAAGCTGACTGATGTCTTTATTTTTCTGTCTTGCTTTTACTGTTAAGGTTCAGAGCATGACTGTCCTCTCTTTTTTTTTTTTTTTTTTTTTTTTTTGCAATCCAGAACATGATCGACCTTTTATTTTTCTGTCTTTCTTTTTACCTTTCTTGTCCAAGTCCCTTTGTGTTTTTGTCAAAGCCTAAAAGTTAACAGCATCTTTCGCATTTTTTCAAAGCCCAGCACCTAACTGGTACATTTTATTTTTCTGTCAAAGCCCAGAATCTGACTGGCACTTTTCCCTTCTCTGTCAAAGTCCAGAACCTGGATGACACATTTTATTTTTTTAGTCAAAGCCCAGCACCAAACTGGCACCTTTCTCTTCTCTGCCAAAGTTCAGAATCGAACTGACACATTTTATTTTTCTGTTAAAGCCTAGAACCTACCTACCACATTTTACTTTTCTGTCAAAGCCCAATACCTAACTGACATCTTTTACTTCTCTTCCATAGTCTAGAACCTGACTAGCACTTTTTACCTTTCTATTAAAGCTCAGAATCAAACTGACACATTTTACTTTTTCAGTCAAAGCCCAGCACCAAACTGGCACCTTTCTCTTTTCTGTCAAAATTTAGAATCGAACTGACACTTCCCACCTTTTATCCTATTGTTTAAGCCCAGTATCTGCCTAGCAACCTTTGTTTTTTAGTTAAAACACAATGTCGCTTCACAATTTTGTTCAACATGAATTGTCGTAATTATTACTTTTTCTAACAGCTGAGTGTTCAATATATTTGTCTTTATATTCCTTGTACACTTTGTTCGTCTTAGACAAAAATTGATTCATTTCTTTACTCAGTTCTCATCAACTCTTACTTCAAAATATCTCTAATTGATATGAACTGAGTAAAGAGGGGCAACTGTGAATACCAATTTTTGTATTTCCGGAATGGCTTCCAAATTTTTTTTAATTTATAAAAATAAAATAAAATTATTTTACAGAAAAATAGAAAATTTTGAAAAAAGAGATTTGGTCCCAGAAACGGAAATCCTGCATCAAGCAGGCTTACACCCAGCTCCCAGACTAAAGTCCATACGTAAGAAAGGGAAAGCTTCAGAATTTTGTCTCCATGTTAAACCCTAAAAATGACCAATATAAATACATAAGCAAGAAACCTGGGAGGGGGAGGACTTTTCATAAACGAAAACTTAAGAGAGCGGCAAGATCTTTCAAAAGAGGAGGAGGAGAGAAAGAGAGCAAAAATTTTAGAAGAAGAGATCTAACGAGAGAGATCCAAAAAAAAGGACTTCAAAAATGAAATATAGAGAAAAAGAGAAAAAAATGAAATAAAAAAAAGAACCGTCTCGTTTATCACTGCTAGATCTATTATAGCCGCTGATCGTTTCTTCACTTTCGCCATTTTTGAATCTATCCCAGGTATTCTTCTTCTTCGAATATAAAATCTGTATGTTTGTGTCGTGTGTGTTGAAATAGAAATGAAAAAAAACCAATACGAACATATAGTGAAAGCTTGAGGAACTTTTGAATGTTTATGTTTTTTTTATTAATATTATAAGATCATATGCTGACATAGTGATAGTGTGCACGCAACCTACTGCACGGATGAAAAAGGGCACCTTTCAAATGCATCTTTCACACTTTTTTTCTTTCATTATTACATATAGATTTTATTTTTATTTTTTTTGTGATATCACACAAAAATCTTTAAAAAAAACAAATCCCGTAGATTGGATATACCAATTGGAAATATACTCTTTACTCTTTGCACCGAACATGTATAGCAATTTTATTTTTATTTTTTATTCTGTTATTATTTTATTAGGTAGATTATTTCATTTTGTTCTTAATTTCACATTATGATTATAATAATAAAAGAAGTTAAAACATAATGTTAATTTTTATTGTATCATATTCTATTTTTATTTTCATTTGTTAAATTTATCTCTTCATCAAAATTATTTTTCAGATTATATGTTCATATCTAGTTTACTTATTTTATTTTTCAGATTATATATTCTTTAATATTATTATATTATTTTGTGGTATTGCACAATTTTATAATGTTAATATAATTTAGTTTTACGTTTAATAGTCTCTTGTCTATTATTTAACAAAATACTCTTATAAATAGAAAATACAATAATGACATCAATTTATGATATCGGCGTGTAGCTTCTCTATCGTCCTGTATCACAAATTGATAAAGCTTACGTGTACCTACGTTACCGAGGCTTTAAGCAATATTAATTTATTATAAGTTATCTTTAATTAATTAGAAAAATTATTTTAATAACTAATCAAAATGTATTCCCTATAATCATTATTTTACTAATCAATCAATAAAATTATTTTATTAACATAATAATTTATAATGTTAATGTGTAACAACTCTACCTTTACGTGTTATAAATTATTAAAATCTATGTGTACTAACGTTACCTTAGGTTCTATATAACATAAATTTATCCAACAAAGTTTTAATTTTTTTATTAGATATTTTTTTAATCAATTCAAGTTTATTTATTCATTTCATTAAATGAAATTAATTTCATATTTTAAAATTTCTTGAATCATATTTCTAATTTTGATAAATTAAATAACAAATTATTTCTCCATTTTTATTATATTATACATTTTTTTTAACATCGGTGTGTGATTTACATTGCCTTCGATTGTTCAAAATTATAAGAGATTAACGTATAGCTTACGCTATCTTTAATTCTCTTTCAACGTTGTTCATAATCAAAATTCAAATTCAAATACTTGATTTACGAATAAAATATTTTTTAACGATTTGCAATATAGTTGTGTGATCTCCCTTCACTTTATGTATTGTTTCTCGTAGATTACATGTATAACTGCGTTATCTTATATTCTAAATATTATAATTTTACAAAATAATTTTAATTTCAAAATAAATTTTCTTTTACTAAACCTAATTTTAATCAACTAATTTCATAATTTTTAGATAGAACTATGTGGCTTTGAGTTCCCCATTGCACCCGGGGATACGTAGGAGCGGGAACCGAACCCGTCAAGTCAAAATAATTTTTAAAATAACCCAAATAATATTTCAATAAATAATATTTCTTCTTCTAAAATAAAATAATTAATGTTTAGGGGTTAAATAAATATTTTTCAAAATTAGAATGAATTTGCACAATTAATTTTAGGTAACCGTTTTTAAACGGACGTTGTAGGGTGTTAATACCTTCCCTACACGTAAATGACTCCCGAACTCATTCTTGGTTTCAAAGATCGTATTATATTTAAGTTTTTCCAAGGTTTTTCTTAAAATAAACTTTGGTGGCGACCTCTGATACGTTTTTTTAAAAAACGTTTTTCGCCTTACCGTTGCGACCGCCCGGTTGCGACATTCATGAAAGTTTATTTGGGACCCATCCTAACAGACATGTCATGGCAAAGAAAATTCTAAAAGTTGGTTGTTATTGGTTGACAATGGAGGCCGATTGCTTTCAATATGCAAGGAAATATAAATATCAGACATATGCCGATAATATTAATGTTCCCCCGATAACTTTAAATGTCTTATCATCACCATGGCCATTCTCAATGTAGGGGATAGATGTTATTGGACCCATTGAACCCAAAGCTTCTAATGGTCACCGCTTCATTCTTGTTGCGATTGACTATTTTACAAAATGGGTTGAAGCTACCTTATATGCTAGTGTGACACAAATGTAGTGGTAAGATTCATTAAAAGAGATTTGATATGTCGTTATGGCATTCTGAGTAAGTTGATAATAGACAAAGGCACTAATATGAACAATAAAGTGATGAAAGAATTATGTGATAACTTCAAGATTCAACATCATAATTCCTCCTCTTATCACCCAAAGATGAATGGAGCAGTTAAAGTGGCTAATAAAAATATTAAGAAGATCAGTCAGAAGATGGTGGTGACATATAAGGATTGGCATGAAATGTTGCCCTTGGCCTTACATGGATATCGAACTTTAAATCGTACCTCAACTAGGGCAACTTCATACTCTTTGGTATATGGAATGGAAGTTGTGCTTCCTATTGAGGTTGAAATTTTCACTTTAAGAGTGTTAATGGAGACTAAATTGGATAAGGAAGAATGGGTTCAGTCTCGTTTTGATCATTTAAGTCTAATTGAAAGAAAGCGGTTGATTGCATTATGTCATGGTCAGCTATACCAAAAAAGGATGAAAAAAATTTTGACCAAAAAAGTTCATCCAAGAGATATGGTGCTAAAAAATATTTTACCAACATACAAAGATTATCGCAGCAAGTGGTCTCCAAATTATGAAGGACCCTATGTGGTGAAAAAGGAATTCTCAGGAAGAGATTTGATCCTCACAAACATGGATAGAGAAGGTCTTCCAAACCCCATCAATTCTAATGCTGTCAAAAAATGCTTAAATAATAATAATAACAGTAAAAAAATAAAAGAAAAGAAAGTAGCTCGCTTAGGTTGAAAACTCGAAAGGATGACCTAAGCAAAAGTTAAAGCAACCTGCTAAGTTGAAAACTCGAAAGAGCGGCTAAAGCAAAAATTAAGGTCAAATAAACTCTACACTGAACTGAAAACCTATAGAGGCAGTTTAGAAGGAAAGGGGGCAAGACTTTAGTTGCAAAAAAGTGATTCAAACTAGGGCAATGTGATGAACTGAAACACTAAATTGGGGCAATTTTGAGAAATTGAAGTTAAATCGAGCTAGAGATGAAACCAAAACATCGTACTGGGACAATTCTATTTAGAAGTTTTGTTAATGGGTGGTCAATTTACATGAGAGACTAGCATTGTTCATCTAGAAGGCGTCATTTAAGCAGTAGGATACGTCACTATTGTTGTAATTATTCAAATCATTTGTTTGATGTATTTATTTTTTTCATTACTAGTGTTATAAGTCTTTTTTGTAAACTAACCTTTTTTTTTATTCTTCTTTAATTATAGTAATCCTGTTTTGTTTCAAATAACTGTTTCTTAGCTTTCGTCACCTTTTATTCAGTGTATACATCATCTTACTGATTTGCTTACTTAAATTCTTCAACAGTGTTAAACAATTATTTTATTGTCGTTTTAGTAATTATATACCAAAAGGAAATATGTTAATTGCAAAAAGAAAATAAAATACAATTACAATAATAGGCTTTAAATCCACCGTAAGTCTTGTGAGTTTCCTGATCAGTTCACCATGATAGAAAAGATGACACTTCATGACAACTCAAAAGTCAGCAGCAATTCGACTTAACTGGTGTTTTACTCAGAATAACTCCAATGAAAGAATTGATCCAGACCAAAATCTCACTCATTCAAGAGCCTTGATATGTTTGTTCTAATAAGGATTGAGGAATTTAAAACCTAAAAAAAAAAGGAAAAGGAAAATTTACTTTGATTTAATAAGTCTCATCACAACATTTGATTTCATCTTGCAATAACTTCATTACAAGTGTTAATATTTATTCAGTTCGTGCAATCACATCATTACACCAGCATGCAGTTGTTTTATCTATTGTGACCATTTAAAGATCAGTTTGAATTCAGTATATGCTTTACAACTTTTAATTTTAGCTTAAGCCCAATATCTAATTGGTTATGTTACCTCTTTGTTAAAATTTAAAAAAGCTGATTAATCTCCTTATTTTTCTGCCTAATTTTACTATACTTTTACTGTAAAAGTTCGGAACCTGACTGACACATTTTATTTTTTGTCAAAGTCTAGGGCTTGATTGGCACATTTCACTTTTGCTGTCATAATTCATAACCTAACTCATACTTTTTACTTTTCTTTCAAAGTCTAAGACCTGACTGACACATTTCACTTTTACTATCAAAGTCCAGAACCTAACTGACACGTTTCACTTTTACTCGTCATGGATTGTCTGTTGTTATTTAGTGTCTCTTCACTTTATTTCTTATACTTTAATTTAATTCTTGCTGCAAATTAATATATTTTGTGTGATCGGTTAATTTTCAGCTCATAATTTATTTTTTTGTTATTTAATTGGTTTGTGATTCTTGCTTGCAAAATTATTTTTTTATGTGATGATGCTTAATGTAATTTTTTCTTTTTACATGTCTCCATGGTCATGTAGTGGAATATTTTGAAAACCCTAGGATAGCAAGACAAACCTTAGGATGAAATTTTTCTGTAATCAAAATGAGTGGACCCCGCTTTGCTGTTATTATTATTATTATTATTATTATTATTATTATTATTATTATTATCTATTTTATTTGTTTATATTGTGTTTTGTCATTTGAGAGAGGAGTTGCACGTGTGACATTTTGCATTCCCTAGCTGTTATTAATGACACACTCTCTCTACCATTAATACCCACTTAACCCTAGTCACAATATACCTAAGCTTTTTCGTTTTCCCCTATCATCATGTACACCAAAATTTTCATTTATTGTGAAATAACTCCTACATTATGTTCACGTGGAGGAGAAGCCCAAAGGACATTCTCACACTTAATCTATTTTCCCTTTTAATTATAATGATCGAAATGCATTAATGCTTGAGAGAGAGAGAGAGAATCAACATTAATGACACAAATTCAAACCATTAATAATTATATTTAATGCAAATTTTAGTTTTCCTACTTACCTCATTTATGAGCAGCCTTCTCACCATAAATCACCACAATTTACATGGCATTTATTTGAAAATTTCCCTCTTAATTATGCAGTCAAAATTTTATTGATGTTTAGAAGAAAGAGATTAGCCTTAACCACCAACATTAAAGCCTTTATTCCTTCTCTTTATATGCAAAATTTTTGTATTCCCAAGCACTTAATTATGGTTGACCGTTCACCATAATTTAGCATTAATTTCATGGCCATTATTGAGAAAATTCTATAATAAGTGTGCCTTGATTACACTTAACCAAGAAAGCCCTCCCTTACCCTATTTAATTTGTCATTAAACCCTGCCTGTTTTACCTTCCACATGCCCAAGTCTCCATGAGAATATGGAGGGACATGCACTCATTCCCTCTCTAATTAAATTCAAATCGTCGACCTGTATTAAATGCTCACCTCAATCAAGGCCAATTCATCATTCAGAATCATCTCTTAATAATGATTGATTCTGGAAACGTGCACATAACATTAATCCTTGCCTTTCCCACTTTCTCTAAATTCACTGCATTTATTGCCTATTATGGAGGCGTTTTGCATGCACAAGGCTCCAAGGGAGGCGCAATCTTTTAGAGGGGTAAGCCAAGAGTCACGTCCATTCAAATGCATAAGATCAGGAGGGAGAGAACACACATACCTGCCCTAACCCTTTGTGTGTGACTTCTTAGCCATAAAGCCTCTTGGAAACGAAAAGACACATATATTACACTCACACAATGTAAACCGTCCTTACCCCCATATGCCCTTTTCTTCTTTTTTAAAAATTTCTCTCTTCATCACCGTAACCTACCAAGGAGAAACAAAGAGCCACGACCCACCTTCATCACACTTAGACCCATTCACTTTCATCTTTGCTTCTCTCTCTTTCATGAAAACCTCCTCAACATTGCACTCTTTTAAGAGAACCAAGCAAACATGAAGGACCCTTTTCACGCCCTACACTCTCACTTCCTTCAACGTTCACATCGCCACCAAGGAGCTACTTCGTGGGCGAGTCTCTGCAAGCAATAAGGCCAAGCTTTCAGCTTTTTTTCATTCTCATTCCCAACAAGGTAAGGGAAGTCTTTGTTCGCATTTGAATATGTGTGGTTGATCGTTTGAATTGTGAATATTGCATGCACCCTCTTCATCTTATTCTTGCCTCTAACTTTCACCAAAAACTTGCATCTAAACAATTTTCTTTCATCTCGTAATGATTCTGCTTGAATGGTGTTGTAAAAATTATATTTTGTGCACTTGCATAAACACGATTGTGGTTGAGGTATATTTGCATGTCAACGATTATTTAGTATTTTCACGACCCTTAGCTATTTTTGCTTTTCGGTTGAGTACAGAGGATGGTTTTTGAAATAATACGTTGTTGTACATTATTTTTATGAAGTTTATTTATCTTCTTTTTGGTCCACATTTCCTTATTCTTGTTGCATGTGGTTCTCCTTGTGAAACCAACCTATTTTCTCTCTATCTATACCTTTCTGGACAAAAATTATAGAAAGAGCCTATTTTCTTTTCAAGTTCCTACTTGGCCGACAGCAAATAGACCTTTTTTTTAACACAAAGTCTCACCACTAATTTTAAATTAAAATATAACTCGTTACACACTTAAACTCTAATTTCTTTGATTTTTGTTTTGAAAATTGGATACACGTGGAGTTAAAACTGCGACTGCTGTGTGTGAAATTTTTGGTATTATCTACTTAGAATATGTGTCTCCCCTTTTCTCTTTTCATTTTTGAAACCGTGTATGTGAGTGTGCGTAGTCACCACTTTTTGAACGTTTTCTAAAATCTGTTTGGAGAAAAAGATTTATAATGGTTAATTGTTTCGATTCTGATTTGTTGTGATTTACGTGTTTGTATTTGCTTTAAACTGAGATGATAATTGCTAAGTATAGTATTTTTCCTAATACTTGAGTGTACTATCCGAGAATGATAACGTTGAAAGATGAGTAGCATTAAGTGTGTATGCGATTATATGAGTCATTTATATGCATGGAAGCGAAAATGAGAATCAAGGTCATAGTTTGGCACAGTTGGGGAATGTGGAGTGTTTAGGTTCAAGGGAAGGACCTTGGGGGTAGTGAAGAGGGGCTGCCCCAATGGCGTGGAATAGCTCATTGTGGCTGGGACACATCGCCAGCAAGCCTTCACTAATCCTGATGTGAGCAAGCATTACTGAAGATCGTGGTAGAACTTATTCCTGAGGAATAAAGATAAATTGAAGGAAAGGATATCCTTATTTATATATGTATCTTATCTGCTTGTAGGGAATGAGGGTCTTTGATCACCTTGATTGGAGGAAAGTTAGAAATATGAGGAAGTAACGATTACATGAGCAGTATACATCTCATTGATGTGTCTGTCTGACCTTATTACTTGTGTCAAATTTGATTGTATGAAATTTTGATGTGAAATCTGAAAATAAGTGTTTCTTGCAATTCTGCTCCCTTATTTCCTTTCTTTCTTTTGTTTAATTTTATTGTTGGTAAATCTTTATGTTGGACTTACCCTTTCTGTTGTATTTCTCTTGTGTTGTATTCTCTTGTATATTTTGCATGATTGTGTGGCAGATGGAACCACAGCAAGTGATGATTTGTGGGACAGACTCCGCAGGGAGGGAGGTATAGACGTACGATTCAGTGACGTGCCACCCCGTGTACAAAGGGATGATCACTCTGAACTTGGGAACTATCGCTGAGGATGGCTGGAAGCCCTACTGGAGCGACTACCTTCTTGCTGACATATTTGTACCCTTGCCATCTAAGAAAAGTATCATCATCCACCCACCTTCTCCATCTTCACCAAACCAAACGTCACCCCCTGAGTTTTCTAAAACCCTTAACAAAGGTAAAGCCCCTATAAGCCTTGAACCCTCTCTTACTTCTTGCCCTGGTTCTTCTTCTACACCTGAGTGGAAAGACATTGGAGTCGTTGAGTCTTCCATTCGGCCTGTACCCCGTTGTTCTTTGAGAATCCTTGTACCTTCTTCTAGTGAAGTTGGACCTTCTACATGACGCCCTACACCACCACCTCCACTCACTTCTTGTTTACCACCACCCACTATTGGTTGGATTGATAGCGACCCGGATAACCTGCTGCCTTCTCCTCGCCCTCAGCCAGCAAATGCTCTGCCTGACTTTGATGGAATGGAATCTGATCCCAGCGAAGATTCTCTCCCATTGGAATTCTATGTATAGGCTATTTTATGTAGTCGTGGGTTGACATTGCTCCTAGCACTTTGGTTTTGTTCATTTTGAGATGCTACACTTTCAGGATTTATTTTGCTACTGTACTTACCTTGGATAATTTGGTTTGGATGATTTGTTCGTTCTTTTCTTATACAATTTCCCGTTTATACCTTTCAATTCAGTTTTTAAATTTATGCAATATTGATCTGTGTATATTATCATTGAGGTGAATTTATGTTATGGATGTTTAGAATGGGAATTGAGTGTCGTGAGTACTCACTGAAATAATGAATTAGTTTGATACTTAATAATGATGTAGAAAAATTGGCAGGAGTTATGTGTGGACTCATTATTCTTCATGTCTTTAAGTTGATTACAATGATTTAATCTCCACGGTTTAACAGAGTATGACAAGTGAATTGAAATTTATGGTGTTAAATTGTACAGGAAGAAAATTATATTATGATTTCTTGAAATGTGCTTGTCATTGAATGGTAAAATATGGCAAACCGAGGGTAATCCCTTTTTAACACTATTTGAGGATGTTGACTGAATATATTATAATAATAATTGGAATGATTTCATGTACATGTATATGTTGGCGCATTGTTTTATAGAGATTTCTATTTTGACTTAGTGAGATAGAGCTTAAGTGGAAATTTGGTGTTACAATAAGCCCCACATTTATTTGGCAACCTTTGTCTTTAGTCAGAGTTCAATACGACATCATAATTTTTTTTTATTTGTTTGACATAAGTCACTAAACCATTAATCCCGCGACATTTCGTTATTCGTATGTCTCATAGCTAAGTATTCACCACATTTGTCTTCACATTTTTGTTCATATTGTAAAAAATTGATTCACATCGTTACTCAATCCTTATCAATCTAATGTAGAACTTGTTCATACATATTGCTTGATAAGAATTGAGTAAAGAGGGGCAATAGTGAATACACATTTTTTTCCTTTCTTTTTTTAATTAAATAATACAAAACGAAAAATGAGGGAAGTGAATCTCGTGAAATGGGGAACAAGCAAGATACTTCCAGCCGCCTACAAGCATTCAATCAAGTGTGAAATTGCAAAATATAGAATGGAGTGTCTGAGTAAGAAAAAAAGGGGATGCATCTCAATAGAAAAATAGCATAAGGAAAAAAGAAGAACGAGAAAGAGGAGGAGGCTCAGGAGTATAAAAGAAGTAAAGATACAATATATCAAAGAAAAAGAAAAAAAGAGAAAGAGACTGGAGAAGAAAGGGAGGAGAGCAACAACAAGAAGAAGAATTAAAGCGAACTAAGAAAAAACCATTCATAAAAATCTAGTAATGCATTTCACTTTCATACCATGATTCTTATTTTGTGTGTATAATAAATTATTATTTCCGTTGTCTATCACCCCTGCACTCGTCAACCTCTATTCTTTTTTTCCTTTGCACCCATGAACCTTTATTCTTCTTATCCTAATACTAATTAAGTCTACAAACCCATCAAATTCTAGCTTGCAGACCTATCTGATTCCTTTTTCTATTCACCCAACGTAAGTTTATTTTTTTTATAAAAAAAAAAGGAGAGATATAGCAATACAAAAGTTGAAAAGCACCTTTAATGCCATAACGTATATAATATCTTATTGTACATTTGTTTAAATATATATGCATTTTAAGTTAAATCTGTATTTTTTTTTATGTAAATAATGGTAGAAATAAAAAATTATTGATTCAAAAAACACAAAATAATATACTCACATTTACAATGATTTTTATTTATATTCACATCTATATTTTTTATTTAATTTTCTTACTTTCTTAAAAAAAATTTCATTAACACTAATATATATATATATATATATATATATATATATATATATGGTTTAAATACATTTTAACTACCTCTAAATAAGGCGTATTTCAAAAAACTACCTCAAAATATTTTTTTTCATTTTAATGCTTAACTAATTTTTTTTTTAATTTTTTACCTGACGTTAATTTCCGTCAGTTAAATGGTGACGTGGCTAAAAATTTGCCACATCACCATCGATCTCTCTCATCTACCTCATAGTTAAATCACCATGTCAGAATCTTGCTGGTAATATTATATTCTTCACCTCTTCAAACAACAAGAATCAACAACAATAGTTCATCGTTTTGCCTTTTGGTTGTGAAGATAAAAAAACAAAACTTCATTCTTTTACCGTCCATTACTGAAACATTCTTTCACCATCCATTACAGAAACACCCACAAGTTCCAATGGCAAGTTTTCTTGCAGCAAATTCTTGGATCCCGACAACTACCTATATAAATAATATTTTAAATTCTTTTATGTACTTATTTTAAATACATGAACCCAAATAAAACAATCGTAACAACATCAATGCAGCAGTGGCATTTTAACACAAATCGAGTACCGTGGTGGCCTCTAAGAATTAACTCTCGTTATTGAATATGGTGCAAACCCTTGAAAACAATAACACTACTCTCAATTTTAACTCTTCGTTTAGTTAGATCATAATAATAGCTTCTATAGTTAGTGGATTTGGGTTGTGTCTTTTGTTCCTACATTTTGGGTTCAAGCATCGTGCTTTATACCTCACAGTGCTTCAACTTCTTCTGAACTAGTAAAGTTTGCACCTTTTTTGAAATCAGCTTCTTTTGGACTAGTAAAGTTTGCACCTTTTTTGAAATTGTTTTAATCCAAATGGGAAGTTCGAATTGCAATGGTTGCAGATCGTGGGTGGATGACATTTACTGGACCCATTTTCAGTTCCTCCATTTTGTGCAATTTCTCCGTGTGTGTGAAGTTTCAAAGAATAACGAGGAAAAGGGAAAAACTTGATAAGGGTGAGGGAGAGGGCGTACCTTAACTTTGAGAATGGCATCTTCAGTTTTATCCAAAAATTGAAATCAAAAGTGGGTTTACTCTATGAACAAACTGGGGAAGAACTGTGAGGCCTTTGTGGGGGGGCAGGGTTTTCGGAGTAACCGCCGTTGGTGGTCGAAATAAGACGTTGTTCCATTTTCTTAGTTTTTTTCTTTTTCTAAATTCAAAAATGATGATGTGGAATCTGATGTGGTGGTTTAGCGTGTGATGGATGAAAGAGATCGACGGTGATGTGGCAAACTATTAGCCACGTCACCATTTAACTGACGGAGGTTAATGTCAGGTATAAATTTGAAAAAAAAATTAGTTAGGCATTAAAATGAAAAAAGAAAATTTTGAGGTTGTTTTTTGAATTTATCCCTATTTGGAGGTAGTCAAAACATATTTAAACACACACACACACACACACACACATATATATATATACATATATATATATATGTTTAGGGATAACTGTTGATTATTTATAACTATGTTCTTCTAGATCTAGACATTAAATTTGTTTTAAATTTCTACAACCATGGTTTATAGGCTGGACAGCTGACAGGCCCCTCGGGTGAGACCATTTGTGGTCGTCCCTGTCTATAACAATGCCACAAACTAATGGTTCTAAAAAATTGCTTATGTACAGATCCTTATTTTGTGAAAGACTTTTACTGAAAGTACAACAGTTCTTAATTCTTTTGAATAGGGCTATAGCAGTAAGTCCCGAATGGTTGAAGTGCAGTAAGGATAATTTAACGATGCTGTATTCAAAAGAAACAAAGAACATAAGAAGCTGGTGGCTATAGTAAAAGGATTTCTAATTTTGTAAAAAAAAAAAAAGTCCACAAATAACCAGATTTTGTTGAAAAAGTTATAGATAATTAGCATATATGTTTTTATGCAACCAAATGAAGGTGATGTGCCAGATTATTATTTTATGATGTCACGTCTTCTCCGTTCCTTTTCTCGCATCTCTTTTCGTTCAGGTTCTAGCTCCTTTAATGATCAGGAGAAACAGTCTCCTAAAATCACACCAAAACATAACCTCTTCGAGGAAGAAGTTCGCTTTGAAGAGATCAACCAAAGTATGAATGACTGGACCATCCCAGAAATCCCTTAGGATACATTATATGTTCCTGAAGAACACTCCAAGAAAAACAGTTTTGATTATATTATTAAGACTGTTGAAAACAATATTCCTTTAGGGAAAGATTCAGGAGAAGACTTTCATCTCCTATCCAAATCTTCCATCAATGAGCACAAGTGTAAATACAAGTACCTCCACATAGGATGTGTCCAAGTTGCCATAAAACCTCTTATAGACATAGGTATAGATGCTGCTATCCTAATGTGTCTTAGAGATGCTCGCCATAATGACTTCAAGAACTCCCTTATAGGTACTGTTGAAACCAGTCTTGGCCAAGGTCCTATTTATTTTAATTGTTTTCCAAACAAAATAGTGAGTCTTTTAGATGAGCATATCCTTGACTCTCTATTTCTTAATATATGCTTTCATGGTTTAAACATGAAAGAGGGATCTATTCCCGCCGCATTAATTTATAGGATCCAGTACAAAGCCATGAACTCTTATGCTTCTAGAGTCCTTCTCAAACCTCAAAGAGGCGAGACTACTTTGTTTATCACTGATATGACAAAGGCTAATGTGTCTCTTCCAAGAATTATCAAGTGGGATGAAGTTTCCCTTCCTGAAAAGTGGGTTTTAGATAAAGCTTCGCCTTGTGTCCCTAAGCCTGCTCCTCAAATTGAAAATATTTCTCAGGACAACTCTGGAAAAGTTGAAATAACCTTTGATAGGAGAAATTCCTTCTCTTCCAGAGTAGATGCTTATAGCAGTCGTAATAGTTTTTCTTCTGCTAGGAGGTCATTCTCTTACAGATCTCAAGCTTTTAGATCTGAAATCCCTAAATCTATTAATCATGATCCGGCCATAAATCTACAAGGTTTAGATACCTCTTCTAGAATCCCTAGAAATGTCTATCAAAGCTTTGAAAAAGAAGAAGAAAACCAGAGTATCCAATCTCTAACTTACTCTTCCCTTAATGAGTCTTATGATGTTATCTCATAAATTCATTATAGATAAAGAAACCCTTAGGAAAGATTTCTACTCTGAGGATTGGAAACCTCAAAGAGAGTGGTTCTTTCAAAATTATAAGGGAAAAAATAGGTACGATATCCAAGAGGAATTCTATCAATTTCTCAAGAAAGTCAAACAAAACATCCCATTCTTTGATTGGTATCATGCTTATACCATTCATAATAATATTGATTATCCTTGGCAAAAGGACGTTATTAGTACTTCCTCTGCTAATGTTATATCTTGGCAGATCAAAGATGGACAAATTGTTCAAAGTGAACTGCCACCCACAACTCAATACTAGTTACCAAACTTGAAAGATAAAAGCGGTAACCATGTTACTGCTACTCCTTTCAAAACTAAAAATCCTGACGAAACCATCACTCCCAATGATATTCAAGGCCTTATGGAACAGGCCAATTATACCAACAAATACCTCCAGGTTTTAGGAGAAAAAATCTCTGTTAAACCTAAAGTAGAGGATATAGCTTCCTCTTCTTCCCAACCTCAATTAGAAAAATCTCTGTTCAAGCCGTTTAAGATTAGCGCCAAAGCCAAACAGAAAATCTTTGAGCTTAGACAAAAAGAAAAGGCCAAAGCCATAGATGACAACCAAAATGAGCTACTTAGCAAAATCACTAGTTTGCTCACGACTTTCCCAGATACTCCTCAAGCCTCGAAGAATCTAGCGCCAAACCTAGGACTAGATCCCTTGCCAAAACAGTTAATGCCATCTCTAAAACTGATTCAGAACAAAATTCTGAAACAAATTCTGTTTTAGCCATCAATCCAGTAAATAACTGGAAAAATTCCTCCAAACTCTATTATAATAGAGCCACTGCTCCTGATCTTATATTAGAAGATAAACAGGATTTTATCCAAAGTTTTAATTCTAATGATATTTATATTTGGAATATTGATGGACTATCTGAATATAATATCATTGCCAAACTCCAAAATATGTCTGTTGTCGCTATGGGCTATTTTACTAATCAAAATATGCCTGAAGATACTATCGTTTATATTCTAGTTGCAGGTTTTACTGGTCAACTCAAAGGTTGGTGGGATAACTATCTCACGGAAACTAATAGAGAAAATATCCTCTCTGCAGTAAAAATTGATGACAAAGGTAAAGCCATTGTTAGTGTTAGTGAACAGCTTCCTGATGCAGTGTATACTTTATTATACACTATATCTCAACACTTTCTTGAAGATCCTTCCCTATAGAGAGAAAGATCTGGTGAACTTTTATCCAATCTTCGTTGTAGAACCTTAGAAGACTTTAAATGGTACAAAGACACCTTTATGTCTAGGGTTTTAACCAGGGAAGATTGTAACCAAGCCTACTGGAAAGAAAAATATCTTGATGGCCTTCCAAAATCTTTTAGAGACCTTATTAGAAGCAAACTCCGAAGTCATTCTCCTAATGGAGAAATTAATTATGATAGTTATGACTATGGTCAACTTACTGCCATTATTATCCATAATGGCATCAAAGTTTGTCAAAAAGATAAACTCCAGAAACAACTTGCCAAAGAAAGAGCCCTGAACAAGAAAGAATTAGAATCTTTCTGCGAGCAATTTGGTCTTCCATCTTGCTCCACCAGAAAGAAAAAACAAACTCCCAAAAAAGAGGTTGTTGAAACCTATAAAAAGCCTTACAAAACAAAGTATAATAGGAAACCTCCTTCTAAGAAACAAGGGAAAAATCTCATCCCCAACAATATTCCTAAGAAACCCAGAACAGGTGTAACTTGTTACAACTGTGAAAAACCCGGCCATATCAGTAAATACTGTAGGCTGAAAAAGAAAATTAGGAGTCTTAACCTTGAACCTTCTATAGAAGACCAGATTAACAATCTCCTTATTGAATCTTCTGAAGAAGATTCTGTCAAAGAGTCAGGTGAAGATGTTAAACAAGTTCAAAATGATGATCAAATTTCTTCTTCTGATAGTAATGATACTCCTGAAATCAATGTCTTAACAAAAGAACAAGATCTTCTTCTTGAAGCAATAAGTTCTATTTCTG
Organism: Abrus precatorius; assembly: GCF_003935025.1. NCBI lineage: Eukaryota > Viridiplantae > Streptophyta > Magnoliopsida > Fabales > Fabaceae > Abrus > Abrus precatorius. The sequence continues at coordinate 13,976,118 of NW_020874417.1, forward strand.
ATCTTCAAGAAAGAAAAGAATTTTTAAACAAATTCAAAGAGCTTTTAGAATCAAAACCTAAACCCAAAGAATATTTTACTACAAATAAATTTGATATAACGAATATTTTCAAAAGATTAGAAAAGAATTCCAATATCAAACCAACCACTATTCAAGATCTCCAGATTGAGATAAACAATCTCAAGAAAGAGATTAGAGATATCAAAGAGCAACAACAAATTCATCAAGTTATTCTTTCCCAATTAGATGATGAATCTGATATTGAGAAAGAAGAACTTCCTGAAAATAATGATTCTGAAAAGGTCGATTCTGCTAATTTAGAAAAAACCTTCATGTGTTTGATTAATAAGGTCAAAATTAAAAAAATTTACGTTAATATCAGAATCATTATTGATGATTTTGTTCTTGATACATAAGCTCTCATTGATACATGTGCTGATTCAAATTGTATTTTGGAAGGTTTAATTCCTACCAAATACTTTGAAAAAACTTCTAAAAACTCAGCACTACTAGTGGTTCAAAACTTAGGATTAATTACAAATTATCCAAAGCTATTATTGAAAACCAAGGATTAAAAGTTGAAACAAACTTTCTTCTTGTTAAAAATCTAAAAAATGAAGTAATTTTAGGAACACCTTTTATTAAAGCTCGTTTCCCATTACAATTTCGAAAGAAGGTATTTCTACTTATCATTTAGGTAAGCAAATAACCTTCAAATTTTCTAGTAAACCTTTTACTAAAAATATCAATTCTATTCAAAGCAAAATTAATCAAATTAATTTTCTGAAAGAAGAGGTTTCTTTTGCCAACATTGAAAAATCATTCACTTCAGAAGAAGATCCAATCCCTTCTTGAAGATATTCAGTCCTCTATTTGTTCTGACTTACCTAGCGCATTTTGGAATAGGAAGAAGCATATTGTTAGTCTTCCTTATGAGTCAGATTTTAAGGATAGCCAAATCCTTACCAAGGCTAGGCCTATCCAAATGAATGAAGAACTCCTTCAATATTGTCAGAAAGAGAGCAAAGATCTCTTAGATAAAAACCTCATCAGAAAAAGTAAGAGTCTTTGGTCATGTTCTGCTTTTTATGTCAATAAACCTGCAAAAATAGAGAGAGTTAATCCCAGGCTAGTTATCAACTACAAACTCCGTGAGATAGTTATCCCACCAACCTTTGAGTTGACCAGTAAAACCTGCAACTAGAATATAAACGATAGTATCTTCAGGCATATTTTGATTAGTAAAATAGCCCATAGTGACAACAGACATATTTTAGAGTTTGGCATTGATATTATATTCAGATAGTCCATCAATATTCCAAATATAAATATCATTAGAATTAAAAATTTGGATAAAATCCTGTTTATCTTCTAATATAAGATCAGGAGCAGTGGCTCTATTATAATAGAGTTTGGAGGAATTTTTCCAGTTATTTACTGGATTGATGGCTAAAACAGAATTTGTTTCAGAATTTTGTTCTAAATCAGTTTTAGAGATGGCATTAACTGTTTTGGCAAGGGATCTAGTCCTAGGTTTGGCGCTAGATTCTTCGAGGCTTGAGGAGTATCTGGGAAAGTCGTGAGCAAACTAGTGATTTTGCTAAGTAGCTCATTTTGGTTGTCATCTATGGCTTTGGCCTTTTCTTTTTGTCTAAGCTCAAAGATTTTCTGTTTGGCTTTGGCGCTAATCTTAAACGGCTTGAACAGAGGTTTTTCTAATTGAGGCTGGGAAGAAGAGGAAGTTATATCCTCTACTTTAGGTTTAACAGGATTAATAGAGATTTTTTCTCCTAAAACCTGGAGGTATTTGTTGGTATAATTGGCCTGTTCCATAAGGCCTTGAATATCATTGGGAGTGATGGTTTCGTTAGAAATTTTAGTTTTGAAAGGAGTAGCAGTAACATGGTTACCGCTTTTATCTTTCAAGTTTGGTAACTAGTATTGAGTTGTGGGTGGCAGTTCACTTTGAACAATTTGTCCATCTTTGATTTGCCAAGATATAATATTAGCAGAGGAAGTACTAATAACGTCCTCTTGCCAGGGATAATCAATATTATTATGAATGGTATAAGCATGATACCAATCAAAGAATGGGATGTTTTGTTTGACTTTCTTGAGAAATTGATAGAATTCCTCTTGGATATCGTACCTATTTTTTCCCTTATAATTTTGAAAGAACCACTCTCTTTGAGGTTTCCAATCCTCAGAGTAGAAATCTTTCCTAAGGGTTTCTTTATCTATAATGAATTTATGAGATAACATCATAAGACTCATTAAGGGAAGAGTAAGTTAGAGATTGGATACTCTGGTTTTCTTCTTCTTTTTCAAAGCTTTGATAGACATTTCTAGGGATTCTAGAAGAGGTATCTAAACCTTGTAGATTTATGGCCGGATCATGATTAATAGATTTAGGGATTTCAGATCTAAAAGCTTGAGATCTGTAAGAGAATGACCTCCTAGCAGAAGCAAAACTATTACGACTGCTATAAGCATCTACTCTGGAAGAGAAGGAATTTCTCCTATCAAAGGTTATTTCAACTTTTCCAGAGTTGTCCTGAGAAATATTTTCAATTTGAGGAGCAGGCCTAGGGACACAAGGCGAAGCTTTATCCAAAACCCACTTTTCAGGAAGGGAAACTTCATCCCACTTGATAATTCTTGGAAGAGACACATTAGCCTTTGTCATATCAGTGATAAACAAAGTAGTCTCCCCTCTTTGAGGTTTGAGAAGGACTCTAGAAGCATAAGAGTTCATGGCTTTGTATTGGATCCTATAAATTAATGCGGCGGAAATAGATCCCTCTTTCATGTTTAAACCATGAAAGCATATATTAAGAAACAGAGAGTCAAGGATATGCTCATCTAAAAGACTCACTGTTTTGTTTAGAAAACAATTAAAATAAATAGAACCTTGGCCAAGACTGGTTTCAACAGTACCTATAAGGGAGTTGTTAAAGTCATTATGGCGAGCATCTCTAAGACACATTAGTATAGCAGCATCTATACCTATGTCTATGAGAGGTTTTATGGCAACTTGGACACATCCTATGTGGAGGTACTTGTATTTACACTTGTGCTCATTGATGGAAGATTTGGATAGGAGATGAAATTCTTCTCCTAAATCTTTCCCTAAAGGAATATTGTTTTCAACAGTCTTAATAATATAATCAAAACTGTTTTTCTTGGAGTGTTCTTCAGGAACATATAATGTATCCTAAGGGATTTCTGGGATGGTCCAGTCATTCATACTTTGGTTGATCTCTTCAAAGCGAACTTCTTCATCGAAGAGGTTATGTTTTGGTGTGATTTCAGGAGACTGTTTCTCCTGATCATTAAAGAATGTGTTTTTGGTTGGAGAGAAGGAGGAGCAGATAGAACCTGAACGGAAAGAGATGCGAGAAAAGGAACAGAGAAGACGTGACATCATAAAATAATAATTTGGCACATCACCCTCATTTAGTTCCATAAAAACATATTTGTTAATGATCAGGAGAAACATATATATATATATATATATATATATATATATATATATATGTGTGTGTGTGTGTGTGTGTGTGTGTGTGTGTGTGTGTTAATGATAAGGTGTGTAGAATTATGTTCAAAAATTAGAAGTCTCATTATAACTAGTTTGAAATCTAGTTCTTTCATTTTATTTAATCATTCAATTACCATGTTACAATTGCTGTTATTTTATCTTTTCATCCTTATTATTGTTTTATGCTTGTGTGATATAGATATGATTTAATTTAGACTCTTGGGATAAATATAGTTTCTTTTAAATCATATAACATAATAAAAAATATATAATCTCATGAATTTATGATACTGATATATAGCTTCTCTATTATCATGTAGTATAAATTGATAAAGTCTACATGTACCTACGTTACCGGGCTTTATGTAATATTAATTTATCATATGTTGTCTTTAATTAATTAAATCATTACTTTTATATTTAATCAAGATACATTCCCCTCTAATTATTAATTTACTAATCAATCAATTTAAATCAAAATTATTTTGTTAAAGCAGCAATTTATAATGATAGTGTGTAGCGACTCTACCTTTACGCATTATAAATTGTTAAGACCTATGTGTACCAACGTTATCTTAAGTCTAATGCAATATAAATTTATCAAACAAAGTTTTAATCTTTTTAATCAACTCAAATATATTTATTCCTTTCATTAAATAAAAATAATCTTATCTTATTTTACTTTTAAATTTTCTTAAGTCATATTTTTAATATTAATAAATTAAATAACTGAATATTTGATTACTTAATTTTATTACACAAACTTTTACAACATCGATGTGTATTTTACATTTCATTCAATTGTCCAATAATTTATAAAAGATTTATGTATAGCTTACACTATCTTAAACTCTCTTTCAACATAAATTATAATTCAAATATTTAAGTATTTCATAAATACAAAAATATTTTTTAATTGATTTGTAATATAGTTGGGTGATCCTCCTTAACTTTCTGTATTATTTTTCATAGGATACTTGTATAACTGCGTTATCTGATATCGTAAATGTTATAATTTTATAAAAATAATTTTAATCTAGAAATAAAATTTCTTTTACTAAAATTAATTTTAATCAATCAAATTTCATAATATTTATAGAACTACGTGATTTTGAGTTCTTCATTACACCCGGGAATACGTAGAAGCGGAATCATATTCCTCGAGTCAAAACAAAATTTAAATTTTTATTTTATTTTCTACGATATAATATTTTTAACAAATAAATCTTCTTTCTATAAAAAAAAATAAAAACATTTATTTTTTAAGGCTTAAATAAATGCTTTTCAAATTTATAATAAATTTAAACAATTAAGGTAACTGTTATTTAAACGGACGTTGTAGGGTGCTAACACCTTTCTTACACGTAAATGACTCCTGAATCCATCTTTGATTTTAAATATCAAAACTTTAAGTTTTTCCCATGTTTTCTTTGATAAACTTTGGTGGCGACTCTACTGATTTTTCTTAAAAACATTTTTCGCCGTACCATTGTGACTGCTCGATTGCGACACATTGTAACATATCGATTGATATTGTTATAATATATTGACGGGTGCGATTATGACATATATAGTGTCACATAGTGATTGATGTGATATAATACATGTATTATGACATATAGATTAGTGTGAAAATACATGTCATAAATATTTGCAAAGATGATTGATTAGTTGTTGTGGGTGTGCTCTGTTGTGATAATGATCTGTATGATTTGAGTGTTATTGTTTATCCAATGTATATTAGATAATATTTTCAGTATTATATATATATGTGTGTGTGTGTGTATACATATATATATATATATATATATATATATATATATATATATATATGTATGTATCTTTTTTCTGTCAAATAAGAGATTCAGTGAGACGGTAAATACTCACCCTTACTAATTATTTTTAGGAAGGCGAATGAGGAGGGAATAAAGATGATTGATCCATTCTAGGATCATAGTCCAGTGATATTGGAAGGAAAAGTGTTCTTTAGGGACTAGAATAATTTAAGAAATTGTAATACTTTACTCTAATTATATTTTATGTTGACCAAGTTTTGTAAATAATTTTAAACATCAAATTTTAGAATTTATAATAATATAGGAAATTTTGTTATAATGAATGATTTGGAAATGTTTTTAATGGTATTTTAAACTTATATATATGCGATACAAACCAAATAAATGTTAGATATAAATAAAAAATTTATTCATCACTTTAAAATTTTGAAACTATTCTTTTGGAAGTTTTAAGCACTCTTATAGCATCATTTCTATAATGATTAGTGAGGCCATTAAGTGTTTACTATGAGAGGAATGTGCAGGTGTGTGGTCATTTCAAGCCAGGTCTAAGGGCTTTAGGTGGCTGCCAGCGTAAGAGGAGAGGGGCACGTTTCACGTGTAGGAGATATTTGCATTTAATGAGGGAGCTACATTTCATTTGGCAAGGATTTTGTGTTTAAAAGTTGTGTTTTTCTTCCTTAATGCATATGCATGCCATGGCTGGAGTATGCTTATCAAACCATGGGGAGAAGTAAGTGGAGTACACGTATGGGTTAAACATGAAAACACATAAATTACGCCATGCAGAAACCGAATGAGAATTGAGGTTCTTTGGTTACGTTATGCACTTATACATGGAAGGAGATATATTTTGAGGTTAGTTTCATGACGTGGGTTAATAACTTAAGAGCTTTAAAATCGTGACCTTTCAAATCAGTTTGGATTCTTCTAAAGCAACAACTTATCCTCCACTCACAAAAATTTATAATCACTCACCAAAATATAGGCTATGTGAAAGGATGAAATCTGATTGCACAGTAAATCAGATGCATGCACGTAAGACCATTATCGAATTTTGGAGTTTGTAAAATGAAATATTGTGTAAGAAATCTCATGTGGTGCTAACATAATGGATCTTGATATAGGTGGTTTCAACCACGTTTAAGGTTGATTGCCGAGAAGAAGTAACCAACACAAGGAAAAAGGAATCAAAATACAATAAAATAAAACATATATGTGTATACGTGAAAGAGTAAAATCTTGGGGTGTTACACAGTGTATCTCTGTAACTATTCACATTAGTTCGATCCATATCTGACTCTTAGGTCATTCTTAGAGTTATTCTTTTTCTCACTCATAAGATCGTGCTTAGTAAAGCACTTCAATACTCATTCCATTTCAATTCATTCCACTCATACACTTATTGTTATAATAATAACTATTAACTCCTTTCTGATCAATATCATTTTACCCGAACATATTTCACACAAAAATCTCATAATAATCATTCAGCAAATTTCATAATATTTCACATTAAACAATCATCATATAATACATATGAACATGTACTGACCACTTAGTCTAAACAACCAAATAGTTTAACTCATCAAACAAACATCTTTTCATCCATTATTCACACAAAAGATATGTCAACTATCTATTCTTATACAATATCCGCATAACAGTGCTTTACCTCAAAGATGAGCTCACAAAGAGATATTGAAAAGTATCAAGAGTCAACTATAGGGGTTCTCCTGAATACCAAGAGACATCCATAAGAAACAAAAACAGAAAAAACGATCGAAGAAAACCAAGTTTAATCCAAAGAAACTTACTTAGAATCGCTTAGCTTCAACGTTTAAGCTTGACTTTGAAGGTAAAATGGAGTTTCTGAGGCTTTTATCATGGTAAAAGGAAGAGAGAGTTCAGAGGAAACTTGAGAAAGGGACGTGAGTTCAGAAACAAATGAGATTTCCATGCAGAAAATCTCTTAAATACCTTTCAGCCACGAGCGTTCTCGCTTGAGCAAAAAACATCTTGCTTGAGCGACGACTCTGTCGCCTGAGCAAGATATGCAGACAGTGGTCTTGTCCACTATTTTCTGATATACTCGCTTGAGCAAGCTCCATCTCGCCTGAGCAAGATGGTGTCCAGAGAGCATGCTATTTTTTCTGTGGGTCCTCACCTAAGCGACTTATCTTGCCTGAGCGAGATCCCCAGCTCGCCTAAGCGAGATCACTTTCGCCTGGACGAGGTGAAAGTTAGGCCAAATTTATCTTATCTCACTTAAGCGAGATAGCTCTGCAACTTTGTATTTCTGCACGCTCAATCTTGCCTGGGCGAGATTTACCTCGCCTGAGCGAGATCTCCTGCATCAAAATTCCTCTAAAATTCTTTATTTCTCTTCTAAATGCATTCTAATACTATTTAACATTAAATAAAACATAAATTACTGAAAAAATGAGAAGAGGGTGTTACATGTTTTGTGTTCTCACAAATCAAACCAGAAACAATAACAAAAAACAAAAAATATAGAAAAATATAAAGGGATAGGGAAAAGAAGAAAAGCATCATATCTTTAATATGGTTCAGCCAATGTGGCCTACATCCATAGGAGAGAGCAACCAAAACTCATTCACTAGTTTATTAAAAACTTATTACCAAGAATTTACCTGATGCCTCACTTGTAAGAAGATTAGAAACAACTTTATAAAGGGAACTAATAGTCCTAACTGAATTGGACACTAACAGTTTCTAATAGCAAGTTTGTTATTCTATTTTAACATGTTTTTGAGTCATAACATCATCACAATGTATATGAGATTTGTTTCTCTTATGTAATAAGAGAAAATATCTATATTCCAGATGATAGTGAGACTTTAGAAAGCATGGTCAGGCTTATAGATGGTAAATATGAGATATTTAATTTCAAATAGTTTGCTTGTGTATCAAGAAATACAATTGGATATAAAAGGATGGCGCATTTATGCCTTGAATTCAATTAAATATGTGGACAAAAAGACCAATCATATAAAATAAATTATCATATAATAAGTTATGTTGCATTAAAGGCATTCTTGTTATTTAAGTCACATGGAGATTGTCTTGAATATTTATATTTAAATATTATATCCCAAGAAAACAAGAAATGTCTTTATGTTCACACACGTAGAACTAACCTACTAAAAAAGGTTATATTGCTTTGTTGAGAGAAGTTCATTGAATGAGCCCAACTACCAAAGTCAATGATGCATATTTCGGTTAACCACCAGGGGAGTGTTGAACTTAGAGCTGTCAAAATGGGCTAAAGCCTTAAGCCCTATCCTATTAGCCCTTTATATAGCCTTTTTTTTTTAAGCCCTATAGTTAATGGGTTTACATCAGCCCTAAGCCTTAAAATAAAAAAAATAATAGGCTAAGGTCAAGGTAAGGAGTGAGCTAGCTCACTTATTTTATAAAGTAAGTAATAACTATTAAATCATTTTTATAATATTTTTTAAATTATTTTATATAAATGAATTAAAAATTATATTTAAAATTAAAAAATACTTTTAAAAATAAAAAATATTTATTCAATATATTAAAATTTTATCATAAAAATAATATCAAATATAATTATATTATAAAATTAAATTAAACTTAAATTTTGCATTTGTTTAATTTTATTAATTAAATTTAATATAGTATGTAACATCCCCAATTTTAGTCTACACGTTTTGAATTATCCAAGTTAGTTAGCGTTTCTTTTTACTCTAAATTATTTCTCGTGGCAATTAAATACTTTTCATTAACAATTGATTTTAGCAAAGAAATTTTTTCAGTAGTGATTGTTTGATGTGTTTGAGTTCTTGCTGCACGACATTTTTATATGGTGATGTGATAGTGTCTGATGCATTTTTTTATTCATGTGTTCTAATAATCATGTGGTGGATTACCTTGAGCAACCCTAGGATAGTGAGACCAATGTTGGGATAAAGTTGACCGTTGATTCGGATGGGTAGGCCCCGCTTTATTGATCACTTGATTAGTATTATTATTATTATTATTGCTAATGCTATCCTCCTAATTCATTTTATTTGTTTATGTGGCATTGTTATTTTATTTTATTTATTGATTTAAAGTAAATTATTCGTGTGACTTTTGCATTCCCTAGCCGTTATTAATAATTCTCTCTCTTGCCTTAAATATCCACTTGACCCTAGTTAATATATGTATATACATGAGCCTTTTCATTTTTCCCTAGCACCATGCACACTAAAATTGTTATTTAATGGAAAATCACCATTTTTTGCCCTATGTTTCACGTGCAACTAAGGGGGACCCAAGAGACACATTTCTCATTCAAATCCTTCTCCTTTTAAGCATGGTAACCGAAATCTCATTCAATGCTTGGGAAAGAGGGAGAGAGAATCGGTTTTAATGGCCTAGATCCTAACCCAAAATGATTGCACTTAATACAAATTCAAATTCCCTAGTTACCTAAATTAATTGTAGCCGCCCCAACCTAAGCCGCCACATATGGCAATTGTTCGAATTCTCCTTCCTAAGTGGGTAGCCAAAAATTTATGTGTTTAGAAGAGAGAGAGAAACCCTAATCACCAGAATTTAAACCCTTACTCCTTCCTTTTTAAACACACCTTTCGTATTCCTAAAATGTCATTTATGACTCAATAATGTTGCATTGAAATCATTAACCTTTTGCCCCCCTCCCCAAACCGTCATGCTGTACATGACAATTATCTGAATTCCCTCATTGATGATGCAGCCAAAATAAAGCCCTTATTCTTCTCATTAAATGCAAATTTTCGTCCTCCCATGTATTTAATTGGGGCTGACTCTTCACCTTAAATCAGCACATTCAATTTGCCTCCCACCTGCATTGATACCATGGGGAAATGAAGAGACACCTGCCCCATTCCCCCCTCAAATAACCTAAACTGCGGCCTGCATTAAATGGGCGAGCCAATCAACATAAAACGTTGCACCTGGAGCATTTACTTCCCTTAAACCGTGCCCAACATTAAATTCATATTCCCTTCCATTTATTTGTTGTAATTGTCATTTCTTGTGGAGACTCTTGCACTTGCACAGCCATAATGGAAGCACCACCCTTTCACCAGCAACTCAAAGGATGTGACCCTTCAAATGCATGGAATACGAAGAGTTTGAACTTATTCCCTCCACAAATAAACCTTAGCTGCCAACCTACCTTAATTACTCACTCTTGCCTAAAGCCAACCCACCACTCAGTTCATTTCACCATAATGATTAATTATGGAAAACGTGTGGGAACATTAAATTGTTGCTTCTTTTTCCACCTCGTGCATTTATTGCTTCTAATGGAATGTCTCGCATGCACCAACTCCTTGAGATGTGATGATGAGGATTTCCCTAAGCCTCTTGAATTTCAGACCTATTAGGACTAGGACGTATCTCGAGCTACAAAACTCAAAAATGAGTGATTAAAAAATGAGAGGAATATTCACGTTGTGAACCTTAATTTTGACTCAAGAATCACTTAATTTGGATTTGTATAACACAAGATATGGATAAAAGTTATTCTGGGCTTAATTTGGGGTTTGTTTGGAAGAGAATGCTATGAACCTTAAAATTCAGAATTGGGAAAAAAAATTGAAATTCATACCTTGTAAAGAGAATAAAAGGAAGGAAATATGATAGGGAAGGTGCCACAAACAACGATGTCTGATAAGCCAACAAGATCGCCACAAGAACGGATGAATTCTTGATAAGATCGGAGGTTGCAAGGAAGAACCCTAGCAGAGAATAATTCTCACTATAATCTGATTTCAATCATGTATATCCTCAAAATGATTTCCAAGTGTTTTAGTACAATTCAGTTTTGGAGTTTGTCCACATGGACTCGACATATAAAAACAAAAACTAATCCTTTTAGCACAAACATTATGTATATGTTCTAGTGGTGAAGCGAGCATATTACATCCTAAGGTGCAAGGGTTCAAATCCTATAATAGACAATAAAGCATAATAATATGTTTTTTTACACAAAGTAGCAAAATAAATAAAAAGTCTTCCAAAATGAATAAAAAGTCTTCAAAATTTAGATTGAAACTTTGGACTCTTCCATCATTGTAAATATGCATGTGTACACTTTAGAATTCAAGTGTTGGACTTCATCTAGGTGTTGGGCCTCACATTGGGGTTGGGCTTCTAGCATGGTGCTCAAAATGTGTTGTAGAGCTTCTTGGGCCTTCCTTGATCTAGCTCTTGTCATGGGCCCTCCTAAGCCTTGTAATGGATCTTGGACTGCTTGGGCCTGCGGTTGGTCTTGGACTTGGGTTTGGGCCTGGGCTTCACTCCTTATGTACACATCATTCCCTCCTTCTTTAGAAGCATTTGTCCTCAAATCTGTTAATTCTTCATTACCTGCATCAAACAAAGACAAGTCAGCCACATTAAAGGTAGCACTCACACCATACTCACCTGGTAGGTCAACTTTGTAAGCATTATCGTTGATTTTGGCCAGCACTTGGAAGGGTCCATCTCCTCTAGGCATCAACTTTGATTTTCTCTGTGATGGAAATCTTTCCTTTCTAAAGTGTACCCATACCCAATCACTTGGTTCAAATGTTACCCTTCTCCTTCCTTTGTTAGCATGTTTGACATACCCTTCCATTTTCTTCTCAATTTGAGTCATGACCTTTTCATGCAATTTCTTGATATACTCAGCTTTTTCTTGTCCAGATTTATCCTTCAAATGAGAAATATTAGGCAAAGATAACAAATCCAAAGGTGTCAAAGAATTAAAACCATAAACAATTTCAAATGGAGAGCAATTTGTAGTGCTATGAACAGCCTTATTATATGCAAACTCTACATGAGGTAAGCACTCCTCCCATGACTTAATATTTTTCTTTATAATAGCCCTAAGGAGAGTAGACAAAGTCCTATTAACAATCTCAGTTTGCCCATCTGTTTGGAGATGACAAGTAGTAGAAAACAACAATTTAGTACCAATCTTACCCCATAAAGTTCTCCAAAAATGACTTAGGAACTTAGAGTCTCTATCACTTACAATGCTTCTTGGTAACCCATGAAGTCTTACCACTTCCTTGAAGAATAGATCAGCCACGTGACATGCATCATCTACTTTCTTGCAAGGTATGAAGTGAGCCATCTTAGAAAACCTGTCAACAACCACAAATATTGAGTCCTTTCCTCCCTTGGACCGAGGCAAACCTAGAACAAAATCCATAGAAATATCAATCCAAGGATAATCAGGAATAGCAAAGGAGTATACAAACCATGCAGCAGGACTCTAGATTTAGCTTTCTTACATATTAGACACTTTTCACACAACTTATGGACATCATGCTTCATATGTGGCCAATAAAAATGCTCATGCAAAATGTCCAAAGTCTTTTGAACACCAAAGTGTCCCATTAAACCCCCTTCATGTGCCTCTTTTACAAGCATGTCCCTAGTGAACTTTTAGGCACACAAAGTGTCTTACCCTTGATTAAGTAACCATCATGCTTAAAATAGCCATCATGAGCAGTGTGTGAACATGAATGAAAAATATGAGAAAAATCAGCATCATTCTCATACAAGTCTTTTATATGATCAAATCCAATGAATTTAGTTTCAAGGATAGAAAACAAAACATACCTTCGCGACAATGCATCAGCAACCACATTGGACTTACCTTTCTTGTGCTTGATTGTATAGGGAAATTGTTCAAGAAATTCCACCCAATTAGCATGTCTTTTGTTTAGTTTACCCTGCCCTTTCAAATACTTCAAAGATTCATGGTCACTATGAATGACAAATTCTTTAGGCAGAAGATAATGTTGCCAAGTTTGCAAAGCCCGAATTAATGCATACAGTTCCTTATCATATGTAGGGTAATTAAGGGCAGCCCCACTCAATTTCTCACTAAAATATGCAATTGGGTGTCCTTCTTGCATTAGAACAGCTCCTATCCCTACTCCAGAGGCATCACATTCAAGTTCAAAGGATTTGGCAAAATTAGGCAATGAAAGTATGGGTGCATGCATTTATTTTTCTTTTAGGACAGCAAATGCTTTCTCTTATTTCTCTCCCCATTTAAATTCTACATGCTTCTTAACTAGTTCATTTAGAGGGGCAGCAATGGTACTAAAATCCTTTACAAACCTCTTATAAAAACTAGCAAGCCCATGGAAACTTCTTACCTCTCTCACACTCTTAGGAGTTGGCCATTCTTGAATTGCTTTTATTTTCTCTTTATCTACATGCACTCCACTAGAATTAACCACAAATCCTAAGAAAACAACATGGTCCTTACAAAATGTGCACTTTTCCAAATTAGCATACAATTTTTCTTTTCTAAGTACATGCAAAACAGATTTCAAATGATGCAAATGCTTATCCAAATTTTTGCTATGTACAAGAATATCATCAAAGTAGACAACCACAAATTTTCCTAGAAACTCTCTCAAAACATGGTTCATCAATCTCATGAAAGTACTAAGGGCATTTGTCAAACCAAATGGCATCACTTTCCACTCATACAAGCCATATTTGGTTTTAAAGGTTGTTTTCCACTCATCACCTTCTCTAATCCTAATCTGATTATATCCACTTTTCAAATCAATTTTAGAGAAATAACAAGATCCATACAACTCATCAAGAAGATCATCTAACCTGGGAATGGGATGTCTATACTTGATAGTGATGTTGTTAATTGCTCTACAGTCAGAAAACATCCTCCAACTTCCATCCTTTTTGGGCACTAAAATAACAGGAACAGCACAAGGGCTCAAACTCTCCACAACCCAACCTTTGTTCATCAAGTCAGAAACTTGCTTTTGAATTTCTTAGGTGTCTTGGGGATTACTCCTATATGCTGGTCTGTTAGGTAACACAGCTCCTGGGATCAAATCAATCTGGTGCTCAATACCTCTCAAAGGTGGTAGTCCCGATGGTATTTCTCCTGGAAAAATATCTTTAACTCCTGCAAAATAGATTTAACTCCACTAGGAAGTTCAAGATCAGAATCAAATGTAGCAATCTCTTTATTATAAAGTATATACATAGACTTTCTTGCTATTAGAGCTCTTCTCACGTCACCACTCTTTACAAACAAAATATTTTTCCTTTCTTTCTCTTTATTTTTAAGCTCTTGACCTCTCTCTTTATTTTTGCTCTCTTTTTTCTATTTCTTTCTTTTCTTTTCTCTCTTGCTCTCTTTTTTCTTTCATGATATTTTGATCATCACAAACCTCTTTTGGAGACAGTGGAACAAGAGTAACCTTGCGGTTATCATGGTGGAAAGTGTATTTATTTGTGTGACCATCATGGTGAGCTTTTCTATCAAATTGCCATGGTCTTCCAAGAAGCAAATGACTAGCTTCTATTGGAACAACATCACATAGAACTTGATCCTTATATTTCTCAATAGAAAATTCAATCTCCACTTGCTTATCCACCTTCAATTCTCCTTCTACACTTAACCATTGCAACTTGTATGGCCTAGGATGGGGTTTTGTATCCAAATTCATTTTTGTGACCAACCTAGTGCTAACAACATTGGTGCAATTCCCGCCATCTATGATCAATGAGCACAACTTCCCTTGGATAAGGCACCTAGTATGGAATATGTTTTCTCTTTGGCTTCCTTCATCTTCCTTGGCTATCCCTCCTAACATCCTTCTCACAATGAATAAGTCTCCTTCAGGAATCTCCTCTACTTCTTGACTCTCTTCTCCACTAGATGGTTCTGATTCAGAACTCTCACTAATAATCTCTCCATTATCTTTTAACATCATAACCTTCTTAGTTGGACACTCAGAAGCTATGTGTCCTCTACCCAAACACTTAAAACACTTTATATCTCTAGATCGAGACTTGTTATCCACTTCTTTACCTTTGTTTTAGGTAGGTTGTGGTGCTGCCATAGGTACCCTAGAAGATGAAGTTCCCTCCTTCTTAAACCTCTCCTTCCACCTAGAATTATCAAAATTAGAGGAACTTTTTCTCACACTTTTTCTTTTTAATTATTGTTCCACTTTCATGGCATGGTGAACTAGGTCTTCCATCTTTACATAATTTTGAAGCTCAACAACATCCCTTATGTCTCCATTCAGCCCATCAAGAAACCTAGCCATGGTAACCTATCTTTCCTCCTCAACATTGGCTCAAATCATAGCTATTTCTAACTCCTTATGATATTCATCCACACTCCTACTACCTTGGGTAAGCCTTTGCAGCCTATTATGCAACTCTCTATGGTAATGGGATGGCACATACCTCTTCCTCAAAACTCTTTTCAGCTCTTCCCAAGTCTCCAACATAGGCTCTCTATACCTCCTTCTTTCCTTTTGGAATTGATCCCACCATACTAAAGCATAATCAGTGAATTCTAAGGTGGCTAACTTAATCTTTCTCTCATCACTTAGGGTATGGCATGAAAAGATTTGTTCAACTTTCAACTCCCACTCCATATAGGCTTCAGGATCACTCTTTCCCCTAAAAGGTGGCATATTCACTCTAAATCCCTCATTTCTGTCCACCCTAGGTTCCTCTTCATTTTCTCTCCTTCTTCTCCTTTCTTGTCTCTCATCCCTTCTTCTATCTCCATTTTGTTCTTCCTCTCTATTTTGGTTTTGATTTTCTATATTATCAAGCCTCTCATAAATCTCTTCAGTATGCTCCCTCATTATCTGATTCATCCTTTGAGTTAACGCATATAATAGCAACCTATGTTCTCTAGGAGGTGATTCCTCTCTTTCAGCCATACTTCTAATTTTATGATAAAATAAGATCCTCACTAAAGTGTTTCACTCTAAGTGTTTCACACAAGAGGCTTTTAAGCAAATGTATCTCTCTTGCCTTTTTCCACTCTTCCTCTAGCCTAAGGTTCTTACAAGCTTCTCTAATCAATTACCAAGAAGTAAAAGACAAGTGACTATCAAGAAAGGCTCTAAATTCAGATTATGGCACCATACAAAGAAGTAGTAAAGAACAATTCTACTACCTAACAAACACAAAAAAAAGACAAGCACGCAAGGAATTATTTGGACAAAATTGAGACAAGAAAGAACAACACAAACAAAGGGAAGGGATTAAAAATAAAGGCACGAGATAACTAAGAATTTGAGTGACTTAGTTCCTTATAGGTCCTACACTTCAAAAGCTTAAGCACAAGCTTTAACTCTTCTAAAATTCAGCAAACCACACTTTCAAAGTCAATTGTAAGTTTCAGCCACACTACAAGCCACCAAACAATCGCTTCACACTTGAATTTAAGTCTCAAACAACAAACTCAAACACTCTCCTTTTTTTTTCTACTTTTTTTAAAGACAATTTCATTTTTTTTTAATTTAATTTTTTTTCCAGCAAGACAGCCACAAAGAACTAGGTAATTTGCAATCAACAAACTTTAATTTTCTCCTTTGCAAGTACCCAAATTCAGCATACAATTCCAACAACTTAAGTGTACAAATAGAATTTTAATTTCACCCACAAAGTTCTAAAACACAATCACAACTTGTAGTAATTAGAATACCTACTTGGTCGCCAAGTGAAGCATTAGAGCAAACTCTCATGAGCGCAATTTGCTGCCTCCAATTCAGCCTCTTCCACAAGTGCAATTTTTGTTCTCCTTGTTCCAATTGCTGCACAAACCCAAACACAACCACACACACACACACAACCAGCAGCAAACACTTCCAATTTCAACTCAAAACTAGCCCTAGTTAACTAGCTTTGATACCAAATGATGAGGATTTCCCTAAGCCTCTTGAATTTTGGACCTACTAGGACTAGGACGTATCTCGAGCTACAAAACTTGAAAATGGGTGATTCAAAAACGAGAGGAATATTCACGTTGTGAACCTTAATTTTGACTCAAGAATCATTTAATTTGGATTTGTGTAACACAAGATATGGATAAAAGTTATTCTGGGCTTAATTTGGGGTTTGTTTGGAAGAGAATGCTATGAACCTTAAAATTCAGAATTGGGAAAAAAAATTGAAATTCATACCTTATAAAGAGAATAAAAGGAAGGAAATATGATAGGGAAGGCGCCACAAACAAGGATGCCTGATAAGCCAACAAGATCGCCATAAGAACGGATGAATTCTTGATAAGATCTTAGGTTGCAAGGAAGAACCCTAGCAGAGAATAATTCTCACTACTTGGGCCTAGGTTGGTCTTGGACTTGGGTTTGGGCCTGGGCTTCACTCTTTATGTCCACATCACATGACCATTTAAGAGAGAGGGAGACGCAAAGCCATGCCCCTTCAAGTGCTCTAACCCTAACTCTCCACGTGCAGCCCTCAACCGCCACGCTCTTGAGAATGAAAAGACATGAACACTACACTCGCGCTATATAGGGACCCTACTTACGTCCACGCGCCCTTTTCATTCTTTCTCTTTTCAAAAACCCTCACAACAACCTATCTCTCTCGAAAAACCACTCACTCTCACACTTGTGTCTTCCACTCTCTTTCTCTCGTGAACAACACTCTCCATCACCACCCTCTCAAGGGAGACAACGAACACCAAGGAGCCATTAACGCCGCCTGCACCCCACCTCTCTCAAACGTTTGTGCCGCCACCAAAGACTCAAGTCGTGAACGAGTCCCTACAAACGTCAAGACCGAGCCTTCCACCCCTTTCCCATTCTCATTCCAAGCAAGGTTAAAGGAGTTCATGCTTATGCTTGAATGTGCGTGTGGTTGTCTACATTTGCATGCATCTTTTTCTCACCCTCGCTCTAAGTTCTCATTGAAAAACTTTTAAGTAAAAAGATTTCCTCTTATCCCTTGATGATTTTACTTAAATAATATTGTAAAAATTTCATTTTTATGGCTTACATGAACTCGATCATGGTTAGGATGATTTTGCATGTCGATGTTTATTTGATATTCTTACCTTTCTTCTTCATTAATGATTTTTGGTTGGGTATAGGGAATGGTTTTAAAATACTGTGTGTTGTACCTTATTATTATTGTGTTCTTTATCTCTTTTTTGGCTCCCATTTTTCTCTACTTCATTGCATGTAGCCTTTTTTGTAAAACTTTTCTATTTTCTCACCATTCACCCCTTTTCTTGAAAAAAAAATTATAAAAAGAATATTAACCTTCTTCTTGTTTTGTTTGACCGAGAGTGAAGGGATTAATCCTCGTAAAAACAAAGGGATTCTGTGTATGTGCTTGGTCGTTTGAGTTATTTGTGTGCATGGAGGTAAAAAAGGGAGTTAAGATCACAGTTTGGCACAGTTGGGGAATCTGGAGTGTTCAGGTTCAAGAGGAGAACCTTTGGGGTAGTGAAGGGGGGTTACCTTAATAGCGCGGAATAGCTCACTGTGGTCGGGACACGTCGCCATCAAAGCCTTCACTAATCTTGACGCGAACAAGCATTGCCGAGGATCGTGGAAGAACTCATTCCTGAGGAACAGAGATGAAATTGGGAGAAAATATCCCTGGATATTGTGTACAATGTATGCTTGTAGGGAATAAGGGTCTCTGATCACCTTGATGGAGGATTGCTAGAAATTGAGGGAGTAGTAATGTCCTGAGTGACATAGGCTTGGGTCGTATTGTTGATTAACTTCTGTGATTTTACTTGTGTTTTGTGACTGCCTAGTTGGGTGCAAACCTAAGAATATGTGTTTCCCGAAATTTTATTTCTCGTCTACTCTTATGTCATTTTTCCTGCCTTACTTATTCGATTGCTAATTGATTATTATGTTGGAACTCACCCTTTCTTTCGTGATTTCTCTATGTGGTATTCTCTTGTGTGTTTGCATGATTGTGTGACAGATGGACCCACAGCGAGCGAGGATTTGGGGAGAGGACTCCAGAGGGAAGAAGGCATGGACGTACAACCCACCGACGCACCGCCTCATATACCAAGGGATGATCTCCATAACTATGGGACCTCTCATTGAGGATGGTTGGAAGCCCCATTGGGGTGACCACCTTTTTGCTGACATCTTTTAAAACTTTTGTTGATAAAGGTAAAACCATTATAGATCTTGACCTAGAACCTACTCCTTGTCTCAGCCCTTCTCCTATACCTGAGTGGAAAGACATTGGAATTGTTGAGTCTTTCATCAGACCAGTACCTTGCCATTCCCTGCGAATTCAGGCACCTCCTCCCGATGAAGCTGGACCTTCTACACGACACCCCTCGCCACTATCCACTTCTCATTCACCACCACCCACCATTGGTTGGATCGACAGTGATCCGGATAACTTGTCGCCCTCTCCTCGTCTTCAACCAGGGAATGAGCCATCTGACTCTGACAGAATAGAATCCGATCCTAGTGAAGATTCTCTTTCGTTAGAATTTTATTTATAGACTGTTATTTTCTTTTGTCATGGGTGGATACTGCTAGTAGGATTTGGGTTGTTTTACTACTTTTGAACATACTACACTATAAGGATTTTATTCTAATGTTATTTTTACCTTGGACAATTTGGTTTGGATAATTTTTTTTTTTATAAACTTCTCGTTACATTTGCAAACTTTATCTCGAATATTTGTGCGATATTAAATACTTGTTCTTATTGTTATTATGAAATCCTATTCGCGGATGTTTAGAGTGATTAATAAAAATGATTAGTATGTTGTTAAGATACTGAAATAATTAAATGTGTGATCATGTAATGAAAGGATTCAATGGAAGTGCCTTCTTGAATTATTATTTCTCTAATTTAGCTTAAGCGGTTATGATGAATTGACTCATGGTTGAATTGAGAATATAGTAGATTGATATTAGTAATGTTGGGTAGTATGAGAGAAAATTTTATTAGAACTATCCGTGGATGTGCCCATGAATGAGTAATGAAACTTGAAGGTTGAAATTAATTCCCTTGTGAGAATGTATTGTAATTGGTAAGTTAATTCATTATGATGTTGATTGGAATGATCTCTTGTACAAGTTTATTTTGGATGTACTGTTTTATAGATGCCTTAAATTTTAATATAGTAATATGGGATCTTGGTAGAAATTAGGTGTTACATAGTACATTAATAATTTATTATTTTAATTAAGAATTAGTATTAATATTTTTAACTAAACAATAATTAAATGATAAAATAATATTTTATAAAATATTATTTAATAATTATTTTACTAAATTTAATAAATTTTAGTATGTTTAAATATTCTTTAATAACTTTTAATAATTATAAATTCATTATAACTTAAGTTTATACATGATATGATTATTTTTAATATAAATATAAATATATAGAATCTTAAATGATTATTTTTAATAAATTCTATATAGATATATAGATATAGATAGATTTTTTATTATTAAAAAATATACACTTAAAATTTAACAATTAGTAAATATTTACATAAATTAACATATAAATAAGAAATTAAACTATTAGTTAATTTATTAATTTATATGTAATATATAAATATATATATTTTAATTTATCGTATACATACTATTTTTTTATATTATATTAATGCTATGATGTAGTTAATTTCACATATATTTATAAGTTAAAATAATAAATTAAAATATATAATAAAATTAAATATTATATATATATATATATATATATATATATATATATTACATTAAGTTTAAAATTTTTTATTAATTTTTATCATAAATTTTCTATTAAGATAATAATTTAGAAAGACAAGTTATTTTAATTTAAATATAAATTTTATTAAATAAGATGAGTCAAAAGTTAAATTTAAAAATATTTTTTAATTCTTAATATATTCACATGTTACTTTTTTAACACATTAACTTTCATTCAGTAAATTTAAAAAAATTTGACTGTATTATTTTTTGTTGTCAATTTTATATGTTTACTGTGACTTTATTTATTGAATATAAAATATTTTTATATAAATAAAATATGATCCTCAGAAAATATATATATAATATTTTTAATAATTTTATAAAAATAAATAAAGAAAAATAATGATATAAAATTTTTATAATATGAAAAAATTTATAGTTAATGTTCAAATAATATTTTATAATTTATTTATAAAATTATATAAAAAATTTTAAAAATATATAATAATCATTATTTTTATTAATTTTTTAATAACAATAATTATTATAAATATTTAATATTATATAAATTTTATTTTTTCTCTTTTTTTAAGTAATTTTATTGGACTACAAGTTTATTATAAAAAATGTTATATGAAATAAATATTTTTACTAGATATTCTAATAATTATTACAATTCATATTGAATTTTCTCAAATTTAATTTTTTAAGAACATATAAATTTTTTTAGCCCACCTTAATCTTGTGAGCTTTTTGATATTTTGGGTTTATAAATTGATAGACTTTTTGGCCCACAGAACTTTTTGATCCTAACTCACATAGCTAGAGTTTAGAACTGGGTCAAATGGGCTTAGAACTATTCTTATGTTACTCATAAATAAAGAGAGATTTTAGTGAGAGAATTTGTATACACTCCTATAGAAGCAAGGTTACTAGTGTCTTGTTATTCACGTTTAACACAAGGCTTCAGAAAGATAATTTCAATTTTAGCAATCAATTAGTCGTTATGAATTGTTGTTTTATTCGGCTATCAATGTTTGATTCCCTACAAATGAGAGTGTTCAAGATAATCCAAGCATTAGTGATTTTAATGGGTTAATTTAAAACTTTTATAGTAACTAGTTTTAAAACTTCCATGATTATATTAAAAATATATATGAAAAAATTTATAGTTAATATTCAAATAATAGATTATAATTTATTTATAAAATTATATAAAAATTATTAAAATTATATAATAATCATTATTTTTATTAATTTTTTTAATAACAATAATTATTATAAATATTTAATATTATATAAATTTTATTTTTTCTCTTTTTTTAAGTAATTTTATTGGACTACAAGTTTATTATAAAAAATGTTATATGAAATAAATATTTTTACTAGATATTCTAATAATTATTACAATTCATATTGAATTTCCTCAAATTTAATTTTTTAAGAACATATAAATATTTTTAGCCCACAAAACTCTCACCCTAGTCTTAATCTTGTAAGCTTTTTGATATTATGGGTTTATAAATTGATAGACTTTTTAGCTCACATAACTTTTTTATCCTAACCCACGTAGCCTAGAATTTAGGGCCGAGTCAAATGGGCTTAGAGCTATTCTTATGTTACTCATAAATAAATAAAGAGAGATTTTAGTGAGAGAGTTTGTGTGCACTCCTATAGAAGTAAGGTTACTAGTGTCTTGGTTACTCACATTTAACACAAGGCTTCATAAAGGTAATTTCAATCTTAACAATTAGTTGTTATGAATTGTTGTTTTATTCTGCTATCTATGTTTGATTCCCTACAAATGGGAGTGTTCAAGATAATCCAAGCATTATTGATTTTAATGGGTTGATTTAAAACTTTTATAGTAACTAGTTTTAAAACTTCCATGATTATAATAAAAATTGTGATAATATTTTTACATAACTTCTTACGCTAAATGAATTGACTTTGTTTAACAGTGAACGCTATATAATGATTCATTATTGGATAGCTTATGTGGAAGTAATTCAGTTAGTTAATTGTTACGACGTTAGCTTCCTATAAAATATAATAATAATTTATTTTTTATTATCTACTAGTTTAACCGATATAGTAGAGTTATTATAACAATTATAACTATACCTGCTATAATAAGTCTTCTGTTACAGCAATTTTACGTATAAAACTGCTATAATAATTTTTTATTTTAAATTTTAGTTAATTTGTCACCTATAAAATTTAAGGATATATAGTTTAAATCTATCTATAGAATTTAAATCTACCAAATTGCAACGACATGCAGTCAAACATAAGATTAAATACCCTTAATTGTATTTAAGATGTTACAACAAGAGTAAAATTATTTTAAATATGATAACTTTATTTAAAAATTAAAGAAATAAATATGCATTGTTAAAATTAAGAATAATAAAATTTCACATAAATTAAGATACAAAATTAAAAATACCATGTCAAAATAACAATTATTAGTCTTTAACAGATTTATTTACTATCCCATATTGTTTCCAATAGACTTGATATTGACCGAAGAAACTTGAGTACTGGTTAAAAAGCGAAAGATACATTATTTGAATATAATTATAGGTATCAAGATGATGTCATATTAAGTAGCAGAGTAATCTGGGTCATGTCAAACAGAACTATAAGTAACAAACTTCTCTACAAGGTTTGGCACTAAAACTCATCCTTTAATTCAAGTTTTGAAAATTTGGATGCTTATTATGAAATCCAGATAAAGAAAACACCTTTGAATGAAGAGTTAGTTAATGATAATATATTAATTTTAATATAAAGACGTGTGAGATGTGACTATATAAGAAGAATACATCCTTTTTTTTATGATTTGAATACATCTAATTTTTAAGAGTGAAGACTTCACGAGATGAATATCATCCTTTCTCATAGTTAAAATTACATAATAGTAACTTTTAAAGTACTTATGTGAATCTATAGCATATATTTTTAAATTTTTTGTTAGAGCTTGCTTTATAATACAAAATAACTGAAAAATTATAATGAGTCATAAAAGTAACCTTTCAATCTGAAATTTGGTGTGGGGAAGGTCCGGAGAAAACTGAAAATGTTCCTTCAGGGGTGTTCATTTTAAATTTTATAAGCTTCCCAAAATTTTATAAACTTCCTCCAAATATGATTTTATAATATTTTATTTTTTTTGTAATATTGTAATATTGTTATAGATCTTGTTGTTTCATAACAATAGCATTAAGAAATAGCTGCTACTCGGAAGACAGGGAAACTGTAAAAAATTACACACTACCGAAAAACTAGACTAAGCAATTTTGATCATATAATGGAAGTTGAGAATGTAAATCTAAAGGAAAAATTTGAGAGCAATTAAGAGTGATTCCTCTTACGATAAATTAAGTGTAATTAAATGCACAAACGTGGCAAAGGAAAAAACTTGAGTACTCCAGGAAAGCAAAACAAGCGTATTTCCTTTCCTAAAGCAAAATATTTGACATATATGGTTATGTTATTTAAAATTATTTTTTAAAACAAAAATATTAAAATAAAGAAAGACAATTGTGAGAAATATGCAATAAGATAATTGAAATATTACTTATTACTAAGGTGCATCGTACACGTACAGACTTTGGAAGATAAAGTTGATGTCAAAGACACAATGTGAAGCTGTAGCTAATTAGACTTGATAGGCAGCTGGGATGAAGATTATTTTCTTTTAATGATTTTGCTTTGGTGTTGGATCTGATCAGAAAGCTTCAAGTGTGACCGCTCATTTGAAAAAGAAAGAAAGAAAAGGAAATTATAGAGAAGAATAGGAATGGATCAAATACTGTACTCAATATTTTTGTGCCTTCCCCTCTTCTGACTCAAGAAGCTCCTCCAACACTTTGTCATCCAAATACTCAAACTCAAAAACTTGCCTCTTTTGTCCATGAGTAATGGATGATGATGATGATGATGATGGTGCTAAATTTGGAGGGTAGTCCCTAACTTGAGAATGGTACTCATTAGGAAAATTCAAAATTGCAACATGACCCCTCAATCTAAAGGCTGCTTGATCATAAGCTCTAGCTGCTGCTTCAGCCGTATCAAAGGTCCCTAACCACAACCGTGACCCTTGCCTAGACGGGTCTCTAATCTCTGCCGCAAACTTACCCCATGGCCGCCGCCGAACACCTCGGTACCGGACTCCTTCCATTTCCTTCTCCTTCAACTTGCCATGCTTTCCCTTCTTCTTGGCATATTCTTGGCTTGTGTTAATCAATGTCCTTTTATTGTTTTGGTCACACATACTTTCACTTTAACACGTTTTTGTGATTGGCAGAGAGGAAAGTTTGTTTGTGAAAAATGTGACATTGGAAAAAATAAGTCACCTATCTTAATCATGAAAGTTCAAGATATTTTTAGAATATATTATTTAAAAAATAAATATTTAAAAGGACACGTTATCATTTTATGATATTATCATAAATAATTATAATTACAATAAATATTTATTAATTAACTTATAACTTGTGTTAAAATGACAATTAATAAGATCTAGATAGAAAATACAGACTTGTCTCACATTTGTAGGGATGAGGTTAACAAAATGGTGTGTTAATTTGTAGACTATGACACATTCTACAATCCTCAATCTGTCAATCACCATGTCGTGCTGGCTTGAAAGTAAAACCAGAGATTTGTAGGATTGCGTGGAATTATTGTGCAAGATAGCAAGATAAGTAGGTACACATAATTCTGTCGTGTCTATTTTAACTTGTTTTTGTGTTTTTACCTCTTAACCCGATTGCTTTATGGTTGTCAATAGTGTGACAATGCGCAGCAGTGTGTGGCGAAGCTGCCTTTTACAGCAATAGACTTGCCATAGTGAAGTTTCTTATTGTTGTTGCCATTGCTATTTTTTTATTTGCAGTCATGACATCTTAACTAGTGGCTCTTCGCAACAATGCACTAAAGTAAAATTGTTAACTTTTCTATTTTACCTCCAAAACAAAATTGTTTTTAAGATTTTTAGAGGTAAAAAATACTTTTTGTCTTTAAAAATAAATTGTTTTTCCTTTCTTGCCTTTGTTAGAGTAAAAATGTTAACTTTTCCGTTCTACTCAAAACAAAGCAGATTTTTAAGATTTTTAAGGATAAAACAAGCTTTATCTTTTAAAAATAAACTAACTTTCTTTTTTTTCTCTTAAAATGACCTTATTTTTTAAAGGTAAAATAAATTTTTTATCAATTTTTATAATACAATCATCTAATTTATTTTCCTTCTCCCCTTCTCTTATTTGGGCAGTCTTATCCTATCTTACTTGAGTGAAAATGATCTCGCTTGAGCAAGATCACTCTAGAGTGTCCAATTCTACACAAATCGATCTCCCTTGAATGAGAAAATCTGCACCAGAACTCCCATTTCTCACACTAATACATAAAACACTTAACAATTAATCACAACTCCATTATAAATGTACCAAAATAATTAATCGAATAGCATTGTAAATGTACAACTTTCATCCAACAACTAAACAGCTCATGCATTTCATTCCCATTTTCATGCATACAATCAAGGGACTACAACACAATTTAAATGAATAATACATATATAAATTGTTCGATATGCAAGTGTACCCATTGAGATGTAATAAAGGGATCTTAGATTAAGTTTTCGAAATATCGTCCCACAAGGATTATTTTTCAATTACTAAGAATCTTCTAATTTAATTGTTTAAGCTTAAAGTGTAACACCTTAAATTTAATTTCAAATAAATAATACTTTCGCAAATTTGAAATAATAAAAGTTTCATTAAACATTTCGAAATAGGGAAAGAGTTACAAGTTTATATCAAATAACTACTACAGGACAATTTTAAATACAACAATTTCAAATTAACATTCTAAGCCCTATAGCAGTTCCATCCAATCCTTTACTGAGTCCGGTGTTGATCGTCTTGATTATCTGAAAAATAAATATAAGGGTGAATACTCTACATTACCAAACACACAAACAAGTATAGAGTCTCACCTTGCACTTAATTTACATTATTTCTAATACACTTCACACAATATAATCACAGGCAGCATTACCACTCAATTCATTTCTAATTCAACTCTGATGCACTCACGGCTCCAAACAATTGACACACGTAATTATCAAACAATAATCTCGTGCACTTACTGCACGCCAGCCAAGCTCACTGTGGCACTTACTGCATGCCAGCCACACCTTGCCTCCATGTTAGAAAATCATGATGAGGACACCTCCTCAAAAGCTCTTCAAATCACTCTCATGCCTCAAACAAGGATTCTACTTCATATTGTTGGAAGCAACATATCTCCGTTATAAGTTTAGAGGACCTTGATGGGGGAAAGTACTTTTTCAAGAATTGTTGAGTGAGATCTTCCCAAGTTGTGATGAAATTGGCTAGGAGTGAGGCGAACCATGCATTCACCTTTTTAGATACCGAAAAGGGGAAAAGACAAAGTTGAATAGCATCGTTGGAGACTTTGTTGTATTTGATGGTATCAATCAATCGAAGAAACTTTGTCAGATGGAGATTGGGATCTTTGTTGAGCATGCCTCCAAACTATATAGAGTTCTGAACCGCAGTTATAAGTGCTAGTTTCAATTAAAAATTGTTGGCCTCTACATTAGGAGCCGCGATACTTTCAGGAGTGCCTCTCGCAGTAGGTGTCATGTGATCTTGAATTGATCTTCTTCCCTCTTTCATTCTTTGCTCTCTCACTTCTTTTCTTTATCTATGCGTTGTTCTCTCAATCTCTAGATCAAATAAACAAGCTGTAGAGCACTTAGAACGAGTGAACATACAAAAAAAATTATAAAATTAAAATTAAAATAAAAACAAAAATAAATAAAATAAATAAAGAATTTTTTTTTTTGAAAATAAACAAAACAAAATTAAAGCAAAACACAAATTGCTCAAATCAATTAAATTTGAAATTTTTTTAATAATAAAAAAATAATTCCTAACAACGGCGCCAAAAACTTGTTAAGTGGGTAAGTGTACCCGTAAAAAAGTAATAAAAGGTTCTTCGATTAAGTTTTTGAAATATCGTCTCACAAGGATTGTTTTTCAATTACTAAGAATCTCGTAATTTAATTGTTTAAGCTTAAAGGATATAAGATGAATTAAAAATAAGAATTTGATTATAAAATCAATTGTAAACTTATAATACAATGCACGTCTTAGTTGAACATATCAGAGAGAAACCTAGGGCATATGGGTTTTCTTATTCAATCCTTTATGTTATTTTTTCGTTTAACTCTATATTTGATTCCCTTGTGATTACCAATCATTCATACAATTACTATTAATACACAATGGTCATGCAATATTAATATTCTTTTCTCTAAACTAACATCCTCAATAGTCATGCAAGATATTAATTAAAGAAAGTTTAAGGCACCTGTGAACTTATTAATTTAATAACGATTAGAAGAGAAAGATTGGTTTGGTCCACCTAATCCTTTGTCTCGTTTTATCCTATATATTACATTAACTAATCGAGGTACAATCACCTGATGAAATAATTAATTAGGATTATAATTATACGTAATAGGATAAAAGCTAATCATGAACGGAAACCAAATATAGATTCAAACTTCAAAATCATAAATTCATAAACAATAGTTTCTATAGCCCTAGCTATGGACTTAGTTACTTATGTTAAAAAAATGAACTAAAACAATCATAAATAAAGTCATAAAGAAAACCAAAATAGAATGAGATGAGTTTTCGGTCTTCAAGTACGGTCGCTCAAAGCTCTAAGTCTCGCCAAGAGTATGCAAACAATCCTTTGCAAGAGAGATGAGATGAGAGGTGTATTAGAGAGCAAAACACGAGATGTAAAAATGACCTCCCACAGAATGCCTAAGGTCTCTCTTTTATAGAGTTTGAAAACCCTAAAAACTCTTCATAATTAGGCTTCTCGCATATGAACACGGCCGTACAAGGCTTTAAGCATAGTCGTGCATGGGTTCGAAGCACCCTTGTGCTTGTTGAAAGAGTCTGGACATACTGACTATTGTGAAGCTCTAATCTCCCATCAATTTGGGCTCAAAACACATTCAAAATCTACTTGTGGAGTCTTCATACTAAATTATGCAATTAACATATAAATCAATGTAAAACTCAAATAAAATTAATATCAAACATGAATATATGGGCTATAAAAGAGAGCTTAAATACAAACTTATCATAAATGTACAAGTCTAACATCATATATATATATAATAAATGTCAAATGAAAATAAAGATTATATTTTAGATTAACATAAATAACATTTTATCTAATATCATTAATGATATAAGACTATTAAAATTAAATTCTTACACAAATGTACGTAAGTTAATTTTCTCTCGTACAAGACATTTATATAAGAGATTGAGATAATTTAATTTCATTTGTACTATCGAATTTAAATAATTAAAAGTAAAAACATTTTAAGATTATATGATTGCATAAAAAAGTTATAAAATTATAAAAAAGCTAACATAATTTAAAGGTATATGATCAACAATGTAGGGCAAATTTAAAAATTATTTATAAAAGTATTAATAAGTTTATGGGTGATTTTCGTCACATATAATTCTGCATTATTATTTTATTATTAAATTTGTCAAGTGGGTTTTTACGTTGATAATAGATAAAAAAAAAACACAATTTTTTTAATAAAACAATCATACATTTATTGCTTGACAAATTTTACTAAAACTACAATATTTCTCTTAATTAAGAATAGCTGAACAGGCAAAGCATTGTGATTTCGCAACCAATCCTACACTTAACGGTAAAATAATCAGCGATCCATCTTTACTAAATTCGGTATCAGTTTAATAATCAACTACTAATCTTTACTGCAAAATTCGTTCACTTGAAAGGATATTTTATTTTTTAAAATTAATAGTTATAATTCTTCCAATATCTTAAGGATTAAAGGGTATTAATGTTAACCAAGCTAAGTCTTTATACAAGTCACCAATTAA
Source organism: Abrus precatorius (assembly GCF_003935025.1). Classification (NCBI taxonomy): domain Eukaryota; kingdom Viridiplantae; phylum Streptophyta; class Magnoliopsida; order Fabales; family Fabaceae; genus Abrus; species Abrus precatorius. The sequence goes on from NW_020874417.1 coordinate 14,005,943, forward strand.
TCTTTTTAAATTTTAAGGCTTAATTATGTTTTTTATCGTTATAAATATAACACATTTTATGATAAATTCCTATAAACTTTTTTGTTAAATTTTAGTTCCTGAAAAAGTTAAAATGTTAGGATTTAGTCTCTAAACCCTAAAGATCCATCTTGACATCTATTCTCACAAACCCTCACCCTTTTCTTAGTGTTACCATATTAATATTTATTAAAAGTGTTCTTTGGGCATTAAGTGAGGAGTGGTGCAGATGGAGCAGGGGGTTAGGGTCTCGGTATTGGTGTTGGTGTTGGTGGGAGAGAGGGTGGTGCAGATAGGAGAATAGGAAGGAGTGGGGAGGAAGCGCGACATTTTGCTTCATTCCTATTTCATTATATGTATCAATAGAAATTGGTAAAGTCCTTCAAAGCATCTTTATCAATCAAGATATCAATGACAAACTGCCCCATGCATGTACCTCAAACTTGAACGAGGAACGTGGCCAAGTTCACACAAGACCTTTTTATAAAATTGGAACTCAGACCTGCAACCCAATGGAATTCATCAAATGTTCCATTATTGGGATAACATATGGTTGTGGTATTACAAAGGTCAGGAGAGCCATGAATAGAAGAAATGGTTCTCATTTGATTGATGAGACCAAGGAAACTCCATATAAAAATGCACCCATTAAAAGTTTTAACTTTACATATGAAAAGATAATGAATAGAGATTGGGTTAATCAACCTGGTGGAAATGTTAATAAGAATTATTTTTGCTTATTGGCAATCTACAGCTATACCAGAAGTGAAAAATATAGAAAATGTCTCATATGAAACTGAAGAATATTTTTGTGAAAGAAAATTCTTCTTTTGGTCTAAATTTTTTAGATAACTTTTAATAAAAGAGGTGTGGAAAAGAGGTATAGAAAAAGGAGAGAGAGAGTGGGGTAGGAGAAAAAGGAAGAGTTGAGATGAGAGAGAGGTAACAAAAAGAAATGTTGAAGAAGAGAAATGACCTTTATGCAAATATTTAAAATATGTTTAGAAACTTATTTAAAAATATTAATTTTAAATAATAAAAAATTATAAAATTAATGACGTAGTATGACATGTAACTCCATATAAGAATGTTGAGCTGACTTTTCATTAGTCAGCTCACACAAAAATTAAGATTAAATTCTAATTTCTTTACTTTTTTAACAAGTAAATCCTAATAAAAAAATTTATAGAAACTTATCACAAAATATACTATATTTATAAGTATAAAAATATAATTAAGTCAAATTTTAAATATAAAATATCTTAATTTTTTCATTCATTCAACCTAAAATGATTAATTTTTTCTTTTAATTTTTAAAAACTATTTTTTCTTTTTACAGATCAAGGTATCACCGACATTTTTTTTTCAGGAATTAATTTAGATATTCACTTTATTTCTTTTATTTTAAAATTATATAATTTTATTATAAAAATAACATTCACTGAGTTCAAACTTTAGGCATACGGCAATTGACTTGTGTCATGATTGAAGGCAGGACAATTGAAATGTAACGTTCTTGCACGTACGTGACACACGCCTCAATGTTCGTACACATGTTAATCATGAAAATCATTCCTCCCACTGTACCGTTAGCACTTTATTATAATTAAAAAAAATTATTAAATAATAAATCAATCTCTCGTTAAAAATGAGTCTCTTTGACAAGTAAAATGTTAGTAGAAGTCATATACGAATTATTCTTTGTATTTATTGTGATATGTATGAAGAACAAAATTTATTAAAAATAATATGTAAATTGTATATCTCTTACAGTAATAGTTTTATTTTTTATTTATACTTTATTAATTTTATTTTAAAATTTAAAGATCAAAATTATTATTTAAATGTTATTTATTATTTTATATAAATTTCATATTTTTATAAATACAATTATTTTTAAATTTATAAAATTTATCTTAATTTTTTGTACTTTTTTAAATTTAAAATTTACTTTTAAGAGACTTATTTCTTAAATTGTAGTTATTAATATATATATATATATATTAAATTAAAAAAATTTACACTATACATTAAAATTATTATTTTAAAATGAATTATATTTTAAAATTATTTAATTTTATTAAATCTTTATCATTTTGATACATACAATTCATAATTATATAATAAATTTTAATATATGTTTAAATTTACATGATAAAAAAATGAATAGTTGTTTTTTATTGAAAGTCATAATATTGAATATTATTATTAATGTATTAAATAATATCACTTAATTTTTAATAAAATACTATTATATATAATTTTTTGATGTGTTATTGAGTACACATTAAAATAATTGTTTATATAATAGTATTTGTTTACCCTGTTATATAATTAATTAATTTTTTAAGATTCACTCTCTAAACTATCTCATTTTTTAATTCTTAATAATACTTGATTCTGTTGTTGCTAAAAATTTATCCTACTTTGCAAAACATTGTCCTCCAGCAGCCCACATATTTCAATTTGTTACACGTTCTCTAGTCTCTCTCATGGCTTTGCTCTTCCAAAGTAGTAAAGTGGCTTTAGGTTGTCAATTGAACCAAGTTAACAAGTTTCTTTCGATGAAAGAAGAAAAAATAAAGCACTAAAAGACAAAGAGTTTCTTATTTTCATTAGTTAAATGAACTTCTATTAACATTTATTGGTCTCTTTAATTTTTTTTATTTTTTAAATGTTTAAATTGAGTTTTTTACTTAAAAATTTTATTCAACAATGAATAAAAATATAATAATACAAATATGACATTTTATTAATTTATAAAATAAATAAAATATATATATAATATTTGAATAAAATATAATAAATGTCCTAATTTTAGGATATAAAATTTAATTTAAAAAATTAAAAATTAAAATTAAAGTGACTAAAATTACACATGTTAAAATATATAGATGAAAAGTATAATTAAATCTGTATTTTAATTTGTTAATAACTCACACGTAACTAGCGTCACTTTAGTAGAGGTTAAACCGACGCTAATGTCATAAATGAATAGCATAAAATAAGCTAATGCTAATATCATAAATAATCTGTATTTCATCTTTCTAAAATTATATTGTTTCAGGACAGAATATAATAATGTATGAAGAGAGATAAGATTATATTGATATCAGTTATATAAAAAATAATACTATTTAATAACATTTTATTAAAAGAATTTATTCTAAAATCAGCTGTAAAAGTTAAAACTTTTATCACGTATATCTATAAATTTTTAGATTAATTTAAAATTATTTAATACTCCATTTATCTATATCAAAATTAATGTATTATATACTTTCAAAATATAAAAATAAAAATATTTTAATTACATGCTTATATAGTTGTTTAATTTTTAAACAAATATATAATTATAATTTTAACAGTTAGATCGACAAAAATTATGTTGCACACAAAGTGATTAATAATGTAATTTGAGTATAATATACACCACTATAATTTGATCCTTTTTATTATATAAATAAAAATTCAAAATATAAATTTTTTAAAATATCAATCAATACGAAACTATAAATAAAATGAAGCAAAAATACAATAAATATACATAAAGTATAGAGATATAAAAAATAAATCGAAGTCGCCGTCAACGATAGTAGTAGTCTAGGGAGGATGGCTAATCATCCAATGATTTCTCATTGTTGTAGTTTGAATGTTATTGTTAAGTATGACTCATACTAACGGATGCAGTGACTTACTAGCACTCAAACATACCAACTTGCCTTATCATTGCCTCTGTAGTCACCGACAAATTAAGATCAAACCATCTTTCACGTGAGTCTCCTCCTTTCAGGTTGCTAGAGGTATGTTTGAGTTCACATATTTTAAAGAGGATGCAAACACAAAATGACATCCTTATATTGACAAATGGTAGAGATTTTTAGCATTATAACGTGTTTCTTTCTGAACCAGAGAAATTAGAAAACGGTTTCAAAGATTAGGTAAATCTAGGTTTGTAAGTTTAAGAAGCACACCGCTCACTTTTTTGGAAGGATCCCCTACTCCTCATTCTCTTTCTCCTTTCATGTTTCATCTTAGCTTGTTCTCTAAGTAGCAGAGGCCTCCACTAAGTAGAGTGATGTTTCAGTTAACTAGCTTCTATTTTTGTTCACCAGCTCCCCATGCACTCATTAACAGCATATTCTTTATTTATTTTCTGAGTTACCTTTTTTCTCTTTCCCTATTTTATCCTTACCTTATTATTCAGTTCCCAACAATCACATACATAACGTTCCTTTATGAAATAGACATCAAAGTATGTAACAATCCTAACTTATATTGCAAATTAAAGCCCTTTTGCTCATTGCTTGATGGTTCATATTTAGTAGTTAATGCCATGTGCAAACAATTACTAGTACTACGTCACATTGCTATTATGAAGTTAGGATGGTTTAATGCGTCTTTGCTAGAGGCTGTCAATAATAAATACAAGTTTATGTATTAGATGATATGTTAATCATTATATGTGTAATTTATACACATACATTATGATTGGAAAAAACAATCAAAACCGAACAAGGGAATATCACAAAGGAATTATGATTGTTGTTTGATAAGCACAACTAGTGGGGAGATAGAGTAATTAAGACTGCAGTAAACTGAGATAGTCTTGTGATCTAATTAATAGTCTATAACAATGGAAAAGTTATCCCAATGACTTGTGTGAAGAATCAAGAAGTCTTGAAGATAAAGGATGAATACATGATAGTTACGCATCAATGTGAGTAAAGCGAGAGAAAGTGAATTTCAAAAATTTGAATACGTTATGCTACTGTATAACATAACAACCATATCCATTTTGACCACATATATAATTGTTCTTATTCTTAGATACTATTTTACTCCAACTATTTAATCATTCATACTTGATGATCATTGTAAAGAAAAGGGAGGATATGCAATAGACGATCAAACAAAAAGTAGCTACTATAAGATGGGGCACAAAATATTAATCTATGTAAATGTGCACCTGAAATAGATACACTTTTGTGACATTCCCAAAGTGGCAATTTGCTGGAATTCCTTTGGAAGAAGAACGATCTGATAAAGAAGTGCCGTTCTACACTATATGCAATGCTATTTTTTACGAAGTTGCTGCCAAAGCCTTTCACGATTCGGAGCAATGCAAGCTGAAGGCCAGCCATGTGCTTTGGCTAAACATGTTTGAATTCTCGTTCCCGCACTGGGAGTACAAGTAGCTATTTAAGGAGCAATGGCAAGAACCTGTGTTCCTCCTTGCGGCATTTCATGTAACAAATGGAGTCAAAAAATAGGTAATTCAAGCCAGACAAAACCTTAATGATCGATTGTGAATCTCAGTGGCCTTTCTATTACGAGGAACACCAAGTATTTTTCTCACCCAAGACCTTTCTACCCTAAGCCTTTTTAATACATACAAGTGAAAATTTTGACCAAAAACAGAAAAATAAATCTTTTTATAGGATGATTTTAGATAAAATTTTGAATATGATTTTTCTGATTATAGATAATTTTGAATATGAGATTAATGAAGATTATTACTATGCAGAGGATGAGTCAGATGATAATTCCTTGTGTTATTGCATCTTAACAAAGGAAAATGAGGAGATTAAGGTGATATATATATATATATATATATAAAAGACCTCTGTTGGAGACACAAACTCACAGCCAGAACAAAATGAATCAGGGAAGGATTGTGGTCGACAAAACATAAAATTTGGTTGCTAAATTAATTAGCAACTGAATTACTTACCAAAATGAAATGGTTATTATAGAGCTCATTGCAAAGTATTTTAGCAACCAAAAATTGAATTGCTTGCTAAATTATAAAATCAAGGACCGAAATATTTCAATGACTAAATACATTTTTTTATCGCAAATTTTGGTTATAAAATAGCATATTAAAAACCATTATGCATATCATTAATATTTCATTCATTCATCATGCATAACATTACTTGTATATATTTTTAATATATTAATGTATTTTAATAGATATAATATTTTTAATATATATTTGTATTTTTTCTATCAATTTATAACTATTATTAAGTGTCAATATATTATTATGAATGCATAATTTTCTTTATTTCATATCAAGGTTTTTTCTATATTTTGTATCTATTTTTTATTCAATATTATTTTAAATTTTAAAATGTTCATAATTTATTTTTAATATTTAATATAACATAATTTTTATCATTAATAGTTATAATATTTAATTTTTAAGAGTATAAATTTTTTAAAATATTTATATAATATATTTTAATTTTTTAAATATTTAACTTAATAATATTCATGGATATTTCAAAACAATAATCATATTTTATTTTTGTGTAACTAAAGTAATTGGTCGCTAAGGCTTAGTTAGAAATTGATTTAATTTTTTATTTTAGCAACCGAAATAATGAGTAACAAATTAATGATTTTATTCAATGTTAATTCAGTATTTTCTAATAGGACTCATATAAAGCATTTATCGGTGTTAATGGATGAAGTAACAACTTCTAACTCAATCTAATATTATATTAAACTGATTGGTATAGATCAAATGGGACAAAGAGTCCCTTAACCTATTAGCAAGGATTTTAATAATGAACTTATAACTTATATTACATAGAGAAATTGGTCTAAATTCCCTAATAGATTCAGGGTGTTCAATTTTAGGAATTAAGTGAGGCAGTTTTCATTAACCTTAACAATTTTTCTAGAATTTTGAAACATAACTAGAACAAAATCATATAAAAATTTACCTAGCATATGCCATTGGTTATTAAAAAAAAAGGGATAAAGCCCATCAGGCCTAGGGGCCTTAAAGTTCTCAATACTGAATAGGGTAGTCTTAACCTCATCTATGGAGACTCTAAGGGAGAGAAGCCTAGAATCAGACTCTCTCAAGGGAAAAAGAGGACTGAGTGTTAAGAGTAAAGTTCTGAGGGTTAGGATCAGCATATAAAGATTTAAAGTAATCTAAAGCAAGGGTCTTTAAGGCACAAGGGTCATAAATCTAGATCTAGTTCTCATCTTTTAGGGCTTCAATCCAATTTTTATTCCTCCTACTTATAACAACGCTATGAAAAAATTGTGTTTCTATCTCCTAAGGATATCCAATTAGCTCTATATTGGTGATACCAATATGTTTCCTCCTGATCAAGAATGAGTTGATACTCTTTCCACAAAGTCTTCATGAGATTATAAGGAAAAGGTTATTATTAGGGCCTAACTTCCTAGAGATACCTTCTATTCTACATATTATACATTTTTTTCTTCTAGAAAATGTTACCAAACAAAGATTTGTTCTAAGCAGAAATGTTAGTTTTAAAATTGGTTACATTGTCTGTCCAGGATTTAGAGGGCAATCAAAAGTTCTTGACTTGGTGATAGAAATCAGGAGGCAAGGAATTTAAAACTTCTATTATTATGGATGAGAGACTGCTAATTACCGATTCTAAGCCGTAGGCCTGAATGATTTGACTTCAAAACAGAAATATGGATAACGGTGCTATTTGAAAATGAGAGGTGCCAAGAGTTGTTGATAACAACTCTGTCTAGCCTTTCTTTTAGGTTCCCTTTATGTCAAGTGAAAGGATTTCCTTTGAAACCTAGATTATAGAGCCCATATTAGAGGAGACAATCAGCAAAGTTATTCATTGTTATAGGATTAGGTGGTTTACCCTTTACTTTTTTAGCACTATACAAGATAAAGTCTCTAGCCAGGGCCCAAGGGTAGCTAACAGAGACCTAAATTTAATGAATTCCTCCCAGCAGGCAGTCCTATGATGTTCTTGGGGGCTAGCATAAATAGAGGACAAAATCCAGTCCTCATGCCTAGAAGCTTTAACTTAACATGAATAAAAAAATTTGATTTAATAATTGGGGAAGGAGAGATTTTATTACTATTTCAAAGACACTAAATGCCTTTAGAGAACCCAATTACATCTATTTTTTCATGCTTATCAAATTTAATTTTTTTAATAACCTTATCATATTTTTCAACACTAATCCTAGGCTCGAACAAGGCAATAAAATTAAGTTATACATAGCAATAAGACCATTGATAAGTTTATAAAATGTTCTACTACTAGTCCCCCTACAATTTCAAAAGAGACAATTCATAGGTAACAAGGGGGGGAAATTAGTTAGCATCTTTATGATGCTAAGGGAGAAATTAGCTATAGGACTTACAAGGATCAATAGATCTAGTAGTTGTAATAGGGGTGTCCATGTCCATAGGGGGATCTAGGTCAGGAGGTTTCTTTGGAGAAAGCTAGAATGTAGGCTCTAAGGCATTCTAAGGATTACTAAGATTCATACCTAGTAGGTCTTGGATGAATCCACCACATGGGAGAGTCTTGCTAATTTCTTTATTTATTATATTCATAATAGAAAAAAATTTAATTTGGTCTTGACTTATATGACTGTGATTAACCTTGTCTTTAACTTTTACACTGGTTTTCATTGCCTGACTGGCCTCCTCTATTTCCTTGTTAACATGTTCATTTTTAAGTTTAGGATTGCCTTTGGTGGGCTTTTAAGGGGGATTAACCTCAGCATAACCAAGTTTTATATGTTTCTTCTTTCTAAGGTCCTTTTGTTATTTTCCCTCCTCCTCAATCCTATTTAGGTGTCTTATAGTTTTCTTAATCTCTGTTGCAAACTTATGCTCTCTATCTAGACCTAGACTTCTCAAAATGTCAAATCCTGACCCAGAGTTTGCCTCCTTACTAACCTCATTATGGGTAGGAGTAGTTGTAAGGCAGTGAGGCCCTATCTCTTTTCTAACAGGCCTCTTAACTAACATTTAAGACCCAAACAGGCCCTGTTCCTCACTTGAGGTGACTTATTGAGAAATTTTCTCATCAACCATATATGGATCCTTACAGGAAATGGAGTCCTCCATTCTATTCTCCTCAATATTCATAGGACTAGGGACAAGTTCAGTGTGGTTAGTTGAAAAAATCTTACCTGTGGCCATATTTCCCATAGTGGAACCATATAATATGCAGGCCTTCATACTCAATCCTAAATTCCTGGCCTAGGACTCTGAAGGAAAGGACTAATTTTTTTTTAAGGTCAAGTTTTACACAAATTCTAGCAAACCTGCCTCTATAAAGGAGGGAGGTGTTAGGGTCAATTTTAAGCATTTGACCTAGGCAAGAACCAACCTGCCATAGAAACTTTTCATTGTATAATTCAAGTGGAAGGTCTGGGATACAAACCCAGGCAACTAGTTTCTTAAACATGTGGTCTTTAGGTCCAAAGAGAGGCTTCCAACGTTGGACAAGGAGGTAATGGTCTAAAATTAGTTAAGGCCCCTCAATAAGGCATATTTATAGTCCTCCGTGCTCATAGTCTTCTAGTGAGACTTTTAGATCAGGACAAAGAATTTGATCAAGGTTAGGAGGATCTTGTTCATCATTTTCCAAGTTAATATTTAACTCCTCTAACACATATTTAACGATATCCTCATCTCCTAGTGTCATTTCTAAATCTTTTATTAACAAAACTTTATCTTTATAACAAAACCTAGCAGAAAAATTAAGGTTCGAAAACACCTGATCATCCATAGCTTATTTCTTACTTTCTAATTGCATGTCAGTGTCCAAAGCCTCTTTTGGATCTAGAGCTACCAACTTAACCTTCTTGGTACCTCGATCCATAGAGTCTATCTTCTCATTGGACCGCTTCTCCACTTCATGATGAGTCTTCCTACTTTTCTCCCAACACATGACTTGGTTTCAAGATAAAACCCTCTTAAAAAGATTGCTTCTCAAAGCACTGCTAAGCTGAGGAAATGAAGGAGGTGGCCAGGGTTTGCAGGAAACCCTAGCTGAACTTGAGCCTTGGTTTTCACGGTGAGATCCACTAATATCAACACCCCTCAAGTCAGAGAGGCTGAGGGATTAAAAACCCTAACAGAGCTTTTACGATACTACTCTCTAAGAACTTTTCTTTAGAAAACTCTAGCAAAGGATGAACTTTAGACAAATATTTTTTATTTTTCATTATATTACTTTAAACTAGCTATACTAAATACTATTCATCGTAATTGACTTAATTAATGCTTAAAATATTATAATTTTATGATAAAATAAAAAAATAAATTAAATTTAAACAATTCAAAGAATTATATTAGTTTTATATTTATATCTAAAAGATCAAAGAAATAGTCCTTTCATTTTCATATTAAATATTATTACTTTAAAATATAAAATAAATTATTTATTTTATTAATGCTTTTATTTATTATTAAAAATAAATCTTACCAAATAATCATTATAATAAAATTATTATTTTAAGAATATTTTTTACTACCTAACTACTAATACCTTTAGTATTTTTTATATAAAGAATTTAATAAAATTAATTTATTTAATCATATTAATTAATTAAAATAAATTAAGATACATGCATTGATACTATTGCTGTTTAAAATAATTTTTTATATAAAAAAGTAATAAGTAAGAGATAATAACGTATGAGAATAAAAAAAAACTTATAAAAAATATTAAAGAATTTTAATAAATTAATTATTTAAAATTTTAATTTTTAATCTTTATTTTATTTAATCTTGAGAATATATTGTTGGTGCTTAGAGTGACATACACATTTTTACAAGATAGACATTTTGGCAATAAGATCCTGTGAACTTTTTGCCCCCGTAAAGCATTTTTTATTTATTAGAATTTTTGAACTATAGGGCATTTTGCTCGTAAAGCACGTGAGGTAGGAATAGTGCCGAGTAAGTTAGGCTCTTTTGTCAGGTAAAGTTTTTGGCAACTCTAACTGGAGGGAGAAAGTGGATTATCAATAACTTAAAAACATCAAAAAGCCACAAAAAATACTAATTTAACGCCCTACAGGTATAGTCATATAGATCAAAACAAATTCTTTCGAAATTATGCGTAGCGCTGCACAATGGTGTGGTGGTTTTGTTACACCTTACTCGTTTATGCTAGACAAATAAATTATTAATGACTTTGTGTCAAAAATTTGAAGTATAATTTTTCATCTTGTCGTCTGTCTAAAGTAGGAACCAAATCTAGCTAATTTTTTTATATTGTAATTATATTTGGTTATTGAATTGATTCACAATATGGTTACTTAAGCGATTTGGGCCTGCTATGCCCTTAACGAGATACAATAGAGACATGGTTTATACTCAGACCAAAACCTGTTTAACAAGTTCAAACTAACTTTTTGTGAAACTTGTCTACTAGATACCTTTGATGCCATCAAACACCTAACATTTCATTAGGGCACATTTAGTAGCTAGTATCAAACTTTTGAGATACGGTGGAGATTTCGAAAAAAGGGAAAAATTTATGTGCATTTTCTTAAGTACTTTCAATATTAGTTTTTAATTAAAAATAAAGTTTCACATAAGTAATTTTTTTGGTAACATTAACTATTTATATTTTATTAAAATAAAATTCTTATTTCAATTATAAAACAGTATTAAAAGTACTTAAGAAACTGCATTTAAATTTTGTTCTTAAATTCAGAAAGTCCAACATCGTGTTTTGGTTGTTCCAAACAGAACATTAGGCAGGACAATGCCAGGCCAATAACCACAAATTTTCCAAACAAGGACAAGGACAAGACATTAAACAGAAAACATTGAAAAAGTTTCCATGATCACCGGGCATTTGGACATGCTTGGTTTGAACCAGCAAAAATGGCACATCCCATCTCTCTAGCAGTAATATTAGGACAACATATGACATGTTTCACGTATCCTTTTTCTTTTTATCTTCATAACCAAGAAGCTCCTCCAACAACTTGTCATCAAAGTACTCAAACTCAAACACTTGCTTTGCTTCCTCACTCCCACTTCCTCTTTCTTCAACATGTCTATGACTTGAAGAGGAAGAAGATGCTGATGTGGAAGAAGAAGCAGCAGAACCTGTTGAAGGGGGGTATTCATTAGGGAAATTGAGGACTGCAAAGGGACCCCTCATGGCATAAGCGGCTCTGTCATAGGCTCTGGCTGCTTCCTCTGCTGTGTTGAAAGTTCCCAGCCATACCCTTTGGCTTTGCCTCGTTGAGTCACGAATCTCTGCTGCAAATTTTCCCCATGGCCTCCTACGTACTCCTCTGTACTTAACATTCTCTTGTTCATCTTTCCCTTTTCCTCTTGAACCTTCCTCATCCATCCTATGCTCTTGTTTCTCTTGCATGCATGCTAAATACACATATAGACAATCATCCAAAGTGGGGATGGGCCACTCCAAATAATTTTAGAAAACGTATATATGTGTGTGTTTGTATATATTTTTATTTTTAATAATATAATTATGCATATTAATATCTGTTGATTTGAGTAAAAGAACCTTCAACATGTAGTGGAGTTTAATTTCCAAATTTATGTAGTATGTTTTAATATATCTGACTGTATTTCGAGAAATTAGCCCCTCGCTTACCAATATTTTATATCTATTCATATCATAATTATTGATTAAGAAAATTAAGATTGTAGTATAAACAGTTATGTGTGTGGGTACAATCATGCACTTGACATCTAAAGTTTATGCAAATAAAGTGAAATTCATAGACGAGGAATGCTGGGAAGTAGTAACGTATTCTTCTGGGACACTTTGTTAGTGACGTTGATGTAGTGGAGAAATAGAAATGTGTTTGACAAGAATGTGAAATGTTTTGTTTGGAATATTTTTACAGAAAGATGGTTGAAAATGTGAAATTGAATTATTCGCACTCGCTTGTGTTGTAGTTAAATTCTTATACTTGAAAGTAACTACTTTTCTTTTCAAACCAACATTTTAGGAAAAATGGGAGAGAGAAAGTTGCTTTTATTTAAAAAAATAAAATTAAATAGGTATAGAAGATGTATATAAATTAAAGTATAATACCGTTGTTAGATATTGAAAAATTGCCCAAGAGCGTTTGCACGTGATGAAGAAGGTTCCTGCCACTTATACTCGGTGTTGAAAAGTTGCATGTCCATTGTATCTGGATGCTTGGATGGTCAAGAAGGTGGCTCTTGCTTGTTTTGAAACTCTCTTTTAACTCATCTCTCACTTAAGTGTTCCTTTTTTTCTTTTTCTTTTTTTACCTTTTTAGAGTTCTATTCAAAGTTTTTTTACTTTTTTGTCATTATTCACCGTTATAAACTCATAAGGAAACGTGCAAATTACTGCCTGGCCCAGAGGAAAAAGGGTGATGAAAGACTAAAAAATTAGCTAAGAGAAAAATGAGTTTGATATATGGGGGTTGAAATTTTCAAACGCGTGATGATATATAGTAGTATTGGTGTCATCTTTTGAAGTCAGATTACTTGTTTTCCTTTCCCTTACTACTAAAATATTCCAAACCTTGCACATTTTTTAAATTTAATTTAATCTCAGGGTAAATGTTTCATTATTGAGATTTGCTACTCTTTTCTTAAGCAATGCTTTTAATTTGTTTATTGTGAACATCCATGTTCTAGAAAGAACCAAAGGTAATTTTCAAAGTACATCGTAACTTAATTTTTAGTTTTCTTATAAATTTCTACCTACATCCCATGCTCTAAAATATTGAAACAAATCAGAATAACATAATTTAAGAAGCACCAACGTCGTTGTTTGAAGTGTCGCGATATCAAACACGTTTTTAGTATAATGGACGCACATATATATAATATTAAAAAAAATCCTTTTAACTTCCAAAATACTTAGCTTAAATTATAATTAAAATATTAAAAAAATATGTTTAATTTCTTTAAGGTAAAACTTAGTGTATTTGTTTGAGAAGGTGAGTACACTTGCTATAATTTTTTTAATTAGATTTTTTTTAAATAGACCAAGTTTTTACATTAAAAAATAAATCATAAAATCAACCATCAGATTAAAAATTTCAATCACATAAATCATATATACAAAATTTGAAATTAATTTAAAAGTATCTAATTCTTTATTCACATGTATAAAATTAATGAAATATATATTATTGAAATTTATGAAAATAAAGACCCTTGTTAATAATTTTATAGATGTTTGATTTTAATAAAATCCAACACAAATTATTTAAATAATATATAATTATAATTTAACGGTTGAATTAACAAAAATATTTTTTATTAAGTTATAAACAACGTAAAAGTGAGTGTAAATATAAATTACGCTTACTCTTACACTGCTTAGTAACTTTTTATTTAATAATTTAATTTTAAAATAAATTATTAGATTAAAATTTTCAAATATGTAAAACATGTCTACAAAGTTTTAGATTAATATTAAATTATTTGATACTATATTTCTATACATCAAATTAACATAACATATACATTTGAAATATATAAACATAAAAGACTTTTTAATTATATTTTTATAATGGTTTAATTTTGATAAATTTGAATCTCGTAATCAAGATAATATATTATTATAATTCAAAAATAATGTAAGATCTATATAATTGAAATTTTTAATTTAACGGTTGAATATAAAATTAATTTTTTTAAAAGAGTTATTAAGCAATATAAAAATAATATAATTTATACTACTTGTATAATTTAATTTCTTGCTGAATTTATATATAGAAAAAAAGAGAGAGTTAGCCACTAGCCACATCCATTGATACTACGTAATGTTAAACTTGGATATATACACTACTTAATTTTTCATAGAAGTGAGATAAATTAATCTAACTATTGATTGAAGGTTCTTATTAAGTATACTAAGTTTATAAAATTTCATAGAAAAACAAATTCAACTGATATTTTATTTGAAGGATTTAAATTTTTAAAAAGTAAATAAATATCAAATTTTAAATAATTTACTTATAAATATCTAAATAATGTGAAAATTAATCTATATAATAACAAAAATTGATATAAAATGATTTAATAATTAACCAAATCAGAATATAATTAAAAAATAATTAAACGTATAATGAAAGATTTACTTATAGCAAAGAGACTCAACAAACCTACAATGCGGAGGAATGATTCAATGAATGAGGACATATCTTTTGAGCATTTAACGTGGGGAAAATATGTATCTAATGTAAAAAAGTTTAATGTGTTAAGATTAACCAAATTATGCAGGATAAGAATAATAAAAAGTTAACCGGGTCAAAATACATATTTGTGCATCATCATACTTAATACATAGTTTGTTTTTAGCAAAATAAAATAAAATAAATAAATAAATATATATATATATATATATATATATATGCAATTTAATAAGAATCAAGCTCCTTTCATAAATTTCATTAAATATTATATTTGTACACTTACGTTACTTATAATACAAAATTAATCAATCTAACAGTTAATTTCAAATTATTTTTACATATAGATTAATTTTACATTTGATATTAATCTCAAGTTATTTAACAATTAAGAAACAAAATTATATATGCCTTGAAATTATTTAAAAAATATTTTTATACAACAACAAATAGTATGCAGCAACATGAATAAATGATATAATTTGATAAAATTATAATAATTTTAAAATATAATTAATTTTTAAACAATATTTTTATTGCATAATTTCAAAAAATTATTAAATATTAACAATCAATATACACATATATATATATATATATTAATAATCATAAATTTAAAAGATAACACATGTAAGTTTGTTTAAAAAAAAAAAAAAAAAGATCGTGAGATATAGTATATGAAAACAATGTGAATTTTGAGGAAAAAAAAAACTAGAAAATAATGGACACTCCAATTTTTAACAGAAAAAATACGTTTCCTTTGTGAAACTCAAAATGAGTAATTGCACAAATTTTTGATTGAGAATTTTGTAAATAATAAATTAATTATTATGAATTTTTTAAATATAAAATATGTATTCACAAAAAAAATTAAATTTTATTGATAAACATAAATATAAGTATTTATGAAAATTTAAAAAATTATATCAGATAATAAGAGATGTTTTCTAAATTTTAATATATGTATTCACAAGAAACCTAAAAGTTTATATAAAGTAATAAAAATTAACTATATATAAAATCAATAAAACAGTGAATAAAAAATAATACTATTGTAAAAAATTAATATAATTCATATATATTTTTAATTAATTTTAATTTTAAAAATATACATAATTAACTATAAAAAGAATATTTTTATTAAATACTTCATCTCAAAATAGTATACCCTATTTTATAATATAGAAATTGATTTGTTTTACAGCAAAGAAAGTAGCGTGTTTAAATCACCAATTTTCATATCTGATTTTATGAAATGGATTCTTCATGTGACATTTGATTAAGTTATTTTTATCTTAATTAAAATAATGAGATTAGAGTTGATCCTTAATTCCAACCTACTTACTGGATGACACATGGATCCATCGGGAGTTTGATGGTTCTTTCTTTAATGGAATCCTAAAACCTTTTAAGAGTTAAAAAATTTGCCATAGAAAGATCTTTGTAGTGAATAATAACTACGAGGAGGTTCCAAGTTGCATAAAATAAAATATAGAAGTTGGACAATATATATCCAACGAAGGTGTTTTAAATAAATTAAGCACTATAATTATTTTTTAGGAATATCGATTATGAGAAAACTAATTCATGGATAATTTATTTAATTAATAATATAGAAATTAATTTGGATTGCATAGTAAAAATAATCTCATTTTATTAAATCGCCAAAAATGATATTGATTTTGAAAGAAAAAAAATTGTTCCTAAGTCTTATCAATTCCTATTGCATTAAATATTGTGCATCTATTCAGGGTTTTTTTAAATTAAATACTAGAATTATTTACTTTTAGTTACATTAATCATGTAAGTAGGGATGGGTAAAAAATCTGGATATAAAGCTTCAATATATATCCTAAGCTAAACTTAAATTAAAATATCTAAATTTTTTAAACAAAGTGAAATATCCAATCCATTTACTTTTGGTCTAGACATGATTTAGATTTTATTTTACAAAACTGGATTTACTTTTGTTAAAACTGATTTTAGTTCATCCCTCCATGTAGTCTTTGTCCAGCAAATCTGTGCAAGTTGATCTTGAGCTGACCATCCTAATTTAAAGGTTTCTTTCAAATTCTTTTGTCAAATAGTGACCATACATTTTGTGGTGTGATGAAACTTGTATTTTGAATAAAATTATAAATTGAAAAAACTATAATATATTATAAAAATTAAAGATACAGAAATGTATAATTTTATATGATCATGAAATTAATTAAATATAATATAATAATAAAAATTAAATAAATTAAATGTATATTTTAATCAAAATATAATTTAAATATACAATACCTAACAAATGATATATAAATATTATAAATTACATACAAAATAAAATTATATATATATACATCTTAATCTATTATAAATTCAAAATGATAATAAATATTTTATAAATTTTTATAAAATATAATACAATTAATAAATATTACTAAAATCTTTTTAAGACACACTAGTTTAATACAACAAATTAGTTTTATCTAAAAAAATAAATTCATAAATATATTAAAAACTAGTTTTTTAAAAAAAATTAAATTTAAAAATATATTTAAAATTAATTTGATGTAAAACTAGTTTCAATAAAAATTAAATTTAAAACTGATTTTAAACTAAATTTAAATTTTAAAATTAATTTTAAATTGATTTAAAAAAATAAAATAAAATATTTTAAAATTTAATCTGTATAATTAGTTTATGTGGTGGATATATGATAACAAGTAGAATATATGCAAATATATATATATATATATATATATTTAATATAATATAAAAATAAGAAAAATTATATTAGTAATAGTTTAAAATATATGAAAATATAATTTTATATTAGTTATTATAAAATTTAAATATTTTTAAATATAATAATTTAATAATAATATAAAAATATTTATTGTATATTTTTATCTAATTTTAAATCAATTTTAAATCAAATTTAAATTTTAAAATAAAATTTAAACCAATTTAAAAAAAAATAAAATGGATTAGTTCGAAATCCAATCCATATAATTAGATTGTAAATGAATCTATATTAATTTTTGAGAAATTCAATCCATCCGCACCTAACAAAATACTATTATTATTATTTTTTATTTCTAATGCAGAAAAAATTTTCCTCTATGTTGTGTTCATGTTCCTCATATTTACCTACTTCACCTTTTACAGCACAATAATTGTTGGTATTACACCTATGTTACAATATATGCATTTTACTCTTTATGAAATATTGTATCTAGGTTTCTTATTCCAAAAATTGTGAGTAAAAAGTACCTTTTACAGTACAATGGTTGTTGGTATTACACCTATCTTATAATATATGTATTTTACTCTCTATGAAATATTGTATGGGGGTTTCTCATTCCAAAATCCGTGAGTAAAAAATAGTCATAAGTATGTTGTATCTTTAGATGTTTGTAACATTTTTATATTGGTCCTAATCTTAATGAGTCTTCTAATGTTTCAACACATGCCACCATGGTGGATTTGGTTCTATTATATTTGTCCAATTTATTAGATTCTACATTATTATCACATCTCAACTTGGTAATGTGCAAGACATTGTTGTGGACCTTCTTTTAAGAAAACTATGTAAGAATATGTAGCTTTTAGTATTAAACATGACACTACAATTAATGAAATGTCATCCATGGTACTTTTAGTTATTGTGCTTATTTACTTTAATATTCTTTTCTTTGGTTTCTTTGTTGTGTCTGTTAAGGCGTTGAATTTTCAAAAGAAATTATTTGAGAATAGAGTTCAAGAGATGATAATATGATTGATTATTTTTGCATTATACTATCTTCATTATTGAATACTCATTTTGAAGTGAAATATATGAAAACTAATAATGTATTCTTATTTTGAAGTGTTGTCACATTAACTACTATAGAAGATTCAAATTTTGTTATTATTCTACTTTGGTTTAATTCTTGTAAATTTGGCAAGATATTAGCGGAGTTAAAGATGTTGAACTATGATATTATATATACAAAAAAATAAAATTATATATTGATTCTTTTACATTTGTGTGAAGGTAATAGTTTGAAATACATTTTATATTTGGCTAAGTTTTATTGTTTTTGTAATTTCAACTTGTTAATTATTGCATGCTATGTAATGCAACTAGAAATAGACTAATATGGATAAAATTATGAAAGCAGTACAAATTTAATCATAGAAAAAATGAAACAAATTTTTTATTATATATATATATGAGACTTTTTTTAATCTAAAAATGTTAAGTTATTAATGAAGGCTATAGTTCTTAGAGCACTACCAGAATTAGAAACATAAAGATAACATAATATAGTACTCAAATAAGGAAGCTCAACATATGGTACTTCATTAATAAAACTAAAAGGCTGAAGTTAAAATAAAAATATGGAATAACTAGTGTTCCACTTCTATGTCTCAACCCTCCGTTTAGGCCTTGGACAATGATTGGACTGTGTAACATAAAATATCACTATTTAAATAATACATTAGGCATATGAATTTTAACATTCAAGGAGGCAACAAAGTTTATTTAAGTGATTAATTTTAAATTTAACAATTAAGATTTTATTATGTTTATTTTCTATACAAATGCGACAACTTTTGATTGGAGCTGACGTGGATGCAAAAACACATAAAACTCATGTTTCATGAAAAAAAAATGAGCAACATCTTCTGCTGCACCTGATTTTGGAGTGTTAGGTTGACACAGCGAGCATACCCATTATGTTGTGATGTACACAAACAATTATGAGATATATACATGAGCTTTATACGTGTGAGAATTGTTGTTTTCATATTTTTGTTGCTTAGAATGGAATTTTTTTATTTTTGTAAATATTAACTTATTATTTAATAAATTGTGAGAATTTTATATATTCTCTTATAATGTAACCACATGTCTTCTTTATTTTAAAATTTCTAAACTTTTGTATCAAATCAAATTAATTTAAATATTTTATTATTTAATTAATTATTTATTAAAAATTCTAATATTTTTTATTTTCTTTAATCAATTCTATTATTTTAATCAAAGTTAAGCATAAGGCTATTTATAAAATATCATATCCTTAATAAAAATTTATTAATAAATTAATTTTATTTAAAATATTTTTAATTTTTCTCTGTATTCATTCACTCGTTTAAAGCAAGTACATGTCTATCACTTCCGTTTGTAACTTGTTCCTTTCCTACAGCATTTTTCAAATTTGTTATATTTTAGAATTTTATTTTTTTTTATTATTTTAGAGAGACCTTACAATAAATAATTCATGACAGGTCGAAGGCATTATACCCCAAAGCGATAGTTGCGAAGTTCATTAAAATTTGTAAACTTGTAGAATATCACTATAAATTTGATATAGAATTTATTAATATAAATTAAAAATTATTTACTAATAAATTATATGAAAAATAATTAAAATAAATTTTAGTACAATAAAATTATTTAAATTTTTATAATATCTTTGTCAACTCTTTTAAATACAATTTTAATCTTCATTTATTCTTCGGACATTTTCACTTCAAGACGATAATTTTTTATACAAAAAAATGCAACTATATATTTTGTGTAACTGTTTGGGCAAAAGGTAAGATTAGTATATATTAAACTTCTATAATTAACAGTCTTATATAAAAATATCATGATAAATAAGCAATATAAAATACCAAAATAATCACAAAATAAAAATTAAGTGTTAATATTGATTTCACTCTATTTTATGTATCAACTATTAATTAAGAGGCAAAATCTCAAAAGTTGAATGACTTAGATACCAAGTTGTACATGAGTGAAGGAGTTGACTAAATTTTCCTTCTACTTTCTTCTTTTTCCTTTTGATTTATTTCTTTCACGTAGTTTTATCAAATACTAGTAAATATATATATGTTCTTCACGAGTTTGTTTATATTTTTTATTAAATTATTTTATTTTAAAATAAAAAATAATTATAATTTAAATAGAAAAAATTAATAATAAAATTTTATTATATTAAATAATAACAAATATAATTACATAGAAAAAAATAATAAATATTTTTTATATATAATATTTTTTACATATTTTATATATTTTTTATTTTTTTATTATAAATTTTTTTATTCTTTTTATTTATGTTATTATAGACAATAAAACGTACAAATGATACTAATTAAATACATGTTTTTATAAATATAATTTAACATAATTCAATGATTGTCTTTAACTTTTGTTTATTTTTACTATATAATATATTTTATTAGAAATTATTTTCTTCTTAAAAAAATATTTTTAAATTTATTTATTGTTAAAACTATAAAATAAATACTTTGACACAATAATTAATTCCATAGTTATTTTTAATTTAATTATTTAATTTTCTAAATACATGATAAAGATTTTTATTCCATTACACATTTTTAATGTAAAATTAATGTTATTTAGTAATACAATTAACATTCAATTTTTTGTTTGCAAGCTATAGTGGAGAAATCTATTAAAATTTAAAGTATTTAAAAATTTTACTAGATACATAAATTTTTATTGAATAATTTTATTAATTATTTTATTAATCTCATTAAATAAATATGTGATTTTATAGATTTTAAATTTTTTTAAAATATAGTAAATATGATTTCAATATAAATACATATCAAATTATATATTAATGCTTACAAATAAAAAGTATATTAAATTTTATTGTTATAAAAAAATTAGTTGCAAAATTATCATAAATAAATAATAATAATAATATAATATGTATTCTTAAGTTTAAAATTTTATTGTTGATTAACAAATAAAAATATTTTAAAAATAAAGAATTACACTAAAGATGAGGAAAAATAAAAGAGAAGCAGTCAAAGAAAAGTTATTCCTTTTACAAGTTAAAGAAATTCTATTTGTTGATGGATTATGTACTGGGAAAGGAATCAACTCGGTTCCACCTACAGGAAAAAGAAACCGAATACCTACTCGGCGTACTAGACCGAGTACCCCTCGTCAGGATTAAAAGGTAAATAATCCAATTAAGGATAATAATTAAAATATTATTTAAACCAGGCTAATGGGCCACAGTATAAAGGCTGACTCAGGCCCATTAGCCCAATAGAATGTCTATAAAAGAAAGGTAAGAAATACAGGTAAGGGGTTGACTTCCCATCATTAAATAACATTTATTGCTCAGAACTGAATCCTGACTTTACCATCGGAGTGCCTTTTGCAGGTACCCTCCATATCAGCAAATCATCAGAAGGACGCCTGATCAGAGATTTGAAGACAGTCGTTTCTCAAGCAGGAACATTTTGGCGCCCACCGTGGGGCACGATTAACTTCATTATTCAGGATTAAGCATGGTAATGACGAGAAGCCAGCAGGAAGGGACTTCTAGGCAACAAATGGAGGGCGTCACGCCAGAGGAACCAGTACCTGAAGTGGTGATGCAGGGAGGAACGGAAGAAAGCATTCTAGCTGTACTGAGGCAGCTTAAGGCAGAAATGGTGGAGATGAAGAAGGAGCGCAAAAGAGATGCACTGGAACTCTCAGCCCTAAGAAGGGAAAATGCCGGCCTAAGGGAAGAAATAAGGACACATGTCCCCTCCCTAACCACTCCCGTCATCCAAGATCAAGGGGATTCCTCAGCGCTGCAAGAAAAATCAAGACAGGTATATCAATCGGTAATCGGAAACGATCGAGACGACCTTGTGAACTGGAGCCCGTTCATTCACCGCATTCTGGAAGCTAAGCTGCCCGATAATTGGAGAGGGTTGGCAATAGACAAATACGATGGCACATCCGAGCCCGGAGAACACGTGGACATCTTTACAACGCAGGTCGGTCTGTACACAGAAAGCGATGCCTTATGGTGCAGAATTTTTCCTACTTTACTTCGAGGACCTGCGCTTAGTTGGTTCACCCGACTCCCCCCTCTCTCCATCGACTCGTTTGCAACTCTCACAAGACGTTTCAACTTGCAGTTCGCCACAAGCCGGCCCCATCCTCTAACATCCTTGGCCTTAGTCAATATTCGCCAAGAGAAAGGAGAATCACTTAGAGCGTTCATGGAACGCTTTGGCAAAGTGACTCTTTCAATTCATAACTTGGAACCAGCAGTAGCTATGCACCACCTAACAACAGCGTTGAAGCCGAGACCCTTCGTTAATAGCCTCTACAAAAAAACCCCGATTGACCTAGATGAGTTAAGGAGTCGGGCTGTGAAGTATATGCAAATGGAAGAATTATCCGAATACCGGAGTCAGGTACGGATGGATCAAGGATCTAACTCAAAAAATGTAGAAAGAAGGGAGACCTTTAAAGCAAGGCGGGGGAACGACAGAGGAAATGAACTTGAGCGACCACCTCGAGGACCGAAGTATCCTTCCTACACGACGCTCAACACTAATCAGTCCAGAATACTTGATCACGCGTTGACCACAGAAATATTGAGAATGCCTAGACGCGCTAACACTCCTCCTCGGGCAGATAAAAGTAAGTCTTGTCGATACCATCAGAACAGGGGTCACACTACCGAAGAGTGTGCGGCACTAAGAGACAAAATTGAAGAACTGATTAAAGGTGGACACCTGAAAGATTTTGTACAGACAGATCCCATAAGGCAATCTAACAAAGGAAGAGGCTGCCACCCTGATTCACCAAAGAGATCCGACGACAAAAAATTTGGACGACACAGGAGCAGGTCCAGAAAGCCCCCAACTAGAAGATTTGAACAAGAGAAGTATCCGAAAAGGGTCACCATAGCCGGAGGGTTCGCTGGTGGAGGACCTACCCATTCGGCTAGAAAGAGGCATCTTCGGCATGTCCGTTCGGTTAATAATGTTTCATTGGGCAGCAAAATCCGGATCCTGCCTATTAAGTTCACTGACGACGACTTTCAGGGAGTCGATCCGGTACAGGATGATCCCATGGTAATTAGTGTAGACATTCTTAACTGCACTGTTCGAAAAACACTAATTGACCAAGGAAGCTCGGCCGATATCCTATACTGGAATACATTCAAGAAATTAGGCATCTCAGAACAAGAGCTCAAAGAATATCATGAGCCATTGGTCGGTTTTTCCGGGGAACGAGTAGAGACCAAGGGGTGTATTGACTTGTATACCTCGTTTGGATCAGAGCATGAGGGCAAACGCATAAGAGTCACTTATCTTGTAGTACACGCGAACACATCTTATAATATACTACTCGGCAGACCATCCCTGAACAAATTGAAGGCCATAGTGTCCACTCTGCACTTGGCCATGAAATTTCCGTCTGAAAGAGGCCAAATTGTTACCGTCAATGCTGATTAAAAAATAGCCAGGGAATGTTACTTCGCAAGTTTACGCCTTAAACCCTTTCATGGGAATAACCGAGATGTCAATATTGTATCCCCTCGGTTGGAAGAAGAGTTGGATGTTGAGCTTGATCCTAGAGTGGATGAGGAATATCGAGTCGAGCCCAATGAAAACAAACAATCCTTCCAACTAGGAGCAAAACCAGAACAAGTTGCGTATTTAGGGATCGGTTTGAACGTACAAGAAAAAGCTGTCCTTCAAAAGATGCTAATAGATAACGCCGATTTGTTTGCTTGGACAGCCTTGGATATGCCTGGCATTGATCCAGCATTTCTTTGTCACCACTTATCGGTCTATAAAGGAGCCAAGCCGATAACTCAAAAGAGGAGAAAAATTGGTGGTGATAGAGCAAAGGCAGTAAAAGAAGAAACCAGCAAACTAATACAAGCTGGCTTTATCCGAGAGGTCAGGTATTCAACATGGTTAGCCAACATTGTCATGGTTAAAAAAGCCAGCGGCAAATGGCGAATGTGCACGGACTTCACGGACCTCAATAAAGCTTGCCCAAAGGACGCATACCCCCTACCAAACATTGATACCTTGGTCGATGGTGCAGCCGGTCACAAAATACTGAGCTTTTTGGATGCTTATTCTGGGTATAATCAAATACAAATGTACCCAGCCGGTCACAAAAAACAGCAAATTTTTGTTATCGAGTGATGCCGTTTGGTTTGAAGAATGCAGGAGCAACATACTAGCGACTCATGAACAAAATTTTTGAAAAACAAGTGGGTAAATGCATGGAGGTGTATGTAGACGACATGGTAATTAAATCCCTCGCGTTGAAGCAACATCTTGACCACTTAGAGGAGGTATTCGGAGAAGCCAGAAAACATGGTATGAGGTTCAATCCTGAAAAATGTACATTTGGTGTAGCTGGCGGTAAATTCTTGGGCTTCATGTTGTCTGAAAGGGGGATTGAGGCAAACCCCGACAAATGTAGAGCCATCATAGACATGGCCAGCCCTCGCAATGTCAAGGACGTGCAACGACTGACCGGGCGGATTGCAGCCCTTGCTAGATTCTTGCCAGTAATGGCAAAAAGGTCTCGGCCTTTCATTGAATTGCTGAAGAAATCTCAAAAATTTGCTTGGTCCAATGAATGTAAGGACGCCTTTGTACAATACAAGCATGTGCTGGCAGCACCACCTGTGTTGATTAAACCAACACCAAATAAGGAAATGATTGTTTATTTGGCTGTATCCGATCACGCCGTCAGTTCGGTTTTACTTCAAGAACACCTGAACCGAACCCCGTATATTTTGTTAGCAGGACACTCCAAGGTCCTGAATCTCGGTATCAGTTAATGGAGAAAGTGGTACTTGCTTTAGTCCACACAGCTCGTCGGTTAAAACACTACTTTCAGAGCCATCGGATGGTGGTACGTACAGACTGTCCGATGGCCAAAATTTTGAGGAAACCAGAATTGGCTGGTCAGTTGGTGGCATGGACAATTGAATTATCTCAATTTGATATCCATTTCGAGAACCGACGCCCCCTTAAAGCCCAGGTGTTAGCCGACTTCATCAATGAGTTCACTACACAACATAATACCATTTCAGACATGTGGAATTTGCACGTTGATGGATCATCAAATCAATTAGGCAGTGGAGCAGGGGTTATTCTTGAAGGACTGAATGCATTCGCCATTGAACAGTCTATCCGGTTTGGATTTAAGGCGTCCAACAATCAAGCCGAATATGAAGCTTTACTCGCTGGTCTCAGGCTAGCAAAGGAGATGGGGGTTAAACGCATTACTGCTTGGAGTGATTCAAAAATTGTAACCGAACAAGTTAATGATACCTATCAGATCAGAGACTCGGTCATGCTTAAATATTACCAAGAGGTCAAGAAAATAAAAGCCGAGTTTGAGGAGGTATGTAGTTGGTACACACCAAGAAACATGAACGCACGAGCCGATAGGCTAGCTAAGCTGGCTAGCCAACGAAAACTAGGGCAGCTGTAGAGCGTGGTTCACCAACAAATTTCCCAACCTAGTGTCGCCAAACAAGAATGCATGGACATAGAAAATTCATCTCATAATTGGATGACCCCTCTCATCCGATACCTCACTGATGGCAGCCTCCCACAGGATACAGCTGCAGCTAAGAAAATAAAAGCACATGCAGCCAAGTACCTTCTTCTCGGCAAAGAATTGTATCGAAGAGGAATTTTCACCCCAATGCTTAAATGCCTAGACGACGATCAAGCTAACTACGTCATGAGAGAAATTCATGAACGTATTTGCGGAACCCATTCGGGCGGACGAACTATGGCAGCAAAAGTGCTCAGAGCCGGATACTACTGGCCAACAATAACTCAAGATTGTCATTTGTTTGTAAAAAAATGCATTCCCTGTCAACAACACGGCCCTCACCTACACCAACACGCCGATACTCTTCGCCACATTAGCTCTCCCTGGCCCTTTGCTATTTGGGGAATGGACCTCCTCGGTCCTTTCCCTTTAGCAAAAGGGCAATGTAAATTTCTCCTCGTCGTCGTGGACTATTTCACCAAATGGATTGAGGCCGAACCCCTAGCCACTATCACGACCAACCACGTACAAAAATTCACTTGAAAAAACATCATTACACGGTTCGGTCTCCCTCATGCACTAATTACAGATAATGGGCTTCAGTTTGCAAATCGTCGGTTCAATGAGTTCCTAGAAGGCCTGCATATCAAAAACCGAGTTACATCTGTTGAACATCCTCAGACGAATGGCCAAACCGAGGCCGCAAACAAAGTCATCTTACATGAATTAAAAAGGAGGTTGGGTTCGGCAAAGGGAGAGTGGGCAAAGAAGCTGCCTGAGATATTATGGGCTTATCGGTACACGCCGCAGACCACAACAAAAGAAACCCCCTTTCGGCTTACCTATGGTACTGATGCTATGGTGCCAGTAGAAATTGGAGAGCCCTCATTTAGGAGGGAGAATTTCAAAGAATCGGCTAATGAAGAGGCTCTGGCCGTCAACCTGGACTTAATAGATGAAATACGTGACCACGCTGCCATTATGACCGAGGCTAGTAAAAGGATGATGGCTAGAAAATTCAACTCCAAAATCAGTCCACGACAAAAACGAACTGGTATGGCGAGTAACCGGGGACGCACGCAAAGATCGGTGAGAGGGGAAGTTGGCAGCTAACTGAGAAGGCCCCTTTCGGGTAACTGCAAGATTAAATAACGGAGCATACAAGTTGGAAACATTAGAAGGAAAATTAATACCGAGAACTTGGAATGTCACTCATTTGAAGCATTATTATAGTTAAAACCTTGTAATACATACACAGGTGTACTCTTTTCCTATCCCAGGTTTTATCCTCTTAAAAGAAAGTGAAAAGGGGTTTTCCTAAGAAGGTTTTTAACGAGGCACCATATCAATAAAATTCTTCTTTTTCACCTATATTGTTTTTTATACACTACATCTTTCAAGCGCCATTCCCTCCCAAGTTTCACTTGGGCAAGGTTGAATTATTTCCCTCCCGAGTACCCCCACTCGGTCAAGGATGAATTGTATTTCCCTCCCGAGTTTCACTTGGGCAAGGTTGAATTATTTCCCTCCCGAGTACCCCCACTCGGTCAAGGATGAATTGCATTTTCCTCCCAAGTTTCACTTGGCTAAGGATGAATTATTTCCCTCCCGAGTACCCCCACTCGGTCAAGGATGAATTGTATTTCCCTCCCAAGTTTCACTTGGGCAAGGTTGAATTATTTCCCTCCCAAGTACCCCCACTCGGTAAAGGATGAATTGTATTTCCCTCCCAAGTTTCACTTGGGCAAGGTTGAATTATTTCCCTCCCAAGTACCCCCACTCGGTAAAGGATGAATCGTATTTCCCTCCCAAGTTTCACTTGGCTAAGGATGAATTATTTCCCTCCCGAGTACCCCCACTCAGTCAAGGATGAGTTGTATTTCCCTCCCAAGTTTCACTTGGCTAAGGATGAATTATTTCCCTCCCGAGTACCCCCACTCGGTCAAAGATGAATCCATTATATTTCTCTCCCAAGTTTCACTTAGCTAAAAGTTGAATTATTTCCCTCCCGAGTACCCCCATTCGGTCAAGGATGAATTAATCATATTTTCCTCCCAAGTGTCACTTGGCTAAAGTCGAACTATCTCAATCCCGAGTATCCCTACTCGGTCAAAATTAACAAATTACGAGTCCCTCTTAGTTATCACTTGGTTAAGGCTGAATTTTTAAGATGAAATTATCTCCCGTGTCCCCTATTCGGCTAAGGATGAGTATATTAAGCATATCGAATATTAGTGCAAGTTGTATATGACCAAGATACAAACCATAAGAGAAAGGAAGACAAAATTCTATTTAAAATAACTAGTTACAAAATTTGGGCACTAATGACCCATGAATACAGAAGGCAAATAATTTAACTTTCTATCCTTTCCCCTGCCTCAGGACCGGCTGCCTCAGGATTAGCAGCATCCTCAGGGAGGCGTCTCGACACTTCGGCGTCAGGTTCTACATCGTCATCAACTTCGGTGTAAGGAATGAACCTCCCGCCAAAAGAGTCCTTTGTAATGTCAAAATGAAAGTCTGTCGGTACTTGGCAGAATCCATGACACTGGCTAATAGCATGGTTAAAATCGGCTTCATGTTCGTAAGATACTTGCTGAGAACACTTCTCGGCAAAGTTTCTCATCTCGGTTTCAGCCTTTTGCTTTTCCAGCGCCAAGGCTTCTTCCATCTCGGCAGATTTGGCCCGTAAAGCCTCCTCCATTTGACAGGACTTTGCCCTTAACGCCTCCATCTCCTCCCCCTTGATCCTCGTCACCTCCTCGGCTGCGTGCACTCGGTCTTCCATTATTTGGAAGTGTTCTTTGTATTGGTTAACCTGACCCTGCAGGAATTGAACGGTCTCGTCCAGACTGCCTTAAATCTCTCTACTCTCTGCCAAAGCTTTTTCAGAAGCCGAATAGGCAGCCTTTAACTTCTTAACTTCGATAATAGGATCCACAACTAGCTTTTGGAGCATTGTTGTGGACCGTACATGAAGTTCTGCGTAATAGCGCCATAGTGATTCAAAGTCCAAACTGTCGACCAGTTCTTTCCCTACATCAGATAACAGGTTGGGAGCAGCGAGCCGATCGGCATGTGTCCCGTTCACCAGGAAGCCCTCGGCCAGCATGTCCAAGGGAACTACAGGGGAAGAGGAACTGCTTCCCTCAGCAGCAACTACCACTCGGGTTTGCTTCTGAGCCCCTTGAACGCCGCCAGGCTCACCCGAATGGGCATGCCTTCTCTTTCTTTCCCTTTCGGGTTCCTTGCCTTTACCCTTGTCCTTGTGTTTCTTGGAAGGGCCTTCGGCCGGAACAACATCTTGGGGAGGAGGGCGAGGTTCTGGCACCTCAGGAAGTTGGTCAATATGAGGATGGTGGTGCTCTTCAACAGGCGTTCCCTCCGGCATTCTTTGCTTCAGAGTGCACCGGAAGGTCGGCACATCAACACCTCGCTGAGCCATTAAGCCTGCATTAACAATAGCAAGTCAAATCAATATAGCTCAATTCCAAATACAAGTTAGAAACGAAATGACGCATACCCTTCATATCCCAACGAGGACACGGAGACTTGAGCACGAGGACTACATGTCGGGCAGGAAGGTCCCGGGGAAGGGACTTCAGGAATTGCAAATCCGACAGCTCCCTAGCTGATAACATATCCTCAGGGAATGTGTCGTATCGGCGCGGCACCCGAGTCCAGTGAAAAGGGAACAGAGGATTATTCTCGCTATCAAAAAAATAGTTTTTACCTACAGGGTCCACGGTTACCTTGAAAAAACTAGTTTTGAAACCCTTAAAAGATGAAGCATATGGCTTAAATAAAGGCAACTCGGGTTGCCTTATTAGAAATACCCACCTCGCCAGGTCAGATGGACGTGTACAAAAAAAATGAAGAAAAAGACCTACACTAGGCTCTATATAATGGAACTTACAAAGTATCCTAAAGGCTTGAATTGCCGCCCACCCATTCGGGTGTAGTTGTGTTGGCGCTACATTCAATACCCTCAAAACCCCCATTTGGAAATCGTCAAATGTTAGCCTGATACCTAATTCCCTAAATATGTACTCATACATGAAGAAGGTGTCAGCCATTCCGACACCTCCCAGGAAAACAAAGTCTGGGTTCTCGCCCTCATCCCCTTTACAGGGGTCAAGGTGTATAGGATACGGGTCACAAGCCTCCCATAAAGAAATATCACAATTATCTACAAAGAGTTGAAGACTTTTATTTCTTTTAAAACGAGAAAAGTATGCGGCCACCTCACCATGCACCCACTCATAACCAGGTACCGTACAGGGAGGAAACACCTGCCTCTCCCTGGGAGGACTAGTACTCGGTAGGGGTTCAGGAGCATCAGTATCACTTGACGTTGACGTCTCGGCTTCGTTACTGCATTCCCCGACCTGTGCCTCTTCAGCCCTCCGATTTGAAATAAACGAAACTTCGCCACTCCCCTCGGTTCCGTTCATAATATCGACCTCAATGGTACTCGGCCCCGAGGCATTCGACAGGGAATCCTCCCACTCAATACGATCAGCCATGATAGAAAAGAAGTAAAAAAAAAGTGAAACGCACCTTACAAGTAGTCGGTAGGGAAGAAAAGCCTAAGATCTCTGAACACTGGTCGGTTTGGAGCAAGGGAATGCAGGGTTCGGCACAGAGCAAAAGAGTAAGAAAGGGATGCAGGGACCACCACATATTTATAAGGGACTGATGTCGGGCAAATGAAAAGACGCCCTTTCGTTTCAAACCGTCAGATCCCTTCCAGATCAACGGATGAGATGGAGCACCCTTTCGTTTCATATACCCTCTGACAAACCCTCAAAACTAACATTCTAGAATATTCCTTCGCAAATTTATTATTTATAATATAATCTCGGCCTGTATCATGTTGTTACTAAACCGATTACCTCTTAGTATAAAACCTAACACATTGTTTAAATGTCACCATCACTCGAAACCGGACACCCCCTACGATGTATTGTAATTTACCCTAACCGAATGATCCTCTCGGTATAGTAAGAAACACTCCAACCGAATACCTATTGTAACATTACCATTTGCATTTAAAAGCCCTTGCTTCGCAACTCGCCGGACTTGTGGGGCTAGTGTACTGGGAAAGGAATCAACTCGGTTCCACCCACAGGAAAAAGAAACCGAATACCTATTCGGCGTACTAGACCGAGTACCCCTCGTCAGGATTAAAAGGTAAATAATCTAATTAAGGATAATAAATAAAATATTATTTAAACCAGGCTAATGGGCCACAGTATAAAGGCTGACTCAGGCCCATTAGCCCAATAAAATGTCTATAAAAGAAAGGTAAGAAATACAGGTAAGGGGTTGACTTCCCATCATTAAATAACATTTATTGCTCAGAACCGAATCCTGACTTTACCATCAGAGTGCCTTTTGCAAGTACCCTCCATATCAGCAAATCATCAGAAGGACGCCTGATCAGAGATTTAAAGACAGTCGTTTCTCAAGCAGGAACAGATTATATAATAAACAAGGATTGCAATAAAATCAAAAAGACTAAATTAATAACAAAGTAAAGAAATGTAACATTATTTATTTGTTAGATTAAAGTGAATTATTCTTCTAAGTTGTACATAAACAAACTTAAAAATAAAAAATATGATAAATTTAAAAATTTATTTTATGTTTAATTATAAAATAACATGTAATCTTTTGAATATATTGAAGACTTAAATAATTGTGTATCAGGCAAGAATTTAAAATTTTATCTGTCCAAAAATTATAGATGAAAAGATTTGTAATTATTTTTAGTTAAAAATTATAAAATAAATAAAATTTTGTTAAGATTTCATTGATATAAATAAAAAATGACAAACCACGTTAAAGTTACCTATCTTCTCTTTCTTTCTTTCTTTTTTTTTCATGCTTCTGGGGGTAAAGAGTGAAAATGACTCCTCTTTTTATTCCAACAAAAAAAAAAAGATGAAAGTTTTTAAAATTATACCTAATTTAATAAAGTCAAATGATATTTATGTTTGAAATATTTGAAAGACTAGTTGAAAAAAATTTCAATTTTGAAATTATACAGAAAAACTTGATTCACTAAAATAATGTAAAGTAAAACTTTCATAGATAGTAAAATTTTAGACATTTTTATTTCAATATTTGTCTGGTCGTTTTCATTATTTGTAAGTTGTAATGTTTTTATAACGGACATGAAATATTGATAAAGTAATATTTTTCTATAATAATCTCATGTTTTACAGTTAACAACTTTTGCTAATTTTTATAATTTAATCATCTTAAATATTTTCCTATTCCACATGTAATTATCTATACTTAATTAAAGAAAAAATTGCATAATTAAATAACAAAACTCAAGTCAACAAGCATGAAAGATAAATATCAAAAGTTAAAAATTTAAATAAGAAAATAAATTCAAAAAGTTGAATTAAATTTAGTTTAAATAAACTTTTAGATAAATCTTTCTAAGAGAAGAAAATTATTTAAAAAAATTGTCTGTAAAAATAACTATTTTTTTCAAATTACAGAAGTTAAATGAGAGATATTATAAAACAATACATAAACATAAGTTAATATTAATTTATTAAAAAAGTTTGATTATTTTATTATTTAATGTTTAACTCTATACGTAATTATTGAGAAATTTATTAATAATAATGGGAGTATTTTCCAAATCATGAAGGAGGTTTTCTCCTCGTAGAGTCCATCATGCCCTCCACCATTGAGTGAGTAGAGGACCAAACAAAAAACTACTAAATCAGACACACATTTTGAGCCCTAGAAAAGAGAAAACGGTGAATGGGTCTGAAGTGCGTAGGTTATGTTCCTAGTTTGGTTACTTTAGAAAAATTAGCACTAGACACGGACTTGACTTAGCTATTAGAAATTCTAACCCTTTATGGACGCAAAATATTGCAATATTAGCCCCACTCACATCTTTGTCCCCTGACGTGTGACTTATTCGGCAGCTTTTGGTCAATGACATACATAGGGTACAAATTAAAATATTCAGTACTATATATTTTTAATGCATATAAATGCGTTCAACTTTGTATAATAAGAAATTTTCTTATCATATTATAACATTAAAAGCAGAAATAAAATTAAAATAAGGACTACACAGTGACATATGTTTAATAAAAAATCAACTAAAAATTGAGTTCGTCTCAAATGTGGTGGTGGCGGTGTCGTAGTGACATAAGGGCAAAAGTGTGGTCAAGCCAGTGATTAATGATTCATTGGAGGAGCTGCCTCATATGATGAAGAATGTGTTAGGGACTTTTCTCTCATGGTTGAGATGTCAAATTAGAAGCACAAGGCCTCTTAAATCTTCATATTGCACAATTTGCATCATTATCCCTCCATTTATTTTCTCAATCTTTCATTAACATGGTTCATTTAATTTCTTTCCTACCATTATATATCATAAACACTAACTATATTAATCTTTATATTTTAGAACTTCTGATCTAAGTTTTAGTAAACTAGGAAAAAATAGAGAGAAAACACGCGAAGTACTGAAAACAATTAGCAGACTAGACTGAATATTGTAGATTTACTAATTCGCTTAGCCTGTTTCATTTCAACTCACTAAAATACAAACTAATGGTGGGTCAGAACAGACTGGCTGATCTGGCTTAAAATTTATTTTTTAAAAATAAAAAATAAAAAAAATTAATTTTTATTAATATAAAATATTATTTATTATTTATTATAATTATTTTTATTAATTTTTTATGGACTAGCCATTAATTTAATGATTCACTAACTTTTATTTTTTAGTTTTTTGTGAATTGACCAGTCAGTCTACTCTTAAATGGGTTGAGCTCAAATTAACCCATTTTTAAGCGAACTTTTAGCGAGCCGATACGGGTTAATCGGTTTTAACATCCATAATTATAGGTACCTTCCTTGTCCAGTGACAATGAAATTAATTAGGCCTCAAACATTTAAACGTTATATTCAACACATTTATCACTTAATCGCTGCAAACAGATGGTTCCATTGGTCAGGACTTGGTCATCCATTAACTGCTATTATCATTCTAAATGGACCAACACTGAGTCAACAGAGTCTACAATAAAAATTAAATCATACGTTACAGAACAAAATATTGAACAGTGACATTTGAAGTCTTAAATAATTTCCTACCCGTACTCTTCTTTCATATTTTTATTTTTACGTAAATTTTAGGAATAGGAGATGATGCTTGAATCCAAGGCAAGGAATGGTGTCCAACTCAATGAACACTCGTAAAAACCCAATATTTATTTTACTCAGGAGAGTTGAATGAGACTAAAACGTGAAACTTATTAGATGCAAAATAAAAATAAAAATAAAAATCCTATTTTACTATTTTTGACTAACCACAAGTCTCTTTTTTAAATTAAAGAGAAATTCAATAGCCACTAAACGACAACTCTATAGTGGATACAAAATTACTTATTTAGAAAGTTTATAAAAATCACTTTAAATCATATTTTAACATTAAAATTAAAGAAGAATTTATTTTATTTCTTTCTATGATTTATTATGTGTAATTTGGATTCTGACTTTTAAAAGTATGTAACATAATATTTTATACTTTTAAAGTATGAAAAAAAAAATCTTCGTTATTCAAGTGTATAATTTATTTATTTTTTAGACAGAAAAATTTTTAAAATCTATTTTTTTTCTACTATGGCAAACATTATTTAGATTATTTTTTTGAAACAACGGAAAAATTAGATGTCTAAATAACAAAAAGAGCTCTTTGCATATTTTTAAAATTATAAAGTATCACCATTATGCACTATCAAAAATTAAGATGTAAATTATATCTAATTAAATATATATTAAAATTATAACTCAGTATTGAAATAGATTCATATTTGAGTGAATTTAATGTGAATCCGAACCTAATAATGTTAAAGTAGATGCGGATCCATGTGCATTTGAACATGAAAGCAAGCTTTGTGTTAATTTGAGGTAGGAGTTAACACGTTTGGAGAGACTTTCGTTGAATTTCAAACGTTCTCATGTCTACTCAATACCCCACCCTCGTTTATAAATCATCCTAGTCTTTCTTCTCTTTAACCACTCCATATCCCTGTTTGGATTTGGAGAAAAACCCTGGTCCCCTTCTCTTAGAGCATTCAACATACCAGATAGATTTTCAAGCGAAAGTGTCTTGAGACTCTATTAATGTGATATATTCCAAGATCTAAGAGAACCCATTTGGCTTATGGATTTTGTGAGCCAAAGGCATCTACTCCATGTGCCACAAGCACTTTCCCCATATTTTCAACCACCTTATGAGACTGGGAATCCTCCTCATACAAGTACTCCCATCGTAGCAATCCTTATAATAGGAATGACGGTCACATCTTTCTTCCTTCTGGGCTACTACATCTTTGTCATCAAGTGTTGCCTCAATTTGCAGCACCGTGTTGATCACACAAGGCGTTTATCTATAGTTAGGCAAGGTGAATACCCATCATACTCAACAGCATCAGAGCCTAGAGGACTAGAGGAAGCAGTGATTAGGTTGATCCCAGTGATTCATTACACGCCAGAAGAAGGGGTCAGAGAATTCGGTGAGAGAAGCTTTTCTTGTGAGTGTGCAATTTGCTTGAATGAGTTTCAAGAGGATGAGAAGCTCAGGGTTATACCAAATTGTAGCCATGTCTTTCACATTGATTGCATAGATGTTTGGCTTCAGAACAATGTTCATTGCCCACTTTGTAGAAGAAATGTTTCCTTAACAAGCCATGTTGTCAATGTTGACCAGCTCATAACACCCAGGCCTTCCCCCCAGGACCAAAGCCAAAACATTGAAAGCCTCATTGGTGTTGATGAAGGATTTGTTGTGATTGATTTGGATAGTGAAGATGGTAGAGGCCAAAACTTGGAAGCAAGACAAGAAGAGTTGCCAACACGTTCTATTGGTCTTTCTTCACAAAGCAAGAAAGAAAGGAAGTTTCAAAAAGTAACCAGCATGGGGGATGAGTGTGTCGGTGATAGAGCCAAAGATGAAAGATTCTTAGTTCAACCCATGAGGAGGTCTTTCTCCATGGACTCATCAGTGAATAGACAGTTCTATGGGGCTATACAGCACCAAAATGGGCATGTCCATGAAGTTAGCACCATTGAAACCTGTGTTGGGGGTAGTGGTAGAGTAAAAAGATCATGCTTTTCTTTTGGCCATGGAAGGAGATCAATAAGTGCTGTGCTACCTGTTTATTTGGACCCATGAAAATTTCTCATCCTACCCTCTTTTCGTTTTGGTTGCCCTATATATGTTAACTAGTTTAATTGAATGTTTATGATGTGAGGCAGAGAAATTTGATTTCTGAAATGAATATAGGGCATAGGACTGTATGATACACGGATATTAAATTGGATTAAAAATATTATTTTAGAACCATAATTAATATCTCTTTTGATATTTTTGAGCTTATGCAATTGCTTGGGATTGAAGTCAGGTCCAGTTCTGCTACAAATGGCTGGAAATGGCATATACAATAGCTTTCTCTAGAAACCTTCTCTCACTATGGTTAAAATCCATAAATTAAGTTACCCCATGCCTACATTCCAGCAAAATCTGAAGAGCTATAGAGAATTAAACATTAGAAATGGAAAAATCAACCATTTACCGGAAAGGGGAATACAAGGTAAAGTTGCCCCAACTTGGGCTATTTTCCATTAAAAAAGCAAAATCATATATAACCACCTTATTTATATTTCTGAACATACTGCATGTGTATTGTGTTTAGATGCTGGTACACGAAGGTAAAAATTTGATCGATCATTTTGGATTGGTGATGCCACTTGTTCCAAAGTCAGATCTTTTCCAACTTGTAAGAATCAATATTACTTTATGCTTGAAATATTCTATATCACTAATGAACTAACAACCTTTTCACATACACAGGTTAATCCCCTTTAAAAATTAATAACTAGTATAACTTTTAGAAGTTTACAACATATAAGTACGATTTACCCTTTTACACATAAATAATGCGGCAAATTATAATGCAATGTCTAACTATTTTTAACTGTATAATACACAAAAATAAAATCATATTCATGAAGTACGACTTATTCTATTTTTAATAAAATTTTAAAAAATTATACTAATTTAAACATTTTTAAAGGAGAGAGTCTGTAACAAGTTTATAGATAATGCATCTTCATTGTTATAATTCTTATCATAAAAATGCTATAAATGCTTTTAACATATTTTTGCAATTTTCACTACAACTTGATAATATTTTTTATAAAAAAATATTTATAAGTTTCTTAAAATTACCGCTTCTTTTGACAAACCAGAATTTGTTATTTCTTTTCAGTTCAGTGACAGAATCAAATCTTCTTACATGGGGCAGCAGTATTTGGGTCAAAATAATTGTGAAACAAGCACTGTGAACCTTGTTTGATCAAAGTCTTCCCATGACCCTTTTGCAAACGTTGACTCTGGTCCCCATGAGCCCACGAGGCTACACGGTTTGACTCTTTCAGGTCCACGTGTCCAAACTGATGACCTTGGGAATTGTGCAATTTTGGTGGACTTGAGTTTCTTGATATCTTGCTTGACTAGGTGATCATCTTTCTGATATTATATCGTAATTTGAATTATTAAAAATTATACATATATATAATATTATGGTAATTTTTATATAAATATTTTTTATAATATATATAAAAATATAATATCATAACAAATT
Organism: Abrus precatorius; assembly: GCF_003935025.1. Taxonomy (NCBI): domain Eukaryota; kingdom Viridiplantae; phylum Streptophyta; class Magnoliopsida; order Fabales; family Fabaceae; genus Abrus; species Abrus precatorius. Next base: position 14,043,938 of record NW_020874417.1, read on the forward strand.
ATCTTTAAATATCTCATTTAAATGTTTATGAAATATTTTTCGTCCAACTTAACCAATCCAGAAGTCGCTGACCAAACAAGCGCACCTTTGGAGTTTGGAGTGAAATCTAATTTCTATGTATTGTTGGAAGTATATGGCATTTCCTAATATTGAAATTAATGCTTTGATAGAACCAGGAGTGGAATTGAAAAGAAAGAAATTGAAGAAAATAAAATAAGAGAGTGAAGAAATATATATATATATATATATATATATATATAATTCTTCAATAAAACTTTTTACAGAAATAATATAAAAAAAATTACGTGAAAAGATTCAGACCAAATTAATTTATAGAACTAGATCCAATTACAGTAGTAGTAACTAGGTAGCCAGAATTCGGTTCTCTAGGAACTGAATTCTGAAAGTTGATTTTTTATTTTTTTAAATTTGTTTTAATATTTTTATATAATAAAATAAATTATATTATTAAAATTATATTTATATATTTATATTTTATTATGTAAAAATAAATAAAAATAAAAATAATATTTATTTTACATGTTTATTAAAATTTATTTTACATAATTATGATAATAAATAATATTTTTAGAAAATAATAATAATTATATTTTTAAAAACTAATTAAAATATTTAAATAATAAGTCTATTATTTTAGATAATAATGTTAATGCTTAAAATTTTTATACTTAAAGAATAATAATTATATTTTAAAAATTAAATAAAAATATTAAATATTATTCTATTTATTTATTATTTAAATATGTAATTTTGACTTAATATTTTTAAATATTAGTATGATAAAATGAAATTTTGAATAAAAATTTTATTTTAATTAAATTAATTATTTTTAAAATGACATTATTTAATATTATAATTTTTAATACCCTAAATCCTAAAACTTTTCTATTATAATTTTTAATAAATTTTATTTGAGAATAAAAATTTATTTTTAAAAAATAAATAAAATATTAAATTATAAGTTAATTATTTATACTTGAAACAAATATTTTAAAATTAACGGTTTCATATTACTAAGGTAACATTGATGAAGACAAAGTACATTAACAAAGATGATAACAAATTCATAACAATATTAATAATTAACTATATCCGTAATGATGACCAGTTTCACAACGAGAGCAACGTCTGTGACGTGGTGGGTTTCGTAGTTGTGGTTGTTACTCTAAGATTTCAGGATGAACTTGTGAAAGATTTAGATCATCATGAAGGTCTAGTTGTTGGAATGTATTTGATGAATTACCAAGTTTATTAGCAAAATCCGGTTGGTAAAGAGACTGCATGGAAGTTTGTGTTGAAGATGGAGTCGTAAAATCAACTCTAAATAAGTTTGTAAACAAATCCTCCAATGTTGTTGCAAACGAATGTCTTGTGTTAATTATGTTTGCTTCTGGCGTAACGTTCGGAGAAATTGATGCAGTCTCGTGGTATGACAGTGTGGAAGTCGTACTGATTTCAAATGTGTTGGTAGTCCTTAGTTGTTGGTCGCTTCTCCTTGGATCTTGTAGTAGTGGTGGCACAGATAGAAAATAGATGGAATTGGCAATGTACCATTCCATGTATTCTTGTATGTGACACAATGGGCCTTGCATTGGATGACTCGTTATTATCAGCTCACGTCTGTTGTTCCATATCTTGATCCATTGAGCATGTCTTGTAACCCAATTTTCATCCTTTCTTCCTCTCATGTCAATTTTGTGGAGGTCATTTAAATTATTCGGTGGAGAAGGGACTTCTTGGAAGAGATGAAACTATAATTTAACTCTATCTATTTGGTGTCATTCAACAATTGCAAAACAAAGGATGACGGTGCATGAAGTCCACAGTTGGACATCTCTATATGCTTCCATGGGTATTGATGTTTGCAAGTCTTGATATAGCGCCCATAAAAACTACAAATAAACTTAACTTTGTTACTTAAGATGATGTGTAAAAGATAAGAAAATAAATATGAAGAGTTACCTGATTAGTTTGAATGTGATCAAACATTGATCTGTACCCCACAACACCATTGTGAGGTTTATTTCAAAAGTTTAGTACTCTACCCCTACTCCATCTGCACACGAGAGGGTATGTTGGTAAATTATTAGAAATTGACGCAACATATGACATGCAATACTATGCCCAGGACATTAATAGTGATGAGCAACCACCTATTGTTTTACTACCAACTTCTGTGGCTCTGCACATTTTCCTATACAACATAGCTAAACAAGTAGAACTCCAACGATATCGTCTTGTTCTTCTAAGATTAGTTAATAAAGCTAAATACATAAAATGTACTTTGTTACCTGTTTTAGGCATTATAACACCTCCAATTAAACCTAGTATATAAGTCTTACAATAAGTCTGAACTTCTTCTTTAGATGGTTCTTCTGGTAATGGCAACATGTTGTCTTTCAGCCACTTCAGTTTTACCATAGAGCCAAATAGTGACTCTCCCTTGACTGGCACGATACCGAGATATGTGTCACACATTTCCTCCCAGTCAAACATTGTTAGAGCAATGACTGGTAAACCATCAACTATTAGCCCGAGTTGAAGTGCAACATCCTCTAGGGTTATGGTGCACTCCCCTGTTGAAAAATGGAATGTGTGAGTTTCAGGTCTCCACCTCTCGACCAAAGTTATTATCAATGGTAATGTATAAAACTTACCGTTCTTCCAATGAAGCCGGACCTGTGTTCTTTTTGCTTCCAGAACAACATTTTTAGTAATGGGAGCAAAGATAAAGAGAAACAAAGAATAAAAATGGATGCAAGTTTGAATGAAAACATGTGGCCTTGGATAAACATATTTATAGATAAACTTTGGTATGAGAGAGTAGCCTTAGAATCTTGAGAAGTCACTATCTCTTAGTCTACGGAGAGGTCACCACACTCGTAAAACGTGGTAGTGAAGCATTGAATGACTGAGAATCCAATGTTACCATTATAAATAGTCATATTTGTGTTCATTTTATTCATTCAACCTTCTAAGTTTTTTCCTTGTTCTTGTGAACCTTCTCCTTCTAAAAATGTCTTCAATCTATGTCATTGTTTACTCTGATGGTGCCATTAACCAATGTCCTTATGAAGGAGTCACGTTCACCTCATCATCAGCCAAATTGGTACATCTAAAGAGGGGAGTGACTTTATAAAGTCTCAAGAAAGTCATCCACACAAAACTCAACCGAGATGAAAATGAAAGGGTGACAACCATTCATTTTCACTACCCAATTAGACTTGGCCCGGGAGTTAGCAACTACACATGTATTGAGTTAAACGACGATGAAGACGTCGAGGCATTCTTCAACATCCACGATTCAAATCAACTTCAATTAAGTATAGAATTATATGTTACATTTGCTACAAACGTAACCCAGCCACCACAACTTTCACCTTTATCTTCACCTTACCAAACTTACGAAACCATAAATCCATCTTTTTCAACATAAAATATGAATTCCAACCTTCAGTTCTACACAAAACTTTTAACTGGTCCATTCATGGACCTCAATTAAATACCCTCCCAACCATTTGAGCAAACCCTACCCTCTCAACTTCTTGAAGAAACTCCATTGAAGAACATGTTGTTATGGGTCTCCCAATCAAAGTATTTGATCCCTTTAGTAAGGACGAAGATGAAATCCTATCTCAACAGCAGGATGATGAAGAAGACTCCCTCCCACTTCCAAATATTCCGCCATCACAACCATTATCATTATACAACCCACTTCCACATTTTCTAGACTTTTTCAGTCAAATACAAGAACATGACTCTGAGTTTGGCCATGTCCTTGATCGTAAAATGGTAGTGTATCCGCCTGGAACACTATTTGTTAGTCAGTGCTTCCTAACAAAAGAACAAGTGTAAGACGCCATAAATAGATTTCACATTGTTAATTATTGCACTTACAAGGTGAAAATGTCAAGCACAACTAGGCTTGTCGTGGAATGCATTCACAACAAATGTGCCTGGAGATGTCGCGCAATATTGTGCACCAAAGAGCAACACTGAAAAATAATGAAGCTTAACGGGTGCCACACATGTGCTTCCCTACTCATTTCACAGGATCATAACAAGTTGGGATCACAAATGATTTCTCATGGAATTCGTGAAATTATATAGACTGATCCATCCACACTCATCGCAACCATCTTAGTCCACATAAAGTCCATAATAGGTTACACAATCAGCTATAGAAAGAGATGGTTAGGGAAACAACATGCCATTGAAAATATCTTCAAAAATTGAGATGAGTCATACCATAAGTTACCTAGACAGTTGCTTGCAATGCAACTGTATGTTCCGGGCTTCTCTGAAAATTGAGTACACAACCGGCAAACAAGGGTGGCTTGCTTGATGAGGGGAATATGTTCTTCAAGAGGTTGTTTTGGACTTTCAAGCCATGCATTGAAGGTTATGCCTTCTGCAAACCAATTGTTCAAGTGGATGGAACATTTTTGTATGGTAAATACAAAAGGACTTTATTAGTGGCAGTTGTGCAAGACAGCCACAACAACATAATTCTCATTGTCTTTGCTGTGGTAGAAGGTAAAACTAGTGGTGTATGGTTCTTTTTCTGAAAAACTTAAGGAGGTATGTAACCTCGCAAGAGGGGTTGTGCCTCATTTCGGATCGTCACGAGGTCATAAGAAGTGCATACTCCAAAAATGGAAGTGGTTGGACAGAAAATAATTCTGTCCATATCTATTGTATTAGACACATTGCACAAAACTTCATGCGACGATTCAAAAACACTGCATTGAAGAAAGATGTTGTCAATATGGATAATTTTAATTTTTTACGTACTTTATATTATTATTAATATTTTACACAATTGCTTAGCTGGTTATATTAATTTTATTTGTAATCTTGTTTCCAGTATATGGGATGACTGAACCGAGATTCTTTTACTATTACAACATAGTAAAAGATAATAATCCTGAAGTTGCATAATGGTTGGACAACATCCTAAAGGAAAAATGGACACTGACATGGGACAATGGACGATGCTGAGGACACATGACAATAAACCTAGCAGAGTCAATCAATTCGGTCTTAAAGAAAATCAGAAACTTGCCAATTTGCTCCATGGTCATGGCAACATACACCCGTTGCAATAAGTTCTTCATTGACAGAGGCAAGGAAGTAAATGTACAATCAAAGGCGAACACTCATAGAATCATCACCTTTGACAGAACAAGCACTAAATTTTTAGTCGAAGAAAAGCAACATCTGACAGAAATTCGACCTGTAGGAAGATTTATAGTACTGTTAGATAAAATGTGGTGTGATTGTGGCAAGTTTCAAAAAATTTACATCTCATGCTCGCATGTACTTGCTTCATGCTTATACACACACTACAACTTTGACATCTACATATCTCCATATATACCTTACAACAAGTTTCTAAGGTATACGAAGGTCAGTTTGGAGAACTCAGGCATGAAGACTATTGGCCAACTTACACGGATCCAACTTTGTGTCCAAATCTAAAACTGAAAAGAACTTCAAAGGTTCAACTCAAGTTCAGTAGGATAAGGACAGAGATGAATATTAGAGAATAACAAAGTCGACCAAATTTGTTCTTATTGTCACACCTCTGGTCACATAAGGAAAATATATCCAAATATCGCACAAGCTTCTACTTCCCGCCATTAATTTATGTTGTTGTTATTACTTCAAAATTTTCTTCATGTAATTTTTAATTTTATGAATGTCGCTGCAACTTATAAATTTTTAGTATTAGTAATTTATATTAAATATAAAATTATATATATATATATATATCTACATAATATTATTTATTAATATTAATAACATATTTTTTAAATAAATAATTATGTATAAATTTTAATAAAGATTAATATCTCAAATTAAATAAATAAAATTATTATTATTTAAAACTTGTATTTATTTTATAAAATTATAAAATTAAATAAATTATTATTGTAATTTTTATCAAATACAAATTTAAAATTAATTCAATTATTATTGTAATTTTTTTAAAAATTTAATATTAAATAACTAAAAATATAATTTCAGAATATAATATTAATATCATTTTACAAAATTCATAATTATATTAAATAATATAATAACAAAAATAAAAATATTATTTATTATCATAATTATGTGAAATAAATTTTAATAAATATGTAAAATAAATATTATTTTTATTTTTATTTATTTTTATATAACAAAATATAAATATAGTTTAAATAATAAAATTTATTTTATTATATAAAAATATTAAAATAAATTTGAAAAAATAAAAAATTAATGTCCAAAATTTAGTTTCTGGGGAATCGAATTCTGGCTACCCAATTACTGTAGCAGTAATTGGGTCTAGTTTCCTAAATTAATTTCGTTTGGGTCTTTTGACCTAATTTTTTATTTATTTTATATTATTTCTATAAAAATTTCTCACTTAACAAAATAGAGTAAAAAGAAAAAAAATTGTATTAAAAATAATAATTTGTTTATTATAATTTCTTTAATAAAATGGTAATTTTTAAAAAATTAAAGACTAAAATGAGATTTTTCATAAAATTAAGAATGAAAGTAATTGACAATTATAATTTGAAAGATGAAAAATAAATATTTACTTTATATTTTATTTAAATTATATAAGAATAAGATCTAAGACATAATTTATTTTTATTAATTAATTAAAGAATAACATGACAATATGGCATAGTTGTGAAATGATGAATTCCTATGGACATGCCTTCAATTCATAACTCCTTTCAACTTCCACTTCCACATTGCAGTTTAAATACAAATTGTCAAATATAATGAATACTATCACATGATATGCAAAGGATTGAACACCAAGAGTGTCATGCAATTTTTCTTCTCGTGAAAAAAAACATTTTTTCATAACCAATTTTATTTAAGGTTTTTTTTTTAAAAGAATAAAATTTAAAAATAAAAGTAATAATTAAATTTTATAAGAGACTAAGATAATGGATAACAATTAATTTTAAATTTTAAATTTTTGATTTTCAATTTTCAATTTTTAAATTTAAAATAGATAGTAGATTATAGTGGATAAAAACTAAAAAAAATTAAAATGGTCTAATTGTAAATCTTTAGGAGAGGGTGTGAGTTAGAAATAGGTGTATTCTCAAAGAGAATGAAGAATTTAGAGAGTAAAGAGAAAGTTTGAGGAAAATTCGTTATTCTTGAGTACATATTCTTAAATAAAATCATTATAGAAAGTTGAAATATGAAGGACTTACACCAGTATGGATAGTCACCAATTAGCTACTATACACAGATACAACGTATGTGTTACGTGACCCTCATAGCAAAGGTATAGTTAGAAGTTTAGTCAAGAAATAATTGTGAGGCCTATGAATGATTTCACTTTTATCGTGTACACATTAATGAACAACATTCACCACCCTCATTTCTTCTTGATTTTCACAATCAACTCCGAACTCTATACCTTTAGTTTATCTCTATAACTATCCATATAGGAACTTAATAGTGACATACACTAAGATCATACTGATTACACCAATCAATATTGTAATAATACATGTATTATAACTACACTAATCAATATGTTACAACATATGTATTATAATTGTACCCATGGATATATTATAACACATTATAATCACACTAACTGATGTATTTATGACACATGTATTAGTCACCCTTTTTCTTTTACTCACATTTTTTCAACAATTCTCGAATATTCACACCAATTCTTTTTATTACTTTTACTAATAATATATTTTCCTTCATCTCTTTCTCATCATTCAATTAAATAAATTGTGTCTAAGATCACACATATTCAGACTTAATTTAATTTACACATATAATAAAATACCCTTCATCATTTAAGGACGAGTAAACAATTTTCATCGATCTTATACAGCAATCAAACTTCTCATTTAAACATATATTTATAAAATAGAAAACACATTATCATACTAATCAATACAATACGTTGAAGGTAAAATACCTTTAGACTTAGACCATTCATATAATTCAGAAATATATTGCTAGAGATCACACTCTCTCAGTCTTAATAAAGTCATTTAACCTAAAGTTTAACATCTTCTACTTTTCATCATTCAACACACACACACACATATATATAGGATCCATTGACACCAAGTGTAAGTCTAAAACACTTACACCAAATCCCAACCATATAAATCAAATAATCTAACGGTTGAAAAGTTACTTTTTTCTATTATTTTTTTTTACATACTTTTCTTCTCATCTTACCGAAAACGATTACTATTCTGCACTATCCTTGCAAGTCATTGTCTTTGGCTTGTTCTATTTCATGCATACTCACACATAGGTTGCTAAGGTGAAAAAGGATCATCATCAATCCAAAGAGATAGGTAGTTATCTTAACTTGTCACGTGGATATGGAGTTATAACTTGTCACAAGGATCATTATCAAGTATATAGAACTGTGGGTTATAACTAGTCACATGAATATGGAGTGCTTGGTAAATTTATCTACTAAGAGTATAAAAGATAATATAGTTGATTTTGGGTTTCAAATTTTTTAAAAGCCTTTGTAGAGAATGCTTCACCAATTAAGGCTAACGTTAAGAAGCCTTCTAATATTTGTCCTTGTGTTGGAATGGAGTTTGATTCCCTAAAAGATGTCAAAGACTTGTATAAATCATTTGCAAAGAAGGAAGGTTTTGGAATTCGCACTCGTTCAACTAAACAAACATTGTGTATACTCATGTGTTCTAAAGAAGGTGAGCATGTGGTTTAGAATAGCGATAGAGAAGAATGTGATGCTAGCATGGGAATAACTAACAAAAGTGCTCAACATCAAGAGTGAATTGCAAAGCATCCCTTATTGTTTCAAAAGCATGGAAGAGACCTAAATGGGTTATCATAAGTTTTAGTAATGATCATAATCGTGCGATGCTTAGCCCAAGGAAGGTGTCTTATCTTCGGTGTCATAAAAATATGAGTGTAGCGGCTAGGTCCCTTGTTGAGAAGTTTGATGAAGAGGGAGTACCTACTAGAAAAGCTGCGACAATGTTTAACAGTGGAGATTTATCTTTTTTTAGATAAGGATTGCTAGACATTGGAGATGCCCAAGCTATTTTTAACCATTGTAAGCAAAAGCAAGCGGAGGATTCGAATTTCTTTTATGCAATACAGTGTGATAATGAATCTAGAATGATAAAATTTCTTTGGATAGATGCAAGATCAAGACTAGCCTATAAAAATTTTAGGGATGTTATTACATTTGATACAACATATAAAACTAACAAGTACAATATGCCATTTGCACCTTTCATAGGTTTAAATTATAATTCTCAGTCTATAAGATAAGATTGCAAGATATTTTGTGTGGCTATTTAAAACTTACAAGTATAATTTTTCATTCTCATCTTTTAGAGGTTTGAATCATCATTTCGAATCTATTTTATTTGGTTGTGCTTTGTTGCAAGATGAGACCAAGAAGTCTTTTGTGTGGCTATTTGAAACTTCGCTTGGTACAATAAATGGGAAAAGTCCTGTGTCAATAATTACTAATCAAGATTTGGCAATGAAAGCTACCATAGCCAAGGTATTTCCTCATACTCATCACCAATTATGCTTGTGGCACATCAGAAAAAAAATTTCGAAGAAGCTTTCACATATATACCATAAAAAGTCAGTTTTCAAATGTGAATTGAAATTGTACATTCATGATTCTCTGTCCATAAAAGATTTTGAAGAAGAATGGAGACATATAATGATTGATTATAATTTGGAAGAGAATGAGTGGCTCAAAGGTTTATACGATATTAGAGAGTCGTGGATCCCTGTTAATAATAGAAGCATTTTTTTTGCCGGGATGAATACTACATAAAGAGCATAAATGCCTTTTTTTATTCTTTTGTTGATTCCTCAAAACACTATGACATTTCGTAGTGAAATTTGACAAGGCAATGAATAGCCGCTATGAGAAAGAAAGAAGAGAAGATTTTAAATCAAAACACCGATCACGATTGTTGCATAATAATAAGTCAAAAATTAGGGAGGATGTTGCATCGATATATACTAGAAACATTTTTAGGAAGTTTGATGAGGAATTTGAGAAGATTAATCAATTCACAAAGGAGAAAATTGATAAAAAAAAAAAAAAAAGGGTCTCAGTATACATACAAGATATCCAATAGTTTTGATTCTTGAGACTCTTTTATTGTTTACATAGATCTTGAGACAAAGGTAGCAAAGTGCAGTTACTAGCTTTTTAAATTCTTGGGACTATTATGTAGACATATCTTGATAATTTTTAAGCCAAAAACATAGTATAGATTTTAAGCAATTATATTTTGCAACTCTAGATAAAAGACGCTAATAAAGGAATTGAATTTGAAGAAAACAGAACAAATTATGCATTTGAGAATAAAATTTTAGCAACTTTGCAAAGTATGCATGTGCATAAGCAAGTGAGTTTGTTGTTTGATCTAGCTAGAAAATTTGAAAAGTTATACATGCTCATGTCATCTGACTTGGAGCAAACATTGAAAAAGGCTCAAGCAATGGATTTTGAATTGCAAAATGACGATGAGATCATCTTTGTGGAGGCAATTGAATCCCATGAATCAATTATTGAGGACCCACTTTTATCACAAACAAAAGAAAGAAACAAAGATGCTATGAGAAAGTCTCAACCTAGAAGGATCAAAAGTGGTCTTGAATTGTCAATGAACAAGTCACTATTTAAAAGAAGAACATGTCAACTTTGTGGAGAACATGGTCATAATCGACAAAGTTGCAAGCAAAAGATAAGTGATAATTCTACTAATCAACTTGGTTGAATTAAAGGTACATTGTTGAAATTGTATATTTCTCAGTTTGAAATCATTTTTACATCTTTTTATTTATTTAATAATTTTTTATTTCAGGTTGATTTTTACGTGGAGATCTTGTTGGTGTGGTTTGATTTTGAGTCATACACCTGATGTATTGACGAAACAAAAATTTGGAGTTAAGGAACCAACTTTAATTTTTAATTTTTTTTCTGTCCTTGTAATCGTTAAAGTATTCTATTGTTTGATGAAGATGAACTTATAAATTATTGGCACCGTCCAAATAATATAGTGATTAGTTTAAGGCAACACAAATCCTTAACCTTGTAGATAATTTCTAAGATGTTTATTCTTTTTAAATAAAATCCTCTAGTAATCGGATTTGATATTCTCCCTATAATTAACAAACTACCTGGATTGTTTCAAAAATAGGCAAAAAATAATATATCAGACAATATAATGTTTTGAATATATTTTTTTTTTGGTAAAACATTTTCAAATATATTTACCTGCAAAATAAGAAAAAGAAAAATTTTAAATTGCTAATGAACATCCATATGTGTTGGTGTCAGTTTGATGGAAAATGAGTTTTATATAGAACCTAGGGTTTCAGATCAACATCCTTACCTAGAAATAGATCTCTCACAGTCAAAGAGATGAGAGATCGTGTCTCTAAGTGCAAGTCTTCCTTGAAATTTAAAAGAAAAGTACACGTTTTCAATGGAGGATGTTGTCTGAAAGATCAAGATTTTTTTCAAGTATTACAAAGTAGAAAACTTTTGAAAAAGAGAAAACAAAGGAAAAAGAGTGAAGTTGAAGAGCAAAGTGCCGAGAAACTTACTTAGATTTGAATAGAATATTCACATCTAAAAAGATTTGGTTAGGAAGGAAATGTGAGAGAATAGAGAGAAATGTGAAGGGCGATTATTTGGCTTACAATCCAAGTTCTGAAATATAAAGTTCATTAAATACCATTTTTAGCATGTGAATTCTCGCTTGAGCGAAACCCTTCTCACTTGGGCAAGAACACCAAACAAAAAATATCTTCACCATATCTGAATGAGGGGACAGTTGAGCTAATCCTACCCATTCTCACCTAGGTGAGAAGTGAGAATGCCTAGAAATGTGTGACCTAGAAAAACTAGTTTTACTTAAGTGAGACATATCTTGCTTAAGTGAGACGTATCTCGCTTGAGCAAGATACTCTACACCAAATTTTTAATTTTTAAAACAAAGGAAATAGAAATGAAGGTGTTACAAATATAGGTTCAAAACACTAAAGTTGTAGAAATATTAGTTTTGATTTCACTTTAAAATCAAGTCTCTTGCCCAAGTTATGCTTAATTTAATAAAACATGTTTAGTGTTGGTTCCACTTTAAAACCATTTCTTTTGCCTAATTTATGTTCAATTTACCAAAACATATTTGAGTTTATGAGAAAAAAAATATTAACTTGCATTTTGACAAAGTTTTATTCAACTTCCACTCTTTACCATGTATAGATCAAAATCACAAGTAAAGCCTAAGATATGGATTTGTAAAACAAGCAAGGGTCATAAAACAAAAACTAATTAACCTAAACCTATATACACTCCATCTATGATAATACAGTTATAAAACATCAAAAGTATATATATGTATGTATATGTATATACGAAGAAAAATAATAATAACTTAAACGTAATGATATTAATAGTTTTCATAACTTATAAATAATAAAATTCAAAGAGACTATAAACTCAAATCAAGATATGAAGAAAAGTGAAAGAAATATTGCAGGAAAAATAACTTAAAGCCTATAAAGCCAACGACAGTTATATAAGAAGGCGAGTATTGCATCACATATTAGTTTAAATTTTCTATTCAAAAATTTATACAAATTAAAAGAAAAATAAATTTTCTAAATTGATTTTTACATAACTAATTTTAAAGGATACCTTTAACAGTTAGATTTATAAATTTAAAAATACTACTAGCTTTTATTTTTACTTAGTTATTTGTGTACTTGATTAATAAATATACTTATAAATTTAAAAATACTACTAGCTTTTGTTTTTACATAGTTATTTGTGTACTTAATTAATAATATATACTTATAAATTTAAAAATATTACTAGCTTTTATTTTTACATTGGTTTCATCATAACTAATTTAAAAGACAATGTTAACATTATTTAATCTAGAACTAATCTAATAACTTTTTTACATCAATTATTTTAAAAATATTTGTATAGGAGCTATTAAATACTCTATTCTTTTTTATCTATTATCCTTTTAAAATTTAATTACTCATTTGTATATTGAGATTTAATGAGAAAGATTAATGAATGAAAAAGAAGTTAATTAATAAAAGATGGAAAAAATAAAAAGAAAGAGTATTATTTTGTTTATTCTATTTAAAATTGTTTTATAAGTAATTTTTTAACACTTTTTATTTTTAAAGAAATTTTTTTCACAATAACATTTATGAAAAAAATTTTAAAATTAGAAAACACAAATAGTCATTTGAGAAGTTTCTTCCAAAAGCATATTTTAAAAACAAAAAATAAAAATTTGGTTTGATTTGTAAATTTTAAAATTTATTTTTTATAATTAAACTATCTTTTTAATTAAAATAATCATTAATTTATACTCCTGATGAGACTAACAAGAGAAAAAAGATAATTTTTTTTAAATGATACAAGAATTTTACACAATTTTAACATAATATATATACTTACGTTAATAATTACATTCATCACATACATATATAGTAATAAGAAACAAAAAGTCCTTTAAAAACAATAGATGTAAATTAATCAAACTATACAATTCTAACAATACTTCTATTTTAAGACTAGTTTTTAATTACAATAATATCTTACAAACAATGAGCTTTTCTTCTCTTTTTATATAGTGTAAAACTTTTATTATCAATTATTTTTAAAAATTAATTAATGTAATATAAAACATCAATTTATTAATTACAACAATCATAATTAACATATCAACTAGATTCTCTAATCTTAAAATCTTCACCATTTTATCAATTTCATTATTAAATGACACTTTAATTAAATATCTGCATCTAAAATAGAATACTAAATTTTTAATAAGTTAGATAGTACTTTAACTATCACTAAGCAATGAAGAATTATCTTATTCTTTTTATTGACTATTTAAAAAGAAAAAACTTCCAATCACCTTATCTCCTTAGTTATTTTTTTATTTGATTATATATTCAAATTTAGTTGTAGAAAAAACATTACTTTGAAGAATATATTTCTAACTCATAGTAACATCATATCATTCAAAGTTTTTTTAACTTTTTAAATCTTCTCCTAAATATGCATTAGAAAACTCTTCTAAAGTATCTCATTTCTTTTAAAACACAAACACATTTATTAAGTACCTTTCAAATATATCAATAAACTACTAGAAATTCATGGGATATCAATAGTATCTCACGCTTCTGATGTAGTGATATTCATTTCATGTCTTCTCAATTCTCCATTTTAGGATATTATAGGAACTTGTTGACAACTCTCATTCAACGTCCTATGTTAGGTCAATTACACATGAAAACATATATTAAACTTTCTACTACTAATATAAAATACATGTGAATTTCTTTTTTTCTATCTACGATATGAATATTGTTTCTTTGAAAATTTTAAATGAGTTTCCAAAGAAGTATTGTTAGTCTTGATGTCTCTAATATTAAGCAATGATCTATGTGTTTCACTTGAGACAACTTTAAAATTCCTTCTTATCTATTTCTAAAAATTCTTTTACCAAGGATTGTTTAGCTAATAATATTTTTCATTTCTAAATTTACTACTAACTGTTAATTCAATCTGTTAATTTTAGTCATGTTGAATCCTCCAATCAATATGTCATCAACATATAAAGTGAGAATACTATAACTATCAATAAACTTCTTAACATAGAAGTAATTGTGCATGTTGCATTTATTGAATCTAGGGTTTCTCATATAATCATTAAAATATTTTTGTACTACTATCTTGGAACTTATATCAAGCCTTACAAACTTTGGTGAAGCTTGGATACTAGACTAGATTCTCCTTACCTCAAATTTCAAAGCCTTCAAATTGTGTCATATAAATGTCTTACTCTAAATCCCTGTGTAAAAATGCAATTTTAACATCTAATTATTCTAAGTGAAAATTCTCTCAAGACAACTTTTATAGTAGAAAAAAAAATTAACGAAGTTGATTCCTTATTTTGACTGAAACCACAAGTCTTGCCTTTTTTTTTTTTTTTTTGTACTATCAAATTATTCCTACATGTTAGATCTATAACTAATAAAAAAAATTAGCCTAAGGGTATAATTTTTCTCTACTATCAAAGTTTATGATAATACATGAAACGCAATAGAAAACTCAAATGTGATGGACTTACATCCTTTCCTAACCATACTTTTTCAAGCATTTAATAAATTGATATATTTATTGTATTTTCTCAAAATATTTCAGGCTAGTTAAATAAATCTATATATTTCTAACATTTTCATTTAATATTCTATTCATCCTTTATATGAGACCATTTTACTCAAGTGTCCCTAGTATTATCTTGTTTATTCTCTTCCTATTTTTTTGAACAAAAGTCCTTAAACTTCTATTTATCATTCTCTTTGTTGTCATACTCTTAACTTTTAAACATTAAACTTGTCAAATTTTTAATTTCTATTTTTCACCTTTTAAACACAAAGTACACATCAAATTTTTTATAAGAAAATATATCATGCTTTTCTTATGAAGACATTATTAAAAGTGATATAATAGTGTGAGCCTTCAAGGAATGTATCAGAGAATTAGTTCCTAAATGGTTGTATGCATTAATTCTAACCTTTCAACTTTGATGTTAAGAAACTTTGAAAAACAAACATTTTTTTTTTTTACTTTTCCAAAAATATAATGTTCATATAAACCATGAACTGACCTTTACTTCTTTCGTCAAACTATAATAAGGTTTCATTTTGTTATCTTTCAAGTTTCATCTCCAAAAATAGAGAAGTGCTCCTCATTATTTAATTAGCCTATAGATATACAATTTTCTTAAGGACATGAATATGTCTAACATTGTTTGTGTTATGTTCATAAAGTTTCACTAAGTGTTTTGATATCAATGTTACCTTCGGAGGTGCATAGTTAAAAAATATCTCTCTAAAAGGTGTAATGTAGAATGACATACTTAAGTTCATAATCCATTAAATCAACAAGACTATCTAGGCTACAAATTAATGAATATACAATTTCATTTATTGTTGCATGTGGAGATTTATCATTGTCTTGTATTTTTTTATGATTTTTCTTTTCCATTGGAGCTTTATATTGTTTACTAAAGTGACATCTTTTGTCACACTTCTAACAAATAATATCATTTCTTGACTTTTGCTAACTTTTTTTCTTTCTAAACATTGACCCTTTTAACTATTATTTTTTTGTTGCTTTTAGTGTTCAATATTGAATTAAAAAAAGAATTGAAATGCTGCCCTAAATCTCTCTTATGAATATTTTTGCTTTAATTATATCTCAATTGATTTTTTAAAAATAAGGAGTTTGAATTTTTTTATTATTTTATTTTATTTTTATTTACAAAAAAATATCTTATTTTCATTTTACCAATTTAAAGAATAACTAATAGTATTTTATTTTTATTTAAATATATAATATATTATTTGAAGTATAACTAAATATTAATATTAAATTACATATTTATAAATAATTATATTATCTAAAATTGATATAATATTAATTAGTTTAAAGATTCATTGATATTTTTATAGAAAATATTGTTAAAAGTTTAATTTTACAAAATTAACATATGATATTAATTGATCACATCATGTATAATAAAATAAAAATTAAAATGAAATAACAATATTGTTTGTGAAAACTTATTTTGAAACATGATATATAATAGAGTTGATTTTGAATTTGTACGAGGTATATAAATAAAAAAAGATATAGTAAAACAGTTAAAAGGCAGTTTGGGACATTAATGTGTTTGTCATTCTTTATACAAATTATTAATAGTAATTTATAAAAATATTTTATAATTCACATAAATTTTTTAATTTTATTTTATACTTATTAATATAGTTTATAAAAAATATTAACTTTAATGTTTATGTTTTTTAATGAAAGAAAAAGAATACGAAATATAAATAATAATTTTTTTTGTTTGATTAACGAAAAGGTGAGAAAAAAAAATGAAGTTTGATTTTAAAAACAAAAATTTAAACTTTTCCTTTCTTCTATTTTTTTCATCAATATAAACTTTTTTTTTCACTTTCCATCCATTCTAAAAAAAAAAGACAAAGGCTTAGAAATTAAAAATTGACAAAATTTATATCTAAAAAGAGTTTATTTGAACTTGAATAATTTTTTATAATATTTTTATTGTGTAATTAGTTCATATAAAAAAAATTGACTTTTATATTTAAATATTACAAATTTAAAAATAAATTCTTAATTTATTGATTATTTAAAACTATTTCTATGTCTAGGGTGAGTTAGTCCACGTAGCAATAGTTTTGTCAAAATTATAAACAAAAATGTTGAATTTTTATTTTTTTTCAAACAAATTTTGCCACCAGAAGCACGAAATAATCAAATTGTGACACGTGTCAGTATTAGTATAATTTCATATTATGATTAGCAAAATTAAGAGTCAATTTCACCATGGTCAAGGTGAAACTCTCATATGAAAATTACACAATAAGTTGGTGACATGTATCACGATCTGAGTGAGTTTTGTTATGAAAATTACACAATTTGCAGGACCTTCCACGGAGTACAATTTTGGTCTGATATATAAATAATATGGCAAAACTTTTACACTATATATTTCCTCACCCGCTCACATTATATATAAAATAAATTAACTAAAACTAACACGATAACACATTAAACTTGTTTTTTTTAATGAAGATGAAAGGTACAGTGATGATATATATATAGTATGAGCGAGTGAAGAGATATATAATGTAAAAGTTTTACTATAATATTTACGCAATGAGCCAAAATTATATCACGTGTCAGCTTTTTGCAAATTGTATAATTTTCATGGCAAAACTCATTTAAATCATGACATGTGTTACAATTTGAAAATTTCACACTTTTCATTGCAAAACTAGCTCTTAATTCTGCCAATCATATTATGAAATTATATTGATGCTAACACATGTCACGATTTTGATAACAAAATTTATTTTAAAAATAAAATAAAATTTCAACATTTTCACCAACAATTCTGACAAAACTATAAAAAAAATAATTTTTAAAAAATAAATTAAAAAATTGTTGTAAATTTACAATATTTAAATAAAAAAGTGAAAAATATTTATTCATATTTAGTTTTAAAGTGTATTAAAAATATACAACAAAATTTATATATAATATTTTTTTTTAAAATAATGAAAAATAACAGAATCACATTAAATGTTTGAATGTTATCATTTTTAAGTAAAAAATTACTATTTTTTTATTTCTTAACATATGTTTTGCTGCACATGTAAGAAAATTTGTAATTTAGAATATTTTATAAATTATATTCAATATTTTTAAATATATAATCTTAAGCATATGTTAAAAAAGAATTTAAAAATTATTTTAATATTTGTAAAATCAGTGAATCAATGTTAATAAAATCGATAATTTATTAATATAACTTATTAAAATATGATAAATTTACGACATAATTAAATAAATAATTAATATATGGATCCGATACTCTCCTATTGTTATCATTATTTGCGTACGCAATGTTTGAAGGTTGAAATTGGGAGACACAGAGAAGAAGATAGGTAGGGAAGGCGGTTTGGTTAAAGAAGGGGAAATCGCAAATGGATTCCTTAGAAGACAGTGGCTGTTGGGATTTTCTCGATTACTCTTTCATTGATCACACTCCCCCCGCGCCCCCCGATTTCCTTTGGCCCAATCACAGGTTTCTCCTTTTTTGTTTTTAATTATTATTATTATTATTTCTTTCATGATTGCAGGTTTTTTTTTTTTTCTGTTTGGAATCATTGTTGATCTTTACGTTATTGATTTGGTGATATGGTGAAACATAGTAACACTCTTTTGTTATGGTAATCCATATGATTGATTGATGGTTCCTTGTGTGCTAGTGTTGTTCACTTTCTTATTTATGTCACAAAAAATAAATAAGTAATTACTAATTTTATTTTTTTTTGAAAAATTCAATTCGAATGCTCGTTAGCTCCGGATGCTAGTGTAGAGGGAAAAATTAAAATGAATATTTTTCATTTTTGTACCGTTTTGGCCACTACCCTTTTGTTATTGTAATCGATAATTTTACTTTTTTTTTTGTGGGGAGATGGGGGGCAGTTCAAGATCATTCGTTTTAGTTATTGTTGTGAACTTTGTTGTTGCTTTTGTTCTGGCAATTGTAAGATATTGAATTCTTTTTCTTTTTTGAGAGAGCTATTGGTGCTGTTGATCAATGTTGTTGGTTATGTTTTGTGTGGTCACTGGTTAGTGTGACAAACGTGGCTGAAGCAAATTTTTTTTCCCTTGTATTTGCAAGTGTGGGAACGGAAATTGACATTCCAGGTGGTGCTACTTCTTGTCAAGAGAACACCAGGAAGAGGTATCTCGTCTGTTACTTATGGACCTTCGGGGAATGTGTGAATGAAGTTAGTAATTACTGTCTTAGAAAATTCGTGGAAATATTTTTTGACTCTACATAATCTCTCTCTTAGTTTAATCACATTCATTGGCTAGAAAAATCTGAGCTTCGAATCATGAATCTGTAAAGAGTCTCAGGCATCTTATTCAGTTGCAGTATATACCTAACAGATGGGTTGGTTTACCTTTTTATTTTGTTTTTATATAGGAGTAATGATGTAGTCTTTTGAATCATGTTATGGTTTTGTTTTTGTGATAAATTCCTGAGAATCATTTGTAGGGGACGCACCGATTCATGCTGCAAGGCAGGAACAAAAGCTTGCCGAGAGAAATTGCGGAGGGAGAGACTCAATGAAAGGTATGTGTGTTTCTAATATTAAGTTTATGTTTTGATGTTAGAGTAACGAGCTGGTTTATAGCTTTTTATGTAGCTGTTGTATAAGAAATGTATTAGTCTGTGATAGGAACTGAGATTGTATAGGAATAACAGAACCGACACAGGGAAATTCCCTGAGATTACAAGCAGTAAAAATGGAACCAACAGAATAAAGGAACATGAGTACAGCAATCTAACAAGCTAATAATAAGCAAGAGCAATCCCTCCTATAGCCTCAGCTACCGCCAATGACCTCCCCCATATCTTTCCCCCTTCCTCCCTTTTGCCAAGTGTTCAACCTCTATATAATCCCCCTCTCTCCCTGCCCTGTCCCCTTTGCCACGTAAGCTAATTTGTTAGATTGTTAGAATCTAGCATAATGGCCTCCTGGCTCATTCTTCCCATTCTACCCCTCTTCCTTTGATAAGTCTTTAATGGGGGTCCAATTGGCTTAGACCCAACAGTCAGCCTATTAATTTCT
Organism: Abrus precatorius; assembly: GCF_003935025.1. NCBI lineage: Eukaryota > Viridiplantae > Streptophyta > Magnoliopsida > Fabales > Fabaceae > Abrus > Abrus precatorius. Next base: position 14,064,254 of record NW_020874417.1, read on the forward strand.
TTTTCTTGTTGCTTCACACTTTTAGGTTGTATTTCACACTGTCATGTTAGATGCATATGTTTGGTATATTGAAGTATGAAATTTCAAATCTGTCGTCCAAAATTATTTTTAGGAATAGAATCCTAACAATAGTAGGTATTTTATCTCCCTCAAAGGATGGGAATATGAATTTTCTGAGAACAAGATGATCCCGACTTTCATGATTTGCTAATTTTATCATTTCTTTGATTTGATAACTTTCTATTATTATGCCTAAAATGATTGAAGGGAAGAAATTGGTTCCTATTATTGCAGGTTCTGTGACTTGAGCTCTGTTTTGGAACCTGGGAGACCTGTGAGAACAGATAAACCAGCTATACTAGATGATGCGATCAGAGTCTTGAGCCAACTTAAAACTGAAGCTCAGGAACTGAAAGAAACAAATGAAAAGTTATTAGAGGAAATAAAATGTTTAAAGGTAAGTGTTGTGTCAACTTTCAACCCTTTATAGTAGCAAGTTGGATATTTCATTTCTCTTACTTTCTACTCCTTGGATTTGTGTTCTCTAAAACATTGCTTCTTGATGGGAAGAGATAATGACTGTCATGAGCAGCATGTATTATTAGAATATGTAATTGAAATTAACTTATCCTGCTTTAGCAGTTCTGTTTTAGAATTAGTAACTGCCTTGATGACATTTATTCGTAGAAAATAACTGCTGGAAGTTATGTATTAATTTATATATGATACCGATAGTAGGGTGTGTAATTGGGCCAAAGGTGTTGTTATGAAGTGAACAGAGAATATTAACTGTGGGAAACTTTTGTCTCTGGTATAGCAAGTGTATTGCTGTATTGTTTGTAATTTCTGTCAATTTTTTATCTGGTACTCAATCATTTCTCTACCTGCTTCATTCTTGAACTATCATTGAATGGTCTAGGAAAAGAAAATGATTAGTATTTTCGCGTGACTGCTAGAATCTTCATCTTGAAATGATTGCATTTTATCATTTTTTCTTTTTAATTCTTGCTGATTAAGAAGGCTTAAACCTTAGAGGACTTCAAGCTTCATTTTTACTCCAGTGGTTCATTGTTTTGAACTGCTATATGATATGATTTAAAACGCATACAGTTTATGTCAGAATGCACATCAATAAAGCATTAACTATGTAAATAGTGATTAGTAATCGTCCAATTAAACAGCTATTATGAATTGATAAAATTAATGAGAAATGTATTGCTGTAAACATTCAAGACTTATTTTATTATCAGAGGGGGTCTTGTTACATTTAGCTCTTTCTGATTTGTCTTTTATTTTATTCCTTTGGAAAAAACACTTGGAATCAGATTATTTGGGTTGTTTTTTTCCTTGGACCAAAGGTGATGGATTTATGTTGCATTGCTTGTGGATGCTGTGCATTCTACCGTACAGTCAGACTTTAGTTTTTCAACTTCTAGCTAAGAACATGGTTTATTTATTACTTCAACATAGTTTTCTGTTATTTCACCAAATCCTATCTCAGGCATAAATTTATTTCTAATTAATTTGTTGTAATGTATTGTATTGAATTGTATATTTAATTTAATTCTTATGTCAGTTTGTTTAACGACCCTTACTCTGTCCTGACATTTGCTTCCCATTAGCCCCTTGTTATGCAACTTTTGTTCTCAGTTCTTATCAATTTTGCATATTGTGCCATTATATGCATGCTAACATGCCTAAACCAAGTTTGCAAATAAGTTGGTTAGTGACAGACTGACAGTGACTCTTCGACATTTTAGAAATGTTTTTCATCTCGCATGTTAAGATGTAAATTCAAAATATTTTCTTGCTTCATTGAAGAAATACCACATAGGGCTTGAAACTCTTGAATTGAAAGCTATATCATATTATTAAATTATTAAGTCTGATGATTTAAGATGATAGTTGTTGTATATTGATCACTAATTGACTGTGCAATATGCATAACATAGAATGAATATAGACAAGAGTTAGAACCAATTTATGCTTCGAGCGATAGCCTTTATATATATTCTCTTTGTCTATCTATACCTCTCTTATAGACCGTTATTTCACACTATAATTGTCTTCTCAAGGAAGTAAAATTGTAGAATTGGCTTGTAGGCCTATCTAACATGGCTCACACCTGGAATCATGATCCACAATGATTGATTAGACCTTGATGAGAGTTAATATATATATTGACGACTACAAATTGCATGAATGCAAGTGTGTGCTATCAGCAATCCTGTAGCCTTCTTATATTATGATGGGTTTTTCTAACAAAATCAAAACTAAATTTTATGAGCATGTTAGCAAATGCACCGAAATATTTTGATAAAAAAATAATTTATATTTAATTTATGCAAGGGATATTTTTAGTAAAATTAATTTTTTTAAAATTAAAAAAAAAATCTCTCTCTTCTCAAGTAATCCTGTCAATAAGTTGTTCTCTAAAAGCCCATTTTCTCTCTCCTCTCTTGAAATTTGGTTAAAAGTAGGTTCTTTGAGTCATTTGGCTAACATGTCCAGAGAAAATGCATCGGTATTGTACATGTGTTAGATACTTCAACAATGGCTTTGATTACTTGAGTGTTTTGAGTCTAACATTATACATTCGTTTTTCTGCAACAGGCAGAGAAAAATGAACTCCGTGAAGAGAAACTTGTTTTGAAAGCAGATAAAGAGAGAATTGAGAAGCAGTTGAAAGCTTTGCCCATTCCACCTGCAGGGTTTATGGCTCCTCCTGTAGCTGCATATCAAGCAGGGGTGAGCAAGATGGCTGTTTATCCAAACTATGGCTATGTCCCAATGTGGCAATATCTTCCCCCATCTGCCAGAGATACATCCCTTGATCATGAGCTCAGGCCTCCTGCTGCATAGATGCTTCTATTGTTGATTTTACATTCATCATTTGCCAACATTGTCGAAGCATTGACATGTAAATATTGCCATTGCTTCGATTTTTTTTTTTTGGTTTAAGATTGTAAAATGCACTAAAATAGGCTTACAAGTAATCTTTGATGGCAATGACATTAAAACTCTATTGATGTGCATTTCAAATCTCCCCGTTCTTCATTTCCTTCATATTAGCTCGTTTGTCATATGAAATTTTGTAAAAGGGAATTGTTATAATCTAAGGTCCTCGCATGGTATTTGTCAAGATTGTTTCTTATCATTAAATCATATCATAAAATATAGATTACAAAAACCTTGTTTATGTCGTACCTTTTCAAATGGTAAATATTATGAAATAAGCTATAAGTTAAATAAATAAAAGATAGTTAAATGAATTTCATTCTACATTTTATAAAAGGCTTAATTGCATTTTTAGTCTTATGTTTGTTTGCTTTTAGTCTTTCAATTCTTAATTGTGCAATTTTATTTTCTCTATTTTCTTAATTCAACAAATTTTGTCTATCCTATAAGTTGACTTTCAATTTTAGTTAGAATAGTATGATCTTATTCATGATCTTATTCTTCCTCTTTTCTTCCGTGTCAGAATTTGTCATTATTTCTGTTGTCCCTTCTTCCGTTACTTATCTCATTCCACTTCTTCACATCAATTTTTGTTCTCTCCTATGTTATCTCTACCCACCCCTTCTTCCTCTTCTTTTTTAAAGATGCAAACTTTGAAGGTAAAGCATCTTCCCTTACCACCACTGCATCTCCCTCTTCTCTTCCGCCACTTTTGTTGCATCTCCTTTTTTGTCACCTCTTGAACCACCTTCCTCTGCTCTTTAGATGCTCTTTCTTCTATGTCTTCTCTCTCTCTCTCTCTCTCTCTCTCTCTCTCTCTCTCTCTCTCCTTAGTTAAAGTTGTACAGGGAGCGCCAATGGGCATCACAGAGGAGGAGGCGTTGGAGTGCAACAAGGGAATGGTGCTGGTGGTTGAGAAAGAGGGACAAGTGGAGGCAAAGTAAGAGAAAACAAAGGCAATCATGAAGAAGAAGAGTGGGGCAATGGAGAATGGAGGTTGGAGAAGTCACAAAAGAGAGAGATGCGGTGACGGCAATAATGGAGCTTCATCAGCAATAGTGAATTCTGAATAGGAAGAGAAGAGGAAGAAGTAGACCATATTATTCCCGTTAAAAATTGCATAAAACATAATGGAACGACGATGTTTACTAAATTAAGAAAATAAGAGGATTAAAATTATGAAATTAAAAATTGAAGTACTAAATTAAGCATTTATAAAATCTTTTAAAAGCTTTAAGAGTAAACAACATTTCATTCTTCATAACCATCGAATACATTTACACCAAATTAACCTTTACATGTCGTTTGTTGTTGTTTTTCTAGTGCGATCTTCCTTAAGAATAGAGATTTTTCACGTAATAAAAATTGGGAGATTGGAATGCCTAGCATGCTTCAAAGGGGTTTGCCACATGATACAAGGATTCATTATTTTGAGTAACTGATGTCGAATGAACATTTTATACCTAACCTCCTGCTCCCTCGTTAACTTGATAAATCTTATAAAGTAGAAGAAATCATGCTAATAACAAACAGAAATTGAATTAAAGTCACATTAACAAAAGTGATGTAAAATAAAAAGTAAAAATTGATCTTGTGACACCACAATTCTCGCTTTAGCGTTTATATATTATAAATAAATAGATTGTGATAATTGTTAATAAAAAAAAAGTTAAAAGGTATACAAATAAAATAAAACAAAATAAAAAGTTTCTTCATTTTTAAATTATAATCTTCCTTCCTACTTAAATTCTTCAAATTTTATCAATCTTTTACTGAATTTAAAATTTTAAAATTATTTTACATCTTAAATTCATCATGAATTTCTAATTATTTGAATAAAATAAACAATTTTAAGAGTTTCAAGTAGAAAAAAATTGACAGTATGACTAAATTTTATTTTTTTTAAAAGGCAAACTCAATTGACTCAAAAAACACAAGAGACTAAAATTATATACTGTTTAAATTAAAGATGTCGCAGTGTTATTATATTACGTGACTCCACTAACAACCACTTGGGCCTATCACTGACCAAGAAGGTTACTTGCACTACTTTCCCCTTGCTTTTTTTGTTGAATGCCTTAACTTTTAATATTAGAGTAAATCATTCAATGGCTGGTTTAAAGTATCTATCAATCATCTTACTTTTTGAGGGGTCGACCATCAATTATCTTACTGTCGTTGATATGATGCTTGCTTCCCTCGATTCCACAATGTTGCATAATTTCAAATCAAGAAATAATGATTTATTCATGATTTGGAGGTGATTCTTCAAACGCTAAAATGGATATTTCTCAAATGAAAATTTACCACTATTTTATTATATAAAAATTCTCTATCCCTTTTATAGATTCTTACAAAATTTGATAAGATATTATCATGAAAAAATCTCACGTAAAAAAGATAATCTTTTTCTTTTAAGCGTAACTTCTGTATCACCACTTAATGCTTGATGTTCCCACAGCCACAAATTAAGGTAATCTGAATTAGCAAACTGTCAAACCATTGGCTTTTAAACCAAATAATTTATTTTGGGTCGTCAATGTTCATTCCCTATGCTTTTTGTGTAGTGCTTGAACTTTACTTTGAAGTATTTTTAGATTGTATGCCTTTATTACTTTCCATTCTTCTATATGGTAAGCCAGAAACTACGAGCCACAGAAAATTAATATAATTTAAATGCTTATGTGACTTGGGCATATTAAACTTAATTATTATTGTCAAGTAATGTTCAAATTTAAGGTTTTGTTAAAGATTGTTGGAAAAACATTTGGTATTTTTTTATATTTTGATATAATAAATATTTTCATGAAATTTTTATATAAATTCTTAAAAGTTAATGCTATTCAAACGGTATGCATATTTAATCCAATATTTCATAGTGTATACCCTAATCTCCCTCCCCCCAAATGAAAAAGGTGTATAGCCTAAAACAACGAACCTGTCTGTAGTCATTTAGTTATCATGTCATTTCTATTTACATATTTATAAAAGTACACAATATATCACATTGGTGTAAAATAATACACCTAACAACCAATTAACAATTATCGTAAGAAAAACTTTTAAGTTATTATTGCGAAGGTTAATAACATTTAACTAAATAACAGTATATGATTGAATGATAACATAAACATTTTTTTTACAATGTTAGTACATTTTAATTAAATTCTAAAAAACAATCTTTACTTGAATAAAACTAATGAATTATTCAATAATTGAGTCAAATGCTTCAGTTAATGAAAAGAAAAAATAACTCCATGTTTAGAATTTAAAAAATACTTGCCATTTACTAATACATAACGATGATTGTTAAGATTATCTGTATTGTATAACCTTCGTCTAACAATACTATATATTAGTAAAATTATTTGTTAGTATGATGTATCATACTGTTAGTACGAGTCCATAATATTTACATTAACAATTTAATTTTTTAGTTAATTAAAAGTTATATTGACAAAGTCTAGTTTAACACTAAACCGTTAGTTTATAGAATATTTTTGCAATGAAATACAAAAAAAGTGACATATAACTAGTAGATTTATGAATAAAATAAGATAAAGTATGTATGTATTTATTCAATAGTGTTTTATGTAATTAGTCACGCCAAATAAAACAATCTGTCACCTTCACTCCCTCAATCAATTTCTTCAAGCAATGACAAATTTCCGAACTGATATCGCTGTCTCTCTTTTCAACGATGTTCTAATAAGATTTTGTTTAAAACTATTAAAGGTTGTTGCTATCTAATTATTTACATACTGTTATCAAAATAAGAATAGTTCTGTATAAAGATGAGAACAATGGCTGTGTTCATAATATAAAGAAAAAGAGAAGAGTTATAGCAACACACCTTTAATATATTGTTTCTAACACACTCACTATTGTTAGTTGAAATTTATTAGAAATTACAATGTCACAAATGAGACTCATTATATCAACAGAAATGAGAATGGGCACAAACTTAACTACATAAGCCTTTCAAGTATTTAATAGACACATGTCAGGAAAAAGAAAGTATAATCTAACAAAAACAGCTATTAGTATTAACAGCCCAATTTCATGTAAACATACAGGTTTACATCTTTGCAAGGAAAAATCACATATACATTTTTCCTTCCCCTTTACAATCTGATCCCAATTAAATTTCAGAGTAAAGATCTACTCTACTTCCTTTCCTATTATTAACACTTTGAAAAGAAAATTGTCAATAAGATGAACTTTGATTGGATGAGAAATTTGGATTGAATACAAAATCTGTTACCCTGCAGCTAATAGCCAAAGCATAATTAGAGATGATATTGAAATTGAAATCCAACTCATGAAGGCAAATGCAACAGAAATCTGGTACTTTTGGCACTCCTCTCCAAAGTGGCAGTGTCCCATGTCATTGAAGTACAAAACCGTAATGCCAGCTGAGGCAGAAGCTGCTGCTAGAGATAGTGTTGCTGTTACCTGAAGAATGAGCACAGTGGTCAAGAAGTAAATTTGTTAAATAGATGATAATTTGATAAACATCATAAATAAACAAGTCCTACTTTATGTAACAAACTAATTAAGATGTTAGGAAGAGTAAAAAGATTTACTTAGAGACTAACCCAATCTCCAACTACAAAGAGGCTAATTAGTACAGGGTTGAGGAGGACCTTCTTTCTCACCAAAGCATATGCATCTAATAAAGCAAGCGCAGAACTCCAAATGATTTGTAAACCCATTGAAGCTATCAAGTAGCTGCGATATACCAACAGAACAATCAGTTTTATGTTATTCCCCCGTCCCGAGCATTGCTATTGAAGCATTGGTGAACAAAACATTTCATGAGAAACATGTTTTCATTCCTGTGAGGTAAAAAGCAAGAACTTTGATTTGCATAGAAAACAATAAAGTTGACAGTCAGGTGGTATATCACAGTCACACTCAAATGAGGTTTTAGTGTAACAAAACACGTTGAAAATACAGTAAACATGAATCCAACTTAAAAGTTACAACTAGTTGAGTTGAAGTAAACATGGAACCAGAGTTTTGAACACAAATCCAAACATGCTATTACTGAGAACCTCAATAGTTTGCAGACCCCTTCTTCATCTTGACTACAAGCCTAGTTTCATACCTGGTTGTAGTCAGAATATTCAGTATTATACAGTTAGATCAAATACCCTTTCATGAAGAGCAAAAGCACATAGAGAAACTTTCTGTTTGTTTCCTCAGTTCTAGTATCCAAGCATGCAGTCATTATGAAAAACTTTAAATGATAGAATCATGAATTCGACATATGATCTAAAAGTAAAATTCATTGCCATTTTATAGGGACTGGACAAAAAAGAAAAATTAGAGGGGATTATCATCTAAATTCTGAACACATTCAACTCAAAGTAATCCCAATCTAGATACCAACCACACATATAATGTGTAATCTGTTACAACATAAACACCTAATACACCTAATTATTTAGTGGTAAAGCATTTTTTCTTCAGAATGTAAAGAAAAATCTTAAGGTACACCTTGTTGGCTTCATAATCATTTGGAATTGAATAGTTTGAATACCAAATGCGCAATCAGAATTTTGCATATAGGCAAAGTGAGTAATTAATAAAGAATGAAAAATCAATTAGTACTTCGTTGGCCAGACACCGAGAGCATCTAGTCTAGGCATTGAATCTAACAAGGGAAAATGCTAAGGCATATTATAAAACCATGGTGTGGTTGGCTAAAAATAGTTTCATGCAATAGTCAAAAGTAAATATTGTTGCTACAAAAGTTATAAACATGTTTGAAAAGTCTAATTCAAATGACATGCATGCACATCCGGATATGAAGTTGTATCAATCTCAAACAATTGGATAAAGTTTGTTAAAAGACTAATGAGTTGTAACAATACCAACACGCCCTGATGAAAATCACACCAAAAAAAATTAATGGAGGATGAAGTTTCAGAACAACAAAAAGCAAAATCAAAATCTTTACTTAATTGACTACTAATTACCAAAAAGCAGTCAAATTAAAGAAACTGGTTGTGGTAGCCATGGAAGCAATTGATACAGCAGCAAAAATGAACTGTGTCATCCTAAGAACCAACCCAAGAAAAGTGCCAGGTGTGCCACAGAAATCCTTCATCTTTCACCACCAAAAAAAACCAATAATCAGAACCTTAATGGCTAACAGAGAAAACCCATCTTCAGATTCAGCCCAATGCACAGAACAAATCATGAAAGAACCCAAAGGAGAGACCTTTGACACCCCCTTCACACCACACAAACAAACAAAGAAGAAGGAGATAAGACACAATGAAAAAGGAGACAAATCAGAGATTCCAAGGCGAAATTTGAATCTGGGGGAACACAACACAACAAAATAGAGTAAAAGGAAAGTCTCAAACTGATCAGACAGTGATGCAGATAAAGTGCCCATGAACGATTAATATGCTATTAATTCATTATTTACTCATTAATTACTTTGGGAGAGTGCATATTTATATTTATATATTATGAAAAAAGAAAATCTCATAAATTTTATTTAATATATTTTTATAATTTTAATATACTAAAAATATTTTTAATAAAATAAAACTCTTTTTAAATACTTAAATTTAACCTTTAACAAAATTTATTTAAATATTAAATAATATAGTTATTAAATGTTATAAAATAAAAATATATACATTTCTGAGTTATAAATATAATATATATTACTTTTTATTCAATATTACTATTGTTCATATAATATTTTAAAGTAATAAAAATTCAAATACATATATTAATATGCTTTTAAAATTATTTAAAAAAGTAATTTAAAAAAACATTTTTAAGGTTTCTTGAGACTTTAAGAACTCACTTTGCCTTTTTAAGAAAAGGGAGGTGGGAGGCACTGCTAGGGTTTCTTACTTTAGTCGCTATGAGGCGATTATGAGCTAGGCTGATAGCTGGTGAAGACCCAAAACGCTTTGAGGGAGGGAACTCAACTCTTTTTCCATTGCTCTAGTAGAGTCAAAAGGCATGGAATGCTATGAACCTGAGAATCGTTCCACAGAAGAGAAAAGTTTGCTCGATCAAAGCACTAAGAAAGTAAAGACTCACGAGGAGGCACATGTGGAGGTGCAAATCTTCCACATGCATGATGAGGTGAAGCCTATATCTCCAAAAGTGTAGGTTGATAAATTCAGATTTTACTATGTTTTTAAGTAGTTTTTTATATTGTTTTTGATAAAAAAAAATGTAATTTAGAAAGTGAAAACTACACAAAAATATATAAATGTTCAATAAAGTCAACTTTTATCTTTAGTAACTCAAATTGTATGAATTTAATAAAATTATAAAATAATTTTGTTGATTGAACTAGTTTGGAAGGATATTCTAAGCTAAGAGTCTTGAGGATAAGGATTTAAGAAAAGAAAATAGAAGAAAGAGGCAAATTTGGACTTAAAGAGTGAAGAATCCAAAATTGTATTTTGAAAGTGATCATTATTGGCGCATAAAGTGACAACTTTGAAGTTAATCTAGTAGAGAAAAATGAAAGTGTTCACTATTTCTGTATAAAGGAAACACTATAGAGCCTTTATCTAGATGTAGGAATGAAAGTGTTAACTATTTTTGTATAAAGTGAACGACATAGCCTATATTCAGAAGAAAAGTTGTGTTCACTTTGTGTACCCATAGTGAACACGCATAATGTTATCAGGAAAAGAGCTGTGTGTGACTCCTTTGAATAAGTAGAGTGAACACGTGCACCAATATAAGCCGGACGTTATCACTTTCTACACACAAAGTGATCACTACAAAAAGCTATAACCTGAAAGGAGTTGCACATGTTCACTTTCTACACTCATAGTGAACACAAACATGCCAAAATCTTAAAAACCAACACAAAGTGATCACTTTTTTCACTAAAAGTGATTACTTCAGCCTGAGAATATTGTAGAGAGCCTTCTGCGTGATCACTCTATACATTCATAGTGTTCAGAAAGTTGTTACAAAATAATCTAAAATACAGAAGGAGCTCCTAAATATCATGAACAGATCTAATTACCTTTTTCTTTAGCTTGTGAGACAATAATCCAAAAAAATTCATAATCCTCACCCGAGATTCTTTCATTAGTGCCACCATTATGAGTGTTCAACAATGTAGTCTATGGCTCGTTGCTTAAACCTTCAAATTCAACTTGAAGCTTGTGTTGCATAGGCCTTCAAAGAAATGCCATGCCCTCTGCCAATGTTAGTTGGAAGCACTTTTCTAAATCAATAATCCTTGCTTTTGTCGAATGATCATCAAATGAATATGCTCGGTTCAAGTTAGGCAGGGATTCCATGCTCAAAATATAGCACGCATTGTCTCAAACCCATCATCATCAAGCCCCATTAAAAATTAATAGAGTCGCTTTTCTTCTCATTTTCATAGAGTTCATAGTCTAACAATCTTCTAGTTAAGTTCAATTCTTTGGTGGTTGCTGGATTGTTACTTCCACAAAATTATATTTCTTTTTGGCCCATAAAACCCCTAGCATTGCCCATGCCCATATTTCTTTTTAGAGATCAAGTTAGATTAAGGATTATTTAGAAACCAAATTAATATATTTTAAGTCATGTTTAGTAACTAAATTGACAAATTTTGAAGTATATAAGAGTTAATACATGTTACCCTAAACCCTAAATATTACTTGACATGTTAAACTAACATTTAATATATATCAATTTATTTGTTAGAGATAACTGTGATAATAAAAACTAAATTAATAAACGATTTTATATGTTAAAAATTAAAATGATATTTTATTAAATTTATAAACTATTTTGATATCTTAAAATTTAATAAAGATGAAAATGGTAATTCACTTATTTTGTTTTTGTTAACTAAGTGAAACAGAACTATTAAAATTTTTGCTATTAAGTAAAAGAAAAAATTGTTAACAACACACTTTAAAAAAAATTAAACACACTTTTTATTTATTTTTAAAAAAATAAATACTGACGTTGTAAATTATTTCTTAAAAGTTATTTTAAATTTTGTATAAATTAATTAATTACAAAAGTTTGTTAAAAATATACTTAAAACAAGTGTGATGATATCATTTGTGAGAGAAAAGGCAAAAATAAATTACTAGAATGAGCGAAGAGATGTGAAGAGTTTCTTAACTTTTTTGATAGGTTGAATTAGGTGGGAGCATTAGAAGTGAGATGTATACTTTCTTAAATTAATAAAATTGTATAATATTTATCATAATAAAGTAATATAAATACATTTTATTGATATTAATTTATTATCTAAATCTTTAATTTTAAAATTTTATTAACTTAACTATATTTATTTAAAATAAAAGGCTTGTCTTTTCATTTCTCTTCTCAAACAATCCGTTAAATTAGGATTGATGTGTGATGATATTTTAATATTCAAATTTTTTAATTAAAATTATAAAAAAAAATAAATGGTGTAAAAAAAATTGCAAAAAATAACTTCTCTAATCAAGAAGAAGGTTGAGTGAGTAAGAAAAGGCCCTCACTAATATTCGTTTTGGGAGTATTTGAAAAATATTAGTATGTTCCATATTTTTTTTACATCAAATGATATTTATATATTCATTCATAATTTATAAATTTTAAATTTTTTTATTTTATTTTATATAGTAAAATATTTACTATCAACTACAAAACAAGTGGATCAACCAATAAGGATAAGTTTGTTTTAACTATTATTCTCAAATTTTAATCTTAATAAATATAACTATGTTAAATACATGTGGTATAGAAAAAAAAAAAAAGGTGATAATTTGATGATTTTTAATTTAATAAAAAATGAGTATTTTATGCAAATAATTAATTTTATATTAAAAAGAGTTAATCTAAAAGTAATATCTTAGGAATCTTATTATTTATTTAAAGACACTCAACATTTTACTGATTCTTAATTTTTTTTGTAAATAATTATTTCTGTACTCAAAGGGTCAATTTATTAATTCTATAATTTAGTTAAAAAGATATTTAAGTTGTGACAGCTTAATAATCTCTTTATTATTTCAAACCAAATATTTTTATAAATACTTTTTTTTTTATATTAAAAGGGTTAATTAAGCAAGACAACTTTTAATTTTATGATTTATCCAAAATCATTTACACTCATGAAAAACATGTAACTTTAAGTTTTCATTACACCAAAAATACATAAAAGAAAAATCAAACCATTGAAGCAAAATCAAATTTTCATAGTTATTATAAATATTTTTTAAAATTATTATAAATTTGCACAACTAACTTTATATAACTCATCTAAAAATGAATATATTAGAAGTGATATGAAATTATATAACTACGTTTTCTTATGCATAAATCAACTTTGGAACTTAATTTGATTCTCACATGCTTAATATGATTCTCATATGCTAATATCTTTGATATATTCAATTTTAATTATTTTAAATAAAATTAGTAGTGACTCTATTTAATTTTTAAATCATCTTTTAAAATATTTTTGTCTTCCATTTCAATTTCAACATATGATGACATGATTCACTGTCTAAAAGAAAACTTTAATTTTTTATGATTCTTCTAACTCTCTCAACAACTCTTTTGTATTCACTATGATTTTCATAGACTAAAAAGCTCTAATCTCAACACAATAAAATTGGCTTAACATTTATCATTGAAGACACTAACATAATAATCATTATTTGCTTCTACATTTCATGGTTGGAGAAAACGTTCTATTTGGTATATCAGTTAGGTAAGTTATCAAATCCCTTGATTTGTATAATTTGTATATGTTCGTGTATATTTTGGTTATAGTTAGAATAAAAGTACGTAAGAGGGGACAACAATTATTTATATCATAATAATATAAATTATGAAAGGTGGAATTATAATTTACAAAATGTTATTTTTATGGTTTTGAAGTATAAAATATCGTTTTAAGTTTATATACATTGATAGCAAACACCTTTTTTTTTATAAAATACAAGATTAATAAATCTAATTATTAAATTATTTTATATTATTTTTTTTAACAATGTATATTAAACTTTATGCAATTTAAACATTTAAAATTTGATGTTCACTTATATTTTAAAAATAAAAAAAATTATATTACTTTATTTTAATAAGTAATATACTTTTAAAATATTAATAAATATTAAATTTTAGATAATATATTTTAAAAATCTAAATTATGTAAAATTTAATATACTTATCGTAAAAATAATATAAGATTATTTAATAATTGAATTGATAAACTTATATTTTATGAAAAGTTGTTAAACGGTGTAAGTGCCTAATAATGATTACTAATAAATCTTAATTCTCTGCATATATTTTTCTCATAAAAAAATAATCATTTAATTTTTTTAATAATTATAAATATGATTTTTTAAAAATACTTTCTTTCATTTTCAGTCAACATAAGATGTGAAATTTTTTTAAATTAAAATATTTTTTGTTTCTTTCTTCTTCTTTTTTATCAGAAACTAATTTAGAGGCATTTATTCAACATAAGATATGATAGGTAATAAATAAGCATGCGTAAAGCCAACACTGGCATTTTCAGTAGCTTCAACTCTTTTATCCGATTCATGAGCTCCGATGGCATATGAAATGCACAAGCAAAATATTTTTTTTTTCAATACACTTGGTACCTCATAAGGAAGTAAATAAATCATGGTTTTAAACCCAAATAATGCTATGTGTCTGGGTATGCTTTTTCAGTGCAAGTTTGTGGACATATATTTGAATAAAGATAAATTATATTGATACTTCTTGAATTTAAGTTGAATGTTGAATTACATTAATATCTTTTTTTTTCTTTACATTGACACACCCTAATTGATATATTAAGAAAGATTCGAGGTATAAATCAAAGTAGGTTAATGTTAACAGAAAGTTGTACTGGGTGTAGTGTTATATAAATTAAGAGTTTGTATAATAATAATGATAATAATAACAACAATTAATTATATATATAAACTATCAAAAGTGTTGATATAATTTGTCCAATACTCCGGTGAATAATTATATAATCCAATCCAAGATCCATAATCAATTAACAAACACCAAGCTAGATCTTCAACACCAGTTTTTCATTGACACTATCTCAAGAAATTTACTGAGCATAAGTTCCACAGATTGAGGCATTCAATACTAAAAGTACTAGATGAAACGGAAGGTAGTGGTTCGAGGTCATAATCTCTCTTACCTACATTCTGTTAGTCAAATCCTGAAATGCAGTAGAGGAGAATCACCATTCATACAATTTTTACTATAGTGAGATATAAAATCTGCAATTGAAATTTCTTTGTATTTTGCTGGATTGTCTTCAGATAATAGATCTTTGATGGGACTATAAATCCTTGAATTCGGATGAAGACCTGTGCTAAAAAAGCATGCCATAGAGACTCTTGGACCTATAGGATTGGCCAATACTCTGTGTTTAGCACTCTTGAATTTGTCATTTGAGATAAGCTGATATTCAACAATATTATGAATTAGCCACATTGATGAAGGATTATTTTGAATACGAAGGAGACCAAAGTAATGAAGTTAAGGAAATCTTTTCTGAATTATTAGAAGCAAAGTATTGTTGTCACTATACTAGTAACCTTTGTGTTCATATATATATATATATATATATACTTCCACACGGCAAAGTGAGTAAACCTTAAATTCCTACCCTTATCATTTTAGCGTAAGCCCTAATGTTAAGGTAGTTGTTAATGCAATCGACCCATTATCTCATACGAAATTATTCTCAAAGAGCATGCAAACTAATATATATTGTCAATAAGACGGATAAATATCATTTTCTATCTTTCACTCTTCAATTATACACTTACATTATCTCTAATTGAAAAAAAAATGTAGTCCTCCTCCAATTAGAGACAATATATGCTACATGTTCATCCAAGTTAATATAAATAAACCTTTTAATTAATGGTAGTAAACAATTATGATTGACCCTTGATCTTCGAATATTTTTCTTCTCTCTACAACTTCAAATGTAGCTAATTTTAAATATTTTATTATTGATTTTAGAACTTTAAAAGATGAAATAATGTTTTAATATCCTTGTTGTAAACTTTGGAACTTCACGTTTTTTGTTTTTTTCATTTTCTGAAAACTCGAAGTTAGTAGTAGCGATTCAAAACTTGCTTCCACATTAAAAAAAAATATATCCCTAAGAAAGCTCAGTAAACATTTATATGGACTAAAGTATAAGGTATATTAATCTCTAAAAGGGTGTAATATAATTTTTTAAAATAAAAGAGAAGGTAATGTAAGTTAAGCATCTATCAAGAGAAAAGTGCATTTTAGAAGTTTGGGTTAAAATAAACATATTAAACAAGCAATGAGGGTTGATATTCAGTTCACTTGCAGGAAAAGGAAAGATAAAGACATGCCTGCAAAAAATCGCCAATGTTAATAACTAGTGCCCCAGGTACAGGGGGTAAATCTATCCACATGTCTTGATGAAGAACTTGGAGGCCACCTATATGGTCTTGTAGAAGCACTGTAATGAAATCAATATCAGCCTGTTTTGCAGTTCCCAAAGTTAATTCTGGTTCAGGACAAGCAGGATAGTAATGGCTAAAAGCAAAAAGACCCTCGGTGCAACCAATATCTATTAAGTAGGTTGGATCCAGATCAAGAGCTTCTGATAATAACTCAAATAATAAAGTCCCTAATTTCATCACTTCTTTTGAGTATTCCAGTAGTATGTCTCTACAAAAAAATGAAGCAAGCAAGAATTTCACCTTAGGCTATGAGAGAGGAAAGAATCAAGCATTATGAAAGCTTAACCACAACTATTGTAAACTGTAGGGTAACAAAAGCATTATGGCATCTATAGTTTTTCACCATATTTCATCTTAATTGTATCACCTTCAAGTGTAATACTAATTTCAATTTTATGCAACTAACGATAGTATGCATGGTATGTTATAAGCTGAAAATAAAGTTTTGTAATTACTATTTGATTAGGTACTTATATAGTAATGAATTTTTAGTTTTAAAGGAAAGTTAAAAAAAAAAAAGGTTAGAAAAATACAAATGCTAAGATGAATGAATGATTACCCTGGAAAAGATAAGATAAGAAATAATTGAATAAACAAAAATGTTTATTATAAAAATGATAATAAAAAATTAATTAAAGTAATTTGGACATGTATAAAGAATGCTAATAGTAATATTAGTAAGAAGAATAGATAACTGATTCTTAGTTTGGTGGAAAAAAAAAAGACTCAAAAAAATTAAAAAAAACATTAATAAAAGAGGTTTAATGATAAATATCTCAAAAAATTTAATCTTTTTCTAATTTCAATAGCATTGTTAATGTATATAACTAACCTCACCTAATAAAATAAGATTTAGTTGCATGTTATTGGTTAAAATATTATAGGAAAAAATAATATAAAAAATAATTAAAAAATTTATGAGTTAAAAATACCTTATATTTTTCTATTAAAATAAGTTATTTTATTTAACTTCTTTAAAATTTAAGGTAATAAATTATTTTTTATTTATAAAAAAATTATTTTTACTGGAGTGAGTATTTTTCATTAAAATATGTGAGAATTGGTTTCTAATAATAAAACAAACAATACCTTAAATCAACATGTCTACGTACACTTGATTATATTACAAATAAGGATCTATAAATAAAACAAGAAAGTAAATAATATATTATTAAATTAGGAATTTGGGTGAAACCGAACATGTTACTACTATAAACTCTGAAAGACAAATAACTAGAGTTCAAACCAAAAACTGAATCATCATGTACCTGGATACAGCTGGCAAGTCTTCTGGTTTAGGGGCATTAGGAGCAATGTTGCAGAAGAAAGAATCCTTCCAAGTAGTAGCAGCTGTGGTATATAAATTATAATTGCTATGGTACATAAAGGGTCTTAGCTCTCTAGTATAAAAATCCTTCTTGATCTCACTATCTTGCTCATAAAATCTTAGCACCCCATTTATCATCTCCTCCAAAATACTGATTGGGATGCCATGATTCACAATCTGAAAGAAACCCCATGTCTCTGATGCTTCTCTAACTATTTCAACAACCATTTTTCTTTCACTAGGATCTTCATGAATATTTGCAAGGTCTATAATGGGAATAATATAATCTTCATAGCCTAAATCTGAGGCCTTCTTGAATTTATCAGGTGGATGATAAAAAAAACTTGGAATCTTAGTGATCCCTGCATCAACAAGTCCTTTTACTCCAAGTTTTGTGTCATCAAAGGCTTTGAGCTCCTTTTCTCTTTCTGAATCCAGCATGAAATTCTCTTCCTTTTCCCTTGTAATAGTGACCCCCATTTTCCTTCTTGACGGAATGGCCTTAAACTTCTATACAAAATATTGGCCTGAAACTGCACAGAAATAGTACAAGATTAGCGAATGAAAGATTTGAAGAAGAATTATCTTAATAGAGGACACGGGCAAAGCTTAAACAAAGGTGGATTAGGAGAAGAGAATAAAGTACTCCAAACACACACACACACACTCATCATTATTCAATGACCATGTATAATTCTGTAGTGGACTCCATAATGCACAAGCATCATATGAAATTGAAAAGTAATTGTACTTCATTAGGGAATCACACCATTATTAATTCATATACAGTCTGTAGAACCGTGCTTGATTTAAAAATGAGATTATCAGCTTTACTGTGTGTGTATTTGTGGAGTGTGTGTGTGTGTGTTACATTCCACTGTGTTGAGGTTTATTCAAATAACCCCAACCAAATTTGCTGAAGTATTACTTTGTTCCTTTCTACGAGGTACTTTTTATTTTATAATTTTTACGAATAACTATTATTTTTCTATCATTTGCCTCTAATAAATTAAGTTAACAAAAAATTAAATTAAATTAACAGGGTAAATATTAAATGAGTAAAATAGTTATATTATAATATTTTTAAAACATATATAATTTTATCTATTTGTATTAGTTTGTGTGATTTAGTTAAAGATGTCTTATAAAAAGTAACTAAGGAATATTATTCATCTAAATAAAATAATATTTTTATTTGTATTAGCATAAAGCACTTGCAGCATCAAGAAAGTTATAAATTTTCAAGTCACATTCTTGGCAGAAAGTAGCAAACAATTTGGCTCCCATTTCCTAGCAATATTTGCTTAGAGTTAGAGATTTATTATACCTAGCTATCAAAAGAAAATTAAATGGTATACATATTGGTTCCATAATTTCTCTCAATTTTTTTATTTATTTTGTTATTGTCGTATATATTGTTTCAATTATGAAACATGCATCTCTGGCACATCCACGTAGAAAATCTGAAAAATTTTGAATTAATTAATTACAGAAGTTGTGAATAACAAGTTTTATCCTACTTTTTTATTTTATTTGTCTCTTATTTATTTTTTAAATTTTTATTTTTTCATTTATTTATTTTAATTTTGTAACTAATTGGAAATAATAAAAATTAAAATTATGATATAAAAAAGAGAAAAAAGAAAAAGCTAAAATTTTAAAAGTAAAAATTGACTTAACTTTCAAAAAAACTGGTGCACCAGCTTTTAAAAGCCAATCAATCTAAGGGCCTGTTTGGTGCATATAATTAGAATTGGAGTTTGGAATTATAATTCTAATTCCAATTCCATCAGAATTGGAGTTGGTTCAAAATTATAATTCTATGTTTGGCATACTCAAAGAATTAAAATGTAAAATTATAATTTTAAGTTGAAATCAAATTCTATAATGTGTTAGTAAGATGTAATTGATTATAATAATTTTCATTACTCTCATGATATAATGGCTTCAAAAGTATATTTTTTTGTGTGTCTTTATCACTCTTGTCTGTTGGCTCATTTCTTTGTTTATACCATAAAATTATTATGATCACTGTAATTATTGTTGCACCTGACATTAGTTTTTTCTTTTTGTTTCTCTTGTACTTTCAATAGTTCTTGAATTAATTTCTAATATTTTTTCTGACATCTAACAATTCAAGAAAATTATCAAACAATTTATTATACAATTAACATAAACAATATATTTTGTGTCAAGTGCAGAAAAATAATATAATACAGTTTGCAGTAAATGTAGAATAGCAATACGATATAACAACATAAATATATTAAACATGTAATAAATATAAAATAGGAGAAAGAAAGAAGAAGATGTAAAAGAAGAATAGGAAGAACAAGAGGAAGAGGAATAAAGAAAAATTACTTTTATTAATAATCAACGTAAAACAAAGAAAGAGATAATAAAGAAAAATAAGAGAACATAAAAAAAAGAAGTGGTATTAATAATCAAAGTAAAAGTGGAGTTAAAAGGAGAAAAGAATACAAAAAAAAAAAAAGAACATAAGAAGAGGAAGGAAGATGCAACGAGAAAAAGAGAACAAAAGAAAAGGGAAAGGAAGACAGTACCTAAGAAGAACAAAAACCATAAAAACAATAAACCACGGAGATAAAGAGACACGATACTAAAAGTGTATTTATGAATTATGATATTAGGAATTCAAATTCCTAAAGTGCAGGATAGGAATTGAAGTGGGCCAAATTTAGTCGTAACAGAATTCCATATAATTGGTACATGGAATTATAATCCCAATTTCAAATGGTTATCCAAACATAATAATTAAAATTCTGAAGCTCAATTCCAATGTTCAATTCCCACCTAATTCCTAACACCAAACGGGCACTAAGTATGTTTTCTTTTTTTTTAACTCTACGTTATCAAGATTAATTGCTTATGTTGGATATATTGTATTTGATTCTACTATTTTGTGTTTGTATGATATGATTTTATCAACAATAAATTCATAATTAGCACATAAGAATCATGATTACTATAAAATAACGAGCAAACAAACCCAAAACCATTATAATGGCAGACTAACGTGACTGCCACTTAACTAAACTCTTATATTTGACAAATATGTGATTTTGAAAACTATATATCCTCTCTCTACAACTATTTAGCATAATATTATTGATTTATATTGTTATTCTAGACATATGCTGTACATATTACTTGGTTCATGCAAATTCTTATGTCTAGTTTATTTAATATTAATGCTAACATTTGACCTTTTAGAGAAAAATTAGTGTTTGGTGATGAATATAATTTTAATAAATTGGAGAGTAGCACTTAAAATTATATATATACTCTTTAAAGTCATATTGGAAAAATATTAATTATAATTGATTATATGTGATGAGATTTGCTCACAAAAATTTTATTGTATTTATATGATTAATTAGGATGAAATATTGAATTATATTTCTTAATCTACCTATAGGAATTAAGAAAGGGAACATAATTTGATAATTTTGTCATAAAGATATATAATGAGTCTTATTGAATAGGACTTCAGCTTACAGGCAAGTTTTATGTCACTAGATTTATAAATTAAAGCGTGTTTGCATTGGTGAAATATGACATTTATTTTATCCTCAAATTATGATGATAAACATGTGGTATTTTACACTTTGTAGTTTCTCAATCTGTGAGTATTTTTGATATTAAATGTGGTATTCCCGAGTTAAAGGGTGACAACCATAAGATCTAGAAGGAAATAGTTCTTCTTCGTTTAGGTTGGATAAACATCGATTATGCTATTAGGAAGGATGAACCATGACTACTATTGCGACCAGCACTCTAGATGCAGTTGATCTTTATGAAAAGTGGGAGAGGTCCAATCGTCCTTCCATGACTTTCATAAAGACCAACATTTTTGCTGATATTCGGGACTTTATTGATCAACATGATAAAGTCAAGGATTTATTAAAGGCCATTGATGAAAAATTTACTACTTTTAATAAATCTCTTGCCAACACCTTTATAATGCAATTTTCATCCATGAAACTCACTGGGATTAGAGGAGTACGTGATCACATCATACGCATAAGGGATATAATGGCTTAGCTAAAAGCCTTGGAGGTTACCATGTTTGATTCTTTCTTGGTGCACTATATTTTGTGTACTTTGCCCCATCAGTATGCTCCTTTTAAGATCTCTTATAACACACATAAGGATAAGTAGTCTATTAACGAATTGTTGATCATGTGTGCTCAAGAAAAAGAAAGGCTACTAATGGAAGAAGAGGAGAGGGTGAACTTGACTACTTCTGTAAAGAGTAAAAAGAATCAAGTTAATCACAAGGGAAAGATTCTTGTTCAGCCGAACATAAAGAAGGAGTCAAAGTGTTTCTTTTGTAAAAAGAAAGGACACATGAAGAAGGACGGCCTAAAATTTAAGACTTGACTGGATTAGAAAGGTAATCCATTTCCTTTTGTTTGTTATGAATCTAATATGGTTAGTATTAATTATAACACATGGTGAATTGATTCTAGTTCAACAATCTATGTTTATAATACCTTGCAAGTTATGTAAAACCTAAGGATTAATTTTATCAATATTTTCACAACGTTCTTACATATGCGCATATTTCCCACATTTAAAATAGATTAGGTGTAATCCCTTATGTTTTATCTTAAATTCTTGCCCTAAGACTTTAAAAGCTGGAACTATTTTCTTCCTCATATCAATTTCAATGCATATCCTAACAAACATCCTTTTAAACAGCAAGGAAGTATAGGGGTCAACTTTCAGCATTAACCCCAAGCAAACTCCAACTTGCTAAAGGAATTTATTATTATATAACTCCAAGAGTAGGTCAAGTATACGAACTCACACTACAATTTTTCTAATATTAAAGTCCTTAGTCCTAAACAGAGGTCTCCACCTCTAAACCAACTAGTAACGGTCAAGGATCAGCCATGATACTTCAAAGAGGGCTAATTTGTAGTCTTCCATTCTCTTAAATTTAACAAGAAAGAAATCGTTATTTAAATCAAGAATTTTTTTTAACGACCCATTTTTAGCCTAGACTAGATATTATTAAGTCTTTGAGTTAGATATTTAAAGCTCACATATTTTCCTAACAACTTTACTATAAGGGTGTACTTCCATAGGGAACACCAAGCCTCATAATCTTCTCGGGGTATTTTAAGATCAGGGGAGAGATTCTGGTTATATGAACTTATCTCCTCATTTTCTATGTTTTCAAGATTAAGGTTAAAATCCTCTAAGGGCGATTTTATGATCTCGTTGTCGTTAAGAACTAGATTTAGGTCTTTTGATCCTAAAACTTTATTTTTATAAGAGAAAGATTCAGAAAAGTTAAGATTTGAGTACACCTGAGACGACATTTGGTGAACAGGTTGATGATCTTCTTGCATGTCCTCCTTCTTTTCCTCCACGGACTCATATGACCCCATTTTCACCTTTTTGTGCTTTGATTTACCAGATCTAGCTCCTTTATTGACCTTTTTTCCCTTTAAGTCTCTCCATCCTTCTAGGCTTTTACTGAGCTAAGATCCTAGATCCAGAATGCTTAACTAATATTATTCTTTCTCGAGCCTCTGTGTTCTCTCTGTCACTATCTCTCAAGCCAACTAGGCTGAGAATCCATGCAATGGCTCCTTTTCTACTTTCATGAGAGAAACAAAAAGCTATCTTGGAACTATAAATTTTAGTCTTTACAAATAATAATAATAATAATAATAATAATAACAATAATAAAAAAAAATTACAATTAATTAAAATATAATAATAATTTTTGTTAATTTGATCATGTTATATTTGTTTTTTATATTTATTTGTAAAATTTATCTCTTCTATTAAGAATATACAGGAACATTAAAAGTAAATTTCAATTATCACTTTTATATTATTTTATTATTTATATTTATTTATTTATTCTTTAGCATTATTGCATATTTGTAGAATGTTGATATAATTTTTTATATCCATATGTTTGTCTTCTTGTATTTCATGTTGAATAAAATAGGTTTTTAATTTTTATTATAATAAATAAATAAACGATAAAATATGCACATCGATTTATAATACTAATATGTAGCTTCTTTATTATTATGTGTTATAAATTGATAAGACTTATGTATATTTATATTATTTTTGGTCTTATGCAATATAAACTTTTGATATTCTAAATTAACTAGGTAATTATTTTATTAACTAATCTTAAATATTTCTCTATTTAAATATCATATTATTAATCAATTAATTAAAATAAAATTATTTAATTAATGTAATAGTTAATAATGCTATTGTGTAGTGATTTTATCTTTATGTATTATAAATTGTCAAAACATATGTATACATATGTTATCTTATATCTAATTCACTATCAATATATTTAAATATTAAATTTTACTTCTTAAATTAATATATTATGTAATTATTTTATTTAATTAAATTTTTTAACTAAAATCTTCCTCTCTTAAATTATTAAATAATAATTTTTTTCTAAAAGTGAATTAAGATTCATTTTCACTTAGTTATGTATCTAATCAATTAAAGTATATTAAAGAAACTCTTTTTTTTTTGTACATATAAGTAAATTTCTTTCTTTCCTTTTATCCAAATTATCGTATAATTTTATACATTTTTTTATTTTCCATTAATATTATCCATCATGCATACAAAAAACAAAAATAAAAACAAACACACAACACTTTAGTCTCACAGTACCCCTAAAAACATCATAATAAGCTCAAGAACAAAAAAGAAGAAAAGAAGGACAAAAAAGATAGACAAGAAGGAATGAAAAGAATATTGCACACAAAATTAGACGCCAATCTGACAGGCAAAAATATTGACATGTTGTCAATGCATTTTGTCACGACTCCTTTTAGGAAAGGATCAATGACATCCTTCATTACTACTCCTAATTCAAATTCATTTATGAGATAATACATGTATAGTAGAGAAAATATAGTTTTCAAAAATTAAACTTTAACATCTCAAAAACAAAGTAACAAAGACCCTAGGACATTTTTATATAATACAAAAATTATATAAATGTACGTATTTACAATAGCTTCTCTACATGAAGCTCAAAATGCTATTTTATAAACAACAATTACATTTCTTAAAAATTGTAGTTAAATAGTCTAAACCTATCGCTAAAACCTAGACTAAAAAAATACATAAAGTTATAATCTTTCCAAAAAGGATGGATGACTCCAAAATTCCTCAGCTAGACCTTCCAGCATGAGAAGTAGACGCATTACCTGTCACATATGCTCACGTACCACCATACGATCATTGTAAAACACACACACACACACACACCAACATAGACAAAATGCAAGGATGAGCTTACGAAATAACAACACGGTCATAAGAGTAGAATATGAATATAAATGTTTGCACAACTTGTTATTTCAATATTTTTTAGCATATAACATGGCAATGCAGTCCATCTTATGCAAAATGCAACAACTTAGTTCCAATTGGTTTCACAACCCTAGTAATCCAGAAGAAAGCTACAATTCTCCAGTCTATAGGAGTGACCCATCCTGGTACCTAGATCCAGATATTCAGCACAATACAACTTAGCATGTTATCTAATCAATACATGCCTACCCTACCTAGATATGCAACTAGGTTCTAAAATGATAAATATTAGCACGATAATCTAGCTCAGTCAAAATTATGTATTTAAAAACTTAGCAATATCTAGCAATATACCTATATATACAGCGATAACTTAGCGTTTATAACTTTTATTAAATCATCATATCAACACTAATCCATTCTTTTCGGCACACATGATTCACAATATATGCTGAATATTCTACAGTCTTTATTAAATATTTCAGCCTACATGTCTCATCACAACAATCTAATTTTCACAATCAATTACATAAATACTTGGTGTTCTACCTTAAGGTTTGTCCCTATATCAACTCATCCTCAACTAAAGTCACTACGCCAAAAATGAGATCTGAGAGCGGTTCCGCCTGAACTAAGAGAATGATTATTGGTGCTATAAAATTTCACGCTATTCAATGTCTTGCATTTAAAAGAGCAATTAAATAACTACTCTCATATGTTAACCTTGGAGAGCGATTTCGCTCTTAGAAGTAGCATTTAGAGAGCGATTGAGCGCCAAACCGCTCTGAAACTTGAATACTTTGGAGAGCGGTTCCCCGCCTAACCGCTCTCTAAAGGCAAGAAAAGAGAGCGGTTAGGAGTGGAACCGCTATCAAAAAGCTTACACAATGAGAGCGGTTCAAATGCAACTACTCTCTTATCTAAGACTTTTTAGAGCGATTTCATGTTAACTGCACTCCAAAGTCCATTTCTAAGAGCGGTCATATTTGAACTGCCTTCTAAAGTGTAGTTCTTAAAGTGGTTTTTGGGGAACCACTCTCTAAAGTGTAATTCTGAGAATGGTTAATGGTAAACTGCTCTCTTATGTTTAAAAAGTTTTGTCAAGGTTTTGGTAAATTTGATATTATCCTAATTTTTGGCATACCTAATAAACCACATTATTCAGAAACAATACAAACAGATTAAAATAACTTGATATACCACAAAGATAAATCACATGCACATTACATTTTATCAATCAGAAATCAAATCAATTTTCCATATGAATATCTATCATCCTAAAGTATTAGAATATTAATACATAAAAAATGATGAATCTATACAGATACAATTATAGAGAACCACAATAAAAAAGACTCAACAATCTATACACTTTTGTGTAATGAATTTACAAATATAACTAGGTCTTGTAAAAAAGTTGTTCGGAGGGCAAGTGTACCCATCAAGAAGTAATAAAGGGTTTTCAACTCAGTTCCTGAAATATCGTCCCACAAGGATTGTTTATCAATTACTAAGAGTTTTCCTAATTTAATTGTTTGAGCTTCAAATATGCGAGATTAATCAAGACGAGAATTTATAAAATCAATTGTAAAAACTAAGAGCAAGAAACACAAAGTATGTTTTGGTTAAACTTTATAGGCGAGGAACCTAGGGCTTATAGGTGTTCTCATTCAATCCTTTATGATATTCTTCTATTTAGATCTAAATCTGATTTCCTAGTAATTACTAATCATTCATATTAATATTATTAATACTCAATGGTCATGCAATATTAATATTCTTTTCTCCAAGTTAATATCCCCAATGGTCATGCAGGTTATTAATTTAGAAAAAGTCTAAGGAGTCTATGAATTTATTAATTCAATAACGATTAGAAGATGAAAATTGGTTTGGTCTACCTAATCTTTCCTCTCGTTTTATCCTATAGATCTATTAATTACCCGAGGTACGATCGCCTGACGATGTAATTAATTGGGGTTAAGAATTAGAAACGATAAGATAAATCCTAATCACGAAATGGAAATCATATTTAGATTCAAATATCATAATCCCACAAAGTCATAAACAATAATTCTTATAGCCCTAGCTATGGATTTAGTTACTCATGCTAAAGAAAATAACTAAAACAATCAATAACATATCCATAATGAAGCAGTAAAGCAAACTAGAATAGGAAATGAATCTTCGGTCTTTAAGTATGGTCACTTGAAGCTCTAAGTTTCGCCAAGGGTGTGCCAGTGATCCTATGAGAAGGGTGGAAATGATCCGAAATCTCGAAGAAAAGGTTCTGTGTAAATTTTTGTTCTGCCAAGGGGTTCCCTTCATGATGCTTTCTCCCCTCTATTTATATCATTTGAACTCCTTTGAACTTGGTAAATGTGGCTACTGCGAACAAGCACGGCCGTGCATGATGGTGAAGCATGGTCTTGCATATTATTGAAGCACCCCCGTGCTTCACTGGGCGTGCTTGTTGCTGTGAGGCTTTGAAGCCCATTCATTTGGGCCCAAAATGTACCCAAAATCTACTCATGGTCTTTTAATATCAAACTGCGCAATTTAACAACTAAATTAGTGTAAAACCCAATTCAAATAAATGTCAAATATGAATAATTGGGCTATAAAAGAGGGCCTAATTACAGACTTATCAACTCTCCCATACTTGTCTGTTTGCTTGTCCTCAAGCAAAGTGCTAGTTTAAGAGAATAACAAAATAAGTTAAAACATAATACCTCATAAGGAACCCGAGATAAAGAAGATAAAGAGAGCAACAAAAGTAATATCACTGAGCATAAGCAATCAAAAGGATTCCCAATTAGAATCCTATATTTCCATACTTTTCAATCAAACATCAAACTAAGGTACTCTACTTTCCTCTCTCACTAAGGGACAAAATGAGATATCGCTCAGTTCTCCTAGAGAAAAGTGTACTACCATAGGCTTGACTATAAACCAACTCTCCACTAAATAAATTAAATGCAAGTAAAAATCATGAGGTCTTTTTCAGGTTATAATATGGCCAAGGGGTTATAATAATTGAGGTAAGATAAATGAAAGAAAGGAAGTATACAAAGGGGTAATAAATTATAACAATTATAAACATCCCCTAAGTTTACAAATGAAGCTCTTGGAGTAATTTTTATATTTTTTTATATATAAACAATATATTTACTCCTCTCTCCTTTCAATCATGCATAACTCTTTTTCTTTTCTTTTGTTTTCTATTATATTTTTTTTTTCATTTTCTTTTTCATACATGAGAGATATAGAGGAGAATTTATCAAGCAATTCAACAACTCAAGTACTCCATTCATAAACTCAAGGTCATCAAAATATTTTATAAATATAATGTAAGGGACCAAGAAAATCAATAAAGCTCAAAGTGGCAATTAGTTGTATCTCAAACATGCTGAAGGCCAGGAATAAAAATCCTATTATGCCTCAATCACATTAAAATATGCAATTAAAAAGAGAAGTCTTAAGTCGGTCACAAGTCAAGTTCTAGAGCACAAATCCTAAGGAGATAATCACACAAAACAATGAGAAAAAGGGTACAATTAATTAAATCAAGATAAAAATCCCCTTTAAGGCTCAAAACTCACATATGTGGGTTAAAGTTTAATGTAGAGCATAAAAGTTAAGAGCTTAGCTAATTATTAGTTTCCAAATGAAAATATAATGCCAATAATAATCACTCAACATGCTCTTCTATCTGGAAAAAAATTGGGTTCCATGAAGGAAAAAGTTTTAAATTATCATAAAAAAAATAGCATAGGCACTTTACTCAATAACATGCAATATCAATCATATAATTAGGTGCTACTCCCCTATACTTAGAACAAAACATGGTCCTCTATGTTTTTTTTTAAAAAAAAATAAATAAATAAAAGAAAATAAAGATAAGAGAAAAAGGAAAAATACTGCCTGGTGGAATTGGACGTTTGATAACGCTCATAGTGTTGACCTACGAATATTTGCAATGATGGAGATATAATACCCAAGTAGTAAACCAGCTTACAGTAGCAAATATATAAAGAAACTAGAGTTCAAGTACATGAATTAAAATAAAAAAAATAAAATAGATGTTAAACTAAAAGAAAAGACATAAAAGAAATAATGAAA
This sequence comes from Abrus precatorius, assembly GCF_003935025.1. Lineage (NCBI taxonomy): Eukaryota > Viridiplantae > Streptophyta > Magnoliopsida > Fabales > Fabaceae > Abrus > Abrus precatorius. The sequence goes on from NW_020874417.1 coordinate 14,093,486, forward strand.
CTTATAAGTCACTGGGGAGGGGGGAAATGATGCTAGAACAAGCGCAGCAGCTCTGCAATCTGGGTCTCCTGCTGGTCAAGGCGCTAATGGACTGATGCAAAATACTCAGCCAGCTGAGTCTCGTACCTATCTATCCTCTCATCAATATGCTGGTGCAACTGCTGTAGATCTGGATGGTGAGCAGGAGTAGGAGATGAGGGTGGCTCCATTGGAGCGTCATGAAACTCATCATCCTCATCAGCAAGAGGAGGCTCAGGCTGCTGCTCAGGAATGACTGGCTCCTCTCTGGTGGGTGCATGGGGTAGGGCCAGTATAAACTCCCCATTTCCTACTCGGACTAATATGCCCATCCGGTAGAATGTGTCCGTAGTCAGTGGGGTCATCTCAGTAATCCTCGTGTCTCTCCGGTGTACTCGCTGAAGGTTAAGGGCGAGGCGAGAGATGAAGGACCCAACACAAATGTAGCCAGTCTTTGCGATGCTCAGACGCGCTCCTAGGCCCATGCATGATAGTAAAAGAAATCGCCCTGCATTGACGCAGTGCTGGTGAAGCATGCACCATAAAATGAACAGGTGATGCGAGCTAACATTACCTGTGCTCTGGCTGCGTGCAAAAATAGAATGCACAAGCCACTTGTGGACTACCCGTAAAGCTGGGTCTCGAATGGCTCTGCTCTTCGCGAGTCAAGCCCTGTAGATGTCACGGGTACCAGTAATCTCCTGCCATGTTATGTCCTTAGAATAGCCTGGGGGAATCTTGACCAATGCCTCTCTGTATGCCTGCATCTGGACTGATTCCTCCGTCTCGAATCGGCAGTGGACGTTGAATTGTGCCAACGTCATGTCGCGCTAGGTGGTCATGTGGAAATGCACCCGCAAGTCGTCAGTGTATGTGACCGAGCTCAGGAACTCCAAGACTGGCTACCTGTATGATGGTGCTCCCACAGCCTGGACGCTCTCCCATCCTATGGCTGCAATGTATCTAGAGACATCCTCCCACAGACCATGTTCTTGAAGAACATTCTCGTCCAGACAGCATGTAGGGAGGAACTCGAATCCTAATAACGTGTCCAAGCACTTGCGGTATCCTTCTACTGCACCAGGATCACCTCAAAATTGGATCTCGTATGTTGTTACCGCAGTGAAGGTGCCTTCACGAGCTCTCTTAGGAGGCATTCTCTGCATAAAACAATTAATAATAAAGAGGTCGTCAGTCTGGTGCACATGCACAGCCATTCTCTTAATCAGCACGGTTGTGCATGTAATTCAAGCACGCCCATGAACATGTAAGCACGACCGTGTTGGAACCCTAGTTCATATGCACGGCCGTGTTGTTCATATGCACGGCCGTGCTTAGCACATAGAAGCAAAAAAAATTCAAAGGCAACGCATAGGAGAGGGATTCGTACCAAAACAACATCAAATATGAATAGTTAATAAGAATAAACACATACCTGGATATGAATGCAGTCCAAAATTGTAGAATAGAAGCAAAAATAAGAAAAGTGTGCAAGAGGTTTCCTTTTAGGAGAGTTAGGGGAGAAAGGGCATGCTATAACTGTGCACCTCTTTCCCCCTTTTATTTTTCAAGTCTCGCACATATGCACGGCCGTGCATATATAAAGCACGCCCAAAACAACCTTTCTAACATGGGCGTGCTTGAGGGAGGCACGCCCATGTTACCATTAAGCACGGGTGTGCCTGATGAAAGCGCAGCCGTGCATGTTTCGTTCACCCACGTCATTGTAAATAAATGAAAACTTAAAATAAAACAAAAATAAATAAATAAAATAAAATAATAAAGAAACATAACTCAAGGTGCCTCCTGGAAGCGCTTGTTTAATGTCGCGAGCCTGACATCTTGCCTGTACTAGTCAAGTATCATCGTGTGACCAGGAGGGGTCACATTCTCTATGTACAGCTTCGCTCTCAGGCCATTGATACGGAAAGGTTCTTCTCCAGGCTTGGACACTTCTAGTACTCCATATGGGAGAACTTTGACCACATTGTAGGGGCCATACCATCTGGATTTCAGTTTTTCAGGAAATAGTCGCAACCGAGAGTTGTAGATCAGAATCCTATCACCTGCCTGAAAACTCCTATGATAAATGTGTTTATCATGCCACTTCTTAGTACGCTCTTTGTATAACTTGGCATTTTCAAATGCTTCAAAACGTAATTCATCCAATTCATTGAGCTGCAACAATCTCTTCTCATTTGTGACCTGTGAATCAAAGTTTAAGAACTTCAAGGCCTAGTAGGCCTTGTGTTCAAGCTCAACTGGTAAGTGACATGCTTTACCAAAAACCAAACGTAAGGGGACATACCAATAGGAGTTTTGAAAGCAGTGCGGTAAGCCCAGAGTGCATCATCCAATTTCAAAGACCAATCTTTCCTGGAGTTGTTAACAGTGCGCTGTAAAACTCTTTTCAATTCCTTATTAAATATCTCAACTTGCCCACTAGTTTGTGGATGATAAGGAGTGGTCACCTTATGGTTGACACCATATTTTGTTAAAAGAGCTTCAAATTGTTTATTATAAAAATGGGTGCCACCATCACTAATAATAGCCCTAAGGGTTCCAAATCTAGTGAAAATATTTTTATTTAAAAATTTAATCACAACCCTAGTATTATTGGTGGGTAATGATACAGCTTCTACCCATTTGGAAACATAATCAATAGCTACTAATATATATTCATTATGCATGGATTTGGGAGAAGGCCCCATGAAGTCTATGCCCTAGACATCAAATAATTCACAAATCAAGATATTATTACTAAGAGGCATTTCATGTTTCCTAGATATATTTCCACTTCTTTGACACCTATCACATGTCTTAACATATAAATGAGCATCTTTAAACAAAGTAGGCCAATAAAAACCACACTGTAGGACCTTATGAGCGGTTTTCGACCGGCCACAATGACCTCCTACCTCCCTAGAATGGCAATGGTTAAGAATCTCATTAACCTCACTCTCTGAAACGCACCTCCTAATCATATTGTCCCCACAAATCTTAAAAAGATAAGGTTCATCCCAAATATAATGCTTCACATCAGACCAAAACTTTCTAAGCCTATGCTTGTCAAGTAGTTTAGGAGTTACATTACCTGTCAAATAATTTACAAAATCTGCATACCAAGGTGCCTTAGAGATTGTGAGGAGCCTCTCATCAGGAAAAGAATCCTTGATCTCCTTCACTGTAGGTTCCCTCACTGAAGCATCCAGTCGAGACAAATGATCTGCTACAACATTCTCACTCCCTTTCTTGTCTCTAATCTCTACATCAAACTCTTGGAGGAGAAGGATCCACCATATAATCCTTGGCTTAATGTCCTGTTTTGACAACAAATACTTGATGGCAGAATGGTCAGTAAAGACAACAACTCTGGACATTATCAAATAAGAACGAAATTTATCAAATGTAAAGATAACAACAAGTAATTCCTTCTTTGTAATGGTGTAATTACGCTGAGCGTCATCCAAGGTTTTACTTGCATAGTAAATAGCCTGAAACACCTAATCTCGCCTTTGCCCTAGAATTGCTCCCACAGCTGCATTACTAGCATCACACATTAGCTCAAAAGGTAAAGACCAGTCAGGAGCTACAATCACAGGAGCAATTGTTAATTTCTCTTTTAATTTCATGAAGGCAGATAAACATGTTTCATCAAATTTAAATTCTACATCTTTAGCCAACAATTCAGAAAGAGGTTTTGCTATTTTTGAGAAGTTTTGTATAAACCTCCTATAGAACCCAGCATGCCCTAGAAAACTTTTGACTGCCTTAACACTTGTAGTCGGAGGTAGTTTAGAAATAACCTCAATCTTGGCAGGGTCTACTTCAATACCTTTTCCTGACACCTTGTGTCCCAAAACAATGCATTCATCAATCATAAACTAGCACTTCTCCCAATTTAAAATCAAATTAGCCTTCCTGCATCTCTGTAAAACTAAATTCAAGTTATATACACAACTATCAAATGTGGTGCCATATACAGAAAAATCATCCATAAAGATCTCAATACAATGTTCTAACAAATCTGAAAATAAAGCCATCATACACCTTTGAAAGGTGGCAGGGGCATTACATAATCCAAACGACATTCGTTTATATGCAAATGTACCATAGGGGCAAGTAAAAGTAATTTTTTCTTGATCTTCAAGAGCTACGGGTATTTGCATATAACCAGAATATCCATCTAAACAACAGTAATATTCATGCCCAGCTAACTTCTCTAACATCTGATCAATAAAGGGTAGAGGGAAGTGATCCTTCCTGGTGGCTTCATTAAGCTTCCTGTAGTCAATACACATCCTCCATTCAGTTACTTTTCTGATGGCAATGAGCTCCTGTTGCTCATTCTGCATAACAGTAGTCCCTCCTTTCTTTGGTACAACCTGCACAGGACTCACCCAAGGGCTATAAGAGATTGGGAATATAATATCGGCATCCAATAACTTAATTACCTCCTTTTTCACTACTTCTTTCAGATTGAGATTTAATCGCCTTTGAGGTTGTACTTTTGGTTTGAACTCCTCCTCTAGGTGAATTCTATGAGTGCATATAGAAGGACTGGTGCCCTTAATGTCATTGATGCTCCACCCAAAAGCCTCCTTGTTCTCTCTTAGTACTCTCAAAAGCTTGTCCTCCATGCTACCTGTCAAATTGGCAGAAATAATTACAGGTAAGTGAGATGGAGGGTATAAAAAGGCATATTTAAGATTTGAAGGAAGAGGTTTGACTTCTATTTCAGGAGGTTCTTCGACTGATGGCTTGGCTCTTTTCTGAGAGTGTTCTCCTAGGTCTTCAAATATCCTTCGCCCGAACCATCTTTCAGGTACCCCACTATTCAATGCTAAGATCTCGTCTATTATTTCTTCATGTCGTGCAAATCCCTCCTTTCCAATGTAAGTATTTTCTCCAATACATCTTTCATTAATCCATCTTGCACCTGGGGTACATTCAGGGAGAGGGAGGTAACATCTGCAGTTGACACAAAATTACAAGAATCAAAAGTAGAGGGATGCTTAAGTGAATTAAAAACTTTAAATACTACTTCCTCTTCGTTCAATCTTAATGTAAGCTTCCCCTGCTGAACATCTATTATCATTCTTCCTGTAGCTAGGAAAGGCCTTCCTAGTATGATGGGTACTCCGTCATCCTCTTCCATGTCAAGGACAATGAAATCTGCAGGAAATATGAACTTATCCACCTTGACCAGGACATCCTCCACTATGCCTCTAGGATACGTTATCGAGCGATCAGCAAGTTGCAGAGAAATTAAAGTTGGCTTGGGTTCTTACATACCCAACCTTCTAAACACAGAAAATGGCATTAGATTAATACTAGCGCCTAGATCACAGCGCGCTTTATCAAAATAAGAATTGGCTATAGTGCACGAAATCGTAAAACTCCCTGGATCCTTAAGCTTAGGTGACAGCTTCCTTAGCAATATTGCTGAGCACTCCTCATTCAATCTAACTGTCTCAAATTCTTCCAATTTCTTTTTGCTGCTTAGCATCTCCTTGAGAAATTTAGCATATTTAGGCATTTGTGAGATGGCTTCAACAAAAGGGATATTGATGTGGAGTTTTCTGAGGATCCCAAGAAATTTATTAAACTGAGGGTCTCTCTGGGTAGCCATCAACCGTTGTGGGAATGGAACTTTCGGCCTTGGCATCACTAATGCATTTTCCCTTGTTTCTTTTTTTCGTATCTGGTTGGTAAGCACAGCCTTGCTCATCATTCAGCATGGCCGTGTTTTCTTCAAGCACGACCTTGCTTGGGTTAAGCACGGGCGTGCATTCATTGTCAGCATGGGCGTGTTGTTCAAAGCACGGCCGTTCTTGTTAAGCCAACATAGGCGTGCAGGGTGATGCAAGGGCGTGCTGATCAACAAGCACAGGCGTGCATGGCTTATGTGTCTGCGTTTCACTCAAGTTCTTTCCACTTTTTAAAGTAATTGCTTTAGCTTGTTCCCTAGGATTCGGTTCTGGTTGGGACGGCAATGTTCCTATTGCTCTTTGACTGAGGAGACTTGTGATTTGCTCCAACTGGGATTCAGGCTTTGAGGACTGAGTTCTCATCTCAGCTCTGATTTCTACAAACCTCTTATCTTCCCTCTCAATCTGTTGTTCCATCTATGCCTCAAGTTTCGCTATTCTCTTGTCAGAGCTATGCACGTATTGCATCATCTGTTCTTGAAAATTGGATTGGAATCTAGGAGCTTCTCTTCTTTCTAGCTTCTCCCCTTGATTTTGCACATGAGGGGATCAATAGGGCGCATTCTGATTTCTTTGGCAGCTTCCCCAAGGATTTGTATTGCTATTGCACCATCCTAATTATAATTATTACCCATAAAGTTTCCCTCCTCCTGATCAAGCTCTGTATTATGCGCCGACTTTGGGGGTTGATCTTGTGCTCTCATTAAACACTCCAGTTGCTTTGTGAGAACTGCCATTTGGGTTACCAACGGGTTGTTGCTCTCTGCTTGATAGACTGGTGCAGCTTCCTTTCTCTTGAAGTTGTAAGTGTCAGTTGTGTGCCACTGAAAGCTAGCAGATGTCATTTCGTCTATCAATTTGTATGTGTCATCTGGGTCTTTCCTTATAAGAGATCCTCCTACAGCAGCATCAATCGTGGCCCTATTATGGATGGATAGGCCACTGTAAAAGATCTGTACTTGCCTCCAAGTTAGAAAGTCATGGTGCGGGCATCTTCTTAATAATTCTCTGAATCGCTCCCACGCCTCGAACAATGATTCTGTCTCATTTTGCTGGAAGCAACATATTTCTGTCATCAAATTGGATGATCTTGATGGAGGAAAGTACTTTCCCAAGAACTGTTGAGTGAGATCCTCCCAAGTTATGATGGAATTGGCTGGGAGTGAGGAAAACCATGCATTCACTCTTTCGGACACTGAAAATGGAAACAGGCGGAGTCGAATTGCATCGTTGGAGACTCCACTGTATTTTATGGTGTCCGTCAATCGGAGGAACTTTGTCAGATGCAGATTGGGGTCTTCGTTAGGCAAGCCCCCAAATTGTATGGAGTTCTGAACCATGGTGATGAGTGCTGGTTTCAACTCAAAATTGTTTGCCTCCACATTAGGTGCCGCGATACTTCCAAGAGTGCCTCTGACATTGGGCATCATGTAATCTTGGATCGATCTCCTTCCCTCTGCCATTCTTTGCTCTCTCATTTCTTTTCTTTGTCTACGAACTGTCCTTTCAATTTTCGGATCAAACAAATAAGCTGTAGAACACTTAGAACGAGTGAGCATACATCAAGAGTAATTAAAAAAAATGAAAATAAAATAAATACGAAAATTATAAAAATATTAAAAGAAAATTCTAACAATGAACAAAAAAAAATAAAACAAAACACAATTTGCTCAAATCAATTAAATTTGATATTTTCTTAATATTAAAAAATCAACAATCGCCGACAACGGCGCCAAAAACTTGTTTGGAGTTTTCAACTCAGTTCCTGAAATATCGTCCCACAAGGATTGTTTATTAATTACTAAGAGTTTTCCTAATTTAATTGTTTGAGCTTCAAATATGCGAGATTAATCAAGACGAAAATTTATAAAATCAATTGTAAAAACTAAAAGCAAGAAACACAAGGTACGTTTTGGTTAAACTTTATAGGCGAGGAACCTAGGGCTTATAGGTGTTCTCATTCAATCATTTATGATATTCTTCTATTTAGATCTAAATCTGATTTCCTAGTGATTACTAATCATTCATACGAATATTATTAATACTTAATGGTCATACAGTATTAATATTCTTTTCTCCAAGTTAATATCCCCAATGGTCATGCAGGTTATTAATTTAGAAAAAGCCTAAGAAGTCTATGAATTTGTTAATTCAATAACGATTAGAAGATGAAGATTGGTTTGGTCTACCTAATCTTTCCTCTATTTTTATCATATAGATCTATTAATTACCCGAAGTATGATCGCCTGACGATGTAATTAATTGGGGTTAAGAATTAGAAACGATAAGATAAATCCTAATCACGAAATGGAAATCATATTTAGATTCAAATATCATAATCCCGCAAAGTTATAAACAATAATTCTCATAGCCCTAGCTTTGTATTTAGTTACTCATGCTAAAGAAAATAATTAAAACAATCAATAACATACCCATAATGAAGTAGTAAAGCAAACTAGAATAGGAAATGAATCTTCGGTCTTCAAGTATGGTCACTTGAAGCTCTAAGTTTCGCCAAGGGTGTGCCAACGATCCTATGAGAAGGGTGGAAATGATCCGAAATCTCGAAGAAAAGGTTCTGTGTAAATTTTTGTTCTGCCAAGGGGTTCCCTTCACGATGCTTTCTCCCCTCTATTTATATCATTTGAACTCCTTTGAACTTGGTAAATGTGGCTACCGCGAACAAGCACGGCCATGCATGATGGTGAAGCACGGTCGTGCATATTATTGAAGCACCCCCGTGCTTCACTGGGCGTGCTTGTTGCTGTGAGGCTTTGAAGCCCATTCATTTGGGCCTAAAATGTACCCAAAATCTACTCATGGTCTTTTAATATCAAACTGCACAATTTAACAACTAAATTAGTGTAAAACCCAATTCAAATAAATGTCAAATATGAATAATTGGGTTATAAAAGAGGGCCTAATTACAGACTTATCAAAAGCACTAAGAATCTATTGTGCTTAATTTGTGCTTTAAATATCTATGGTACAGATATGCACACCACTCCCTTTGCACTTGATGAATTATGTTGTCAGGAAAGGTTGGTAACTGGAACTCTAGAAAATATTGAAAAGAAAACAATTTACAAAGCTTAGTTATATTAAATATAATCCAAATGGGCAGACACTATAGTAGAAGAAATTGAAATGATATATGAAGATTTTGGATATGGAGTCATCTTACATTAACTAGGATTGTAGTTTGTCCATGGTGCAAAACATCTCCAATGAAAAGACACACATAATATGCACAGTCATCATTATTTGTTTGCTTAGGACATTTTGTGGTGAAAACAACATAAAAACCATGATTAATGTAAAACAATATTGAGTGTAAACTATACAGTGTTATAAGTTACAAGTAAAAAGAATTTTTGTATCATATATATACTTGTATAATGACCCATCTTGTTTGATGCATCTTTGTCCTAGAGGGCTGTACTTCCCTCTCTGCTCGATATGTGACAAAAGCACTAACAATGGTGGATGAAAGAACAAAGTTACAATTCAACCACATTCATATATGATAGACTACTAGGGAAAATCATGCATACTTACTTATTAAATAGGTTTTGCATATGTGCTCTGGTCTTCAGCTGTTTGCGTAGGAGATCCATATAATACATTGTCTCATCAGAGGTGTTGATGGCAACCAAAACCCAATGTTGCCTACCAAATAGTGAAAATAAATGTTTAAGATTACAATAATCAAATATGATAATGAAAATTATAAAACAAGTATGCATGGTCATAAGAATGACTTACCCAACATTGTAAGGTGCGAAAACTAAGTTATCTTCACCTACATGACGCTTCAACACATTAGCTATATGTTGATGTGGAGTCATATTGAGGTTTTCCTCCATTTCATAGGGAGATATTAAATCAAAACCTACTTGCCTTATTTGTCCTTTGCAAGTAAGCTTCACATAAATATCTTATAGTTAAAAAAAAGAATCAAACCGCATTAGATAAGGAAATTAACATAAAGTTTCATATGGCTTCCTATAATTATACAATTGGTATAAATAATTACCTAATGTAAAGGTTGACACTGGGGGCACTTAACCAATGGTGACGTATGACCTCTAATATGTTTTCTTTTCTCACTATGTCATAAAACTCTTTTTCCCAATGTTGAGTTGTCATATGAATTATTACAGTATCAATGGCTTGATCACTTTTGATGTAAAACTTCACCATATTGAAGCACGCAGCACCTTAGGCCTGTGTCAATTCAGCAAGCTCAGATGAAATAGAAATAAAACCTTTATTCCTTGGACCAGCAATGGATTCCTTTGTGTGATCTGTCCCTTTCCCTAACCCTTTACTAGATGATGAGGCAACATGAAATATTTTGAAGTTAAATTATGGAGTTAAATATTAAAAAAGGTATACATGCATACATTCCAAATTTGTAAAGAAAATTGTGGTTACACATCAGGTGGTCGAAACGGTATGACGACGTGTTTAAGAAAAACATCTTTTAGGAATAAAAATATTTTTTTAAAAATTAGAGGAGTCGCCACCAAAGTTTATTTTAAGAAAACCTTGGAAAAAATTCTCAAATAATATGATGTTTGAAACAAAAAGTGAGTTCAAGAGTTATTTACGTGTAGCGAAGGTATTAACACCCTATTTAAAAATGGTTACCTTAACTATGCAAATTCATTTTAATTTTGAAAATATTTATTTAACTCTTAAACATTAATTATTTTCATTTTAGAAGAAGAAAAATTATTTATTGAAATGTTAACTCAATATCTTAAAAGAAAGAAAAAAATTATTTTGACTTGACAGGTACAGTTCCCGCTCTTACATATCCCCCAGTTGCATTGGGAACTCAAAGTCACGTAGTTCTATCATAAAATTTATGAAGTTAGCCGATAAAGATTAAGTTTAGTAAAAGAAAGTTATTTTTATGATTAAAATTATTTTCCTAAGATCATAATGTTTAAGTTATAAGATAACACAGTTATACATGTATCCTACGAGAAACAATACGGAAGGTGAAGAAAAATTACACAACTATATTGCAAATCATTTAATTAATTTTTTTATAATAATAAAAAAATATTATAGTTTGTAAATGAGAAAAAGTTTGAATTTGAAGATTCATATTGAAAGAGAATTTAAGATAGTGTAAGTTATACATAAATTTCTCGTAATTTATCAAATAATCGAAGATAATGTAAATTACACATCGATATTGTAGAAATTTGTATAAATAAGTAAAGAAATGTTTAATTATTTAATTTATCAAAATTAGAAATCTGACTTAAGAAATTTTAAAATATGAAATTAATTTCATTTTAATAAAAGAAATAAATCTATTTGAATTGATTAAAGAAGATACTTATATAGTGAAAAAATTAAGAACTTCATTTGATAAATTTATATTATATAAAACTTAAGGTAACGTTGGTACGCATAGGTTTTTGACCATTTATAACGTATAAAAGTAGAGTCGCTACATATTAACATTATAAATTGTTCTATTAATAAAACAATTTAGATTTAAATTAGTTGATTGATTCATAAGTTAGTAATTAGAAGGGAAATATATGTTGATATATTATTAAGATGGTTAACTAATTAATTAAAGACAACATATAATAAATTAATACTGCATAAAATCTTGGTAACGTAGGTATACATAGACTTTATCAATTTATAATACATGACGATAGAGAAACTATACTTTAGTTTTATAAATTGATGCAATTATATTAGTATTTATTAATTGATTATATAAAAAGAAGTAATTTATTATTCATAATATATAAGAGGAGGTAACTCACAAATATAAAATTAAGTCACATCAGTATTCTACAAATATACAATAAATAAGATAAAAATAACAATCCTAAAGAGTAAATAATAACATAATAATTAAGATATAAAAATAAAAAAATAAAATAAAAGATTAAGAAGAGTTTATTTTTCACGTTAGAATAAAATAAATTTTAAAATAATAAAAAAACACAACTTAAATATAATAAAGTTAATAAATAAAAATATATTGCATTTAATCAATTTTAATAACTTATTATTATTACTAGAAAAATCAATAAGTAAATAAACATGAGAAATTAAATATTTTTATTTAAAATAGTTAAAAATGAATAAGATATAAAATAAAAATAATATAAACAAGAATCTCCATTTTTTAAACAAACATAATAGTAATAATAATAACAAATAAAAAATGGGGCTAAAAATGTACATTGAACAAAATAATAATAATAATAATATAAAGAAATTTAAATAAACAAAACAAAATAAAAGTTTATATTAAAAGGATTGCTCCAAAATTTCTTTTCATATTAAACTTTTAGCCAATTAAACTCTTTAGTTGATTAGGATTTCAAAAGCGAAATAGAATAAAAAATTCAAAAAAAAAGAGGAAAAAGTTAAAGTCAAATCAATGTCAATATATTAACACAGTTCCCCTACACATCCACAGGTCCTCTCTCAACAAACTTCAATGAACACAAGTAAAATAATAATAATGAATACAAAAAGTGAAATTGATTAGATTAGGGGTAACAGGCAGCATGTTTCTATTTTTCGGCCGTTCCATAACTTTTGTTTAAGTTCTCACATCATGAAAACAATTAAAAAATAAATAAATAAAAGCTTGACAAACTAATAAAAAGTAGGCTTATGAGTTTCTCGTGCCCACACTCAACTATTTTTAACTTCTCACTCACCCACAACATTTGAAACTTGGTAGCATTAAACATAACACAAGCATTGAGTAAAAAGAATATCTTTGATTTTAGTTTTGTAAAGGTGGATAGTTATGAATCTGAAGAGGAGGTTATGACTAAAATGGTGACTTACAGTGTGTTCCTCTTCTTCTTTTTTATCTTCGATTTGTAATCTTTTTCTACTATCTTCCCCTTTTCTCTTTTTTTTTTTTATGTTTTCTCTTGAAGATCTATTTTTTATTCTATCTTCTCCTAGATTTTTGGAAATTCCCATTTTCTAAAAAAAATTTGCCGCTTTTAAATTTCTCCCCCCCTTTCAAATTTTTTACTTTGTTTTTATACTAGGTCCAGTTCTTCATGTTTTAGGGTTTCATGTAAAGACAAGTTTTTGAACTTTTTCCTTTCTTATGCATGGAGTTTGCTCTGGAAGCTGGGTGTAAGTCTGTATAGTGCACTATTTCCTTTTCCAGAGCCAAATTGATTTTTCAAGATTTTTCTATTTTCTGTTAAAATAACCCTATTATTTTTTTTAACATTTACGAGCAAAAATTGGTATTCACATAAAGTGATCAGGGACAATGACCAGGCAACATAAGTATCAATTGCATCTCTCAGACAATTGAGGTTTTCTTTTTCATTAGGGACGGGCAATGCAGTCTCTTCCTCATGTCTTTACACTACCTCTATTGAGACCTTACCATGGTTTGGGGAAAGACCAGTTTTGTGTAAGGAGTCTCCAACCACTATATGATAAACTCTTCCTCTTGCAACCACGCGTTATGGAGTGCTCAAATACAATATGCAGTCATGATTACCCTACAAATACATACTCATAACATAACATTTTAATTTAATCATAAGTAATTAACAGTGAATTAAAAGGTCAATTTATTTTTTTAGTGAAAAGTATCTCTAGAATCTCTACAGATGCAACCGGTGTACAACTATCTCTTTGGCTGTTACATGGCAATTATGGCTGCGATTGGGGACCTACCTCCACGACTTGATGCATTTGAGGAGGAATACCCAAAGGGGGTAGCATAGAACCAAGCATGAAACATGGTGGGGTGGCAATAGGGTTGAACGACATTTGACCAGACATAAAAAGGAGCAGTCCTTGACCCCCCGTCAACTGTGCCAAAACATTTGTCGAATGCGCTACCTAATGCTTCATGTTTTTCCACTCAGTAGATGATGGCTATGGATATGATGGTGTTGGCTCAAATGCAACCTTTTGGGTTACTCCAAAACTTGCAGCTCTTACATGACCAGGATGCTCTCTTACACCAAGAGCTTGACCTAATATATTGTTTCTGGCCGTCGATTCAGACTCAGCCTCTGGACTAGCCTGTGAAAGGGTTTTCTATAACAAACATAACATCAACCATAAGTATAGTTTTGCAATGTTCAAATAGAAGGACAAATAATCAAAGTACTTAATCAATTTTTTATATCTTACAAATTCATCCACTATTTTTTGAACTCCTTCATCATCAATACCACCTTATTTATTAAGCCTAGCAGCCTTCCATAGGACATGTTGAGGTATAGAGGTCACATTAAACCCATATGATGCAATCTACACAAAGACATATAATAATCACAACTCTTAAACATATGATCACAAAAACAAAAACTTTTCAAGATTACATATTCTAAAATAATACATACAAAATCCTGCTCCAACTGAGCATATCTCTTAGTTGGCTGCCTATATCTATACTGCATTCCTTTTGCCCTAATAGCATTGGCCTCACGCTCTTTCTAAATTTTGTATTTCATAAAAAAAAAAATTAGGAGAGATTACCAAGTGTAACACAAATCGTAATTAAAGTTAATAAAAGTCTATTTATATTACCTTAAACTGTTTTGTGCAGCTTTGCTTTACAAAGTCCACACAATGATCAGTGACAGTAACGAATCTCTTATACTTCTCTAGAGGATGGAGGAGACAATTACCGTCTTTATCAAAGATATGTTTCATCATCGGTGTACGAAATGCACGAAGATCCCATCCTACTAATGCAAGTACAAAGTCTTTGTGCATGTCTTGCACTTCAAAGGTTTGCTATATTGAAAAACAAATTCACATATCATATAGCACCATCATTGTATACTAAACTACAATTAATGAAAGAATTGTAGTTTACCTCTACTTGCTCTTAAATATGTTCCTTCAGATTAGTAGACACATTTGTCCAATCATAATAACTAATTCACACCATACTTCTAGTAACAAATCCAATAAAATAGGAGAATTTTGATCTATTAGGGTCAATGAGTTGCCCTTTACAATTCCATCCAACCTGCAAAATGTTATATAAGTGATGACACATATTGAAATTAATAATATAAACATAAAAGACACATAAAAGCATTGGTGAAGATTCAAAATACCTGTAGTTTTTGTCCTAACTTCCTTGATTTGCTAATGCCCTTTAGTTTTGTTATTCCTCGAGTATTCTTCTACTTCAAATCTTGGAACTTAGAAGGGGAACATCCTTCAATGTTATCAAAAGATGTCATCTCTATAAAAATAAACATATGTTAGTATAAATAATGAAATTATAGTAAACTTGTAAAATAAAAAGATATAAAATTAAGTTCAAATATTTTTGTGCTTAACCTTTTTCTTTTCTTAGGGACCTTACTAAGTTTCTTATTGCCTTTGATAGAATGAAATGATAGAGTTAACCAAATACCCTCTGCATGATCATGTCTTGCATAAAAGTCTCCATCATCTATTATTGTATCTCTAACTGACAAGTGTTCTATGCTTCTTAATGGTTCGTCCTCAACATTAACTTCTTCTTTCATTAATTCGCCATCGGTTAAAGCATTAAACTTATTAGACAACAACACAATTGACCATGACTTCTCAAAAGGATCAGGGACGTAGAACACTTGTTGTGCCTATGATGCAAGGATAAACGAGTCATTATGATAACTCACCCTTTTAAAATCAACTCTTATAAAGCCTAAGTCATCAATGCGAACTCTACTGTTGTTGTTAACCCACTTGCATCCAAACACTGTTACTCGAAACTTTATATAATCCAATTCTCATATGTGTTCAATGACCCCCAAAGTATGACATGTTGGCATAAATAGGGTTTTTATCCTTTGCACGGGATATATGAAATGATTTAACAACAAGAGTGACCCCATTATTTTGCATAGTACTTTGCTCATCATGTTCTACTGTGTAAAAGGTGAACCCATTGATTAAGTAAGAAATGTATGTAAATGCATCAACACAAGGACTTTTTGATATCCATTGAATCTTCTTTGTAACAGAATTGTTATTTTCAATCAATTGCTCATAAACATGCTCTTGTAGCCATGGAATGAATCTATGGTTATGTTCTTCTGTAATCTAATTCTCACATCTGTTAGGAGTAGTATGCTTCAATATTTCTTTGTGAATTATTATAAAAGGTTCTATTTCAGGAGTGTTTTGTAAAACATACAAGTGTACTTGATTCCATTGTACTCTTGGAACCTCTATTTGTTGACAACCAGTGCTACCTTCTCCTAAAATCCATCCTGTGTGATGCAATTTTGGAAGACCAATTAATTCTACATTTGACAATTATTCATTGCAAAATTCGACAACTTCTTCAACTAATTATCATTCAATAATGCACCCCTCCGGTCGACTTCTATTCTTTACATACCCTTTTAAAATCTTCATATATCGCTTAACGGGATATATCCATCTCATATATGCTAGGCCATACAACTTTGTCTCTTCAACCAAGTGAATGGTTAGATGAACTATGATATTAAAGAACGAAGGTAAAAAATACATTTCAAGCTCACATAAAATTTTAGATATGTGGTTTTGCAACATTGGTAATCTAGCAGGATCAATCACTTTGCTACATATTTCCTTGAAGAAAAAACACAGCTTGATTGCAACACAAACTTTTTTTGGTAGAATAGACTATATAGCAATAGGAATTAAATTCTATATTAAGATATGACAATTATGAGACTTCAACCCTTTTAATTTTAGGTCCTTCAATGACACGAGACTTTTAATGTTTGATGAATACCCCTCAGGAACCTTAATTGAATAAAGAGTCTCACAAAATGTACATTTCTTATTTCTAGAAAGGGGACATGTTGTTAGTGGTAAAAATATGCATTTTTCCTTCTTCATTGGTGCCAAATTGTATCATATTTCCATCTTTACCAAGTCAAGCCTTGTGTTTATGTCATCCTTTTTTTTTCCTTTGATGTTCAATAACGTACCAATGACACTTTCACTTACATTCTTTTCAACATGCATAACATCAACAAAGTGTCTTACATGTAACGACTTCTAATAGAGTAACTCAAAGAAAATTAACCTTTTCTTCCAACCTCTAGTTGAAATTTCTTTGGCAAATGGTTTCCCAAAAGTTGTTCTGATGTCTCTAACCTCTTCAACGATTTATTCTCTTTTTTTCAAATACGGACATCATCGTTCTTCACAACTTCCATTAAAGGCTTTTTTTCATTTTTTTAAAAGGATAACTTCGTGGCAACCACCTACAATGCTCCATGAAAAAATTCTTGTGACAGTGTTCAAGTATGATAGAATCTGTATTTTCAAAATATATTGGACATACATATTGACCTTTTAAGCTATAACAAGAAAGATTTCCATAAGCAAGAAAATCATTAATTGTACCGCACAACATTGCCTTAAGCGTGAAAGATTCATCTCTAAACCTATTATATACTTTAATGCCAATTTCCCATAACAACTTCAAATCTTCAATTAGAGGAGACATGTAGATATCAATGTCATTTTCAGGTTGTTTAGGACTAGAGATTAACAAAGAAAGCATCATATATTTCTGCTTTATACAAAGCCATAAAGGTAAGTTATATATTAATAAAATTACAAGCCATGTACTATGGGTGATACTTTGCATGCCATGGGATTCATTCCATCGGTTGCCAAAGCGAAACGTATATTCCTTATTTCTGCTACAAAGTCTTCATATTCATCATCAAATTTTTTCCACTTAGGAGAATTTGCTAGATTCCTAAACTTCTCATCTCTAATTCTACCTTCAGAATGTCAAGTCATCTGTTTTGCATTTTTTGTAGTGTGAAATAGGTTCCTTAATATGGGAATTATCATAAAATAACACTCGACCTTCCCAAGTGTAGATTCTTTCTTTAAGTATCGTGACTCATTACACTTTGGACATTGACTTAGTGATGCATACTCATTTCGAAACAAAATGCAGTCATTAAGACAAGTATGTATCTTTTCATAGGTCAATCCAATGGAAGCAAGTACTTGTTTAGCATCATACATTCTCGTACGTAGCACATTATCCTCTGGTAGCATCACATTTAATAAAGTTTAGCAACTCTGTGAAGCTTTTATCAGTCAATCCATTCGAGACTTTCAAGTTATAAAGTTTTAACACATAAATTGTGAACTTTCTGCATCCATTGTACAATGGTGTTTCCGCATCATCTTTTAGCCTCTCAAACAACTTTGGACAATCTCTAAGATCTATTTCAACAACATTGGGAACGTCTTCAACATTATCACTTTCATCTGTTCTTAATGTCTCTAAGTAATAGAAACTTGATTCCATGTGATATGATGTACTTCCACCTTGTATCTCACCATGCTTTGTCCAATAAGTATATTTTTCATCAATCTCATTGCACATTAGATGTTCTTTCAATTCCTCTGCATTTACTTGCATCATATTCAAACAAAACCAACAAGGTCATGTAATAAGGTTGACATCAGTTGCATGCTTAATCGCAAATCTAATAAACTCATTCACTTCATCTTCATATTCTTCAGTTAAACGATCAACTACCATCCAACTTCGATACATATTTGCTTTAACTACAGTTACGATAATTACAAATGTGAATATCTTATTAAGTCTCACATGGCATGGCCTTATCCCATTTTGAAAACAAAGTTTTTCATACCTTAATTAACAATTGATGCTTAAATGTTATATTTTATACTTGACAAAATTTTGGTAGCATTTCGCATTAGTCTCTTAGTATACAACTTGAAAATGAGATTATTTACCTCAATCAAGCATGCACCGAGACAACGAAAAATACTCTAAACCAAACTTTTGTTAAGTATTAAATACAACATTATCAGAAGTATTTGCTAACCACTGAATGAATAACTTTGTTCACAAAGTGTCCAACTTAGTTAATTTAATATTGAAAATAATGATTTATTCAATCATAATTTTGAATCTCAAACGGAAAACTAAAGTTTCAATCAATTTTAGATTTCAAAGCACAATTTCTAACAACATAATATCAACAATAATCATGCATTCAGAACATTCCATAAGGCAACACAATATTTATATTGGAAAAACATAAAATACAAAAAATAAATATTCTAAAGTTTTAATTAGTTTCAGAACATCAATTTCCATATCAATAAAATGCATATTCAAATTAGTGGCCTACATTACAGAAAATCAATGTCCTAGTATGTTTAGAAATCCCTAAACCCTAAACCAAACCAACAATATCATAGGTTAACTAACCTAAAGTTTCATATTTTGAATTAAACTTTTACTAAATAAAAAAAAAATTCATGCTTTCTGTAAGGTAGCAATTTTCAAAAATACAAATACAATCTCACTAACCTGGAAATAATGTTGTGGCACTAATTTGGTCACAGTTCACCTGAAACCAAGGATGGAGGAGGGGACTTTCTGTAACCATTTAGCGTAAAAAAAAAAGGTGTGTGCCAGTCAATAGAGAGAAATTTGGAGTGCAAATGTCCATATATAGCGAGAAAACACATAAATGATGAAGAAAATACCTTTGAAGTGCCTATACAATGTTAATGGTGCTTTTTCTGTGGTGTAAATACCTCTGAGAACACATCGAACACATAAAATTTTGGAGATATAAAGTGGGCACAAGGACAGGGATGACCAGATTTGAGGGTTAAGGTTGATTTTGAAAATCAACTTTAGAGAGCGGTTAAGACTACACTTCTTAGAGTGGTTCTATGTGTCAACCGCTCTCTAAAATATACATCTTCTGAGAGCGGTTATCTAACAACCACTCTCCAAGTTAACTTAGAAAGCGATTCCAAATGAACCGCTCTTATAAGTATATATTAGAAAGCGGTTCGTTTAGAATCGCTCTCAAAAGGGTACATTAGAGAGCAGTTCCACATGAATTGCTCTTATAAGGTTAGATTGAAAAGCAATTGAGCGCTAACCATTCTCTTAGTGTCTTATACAAGGTGATTTTTACTAACCGCTATCCAAGTTTGCGCTCCAAAAGCTCATTTTTGGAGTAGTGAGCGAAATTATACATATAAATATTTTAACATCTAGTGAATGAACAAGGCCAACTCAAGTAAACTCCTTTATCTAGAACAAGATTCCTTAGATTAAAGCTTTCGTGAGTTCTAAAGAGAGAATAAAGCTCAAGGTCCTCAAATCTCCTTATTACCATGAAATAAAGACCCTTGAGAAGAGAAATCAAGGGAGAAAGACATTGTAGCGAGAGAGCTTCAGCAAACTTTGTTTTGGACGACCCATTCTCGTTACAACAAGATATCCTGCAGTTTGACATCAACCAACTATTCAAAACTCACACAACATGTACCAACTTTTTACTTAGCAACTATACAGCTTATACACATATGATTTAAGTCATTTCATACCATAATTAACATATAACATCACATTTAAAGTACAAAGACACTGTAGTTAAATGATTACAACATCAAGTTTAAAAGTAAATAAGCATATACATAACACAGGCTTGACACATTCCCCTCCATATCGTTGATTGTATTATGTTCAAAACCTTCAAACCATGACATTGAGAAAATCTTACAATTTCAACCCTCTCATTTCCCCTCACCATCATTACCTCTCATTTATCTACTTCCCTAAAAAAGAATCCTCATTTCTCTCTTTCTCTTATTCGCCAACCAACGTATTATTGCCCTTCTTTCTTCTTCACCTCCAAAGAATTTAAAGAACCTTTTTTTTTAAATCCCCAATATGTGTTTTAGGGGTGGAGAAACATAGAGTTGTTTATTTCCTATTTTATTTAATTTAGTTATTTAATAATTTTTTAAAAAGGTTGAGTCAAGAAGTCTTGAAATAAAAATTTGAAAAAAAAATTGGGCTTAGAAAATCCAAATCCAGAAATAAAGGAGAAAGAATCATAATCAAACAAAAAAAATGTTAGCCTATTGTTTATGCTGTCTAGTACCAAAAAAAAAAAAAAACAGAATTTGGTCTAAACAAAAATAAGATGTCTCAAATCTTTGACTAACATTATTATAGTCTAACAATAAAAATAAAAAAAAAGAAGGACTGCATTTTTTTAGTCCATTTTTCTTTTTATTTATAATATAAAAAATTATTTTAAAAGTGCATCAAGATTTATTTCTACTTAATTATATATTTTATTAATCAATTAAAGTATATATATATTTATTTTATTTTATTAATGAATTAAAATATATTATTTTAAATATTTTTATATTTTACTATCCAATCTAATTTATTTATTGATTAAAATAACATTAATTCACTTCATCAGCAAAATGATCTATAATGCTAACATACAGTGTCTATACTTTTATATGTTGTAAAACATTAAATCTATTATGTATTTATGTTACCATTGGTCAACATGCGATATAAATTTTTTAAGTTAAATAATGTTTTATTTTAAATCAATTAAATAATTCACCTTTTAAACTACACTCTTTTAAATATATTCAATTTAATTATTAAATAATTAATTTATTAATTAAGTTAAAAAAATTCTTATTAAAATGCAAAAATTTATAGTTTAGTTTAAATTAATTAGACAATTATTTTATTAATCAATCTAAATGTCCTTTTTTTTAATATTTTTCTTTCCAATTAATAAATCATTAAAGGAAGGACTACATTTTTTTAGTCTATTTTTCTTTTTTATTTATAATATAAAAATCATTTTAAAAGTGAATCAAGATTTATTTTTACTTAATTATATATTTTATTAATCAATTAAAGTATATATTTTTGTATTTCATTTTATTAATGAATTAAAATATATTATTTTAAATATTTTTATATTTTACTATCCAATATAATTTATTTATTAATTAAATTAAAATTAATTCACTTCATCATCATAACGATCTATAATGCTAACAGTGTCTATACAATATGTTGAAAATCATTGAATCTATTGTGTATTTATGTTATTATTGGTCACATGCGATATAAATTTTTTAAGTTAAATAATGTTTTATTTTAAATCAATTAAATAATTTACCTTTTAAACTACACTCTTTCAAATATATTCAATTTAATTTTATAATTTAGCTTAAATTAATTAGACAATTATTTTTTATCAATCTAAATGTCTTTTTTTAATATTTTTTTTCCAATTAATAAATAATTAAGCAATTAATTTATTAATTAAATTAACTATAATAATTTGTAACGTTAATGTGTAGTATTTCTATCTTTATATATTATAAATTGTAAAAATATCTTTGTGCATCAATGTTATGTTAAATTATATTATAATTTTTTTAATTAAATAATTATTTTTACTAAGTAATCTAAATATAATTTTTTCTTTAAATTTTTTCTTTTATTAAATAAAATTAATTTTATATTTATAATAAAGTAAATCATATTTCTAGCTTTAATAAATTAAATAACTAAATATCTAATTACTTAAATTTATTTTTTATTTTATCATATAATATGTTGCAATACCGATATGTGATTTATATTACATTCAATTATAAAATAAGTTACAAAAATTTTATGTATAAGATAGAATGTCTTAAATTTCTTTAATATCAAATTTTGGATTAAACTATATATTCAATTAATATACTCTTTTGCAATAATTTATAATATGAATATGTAATCTTCATTTATCTTATGTATTATTTATTGTAGAGTAACATGTATCACCAGATTTGTATCCTAAAAGATATAATTTTATTTTTAAGAAAACAAAAATAATCTCAAAATAATTTTTTTTAAATCTTATAAATTTCAAATTAATAAATTAATTTCATAATTTTTATATAAAATTATATGACTATGAATTTTTCATTACACCTAGAGATGTTAGGAGCTGGGACCGAACTCATTAAATATAAATAATTTTTAATAAATATTTTTATTATTTAGTTGAAAGAAAAGTAAAAAATATTGTTTTGCAATTAAATAAATTTTTAAAATTATAATAAATTTACAGCATCAATTCAAAACAACTAATATTCAATTAGCAAAAAAAAAAAAACTGTTATTCAAATAAATGTTGTAAAATATCAATACTTTTGTACACATAAATAACTTTCAAACTCATTTTTACTTTTAAATATCATAATATTGTTTTAAAAAATTAATTTTTTTAATAAACTTTGTTCTAATAGATATTATTTTGAAAAACATGTTCACCATGCTGTTGCAATCCATGTTAAGACATGTTACTCTCCCTTTTCATCGCAGCCTGATTTTGAATCCTTGTTCTTAATCTTAACCAAGATTCCAAAACACAATATAGAAAAATCACACACAAGTAAACTCAATTCATGATGACTATAATGCAAATTTTATTCAGAATCAAATTATATATATAATCAACTAATGTCATTTCTTTCTTTATTCAAAATTAAAGCATGTATCTTTTTATTTAATAATTGATCATTTTTAATCGTCATATTCACATGAAACATATTTTACAATTCAATCGTATTTCAAGCTCCTGTGCTTTATTGGAAAATCTCGGAAGCAGGGATCAAATATAATCACTGTTGGTAAATTTTATGAAGACTAATCCTAGCAATGGTTAAAATGATAAAGAAAATTAATATATATTCATATTTCAATCCAAAATAATAAATAAGTTTGGTAAAAAAGTGTAGGGAAATGTGACTAGATTTTTTTACTTTTTCCGTTTGAACTTAAGAGATGGATATAAATTTACTATTTTAACCCGATTAAAATGATTTACTAAAAATAAAAATAGTAAAGGTAACGATGAGGATAAAAATTAATGAAAAAAAATATATTGTTATGAATTACTACAAGTGGATGCCCATTTTTTTTTACCTCTTCATGTTCTTTGAAATTTAAATTATTTTACGAGATACACAATGCTATCTTAAGTAGATTAATAAGATTAAAATATTATATTAAATATATATTAATATTTTATAAATAAAATTTCATTAATTCATTTTAAAAACTTATTTGTCCCGTAAAATAACGTACAGACAAAGTCATACATTAAATATTAATTCAAGTGTAATGCAGAGTCTCAATGCTAGTTTATATAATTTGATCCTTATGTTATTAACTAACATGAAATAGTCATGTTGAAAAGAAACACATAATTTGTATTAAATAAGAATATACCATAATTGACCATAAAATCTATTTAATAATATAAAAAATTTAAAAATTTATTGTTATATATTTTAAAAGTATATATAAATATATGAATAGAATATTAAATAACTTTAAATCAATTTAAATTTTATGAATATGATTTATCTAATAAAACTTTTTAATTGTTAATTTCAGAATAAAAGTCTTCAAAATATATATTTGATTAAACTTAACTTTCACTTTTCATGTTTAATTCGTTATTACGAAAGAGGATGTGTGTGTGTGAGAGAGAGAGAGTGGAAGGCAAGGTGGAGGTAGGTGGCATGTAGAATAGTAAATTGAAATGAAAGTGGGGAAGCATAAGATTTTGCTTACCTCTTTAACATCATTTGCGTGACATCCTCAACTTACTTTAAATATTCCAATTCCAAATCTTATTTTCATAATCCCATTTCAAATTTAGCTTAACCAAACTGACCACCTTGCTCTGGTCACACACTCTCTAAAATCAATATTAAATTACACTTCGCGTTCCTTGCTTTTCTCTCTCTTTCTCTCTCTGGGTCTCCCCCGTTATTCTCTCTGCGAGCTTCCCTCTTTTCGTCTGCCAAAGCGAGAAAAATGGGGTTCTTCTCCTTTCTGGGTCGTGTTCTCTTTGCTTCTCTCTTCATCCTCTCCGCATGGCAGATGTAAGTCCTCTATTTCGATCTATCAACTTCTTTCAGATTCATACAAAGCACCTCACTTTCCACTTTGTTTTCCATTTTCTGATCTGGGTTTTCATTCTCTCGCTTTGGTTTCACGGATTCGATGTAAAAATTGGATTTTTCTTGTTTGGATACAGCTTTCAATAAATTGTTTAATGCATCTGCTGATGAGTTTAATCCAACAAAACATTATATGGAAGCCATAGATGATTTATTGGATTTTGCTCATGAGTAGGATTAGTCATGTTCTAGAATGTATATGATATGATGATTGTAGATTTTAATTGTCTTTTAGTATCATATCATGTTGAATTTTAAGTGTCTGAAATCTTGAATTGCACATATATAATATGGTTTTAATGCTTTTCCTTTAAAGTTACTTTGTTCGATTCATCGAGGGTTTTGAAAATTTGTTGTAAGTACTCAGACTTTGGTATCAAATAAGGCACACACAACAAACTGATAGATCTATTTGTGGAGCCAATTTTATGTGTCGATATTCAATAAACATTTGGTTTAGGTTATGAATAAATCAAGTAGTGAGAACCAAATGAATTCCGTTTACTCTGAAGCTGAGCTAAAATGAACATTCAGTTACCAGTATCATTGTTTCCTTTAGAAACCAAAACCTCATTTCTGGTGCATCATCAGGTTATGATTCATTAAAATGTTTGACCTGCATGTCATACCTTGTTTTTTAAAAAAATTACCTATCAAGTACTTGGCACCTTAAGTAATTTTGGTTTGCTGATGTAATGCTTTGTATATAGAATTTCTTATATATAAATTACAAATCCTCTACAATGTAATGCTTTTGGTTAGCTGATGTACTATTTTGTGTGACAGAATTGCTTATGTATGAAGCTGTTATAGTGAAATGATTCTATTAGAGCAGTTTTTGTACTTTGGTATTGATATAACATTTTTATTGCAAGGTTTAATGAATTTGATGCCAATGGAGGACCTGTTTCAAAGGAGTTGATTCCCAAGCTCATTGTTGTGAAGAAAAATTTGTCCTCTAAATTGGGGGTAGGACTTCCAGATATTGATGTAAGGCCAGTTTTTCTCTTTCTCCATCCAAAAAGCTGAAGAACTTCTTTTTTACTTGTAGCTTCCTTTCTCATTGAGATACTAAATACAGGCCCGGCAATTCATTGGTACTATCATATTTCTAAAGGGAGTTGGAGGGATTTTGTTTGTGTTTGGCAGCACACTTGGGTCTTTTCTACTGGTAAGGGCTTGGTCTCCTATGGCGTGTTTGGAACCACATTACAGACATTGGATTCCTGTTTATAGCATGAATGCGGATTGGATTCTATACTGAATGTGTTACCAAACACGCATTTAGTTTGTAATGTGAAGAAGTTCCTGTTCTTATTCTCAAGCTTATTGTTAGATCTCTGGTCATTTTTGTTGTTTCAAAGAGTTATAAATCCATATTTAAATTTTTTTCTCTTTTGTAGCTGCTACATCTGGCTCTTACTACTCCACTTCTATACGATTTCTATAACTATAGACCCGGCAAGCCTAAATATAATCTGTTGCTGAATGAATTCATGCTGGTTTGTGCAAACTTCTTATACTTGATTTCTATTTGATGGTTTCATTTGTGTGAGAACTTAATATATATTATGGTTACTTTATATGGCAGAACACAGCACTTTTTGGAGCATTGCTATTCTTTATTGGAATGAAGAACTCAATTCCCAGGAGACAACTCAGGAAGAAGACCCCAAAAGCCAAGACAACTTAGAAAAATACAGCAAAAGATGTTTTAGTGTGTTTGCCAAAATGCTGAGTTTGGAGTAGTTACTTAGACCTATTAAGATTATTTTGTTTATTTGTCAGATGCATTATAATTTGATTATTGATATGCTTCCCCTTTCTCTTACTATTCTCTATTGTACTTGCGGACAAAGAAATTAAGCTGAGTTATGGTCACATTTGATGACCAAGACTTGGAAAGAAATAGATTTACTTGGTCACAGGGTGAAACCTCCATGCTAATCAACTCAATGTTTTATCCACTTCAATTTGTTTGATTTTAGTATAATTCAGTATGATTCTAGCATGATGTCAAAGACAAAATACCATGTAGAAAATTGATTTTGGAGTACTCGTATCAGGAAATCAAGATTTAGATTGATATAAATTTAAATTTATGAGAACTAAATTATAAATAGACTTCAATAAGTAATTAGATTATGGAATTGATTTGGAGTCAAATATTGGACCGTGGTTAGACTAGGGATGCTAAACGACAAAGGGAAAAGTTCCATGACACACACAAGTATGGATATTCTATTACTCACATAATCTCCCCTGAAGCCATTGAACGATCAAGAAACATTGTTACTTTCACCAAAAGTACCGAGTGTGCACCACCTCAATCCCACGTGTTTTATATTTTTTACTAAAATTAAATATTATACTTTTAAAGATTAATAACTTATTTTAGCCATCCAAATATTGATTTGAACTGAATTTAGTGAGGGATTTTGAAATGTCAAATCGCATGTAAAGTGACGTTGGATCAGGACTTTCAGTGTAATTTTGATGGAGACAGGTGGTGATCATAGCATAGATGAGTCACCCAACACTCCTATTAATAGAGCCACATAGATTTGTCGCATGATGCCACCTACCTCCAAAAAAAAATTAGTTGAATAATAGTAATATAATAATTTATTTGGTTTTAAAAAATAATCCATGTTGTGGCGAAAAAAACGAAAAATTTATTTAATTATTTTATTTTTATTAAAAGTATTATAATTTTTTATTATACTTATTTTAAATTTATTTATGTAATAAATGTAGGAAAAAAATAAAAGAATAAGTTTTCAGATAATAATTATTTATTGAATAAAATTAGAAGAAAAAATAATTTATTTTTAAATTATACAATGATTATTCTTTAAAAAATTATTTTTTGAGGCAAGAAAGAGTTTCCTCACCAAAGTCAACACAAACATGTAGTGCGTTGCAATGGACCCAAAAGGACTCAAGCTTCAGAAATGAAACGGCTTGACATAAATTCGCAATTTATGCTAACAATTAGGTACAATAGTTTATTGATCACGTGGATTCACCATGCTCAAGGGCCTACTAAAGATGCAATACAAATCAATTAAAAATATGAAATTACAACTTGACCAAAACAAAAATGAAATTACTCGAGTATCCAAAACCCTGCAGCATTTTAACTAAAATAGGTGATGGTATAGATTCAGTTTAAATACATTAAATATTATAATTTAATATATTAATAATATTAAATATTATAATTTTTAATAAAATTTTATTATTCATACATTTTTAATTGTATTGATTTTAAATACATATTGGAAAAAATATATTTACAAACATGTGCCCTAACGAATAGAAAGTAAAAAATCGGTACTAAAAATTACATTAGACTGAATTAAAAATTATGAAGAGAAGTGCATTAATAGTACTTCTAGAAGAAAAAAAAACCACTTTTAATTTTTTAAACAATAGTTTTAAAATATTAGTTAATACTCGTCTTACATTAAAGAATAATAATAAAAAAACACTATCAATATACTTTTTAGTATTCATTAAAATTCATATTGAGACTACTAAATGAGCTGGACCTCACTCTCAAATTAATACTCTTAATTTAATAAATTTTTAAGAAATAATAATAAATTGGGTTAAAAAAAATTTATTAAAAAATGTGTTATTAACATTTCTCATATATAGTGTCGAATCTAGTGGAGTTCAATGCAAATTTCATAACACACTGGAATTGAAAGTGCGGTCGCTTATATTCTGCCAGTAAATTCTTTAGATGCAAGAAAAGTGAGCAGTTGTCATATCTATTGTTATAATTTTTACTTAGTATTGAACTTAGTGGAGTATAAGATGAATTTCCACATAAACCAAACGGAAACAATAACCATTTGTCAAAATAACTATTGAGAAAGTTATTTTTGACATCCATTTGATTAAGATGCTATTTGCAATTGTAATTAATAGCTAGAAGTGTGTGAATAGAGGTGAGACGAGTTATAAATGCTAAGTTTTCTGTATAATAAATGCTATATTTTTGTGTAAATTGTTTAGCCAATAGTCAAGCCTTGTAACTATCATATGTTCTTTCCGAACGAGTTTTAATTTTGTATACCCACTTTTACCCAACAAAAATCTTGCTAAGAGGAAGTTCAACCAAATCCAAGTCCTTAAAAGTCTTCAAAGCCTGTATTTCTTCTTAGTTTGTTGCTAGTTGGGGTCACCAGAAGAGATATGAAGCATAGTGAAAAACCAATAATAATGATAAAGATATGTTAGAGATGTCTTGCCCATGAGAAGTGAATGGAAGTGTCATCCACAAGATCAATAAGTGGGTTACAGGCATCGGAATGGGTTATAACTTTGGAAAACTCACTTTTCAGATCTGCATATAAATTATTTTATGAAAAGCTACATCAAAGGCAAAATTATTTGGAAAAGGATCAAGAACATGATTAATAAACAAGAGAGTAAAGGTGGAAGGAATGGATTTGAAGTGGGAGAAAGAGTGAAACATAGCCTCATCCTAGAAAAATAACATGACGAGAGATTTGAATGCGTTGAGAGATAAGATCCTAGCAACCAATAACGTTGATGTTTAGTCCATAACTCGAGCAATAGAGACGTATATGGCTCAAACATAGTATATTCATGAGATTGAAGAATAACAAAACATGCATAACCAATGACGAAGGAGGTTGATTGATGACATAAAAGGCCAATAAGATCAGTTTCATCTATTGTTTTTCTTAGATAAGAAGAAAGAAACATGAAGCAAATAGAATCAATGATTTGATGATTTAATTTTTTTTTTTCTGTAGAAATATTCTTGGACATGAAATTTAGAGAGAGTATTGATGAATTTATATTTTGTTAATAAAAATGAAGTTAGAAAGTGTGAATATCATAAAAATGTCAATTCTATAATTAAATTTAGCTTCTTTAAAATAGTTTAAATTATATAGTTTTTATAATTCTCTTTTATAAATATATTGATTAAAATAAATATGTAGAGAATTTTGTGTAATGATCCATGAAAGTTAAGCTATTAGAGGGAGAACTTGATGAAAATGATCACTTTTCCCTCACAAAGTAATTACTCTAGAGCCTTTTAAGGAGAACTCAGTTGTGCATTGATACTATCAGTGTCCATAGTAAGTATTCCAAAAGGCATTCCACAAATTGGTTGTGCATGGGCACTATCAACATCCATAGTAAATGTTCCATAAACACTTTCAGAGAACAAGACGTGCGTTATTACTTTCACCACTCATAGTGATAACGTGCAGGCTTATATTGCTAATTAAGGCTGGACGTGGCTACATTCACCGCTCATAGTGATAATGCACACTGTGTGTGGCTACTATCACTGCCTAAAGTGACTATTCCAGCCCTGAAGCACTACAGGAAGCTCTTTACATTGTCACTTTCATCACTTATAGTGACAATGCTAGGAAGGTGTTAAAGTTACTATAAATAGATCTCAACTAGATAAGAGGGACCATTTTACCATTTTTTGTAAATTTTTAGAGGATTAGGGTAAGAGTTCTGGGGCAGTTCTTAAGAACTCAAACTTAGGGTCTTCATTTCTCTTCCCTTTTTTACTATGTTTTTCTGATTTTTGAACATTGATTGCTTTGTATTTTTGGATTCTATCTTTATGAAAGGTTAAATTTTGAGGATTAATTCCTAGTATAGTTCACAATGGTTCTTGAAGTTTGGGATAAATTCTAATACAAATTTTCTCTTGCACAGATTTTATTTTCCCTAATTTCTTGAATGTTGAGTTTGGATTTGAACAAGAACTATTTGCTTAATTCAGTCCATGTTCTCTTCTTAACAAAAGAGTCATGATTCAGTTTGCTTAATTATGAATTAGGTTCTAGGTTTACTTAATTCCAAGAACCAAATATTAGAATTCATGTAAATTGCTTAATCTTACATAAAATAAAGAGTTAATTGACACTTGTTCTAATTAATTTAAGTCTATGAGGGAATCAGGATTTAATTTTTGAATGACTAATAATTGAACCAATTATGGATGAAAAGAATTAACCTAATTTGCTAATTGATTTTTCTAATTTCAAATTTCTACTTTGAATGATTAAAGAATTTAAACCATAGTCAAACACCCCTGTTTTTTAAATATAATGCACATCATATGTTTGATCAACCAATAACTTCTAAGAGGACGACCAAGGTTAAGATAACCTAGTACTACATTTTAATTTCTCATATTTTGATAGATAATGATGAATACATATTTTATTGAATTTTTACTAGTTTTTTTAGTGTTCTTTAATAGAAAAAGCAAACTTAGAAAGTGCAAATAAGATGAAAATTCAATTTAGGTCAATTATCATAGGTTTCTTAATTTTTGGATAATTTACATTGATTTACATAGATATAATTTGCAATTTTGATCATTTGAATAATTGTACAAGAATTTCTAGACTTATTCCATGTATTTTTAGCCTTTGAGAAAATTTGAATTAAAAGTGATAACTTTCAGAAGTGATACTGGACACTACAGAAACTCCATATTGCAATAGGCCTAGCTACGTTCAGACCCCATAGTGACAACTACAGCAAGGGCCAAACTGATATAGCACTACGCGTAGCCATTATCACTTGCCATAGTGACAACTCCAGAGAAGAATGACAGGACCAGGAGGCTGCGTGTAGCTACTATCGTTTTCATAGTAGCTACTATCGACGATGACCACTTCATTATCAATGGATTTTTGGAAATTAGGGTTAGAGAGAGATTTACACTCTTAGATTTTTGCCATTTTGGGAACACTTGTAGAGCTTAGGTCAGCCTTGGATGACAGCTAAGGACCCAACCTAGGGTTTGATTCACATTTTCTCTTTATTTTCCTTTGATTTTTACATTCATGTTATTAAATTCTCTTTGTTTTCATCTTGTATTTGTGAGACTTATCCTCATGGTGGGCTAAATCTTTTGTAATCCTTAGTGAGTTCACTTGAATTCTTGAATTCCTAGATAATGAATGTTAATACAATTTCTTTTCTTTCATGAATTTTTTTTCCTAATCCTTTGAATTGAATTAATGGTTGAATGAGGGGGACATTGCTTAATTAACCCTAATTCGTTTTAATGAGATTCTTAACTTGGTTTGCTTAATTCTGAGTTAATTTCTAAGGTTGCATAATCTTGGGAAAAAGGGGTTAGAGTCCATTGAATTTGCTTAAATTCGTATAGGATTTTAAGGTTGATTCTCGCTTGTTGAATTAACCTAATTCAAAGGAAGAGGAAGAGTGTTAAATGGTGAGAGGAATAGGGATAGAGTCATGTGAATGAACTAAGGATTGCTACATCTTATTGATTGACTTTTACAATTTCATTAATTGCTCTCTACATTGAATATAGAAATTAAACAAACCCCTTTTTTACTTGCTTTCATAGTGAATGTTTGTAACATGTTTAATGCACATTTTCAACCAAAGTTATCGGAGACAACCTAGGCTTGCATCCTAGACTACACAAAATTTTTGCATACTTTGATGAGGATTTGCGATAAATCTTTATGCAATCTGAGCGATCATCAAATTGGTGCCGTTGCCAGGGACTTTGGTGTTAATTTTGCATTGAATTTGTTAAGCACTATATTTTAGTGTTCTATTTTTAAATTTTTTGTATTATGAATATATTAGCATTGATATAGCTTCCTAATAGAAAGAGTAGTTCTGCATCTAATACATAAATTCTGCTGTTTTTCTGCAACTTTTGTTGTTAGTTTCTATGTTTTTAATTTTACTATTATGTACCTCTAAATTTTCTGCATTTTGCTCTATTTTGCTACATAATTTTGCAAAATTTGTTAACTATGTGCTACGTTTTTTCTTTACAATCATTTGTAGTTTCTTTCTATTTCTTGTTACTTAGTATTATTGCTTTATTTTACTACACTTAGACATTATTTTTTTGCATAATTGCTATCTACACTTTTTTGCATTCTTGCTACTTCATTTAGCTTACTTCTTCTCATTTCTCATAGTTAGTTCCTAGTGCATGAATAGATCAAATCCTGGAGACTTGTATCCACTTGATCCAGAGATTGATAAGACATTTCATAGTAATATTAGAACACATAGGCATAATTCTAAACATTTTGAAGAACCTTCATCTCCTTCATCTATCTACTCATCACCACATTCTTTAGATTATGAATTGAACCAAATGGCTAATAATGAAAAAATATTAAAGGAACTGGCTGCACCTGACGTAACTTATCAAACTTTATGCATACAATATCCTAACATTGATACTGATACACTTGTTGCCTAGATTTCATGGCCTTGTAGGTGAGGACCCACACAAGCACCTCAAAGAGTTTCACATAGTTTGTTCGACCATGAGAGCACAAGGTGTACTTGAAAAGCATGTCAAATTGAAGGCTTTTCCATTCTCTCTTATGGATGTAGCCAAGAATTGGCTTTACTATCTCCTTCCTGGATCTATTACCAATTGGGACAACCTGAAAAGACTTTTCCTTGAGAAATTATTTTCAGCATCAAGAACTGCATCTATAAAGAAGGAAATTTGTGGGATAAGAAAGCTTGAAAGAGAAACTCTTTATGAATATTGGGAAAAGTTCAAGAGATTATGTGTCAACTGCCCTCACCATCAAATTAGTGATCAATTGTTGATCCAATACTTTTATGAGGGACTACATCCCATGGATAGCCGCAAGTGGAGAGGCATTGGTAGATAAAACTCCGGTTGCAGCCCGCAATTTGATTGAGAACATGGCTGGCAACTCCCAACAATTTGCAACAAGGCAAAATTCTTGTGTTACCAGAAGTGTAAGTGAAATCCAAGTTGTTGAACCCAGTAAGCTGGAACATAAACTTGACGAATTAGCATCCATGGTGAAGCAATTGGCTTCCATGTAGAAGAGTGTTGTTGCATCCTCACTTTCTCCACCATCCATTCCAGCCATGTTATGTGGCATTTATACCGACAGCTGCCCCAAATTGCAAGAGTCTAACACTCTAAAAGGTAATCCTCAGGCTTATGCTACAAATATTTATACTAATAAGTTTCCTTTTTAGCATTCGTAGCAACAGCCCAATTTTGATCTATCCTCCAATAGATACAACCTAGGCTAGAGGAACCATCCAAATCTGAAATGGGGGAACAACTCACAACAACACAACTAGCAACAAGGCAACCAATGTCAAGCACATCATGTTGGCCCAAGTAGACCTCATCAATCCCAACATCAACCACAGCAAGTCCAACAACATCACCAATCATCTTCTTGACAGCCCAGTACATTCCAAAAAAATGAGTCATCACTGGAACAGCCCATGAAACAAATGGCCATGAACAACATCACTTTCCAGCAGAGAACCAAAGCTAGTATTAAGACTTTGGAGAATCAAGTGAGACAATTAGCCTCCTCTTTGAACCAGATGCAATCTCAAGGTTCAGGAAATCTCTCTGTACAAATTGTTGTAAATCCTAAAAATGTGAGTGCAGTCACCCCGAGATCTAGAAAAGTGATGCAATAGCCCACAATGCCAAGGGACAAAGAAGACTCAAGCTATACTCCAGCTATAGTTGATCAAAATGAAGAGGAAAAGACTTAAGAACAACTAGAATTTTCACCTGTCCAACCAAAGGTGGCAAAAAAATATTGGAAGAGCAGTTCCTCTACATTCCCTCAAAGAGTCATCCAGCAAAGTAAGAAGCTTAAGAAAACTGATAAGGAGATTTTAGAGACTTTCAGAAAGGTAGAGGTGAATATACCTCTACTGGAGGCAATCAAGCAAATACCTAAATACGCCAAGTTTTTGAAAAATTTGTGTACCTATAGGAGGTGTCTTAAGGGTAATGAAAAGGTAAACATGAGTAGGAATGTTTTTTCACTTTTTGAGAAATAAAGGTCCTCAATGCTTGATAAATGTAAGGACTTAGGGACATTCACCATCCCATGCATAATTGATAACAATAGG
Source organism: Abrus precatorius (assembly GCF_003935025.1). NCBI lineage: Eukaryota > Viridiplantae > Streptophyta > Magnoliopsida > Fabales > Fabaceae > Abrus > Abrus precatorius. The sequence goes on from NW_020874417.1 coordinate 14,128,036, forward strand.
ATTACGAATGCCATGTTAAATTTAGGAGCATCCATAAATGTCATATCATTGTCTATTTTTACTTTATTGCCTCTTGACCCTCTACAGCCTACAAGTGTAGTTATCCAGTTAGCTAACATGAGCATAACAAACCCAACTGGAATTGTTGAAGATGTGCTAGTCAAAGTAAATGATCTTATCTTTCCAGTTGATTTCTACATCCTGGATATGCAAGAGGGAGAGTCAATGAAGAGTGTTGCACCAATTATCCTAGGAAGGTCGTTCTTGAAGACTACAAGAACAAAAATTAATGTGCATATCGGGACACTCACCATGGAGTTTGGGGATAACATTGTGCGCTTCAACATATTGGATGCCATGAAGCACCCATTTGAAGAACATTCCATCTTCCAAATTGATCCTTTTTTATGCTCTAATAGATGAAAATTTTTCTGAGTTTTTAGAAGAAGATTTTTCTCTTAATTTTTCTAAATTTATAGACACTCTGATTTATGAATATTGTAATAATTCTTCTATGTGTAACACTTGTATTTTTGACTTTTTGAATGTAAATTCTACAACTTCTAATATTAAAAAGGTTGAAAAATAAGTAAGAGTAGAATGTGACTTATTAAATTCAGTAAGTACAATTGAATCTAACTCTTTTGATTTGAATGTTGCAGAAATTTCTTCTACTGAAAGTGTCAAATCACTTTCCTTTGTGAAGCAACCTTCCACACTAGAGCTTAAACCCTTGCCAAAACATCTGAAATATGCTTATTTAAAGGCAGATGAAAAGCTCCTAGTGATAATCTCCACCAAGCTTAATATTGATCAAGAGAAGAAACTCTTTGAAGTGATAAAGAGGCACAAGAAAGCTATAGGCTGTACCCTCATTGATATTCTTGGAATCAACCCCTCTTTGTGCATGCATAAAATATTGTTGGAGGAGGATGTTAAACCAATAAGGCAGTTTCAGAGAAGGGTGAATCCCATCATTTTGGACGTAGTGAAGAAGGAAGTCACCAAGCTACTACAGGCTAGGATCATATATCCTATTTCAGATAGCACTTGGCTCAGCCCGGTCCAAGCGGTTCTAACAAAATCTGGACTCACTATGGTGAGGAATGAGAAACATGAATTAAAACCCACTAGAGTTCAAAATAGTTGGAGAGTCTGTATAGACTACCAGAGACTAAACCAAGCAATCCGGAAGGATCATTTTCCATTATCCTTTATTGATCAGATGCTGGAGATGTTAGCTGGTAAGTCTCATTATTGTTTCCTTGATAGTTTTTCTTGTTATTTTCAAATTTGTATAGCACCTGAAGACTAGGGAAAAACCATTGTTACATGTCCTTTTGGCACTTTTGCCTATAGAAGAATGTCCTTTGGCTTGTGCAATGCTCCCAGCACATTTCATAGATGTATGTTGAGTATTTTTTTTTTATTTAGTGGAGCATTGTATAGAAGTCTTTATGGATGATTTTATTTTGTATGGCCCATCTTTTTCTACATGCCTAGTTAACTTAGAGAAAGTTTTGAAAAGATGCATAGACACTAACCTTGTGCTAAATTTTGAGAAATGTCATTTCATAGTGGAGCAAGGTATAATGTTAGGTCATATAATATCTGAAAAAGGCATTAAGGTAGACCCTGCAAAATTAGATGTTATTGCACAATTGCCTTACTCCTCTTGTGTCCGAGAGATTCGTGCTTTCCTTGGCCATGCAGGGTTCTATAAGAGATTCATTAAGAACTTCTCCAAGATTGTCATCCCTCTTTCCAAACTTTTGTAAAAAGAAGCTGAGTTCAACTTTGATGAAAGGTGCAAAGAAGCATTTAATATTCTTAAGGAAACCCTGACCACTACGCCTATCATCCAACCTCCAGATTGGACCAAGCCATTTGAATTGATGTGTGATGCATCCAATTTTGTAGTAGGAGATGCCTTGGCATAACTGGTTGGTAAGCTTCCCCACATTATTTACTATGCTTCTAGAATCTTGGATTCAGCACAATGTAATTACACCACAACTAAAAAAGAATTGTTGGCCACAGTCTTTGCATTGGATAAGTTTACGTCATATCTGTTAGGGTCAAAAGTTGTGATTTTTACTTATCATTCTGCCTTGAAGTATTTGCTGAAAAAGATAGATTCTAAGCCTAGGCTGATAAGATGGATGTTATTACTTCAAGAGTTTGACTTAGAGATCAAGGATAGAAGTGGAACTCAGAATTTGGTAGCAGACCACCTGAGCATAATATAGGGAGTTCCTGACCCTATTCCACTTTTAGATGATTTTCCTTATGAGCAACTCTTAGAGTTATATGTTTCACAAGTACCCTGGTATGCTGACATTGTTAATTTTCTAGTTGCAGGGGCCTCTCCAGTAGATGCACCAAGCGCAAAAAAGGAAAAGATTAAGAGTAATGATAAACATTACATTTGGGATGACCTTTATTTATAGAAATTTTGCAATGACCAGGCCATCAGAAGATGCATACCTAATGAAGAGATTTCATCCATACTATAGTTCTGTCATGCCTCAACTGTAGGAGGTCATTAAGGACCCCAGAGAACAGCAAAGAAAGTGTTAGATGCAGGACTGTATTGGCCCTCAATTTTCAAAGATTCATGGCGAACATATTCTGCCTGTGAGAGATGCCAAAGAGCAGGAGGAATGATTACTTGGAGACAAGAGATGCCCAAACAACTCATACTATATTATGACATCTTTGATGTCTGAGGTATTGACTTCACGAGACCCTCCCCTTTACCTTTTCGTTTTTTTTATATACTTCTTGCTGTTGATTATAGCTTGAAATAGGTGGAAGCTAAGGCCACCAGGACTAATTATGCCAGGGTTGTTGTAGATTTTGTCCGTAGCAACTTGTTTTGCAGGTTTGGAATCCCTAGAGCCATTTAGTAACCAAGGGAGTCACTTCTGCAATAAGACAATGGAAGTCTTGTTGAAGAAATATAGAGTTGTACACAAAGTTTCTACTACCTATCACTATAGACAAATGGACAAGTTGAGCTCTCTAATAGAGAAATCAAGAAAATACTTAGTAGAATAGTACAGTCCCACATAAAAGACTAGAGCTAAAGGCTTGATGATACACTGTGGGCACACAGAACTGCATTTAAGACACCCTTAGGAGTGTCACTATATAGGGTGGTTTATGGAAAAGCTTATCATTTACCATTTGAGGTAGAACACAAAGCATACTGGGCAATGAAGGCCTATAATATACATTATGACGCAGCTGGGGACAAAGGAAGTTGCAACTGCAAGAGTTAGAGGAATTGTGTTTTGAGACTTATGAGAACTCAAGAATTTACAAAGAAAATACTAAGAGGTACCATGACAAGATGATATAAAGGAAAAACTTTCTATTGGTTAAAAGGTCCTCTTGTTCAATTCTCGCCTCAAACTCATGCCTGAAAAGCTCAAATCAAGGTGGATTAGACCATTTACAGTCACAAAGGTATTCCCTCATGGTGCATTCGAAATCCAATGTGACTCCACTGACAAGAGATTTATGGTGAATGGACATCGTTTGAAGCACTTCCTGCAAAGTCTAGTCCCCTTGGAAGAGGTTGAAGAGATTGACTTATATGCCTCTATATGAACTTCAATTACAACCCTTACTCTGAGTAATTCCCTTTATACGTCAAGCTAGTGACGTTAAAGAAGCGCTGTGTGAGAGGCAACTCACAATTTGATTAAGAATTTTAGTTGTTCTTTTGCATTCAATAAAAGTCTTATATTTAAGTTTTAATAATTGACGAATTCTTGCATAATTCTGCTACTCAAACCTTTCATTATGCATTATACTTGTTAATTGACATGATTTTCTGCGTACTCTCAAATTTTTACAGTGGGAGATTGTAAATCTTAGACCAAATTCATGCATAAATTCAAGAAAGTCCAAGTATGATAAGAAAATGATCATTTCCTCCACAAAAGATATTCACTTTGGGGAAGAAGTTTCAATTTCATCATGAGAGGTAACCACTTTTCCTATCATAGTAACCACTTTCAGCTAAGGTATGTGGTCCTACTCTCTGTAGTTATCACTTTCACATTTGATAATAACCACTTTCAAGGCTTTGGGCTAACAAGAGTGCGCGTAGCTACTTTTGTTTTCATAGTAGCCAAACGCAGATACACTGGAAAAATTCATAAGGAAGTTCTCTCTGTAGTTGTCACTTTCATTTCCATAGTGGCTACGCAGAGGTCCTTTTTGAGCAAACATGTTGCGCGTAGCCACTATCATTTTTATAGTAACTACATGCAATCCCATCATGCATTTTTGAAGAATAGGCGCTCTTTGTAGTTAACACTTTCATTTTCATAGTAGTCACGCACAGTACCATTTTGTAAAACCCCAGTGCGCATGTTTACTATATATTTGAAAGTGACCATGCCCACTGTCTATATATTGAAAGTACTCACTTTCACCCTCACCCCCACTCTCATCCTTTGAGCACTCTCACTCTCATCTCCAATTTCCCTGCATCTTTCTCCCTCATCTTTACTATTATGTGCTAAAGTTCATCCATTTTTGTATTTCTACTAATTTTTCATTTCCCCTCTTTTTGCGTTACGGTTCATCATTTCACAAATTGAGAATTTTGATTTAGGGCTTCCTGCATTGAAATTGTTGTGTAAATTCTGTCATTAGAAGTATGATTACATGATTGAAAGGGATTGGGGGTGTTTAATTTGGTTAATTTGCTGCATCATATCAAGATCGAGCCCTAGGGTAGCCACCCTTATTATGATAGTGATTACTTTGTGCGCGTTGTTGACGTAGTACCCATTCTAGGTTTGTTTTGATATCCAAAATAATTCTTCTACTTTATGATTCATTTTCCTATACTTAAATTGCATTGGACTCCACTTTGTTGTAATTGGTGTATATATATATATATATACTCTACAATGGCCACTATTAACTGAGACAACAATCACTTTGTGTGCACCCTTATCACCTTGATCCCTTTGTTGAAATTAATTGATGTTGTGAATTTCTGGATTACTGCATTGATATTTCCACTCTTGACATGTGCTCCACCATGAATATTTGCACTTCAATTGTTAGAATTAATTTGATTCCTTGCTACCCATACACACACTTCTGCAAAATTCTGCTGCTTGAAAGTACTCACTTTCACTTCCACTATTTTCACTTAGTATATATATGAGTTGCTTTATTGAGAAGTAGTTATTGTTAATTACATCACACCACTTGCATGAATTCTCTGCAATTTGCTGTACAACCCATACCTATGGTATGCATCCCTGCATCAACTACATAACTCTGCTATGTGCACCCACACACAATTGTTGTCATAAGTCTATACTCCTATAGTAGCCACTTTTGTTTGTAGCAATTTTCACTCTTTATGTAAAATTTGCATTGCATCCACACTGCTGCTATATAATGATCATGACAAGTTTCAATTTCCATAATGGTTACTACCCTTTGTCATAGCGCTCACTTTAGCAGCACACTCATCACTCCACACTGCATTCTTCAAGTACAAGTGCTGCATAACTGCTACCCTCTATGCATATGTTACTTAACTTGTAATTCTCACAATGTTCTGCATCCACTTCCCTGCATAACCACTTTGCCATACTGCATATGAAGTACCCATTATTACTTGGCATAGTAGTCACTTTGGTACTGCTCCCTTTCCTAATAATCATTTTGACTTACATCTTTCCCTATAAGTCTAGATATTGTTTTGCAACTGCTACGTACACCTGATTTGCACCTTTGTTGCACAATATGAATACAAATTCCACTGATTGCTTCCTTCTCTCCTTGCAGCAGAATGGCAAATATTCCAAGGAAGAATACTCCAAGACCTAAAAAGGCCAGGGCAGCTGGTGCCTCCTCCTCCAGATCTCCACCTGCACATGACCCTAGATTCCAGTCATTGGACCATGAAAACTACTTCAAGACCAACATCTTGAGAAGACAACTAGTGCAAGATCGAAATTTTGATATTCAAGAAGGTACCGACCCTCAGTTCCAAGAAGAAATTCAGAAAAGAGGTTAGGATCTCTTCACCTCTTATGCTAGGAATAGGTGGAAAGAAATCACCCAAGAGTTTTATGCAAATGCCATGAGAGTTAAGGGCGACACCTTCCCCACAGACACAGCATGGTGAGGGGCAAGGAGATTGATTTTACTCCCACCAACATCTAAAGAATTTTGAACATTCTAGCTGTGCAGAGACAAGCTGGACAAATGGGCTTCACCTCATTCAGCCTCCTAGAAGAAAAGGACTACAAGTCTATCCTTCAAGTCATTTGCAAAGAGGGTGAGAATTGGGAGTTTGACACAAAAATGCAACCCAAAAACCTGACAAGACACCTAATTCCTGTAACCAAAGTCTAGAGTGTTTTTATCCTTAGTGCCTTCATGCCTATCATCCACTCCTCCACCTTGGCAGTAAAAGGGGTAGAGCTGATATATGTCATCCACATTGGTGAGGTAGTCAGCAATGTTATCATGGAGATTTTGAACAAGAGCAAAGATTTACTTGGCTTCCCATCCATTATCACTATGTTATGCCAAAATGCTGGGGTAGACTTTGGCAAATACTAGCAAAGAGTCAGAATAGGCCCTTTTATATCCACAGCTATGGTGAAGGAGTTGTTTAAGCCCAAGAAGACCACTAATCCAGGCTTGTCACTACCAGCCGAGTACAAGAAGGCCACCCCACTGAAGATTGGAGAGCATATGAAATAACTCACTCTGAGGTAGGATGCCATACACTCTAGGCAAAAGGCCTTGATGACTCGCATGGATACCATGCTGCTAAACATAGGGAAGAAGTTGGGGATGACTTCTGCATAGATCTATGACGCCCCCACCTTCAGTGTCTTCTACCTTGGAGCAGCAGTCCAAAATGATCTCCCACCTTTCACCACCACTGCCCCAGGAAGAGTTGATGCAGAGGCCAGCAGCTCTAGCTGTTCAGAGGAAAAGAAAGTAGTAGCAGCAGCAGTAGCAGAGGAGGACGTGATAATGATAAAGACACTTTATCCTCCAGCTCAAATGAAGATGTTATTTAGCTTTAATTTCTTTTCCTATCATTTACCTTTCTACTATTTCCCTCTATATATTACTAGCCACCATTTCCATGTAATTATCGCACATTATTGCTTTTATCTTCCTTACTTTACTTTCATATTATTGCTTTTACTTTGAACAATTTAGGACATCTCTATACTTATATATATATATATATATATATATATATATATATCATTCACACTTCGCTTTCATATTTGCTCTTTATATTGAATTCTGTGTATATTTGTGCAGAAAATGCCCTCCATCCCATCAAGAAGAGCATGAAATTGCCACTAAAATTGTGAATCCATTTTCCATGGAAGGGGGTAATCTCTTTGCCTCTGCTTCATATGTGTTTAGTTTATTTCCTTGCACAACAATAGACAAAAATGCAAATATATTTTTCATTTATTCTTTTCTTTTTTATTTGGTTCAGCTTTGTAATTCCAATTTTATATTCTGATTATACTTCCCATTCAACTCACAATCATTCTCTGTTTTGGACATAATTATCATTCCTACCATACTGCACATATTTCTTGTACGATGAATTGTACTCACACGTTGCTAAATAATTATCACCTATACCATGGTAGAGAATTAAGCCTTTAATTTCTTTTCTGTGTGCAATTTACATGTACTTTTGCATTCATCTTTTAGAATTTGTCCTGCTTCTTAATTGAATATGCATTGTGAAATCTTCCATCTAGATGATTGAGGCCATCTTTGCATACACCCACCTACCTTAAAACACCCTTGCACCTCATTTCTATTGTTCCACATTTCCTTCTTTTGCCAAACTTAGTCTGCAAAAATAATTTTCTTACCTTAAGAGAGGTATTTCTTTTGAGTTGCATTAAGAGTGAATACAAGAAACTATGTTTGGGGTGTTGATTATGACTATAGATGCTTGAGGATAAGCAAATTCCTAAGTTTGGGGTGGTGGACATCATATAAATGTTAAAAATGCTTGAATTTGAAGAAAAGAATGATTGTCAAAGTCCATAAAAAAATGATGATGAATGAATGAAAAAGAAAAAAAAAATATAAAGCAAGCACCTTGAGTTGGAAAGATTCCCACATAGGCAAAATAATGAAAATCATGGTGAAAGAATGCTTTAACCTCTTAAGTTGCATCATCTAATTCATTCCATTCTAGTTATTGTATTCATTCACTCAAAGGAATTCCCTTCTCTTAAAAACCCACTTGAGCTTGTAACCTTCATTAATTAAAGTGAACCTATCCTAATTCCATTTGTGACTAACAAAGCCTTTATGATAGGTGGTTTATTGTATCTAAGCAAAGGAGATTGAGAATATGGGCAAACATATGGTAAAGTAAGGCAAAATGCATGAATTGAGGAAAAACACTTAGCTTAAAACATTGACAAGTGAAGAGTGAAACACCATCCTATGAGCTGAATAATTTCTTTGCATTGTGTGGATTGTATGAAACCTTGCCAGAATTTTGTTTCACTTTACTGAGACTTTACATGAAAATAATTGATATGAGTGTGATTTCTTTGTTGAATGAATCCATGATTTTGGAAATATTGGAAGTGCCAATTAGGATTTAATATTGGAATGAAAAATTTTGGAAAAAAAAATTTGGATGAATCCAACTCTTTTACATGCAACTTTCCTGAGTTTTGAATTGCTTGAGAACAAGCAAAAGTTTAAGTTTGGGGTTGTGATGATCATCTTTTACAACAGTTTTCTAAAATAATATCCTAAGTTCTATAACAGTTCCATCCACCCCTTCACTAAGTCCGGTGCTGATCATCTTGATTACCTGAAAATGAATGTAAGGGTGAGTACTCTACACTACCCAAAAACACACAATCAACGTAGAGTCTCACCTCCAGAACATTTCCAGGATATTAAACAAATACAATCACAGGCAGCATTTCACATCTATAAGTACAATACACAAACTCATGCATACGCACACTAGCCACACTCATTGTGGCACTGTGATCACAGATTTTCACTACGAATGGTCGCCGGTTACCCCCGCCTCACGGATACCATGTGGGCAGTCACGGGTCGCTCAACAAAGGTAATGGTCAGAGGTCTAGTCAGGAAGAAAGTGTGTGGCTCGTGGTGCACCCGTCTCACAGTTGGTGTCACCACCACTCTCTCCTCCCCAAGGTACACTCCCAGTGTATTGCTGAAATATTCACAACACATTACAACGGCGCTAACACGCTCCATTCACACACATTTCATTCACACATGCAATATTCATGCTTGCACAGGACACACAACCTATATTCAATTCACATCACACGGCACATGGCCCATATTCATTTACATTACACGGCCCTTGGGCCCACATTTGTTCACTAATCAATGGCATTCCATCACACACAATTTCTCCCACGGGGCCTAACTATTCTAGCACACATCACAATGCATATCAATTTCCATCAAACACACCATTTCTACTCCCTATCTCAGCCACATTGCATTAATCAACAGAACACACAAGAATTATAATATATTGAGATAGGGTAGAGTCCCCCATTACCTTGGATTGAAGACCCACACTCAGATTCAACCACGGACGTGCTCCCTACACAAATTGCAGCCTAAAACACATGGAAGAACTCCATGAGAACCCAAGAAAACCAAGAAACAGAGAAAAGGGGATGAGAAACGAAACCCTAACCATTAAAACTCACCTCCAAGCGTTCTTCACGAAGATTCAACCTTCAATCCAGCTCTCGAATGGCTTTGGAGACAATTAATCAATAGAATAGGGCTTTGGGTGTGAAAGGATCCAAGCGATTTTGAAGGGAGAGGGAGAAATAACTCTCCCCGAACCCTAACCCCCTTTAAATCATTTTCTGGTCACAATCCTCTGTCGCCACAGCGAAAATCTCAGACGAAATTACACTCTGGTTCCTGTAGAATCCCGCTACACCGAGACCCTCTCGCTACAGCGAGACTGCACCCAGAAATGCACCCCAAACTGTCGCTTTCTCGCTACAGCGAGAAGGTGACAGTGTGAGTCCTTCCTCCCAAGGCCCTCTCGCTACAGCAAGAATCCTCTTGCTGCAGCAAGAATAGCCCAGTATCACGCTCTGCACTTAGGCACTCAGCCTATTTCAGCCCTATCCAGTCATGCATACACACAATACACACATCCATATACTTAATACACATAAACATCATTATCAAGTAAATCAACACATACATATATATATACTTTTAGATTTATATAAATATAATAATTAATATTACAAAATTAGGGGCGTTACAACTCTCCCCTTCTTTAAGGAATTTCGTCCCTGAAATTCAACCAATCACACAATTTACAAAAAAATAAACTCAGGTACAACTCCTTCATTCTACTCTCCGTTTCCCATGTGGCATCTCCCTCATCACTTGAGTTCCAAATTACCTTCACCAATGAGATGTCCTTGCTCAGTTGTTTAACACGGTGGTCAGCAATACTCACCGGGTACACATCATACAACAAGTCTTCTCTTACTTGAACCGGGTCAAGATCAATCACATGGGAAGGATCCGACACATATTGCCTAAGTTGCGACACATGGAACACCGGATGTAGATTCGAGAGATTCGGAGGCAATGCTATCCAATATGCAGCAGGACCAATTCTACTCAACACTTCGAACGGCCCAATAAACTTAGGAGACAGCTTCCGAGATTTTAGAGCCCTTCCAACTCCAGTCACAGGCGAGACCTTTAGAAACACATGCTCCCCCACCTGGAACTCTAACGGCTTCCTCCTTTTGTCATGATAACTCTTTTGGTGATCTTGGGCAACTTTCATTTTCTCTCTGATCATTTTGATCTGCTCATTCTGTCTTTGGATCATATCTGGCGCACACAGAGTCGCCTCTCTGGTCTCATACCAACACAATGGGGTCCTGCACCTCTGCCCATACAAGGCCTCAAATGGCGTCATTCCAATACTAGCTGCTAACGGTTGTTGAACGTGAATTCTGCTAGTGGCAAGCACTTTTCCCAAGTTCCCTACTACTTGAGCACACAAGCCCTCAACAAGTCCTCCAGGGATTGGATGGTTCGCTCCGTCTGACCATTAGTCTGTAGGTGATAAGCCAAGCTCAGTCTCAGCTTAGTCCCCAACGCCCGTCGCAGACTTTGCCAAAACCTCAAGGTAAACCTTGGATCTCTATCTGACACCACACTAGTCGGCACTCCATGCAGCCTGATTATCTCCTAGACACACAACTCTGCAAGTCGCTCTAATTTATACTTCATGTTGATCAGGAGAAAGTGTACAGCCTTGGTCAATCGATCCACTATCACCCAGATGGCATCATGGTTGCTCCTGGTCTTAGGCAACCTAGAAACAAAATCCATGGAGATACTATCTCATTTCCACTCAGGGATCTCCAACAGCTGTAACAACCCAGGTGGACATTGGTGCTCTACCTTCACCTTCTGGCAAGTTAGGCATTTAGCCACATATTCAGCCATGTCCCTCTTCATTCCATTCCACTAAAAACTTTTCTGAAGATTCTGATACATTTTAGTTGCACCGGGGTGAAAAGTCATCATGCTCTTATGTGCTTCCTCAAGCACCATCTATCTCAGCTCATCCACTTGAGGAATACACACTCGATTCCGGAACATAATCACTCCATTCTCATCACGGTGGAACTTCAAGTCCTTTCCCTCACCTTTCTGTCTCATCATGTCTTGCAGGAAGACATCTCTTTGTTGAGCATCTCGGACGTACACGAAAAAGTCGCTGTGAATTATCGTCGCTCTGAGATACAAACTCCCCGGCCTCAGCTCCATGGCCAAATTATGTCCCGAAATTCCTCAATTAACTCCATTTCTTTTACCATCATTGCTGCCACGTGCAACGGTTTCTGGCTGAACGCATCGGCTACCACATTTGCCTTGCCAGGGTGGTAAGACAATGTGAAGTCGTAGTCCTTAAAGAATTTCATCCATCTCTTTTGCCGCATATTCAGCTCCTTTTGATCAAATAGATACTTCAAGCTCTTATGATAACTAAACACCTCGAACCCGCCCCGTATAGGTAATGCCTCCATACCTTAAGAGCAAAAACTACCGTGGCCAATTCCAGATAATGAGTCGGATAGTTGACTTCATGTGGGCGCAACTGCCTCGAGACATAGGTGACTACTCATCCGTCTTGCATCAAAACACACCCAAGTCCTTGCCTGGATGCATCACAATACACATTGAATTTTCACTCCGCGTTGGGCAGCGCTAACACCAGTGCCGAATTCAGCCTTATCTTCAGCTCCAAGAAACTAGCTTCACACCCCTTGGTCCACTTGAACTCTTTTACCTTGCGGGTCAGCTTTGCTAAGGGCAACGCTATCTTAAAAATCCCTCAATGAATTTCCTATAATAGCCTGCCAATCCGAGGAAACTGCGTACCTCTGTCACATTTGTTAGCCTCGACCACTCAGCCACTGCTTCCACTTTTGCAGGGTCTACCATGATTCCTTCCTTCGATACTACGTCCCAAAAATTGGATCTCCAACAACCAGAACTCACACTTGGAGAATTTCACATACAGCTGTCTCTCCCTCAAAATTTGCAAGACAATCCTTAAGTGTTCAGCATGCTCTTCCTGAGTCTTTGAATAAATGAGGATGTCGTCGATGAACACCACCACAAACTTATCTAAAAACTCATGGAAGATCCTATTCATGTAGTCCATGAACACCGCAAGCGCATTGGTCATCCCAAACGGCATCACCAAATACTCGTAGTGACCATACCACGTCCTGAACGCCGTTTTGGGTATATCCGCATCCCTTACTCGAATTTGATGGTACCCCGACCTCAGGTCAATCTTTGAGAACACTGCTGCTCCTCTTAATTGGTCCATCAAATCATCGATCATCGGAAGTGGATACTTGTTCTTGACTGTTACCTTGTTCAGTTGCCTATAATCTACACACATCCTCATGCTTCCATCTTTCTTCTTAATCAAGAGCACTGATGCTCCCCACGGTGACACACTCGGTCTCACAAACCGTTTCTGCAATAGGTCTTCTACTTGCTTCTTGACCTTTGCCAACTCTACTAGTCACATCCTGTAAGGCGCCACAGAAATTGGGCTTGCTCCCGGAATAAGGTTGATAGCAAACTCTATCTCCCTCTCAGGCGGTAGCTCAGAAATATCCTCAGAAAAAACCTCCAAAAAATCCCTTACCACCGGAATATACTCCGGCTCCACCACACTTTTGGTTTCCATTGAGAACATAACCATGAAAGCCTTGGCGTTTACCGTGTTCTCCCACGCTCCCTAGCTCATAAGCCTTGGAACCTCTGCCACTGTCGCTCCGAAGATCAAAGTCTTCTCCTTACAGTCCAGTAGCACATGGTTGACAGCAAGCCAATCCATTCCCAGAATTACATCCAATTACGAAAGAGGTAAACAGATTAAGTCCGCCTCAAACTCTCTACCATGTACCATTATTGCACACCCCAGATACACTCATGATGTCACAACTGGCTTACCCGTAGGGGTAGTCACCATAACATTACAAGGCAGTTTAGTCACATACAAATTCAGATTCTTCACACAATCCACATATACAAACGAGTGCGTAGCACCCGAGTCAAACAACACATCAAGTAGTCTGTCTTTAATTACACATTTACCTCAGATCAGCTCCTCAGATTGTGAAGCCTCTGCCCCACTTATAGCAAAGACTCTACCTAGAATGCTCGGCTTCTGCTCTGTACTCAGCCCCATACTTCCTCTCGATTCCGGCCTCTGAGTTGTACTTGTACTGCCTCCCCTCTTGGCGGCCCAGCACTCATTGGCAACGTGCCCTGACTTCCCACAGTTGCTGCAAGTTATCCTCGGCTATGGGCAGTCCTTCACCATGTGTGGCCCTCCACACCTGAAGCACTTAAGCGGTCCTTTAAAAGAATTCGTTCCAGAGCCACTCCCACTACTTCTCTCTTGAGAAGAACTTTCTCGGGATTAAGAACTATTCGAGCCTGAATACGGCTCCTTCGAGAACCTAGGCGATCTCCTATCTTGCCTCACTGGACCAGCTATCCTAGTGTCCATTGTCTTCCCTCTTGAGTTGGCTTCAAAAATTCTGCTCTTGCTCACCAGAGTGGGCAAGTCCATCAGTTGAAACACACTGACTGCAGCCCGGATGTCTGGCCTCAATCCATGCTCAAACTGAGCACACAAATCCTCCTCTCCATCACCATGCTGATAATGAGGCCAGTACTTCATCAGCTCTTGGAACTTAGCTGTATATTCTCCTACAGTCATACTTTCTTGCTTCTGTAACACCTTAAATTTAATTTTCCAATAAATAAGAAATTTTACAAATTTTTGAAATAATAAAATTTCCATTTTAATTCAAGTTTCATCAACCATTTCAAATAAAGAAAGGGGTTACAAATTATATCAAACAGTTGCTACAGGACTTATTCTAATACAAAAATTTTCCAAAATAATATTCTAAGTCCTATAGCAGTTCCATCCACCCTTTCACTGAGCCCGGTGCTAATCGTCTTGATTACCTGAAAAATGAATGTAAGGGTGAGTATTCTACGCTACCAAACACAATTAGACATAGAGTCTCACCTCCAGCACATTTCCAATACCTTAAACAAATACAATTACAGGCAGCATTTCACATTCATAAGTACAAAACACAAATCCATGCATACGCACATCAGCCACACTCACTATAGCTGTGTGATCACAGATTTACACCATGAATGGTCGTCAGTTACCCCCGCCTCACAGATACCACGTAGGAAGTCACGGGTCGCTCAGTAAATGTAATGGTTAGATGTCTAGTCAGGAAAAGAGTGTGTGGCCCGTGGCGCACCCGTTCCATAGTCGGTGTCACCACCACTCCTTCTTCCCCAAGGTATTTCTACAGTCCTCATCTTTCACACCCTTAGTGTACCGCTGAACCATTCACAGCACATTACAACGGCGCTAATACGCTCATTCACGCATGCAATAATCATGCTTACACACGGCACACAGCCCACATTTCATTTCATAGCACACGACACATAGCCTACAATTATCGTTTATATCACACGGCCCTTGGGCCCACATTTTCACAATATTCATTCAAATACACGGCATAAGTGCCCAAACTCATTCACAACACTCGGCATACATGCCCTCATTCTATCACACAACATTTACATGCAATCCATTAATTTCGGGTCAACACACATAATGTTCACACATCACGACACTTGACCCACATTACATTTCTCAGCAATTTCCTACCCCCTAACTCAGCCACAACACAATATTCAGCAAAACAACAATAATTCATGCACAAAAGAGTAGGATAGAGTCTCCCTTACCTCGGATCGACGTCTCACACGCTAAATCCACCAAGAAGTGCTCCCTCTCACGGATTTCGTCCTAAACACAAAGAAACTCCATGAGAACCCAGGGAAACCACAAAAATAGAGAAAGGGATGAAAAATCAAAACGCTAACCATTAAAACTCACCTCCAAGTGTCCCCACACGGATTCAACCTTCAATCAAGCTCCCGAACGGCTTTAGAGGCAATTATTCGGTAGAATAGGGCTTTGGAAATGAGAGATTCCAAGAAATTTTGAAGGGAGAGGGAGAAATAACCCTCCCTGAATCCTAACCACCTTTAAATCCTTTTCTGGTTGCGACACTCTCACTACAGCGAGATATTATCGCTCGCTGCAGTGACACACCCTCACGCTGCAGCAAAAATATCAGACGAATCTGCACCCTGGTTTCTGCAGAATCTCGCTATAGCAAGACTACACCCAGAAATGCACCCCAAACTATTGCTTTCTCGCTACAGTGAGACGTCTCTTGCTACAGCGAGAAAGTGACAGTTTCAATCCTTCCTCCCAGGGCCCTCTCGCTACAGCGAGAACAGCCTAATATTACACCCTGCACTTAGGCACTTAACCCATTTTTAGCCTATCCAGTCATGCATGCATATATATATATATATATATACACACATCCACAACATACATATATGTACATATATTCATACTCATTACACACAAAAAACCATCATCACGCATCCGATGCAAATTTTCAACATCCATTTACGCTTATACATACATATATATATATATATATATATATATATGCATGTAGATTTTATATAAATAACAATAATTAATATTACCAAAATTTGGGGCATTACCGTACTGTTGCAACCACCCCGGTTGCGACATTTATTTAACTATAAAATGCAATAGTACACTAAGTTTGACTTGCGTACCACGAAAATAGAGAACTCAGGAAAACCACGAAAACAGAGAAAGAGGATGAAAAACTAAAACTTTAACCATTAAAACTTACCTCCAAGCGTTCCCCACACGGATTCAACCTTCAATCAAGCTCCCGAACGGCTTTAGAGGCAATTATTCGGTGGAATAGGGCTTTGGGTATTAGAGGATCCAAGGGATTTCAAAGGGAGAGCGAAAAATAACTCTCCCCAAACCCTAACCCCCCTTTAAATCCTTTTCTGGTCGCGACAATCTCGCTACAGCGAGATATTCTCGCTGCAGCGAGAGGTGTCTCACTGCAGTGACGCCCTCTGTCGCCACAGCAAAAATCTCAAACAAAATTACACTCTGGTTTCTGCATAATCTCGCTACAGTGAGACTGCACCCAGAAATGCACCTTAAACTGTCGTTCTCTCGCTACAGCGAGAAGGTGACAGTGTCAGTCCTTCCTCCTAGGGCCCTCTCGCTACATCGAGAATCCTCTCGCTGCAGCGAGAACAGCCCAGTATCACGCCCTACACTTAGGCACTCAGCCTATTTCAGCCCTATCCAGTCATGCATATACACAATACACACATCCATATACTTAATACACATAAACATCATTATCAAGTAAATCAACACATACATACATACATATATATATATATATATATATATATATACACATTTAGATTTATATAAATATAATAATTAATATTACAAAATTAGGGGCGTTACAACTATAAATGGATTTAGGGTTAGGGAGCTTTTTACACTCTTAGATTTTTGCCATTTTGGGAACACTTGTAGAGCTTAGGTCAGTCTTGGGTAACAGCCAAGGACCCAACCTAACGTTTAATTCACATTTTTTTCTTTACTTTCCTTTGATTTTTATATTCATGTCATTGAATTCTCTTTGTTTTCATCTTGTATTTGTGAGACTCATCCTCATGGAAGGCTAAATCTTTTGTAATCCTTAGTGAGTTCACTTGGATTCTTGAATTCCTAGATTATGAATGTTAATACAATTCCTTTTCCTTCATGAATTTCTTTTTCCCAATCCTTTGAATTGAATTAATGGTTAAATGAGGGGGATATTGCTTAATTAACCCTAATATGAGATTCTTAACTTGGTTCGCTTACTTCTGAGTTAATTTCTAAGGTTGTGTAATCCTGAGAAAAGGGGTTGGAGTCCATTGAATTTGCTTAAATTCGTATGGGATTTTAAGGTTGATTCTCGCTTGTTGAATTAACCTAATTCAAAGGAAGAGGAAGAGTGTTAAATGTTAGGAGGAATAGGGATAAAGTCGCGTGAATGAACTAAGGATTGCTACATCTTATTGATTGACTTTTATAATTTCATTAATTGCTCTCTACATTGAATTTGGAAATCAAACAAACCCCTTTTTACTTGCTTTCATAGTGAATGTTTGTAACATGTTTAATGCACATTTTCAAGCACAGTCATCGGAGACAACATAGACTTGCATCCTAGATTACACAAAATTTCTGCATACTTTGATGAGGATTTGCAATAAATCTTTATGCAATCTGAGCAATCATCAAGTAGCAACAGTCTCATCCAGTATCATGTTCTACGAGTAATTGAAGTTTAGAGTTACAATATTCTATGACATTATCACAATAAAAAAAATTATCACTTAAAAGAAATGAGTTTGAATCATGGAAAACAAATTTAATATGAATTTGAGAAAATTCAAAATCTTGTTATATAATATATATATATATATATATATATATATATATATATACATTCCAATATTTCTCATTTTTTATACTACTTTTATATACATTTAACATGTTTAATCAAAATGTTGTGCTATCCATCTTTAGTTAGTATCAAAATTTAACATGTTCTAATTTTAAGAAGGGAGAGAGAGTGAGATTAGTTTACAAGTTGTGCTTGGTAGTGAGGAAGTTTTAGTTAGTTTAAACCTAGGTGTAGCAGCAAGATGTCGATTAGCTTAAATAGTGGTCCTAGTAATAAGTCCAAAAGATGGTAGTGAAACTATTAGTTAGCTAGGAGTGATCCTGTTGCATTAAGGTTAGAAACTGAAAATGACTAATCTACTAAGAATAATGAATAAATTAAACTTAGAAAAATTCAACAACATATTACAATAAGTGATATTGAAAAATCTCTACATAATTGGTCAATACCAGTCATAAAAAAAAAAGATATATATATCAACAAAAATCATTTTGGTCTTTTAATCATAATGAAGAAATTCACAAGATTGAGTATTCCTATCTCGAAACTCAAGGAAAAAAAGAAATACAACTATTAGAAGATCATATTGTACAAAAACATAAAAAAAAGATGGATTTAATTTTATTCATTTAGGATTGATTCAATTAGCAGTTAAACCAAATTATGAGTTAAGAGTTAATCTTTTGGTCCTTGTACTTCTATGAGATATGAAATTATTAAGAATAAAAGATTTAATAATAGCAGCCTTAGAAAGCAACCTCTATGATGGACCAGTTTTATTTAATTGTTTTCTAAAAATTTTTGAGTTTAAATAATGAAAAAACTCCTAAAGCTAAAAAAAATATTTATAAAATCACCAGATCATATAGTAGATGACACTTATGATCATTTTCATCTAATATATAGAGTATATTATAAAATTACAAAAGATAATTATTAGGTAAAATAATATAATTATTTTGATTATATTAGTGTTTGGAGAAATATTCATAGTATTGAATTAACAATTCAAAATGATCCTAAAACTCAAGAAATAATATTTTTAAAATTCAAAATAAACAATATTTTGACAATATGAGACTGGGAACAACCCTTTTACCATTATAAGAGTTTTACAATAAATTATCAGACAAAACAATTTAATTATTTTGATTATATCAATGCTTGGAGAAATATTCTCTATTTTAGATCAGTGACCCATTCATGGTTAATCTGGTTTAGAAAATGAATTTCTCTAAAATTTCCAAAATAATTCTACTATTGGTTTTATAACTTTGGACCAATAACCTCCATACTACTTGGGAAAGCAAAAATAACATTACAATATTTTATAAGTAAAACAAATTCTACTCAATAATATAAATTCATATCCTTCTTTGCAAGTCAAGGAATTACTTGGATTACAATGTGGAAATATGATTCAAAAGTAACATGGAGGAGTAAGTTCAATCTTAAACTACTTTGCAAACAAAAAATAGACTAATGGTTACAAATGTACTTTAAAAATATAAATTCCAGTTTAGCAGCCCCTTCTAGTTTAACCCTCTCAAAATTATCAGGAAAAAGAAACCAATTGTTTTTATAACAAAAATCCAGACTCCTAGCCAGCCTAAATGTAAAAGGATCCAAAGAAGAATTCAATAAGATAATACAAACAATATCTCCAAAAGTGTCTGATGCAAATCAGAAAATAAAGAAGAAGATGAGGTACAGAGTGGTCCTAACCCAAGTCCACTAGAAGACATGGAGGACTTTGGTTATAACAATGAAGATGATTGTTACGATATTATTACATCATGTGAATATAGATAAATTTTACCATCAATAAAAAAACATGGATAAAGACTTAAAAAAAAGTGTCGACAAGCATAATAGATAAATAGTACACAATAAATAGTAAAAGAAAGTGTTGGCAATATCTTCATTTGAGCGTGACAAATAAACACATGTCAAACATTAAAACAAAATAAGAAGGAATACAACTACATGATTGGAAATCTCTATATAAGGCTGATTTCGGGATGAAAGAAGAGCATATGTAAAACTAACAATCATATCCCGTTTTAATTTTATCTTCTCTTGATCTTTTCTTTTCCAATATTTTTGTATTAATCTTCAACAATGTTGTGAGAACTTTGGATTATCAATACCAAAATTCACCTCAATTTTTGTAAGTTTTTTTTATCTTTTCCAATATTCAACAAATATCACAAAATAACAATGTTCTCCCATGTACAAGATATAGATATAAGACCCTAAATAGACTAGAGATATGATCAAGAAATACTTTTCTAATAGATCTTAATTAATGTTAATTTAATTTGATTTAACATGAAAATTCATGCACACGTCACAGTATAAGAATGACTTGTAACTATGTGAGAAAAGAAAATATACTATGACTTTATAAAAATTAAAAACTAAATAACAAATTTAGCATGCATTTAGATTAGTTGAAATATTTGTTTAATAAGTAATCATATTTATTATTGATTATTTTAATAATCACATAAAATAAGTTTGATGCTTGAATATATTACATTTTTAACTACAAATTAATTTTAAAATAATTTATTTTATTTGAATTGTATAAAAAAGACACTTTCCTAGGGTAAAATTACCAAAAAGAAGTTATTTATACTAATTAATTTTATATTTAAATGATTATAAAAATAAAATTGAACTAAAAAATAACTTGATAACTTTAATCATTAGTTTAAAATTTTTACTCAATTCAAAAACAAGCTATTTAAAAAAAAAATAAATTCATAATTTGATGTTACAAAATTTCGGACAAAAATAAATACTATTTTTATAATTTTTTGCATAATTAAAAAAAAATATTTCAATATAAACTCACACTTAATCTATGGGTGTAGATAGATGAGGGTTATTTGTTAATTAGTGTTTACACATGTAATTGCAAAACAAATTAATATTAACCACTAAAAATAGAATAAAAAATTTCAAATGATAATTTTAAACATTTACATTTAATTTTCCTAACAAAATAATTTTTATATAATTTTTCAAAATTATCATCAATTTACACATCTTTACAAATATTAGTATGATACATGAAATTCTTGTTGATAAACACACATTATATAACAATATAAAAAATTTCAATAATAATAATAAACATGTTATTATTATACTTTTAGTATTAGCATATAATCCAAAAATAAATTCATAATTTATTCTTGTAAAAATAAATGCATAATAAATTTTGATTCCTTCAGATAGGTAAATAATAATTATAAATGAGTAAAATACGAAATTTTGATTGACCATCCATCACCGGAGTACATTCCTCCTTTAACCTCTCTTTTCATCCTAACTATGCATACTGCAGTGCTTTCCCGCTGTTAAAATTAACGTATTTAATATTTAATATATTCACTTAATATTTGTGCTGATATTTATATTATTTCCAAAAACAAAAAAACAAAACAAAACAGGCTAAAATGTAAAATGGTTTCGCGCCACTCTCACGTCTATGAAAAACCCGCTCTTTTATCGTTTATCTTTATAAACTCAAACCCTCCCTCACTCTTCGTCTTCACATCTTCTTTTCTTTTCTCTCACTTCTTAATTTATTTTTCTGATATTTCGTTATCTATGGCGGAAGAACATTCCGTAGCAGCATCAGAAGAAGAAACAACATTCCAGAATCTTCCCTCCCCATTGAAAAACAACAATGTCGTTTTCGTAAACGGCAACCCCGTCCTCGTGGCCCAGCCCCTCACGGTGGTCCGCGCCCTCACCAGCACCGGCGGTGCGCGCGTTCTGGCGGCGCCGCTGAACCCTAACGCGACCATAACCAAAGTGAAGGAAGAGCCCCAAGAAAAAGAAGAACAAGGAGAAACTGGCTTCAACGTTTCTCAACCTAGGCTTTCGTTCGACAAGTTTCTCAAGGCGACAAAGACGAAAGTCGCGTCCGAAGACGACGCTATGAAATCAATGGCGTCACTCAAAGGAGAAAAAGAATCAACGATTCGAACGGTGCCGGAAATTGTTAAAGTGAAGAAGGAGGTTGTTTTGGATGAAATGGAGGCTAGTAAACCCTTCGAGGAACTGAACTTCATGAACAAACCGGTTGTTGAAGAGAGGAAGATTCCGAATCTTGAGGATGGCGAGTTTCCTGAAGAACCTGGTTGGTTATTGATGGGAAGGAAGGTTGAGGTTGCGATTTCGACCGCGAGAGGAGCAAGGAAGTTGGTGGACAATGAAATCGTTCACTTCAATTTTCCTCTGCCCACGTACTCTATCAAGTCTCGGTTGATTGTTCGCATCTCAACAAAGCGTTCGGGAGAGGTAACTAACCGTTAAGTATTTTGGAAAATGAGTTTATGGTGTTTTTGGTTTAAAATGTGATTGATTTTGATAAAAAGTGAAAAATGCTTTGGGAAAGGGCTTAACGGTGCATTGTGTTTTGTGTGGTTGAATTGAATTTCAGGTTGGGAGGCTGCCGATGGAATGGGCGAAAACTGTGATTCCACTTGTGCAATCCGGAAAGGTTAGGGTTCGAGGCCGATGCATCGCAGCGCCGGACAAACTGCAGATGATGCAGGAGATTATGTTGTTAGTGAGGTATTGTGGCCTTTTGGGTCTGTCTTTTTTATTCAAATGGTATTGGTTGAAAGTGTTTTTTTGTTTTTTTTTTTCGTTTGTTTGTTTACTTTGTGTGTTCATTTGGATGTTTCAGTTAAATTGGATTGTGCTAGTTGTGTATCTGTTGGTGGAGGAATCTAATTGATGCTTTTTGTTTTTGGCAGCTTTTATATTCATCACTCTGTGTTTTCTGAGCGTGTTGATACCTCTTGGAGGCTAGAGGCTTGTGGTAAAATTGATGATACAATTTATCCAATCCTTACACTGTTTAAAATGCTAGATATTAAGCCATCTCAAAAGGTAACTGACCCTTCTTAATATATTAAAAAATTGTGGTTTTTTTATTGCTGCATTTGTAATGGGTGGCTACATTTGCCAGGCTGAATTCACCCCTGAGGATATAGATTCTCGGAAGCGGCTGCTCTATCCAAAGGTATGTGCTACTATTTACCTTACTTCTCCTTTTAATGAAGTATAGCGTTGATGGTGCTAATGTTAAAGAATTGGGATCGTGAAATGAATGTAGTTATCATTAATGTTGGCTGATTCTGTAAGCAGCTATCCTCTGCATGCATAGAGGCCTGATTATGCTGTTGATACTAACAGGTTGAGTCAGATGAAGCTGCAGCATTGCCTTTGATCAAGCGAAGAAAGGGCGGTGAACAGCTTCCGGAGCAAAATGACGATGAACCAGCTCTTTCAGAGTCAGCTTTGAATAAACTTGTTGGAACTGCAGAAATATATGACTTGGAGGTAAATAATTTTCAGGTGTTTTGACTTCAATTGCTTATCTTTAAGCTAATTATCTATTATCTCTGGCGTCACTTGTTATCAACCTTTTTGCGTCTTGTGTATGTTTAGGAGAAAGAAGCCCCATGGGCACTAACGTGTAATCTAAAGCCTTACCAGAAGCAAGCTCTGTATTGGATGTCAGAAATTGAGAAGGGAATGGATGTGGAGATTGCTGAGAGGAATCTGCATCCGTGCTGGTCAGCCTACAGTATATGCAATGGGTATGTTCTATTTGTAAATGACTCAAACAGAATGACGTTTTTTACTCAATGTGTCGAACTTAACCTGACTTTCTTTCTGGCAGAAGGACAATTTATGTGAACATTTTCACGGGGGAAGCAACAAAGAAGTTTCCAAAAGCAACACAGATGGCAAGAGGAGGAGTGAGTGTGTCAGGCCTTCATTTTTCAAAGACTACATTACCTTACGTACTTACGAAATTGATTTTTATTTATTTGTTTGTTTACTTGTATGTCTTCGATTATAGATTCTAGCGGATGCTATGGGACTTGGAAAGACTGTTATGACTATTGCTTTGATTCTCAGTAACCCAGGCTGGGGCAACTCAGAAAAAAGGGATGCAGAGAATGATAATATTATAACAAATAAGAGAAAGAATGCTAATTCCTTGTATAAAGTTAAGGGTGGCACTCTTATTGTTTGTCCCATGGCTTTGTTAGGTCAGTGGAAGGTGAGCTTTCTTTGTATTGTACCAAATACATATATATTTAATGGTTCGATTGCACATTATAATTGTTAAGGTAGCTCACAAGTATTTAAAATCTTCAGGATGAGCTAGAAACGCATTCAAAATCAGGTAGTATATCTATATTTGTTCATTATGGTGGCGGTAGAACCAATGATCCCGAGTTGATCTCAGAGCATGATGTTGTCTTAACAACCTACGGTGTCCTATCAGCTTCATACAAAAGTGTAAGGATATGTTCCTTTGTGTTTTCTTTTCTTCTATTTGCGTAGTGAAGCTTCTTCATATAGGGTTCCTGATTTTTGAAACCAGGATGGAGACAATAGCATCTACCACAGGGTCCAGTGGTACAGGGTGGTGCTAGACGAAGCTCATAATATAAAAGCCCATAGAAGCCAGACTGCCCAGGCTACTTTTACTTTGTCCTCACATAGCCGTTGGTGTCTAACTGGAACCCCGCTTCAGGTTTGTCTTTTTAATTATCATTAACTCAGTACTTTGGTAATTATTAGAATAAGGGTCTCGTTTATTCAGCAAAAGAACTCACCTTCCAAAACCTCGTTTGTGAAATGCGACGTTCTCTATCGCAGAATAGCTTGGAAGACCTATTCAGCCTCTTGTGTTTCTTGCGTGTTGAACCTTGGTGCAACTGGGCATGGTATGGCAAGAATATGATTCTAACTTGTAGTAAACCTAAATTATGTTCATTGTTTTTATAAAAGAAGTCATTTTTTAAAGAACCAGTACTCATTTTGATTGTTGTAACCATATGTATAGGTGGCATAAGTTGGTTCAAAGGCCTTATGAGAATGGTGATCCGAGAGCCCTGAAGTTGGTCAAGGCCATTTTGAGGACATTGATGTTAAGAAGAACGAAGGAAACTAAGGACAAGGAAGTAAGGTAGTCATTCTCACTTCACTTAAATTATGTGTTTTTTTGTAATATAAATGTATATTTTTATTCATGATATCGATGGCGTATATGTTTTGGCAGGCCTATACTTTTTCTGCCACCAACTGATATTCAATTGATTGAGTGTGAACAGTCAGAATCCGAAAGGGACTTCTATGATGCCCTTTTCGCCGGATCTAAAGTAAGTTTTGTACCACAACTTCTGGTTTGTGACTAGTTTTGAATAAAAATCTGTTTCATTATCCTCTTCATCACTTATTGGATGTCTTTTAGTTGTAATTATGTTTCGCATCTTCACTATCTCATGACTCTTGAACTTGTTATGCAATGCAAATAGGTTCAATTTGATCAGTATGTTGCACAAGGAAAGGTTCTTCACCATTATGCCAATATCCTTGACCTGCTAATGCAGTTGAGACGGTGTTGTAACCATCCATTTTTGGTTATGTGGTGAGTGTGGAAAACACATTGAAATGCTTGCATGTTTTCCTTTCCCAATTCTTCTGCCTATAATAAGAATTTGCCTCGTCTATGCAGTGGAAGTGATTCCCAGAAATATGCAAACTTAAGCAGACTCGCAAGAAGATTCCTTCAATCGAATACTGAATCCCCTGATGTATGCAATCAACGTGACCCCCAACAACATGCAGAGTTGAACAAACTCGCAAGTAGAATCCTTCTAAATTCTGATTCTGCTGCTCATTCTATCCAATCTCGTGCATACATTGATGAGGTTTTGGAGCATATTCAAAAGGGTGAAACTGTAGAATGCTCTATCTGTATGGAATCTCCTGATGATCCTGTCTTTACACCATGTGCCCATAGATTTTGTAGAGAATGTCTATTTAATTGCTGGGGTACCTCAGCGGGTGGTAAATGTCCAATCTGTCGTCAACCGCTCCAGAAAACTGATCTGATCACTTGTCCTTCCGAAAGTCCATTCAAGGTTGATATTAAGAACAATTTGACAGAATCTTCGAAGGTTTCAAAGCTATTGAATTTCTTGCAACAGATTCAGAGGTCATCCTCAGGTGAAAAGAGTATTGTCTTCAGTCAGTGGACTTCGTTTTTCGATCTGTTGGAGAACCCATTGAGGAGGACAGGAATTGGATATTTAAGATTTGATGGTAAACTGTCTCAGAAACAGAGGGAGAAAGTTCTGGATGAATTTAACGAGACAAGAGAGAAAAGGGTAAGTGAAGTCAATTTGAACATCTATCATTTCCAGTGAAAAGTAACACCAATGAATCACTTTTTCCCATCGCACTGTTTCAGGTTTTGTTGATGTCACTAAGGGCTGGTGGTGTGGGTTTGAACTTAACTGCAGCCTCAAATGTTTTCATTATGGTAAGCTATGCCTGTTTCTCTTCTTCCCCTCTGCACATCTTGTGAAACTTCAACAGTCTGAGTGGGGTTAATTTTGTGTTGAAATTGTAGGATCCATGGTGGAATCCTGCAGTTGAGGAGCAGGCAATAATGAGAATTCATCGTATAGGACAAAAGCGACGAGTAATTGTTAGAAGATTCATTGTGGAGGTTAGTTAATCTATTTTCTCTATTTTCTTAATTGATAACAAATGCAATCCTACCCATCTTCTCATTCTCTAAACCGAGATTCCCATGTTGCCGACTTCCGATCAGTCAAATGTATGTCCAAGATTGGACATGGAATATTCAAAGTTCCCTTTTTGTTTGCCAGAAGGCGCCTGCCTTGTTAATTTTATAAACAGCATTGTTTTTCCTACCAAATGGCATGGGTTTCCATTTTGACTATTTACGTTGATTACCTTGATACAGCTCAATAACAAATGTTCTAAACTTCTTTGAGCAGTCAAATATTATGGTTTTGATATCTTTTTCTCCTAAAGTGCGTAGAAAATCCAGTTTCTCACATTGATCACGTTTTTCTTAAGTAGTCTCACCTTATCCTTTTGTTGCGTCATTGTGTTGAAAAACTTTTCTTCGTCTGGTTTTAATATGCACGTTGTTTTGTTGTCCTTTTTTTTCCCTCTATTTTTATTGGGTATGTGAACAGGGCACAGTGGAAGATCGATTGCAGCAAGTGCAAGCGAGGAAACAGAGGATGATATCCGGTGCCCTCACCGATGATGAGGTTCGGACTGCTAGGATTCAAGACCTCAAAATGCTTTTCTCATGAAGATATTAATTTATTTTGAAGCTGATGTCTTTTCTAGCCTTTTAGACATACAAAGCGCATTTTGTATAGGTGGTAGGACCACCCCTTCCTATAACTAAAGGCTTTTTTCTCCTGTGTACATACATGATATGATAGAGTAGTCTGAACTCTGAAAAAGAAGCACAATGTTTTGTAAATCACAAGGCTTTAGAGGTTATGGTAAAAGTGGAAACTTTTTGGGATTTTTTATATGAAAAGATAGTGTTTTGGAAAAAAAAAATTACAAAAATGAGAATTTTTGAAAAATTGTCAGGCAATTTTTTATCAAAAGTTGCCTTCAAATCCATATATATAAATAAACCTAATTTTTGCCCATTTAATTATTTGTATGGAGAGCATCAGAAAACTGGTATAATTTTCAATAATTTGTGTCAAAGGTGAATAAAATATTACCTGCGGTACCAACTAAATACAAATGTATCTTGTTTCTCTATAAAAGGGACGAAAAGAAAGAACATAGTGCCGTGAAAGCGAAAATGGAAAACCTTTTACAAATGATTGATTATGGCTGTTGAAATGTGTTGTAATAAGCACAAACTCATGTTAAATTTATTTATTAACGCACCAAAAGAAAATGTTGACTTTATTACCCGATTGAGTATGCAGTCAAGAACAATATACACCTTGATTAAATTTTATGAACTTGTTCCTTAAGGGAGGAAAGACTTCGGTGACTTGGGTGTTTATCGTTATTTTTAATGTTAAATTAATGTCATTTTTAATTAAAAACATTGAATAAAAAGAAAAATATTTTGATAAACCAAACTTTTAATCATTTTACAATAATATTTTCTATTTTTTAAAATTTAAAAGATATAACAAAATTTAATGTATTAATAAAATAAATTTAATATTTTTAGTAAAAATTATTATTTATTAATAATTATCTACCGTCAAGACAGAATGGTGCAGGAGAAGTACGTGGTCTATGAACTACGAATGGGGTACGTGAGTAGAAGATGCGGCGTTGAAGGTAGGATGAGAAATTGGAAGAATGAGCGGTGGATGGTGTTTGTTTTCGGATTGATAATATTAATGTTGTACTGTTTAATAAATGTTTTTTATTTTTAATATTTGTTTTTCTTTTGAAAATGTGTTAAAGAAATAATTTATGTATAATTCATTTTTTCTCTAATTATATAATTAATTTTTAAAGAGATATAATTTTTTTATATTAATATTAGTATAAAAATTCTTATATTTGAATTAAATTTTTTATTTAATTTATATTTAACGAATTATAATTTATTATTTCACTAATTATCAGATATAATTTAAATGAAAAAGTTAAATCAAAAGTAAGAATTTTTTTTTATTTTTAAAATATATATAAATAAAAAAATAACTGAGAAAGAATATTATATATTATATTAAACATAATATTAATTAATTGATGTACAGATAATAGGAATGTAATTTTTAAATAGCATAATGAAATTAATTTTAACATTATCAAGGTAAGTGTTTACCCGCTTGATCGGTCAAAAAGATCCGGGTGGTAGTGTATTAGGAAGCCAGAACTACAAGTGGAAAGTGGGATCCTAGAGCTAATGTTATGTTATCTGACTTTTTTTCTTTTTAGCAATTTTTAAGCAATAAAATTAATATTTATTAGTTTAATATTTCGTACAATGTAGATATATTTTATTTTAAAATAAGTACATATATATAATTCAATAATTAAAAAATATTAGAATATATTATAAAAATATATTTTTTAAAAAAAATTGATATTTTTATATAAAAATCAATTAAATATAATATACTAACAAATATTAGATTAAGATATATATCTTAACACAATATAATTTATATATCTATTATGTTAAAAAAAATATAAATATTAAAGATTACACATATTTTATATGTATGATATTATGGTAGTTAGAGAGGAGTGAAAAAATTAATATAAAAGGTATATTTATTATAATTAATTTAAGAAAAGGTCGTAGGATATAATATGTTAGATTAGTACAAATTTTGAGAAAAAAAATAGATAAAATTTATGAATTATGTATTTTTTTCATAAAGAAAATATTTTCTTTACAAAACTAAAAATATATAATTACTGAAACTTTTAATTAAGACTACTGCGTATAATATATTAAATATAAGTATTATAAGTTTGATAAATATAAACATAAATATTTATAAGAAATTTAAAATTTATTTAAAGTAATAAAAAATATAAATTTAAGCATAAATATGTTTATATAAGTTAATAAATATTTTTATAAATATAAAAATAGATATTTATTTAAAATTTAAAATTTTATATAAGATAATAAAAAATAAGAAACGTTAATTTTCAAATTTTAAAATAAATTAATAAAAAATTAGTGTAAAGTAAAATCAATGAAGTAAGAAAAAATATAATTTATATATTATTTTGACTCAATTTCAATTATAACATATACATGTAACAAATTATGAAAGAGAATAATTTCACTAAATGCTCCATCTCGTAAATAGTCTAACTCTTATTTATACAATAAGTTCACTAAGATTGTGTTTTTAATATTTTTATATAAAGTTTAAATATTATCAACATAATAATTAAGTTCTATTATATTGATATCAATTTTTTTTTTATAATTCGTACATTCACAAATGTACAATTTATTAATGAAATGTTAATATTGTTTAAATTTAATAATTAATCTATCATATCATATTTTTTGATTATTTTAATGTTTTAAATTATTTTGTAAATTTTAAAAATTTAAAAGTATTAATTATTCTTTTAATGATATCTAAATTTATTAGTATACCATCTAAATACTTAAAAAATTATAATTACATTCTAACTCATTTTAAAAAGTATTTTTTTTATAAAGAAAGACGGTCTATTATAGTAATTTTCTAACTTGTACAATTAATAATTTAATTAAAATATACATATTTCTTTAAGAGATAAATAATGAATCGGAAAGAGTATAAAAATATTACAAAAGATTTAAAATTAATTTAATGAATACAAGTTGAGTTATTCTTCTTTTAAATTTATAAAATAAAACTAGAATATATATATAATTTTATTACCTTAAAATATTGTAAATTAATATAATAAAAATATATAAACAATGTTCCTGTACGATGATAAAACTAAAATTCCTAAGTATACAAAGATAACTGATAAAATACTAATCTAAGTGAAAAAGAATCAAATCATAATTTTAACTCTACAAAACACAGTTATAATTAAATAAGAAATTTACAAGTAGTAGTCAAGGTTCGACCACTATTTTTTATGCGCTCTCTTGCTTTAAGGACTCAAAGTGTGTCATACATAGATTATAAACTTTTATTAATTATTTAAAGATTTTTTTTAACTGCAGCCTCTAGAATTGAAGAAAAATAATTAATAACATTAAAAATATTTATTATATTTTTATAATTTTAATATATATATATATATATATATATATATATATATTATAATTTTTTTATTTATGTACGTTTAAACTCAACTGAAAACAAAATCTATTATTTAATATATGCTTCATTTGATGCCTATCTTTGACCGCAATCTCCTAACTAGTAGCTGCCACAGTTCTGCTTGGCTCAGGCTTCCCTCATCATGTACGGGTTTCCAATCCCCAGCAACAAATCTAAATAAATAAATAAATATTTCATTTTACTTTTTTCTCGATAAAAAAATTAAAATATTTATATATTTTTTAAATTATTTTCCTATTAATATCATAAAAAAATATAAATTAAAACTTATGTCAACGCCAATGTTAAAATCATAACAAAAACAAAAACAGTGTGACACTTTTTTTAAATTTTAATATCTTTAATTTATTTAATTAGGATAAATGTAGTTTATCATATTCGTTACTAATATAATTTTTTTAAAATTAAAAATTTTATACTTTCTATTTAAAATATTAGTTGTAATAGTTTAATTTTTAAAGTAAGTGATATTAATTTAGTTTGTTTAAAATAAAATCATATCAACTAACTTTTACTTATTAAAAATATTGACATTAATTTTTCTATTTGTTAATAAAAATGGAATCAATTTAATCATTTAATGTTACAGTTTATTGATACAAGCATAATTATAATATCATTTTTCAATTAAAAAAATAAATTAACATTATTTATCTTTAAAGGATCAAAGTTATGTAAGTTCAACACTTTAATTATAAAAATGGATTTTATTCTTAATAATATATATGGCTACGATACAATTAAGCCGGTCAAGCCAGGTCAATAAGCCGAGCGGAGCCGACTTCAATCATTTCAGTTTCAGATTCCAAACGTGTGCACCGCACGCCCCTCTATTTATACCCCAAACACCCACCGTTTTCTTTTACTCACAACATAACACACACACACTCTCTCTCCCTCTCTTCGCCGTCGATCTCAGCGCCACCGCCACCCGCCGCCGTCTATGTCAGACGCCAACAGGAACCGACCCTCTCGCCGGCAGCCAAGCCGGTTGCAGAGCCGTGCTCCGTCGTCGTTGCAGATAAACCGCGCCGTGGATTGGAACGTCGCGATTCCGCTCCTGTCGCCGCTGGCGTCGTCGCCTCCGCCTCCGCCGCTGGCGCAGAAGGAGGAGCCGTCGCAGCCTCGCCGGCAAAGCTCAGAGCCTGAAAAAGTGGTTTTCAAGAAGTGGCAGCACCCCGCGGCTCCGTTCTGCTACGAACCGGCTTCGGTGGTTCCACCCTTTGTTAACGTGTAAATAAAAAGGATCTAACATCTTTTTATTTTTGTATATGTATATACTCTCATAAGTAATAAGTCTTAGCTTCTTTTTTTATTAGGACCTCAATTAGTTATTAGAAGTGCAATAACCCTTATCTCTCAATTTTTGAACGTTTTACGCGTATATC
This sequence comes from Abrus precatorius, assembly GCF_003935025.1. Taxonomy (NCBI): domain Eukaryota; kingdom Viridiplantae; phylum Streptophyta; class Magnoliopsida; order Fabales; family Fabaceae; genus Abrus; species Abrus precatorius. The sequence continues at coordinate 14,160,169 of NW_020874417.1, forward strand.
AAGTTTAAATTGTAGCTATTAATCTTCAATTTTTTTCTGTGCTTGTGTGCGTGTGGGATATCAATTCAACACGACAATCACTTCCGTGGGTCATAAACAATTTTCGATTTCAAGCACTATGATGAATATATTCAAAACGAAATTTATGTACATTGATGAGTTTCTTTTGTATCCATATAAAAATTAATATCGATCAAGAAATGCAATTAGTATTATATAGTGAGTGAATTATAAATGCTTTTTTGGAGAAAAATGTTGATGTAATTCTTTCAATATATAAAGGCAGGGATATAATATTCAGAATTAAAAGATGTATCGTGTTTGTATAAATAGTTGTAAATATTTGACATTTGTGGCAGTGAAGCTGACAGGTCCTGTTTCCTGTTTGTTTAATATCTATTTCTGCTCCATCGTTGAAATGTCTTTGTTTTTGTGGAACTGGGAAATTGGTTGGAGTAGAAATGATTTTTTTTTTCTCATTCTTTTTTACTGTATTCTTTACTTTCTTGCAATTATTTATTTATTATGTATGTTGTCTTAAGAAATAAATAATTTAATTTTACATAATAAAATTAAGATATTTATTTATATTATTTCTTTAGTAAAAATTTCTTGGTGTTTATAAAAAATAAAGAAATTTATATATCATTTCAATTAGTTATAATTTTCAATATTTTCTTATGCCAAAGTGCCAACTTATTCTAAAACTCTTCCAGTAGTTTCCTTGGAATTCCTGTAGCTGTGAATGCCTGCACCATTACACAAAATGACCTTCGTCTCTCACTTACTGACTAGTCTTCTTAGTAAATTGTTTTAAAAAAATAATATATAGTAATTTTTTATTTTATTTTTATAAGAATGCATTAAAAATTGCAAAAATAAATTTTTTTGATAATTTTTTAAAAATTTAATCAGTGTATTAAAAAGAATGGTTAACATTTTTCAACAAAAAATGTCAATTGCTCATTACATATTATTAACCATGGCATAGGACCACTTTTGATCCACATGAACGTATACAAGCACCTATTTATGTCACCCCATGTGACATGTGGTGCTAAGATAAAGTGTCTATTCCACATGGGAAGAGAGGACACAAACAGGACAACAAGGGTAATGCAGCCCTAGTTATTACATTATTATCATCAAAGTCACAGCTAGCATCACTGTACATACAATTTCTCCTGCTTTGTTCTTTAGGATTTTAATTTCATTCTATATATATTTGGATTGATTCGACTTGATCTTAGTGTCTTGAAAATGTGTGATAAAATTTGATTGTTAAAGGTATAAACTATAATAATCAGAAAACAATGGTATGAATTATGATTTTTAAAAAGATTTTTGGCGTAAATTGTTTTATTTTTTATATCAATGCGAGTACTATTATCCAAGTTCTACACTGGAGAACATGAAGAAGAAGGATATAAAAAACTTATAAATATTAAATTATTAGAATATGACATTCTTTTTTATTTTCTTTTGACGCGAGTGTTTTCAAGGAGGGGAAATCCAAATGTTTCTCCCTCCAAGTTAACATTATTGGATCAAGACTATTTTTTATATTATTAATAAGATTTACTTTTAAGTTTTTTTATATATGTTTGAGACATGTTTTTAAACATATATATAAACAATAAATGAGAAATTGAAACAATGATATATAATATTTTGTTATTGAAGCATTGTAAAAAAGGGTATTAGCAAGAATAAAACTCACAAAATGTGAACAGAATATAGTGACATTCTAGTCCAGTTAATTAGCAGTATCAAGCATTTGTGTGAGGAAGATATGATTATATAATCTTTGATGCAGTATGTGCCGTTTTCATTTTAAATGTAATTTTGTAAAGACCCATTTGATTTTCATAAATAACACAAGCGTCATTTTGTAGGTTCCTAATACGCTGTGCGGTAGAAAAAAATAAATAAGTAAGTCTTCTTTCTATTCAATGCGCATCACCGGTAGCTAGCCAAATGAAATCAGTTATGTTTCTTTAACATTCTATAGTTGTTTTTTAATCTATATATTTTGGTTTAGGTATGATTTTACTTTCTTTAAGTTTAATTGCTCACATTTATTTTTTATATATTTTTTTAATTTTTCAAATTAAGTCTCTTATTTCAAAATTTCATTGAATAATTTGTGTAAAAATAATAAAGATGTGATACATCCTTAATGTGTATTAATTCACAAGTAAATAATTTATAAACCGATTTAATTTTTTTGTATTTTTTATTCAATTTATTATGTTTATTTAAATATTATATATATTTTCATTAATTTATAAAAATTATATTTCTGTTATATTTTGGTTATTTATTATATAAATTTTAAATATGGGAGATTTAATTTAAATAATTAAAAATTTAAATATGAGTAATTAAAATTAAAGGAAATAACACGGAAAGAGTAACAAATCTCTTTTTTTATGATACATCATATTATTTATTCCATTTCCCCCCTTTTTTTCTGTCTTAGGAGTATGAAGCCTATATAGATGTATAATAACCATTTGTATCTTTGAAAAGAATTTTCACAGTTTTTCTTTTAGGCATCTTTTAACTCATCAGCCCTCAGGCTGCATTACTTCTACTGTTGCATTTGAATAAACACTAGAACAAAAAAGCTACCAATATGCTATAATTTTGGTCCTCTCCTTCAACATAATGTAATTTGATTTCTTTTTCTGAAGAACAAAAAACAACAGGTATTTTTTGTTTTTGTTTTAATATGTAGTCTCATTTGAATTACCACGATCGATCACTGTTGCTGCTGCAAGAAACATCATTATTGCTACCTATGTCACCAACACCATATACTTCCTTTTCATCACAATCAACAATATCATCAATGTTGCAATTATTATTGTTGTCACGCTTCTTTTGTTGCTGTGTAGTCAAAGACTATGTAGGAGATCAAAATTAAGGTAATTGTTTACGAAGTTCATCAAGTTGATGTGTAGTCAAAGACAAAATATAGTATAGGCACCAACTTTTGAAGACACAGGCTTGTGGAGATTGATCCCATTTGAATGGCCGAACTCAAAGATTCGAAAAGAAATTAAAGAAGCAAAAGAAATATTCCATGGCTTTTTTTTATCTTTTTTCTACACTTCTTTTTTCTTTTGTCCAATTTGATGTACCCAAGCCATATATTACAGCTAAAGAAACGAGTGGTTACAAATTTTTCACTTGTTCATCATTTGTGCCTTGTCATGTCGATCGAACTACTATCATATTTTGTAGTGTGTAACATGTTTTATACGCAAAGCAACATCAAATAGAGTTATTTAATGAAAACATTTTATCTCAAATAGTAGTCTTATTTTCTCACACACACACTCTCTATCTATTTTATAAATTCAATTACATTTTTTGTTCTAATTCATAAAAATATCTTGATTCGTGTAAGCTAGAAACACTAAATAAACATGCTTAAACAATCAATGTTTTCTTCTAGTTATCCTTTTTTATGTTGCTTGGAAAAGGTTACTTTCCATGGTACAATGTTCACGTCTGTGCTAATTATTCAAAGTAAAAGCAGCAAATGCGTGCGTGCACGTGTGGGTGGAACAATTGACTTCAAACTAAGGAACACCACATATGATATGATAAATGAGCTGGGCCCAGATAATTAACAAGTAACAACCAAAAAAACAAAGGGGAAAGATTCAAATGGAGAAAATTCGAAAGGAGTTAAACAAACTAAGGGGTCAAATATTCAGCTTTATAAAGTTAATAAGACCATATATTCTGCTATCTTTAAAATTGTTGTCACTTTTAGACTATCAATAAACCGTTCAAAAGAATTGATAAATTTTTCTTGTTTCACTATTGGATGTGACTGCACCTAACCTGCGAAATTTTGTTCATATCCAGCAGCAAGTGGACAGTGATCTTTGCCAACTCATTATTATGTACGTCATTTCTTTTCAAATTATTCATGTAATTAATTTTGATAAAATTAATTTTAAGCTGTTAAATATAATTAAGATGTACATTTAAATTTATTTTAGTCATATGTTATGGTGAAAGGAATTAATTTGAGTGTAAATCGAATCTATGCGATAAATAAGTGGGTGACTAAATAAAATCATCATCAGAGATAATTAAGAAACATAATCTTTTTTTCCGGGTAAACATGGATAAATTGAAGTGTATTGAAATGTATAGATTTGTTCTTTTTCCCTTGCGGTATGGTTAATTAAAACTCGTCTTCAAAGTTCAAACACATGATCTCTAACTACACCAATAACAAGTTGAGAATCGCCCTTCTCCCGATAGGATAACATACACTTTGTAAGAATGCCCTTGTTAAAAAGTAAAATTTAACTCCTTTTTTTTTTTTTATAACAATGTTTCTTGAACAATTTTGTGTCCTGTAAAGACATTTTTTTCTAACAAAATATAATTAAATAAAACTACTGGTCATTTATTATATTAAATGTGTGACTACTCTATCTCCTAATGGATCAAGGCCCATCATTTTACATATAATAACTACATTACTCCTTTAAAAAGACAAGAAAGTGGTATCTTAGAGATATAATGCAAAAGTTTATTATGGCAATATAAAGGAAGACCAAACGTAAGGTGTGAGTTTTGATATCCATGTTATTTCAAACATTACTGTTATTAGTGAAATACCTCAAAGTAGTCACTTTTACATTCTTGAGGAGCTGAAAAAAGAGCGAATAAGAGAGATTGAGAAATTTTAGAAAAAGAAGGCTAAAAAAAATAAGTTTGATGACATTGATAAATCAAAAAAGTCTAAATTGAAAAAGATAGTGTATAATAAAAAATTTGTAAAATTTTAAAGTCTATTAAGCAAAGTGAATATAAGGTTGTGAATAATGATGAAAACAGGTCAGATTTTACTTTAAACAGGCCTAGCTTATAACATAATTATTAGGTCTAAACTTGACATATTACTTGATAAATGCTTTATTTCCAGCTTAACCTAACTTATTTAGGTGGCCTGACCTAGCCTGAAGCCTGTAAATAAAGTCTGCTACAAAAAATATTTTTTAATATCAATAAAAATATAAATAATTTATTATCAAATTTGTTTACACATTTTTTTAATTTTCATGTGTTATCAATAATTATTAAATAATTGTAATAATTTTTAAAATATTATTTGAGCATTAATTATAAATGTTTTATATTAAAAAAATTTATTTTTATTCTTCTTGATTTAGTTTTAAAAAATTATTAAAGTATTAAAGATTTTAACTTTTTTTAAGATTATATTTTGTTTATTTAAAGACATGTTATATTCAACAAATAAAGTCATAGTAAACATATAAAATTGATCACAAAAAATAATATTCATACAATTTGTTGAATCAACTAAAAAATTTATTATATTTTAAAAATAAATAAATTTAAACTCAATATATATATATATATATATAATGACAATAATAATAACAATTAAATTAAAAAATAATTACAAAATATTTAATTTTATTTACTTCATTAATTTATTATTTTAAATTAACCAATACACATAAAATTAACTATACTATAACATTAATATAATATAAAAAAATATTATTGATACAATAAATTAAAATATATACTTATATATTACATATTAATTGATAAATTAACTAATAATTTAATTTTTTATCTATGTAAGTATTTTTATATTATTGAATTTTAAATGTATGTTAATAATTATATTTTTTAAACAAAAAATATATTAACATCTATATCAAATTTTTTTAAAATATTTATTTAAAATTTTATATATTTATATTTAAGTGTATACTGTAGTATCCTAAAATTTTTGTATGGATATTATACTAAAAAAAATTATACAAAAAAAAAAAAATGAAACACGTGACAAATTACGAAAATATCTATTATTATATATAATTTATATAATCCTATTATATATATATATATATATATATATATTATATTGAATTTTTTATTTTATTTTCTTATCATTTTTTTATAAATTTACTTTCAAATAAAATATAATTCATATTTAAGAAATTTCTATTTATTATAAATAAAAAAATTATGACATAATATATTAATATAATAAGTAAATATTAATAATAATAAAATTAAAAATATGAAAAATATATTAATATAATATTATTATTTTATTTTTAAATTTTAAACATTTTTCAGCTTGTTTAATTATAACAAATATAATAATTTATTATTAAATAAATTTATTATTTAAACACGTGTAATCGTGTATAAATATTTTTAATTTTGAATGTAATATAATTTTTATTTATTATAAATATAGTTATTATAAAAATTATAGATGAAAAATTATTTATATTATAAAATTCATAGATGAAAAAAAATAACATATGACCATAGTAAGAATTAATAAAATTTATATTTTTAAACTTTTATTTTAATAAAAAAATATGTGATAAAACTTAATATAAAATTTTAAACTCAATGCAATATATATATATATATATATATATATATATATAATGAAAATAATAGTAACTATTAAATTAAAAAAATAATTATAAAATTTTTAATTTTATTTGTTTCATTAATTTTTTATTTTAAATTAATAAATACATGTAAAATTAACTACACCATAATATTAATATAATATAAAAATAATATAATACATTAAAACATATATTTACATATTATATATAAATTGATAAATAATTAATAATATAATTTTTTATTTATACTTTTTTGGTTTATGTAAATATTTATTAATTATTGAATTTCAAATGTATATTAACAAGTATATTTTTTTTATGAAAAAAATCTATATACATCAATGTCAAATTTATTAAAAATAATTATTTAAAATTTGACATACTTATATTTAGGTGTGTGGCTGTGTGTTGTGGGTCAAGATGTCCTTCAGCCGTTCTCTGTGGTCCAAGATGGCCTCCTACAGATGTGTTATGACAAAAATGCAAAATATCTTAAAACTCATGGTTAGGAACACACCTACAGTTAACTTGGTCACTACAAAATTTTTACAAATATGGATCATCCCAGACATAATATTTAGCATTACTTTTAAGCTTATCAACCTGAGATCTAGACGCATGAGGAGGTACAACAGAAGTAACTAAATAATTAACAATATTTGTAAACCAAGGTACAAAATCTATAGAGTACAAAATAAACAGATAATCATCAGGAAAACGATCACAAATGGGTAAGGGATTTGTTGTCCCTTCAATACAACTAAGGTGATCAGCAACCTGATTCAACACATCACTTCTGTATTTTTATCAATATCAAACTCCTGTAAGAGAAGCATCCACCTGAGTAATCTGGGTTTAGTATTTGACTTCTTCAGTAGGAATTTCAATGCAACATGATATGTAAAGACAGTTATTTTGGAGCCAAGCAGATAGGAGAGAAATTTGTCTAAGGCGAACATAATAGCTAAAAACTCCTTTTTAGTGGTGGTATAATTTACTTGAGCTGCATCAAGAGTTCTAGAGGCATAAGCTATGACATGTGAAAATTTACCTACTCTCTATGACAATATAGCTTGAAGTGCATAATCTAAGGCGGCATCACACGTTAACTCGAAAGGGAGTTCCCAATCTGGTGGTTGCATGATGGGGGATGCTGCTCTTCAACTCCTCAAATGCCTTCTTACATGAATCAGAAAATATGAAGGGCACATCTTTCTGCAGAAGACTGGACAGTGACAGGGCGATCTTACTAAAATCTCTGATGAATCTTCTGTAAAAACCTGCATGTCCAAGAAAAGAACACACTTTTCGCACAGATGCGGGGTAAGATAGAGAGGTAATAACATCAATTTTAGTTTTATCAACATGTATACTTCTCTCAGAAATAAGATATTCTAAGACTACACCCTTTGTTACCATAAAATGGCAGTACAAGGTTATTCACAACACACCTGTCTAAAACTCTGGTCAAACTATGTAAGCATAAATCAAATGAGGAACCATAAACTGTAAAATCATCCATAAACATCTCTATGCAATTTTTAATCAAATCGGAAAACATACTCAACATATATCGCTGAAAAGTAACAGGTGTATTGCACAAAGACATTATTTTATATGCAGAAGTGCCAAAAAGGCAAGTGAATATGGTTTTGTGTTGGTCCTCTGGAGCAATATGTATTTGCATGTAACTAGAAAAGTCATCCAGAAAATAGTAGTGAGACTTACCTGCCAACCTTTCTATGACCTGATCAATGAATGGGAGAGGGAAGTGGTCCTTCCTAGTAGCTTGGTTGAGTCACCTATAATCAATGCATACTCTCCATTTGTTGGAAACTCTAGTGGGAACTAACTCATCATCCTGCTTCTACACAACAGTTATCCCAGACTTCTTAGGCACCACTTGCACAGGTGAGACCTATGTGCTATCCGAAATGGGGTAGATAATTTCAGCCATCAGTAGCTTGGTCACCTCCTTCTTCACTACATGGTGGGATTAAGTCTTCTTTGGAGTTGTCTCACATGCTTAGATTCATCCTCTAATAGAATCATATGCATGCATATGACTGAGCTAATTCCAAGGATATCAACCAAAGTCTAGCCAATGACTTTCTTGTGCACTCTCAAAACATTTAGCAGCTTCTCCTCCTGGTCCTCAAAAAGGCTACTAGAAATGATTACTAAAAATCTCTGCTCTATATCCAAATAGGCATATTAGAGATGGTCTAGCAAAGGGTTCAGCTTCAGTGGTGGCTGTTGTTGTGTGGATGATGAAAGAAACTGCGAAACTTCAGCAGCCATAGAAATAGAATCTGCACTTGCAAAAGAGGAAGGTGAAACAGAGGATATAGCAGTATCAATCTCAGCACAGATGGCACACACGCCACTATCACAGGTACAGCTCATAAATGCATCAATGTCTACATCAAAAAACTGTAAAAACTACAAAAACTCAAAGTCTATGTCTAAATCTACTCCTATATCTACTTACATCAATATTTTTATTATTTTTTACAACATCAATCAAAAAAGCAGAATGATTAACAATCATAGAATGACCTTCAGCTGGGTGTCTCATGGCTTCAAAAATGTTGAAGTGAACTATTTCCTCTCCAAATTCCATGGATAATGTGCCTGTATGAACATCAATCTTGGTCCTTGCAGTCATTGAAAATGGTCTCCTTATAATCAATGTAGAATTCTCATCCTACATATCAAGAATATAGAAGTCAGCTGAAAAAATTAACTAGTTGACTTTTACCAATATATCTTCAAGCACTCCTAAAGGCTGAGCTATGCTGCGATTTGCCAATTGAATGGTCACATTGGTTGGCTTTAAGTCTCCCAATTGTAGCATTTTATACACAGTTGATGGCATGACATTAATGGAAGCTCTCAAGTTCAGCAAGACATTAGTAAAGGTTGCTTCCCTAATAGTGCAGAGTATGGAGAATGTGTATGGATAATCATATTTCTGTGAGAGGCTGGACTGAAATAAGGATGAGACTGTTTGGATTGCCCTCTTCTTTAAATTCCTCTTGTATGTACACAGCTCCTTTAGAAATTTTGCATACCTAGGAATCTGTTTAATGGCATCTAGCAAGGTTTTCTCTCAAAAGATTTTCTCTTAAAAGCAAGAAAAAGTCTTTTTAAAAAAATGAAATTATGAAAGGGAAATTATGAAAAGGAAAAGAGAAAGGTTTCAAAATCAACCTTTTGACCTATATATGTACTGGTATTAAATGGAAACAGAAATAAATGGGCCAAGGTCTTTGTAAGTAATTAAAATAAAAGTCCTAAGTAAAAATCCTAAATATAAAAAGTATGTTTTAAGTCTGAACTTCAAAAATTAATAAAAAAATAGCTCTGAACTTCAAAAAGCATGATTCATATATCCAAATTGAAGCCCAGGAAGTTAGGAATCCATTGTAAAAAGAATCAGCCAAAATAGAGATCTACAGAAAAAGTTATAGCCAAAATAATGGACAAAAGTCAGAATAGTAAAAATATGAAATATAAAGTAAAGATAACAAATATTTATGAAAACTTCAATTTAATGTAAGAAATGCAAAAATATGCTAAATGAAATAAAGAAAGAAAAAGATATTTTTATATATTTTTTTTTGTTATTTTACATTTTTAAACTGTAAAGGAAACACACTTACGTGAATAATAACCTGCTTACTCTCTAAATATTTGCTATTTCATGTGTAATTTTTTAAATAATTTTTTGAATGACATTTTATCTACTTAACAATACAATTCAAAATAATATAATTCAACCGTTAATATTTTTATTATTAAAATATTTCCCTAATATATAAAAAATAACATAATTCCATTTCTTCATCAATTTATACTGTATTCGATCTTTCTTTCTTTCTTCTTCTTTTTTTTTTTTTTTTTTTTTTTTTTTTTTTTTTTTTTTTTTACTTCTACAGTCATGACAGCAAAGTTTAAACAATTTTTTTTTTCTAAATTCTCAACTCCTTTAGAGTTGGCATTCACCCCAATCCACATGAGAAATTTTCATTTCCATCCTCTAGGATGCATAAGGTAATTTAGGATTAGCAATGGACCAATACTAATAGTTGTTATATGTAATAATATAATTTTTTAAATTATTAAATAAATTTTAAAATACTGATAAATTAAATTTAATAAATCATGAGCTGTCCAAAACTCAACTGTACCACTTTATAACTATCCCATCTATCCTCATTGTTAGTTCCATGACCATAAGTGTTGGCATGGCTATAATTAATTAATAAATAAATAAAAGACGTAAAAAAAAACATAAACGGATAAGATCTAAAATAATTTTCCATAATCATAGTAATTTTTTTAGAAATAGTTTTTATATGTAATAAGATTAATTTTTAATAATTTTTATTACTCTAAATTTATTCACTAAAAATTATTATAAAACAACAAAAATATAAATGTTCATTTCATTTTTGTAATGACAAATATGTATGTATTTATGCTTACATATTAAAAGAAATTTCAATTTTGCTATATCACTGTATATAACAATTAGTCGTTAGACAAACGTTATAAAATTTAATCAAAATGATGATGAGTTTGTCAAAAACAAGTTTAACAACTCAGTTACTAAAATTGTAGCCACAAGAGAATAATTAACAAATTTTTCCACTTATGAGAGGACGAGGACGAGGACGAGGACGACTTCACATTCATCAAATAAGGTAGGGATTGTTGTTATATATCTAAAATGTAAATTTTATTTTAAAATATCAACACAAATACATACACAGAAATAACTTAAAAATCTACATTTTATTATTCAATTTTTCTAATCTCAATAAATTAATAATATTAAATGATATAATTTTTAATAAAACTTACTATTTATTAATTTTTTAACATATTTCTTTTAACTTGTGTTAAAAAATCAAATTTTATATGGATTGTATTAAATAATTGAAACTCCATCTTTATTAGTGAAGTTTTCTTTAATTATCAACACCAAAAATATCTTTGGAAAGAGGTAATTTTACTCGAACTAGATTACCACTGTTGTGGAGCATAAAGCTATTCAAGACACAAACTTGAAACTATTGGGTAGCTAACATAAAATTTTACTCAATAATGAAATATATATTAAGAAGAAAATATCAAGTAATGTGATGTTACATATTCTTAAGTGGCTTTACAGAGATTTCCTGTGAAACCATCATGATATAAATTTTTTTCTATTTACTTTGTTGTTATCTGAATTTTTGTTTAGGCAGCCCATATACGATAAAGCCCAAACTCACTATCAGCTTTGCCTGTGTTTTGGGCTTTCTGGTGAAGGATATCACTATGTATTTTTCCGAGCCCAATATATTTTCTTCTTTTTACTTGATTATATTTTATAAAAAGTAATTTTGTTCCAAGAACAATTAGATATTAAATATAGTAATCGCTTTTCAGTTTTCACATAAATCTGAACCATAATTTCTTCAGCTAGACCTAATTTTCCAGCAACAGTCACATGCTGCGTGTAGGAATTAGTATTAGGCTTTTTAGAAACAAAATATATTAATGTGTGGTTAGAGTAATTTTTTCTATATCATTTTATAGTAAAAATTTATCACATAATTTTCTTGTGAATTTTTTTAATCTTTGTGATTATTTTTTAAAAAATTGTCCCCTCAACAATGTTTCTTAAAACAAAATTTTAAACCTACTAAAATTTACTCTTCAGTTTTTTTAATATTACATAAAAATTAAAATTTATTTTTAAATATTATTTTTTTCCTGAGTTAAGTAATTCAAAATAAACTCTTACGAGATTACTTCAAAAATATTCTTCCATTCCAAGGACGAATCCGAAAAACACAAAGGGAAGGGCAAAAAATTAAGAAAGGGATTTTTATTATGAATTTATGAACACACATGATAAGAAGCAAAACATAGAAAGATTTTAATTAAAAAAATATCTATTTTATAAATATTAAAAAAAATTAGGACATACGAGTCAAATTTCTTGTACACGATATATGTATTTTTAAATTTAGACAATGTGTGTGTGAAAAGATCGCTGTTGTATACAATTAAAGAAAAAAAAAATATGATACATCATTATCAATAATGATGATTTTATTTTATTATATAAGAACAAATTAAAGAGATAAAATTATTGAAATTGACCGGTAAATAATGGAAATAAAATTATGTAAATTAACTATTTTAAGGTGAGAGATCACGTGGTGTTTACAAATTTAAAAGGTTTAAAATTAATTCTCGCTTATGGATCATGGTTGCCGCTGGTCCTAAAATCACGTGGCAAAGTTAGATCGACCTTAAATACAATGTGCCCTTAAAAATCAATTTGACATAATGTATCAAAATTTAAACTAATAAAATTCACATTAAAAATATGAAAAATTCTAATATTAAAAGTCATTTAATTTCAGATTGATTAAATTTAAGTAATATAATTTCAAAAAATAAAGTAATAAAAACTAAAATTTGCTTGATGTACATGGAACTTTTCTACATTGAGAGAAGCAGAATGAGAGTTATTTCTTTTCAACAATAAAAACTCAAAATATTCTGAAACTAATAACATACAATATTAAATTAAATTATATATGTTATACAAAAACTAAAATTCATGTATATAAATTTTCCAAGAATATTTGTAAGAGAGTTTTGATATTATCTTTATATGTTTAAATTCTTATTTTAGTTCTTGATATAATAAGTGTCAAATCAAATATTTTAATGTTCAAACTTTTAAAAGTATTATATTAGTCTCAAATTTTTATTTTTGTTTGATATTTTAATCTTTAAACTCAAATATTATCGATAAAATTAAGTGATATGCATAATTGATTAAGAAACAAAAATGACGTCATTTATAGTATATTATATGTTTTTATTTTATTTTAATATTTGAGATTATCATTTATAAAATTTTAGTTCATGAGATTATAATTAATAAATATTTTAGTCTCTAATTTTTAAATTTTTTTATTTATTCATTATTCTTCTTTGTTCTCCCTTATTGGAAACTACTATTATCAGTCATTATTTGTATTTTTTACAGGCAACAATCTCAACTCTTATTTTGATACCTTCTTAGCTTTTGTTCACGTGAAAGTGTAGGGTGCCTTTCCTAATTGTTATACTTACTCTTTTGTCCTTAAATTCTATTCAAGCATGTGCAAGGTCTTTGAAAAAAAATCAGTTCATGAGTCTATATTTAGGTGCAATGTGAAACACGATATTTTCATTGACACCAGGTTGATTGATATATGTATATGATAAATATAAAGAGATTGACAAATGCTTGCAATGTGTTTCATCAAATGTCCTAAAGAAATTTGGTTTATAAGATTATTATGGTTGTTAAGTATGTCACTATCGGAGATGTTAGAGTAGTGAAAGAAGTTATTTAATAACATGTTGTAGAGAAATGTGGCTTATTGAAACACAATGATGTAGGAGTTTAAGAATGTAAGAAATTTAAATTGTGCTAAAGGTGTGTTTGATGTTATGCCTAAGAAAGATATTGCTTCTTTCACTAGTATAATTGATAGATATTCATAGTATGGTGAGATAACCTCAAAGTTTCTATTTGATCAAGCTATGAATAAGGATGTTTTTACTTCACCTCTATGATTGATGAATTTATGTTCATTAGCTTGATATCTACTTCAACTCAATTGGGTCATTTAGTGTTGGATGATAGTTACTTTATTGTCTGTGAAAAACACATATTATGGGCTATAATGGTAATTTTGAGTGGAGAAAAATGAAGAAAAAAATGATAAATATATGAAAAGTTTTAAAAATTAATAACTAAAATGTCTGTTAATAATAATTTTAAATACTAAAATACTTGATAGGTGATAATCTTAATGTTTAAAATAAAATAAAAATATATATCATATCATATATCACATAATTTTTGTCACATAATTAATTTTATTTAGTTACTATTTATTAAAGGTGTCTGGATTTAAAACTTAAAATATCTATAAAAAAAATGAAAGTTAACAGCTAACTTAATATTTTAAAAATTTATATATCTTATATTTACTAACACAAGAATTAAAATGAGAATTTAGAATTATATTATTTTATTTTTTAAAATAAAAAAAAATATGCTGTTAAATATTTTCCTCTAAATTGTATTGTCTTTTCCGTGCTCGATATCTCGGTCTATAACAGGGTTAAATGTTTGTTGAATAATTGACTGTTTTTAAAATTTAATATAAGAGTTATCCGATCAGAAACATTGATTTGCTTTCATCTATCCTCTAAGCAACCTTGGATTGATTATAATTCAACAATTTAATATGAGAGAATCAGTGAAAACAAAAATTAATCATTGTGTTGTTAAAATATAAATAAGAAAATTGAATAAAAAAATATTATATATTGCAAATGGGATTCTTATTTTCTCCTATAAGGTAAAAAGCAATGGAAAAGCGAAATTAAATATGATTTAAACCGCTTTCAATCGCAAAAATTCTTATCTATTTATTGACATGGACTAAAAAAACCCAGTGACGAGAGACAAAAAGAAAGTGAAAGCTAAAACATTTTGAAATACCAGTTGATAAGCTCAAGGTAAAGTCAGGTTCTCTTTCTTGACAAAACAACTTTATTAGAACATTTATCCAAAGACAGAGAGGAACATGGGACCCATTTGTGCTCCCCATCTTTTAGGGTTATATTTATATTGTATGTTACATGACAGGTTATGTCATGCGATTATGTTCTTTTGGTGTGAATTAAATTGTTCTTCCATCAATAATTAGAGATTAATTCTTTTATAAAATGAATATCTTTTAAGTAAATTTATATTTTTTATATGTAATTAAAAAAATTAATTTACATACTTAAAGAACTCAATTTTCTGCTGACTGTATTAAACTTTATCAGTATACAGTTGACTATGTTAATTGCGTGAGTCTAAGGAATTCATAGTTATCCGGTCTTCATCAATCATCTATTACAAGACATGAAAACCTAACATGTGTTACGCTTGGTACGATACCGACAAATGATTCACTCAATGAACTAAGTTCTTACTTGTTTTAAAATTATAAAACTATTTTTTTTGTATTTTTCAAGAAAATAGCATTTCAAAATAAATATATACTTTTGATTAATTTAAATATATATATTATAATTACATCTAACAGTTTATTTTTTTTTATTAAAATAATTATTTAAACATCATCAAAAGAATATAACGATACTAACTATAAAAATTATAGAAAATTAATTTTTAATGCACTTTTTTGTGTACACTTTTAGTTCTTAACTAAAATTTATTAAAAATTACAAAAATCATGTAGTCTTATTTTTTATTCATAATTTAATAATTTTTTACATATTTTTTAATAAATTTTAATTACTAACTAAAAATATATTTCTAGCACTCTTTGTACAAACTAACCCAAAAGCTAATTTACATAAGAGCTAAGAAGGCTACAATTTTTTTCTTAAAAAAAAGTAAAGAAAATGGTCCATACTTCATTTTGAACATTATATGCCATTTTTGTCTTCTTTTTTTTTCCCCTTCCTAATCACCATTTAACCAAATCCCTTCCAAAATTTAGTCAATTTTCTTTCTACTTATATTTTTAGTTTCCTTTCATCAATGATTACAACCATATAATGATGCTACATACTTACACTGAAATTTAACCTGAAAGATTAGAACACTTGACATGCACACTAATTTATTATTGATAACATTGCCTTTAAATTTACACACATCTAACTCAATATATAGGATGGATCCCACGAGAAGGCACATGATTAGGAATATTTTTGGCCACAAAAGAAAGGCAAAAGGCCCAAAAGCTTGTATGACCGATGATTGATGAGGAAAAGCATGTAGAGATAGATGTATTAGGTCCACCTTTCTTTTTGTCACTATTTGGTTGCCCTTTTGCAGAGTGAATATCCATTTGTTTGAGGGGTTATTCTGGTTTTGGTCATCAAGTAAGTGAAATAACATTTCCCAATTAAAAAAACAATACAATACCACCAAATCCCACTATGGTGAACTTTAGACAAATTTCACTCGTTTGGTCTTTTCTCATTTCATTATTTTGTTTGGTCAGTTTTCATCGAAAACACTATTCTTAACAAATCAAAACCACTCCAATGTCATATGCCACAGGCTACAGGGATGAACTGAAAGGGACATTAGATATGGGCAATTTATTGTCTTTATCCTTTTCACATTACCATATGGGCATAAACTAATATTTTATAAACATTAACGTGGCATTTTATGTTTCTCTATTCATCTCATGCATTTCATACATGTTTTATGGTTGTGGAAAAAGCATGATGTTTCATTTGAAAAAGAAAAGGGAGCGAAAGAATATTAAAAGGAAAAGTTGGAAAAAGAAAAGGTGGATGTTATATATATATATAAGTTTTAGCCTACCCATTAAATAATTAATTCAACAATATAGACTAAGGTAAGGCTACACCATCCATAAATATGGGTACACAAATATAAATAATTATTAAGTATATGGTATATTAAATTTAGGGAAATTTTTTAAAATATAGACTAAAAAAGTATTTAAAATCATAAGAGATATAATTTATGAAAAAAATTTAAAATTATAAGGTAAAAGAGAAAATAAATTTTTTTAAAAAATATTTAATTACTCATAAAAAATAATACAATTTATTATTAAAAATTATTATTAACATGTAAAATATTTTGAGATTAAAGAAAGAATTTTATTTACTTTATGTTAAGGCGAACCCTGTTAAAGAAAATAATTTCAATGGTTAAATTGATTTCTTCCAATCAATATATGTAAATATGAGTGGATCTCTTAAACAAAGTTTTAAATCTGAATGTTGTAAATAGAAAAAATAGATTAAGATAATTTGTTTCCTAAATAGCTCCCCTCAATTCAATTCGATTTAGTTGAGATCTAAATTATTAAAAGTTTTGAATAAAATAAAATGAAATACAATTATTGTTTCTACAAATAGTTTTCTGTTTTCTAAGAAAATTTTTGGAATCATTGTTTTTAACGCATTTTAAAAATAATATTTTGGACGTTATTATTTTCTAAAACAGGAATTAAGGAACACTTAAAAGGTGTTCTCAAAAGTTAGTTTTTTGGTGTGTTGGCAAAATTTATAAATTTGAAGATTCATTACTGACATTTTAGTTCTAGTAAATAACTGAAACTTATTTCCTTGTTTTGTTGCTTTTGTTGAGGGAATCTTGTAAATACGAAAGTTCCTGAAGGACATTCCCGTAAATAAATTAAACTTCTTTTAAACTTTAAAATCTGACTTTTTTTTTTGTCAATGAAAAATCTCAGAATTTAAGAAGCAAGCTTCTCGAATATTTTATTAAAAAAATGGATTAAAGTATTTTAAAGTTGAGAAAAATTAATTACATAGTTAGGATGTGAATTAAATTAATATCAATTATAAATTTATACTAAAATTGGATACTTTTAACGAAGTGTAAAAAAAAATATTTTTAAGACAAAACAATCAGGATTTTATTGTTCTTCTATTTTGGAAAATTGTTTCCAAGGTTTGTATAACAAACAATTTTAGAGAGTATAAAAAAAGAGCACAATCAAACAGGTCCTCGGTTTTATTTTAATTGATAAAAATGAAGAAATTTTTTTATGAAGAGAATATAAATTACAAATAAATGATTACTCACAACATAAAATATTTTAAGAGTTTGTTTAGAAAGAAAGATATAGGGAGAAAAGGAGAAGATAATTTTTTATTTTAAATAAATATGTTTAAAATTAGTTTTTAAAAATAAAGGTAGAAAATAATATATTAATAAAAAAATAAAATTGTGATACAAAAACATATGCAAGTGTTTTTCTAAGTTGTATCCCGAAAATGTAATTGTCATTTCCCCCAAATTGACGCGCATTCTTTGGACCAAAAGTCATATCCGATCCAACGTTAATTGTTTGTTTGTTTAGTTGGATTGGAAGTATGAAGAAAGCACCCCTAATGTACGCAGGGTGAAGTCAAATTTTCCATATAGTGGGTGTCCTAACCTCTTCATTTTTCACCCTAATCATTTCTTTTGTCAACTTACTTTTTCTATACTTTCCTTTCCAATTCCTTGGGATTTGGGGAACCTAACCACTATTATTGCATAAAATCCTCAACCTTCAACAATATTTTTCAAATTAATTTATCACAAATTCACAATAACAAAAGTGCTCAAGTTTAACAAAAATTTCCCCCTTTATATTATGAATTAATGAGTTTTTAAAAGTAACTCTTTTTTCTTAACATGTTTTATGTTCTGTGACTTTTATGTATACAAAATTATTATGTAGTTTTTATATATTTTTCAATTACTATTATTATTCCAATTAAGTCAATTCTAATTTGAATATAAATTTTGAATAAGAGACCACATTAATTAAGTTTAGTCTCTTGAAGACTTTGAATCCCGTAGCTAGGTTAATACAAACAGGAAAATTAGAGTATTTATACCCAGTTTAATTTTGATTTATTGTTAGTGTGAAAATTTTTATATTGTCAATTAATTAAAATATATTATGGATATATTTTTTATATTAATTACTACACAAATTAATAATTATTACATACATAGTAATTTATAATCAAGTGATAACATAATCAAATTTTACACTATCAATATATTTAAATTAATTTTTTATAAAAACTATTTTAATATTTAAGTTAATGCGTAACTATATGAAAATAGTGTACAAATTTAATGCTTTCATTAGTGGTTTACCATTAAGATATTTTTCACAAAATGAGTTCTCCAAGTGGACGAATATTTCGTGAATAAATTTCTAAGTATACTAAATGAAAATGAAGTAAACTTAGGGATAGTAATGGGATAGGATAGATAAATTTCTAAATTATTCCTATTTATATTTGTGTTTTAAAATATTACTTTTACATATTTTTTGTAGTCGTTGAGTAACAATTTAACTTTTATCATCACATCTGTTGATATTTAAATTCCAATACTCATACTCATAATTTATAATATGTTATCTAAAATACTATTTTTTAAATATTTTTTATGAACTAATAAAGTATAAATATTATGATAAAATAAAAATTTATTTTAAAATACTCAAATAAAATATAAAATTACACATAAAATCATTGACCTAAAATAAAATAAATTACAATAAAATAATAAATTATTATTATTATATATATATATATATATATATATATACTTATAACAAAATAATTTATTTAAATAATTCATAATAATATTTATTAAATATGTTATAAGTGTTTAAATTTAATACTTAACATTAAGGATAAAAGTAACCTAAACTATGTGATAGGACGTAAGTCTATTAGATCTAATAAATTGACTTAATTAAAATATTAATTTTATAATAATATATCATACATTAAATATTTTTATATATAAATCATAATATACTTATAATATCATATTAAATAAATAAAAATTTATAATTTTGATATTTTTTTAGCCTTTTAAAATACATGTTTATTTAAATATAAATTTAATTATTTATTAAAAAATTTAATATAAATTAAAAATTAATTTAAGTGAGAAACAATTTAATATTACTTAAGTAAAGTTTTGAATTTAAATTTTGTTGTATGTAAAATTTTTAGTAAACTCACTCACTACATTCGGATACGTAACTTAGTTTAAATTTGAATTAAAAAAAAAACTTAATATACAATAAATTATTAAAAAATTAAATTGGATTTACTTTCTATTTGGTTGTTTTTCTATTTATGCAACTCTTTCTCAAGAGATGAAAGGCGATCGGTTGTTATAAACGTTATATTCCATTCACTTTACAATTGCGAACACCAAAATGTGACTCATTGAATGAGTTCAAAATTGGCACAATAGTCGTCCCGTGAAACACAAGTTAAACCCAATGGAAATATTCTCATTTTTCCTCATAATGAAAAAATTTAATGAGCTCCAAAAATTTCCCAGTTTCTGACTTTTAAGACCCCCCAATTAAGCAAAATCAAAATATCTTTCCACATCTGCATTTCCATGTTTTTGGGTTGGAAATTTCTAGTATAGGTCCGCATCACAAACAAGCAAGTCACTCCAATTCAAAACGATTTTGTTGATAAAAAGAAAAAAGAGGGTCAAGAGAGATGCTATACAGATAACTTGTTATTTTGTGTTTCATCCTTATTTTCAGTTAGCTTCAAAGCTTTCAGCCACTTATGAATATTCTACTTATTAAATGAAAAGATTATTATTTTTTTAAAAATAAATATTATATTTATAGATTTGACTATTAGAACATTAATTAATAATTAATAATTAATAATTAATTTTATTAAAACTTAACAATTTTGAATATGATGTAATCATGTAAAAAGATGTTGTTAAGATATAACTTCATTTTTTTTAAAATTGATATAAAAATAAAGGTGTTGTTATTCGAACTATAACTTCATTTAAGATTTTTCATTTTTATTTTTTGATTTTCAAAGTTAATTGCTAATATTGTTATATCGAAACCAAAATATACATGGCATAACGAGTAATTCTAATATTTTGACATAAATAAAAATATTATAAAATTACCTTATATATGATAAAAAATAATGAATGGACAAATATTTAAAAAGACAACAAAATTTGTGCGAAAATAACTTTTCGATTACAGTTAAAGTAAAAGATAAAATAATGATATCAACAACACATTCTTTTTTCTTTTTTTTCTTTTTATCAAATTTTTAATAAAATACAAGTATATTTAATAATATGAGTAGTCATATGCACCGTATTGACATTTACACTGTTATATTTAAGGTTTTTTTTTTTAATGAACTAACAATTCTTTATAATAATTTCGAAAAATAAATTCACAGTAGCCTATATTATTTAAAGATTATAATGATAATTTAGGTTAACTTTAGAGACTAAAAAATTTATTTAATAGTTGAAAATATTAAATTAACAAGTGTCTATAATTATAAGAATTAAAATAATTAATTTTTAATAATTTTGGGAAATGATTTTTTTATCATAATTTTGAAAACTAATTAAGGAATACTTATAAATTAAAATTTATAATAATTATAAGAACAAATTTACTTTTTATTTATAATTTTTGAAATTAAATTAACAAATACCTCTAATTCCATAAACTAAAATAACGTATTACTGGAATGGAGCAGCTCCAACCTAAAATACATCCAAATTTATAAACCGCTTTAGTCCACAGTTCACTTTCTAAAATTCTGCTACCCTTTTTTGAAAGCCAGACACCCATCATCAAACAAAGTCTCAAACTTCTAAAACAACACCTCTCCATCTCTTGCAGGCCCCAACACACTTTTCTCTCTCTCTCTCTCTCTTGCCATTGCCATTGCTATTGCTATTGCAGCTTACTCAATTACACCCATCATCCTCCCTCTTCCCACGCCTGCTACTGCTACTGCTCAATTTTGTGGCGCATGCTAAACCTTCATCTTCTCATCATGCCAACAACTACCTTTCTCTGTGCCACTGTTTTAACTTTCTTGGGCACTCTCTGACTCCTCCACTATCCCTTCCATTTATATCATTTTCTTCCCCTTGTTTACAACCATATCCATCAAACAATTCATGTAAAGTTTCCAACTTTCACAACCTCTTGCCTTCTTCCCCTTCTCCACCTGCATGGGTCTTTCTCCAATTTCCCTCACAAAGCTTCTTATGAATTTTCACTGTTCTGGGTTGTTCTAGGTTTCCCAAAGGCCTCAGCTTTGGGGCTATAAAAGTTTCATTTTGAAGAAATGATTGCATATTTTTGCCTGTTTTTTGAAAATTCTTAAAAAATAAGCTATTATTTTTGCTTTTTGGCACACCCCATTTTGAATCTGCAGCTGATTTTTGAAGGAGTGTGGCTGCAGCTATGGTTGCAGAAGCTTGGATTGTAAAGATGGGTAACCAGGTAAGTTCCAATCTGAAGCATGCCCTTCTTCTTGAAACATTGACAAAGAGAAAACAGAACCACAAGAGGTCAGAGAGCAAAGAAATGATAGGTATTCTTTCTTTTGAAGTGGCAAATGTGATGTCCAAAACTGTGCACCTTCACAAGTCACTGTCAGAGTCTGAGATCTCAAAGCTGAGAAATGAGATCTTGGGCTCAGAGGGTGTTAGGAATTTGGTTTCCTCTGACGAGGCCT
The DNA here is from genome assembly GCF_003935025.1 of Abrus precatorius. Taxonomy (NCBI): domain Eukaryota; kingdom Viridiplantae; phylum Streptophyta; class Magnoliopsida; order Fabales; family Fabaceae; genus Abrus; species Abrus precatorius. The sequence continues at coordinate 14,182,779 of NW_020874417.1, forward strand.
ATCTTCTTGAGCTTGCTTTGGCTGAGAAGCTTGAGGAGTTGAACAGGGTTGCTAGTGTGGTTTCTAGGTTGGGGAAGAAGTGTTCTGAGCCTGCCTTGCAAGGGTTTGAGCATGTGTATGGGGACATTGTTGGTGGGGTTATAGATGTCAAGGAATTGGGGTTCTTAGTTAAGCATATGGAGGGAATGGTGAGGAAAATGGATAGGTATGTTAATGTTACCAGGAATTTGTACAGTGAAATGGAGGTGTTAAATGAGTTGGAGCAAGCAGTGAAGAAGTTTCAGCACAATCAGCATGAGGAGAGTAGGAGGGCGTTTGAGCAGAAACTCATGTGGCAGAAGCAAGATGTGAGGCATCTTAAGGATATTTCCCTTTGGAATCAGACCTATGATAAGGTTGTTGAGTTGTTGGCTAGGACTGTTTGTACCATTTATGCTCGGATTTCTGCGATCTTTGGCGAATCTGCTTTGAGGAAGAGTGCCCTTGGGCTTGGTGGGGGCTCACCGGCTATGCAAAACGAATGCGGGTTTGTGTCTGGCCATATCAATGTTCAGACGAGTTCTGAGAGGTTGAAACGCAATCAGAGCAAGAGAAATGGATCTCATTCGGGTTCAGTCGGGAGAATGGCTGCAGTGGAGAGGAAGGGAACTACTAGTAAGCCTCAGATAGATATGAGAAGAGGTGAGTTAGCGTCTCTTCGACCTGAAGATTTTGGTTTTCCATGTGGAACTAGTCCGGGGAGACTTTTTATGGAATGCCTAAGTTTGAGTAGCTCAGTTTCAAAATTTGATGATGTCGATGATGGTTATGTTATCAATCGGGAGGACCAATACAGTAGCTGTCGCAGTGTCGGGATAGGGAATAATAGCATGAAAAAGGAGCACGTGTGCCATTCTGGTGTTCTAAGTCATGCCCAAAGTGTTGTTCCTTTCACTGGTGATCTAAGACAAGCCAAATCTGGTGTACAAAGTTGCTCTACGTTTGGTCCCAGAAGTTGGTTAGCTGTTTATGCTCCTCCTTCCACTCTTGGAGGGTCTGCTCTAGCATTGCACTATGCTAATGTCATAATTGTCATTGAGAAGCTGCTTCGCTACCCGCATTTAGTTGGTGAGGAAGCAAGGGATGATCTATATCAGATGCTACCTACGAGCTTAAGGTTATCTCTTAAGGCCAAACTGAAGTCCTATGTCAAGAATTTGGCCATATATGATGCCCCTCTTGCCCATGACTGGAAGGAGAATCTTGATGGGATACTCAGGTGGCTTGCCCTACTTGCCCATAACATGATCAGATGGCAAAGTGAGCGCAATTTTGAGCAACACCAAATTGTTAGCCGGTCAAATGTTCTGCTACTTCAGACATTATTCTTTGCTGACAGGGAAAAGACTGAGGAATCAATCAGTGAGCTTCTTGTTGGGTTGAATTACATATGTCGTTATGAACACCAACAAAATGCCCTACTGGATTGTGCAAGCAGTTTTGATTTTGAAGATTGCATGGAGTGGCAATTGCAATGTGGTGCTTCTTTTCTCAATTGAATACCTTTTAAATTTTGAAATCTTCAATATGGTGGTGACCATTTTCTTGATTTATAAAATATCTTGTGAGGGTATCATCTCAACACAATGTGGAATTCTGAACTTTGGACGTTGACGATTAATATTGTCAATGACTCTCAAAGTATAATTATATTTGTTTACAATTTGACTTGTGCAGTGCATAAGCAGTCATATTTATAAAGGGGCATAAAAGTTCAGGCTGAACTTGTAAATATGTTTATGTACAGATTGCTTATTGCATAGAGTATGCTTTGTTAGAATTGTTGTCATGAATAGCACATAAACTTGTATTGGTATCTTAATCTTGAAGCTGGTGTTGATTTATTGGTGCATGTATTTTTATTCTAGTTTTGTACAAGTCATAAGGTCTAGTTTTCTTGCCTGTAAGATACTTCTCCATTAAACTTGTCTAGGTGATTCATAGTGCCTATTCAAAGAATGAGTGCATACTGTGAATTATAAACTGTTATCTCTTGCTAAGAAGTAAGGGACTTTACGATTATGTTGTTTGAATTTTGCAGATAGTACTTCTAAAAGGCAAGCATTGTACATGGATGCTGTCTGTCTATTGGTTATCAATCTATTAAAGATGCTTGTTCCTGATTTAGACTCTTAAATTAAATCACAAGTATTGGATTTATAGCATATTTTGATAATTTTCTTTATTTAGTCTGCTATTTTTGACTTCCCAAAGCTGATATTTTGTGTCTTTATGATTGCAATATCTTATAGGCTGTCATTTATAGGTTAGATCATCGTTGCTCTTCTAAAAAAAATGCTTTCTGAAAGTTGAATATCGAAAAGATGAACAAGCAATAATCTCCCAAGATTCTATAATTTTCTTTTGCACCAGAAAAAAGAAACTCCTAAGATTGTATGTATAATTTTCTAGACTTTTGAATGCGTTGTATAATCAGCATAGATCCTCCCTTCTAGATAAGACTATCCTATAATGCTATAGAGACCAAGATGAGATTACCATCTTGATGAAATGAGTGATTTATGCTGTCAATGCTCTGTTTAAAATACGTTACTAACATAGGAAAGAAATCAGTCTATGACAGAACTGCCTTGACTTGAAGTAGCAGAGCATTGCAGATCCACCATGCTGTCATCATTGACATTCATTTATACCGAGCTTAAACTTTATCATCTTTGCATGATTTTGCTTCATATCTCACGTGAGCTCTCTTTAAGTCCATGCATCGATATTCAAACTAAACTAATATTTTCATTAGGAAATCATAAATCACCCAAAATGCAGTAAACACTCAAATTAATCATCAAGATTTTATGAATTAGACATTTTAATTGCCTTTAGAAATCTTACATTAGTTTTTAACTTTATAAAATTAAATTTGTTTTATTCCTTTTTAATGCAAAATAAAGAGTAAAATAAAATAATTAAAGTAAAATAATATTTTTAAAAAGTTTTAAGACTATAATGTCCGGTTCATATAATTTTAAACACTCAATGCTTTAAGAAAGAGCACGCGATGTAAGAAACACAGATCAACATAATAAAATGAATGTTTAAAAGATTCATAAAATACTTATATTTTGGGAAGCAGTGCATACGTAGAATGTGGTATTATTTATTACATGTTTAAGGAAACAAATAACAATAAAAATGGTCAGGATCTAAAGTCAAAAATTTTTCTTGATATGGATATTGTCTTAGTGGGAACACAAACGCTAAGATGGGAGCGTATTGAGATGGGAAACTACCTTGTCAGTTTAATTAATATAATTACTAAATCCAGCTGGGAAAGTAGGCGCCATGAAGAGGCATAACATAGGTGGGTAGCAGATGGCATTCACTTTGGCTATAAAATGTTGTGTGTGTAGTTGGGTGCCATTAATCTGTTGTGGGGGGGTTGCCTTGTGGTTGCTGTTCCCTCCTTTTATCACTTCCTTCCTTTCATTCACTGCCTCACAAAATCAAGGTCCACACTTGTTAGATCCTTCTTTCTCAATAACATTTAAGTTTATGCCTCTTCATCAAAGCACAGCCATGGAAATATTAAAAGATTTTTTAGTTTTGTTAACTCCAACCTTTATGCCTCAGTTTAAACATTTAAATATATTAATTTTTATCAGAATAAAAAGCATTTATTATGTTAAGAATATAAAAGTGTAATGAATATTTATTTTTTAATGCAAAATTTACTTGTGTTTGAATGCTTAAATTCAACTTCAAGGATGAGAATGATAAAACTATCTAAGAGTGATAAAATTTTATTAAGATGTAAAATATTTGTTACATTTTTATGTGATAATAATTTTTAATAAACATTTATCATTTTAAAACCAATATCAATTTTAAAAGTTGATATTACGAAAGCTGATATTTATTGGTGTATAGTTGGTAGGAAGGTCCATGCCAGATATTAACCATTAAATGAAGCTACAGTTGCGCTGGATGGACAATAGTAACACTCTTTTTTTTAATTATTGCATTCTTAAGTTCAAAATCCTCAAATATTATTTATTAATTAAATATTTTTTTTACAGTACTCTTAAAATACATACTCCTTTTCTTAAAATAACAATACTTACCTTTGTATGGCTATTTTATCCCTGTTTATTTGTTCATTTTAATTAAAAATTAAAAACTGCCAAATAAACAAAAATAGTTATAACAAAATAAGTACTACAGAAGTATAAAAAACTTACTCCTTAACCAAATATAATCATGTCCACTAAGAGAGTGAAGCAGGAAAACAAACCACATATAAGCTAAGTTTCCATTTTTTTGCTAACTTTTTGTTGTTCCGTCAATTTGAGCTATACCTTGAACTTCATTGAGTTTGAGTGAATTGATTTTTGGGTTGTAATATAGAAAGTGTAAAGGAGTGATTTATAATAGGTTGTTGTGTGCTTGGGAAGCACTTATAATTCGTCCACCAATTTGGTTTATAGTCAATTTTGAATTAATGCCTTCTTGTCAACAACAATATACTACTCTGACGCACTTTCCAATTGGGCAATTACCCACAACTTTTGCTTCTGATGATATCAGTTGATCAACCCATTCCGGTAAGGTCAAAGACAAACTTTATATGCAGTAGATCTAAAGATGGGAACCCAACTTAATTTAAACTTTAATAAGATATTATAGTGAATTTTAAATAGTTAATCTTAGGATATCCATTATGCAATGGTGCAAATATATTCTCTCTATTTTAAGTAAAACATATAAATGCCCAACATTAGCAATGGTGGAGAAGGGACCTAAACTGGTCTGGTATAACGTAGGTTGAAGGCACATATGAAGCCCCCTATGTCAATAAGCCCGTAACATACTAATATTTTGAACGGTTCAATAAGCTGGACATAAACAGTATGTTAATTTTAGTTGTTTAGTGGGTTTATAATTCTGGTTGATTTTATATGTACTACAAGGCATAGAAGGGAATAGAAAAAGAGGAGAGCATAAGCACTTGGTCATAGTGCACTGTTCTATGATGTGTGTCAGCCCACTGTACAAGCGATGAATTTGATACTTAAATTTGAAGGTGCCAAACAACAATTCTTTTTAATAGTGAGTGGATGATATGTAATATTGGTCAATCTTCAAATATTTCAGAGAGCCAAACATGTGGTCCCCACTCAGAAATACTATGGTCAGCTCCTTCATAGTGCATGTTTAACTCACTTGTGACTTGTTTTTTCCTTTATTTCATGCACAAAATCAAACCTAGTTGGGCTTAATCTCCCAACCACCAAGCATTTTACAGATAATAGAAACATGTTTCAAGATCAAAAGAAAGAGTTTCTTTTAACTTAAGAGAAGTAATGGTTTATATTTCAAAAGTTCATTTGAAAAACTGAAAATAATAATCAGGCCGTGTGTATGGAATAGCAAATTAGAATATTTAACATGTTGAACTATTTAATATTTGTATAATAATAATAACAATAATAACAATAATGTTTATTTATGAGTTTCATTTTTTTAATAATTAACCTTTCTTTGTTCACTTTTTAACTCTTTTTGTTTCTAAGTTATTTATTTCTTATTAAATCAATATATTTATTTTATTGACACACGATTTGAAATTTTTTATAATATAAAAGTATTAAAATGCATTAAAAGTTTATATTCTTTTTTAAATATTTATATTATTTATCTAATATTATTTATAATACTTAATAATAGTTAGATCAATAACTTTATAAAATAAAATGAATACTTAATTATAATATTGTTTTAACGTTGGTCGCTTTAGGAATAAATGTTGTTTTAAAAGTAAGAGTAATCGTTTGTTAAAGTTTATTTTAAAGAAAAATTTTAGAAATTTTTTTAAAAATATGTAATTTTTAAAATTAAAAATGAGTTTGAAAATTATTTACCTATAAAAAAATATTAACATCTTATTATGTCTATTTAAACAACAGTTATTTTAATTTAAATGTGTAAATTTATTATAATATTGAAAATATTTATTTAACTCTTAAATAATAATTTTTGTTTCCATCTTTCATTTGCTAACGTTGTTTATCTTTTTGTACAGTTAAAAATGTACAGGTCAAAAATATTATTACACCGATGTGATAATTTTGTGATGCCTCTGACATTAAGATCAACTTTGATAAGTTCATGGCAATGTATTTAAAAGGAGTCATTCACCAAAAGTGTAATACTTTATATGACTTCACTTCCATTTGTGTTGTTTCATATTTACCTACCTTAGCTTTCCATTGATTAAAGGTAGATTGAATAAAATCTTTTTCTCTTTTACTCGAGAAAATTTACTAACAGATAACAACTTGAAAAAAGAAACTACTTAGGTAATATCTTATGCAAATCTAGCAGCTACCCCAATTTGTTTATTATGATATCAATAATATAGTTAGAGATTTTATTTGATTTTCTCATAATTTAGACTGTGACATTCATCTGATTGGTTGGGACAAAATTATCTTTCCTAAAAAATAGGGTGACTTAAGTGTTTGTAATATGCGAATGGTTAATACCTCTTTTATAGGTAAAATGGTGTGAGATATTTTTTCAGATAAACCCAAATTATGTGTTCAAATAATGAAAACTAAATATAGGAAAGACAATTTGTTAGGGATTGTTCAACTATGTTCAAAAGATTGTGTTATTTGGAAAAGTATTACGAATGTATGTAACATTTTGAGAGATGGTTTTAGTTTCAGTTGAATTATGATTCTTTTTTAGTATAATATTCTGGTTGGACTAGACTTGACTCAATTACTAACTTAGTTGATTTTGTTCACATCTTATATAAAAACCTCCAAGTTAGTGAATTATTTGTTTATGTCACTTGGAAATTGGACCAACTCGGTACCTGTATCTCGCAACACATCAAAATCCACATATACTATCTTCTTAGGCCATAGACAAAAATATTGAACATCAATATTATTGAAAAAGTACAAAAGAGACTTATTCCACAAATGTAGGTTATGGTTGCTAAACAAGTTGAGATCAAATCATTTACCAATTTTAGATTTTGATTGGAGTATAGAAGTTGTCATTAATGGAGAAAGTTAAAATTTTTATTTGACTTATTTATTATGAATCTTTACCCACTGATTAGTGATCATTAAACTTTATTTGGAAATTAATTAAATATGAAGGGATGGTTTTAACTCCCTAAACCTCTCCTAACCTTGTGTTTTTTAATTATTCTATTTTGAGAATTTTATTGACTTATGCTGTGTAAGTTTATTGTTTGTATTTCTATCTGTTAGATTAAATATTTACCTGGTATAGAGTTAGAATAACAAGAAAATAAAAAAAATTTAATTTTAGAGTGATTTTTTTAAAATTATAATATAAATGGAAATAAAAATTTTAAAAATCTTATTTTTTCAGTGAGAGGAAAACATTTACTTTTTTATTTTTTGAAAAAAAATGAAAAATACAAAAGATACATGAATAAAAAAATATAAAAAGGTAATAAGTCATTTACATATTAAACCTTCCATTATCCTTTTTCTCTTATTATTAAACATCCAAATAAGGAAGGGGTTTAACACCCCTTTCCCTCTCTTCTCCTCCCCTCCTAAACCTTTAAACCATTTATTTTCCTCTCCTTCCAAAGTCTCAAACAAAACCTTAAGCTCTTGTTCTAGGTGTTCTCTTGAATTTAAAGACATCATTATCTTATGTGAAAATCAATTTTTGTCTCCCAGGATTTACCTCCAAATTAAAAAAAAAAATACAAAAAAATGGAAAACTTTGAAAAAAGAAGGATTAGTTTTTAGAAATGGAAACCTTGCACTATGCATGCTTATACTCCAATATCAAAAATTGACTTTAAGCATGAGGAAGGATAAAACTCAGACGTTTAGCATTTTGTGAAGCCCTAAAAGCAAAATACAAGGACCAATATAAATATGCAAGTAAGAGATAAAGAAAAAAAAAATTTGGAGGAGAGGGGAAGGAGGCAACAATTTTTCAAAAGGATGGAGGTTTTTAGGAAAGAGCAAAAAAAATTTTTAGAAGGAGAAAGATATGGTGATTGGAAGAGGGTATAACTAGAGAAAAAGAAGAAAAAAATTCAAAAAAAAAAAAGAGCATCACAGGTATTTCCTTTCTTTCTATATTACTTTTGTCTTCCTTCAAATATTTGTGTAGGATAGAGATAAATAAAAGAGCTTCGAAAGAGTTGCATAATGAACAATAAATTGGAGAGAGGAGAGTTCTGGAGAATGGCATTGAGAGAAAGTTGCGTTTGAAACCAAATGAAAGTAAAGTGGGGAGATTCTTGCAGTTTTTGACTTTCTATTATATTCTCTCTTTCTTAATATTTTAATAAAACAATGTTTCATTTGATGTGTCCTAACTGGGCAGTCGCAACGGTACGACAAAAATGTTTTCAAAAATATCAGAAGAGTCGCCACCAAAGTTTATTTTAAGAAAAACCTTGGAAAAACTTAAATATAATACGATCTTTGAAACCAAAAATGAGTTCGGGAATCATTTACGTGTAGGGAAGGTATTAGCACCTTACAACGTCTGTTTAAAAACAGTTACCTAAATTAATTGTGCAAATTCATTCTAATTTTGAAAAATATTTATTTAACCCTAAACATTAATTATTTTATTTTTAGAAGAAGAAATATTATTTGGATTATTTTAAAAATTATTTTGACTTGACAGGTTCGGTTTCCGTTCCTACGTATCCCCGGGTGCAATGGGAAACTCAAAGCCACGTAGTTCTATCTAAAAATTATGAAATTAGTTTATTAAAATTAGGTTTAGTAAAAAAAAATTATTTTAAAATTAAAATTATTTTGTAAAATTATAATATTTAGAATACAAGATAACACGGTTATACATGTACCCTACGAGAAACAATACAGAAAGTGAAGGAAGATTACACAACTATATTGCAAATCGTTAAAAATATTTTATTCGTAAATCAAGTATTTGAATTTGAATTTTGATTATGAATAATGTTAAAAGAGAATTAAAGATAGCATAAGCTATACGTTAATCTTTTATAATATTTGAACAATCGAAGGTAATGTAAATCACACATCAATGTTATAAAAATTGTATAATATAATAAAAATAGAGAAATAATTTGTTATTTAATTTATCAAAATTAGAAATATGATTCAAGAAAGTTTAAAATATGAAATTAATTTCATTTAATGAAATGAATAAATAAATTTGAATTGATTATAAATTATTTAATAAAAAAAAATAATTAAAACTTTGTTTGATAAATTTATGTTGTATAGAACCTAAGGTGACGTTGGTACACATAAGTTCTAATAATTTATAACATGTAAAGGTAGAGTTGCTATACATTAACATTATAAATTATTATGTTAATAAAATAATTTTATTGATTGATTAGTAAAATAATGTTTATAGGGAATAAATTTTGATTAGTTATTAAAATAATTTTTCTAATTAATTAAAGATAACCTATAATAAATTAATATTGCTTAAAACTTCGGTAACGTAGGTACACGTAAGCTTTATCAATTTATGATACAGGACGATAGAGAAGCTACACGTTGGTATCATAAATTGATGTCATTATTGTATTTTTTATTTATAAGAGTATTTCGTTAAATAATAGACAAGAGACTAAAACGTGACACTAAATTATATTAACATTATAAAATTGTGCAACGCAACAAATTAAATTAATAATACTAAAGAACATATAATCTGAAAAATAAAATAAGTAAACTAGATATGAACATATAATCTGAAAAATAATTTTGATGAAGAGATAAATTTAACAAGTAAAAATAAAAATAAAATATGATACAATAAAAATTAACATTATGTTTTAACTTCTTTTATTATTATAATCATAATGTGAAATTAAGAACAAAATGAAATAATTTACTTAATGAAAATAATAACAAAATAAAAAATAAAAAAAAAATTGCGATACAGGTTCGGTGCAAAGAGTAAAGAGTGTATTTCCAATCTGTATATCCCATCTACGGAATTTGTTTTTAAATATTTTCGTGTGATATCACAAAAAAATAAAATAAAATCTATATGTAATAATGAAAGAAAAAGTGTGAAAGATGCATTTGAAAGGTGCCCTTTTTCATGCGTGCACACTATCACTATGTCAGCTTATAATATTAATAAAAAACATAAACATTCAAAAGTTCCTGAAGCTTTCACGGTATGTTTGCATTGATTTTTTTTCATTTCTATTTCAACACACACAACACAAACATACAGATTTTATATTCGAAGAAGAAGAATACCTAGGATAGAGTCAAAAATGGCGAAAGGGAAGAAACGATGAGCGGCTGTGATAGATCTAGCAGTGATAAACGAGACAGTTCTCTTTTTTATTTTATTTTTTCTCTTTTTCTCTATATTTTATTTTTAAAGTTTTTTTCTTTTTTCTCTGAATCTCTCTCGTTAGATCTCTTCTTCTAAAATTTTGCTCTCTTTATCTCCTCCGAAAGCTCTCTCGAGTGGACTCCTTACTTGCATCTTTATACTGGTTCGTTTAGGATTTTTTACAAAATGCCAAAAGTTCTGATTTTGCCTTTCTTGTGCTTAAGAACGATTTTTGATGTGGAAATATAAGCGTGTATGGTGCAAGATTTTCATTTCCATAATTGATCTCTTTCTTCAAAAAATTTCCATTTTTTGTAAAAGATTTTATTTCATTTTTATAAATTAAAAAAAATAAAAAATAAAAAATTTAAGGTCATTCCAGAGATATAAAAGTTAGTATTCAGATGATGTGAGTATGATTTGAAAGAATAAGAGGTGGAGATCACTGGCACACGCTACCTGCACACAAAAGCACAAAGCTAATCATATCCAATCACTTATTTATTTATTTATTTTGTTTGCTTTTGGCGGTATGTTTTTTTTTTCTTTCTTTTTATACTGTCATGATCCAATGCACCTATTTATTCCGGCCTGATTGCATATCCTTTGTTTCATTTTTTTATTATTTTATTTTATTTATTTATCTCAATAATTTTATTTATTTATTTATTATTTGAAAAATGGAGCTTTTTATTTATATTATTTTTGTTTCATATTTTATTTATCTTTTATTATCTTAAATAAAAATATTTGACTTCTCATATTTATTTATTTTAATTTAACTTCTCTTAATTGCATTTATTAATTTTTTAAGTAATAATAATTAAAATAATAATAATAAATTATTAAAATTAGATTAAATGCAATGTTTTTAATTTATCATACTATATTTGAATTCTTTTTATCGCAAAATTTAACTCTTATCAATGGGACAATAAATTCTCTCCAAAATCCTTTTTATGTTATTTTATTCTTTTTTTTAATTATTATGTTAATTATTTCTCGGTTAATTTAGGATTATTATCCTTTATTTTATTTATTATATATTTGTAGAATATTGATGTAGTTTAATTTTATATTCATGATTACCTCTTATTATATTATTAATAATAAATAATATAACTGCATTAATTTATAATATTAATGTATAATTTTTCTATCGTTGTGTGTTATAATTGATAAAGTCTACCTATATTAATGGGACTTTAGGCAATATTAATTTATCATAAGTTATTTTCAATTAATTAAAAAATTATCTTAATAATCAATTAAGATGTATTTCCCTATAATTATTATTTTACTAATCAATCAATTTACATCAAAATTATTTTATTAATACAATAATTCATAATGCTAATGTGTAGCAATTTTACCTTTATGCGTTATAAATTATCAAAACCTATGTATATCAACATAGCTTAGGTTTTATATACAATCAATATATTAAAATAATTTTATCTGATTTCTAAAACTAAACAATTATGTTGTTTTATTTAATTAAAATCTATTATTTAAAATATTTTAATTATATTAATGCAGCGATTTTATAGCATTATTATGTAGCTCTTTACCTTCATATACTTTAAATCGTTAAAAATTTTGTGTGCCAATATTATCTTGGGTCCTATGCAATATAAATTTATCAAATAAAATTTTAATTTTTTATTAAATAATTATTTTCTTTAATCAATTTAAATATATTTATTCCTTTTATTAAATGAAATCAATTTCATATTTTAATTTTTCTTAAATTATATTTCTAATTTTGATAAATTAAGTAACCAATCATTTCTTTATTTTATTATATAAATTTTTGTAATATCGATGTGTGATTTACATTGTCTTTGATTGTCCAATAAATTATAAGAGATTTATGTATAATTTACGCTATCTTAAATTCTCTTTCAACATGAATCATAATTTAAATATAAATTTAAATATTTCATTTATAAACAAAATATTTTTAACGATTTGCAATATAGTTGTGTAATTTTCCTGCACTTTTCATGTTGTTTCTCGAAGGATACATTTATAATGGCATTATCTTGTATCCTAAACATTAACCTTATTAAAATAATTTTAATCTCAAAATAAACTTTCTTTTACTAAACTTATTTTTAATCAACCAACTTCATAATTTTTAGGTAGAACTACGTGTCTTTGAGTCCCCATTGCAGTTATGTAGAAGCAGGAATTTGACCTGTCAAATCAAAATAATTTTTAAAATAAATTTTCTCTTTGCCAAGATATCCAACAATATTTCAATAAATAAATTTTTTTAAAATAAAAATAAAAATAATTATTGCTTAGGGGTTAAATAAATATTTTTTAAAATTAAAATAAATTTGCACAATTAATTTAAGGTAACCGTTTTTAAATGGACGTTGTAGAGTGCTAATACCTTCCCTATACGTAAACGACTCCAACTTATTTTTTGTTTCAAAGATCATATTATTTTAAAGGTTTTGTTAGCATCATCCTTAAGGCTAAAATAAGCCGCTAATAATAGTAAAATTTTAGTAAAAATAAAAGTATTTATTGTATTTGTATAACTTAAATACAATAATTGTATACTTTTTTCATAATTTTTTTTATTTGTGAATACTTAAACTCAGTCCTAAGAGTTGAGGTTAATAAAACCCTTATTTTTAAAGTTTTTTCAAAATTTTCTTAAAATAAACTTTAGTAGCGACTTCTTTAATTTTTTAGAAAATATTTTTATTTTTAAAAGATTTTTTTTAGTTTTTCTTAACACGTTTCGCTGTTGCTGTCCAGTTGCGACATCTTAGATATTATCTTTACTTTAAAGAAGTTTGGTTTCACTTGAGAATATCATTTCCTTTTATAATTTCTACTATCCTACTACCACTTGGATTGTTAACTTAGCTCAATATAAACATTGTATTTTTTATTTATCCATCCTTTAGTGGCTTTGGTGCTGGAAAAATAAGATACTCTTTGATAAGGAGAAATGAAATATCTATCATGTTTTAAATTTCATTGGTCAGTTGAAGAAAAATTGTTCTCTACTAATTTCAAATAAGTTAACTCTTAAATTCACATTTTTTTAATGAAATGTCATGAAATCTATCATCTTCCGATTACTAAAAAATTAAAGTTTATGGTACTTGTAAGATAAATCATATGAGGTGTGGTGTTGTTATTTGAGATCATAGTAGTAAATGACTAACAAAGTTTACATTTTTTTTTTTAATAATAATGTATTTGCTCTTTGTGCTGAATTGAAATTAATCTCCTAGGATTCTTTTTGACCATATCAAAAAATTATCATATGGTAATTTTAAAATCTTATTGCTTAGAAATGGAGAATCTTATCTAAAGAAATCGAGATTAGTCTCTCTTGAAGTATGTTCTATTATATAAGATATTCATAATCGTATGCAATCCTTTTCTCATTTACTCATAATATGTTGTTCATAAAATTAACTCGTAGATGACAAAGTAAATCATTTGACACTCTTGTCCAAAGATTCTTTTCATCTTCTAGACGATCCTATGAAAAAAATGATATTATAATAATTTTTTAATAAAATATCTGTTTTCGCAGGATATAAACATTTAGGCTAAAATGCATTTTTGGTTCTCCAACTTAATTTTGTTTTTTAATTCTCCAACTTTTAATTGCATGATTTTAGTCTCCTTATTTTCTTAATTAAGCAAATTTCGTCCTTTCATTAATTTGCCATCTAATTTTTAACGACAAATGTACGATCTTCTTCTTCCTCTTTTCCTATCAATCGGAATCCGTAATTCTTGACAGTGCTCCCTCTCTTCCCCTTCCTGGACTCCACCATTGCCAACAAAGCTCTTCTTCTTCCTTTCTTTTGGTTGAACTTTGAACCCTTAAAACAATTTTAGACAAGTTTTTCCTTGTATTGGTACTTTGGATGCAAAAATAATCTTAGATAAGTTTTTCTTATATTGGGAATTTGAACTCTTAAAACCTTGAATATGTCACCATGAAACAAGCCAAACGCATGCTTCCTATTCATTTTTTGCGTGAAGTTGGTGGGTTGTTGTAGCTTCAAATTAAAGCATATGGTTGCAATTTTTAAACCTATAAGGAAGAAGAGCTCCATTAACAATAAGAGAGTCAAATAGAGAGAGAGGAGAAGCATTACCAGCAATACAAATTTTGGTCAAGGAAGAAAAAGAGAAAAAAAAAAAATACTGTATAGTTGTAATTAGAATTTAAATAACAACTGAACAAAATGATAAAATTTACTTAATTAAAAAAATATTAAATTATACAATTAAAAATTAAGGACTAAAATTGAATAAATATAAAAGTTGACGAACTAAAACTAAAATTTAGTCAAAATATTTATCATATGATTAAATATCAATATAATTTTGCTCAAAATTTTTATTTTATAATTAATCTCACCTATCGAGTAAGGATTTTGTTATTGAATACGAAGTCTTTATCTTTTATTTAATATAAGTATTTATTTATCTTTATATAAAAGTAAAGTAGTGTGAACCAATATTTTTCATACCTATATTAAAAGGGTTTATGAAATATTTCAATAAATTATTAAAATCTCTGATCAACATTAATTTAAGTCATAAATATACAAAAAAAAAGAGAAAATATTTGAATTTTAAATTTATTTTAAATTATAATATAACTCTATTAAGTTTATAAATATTTTCAACAATAACATCCAAATCTCCTTAAATGCTTTATAATCGTTTACCTCAACATTCTTAGGTTTTATAGAGAAAATAACATTCTCTGTCTACAGATGCAGAATGGCCCCAAGAATAGTATATCAGAATATTATCTTATACGGTTAAAACAAAAATACTCAAATACTAATTGTAACGAAAACATGTAATAGAAAGCTTGAAACATTTTAACTTGATCCTATGATTCTTTTGTGAAGATAAGAAAAAGTTCTTTACAGCATCTTTCATTATGCGACTAATAAAAGTTACATCATTTTTTCAGACTTTAAATTTGTTACTTGTGTAAGCAACTTTCTCTCTTTTGAATGCAATATTATTTATCTTCTGTATTAATAATTTTAACCATACTAATAATAACAATTGCTTATTTTTAAGTAATTTTCATTAATTATAATATAGAAAAATTATAAATTAGTAATTTAAAACTTCAATCGTGTGTCATTCAATTTCGAATTTCGAAAAGATATACCCTTAATATGTAATCTATATATAACTCTTTAATTAATCTATTTCTAAAATTATCATTAAGAAATATAAATTAATGTTTTAAAATTTGAATCATGTGTAGTTTAGTCTTTAATTATAAAAAAAACCCATTAATTAACTTTTTTTTTTTAGTTTTTAATTCATATGATTTTTTATTTTATAATTCAAAATTTTATAATTTGCCTGGATTGAATTGGTTCATGACCACCTTTGACCACGAGGATTTTAGCAATTTTATTTCTATGCGATTAGAGGAGGTAAACATTGAGCACAAAAATACGACACCGTATGGCTTGTTCTCACGAGGCATGACCCCAATCCAATTGCACTCCAGTCCCTTTCCTGGATCTCGAGCAGAATAACTTTCTCAACGTTTTCTCACCGTTTCTCAGCATCAAAACAAGATCCTTCATTTAATCACCACATTCTCCTGAAATTTTTTGCGAGCTATGAGTTACAGAAGGTTCGTTTTCGAAAAGACACCTTTCATTGTTTGATATGTTCTATCTCTCTTGATTTTAATTATGCCTTTTTTTTAATTGCAAATTGAAATGCACGGTCATGACGATCTTGCATTCATGTCACGTGTTTGTGTATTTTGTTTCCCCTTAGCCATTCATTGATTCTAACTTTAAGGTTTGGAGGATGATTTTGATTTTGGGGTAGTGCCGGATCTGGATGTTGGAATGACTATTAATAACTATTGCTGGGAATGCATGTGTATATTAGTCATTAGTACTTCAGTAACAAGGTGAAGCTGAAGACGATCATAAAGTTTTTGAGTGTTGGATTAAGTAATTTTGTATTCGAAATAGCTTATTATCGATATTTTAATGAGAGTGCATGTCTGGTTTGGATTGACTTTTGGATAACTTCTTTTTATCTTTTCTTTTCAATTTATCTGTAAGATTTTTTTATTATAGGGTGTTTTGGATCTTTGAATGTAAAACGAAGTAGTACAAATTTACGTGGAGCTTTTGAAATATATAATTTTTTGAATTAATCCAAACCATGCATGGCCTTAGAGTTTTAATAAAATGCTCGAGTCCTAAAGTTTTTGAGAACTAATAAGCAGAAGTTATAATGTTATTGGGAAAGATTTGAAACCCTTGCTCACTTGTTAATGCTTCTTTTACTGTTTTTGAATCAAACGAGAAGAGTGAAGATTTTAGAAAATTGGAGGATTTTGGGTTCAAACAAGATGGTGGGTCTTGGTGCGATGGTAAGGTTGCTTTCTTGTGACTCATAGGTCACTGGTTTAAATACTGAAACAGCCTCTCCCCTAGTAGGGGTTAGGCTGCTTTCACACTAGACAGTGCATCTACCCTCCCTAGAGCCCCCTAGGTGGGAGCCTGGTGTATTGTACTCACTCTTATTTTGATTTAAAACAAGGGAAGTAGCAACACTCTGAAAAATGAAAACTGCATTCTTTGTTTAGGGCTTGATGTTAGCTTAAGTTTTGTTGTGTTGTCTATGAATGAGCAATGACCTTGAGACTACCTTTTTTACTATACGTCCTGTGTTGACTTGATAGCTATTCTGTACAGTATTACTATAAGTATTGTTGTCAAAATCACAATCATACTCGTAGGATTGCAAAATTCCATGAGTTTTGTCATTCATTATCTTTGTGCTTGATCACACCTAGGATCACAACTTTGTGGGATTGAAGTGAAACTGTTGATCAGACTCACAAGATCATAGGATCTGTGATTTTTCTTGATCTGGATGTGTTTATTGCGGTTGAGTTTGCTGGTCAGGTTTCACAATCTGTGTTGCAAAACCCCAACAAATTCTCACCCAAACTAACTCTAATCTCTACCACTTCACTCACACTAACTTCGCCTCACCACCTCCCTGTGCACACTTTGCAGAAAGAAGTTTGAAGCTTCTGTTTCAAGCCTCCCTTTCTGCTTTTATATCCTGCTCTCTCATATCAATCTCTTCTCTGCCTTTTAAAGCTTCTAATTTGATAAATTTTGCAAGTATTAGAGTTTCTGGTCTGGTCTACATTGGTGTGTTGGAGTGTCTCTCTCTTCTTTTAGGTCTATGGGAGTTCTGGTAAGGCTGGCTAAAGAAACTCCACTTTCTTTTTCTTTTTTACTTTTAGTTATTGAAACCCACAAATTGGTCCTTTTGGGTATTCATTTGAGATACAAGTTCTTTGGTCCACTTTTTATGTCGCATTCTTTTTCTGCTTCCTTTTTTTCCCCTTGTTATATTTAGTATCAAATATCAAAATTATGTTAATTATATTGTCATATTTTTATGTTAAAATATAGTTTTTTGGTAGGATCTTACAAAGGTTTACAATATTTCACCCCTCTCCAAATCTTAGAAACTATCTCAATTTTGATAACATTGATTGAAAGTCACCTAGGAAAAATAATTTTTTACTTTTAGTTATGTCTAGATAATAAATTCAATAATGCCTTGTCATTCAGTTTACAAATTGTCTGAAATTTTGAACTTGTTGCTCTGTTTTCATCCCTTGAGTGTAGATGCCAACTCTAATGGTTTTAATTAAACAAGACAAAAGTCTTATCCCACTAGGTGGGGGTTGGGTACATAGATCACAAAATGCTATTGGGCTAGGTCAAAACAAAATTTTCAACTGTTTTAATTAAACAGTATTAAAAAAATAAAATTAGATAAAAGATACATTTTGTATTCAAAGTCAGGATAATCACCGCTTCTTTACTCTTTATTTTTGCTTTTGCAAATCTAGAATTCATCTTGACTCACTGCTTCTCATGAATATTTCCTATCATTGTTTTTTTATTTATTCAGGAACCCTTTAATATCATTTATAATATCAGTAATCAATCAATCATTGTGGTTTTTCTAATTCAAGCCACCATAACCATGATTGACTATTGAAATTAGATGGTTTCTTGTTTGGACTTCAAACCATTGAGAACCAAACCAACATTTTAGTTACTCTGCTGTACCATAAATTTTGATGTGGGCTACAACTAGTGCCTATTTTCTTCCAGTTGTTTTTACTGCCTTTAAGAATATTTCATTTCATTGTTCTAGATTTTTGTGGAAATAATGGTGAGCTCTTGTATATTAAATCTTATAACTGTTTAATTTTCAAATACAGAGATGGTCGCTCCTCCAGATCATCACTTGTAGATGGTTTTGATAGTCTGGAGGAAGGTGGTCTAAGGGCTTCTTCTTCTTACTCACGAGAAATTAATGAGCATGATAATGAAAAGGCCATAGAGAGTTTGCATGACAGAGTATCTTTTCTGAAACAAGTAAGTTTTGTCTATTACTATTTCACTCTTGAGGTTTCAATTAAAAATTTCACCTAACATCTGGCTATAAAATTCTTAGTTCTAATTAATGCAAAAGTTCATGGAAAAGTTCTCTTAGGGTATGTTTGGGGGAGGGTTTTTGTAGGGGAAGGGAAGGGAGGGTATATTTTTTAATTTTAAATTAAGAGAATTATATAACATTTATGATGGTAAATGATGATTAATACATTAAGTTTGTGTTAATATATTAATTTATATATATATTTTTTTAAAAACATTAATTTTAAATATATATTTAAAATAAAAAAGTTTCTCTCTCCTCATCTCTCCTCCAAAACTTCCCTTCCCAAACAACTTCTTAGTGTTGAAAGTATTACTTGCATTGGTTCTATTGTTGTTTGCAGTTGGTTATACTTTGTGATGCATATATGTTGTTTCACTTGTTTCTATTTTACCCATTATCATTTTGGATCACTTACTGAAATATTGGGAAACTATTGTTTTTCCTTTTTCTAATTCAGCATTGTCAAAACGAACATGTTCGTAGTTTGCTTTGGAGACCTCTGGCACCAATTAATTTGTAAATAAAGGATCATCAAAATGGATCCTGAGTTTATGTTTACTGCAGGTCTGAAAATGCCTGTTTGTTCGTCAAGGCATATGTACATGCATGGTTGTTAATTTGCTAATTGGTGGTGGTATCTCATCCATTTTAATAGAATTTTTCTTGTCTCTTTTGTATGGGGTTTTAAATTATGGAAATACATTATATCTTACTTTGTCATAATTGGTGTGCTAATTACAAATATACGCATGCACATGTGCATAAAAAATATGACTCATTGCATAATGTTCTAATTATCTGTTTACTAATTTTCTTGGAGGAATCATATAAAGGAAATGATCTATTGGTTTATATTTTCTTTAATTGACTGCTAATATTTATTTGATCAACAGTTAACAGGTGATATACATGAGGAGGTAGAGAGTCATAATCAGTTGCTTGATCGGGTGGTATGTAAACTGTACATTGTTTCGTAAAAATCTCTCTCTTTTTATTCTGATTGGACTCCATTATAAATTAGGGTAACAAAATGGATGGATCAAGGGGTATGATGTTGGGAACCATGGACCGATTCAAGAAGGTAACTTGTTTTCCCTGTTAACTTGCCTTATTTTATCTTCTTTTAATTTCACATTATTGTAAAATGATTTAGTGCATAGAAACTGGATTTTGTAGGTTTTTGAGAAGAAATCGACA
This sequence comes from Abrus precatorius, assembly GCF_003935025.1. Taxonomy (NCBI): domain Eukaryota; kingdom Viridiplantae; phylum Streptophyta; class Magnoliopsida; order Fabales; family Fabaceae; genus Abrus; species Abrus precatorius. The sequence continues at coordinate 14,202,867 of NW_020874417.1, forward strand.
CGGAAAACATGCTCACTTGCAGCTTATTTCACTTTTGCCTTCATATTCATATACTATCTTATTAGGTAAAATGATGCGATAATCCTTTCACTATTTATTCTTATTACATGTTTACTCTGACATGACTGAAATGAATATCTTTAGATACAATATTCACAGCCCTTTTAGATCCTGTAAGGAATAATATCAAATGTGTGTACATACTTTGGTAGGTTCATAAACAAGGTATGCTTTAAGGAAAAAAATGAAATTATCAAAGGCATTGTTGTCTTCTAGTATTTGTGCTATGCAGAAGTGTTACTGAGTTTCATAATGAAAAAAAGAGTCACTGAATACAGCTGTTGGCTCATTTCTACAGACATTGATTAATTAGTTAGTTGGTATTCATTAGTCATTGGAACTGGAAAGATCTTTTCAATTCACTGATGCAAACTAGCATTTGCTTGGCAGGATGCTTGGATATTTTACACTTGGGTAAATCAAATTTTGTTGAAGCTCATCTATTTTGTTACACCGTGGATGATGGATGTTCAGAAGTAAAATCGTGTGGTCCTCTGCTGTAAAATGTTCGAACGATTCCATTTGGTTAGGAGATGGTATGATGTTCACCTGTGATCACAGAACCTTATTGCACATATGAAGCTTAAACGAAAGTCTATTGCATTCTTCCCTACCTGGTACTGTATCCATTTTTTCACACTTTACACAAGTTTTGAATTAATTTATTATGTAAATTTGAGTAATATGAAATGATTGTATTCAATTGTAATCGCTATTTGGCTTTTACCTTGCGAAACTTGTAGAGTAACACTTCTCACACATGCACCATTGCGATATATCCCGGAATAGTTGGGATCAAATGTACACTTTACATTCATGTTTTCTAACTAAAAATATGTACTTGTCTTATACTTAGGTGCATGAAGTACAAATAATTACCATGAACGTTTAAATTTATCTATTAAATTTTTAAATTTTATTTTGGTACTAAAAGGATAATAGTTCTATATATATATATATATATATATATATTAGTATTTCAGTTTTTTAACTTAGTGAAATAGATAGGTAGTTACCTTTAGTTTACAAATTGCAGACAAAGCTGCATAAGTGAATTAGTTTTGGGCCCAATAAACTTCTCTACTTAAAAGTGAGAGAGCGAAAAATGAATCAACTCATGGAAGATGCATTTTCCATTCTTACTTTCTTGTCCCGTATATCAACTCATTGATTATCCAGTTTGGAGTTTGTAGGGTAAATGTGAGCCTAGGCTTGAATTGAATTGCTTGCTTTCCTAACTACAAAACATATTAAGCCCTTTTATAACAGTCTTAACTTGATGCAGAAAGGCTTTTGTAACCAAAATAATATTATCAACATAAAATGAGAAATTTTATGGCCTTTTTTACTAAAGCAAAAAGGATTCCAACTACCAGAATTAATCTCATTTAAGATACAATGAACCAGTTTTCCATACAAAGGACACAAATATAAATAGATTAAGGATCTCTTTGACAAATATCTCTTAAAGTAAAAAAGAAAAACCAAAAGTTTCCTGTTATATGTTATGCACATAAATGATGTAGATATACACTGAAAAACCAGACTAACAAAAAGGTGTCCCAAACCAGCCTCGGGCATATATCCTTCCCAAACCAGTCTGTTATTCGTTTTCTCTAAAGGAGTACACTAATTTTTGAATGATGAAAACATTATCTATTCCTTGTCTTCTCGGGACAAACCTATATTGGTTATCCAAAATCAAATAAGGAAAAAATTATTAAATCTATTTGCTAGAAGTTTAGTTATAATCTTATAACGCACATTGCAAAAAGGAATTAGTCTAAATTGGTTAATTTTATTTGGAGACTAAATTTCAAGTATTAAGATTAAAACATTTTGATTAACTATCATAATGATAGATGGATTAACAAAAACATCTTTAATAAAACTAAAGTTTTAAAAATGAAGCATGCAAGTCATCCAGACTAAGAGATTTATAATTATATGTACTAATTAGGACCACTTTCATCTCATTAATAAAAAGCCCTCTAAACAAATTTTCAACTTCAAGAAACTCAATATTGAAAAATATATTAAATTTTCTAAATTATCTCCTATAGAAATAAGTTCAAAATATAATCTAGTAAAATAAATAGTAACTATCTCTTTTCAAGATATCACAATCATAAATTTAAATATTTCTATTCATTAGAGTTTCAATTCTATTTTGTGCCTACAAATTAAAGCAATTTTGTGAAAATATTTATTATTCTTATCACTTAATTTAATCCACTTATTTCTAAAATGACAAAAATAAAAATTTATTATTCTAATCTCATTGTTATTAATTTCATATTTTGCCAAAAACTTGTTCGGAGGGCAAGTGTACCCATCGAGAAGTAATAAAGGGTTCTTAAATTAAGTTCCCGAAATATCGTCCCATAAGGATTGTTTTTTAATTACTAAGAATTTCTTAATTCAATTGTTTAAGCTTCAAAGATATGAGATTAATTAAAATAAGAATTTATAATTATAAACTAAGAACAAGGAATACAATGCACGTCTTGATTAAACTTATCGGAGAGGAACCTAGGGTATATGGATTTTCTCATTTAATCCTTTATGTTATTTTTCTGTTTAACTCTAAATTCGATTTCCTTGTGATTGCCAATCATTCATACAAATACTATTAATATCCAATGGTCATGCAATATTAATATTCTTTTCTCTAAATTAACATCTCCAATGGTCATGCAATACATCAATTTAAGAAAGCATAAGGAACCTATGAACTTGTTAATTTAATAACGATTAGAAGAGAAAGATTAGTTTGGTCCATCTAATCCTTTGTCTCGTTTTACCCTATAAATCTATTAATTAATCGAGGTACGGTCGCCTGACAATATAATTAATTAGGATTAAGAAAGAAGTGCAATAGGATAAAATCTAATTACAAAACAGAAATCAAATTTAGATTCAAACATTAAAATTCCATAAATTCATAAACAATATTTCCCATAGCCCTAGCTATGGACTTAGTTACTCATGCTAAAGAAAAGAACTAAAACAATAATAAATAAAGCCATAATCAAAAGAAATAGCAAACTAGAGTATGAGATGTGTTTCCGGTCTTCAAGTACGATCGCTTGAAGCTCCAAGTCTCCCCAAGCATGTGCCAAGGATCCCGTGCAAGAGAGACGAGATCAGATGTATTCTAGAGCAAAAGCTAAGATGTAAAAACGGTGTAAAAATGCCTATCCAAGATGCCTTCGGTCTTCCTTTTAATAGGGTTTTAAAACCCTAAAAACTCTAATTAATTGGGCTTCCCGCAGATGAGCACGATCGTGCAAGGCCTTAGCATGATCGTGCTTGGGCTCGAAGCACTCCCGTGCTTGTTTCAAGGGGCTGGGCATGCTGACTGCTGCGGAGCTCTAATCTTCTATCAATTTGGGCCTAAAATGTGCCCAAAATATACTTGCGGTCTCTTTATACAAAAATGCATAATTAATAAATAAATTAGTGTAAAACCCAAATAAAATAAAGATTAAATATGAATATATGGGCTATAAAAGAGGGCATAATTATAGACTTATCATTATCAAAAATCAAATAAGGAAAAAATTATTAAGTCTATTAGCTAGAAGTTTAGTTATAATCTTATAACGCACATTGCAAAAAGAAATTAATCTAAATTGATTAATTTTATTTGGAGACTAAATTTCAAGTATTAAGATTGAGACATTTTGATTAACTATCATAATGATAGATGGATTAACAAAAACATCATTAATAAAACTAAAGTTTTAAAAATGAAGCATGCAAGTCATCCAAACTAAGAGATTTATAATTATCTGTACTAATTAGGACCACTTTTATCTCATTAATAAAAAGCCCTCTAAATAAATTTTCAACATCAAGAAACTTAATATTGAAAAATATATTAAATTTTCTAAATTATCTCCTATAGAAATAAGTTCAAAATATAATCTAGTAAAATAAATAGTAACTATCTCTTTTCAAGATATCACAATCATAAATTTAAATATTTCTATTCATTAGAGTTTCAATTCTATTTTGTGCTTACAGGTTAAAGCAATTTTGTGAAAATATTTATTATTCTTATCACTTAATTTAATCCACTTAGTTCTAAAATGACAAAAACAAAAATTTATTATTCTAATCTCATTGTTATTAATTTCATGTGAATATCAATAATTCTATTAAATATTTTTTTTTTGTTGAAAATATTTTTGAACACTGTTTTATTCGAAATTGAAATATTATCCCTAAAACTATCAACATTATCTTGTAGTTGTTATTCAAATTTCAAGACATTTTCACATTATTTTAAAAGTCATGATATTAAAGGTAGTAAAGAATAAAAAGAAACTACCACTTTTGTGAGTGAAAGATTGAGATCTAATTTTTAACCATAGAGTTATATGGTTAGCGTAGCAATAAGAACATAGATAAGAGAAATGTTTTTTAAAAATTCTCTATGAATCACTTATTACAACTCTATCTATTCTTTCCTTTAAACTCCTTTTACTCCAAGTATAAGGCACATCCTTAAAACCCACATTAGAAAGATCACAATTATCCAGGCAAGAAGTAAGATTTAAAATGGTTCTATAGTTAGGAGACCCACACCCTATTTTTATAATCAATTGAAATTGAGTTAAAATCCCTAGTCACGTGCTAGTTGAAGATGGCCAAAATGCAAACTCTGCTAATCCTTGGAAATGACCTTACTTAAAACATTTTTAATTGAACCACCCTCTTTACAATTTTAATATATTTATTTTTGACAAATTTTCATAAGTTCCATAATTTTGTCTCTTTTCTTTTTGAATTCTATTTCCAATGGTTTTGTTTCATTAGCCTTATGTATTTTGCAAGTGTCTCATGCAACCTTGCCTCACTCTCTTTGATAGTATGAAAATGAAAACCATCCTTTACTTTTGACATTTTTTTTAATATTTCAAATTTCAAATCTAGACCTTGACTTAGCCTCTTTCAATTTTCCCAAATTATATTGGTTAATCTGATTCCTATTTGGGTTATATTTCTTACATTTGGCTCTTTTAACTATCATCCAAGGACCAAATAATTTATAATTATTATCATTTTCTACTTCAACACCAATAGAATTATCCCACTACATCCTATTTTTGTCATGTGTTTAATTATTAATAACCTTATTTGATACATTTTCTTTTGGTTCTTGATCAAAATTATTAACTAGTTTAACCTACTTAGGCAGCTCTATAAACTTTTCTTGACTATATTTACCATAATAGAAACAAATCAAATATAAAGTGTCACATTCAATGTAAATTATTGACCTAAAATTTTAGAAGATGGAATAAGTTTCTTTCTTAAGTCTACCTTTGTGCGTATTCTAACAATTCTTTTTAAAAGGATAGAAGTATTAATGTCAATTTTAAGCATTGATTCGAATGACCAGCCTATCTATACTAGAGAATTTTTTCATTATGTAATTCCATTAATGTTTGTTTCAAGATTGGTAAACAAAGAACTCAAAAAGTTATTGAATAAGAATAAAGTGGTGGCTCCTTAAAGGTGCAAGACAATTGAACTTTAAGAAATAGTTAATAGAAGATGGTAGTTGGAATGCACAAGGTAGTGTTAACAATATTTGGGACAAGATGACCATGAAGTCCAAGAGGGTTGTCAAGACAAATTTGGATGAATCTAATCGCTTTAGGTCAAAGAACCAAGAATTTTAGTGGCGAAATGAAAGTGTGTAAGATAAGATTAGAAATAAAATAATGTTTTAAAATTTTGCATGTATGCATCAATGCTAATAAGTGGACAATGTATTAGAATGCAGGAAATACGTTAAGAAAAATAATAAATGAAGCATGATCTAAGACTTTTGAGTAATTTTATCAAGATCTTGAGACAAAATATGACAAAAGAGAGATATATAAGCTTGCAAAGGTAAAAAAAGAATACATAGAGATTTTTACCAAAAGTTAGATGTATTAAGAAAGAAAAAAAGGTCTTGGTTACAGATGAAGATATCAAAGACAAATGAGAGAAACATTTCTATAAACTTATTAATGATGGACAAAGAGCAAATGAAAATATAAAATGATTAGAAGTTCAAGCAAATGATCTAAATTTTACATATTATTGTAGAATTAGAGTTGGAAAAGTAAAATAAACTCTTAACAAGATAGATAGTGGTAAAACAATTGTCACCAGAATATTTCTATTGAAGTTTAGAAATGTACAGGAGACCAAGGAATGATTTACTAAGCTCTTTCATGAAATTTTGAGATCTACAAATATGATAGATGAATTGTTAAAGATAACTTTGGTTCCTATATACAAGAATAAGGACGATATCTAAAATTATACAAACTACATATGAATCACACTTATGAGTCATACTATGAATCTATGTTAGGAAGAATAGACTATTGAGACTGCAAAAGACCAATTTGACTATATGTTAGGAAGGTTTACAACAAAAACTATACATTTTGTAAAAGAGACTTACATATAGTTTTTATTGACTTGTAAAAGGCATATGATAGTGTATTAAAAGAAGTGTTATTGAATGCTTTAAATAGGACATGTATGAGGGGGTAACTGTGTGTAAGAACTCTTAGAAGTGTATCTACGGACTTTTCTATAGGGATAGATTTACATCAAGGCTCTGCCTTGAGCCTTTACTTGTTTAACCTAATTTTAGATGTGCTCATGAGTAATTTGTAAAGATTATTCCTAGGTGCATGCTTTTGGGATGACATAGTTTTAGTTGAGGAATTAAAATAAGAGGTTAATATTAAGCTTGAGTTATGGAGGAATACTTTAAAATCTAACTATTTTTGCTTAAGTAGAAGTAAAACATAGTATATACATTGCATTTTAGAAAAAAATGAGATAGTAATCATCCATTAAAAGTTAAAATTAGAGATAATATATACCACAAGTTTCTAATCATACAAGTGGCCCAAATTAGTTGATGTATTAAGAACATAAGTAATCCTTTACAAAGTACAGAAAAATTAAAATAAAATTTAACAGCAAAAAGTTTACATAAAGTTACCTAGAATTCATCCTATAATAATTTAAAAACACATATGAACATAGAACAATACAACATCACAATGATAATAATAATAAAAAAATTCCATAGAGAATTTGGAAAGATATAAGTAACTCTCTCAAACCTCTAAGGAAAAGATAAAACCTTAAAAATAAAGCTATCTTAAATTTATGTAAATTCCTAATTATGACAAATCTCTAAAAATTGACCCTCGTGACATTTATAATAAAGCTCGTACCACCTTTTGTACGACCCAATGTAGTGAACATACCTCTACCCAGACATATCTCTATCTCATTCACTTCCATTTTGACTTCCTCTAGTTCTTCTGACTCTCTGGATTCCTCTCACTGCTTAAACACCCTACTGCTACTGGAAAGAAAAAGGACTGTTTCTCATGCCAGACTTCCTCCTAGTCTTGCCTCCTTCTAGGGATGAGTAAAAGATAACTTGTACATATATGTAAGTATAATTACTAGTGACTGAGAGAAGGGTAGGTGAGAATCCTTAATCGTTGTTAACTTTTGGAGAAAATGATATTTTTGATGATCATGAGTCTAGGAAGAAAGCCTGTGAAGTCATTTTTTTGGTTGTTGTCTTTGATATCGTGACCCTACTTTATTTTGAATGTAATTCAGTTACGTGTATATGTTTAGATGACTGGATGACTGTATATATATATATATTAAAAGGTCTCATGACCTCAAAAAATAATATAGCATTCCAAATTGGTTCCTACAATACTGGGACTTCTTTGATCCAATTGAGGAAATCCTTCCTTCACCAGTAAAAGAAGGATTTGCCCACTTCATCAGTATCTATTCTAAAAAATTAAGAATTCCTGTAGTTCTTAAATATTTCTCTGCTTTTACTTTAGCCTGGGTATTCTCATGACAATATCGATATAGTAGAACAGATAGTGAAGATATATTGCCCATTCTTCAAAGGTACTCCTTTGTTAAATGGTAGAATCAGTTTAATGCAGACCATGCTGGACCTTCTGATGTAGACAAATTCTTTGGAACAAATTCTGAGTATTTAGAGCTTGCTGACCCAGCAACATTTCAATTCCTTAATCAGTAGTCTAGAATTACAGCCCTTTTATCAGGATGCAGTTCAAAAGAAAGAATGAAGGATAATCTAAAAGACTTCCTTCTACTCCTTCAAAAACAAGATGAAGCTAAATCTTCAATAAAGAAGAATTATCAAGACATTGAATGATTTTATCAAAATAAAGACGACTGCTTCAAAATATACATCTAAGAATTATAATTAGTACTGTAGAAATAGTTCTTATAATATTACCGGAATTGTAAAAATAGTATTTTTAATTTCTATATAAGGAGTCATCAACCACATTGTGAGGTACCCTTTCATTTACTTAGTTTTAGAGAGATACTCTAAGAGAGAAGTGCTTTGAGACACGATCTTTGTAAGCCTTTTTCTTTAAGTTTCGATAAAATCTTGTTTCTTGTAATTTTTTTCTCTCTCTTTTATCACCGGTTCTGTTCGGATTACCATCATCTGGTTTTCCTCCCATCTCCCTTTACTAGATCCGTGCTAGTTCTACCGCTATTCTAGTTTCTGATGTTTTAAATTCAGCTATTTAAATTTTTGCATTTTTCATTTACTGCATTTCATTTAGTAGTCCTGCTACTGCTTACTTTCCTTTCATCTTTTCCTTTTCCTTGATCCACTTCGGGTTCTCTGGTATCAGAGCCTGATGGAGAAGTAGGAATATAACTGCTTAAGTTATTTATAACTATGTTATTCTGGATCTGGACTTTAAATTTCTTTTGAAATTTTTGAAGCTATGATTTATAGGCTGGACAAGCCACGAAATTAATGGTTAAGAAATACTGTACAATTTTCTGAAATATCACTACTAGAAGTACAACAGTTCTTAGTTCTTTTGAAGAGAGCTGCAGCAGTAAGTCTGTGTGTGTGTAGGGCAATAAGGTTGATTCGTCGATACTATATTCAAAAGAAAGAAAGAACGTAAGAAGCTGGTGAGTATGGTAAAGATGTTTCTATTTTTTTTAGTATAAAAATAAATAAATAAAAGTCCACAATAACCATGTCCAGAAGAAAGAGTTATAAACAACCAAGCATATATAGTTTTATGGAACCAAATGAGGGTGATGAACTAGAAGTTTATTTTATGATGTCTCGTCTACTCCACTCATTTTCTCGCATCTTTCTTCGTTCCAATTCTAGTTCATCATCCTCCTCCTCTCCAGCTAAAAATATACTTTTGCTTGATCAGGAGAAACAGTCTCCTAAAATCAAACCCAAACAAAACCTCTTTGATGAAGAAGTTAGATTCGAAGAGATCAATCAGAGTATGGATGATTGGACTATTCAGAAATCTCTCAGGTTGCATTATATGTACTTGAAGATCAATCTAAAAGAAACAGTTCTGATTATATTATTAAGATTGTTGAAAACAATATTCCTTTAGGACAAGACATAGGAGAAGAATTTCATCTTTTGTCCAAACACTCCATAAATGAACACAAATAAAAATACAAATACCTCCACATAGGATGTGTTCGGGTAGCAATTAAACCTTTAATAGACACTGGCATAGATGTTGCTATTTTAATGTGTCTTACTAATACTAGACACAATAGATTTGATGATTCCCTCATAGGAACAGTTGAAACCAGTCTCAGCCAAGGACCAATTTACTTCAACTGTTTCCCCAATAAGACAGTGAGTCTTTTAGACTTAAATATTCTTGACTCTCTGTTTCTTAATATTCGCTTTCATGGGTTAGACATGAAAGATGGATATATTCCCGTAGCATTAATCTATAGGATTCAGTATAAAGTTATGAATTTATGTGCGTTTAGAGTCCTCCTAAAACCTCAGAAAGGTGAGACTACTTTGTTTATCACAGATATGACAAATGCTAATGTCTCTCTCCCTAGAATCATCAAGTGGGATGAAGTGACTCTCCCAGACAAGTGGGTTACGTACAAGGTCAAACTCTCTGTTCCTAGACCTGCATCTCAAATTCAAGAAATTTCTCAAGATAATTCTGGGAAAGTTGAAATAACTTTCAACAGGAGAAATTCCTTCTCCTCTAGAATTGATGCTTACAACAGAGAATCTAATTTTGCCTCTGCGAGGAGATCTTTCTCTTCCAGATCTCAAACTTTTAGATCTGAGATACCTAGATTGGTAGCTCACGATCCTTTCATAAATCTTCAGGGATTTGATACTTCTTCTAATGTCTCTAGAACAGTCTATCAAACTTTCGATGATAGAAATCTATGACTAGATGAGGAGGAGGTAATGCTATCTTGAACTAATTATTAGAACGAATGGTAGGAGTTCTAGAAAGGCAGACTGAACTGGTCGAGTATTATTGATTGGAGGCTTTTTGTAAGAATAACCCCTCGCAGTTCAAAGGAGGTTTTGATCTAGATGGTGCTCAGTTGTGGATTGAGGAGCTTGAAAAGATTTTTGCCGTTATGAAATGGCCGAAGGCAAGCAAGGTTATTTTTATAACATATATGTTGGTTGGTGAGGCAGAACACTGGTGGAGATATGCTTATCAACAAATAGAAGCTGAAAGCAGGGAGATTAATTGGGAATCGTTTAAGTGTCATTTTCTGGAGAAATACTTTTCAAAAGATTTAAGGAGGAAAAAGGTTGAATTTCTGAACTTGAAGTAAGGAAGTATGACTATAGGAGAGTATGCTACAAAGTTTGATGAGCTGTTGAAGTTCTGCCCGTACTTTAACAATAATGGAGATGATTGTTCTAAATGCACTAAGTTTGAGAGCGAGTTACGTTCATACATTAAGCTTGCAATTGGCTATTAAGAAATTATTCATTTTCCTACTTTGGTGAATAGATGTCGAATTTGTGAGGATGATGCGAAGGCAAAATAGGGGCAGTGAAGAGTTTTGGTCCACAGTAGAATCATCCTAATATAAGAGGAGATGCTTAAGGGAGAGGGAAACCCTATCAAGTATCACAGAGATATCAAGGATCTTCGTTAAGCGGTGGAAGGTTTCAAAACTTTGTCGGGAGTTTCAATATAGTTGGTGACAATGGTACTCGGTGCTTTACTTGTGGAGGACCGCATTTTGCTCAAGAGTGTACACAGAAGAGCTACGTGTGCTTTAGATGTAGAAAGCAAGGTCATTTCATTCATGATTGTCCTGAGATGAAGCGAGAGAACAACAACTAGAACAGTCAAGTTGGTGGCAAGCAAAATAAGAACAACCATCAAGTTGGAAGGCCAAGAACTCAAGGGAGAGTTTTTGCAATGAGTGGGGAGGAGACATCTCAATCTAACACCATGATACAGGGTAAATGTTTCATAAATGGGAACACTTTGGATATATTGTATGATTCTAGAGCTTCTTACTCTTATATTTCTGAAGTTTGTATGAGACAATTGAATCTACTTATTACTGTTTTACCATATGATTTGATTGTTTCTACTCCTAGTAGTAATTCTATTATTATTGCTAGAGCTTGTTTGAATTGTCTTATTGTAGTAGAAGGCAAATATATCTTTGTAAATTTGTTTTGTTTACCCCTTACTAACTTAGAAGTCATTCTAGGGCTAGATTGGTTGTCTGCCAATCGTGTTCTACTAGATTGCCACAACAAAACCATAGGCTTTGCTAACTCTATTAAACTACCCCATGAGAATTCGAGATTTCTATCTACCAACCAAGTCAATGCTTCTTTGAAAGGAGGAGCTCAGATGTGTATGGTGTTACTCTCATTAAAAGGGGAGGAGTTTACGATAAAGGAATTGCCAATTATTTTTGATTTTCCTGAAGTTTTTCTGGAGGATATTCCTAGGTTACCTCCAGAAAGAGAAGTAAAGTTTACTATAAATTTAACCCTTGGAACTGGACCAATCTCTATAGCACCTTATTGGATATCACCTTTGGAACTAGCTGAATTGAAAAAGCAACTGAAAGAGTTATTGGAGAAACAATTTGTGCGTCCAAGTGTATCCCCTTGGGTGGTCCAATGTTATTAGTTAAGAAGAAAGATGGAACGATGAGGTTATGTGTGGACTATCGTCAATTGAATAAAGTGACTATTAAGAACAAGTATCCACTACAAAGAATAAATGATTTGATGGATCAATTATGAGAAACAACAATTTTCTCTAAAATTGATTTGAAGTTTGGTTACTATCAAATCAGAGTGAAAGAAGAGGACATTTTAAAAACTGCTTTTAGGCACGCTATGGGCATTATGAGTACCTAGTGATGCCATTTGGTGTGACTAATGCACCTGCAGTGTTTATGGATTACATAAATTAGATTTTTCATCCGTATTTGGATAAGTTTGTAGTTGTTTTTATTGACGATATTCTAATATATTTCAAGAATCATAAGGAACATGCGGAACATCTTTGTGTGGTATTGGAAATCCTAAGAAAGAAACAGTTATATGCCAAACTTTCTAAGTGTGAATTCTGGTTGACAAAAGTGAGTTATTTGGGTCATGTGATTAGTAAAGATGGAATTTCTATAGGTCCTTCTATGGTTGAAACTGTTTTACAATGGGTTAGGCCAAAAACAATTACCAAAATCTGAAGTTTCTTAGGATTAACAGGTTATTATTGGAGATTTATTGAAGGATTTTCAAAGTTGGCATTGCCTTTGACTACGTTGACTCGCAAAGAACAACCGTTAGTGTGGACTAGTAAGTGCAAGGATAATTTTCAAGAATTGAAGAATAGATTGACTTCTGCTCCTGTATTAATACTTCCAAACTTTTATAAGAATTTTGAAGTTTATTGTGATGCATCAAGGCAAGGATTAGGATGTGTGTTGATGCAGAATAAGAATGTAGTAGCTTATGCTTCTAGACAATTGAAACCGCATGAGTTGAATTATCCTACGCATGATTTGGAGCTTGCTGTGTAGTTTTTGCATTAAAGATTCGAAGACATTACTTGTATGGTGCTAAATTTGAGGTTTTTAGTGACCATAAGAGTCTTAAATATCTGTTTGACCAGAAGGAACTGAATATGAGGCAACATTGATGGATTGAATTCTTAAAAGATTATGACTTTGAACTTCAATACCATCCCAGAAAGGCAAATATTGTAGTGAACACATTAAGCAAAAAATGCTTACAAGTGTCAGCTATGATGATCCGGGAATTGGAATTGGTGGAACAGATCAGAGATCTGAATATAGTAATGGAACTTACTTCAAAGAGTCTTAAATTTGGAATATTGAAAGTTACTAGTGAATTTTTAGAATAGATTCACATAGTTTAGCAAGAAGATGCAATCATACAAAAGAAGAAAGCCTTAATGATTCAAGGCAAAGAAAAAGATTTTTAGGAAGGTACTGATGGAATTTTGAGATTCCAAACTAGAATTTGTATTCCATAAAATGAAGAACTTCAAAAGATGATTTTGGAAGAAGTCCATAAGAGTAAATTAAGTATTCACCTAGGTACCACTAAGATGTACCAAGATTTGAAAGAATTATTTTGGTGGCCTAGAATGAAGAAAACCATAGCAGGATATGCGGCATCTTGCTTGGTGTGTCAAAAGGTAAAGGTTGAACATTGAAAACCCTTTGGGATGTTACAACCTTTGGATATTCTCGAATGGAAATAAGACAATATTGCAATAGATTTCATGAGTGGATTGCCGAGGACATCTGCAAGTCATAATGCAATATGGGTATTTATTGACAGATTGACCAAATCTGCCCATTTTCTACCCATTAATGTTAGTTATTCATTAGAAAAGTTGGCTCAGTTATATATCAAAGAAGTAGTAAGACTGCATGGAGTTCCATCAAGCATAGTGTCAGATAGAGACCCTATATTTACTTCAAGATTTTGGGAAAAGTTACAAAAGGCATTGGGAACAAAGCTCAGATTTAGTTCAGCATATCATCCCCAGACTGATGGACAATCAGAAAGAACTATTCAATCGCTTGAAGATCTTTTCAGAGCTTGTGTAATGGAGTATAAAGGCAACTGGGATCAATTCTTACATTTGATTGAATTTACTTATAACAATTGTTTTCACTCAAATATCGGGATGGCGCTGTTTAAAGCGTTATATGGTTGGAAGTGCAGAATACCTCTATGTTGGTATGAAACATGAGAGAATTTGACTTTGGGACCTGAGGTGATTCAGCTGACAACGAAAAAAAATTAAAATAATCCAGGAGAAAATGAGGATAGCACAAAGTAGACAAAAAAGTTACTATGATAGAAGAAGGAAGCCATTAGAGTTTCAAGAAGGCGACCATGTGTTTTTTAGAGTTACACCTACCACAGGAGTTGGAAGATCTATGAAATCTCGATGCCTAAATTTATTGGTCCGTACCCCGTTCCTTTCTAATCTCCATAACGTTTCTCATGTCTCACAACTAAGAAAATATATCTCTGATCCATTCCATGTCCTTGAACTTGAGACGATGCCACTGAAAGACAATCTTACTTATGAAACATCGCCTGTACATGTTATGGATCAGTGAGTTAAACAACTACGGGGAAAAGACATTGTGCTTGTAAAGGTGGTATGGAGTGGAACCAATGATGAAGATGCTACGTGGGAGCTAGAGAGCAAGATGGGGGATTCTCACCCCTACCTTTTTTTAAGCTACATAAATTTCGGGGACAAAATTTCTTTTAGGGGGGAAGAGATGTAACATCCTCATTTTTTCTAAATAGTTAATTTGTTAATGTAATTATAAGTTAGAGTATAGTTCTCAATTTTTTGGGGAAAATAGAATAAAATTAACATGAGATGATTTAGACCAAATTATTAGGTATAATTTTAAGAAATTTTTAGTAATTTTTAATTTTGAAAATTTTAAGTTTCAAAAAGTGTTCATTGGTACTGGTTAAAAATTGCTTTACGAGGCTAAAAATAGCATTTTATTTTTTTTAAAAAATTATATTCTGGTTAGAAACATTATTTGGAGTATAAAAATAGTTTTTTTGGTAATTATTGATTTTTTTTATTTTTTTTGTTAGTTTTAGGTAAATTAATTATCCACATAAGTAGAAATTTGCATGAAATTTTTTTTTTGCACAAATTGAAGGGCAAGAGTGTCAAAACTTATTTTATAATTATGTTTAATTTTCTTCGTGATTATTTTTTAAATTTTGGGATTTTTATCTAATTGTTTCAATTAATTACAAAAAATTAGTAAAAATCCTATTATTATATTATTATTTTATTACTTTTCTTCCTATTTAAGATAAGATCAACTCACAAAACCTAAATTTTTCTCTCTTAGCTACCGTGGAATCCTCTTCTCCTCTCAAAGGTTTTAAATTTCTTTGGCTCTAATCTTTTGATTTTCCAAGTAAGTTCATAAATTTTTTTACTATTTCCCCTATTTTTATCATTTTGAACACTTTGAACCGATTTGATTTTTTATTTTCTTCCTCTTTTTGGGTGCTGGAACAGTGACATGAGGGGTAAGATTTTGCCCAAAATTTTTGCTTCTAAATTATGTTTTAGTTAGCTTAATCCTTCTATGGTTTATAATAGATGATTTTGATGTTTTTTGTTTTGCTAAAAATGCACTTGGGAGGTTCAAAATCCTTGTTTTAGAGGTGTTGTCTCAAGAGTGTAAGAGGAGAAAATAATTATTTTTTATTACTACTATGCTCATATTATTTCATTTAAAGTATAGGAAACAATTGTAGGACTCTTAAGCCACTTTTGCAAAAATTAGAAAATGATAGTTTCAACCCACTAGTAGATGGGTGGATGATTAATGTCTCTTAACATTGATCATGATTTTATGTGTGATTATTTGGTTAGGATCGCGATTTGAGAAGTGGTGGAAAGAAGACATTATTGAGAAAAAATCAAAATAAACTTCAAGGTAAAAGGGGGACATATCTATTTTCAAGAGTATAGTATAAAAACATTAGGAGAAGGAGTGTTTTATTCCTTGCTATGTACATACAAATTATTTGAAGGCATTTATAATTATCATCATACTTAGTGTACAAATGTTTGATATCCTTTTTTGAGATTGATTTTATGTGTGATGGTGTTTCTATGATAATTTTTTTGTTGAATTTAATATAAATAATTGAACTTGTGATATGACATCTTGGATGTATAATGGTAAATATTTAAGAATGATGGGTGTATAATAATTGATTGTCTGAGATACTTAAGAAATGAACTATCATTCATGTAGAGTGAGCATATAAAATGTATGTTAAAAATTGAAAAGAACTGGAGACTTGTGAAACAAAGATGTTAAAAAAAAGAAAGGAAAGATTTGAGGTAAAATTTGATGGATTTTAAAAGTTCTGAAAAGTGTTTTAGAAATTGAGGAATGAAATTGTGGCTACTTTTCTTCTTAAGAAAATGATTTTTTTTTTACCTTCTTTAAATTTAGGTGGTTTGATTCAAAATTGTACCCTTAAATTAATAGTTTTCTGTATATTTAAAATAAATATATACATATATATATGTTTAATTTAAAGGATTTTAATTAATTTTAAAGTATTATTTTAAATGAGTATTTTGAAATGTGGTGATAATTGGAAAAGGTATTTAAGAACCATTGGAGTGGCTGAAAAGTTAAGGAATATGGTGGTGATGAGTCTCTGCTTAAAATTTGAAGTGTATTAGAATTTTCTGGCTGTTTTGCAGAGAGAAGAAAATTTGGAAATATCCGAATTACGGAGAAAACGCTACCGGATTGTCAGTGAAATTTTGAAACATATGTTGTTGATTGAAAAGAGATATTTAATACCTAATTAAAAGACTGAAATTAGGTTCATGCATCATAAGCATGTGATGATGGTGGCATTGGATGGGAAGTATACGAAATCTAAGGGAGACTCTAGGTTAGTCTTAGGGATAGTCGGGTGTGATTGAGCCGGGCAAAGGCTAGGGCTCACAGCCTGTGTTGTCAGTTCACACTGCAAATCTTGACAGAGCCCGATGGATTCTCAGAATCAGTTAAGCTATACCTTTGAAATTATCTGATGAGATAGTTATGACCAAGAATGGTTGGTGGCAGTGAACTCCTGATCTTTCCCATAAAGAAAGAAAAAAATGGTTTGGGCCCACATGCATGTGTCAGTGTAGCGATTAACTAGGTGATGCACAGAATTATACATGGCATGTACATTGTGTGTTGAGTTGTTTGCTATTTGCTATGATGATTGTAAATATCTTGACGTGTTTTCTACTGTACTTTGGTTGGAATGAGTTTGTCTCACCCTTTTAGTTGTTATGTGTGTTGTATGTGAATATGTTTAGTAGGTGAGGACACAGATGGCCTGACCACCGTACCAGTTCAGCATCACAGTCAAATATGATCATGAAGGAAGATGGGTGCACGATTGGGAGCAGCAACAGTTCACCCACACTAGCACTATTACCTTTTTGTTAGATAGAAATGGGCTAGGCCCGTGGACATATACCCATGAGACTCATTTTTCCATTTCCTCCTAGAGTACAGTTTATAAGACCCCATGTCCCACCTCCTGTCCCTATATTATCGCCCCTAATATTACCCCCAAATTTTCTTAGATCTTTAGGGCCTGTTGTATGACCTAATGTAGTGAACATACGTTTACCTAGACACATCTCTATCTTATCTACTTCTATTTCAACTTCCTCTAATTCTTCTGACCCTCCAGATTCCTTTCACTGCTCAAACACCCCTACTGCTGTTGGAAAGAAGAAGACTGCTTCTCAGGCCAGACTTCCTCCTAGTCTTGCCTCTTTTGAGTAGGAACCTAGTAGGAAAGGAGAGTAGGCTAGGGACGAGTAAATGATAGCCTGTACATATATGTAGGTATAATTACTAGTGATTGAGAGAAGGGTAGGTGAGAATTCTTAATTGTTGTTAACTTTTGGAGGAATGGTATTTTTGATGATCATAGGTCTAGGGGGAAAACTTATGAGGTCATTTTTTTTATTGTTGTCTTTGATATCGTGACCCCACTTTATTTTGTATGTAATTCAGTTACATGTATATGTTTAGACGATTGGATGACTGTATATTTTGAAAGATTATATATATATATATATATATATATATATATGTATGTATTTGGATACTGGTGTAAATGGTGTATTTGGTTTCTATTTATGAGTACAGACATAAACTCATATATGTGACATTCTTACTGCTTGATTTATTTTACGATTATATATATGTTTACCTCCTACAATTCAATGAGAGATGAAGAAGAACAAGTATATCTTGGTAACTCAAGTACTGTTAAAGTTCATAGAAAAGAAAAGGTTCTTTTGAAGCTCACATCTGACAAGACCCTGCCTCTCAACAAAGTGCTTCATGTGCCTAGTATTAAGGCGAATTTAATTTCTGTTAGTTTACTAGGGAAGGTTAAAGTCAAGATGTCTTTTTAATATGATAAAATTGTGATGACAAAAAATAATGTGTTTGTGAGAAAAGGTTATTATATTGTAACTAGGGACTCTTTGTACTCAATGTTGCTCATGATTATCAATGAAAATATTTCTTCTTCTGCTTATTTGATTGACTCTATAAATATTTAACATGCTAGATTAGGACATGTTACTACTTCTAATAATAATAATAATAATAATATACTATGTGACCTTTGTTGATGATTTTCATGAGGATTTGAGAAGAATTTAAAAATAAAGAAAAGAAATTTTTTTTAGAAATGAATTTTTACATATGTATCTTATCGATGATGAACATTTTCTATTACTCAAGCCTTCTCTTCCCCTTATGCATTTTTTTAACAAAAATAAAGGTGTTCCAATTACTCAGTCATAATATGCACAAATCATTATGAGTCTGATGCATTTAATGAATTTCAATAGGCCTGATATTATATATATTGTATGTAGATTTAGTAGATATACTCATAATCAAAGTTTAACTTTAAAGAAAATTGATACTCTGGCTAAGTGTTTAAGAAATTTCTGAGACAATATTCCATTGCGAATAGAACTAAATTCTTCTATGTTTGTACATTATAATAATAAAATGATAATATCTATTACGAATGATAAAATTGTTAATAATGGTAAGAATAAGTTGAAACATGAGATAATAAAACAGATAATAAAAGATGAAATTATATCCATTGATTATGTAAAGTTAGAATTTAACTTAACAAATCTTTTGACCAAGTCTTTGAGAAAGAATTTAATAAATACCACATTGAAAAGAATGTAACTTAAGCTAATATGATATCTAACATTTTCATTCCTAATTTAGATTATTGAAACTTTAAAGTTCATTTTAGTTAAACTATGTTTATTATTCTCAATAATATAACAAGAAAAGTCTTATGAATGTCAACACGAATCATTTAGAATATATGTAATATATGTATATTAAAAATTGAATCTTGGTCATAAACTTACTTATATATATATAATTATTTGATTTTGAAAATAAAAGAATAAAAAACAAAGATTTTTTCTAAATAAAAAATTGTAAAAGAATAATAATTAATAAATTTAAAAATGTCACAAATATTAGTTAAAAAATTATATTTTTTATTTAAAAAATAAAAAATGTTCAATAATTTATATTTAATAATTACAAAAAATTATAAACATAAAGAATAAAAAATATAGAATTATTCTTGCGATGATATCCACTCCTAGACCCTGCCAGTTTTAGAATCTCAATGTCGCACCTACCTATTTAGGATAGAATCAAAACAACCATTGTTATGTTGGTTGCATTTACTGGTTCTCTTTTTTAACAGCAGTACAACCATATTCTCACACTTATTGCACAACTTTCTTGCCTTTTTTACTAGAAAGAGTGATCCACACTCTATCCTTTTAATTACAAATCATTTTTGGTAATACTTTTCACTATTTTTTAATGTATGTTTAAAAATATACAAAAAAAATTATTAAATATATTTAATTAAATATTTTAATTTATCATAACAATATATGTTAAATATTTTCTTATAATTTTAAGATAATAAACATTTTATTTTTAATAAAAAGTTGTTTTAAATTTGTTAACGTATATATCATCATACATATAACTAAAAATCATTCTTTTCAATCACTGATTAACAAGTTATTAACACGGACAGGGACTGGCCCATTAGCAGAGTAATGTCCAGGAGGAAGAACCGTAAGAAAACAAACTTTAAACCATAAATAATAGCATAATTTTTTAATTAATAAGCTTATTATGAAACAACATGTGACATATCTAAAGAACGAAATGCAATATTTTAAGTATTCTCAATATTATTTTTAATTCAATAATTTTTTTCAATCAACGCCCGCCATGAATACTAATTTAAATTAGGTAAGCTATCGAATCAAAATTTTAATTTTAATTTAAACATAATAAAAAATAATTAAAAATTAGGCTTTCATTGCAGATTCGTATCAGTATAATTCTCGTGTGGAGCCAAAGTTTCATCTGGTGTTAATTTGTTCCAAATTGAAATTAGTGCATACTATATGAGTTCAAAATGCTTTTCAAGTGTTACTTTGTTATTGACACAGACTACAAGAATGTCTAAACGTAAATTTAGCACAAAAATTAATATTAAAATAAATATGAATTTGTAAATCTAAATATATATGCACTAGATTAACAATTGACTCAACGTTCACTTGGAACAACTTTTTACGACCGAGTTTAATTTTCAGTAAAAATTAGTGATATCGATGAAAATGATTATTAGGCGCTTTCATTGTTAGTGATTAGAGCTTTAACAACCGGCTATTCTTAATCACAAATTTATGTTTTCTAGTTGTATATCGTTGAAATAAAACTAATTAGAATCATGGGATAATTAAGTGTAGTTTTCTTCAAGCTAAAAAATACGTTCATTTATAATAACTTTATAAACACCTTTTGAGGTATAGATCCTCAACTGTAGCGGAATTGCTCCATTTGCTGCACATCTCGGTATTAGGATTACAATATAGAAAATGGCCAAAGAATACCATTACAGTAACTTGTTTTGTTCGAAAGCTAGAGCACAACACAATGGTAAAGAATAAATTAGTACACATGACGACAAAATAATGAAGTGACGTGGGAAAAATAAATATAGGTGAACTATTTTCACACTCCTTTTAGGAAAGTATGAAAAAAAGAAGAAGAAGAAGGAGAAACAGAAAGTAAAAATGTAATAAATAGTGTAAAAAAAATTAAAAAAACTATAAATAAAATGATAATAATGTAAAAATACTATCATTAATTATTCAATTCACCCCGTCCACAAACCTGCCATAATCTTTCAAGACAAGAAACTTGAAGAAGCATCTTCGATATACCTTTTCCCTCTTTCAACTGTCGAAGATGAAACCTAGAAAAACAAGAGCTTTACTATGATGACATTCTATGTACGTATGTCTCCCGACTTGTGCTTTGTCACTTGCAACTTGCTATTCTAATTTTTGTGATGATGGACTATTAATTAATTTTGGAGATACAAATCCTCTATATGTGAATACGTATAAACTTATGATCTATTTATAAAAAAATCAGTTCTATAATAGCTTTCCTTTTTATTACTATTTCTTGAACATGGATCCTATTCTATTCTGTGAAGTTAAATTAACAGCTTCCATCCTACCTTTGAGCCAACTAATAACTATTTCTGGATTTTGATTGATTATATGTTCATTTATCAATTACCTATTTCTACATTTAAAACGAAATTCAACAGTTGCTTAATATTTTTAATTAACAAAATTTGAGAATATTTAAAGTGTTTATGACATGATCTGTCTCCCAAATTAATTTACCATGGCCCATGATTAATTTTAGTGGATTTAAGTTATAAAAATTAAATCTTATATATTTTGAGAATGAGTTTGAGCTATATTTTGTTAATATTAATATTAACAAGATATACATTAATTTTAATATTAATATATTTTGTTAATAAATTAGGTTGATCTGATCGTGTCTCACATTTTATTAGGTTTTGATTATATCATGTTTGAATTTGTAAAAATGATATTAATAAAATTTTGGGTCAGGTAAGAACAAGAAAAAACTATTTCACCCAGTTTCATGTACATTCCTACTCTTGATGATTAATTTTTTTTTATCATTTATTATTATTATTATTATAATATACAGTGATCAATCTAATGATTGAGGTTTTGCAGGATATGGTTGGATCAAATGCTGACCGAACAGGATCCGATATATAAACTTAATCACTTGAAAATTGACATTAAAAAATTCAAACAAACAACAAGCGTTTTAGATCCGAAAAGGAAAATACAAAAATTCTTACTAAAGCTGAAACACAAAATCAAATTCAGTTTCAATTTAGAGGGTCCAATCAAAATTGATAAGTTGGAGAACTTTCTTGATATGTAAAACCTGTTATTGAATTTATTCAAAAGGGATTTCATGAAGAAATGTAAACATTGATTAAGAAGGGACTAAGAGCTACTATCTGTTTCTATTGGCAGGTAATTTACACAATTATATGTCTTTGAAGAAAATTACCTTAAAGGTCTTGTTAGTCCGTATAAGTAGCCTTATATGAAATATGAAACTCGAAATTAAAAAAATAAAAAAGAAAGAAATATGAAACTCGAAAACCAAAAACAAAAACTCATGAAGTCAGTGTAATGGCTTCGATAATGTCAAAATTGGAGAGTTTCTTTTTTCTTTTCTAAATGGTGTATTAATCATGTCTAATGATTGAAGAGTTACTAATGTCTTTGTAAGAATTTTGTAATTTTTTATTTTTTGTTTATTAGTTTAAGTTTTTTTTTATAGAAATTAGAATATATAGGTTTAATGTTTTCATTTTTATTAAAATTATTACCACCTGATCATTTTCTATTATACTCATTTCTTTTTCTTTTTAATTTATTAGTCTTTTATCTTAAGTTAAGAATAAATTGATAAAAAATAATTGATGTCTTGTACTTTAAAAGTAATTGATAAATAAGAATACATTAATTTTCTTAAAGAATAAGAGATAAAAAAAGAATGGAGAGAGTACTAAAAATTTGAATATCTCTTGTACTTCTCATAAACTCTTGTTTGCTGATAAAAAAAAAATTATACTTTTAACTGAATAAAAAAAATAGAATATATCATGCTGATTAGCTCCTCAATCATTCAAAATTTCCTAGAATTACAACAAATTCGACAAGAGTCACGTGTCTTTATTTTACACACGCATGCAAAAAGACAACAATTTTAAGCAAGGTTTTTTGTTCGAAATATTACATGGAGTATAGAGCAATTGATGATCAATGATTATATATTATTTTTCTTAGGTCGTTATTGTAATTAATAAAAGAATTCTCTTAGGTCATGGGTCGGTTTGATTTGGATTTAGAAGAAAAAATAATTTGAACTGATCAAAATGGATTAATTTAGTTTTGTTCGAATTTATGGAAAAAAAAATAAAAAATTCATACCGATCCAAACTAAACATGAACGGGTTGGTCGGATTGGATTATCAGATTGTCTGAATTAAATAATCTAAAATAAAAATGTATAAAAAATAGAAAAACGTCTTTTTTTTTCATTCGAATAATTTTGACACATAATTTTAACATAATTATACAATATTTCGACATAAATATACAAATTCAAAATAAGTTTCAATTCATAACAAAAAAATCAAATTCAAAATAAGTGTCAAGAATCTCTATGTGAATCACGTAATTTATTATTAAGTAATATTTATCAAGTTAATTGGGTATATTTATTGACACAGTGTCACCTGATATCTGAACCAAACTACATCAGATTTAATTAGTTTGGATCAGATCAGACCGTTAAACATTAATTTGAATCATCTTTTGGTTTAGATCAATTTAGATTATTGGGTTTGTTAGTTTATTCGATTTGATGAAACCTTGCTTCCAGCTCTATAGAAAACAAAATATTGCATTAGTCAACTTTTTTTTTTTTAAATCCTAGTCAAGATTTCTATACTGATTGAAATTTTCCAAAACTTTACCTCTAATTCGCTAAGCTTGATCAATGCCATTAGTGCTCAAAGCATCCTAGAGGCATAGCAACTGGAGGACCCATGTTTCACATGGAATATCACGTGTCTTAGTTCCTAATCCTAATTTATTAAATTTCAATATTGATAGCAACTTGAATGTGCTACAATCCAACACTAAAGTGCAATTTTGGTGGACCCCTTCTTAACCCAATAATTACGAGCTCTCTCAATATTATAATCCTTCATGGCCATAATAATACAAATATATTCTCCTCATGTAAGGCAATCAACTAATTACATTGAAAGGAATCCATTAAGCTTGCATTAATGAATCGTCTACCTCCCATTATACAACCTTTTTTAATATAAAAAGGGGCGAGAGTGAAAATTGAATCATGTGTTCGTGTTGTTCATCTATGTATTTCTGCTTATTATATAATTATTACCTGTTTTCAAGCATTTTGCTTTTGTTTAACTCTCTTTCTCTGAGATCTCTATATTTATCATTGTGCTTGATTCTGTTAAGCTTTTTCACCCGTTTCATGTTTTGGTCCATCGAGATCACTTCTCGATACAAATAGCCAAGATAAAAAAATAAATGAAAACAAGTTGATGAATTTCGGCAACCCTTCCTAATCTTTGATCTTCTAATGAAAACCATCTCTTTTTAATTGATTGATTAATTAAAAATTATTAATTTTAATCGTAAAGAAGAAAGATAAACAACTAAAAAATAATTAATTTTTATCAAAACAATATTTATTACTTAAATATAAAAGTATCGTAGACATTATATTTTTTTAAAAAATAACTAATTTCATATGCTTATAATCAGTGTTAAAAGGTGAGGTTAACATGTTAAAAAAACTGATTAATTAATTAATCTCTCTCTCGTGATATCCTTTACTTGATTCCCTTAAGTCATTGAATCTAATTCCTCTTCTTCAAAGCACCATACCATATCACCTCTCTCTCTCTCCCTTTCCCTTCTCTCTCTTTTTGCAGGCTTCCTTTCCATCTATGAGAGTAATAAAAGATCCGACCTTCTTTGTTTCTTACTACCTATCCAGGTTTGACTATCCTTAAGTCCCTTAAACTCACAGAAAACAAACCCAGACAACCAACCATAGCTTGTGTTCTACCAATTAAAGGCAAATCGAGACCGGTTTTTAAATTCCCTTTGTGACCCATCATCTATCTCTTCCTGCTTTTTCGCTGCATCAAATTTTCATCTCATTTGAATACCCTTTTCATCATCATCTTCTTATTATTATTACTCTTTTCTTCACTCTCCTTGTTTACAATAACAACAACAACCCTGGCTAATCCTTGGTGGAGTGGCCATCAGGTGGGGTTGGGTGTAGGGATTGACCCTACACCTTCTTCCCTAAACAAACACCAAATAGACCTTTCCATAAACGAAAACAACGAAAATAGAGAAGAGGAAGAAGAAGAAGAGAGAGAGAACAGCGATGAACCGAAAGAGGGTGCAGTTGAGGTTGGAACGCGAAGACCAAGAGGGAGACCCCCAGGATCCAAAAACAAGCCCAAACCCCCAATCTTTGTCACAAGGGACAGCCCAAACGCGCTTAGGAGCCACGTAATGGAGGTAGCTGGTGGAGCTGACGTGGCAGAAAGCATGGCCCACTTCGCAAGGAGGCGCCAGCGTGGCGTCTGCGTCCTTAGTGGGAGTGGCTCTGTCGCCAACGTTACTCTCCGACAACCTACGGCACCTGGAGCTGTTGTAGCACTCCATGGAAGGTTCGAGATTCTGTCCTTAACTGGGGCGTTTCTTCCAGGACCTGCTCCTCCAGGGGCCACTGGACTCACTGTGTACCTTGCTGGAGGACAGGGTCAGGTTGTGGGAGGGAGTGTTGTTGGCCCTCTGGTGGCTGCTGGCCCTGTTATGGTTATTGCTGCTACTTTTTCTAATGCTACTTATGAGAGGTTGCCTCTTGAGGAGGATGAAGAGGATGAGGGTGGTGGTGGTGGCGGGGGCGGCGGTAACATTCATGGTGGAGGAAGTGCTTTGGGAGGGTCTCCTTCTAGAATTGGAAGCAGTGCTGCTGGGACCCATTTACAGCCTGGGATTCCTGATCCTTCTTCTTTGCCCTTGTATAATCTCCCACCAAATCTTCTTCCCAATGGAGGCCAAGTGGGCCATGAAGCTTTTGCTTGGCCTCATGCTCATGCAAGACCACCTTACTGAATTCATAGGTTTTCAAGTAGGAAAAGACTTAGGTCAAGTATGTAAGTTTTACTTTCATGTCCAATTAAGATTAAAATTTTATTGTAATAACGTGTGTGAGTTTTTAATGTCGATATTTGTTACGTGAATTATCGATATAAATATTTAATTTTAATTGAAGATGGTATTAAAAGCACTTAGGACTCTACATAATTTTTATCATTATGTGGTTGCGGTCAGAATTAGGAACACTTTCAAAACTTTATTGCATGAAGTAATTTTAGACCTTGTTTGATATATATTGTAGATCATGTGTAGTTGGTTCAAGATCTAATGGAGTTCTATGTTATCTTTCTAGCTTGAAAAATTGGAACTGGGGGAAAGAGCTGCAGAAATTTTAGAGTTCTCAAGTAGGTATGAGGAACCATAGGGATGTGAAGGGGAAGCATGTTTTATTAGCTCAATGTATATGTGTATGAGTTAAGAACTTTAATTTTGTCTATTTGTGTTTGGAATTAAAAAAAGAAGAAGAAGAGAGAGGTGAAAATGTACCTATTTTTATTGGATTAAATTTTGAATAATTTTAAGAGTTATAATTATATATCCTGATCCATGATGGATCCCTGTGTTTTTCTCCTTTAAAATTTTGTTGGTTGGACTTTTAATATAATTTGGTTTCTATACTTTTGTCATTATATATTTTAATACTGACGCACTTTGTGACTATCGAATGCATGATGGGGATCATTGATTAGACTTGCAAGATGTGAAGAAGGTAGTGTTTATTGTTTCTTGTTTTTGGTTTTGCAGAGGGAGAACGGAAATTGTAGTTTTCCAAGCCTCCACCTCAACGCAGTACTATTGGGTTTGCTAGCCCTTAATAATCAAGTTTTTCTTTCGTCTTTAACTATTTTTCCTGTCGGGAACAAAGTGAATCATTGTCAGGATTAGTTAGGTACACCCTTAAAAATGGGATAAAGATACACGAATGATGAGTTTCTCAATGATTTTTTTCTCACGTAAAACCCACCTAAAATTTGCTATCTTATTCAATTGCACTTACATCTTGCTGTTGTAATTGCACTCGTAGAAGTGAAAGCAAATGTGAGTCTCTTTCAACGGGAGATGGTATTTATATACATCATATGTTTTATACACTATTCTTAATACCTTTTTCCGTGATAAAAAAAAGAAAGAAGGAAATAACTCATTTGAAATTTTTCTTTCTCCTTTCTATTATAATAAAAGCTATAACGATAATATAAAGATGGTACATTTATTAATTACTTAATCTTTAAGACATTATTAACTAACAAGACATAATGTGTATCAAAATATAAAATAAGATTTGAATTTTAGTACACTGTTAGTCTATCAATCAATTAAAAAACATCATAGTGTAAAAAAAATCTTTACAACATTAGTGTATTCAAATTATATATATATATATATATATATATATTAGCAATACACTCTTAGTTATTAGTCAAAATTTATTTTAAAAAAATATAAAAATTATGTGAATCTCATTTTTTTACTCTTATTTAATAATCTCTCTTAATTTAATAGCAGATCAAAATATATGATTATGAAAAAGATACATTTCTGGGAAGATTTTTTATTGTTTGTACACATATTTCCTTCAGATATATCAGGCCATAAGAAGCAATTCTCTTAATTGTTTTACTTTGATTATATTTCTCTATATAATAAAAGGAAAAAAACAAAAAAACAGTCGATCACTACGAGGGATCAGACCCACAAGTTTAATTAATTGTATTCATGCAAGAATATGTCTTATGAATTCTGAAAAGAAAAATAGATTAGTTTTCTTTTCATTTCTTTTCCATTTTTAGAAATTTTAGAACATATCTTTTGTTGCATGTGCACCTCATCATTGCCCTTTTTTAAAGTGTTGCAAACTCTGTTGAGGCATTGCTTTAACATTGCCAATTTGTTCTACTCGAAGCTGCTACTGTTTAGAGTATGGCTCTCTTCTTTGTACATAGATTTGGTCAATTTGCGGACACCTTTTTTGCCTTCCCACTTACCTGTTATGGACAAAGGAGTATTCAACAAATTAGTCTCCAAAATTACTTGTAAAGATAATCATATTTATATAGTCATTTTTTAATATATTTTTCTCCCTTTCTCTCTTTTATTTTATTTTTTTTCTTTTTATTTCATATACCTAGTTGATATACGCTAGTAGTGAGATTATTCTTCTGGGGATGCATGAGTAATATTATTTTAGGTGGAATGGATGATTTTCTCTTCGTTCCTATTGGGGTACTGATAACGTTGCTGCAGAAAAGAGGGATGCTTTCTCCGATATACATTGATAAATTTGTATCCTCTCGTATTGATAAGCAATATAATATAATTATTAAACAAAAATATTATTTTTATTAAATAGAAACTTGAAAATTTTATTAAGTAAAATTGATAAAAATATATTTTAAATGCAATTATATGATTATTTTTAACAACATAATATATGATACAAATATTATATTGATTAAATTGGAAACATTGGTTATCCCATGGAGATAAACCGTTGGCTGTATGTGCCTTCTGCAAAGTCCCCTGTTTTGACATTAAAATATGGTTCCAATTATTTTCGTAGTTCAATTTAATACTAATATTGTGATGGTTGCTTTTGTCCTTGTAATCTGCTTGAGTAGATTAAGGGTCATTACATGATAATAATAAAGGGTGGAAACATGAGATGATGGATATGTTGGTGTGACATAGAAACTTTCAATATATTGACCCTTTCTTTTTCTTTTTCTTTTTCTTTTTTTCAGCCACATTGGGTTCTGTGAGGTTCTGTGATCTTACAATAAAAGATTGAAAAATCACCAGATTATGTACAGCCTCTCCTAAATAAGAAGACCTATTCGCGTCCTTATAAATGAATTATTGTTGTATTATAAACTATAAATTTGATTTACTATGTATAAGTCATCGGAACTGATTATGGTGTCATAATTAATACCTCATTGATGGTGCTTTAAAGCTTATGAAACCACATGAAAGATGGAGAAGAGAGAACAGTGCCATTCAATAGGTTCTGCCTTTTGGTCACCAAATAAAAATTATTTGTTATATTTACAAAATTAATTTTAAGTCGTCTTATAGCAGTTTTTTGTAATAATCTTTCTAATTTATAAACAAAGAATATCTTTAATATTTACTTTTTTTTATAAAATATTAGAAGGATAATAAAAAAATGTCATAAAATTATAACATTACATCATTTATCGAAAGACTTAAATTTCATTCTCCTCTCTTAAAATATACATATATTCCACTCTCCTTTATTCTATTTTAAAATATTATAACTTCCTTAAAAAATTAATATATCACACAAATCAATTTAATTTTTAAATATTGTATTTAAGTAACATTAAACTTTTGTTTGAGATTTTTTATTAAAATAACCTTTTAATAAATTTATACTTTTTATTATTAAATTTTTAAAAGTACTTCGTAAAATAATAAGTACTTATTGTTATTATCAAAGTTTAAAAAACTTATATTGATATCAAATAATGAAAACAATACTACAAATATCAGTATCTTTAATTAAAATAATGTACAACACCTTAAAAAAGGTGGAAAGATTCAAGAAATTAAAACATAAATATAAAAAATAATTAAATTAATAAATTAAAAATATTATATATATATATATACAGATATTAAATAAAAAATGTTTTAAATTCTTTTAAAGAATATTTTTAATAATGTAAATTTAAATAAAATAAATATTATATTTTACAATAAAAAGAAATAATACTATAATATTTATATCTCATGGAAGAAAAAATATATATTTTATTCTTATAAAAATTATCATATTATTATAAAAATTATAAAGTTTTAACTGATAAGAGTAAATTAGCTCAACAGCGAAAATCTGTACGTGGATTTGAAGAGTTAAATATGCTTTTAGTTTTTATAAAATTATATAATATGTACTTTGAGTCTTTATGATTTTTTCTATTTTAGTCTAGTAAAAAGTAAATTCTTAAAATCAATCTCTATATTATTCAATCTCCGATAATTGCTAATTTGACTAACAAAATATCATGTAAATAATAATATAAACTAATTTTAAACATTTTATATTAATTAGAAAAATAAAATATATAAATATTTTTAAAAATTAATAATTTTATAGATTTTAAAAATATATTTAATCTTAATTGAAAGGTTAAACTCATCCTTGAATCCGAAACGTGACAAGTTCTCATTTTATAAAACTTTAAAGTTTCATCGACGGCTTTTCAGTGTGATACCATTGAAATATATGTAATTTCAATCAAGAGATGCTTAAACACACACTCTCACTTGATATGTGTGTATGGGATGCAGTAAAGCAATTTAGTTGCTAAAGATTAATAGTCTGATACAGTCTACAGTATATTTTTAGACAATAAAAAAGAAATATAATTTATTATCGGAATATAATATTTTTAAGATGCCTCAAAATTAATGGTCTGCATGCGTCATTTGCTGTAGATAAAGCAAGTAGGATTAAAATATAAGAAATGTCGGATAGGTAGAATACAACAAAATGGTGAAGAGTAAATGAATAAGAAGATAACGACAAAATCATGAAGTGACATGGGAAAAATAAATTCAATTAACCCCATCCACCACTTTTACCTTTAGTAATCTTTCGAGACAAGAAACTTTAAAAAGGATGTTGTCTTTTGAATCCTTTAATTGTCTATAAGATGAAACCAAGAAAAGAAGTTGTTTATGACGATGATTTTCTATTATCTGTCTCTCCTCCTGCTTTGTCGGTGTTTTGCAACTTGCGAATCTGGAACACCACTGTAACGTACGTGCATACACTAGACACTTGGTACATAAACGTTTAGAATCTTCTGACTTTTATTTTCCTATGAAATTACTTCTTTTTATATATTAATATTAACTTTAATCAAAAATTTATTTTTTAATCATTATTAGATTTGATTATAAAATTCCTCTCAATACTATATTGACATATAAAAATTATGAGCAATTCTATCTGCTAAAATATGAGATAAAAGTCTTGACAATAAGAATTATTTTTCATCAAATTTTGATTCTTTTAAATACTTTTAATAATTATTCAATAAATTAAAAAATCTTCAAGATACTGAATTGTGACTAATTAACGTATGAAAATCTTGCGTGATTTTATTAAGTAACAGTCGGATCTTTGTTTATCACTAATTTTAAATGCTTATATATTTTTTTTAATGAGTCTAACTGATTTATTTTTGAAATTTTAAATTTTCAAAAAATTCAAATAAAGTAGTCTTATTTATGAATTTGATTCACAAACAGTAATATTTTATTTTCATTGGTAAAAAAAAATTTATACAACATTATTTTATATTAATTATTTAATAAAAAGTACAATATCATTATAAAAATAAAAATAAAAATTTAACGTCAATTATCAAAATAATTGATGTAGAACTATTTTTTACATTGATTTTTTTAATTGACATAGAAAAATATAAAAAATGAAAAAAAAATGTTAGAATTTTAGAAAACAAAAATTTGTCCAAACACCCTTTAGGACAATGTTAAAAGTAATTTCTATATTAGTTGTTTTTGGACTAATGTAAAATAAATATGTTTTAATTAATTTTAAAAATGATATAAAAATATATATTTTTTTTGTCAGTTATTTTGGAACTGATATAAAAAATATTTTTTATGTTGATTTAAAAAATAATTAATTTAAAAAATATGTTTATATCAATTTTTTTAAATTGATGTAAAATTAATTTAAAATAAAATATTTCAAAGATGTGTCCTAAGGAATAATATAAATTAGAAATGATGAATATAAATTCGGTACATCAATAATTTATTCTATCCTCTTTATTAATATATTGATACATGATATTGCCGCATATTTTTAATTTATAGATTAAATAAATATTAATAATAAATACTATATATTTTTTATTAATGTAACAAAGATTAAATTTAAAATAAATATTAACAAACATTAACAAAAAATATTAATACTATTAATAATATTAACGAATATTGATATTATTAAAAAATTATTTATTATTTATAAATAAAAATATTTTTAAGATTAACATTAATTATTGACAAACTTTGACTTTCATCTTTATCTTTATTTAGTCAATACTATAAGAATATTCAATTTCAACTAGTGATTTATTAATTTGGTTACTCTTAGTGAAAGTAATTTTGCAGCATATCAAATGGCGGAGCATTATATTTTTATTAATGTTCCCTTTTTTAGATGGATGAAAATCTTTCTCAACTAAACTTTCTGATGATACCTTAGAACAAAAATAGGTTAAATTAAGTTAGACTTTATATAAATAAGCATGACTTATTTAATAATTTTAAAGTTTAAATGTAGTTTATGATTTATTATAAGCTTTTTATTAAGTTTAATCTATTTTAACTTATTAGCCTTATTAATGGTCTACCTTATATTGAAATCTTCAAATAAAAAAAAATTATTATTCTTAATTAAAAAATATATTTTATTAACCTAAAAATAAAAAAAATAGTAAAAAAAAAGTTATATATGACATAAACAAATACGCAAAAAGATAAAAGATGAGACGACCAATGATAGACATAATCGAGACAATGCAAATACAAATTAGCATTATTTATATAAGATGTATCACATTAATGCGGAAGACTCCAACAAGCAGTATTCTCTCTCTTAAATACTTACATAATAGAAATACTCTCTAACTCTCATAAAAATTATTAGAGTTTCTAATTTAAGATTTTATTTATTTTAAAATTTAATTTATTTAATATAATATAGTAATTTTTATATAAAATTATATAATATATTATTATAAATTTTATAAGTTTTAAATTTGTTATTCTAATAAGTCTAATAGACGTTTTTTTTAAAGTTTAAGTCTAACCTGTTTATTTAATTAAGTCTTTTAAAAAATTTAAATTAAGTTTATTTTTTTTTTGATAGGCAAAACAAATCTTATTAAAAAGAGTTCAAGGGGAACTCAAAACTCATATACACAAAAAATTACTTACTCAGAGAAATAAAAAGCAAAAATATACTTATGCAAAATTAAGACAGATGCAATTTCGTGGGTTCAAATACCAATCAGCTAACATAATAGCTTCTCCCTTACTAACAAGTGAAAACCATTTCCAGGATTTCAGAATAATAGAATCTAAGACTTCCTTCTCATCCAAAACACCATTGGAAAATATAATTCTATTTCTATGCAACCACAAAGACCACACTGTACTTACCCAGATAATTAATAAGCATATTCCTTCTCTTTTACTACAGCCAACACCAACCCAAGAAAGCAAGTGAGTCGATAAATCTGAAGGCAAAACCAGTGAGAATCCAAGCCAACGTGCAGTAAAGTACCAAATTTGAGATGAAACTGAGCACGTTAAAAATAAATGAGTTGGAAGTTCCTCCAAACCATGACAGAAACAACAAGTTATATCATTAATTTGAACACCACGATCAATCAGTAAACCTTTACAAGGAAGTGCATTCAACAACAATTGCCAAGAAAAAACCAGACACTTAAGAGGGACCTTCCCTCTCCATAGCCTTTGCAAGGCATCTGCCGTACACTGATCTACACTATTAGGACCACCAAAAAGTTCAAATAGCCATGAATACGTAGATTGCACTGAATAACAACCTGAAGAATCTGCCCTCCATACCCATTTATCTTCTTGTAGTAACTTAATAGAAACTCCATCCACAAGCTCCAACAAAAGATTAAAGCTCGAGATCTCATGTTGAAAGAGTCCTCTTCGCCAACTAACTTTTTAAACCCATCTAGTGCCATCATGAAAACTATTCTCCAATACACGTGATTCAACATTTCTCGCCACTGCAAATAATCGCGGAAATGCTTCACACAATCGCACCCCTCCTACCCACTTATCTCTCCAAAAAAGAGTGTGTAAACCTGCACCCACACTTCTATCAAACTTCTCATCCAGCCATGAATTCCCTTGATGAATAACCTCCAGCAAATCACGCCACCACAAAGAACATCTGTTGTGAACTGATGAACGTTGAAGAGAAGAAGTTAATATTCCATATCTAGATTCCAACACCCGCACCCACAATGAACTAGAACAGTTAACACCTCGTCACAACCATTTACCAAGAAGCGCCCAATTAAACCACTGCACATTCTTAATGCCCAAGCCACCATTCTTCCGCGGTCTACATACAGTTTTCCATTTCACCCAGGGGATTTTAGATCCATCCTTAACACCCTTCCATAAAAAATTCCGTTGGATAGTGATATTTTAAATTAAGTTTATTAATTAAACAAGTCAAATTAAATTAAACTTTAAAAAGGTTAGATCGAAAATTCTTACCATACCTCAATATATGAGGAATGTCATAGCCTTTCCTTTTGTTTCATTTTTCTTTTAGCTAGTAAAAAGCTAAAAAAAAAAAAAAAACTAAGATAAAAACAAAATTTGAAGAATTAACTTAAAATTAGAAAAAATAAAACAAAAAAAATTAGAGAATAAAATCTTTAGTTTTATTCTTTTAAATATTTTTTGAGAATCCCATTCTAGCTCATAAAGTTAACAAATTCCTTCCATTATAGCTTTAGACAAACTAATTGCTATTTCTAGATTTTGAAATATGATATTAATATGCGCCTGCAGACTGCAGTATCAATTGCTATTTGTCTACGTTTGAAACGAAATTGAAAGTTATGTAATATATGTAAGAGGACTGCTAAATAATACGAAACATAATTCCACGATTTGAATACGAATTTATGTGTGCACTTTTTATTGAAAGATAAATAAATTACTAAATAAAAAAATAAGAAAGAAGTATTTGTAAAAAATTAGGCGGTATTGTTTGTAAACAGTTTCTGTTTAATCATTTGTATATAATTAAAATTTGTACTACGAATCAATTTTTTAATATTTAATATAATCTCAAGTATGACGTTTTAAGATCAACATTTATAATTTTTCTTCTATTTGAATTAAATTTGATTTTAGACTAAATGCTGGAGAAATCCTTTAATAATGGAATTTCTATATTCAATGTTAGTGTTCTCCATTTGGTTTCTATTGAAAGGGATAAAATTAAATTGATTAAAAAAATAATATAACTAAATATAGTAATGATATTTGAAAATTTTGATATTTTAGAAAAAAATTATTTTATATGTCTAGCATTATATTTTTTTTATTCTTCTAATTTATTAAGCAATAAAATCATTAATCAAAATTTTATACTCATAATTCTAACATTTAACTCAATAAATATTAATGTCATTAATCATGTAGAGGAAAAAGTAATTAATCATTCAATCTATCTCATGATATAGTTGATATAAATAGGAATGATCAACACTCACTAGTGGAAAAAAGACTTTTTACATCAGTTAAAAGAGGCCTTTTACATCGGTTCTGTATCCGATGTAGATATAGGCGCTGTAAAAAGTTTAAGACTTTTTACATTGATTGTTAAAAACTAATATAAAAAGTGTCACTTTTTATATAGGTTGTTTATAATAACCGATGTAAAAGATGTTCTTAATGTCCATCTTCGTTAATAGTATCAGTATTTCTCTATTCTGAAAGTTTTAACATTTAAGTCAATATTATCAATATATTTTCTTAAGTTAAATTAAAATCTATAAACATCAGTGTTTATGGTGTTCATTGTGTTCTTCATGTTCATCGTGTTCTTCAAGTTCTTCATGTTCATCATGTTTGTCGTGATGATTGTATTCATCGTGTTTGTTATGTTCGTCGTGTTTATTGTATTCATCGTGTTTCATTCTTGTTCATCTTTGTTTGAATCTGAAACATAAAAAAGATGCAATGGTCATCAAATCGTTTAATAGGAAGAAGAAACAAATAAAAGTGAAACAACAAAAAAATGAAAGAAATTAAAATAATTGATGTACCTGAAAAACCTTTGCATGTTCGCTGTCTACCAGCTAACATAATAGACGTTTTAGAAACTTAAGAAAAATATGTGTTCAAGTCTCCAATTTATGCTATTTTGCTGGCGCGTATCTGAAAATTTGAAATTTGAATTGATTCTACATTGGTTTCTAGAAACAACCGATATAGAATGTACATTTTACATCAGTTGTAAAAACAACCGATGTAGAAAAGTTTGCATAAATTTTTAAAATGCTACCAATTTTTTTTTACATCGATTATTTTTACAACTCATGTAGAAAGTATTTTTCACATTGGTTCTTTTAACAACCAATATAAAAAAGTTTGCAAAAATTTTAAAAATGACACTTCATCTTTTTCTACCTCATTTCACAAAAAATCGATGTAAAATCCTGTTGTAAAAAGTGTTTTTTTGTACTAGTGACTTCTAAAAATTAGTTACAATCGTCATTTGCTAATTCTATTGCCACATAGGATAATCGTATTGATATTTTAAAAAAAATATTTAAATGTTATTTTAGTTTCTATATAATTTTTTTATTAATCCATGTAAAAAAAGTTGTAAACAAGTTTCTAAATTAAAAAAAATCAAAATATTTTTATTTTTAACCTTTGTATAACACCATTATCTCATATTTAGATATATTTTATTTTGATTCCTATGAAAAACATTTTTTTTTCATTATAATATTTATACATAACACATTTTTTATTTTAGTCCTAAAACAAAAAAAAGTACATAAACTATAAAAATCAAAATAAAAAAATTATGTTATGTACATGAAAATGATTTGGTTTTGATAGAAATAAATCCCTCAATAATTATAAAATTTTGAAGTTTTTTAATAACCTAAGGTACTAATAATTTCGTTTAACTGTGATATGAAAGTACCAACTTGAGAAAGACAGGGATGCGAATTACGAATAAACATATGGAGTGGTTACCATCAAGAGGTTTTGTTAATATTGTAAAATGTCTTGAACATTTCATATGATCACAAGAGTAACGAATTGTCACATATCACCCCCTTTAATCTTATTTGTTTTCTTTCCGTAGTTTTTTTAGTAGGTTGTTACTGATTCTCGATGTGTTTAGTATAGTTTGTTAAATTAATTTACCCTTTTTTATAATTTAATAAAATATTTTTTAAATTGATGTTAATAAATTTTATAGTTTAATTTATATTTTATATATATATATATATATATATATATATATAGTATAATGACATTTAAGTTATTTATAATAATAATATTTTAATTATCTTGATTTTTTTTCCATGTTTTAATTATGTGAAAATATATAGCAAAAATAAATCAATAAATTAATATCATAATTGATTCATAATGGTCATATTTTAAAATGCTTGCTATTATATAAAGAGTTGTGCTACCTTAAATTTAATTCTTTATTTTTTTTCTTCCTTTTATTTATTTCCACCTTTGTTTGTAAGGCTCCATTGTAATTAGCCTTGTGCGAATGAATTTAGTTGAGAAGTTGTGTAAAAGTAAGAGAATGCACAATTGTAATTGTAATAAATGTAGTGCCATCTAGTTAATAAATACGTAAAATGTTTATATATTTTTAACAGATCCTTGTAAAGTTGTGCAAAGGTAAGAGAATGCACACTTATACTAAAGTAGTGCTAAAATGTTTGTATTTTGTTAACAGATTCATATTCTTTTTTTTTTTTTAATGAAGAGGGGCTTATATTATTAACTAAAAGTTATGAGGAAAAAAATTCAGTAAATTTGTCTACAAGCAAAAAAAAAAGAAAGCTTAACTAGGCAGAGATTCAAAACAAATAATATCATTTGATAATGAAAGATCAAATTTAGTAAAGCCATCAGTCACCTGGTTAGCTTCTCTAATGATATGAACACACTCCACGCTTTGAATGCTACTCGCCATTCTAACAATATGTTTGATTAAAGAGTAACAAGAATGATCTTGGGGATAACCTTCATTTAGAAACTAGATAGCTACAGCCGAATCTAATTCAATAATAAAATCAGCCAATTTTATGAACCTTGATTAAGCAAATCTCATGATAAATAGTCCACAATTCTGCTTGGATGACAGAACAAGCTCCAAGCATTCTTGAATATGCAAAGATAAAGTTACCAAGACAATCCCTGAGAACACCTCCACATGTTGCCAGTTTTGATGAGGAGACAACTTCATCACAATTGAGCTTCAATGCTCCATTTATTAGCTGAATCCAACTAATAACAGGTGTAGCTATCAAACTAGTAGAGGTTGTTATAGCAGCAAAATCATCCTTTATTCAACTAGTACTAACCCGACCTTGTATCTCATACAACACTTGGAAAGAATTAAACTAGGCTTGATTAAACACAGTCAAATTCCTAACCTTCCAGGTTGAGTCCAATGCTACTGCAAATGTTGTATTCCACACTTAGTTT
This sequence comes from Abrus precatorius, assembly GCF_003935025.1. Classification (NCBI taxonomy): domain Eukaryota; kingdom Viridiplantae; phylum Streptophyta; class Magnoliopsida; order Fabales; family Fabaceae; genus Abrus; species Abrus precatorius. Next base: position 14,241,458 of record NW_020874417.1, read on the forward strand.
GGATCATTCAGACTAGCATCGAGCCACTGTTTCAGTTGCATATTAAAGAAATCACTATGCAGAACTCCATTAGATAAGCTATGCCAAATTATATTAATGAAAATACAATCCCGAAAGATGTGCAGATGTGATTCATGAGATACACCATATAATGGATAGCTAGCAAATGTCGTTAAACCTCTTGAAAGCCTCCACTCATTTGAGCATAGAATATCATGAGCAATCATCCATAGTAGATATCTAATACGCTTAGGCCCCTTCTATTTTCAGATTGAATTAAATAAATGACATGGACTAGTTAACAGATTAAGAACAAGACACCTCATAAGCATTTTTAATTGAAAAGCGACCATCGATGACCCTCCCCAACCAGAATACCCCTGTCATTATTACTAGAAGGAGGTCCAACACCTCTTATCTCATGCAAAACTGTCACCTAAATTAGTTTGCGAACTGACTCTAAATTCTAATCTCCATCTCCATCTATATACTCAGCCACGACTTTATCCTTTTCCAGCAAGGGAATTGAAGCTACTGACACATTAACAAGAAGTTGATGAGAAGGTAACCAATAACCAGTCTAGAACTTCACTATTCTACCCTCACCAATGTTCCAAGCAATAAAAGGTTTAAACTCTTTCCAAACTGAACAAATCCCTTTCCAACAGTTCGAAGCAACTACCCTCTTATTGACCAAAGGAATTTTATCAATTTCATAACCATATTTTTCTTGGAGGACTTTAACCTAGAGTTTGTCTGGTTGAGAGCACAGCTGCCAACAATTTTTCATCATGCAGTAAGAATTAACCTTACGTGATTCCCTTAGGCCTAGACATCCCACATCCTTAGGACGAAAAATACTTTCCCAAGCAATTGCATGTATCCTGCGTTGATTATCAGTATGACCCCAAAGGAACGCTCATCATTTGTTATCAATATCATCTCAAACCTGTGTTAGAAGAAGAACATTTTGCATAGTATATGATAGAATAGCTGCCAAAATAGATTTAGTTAGAGTAAGTCGCCTTGCATAAGATAAATTATTTGCCTTCCAAGTACTCAGCCTACGGTTGACATTATTGAAAACTGATTGCAGGGATCGCCTATTCACTCTATCATGGTGAAGTTGAACAGCAAGATATTTACCTGGTTATTGGTGCGTTGAAATCCAAGAGAGGAACTTATCTCATTCTTAATAGACTAGCCAACATTTTTAGAGAAGAAAACTCGAGTCTTATCTTTATTAACTTTCTACCTGAACTTTTACAAAAAAGGTCAAGGCATGTTTGAATGATCTCAACTTGATCCATGGATGCTTCCAAAAAAAGAATGAGATCATCAGCAAAAGCTAGATAAGCTAATGAAAGATGTCTTTTAGAAATCTTAATTGTTTTCCAAAGCTTTTAGAATCAGATGGAACAATTGTTCAATACATAATACCAAAATAAACAGGGACAAAGGATTACCTTGGCGAATACCCTGAGAAGGCTTGAACTATTTTAAGGCTTCACCATTCCAAGTACTTGCATCGTTGGAATAGATATACACTCCTATACCAAGTTGATAAAATTTTGAGGAAGACTTATGTTAGATAAAGTGTCTTTGATGAAGCTCCAATTCAATCTATTATATGGCTTTTTGAGATCAATTTTAATTGTCATCTAGCCAGATTTACCTTTCTTGAACTTCATTGAATAGACCACCTCTTGAGTAATAATAATGTTATCCGTAGTCTGACGATGAGGAACAAAACTACATTGATGTAGTCCCACTAACCCTTCCATTAGTCCTCGAAGTCATGTAGCTAGTATCTTGGTAATAATCTTGTAAGACACATTGCAAAACTTATTGGCCTCATTTGTTTTAAGGAAATGACTTGAACAACCTTTGGTATGAGAGTGATTAATGTATTATTTATCTCAGCCACTTTCCCATGTTCGGCCTTTATATCATGAATCATTTGGCATAGAGAAGAACCCATCGTAGGCCATTGTGTCCTGTAGAATATTGCCTGGAACCCATCAGGACCTGGAACCTTAAAGCTACCCATATGCATAATTGCATTATAGATTTCTTGGTCTGAGAAACTTCGTGCAAGAATATATGTATCCTTTTGGTCTAATGTAGGAAAAGAGTTAGAAAAACAAAAAGGTTCATATACATTAGATTCATAAAATAAAACCTTGTAGAAGTTTGTCACCATAGCCTCCAACTCCTTAGCATCATCAATCCAAACTCCAGCTTCATTATGTAACATAATGACTCTATTCTTTCTTCGTCTAATGGCAGTCACACCATGAAAATAATGCGTATTTTGATCCCCAAGTTCAAGTCATTTACAATGGGATTTTTGAAACCAAAGAAGTTCTTTTCTTATGAGGATCTATTCATATTAGGACCAAAGATCACCAGAAAGGTTCCCCAGACAAGGATTGCTCCCATCACGAAGTTTAGATACTATACCATTCAATCTTCTAATCAAACTCCTTTTTTATAGAGAAAATATTACCAAAAGTATTTTATTCCAATGAAGAAGGTTGCGTTGAATATGCTCTAACTTGTTGGCTCAGTCATGTCTGGCATTCCACTGATGACTTATCAGCTTAGAGAATTTAGGGTGTGTAATCCATGCAGCTTCAAACCAAAAAGGAAGTTGTTTCTAGGTAACAACAATAGAATTACCAAGTTTTAAAAGAAAATGGCAATGATAAAATTTCAAAAGGTTTAAATGGAAAACATTTACATCTCAGAAATTCATTTACCAATAAACATTTACAAGAACTCAGTCCAGGCATTCCAATAAGGAACCTTTTCTCCATGTAAACGAATCACCGTGAAATCCCATATCAACAAGTTGGCAGTCTTGAATGTCTTCTCTAAATGCAAAGTCCCCACGCAAACATCCCTTTGAAGACTCTTGATGTAACGTATTTTAGGTTACTAACAACCACGTCATAATGGTTTCAAACAAAACTAAATTCCTCAAATAATTTTGCAATATAGAGAGCAAACCTAGGTCATCTTAGAAGGACACAGATTCATTCTGTTTCCAGTTTTAAACATGCAACAGTGGTTAGATTGGGAGTTTTGTAGTTTTTAAGAATTTAAATAGAAATGTAAATTGGTATTGAAATGCATTAATGTGAATAAAAAACAATGACAACTAGAAATATGAATTGGCAATAGAAATAAAATTGCAAGAATACTGGAGAATGCAGTAAATCAACAATTGAATTGAAATTGAATTAAATCAGTAAATCGAAACCCAGAAAAATGAAAACAAAAATGAATTGAGACCCAAAAAAAAAAGAAAACAAAAATGAGAGAAAAACAAACGCAGATTAAAACGAACGCAAATCAAAACCAAGAATCATAGACACAAACTAGAATTACTATATCGAATTTGCCTAAATTTCAAATGCAAAAGAAATCAATTAATCAATTTTACACCAAGAATACAAATCAAATTCAATTGAATTATGCATGCACAAATCTTGATCAAGAATTGATCTCGCAATCCACGCTTGAGATGAGATGATTCGAGATTTAACTATGTGAGAAAAGAAAAATTGAAAATCGTAGCAGAATCCGAAAAGAGGCAAGTAAACGATAACGAAAAAAGGTTTTCTCTCAAAAACAAGAAAGTCTTACTAAAACGAAATTATGAAAAGAGAGAGGTCCAAAGTCAACCTTTTGACCCCCTATATATACTGGTTTTAAATGAGATAGAATTAAATAGGCCAAGGCTGTGCCACGAGTAATTACAATAAAAACCCTAAATATAAAAGCTATGTTTTAAGTTTGAACTTCAAAAATTAATAATAAAAAAAAAGCTCCAAACTCCAAACAGCATGATCAATATGTCCAAATTGAACCCAGGAAGTCAGGAATTCGTTGCAAAAAGAAAAATCAGTCAAAAAGAAAATCTACAAAAAAAGCTATGGGCAAAATAGTAGACAAAGGTCAGAATAGAGAAAAATATGAAATATAAAGTAAAGATAATAAGTATTTATAAAAACTTCAATTTAATGCAAGAAATGCAAAAACATGCTAAATGAAAGAAATATAGAAGGAAAAGGTATTTTGGAAGATGTAATAAGACTATAAATGTGAGTACAAAATATGAGTCATCAGTTACATTTATAGTTTTATTTTGATTAATAAACACTTTTCATATACTTTATTTTTAGAGTTTTTATCATTTTTTAGTTATTTGAATAAATTGGGCTTGTTATAAATAAATGCTTTAATTTCATATTTTTGGTTATTCTGACTTTTGACTACTTTTTTTTGTCATAACTTTGTCTACAAATATCATTTTTGGTTGATTCTAGTTGCATTGGATTCTATGCATCCAAGGCTTCAAAATGCATATATGGATTGTTAGATTTAGATTTATTTTTTATTTTTTTATAATTTTTTGAAGTTGAAGCAGAGTTGCTGAATATTGTTGCAAGATTGCATTTGGACCCTTTGTTATTAGATAATTGTATTTGGGCTGATAGTTATAATTAAGGCCCAAATTTTGGTCATGTAGTTTACCCTAATCAGAACTTATAAATAGATTAATAAGGTTCTGAATTAGGAGTATGCATGTGTGATTAAACACTTTGAGGTTTTGAAATTTGGCCGAAATAAGAATTCTTGTTTTTACTTTCTCTCGAATTCTCTCATTCTCTTCATATTCTTGCGTGGGTTAAGTACTTCGATGGAATGCTAAACCTCCTGTTCAATCCGCAGAATCCAAACGCTATACATTCAATTTGAGTTCTGAGCCAAATTGCTCTAAGTTTGTTCCCTTTTTTTTTTCTAATCTCAAATTTATGTATTGCAATCGTGATTAACTTTTCTATGGTTAGAATTCAATTAGATTTTAATTGATATTCTAATTAGATAATTAATTTAGGTTAGGTTTGTAACACCTTATTCTCAAAAATCAGTACAATATATGAATTATTATTAATCAATTAAAATAATGCATTCATTTCTATAATTATATGAATTTATAAAACAATTTACTAAAATTTTTGTTTTTTCTGTATGTAAATGAAAATTTAAAGATTTGCGCAACATTAATATAACAACATTAACAAAGATTAAAAAGAGTAAATAATTATCATAAATATAATTTAGAAATCTTCATAAGAAACCTGTATATACAATACATATCTCAAACTTTGAATATTACAAACAGTTTATCAAAATGAATGAGATTTACAATCCATAAAATATATACAAATTCCAAAGTAGTCTTCCTCCAAAACCAACTACTGAGACTGGTCCTACTCATCTCCAATGTCCCACCTCTTTATCTCAGCTAAATCTTCCAAATCCAAATCTTCGTCCGATCCCAGATAGAGATCTCTCGAATCGGCTCTAACCTTTGTGCCAGTTACGCGTTCAAAGGTCCATCTGGATGGTCTTCCGAGAAAGTCTTAATCGTGATAAGTGAATAGTTACATAAGGGCTGCTAGACTCCTAATAGTACCTCTATACATATATACACATAATGTCTGGTGTATTGTACTTGTTGGGAAGTCAAAAGGAATGCTATAAAAGTACTTCAATTTTATCATAACAAAATTTCTAGGTTCATTCTCTACAAGAATAACCCCACACATTCTCGCTTGAGTGAGGACAAGCTTGCTTGAGCTACGACATCTCGCTTGAGCGACGAGCATCTCGCTTGAGTGAGATATGCAAACAGTGGTTTCGCCTACTATTTTCTGAAATGCTAGCTTGAGCGAGATGGTGTCCAAAGAGCATGCCATTTCTCTTGTGGGTCCTTGCCCATGCTACCCATCTCGCCTGGGCGAGATCCTTAGCTCGCCTGAGCGAGGTGACAGTTGGACAATATTTATCTTATCTCGCTTGAGTGAGAATCATCTTGCTCGAGCAAGATAGCCCTACAGCAAAGTATTCATGCACGCTTAATCTGGCCTGAATGAGATCTCCTGCACCAAAACTTCTCTAAAAATCCTCCAAACTTACATCTAAATGCATTTTAATGCAATTCAATATTAAATAAACATAATTACCAAAAAATGAGAAGAGGGTATTACAAGGTTAAATGATAATTTGATTTAATTTGTGATCTAGTTCAATTAGGTTATTCGATTGAATTAATAATTGAATTGGGTAAATGTTCAAACTCGGATTAAAATCTTTAGATACTGTGATAATTGGGATTACACGTATTTGGTATTCTATGGATTAATATTTCTTAGTTTGCTTTTTACTCAATTTTAATTTGTTCGTAATTTAATTTAATTAATTCACAGTTTTCAAACTCCTAAAACCTTACTTTCATTATTTTAAAAAACCTAAAATTGAAATTAACTAAAGATGTGTCTGTGTGAATCGACCTAGGTTAAACTCTATATTGCAAAATCCTTAGTGAAACTTAGTTGTTTTGATAGTGACTCGACATCGTCTATCAAATTGGCATTGTTGCCAAGGATACGTTGTTAGTTTTAATTTGTTTTAAGATTTATTATTGCTTTTTCACTGTTTGCAAATTTCACATAATTTGATTTTTCACTGTTGATTTGTAGGCTTTTGTTTCTGTTTCTATTTCTATTTGCGATTTGGTGTCGTTTTTGTTTTTCATTACTTCGTTTGTTTAGGTGTGTTTAATTTTAATTTTAATTTTTGTCATTAATAAGGTTAAATAATAAAAATAAATTTTGCGTTATAATTGTTTATTAAATGCTACAAATTGTTTCTGTCACTTGTTTTGTGTTTTGAGTGTTTTTGTCATTCTAAAATTCTGCTATTTTAGTATATTTAATTTTGAATTTTAAAATTTTAGAGAATTGAATTAATAGAATTGCTGCAAACTTGTGCGACTTGCAAGAATTTCTCAAAGAATTTACATAGATTTGGAAGAGATTTGAGGAGTAGCAGAATAAGGATTTGCTACATTTGAATTTCGTGGATTGATTAGATTAGTTTAGATTAAATTTTAAAAAAATTAATACATTTAAATTTAAATTTTAAATTATAATTAAGATTTGATTTGATTAGATTTTGTTTGTTTTGTTTTTAAAGAAAGGATTAGTTTTTTTTAGATAGATTAGTTTAAATTTAAATTTAAAAAAAAAATACTTTATCCAACTAATTTGCTAATTTAAATTTCAATTTTTTATTTAAAAAAATTTGAAAAAAAATATTTTTTTTTAAAATTAAATTAAAATAATTTCAATTTCTATTATTTTTATTTTTTTATCGCACTACCTATTGTAATTTATTTAATTGATTTTTTTTATTTTTCCTTTGCACATTTTCATTATTTGATTTGTATAATATTTGTTTGTTCCCTCACACACGCCCATAATCATGCATAACATGAGTGAGGCCCTATAACCGAGTCTGAGTAAACTTTATCTATATGAGAACTTCTGCTAGAGCTTATCTTATCTATATAAGTCCCTACATCTGGTAGACTGCCTACTGATTGAGGATGACTTTATGGAATGAATTTTAGCTCTAGTGACCTTTTATCCTTAGGCTTACAAACTATCCAAGGTGAGAATGCAGGTCATAGATCATTAAGTTAGAACTCTAGGAACCTTGATAGAACACTATGGGAGCCTATTTCTTCTATTACTGCGCTACAATTTTATTTCTACATTGCTTTATGAGTTATGAAATTTATTGATTTTATTCATCTTCATCATTTTATTTTATTCATTTTATGCATGGTGCTACTTAAAATTCCAAATTCCATCGTTTAGAACAATTTTCTAATTTTTATTTTTTTAATTTTGGATTTTTTTTAAATTTTGATATCTTAAAGTAATCACAAAATTTTTTTTTCTTATGAATAGAAAATAGTGTATTTGGGTTGACTTTAATTGTTTTGCCTCTTGGTGCATGACTAGAAATAATCTTGAGCAATTGCATGCATTTGATCCTGAAATAGAAAGAACTTGGAATAGATTAAATAAAGTAAACATATTAGAAGGTAGTGTGCATAGTGATAAAGATAGTGATAGTGTTCATAGTTTTGTTGTGCATTATGAGTATAGTCATTCTGATAGTATAATTGTGCATTTAGACACTCCATTTGAGTTAAAATTTGGTCTACTTCATTTGTTGCCTAAGTTTAATAGTAGTGTAGGTGAGGATCCTTATAAGCATATGAAAGAGTTCCATATAGTCTACTAAACAATGAGATCTCAAGGAGTACCTGAAGATCACATTAAGTAGAAGGTTTTCCCATTCTCCTTGGATACTGCAACAAAGTACTGGCTTTACTACTTGCAGCTAGGATTAGTCACCTGTTGTATAGACCTCAAGAGGATTTTCCTTGAAAAATTCTTCCCTGCATCTAGAGCAGTGACAATTAGGAAGGAGATTGGCGGCATAAGGCAGTTCAGCCAAGAGAGCTTCTGAGAGTACTGGGAAAGATTCAAGAAGTTGTGTGCAACTTGTCCACATCATCAAATCAATGACCAATTGCTTATCCAATACTTCTATGAATGCCTTACTCTAATGGAGAGGAGTATGCTTAATACAGCAAGCGGTGCAGCTCTCATAGACAAGACGCCATCTACAGCTAAAGCTCTGATTGATAACATGATAGAAAACTTTCAGCAATTTAATACAAGAGCCATGGCACTAGTGAAAGAAGTGCACAATGTGCATCAACCAAACCAGATAACAGCAGATTCTAGCAAACTTGAGAGCAGAATTGAGGAGCTCATTACATTTGTGAGGCAGCTAGTTGTTGCGTAACAAACTGCTCTGTAAGGAGGAATGACCAGAGACTGCCAGATTTGTTTCTCCATAGAGCTCCTCAGATTGTTGTCCTTTGCTGCAGGATGGTAGCCAACAAGCTTCTGTCCATGGAGTTTTTGGTGAAAGATAAGAGCAGTACAGAGTTTTGAATTTCCAGCAACCTCAGAGACAACTATAATAGCCATACAGATTCCAGTACCAATCTCATAATCTTACCTTCAACAATCATCCAAATTGAGATATGGTGCCTCTAAGCAACAGCAACAACAGACTGGCCAAGTAAGTAATAGCTATAGACCACCTTCAATGAGGCAGCATCAAACACAACAGAATTTTGAGCCTTTGTTAGAGGATTTGGTCAAACAAATGGCCAAGAGCAATCTGCAATTCCAACAGAATGTTAATGCTTTCATCTAAGATCTGCAAACACAGATTGGCCTGTAAACCAGTTTGAGTCTCTAGGTTCTGGATAACTTCCTTCTCAATTATAGGTTAACCCAGAAACATGAGTGCCATAATATTGAGGAATGGAAAAGAGCTTCCAAACAACCAGAAAAATAAAGAGGTGTAAAATGATGAAGAGGTAGAGAAGTAGCAAAATACAGAGTAACAAACTGCCCCTAGTAGTTCAGAAATTGTGCAGAAACCATCTTTCCCCTTTCTAAATAGAGTGGCCAAGCCAAAGCTACCAACAGACTTTGATAAGGAGCTTTTTGAGACATTTAGAAGAGTAGAAATGAACATTCTACTGCTGGATGCTATGAAACAGATTCTAAAACATGCAAAGTTCCTTAAAGAATTGTGCACCAATAAGAGGAGGCTAAAAGGGGACGAAAGAGTCAGCATGAGGAGAAATGTGTTAGCCTTTATACAATCTAATCTATAGTAGAAATGCAAGGATCCTGATACTTTTACTGTCCCTTATACCATTGTGACTTCTACTTTCAGCAATGCATTACTTTATCTTGGTGCTTCCATAAATGTGATGCCTGCATCAATCTATAGGTTTTTGAACCTCTGCCCTCTAAAAGAAACTGGTGTAGTCATTCAATTGGCAGACATGAGCACTGCATTCATTGCTGGAGTAGTAGAAGACATGCTGGTAAGAGTGAATAAGCTAATATTCCCTGCTAATTTCTACATTTTGTACATGGCAGAAGAGCTCAATATGTCTACACTCATCCTTGGTAGACCTTTCCTTAAAATAGCAAGGACAAAGAATGACGTGCACTAATGATTTCTATCCATGGAGTTTGGAGATGATGTTGTGTAGTTCAACAACTTTGAGGCCATGAAGTATCCCACAGAGCTGCATAGTTCATTTCATATAGATATTATTGATGTTTTAACTGAGAAGTTTTGTACTAATTTTTCTGATATTTCTAGTTATACATGCACTGTAGGAGATTTGTGTAAAGTTTATGCTAAAATATATGCATATTTAATAGCTGATGATGTTTCATGAGATACAGTAGCAGGCTTATGTAGCTCTAGCTTGATTACAGCAAGTACACATACCCCTGAACCTGCCCAGATACATGTTGCAAAATTAGACTTCTTTACTAGGACACTCCCCTCTATTGTGCAGCCACCACTTGAACTGAAGCCTCTACTAAAGCACTTGAAATATGTGTTTTTAGAGGCTCATGACAAACTGTCAGTGATCATTTCAGCATATTTGGATGTTGTACAAAAGGAGAAGTTGTTGCAAACTTTAGTAGCCCACAAGCAAGCAATTAGGTGGACCTTGGCAGACATTCCAGGGTTAGCCCTGTCAACTTGTATGCACAGAATCTTACTAGATAAAGATGTCAAACCTATGAGGCAACCCTAGAGAAGACTAAATCACACCCTCCTAGAGAAGCTGAAGAAAGAAGTGAGCAAATTATTAACTGTCGACATGATATACCCGTTCTCAAATAGTGAGTGGGTGAGTCTGATAAACGTTGTATCAAAGAAGACTGACATAACAGTAACAAAGAACTAGTTTGACAAGTTGATTCCAACTAGAATTCTTTGTATTGATTATAGGAAGTCGAATCAGGCCGCTTGCAAGGATCATTTTCCCTTCATTTCATTGATTAGGTCCTAGAGCGAATAGCGAGGAAATCTCATTATTATTTTCTTGGTGGTTTCTCTGGTTATTTTTAGATACACATAGCACCGAAGGATAAACATAAGACCACCTTTACTTGTCCTTTCAGTACTTTTGCTTACGGACGGATGTCATTCAAACTGTGTAATACACTTGGCACTTTTTAGAGGTGTATAATGAGCATCTTTGCAGATTACCTAGAGACCTCACGTGAAGTATTCATGGACGACTTTACTGTTTATGGTTCTTCATTTGATGCATATTTAGATAGCTTATCCATAGTATTGGATAGGTGCATACAGTCTAATTTGGTTCTGAATTATGAGAAATGTCATTTTATGGTGACTGAAGAGACTATATTGGGGCATGTAGTGTTAAGTAATGGTATTGAGACTGATAAAGCAAAGATTGATGTAATTGTTTCTTTACTTTACCCACTTCTATGAAGGAAGTACGCTCTTTTCTTGGTCATGCATGTTTCTACAGGCGCTTTATAAAGGATTTCAGCAGACTTGCATCTCCATTGTCCAGGCTCTTACAAAAGGATTCAAACTTCATCTTTGATTAGGGCTGCAAGGATGCTTTTAATGAGCTGAAGAGATGCCTCACTTTTACTCCTATCATTGTTACTAAGCTAAGAGAACACTAACTAGCAAGTGTATTAGGTAGTTGTAGCAAGTAATAAAATTTGAAATTCAATTTGAGTCCCAAGTATCGTCCTCAGGGATTAGTTCTATCAATTACCACTTCACAAATCAATAACTAGTTGAGCTAAACAAAAATTGGAGTGTTTCGAATCATTTAAGAATAAAAGAAATAAACTGTAAAAATCAGAAAATAACAGCAAAATAGAGTGACAAATTTAGAAATGAAATGATATGTGAATGGAGTTAGGACTGATTTCACTTCTTTATCAATTGGAAATCTGAAGTATATCTGAACTCTAAGTTTCTTAATTGATTGGTGATCAATTTCACTTATTTAATCAAAGGATAATCCCTTGCCTCAATGATCCTAATATTTAATTAACTACCTTAATTTCTTAGATGTAAATCAATCAAACATTGCATTAAGTATAAAAAATTAAGAGATCACAAGATCACGAATTCTTATCCCTAAGATATCCATAACCTTGACATTCAATTCAGATATGGGAAATTAACTCAACTTCCATTGATAAAAATCCTCTAGGTTCAATTCAACTGAATAGCAAATTCAAGAATTGCATTAAGGAAAAAGTTAAATGTTCAATACAATCAAGATCTTAAAATCCAGATCCACAATCAATTTACAATATCAAAATCGAATCCATCAATCCATAGCAAAAAGAAATCAGAACATGTTTCTGAAAGAAAAAGAAAGAGAAAGAGTAGAAGAAGAGGAGCTGCAAAATTTCTTCATAAATTCAATCTCCAGCCTGATTCCTCAAGGTCTAGAGTTGGAAGTCTCCCTCAATCTTCCTCTCTAACTCTCCTAAGGTGTGGAAACGAAAAAATGAGAAAAGATACAAGTTTCTGGGCTAATCTCTTATTTATAAATTTTTTTTGCCTTTCTGGAGTGATCACTATTTTTCATAAACGTAGTAACACAGAGGTTCGTGGTTTGCGCGTGTTCACTTTCGTGAACAATAGGAGTCACGCGCTGCTCGCTTTGCTACAGGGCTCTTTGGAACGATCACCTTTGACAAAAGTGATCACGTATAGCTTGCTTTGCTAGAGGCTTCTCTGGAACGATCATTATCATCAGCAATAGTGATAACGCGAGATCTCTTCTTCATGAGCGTTGTCACTTTTGTGAGAAAAAGTGATAACGCACAGGTCAACCTTCAATATTAGGCTCTACAACGACCACTTTTGCAAGGAAAAGTGATCACGCCCAGCTCCTGCTTCACCAAACCTTGTTCCTTGATTCCAATTTTGCTACTTTCTTCTACTTTCTCTCTTAATCCTCCAACCTTATGATCTTAGCTCAGAGTTTCCTGCAAAACTAACAAAATTACATCAAAATTCTATTAAATTCACACAATTTGAATTATTAAAGACAACAATTCACTTTACTGAACATTTATATATTTTTGTGCAATTTTCACTTTCCAAATTACATTTTCTATAAAAAATAACCTAGAAAACTACATAAAAACCTAGTAAAATCTTCATTTATCAATCATTCAGCCTCCGAGTTGGGAGATTTTATTTGAGCTCATATGTGATGCCTTAAACTTTATAGTTGGTGTTTTAGTCAGAAAGTGGAGAAGTAACCCCATGTCATAGCCTATGTTTCTCACACCTTGGATAAAGCACAAACAAACTATACCACCACAAAAAAAGAACTTTTATCCATTATTTTTTCTTTAGATAATCTTCGTTCATATTTACTTGGCTCTAAAGTTATTGTTTTCTCTAATCATGCAACTTTGAAGTACTTGCTTAAGAAGTCAGATTCTAAATCGAGACTAATTCGCTGGATGCTTGTTTTGGAAGAATTTAACATTGAGATCAGAGATAGAAGTGGTGCAGAAAATTTAGTGGCACACCATTTGAGCAGAATTTAGTAGCCACTTAAAGATCTTCCAATCCAAGACACCTTTCTAGATGAGCAATTTTACCACATTAGAAGGAATGATCCTTGGTATGCAAACTTGGTGAATTATTTGGCTGCCAAGGAGATTTCTACATACTTTACCAAAGCTCAGGCTGCCAAGCTGAAGAGTGATTCCAAATAATACATTTGGGATGATCCATACTCGTGGAAGATGTGTGTGACAAGATTATCAGGCGATGTATGCCTGAACCTGAGTTCCAGTTCGTGATTAGATTTTGCCATTCCTTGGCTTATAGTGGACACTTTAAACCTTAGCATATAGCCCGAAGGATCTTAAATTCTGGACTACATTGGCCCACCATGTTCTGGGATGCACACACTTTTTGTAAAACATACAAGCGATGCCAAAGGAATAGGAACATTTTGTGCTGCAATGAGATGCCTCAACTACCTCTCCTTTTCTTCAAGGTGTTTGATGTATGGGGTATAGATTTTATGGGTCCTTTCCCTGTTTTATTTGGCATGTTTATATTTTGTTAGTAGTAGACTATGTCTCCAAGTAGGTGGAAGCAAAGGTCACTCGTACTAATGATGCTCGTGTTGTTGTAGATTTTGTGAAGTCACATATTTTCTGCAGGTTTGGATTTCCTAGAGTATTGATTAGTGATCAGGGATCACACTTCTACAATCACACCATGGATGTCTTACTTCGGAAGTTTGGGGTTATGCATAGAGTTTTCACACCATACCACCCTCAAACTAACGAACAAGTGGAGATCTCTAATAAAAAAATAAAACAAATCATGGAAAAGACTGTCCAACTCAATAGGAAAGATTAGAGTCTACGCTAAGAGAAAGCTCTTTGGGCTTATAAGACCACCTACAAGACACTCATAGGAATGTCTCCTTAATGGGTTATTTTTGGCAAGACATATCATTTACCAGTAGAAGTGAAGCATGAGGCATTCTGGGCAATCAAGCAATGTAATCTGGATATGGATGCAGTTGGTTCTCATAGGAAACTTCAATTGTAAGATTTGGAGGAGATTCATTGAGAAGCATATGAGAACTCCAACATCTACAAAGAGCGTACCAAAGCTTTTTATGATAAGATGATAAGGCGCAAAGAATTTCTTATTAGTCCAAAAGTTCTATTATATAATTCTAGGCTTAAATTAATGCTTGGAAAATTGAGATATAGATGGGATGGTCCCTTTCTTATTGTTAATGTTTTTCCTTATATTGTTATTGAACTACAAGATATGGGATCTCAAAAGAGCTTCAAGGTTAATAGGCATCGACTCAAGGTTTTTCATGAGGACTTGCAAGAACATGCATAAGAATAGGCCACTTTTGGATTGGCCATCTACCCCAATTTATAGGGAGTTTTCTTACCTCTCTTATTTATTGGATTGCTTGAATTGTCCTTGTGCTTATTGTGTTTCCATTGAAGACAATGTTAATTTCAAGTGAGAGGTATTATGTTTTTGGTGTACATAGTCTAATTAAGTGATTATTTTATGGCTTTAATGAATTGGTTGAATCATACTTTGGTTTGATAGGTGGACTTCAAAAAATCTTGTGTGTTGGATTATTAGTGATATAATATATACCTTGTGAGGTCTTGAGCCATTAATATAGATGACAATATCATGTCATTCTACTTTCTTTCATTGTGTGATTGTACTCATGGTTGTATGACTATAGAACTTGCCTTGAGCCTTTTTGAGGCTATATTTCCACATGCTTGCATTAATATGATAGAGACATCATTTCTTTCTTGCAAACTACTAACCAAAAGGCCAACCTTGTATTATTTCTATTATTTGAGCCCCCTTTGAGCCTAATTGTCCTATTTCTTGTGATCCTAGCTCATTTCAAGCCAAAGATGTAAAATAATGACATGACCCAACCTTAGGGGATACAAGAACTTTGAAATTGTTTTGGGAATGATTATAAAAATAGGTGTGGGAGAGATTCCCTCAGAAAATGCAAGAGAAAAAAAATTAGCAAATAAAAGAAAAGAGGAGGAAAGTAAAAAAAAATGAGAAAGAGAGAAAAAGAAAAGAAAGTAAGCAATAAAAAGGAAAAGGAGTATTTGTGGCTAGCAAAAGTAATAGAGAATTGTTTTTGGATTGCATTGCATCATTATTTAAGGGATTTACTTTCATGCTAATAAAAAAGTGTATCATTATTTCGTTTTAGCTTGTTTACCTTTGTAATTTTTTCACCTTTACACTACCTCATTTTTAACCTAGCAAAGTCCTCTTCATTTTTGTGTGTATATGTGAATTCTAGTGGAGAAGTAGGTTGATCATGCTTCATCTTATGCATTTGAGTGAGACACTTACCTTATACACTTGATTGATTGAGAGTATGGCATGTTAGGATTCTATATCACTTGATTTGATAAGTTCATTTGTAAATTTAGAGTATGAGGATTGATTTTCATTCTAGCCATAATATTTGAACTTGATAAGATTTGTACATAGCTTAGTTGTTTTTGGTTCTCCATGGTTTGATTTTGTGATTTGCCTCCTGTAGGGCAAAGTCTTAAGTTTGGGGGAATTTGATGTAACATATTTTAGGTTTACATTTCTAGTTTTATTTTGATTAATAAACACTTTTCATATGCTTTATTTTTAGAGTTTTTATCATTTTCTGGTTATTTGAATAAATTGGGCATGTTACAAATAAATGTTTTAATTTGTATTTTTGGTTATTCTAACCTCTGACTTCTCTTTTAGCCATAACTTTATCTACAGATATCATTTTTGCTTGATTCTAATTGCATTAGATTCTACACATTCAGGGGTTCAAAATGCATATATGGATCACTGGATTTGGAGTTGTTTTCAATTTTTTACGATTTTTTAATATTGAGAAAGAGTTGTTGAATATTGTTGTGAGATTGCATTTTGGTCATTTAGTTTACCCTAATCAGAACTTATAAATAGACTAATAAGGCTTTAAATTAGGAGTGTGCGTGTGCGATTAGACACTTTGAGTTTTTAAGATTTGGCCGAAATAAGAATCATTATTTTTACTTTCTCTACAATTCTCTCATTCTCGTGAGTTAAGTGCTTTGATGAAAGGCTAAATCTCCTGTTCAATCCACAGAATTCAAACATTGTACATCCGATTTGAGTTTTGAGCCAAATTACTCCAAATTTGTTCCCTTTTTCTCTAATCTCATATTTGTGTATTGCAATCGTGATTAACTTTTCTGTGGTTAGAATTTAGTTACGATTCGGTTGATATTATAATTTGATAATTAATAAGGGTTAGGTTAAATGATAATTTGATTTAATCCGTGATCTAGTTCAATTAGGTTATTCGATTGAATTAATAATTGAATTGGGCAAACGTTCAAACTCGGATTAATGTCTTTAGATACTGTAATAATCAGAGTTACATGCATTTGGTATTCTTTGGATTGATATTTCTTAATTTGTCTGTAATTTAATTTAATTAATTCACAGTTTTTAAACCCACAAAACCTTACTTTCATTTTTTTAAAAAACCTAAAATTGAATTTAACTGAATATGTGTCTCTGTGAATCGACCTAGTTTAAGCTTTATATTGGAAAATCCTTAGCGAAACTTACTTGTTTTGATAGCAACTCGGCATCATCTATCAACTCTCCTTTCCTCTTAGCAAATTGCAAAACATCGTTAAAATCACCCATTACACTCCAAGCCTCATTAATAGTATAAGTCATATGACATATGTCCTGCCAAAGCTAAAGGCGAAGTTGACAGTGAGGATTAGCATACACAATAGTTAGATACCAATTCTTCATATCACTTGAAACAAAAAAATGAATATACTGTTTTGATTGAGATAGAACATCCAACTTCCAAATCGCTAAATTCCATAAGCACTAGATCTCGCTTGCCTGGCCTTGAGCATCAACCAAAAATTCACTATCCAGAGGAATACGTTTTATTACCTTTTAGGCAAAAGACCCACTTATATGAGTTTCTATCAAAAACAAAATACCCACATCATATTCTCGTATAGAGTCATTAATTAGAGAAAACCCTTATAGCCAGCCCCCCTACAATTCCAACTCACTATATTCATAAGAAACATGATTCAAGAGTCGAGTGTAATCACGCTATGCATAGCTGGGTTATTATCAACCATCTTCTCCCTTTTTGTAAGTTTAGCTATTGAAGTAGCTCCAGGGTCAAAGTGTTGGCGTAGTAGTTTAGCAAAAGCTAGAGTTTGTTCATTTGGTAAATGAACTCGAGATGACATAACAGCATTCAGGGATAGACCACATTTGGCAAATGACACCACTCGTTGAAGGTTAGAAAATACTAAATCAGAATTGCTTTGTTCACGTATAAGCATGCTTTTCTTTCATATATGCAGATATAAAGCTTGTGCTTATTGGGCCAGGGTGAGGCCACTTGGTATCCTTTTGTCTTTAGAAGAGACATCACCAATTCTTTTATTATTGGCAAGTAGGGGTAAAGCAGTATTTTTCTTATGTTGATTCTGAGAGTTTTTACCTTTGCATATAATGGCCATTGATTGGCACTTTGAAGATGGGATAGAATCACCATTCTGAATATTCGAGGATACGTTATTAACTGTCTCCCTATCATGTTGAGATTCTATAGCTTGTGGCTTGATTGCAGAATCCTACTTATTCCTTCTCTCGTAAACCTCATTGGAGTATCCATGTGGACAATTGGATTGCTTATGACCATACTTGCCACATGTGAAACATATAAACTGTAGGCCTTCATATTCAAGTTTGAGAATATGGCCTAATACATTAATCTGAGACACTAGTTTTTTATGGAGATCAATCTTCTCACAAATTTGTGCCAATCTGCCACGAGTTTGAATTGAAGTATCAATTTTAAGCATCATACCAAGCTTATTGCCAACTCGCCATTGAAACCTATCATTGAAGTGTTCAATAGGAAGACTTGGGATATGGATCCATGCTGCAATCTTTCGAGTTTGCTTTGCAGTAATAGTGAAGAAAGGCCTCATTCTTTGAACCACAATGTAATGATTTGCAATCAGCCATGAACCTTTAAACAAAGTATGTTTATAATCATCTTATGAAGAAAACTAAACAAGAAAGAAATCTTGAGTTAAATCTACCAGTCAAACTATCCCTGTTTTTGCTCATTCATGTCGCACCTTATTATCTAGCATTCTATATGTGACCATCTTGCCAAGAACATCAATCACCAAGGAATTCCTCCAAGGAGAGCACCATTCTTCAAATTCCTCTTAAGTAACAGGAATCATAAGGCAAGGATCTAGTTCTTCCACATCACCATTTAAGATATCTTTCTTATAAAAATCATCCTCAGATATGTTGAGGGGATGAGTTTTAATTCTTTAATAAAGGAATATATGATGAATATTCAATTAATGGTCAAATGAAGCCATATGGCTTGTAGTAATACTTGACTTGGGATTGAGTAATAAGTTCTTAACAAATACATAATTGTATAACCATATTATTTAGATTGTGCTATAAAGGTACTTCGATGTATTTACTTACATGAATGTGAAGCTACATCACCTTTCATAAAACACTAGGTAATATTTTTAAGTAAAAACCATAACTACCTCAAGGTGAATACAAAGGCTTCAACCATTTATATAATTTATCACAAAGTCACCATAATTTTAAAGACATAGTATGCGTTGTGAGACCTTGATTTCAAGGTCATTAAATTTAAGAAAAATTTTCTTCTTTAACGTGAGATGTTGGTTCACATCATTTCGTGTGAATTCAATATAATTGACATTAATTGAGGTACAAAATTCTAACATTTAAGTTAACTATAATAGTAATAATATTTTTCTTTGATTTTTTCTTATTGACACATTATTTATGTACAATTTTTAATATTTTTTCAAGTAAAATATATAAATATTAATAAATCAATGTTAATGTCACTAGTATATAAATAACTTTTAACATTAGTTAAAAGGACTTTTTACATCAGTTATTATGCCAATGTAGATACAACCAATGTATTAAGTGGTTATGTTCCACATCGATTGACAACCGATGTAGAAAAAATATATTCTACATCAGTTATATAGGCCACTGATGTAGAAAATATACTTTCTACATCAATTTTGCTAAGTAATCGATGTAAAATACATAACCATTCCACATCAGTTATGGCAAAAACCATTGTAGAAAGTATATATTCTACATCAGTTGCCTATATAACCGATGTAGAATATATTCTTTTTACATCGATTTTGACCATAACCAATGCATTAGTTATTGTCAAAACTAATGTGAAAATCGACTTTCTATATCGGTTATGGTCACAACTGATGTGAAAAGTCTACATATTTTTTTAAATATACTTTTTATTTAATATATCTCTACAAAACTTGAAATACAAAAAAATATCATGTTGTTTCTGATTGAGAACATCCATATTTTATTATATATAAAATGAATACATATACATATATATATATATATATATATATATCAATCAATTTATATTGTCTTAATCTATCAATCCAATGCTTACAAAGAAATTGAACTGTTATCTAAAATAAATTATGCCTAGCGTGTTCTAATTTCTTGAATCCCCTCTTCAAGGATTGGATCAGAATCTGTAAATATCTACAAAATCAAATAACAAATAAATATTAGCTTTATAACTATAAACATACAAGCATTTTATGTTCTTGTATTCAATTATATCATACTTACCAAAGCCCATTATTAACAATACAAGAAAACTTATACAACTAACTTGTATATTGTCTTTTTTTAGTTATTTTCCCATATCCCTTTCTTCGTGATCATGTCGTGTGACGCATGCGTCATCTACTTCATTATCTTCAGTTGAAGTAGGACAATTTAAGGAGAAAGATAGATCATCATATGGTTAAAGATCAAAAGGTTAAGGCTCATCTTTACCAGAAATAGGTTTGCTTTGAAGCACTACTGACCCAACTGCTGTTAGTAATGATTCATATTTTGTACTCACATTTATAACCTTATTGCATCTTACAAAATATCTTTTCTTCTTTATTTATTTCATTTAGCATGTTTTTGCATTTCTTGGATTAAATTGGAGTTTTCATGAATACTTGTTATCTTTACTTTATATTTTATATTTTCGCTATTCTGACCTTTATCCACTATTTTAATGGATTCTTGACTTTCTGAGCTTTAATTTGGACATATGGATCGTGCTGTTTAGAGTTTAGAGCTATTTTTTTATTAATTTTTGAAGTTCAGACTTCAAACATACCTTTTATATTTAGAGTTTTTATTTAGGACTTTTACTTTAATTACTTGCAGAAGCCTTAGCCCATTTATTTCTGTTTTCATTTAAGCCCAGTATATATAGGGGTCAAAAGGTTGATTTTTATTTTTTGATAATTTCATTTTTCTGTAAAGACTTTTTTCCGTTTTTAAGAGTAAACCTTTTTCGTTACCATTATTGCCTCCTTTTCAGATTCTGCAATAAAAAATTTAATATGTGATTCTGCTACGGTTCTCAATTATTCTTTTCTTGCAAATCATCTTGTCTCAAGCGTAGATTCCAAGATCGATTAATCGCTCTAAGTTTGTCTTTTTATCTTCTCGCAATTCTTGATTAAGATTTGTGCATGCATAATTCGATTGAATTTGATTTTATTCTTGAGTGTAATAGTGATTGATTGATTTCTTTTGCATTTGAGATTTAGATAAACTCGGTATAGTAATCCTAGTTCGTGCCTGTGATTCATGGTTTTAATTTGCATTTTTTAATTGCTTTCGTTTTGCCTTTTGTTTTGCTTTCAATTCATTTTTTTGTTCTCTAGTTTTAATTCACTTTCTAATTTTAATTTGTGTTTGTTTGCGTTATTGCATTTGTTTTAATTAATCTGTGTTGGTTTTAATCTGCATCATTTTCTTTTTCAATTTGTTTTTGGGTACCAACTTATTGATTTAATTCATTTTTTTGGGATTCGTTTTCCAATTTTTTTTTGTTTTCAATTTGTTTTTATTTTTCTAGGTTAAATTAAATTCCTTTCTATTTTAAAATTTGTTTTTAATTCCATTTTTAGATCCGTTTTTAATTCCGCTTTTAGATCCCTTTTTAGATCCAATTTTAATTCAATCTGTTGTTGCCAATTTTATGTTTCTCTTTAAATTATTAAAAACCACAAAACCCCCAATCTAACCATTGTTGCATGCTTAAAACTGAAAATAGAATAGATTTGTGTCCTTTTGAGATGACCTAGGTTTGCTCTATATTGCAAAATTATTTGAGAAATCTAGTTTTGTTTGAAACCATTACGAGGTGGTTATCAATTAGCAGGATTAGTAATATAAAAAACTTTCCTAGCTAGACTTACCATGATAAAAGGTTCATCCTTATAAGCCATTAAGTTTAGGTTGACTATTGTAAATCTAAATTTATCAATGTGAATCCCATCATTATTGTCAACCCAATTACATTTGAAAATAAGTACTCTAAATTTATTGTAATCAATCTCCCAAATTTCTTCAATCACCCAAAAATAAGAAAGGGAAACCAATACAGGAGATTTATCTTTTGAACTGAAGAAGTATAGTGACTCAGCATCCATTATAACACCACTATTTGCACTATACTCTTGTTGTCTTGACGCTTAGAATAAAAGAAAAAATTATTAATATCGTATCCACTCCAACATATCACATCAACGTATGGACCACATGCAAGCTACTTTAAAGTTTCAAATGCAGTATCATCCTTTAGAATAGCATTTTCAAACCATTTCAAAAAGGTCTTATTGTGCTCATTCAACAACGATCTTTTGTTCATTTGAGGGTTATTTTCCTTCAATATGTTCCTGTGGGAAGATAAATAAGGTTGAACTTCATCAGTGTTATTTAAGATATATAAATGTGCTTGCAACACTTTTGTTCCACCTATGCTTTTCACATTTAAACTTTGTGTACCATTTCCTATTGATCGTGAATCATGCAGATAATTATGAAGCCCTACAGATCTTACTTTTGACAAATACTCTATATAAAACTCAATGGCTTCTTTTGCAAAGTATCTTTCAACTATTGACGCTTCTGGACATCGAGAATTCTTTACATATCCTTTAAATATTTTCATGTATCGCTGAACTGGATACATCAACGTTAAATAAACAGGGCCATATAACCTGATCTCTCTCACAAGATGAACAATTAAATGCACCACGATGTCAAAAAATGATAGAGGAAAATACATCTCCAATTTACATAGTATCAAAGCATCTTCAGATTCTAACTCATCTAACTTTTTAACTTCAAAGACTTTAGTACAGACTTTATAAAAGAAAAAACACAGTTGTGTTATGGTGTCTCTTACCTTTTTGGGCAAAATATCACGAATGACAACTAGTAAAAGGCGTTGCATCAAAACATGACAATCATGAGACGTCAACCTAAATAACTTGAGGTCTTTCATTAAGACAAGTCTATTCATATTTAAAGAGAAACCTTGTGGCATTTCTATTCCTCGTAAATAATGACAGAGGCTTTCGTTTCTTTTTTGGACAGAATATGACAAGCTGGTGGTAAATATGTCCTCTTACCAAGTGACCGCGGTGATAATTTTTCTCATATACCTATCTCAAGTAAATCTAAGTGGGAGTTTAAATTGTCTTTTGTCTTTCTTTTTATATTAAGGAGTGTTCTGATTAGGCTATCACACAAATTTTTTTCAACATGCATTACATCGATACTGTGTCTTACATCAAGGATACACCAATATGGAAGATCAAATAATATAGATTTCTTCTTCCAAAATAGTTTATCTATACCTGCCTTTTGGGTCTTTCCAAACACAACTGCGACTCTTTCACCTTTGAGTACATTTCCTATCCTGTTAAGGGTATAGGACCAATCTCAATCTCCTGACATCCATGAAAAGCTTTTTTTAGTCTCTGATATGGGTGATTTGGATTCAAAAATCTCTCATGCCCCATGTATATTGTCTTCTTTCCATGTTTCAGTTGCTGATAACAAGTGCCCTCCATATAGATAGGGGATGCCTTGTGGCCTTCAACACTGTATCCACTTAAATTTCCATATGATGGGAAGTCATTAATGGTACAAAAGATCATAGCATGGAAATTAAAGTATTGCTGGTTGTAAGCATCAAATACCTCAACACCTTCTTCCCACAATATTTTCAAGTCTTCAATCAAGGGCCTCAGATATATGTCAATGTCATTTCCTGGCTGTTTTGGTCCAGAAATCATCATGGACAACATAATATGTTTACATTTCATGCATAATCAAGGAGACAAATTATAAATTACCAATAAAACAGGCCATACTATTTAAGTTACCATAAGGATTCATCCTATCTGTAACAAGTTCAAGCCTAAAGTTTCTTGGCTCATTGCCAAACTCTAGAAACAACTGCTCAATTTTCTTCCATTACAAAGAATTAGCTGGATGACATAACTTTCCATCACGAGCCCTTTCATTTGAATGTCATTTAATGTTTTTTGCATCCTGCGGACTAGCAAATAATCACTTCAACCTAGGAATTATTGGAAGGTACTATAAAACTTCGGCAAAAGGTGCTTCTGTTCTCACATCACAATTTTCATCAAAGTCCTTTGTAGCACGAAATCCCACAAATAGGGCACTCATGCAACCCTTCATACGCTTTTCTATACAAAATGCAATCATTTGGATAGGCATGTATCTTCTTATACTCCATACCCATTGGACACAAGATCTTCGTTGCATCATAATTACGATCTGGAAGGGTATTACCTTCTAGAAGCATCTCTTTCAATAATTCAAGCAATTTAGTAAAACTTTTGTCAATCCATCCATGTCTTGCCTTCAAATTTATTAATTTTAACACTCCTAACAACCGTGTGAAATTGGGACACCCTGGATACAAAGGCTTATTATTATATTCACATATGTTCTAAAAAATATGTTGTCTTTGAAAAGACTCTTCCCTAATATCACATATCATATCTTCTAGTCGACCATTCATGTCTACACCAACCTCAGTTGTTTGGGACAAGTTGGTCACATTTATTAATTCGCCATGCCATATCCATGTCATATAACTCTTGCAGAATCCATCACAGAGCACATGTTCTCTTATATCTTTAACACTCAATTGCCTTAAATTCAAACATTTCACACAAGGACAATAAAATCTTTATTATTAGGCATATTTCTTTGCACAAATTGTAAAAACTGATCAACCTCATTATCATATTCCTCATTTGTACATCTACAATTTATCCAACTGCAATCCATAACTTCATCAAAAGTTAACAATTGAAGGGTGGTTAAACAAAGAAACAAAGTTATGAACGCTAACCGGTAAATATCCATCATTACAACTTTTATTTATTTATTTTTTTGGTGCAATTTTGTCCGACTGGGCATTATTTTGCCAATTGTTCACATGACAGAACAGCTAGGATTTGGTCAATGGACACTATACAGCCTTTAAGAATAATGACAAGGCACTTGTCATATGTCGATGTGAGTTTTAAAGTCAATTACTATTTTTCTCGTGTTTGTCCTAATTTTCTCCAAATTTTATATCATACACTAGTTTATTACAGTTTTATATTTTTTACATATTGATTGCTCAGAAATTCATATACTAGTAGTGTAATTCTAGACACTGCTATTAATTTGTGAAATAGTGGATTTTTTTTAAGTAATACACTTTAACCACAAAATTCAAATAGGGAGCTATAGTAAAACAATGAATTTTGTCCAACCAAATTGGTGATTGAGTCCTAAACCCTAATTTACGACTAGACTATGTGGTGGATCTTAAATACCGACACTGTGACTTGTGAACAAGTATATTCTCCAAATTTGCTTCTACACCAAGGTTATTGCACCTCTTGCTAAACTTATATTCTTAGACTACATCTTACTTCAACTTAAGCAAAAGTCATGAGCTTTTAAAACTATCTCCACATCTCTAACTTTCTATTTTTTCCTGTTTTGATATTTCAATTAAAATTAGCATATTGAACTAAGGTTGTAAAGGTTCAGAATCAATAGAACAAAGAGCACATACAATTCAGTTAACATGTAAGTTATCCTCTTTCATTTAAACTATATGTATTATTAATTTTTTTAATATACCAATTTAAAATTAAAATCAAATCTAATTCAATAGCTTGAACAATTTTGTTTGCTTTTTATCCAATCCCTTAGGTTACAACTATTCCACTAAACATTTCGTTGAGGAGTTTTACCAAACAGGTTGTGTGCATAGCAGAAAAGGATTACAAATATTAACACATACAATGACAGTTCTAAATACAATGTTATGTGTTAAATAAAAGAAACAATACAATATTAATCCATATTTATTCAACAATGAAAGATGACATTGGATGCAATAATCAAAGCAAAATGAATTATCATACAAATAGGGTAAACTCACTTACTCAAAAGGTAGCTGCAACAAAGTTTAAAGTGTTTTTCAGAAAAAATGAGAGTATTGTTGTTGCTGAGGTTGTACGAGGAGAAAACAATAAACCCTAAACATGAAACTTGTTAGAAGAAAGCAGTGTGTACATGAGGTTGAAACCATATAAAATCAAATTCGAGAGGGATTTACGTACCTTATATGACGCAGAAAGAAGATTGAGTTGTAAACACAAGCTTCTATGCCTTGCGCGAGAGAGGGTAACAAAAACTGATGTGCTCTTTATACTAGATAAGTGAAAAGTGATTGTTCGTAGACAGCAAAGTGAAGATATAAAAACTATTCTACATTGGTTATATGTAACAACCGGTGTAGAAAAGCTTTTCCACATCGATTATGTATCACAACCGATGTGAAAAGTATAATAAAATAATTTTTAATATTAAACCTTATTATTTTATAGCAGTTGTCAAAAGAATCGATGTAAAAAGTATAATAAAAATAAATAAATAAAAATTAAACACTATTTTTTTATAGCATTTCTCTAAAGAATCAATGTAAAAAAATCACATTCTAGATCAATTGTAATTACAGCTAATGTAGAAAATCTCTCCCAAAATTTTTAAAAATACGCACCTTTTTTTCACATCGATTTGGTCATATCCTATGTGAAAAGAATGTATTACATTGGCTATTTTATAAACTAACTTAATAAATATATTTCACATTAGATATGACCCAACCGATGTAGAAAAGTTTGTTAAAATTTTAAAAATGTCATCGTATTTTTATTTTTATTTTTTTGCATTAATTATTTATTAACTGATGTAGAATCCTATTATAAAAATTTATTTTTGTACTAGTATTTATTTGTAATAATTATATATTTTGATACTCTTACAACTCTATAAAAAGAGTGTGTAACCTTCCTCTATCAAAGACCTATTAAACTCATCTTTACTACTACGTTTTTATCTTCAATTTCTTCTTTCTATTGTTCTGAGTATAGTTTGTAAAGCTCCACTTCTTTTGTCTTTCAGTGCACTGGTTCAATTGTGATGCTCTAAATAAATGCTGGAGAGCAAAGCTTTCTATCTTGTTACATAGAAGGTTTATAAAAAATTTGCTTTCAGGGGTATAACCCAACATTCTCTCTTTCCTATTTTTCCAACAATAAACCCCTTATGAATTAAGAGTTTATTGGATATAAGTTTATAAATATATATATATATATTATTTTACTTGTCTAATAATTATCTTCATGTTAAAAATTGCAAGTATCATTGAACAATTCAAATTCAAAGAAATTTTAAATAATAAATCATATAATTAATTTCTTAATACACAATAAATTTTATGCATACATGTATTTATTATTTTTATTCACACAGAAAGCATTCAAGTCCTCTTTCAAATTGGGGTCAAAACTTTCAACTGTTAATACTCCAAAGTGGGACACTAAAGGATGATTGAACTTCCACTCTAGCCTTGATATATATTTGACCGCATTTACCCGCATGGAGGAGAAGATACGTTATTGCCATGTGAAAAGTCTCCTACATAATGAAGCACAGCACATTGAAGGACATCCTTTGTTTACAACACTTGAGATCTAACAAAGGCCAATACATCTCCATGGCAATATTTTCCCTTTTAATATAAGAAGATCCTATTTCACACTAATTAGCTTATAGAATATTAAGTTAAATTACATGAGTAATGTTAATACATTCTTAGACACATTTTATTATTAGTTAGAATTTATTAAAAACTACACAAATCATTAATTTTAAAACGAAAAAATAAGGATAAGATCTTCTCACGTTAGTGTAAGTTTAAAAATCCTTATATTCGATCTAAATCTTTCATTTAACTTACATCTAACGGGTTATAATTTATTATTTTATTAATCGCTAGATGTAAGTTAAATGAAATATTTAAATCAAGCATAAAAATTTTTACACTTATACTAGTGTGGGAATATTGTTATCCTGAAAAATATATTACTAGTATTACTTACTCGAACTATATTTCAATGGGTAGAGGAGGATGACGTGTACTCCATGACATTCGACCATGAAAAAGACGTGTAGAGGAGAATTTTTCTTGCTGATATTTGCATCTACGTACCCCACTATAATAAGTATTTTAATTAGTATTTTAATTCTCACTACATTTGCATTAAAAAGTTGTTTAATTGGTGGTCGACATTTCATTAATGCGAACTTAGTGGATCCTTCCAACATAATTAGTTGATCGCCTTTTATGGGGAGAATAATATATTAATTAGTTTTATAATGGCCGTTCATGGGGAGGATGATAATATTGAGAGAGCTTGTAATTATTAGATTAAGAAAGGGGTCCATCAAATGCGACTTTAGCGTTAATTGGATCGTTGCATTCAAGTTGCTAACAATATTAAATTTTAATAATCAAGGATTAGGAATTAAGACCCATGATGTGAAATATGGGTCCAGTTGCTATGCCTCTAGGATGCTCCTCGCACTAAAGTTGAGATTTCTTTTAATGGAATTGATCATATTAAACCAACTAGGTAAAGTTTTGGTAAACTTCAATCAACTAGCTATAAATAGAAGTCTTGACTAGGATTAAAGTTCAAAACGTAACAGTCTTGACTTGAAGTGCATTATGCAAAAGTTGGTGGATAAAGTTTAAAACATGTTTTGTTCTCTCGCAATAGTTGTCAGAGTTTTTGACAAAAATGTTACGTTTGTCTTAGGATAGGCAGAGATCACTTTCTTATTCATGCTGGACTGATCAAAAAGTAAGAGATACAGAAAACCATAAAATTTTATCTGGCTAGGGATCACCTGGTTCATCTGGTTATAGGAGTGGAAAAGTATTCAAATTTAAGTCATAGCAAGACATTCACATCATGGACATTATTCAGCCCAAGACTTGGTCATGACATGATAAAAAAAACATATAAAATCAAAGGTTACATGTCATTTTTTGAACGGGTGACAAACCCTATTATGTCTGGTGTTGATTTTTGAAGTTGTAAACAACATGATTCAAACACTTTTGTGTATGGATTGAAGTACTCTAATACTTGAAATAATAATATTTTTTTGTATCCCTAGAGTCAATTATCTATATAATGTTATTTACCCGCACGAGAAGGACCGGTGCAAGGTTGGGCATGTAGGAGTTTTGAACAACAAAATTTTATATATTTTTTCTATAAACAAGTAGATAACAACAAATGTATAACTACTACAATAAGTTATTGCAATTTGTGTACTGTCATGCCCATATGGCATTGGAAACCTACTTTGTGACTTGCCATTTACGCAATTAATTTGAAAAACAAAGAAAGAACAAGCTTTGTCTATTGCATGAAATATAATAATGGTATGAGTTAATTATTGTTTAAAAGGTCTTTGACTCTGCAATTATAGTAGAGTTGCAGGAGGATGCTTCTAACAACTACATACGACATAGCGTATGCTATCAACCCATAAGAAAACAAATATAGAAATATTTTGTGATCTGCTCCGTTGATTCAAGAGCCGAAGTTACTGTTTCGTACCAATAAGTCAGAATTATCTTATTATCTGACAACTATATTTTATTTTTTTAATTGAAAAATTATTTTCCATACATGCGTTATTGTTCACAATTTCATTTCCTCAAGTCACCTTTGCATACACATCAATCACATTTTGGAGGGATGCGCTTCACCTAATCAGAATGAATTATTAAGAAATATAATTTTAACTTTTATTGGTTAATGGTTGAAAATTGAAATTGAGGATAAAATATGTGCTTTAGTTTTTCTTAAATATGATTAAATTTTATTTTAGTCATTTAAAAATTGTTAATTTAATTCTAAAATTTTTAAAATATTTGAAAATGATATTTGCTAATAATATGGCCTATATTTAAATACTGGTGTGTTGGCTTGTGCGACTAATTGAGATATTTTAATGATTTTATTTTTATAAATTTATATACAATTCATTATGACTAATAAAAAGTAGTTATATATTATAAAACATTTTAAAAATATCTATAGTGTTAAACAGTTAAATTAATGTGTCATATATTAAATGGATGAGTGTATCCATTGTTATGAATAAAATGTGAGCATCTTATTAAAACAAATTTTATAGTAAACACGGATATAAAAATAATTTGACTTTATTTTTTATATTTAAAACAAAAATATTGAAAGTTATTTTTTATTAATAGAATTAGAGATAATATATTATTAAAATTTTAAAGAAAAAATTTAATTTCAACCATATTAAGAAATAATATATAGAAATAAAAAACGATGATTAGCTTTATATATCATAATTATTCAAAAAATAGTAAATCTTGTGCTTTTTTATAGTCAAAAATAAATTTCATTAAAAGACTAAAAAATTAAAAACATATTTGTTAGAATTAATTTATCAATTCTAGCAAAACAATTATATTACTTTTCACAGTTACATTAGCATTAAGGTTTACATCCTTATTCTCATCATCATCATTTTTAATAACTATTATATCATTATTTATATTGGCATTAGCATTAACATTGTTACTCTCATTCTTAATTTTATTCTCATGCCCTAAATTAAATCAATCCATTTGTGATTTTGAGTTAGGGATAATCAATATTTTTATTAGAATAATTTTTCGTAGGAAACTTATGCACATAATCTTTATTTTTTATCATGAATGAATTTAACTGGATACACAATTTTAATCTTATAGGAATTTATAATTTTTTTTCACCTGTTTTTCGACAACTAGTCTTCTAGAATTAAAAAAATCTTTGCCTATTGGATCGACACGATTGTGTATATATATATATATATATACACCATCCAATAATTACATTGAACAAAAATTTAAACGTTAAATTTTTAGAGTTTTATGACTTTCAAATTGTGCAAAAATTAATTATTCAAATGTTGTTGACTCTCTGTACTTTCACCGTGTTTCATAGTTAGCTTAAGCTTTTGACCAAGAACTTTGATCTTCGACGTAACTGCGTGGAAAATCAAATTATATGTATATTTTGGCAAATTTACGCGCAATTGAAATGAAGTTAACTCGTCAATCTTTAACATTGATCCTAATTAGTCCATTTGCTCAAAAAACCCTTGGGTTGTGATTTGAAACTTAATCTTTGGGTCATAAACATACAAGCCCAGTCATACTTCTAAGATCACTACCAATTCTTAAATAATTTGACCAATGCACCACTATTCTAATGAATTGTTGTTATAAACCGTCAATTTAGCAATTTCAACACATTTACGTTGTTTATCAACAATTTAAAATAGATTTCTTTTTTTATGAAAAACTAGATAATAAATAGTTTTTTCATTTTTTTCGAGGGATAAAGAAGGACTTGAACGGATAAGTATAGCATGGTCAAACATATTTAAAGAGATCAACTCTTAGATTTCCTAATTTTCTTTCCTTCACAAGACATGAATTTGGCTGCAGTAAAAACAACATATTGGCTTTGAAATCTATGGCTACCTCTTGCAAAACTCTTTTTTATTTTCCTGATTGCAACATAGTCAAAAACTCAACTTAAGAAAGTCATGAAAATCTCCTACGTACAGTCCAATAAAATTAAAAAATTAAAAAAAATTAGTATAAACAATCTATACTTACAATTAAAAAAAAAGTATCAGTTTATATATATATATATATATATATATATATATATATATATATATATATACACGACATTTGTCTCACATGTATTATTTCGTCCTGTACAGAAAATATGTTTTATAAAGCCTCATTTCAGTAAAATATTTTAAATTTACCCTAATTAAGTAAAAAACTCATTTATGAGAGATTTGAATGCATATCGAAACATTAATTGATTATTATTGTTTTCTCCATTAAGAAAAAGTTTGTTCTTCAACATTGCGTTGTAAGGTAATGGTTTAGCCACCATCTATGTCCTCTCAAACAATGCATGCATGTAATTTTCTTATTTTGGAAACCAACTTGGAAGTAATCATCTATTAACATGTGTCAACAATATTAATTCTTAATTAAGAACATTCACTGCAAAAAAAAAAAAAAAGGCATTATTTGGGAGGCTTTGCATCATCTTGAAGAGCGATTTTGACTACTATAACAAACACTTATATGTAAAGTAGATGTACTTATAGAAATTTTTCTATTACATTGGGGAATAGGTTGAAGTAGGGATCAATTTTAAAACCTATTTTTTTCATTAGTTTTTAGAAAATAAATAAGTATCAAATTTAAAAATGAAATAAAATTTTAATTTTTGCACAATTTAGGGTAAGTATTTTTACAGACGTTATGAGGTGCTAACCCTCCTTGTGCATAATTAAATTTTCAAATTTGATTTTTGTTAGTAGACCATTTTTTTAAAGTTTTTTTAGGATTCTTTAAAAATTTTGGTAGTGACTTCTTCAATCTCTTTCTTTTCTTCTTTCCTATTTTTTATTAAACATTATTTTCTCCCGTCATGGTCCTGATTGTGACAAATGGCAATTCTAACGGGGTTTAGATTACTTTAACAAGCATTGTTATGCAACGTAAATATACTTGGAGAGCAATTATCCAAGCGATTTATAAGTTGAGATTTGAAATATTTTGTAGAACTATGAAACTTGAATTTGAATTTTATTTTGTTACAAACTAAAATAATTCTTGGTGAGTTGAAACTCAAATTTGTGATCTAAAATTTAAATTTTTTTCTTTCATGAGTTGAGATTTGAAACCTAATAAGATGTTTCACGGTTAAGAGAAAGAAAAAATGGACAAAGAAGTGAGAAAGGTGCTTGTAGAAGTAGACAATATTAGGTAGAAAGGGACATGTTCTCATCTTTGTAACAGTTAGTCAAATTTGGTGATAGAGAAAAAGATGAAGGTAATGAGAGAAGACCAAAAAGAACAAATAACGCTACTATTATAAGTTGAACAACATTTCACCTTATGTATTTATAAGTTAAAAGTAGCTAAGATATTTTAAAATTTTAATATGTGAAGATGGTTGGTACATAACCATTTTCTAAAGTATCATTTAAAGAATGGTTAATACATAATTGTTCTTCAAAAGTGACAGTATTTTTTTAAATGACTTTGAAGAACAGTTGTGTAATAAATGTTCTCCAAAATCACCTTTAAAAAACAATTATGTTATTTTGCATTGTAAATGGTGTAGTTTATTCTCTAAATCTTTTGTTGTGATTTTCATGTCAAAGTATTTTACAACAAGACAACCTTTTCCATTATATTTTAACATTCCTTCAAGTTTTAACGAGTTACATAAATATTCACACAAGAATCAAAATGATCATTTTGCATAAGCCATAAACCCTTTTTCCTCGTAATCATGTCTTTATAAAGGATTTTTTACCCCTTCCTAATTTTGACCTCTTGCAACTACAACAATTGGATGTATTAAAGATTCCTTATATGACATAAATTTCTTCATAAGGAAACTATAAGGTTTGGAAGAACTTGTATTTGGTATCACCTCTTCATCATTCATGCAGTAATCTATATCAATAATGTCTTTGATGATAATATTA
Organism: Abrus precatorius; assembly: GCF_003935025.1. Classification (NCBI taxonomy): domain Eukaryota; kingdom Viridiplantae; phylum Streptophyta; class Magnoliopsida; order Fabales; family Fabaceae; genus Abrus; species Abrus precatorius. The sequence goes on from NW_020874417.1 coordinate 14,274,806, forward strand.
GGCTTTTGAGTCTTGACCCTTATTGTGCTCCATCAAGTCAAGTCTTCCTCGAGAGGAAATCTTAGCAAATTAAGGAAGTAGACACATCACTATTGCATGAAAACACCACAAAACTACGTGCAAGAAAATTAATATTTTCTTAACTAAGATAAATAATAATATTAGGTAATTAAAGCAAATATTAGGTAATTAGACAAATAGAAGTCTAAATTTTACAATAGTTGTTATCCAATTCAAGGTCCGGCCTTATATGAGGAAAAGACTTTGTATTTAATGGAACGATTATTTAGAAATGTGAATATTACGTACATTTATGTTATAAAAAAATTATAAAATGTAATTATAATAAAATTTTCACACCAATACTTTTGCTATTCCTTAAAATTCTATTCAAAATTATAGTCGACACTAAAAATATAGATCATATATATATGGAGCAGAATTTTTTTACATTAGTATAAATTTAAAAAAATTTATACTCAAATTGATCATAAATTATAATTCGTTACATGTAAATTAAATAAAAGACATATATATATATATATATATCGCTTTGTCTATAAGTCAAGACCATGCCCATTCAACTACTATTATACGATTAATAAAAAAGTTACTTGAATTTAACAAAATGTCAAGACCTGTTAAATTCAAGACCAGAAAACGTACACTATGCTTGGGAGTGCACTAGGATTTAAATATTTCACATTTTTTTTATTAAGATTAACTATATAATATAATAATATAATACAACTACTGAATGCACTTCTTAATGTTTAAAATTGCCTATCTTTGAAGTGAAACAATTTTCTTCGGATCAGAAATATTTAAAGCATGGTCTTTTACTAGGACTTTTGTATTATATATAAAATTAAATCTATGGTTTAATTTTAAGAAAATAAAAAATGTCATTACTTTAAACACCGTGATCCAAAATTTTCTATTGTTAGATATTCCAAACTGTACACCAAATGTGGCACTTAGCGAGTGGAATAACCAATGAAAGATTATTTTAATTTAATTAGTTTCCTCAAGTTTGAGCCTTGTCCTAAATATGAAGTTGTGTTTAATACTCAAAATAAAAGTCTTGTCACTCATAACAATCATATTCAACTTGAGCAAAATTGTTTCATGTGATCCTAAAAAAAATTATCCAAATCTAGATAACATTCTGAGATACATAATAGTGTTTAGAACTTGAAGATCTCTATATGCATACTAATATGTCTTTTACTTTATTGAAACAGTCAATTATAGCAAGAAAATAGTACAACTAACAAACTAACATAATCTTATTCAACATCTTATTTGCCTTGAGCAAGATTGCTTCTTAAGAAGGATATTTGTAATAAATACTTAATAGTCCTTCCCTGTGTTAAAAAAGAATTTGAAGATCTTTCCAAAAAATCTTTTACTTTATTAAAAACTTTCAATATAGCAAGAAAATAGTTCAACAAGCAAACTTACTATTTTGTTTAAGGTTTATTTCACCTGGTAATTGCAGCATGTGTAGTACTAAATAGTCAAATAAATTTGACATGAATATTCGATATATCTTATGTTACGTAAAAGAATAGCTTGAGTAATTGATACTAAAACAATGTCACTTTTGATCTTGTGTACGAAAAAAAATAGGAGAGAAAATTCACTTCACTAGGAGATTAAGAATTCTTGCATTAACCTGGTCTGCAGTTTGTTTTATCGGTTTAACAGTCCAGATATGTTCTATTCATGGATCACAGTCATTATACCCCTTGTACATATCTGAATCCACAAAGTAAATATTGATACAGTTTAAGTCTATTAAAATTTACTCGGGATAAAAATTCATTATTCAAAAATAAAAGTCCAAGAAATAAGAAAGAAAAAAAAAAACCCAACAGCAGCATATTTTGAGAAACTGAATGTATAAATGGTTGACCCAAGTTTTGCAAAGGTTCTTCATCATAAGAACTTTGATGTGGCCTCAGGGTCTAATCCTCTTAGCCTAAGTCATGTGTGCTATTTACATTTAATTGATTGGTTCATTTTTTGTTCCCCATTTTCTGATTACATTCAGAATATATATGCATGCTCCGAATTGAAACTAAATACATGACACTAATAAAATGAAACAAATTGAGAGAAATTTAGGAACTAATTGGCATACTATTAATTTTCTCATGAAAGATGGGGTGTAACAGATTTCTAAGCTGAAATATTGTCAAATTCAAAGAGTTCTGTACGCTACTTGTATCAAGAATGTGATTGAAAATTATTAATTTCTTGATGTTGCAAGTGCATTTAACTTGCAGCATCCATCCTCATAGGACATTATTTCCCTGCATTAGGATTCTTCGGAGTTCACCAGCAATTCCTTGCAACAAAACTGGCTTTCTTATAACTCCATTCATGCCAATTTTCATGCATCTTTCCCACAAATCTTCTTCTGTGCTCACAGTCATGGCAACAATCATAGGCCAATTTCGGCTTTTAAACTTGCGAATCCTTGTGGCAACTTCCAATCCATCTAGCTCAGGCATGTGAAGATCCAAAAGAACGACTTGAAAGGAAGATCCAGCAGGTCCAATGACACTAAGGCATTCAAATCCTGAAGAAACACAAGTTACAACACAACCTAGTTTCTGAAGCAACTTTTGAGTCACTGCTCTATTTACGTCGTCGTTGTCCGCCAACAAGACTTGGAGGCCTCTGAAGAAAGAATTTGAATTCGATGGCTCTAAATTTTCTCCAGGTTCAGTTATGGATATGGCAATAGATCGCTGTAATTGAAACCGAAGAAAAAGGGCCATGACTTGAGGAAAACCTTGAGCATTTGGCACTAACCATATGTTCCCTTGCATCAACTGCCAATAACATTGTAGATAGAAACAAAGTACAAAATCAATAGGGAGAAAAATAATCTATAGAACAAAGAAACTATTACTTTAACTGTTCCAACTATAAATACAGAATACCAATTGACGGCATTCAAAAGGACCTTGAATAGATTTTAAAATCAGTAAATATCTTTCCAAAGACATTGAAAAATAATTAATCAAATAAGCCAACAAAATCTATAAATAAAAGCAATCTAGATTCTAGATTATTACATCTAACAATGGCAATCCGTTAAGGAAACATACAACAAAGGTAGAACTTCGCTGTACTCCTAATAGGAAATAAAGAACTAAACATGGAGTAGCACCCAATATGCTTCTGAAAAAGATTTCAATTTTACAAGATCAGATTCCAATTTCCTTTTTCTTAGAAGGGGAAGATGGAAAGCCACAGAAATGTTTTCCAAAAAATAAATCATTTAAAGATCTGGAATTTCATTTCAAAAGAAGAAACCATGCAGCTTGCAAACAAGATATTTTAATTCAGTGATTTTTCTCACACATGCATAAAAAACAGATGCAAAGATCCATCCAGGTGAATCATTTAAAGGCTAGCATAAACAAAACTTACTTGGTCCTTCTACCATTATACTTTAAAGTATTTATATAGCATAAGAATAACAATAAAAATCAGTCTTAATGAACTTATTATCAACTCACATGATCAATGTTACAAAACACACCTGGATTATCCTCTTGCAAATGCTGAAGCTCAATCTTCCCTCAACCCTATCACTGGCATGCTTTCTACCCACAATCTTCCCTGAAAGAACTAAGCTCTCCAATTCAGAATCACGAGTATCAATTCCTATCTCAAATCTAATATTTACATCCCCACTAGAAGAGCTTGGTCTCCAGGTTGTCCATTCTTGGTCATTCCTTCCTTGACTTCCAGTTTCTGCAAAAACTCGAAATACAAGAACACCTCCCCCATCATTACCATTTATTATATTCCCAACCATATGCAAAATCACCTGAAAAACCCTCTTTTCATCCCCTATAACATTGTTAGGCAAAGATTTATCAACATCAACCACAAAACCAAAGCCCTTATAAACACACATGCACTTGGCAAGGCAAGCTGCTTCTTTTACCATAGCATGCAACCCAAAAGATTTCATCTCCAAAGGAAATCTTCCATCATATCTTGCTGAGTAGTCCATGGCATCATTTATCAAGTTTGATAGCACATTGCTGGTCCTAAGCATTGAATTCACAATAAGTTTCTGTTCAATCTTTAAATTGTCATCTTGTATCATCGAAAGCAAGCCCAAAATTGAGTGCATTGGCCTTCTCATTCCATTACTCATGACCTTCTGAAATGAAGTTCGAGCCTGGCTTGCCATCATAGCATTCATCTTTTCCTGCTGCAAGGCTTGATTTTGCTCCTCCAACTTCTCTCTCATAAGTTGAGAATCTTCAAGAATGGCAGCATGAGACAGAGCCACAGCCACCTGATCAGCAACCACTTTAATGATCTCTAGCTCTTGAGTACTCCACAATCTAGGCTCCCGACTAGGAAGAATCAAAACCAATATGGCATAACACGCTTGCCTCATCTCAGGCGTTCCCCCTTTGAAATTACAAACCCGGAGCATTGGCATTCGAATTGCAGCAACTGGTCCTGCCACACCAGAAACTCCTCTACTGGCAGTGGCAATTGCCGAATCAGAATTAATTATGTTTACTTCATCACTTCCCTTAATTCTCTCAACATCTGGATCAGTAATGGGTATAGGATAGTTAATATTCCTCCCATTCAATTCATGTGTGAGGTTCATCTCAGTCTTTTCAACATTTGGCATCCAAACTGCACAATTTTGCAAACCGAGAGTCTTAGAAAGCTCAACCAGCGTGGTGTAAAGAATCTTGTGCCTATCAAGGGACTTGCGAATCTCTTGAGTAAGCATTCTTACATGCATTGCAGCCTCCTTTTGTTTCATTATGATACCAACCTCCCTTCCAAGATCTGAGGTCTTTTTCTTCAGCATCAATTCTCTGACCTTCACTTTTAGAAGCAAAGGGATCAAAGTGAGAAGGGTTATGGTAGTGGCACATGATACTAAAGCGGTGAGAATTTTGAAGATAGTAAGTGCCACCATAAGTTGAAAAGTGTGGGGGCCATAAGTCCACCCATTCAGCAAATGTGTCATTCCACATAGCACAATGAAAGCAATGAACTGAAAGAGGACCCATTTGAATGGAAAGTTTGAGCAACTAACAAAGTAAAGTAGCTCAATTGGGATGGAGAAGTAGGCCACAGCAATGAGAAAATCACCAACTCTCTGGCACTCCAAAATGGTATCAATTGTCCACAAACTAGACTCATCATCACAGTTACATCTGGGAAACCCATTATCTTTTGCAAGCACACAAGTGAGGAGCAAGCAAATTAACACTTCAAATACCATTACTTTTATCATTGATCCAATGTGTCGCTTCTTCAATCCATCTTTTCATACAAATTAATCAACACCTCACACCCCGGTGAATAAGGAAATTAGAAAAACAAAAAAAGGACCCAACAATTTCTAGCTCCAACTCTCAACTTCCAATTATCATGCCCTGCCAAAATACAGTTCAGCATAAAAATTACAACTCAGTAAGACCCAAACCACATAAACAGACGCGATCCAAAGGAGAAAAATAATAATGATAATAAATAAATAGAAAGAAAGAAAAAAGTGTAGGAAACGAAAATTTCTTTTATTCTTAAGCTTTTTACAGTCCACATACCCCTTTGTGTGGAAGTGGCATGGATCAATAAAAAATAAATAAAACTATGCAAACAGTAAAGATAACATCTTTATCAACCAAATCGTTATATATATGTATCGGAATAAAATAATAAAAACTAAAGCGATAGCAAGAAAACCCCTCCCGCCCAAAAGAAACACCCACAAAAATCACTTAAAAATACAAGATCATAGTCCAACAATAAATATACAAAACACCCAGTAATGCAGACCAAATTTAAAAAAATAATTAAAAAAAAAGATAAAGGATATATATATATATATATATATATATATATATACACACACACACACACATGCCAATTTTGGTTCTGGACTTAGACACCAACCTTGATCAAATATTAACAATCTTCTTATCCTTACCCTGGAGATATCAAAATATAGTTAAAGATAGATTATTGATAGGAATTTTTAATGCAATCGGCACATAAGATTAAACAAGTGGAAGGCAGCATGACCACCTTCATCGGGAAGAACAGAAAGAACCCACTTTGGCATGCAACGAATCCCAACACAGAGGGAAACATAAATAAAAGTTTGCTTACTGTGGAGAAATGCAGGTACCTCGTGCCTTGGAATGGGGTGAAGCAGTGAGTGAGGCGTGAGAGTTTGTGCGGAAAGAAGGGTAGTTTATAGAAAGGAACATAACTGAAGAGAGACCCAGATGCTGGAAAATGAAGTGGAGTTGTACTTCTTGCTGCGTATGTTAAGGCAGTGTTGTCATATTGTGTTGGGTAAGAGAGAGAGAGAGAGAAGCGAAGAGATATGTGCAATGTGGTGTTCTTTGGAATCAATGCCAAATTACAAGTCACACTGTTTTTATTTTTATATATTTAGATAGTATTTTATTTATTTTACTTAATTTCTGTGTTTTTATTATAAGCTAGTGTTAAAATCACATAAGTGAATATATTATTATGCTTTTTTAATAAAACCATTTCTAATTTTTAAATGTATTTAATAATTTATAATAAATAATATTAAATAATATTTTTATTAAAATTATAATATTTAATATATTAATATGTTTGATTATATACTAATATACATATATCTATATATTAATAAAAAATTAATTAAATATGTTTTGATAAATTTCATATGCATAATTTTTACTATATACTTTTCTTTAGTTTTAATCACATGTATCTTTTATTTTATATAAAACTAACGTAAACAACAAAACTTTTTTCTTAATATTTAATATAATTATATTTATTTGACTCAAAGTTCAAATTAAGTTCAAATAAGTTTTTACTACTTAATTAGCGTGTTTAGTAGTACTATATATTTTTTAATATACTTAAAAACATTTTTTTATTTTTTTATTATGTGCACCTCATTTATATAAAATATTTTTTTAATATTAGTGTATTAAATAATTAAAAGTAAATTTGTTATAAAAGATTATTTATTATTTTAAAATAAAAAATATTAATATATAATTTTGATAATAAATATTTCTTATGTGACTAGACACACTTTTAAAAAACCATTTTCCCAAAAACCATGAAAGGAAAGGGTATGTAGCCCGTTGTTTCGTGGGGGATGAGTGAGTGTTAAAGGAGTGAGATTCAGAGAGAGAAAGGAGGGTCCACTTCTTACATGAAGAGAACCTGGACACTCTTCAACTATTAAATGTCCTTGTCACTCCTGAAAACCTTTGAATGTGTTGTTTCTTTAATTTTATCTATTTAAATTTCTAAAAATCAATATTACATATAAAATATTTTTGTAAATGTAATACCATGAATTTTGTTAATTTGTTTTATAATATTTTTAATATGTATCTAAAATTTTATTTATATTATAAGTTATAAACATGATACCAGATAATACTAAATAGTAAGATTTTAATATTTTTATTAATTATTTTTATTACATGTCTTACATACATGTTAGAATATTTAATATTATTTAAAATTTTACTAATCAATGTCCTAAAGTTATTAGTTAGAAAATTAAAACAAAAAATTATTAATTACAAGTTGTTTCTTCTTTGAAATTTAAACTGTTTATTAGCATTGAATGTTATTTGTACTCCTCTTTGTTCTCTCTCTTTTAGCAAAACAAAAGATGAAATAAATATTAAAAAATATTAATTTTATTCTTTAAAATTAATTTTAAATATTTAAAAATAATAAAATTTTATTTAAATAATTATATTTATCAAACTTCTATAACTATAATAAAAAATATTTTTAATAAGAAATTTAAAATTTTTAAACTCAACTCTAAAATAAAAATTATTCAAAATATATATTATGTTTTCTCTTTCTTTCCTTTTCGGTTTCTCAGGGTCCTAATGAAAACTTTAATTTTAAATTAATTATCCTTAACGTTATAGAAATTGAATTAATGTATCTATTTTATCTGGATATTTATTTACGTGTCATTTATAAGCTGAAAGAAAATAAATAATATACAAAATAGCAACAAAAAAAAATATACAACAGATAAAATTATTATAATTTATATTTATTTAGTTAAAAAATAGAAGAAGACATTAAAAAAATTTCTTATTTCACATAAAAAATGAATGAATAAAATATTTAAAATATTTTGCTTTCTTTTTATGTAAAATAATATAATATTTTCTTATTTCTTAAAGTGTGTCAATCTTTAGAAAAGCGTAAATTTTTTCATCAATTTTCATTTTTTCTACAAAAATATGAAAAAATTAAGTTAAGAGAAATCTTATATTTTTACATCCTTTTATTTATCTTCTTATTACTCAATAAAATTTATTTAATTTTTTTTATCTAATAAATAAGAATATTAATAAATTCAGCATTTAAGTAATGGTTGACATAATTTGCTGAGAGGGGAAAAATCTTAAACATTTTAGTATATCTAGATATATCTTTTAAATATTTACACTATTAAATCAATCAATTTTAATGAGTATTTTATTCTCTTTTATAATTATGTGTATATATATACATATATTAAATTTAAATTGTCTAATAATAATGTGTAAATTATACATATTTTCGTTGCAATAATTTTGTACCTACTTTTAACTAATTTAATCTAAATATTGGAGATAAAGTTTTAACTTATTTTTTTATATTACTTTATATAAATTTTAAATTTCTTCGTAAATATTCTTTATGGTAATTTAATTAAATCTTTATCATTTTAATATATAGTATTTATTGTTATAAAATTAAGTTAAAATAATTTTTAAAAAGACTACAAAGTACATTTTAAGTCCAAAAGGTTCAAAATATAATGTTATAATATTTTTTTAAAAATATAATTAATTTTAACTACTTTTTATTGAAATATGCAAACACTAATTAAATACGTCTTGTAAAAATTCCTCTATCCCATACTATTTGTCTTTTAAGGTAAATCATATTTTTAAGAAAAATATTAATTTTATAAATTACAATAATAGAATAACCTTATTTGGAAAAAAAAAATCCTTATTAGAAGAGTTATAATGTAGTTGTTCATCCATTTAAATATTTATAAATAAGAGAATTATTAAAAAATAATTAAATTAAATAGATAAGAGTCATGAGACTTTTAAAGTAAAACAAGAAACTATGTAATAAACTATTAAAGTCCAGACATGACATTTTTTATTGATACAGGGAGTTAAAATTTTAAATCAAAATCAAATTCAGATTAATATATTTTAAATATATTTTTAATTTAATACAACATATTAAGATTCAAAATTATATTAAATTAAAATAAAATAAAATTATAAAAAATAATATTAGATTATATAATTTTTCAAACATATGTTAAAAGATAAATAATAAAATTTTGTTTAACATTTTTATTAAAAATAAAAAAATATTATAAAATTCATTATATTAATAAATTAAATATTACTTTTCAAATAAAAAATGTATTATTTTAAATTTTTTAATATATATCTTTAGACACTTATTAAAAGAAAATGTTTTTATTTCACTTTTTACAGATCTAAGACACTGTGAATGTTCGATCTTGTGTCAGAAATCAAAAGCGCGACTTGTTGCCGCTTCCACTCACTACCTAAACAAGAATATGTTGCTTGGAATTAAGTGTGACATGTGATTCCTTCTACTTTTAATTAATCCCCTTTTTTCATGTTCACATAGTTAATGTTTTTTTTACAATAAATTAAAATACTGTGAACTAATTACTTAAACATAGTTGTTAATGAAATTAATTAAAATCATAGTATAATATATTTATTTTCATTTTTCGACTTATTCGTCAACTTAAGTCAATCGTCATGTTAAAAAACTAAGTAATTTAATAAAAATTAATTCAGTTAAATATAAATATAATGATAATTTTAGTTAAACAATTACGCTAAGAGAGAAGAAAACACTTATACGTACATTTCAACTATACTAAAAGAGACTTGACTAAGAACAAAACCACCAAGGCATGAAAATGACAGGTAAAACAATGGCACGGCAATGTAAATGTAGATTAAATAAAGTAAAGAGGATAATGAACGACAAAATCATAGCGCGGATAGATAACACAACGTAATTTTCTTAAATATCTAAAATAAATAAAAATAATAAAACAAAATATAAATTATATTTAAATAAAAAATTATTCTTTTGTTATAATTAATATAAATTTTTAAATAATATTTATTTATTTTTTTTACTTTTCAATATATATATTAATAAATTGAAAATATTTTTATGTACATATAATGTTAGTTTTCTTATTAAATTAAACAAATTTATTCAAATTTTTACAATTAAAATTTTTTCGGTAAGAAATTATAATTAAAACAAAAAATTATAAAAGTTAAATTCATTTACAAAATGATTAAAATAAAATATATTTTTTATTAAAAATTATATTTTTTAAATATACTTTTTAAAAATAGTTTTTATTAAAATGTTAAAATTATTTTTTATGAAATTAATATATATATATATAAAAAGTATAAGTAAGAATTTAATTAAAAAAAAGATTTTCTATCTTACTATTTTCTAACACTGCAGGATGAATTTGAACATGATAAAATAAAATAACTCAATAAAACAAGATACCATTTTCTATTAACTAACAAACATAATAAAATAAAATAATTATCATATCCAGTCATCCTATTTTAACGTGAAACCATGCCCTTAATCTTTTTACTTGAATATTAATGCGTTTGGCTTTAAGAGGAATTTATATGATTACATAAAATTTATTTGATACTAAACCTATAATAATGCGTTTAGATAATTTTTTTATATATATTGTTGATATTTTTTATCAACTAAAATTAGAGTTTTATTTTGGTAATGTATAATAATATTCAATTTTAAATTATTTATTAAAATAAAATTCTAATTTTAATTAACAAATAACACTAACAATATTTATACTAAAATAAAATAAAATCACTGAGCAAGAGAATCAGATCAATTGATAGGTAATTATTTAAATTTAACCTGTAATTTTGAGTTTAAAGTCTTGTAAACACAGTTGTTTCTAATAAAAATTACTATAGTGTAGAAAAAAAAAACTTTAATTCTATCATATCTAAATTTTTCAAAAATATGTCGAATTTTTCAACATTGACTAACAAGAGAGTCAATTGACTCCCCTTTTAGCTTAGTTTTTTTAGTGAGCTTTATCCAATCCTTTTTGCAATACAAATCAATGCTTTAATTCGATTTCATTCAGCTATTTTGATTCAATTAACATTTGAGTTGACTAGTACCAGAATCATCTATAGATTAAGTTGGCCATTTTGTCTAACCCTTTCATAAAATAATTAACTGATTTTTAATGTTAATAATATTAATAGTATTTTTAAATTTATTTTAACTTTTAACCAATATTTCTAAACATATTATTATTATTTGCGATAAACTCATCTCTGAAATAAAAAAATCGGTTTACACTTTAATTGATCAATCGTAGTCGAATAATAATAATAATAATTAAAAATATTAATATATTAAGATAAATTAAATTTTAAACCAATACAAAATTACTATATTATGTACTGCTACAATAAAAATTAATAATAAAAGAATAAATGATAAAAAAAATTCATGCATATATATCTTTATAATTTTTCATGAAACTCTTGATTTTTTTTTACAAAAAATATTAAAATAAAAATAATAAAACATGAAAAAGAATAAAATTTAACTAGTTCAAATTGATAAAAAAAAATTATCGGTTTTTGATCGGTTCCTAACCTGTTCTCGCAACTTTTTAATATCAATTTTTTGGTGTTAAATGGATTAGACACTTGACTTGTTCCCAGTTTATTGGTGAAGTCGGTCCGATTTTATATACAATCACGAGACAGGTTAGCAAAAATATTTACGTAAATTTGGAATTATTTCAGATTATTAAATACGTATCATTATAAATTTATGATTTATGATGACCTTCCACTTTAATTATAATATATTTAACTCACCTTTAAAGATATAGTAATTAACTGATTAATTTCTCTTTTTATAAGAATACTTAAAATCATCTTTGAGAATGGAATGAGATGCGAGAAAGTGAAAAAAACAACAACTCAGTCCCTGTATGTGTAATTAGAAAAAATAACTTTAAAATTGATCATTTTCAAAAATTCTTTCATGAAATTAATAAAAATAATTATTTTTAAAAAAATTTAAATCAAATACGCAATCAAACTCAAATTCATGTCGAATTTCTCCAAAGTTAAAACATATAAAGTCAATTTCTCTTATGTGATAGATTTTAACAACTAGTGTTTGTTTGTTGTACGAAATCTAAGTATAGAATTTGACGTAGAATTGAAATTGAGTTTCAGAATTTTAATTATCACGTTTTAATGTTTATTTGAAATTGAGATTATAATTCTATGAACTAATTTTATGGAATTTTATGACAATTAAATTTGGCCTACTCTAATTTTTAGCTTGCATCCTAGAATTTGAATTTTTAACATCATAACTTATAAATGCACTTATTACACATCATGTTTCTTTCTCTTTTATGTGATTTATTATTTTTGTGTTCCTGTTCCCTAGATACTTTTTTTCCAATACTTAATCCATCTCTCTCTTTCTTTGCTTTTTCTTTCTCCTATACATCTTTCTTCCTCTTCTCCTTTTAAATTCACTTTTACATTAATTATTAATACTACTTCTTTTTGTATTTCTTTTGTTTCTCTCTATTCTCTTTTTCATCGTTTTACATTGATTACTAATAAAAGTGTTTTTTATCTATTGTTCATCTTCTTATTCTTCCTATTCTTCTTTTACATCTTCTTCTTTCTTTTTCTTTTTTTACATTTGTTTCTTCTTCATTCTTTGCATCTTATTCTTTCTTTCTCCTCTTTTCTCTTTTCTTTGTTACATTTGTTATATGTTTAATATGTTTGCATTACTAGGTCGTGTTGCTATTCTGCACTTACTGCAAACTATAATATATTGTTATTCTACACTTTTTACACTTATTTGCAAACTATGTTGTTTATGTTAATTGTATAATAAATTGTTTAATATTTTCTTTAATTGTTACAAAGTACGAGAGGAATAAAAAAGAGAAAACTAGTGTTAAATATAACAAAGTGACAAGGACATAGTAAAAAATATACTTTTGAGACAATTATATCATGAGACCAATAAAAATTGGTATAATCAATTATGTCTTACTAAACAAACTTTTTTTTAGCTTTGCAACATTTTATGTGAAAGAGGAGGACTACATGGTACTTATCATGTACGCGTAGAAGAATTCATTATAATAATTCTACTTATTTTAACTCATGATTTCAAAAGAAGAGTTCTTGAAAGCACTTATATTTAATTTATATTTTCAATTTTAAGAATTAAATTATATTTGTAAGCATTCATATGCTTTTATCTAATTTATGAAAAAGATAGTTCATAACATAATATTAAATTTTAATGATAAATTAAACATGAAAAATAAATTTTATGTGCCATAATTTTTTAAAAAAGAAATATTAAGTTATTAGTTTTAACAATTTATTTAATAATTATTTTATATTTTAATTAACACATTAATTTAGAAAAAATTGTTAAATAAAATTTTAATGCAAAATTAAATTATTTTTTAAAATTTTAAATCTTAAATGTTACTGTAGAATTTAATTTCAATTTAAAATTTTAATTCTTTAAATACGCCAAACATTATCAAATATAGAATTATAATTCTGAAATAATTTCAATTCTAATATAATTTGAATTGAAATTACAATTACTAATATAAATTCTGATTCCATGCATGTTGATTTATGGGCCTTTGCAGTGTAAGTAATGTTTTATACATTTAACATACAGAGAAAGGCATAAAAGGTCAAATGTTATTTCCAGTAATAAATAAAATGATTAATTGGTAGAGGTGTGATAGACAGAAAGTTGATTTTGGCCTTGCTTTTAAGACAAGGGGCCTTCTCCACGAAGGAGACAAATATGAAATGGAAAGAAAAGGGGATACGGGGATATGGTTTAGTTGGTCAAGATTGAGTCAAAGCATAAATTATCATTAAGCGTACTTGGCTTTACAAATTAACTATTATCCATTCATGCCAAGTATTGCCATTGTGATAGTTGGCCACTGCCCTTTTAAAAAGCTGCCAATCAAAGCGTTATGACCAAAGTCTAATTTTTTAGCGTGGAAGACTTTTTTTTCATTTAATCATATTATAATATTCAATAATATATAAAATGCTAATTTATTAAACAATGTGATAACTTGTGATAATATCATTTAAAGTAAATTTTGTTCTAAACTTGAAACTTACATAATTTTACATTGATCATATAATGTGATGAATAGCTTACTTTAGGTTTCTTTTACATAAGCTAAAGATAGGAGTTGTACGCATATAGCAAGATAAATATTTGCTACATAGAACTTAACAGGCTTCCAAGTCTCATGAATTAGGTATACATGATTGACTATGGCTTTGTAGTAATTATATTCACCCCCACCATAACATAAAGGTCACCATTTTAGAGAGGAAAAATGAATAACAAGGCAAACTCTATAGGTTAACATAAAAGGACTAGAAATGGCAATGAATTAGGATATAATTTAAGTAGATAGCGCACATGCCTCCCTTATCCTATAGCAGTCCTCTCAATCACCATCTGAAAATCCATGGCATGGAGGCAGATATCACCCCACCAAATCAATAGCTGTTGCACATCATTAGTAACTAGAATAAAACCAAATGGTTCTTACGCTGTAGCGAACTACCATGCCTATAAATGTTGAGGTAACATCTCTTTTATTTAAATTCATCTTTCTTTGTTATTTTCTCAAAATTAAATTTCTTTCAGTAATGTATCGGTTTCAATAACTGTTAATCAATTTTGCAATAAACAATATCAAGTAATAATAAGTATGTATACAAATTTTGATAAACGATGATAACAAAATATGTGATGTTAAGTCATTATAATGATAACTGTGTGAATAGCTATGAGAATCATGGTGATGATCATTAATTTAATATAATAATAATAATAAATAATGACAGTAATATATAGTGAGATAATAAAAGTTTATATAATTATTAAAAAATAAAAAATTTGAAAAATGAGCATGTAATGTTAAATAATAATAAACATGATGATGTTATGTAATAAACAAAAAATTATAATGTGCAAGTGAGAAAATAGAGAGAACAATATAGAGAGGAAGAGAGAATCTCAATTTTATTTCACATCACCTCGCCTTAAT
Organism: Abrus precatorius; assembly: GCF_003935025.1. Classification (NCBI taxonomy): domain Eukaryota; kingdom Viridiplantae; phylum Streptophyta; class Magnoliopsida; order Fabales; family Fabaceae; genus Abrus; species Abrus precatorius. The sequence goes on from NW_020874417.1 coordinate 14,290,110, forward strand.
ACAAATGAGATATTTTTATAAGCCTAAATCTATAATCGAAGAAATTCATCTCTTTAAATGAAATTTAAACAAAGCGGTTATAAAATCGCAAGTTACAAAAAATATGAGAAGTTATGAAAATGGACATTCACTCATATAATAATTCATAACACTTTTCTTTGAATATTAATTATTTAAGAATATGTTTCACAACATCTAACTAGGAAAAACTCAATAGGATAAAAACTTTGTGAAAAGAAAAATATATTATTATTTAATACGTTGTTACATACTGCCTCATTAAAAAATTTGGTAGGAATATATTATTATTTTTAAAATCTCTTCAGGAGTTCTAATGATGTTTTGAATCATTAACATAGACAACAATTATTACAAATTCATTATAAGATCTTTTTATAAAAATGCATGGACAAATAAGGTCATTTTTATATCCTTCCTTTAACAAATATTTGCTAAGGTGATTATACCACATGTGTTCAGATTGTTTCAATCCATAAAGTGATTTATTCAATGTGATTGAATAACCTTCTCTAGAATTTGAATTGTATGGATTTGACAAATTAAAACCTTCAGAGAGTTTCATATAAATGTCATTATCAAGTGAGCTATACAAATAGGCTTTAACAACATCCATTAATCAAAAATCAAGTCTTTTATTTATTGCAAAACTAACTAAGTGTCGAAAAGTATTTGCATCCCCTACAGGTGAATATGTTTGTTCAAAATCATTACTAGGTTTTTGCAAAAAAACTTTAGGCAACAAGTCGTGTTTTATATCTCACAATTTTACCTTTTTCATTTCGTTTTCGCAGAAAAACTCATTTATATTCAACTAGCTTTACATCTTCAGATGTACAAACTATAGGTCTAAAAACTTGATATTTTGTAAGCGACTTTAATTCTGCCTCAATTGCATCTTTCCATTTTTTCCAATTACTTCTTTGTCTACACTCATTAACTGATTTTGGTTCATGATCCTTTATATCAGTTATCACATCCAATTCTACATTAAATGAAAAAATATCATCAATATTAACTTAATTTTGGTTCCATTGTAGTCTATTCATGACATAATTTATTAAGATCTCTTTATTTTCATCATTTTCAGGTACCTGTATTTCTTCAGGAACTAAAATATTATGTCTGATGACTCTTCTGGAGTCTTTACATCCTCATTTTAGTCGCCTTGATTCTTAGTTCCTTTTCTTTTTCGAGAAATTTTTCTTTGGAACCAAAAGGTCTACCACGCTTCATACGTAATTCAGATTGATTTGCAACATTAGATTATTCAATCGGAACATTGATTTTGATTGGAGCATTAGCAGCCGACACATATGATTTAGTCACAATTTTTGGATTTGTGAACACATTGGTAGTTGGTTGGCTAAACCTTAGAAATGAATTATCTTTTCAACTTATAATTCACACTATTTTGTTTGAGTATCAAGATGAGATAAAGATAATTCACTCCAATTTATTTCCTTTTTCAAATGCTTATTTTCTTCCTCTAAAGTAGGAAAAAGTGATTCATCAAAATGATAATTAGCAAATCGAGCAGTGAATAAATCCCCTATCATTGGCTCAAGATACTTTATTATAAATAAAGATTCATAACCAACATATATTCCCAACCTTCTTTGAGAACCCATCTTAGTGCATTGTGGTGGAGCAATAGAAACATACATTGCATATCCATAAATTCTAAGATGAGAAATATTTGATTGTTGACCAGAAACTAATTGCAAAGGAAATAACGTATGATACTTGTTGGCCTAATACGAATAAGTGTTGCAGCATGCAAGATTTGCTACAAGATCTATTTTAGATACTTGATTAGAAGTTTTGATCTCATTAGTAATGGTCTTGCAATTAATTTTAGATGTCTGATTAATGATTTAGCAAGTTTATTTTGAGTATGTACATTTGCTACAAGATGCTTAATATCAATCTCAATATAGACATATAATAATCGTTAAAAGCTCAAGATGTAAACTCACCAGCATTATCAAGGCGGGATTTTCTTAATTGGATAATCAGGGAAATGAGCTCTTAAACGAATTATTTGTACAAGTAATCTCACAAATGTCTGTTTGCGAGTTAACAACAAACAAACATTTGACCATCTAGTTGATGCATCAATTAAAACCATAAAATATCTAAATGGTCCACATAAAGGGTATATTGGTCCACAAATATCACCTTGTATACATTCCAAAAATATAATAAATTCATTTCCAATTTTAGCTTGTGATGGTCGACTAATCAAGTTTCCTTGGGAACAAGCAACACATGAGAAATTATTAGATTGAAGAATATGTTGGCTCTTTAATGAATGTCCACATGAAATTTTAATTATTTTTTGCATTATGATTGATCCAGGATGACCTAACCATTCATGCCAAATAAAAGAATTATCATGATTTGTAAACTTCTGGTTTACAATAATGTGTTTCAATTATATTTATTTGTGTGTAATATAAACCAGAAGAAAAAGAATGTAATTTTTCTAACATATTTATTATTTGAGATAATTTTTATGATATACATGTATTCTTTTTTTCCTTCATTTGTTGTTTCGATATGATATCTATTTTTGCGGATATCTTTGAAACTTAATAAGTTTCTATGAGACTTAGTGGAGTATAATGCACTATCAATGTGTAATTTTGTTCCACCATATAACAATATATTAGCTCTATCGAAGCCCTGAATAATCTTTGTACTACCAGATATAGTATTCACATTAGCTTGTTGTATCACTAAATGGGAAAAATATTTTTTTATTTTTGAGAATTATGTGAATTGTTGCACTATCAACAAATATATGTCTTTATTGTTATTATCGTCCATAAGAAAATTCATTCTTCATTGCAAAAATAAATAATAAACAAATAAATTAGATACTAAAAAAATGGTAAAAAATATTATTTTTATTCTTTATTTACACTGACTATATTAAAATTTAGTTAAAATAACAACTATATCAGTGAAAGAACAACTATAATATATGACAATTTATTTTAATCAATTACTATTTTTTTGTAGAGAGAGAAAAAAAACATTAAACATAAATTAACATATAACAAAAAAAAAAAACATAATTACTCAGTACAAATAATAATAAACTTATTTTTTGAACACTTCTATCACCAATGAGATGGTCAATTTTTTCATCTTCATTAGCAAAACAATTAGCAACATTTAAGTGAGAAACGTCTATATGATCATAAATAGAATTATTTTCATCTTCATAAATAAAATTTGTATCTATCTTTTTTTTTCCCTATTTTTTAAGTGAATTTTGATAAAGATCAATAAGATGTTTTGGTATACGGCAAATTAGGGATATTCAAAAAATCCAGTTTTATAAGTTCAATCTATAACCAATATTAAGTTGATTTTAAAAATCTACATTCATATTAAACCTGGTTCTTTATTAACTATATTTGTGTAACTAGTTTAGTGTCTAAATCTACATTTTAAAACTGGATTATTTATTTATTTATCCAAATCCATATGTATGAAGCTATTACCTTATATCTTTAATTATTAAATCTTCATGTTATATTAGTTTACAAAATTTTATTATAACTACATTTTATCACTAGTATTTTTTTATTAATCTTAATTCTTAAAATTAAATATTTAGAATAATTAAAGATATTAAAATATAACAAATATTTTTAAATTAATTACTACTATTATTTTTATATTTATGTTTATTTTTTAATTTTTAAAATATTATAACAAAATAATTTTATTATTATTTACTATTAATTTTTATTTTTATAGGTTTTAATTTAAACTTTTATTATAAACTCTGTTTATTAAAAATAAGTTAAAAATAATAATAAATATTTTATACACTTTTATAAAATATAATATATTAATAAACATTATTGAAATCTTTTTGAAACGCACTAGTTTAATGCAACATTTTGTACAATAAATTAGTTTTACCTTAAAAACGAAATTCATAAATGTATTAAAATTCAGTTTTGCTATAAAAATTAAATTTAAAATTAGATGTAAAACTAATTTAACATAAAACTAAATTTAAAACTAGTTTCAATAAAAATAAAATTTAAAACTAATTTAAAACTAAATTTAAATTTTAAAACTATTTTTGAACCGATTAAAAAAAGAAAATAAAATAATTTAAAATTTAATTCATATAATTAATTTGTGTGATAGATAGATGATAAAAAGTAGAATATATCTAAATATTTATTACTTTAATAAAATATAAAAATATAAAAATATTATTAATAAATTAAAATATATGCAAATATTTTCTTGACATGTATTGTTAATTCTCTTTAGAGATGTAATGGATTAGAATATTCCTTGTATTCATATTTGATCTTTAATAAATGTTGATACTTAACAAATATATATGTGTGTGTGTGTGTGTAAATATAATGTTATATTATTTATTATAAAATTTAAATATTTTTTTAATATAATAATTTAATAATAATATAAAAATATTTATAGCATATTTTTACCATATGTAAAAAGGGTTTAAAACCGGTTTTAAACCAAATCCAAAATTTAAAACTAAATGTAAACCAATTTTTAGAGAAATTAAAATGGATTGGTTTATAATTCAATCCATATAATTGGATTTTAAATGGATCTAGATTATTTTTTTGGAAATCTAATCCATGAATACCCCTACGACAAATACATGACCAGTGACATTTTGCTTCCACAACGATAGCATATGTTTTTTTATATTTTTACTACTTTGGGTACTTTTACTCTTTTCAATTTTCTCACTCATGTCCATAACCATTACACGATATTTTTGCTGCAAGAGCATGTGCTGAAAAGTCAAGAATATTTTTTTCTTCTAACATATCCTCATCCAAAACATTTTCTTCACACAATTTTAATTGAGATTAAAATAAATAAATAATAATATATTTCTATAAGAAAAATAAAATAAAATAATATTGTACCTTTATTCAATAATGTTCTTTTCTTGAAAAAATGTGTACTAGAGTATCGTGCTTTATTCAATAATATTTTTTTCTTGAAAAAATATTTACTAAAGCCTTGTGCTGATAACGTGTTATGTAATAAATGTAAAATTATAAAGAACAAGTAAGAAAATAAAAATAATAATATAGAGAAGATGATAATCTCAATTTTATTTCACATCACCTAACCTCAATACAAATGAGATACTTTATAGGTCTAAATCTATAATCGAAGAATCTAATCTCTTTAAATAAGATTTAAACAAAACGGTTATAAAATTGTAAGTTATAAAAAATATGAAAAATGATGAAAATAGACATTCACTTGTATAATAATTCATAATAGATGATTAATAATTAACTTAAGGACAACTGACAATGAGAAATAATAAAACAATATAGAGATTTTTTTAAAATAAAAATTAAATAATTTATTTTTATAATTATGTTCAAGGGCTTGTTAAAAAATAATCACTATTTTATTTTTTTTTGTTTTGGTTTTGAAGATTTAAATATGATATTATTAAAATAAATTAATTAACACTTTTTTTTTTTTTTTTTGCTAATTTAACACTTTTCATTTTAATAAAGTGTAACGATTATAGAGTCATTTATAATTTTTTATGCTTTAGATAAAATTATTGAAAAGAAGAGTATAATATAAATTATTATTTATTATATTATTTTTAAAATTTTCTAGATTATAAAATTATTAGCATAGTTCTATAGTTAGTCGTTACAAAAATTTATTTTTAATAAATAATATTTATAACAGTTATAATTGTCAAAGAAACTACTAAATTATTTTTCTTATAAACTTTTAAATGAATAAAAAAATATTAGACGATTAATAGTTTTAAATAACTTTTTAATATGTATTTAAAGATATATGATACAAATTTATATATAATAAATTTTTAATTTATATAAGAATAAAAAATTAACTTTTAAATTATATAATATTAAAAAATAAATAAAAACTAATACAATAAATATATAATATAATAATTTAAATTAATAAATTATTTAAAAATATAAAAATGATGGAAGGCCTAGGACGACTGCCTCATTTCCTTGAACGATTTGGATACACACAAATTATGGTAGATAAATTTTTAATTTTTTTAAATAATTAGTAATTAAATTTGCATTTCTCCAATAACGTGCACTACAAGATAACTAAGAAAGTTATCTATAAAGTTTTGTAATTCTGGATTGCTATTAAAGTAAGCAAAACCTTTAGATTGTGATCTCCATGCGTCTCCACAGTAAGCCGATTATCTGTTTAAAAGATAAACATATTCTAAGGTGAGTGCTTATGCAATTTTTAAGTTAACTATAATTGATTTCGACAAATTAATATATGTATATATTAATTCAAAGTATATATTTTTATTGAGAACATATAGTCTTATTAAAAGTACAGAAAATAACTTTTAATATGGAATATTATAATAGTGGTGTTAGACTATCCCGTAAGTCAATTTTTTTAGAATGAGGTTTTGTATTCAAACTTCACCACATGTTTACGACAAGAGGGACGATTTGTTTTTCTACATTTGGAAATTACTTTGACCAAAATCTGCGTAGTTCTTTTCTTGTTCCTATCTTCTCAAAGTCTAGAAAGTGTACACTGTTTATTGAGATGACTGGTGGTTGTCGTGTTCTAGATTGAATAATTACTCACGCAATTAGAGATGATGAAAACTGAAAAGAGATAGAGATTTAGACATCTTATAATTTGGGAACATGTTTTGATTCCATGCTTGTCTTTAGCTTTCGTTCTCTCGTTCCGTGTATTTCTCAATTTTCAAAACAGGGGACTGTGAACTCTAATGTACCCATGGTTTTTGACCAATACTGTGACGTATATCTGATATGCCAAAACACAGAATTAAGTTATTTAAATAATTAAACACAGGTAAATAAATTAAAATAGCATCGTAATTCCGTTGTAAGAGGGAATGGGTACAATACAATCTCAATTATTAGAATAAAGAAAATTAATAATCGCTTAAAATTCTTTCAGAAATGGAGGTATATATCAGAAACAGACGAGTTTATGAAAAAGAAAAACTCTAAATTTCACCGTCTTTATAGAGGTGACAAAAATATTTTTTTATTATTAATTAAAATCATTATCTAAAGTATAATAAAATTTTATATTAAAAAATCAGTTATATAAAAAGAAGTAACAGAAAATCCGTAATTTTATTCTGTACATTTTTATACATTATTATATTATTAATTTAAAAAATTTAACTATCGTATTAATTTTTTAAAATGTTTTATCGTCAAATTAATCATTCAAAATTATAAAATATTATCATATAAATTCTTAAGAAAAAATAGTGATGAATTTTTTTTTTCCTTTTGAGAAATTGTATTAATATCAGACTGCTGAATCTTAAAGGAAATAACTAAATTTTAAAATCAATAAATATAGGGATAAAAATATTTTTTAAAAGATAATAAATATAATTTTTTATTTTATATATTTACTCATTTAACATACAAGTAAGTATGAGAAAGTTTTAGCTTTGCTAAGAAAATTTTATAGATTTTTCGTGGGTGCGAGGAAAAAGCAAACATGCATACTTTGATTTTTCATACAATTATATTATTTAATATTTTTCATAAAATTTAAATTCATTAATTTAATTATTAGTTTAAAAGTTTTTATTAAATCTATTAATTTTATAAAATATAAATAAATATTAAATTTTGAATAATATATTTATAAATATTTAAATTTTATAAAATTTAATATATATAATTGTGAAGAAAATATAAGATGATAAATTAACTATGAATTTTATATTTTATAAAAATTGTTAAGTATATATATATATATATATATATATATATATATTGATGAATTTATTACTTCTAATGATATTCATGGACTCATGGAACAGATCAACTATACCAATAAGTACTTACAAGTAAAAAATTTGAAAAGTTATTTGCTTTCCTAAATGATAAGTAGAAATACCATCTTTCGAAATTTGTAGTGGGAAGAGAACTTTTATAAAAGGTGTTCCCAAAATAACTTCATTTTTTATATTTTTCACAAGGAAAAAGTTTGTTTCAATCTTAAGCCCTTGATTTTCAATCCCAGCTTTAGAAAGCTTATAATTAATTTTGAGCTTCGTTTTTAAAAAGCTGAGTTTTTCAGAAGTTTTTTCAAAATACTTTGTAGGAATTAAACCTTCTAAAATATAATTTGAATCAGCTCCTGTATCAAAGAGGGCTAAAGTTTCAAGAACAAAATCATCAATAATGATTCTGATATTAATGTAAAATTTTTGAATTTTGACCTTGTTGATCAAACACATAAAGGTTTCTTCCAGATTACCAGAATCGACCTTTACAGAATCATTTTCTTTAGGAAGTTCTTCTTTCTCAATATCAGATTCATCATCCAATTGGGAAAGAATAACTTGATGAATTTGTTGTTATTCTTTAATCTCTTTAATCTCTTTCTTAAGATTGTTAATCTCAATCTAGAGATCCTGGATAGTGGTTGGTTTGATATCAGAATTCTTTTCTAATCCTTTGAAGATATTTGTTATATCAAATTTATTTGAAGTAAAATATTCTTTGGGTCTAGGTTTAGATTCTAAAACCTCTTTGAATTTGTTTAAATTTTTTTTTCTTTCTTGAAAATCAACAATAGAGCTAATTGCTTCAATAAGAAGATCTTGTTCTTTTGTCAAAACATTAATTTCTAGAGTATCATCGCTGTCAGAAGAAGAGATCTGATCATTGTTTTGAATTTGGTTGACATCCTCATCAGATTCCTTGACAAAATCCTCATCAGAAGATTCAATAAGGAGATTGTTAATTTGGTCTTCTATAGAAGGCTCTAGGTTGAGATTGCTAATTTTCTTCTTCAGCCTACAGTATTTACTGATATGGCCGGGTATACCACAGTTGTAACAAGTTACACCTGTTCTGAGTTTTTTGGGAATATTGCTAGGGATGACATTATCCCCTTGTTTTTTGGAAGGAGGTTTCCTATTGTACTTTCTTTTGTAAGGCTTCTTATAAGTTTCAACAGTCTCTTTCTTGGGAGCCTGTTTCTTCTTTTTGGTGGAGCAAGATAGAAGACCAAACTGTTCGCAGAAAGATCCTAATTCTTTCTTACTCAAGGCTTTTTCTTTGGCAAGATGCTTCTGAAGTTTATCTTTTTGACAAACTTTGATGGCATTATGAATAATGATGGCGGTAAGTTGACCATAGTCATAACTGTCATAATTTATTTCTCCAGTAGGAGAATGACTTCGGAGTTTGTTTCTAATAAGATCTCTGAAAGCTTTAGGAAGCCCATCAAGATATTTTTCTTTCCAATAGGCTTGATTACAATCTTCCCTGGTTAAAACCCTGGACATGAAGGTATCCTTATACCATTTAAATTGTCCTAAAGATTCACACCTGAGGTTTGAAAGGAGTTCACCGGATCTTTCTCTCCAAAGAGAAGGATCTCCAAGAAAATGTTGGGATATAGTATATAACAACGTATACACTGCATTAGGGAGATGCTCATTGTCACTGACAATGGTTTTTCCCTTGTCATCAATTTTAACTGCAGAGAGGATGTTTTCTCTATCAGTTTCAGTGAGATAATTATCCCACCATCCTTTGAGTTGACCGGTAAAACCCGCAACTAGAATATAAACAATGGTGTCTTCAGGCATATTTTGATTAATAAAATAGCCCATAGCGACAATCGACATATTTTGGAGTTTGGCAATGATATTATATTCAGACAATCCATCAATATTCCAAATATAAATATCATTGGAATTAAAACTTTGAATAAAATCTTGTTTTTCTTCTAAAATAAGATCAGGAGCAGTGTCTCTATTATAATAAAGCTTGGAAGAATTTTTTCAATTGTTGATGGGGTTGATAGCTAAGACAGAATCTATTTCAGAATAATGTTCTGAATCAGTCTTGGAAATGGCATTGACAGTCTTGGTAAGAGATCTAGTTCTAGGTTTGGCACTAGACTCTTCAGAATTTTGAGGAGTGTCGGGGACAGTAGTGAGAAGACTAGTAATTTTACTAAATAACTCATTTTGGTTGTCCTCACTCACTCTGGTTTTTTCTTTTTGCCTGAGTTCTAAGATTTTCTGCTTAGCTTTGGCACTAATCTTGAAAGGTTTGAACAATTTGTAACTAATATAGGACAACTGATATCAGATAACCTGAAGTGGATCAAAGGAAAATAAATAAGACTGAAAGGAAAGCAGGCAGTAGCAAGACTATTAAATGAAATGCAGAATGTAAAGAACAGTAAAATAAAGATATAAAATTAAAACATCAGAAACTAGAACGGTGGTTGAACGGGCACAGATCTAGTGGAGGGAGAAGAGAAGAAAGCTGGACGACCGTAGTCCGAACAGAATCAGCTAAGAGGGAGAAGAGAGGAAAATGATCTTAAAACAACAAAATTTTATTGAAAGATCTCAAGAGATATGCTTACAATGATAGTATCACTCAGAGCTTCTCTCTCTTAAAACTTCTCTATTTGTTGCTAAATGAAAGGGTACCTCACAACATGGTCGAGGTCTCCTTATAAAGAAAATAAAAGATACTATTTGTATAGTTCCGGTATGTAACCGGGACTGTTTCTACAGAATAGGTTATAATTCTTGTATGTCTATTCCGAAACAATCATCTTCGTTTTGATAAAAATCGTCATCTTTGTTAGGATTTGACTCTTGTTTAGAAGATTCAGCTTCATCTTGATTTAAAAGAAGAAGAACTTCTTTTAAGTTTTTCTTCATTTTATCTTTGGAATCACATCCTGATAGGAAGGCGACAATCTTTGCTTTCTGATTCAAAAATTGAAAAGTTGCTGGATCAGCAAGCTTCAAGAGTTTTGGATTGTTTCCAAAAAACTCATTAACTCCTTGTGGTCTGTCATGTTCTGCATTGAATTGGTTCCACTATTTCACAAAAGCATGTCTGTGAATCATGGGAAGAATGTCATCATCTTCTGTCTTGCTATACATGTACTGCCATGAGAATACCCAGGCCATAGCAAATGTAGAGAAATACTTGAGATCTGCACCGATTCTGTTGGGAGCATATCTGTTTTTGAAGATTTCAAATCCTTCTTTTACTGGGGAGGGAAGGATTGCTTCTAATGGTCCAAAGAAGTCCCACCATTGAAGGAACCAGTTAGGGAAATTGTAATTTTGATTTTTCTTGAAATAGATCAACCAAGAATGTCGATTGAGTTTATTCTGGAACCAGAAAGTCCTTGTCTAGGCATCGATGTAGTCCCAGTAATTGTATCCTACCGGATCAAAAGGTTGGGAGAATTTTTTGAATAAATTTGGATCTTTTCCAAAACTCTTTGGCGATAGAATTTTTAAAATCTGTATTGTTGAATGAGTGATTATTGAAGGATCTTTTTGGTCCTTGTAATGTTTAATAGAGACCAAATCTGAATCTATTAAAATGAATTCATAAAATTGTCTGGTCTTATTCAAGGCATATGGTCTAAAATGAAAACCAGGAGGGAAGGCTTTAGTGATAGCTTTATATGGATTTTTGTCCCAAAATTCGGGTTCCATTTGGATGACAGAGGAGAATTTTCCTTTTTCTATGTAGTGGTTGGTATTTGAGGTTTTACCCTTTTGAAGACTAATAGTTTTTTCTGTTTTATCAGGGAGACTTATTGTCTTTTGCGATTGACTAAAGGACTAGATAATGGTGTTTAGGTTTGCTAAATCAATTCCTATGTCTTCATCTGAGCCAATGTCTGCCCAAGATTTCTTTGGTAGGCTGTTTAGACTACCTTGTTGTATAGTTAGAAGTGTATCAACAGGGAAAGCATAGTCTGCTTTGGTTTGTTTAACACTCTTTGTTTGTGATTGGGAAGAATCAGCCTTGTTGGATGAGTCTTTTTTAGGAATCACAGATTGCTGAGTACATCACCCTCATTTGGTTCCGTAACAATACATCTGTTAATTATTTATAACTCTTTCAACTAGATCTGGTTATTCGTGGACTCTTTTTTTTTTTTTAATTTACAAATTATGAAATTCTTTTACCATAGCCACTAGCTTCTTATGTTCTTGGCTTCTTTTGAATACAGCATTGTCAAATTAGCCTTACTGCCCTTTAACCACATGGGACTTATTGCTACAGCCCTATTCAAAAGAAGTAAGAACTGTTGTACTTCCAGTAAAGGTCTTTCATAAAATTAAAGAACTATACAAAAGCAATACTTCTGAACCATTAGTTCGTGGCGTTGTTTCAGATAGCGATGACCATAAATGGTCTCACCCGAAGGGCCTGTCAGCTGTCCAGCCTATAAACCATAGTTGCAGAAAATTTAAAAGGAATTTAAAGTCCAGATCCAGAAGAACATAGTTACAAATAATCAACAGTTATATTCCTACTTCCCCATCAGGCTCTGATACCAGATAACCCGAAGTGGATCAAAGGAAAATAAATAAGACTGAAAGGAAAGTAGGCAGTAGCAGGACTACTAAATGGTTTAAACATGAAAGATGGGTCTATTCCCGCAGCTTTGATCTATAGGATTCAATACAAAGCCATGAACTCTTGTGCTTCTAGAGTCCTTCTAAAACCCCAAAGAGGTGAGACTACTTTATTTATCACTGATATGACAAAGGCTAACGTCTCTCTTCCTAGAATAATCAAGTGGGATGAAGTTTCCCTTCCTCAAAAGTGGGTCTTGGATAAGGCTTTGCCTTGCATCCCTAGGCTTGCCCCTCAAATCGAAAATATTTCTCAGGACAATTCTGGGAAAGTTGAAATAACCTTTGATAGGAGAAACTCCTTGACAATTCTGGGAAAGTTGAAATAACCTTTGATAGGAGAAACTCTTTCTCTTTTAGAGTCGATGCTTATAGCAGTCGGTCTAGTTTTGCTTCTGCTAGGAGATCATTCTCTTACAGGTCTCAAGCCTCTAGGTCTGAAATACCCAGATCTATTAATCATGATCCATCCATAAACCTTCAGGGTTTAGATACTTCCTCTAGGATTCCTAGAAATATTTACCAAACTTCTGAAAAAGAAGAAGAAAACCAGAGTATCCAATCTCCAACCTACTCTTCCCTCAATGAGTCTTATGATGTTATCTCATAAATTCATTATAGATAAGGAAACCCTTAGGAAAGATTTCTACTCTGAGGATTGGAAACCTCAAAGAAAGTGGTTCTTTCAAAATTATAGGGGAAAAAACAGGTCCGATATCCAAGAGGAATTCTATCAATTTCTTGAAAAAGTCAAACAGAACATCCCATTCTTTGATTGGTATCATGCTTATACCATTCATAATAATATTGATTACCCATGGCAAGAGGACGTTATTAGTACTTCCTCTGCTAATGTTATATCTTGGCAGATTAAAGATGGACAAATTGTTCAAAGTGAGCTGCCACCTACAACTCAATATCAGCTTCCAAACCTGAAAGATAAAAGCGGTAACCATGTTACTGCCACTCCTTTCAAAACCAAGAACCCTGACGAATCTATTACTCCTAATGATATCCAAGGCCTCATTGAACAGGATAATTACACTAGTAAATATCTTTAGGTTCTAGGAGAAAAAATCTTTGTTAATCCTGTCAAATCTAAAGTTGAAGAAATGGCTTCTTCATCCTCTCAACCTCAATTAGAAAAACCCTTGTTTAAACCTTTCAAGATTAGTGCCAAAGCTAAGCAGAAAATCTTAGAACTCAGGTAAAAAGAAAAAACCAGAGTGAGTGAGGACAACCAAAATGAGTTACTTAGTAAAATTACTAGTCTTCTCACTACTGTCCCCGACACTCCTCAAAATTCTGAAGAGTCTAGTGCCAAACCTAGAACTAGATCTCTTACCAAGACTGTCAATGTCATTTCCAAGACTGATTCAGAACATTATTCTGAAACAGATTCTGTCTTAGCTATCAATCCCATTAATAATTGAAAAAAATTCTTCCAAGCTTTATTATAATAGAGCCACTGCTCTTGATCTTATTTTAGAAGAAAAACAAGATTTTATTCAAAGTTTTAATTCCACTGATATTTATATTTGGAATATTGATGGATTGTCTAAATATAATATCATTGCCAAACTCCAAAATATGTCGGTTGTCGCTATGGGCTATTTTACTAATCAAAATATGCCTGAAGACACCATTGTTTATATTCTAGTTGCGGGTTTTACCGGTCAACTCAAAGGATGGTGGGATAATTATCTCACTGAAACTGATAGAGAAAACATCCTCTCTGCAGTTAAAATTGATGACAAGGGAAAAATCATTGTCAGTGACAATGAGCATCTCCCTGATGCAGTGTATACGTTGTTATATACTATATCCCAACATTTTCTTGGAGATCCTTCTCTTTGGAGAGAAAGATCCGGTGAACTCCTTTCAAACTTCAGGTGTGAATCTTTAGGACAATTTAAATGGTATAGGGATACCTTCATGTCCAGGGTTTTAACCAGGGAAGATTGTAATCAAGCCTATTAGAAAGAAAAATATCTTGATGGGCTTCCTAAAGCTTTCGGAGATTTTATTAGAAGCAAACTCTGAAGTCATTCTCCTACTGGAGAAATAAATTATGACAGTTATGACTATGGTCAACTTACTGCCATCATTATTCATAATGCCATCAAAGTTTGTCAAAAAGATAAACTTCAGAAGCATCTTGCCAAAGAAAAAGCCTTGAGTAAGAATTAGGATCTTTCTGCGAGCAGTGTGGTCTTCCATCTTGCTCTATCAAAAAGAAGAAACAGGCTCCCAAGAAAGAGATTGTTGAAACTTATAAGAAGCCTTACAAAAGAAAGTACAATAGGAAACCTCCTTCCAAAAAACAAGGGGATAATGTCATCCCTAGCAATATTCCCAAAAAACGCAGAACAGGTGTAACTTGTTACAACTGTGGTAAACCCGGCCATATCAGTAAATACTGTAGGCTGAAGAAGAAAATTAGCAATCTCAACGTAGAGCCTTCTATAGAAGACCAAATTAACAATCTCCTTATTGAATCTTCTGATGAGGGTTCTGTCAAGGAATCTGATGAGGATGTCAACCAAATTCAAAACGATGTTCAGATCTATTCTTCTGACAGCGATGATACTCCAGAAATCAATGTTTTGACAAAAGAACAAGATCTTCTTATTAAAGCAATTAGCTCTATTGTTGATTTTCAAGAAATAGAAAAAAATTTAAACAAATTCAAAGAGGTTTTAGAATCTAAACCTAGACCCAAAGAATATTTTATTTCAAATAAATTTGATATAACAAATATCTTCAAAGGATTAGAAAAGAATTTTAATATCAAACCAACCACTATCCAGGATCTCCAGATTGATATTAACAATCTCAAGAAAGAGATTAGAGAGATTAAAGAACAACAAACTCATCAAGTTATTCTTTCCCAATTGGATGATGAATCTGATATTGAGAAAGAAGAACTTCCTAAAGAAAATGATTCTGTAAAGGTCGATTCTGGTAATCTGGAAGAAACCTTTATGTGTTTGATCAACAAGGTCAAAATTAAAAAAAATTTACATTAATATCAGAATCATTATTGATGATTTTGTTCTTGATACTTTAGCCCTCTTTGATACAGGAGCTGATTCAAATTGTATTTTAGAAGATTTAATTCCTGCAAAGTATTTTGAAAAAACTTCTGAAAAACTCAGCACTGCTAGTGGTTCGAAGCTCAAAATTAATTATAAGCTTTCTAAAGCTGTGGTTGAAAATCAAGGGCTTAAGATTGAAACAAACTTTCTCCTTGTGAAAAATCTAAAAAATGAAGTTATTTTGGGAACACCTTTTATAAAAGCCCTCTTCCCGCTACAAATTTCGAAAGATGGTATTTCTAGTTATCATTTAGGGACACAAATAACTTTCAAATTTTCTAGTAAACCATTTACTAAAAATATTAATTCCATTCAAAATAAAATCAATCAAATTAACTTTCTGAAAGAGGAAGTTTCTTTTGCCAACATTGAAAAACAATTACAAAATCCTTTATTTCAGAAGAAAATCCAATCTCTTTAAGATAACATTTAATCTTCCATATGTTCTGACTTGCCTAGCGCATTCTGGAATAGGAAGAAGCACATTGTTAGTCTTCCTTATGAATCGGGTTTTAAGGATAGCCAAATACCCACCAAGGCTGGGCTTATCCAAATGAATGAAGAACTCCTTCAATATTGTCAGAAAGAGATCAAAGATCTCTTAGACAAAAACCTTATCAGGAAAAGTAAGAGTCCTTGGTCTTGTTCTGCCTTTTATGTTAATAAACCCGCAGAAATAGAAAGGGGTACTCCTAGACTAGTTATCAACTACAAACCCCTTAACCAAGCTCTCCAATGAATTAGGCATCCTATTCCCAACAAAAAAGACCTCTTTAACAGATTAAACTCTGCTAAGATCTTTTCAAAATTCGATATGAAATCTGGATTTTGGCAAATCTAAATTTGTAAAAGTGATAGGTACAAGACTGCCTTCACTGTCCCTTTTAGGCATTATGAATGGAATGTTATGCCCTTTGGTCTAAAAAATGCTCCTTCTGAGTTTCAGAAAATCATGAATGACATTTTCAATCCTTATTCAAAATTCGTCATTGTTTATATCGATGATGTCTTAATTTTTTCCTACTCCATTGATCAACATTTCAAACACAAATGTTTTTATCAATGTTATTAAACATAATGGACTTGCTTTTTCCAAGTCTAAAATTAATCTCTTTCAAACAAATATTAGATTCTTTGGTCACAATATTCATCAAGGAACTATCATTCCTATCAGCAGGTCCATTGAATTTGTTGATAAATTTTTTGATAGAATCCTAGATAAAACCCAGTTACAAAAGTTTTTGAGATGTCTTAATTATGTAGGTGAATTTATTCCACACCTTAATAATATTATCAAGCCTTTACATGATAGGCTTAAAAAGAATCCTACTTCTTGGACTGATGTTCATACCAATGTCGTCAAAGAAATCAAGAATAGAGTCAGAAAAATAAATTGTCTCTATCTCCCCATTCCTCAAGCTTTTAAAATTGTTGAAACTGATGCCTCTGACATAGGTTATGGTGGCATCCTCAAATAGAGAGTTAGGTCTCATGAGCATATCATTGCATACACTTCAAAACATTGGAATTCTGCACAACAAAATTACTCAACTGTTAAAAGAGAAGTTCTAAGAGAGAGAAGCTCTAAGTGATACTATCATTGTAAGCCTGTCTCTTGAGATCTTTCAATAAAATTTTGCTATTTTAAGATCATTTTCCTCTCTTCTCCCTCTTAGCTGGTTCTGTTCGGACTACCATCGTCCAACTTTCTTCTCTTCTCCCTCCACTAGATCTGTGCTGGTTCAACCGTCGTTCTAGTTTCTGATGTTTTAATTTTATATCTTTATTTTACTGTTCTTTACATTCTGTATTTCATTTAATAGTCTTGTTACTGCCTACTTTCCTTTCAGTCTTATTTATTTTCCTTTGATCCACTTCGGGTTATATATATATATATACTCTCATGAACACATTATTGCATACACTTCAAAGCATTGGAATTCTGCACAACAGAATTATTCAACTGTTAAAAAAGAAGTTTTAGCAATTGTTTTATGTGTTTCAAAATTTCAATCTGATTTATTAAACCAAAAGTTTCTTATTAGAGTGGACTGCAAGTCTGCTAAAGAAATTTTACAAAAAGATGTTAAAAATCTTGCCTCAAAACAAATCTTTGCAAGATGACAAACAATTTTAAGTGTTTTTTATTTTGATATAGAATATCTCAAAGACACGTCAAATTTCCTTCCTAATTATCTCACTCATGAATATCTATAGGATAAATAGAATGCCTAGAAAGGTATTGACCTCCTCCAGAGGAGGAACCACCAGCCGTGGAAGAGTCATATTAGCTCTGGCTCTAAAATCAAAAGCAAAATCTGCTTCAGTAGATTCTAATTCAATCTTTTCAGGGTCATCAACCCCAATTGAGTCATCAACTTTAAATTGCTTTTAAATTCTGCTTTTGTACAGTTCATTATTTTATTGAATGCTTTTACTGGAAGTATAGCAGTTTCATGCTTATATCATTCACAATAATATTGATTATCCCTAGCAAGAGGATGTTATTAGTACTTCATCTGCTAATGTTATAACTTGGGAGATTAAAGATGGACAAATTGTTCAGAGTGAACTGCTACCTATAACTCATTATCAATTACCAAACTTGAAAGACAAAAGCGGTAACCCTGTTATGACTACTCCTTTCAAAATCAAGAATCCTGATGAGTCTATCACTTCCAATTATATCCAAGGCCTCTGGGAACAGGCCAATTACACCAACAAATACCTTCAGATTTTAGGAGAAAAAATCTCTGTGAATCTTGTTAAATCTAAGGAGGAAGAAATAGCTTCTTCCTCTTCCCAATCTCAACTAGAAAAACCTCTCTTCAAGCCTTTTAAGAATAGTGCCAAAGCTAAACAAAAAATCCTAGAACTTACGCAAAAAGAAAAAACCAAAGCCATTAATGATAACCAAAATGAGCTACTTAGTAAAATTACTAGCCTGCTCACTACTGTCCTTAATACTCCCCAAACTTCTGAAGAATATAGCTCCAAACCTAGGACTAGATCTTTTACCAAGACTGTTAATGTCATTTCTAAAGCTGGTTTAAAACAATATATGAGACAGATTCTGTTTTAGCCATTAATCCAGTCAATAATTAAAAAAAATCTTCCAAGTTTTATTATAATAGAGCTACTGCTCCTGATCTTGTTTTAGAAGATAAGAAAGACTATATCCAAAGTTTTAATTCTAATGATATCTATATTTGGAATATTGATGGTCTATCTGAATATAATATCATTTCCAAGCTTCAAAATATGTCTGTCATCGCTATGGGCTATTTTACTAACCAAAATATGCCTGAAGATACCATTGTTTATATTCTAGTGGCAGGTTTTACTGCACAACTCAAAGGCTGGTGGGATAATTATCTCACTGAAACTGATAGAGAAAATATTCTCTCAGCAGTAAAAATTGATGACAAAGGTAAAATCATTGTCAGCGATAATGAACAGCTCCCTGATGTAGTGTATACTTTATTATACAATATATCTCAACATTTTCTTGGAGATCCTTCTTTATGGAGAGAAAAATCTGGTGAGCTTTTATCCAATCTTAGATGTAAAATCCTAGAGGACTTTAAATGGTATAAAGATACTTTTATGTCTAGGATTTTAACCAGAGAAGATTGTAACCAAGTCTATTGGAAAGAAAAATATCTTGATGGCCTTCCCAAGTCTTTCAGAGATCTTATTAGAAGTAAATTCTGAAGTCACTCTCCTAATGGAGATATCAATTATGACAGTTATGACTATGGACAGCTCACTGCCATTATTATTCATAATGCTATCAAAGTCTGTCAAAAAGATAAATTCCATAAGCAGCTAGCCAAAAAGAGAGCCTTGAATAAGAAAGATTTAGAATATTTCTGCGAGCAATTTGGTCTTCCTTCTTGCTCTACCAAAAAGAAAAAACAGACTCCTAAAAATGAAATTGTTGAAACCCATAAGAAACCTTACAAAAAGAAGTACAATAGGAAAACTTCTTCTAAGAAGCATGGGAAAAATGTCATCTCCAACAATATCTCAAAGAAACCTAGAACAGATGTAACTTGTTATAACTGTGGTAAATCTGGCTATATCAGTAAATACTGTAGGCTTAAGAAGAAAATTAGTAACCTCAATCTTGACCCTTCTGTCGAGGATCAAATCAACAACCTCCTTATTGAATCTTTTGAAGAAGATTCTGCCAAGGAAACCAATGAGTATGTCAACCAAATTCAACATGATGATCAAATCTCTTCTTCTAATAGTAATGATACTCCTGAAATCAATGTTTTAACAAAAGAACAAGATCTTCTTATAGAAGCAATCAGTTCTATTTCTGATCTTCATGAAAGAAAAGAATTTTTTAACAAATTCAAAGATGTTTTAGAAGCAAAACCAAAACCCAAGGAACTTTTTATTACTAATAAGTTTGATATAACAAATATTTTCAAAAGATTAGAAAAGAATTCTAATATTAAACCTACCACTATCCAAGATCTCCAGATTGAGACTAACAATCTCAAGAAAGAAATTAGAGATATCAAAGAACAACAACAAATTCATCAGGTTATTCTTTCCCAACTAGAAGACGATGATGAATCCGAAGTTGAGAAAGAGAAACCTCTTGAGAATAATGATTCTAAGAAAGTTGATTATGGTAATTTGGAAGAAACTTTTATGTGTTTGATCAATAAGGTCAAAATTCAAAAATTTTACATTAACATCATAATCATTATTGATGATTTTATTCTTGATACTTTGGCACTCTTTGATACCGGTGCTTATTCAAATTGTATTTTAGAAGGATTAATTCCTACTAAATATTTTGAGAAAACTTCTGAAAAACTCAGCATTGTGAGTGGTTCAAAGCTTAAAATTAATTACAAATTATCTAAAGCTATTATTGAAAACCAAGACCAAAGGGCATTACATTCCATTCATATTGCCCAAAGGAAACAGTAAAGGCAGTTTTGTATCTGTCTTCTTCACAAATTTGGATTTGCCAAAACCCAGATTTCATGTCAAATTTTGAGAAAATCTTAGCAAGATTGAGTCTGTTAAGAGGATCATCATGTTGAATTTGGTTGACATCCTCATTGGTTTCCTTGGTAGAATCTTCTTCAAAAGATTCAATAAGGGGTCTTGGGACACAAGGCGTAGCCTTATTCAAAACCCATTTTTCTGGGAGAAAAACTTCATCCCATTTGATGACTCTAGGAAGAAAGACATTAGCCTTCGTCATATCAGTAATAAACAATATCTACCAGGGAACTATCATTCCTATTAACAGATCTATCGAATTTGCTAATAAGTTTCTTGACAAAATCCTTGATAAAACCCAACTCCAAAGTCTGAAATTTCCAGATCGATTAATCATGATCCTTCCATAAACCTACAAGGATTAGATACTTCTTCTAGGATTCCTAGAAATGTCTATCAAACTTCTGAAAAGGAAGAAGAAAACTAGAGTATCCAATCTCCAACCTACTCTTCCCTTAATGAGTCTTATGATGTTATCTCATAAATTCATTATAGATAAAGAAACCCTTAGGAAAGATTTCTACTCTGAGGAATGAAAATCTCAAAGAGAGTGGTTCTTCCAAAATTACAAGGGTAAGAATAAATCCGATATCCAAGAGGAATTTTACCAATTTCTCGAAAAGGTCAAGCAGAATATCCCCTTCTTTGATTGGTATCACGCTTATATCATTCACAATAATATTGATTATCCCTGGTAAGAGGATGTTATTAGTACTTCCTCTGCTAATGTTATAACTTGACAGATTAAAGATGGATAACCCGAAGTGGATCAAAGGAAAATAAAATAGACTGAAAGGAAAGTAGGCAGTAGCAGGACTACAAGATAAAATGCAGAAATTTAAATGTGCAGAATATAAATATGTAAATTTAAAACATAGAAACTAGAACGACGGTATAACCAACATAGATCTAGTAGAGGGAGAATAGAAGAAAGCCGGACGACGGTAGTCTGAACAGAACCGACTAAGAGGAAGGAGAGAAGAAAATAATTTAAAACAACAAAGTTTTATTGAAAATCTCAAAGAGAAAAGGCTTTCAGGGAATGTTTCACTCTGAGCTTCTCTCTCTAAAACTCTCTAAACTTGTGAGAAGGTAAGGATACCTCACAACATGGTCGATGACTCTTTAAATAGAAAATTATAAATACTGTTTCTACAGTTTCCGGTTGATAAATGGAACTATTCCCTACAGTATAAGTCATAATTCTTGTATGTCTATTCCAAAACAATCATCTTCATTTTGATAGATGTCATAAATATTTGTCTTGGAATCCTGTTTTGCAGAAGATTCAGCTTCATCTTGATTTAGAAGAAGAAGCATTTCTTCCAAATTTTCTTCATTTTTTCTTTGGAATCACAGCCTAACAAGAAGGCAACAATCTTGGATTTCTGATTTAAGAATTGAAATGTTGCTGGATCAGCAAGTTTTAAAAGCTTTGGATTATTTCCAAAAAATTCATTAACTTCTTGAGGTCCTGCATGATTTGTATTAAATTGACTCCACCATTTCACAAAAGCATGTTTGTGAATCATAGGAAGAATGTTATCATCCTCTGTCTTGCTATATTTGTATTGCCAAGAGAATACCCAGGCCAGAGTAAAGGCAGAGAAATATTTGAGATCTGTACTTATTCTATTAGGAGCATATCTGCAATTGAACATTTCAAATCCTTCTTTTACAGAAGAAGGAAGAATTGCTTCAATAGGACCGAAGAAATCCCACCATTAAAGAAACCAGTTTGGAAAGTTATAATCGTGATTTTTCTTAAAATAAATCAACCAAGAGTGTCGATTGAGTTTATTTTGAAACCAAAAGATTCTTATCCAGGCATCAATATAGTCCCAGTAATTGTATCCTATTGGATCAAAAGGCTGCGAAATTTTTTTAAATAAATTTAGGTCTTTTCTGAAATTTTTTGGTGTTAAAACTTTGAGTATCTAGATTGTGGAATAGGTAATAATTGAAGGATCTTTTTGGTCCTTGTAATGTTTAATAGAAACAGAATCTGAATCTATCAAAATAAATTTATAAAACTATCTGATTTTATTTAAGGCATATGGTCTAAAATGAAATCTAGGGGGGAAAACTTTAGAAATTGCTTTATAGGGATTTTTATCCCAGAATTCATATTCCATCTGGATTACTGAGGAAAATTTTCCTTTAGCTAGGTAATGGGATGGATTTTGAGTTGGCTTTTGTGTTTGTTTGTCTTTTTGAAGAATAGCAGTTTTACTGGTATCTTCTTGGGTAATTGTTTTATTTAATGATTGAACAATGGTGTTTAGGCTAGATAAGTCTAACTCTATTTCGTCTTCAGAAGCAATATCTGCCCAAGATTTTTTTGGTAAAGTACTCAGACTTCCTTGTTGGAGAGCCAATAGGGTACTGATAGGTAAAGCATAATCTGCTTTAGTTTGTTTGGTTATTTTAGTTTGAGAAGAATCAGTCTTTTTGGAAGATTCTTTAGTAATTCCAGATTGTTGGGTGGATGACTCAATAATCTGGATGGCTTTTTGAGTCGACGACTCAATTGGGGTTGATGACCCTGAAGAGATTGAATTAGAATCTGCTGAAGCAGATTTTGCTTTTGATTTTAGAGCCGAGCTAACCTGACTCTTCCATGGCTGGTGGCTCCTCCTCTGGAGGAGGTCAATGCCTTTCTAGGCATTCTATTTATCTTGTAGATATTCACGAGTGAGATAATCAGGAAGGAAATTTGAAGTGCTTTGAGATATTCTATATCAAAATCAAAAATATTTAAAATTGCTTGCCATCTTGCAAAGATTTGTTTTGAGGCAAGATTTTTAACATCTTTTTGTTAAATTTCTTTAGCAGACTTGCAGTCCACTAAAATAAGAAACTTTTGGTTTAATAAATCAGATTGAAATTTTGAAACACATAAACAATTGCTACAACTTTTTTTTTAACAGTTGAATAATTCTGTTGTGCAGAATTCTAATGCTTTGAAGTGTATGCAATAATGTGTTCATAAGAGTCTATTTTTTGTTTAAGAATACCACCATAACCTATATCAGAGGCATCAATTTCAACAATTTTGAAAGCTTGGGGAATAGGAAGATAGAGACAATTTATATTTTTGACTTTGTTCTTAATTTCTTTAACAACATTGGTATGAACATCTGTCCAGGAAGGGGGATTCTTTTTAAGCCTATCATATAAAGACTTAATAATATTATTGAGATGAGGAATAAAATCACCTACATAATTAAGACATCCTAAAAACTTCTAGAGTTGGGTTTTATCAAGAATTCTGTCAGAAAACTTATTAGCAAATTCGATGAATTTGTTAATAGGAATAATAGTTCCCTGGTGGATATTATGATCAGTTTATATATATATATATATATATATATTAGTTCTTTTATTTTTTTTTTCATTATAAAAGTGTATACATTATAATAATTTTAAAAAAAATAATTCAATAATTGTGTTATTTATCTCTCTTATTTATTTTTTAAAATTTAATCCTATCTTTAAAAGAAATATAATGAAAGGATCAGATATAAATTTATTAAATTAGTAAATAAAAATACTAAATAAATTGTATAAAAATGTAATAAGAGTCTTTTATTTTTATTTAATTATTTTATATACTTTTCTTTGTATTTATAGAAATCAATGATATTTACATGTTACTGTATTTGTAGATTCTTTATTTTAGAGTGTGAAATTTAATTTAAACAATTAAGAAATTAAAAAAAAATTAAAGACCAAAATTTCAATTCGAAAGGTTGGCGCAATGGCAGTGGCAGCTATGAACCAGACACTGATTAGTTTCGGGCTCCTTTAGATCCGGGGACATCATGTAGTCTCTAACTTTAAAAAAGAAAATTAGAAAAATTAAAAGGACTAAATTACGCATAAATTAAAATATAGAAATTAAAAATACAATTAAATTTAATTTATATAATTATTATTTTGCCAATTTGTAATCTAGAGATGGTTTATATGATTTTTTTGAAAATATTTTTATATATTTAAGTTGTTATTGTTGATATAACAATGGCCAATATATATATATAATGTGTGTTATTTCACATGAAAAAAATTGAAAATTTTAATACTTTTATATTACGTAGTTATATGTTTTTTTATTAATTAATTTATATAAGTGTATATTCATGCCGAAGATATGAATTATTATAGTCACTTTTACTGTATTGTGTCATTATTGTTTAAATATATGTAAAGTGTTATTTTGTTATGTTGCTTGTGATAATGTTAATTAAGAGAGCATGTAGTGATGTATTATTATGATAAAATGATTTTTTTTTAATTAAACGATGTCGTAGCTATTCACCATCGTCAAGCTCCATCTACTTCTCCTTCATTGGTTTTCATTATTAATTAATTTTTTAAATGATTAATTTAATTTAGTATTTGATAATAACAATACTTTACTAGCACTCACTATTAATTAATTTATTTTCTATCATGATTAATCTTAATTTTGTATATAATGATAACAATAGTGCTAATAATAATAATATCAAATGAAAGTAAATAGGCTCTCTAAATTAAAAAAAAATATGCAAAAATCATCTCTATTATTATTATTATTATTATTATTTTAATTCACATACAATTTGTAACAAAATAATTTTAAAACATATTATTATTTAAAATTATTTAATTATATACATATAATTATTTATAAAATATTATTAATTAAATTATATGTATATTATTTTGAAATAGAATATAAATGCATTTCATCGCTACTAAGTACTAACCTAGTTTATTTAAAATAATGGAAAGTCAAAGTGCTATTAGCTGAGTTAGTAATAAGTTCCTATTGCTCAAACTATGAAAAACTCAGATATATCCAAAGGTAAGTCACTTTGCCATGACGATTACTACCCATTCAATTTCATGTAAAGATAACCTAGAAAGCCAAGTGACGGGAAGCTTAAGTGAATAAATACTAATATATAATGACAATATTTAAATCCACAACGATAAATACTGTTAATATTATTTATTAATTAGAATTAGTATTTCACCTTTATAATTTAAATATCAAATATTGGCATTAAAAATTAGTATACTAAAAGTATAGATTATTGAAATAAAATCTAATTCGTACCGGTCTGTATGTTACTGCAGTTAAATTTTTTCTATATATTATATACATGACTGAAGGGGGCATATAACGTTGAGATATATTAATCAACATTATAAAGCTTATTAAATACATAAAATAAAGATTATTTTTTTATAATATAAATACCTTTATATCAAGATTGAGATCTAATGGATAGCACCTGCCACTTTCTGAAGCTGAAAATCTGCAAGCTCCATCCGTGTGTCTCAGATTTATTATATTCTATTTAGGTTTATTTAAGTTTTGGGAAGGGGGGCTTCCCTTTATGTATCATGCTCCACTCAGTGTGAAATGCAATGTATTTTGTTTCTAAAATATGCTGTGAATACTTTCAAGTCACTCTTTCAAAGAGCTACTCATTCATTCATTCATATTTTATGTTAACAAAACTATTTCCAAAACCATCTTTGAAACTCCAAAATCCAATATTTTAATCAATTACTTCTTGTATAAAGACCACATTCTTTTCCAAGAAAGCAGTTTCAAGAGATGCTAGTCCTCTTTTTTTGCACGTTACTTAGGATAAGAGAAGTTGAACTTGATTTCCTCCAGTTAAAAAATCATACCATTGGATCAACTGGAAAATGGCGCATCCAATTATATTTAAACATTGTTCAAGATTTTTTACCTAACTTGATTAGAATAAATGATAATTAAGTTCAAGATCCCAGCGTCAACGTGTCCCAGAAAGCTGAATTTTCTTGGTAGATTAAAAGGAGAGAGATATAATGAACGATGACAACTGAGTTGTTACGATACTTGTTGAAATGTTTCCATAAATTTGCAAATAAATTCTATACTGTAAATGTTATAAAGTATTCTTAATTCCATTTTACAATGGTGGTAAAAGTTTAAACATTCTTGTCCATACAAAATTTTCACATATTATTTGGCAATCTTAGTTACACGTACCTTCTTCTGCATTGTTTAGTCTATTATTGCAAGCCCAGACGAAATGACGAAGGAAAGCAAGTCTCATATGGGTCAAATAAATATACATGGCACCTATCGTGAGGGTCCACTTAAGAGCCATTTGATATGAATGTATCAACGGTTTTTCAAAAGTGAATTTACCAGTTCATGTAAAATTTAACACAATAAAAGCACTTAAATTGTATAATAAAATAGAGAGATAACCTAGTAATTTTAAATATTCTTAGAATTCTTTTAAGAAAATATCAAATTTTCTGACCTAATTATTAAACTCTTAATTTGTATTTCACATTACCAGAATCTATATATTTATAAAATTGGTAAAATGTAATGGTTTAGAACATGCAAGTGGGAAGGGTGTAGCTATTTCTGGCACAATGCACATGCTTCCATCCATACCCACATGCCGATTCAGCACACCATGTGTAGCAAATAAAAGTGCTTGCAATGCACCCCATCACTTGTATGGAACACTTCTCTTTTTTCTTCTTCCCTTTGTGTCCCCATAATTTCATTGTCTTATATATCTATGTGTAGTACTTACTCTCCACTATCAATGGCACTTCTTCATAACTTCTTACCTCCTAAGGAAATTGCTTACATGAATAGGGGTTAATTTAAATTAAAAATGTATGCATTACTTTTCAATGTTTTTCATTTAAAAAAAAAATCATGTGTGAGTGAGGAGGTTAGTTACTTTCACATTTTATATTAGACAAAAAAACCTTTAATCTTCTTTATAAAACAACTTAGTTTTAAGAATATGATAATAGTTTAAAATCATCTAACTTAATGAGAAAATGTTAACATATTCCATTCATTTAAAAAGAAAATAATTTGTATTATTCTCAATAAATAAAAATATAAAAGAAAAATAACAAATTTAATCATTTCATTAATAAGAATGTATTTG
The DNA here is from genome assembly GCF_003935025.1 of Abrus precatorius. Classification (NCBI taxonomy): domain Eukaryota; kingdom Viridiplantae; phylum Streptophyta; class Magnoliopsida; order Fabales; family Fabaceae; genus Abrus; species Abrus precatorius. Next base: position 14,317,718 of record NW_020874417.1, read on the forward strand.
TTTACACGTGTATGTGTGGTGTTAAATTTAATAGACCTCTGGAACAATTTATGAATTGTAACCTGGTCTAAATTGGGCTTGTCACTTCTGTTAGCTGGGCCATATACCTCAAATCTACCCAACAGGTGTAGCTAGAGCTAGGATCAGCCATTAATTCATAGAGCAGAATTTGACCTAACTTGATAAGTAGAGAACACCTTCTTTTTCTTTTGTCCTATTTAATTTATTGACTCAACTCATGGTCAACATATTATTTTAGTGCGTTGGGTTTAGTTGAAATTTTTCCAAGTCACCTTAAAGTAAGTCATGATAGAATGATTCATCCTTAAGCTTCACTTGTGGTGTGTAAGATTAACCTTCCCTTTTTGATAGTTCTATCTTGCTATATTTTCTTGAGATTGTTTTATTTTATTTTTCTTCTATAACATTCTTTAAGACAACAATTATAATCCATTCAAGTTCATTTTTAACTTTATTTTACATATTTCATACCATATATCTAAAATTAAAGAAATGATAATATAACAAGTAGAATTTGTTGGAAAGATGAAGCCATAAAAAGTTTACAATCATCATTCTAGGGTTTCAAAATCAGCTTTTTGACTTTAATGGATAAATTTTAAAACAATTTATTGAAATGGATTAATAAAAAAAAACTATTTATCAAAATGGTCAAAAGCAATATTAAAATTGATTGAAAATATGTCAAAGCACAATGCTACAATGTGGCTGCTATGGCACTTCTTGACTGTGCATAAGAAACCCTACTTCTTCTCTTATTTAAACTCACATACGTTCTTTTGTGAATTTTTATGCGTTTATTTTTCTATTACGTTCTAAGCTTTTCTTTTGTTTGTTAGAGCAGTGTAATTTTTTTAATCATATTTTTATTTTTTGGATTGTTTTCTATTTTACAATGGTTATAGCTATTGATATATTTATGTTGTTAGTAGATGCTTGTTTGATTATTTTTAGTTAAAATATAATAAATTATTATTGTATTTGATTAAATTTTTATTTCATTAGTTTAATTATTTATACATTTTAATTAATAATCTTTAGAAATGAGTAAAACTATTGTGGTTGTCTATTTAAAAAATAAAATAATTAAAATAATAGACGATTTAGTGTTTAAAGAGATAAAAAAAATAGTACAAATAAAACGTGATCTTAAGAAGAAAATTTATTTAAAATTAAACCTTTTAAAAAATTAAATTATTTTAAGTATGATGAATAGATTTGTGATATTTAGTGAAGAATTAAATATGTTTCAAAAATTAAATTTTTTAAAATTGAAATGTATCAAAAATCAAATTGAAACTTTTAAAAAATAAAATTATTACGGAATTTCAAATATGTATCATTTTTCATTATTATACTATTATAATTACATACTCTAATAATTATTTAAATATCATTCTACTCTATAAGTTAGTATTTAAAGAAAATATAATATATAAAATTTCAAAATATAATAATATCATAAAATATAATATATAAAATTTCAAAATATAATAATATCATTAAATATAATATAATATTACTAATTATTATGCTAAATTTAATTTAAATCTCCAAAAAAATAATTCAAAAATTATACTATATTACTATTTATTACAATATTTTTAATAAAATCAAAATTTTGTAACATTACTTTTTAAAATAATTAGTGCTCAAAAATGAATTTAAAATTATTTTGATCGTTTAACAGATTTCAACTTCTTTTATTAAATTATTTTAAATCAATCAAATTATTAATAGTAATAACATAATGTACAATTCATTTTTATTATATATAAATATTTTTATAAAATAATGTACAATTCATATTTAAATTTAATTAATATTGATTCACATTTTATAATTATCACAATTAAATAACTATGTTTGCAAAATTAAATTCTTTAAAGAAATTTATTTTATCATTTACTTTTATAATAACATTGAAATATTTTTTTTATTTTCTTATGAAAATAGTATTGCTTTTCTAAAAATAATTAACTCTCATAAAATAAATTTTAAAATATTTTATTAATTAAATTATTTTATTAAATTTTAAAAATAAAAAAATAAATTATGATAAAATGAGGTATAATTTATTTTTATTAAATATAAATATTCAATTAGAAAATAAACATATTAAAATTTAATTTACATTAACATAATAAAAATAAGATTGTAAAATTTTTATTATAACTTAAATAATTAATCTCAAAATTCTTTTTGTTTAAACACACGGATTAGATTATTATTATTATTATTTTTTATTTAAAGGAGATAAAAATTTATAAGAGACAAATACAACGTTAATAAATCATAGAAGGAAAAGTAAAATAATATTTAATTAATATTATTTCACATTTTATAATTATCACAATTAAATAACTATGTTTGCAAAATTAAATTCTTTAAATAAATTTAGTTTATCATTTAATTTGATAATAATATTGAAATATTATTATTTTCTTATGAAAATAGTATTTTTTTCTATAAATAATTAATTCTCATAAAATAAATTTAACAATATTTTATTAATTAACTTATTTTATTAAATTTTTAAAATAAAAAAATAATAAACTACAATAAAATAAGGTATAATTTATTTTTATTAAATATAGATATTCAATTAAAAATAAACATATTAAAATTCAATTTACATTATCATAATAAAAATAATATTGTAACATTTTATTATAACTTAAATAACTATATTCTCGAAATTTTTATAATAATGCTGATAAAATAATCTGTTTGGATTTATTTTAAATGTAAATATTTATCGTAAAAAGAATAACATATCAAAATTTAATTAAAATTATTGTAATAACTATAATATTATTTAACATTTTATATTTATCACATTTAAATGATCATATTCTCTAAAAAAGTATTATTTAAATAATTTTTTCATCATTTTATCTTATAATAACATGCAAATATTTTTATTTTTTAAAATAAAATAATTTTCATAAAAAAATAAAAATATTTTTATCATTAAATTATTATATTAATTTAATCAAAATAAATCAAATAATTAATGCTGATAAAATAAGGCATAATTTATTTTTATTATATATAAATATTTGTTGCAATAAATCAACATATTAAAATTTATTTAATATGATCATAAATTCAATAATATTATTACACATTTTATAATTATTACTTAAATAACTATAATTTATAAAGAAATCGTTTAAACAGAAATATTTTATTAATTTATTTTACAATAACATTACTTTTAAAATAGAGTATTAACTAAACATTTAAAAAGTAACATACCTGTTTTTTTTTTCCTCTTTAATTTCACTCTCTAAAGCTCCAAAATGTAAAACTACTCCCCACTTTCAAGTTTTTTCCTAATGAAATGAATGCTGAAGTCAAAGAAACGGACTTTACATTTTATAAATTGTTTTACCAGTTCAAAAATAAATGACTAACTAGCAAAGACGCGCGTCCAATGTTAAAAAGATGTTAACTATTCAACAAAATTTGAAATAGGAGTGGACCTTTAAAAACTGGACCCAATAACAATGAGAGCAATCATTTGACCCTAATAAAATAACACCAGAAAAAAAAAATAGAAGCAACGCAGCCCACACTAGCATGCACCAATAATTTTGTTTTTTTGGTAGAATCATGATAATAGTTTAAATGACCATTACTTATCGGTTGACAAAAATAAATAAACAAACATCATACTTATTTTATTATAAATAATCGAAAGTTCAAAAACAAATTATTGCTTACTATAACCATCCCTTTCATAATTTTTAATATACTTCAAAATAATTTTTATTAAAAAAATTATTTGTTACTATTTTTTATTTAGTGTCTTAAATATCAATTAAAAAGATTGAACTTGTAGCTCAACTAATAGAAATTATTACTACTTAACTTATAATTTTAAGATCAATTTTCAATTAATGTAATTGTATTAAATATTTAGAAAATAATTTTAATAATAATTTCACTCAAAAGATCCTAAAAATTTTGAGTTTCTAACTTTTTATAACATTATAATGAGAAAAAGAGTAATGTGCAGATCATTTCTGTAGATAGCATTCTAGAACACTTACTTTTTGTGAGAAAAAGAGTAATGTGCGTGCCATTTTTGCTGACAGCATTTTAGAACACTCACATTTTACACAAAAAAGAGTAACTTGCATGGGCTTTCTCCCTAAGACTCTTAAGCATTGCTACTTTTTGCCTGAAAAGTGATAATAAGCACTTGAATTCTTCAAATTAGGCTATGTAGTTGTCACTTTTGATACCAAAAGTGACCACACACACCATGTACTTTAATTGAATTTCAGATATCTAAAGTGTTCACTTTTTGTGCCAAAAGTGACAACACTTAGTCCAATTGACCTCTTAATGTCTTTAACTTGTGTTTTGCTTAAAATTTCTTACAAAACTAATTCAACAACAAAATTACTTCAGAATTCTATTAAATCCAAACAATTTGAAGTACTAAAAACAAAAATTGACTTTATTGAACAATTATATATTTTTGTGCATTTTTTAACTTCCAAATTACCTTTTTCTATAAAAAAACAACACAAAAAACTAATTAAAAACCTATTAAAATATGGATTTATCAGAAATTATGAGAAAAACTCTCCGTTCTGAGGGACATACATTATCAAAAATATTATTTAAGAGAGTGAAAGAAAAAATAACACAAAAGTGCAAAAGTACCAAACAAAAGTGCATGAAATAAGGTTCTTTTTATTTCTTATTCTTTTGGATGTATCATTTTTCTTATTTTTTTGTGTTGATTTTATTTTATTTTATTTTTACACTTTCACTCTCTTTTGAGTATATATTTTTTAAATGCAATAATAAACCCTAACCAACAATAAAACACATTAAATAATATTCTTTTTTTGTTATATCTTTATTCTTTTGATTATGTGTTTTTCTTCTTGCATGATGTTTTAACGTTTTTCACACCCTTGTTTTTATATAGGCATAATAAAATAAAATAAAGAGTTTGGTAATTTCTATGATTCCTTGAAGATTAAGAGGGTATTCTATGTCCTTCTTATGTGAAATAATCATAACCATTAATATTATATTAAATATGTATGATAGATAGTGGGAGTTAGTGGTCTATTTTAAAAAGACATAAATGTCTTTTAATTTTTAAGATATTTAGACAATTATAGCTGTCAATTTAAGAAGTATATAAAATATTCTTTCAAGTTTATGGGTATAGTAGAAAGCATAAAGAATTTTTTTTTTAAATAAAATTTTGAAGGAAAAAGTAAAGCTATTCCTAAGAACAAAATTAAATTTTCTCATCATGATTAAATCAATAATCTTCCAAAACCTACTTCAATCTTTTTTACATGTCAGTTTATTTTATTTTATTGTTGCATTTTGAGTCCCCATAATTTTGTTTTTAGACTCAATTTATTAAAATTTTTTTGAAGAAAATAAGTTTGATTTAATTTCTTTTGGGGCTTTAGGTTTGATTGTTCTCTCTCTCTCCCTCTCTCTTTTTATTCTTCTTTGTTCGATTCTTTGATAATGATAATGATGCAAAATATTAAAAAAAATATAAAGTAATGTGTAGATTAATTTATTTATATATCTTATTTCATTATAGTAGTTATTATTGTTTCTATTATTGCAAATAAATCATGTGAATAATTTATATAAAAAATTCTAAAAATTTAATTAATAAGTAAAAGGTAAAATTTATTTTTATAAATAAAAAATACTTTTATATTTTATCCACACAATGGCCCATTAGTGTTAAGTGAATAGTTGATCTTTCTTTAACATTGTTTGGATCATTAGAATTTATTAAATAGTTATGTGCTAACTTAAATATCTTGCAAGAGTGAATTTATCTTTAAAAGTATAAAAATAATAAAAGTTTTAAATTAATTTCTTTCCAAAATAGTTTTGACTCACCTTTAATATTATTTTGATTGTAATTGAATAGTTATGCTAACTTAAAACCTGCGCAAGAATGAATTTATTTTTAAAACAAAAGAGGTGACACTTTTTAATTCTCTTCCAATTAATCCTTCCAAAATTTTAAATATTTCTTCTCATCATTCAAACTAGATATATTTTTTTAAATTGTTCTTTTAAATATTTAAAACAAAAGACTCAACAAAAAGAAATCTTTTCAAAATATAATTAATACTTTCAAAATTAAGAAAATATTTTATAAGTAAAAAATAATCTTTCTCACACTCTAATATGAAATTTTAAAAATGAAGCATTAAAAAATCAAAATTAATCTTTTACAGATTAAACAAAAAAATTCATCTTTAAAATTTGTCTAAATCAATTTTTTTAAAAAAATTACATGACTTTGATTTTTTAATTGCGTTCAAGTGATATGTAAGAGAAAAACCTAACTCATGAAGTGCAAAATATTTTTTTTTTAAATTTTATTAGTTCTAAAATACAAAAAAATCTTTTTAAATAATTTTTTCATCTAATTTTGATTTTAAAAGGCTAAAGACAATTCCAAAATATTTTTTTTGAAATTTTTTTCTTAATTCTAAAATGCCAAAAATATTTTTTTTAAATACTCTTTTTCTAATTTTGAATTTAAAAAGACTACAAAATAATTCTAAAATATTAATTTTTGAAATTTTTTCTTAATTCTAGAACACTAAAAATATTTTTTTAAAAAAAAATCCTCTTTATTTTATCTAATTTTGAATAAGAAAAAGTAAAAATTAATTTCAAAAATTTCTTCTTTCTAAAAAATAAAAGTGGTTTCATGAAAGTACAAAGTATCCAAAATAAGTTTTTATCGTTATTTTTTTATCCAAAAAAAATGGAAAAGAATAATATTTTTTATAAATATTTTATTCCCTTGATTCAAATTAATTTTTTTTTTCTGAAACTGTTTCTTTATTTAAAGATATAAAACCTAAAATTTGTTATAAATAATAAAATTAAAATAAAGCTAAAAAGATAGTACTAAAATTAGAAATAGTAAATAATATGGATTATTCTTTTTTGGAGTGAAATAAATATTTCTAAAGTGAAAATAATTGTGCACATTCAGTTAAAAGGTAATAATTTTATTTAACGGACATTGTAAGGTGCTAAAGCCTTCGTTATGTATAAATGATTCATTAACTTAAATTTAGTTTAAAAAATTGTTCATTTTAAAATAAAAAATTTCAGTATTTTCTTTGATAAACTTTAGTGATGACTTCTTGTCATTAGTTTTTGATAATTTTGTATTTTGACACACTTTTCTGATATGTTTATACATACTTATTCTTAATTTAAATAGATTTGTACATTAATTTCCCTCGATTTTGTTGCAGTCAAACATGTTTGAAGATATACGGGACTCAGACGTTTTGGGCACAAATTCAAGAGAATTATGCTAATTTGGATATAGCACAAGCAGGCAACACGTCCATGCTTCAATATGATGCACGGTCGTGCATATAAACCAGCATGCCTATGTTTCAAGTTTAAGCACGATCGTGCATACCATTTGGCACGACTGTACTCACCTGTGAGTATCTAACTTTGAAGAAATTGTAGGGCTTTCAAACCTTAGAAAAGAAGACCTTGTGGGTAGAGATAAAAAAACAACTTACTCACCTCGTTCTTGGCTTTTGATACACTTTTCATCTCTCTACCTTGCTCTCGATCCTTTGGCACACTCTTGGCGGAGACATAGAGCCTCAAGCAATCGTACTTGAAAACTGATGACTTATCTTATCCCCAACCTCTGGGAATATTCTAATTTGCTATTTATTTTTATTATGACTTTATGTATGATTGTTTTAATTTTTTTCTTTAGCATGAGTAACTAAGTCCATAGTTATGGTTATGAGAATTCTTATTCATGAATTTATGGGATTTAAAGTTTGAATCTGTGTTTGATTTCTGTCTGTGATTAGTGTTTATCTTATTACGCATAATTGTATAACCCTAACTAATTATATCGTTAGACGATTATACCTCGATTAGTTAATGAATCTATAAGATAAAATGAGAGAAAAGATTAAGTGGACCAAGCTAATCTTTCTGTTCTAATTGTTATTAAATTAACAAGTTCATATGTGCTTTATGATTTCTTGAATTAATATCTTGCATGATTGATGAATCAACATTTTATTGATATTTTACTTACCTTTTTCATAGATTTTTAATGGAGAAATGCACTTAGAAATTGTAAATACCATAAAAATCTTAATTGTGTCAATCATTATAGCTTTCTTGTTTTTGGTCAAATTTACATTAATTTTGTAATTATCTTTTACAATTTTACTTATTAGAATAAGTGTGTAGGAATTTTTGGACAAAATCTATGGTAATTAGGCTCTTGAGAAGAAATGGAGTGAAAGTAACTACTCCCAGTAGCCAAAGTAACCACTATAGAAAGCTATTTCCAAAGGTCAAGTGAAAGTAATTACTTTCAGCAGTGAAAGTAGTCACTATAGAGACAGATTTGAGAGGTGAAACCGCGCGTGTTCATTATCACTGATGATAATGAACACTACAGAGAGTAATTTTTGCAACGAACATATGCGTGTTTATTATCACTACCTATAGTAAATACGTGCATGCATGTTTAACCCAACGAAGCTGCGCGTGTTCACAATTGCTGACCATAGTAGTTACGCGCATTGCGCATGATCACTTTCATTACCAATAGTGAATACTACAAAAAGGAGAAGCTGAAATGGGCTGCACGTAAACTCTTTCAAGAACAATAGTAATCACTTCAGAAAGTGTTACTTTACTATAAATAGGATTTTTACCTTTTAGGATAAGATAGTTTTACCATTTCGATATTTTTCCATTTTAGAGGCATTTTACAGAAGCTTAGGTCAGACCTTGGGTGACAGCCAAGGGCTCTAAATTAGGGTTAGTTTCTACTTCTTCTTGCTTTCTATTTTATTATTACTTTGATTTCCTTGAGTTTCATTGAATCTTATCTTTTGTAATGTTGAACCCCATCCTCATGGAGGGCTAAATTTTGCTATTAATCCCTAGTGAAGTTTATATGAGTTCTTGAAATCCTGGGTTTAATGTTAATATAAATTCCTTAAATTCCATCTTCCCCAATCTCTTGAAACTAAGTTAAAGTTTAAATGAAGGTTGTTGCTTAATCAAACTCAATTTTGTTTTTGACAAGGGTTCAAAACTTGGTTCAAAACTCAAATTTGTTTTTGACAATCAATATGATACAACATTCCAAACAATCATCAAACAACAGAGAAATCTACATAGCCATACATGCTCTGGATTCTAACCTAAGGTTTGCTTATACAATAAAATATTCTCAGCTGAAATGAAGTTATCTATATAAATATCTCAGCATCTATTGAATGAACAAAGTCAGCTTACGTAAGCTCCCCTTACTTGAAATGAGTTTTCTTAGTTTTAAATCTTCATGAGTCCCAATGAGAAAACAAAGTCCCAGGTTCTCAAATCTCCTTAATATCACAAAATAGAAGACTTTTAAGGAGGAAAATCAAGAAACAAGGGGTAGAATAGGAGAACCAAGTCCCAAAAACTCACCTAGATTCATACTCAATGGATGTTCCCACCTGGATTAGGGATAAGTTTGGCTTATGGAGGATTTTCTCTAAGGAATGAAGGTAAGAGAACAGAGAGAAAATGAGAAAAGAAGGTTTTCTGGTAAGAAAATGAAAGTTTCTCTGCATTGGGGTCCCTTAAATACCCCTCCAGGTCTACACGAGCTCTTGCTTGAGCGAGCCCTCCTCTCGTCCGGGCGAGCTCATCCTCGCCTAGGCAAGAAAACCAGACAATGGAACTCTTTAAATTTTTGCTATTCTCACTTGAGTGAGACACATCTCACCTAAGCAAGCTACATTTCGTCTAAGTGAGCAACTTTCTCGCCTGAGCAAGATTAGGTTCAGAGAGCTGCCCATTTTTCCTGCGACTCCTTGCCTGAGCGAGGTTGCTTTTCGCATGAGCAAGATTCCTTCTTGCATGAGTGAGAGACAGCTGGGAACGTCCAATCCTATCTCGCTTGAGCGAGAACGCTCAAGAATGCCCAATTCAGAGTGATTCAGTCTTGCTTGGGCGAGAACTATTTTGCCTAAGCGAGACACCATACATCCAGAACTCTTAGTTCTTCCTATAATGAGGCAATACAAGTCCTCAGCTATAACTCTCAAGTTACTGTATGTACAACGCATTTAACAATCAATCCCAGTCCCATACTGCTAATCACATTCAACAACACCATCACACATCACTGCAAATACACTGCTTCTTATCCAGCAATTATACAATTTTCATACTATTCAAGCATATACAACACCATTTAAAAGGAATAATACAGATACAAAAATATACCAGCCTGACACTTGGCAGAATTGGAGCTTCGTGCGACCGTACTTGAAGATCGGGAACTCATCTCATTCTAGTTTACTTTTCTCTATGGCTTTATTTATAATTGTTCTAGTTCTTTCCTTTAGCGTGAGTAACTAAGTCTATAGGGCTATGGGAACTCTTATTAATGAATTTATGGAATTTGGATGTTCGAATATAAATTTGCTTTCCGTTTGTGATTAAATTTTATCTTATTGTGTTTCTTTGTTAATCCTAATTAATTATATTGTTAGGTGATCGTACCTTGTTTAGTTAATAGATCTATAGGATAAAATAAGATAAAGGATTAGGTGGACCAAATTAATCTTTCTCTTCTAATCGTTATTAAATTAACAAGTTCATAAGTGCTTTATGCTTTCTTAAATTCATGTCTTGCATCACCATTGGGTATTAATAGTTTTTGTATAAATGATTGGTAATAACAAAGAAATCGAATTTAGATTTAAATAAAAGAATAACATAAATGATTGAACGAGTAAACCCATATGCCCTAGATTTTTTTCCAATAAGCTCAAACAATTAAATTAGAAAATTCTTAGTAATTAAAAATCAATCCTTATAGGATGACATTTTGGAAACTTAATTTAAGACTCTATTACTTCTCAACGAGTACACTTACCCACCAAATAGTTATGCATGTTAACTCTCTTTCTTTTTCTATTTCTTTCTCTCTCTCTTTCTCTCTTTATATATATATATATATATATATATATATATATAATATGTGAGTATTAAGTCTTGGAGTTAGGGTGTCACACATGAGTCTTAAAGCCTCCCTTGATGTGTAGTTATCTTCTCAATATCTTTTCCTTCACAACACCTGTCATATCAGAAAGGTTAATAATAGGAAGGGAAGAAGGAAGAGAATTAAAATAAGGAGGAGAAAATTTAAGTTCTAAATCTTCGGGGTTTATTAGTGGGTGGTTTGAGCTTTAATTTCTCCTCATGCTTATATTGCTTGTTCCTTGGCTTTCTTATTGCAGTTGCATGCTTCACAAAATTTAAAGGAGGAGAAGCAGTATCCATGGTGCTCACAAAGTTACAGGACTTTAGACTAGAAAGGTATATCGTTGGCTAAATTTGCACTAACATAAGCTATTTTGTTGTGTGGTAATTTTTATCTTAATTGTAATTTTACCTTTAATGTTTGTCGATGAACAATGTTCATTCTTTGCATGTGACAAACACTATAATCATGATACTTTCTCATTACAAAAACCATTTTTTATTAATTATAATTATATATCTCATAATTTTTTTGTAAAGCAAACTAGAAATTTTAAAAAATATATAACTTTTGCACAAATAAAAGGGCCTATACAAAAGAAAATCGAAGTTCCTTTCTTCATTTTATATTTTTGTCTTTCTCTTTTGTGATGTAGGGAATGCATAATCAAATTCAACGACAAATCTGCTTAAAGAATGAGGGAATGACATGATCTGAAAGAAAATAATTGATGAGAACTAAGAAAAAATATATTCAGAAATGAAGAAAATAAAGAGATTGATGAAAAAAATGAAGTTTAGGTTGATTCACTTAATTGAAATTAAAGGAAGTGATATTTTGAAACTTTTTCATTATGTTTTGGACTTATTCTATCAACTATTTTCTTTACTTTTCTTGTATTTAGGCCTTGTTGGCCGTAGTTTAATAATATTTTAAGCTTGAAGTAGGTTAAACTAGACATGAGTTTGTTTGGTCTTTGTTTTAATTGTTTTAATTAGATTTATATTAGGTTCAACTATATTGGAGCCCATCAAGTCTTTCAGTGAATATTCTTCTTTAAATGTGAAATTACTTGTATAAAATGACTACTTTGAAGTTTATGAAAAATTAAAGTTTTCTTCTTTTTGAGAGTTTGTGTTTTGTTCAATTCTTGTTTGGAATTACTATTGATCTTCTCAAGAGTCTTGTAGCCTTTGTGAATATTTATATATCTTAACATTTTTTTATTCTTTTTTTTTTATATTTTCTTCTTTTTTGTTAAAATCAAATTTAATGCAATGAAATTTGAATAAATATTTGAATTTCATGAATCCAACTTAAAAAAATTTGTTATATTTGAGTTTGAATCATAATAGGAATTCAGCCTTGTTATCTAACTTTTGTGTTTTGCTAGCACTTCCAATAATAACAAATAGTTTTTTGTTTTTCCTAACCTTTGAATTTTTAGACTATAACATTTCTACTAGTTGCATGCTATTTTAAATTTATAAGATTGACCTAAAGATGAAACTTTAGTTTAATATAAAGAATATTTGTCAAATTCATAAAAGAGAATTTCTAACCTAGAATCATTATTTACATCTTTGAGATGTTAATTTCTTATATCAATAGGCTACAAGTGAGTGCTAAGATATTTATTATCAATGTTTCATTAATTTGTGCTTCTTTTCTTGTGTGGGTTAAGTGCTTCAATGAAAGGCTAAACCTCTCGTTCAATTTACAGAATCCAAACACTGTAATTTAGACTTGATTTTTGCGCTAAATTGCTTTGAGTTTATTCTCTTTTTCTCTCTAATCTTAGAATTGTGTATTGCAATTGTGATTAACTTTTCTGTTGATAGAATTTAAATTAGGACTTGATTGATGCTTGATTTGATAATTAATGTAGATTAGATTAAATGATTATTTTATTTAATTCGTAACTCTGTTTAATTAGGTTATTCGATTGAATTAATAATTGAATTAGGTGATTGTTCAAACTCGGATTTAAATCTTTAGATACTGTGATAGTCAGAGTTAAACACATTTGGTATTATATGGATTGATGTTTCTTAATTCATTTTTACTCAATTTATTCTATTCGTAATTCAATTCGATTAATTTGCAATTTTCAAATACATATAGTCCCAAAGGATTAGCATAAGACCACCTTCACTTATCCTTTTGATACCTTGGCTTACAAACGGATGTCATTTGGACTGTGTAATGTGTTTGACACTTTTCAGAGTGTATAATGAGCATCTTTGCAGACTTCCTAGAGACCTCACTTAAAGTATTTATGGACGACTTTACTGCTTATGGGTCTTCATTTGATATATGTTTAGATAGCTTGTCTAGAGTATTAGATAAGTACATACAATTCAATTTGGTTTTAAATTATGAGAAATGTCATTTTATGGTGGCTAAAGGGACTATATTAGGGCATGTAGTGTCAATTAGGGGTATTGAGACTGATAGAGCCAAGATTAATGTAATTATTTCTTTACTTACCCCACTTTTGTGAAAGAAGTGTGCTCTTTTCTTCGTCATGCAGGTTTCTATAGGCGTTTCATCAAGGATTTCAGCAGAATTGTGTCCCCATTGTCCACTCCTTTGCAGAAAGATGTTGATTTCATCTTTGATCAGACTTGCAAGGACGCTTTTGATCAGCTAAAGAGGCGCCTCACTTCTAATCCTATCATTCAGCCTCCAAGTTAAGAGATTCTGTTCAAGCTTATGTGTGATGCTTCAAACTTTGCAGTTGGTGCTGTCCTTGGTCAAAAAGTGGAGAAGCAACACCATGTCATAGCCTATGCTTCTCTCACATTGGATAAAGCACAAGCAAACTACACCACTACAGAAAAAAGAACTTTTAGCCAATTTTTTGCTTTATATAAATTTTGTTCATATTTACTTGGCTCTAAAGTAATTTTTTTCTCTAATCATGCAACTCTGAGGTACTTGCTTAAAAATTCAGATTCTAAATCGAGACTAATTCGTTGGATGCTTCTTTTGCAAGAGTTTGACATTGAGAACAAAGATAAAAGTGGTGCAGAGAACTTAGTAGTAGACCATTTAAGCAAAATTCAGTAGCTATTTGAGGGTCTCTCCCATTAGAGACACCCTTCCAGATGAGCAGCTTTACCACATTGGAAGGCATGATCCTTAGTATGCAGACTTGGTGAATTATTTGGCTGCTAAAGAGATATATTTTTTCAAAGCTCAGAATGCCAAGCTAAAGAGTGATTCCAAATACTACATTTGGGATGATCTATACTTGTGGAAGATGTGCAGTGACAAGGTTATCAGACGATGTGTGCTTGAACTTGAGTTCTAGTCTATGCTTAGATTTTGCCATTCCGTAGCTTGTGGTGGACAGGGTTTAGACCTTAGCGTATAGCCTGAAATATCTTAGATTCTGGACTATACTAGCCTACCATATTTCGAGATGCACACAACTGTTGTAAGACATGTGAGCGATGCCAAAGGATTGGGAACATCTCACACCGAAATGAGATACCCCAACTATCCCTCCTTTTCTGTGAGGTGTTTGATGTATGGGGTATAGATTTTATGGGTTCCTATGTCATTTGTATATGCCTATATTTTGTTAGCAGTAGACTATGTCTCCAAGTGGGAAAAAGCAAAGGCCACTCGTGTTGTTGTAGATTTTGTGAAATCACATATTTTTTGTAGGTTTGGATTTCCAGAGCATTAATCAGTGACTGGGCATCACACTTTTGCAATCGCAATATGAATGCCTTACTTCAAAAGTTCAGGGTTATGCATAGAGTTTTCATACCATACCACCCCCAGACCAACAGACAAGCAGAGATCTCCAATCGGAAATACAATAAATCTTGGAGAAGACTATCCAACCCAATAGGAAGGATTGGAGTCTACGCTTAGAAAAAGCTTTGTGGGTTTACAGGACTGCCGACAAAACACTCATAGGAATGTCTCCTTATCAAGTTGTTTTTGGCAAGACATGTTATTTATTGGTAGAAATGGAGCATAAGGTGTTCTGAGCAATCAAGCAATGCAATCTGGATATGGGCGCAATTGGCTCACATAGGAAGCTTCAATTACAAGAGTTGGAGGAGATTCATAAAGAAGCATATGAGAGCTCCAACATTTACAAGGAGCGCACCAAGGCTTTTCATGATTAGCTAATATGGCGTAAAGAGTTTCACATTGGTCAAAAAGTCCTGTTATATAATTCTAGACTTAAGTTGATGCCTGCAAAATTGAGATCTAGATGGGATGGTCCCTTTCTTGTTGTTAATGTTTTTCCTTATGGTGTTATTGAACTACAAGATATGGGATCTCGAAGGAGCTTGAAGGTTAATGGGCATCGACTCAAGGTTTTTCATGAGAACCTGTCGGAACATGCACAAGAGGAGGCCACTTTTGAATTGACCACCTGCCCCAATTAATAGAGAGTTTTTACCTCTCTCTCACTTATTGGGTTGCTTGAATTGTCCTTATGCTTATTGTGTTTCCATTGAGAACAATGTTAATTTCAAGTGGGGGGTATTATGTTTTTGGTGTGTACATAATCTATTTAAGTGATTATTTCATAGCTTTGATGGATTGATTGAATCATTCTTCGATTTGATAGGTAGATTTTGATATCTTGCGTGTCAGATTATTTGTGATAGAATATATACCTTGTGAGGTTTTGAGCCATATAGATGACAATATTATGTCAATTTACTTTATTTCATTGTGTGATTGCACTCATAATTGTATGACACTAGAACTTGCCTTGAGCCTTTGTGATACTATATTTCCATATGCTTGTATAAATATGATATAGACATCATTTCCTTCTTGCAAACTACTAGCCAAAAAGCCAACCTTGCATTATTTCCATTGTTTGAGCCCCTTTGAGCCTAATTGACATATTTCTTGTGATCTTAGCTCATTTTAAGCCAAAGGCCTAAAACAATAACATGACCTAACCTAGGGGATACAAGAACTTTGGAATTGTTTTGGGAATGATCATAGAAATAAGTGTGGGGGAGATTACCTTAGAAAATGCAAGAAAAAAGAAAAACCAGCTCCTTTAAAAAAAAAAGAGAAGGAGAAATAAAGAAAAAGTAAGCAATAAAAAGGAAAATGAGCATTAGATGGTTAGCAAAAGTAAAATAGGATTGCTTTTGGATTGTATTATATTATATCTTTGTTTAGGGGATTTACTTTCATGCTTACTTTCTTTGGATTCATTCCTTATTGTTCTTATATCATCTTTGGTTTTAGCTTGATTACCTTTGTAATTTTTCCACCTTCACCATGCCCCTTTATAACCTAGCAAAGTCTTCTTGATTTTTGTGTGTATGTGTGAATTCTAGCAGAGAAGTAGGCAATGGGCAATCTTATGGTTGATCATGCTTCATGTTGTGCATTTTAAGTGATACACTTTACCTTATACACCTGAGTAATTGAGAGTATGTCATGTGAGGATTCTGTCTTTTATGATTAATTCATTTGGTTTGATGAGTTCATTTGTAAATTTGGAGTGTAAGAATTGATTTTCATTTTAGCCATGATATTTGAACTTGATAGAAATTTTGCATGCCTTAATTTGTTTTAAGTCCCCTATAGTTTGATTTTGTGATTTGCCTCGAAGGGCAAAGTCTTAAGTGTGGGAAAATTTGATGTGATATATTTTAAGTTTATATTTATAGTTTTATTTTTGTTAATAAACACTTTTAATATGCTTTGCTTTTAGAGGTTTTACCATTTTTTACTTATTGGAATAAATTGGGCCTATTACAAATAAATGTTTTAATTTTGTATTTTTCGGTAATTCTGACCACTAACTACTCTTTTGGCCATAACTTTTTCTACAGATTTCATTTTTGGCTGATTCTAGTTGCATTGGATTCTACACATCTAGGGCTTCAAAATACATATATGGATTGCTGGATTTGGAGTTGATTTCGATTTTTTATGATTTTTTGGAGTTGAGGCAAATTTGCTAAATATTGTTGCAAAATCGCATTTGGACCCATTGTTATTAGATAATTGTATTTGGGCTTGTAGTTATAACTACGGCCCAAATTTTGGCCATTTAGTTTACCTTAATCAGAGCTTATAAATAGACTAATAAGGTTCTGATTTGGGGGAGGTGATTAAACACTTTGAGATTTTGAGACTTGGTTGAAATAAGAATCTTTGTTTTTATTTTCTCTTGAACTCTCTCGTTCTTTTGTCATACTTGCGTGGGTTAAGTGCTTCAATGAAAGGCTAAACCTCTCTTTCAATCTGCAGAATCCAAACCCTGTAATTTTGACTTGAGTTTTGCGCTAAATTACTCTGAGTTTATTCTCTTTTTCTCTCTAATCCTAGAATTGTGTATTGCGATTGTGATTAACTTTTCTGTTGTTAGAATTCAAATTAGGACTAAATTGATGCTTGATTTGATAATTAATGCAGATTAGATTAAATGCTTATTTGATTTAATTCGTAACTTTGTTCAATAAGGTTATTCGATTGAATTAATAATTGAATTGGGTGATTGTTTAAATTCGGATTTAAATCTTTAGATACCGTGATAGTCAGAGTTAAACACATTTAGTATTATGTGGATTGATGTTTCTTAATTCATTTTTACTCAATTTTATTCTGTTCGTAATTTAATTCGATTAATTTACAAATTTCAAAACCTAAAAAACCTTATTTGTATTTTTTAAAAGAAAACCTAAAATTGAATTTGACTGAAAATGTATCTCCATGAATCAACCTAGGTTTAGCTTTATACTACAAAATCTTTAAAAAAAACTAAGTTATTTTGATAGCGACCCCTCATCGTCTATCAATAGAAAATCAATTGTTATCGATTTAATGAAGAAGTCTCATATTTGGAATATTGACGACAATGAGTGCATTTACAGTGTGTGTTCTTGCGAAAGCTATCACTTATGAAACCCTCATAGCTACTTACAATGATTTTTCTATAATTCAAAACCTCTTTAAGACTAACAAGAGATATATTGCCGCATTTTTCCTCAAACATGTTGATGAAAATGCTAGTTTTATTGTTCCTACACTTGACAATCTATTGCACCATTTGTTAGGGGAGGGAAGGAAGAAGATGTCATGGAAGAATGAGAAGAAAAAGATGAGGATGGACCTTATTGCCTAAAAATGTTAAAATTTAGGGACAAAAATTATCTATATTTGAAAGATTCTAAAACAATATCATTTTGTGTCACTGTCACACATCACTTAACGTGACAAATCATCACTATGTTACTCAATTTTAACGTTTCTTAACAAGCTAACGTAATTGATGATTGTGACATCTTTAATTTTGTATTTAATTTATATAATAAATTATGAAAAAATAAAAGATATAAAATGGATTTTTCATAAAATAATTAGTATGAAAATGTGATTAAATTAAAACTTTCTTGTATATAAATCCTTTCATGAAATTTTATAAAAACATTAAAAATAACAAATGATAAATTGTACCTTAATAATTAAATTTATATTGGAACATGTAATATTCATATTCTTTTTATTCATAAATTTCGATAAAACTTAATTAAAATATGTAACATTTTAGGTGAATTAGTAAATGTTCATGTTGATTTAAATCTTAAAACAATAGAAGTTATCAAAATCTTAAGATTTTACAGATAAATCTCATTCATAACATAAAAATTTATTTTTGTAATTTAAATTTAACATTAAAAAAAATATGATTGAGGGAATTAACTGTTAAATATTACAAATATAATTCAAATCACTATTTACAGCAAATTTTATCAAAGCTCTTAAGTGTCTAAATTTGACATCAAATTGTTTATATACCAACATCAATTTCTAACTAAGACTTAATCAAAATTATTACAACCTTAGTATAACTTAAATCCTAACAGAGCAAATTCTTCCTTACAACACCACTAAGAATGTGATCATATAACGAATCATCATTTATTTCAATTCCTAAAAATGGTTGTAAGGGTGAGTATTCACCGTCCCACTAAATGCTTTATTTTATGAATAAAACAAGTAATATAGAAACATCCTTAAATATAAGATATATCAAAATAATACTATTTTGCATATTATATTAATAAATTTACAGCATATCAACCATCATAACAAACACATCATTAATATTTCAAAACATACACTAAGACCATGTCATTCATACATTCTTACATAAATTAATATGTCCTAATACGTGAGTTCTAATCATATTAATCAATGCATTACAATACAAGCATTATAATCACACTCATTGATGTATTACAATACCTATATTATAATCACATAAATCAATCTATTGCAACACACATTATAATCACTAGATCAATGTATTATAACACATATATCATAATTACACATTCATTGTCCCTGTGATTCTTTGAAGTCTTCATAATATAGATAGTTACTGGTTAGCCGTAGAATACATATATATCGTATTGCCAACCGGCCCTTTTTAGCAAAAGTATGGTCAGTAAATAAGTGTGAAGCCTGTGTAATGCCTTGGTTTGAATGTGTTGGAAATGATATGACTTGAATGTATTTACCTTGTCTTATTATTGCATTGATTGTTGAGTTATAATTGAATGTGCTATGTTTTGAGCTGATGTGGATGTATATGTATATATATATATATATATATTGGATAGTGGCTGAATTTGAAATGAGATGAGTAGCATAAGTTCTGGTGCAAGGCTTTCTCGCTGCAGCGAGGGGATTCTCGCTGTAGTGAGAGATCCCAGGGAGAAAGGTATGCGAGTGTTGTCTTATCGCTGTAGCGAGAGAGTGACAGTCTAGGCTGCATTTCTGGGTGCCGTCTCGCTGTAACGAGATTCTGCAAAAACCAAAGTGCAGTTTCTTTTGAGTTTTTTTTTATGGCGAGAGGGCGTATCGCTGCAGCGAGGTTGTCGCTGTAGCAAGAACGTCGCGTTTCAGACTGTATTTAAGGGTTCTTGGAGAGCTGTGCGAGGGTATTTTCAAAACCCTCGACCCCTCTCTTCTTCCCTTCGCCTTTTCGGTTGATTTCTGCCCCAAATCACTAGAAAACCCCAACCTCTTGCATGATTCTTGGTCGAGGGGAGTGATTGAAGCCATTTTGGGTAAGTCCTATGGTTTCCTTTTGGGATTTCCTGAATTTCTCCAATCCCCATTCGATTTTCTGAGCTTGGCTGCATTTGTAGAAAAGTACTTGCGGATTCTAAGCATGAATAACCAAGAGCACCTTGAAACACACCGGATTGAGGTAAGGGGAGCTTGCCCTAGGTCATTTTGGTGATTTGAGAGTGATGAAAGGTGTTGAGAGAGAGTTAGAGCTGCATTTTTGGAATGAAATTGTTGTGTTGATGTGATTGATTGCTGTTGAACCCTAGGAGGAGTAATTTGATAGCCGAATGATAGAGTATTGTGGCTGTATGCAGTGAAAAACCTTAGGAAAGATGACCCAATATGCTAAATATGACATGTAGTAAATTGCTGGTCTGTTTGCTGAGTTAATAATGTTGTACTTGCTGAGAATTTGTTGAAAATAGCTGAGCTGTTATATGATTATTGTTGAAATTATTAATATGCTGATTGTTGCATCATTCTAGAGCTGAATAGGGCTGTCATGATAGGCGCTGTGTCACATGCTAGGTGGGTAGTCATGTGGCTTTAGAAAGCTGAGCTATACTATCTGGATCCAGATACCAGAACGGGTCACTCCCGAACCGGCACAGTTCCTCTAGACCTACTGAATGTGCTATTAAAGGCCAGATGGACACTGTTTCTCATTTCTGCATGAGCATGAGCTGGGCTAGGCTGGATGGGCTGTAATTGTTGTTTCGTGCTGATTTGTGGCAATTATTTTAATTGATATGCCGTTTCTTTTTGTAAGCTCACCCTTGCAATTGTTGTTGTTGTGATGTTGTACTGCGTGGACCATACTTGGTACGTGAGCAGATCAGGCAGGTGAGGCTTCGGCTTCCTAGGTTGACCGGAGTAGCTAATGGAGAAGCGAAGGATTAGGCATTAGGATACATTAGGATTTTCTCATGTATTAATATTTGATCGCGAGTGTCGCTCTCGGACAATTAATAAAAATTGAATTGCATAAAAATTATGTAGTAAGTGGTGCAATCCGAGTCGTCTCCCAACGATGATAACGTTATAAGATTATAAAATTTTTAGAGGGGGTTTGATTTATAGAATAACTAATTAGAATCAAAAGTTAAAAATAATTAAAAACTCTAATCCAAGAATTTAAAAGAACTACGACCACTTTATCACCAAATTCCAAGAAGATGCATCAACCAACAAATTAGTGATTAACATTAAATTCGAATGAAATCTCAATTCAAATTAAGCATTCGCACGAGAACCCTCATGCATTCGATTAACACACAATTCGCTCAAAGTTTAGAAACCTCTAGAACCTAATCGATTTGTGTTAATTTAATTCACCAATGCCATTAATCTTAGATCTCAAACCTGAATATCTAATTCACACTCCTTCAAGAATTAATTACATACATCAACCAAATAATATGTAATCAAACAACTGCATAATTATCAATCCAAATGAAGAACTTCAATTCGAAATCATAATTAGCAAAAGAAGAAAGAAGGAAGAGATGAAACCGAATTTGTTGTTGAATAAATTGCGAAACCGATTCTCAAGAGTGTCTTCGCCCTCTTTCAATCCTTGGACAAGATGGAAATCTAAGCCTTCATGGATGGAGGGAAACAACAAGTCGTAAAGGTGAGAGGGGCTGAGAGAGAGAGAGGGAGAAGAGAAGAGAAGAGCCCAAAAAATTAAATTCAAAATTCCGTTTGTCACTTTGTTCCATTTTTTTGGCTATGAAAACAGCCTCATTTTGGTTCGTGGCCTGAAGGACAATTGTAGCCTTGGATATTAGCTTCAAAACGCCACTGAAATAGGCTTAATCGGATGTCTGTGGACTGAGATATGGCCCAAATACTGCACCTTGCTCAGGATCGCGACTGCAGCGTTTCAACTTTTTCCAAGCCCAATTTCAGCTTCTTATCATCAAAATTGGTTTCTGACCTCTCAAAGGAATTGTGCACCTTTTTCTTAGCTTTCCTACAAATCAAGAATCACAATGAAATAAGTTCTACAACTCAAGATATGGTTCAGAAACCAAAACAATATCAGAATTTGCCGAATACTAGAAAAATTAAATAAAGCCCAAATAAAATTCAAACATCATAAAATGATCCAATTCAAACCAATTAGGCACAAAAGAGGATTAATGAGCTAGGAATGAGAGGAAATAAGGTTATAAAAATCCAATTGATCAGCAGGTGAGGCTTCGACTTCCTAGGCTGACCGGAGTAGCTAATGGAGAAGTAGAGGATTAGGCATTAGGATACATTAGGATTTTCTCATGTAGTAATCTTTTGCTGTAACCAATATTTGTAATGACAACTAAGTCTATTTTGTAATATTTATATGGTTTAAGGATGATTTTCAACTAATGCATGTTGATTTCTTTTGATGACTGTTCATGAGTATCCAATTAGGGTGATTTACTGTGTTTTTGCTGAGATTTAACAGGTTATGTTTATGACCCTGCCTTGGGGTCGTGACATTTAATGGTATCAGAGAAGAGGTCTAGGAAAACCTATGGGAGTAGGTCACTAGGCTTGATCATGTATTGCATGTAGCAGGTCTAACTATATAACCTATATCATAACGTCTAACATTGTGTTGTGGGAGAACAAGTTTGATCACCTTGATTCTCGTGCATGGCCAATGAAAGGGGTTTTGGTATATAACTTGGGTGAGCTTTAGGAGAATCATGCTGAATGTGATGTGCTATGTGAATATGGTTGTGTTAACTGATCGTGGCCTATGTGTGCGTGTGTGGTAGAATAGATGAGATGATGATGTGCTGATTGCTGAAATTGCTTGATGATTGATTGGTGGAGATTGTTTGCTGAGTTAAAGTTGATTTTTGTTTGCTTAGAATGGCAAGACCAAGGAGAACCGCTCCAAACCCTCCCCCTCCAGCGGACATGAACCAGATGGCTCATGCCATAGAGGCTATAACAACTACGGTCAAGCAGAGCTTGGACCTTCTCCAGCAGCACCAGGCTGCTAACCAAGTTCCTGTCGCTGTTGCTTAGGGTGCAGCTGCCACTACCTCTACTGCCCCACCTGAGTACCAGGGGTTAGCTGAATTCAGACGGAGTGATTCACCTCAGTTTACTGGAGTAAAAGGGCCAGATGCGGCTGAGCAGTGGTTGAGAGACATAGAGAAGATCTTTTTCATGATGGGTTGTGTGGAGGACCGCAAGGTATTATATGTTGCTTATATGTTGTCTGGAGATGCAAAGATGTGGTGGCATGAGGCTTGTGCCATGCTGGAGGCACGGAGAGAGATCATCACTTAGGAAGTATTCAAGAATAGCTTCCTGGGTAAGTTCTTTCCTCCCCATGTGCGGGCGGCGAAGGAGAGAAAGTTTTTGGGGCTGATACAGGGAAGCTTTTCGGTGTACGAGTATGCCACTCAGTTTGAGAGGCTGTACAAGTTCTACTCCCACCTTACTTCTGAGGAGTGGAAGTGTCAGAGGTTCTCTGAGAGGCTGAGGACGGATATTAAGCGTATTTTGATACCTCTGAGAATTTCTGAATTTGCTGACTTAGTGGACTGGGCCACCATCATAGAAGTCTAAATACTGAAGACATGGGCAGAGTGGGGAAGGCCCCACCGAGCAAGGAAGCTAGTACCTCTAATAGTGGAGGTAATAGGGATATTAGGAGAGCACCATACAGTCGACTGCCTCGACATCAGCAGCAGCTTCGACCCTCACAGTCTAGAGGGTTTGCCTCTTCAGTTTCCAAGACAGTGGAGACTGCTGTACCTACTCTGCAGCCTAGGGGAGTTTCTGCTCCGTCCCCTAGAGCTCTGGTGACGACCCTTGTCAGATGTTTCAGATGTAGGGGATCGCACTATGTTAGTCAGTGCTCTCAGACTGACAGCAGAGTTTGCTTTTCATGCCAGTAGCCAGCGCATCTTGCCAGAGATTGCCCAATTTCTTCGGGTAGGGCTGCTTCTTCTTCGGCGAGTGCCTTGCACTCTATCAGATCGAGAGCAGTGAGAGAGCCGCATCAGATTAGGCCTCGAACGGAAGGTCGAGTGTTGACCACTTCAGGAACGGAAGCTGCCCGAGCCGCTGATTTAGTTCATGGCAGAGGAGTAGTAGCAGGTACTGCACTGTTTGTTATCTTTGATTCTAGGGCTACCCATTCTTTTATTGCTAATGCTTGTGCCGAGCGGTTGAAGTTGTCGGTGAGTGACTTGGAGTGTGAGTTGGTAGTGTCTACGCCAGCAATGCATTCGGTGACAACCTCATCTGTTTGCTTGGGATGTCCGATTGAGGTTGAAGGGCGGAGGTATAAGGTGAACTTGTATCCCCATGGTCGGGTTAGACGTGATTCTGGGTATGGTCTAGTTAGCTGCCAACCATGTCCTGATAGATTGCGCTAGGCGATGCTTGATTTACCCTGAGGTACAGAGTAACACTGAAATAGTGTTGCCTCGCCGGGTATAGACATTTTTTCTAGAGGAAACTACGTGTTTTATCCTCTTGGCGAGTGAAGAAGTCAGTGTGGAGCAGAGTCTGCAGTCGATACCTGTGGTGCAGGAATTTCCTGAGGTCTTCCTTGAGGATGTTCTGGGTGTGCCTCCACCCAGGGAAGTGGAGTTTGGAATCGACTTAGTGCCCGGAGCTGAACCGGTATCAATAGCGCCTTACCGAATGGCACCAAACGAGTTGATAGAGCTGAAAGGTCAGATCGAGGAGTTGATGCAAAAGAAGATGATCCAGCCTAGTGTATCACCTTGGGGAGCTCCAGTCCTCTTGGTGAAAAAGAAGGATGGGAGCTCTAGGCTGTGTGTGGACTACCGGAAGCTGAATAAGTTGACCATTAAGAATAGATATCCGCTGCCCCGCATTGATGATTTAATGGATCAGTTGAGAGGTGCCAGGGTGTTCTCTAAGATTGATTTGAAGTCGGGGTACCATCAGATTAGGGTGAGGGATGAGGATGTCCCCAAGACTGCTTTCCGCACTAGATACGGACACTATGAGTATGTAGTGATGCCGTTCGGAGTCACCAATGCTCCTACTGTATTCATGGGTTATATGAACCAAATCTTCCGACCGTATTTAGATCAGTTTGTGGTGGTGTTCATTGATGACATTTTGATTTACTCCAGCACTCCGGAGGAACATGCTGAACACTTAAGGATTGTGCTGGGAATCCTGAAGGAGAGGCAACTGTATGCTAAGCTGTCCAAGTGTGAGTTTTGGCTGAGGGAAGTGAGATTTTTGGGGCATGTAATTTCGGCTGAGGGAATTTCAGTTGATCCTTCTAAGGTAGAAGCGGTGTTGCAATGGGAGAGACCGAAGACCGTCACTGAGATCCGTAGTTTCATAGGGTTGGCGGGATACTATTAGAGGTTTATTGAGGGATTTGCGAAGATAACTGCCCCTATGACATGGTTGACTCGCCGGGATCAACCTTTTGTGTGGACTGAGGCTTGTGAGCAGAGTTTTGAAGAGTTGAAGCGGAGGCTGACCACTTCCCCAGTCCTTACACTTCCGGATACTAGCAGGCTGTTTGAAGTATACTGTGATGCTTCACACCAAGGCTTGGGGTGCGTGTTGATGCAAGATAGGAGGGTTGTGGCCTATGCATCATGCCAGCTGAGGCCCCATGAACTAAACTATCCCACCCATGATCTTGAGCTGGCAGCTATGGTCTTTGCACTGAAGATTTGGCCGCATTACCTGTATGGAGCCAAGTTCAATGTGTTTAGTAACCATAAGAGCTTGAAGTACCTGTTTGATCAGAAGGAGCTGAATATGAGGCAGAGGAGGTGGATGGAGTTCCTTAAGGACTGAGTTTCAGCTGCAGTACCATCCTGGCAAGGCTAATGTGGTGGCTGATGCCTTGAGCAGGAAGGTAGCCCAGGCTCTCTCTTTGAGAGTCAGTGAGTCTCTTTTGATCGAGCAATTTCGAGACTTGAACCTCCATACGGAAGTGTTTCCCGATAAGATTAGTTGTGGCAGAATTGTGGTCACCAGTGGTTTTTTGCAAGAGATCAAGGATAAATAGTTGTGGGACCCTGCGCTGTGTAAGATGGTGTTTCTGTTGGGAACAGATAAGGATGAGGGTTTCAGTAAAGATGCTGATGGTATCCTCTGATACTAGGGCCGAGTATGCGGAGTTGATAAGGGCTATATTGGAAAAAGGCCACAGAGGTAGCCTGAACCTTCATCCCGATGTCACTAAGATGTACCAAGACCTAAAGCAGATGTTCTGGTGGCCAGGCATGAAGAGGGAAATAGCTGAGTTTGTGAAGGCTTGTCAGAAAGCAAAGGCTGAACACCAAAGTCCCCCTAGAGAGCTGCACACAATGGAGATTCCGGAATTGAAGTGGGACCATGTGACCATGGACTTTGTGTCCCACCTGCCAAAGACCGTCAGGAACCACGATGTCGTGTGGGTTGTGGTTGATAGGTTGACGAAGAGTGCCCACTTCTTGCCTATCAACATGACCTATAGTTTGGAGAGACTGACAGAGTTGTGTGTCAGAGAGATTGTTAGATTGCATGGAGATCCTTCTAGCATCATCTCTGACAGAGACCCCGCTTCACTTCGCAGTTTTGGCACAGCTTTCAGGAGGCCTGGGGCACACAATTGAGGCTTAGCTCCGCCTACCACCCGCAGACGGATGGCCAGTCAGAGCAGACTATTCAGACCTTGGAGGATTTGCTGCGGACGTGAATAATTGAGCAGAAGGGTAGCTGGGAGGAGATGTTGCCTCTAGTGGAGTTTACTTACAACAACAGTTTTCACGCGAGCATAGGTATGGTTCCTTTTGAGGCGCTGTATGGATGGAGGTGTAGAACTCTCATCTGTTGGTTCCAGGATAGAGTACACCTTATGGTGGGACCGGAGATGCTTCAGAAGACAAAGGAGCAGATTGATCTCATTTAAGAGAAGCTGAAGGCCACTCAGAGTTGTCAAAAGTCCTATGCTGATAGGCGCCGACGACCCTTGGAGTTTGAGGTTGGGGATCACGTCTTTCTGATAGTATCACGGACCCCCGGTGTAGGTCGAGCATTGAAGGCAAGGAAGCTGACTCCTAAGTTCATTGGGCCGTATCAGATTTTGCATCGGAGAGAACCGGTGGCCTATGAACTAGCCTTACCACCACAGCTGGCAGGATTGCACAATGTCTTCCACGTGTCTCAGCTAAGGAAGTATATACCGGATCCTTCGCATGTGGTTGAGCCGGATGAAGTACAACTTTGAGATGAATTGGCAGTGGAAGTCCCAGCAGCCCGAATAGAGGATAGCCGGATGAAGGAACTTAGAGGGAAATTCATAAAGCTGGTGAAAGTGGTATGGGACCCAAGTACCGGGGATGCCACTTGGGAGCTGGAGGAAAAGATGAAAGAGCTATACCCCCATCTTTTTCCATTCTAGTAGACAATTTTTGAGGACAAAAATTTATTTTCAGGGGGAGAATTGTAATGCCTTGGTTAGAATGTGTTGAAAATGATATGACTTGAATGTATTTACCTTGTCTTATTGCATTGATTGTTGAGTTATAATTGAATGTGCTGTGTTTTGAGCTGATGTGGATGTATATGTATATATATATATATATATATATATATATATATATATTGGGTAGTGGCTGAATTTGAAATGAGATGAGTAGCATAAGTTCTGGTGCAGGGCTTTCTCACTGCAGCGAGGGGATTCTCGCTGTAGCGAAAGGTCCCAGGGAGAAAGGTATGCGACTGTCGCCTTATCGCTTTAGCAAGAGAGCGACAGTCTGAGCTGCATTTCTAGGTGCAGTCTCGCTGTAGCGAGGGGGTCTCGCTGTAGCGAGATTCTGCAGAAACCAGAGTGCAGTTTCTTCTGAGTTTTTCTCTATGGCGAGAGGGCATGTTGCTACAGCGATGTTGTCGCTGTAGTGAGAGCGTCGCGTTTCAGACTGTATTTAAGGGTTCTTGGAGAGCTGCGCGAGGGTATTTTCAAAACCCTCGACCCCTCTCTTCTTCCCTTCACCTTTTCGGTTGATTTCTGCCCCCAAATCACTAGAAAACCCTAACCTCTTGCATGATTCTTGGTCGAGGGGAGTGATTGAAGCCATTTTGGGTAAGTCCTATGGTTTCCTTTTGGGATTTCTTGAATTTCTCCAATCCCCATTCGATTTTCTAAGCTTGGCTGCGTTTGTAGGGAAGCACTTGCAGATTCTAAGCTTGAATAACCAAGAGCACCTTGAAACACACCAGATTGAGGTAAGGGGATCTTGCCCTAGGTCATTTTGGTGATTTAAGAGTGATGAAAGGTGTTGAGAGAGAGTTAGAGCTGCGTTTTTGGAATGAAATTGTTGTGTTGATGTGATTGATTGCTGTTGAACCCTAGGAGGAGTAATTTGATAGCCGAATGATAGAGTATTGTGGCTGTATGCTGTGAAAAACCTTAGGAAGGATGACCCAATATGCTAAATATGACGTGTAGTAAATTACTGGTCTGTTTGCTAAGTTAATAATGTTGTACTTGCTGAGAATTTGTTGAAAATAGCTGAGCTGTTATATGATTATTATTGAAATTATTAATATGCTGATTGCTGCATCATTCTAGAGCTGAATAGGGCTATCATGATAGGCGCTGTGTCACATGCTAGGTGGGTAGTCATATGGCTTTAGAAAGCTGAGCTATACTATCTGGATCCAGATACCGGAACGGGTCACTCCCGAACCGGCACAGTTCCTCTGGACCTGCTGAATGTGTTGTTAAAGGCCAGATGGACATTGTTTCTCATTTCTGCATGAGCATGAGCTGGGCTAGGCTGCATGGGCTGTAATTGTTGTTTCTTGCTGATTTGTTGCAATTATTTTAATTGATATGCCGTTTCTTTTTGTAAGCTCACCCTTGCAATTATTGTTGTTGTGATGTTGTGCTGCGTTGACCGTACTTGGTACGTGAGCAGATCAGGCAGGTGAGGCTTCGGCTTCCCAGGCTGACCGGAGTAGCTAATGGAGAAGTGGAGGATTAGGCATTAGGATACATTAGGATTTTCTCATGTATTAATCTTTTGCTGTAACCAATATTTGTAATGATAACTAAGTCATATTTTATAATATTTATATGGTTTAAGGATGATTTTCAACTAATGCATGTTAATTTCTTTTGATGACTGTTCATGAGTATCCAATTAGGGTGATTTACTGTGTTTTTGCTGAGATTTAACAGGTTATGTTTATGACCCTGCCTTGGGGTCGTGACAGCCTGTTACGCTTTCATTCTCAAATTTTTGTGCGCAATTTAAAAGAAAACATTCAACACCCTACATTTCTCCAAGTTTTCTCAAAATCGACTCCGTCCTCCACACTTTCAATATATCTCTGTCACAATCTATAAACATTTCTATCATGTTTTCATGATACACTATTTTCTCAAGAATTTTCTTTCCATGGTTTTCTTTCAAATTCAATCATTTTTATTTTAGCAATATCAACAACTTTGAATCCATATTCTTAAATATTCACACTAATAGCATTCCAATTTTCTCTTAAAATAAATTTCACATCCACAACAATACACAATCATAATAATATTTCATTGAATTATAATTAAATCATCAAACAATTTTGCTAAAGGTTGAATACTTCTCAACACAGTGTAACACTTCATTTTCTTTATTTCAATAAACAAATTTTTTTTATGTGAATAGAAAATAATTTACTTAGTTTCACTCTCAAACTCCATAGTAACATAATAACAAAATTTACAAATTTCTTCTTATGAAAGTTTCATATTATTGCAAGGGTAAAATTTTGAAACTTGAGATAATAAGATAAAATTTATTTTATTTTTAACAAAACATGTAGCTCACTACGAATACATATAAAATTGGAATTTTTACTAAGGATGATAATGAAATAATTTTAATGAAATTGACCCAAGTACCATAATATTTTAAATCTGGCCTTTAAAATCCTTTACACAATTTAGTTATCACAAATTACAATTTGAATAAAATAGTACATTTTCTCAAACATTTCTAATCTCTACAGAGCAGCCTTCCCTCCAATACCCTTGGACTATGATTCTAACATGGGCAGACACCTTTCGCTCTTGACATCCATCACCTGAAAGTATTAGTAAGGGTGAGTATCTCTCGTCTCACTAAATCTCTGATTTAACATAAATAAATACTTACATACATAGATAGTACTTAATAACACTAATCAATAGAGATTAATTCACGATAACACTTAAAGCATACGTATTACTATCACAGAATAATACATGCAAGATAAACAACCAACCACATTCGCTAACTTTCATAACATGCGTCTGCTTACTATCGTGCACGTCACAATACATGTTTTACACCACGTCAATCGATATGTCACCACACATGTGTCCCAATCACACCCGTCGATGTATTACAACACATGTATCGTGACAACATCAACCAACATGACACAATGCATATATTCCAACTGCACCATTTCTATACTATCTCATGCACATCACCCTTTCACATTCTTTCCACATTTACATGCAATGCCCCTAGGATCCCTTGAGGACTTCACAACTTAGATAGCCGCCGGTTAGCCACAGCAACACGGATACACGTGTGCCGACCCAGCCCCTTCTAGCAAAGGTATAGTCAGGAGTCTCGTCAAGAAATGAATGTGTGGCTTGTGAATGCTTTTATTTTCAGCAAATCGTTGTGCACTATCCACACAAGCATTCACCACCCTCATTTTCCCAAGATTTTCCAAATCTTCTTCGGACCTTATACCCTCAATTGTATCATTGTAGCTATCTAAACTTACCACCACATTTCTCATTCTTTTCACACTCTTTTATAGAGTAACGAGTCATAATACGTGAGCCTTAACCAAATAATTTGGTGTATTACAATACATATATTATAAGTACGTCCTTTGGATCGTACCACAATACTTGTATTGCAATTATATTCATTCATCTATTCTGACTCCCGTATTACAATTACTCTTTCCAGCATTTCATTCACATTCATATTCGCATGCGACACACAGTGCCCATATTCAGTCACAGTACACGGCACATAGCCTATATTCATTTTCAACAACATTCAATATATCATCTACACCCATTTTCTTTATTCAATCATCGACATGCTCATACACACTTGCATTTATGTCATCGGTTCACTCATTTGGCACACTTCAACTATTAAGCAACACATATAAAATAATCGTGTCATTCATCATGCAAGCATCATCAACCAATCTCAACATACCTCAATCACCATTAAATATTCATCCAACATAGAAATTTATCACACAAGTTCACACGTCACACAACCAATACAAGGTGCCAGAGGTCGGGCACCTCCAGACTCAAACCAGGCGTACAAACCATTACTCACATTTCTCAATAATAGCCATAGAGTCATCTATCTTAAGGTTGGGCATTATTCCAACTACTTCTAAATGATGTTTTCGCATTAAAAGTGTAATATTCCTTTAAGAACAGATTTGTTCATAACCTTTATTACAAATTATATTTAGATAGTAAACAAAATGGTTACGAATCTCTCATTTTAGCTACCTAAGACACATTCTCGCTGCAGCAAGGCATCTCTCGCTGCAGCGACGCCCCTTGTTGTTACAGCGAAAATCTCAGAAGAAACTGCTCGCTACAGCGAGACTGCATCCAGAAATGCACCATAAACTTTCGCTTTGTCGTTATAGCAAGGACCTCTCGCTACAGCGAGAATGCGACAGTTTCACGCCTTCTTCCCAGGACTCTCTCGCTACAGTGAGAGATATCTCGCTGCAGCGAGAACATCCTATACCTGACACTTAGCCAATTTCTCAATCTAGTCCCAAACATATTCAAACACATTTGTACGCATCCATAATCATCTCATGTATTTACACCACCATCCAATACATATCATCATCAATAATCAATCATGCAAACACATGAAAATTCCCATATATATACATATATAGTAATTAAAATATTATTACAAAATTTGAGGTGTTACACACAGCTTTAATTGTACAGTTAAAACATATTGAAATTAAATCACATACTATAGTTACATTGTTAGATATCACACTCTCTTGGTCTTTAATAAAAGTCGTCTATCCTAAAGTTTAGCCCATTCTCCAGTACACATTGTTCAAGATAATAATTCACAATTTCAACTATACATACATAATATATCAATAGCAAAATTGTTGAAACTTTTTAAAACATGTTTTATTAATAACTTTTACTATGAAATTTTGTTTGGGTAGTTTCAAAAACAAATCATAGGTTTTCATGCCTAAGAATCTATTTTTAACACTGTGGTTTTAGGAAATCATTAGAGCTCTACTATCTAAAATAGGTAAAATTTGAGTTTTTAAACAAAAAAATGTAAATAAGAGTTAGGGTTTGAGATCAACTCTCTTTAGTTGAAAATGAGTCTTACACAACAGAGAGATGGAAGTTGATGTCTCTAAGACCAAGTTTTTCTTGAGAACCAAAGGAAAGCTACAAGTTTGCGATGGAAGATGTTGTCCAAAAGACCAAGATCTCTCTAAGCATTATCAAATAAAATAACTTCTGAGAAAGAAGAAAATGAAGGAATAGAAATGAGATTGGAAGATCAATCTCCAAAAAACTTACTTGGAATCAAGAGGGAGATATCCAAGCTCAAGTTCAAAAGAGATTTGAAGTTCAAAGGTGTTTTCTCTGAGAAAGGGAAGTGAGAGAACAAAAAAAGAGATGAAAATGGTTTCTTGCTTTTAGATATGTGTTATTAGAAGGTCAAAATCACTTAAATACCCATTTTTCTTGTGAATTCTCGCTTGAGGAAAAAAACCAAACAAAGATTGCTACTTTTTTGTTGATATTTTTGCTTGACCGAAGACATGCCTAAGAGCTACTCTTTTCTATCGTGAATTTTGCTCAAGCAACAGATTTCTCGCTTAAGCAAGAGTACGGGTGAAAAAATTTGATCTTTTTTGCTCGAGTAAGAAATTTTCGCTTAAGTTAAAAGGAATATTTTGTTGTTATTATTGTTATTATTTTTGAAATTCTTCCATTTTGTAAACAAAAAAATACAATTGAAAATTTAGAGTGTTATAACGATTGTTAATTTTAAAGATTAAAATTTAAAAAACTAACTATAGTCAAATTACATATGATAGAGATTAAAATGAAGATTAACCTGTAAGTAAGTATAGTGTTTGCTTTCATAGTTTCCTTACCATCCATTTTCATCGTGGTTTAATTATAAGTTCTTTTTTACTTAAATGATTTAACAATGAATGACATGCCATATTAGGAGTAAATTGACAAGCAAAATCCTTATAAATGAATTGTTTTTCTCCTTACAAATAGGCTATTCTTTTAATATTTTGTCAAAATAATACTTCTAAAAAGAAATGTTAATATTGCCCTCTTTTAAACACTTTTTCCAATACATTTTATGTGATTGATCTATTTTTAAAAAGTTAAAATAATATTTAATAAATAATTAATTGATGAGATAAATATTTGACTTTTTTTAAAATTTAATTACAAAAAGTCATTAAATATCGTTAAAAAAAATTATATGAGTAAAATTTCTTTTCTTATATATTCTATTTATTTTAAAACCATATTTCATTTTAAGTTTTGCTAAAATTCAACAAAGATTTACGTGCATACAAAATGCTGAATTTTTCTTTGAACTTTTCTTTGACCTCTTGTTTTTATAACAAAATTCAAAACCCAAAATGCTATCTAACGGAAAATCTAACAAATGCATGAAAGTGCTGGACATTTTAAAATAGATTTAATATTTAAAATAATTATAATATTTTAATGATTAATAATATTTTTTAAATATATCATAAAAATAAGTTACCAAACACCTTTGGCATTTGAATTTCAAAATGTATACCTTAAATATATTATTCTTCTACAAATTCTCAGACCATCAATTGGTTAAAAGATATTATAGATATATTTTTTAAAATAAAATTAATAATTTTTAATTGTATAACAATTCATAACTATCTATAGAAAAACAATTTATAACTAAATAATTGTATAATTAATATATTTCAATTAAAATCATTAAATTAACAAACATAACTACCTGAGCTTTTTTTTTCACGATTGCAAGAATCTGTTCCATTAAGAAATATAAATAATAAGGAAAATCCTTAATTATATATTTTTTCCATTACGGCCAAGAAAATAAAAATACTATTTTTCGTTTTTGGGTTATGCCTTTGCTCTTCGTTGCTCCTCTTCACCTCCACCTCCCTCTTTCTCTGTCTCTCTCTGTCTCTCTCTCTCTCTCTTCGCCTTTCTCTCTCTAAAATCTCAGAGCTGTTGTTGTTATTTGCTCCTTCGATTCCAGGTTCGTGTGCCCTAATTGGGATCCGTTTGATGGGACGCCGTTTTCCAATTCCTCTAGTTCCTTTTGATTCTTTTTTATGGTGCTGTTATTGGTGTTTCTCTGCGCCATTTCTTCGATTTCAATAAAAAAATTTCACGGGAATCGTTGCTCGAGATCTCGGTCGTTTTCCGGCATCGATTATTTTCCGAAATTTTCGGTTCTTGGTTTCATGCAATTTGCATCAACGACTTGGTTTTCGTAACCTCGTTGGTTCTCGGTTTAATTCCCCTCTTGTTTCAACTTTTTGATTGGTTTTGAGTTTAATTTCTTGCTATTTTTAAATCTCAATTTTAGGGTTTTATTTGTGGTTTTCTTTTTTGGTTAAATTTTTCTGAGGTGGGTTTTTGGGTTTTAATCATATCGGAGTTTTATTTTATTTATCTTTAGTCATCTCCAATTGTTGTATGTAATGGGGGGGGGGGGGAGGTTTCATCCTTTTGTTATGCTTTTGTTTGTTTTAATTGGTGAATTATTGTCATTTGAATTTGTTCTGTATTCCCTTCAATTTTTCGCGACAATGCGCTGTGGTTGCAAACCTGTTTTCGGGTAGTTTTGATAACTTGTAAGTGGTAAAAGTAGTCTTTCTTTCTTAATCATTATATACTATAGGATTTTCTGTGATGTTTAGGGAAAAGGGAGTACTTTAAATGTTTGAGTGATTTAACTTTTGTTAAAAAGTTTTTTGAATGATTTACAATTTTATAATGTAATGTCGGGTTTAAGGGGGCTGATTTTGGCACTTCGTTTGTGTGCTTCCTTATCCAGCAGGTGTTATAAGAGGAGTGTTAATTAATAGTGCTTGATCAGGGAATGGCTGGGATTGTGAGTGAGGAATCTGGAGTGGGAAAGTCTGCAGAGGGAACTTTTAATGGGCAGCGTTGTCAATCTGGGGAAGCATTGGCAGAATGGCGGTCTTCCGAGCAGGTGGAGAATGGAACCCCGTCGACTTCACCCCCTTACTGGGACACTGATGATGACGATGATGGTGGTGGTGAATTTGTAATTATTAAAAGTCTAATTTTTCCATAAACAGTTGTTCAAAATCTAATTTATATTTTTCCTTTACAGGACCAAAACCTTCGGACTTGTATGGAAGATATACATGGAAGATTGAAAAATTTTCTCAGATTACCAAAAGGGAACTTCGTAGTAATGCATTTGAAGTTGGCAGCTACAAGTGGTATGTGGCTTG
This sequence comes from Abrus precatorius, assembly GCF_003935025.1. Lineage (NCBI taxonomy): Eukaryota > Viridiplantae > Streptophyta > Magnoliopsida > Fabales > Fabaceae > Abrus > Abrus precatorius. The sequence continues at coordinate 14,353,458 of NW_020874417.1, forward strand.
GGATAAACTTGTTGGCCTTACCTGACATTCGGCGTGCTTTAGAATTTTAACTAAGTTTTCTGCATCATTTTGATTTACAACTTTATGCTATATGTATACTGGAGCATGTTGTTACATGAAAAGGGTGTGGTCCAATGAAGATGTATTTTCCACCATTTCTCTCCCTCATTCACTTTTTTTGGTTAATTACTTATGCAGACATGTTTGTTGCACCCAAATTGCATATTATGGCTTCGGCCTTATAAATTTATGAGTCTTGACAAAATTTATTGTTTGTAACTTATCTTTAGAACATCTCTGTTAAAGGAAAAAATATTGGTTTAGGGTTTTATCATTCTTTCAAGTACTGTGCAATTTTCAGATATCTACAAAGGAGTTTGTGATTGTATAAAAGTGTAATTTTCAAAACAAGGGAAATATACTTTTTGTTTTTTGAAAGTTGTGTCATATATTGGGAGGAGTAGAACATTATCATAGAATTAAGATGCTTGATGCAGAGTTGGTACATGGATACATGCAATCTAATGGTATATACATGCAGTCTTTATGACTTCAAACATGCTGTACATATTACAATACATGCAATCTATTGTAAATCATGCTGTGGTATGTGGCAGGTATATTTTAATTTATCCACAAGGTTGTGATGTCTGCAATCATCTCTCTCTCTTTCTTTGTGTTGCTAATCATGACAAACTTCTTCCAGGTATTCTTGATTATTTCAGATTGCATTAGTTATCGTTAGTCTTACTGGCTACTCTGTACTTGACTTCCTTTTGGTTCTCCCCTGTTTTTCTTTTTTGGATTAATACAGGATGGAGTCATTTTGCACAGTTTACAATAGCTGTGGTCAATAAAGATCCAAAGAAATCAAAATATTCTGGTCTGTTGATAAATAATTGGATTCATTATTGGAGTTTACAATTTTCTTAACAGTGTTTTTGAGTTATTTTTTGCTTGAGTTTTCTAGATACATTACACCGATTTTGGAAGAAGGAGCATGATTGGGGATGGAAAAAGTTTATGGAGCTCTCGAAGGTGTATGATGGCTTTGTTGATGCATCTGACAATCTGATAATAAAAGCTCAAGTTCAAGTCATTAGGTTTCTCCTTATTATTTTATTTATAATCTTACAGATATGCTCTACCATCTTTATATTGATTAACCAGTCATGAAGGTTGTTTTAGACATAGTTTTGACTCTGTAATTCAATAAGTTTGGGTGATTAGTCATTTTTTATATGCTTTATAAGAGATTTGAAAGTGCACAAGATCTGCTTTTTCTTTGATGTCAGTTTCTTCCAAATTTTTGTGAAGTTGTGCTGCTGTAAGATTGGATTGTCGGAAATATTTTGCAATGATGCAATGTCCCTTAGGAGTTTTTGATTCAGATGTGTAACCAATTTGTGTTTGCTTTTATGCACAGGGAGAAAGCTGACAGGCCTTTTCGTTGCCTTGATTGTCAATATAGGAGAGAACTTGTTAGGGTATATTTGACAAATGTAGAACAAATTTGCCGTCGATTTGTGGAGGAGAGAAGAAGCAAGCTTGGGAAGTTGATAGAGGATAAAGCTAGGTGGTCAAGGTATTTCATTCTCATCTTTAAAAGTTTCGACCTTTCAATGTGTATTATCTAAATTGTCTCTTTATGTATTGTGTAATTTTAATCTCACTCCATAATGTTTTCTAAAAATCATGACCATTAAATTATTTTCTTTTTGTGCTCCATGATCATTAGTAATTTATTGCTTGAAGTGTGAAATTGTATTTAACTTAATTTCCCTTTAATCAAGAAAATGAAATATGTTGTGTTTGAAAGGAAAGAAATGATTAGAGAAAAGGGATACTGTGGTTTAATCTGGTTGATGTGGCAATGTTATGAGTATGATGCATTGTAGGCATCCTTGTGTAGTCTTTGCCTCTTTTTTATGCTTATGAATTATGAAGTTTGTCTTGTGTATTATATCCTATCCTATAAACATTTAATCTGTCATGAAGCTGTTATTTAATAAGGACATAGAATGATTATCCTATTTAGTATATTGTATTCAGATTCATTACCACTTGTTTTTGTGGTGTCTGATTTTGTTGGCTGATATAATGGTAATTTGCAATATTTGCAGCTTCTGTACTTTCTGGCGAGAAATTGATCAAACTTCTAGGCGCCGCATGTCTAGGGAGAAGACAGATGTAATTTTGAAAGTAGTTGTGAAACACTTCTTTATAGAAAAAGAAGTGACTTCTACTTTGGTAATGGATTCCTTGTATAGTGGATTGAAGGCTCTTGAAGGCCAGACTAAGAGCAAGAAAGGTAGGGCAAAATTGTTGGATGTTGAAGACATGCCAGCCCCAATTGTCCGAGCTGAAAAAGATATGTTTGTATTGGTGGATGATGTTCTGCTGCTACTTGAGAGAGCTGCTATAGAACCTCTGCCCCCAAAAGATGAGAAGGGTCCCCAAAATCGCACAAAGGTGAGAAAAATGTGTTGGTGAAAAGTAAATGAGGAATTATGTTGCTAGCTTGTTACTAGGTGAGTCAGCTACATGAATCACGACGCCATTGAACTCGGTCAAAAACCAAATCTTAGAAATTTGGTTAATCAAAAGGTCTCTTTTAATAACTTCGTTTAAGGTTCTTTTGGGTCTTCCTCGATCCCTTTTAACTTGACTAAGAGTCATGCAGTTCACTCTCCTTACTGACGCCTCTAAAGGTCTTAGGCACATGACCAAACCACCTTAGACTATTTTTAGTCATCTTTTTATTATAGGTGCTACTCTAATATTCGCTCGTATACTATCATTTTGTCCGTTATCTTTTCTCATGTGTCCACTTACCTTAGCATTTTCATTTTTGCTACTCTTACTTTTTTTTCATGTTGTTCTTTTAAGGCCCAACATTCACTACCATATAAGATAGTTGATCGTATTGCAGTACATTAAAACTTTTCTTTCAGCTTGATAAATACTTTATGGTCACAAATAACTCATGATGTCTTTCTCCATTTTAACCACCCAGCTTGTATTCTGTGACTAATATCTTCATTAATTTTTTCATCATTTTGTATAATCGATCTCAAGTACCTAAAACTGGAAACTTGTGATATAATATCCTTTCTAAGCTTAAACTTTCAATGCATAATTCTCATATTGTTTTTTGCTAAACCTACAATGTACTATGTTTTACTTCTATCCAAGCAAAAACCTTTGGATTCTAAAGTCTCCTTTTACAACTCAAGTTAACATTAACCTCCTCTTTTGAATTCTCGACTAACACTATATCATTTGCAAATAGCATGTACATATGTCATTTGTAAGCACATCTAAAACAAGATTAAACAAGGGCTCTTATACAAGACAAAAATCAGGAAGTAAAATAAATAAACCTTCTGTAAGTTAAATTTGACTTCTGCTCTTTTCCTTTCTAGTAGTTTTTCAATTTCACTTCTTTAAAACTTGAGGTACATAAGTTGATTTAACTTATAAGAGGAGTTCTATTCATTTGAACTCTTTATTTTCTTGTCCTGGAATTGTTTATTTAGGAGTTTACCTAAACTGGTTCAAATTCTAACATGTGCTGTGAACTAATTTCTCGGGGGCAGCTTCTATTCCTTCATTTCTGAATAGATTTCTCATGTCCGTGATTACTTTAAAATCTGTGTAAATGAGTTTATAACAGGTTTGTAAGAATTGTTTTGTGGAAGAAAGTTTTCTGTGAATATCTCTGAAGAAATGGTTGTTGACAAAGCACAATGGTTAGGGATGATAATTTCGCCATCTAGTAATACTTATGGGGAAATGAGCTGAGTTTTGGGATCTGTACCCTTTGGGGTGGGAAAGTAAATCTCCCAAAGGGTACAGATATAAATTACACTTTAGTCTTTAGCTTGACAGTTAATGTACAAATTTATTTTTCATAATTTTAAATTTATTAAAAGACACTCAAATTTATTAAATGCCTTTAATTTTATCATTTGAAATTTTTATATTAGTATTATTATTGTTGTTTTCATTCAAGGTTGTCAAACACCAGAGTTTACACAAACTCGTGACCATAAACTTGGTAAGTTTCTTCATGCAAAAATAGTATTTACAAAGCCATGGTAATGAAAGAAAGTACAACAACAGAGTTTAAAAAGCATGCTTAAATAGCTAAATCACACAATGACTGTGTGATTTTGGTGCCCCACTTCCAAATGTTTCTTCATTCAAGGTTGTATTTTGCAAGTAGCGTAGAGGGAGGAAAAGTAGTGCCCTAATTCCAAACTGTGTCATTTTGGTGATAAAAGTTTATTCTCCTTTTGTTTTGCTAAACTTGTGGAATTAGGTGAAAACTTGTAAGTTTATCAAAAACCAAGTTTACATGTGATTTAACATGACTTCCTTAGCTGATATTGTAGTATGAGTTTACAAGCTAAAATGCGAGTTTAACAACCATAGTTTCAATATTGGGGCCCCTGAGGATCCCTAGGGATGGGGATGAGAATGGGGAGGAGGAACATTAAGGTCTTTGAGATAGGGAGTTGGTAGGCATGCCTAGGCCCTGCCCTTACATTTCATTGTTGGGATCTTGTGGAGATCCCTGAGGATGAGGATGAGGATGTCGGAACATTATGGTCACAGAGACACGGCGTTGGGCGGCACTCCCAGTCCCCACCCCTACCTGCATGCCTTCACCAACAATTTGATCTATGTAGCTGGCTCTACTTAGTGGGGAATGACATGGTTGTTGTATTGCAAGGACAATACACTTTTTATCAAATTGGTATGGACTATGGTTCTATATTTTGGGAGAAAAATTGATTACAAATCTTGGCAAGTTATATTTCTATAGATATATTAGCTTACTGATATTTTGGCAATGTTATCAATGGCAGATGGTGGGTCATGGCGGACAGCAAAAAAACTGCCATAAAATTATGGTGATGCCATGGCGGAAGCATGGGGGTCAAAATAAAATAATATAATATATATATATATATAGAAAAATTATCAGTGGAAGTATATAAAAGAAACACTACAATATATAGAAAAACACTACAGGTCACAGTTTTCTGGGCTATATGTAAAAGAGGATCAGCTGGAAAATGATGGAAAAGAGAATACAGCCTTTGGAGAACAATGCAGTCTGAGTGAGAATTTGAAGAAGCAAAATAGATGCATAGAGTGAAAAATAGAGCATTGTATGAAGCAGAAAAACAGAGCACAGTGAAGCAAAATGAAAAATTGATGCCGAATAACAGGGCCCTCTACTCAGTCACCAGAAAACAGCTGGAGAGGATGTCTTCAGCGAAAATGGTGAAGGAGATGAAGAAGTTGGCTTTAGAGGAAAAGGAAGAAAAATAGAGAAGAGAGAACACGTGTCTGCTTGCTTGAGAAGAGAAGGAAAAAATTTTAAAGGGGACAAAACGTCCATTTTGCTCTTAAAAAGGCCAAGATGACACTGTAGCAGGGCAAAATTGGACTTTGGCTCCCTTTCTCCATCATGCTACAAAAATGCACTCACATCGGGAATTGTTTGCAATTAGGGCTCGACCTCTGTGACAGAAGAAACAGTCCACGACAGCATTTCGCGGAACTATTGATAAGTACGGTTTTGGGTTCTGGGGTCACTTTCAACCTGGTCGGGTCAGAGGCCTATTATATTTTTTTCCTCAAAAACTGACATTTTCTGCCATGGCTGCCTGGCGCATAATGGCCGCCATGCTGCCATTGTAATTCACCATTTTCTGCCATGGTGGTGGTGGTTTGGGCAAAAACCGCCACTGCCATCTGCCATGGCACTGCCATAGCCGTTATTTGATAACAATGTATTTTGGACAGGATAAGCTGTGTTTTTAATATTAGTTAAAATACAAAACCAAAACATGTTAAGCCTAGTTAGAGTTTTGGACATATTACACCTGTAGAGTGGTATTCTGGGTGACCTGGGATTGGGAAATTATTAGTGCAATGGATATGACACATCAACTTTATAGTTTTGGAATTCTTTTGATAGCTAAGAAACCCCATTAACCTTTTTTGGCAGGATGGGAACTCTGGGGAGGACTTCAATAAAGACTCTATAGAGCGTGATGAAAGGCGTCTCACGGAATTGGGTCGCAGGACTTTAGAAATATTTGTCCTTGCCCATATATTCAGGTAGTCTATGCAGTTAGTTCTGGGCTCTTGAAGTTTTCTAAGTTAACTACTTATTTGTATATTCTCTTCTGCATTTCTGGATGCTTGTTGGTAACTTGGTATTGATCATTAGTAATTAGGTTTCTTTAATTCACATGAGGCATTATGATGTTATCCAAATTGTTATATTTCATATTTGTTGGTTGTACTTTCATTTTAATATTAAAAATTTCACAATTTTATTTAAGAGGATTAGGATTTTATGTGATGAGATTTTTGGGAATTTTCTGTTGTTAAAAGCTTTGAGTACTTAGCAAGTTGGCAATTTGCTCCTATGTGCTTTCAGATGCCACACCAAGAAGTTGCCTGGTCCGTTCTTTGCAAATTGCAAATTTGTTTAGCCTTCTTTGCTGGATTCCACGCTTCCTTCAAAATATTTCTTAAAGCTTGTAATTGGATGAGATTGTCTGTACAAATTTCAAACTGTGCAATTTATGGTAGCATAAATACACTTTCTTTGCAAAAGTTCTATTTTATGTGCCTACAGTATTTCATAATGGACAGGAATTAAGGGATTTTGAGTTTGTCTACTAACAACCTTGTTTCCAGTATGTGACTTCACATTCTGAAGGTTAAAGTGTGAACATTGTGCTATTTCTTCTGAGCTATACCTAGTTTGGGATCTGTGGTATTTAGACATACCACCATGGGACACATATGGAATTTGACTTTAATAAAAGTATTGTGTGAAACAACAGGAAATGATTGGTAGCTGGCAGTAACTTGATATCCTGTAGTTTAATTAACTTTGGCTTACATGTGCATGTAGTGCAATGTCATTTGTCTATGCAAAAATGGTTCAGTGCTAGCCATTGTTCTCCAGCGACCTAAGTTTTGTGTTGCTTTCTGTATGTATGTATTGACTATTTGTAGGATGTGAATGGATTAAGTTATCCTAATTTTTTAATTAATGGGTGCAGCAATAAAATTGAGGTTTCCTACCAGGAAGCTGTTGCTCTGAAGAGACAAGAAGAGCTCATTCGTGAAGAAGAGGAAGCATGGCTGGCTGAAAGTGAGCAGAAAGCTAAACGTGGAGTTAATGAGAGGGAAAAGAAGTCAAAGAAGAAACAGGTCTGGCACTCACCTAATCTTCACTGTAAAGGGGATGTCTAATGTCCTAAAGTTGATTTCACAGATGTTACTGGATTCTGTGATTGTCTTGAAAGCAAATTCGGTTTAAACTTATGTTTCAGTGATTGATGTGCAGTTGTCAATATTTTGATGTTTGAACTAGGAGATTCAAGATTAAATCTTTCTTGAAGTTTCTCTAAGGAGCTTGCATGATAAATGACAGCCGCAATAAAACAATCAAAATATCATGTAGCATCCTAATGTGACTGTCTTCTATTGTGTGGAAGAAATCATCTAATTTCTGATATGTGATAACTTTTATGGCTAGAACTTTTGTATGTTAGAAACCCTAGCTAACGTGTGTTGGTTGGTAATGAGGTCATTTACATTATCTGCCCTACATTTATGTTCCATATATATGTTTAAGTCCCTTTATTTACTTCTTTTCCAACCTCACATTCCCATTAATTTCAGTGTAATGAACCAATAACATTCCTTTGCCTAAGTGTTCCTAAATTGGAAATATTTTGCCAGAAATTTATAAACTATAATTCTCCCTAGATGTTTTCTTGATGTTCTCTTTACTTTGGCATGCCTGCTATTCATGGGATTAAAGCATGCTATATGCATGGGGTTGGCCAGAGCTGCTTGGATTTCCTTTTTAACCGCTGATAGCTAATCCTTTCTTGTCACTGCAGGCCAAACAAAAACGGAACAATCGGAAAGGAAAGGATAAAGGTAGAGAGGAGAGACCTACTGTGGTTGTAAATGACAAGCAGCAAGACAATACTGTTGAAGGGAAAAAGCATTCTAACATGGAAGAAGTTCAAACTCTTGATGAAAAGCTTGATGCCCTTGAAGTTGTCTCGGATGTGTCTGACTCTGTGGATGGGGTTGGTGAAGTGCTTCAGCCTGATTCTGAAGAGAGAGATGCGAGTCCTGTTAATTGGGATACAGATGCATCAGAAGTTCATCCTCCAACTGAGGCTAGTAGCAATGGTATTAGTAGTCTTTCATCTGTACACAATGGAATGGCTGAGAAAAGGAGTGGTTCAGCGATGGATGACAGTTCTTCAACATGTTCTACTGATTCATTACCATCAATGGTGACAAATGACCCCTACAAGGGGAACTCTTTTTCAAATTACAAAGTCCAAAAATCACCGAGCAGGTAAGTATATTTAGTAGTGTTTCTTTCAGGTGGATGAATATCGATGATTTGTCTTGTGCATTAATTTGATTTGGCACTTTATCTGTAGAGGTAAGAACAGAGTTAAAGCATCGTGCAACGGTGGTGGTTGGACAACTGAAATGGATAGTCAGCCATCTGGTTCTGCTGCAGAAGCTGTTGATAGTAACAATGAGTCTGGAAGTGGTAAGGTAGGTGCACCTGAGCCTGAGAGTGCTGTTCTCTGCTTGAAGGATCGGTTAAAGTGGCTTGAACATCATGTTGTCAGAAAGGTGGTATTATTTCTAAAAGCTTATCCTTTCATGATTTGCTGTGATTATTAAATATATCCCCTTTTTGTCTGTTATTCTTCCTTTTCTTAGTTTTCTGTTTTAAGTCTCAGATAAATTACCTATTAACTTTTTGCTGTTTCATTTTTACCATCAACGATGGCCCTAGTAATTTGCTATTGAAAATTACTTTAAAAAATAGATACATTTATAATGATATAAAAATTGACAGATTACTGAAGACCTCATTGTCTTATTTCTTTTTCATCTGGAGATGTGATGAAAATAATTCGACTTTCCAAGTATGAAAACCAGTTGATGTTTCAGACTATCAATAGATCTTCCTTGTTTCAAGATTGGTATGCTTAAGAATTGAAATATTCATGGGATAAAATGTTTGTACTTTTCTTCTTGCTTCAAACTAAGCATAAATTTTTTATTCTTAAATCTTTCCATTCTACCATAATTCCTATGACCTTTGTATATATGAAAATTAAAGCGGCTGTAAACTGTAATCCTCTCTTGCACTTTCAAGGCTTAATGCTCCTTCCAAATATTTGACATATCTGCTCTAAGCCACATCATGAAGTATGCTGCATTGTATTTGTGTCAAAGGGATCTTGAATCTGTATTTTTTTTTTCTTAAACAGTGGGGAATTAGATTTGGACTGGCAATAAAATTGATGATTCACTTGGTGTTCGTTCATTTTTGCACTAATTATATATATTAAATTCTATCGATAGTGTTATTATAATTTGAGCATGATGTCATGGACTGCTGCTTTTCTTTGATAGGAAGAGGATGTTCCGTCACTACAAAAGAAACAGAGCATCAATGATCAAGTTAATGTAGAAAGAACTGCTGACGATGAAAGCCTACAGAAAGAGAAGACATCCGCAGTGCCATCCTCATCTAGTAGTCCTCCAAGAAACTTACCCATGTCCATTCAAATGAAGTCAGAACAGCAAACTAGTGTTACTGGAGATCCAGTTCATGTTAGGAGAACATCTTTTTGTGTCTCACAATTGACTGATAAAGACGCATCTTCAACTTCAACATCTGTACCACAGGTAACAATTGTGCCAAAAGCAGAGGTCCAGAAATCTTCACCACCAAGACTAACTGAAAGATCCATGGCACAAGTGGCTATGATGTCAAGGCCTTCTAGTGCTCCACTAGTTCCTGGTGGTCCCAGACCAACTGCTTCTGTTGTCTCCATGGTTCAAACAGCTCCACTACTTGCACGCTCTGCTAGTGCAACTGGTCGGTTGGGTCCTGATCCCTCACCTGCTACGCATAGTTATGTTCCTCAGTCCTACAGAAATGCAATAATGGGGAATCCTGTGGCCTCAACTGCTGCCAGTCTCACTCATTCCAGCTCTAGTTCAGGGGTAAACCCATCTACTGGCTATTCACAACCACCATTGGTAACATCGCCAATATTTCTATCCCAGAGCTCTGATAAAATGGATTTGAATACTTCCCAGTCCAGTGTCCCCTTTGGTATGATTACACGGGATGTTTTACAGAACGGACCTCAGTGGATTGAGAGTTCTCAAAGGGAAGCCAGCAGAAGCATGCACTATGAACTACCTTCCCGACTTAATGATGTTCAAAACCTTGACTTGTACAAGCCAATAGACAGTAGATCTTTGGGCAACATACCAAGTGAATTCCAGGCTGGCACATCCAGGCGTCAGAACCAAGGGGGGTTAGTGGATGAGTTCCCACACCTTGATATCATAAATGATCTGCTTGATGAGGAGCATGGTATGGGGAAGGAAGCCAAGGCAAGTTCAATCTTCCAGTCCCTCAATGATGGACCACAGTTGCTAAATCGTCAGTTCACTTTTCCTGGAGACTTGGGTACAAATGATGATTTGGGATCCTCAACCAGTTCTTGTAGGTTTGAGAGATCTCGAAGTTACCATGATGCTGCGTTTCAACAAGGAGGGTATAGCTTATCTGGTCGACATTTTGATTCACGGCAGGATTATCTTCCTCAGGCAAGTACGCTATCATATGGGAATGGCAAGGTAGACAGGTTGATACCAAACCAGTGGCAGGTTGCAGGTTCTGATCTATCTTATCTTGGCATGAGAAGCACTGATAATGATGGATACTCGTACTATCAAGATTACTCAAATATGGCGTGTGGTGTCAATGGTTATACTGTATTCAGGCCTTCAAATGGTCCGTAGAGGGAAAAGGATCACCAAGGTTGCCCACAAATTAGTGGTCATCAACAAATGTAATAATGTATTTGAGGAAATTGTTGGGTCGCTTTAGATTGGAGTGAGGTTGTATCTCCTTGATAAGAAAACATTTTGTAAAGAGTGTTTCCGAGTAATTTGGTTCCAGCTTTTCATAAAATTATACATGTCCTAGCTTTTTGGGATTATGTTTCATGTCCTTGTCAGCTTTTAAAAGTTTCGGGATTCTGGCTTTTTGGGATTATAGGCACTATTGCATTTATGTCAACGTAGTTCTGAAAATAGACTTTTTGAGCGTGTAAGGGATACCTTTGAAAAATGCTAGATACTTTTTAACACACTTTTAGTTATTAGTGTTTTTTTTTTCAAATTATAAAAATTGAGTCTTACGGAATAATTTTTAAAATATGGGATTTGAAAAATATATATATCAAAATGCTATTTTTGAAAAAATTACGAAAATGAGATTTAAAAATTGTCATAGTATAGATATGATAGAACAACGAAAAGTTATCAAATTTTTAAAATTATTATCGCTGATTTAAAAACTATATTAAAAAATTGTACCTCAATTTTTGAAAAAATTATAAAAATTATGGAATTTTTTTATTTTATAAAATCTCATTTTTTCCAAAACTATATTTTGATAATTTTTATATTTTTTTCATATAAAAATCCGAGTCTCACTTTTGCTCACTTTTAATTTAATGACTCCTGTTTTTAATAAATTTTAGTTAATAGTTTGTAGTCCGATAAAAAGTGTGTATTATGTTCTATTCGGTATTGATAACTATTCGGTATGTAGATCTTCAGAAGTTATTAAAGCATTATTACAATATTTATTCTAAAATTAAAGTTCTACGTGCTTAAAGCTTCATTTTGTTTGTTTTAAAATATATTTTCATATAAAATGCTAATGTTCTAGTGAGGTCCATTAGGAGATGTTTCATTAAAACATTATATTAGATTATTGAGCATCTTATGAGTGTTGTAAATACCAAATTTTGTTCCAACTATTTATTTTATTCATCCTTCATTTCATTTTTAATTTTGTAACTAATTATAAAAATTAAAATTTGTCAGTATCAAATTTTTAGTGTTGTTAAAAGGGAATGCTAACAGGTTATATACATATAATGACAAAAGCAAACATTGTAATCAACAAATTTGGCTTCTTATGGAAGGCCTGGAAACTTAAGAAAAATTAGTTCTGATTTAAAATTTGGGAAGGAAAAAGGGGAGAACTGAAAAGAAAAATTTTAGTTTTCTATTTCTAAAATTTATTTATTTCTTATCATAACAATATAAAGAATACAATTTTTTTAAATAAATAAATAGAGACAACTATGAATACTAAATTTTATTCCAGCTATTTATCATTTTATCATTTTAAATTTTTTTAATGTTGTAACTAATTATAAAAATTAAAATTTATGAGTATTGAATTTTGTCAGATCTAGTCTTTTGAAAAAAAAAAAAAAACAGAAACTAACAACTTTTTCTTATAAATAAAAATTGGTCTAGACAAAAGACCAGTGTCACGGACAAATTAGATTGTCTAATGCAAGAGAAATTATACATTGCTACACAAAAAATTACAGCTGCTGCTTCTTTTATGTGAAGACCAAGTTTTTTTTTTCTAAAAGAGATTACCTTTTGAGAAAAAACAAAAAAAATAGATCTTCAAAACAAAATATAGAAAGAGAGAAATAGAAAAGAGACGAGAAAATTTTTTAAAAAGAAAGAAAAATATTAAGAGAAAAGAACACAAAAAGAAAGAAAACATAACTAGAAGAAAAAATAAAAGAAAAAATTATACCAATTCAACTACTTCGTCTTTTTATTTATCATTCAAATCTGAACTTGTATAATGCATTTAAGTATTTTTTTTTATTTATCTTCATATTCTACTCTAACCTTTGAACCATTCATAAAATGAATAATAAAATACAAGACCAAACGATCGAAGCGTACAACTACCGACTCTTTTGTAAAGATTAATCTTATTTTTTTTAGTAATATATAAATATTGATAAAAATTGAAATGACTTGATAGTCGACGCGCCTCTTAAGCATTTTGCACCAAAGGTCCTATGCAATCAACTTTTGAAATTTCACTTTCGGCTTCTCTTTTATTATTATTATTATTATTATTATTATTATTGTTATGTTATTTTTTTGTTTTTCCTTTTTTAAAGTCTTGAGTTTAGGCAGCCCATTATTTAAACAAAAAAGATATTTTAGGTCTAAAATAGTTTTTCTTTTAGTTTTAAAAATGATAATTACAAATAAATTTAAACTTATTTTATTTATTTATTTTTATTTTTCTATTATTTATTTATTTATCTACCTCTAACCTATTTTAGTAAAATTATCTCATCTTTTTTCTTTTTATATCTTTAAATATTTTTTTGTATTTTTTATTTTAAATTACAATATTGATATTTATTTTTATTATATTATATTTGATTTTTTTTTATTTTTCAATTGCAAAATTTATCTTTTCTCACTAAAAGCGATAGAAGAGAAATAAAATAGTACAAAAAGAAAACTTTCCACAATAATTATTGAATTTTTGTTTATGTTTAATTAATTAATTTATTCTTGAGTTGTTTGTTCTTTAGCATTTTCTTTACTATTTTTTATAAATTTAGAATATTGATGTAATTTGATTTTATATTTGTATGTCTTTATTTATTTAATGAATATGAAATATATTTTTTAATTTATTTTATTTTATAATAAATGAATAAATAATATATGTTTGCATCAATTTATAACATTAACATGTAGCTTTTCTATCATCATATATTATAAATTAATAAAACTTATGTGTACCTAAATTACCTTAAGTTTTATATACCTTTAATATATTTTTTAAAAAAAATTTCAACTTTTAAAATTAATCAATTGTATATTTTTTATTTAACTAAAATTTATCATTTAGAATATTTTAATTATATTAATGCAGCAATTTATAGTGTTATTGTGTAACATCTCTACTTTTATAAGCTTTAAATCATTAAAACTTTTGTGTACTAACGTTACCTTTAATCATATGCAATATAAAATAAAATTTTAATCTTTTTATTAAGTAATTATATTCTTTAATCAATTTAACTATGTTTATTCCTTTCATTAATATAATTAATTTCATATTTAAAATATTTTTACAACATATTTCTAACTTTGATAAATTGAATAACTAATTTTTTTTTACTTTATTATACAAAATTTTTTCATCATCAATGTATAATTTACATTGCCTTCGATCGTCCAATAAACTATAAGAGATTTATGTATAACTTATGCTATCTTAAATCTCTTTCAATATAAATCTACAAATATAAATTCAAACATTTTCATTTACAAATAATAATATTTTTTTAAAAAAATTAATAAATTATTTTTAACAATTTGTAATGTAATTGCATGATTTCTCTTCACCTTTTATAAAGCATGCATAACTGAGTTATCTTGTATTCTCGATATTATAATTTTATCAAAATAATTTCAATCTCAAAATAATTTTTTATTAAACTTAATTTTAATCAATCAACTTCATAATTTTTATGATAGAATTATGTAATTTTAAGTTCTCCATTGCACCTGGAGATATGTAGAAGCGCGAATCAGACCCATCAAGTTAAAATAATTTTTAAAATAATTTTTTTTCCTCTTTTAAGATACCAATTAACATTTTAATAGATAATTTTTCTTCTTCTAAAATAAAAATAAAAATAATTATTATTTAGGAGTTAAATAAATATTTTTTAAAATTAAAATGAATTTACACTACTAATTTAAGTTAATTATTTTAAACGGATGTTGTAAGGTGTTAGTACATTTTCTGTGTGTAAATGACTCTCAAACTTATTTTTGGTTTCAAAGATTATATTTATTTTAAAACATTTTCCAACGTTTTCTTAAAATAAATTTTGATGGCGACTTCTTTGATTTTTAAAAAATATTTCATCTCTAAAATTTTTTTTTTCTTCTTAAAACGTTTCACCTTAACGTTGTGACCCATCTGATTGCGACATTTTCTTTCTTTTTTTTTTTTTTTTAAGAACCAATGATTTCTTTTTCTTACCTTATTATTTTTCAATTCTTAAGAGAGTGAGTGAGTCATTTTGTAAACAAAATTGAAAGAATAAAAAATTATTAAGTCCTTGGTTTGACTTGGATTCCAACAGGTCTAAAAAATTATACAATGTTTTTCTTTCCAAAAAATAAAAATAGGTTAGATTTTAAGAGTTTTGAGTAACAATAATAAAAAAAACAAAAAAAAGTAATAATAGAAAAATAATTATTATGAATAACCCAAATCTCATGATTAATTTTTTATTATTTTTTTAATATTTTATTTGTTAGCTTTATCTTTTTTAATTTTTTCTTTTAAATATTGTGTTTTTAATAATAATAACAATAACGATAATAATAATGATAATAATAATAATAAATAATTTTAAAATATAATTTTTAAAATAAAATTTAATATTAAAATTTTACCTTTATTATTATTATTATTATTATTACCTTTTTTAAGTAATAATTTTAATTTTTTTTATTAATCTAGATATTGTCCCTTTATTTCATGTTGAAAAATATATTTTTTAAATTGTATAACAAGAATATAATAAATAAGTAAATAAATATTTTACAATAATTTATAGTGTGTAGATTTATATCGTTAAAGATTATAAATCATCAAGATTTATGTTTATTAACATTATCTCAAGTCTTATATAAAATAATTTTTTAAAATTAAATTATATTTTAATTTATTAAATGAATGCTTTTATTAATTAACTAAAAAATATTTTAGTTTCTAAAAAGTATTTATTTAATTTCTAAACAATAAATATTATTATTTTATTAATTTTTATTTTAATGAAAAAAATTATTTATTGAAATATTAATTGATATTTTAAGAATGAAAAAATTATTTTAAAAAATTCATTGAAGTTGTTAACTTAAATTTTAAATGAAAAATAATTATTTTAAGCTTAAAAATATTTTATAAAGAATTTAGACACAAGATAGCAGGCTATACATGTTACCCTATGATAAATAATACAAAAAGTGAAGGAATATCACATATTTATATTGAAAATCATTAAAAATAATTTTAAAAAACAGTATTTTACTTTGTAAATGAAATATTCATATTTATACTTGAATTTGAAAAGCTATATAAAAAAGAATTTAAGATAGTATAAGTTATATATAAATTCCTTATAATTTAATAAACAATCAAAGACAATATAAACTACACATTAATATTATAAAAATTGTATAATAAAATGATGAAATAATCTCAAGTGATTAAATACTTAACTATTTGAATTAGAATATTAGATTTTAATAATTTAAGTCATAAAATATTTAAAATTAAAATTATATTTTAGTTAATTAATGAAAAATATTAAGAAATTAAAATTTTTGAGTTAATTAATTTATATAAGATCTAAGGTAACATCAGTACAAATTTTTTTTAATGATTTAAAATGTATAAAGGTAGAGATACTATACAATAACATTAATATAGTTTAACTTAGTTGATAAATTAACTAATAGAATGCTTGATAATTAAAGGATGAAATATTCATAATATATTTTTATTGATGAATAATAAGACTATTTAATTGATTAAAGTTAATGGATCTATAGGATAAAACAAGACAAGATTAGGTGGATTAAATCAATCTTTCTCTTCTAGCCATTATTAGATTAACAAGTTCATAGGTTCTTCATGCTTTCTTGAATTGATGTCTTGCATGACCATTGAGTATTAATAATAATTGTATAAATGATTAGTAATAATAAGGAAATCAAACTTAGAATTAAACAAAAAAATAACATAAAGGATTGAATGAGAAAACCTATATGCCCTAAGTTCCTCTTCGATAAGTTCAACCAAGACGTGCATTGTATTCCTTGTTCTTAATTTTATAATTGATTTTATAAATTCTTATTTCAATTAACCTCATATCTTTAAGCTCAAATAAATAAATTAAGAAATTTTTAGTAATTGAAAAACAATCTTTATTACTTCTCAACGAGTAACTTGTCGATCAATAAGTTATTGGCGCTGTTGCTGGGAATTTTTTTTTTCAAGATTAAGAAAATCTTATATGTAATTGATTTGAGCAATCCTTGTATTATTTTATTTTATTTATTTATTTTATTTTCTTTAATTTTAATTTTGTTTATTTTCACTCTCATTTTTTTATTATTTTTGTTTCTATTTATTATTAAAAAAGATAAAAAAAAATTTAGTGTATGCTCGCTCGTTCTAAATGTTCTATAACATGTCTATTTGATCTAGAGATTAAGAGAACAATGCGTAGACAAAGGAAATAAGTGAGAGTAAAGAATGACAGAGGAAAGAAGATCAAATCAAGATTACATGACAATCACTGCTAGAGATACTCTTGGAAGCATCGTAGCCACTAATATGGATACCAACAATTTTGAATTGAAACCGACACTAATAACCATGGTCCAAAACTCCATACAGTTCAAAGGCATGCCCAACGAAGATCCCAATCTACATCTGATAAAGTTTCTTCAACTGACTAATACCATAAAATACAACTGATGAACAAATTTTTCAATTTGCATAAAGATTTATCGTCAATTCTCATCAAAGTATGCAAAAAAAAAAAAGTGTAATATCTAGGATGTAAGCCTAGTTTGTCTCCGATGACTTTGGTTGGTAATATGCATTAAACATGTTATAGACATTCAACATTTAAAGCAATAAAAGGGGGAGTTTGTGTGATTTCAATTTTTAATGTAAAAACAAGTGATGAAATTAATGAGTTCAATCAATGAAATATGCAATCCTTAGTTTGTTCATGTGATTCTATCCTTATTCCTCTTAAGATCCAATACTTTTCCTCTTCCCCTGAATTAGATTAACTTAATAAGCGAGAATTAACCTTAAAATCCCATACGAATTTAAGCAAACTCAATGGACTCCAACTCTTTTCTCCAAAATTACGCAACCTTAGAAATTAACTTAGAATTAAGCAAACCAAGTTAAGAATTTTATTAAAACAAATTAGGATTAATTAAGCAATATCCCCCTCATCCAACCATTGATTCAATTCAAAGACTTGGGAAATAGAGATTCATGAAGGAACGAGAATTATATTAACGTTCATACCTAGGAATTCAAGAATCCATGAACTCACTAAGGATTACAAGGAAGTTTAGCCCTCCATAAGGATGGGTCTTACAAATTCAAGATGAAAGTAAGGGAAATACAATGTCATTAATTCAAAAATCAAAGGAAAATGAAGAGAAATTGTAAATTAAACCCTAAGATTGGCCTTGGTTGTCACCCAAGGGTCCTAAGAATCTAAAAATGTGTAAAAAGATCCGTACCATAATTTCTAAAGTTCTATTTATAGTGCAGAAATTTTCGCCTATAGTAACTACTATGGTTTCATAGTGATAACACGCAGGTCACCATAGTAGTTACTATCACTCTATAGTAGCTACGCGCAATACTCCATAGTAGTTACTATCACTTCATAGTAGCTACGCGCAAGTCTTGTGATTTTGGCCTTCTGTGGAGTGTTCACTTTGGTGTCAAAGTGATTACTTTGGTCTGCCCCAGAGTGTCTACTATGGTTTCATAGTAAACACACGCAACACTTCTTCAAACCGAGGTCTCTGTAGTATTTACTATGGGTTCATAGTGATCACTTTGGTCTGCCTTTCTAGATCTAGCTTGCTGTAGTGTCCACTATGGAATCCAAAGTGGTCACTTTAACTCAAACTTTCTCAAATGCTAAAAATCCATGGAATAAGTCTAGAAATTCCTGTACAATTATTCAAATAATCAAAATTACAAATTATATCTATGTAAATCAATGTAAATTAACAGAAAATTAAGAAACCTATGATATTTGACCAAAATGATGTTTTTATGTTATTTACACTTCCTAAGTTCACTTTTTCTATTAAAGAACACTAAAAAGATAAGTAAAAATCTAACAAAATATGGATTCATCAACAACAGAGTCTCCAACGATGTCATTCGACTCTGTCTTTTCCCCTTTTCAGTATCTGAAAAGGTGAATGCGTGGTTCGCTTCACTCCCAGCCAATTCCATCACAACTTGGAAATATTTCACTCAACAATTCTTGGAAAGTACTTTCCCCATCAAGGTCCTCTAAGCTTATGATGGAGATATGTTGCTTCCAACAATATGAAGCAGAGCCCTTGTTCGAGGCATGAGAGCGATTGAGAGAGCTTTTGAGGAGGTATTCTCATCATAATTTTCCAACATAGAGACAGGTGTAGATCTTTTATAATGGCTTATCAATCACCAATAGGGCTACAATAGATGTCGCAGCCTAGATTTATTCATACACGACCTTACTATTACTAAGCATGGCCGTGCTTCTAAAACAATCATAAAACAATATGTGTAGAAGAAGAGGGATTCCTAGGATTTGTAAAATAAACAATCATAAAACAATATGTGTAAAGAAATAAAAACAGCATACCTGAGTCAGAAATAATCACAAAATTGCAAAAAGAGGGGATTACAGTCTGAGAGAATATGTGTGGTGCTGCTAAGAGAAAGGGCATGCATAACCCTTCTCTGTGTACTCCCCTCCTTTTATTTTTCAAAATTCGCTAATAAGCACGATCATGCATGTTCACAGCACGACCGTGCATCATTTATGAGCACCACCATTCTAACTGGAAGCATGCCCAAGTGTCTACCTTAGGCACGACCGTGCTAAGTTTGTGCATGGCCATGCATGTGGAAAAATTTGTCTCTCCTTCCTATACTTAAGAATCAAGCATATACCATATCCATTATTAATGGAAACACTAAGTGCAATACTAAAATAAAACAACGAAATGAGCATTCAAAAACATAACACAGGGTGCCTCTTGGAAGCGTTTGTTTAATGTTGTGAGCCTGACATCCTGCCTAGGCTAGTTAAGTGCAGCCGTGTGACCAAAAGGGATTACATTCTCGATGTATGGCTTGCCTCTTAGTCCATTGATTTGACATGGTTCCTCCCCATGCTTGAACACCTCTAGTACTCCATATGGAAGAACCTTGGTGACATTGTATGGCCCATACCATCTTGATTTCAGTTTTCCAGGAAACAATCATAACTAAGAGTTGTAGATCAGAATCTTGTTGCCTATTTGAAAACTTCTGTGGTTGATATGTTTGTCATGCCACTTCTTGGTACGCTCTTTGTATAGCTTGGTATTCTCAAATGCCTCAAAGTTCATTTTCTCCAATTCATTGAGCTGCAGTAACTTCTTCTCACTTGTAATATGTGAATCAAAATTTAAGAATTTCAAACCCCAATAGGCCTTGTGTTCGAGCTCAACCGGTAAGTGACATGTTTTTTCAAAAACTAAGTGATAAGGGGACATACTAATAAGGGTTTTGAAAGTAGTACGATAACCCAAAGTGCATCATCCAATTTTAAAGACCAATCCTTCCTAGAATTATTGATAGTGCACTTCAAGATTTTTTTCAATTCCTTATTAGATATCTCAATTTGACCACTAGTTTAAGGATGATAAGGAATAGCTACTTTATGGGTGACACCATATTTTGTAAAAAAGGTTTCAAATTGTTTATTAAAAAAATAGGTGACACCATCATTAATAATAGCTTTAGGGGTTCCAAAGCTAGTGAAAATATTTTTCTTTAAAAATTTAACCATTGCTCTAGCATCAATGGTGAGTAGCGCTATAGCCTCAACAAAAAAGATATTGATATGGAGCTTTTTGAGTATCTTGAGGAATTTGCTGAATTGTGGGTCTCTTTGATTGCCCTTCAATCGCTGCATGAACGGAATCCTTGGTTTTAACGTAGCTGGTATGCCTTCTTTCTCTCTCCATTCTTTGCTTCTGGAAACATAGCACGACCTTGCTTGTCATGAGGCACGATCGAGCTCAATTTGTTTTCATGGGCGTGCTTCTGGATGCACGGTTGTGCATCATCAGTCTGCATAAGCGTGCTATTTGGAGCAAGGGTGTGTTTATCAGTGAGCACAAGCATGCATGCCTTATTGATTTGCATTTCTTGAAGGTTCTTCCCACTCCTAAGGGTGATGACCTTGGCCTGCTCCTTAGGATTTGGTTTCGGCTGAGATGGTAATGTCCCCAATGCTCGTTGACTGAGGAGATTCGTGATTTGCTCTAATTGTGATTCAAGTTTTGAAGACTAAGCTCACATCTCAGATTTGATTTCTGCAAACCTTTTATCTTCCCTTTCAATCTGTTGCTCCATTTGCACTTTAAGTTTTGCGATTCTTTTGTCAGAGCTGTGCACATATTATATCATTTGTTCTTGGAAATTATATTGAAATCTAGGAGCTTTTTTCCTTTCTACCTTTTCTCTTTGGGTCTGTGTTGGTTCTTTCCTTCAAACACGGCAAGTGTACCGAGTCTGTTGCAAGTAATAACTAGTAGAGTACCGGAATATCGTCCTTAGAGAGCAATTCAAATGTATTAATTAATAAGATACAAATTAATTGAGCTTATATACAATAGAATTGGTGAATAATTTTCATGTAATATTAAACAACACTTAAAATGTAAAGCACTAAGATAAAATGTGGTAAAATTTAAGTTAAAAAGTTGGGATTGAATTTCATCTATCTCCCCCTATATATTCTAGTAATCCAGTGATAAATATAGCAATCATTTCCAATAAATTTGATGCAAAATACAAAAATCATATATTTCAATTCCTTGAAAATACATTTCTAAGATAATTTTTCAAATGTTGATTCCTCAAACAATTAATAAACTATCCAGCATTGAAATGATGATTTAGAAGCAATCAATAACTTGAAATCTATTCCTAGAACAACCGATTATTGAGTAATCTCAATTAGATCTAGATCTAAACAATATCTTTCCAAATATAACTCATATCTGAACACTAGAAACTGTTAAATAACTAGATTCAAACATTATAAATGGATTGAGATCACCAAATCATTAGAAATGAAGAAGAAATAGCTATATTTATATAGATTACTGAGAATACATCAGCAAGATTTACATTCAATCCCATAAGAAGATTTAGTTGCTCATGGCTTCTATAACAACAAAAATGGAGATACAAATGGAATAAAGCATAAAAAACATAAGTATTCCTACTCTTCCTCTATGCTTTGCGCTGTTTGGACCTCTGGAACGGAGTTTGAATAGTAAACCTCCCACTTGAACATAAAAGTTGCCTTTTATACCGGTCTGGTCGAACTTCTCTCGCTACAGCGACATGGACTCGCTGTAGCGAGAAATGGAGATAAAATTAGGTCATTCTGTTTCATTCTCGCTGCAGTGTTAACTCTCACTAGAGTGAGACAAAAGCCTTCTCGCTATAGCGAGAACTCGCTGTAGCGACAGGAGAACAGATTCACCCTCCTCCAATTGCAACTTCTCGCTGCAACGAATGTTTCTTGCTACAACGAGAAACCTCTAGAAGCTGACTTTTCTACAACTTCATGCTTCAATTACTCCTTCCTCTAACTTTTCTAATCTTTTTCAACCTTAAGTGATGTTTATTTTGTGATTCCAGCTACAAAATAGATCAAAAAGAGCTTAAAACCATAAAATTGCATTTATTTCAAAAATATATATGTACATTCCAAGTTTGAAGAGAATTTAACAAAATAATTCAACTTTTAACACAAAAGTATTTAATTTACCATCTCAAATCACTTATTTTATACACTTATCAGTCTGCACGTGAGGAGGGCGATAGGGTGCATTTTGGTTCCCTTGGCGGTTTCACCAAGGGGTTGTGTTGCTATTACGCCACCCTGATTTGTAATTATTGCCCATAAAGTTTGCATCTTCTTGATCAAACTTTGGGTTTGTAGCGGATTTTGTGGGCTAGTCTTGCGCCCTCATAAAAAATTGTAGTTGCTTTGTGAGGGCAACCATTTGATTCATCAGCGAGTTGCTACTCTCTATTCGGTAGACTGGGGCAGCTTCCTTCCTTTTGATATTGTAAGAATCAGCTGTGTGCCACTGGAAGTTGGCAGATGTCATCTCGTCTATCAATGGGTGCCCCTAGTAGTGGGTGTCATGTAATCCTGAACTGTTTTCCTTCTTTCTGCCATTCTTTGCTCTCTCACTTCTTTCTGCCATTCTTTGCTCTCTCACTTCTTTCCTCTATCTTTCCACTTTTCTTTTGAGCTTTGGATCAAATAAACAAGCTATAGAACACTTGGAACGAGTGAGCATACACTAGAAATTGTAAAAACAAATTAAACAAAGCAAAAATTGGTCAAATCAATCAAATGTAAGATATTCTCAATATTAAAAAATAATGCTCGGTAACGGCACCAAAAACTTGCTCAGAGGGCAAGTATATCCGTCAAAAAGTAATAAAGGGTTTAAAAATTAAGTTCCCCAATTATCGTCCCACGAGGATTATCTTTCAATTACTAAGAAGTTCCTTGTTTAATTGTTTGAACGTAAAGGATACACATTTAAAATTAAAGGATTTGAAATAATTATAACTCAATCTCAAAATAGAAATCACAACACACGCCTCAGGGAAAATTATAGGAAGAAAACCTAGGGCATATGAGTTTACTCATTCAATCATTTATGTTCCTTTTCCAATTAACTCTAAATTCGATGTCTATGTGATTACCAATCATTTATACAGTTACTATTAGTACCTAATGGTCATGCAATATTAACATTCTTTCCTCAAAATTAACACCTCCAATGTTCATGCAAAATATTAATTAAGAGAAGCACGAAGGACCTATGAACTTATTAATCTAGTAATGATTGAAAGATACTGATCAGTTTGGTCTACTTAATCTATTATCTCATTTTATTCTACAGATTCATTAATTAAGCGAGGTGCAGTCATCTAACAATATAATTAATTAGAATTATGTTAGGAATGGCTAGTTCACAACACACAATCGAACATAGTAGGAGAAACACTAATCACAACGGAAATCAAATCTAAATTTAATTATAAAAGTCTCATAAAATCATGAACAAGAGTTTTCATAACCCTAGTTATGAGTTTAGTTACTCATACTCAAGGAAGATACCCAAGCATTTGTAAATAGAGCCATGAACAAATCATAAATAATAATAGAAAGCAAGCTAGAAAGAGAATCCCCTTCTCCAAGTCCAATCGCTTGAAGATCTAAATTCTCCAAGAATGTGTTGGAGATCCTGTGCAAAAGAGACAAGAGAATCACTTAGCATTCTGAAATTAAGTCTCCTCCCATACGCCCCTTGAACCGTACCTTTAAAAAACCTTTTTATAACCCTTTTAGGTTCAAAAATCATGTATAATTAATGAACTGCACAGGTGAGCACAACCTTACTTGTTTGAAGCACGACTGTGCTTGTACTGAGGGCATGGACATACTTTAAATCAGCACAATCGTGCATTAAAATGAGGCATGGGCGTGCTAAAAAAAGAGGATTGGCCGTGCTTGCTACTTAATTGCCTAATTATCTTCAAATTATGCCCAAAATCTCCATAATTCATATGAGTCTTTATACATGCTCATCTACAACAATTAACATAATAATTAGCGTAAAAATCCCTTCAAATCAATAATAAGTGCATATGAGCATACTCGAAAAGTATATCAAAATATAGACTTATCAAGGGTCTCTCATAAGAAAAGACCCAAATGATGCATACAAGCTAATAGATGAGATGACATCTCCTAACTTTCAGGGCACATTGCTGACTCTTACCACATTAAGAGGAAAGAGACCGCGTCAATCTACTAAGCAGAGAGCAACAACCTACTAATGAACCAAATGGCAACTTTTGCAAAGCAATTAGAGTATTTAATGAAGTCCAGAATTTAAGCAAGAAGAGGCAAAATTCATGGGCAATCATAGCTCAGGTTGGGGTCACGACCCCTTTCTGGAAAAGATCTATGACATGCTAAACCATTTACTTCAGTATAAAATTTATGCATTTTGAAAGAGGATTAAAATTAAACAAAACGTGAAGGTCCAACATTCAGTAATAAAACACGACCTTATAATAAATTTTTGAATATGACTATATATAGATATCCATTGACAATGTTTACATCAAAGTTGCTCGACATGGAGCTCAAAATACAAACTTTATAAACAACAATTATACTACTGAAGACTGTAGCTAAATAGTCTAGACCCATTACTAAGACCTAGACTAACAAAATAAATAAAGCTACAATCTCTACAAAAGCACTTTGACTCCACGCATTCCTTAGCCAGACCTTCCAGCATGAGAAGTGGATGCCTCACCTGTCACACCTACTCACGTACCATCGTACGATCATCGTAGCACACACACACACACACACACATAGGCAAGTGCAAGGGTGAGCTTATGTACCGAATAATCATCACTATAAAATATGAAAATATCTTAAATGTTTATACAGCTCATACAATTCTCAGCAATTTGCCATAACAGTTCAACCCATTCCCAGCCTATCTAATGCAAATGCAACATTTCAATCCCTAACTGGTTTCACAAGCTAAGTATTCCAAAAGGAACTGTTCTCGATTTGAGAATGACTCGTTCTAGTATTTACATCCAGACACAACACAACTCGACATTTCTATCGTTACAGTCTAACCACGAAGGGTCTCAGATCTCCTTAATATCACAAAATAAAAGATTTTTGAAGACAAAAATCAAGAAACAAGGAGTAGAATAGGAGAACTAAGTCCTATAAACTCACCTAGATTCGTACTTAATGAATGTTCTCACTTGAATCGAAAAGAAGTTTGGCTTCAGGAAGATTTTTTCTAAGGGATAAAGGTGAGAGAACGGAGAGAAAAGGAGAGAGGAAGGTTGTGTGGTGAGAAAAGAATGTTTCTCTGCACTTGGGTTCCTTAAATACCCCTCTAGGTCCGCACACTCTAGCTTGAACGAGCCAACTCTCGCTTGAGCAAGCACTGCTCTTGCCTGGAGGGCTCATCCTCACCTGGAAGAGAAAACTAGACAATGGTACTCCCTAAATTTTTGTTATTCTAACTTGAGTGAGAAACATCTCGCCTGAGCGAACCTTGCCTGACGAGCAATGTTCTTGCCAGAGCGAGATTGGTCCAGAGAGTTACTCATTTTTCCTGAGACTCTTCGCCTGAACGAGCTTTTCTTGCTTGAGCGAGGTCGCTTCTCGCCAGAGCGAGATCCCTTCTTGCCTAGGTGAGAGGATAGTTAGAGCGATCCTATCTAACCTCACTTGAGGGAGACAGATCTCACTTGAGCGAGAATTACTTTGCCTAAGCAAGACACCCTGCACCCGAAACTCCCAACAGAGGCAATACAAGTCTTTAGCTATAATTCTTAAGCTATCACTTACATGGCACACTTAATGATTGATTATAAACCCACACTGTTAATAACATTTAACAAAATCAACATAAAGCATTGCGAACACATAGCTCCTTATCGAGCAATCATACAACTTTCATATTTACATTCCAACATATGAATAGTTCATATAATTCAAGCATATACGACACCATTTAAAAGAATAATACATATATAAAATACATCGATCTGACATGTGGCAAAGTAATCCTCCTCCTAACTCCTAACTCCTGGGGGAATGGCTTTGGAAGCTAAACTTCAAATATTTATTGTCGTCCCCATACGCAAAATCAGGAAGTAAGACCAAAAGAAAAACAAGTCCCTAAATCTCAGTCTAACTTTTAAGAGCAAATGATATAGTATGAGCATTATTCTAATAAGAGGATAATAGAGCTTGAATCTAAGTTCGAT
Organism: Abrus precatorius; assembly: GCF_003935025.1. Classification (NCBI taxonomy): domain Eukaryota; kingdom Viridiplantae; phylum Streptophyta; class Magnoliopsida; order Fabales; family Fabaceae; genus Abrus; species Abrus precatorius. The sequence continues at coordinate 14,380,168 of NW_020874417.1, forward strand.
CAATATATTGACAAGAATGATAAAAGGTTTGTGGAAATCAAATCTGACATGCGAGCCCATTCTTTTAAGATGCGTGCACAATTGTCAAGGCTTGAATCACAATTGGAGCAAATTACCAATTTGCTAAGTCAAAGAACATTAGGGACATTGCCAATACAAAAAGTACTTCTGAATTGATCTTATCCCTTTATAAATCAAAATTGGAATTCATGTCATAATTTAGAAAATGAATGTATAATTTTTTTTGTAATCGAAAATGATGGAGAATTTATTGATACCCTTAGAAGTGGAAAAAAATTACAAAAATTGCAGAACAGAGGCTCATGCACACCCATGCTTACTGAGAAGCATGTCCATGCCCCTTCTTCATGCACGCCCCTACTGCAATAAAAGCATGACCATGCTTCAAGTGCAGAATCTGAAAACAAAAGAAAAAAGAATGAAATATTTGTGTTAAGGCATGTGGAGTCAAGGATTTCATTCCCACAGAGATTGAAGGGTAATAAAAAAGACCCACAGTTCAGCAAGTTCTTAGATGTTCTCAAGAAACTCCATATGAACATCCCTTTCAGCGAGGCCATTTTCCAAATGCCCAAGTATGCAAAGTTCCTTAAGGAGATGTTGAGCAGCAAAAGGAAGCTAGAGGAGTTTGAAACTGTGAAGTTAAATGAAGAGTGTTCAGTAATTTTCTTAAAGAAGCTACTGCCCAAGCTCAAAGATCTAGGGAGTTTTACTATTTCTTGTACCATAGGTAGCTCATACTTTGATAAGGCGCTCTATGATTTAGGCGCTAATATTAATCTAATGTATTTTTCTGTGTTTAAACGGTTGGGCATGCAAGAACCCAAATCTACTATTTCTTTGTAGCTTGCTAATTGTTCATAACTTATCCTAGAGGCATAGTGGAGAACGTTCTAGTTAAAGTGGATTAGTTCATCATTCTAGGAAGATCGTTCTTGACCACTGCAAGGGCCATCATAGACGTATAAGAGGGAAAGCTCACCTTGAGGCCAGAGAATGAGAAAGTTATTTTTCAAGTTTTCAATTTCTAAAGTACCCCTTTAGTCAAGAATCCTGCAACTTTGTGAGCATTGTGGATGTTGCTTTTCCTCCTTCAAATTATGTAAAGTATGAAATCTCAAACAGAAAACCAAAGAAAAAGCAATCTAAGAAGAAGAAAAGACAAAAGCTCAAATTACCTCCTAATAAACCTCCAAATTTAGTGTCTAAATTTTCTTTTCCTTATTTTAATTCTCCTCATATTAATAATCTTTTTGATGTAACAGGTGTTGGGGAGACAAAGTTGTTGGGAAGACAACTACATATCAAGGGAGTCACCTTTACGACTCATGCTTTTTTTCCACCATGATTTAATAGGAATGTCAGGCTCGTGACGTTAAACAAGCCTTTCTAAGAGGTAACATGTATCTTTTATTTAGATTTTATTTTTCATTTATTTTAATTTTGTCCTTTTTATTTATTTTTTATTTTTTTAGAATACAAAGTAAGCACACTAGAAGTACAAGGAAGTTGAGTTAGTCCCTATTGTGCCCCAATTTCTGAGATCTGATTGCTAAGCACGCCCGTGCTTAGGGACATGCACGGCTGTGCATGAATCCGCAGTTGAGAACTGAGATTTTTATTATAACTGTGGGCGTGTGATAGATGATTGCTGAGTCGTTATCAAAACAACTAAGTTTTCTAAAGATTTTGTAGTATAGAGCCAAACCTAGGTCGATTCATAGAGACACATTTTTAGTCAAATTCAATTTTAGGTTTTCTTCTAAAAAAATGCAAATGAGGTTTTTGGGGTTTTAAAAATTGTAATTAATCAAATTAAATTATGAACAGAATTAAAGTGAGTAAAGAAATGAGTTAAGAAATATCAATCCACAGAATACCAATTACATGTAACTCCGACTATCACAGTATCTAAAGATTTAAATCCACGTTTGAACAATCACTCTATTCAATTATTAATTCAATCGAATAATCTAATTGAATAGAGCTAAGAATTAAATCAAATAATTATTTAACCTAATTCGCACTAATTATCAAATTAGAGCATCAATCGAGTCCTAATTTGAAATTTAACAAAAAAGTCAATCATGATCGCAATAAACAATTCTGAGATTAGAGAGAAAAAGAGAACAAACTCGGAACAATTAGCGCAGAATTCAAGTCAGAATTACAGCTTTTGGATTCTACGGATTGAACGAGAGGTTTAGCTTTCCATCAAAACACTTAACTCACGCAAGAATGAGAAAAGAACGAGAAAGTTCAAGAGAAAGTAAAAATAAGGATTCTTATTTCGGTCTAATCTCAAAAGCTCAAAGTGTCTAATTATTCCCTCTAATTCAGAACCTTATTAGTCTATTTATAGGTTCTAATTAGGCTAAATTAAGTGGTAAAATTTTGGGCCCCAATAATATCTAAAAGCCCAAATACAATTATTAAATAATAAGGGTTCAAATGCAATCTCGCAACAATATTTAGCAAATCTGCTTCAACTTCAAAAAATCATAAAAAAATAGAAAATAACTCCAAATCTAGCGATCCATATATGCATTTTAAATTCCTAGATGTCTAGAATCCAATGCAACTAGAATCAACTAAAAATGATATCTATAGAAAAAGTTATGGCCAAAAAAGTAGTTAAAGGTCAAAATAACCGAAAATTCAAAATAAAAGCATTTATTTGTAATAGGCCCAATTTATTCAAATAAGTATAAAATGGTAAAAACTATAAAAACAAAGCATATGAAAAGTGTTTATTAATCAAAATAAAATATTAAATGTAAACATAAAATATGTTACATCAGCGTGCATAATATTTTAGCATTGTCATCTTTCTCCACCAGAGGCTGTTATTCTTAGACTTATCTGCGAATCTCTTTCATCTCTATTTTTTTATTGCCCTCTTTGGATGCATTTAATTATTTTCAAACATTAAGGATAATGTTTTACTTTAAGTATGGGAGAGTGGTTCCCAATCATATGATTGCTATTGTATGTTCTTAAGTACAATGTGTGAGCTATTTTTTATGATAATTTGAAACTTTTTATGTTCTTAAGTACCTTTCATCTCATTTTTTTACACAGAATCTTTGGCATACTCTTGGCGGGACTTGGAGCTTTGAATGACCGTACTTGAAGACTGAAAATTCATCATTATAATTTACTTTTTTTTATGGCTTTATTTATGATTATTTTAGTTCTTTCCTTTAGTATGAGTAACTAAGTCCATAGCTAGGGCTATAAGAACTATTGTTCATAAATTTATGAGATTTTGAAATTTGAATCTATGTTTGATTTTTGTTTGTGATTAATGTTCATCTTATTGCGTATAATTGTATAATCCTAATTAATTATATCGTTAGATGTCGTACCTCAATTAGTTAATGGATCTATAGGATAAAACAAGACAAAGGATTAGGTGGACCAAACCAATCTTCCTCTTCCAGTCGTTATTAGATTAACAAGTTCATAGGTTCTTCATGCTTTCTTGAATTGATGTCTTGCATGACCATTGAGGATGTTAATTTAGAGAAAAGAATATTAATATTGTATGACCATTGGATATTAATAGTAATTGTATGAATGATTGGTAATCACAAGGAAATCGAACTTAGAATTAAATGAAAAAATAACATAAAGGATTGAATGAAAAAACTCATATGCCCTAAGTTACTCTTCAAAAAGTTCAACCAAGATGTGCATTGTATTCATTGTTCTTAATTTTATAATTGATTTTATAAATTCTTATTTTATATAGAGAATAAATGCAATAGGACATATGAATTGACAATTGGGAAGTTTTTTTTTCTAGATTTTTTCTATTCTATTTTTTAATAACAATACAAGATATAAGATAACTTTACTTAGTTCAGTGCGAGACGAAAAGCAAAAGGCAAATGACAAGAATATTTAGAATGAGTGATATTTATTTCGGTATAATTTAAATGATTTATGCTCACGACTGAAGGAGTATATGAGTTTGGGTTACGATTCTTCTCCTCCTTTTTTCTTCAATTTTTTTCCTCTTTGTTGTCTTCTGTTCCTTTTTTCCTGATATTCCTTGTTTATTTTTCTTAGGTTCCTTGATCTGTGTTTTTAAGTTTCAGTCTCTCTGTTTACTCCGTTTTTCTTTTGCTCTGTTTCAAATTTCACTCCTTTCTCTTCTATTTTTTTTCTTTTTTGGTTCTCCTGCAGACCGTTTCCCCCTTTTCTTAATTTATTCTTTCTTTGGTTGCTTTATATATTATGTTTCTTAGGTGCCCCCTGCTTTTTTTCCCTATTCCTTTACTTTTCAGTTACCTTCCCTATGTCTCCACAGATAAGGATTGAGGCCAATTAGCGCGCGAACAGGACCGTCCTGTTTCGTTTTTGCTTAAACTAATGACCATTTGCTTAAGTGAAAATAAAAGCGCCTCTCACTTTCCTCTTCTTTTCTCCTTCATCTTTCCTTCTTCTCGAACCCTCCACTGTCACCTGGCCTCCTCCCTCTCACCTCCTCACTTACGTCTAGCCTACTCTCCCACCTTTCACTCCTCCCTCTTAAATCTCAAGCCCTTCCCCTTCCTTTACCCCACATTCCTCCCTCTCCCTCACCCCCTCAAATCTCAATCCCTCCTCTCTCTCTTACCTCAACAAGGCTCTTTCAGATCTCAACCCCACTTCTCTCAGACCTTAGCTCCGTCCCCATCTCAGATCTCAGTCCCCTTCCTTCTCAAAGACTTAAGCACAAGCATGCAAGTCCACCCCAAGTCGTTCCCAACTTACTCCCCTCTCTTATCCACTGGAAAACCTCTGATATGGCTTCAAGAATAAACTTCATCGGATCAACGCACTCAGTGAGTGGCCTCAGCAGGGAGAGGCTGAGATGGAGGGGGTTTAGAGTGAACAATGAGAGTGGACTGAAAGGGGAGAGTGGGAGAGGAGGAGATTGAGAACGAAGAATAGGAAGGAAGGGGGAGGCTGAGAGAGAGGGGCCAGGGAGCTGCGAGTTCGTGAGAGAGAAGAGTTTGAGAACAAAGAAGAGTTTGGTAACGAAAAAAAGCTATCTTCACTTAGGCGATTTTGTGTCACTTAAGCGAGAGTAAAACTGGATGTCCAGTTCCTGCATTAACTGTACTGAATCTGGATCCATGTCTTCACATATGCTATTTGTCCTTCTGAATCACATCACTTTTTTTCTTGCTTAGACACTCCATTCCATTTCTTTGCAATTTCAAATCTGGTTAACTATTTGTAGGCGGCAAGAGTAGCTTACATGTTTCCTATTCTATGGGTCTCTTTTTTTTTTGCATTACATTTAATTAAAGTAAGAAAGAAAAAATTATGTATTCATAGTAATTAATATTTGTCCAATGTCTTGTCTCAATTTCCCAATTTTAGTAAAAGATTGCACTAAGTAGATCGTCAATAACTAAAAATGACGTTAAACTCATGGATTAGTGGCAGCAAGAAAACAACGAAACTCACTTCTAATCTAACTATAAGACCAACGTGTCCATTATGAGTTACACTCTCAATTCATTCATTCAGAAGCATTAAGTACATAAGTGAAGTTATAAAATTTCTCATGTAAAACTAAAACAGACATAACAAATTTAATTGAGTTTAATAGTCACCTTTACATGATCCAAATTGCTAGTGTAGTAAAACCTAATGTCTTTTCATTCTACCCTAATACCAATTTAGAAAATCATGATGTCTTAGTTAAATTCAATTAAGAACAACATATGCAATAAGAAATATTAATAATCACAATGCATCTTCATTCCTATGTTTAGGCAATGTAGAAGTAAGGAAGACTTATGCTGAATTAAATTCAACTAAAGAAGAATTATATAAAATTTGACCTAGAATTTATCCTACAATAATATAGACACTTGTATGTAAAAAGACAACACAAAAATAACAAAACTAATAAAACCATAGAGAATTTAGGAAGAAAAAAGAAAGTCTCCCAAACTTCTAGGAAGAGAAAAATAAAAGAAAAAGAAAAACCCAACTATCTAATTATATGTCTATCAATCTATATATGAAAAATAATTCCATGACATTTATTTAAACTTTGAAATCATGTTGGGCATTAGGACACTGGAATAAGTGTTGAGATGCTTGAAAGCCTTTGTTCAACATGTTGAAATGCATACTAGTCTTTAGATTGTTCAAGTTATGGGTTTTAAAATGCACACTAATCTTTAGGTTGTTTCAGAGTGTTGGAATGTTCCATATGAGCATTGGAATGCTTGACTTCCTTTGTTTAGCTCTTATACTTTATACCTTTTTTCTCCTTTAAAGCATTTTCCATTTCAGATAGTCCTATAAAAATACAAAGCATAAATGAGTTTAATTATGTAATAAATTTGTTTAAATCATAAATATTTTAGAACTTAAAAAAATAACATAATAATTATTTTATAATTTTCAAATAATATTTTAAATGAATTCAGTAAATTAACCTCTAAAAGATATTAAAATAAGGTTAAATATGGGTTTCATTACAAGTGATTAAACAAATTTTCTAGTTCTAATGTTTGATTATGCATATTTTTCTTTTAAGATTTGATAAAATAAATCTATAAAAAAACGTTAATCAATAATTAAAAGTGAGATGTTTTCATTAAAAAAATATTATATTAAAATATAAAATTATAATAAATGTTATTTTTAAATATAAATGAAGTGATTTAGAAGCTTAAAATTAGTATTAAGAAATAAAATTAACAAAATTATGACATAAGTTATTTCTCTAATTTTTTTATATTGAGTTTTTTTAAACATTTGAATGGTTTTATGAAAAAATACTTTATAATTTATTAGGAAGATTTATTATTTATTATTTTTCCTAATAAATAAAATTAATAATAATTTAAATAAAAATAGATATTGATAATAAAATTAAGTTTAATAATATTAAATACTAATAGAATTATCATAATATAGTATTTTAAAAATTAAAAAATAAACTAATTTTAATTATCTTTTATTTATATAATTTAATTAAAAATAGCTTGAGGCAAGTGCTTGCGTGTGCTCTTGGGTTTGCTCCGAAAAAAAAAAACCCTCTGCCCTACTGCCCTGTTGCCCGAGTCCTCACCAACTTTTGACATTATATATAAAATTCTTTATGCCAATTTGTACGGTAACATTCACACTCAATGCACTTCCATGAAATTTCTCAAATTTGACCATCGCCTCTTCCACAGAGCAACAACTAAACAATTAAACTTTGTTAAAAGAAGGTAACAAATTTGATAATATTTTTTCTAAATATCTTATTTGAGTTAAATACGATTACTATAGGTGACAAAAATTTTTTTCTAAATTTTTAGAATTACATTCATTAAAATTCAAACTCAATATTATAAGATTAAATTTGATAACTTTGGATGTATTTAATTATATATATATATATATATATATATCCAATAAATTATTATTGCGTGAGAATTTATATTACATTTGGACAATAATTTTTTAAAATTAAGTTAAAAAACTTTATTTCAATAAATTATAAAAGATATATTAAAATAAAAAAGGTAATGTTATTTTTATAAACTCTTCCGAATGAAATATTTATAAATTGTACAAATTTTATTATTTGAATAACTAAAGATTGACATAATATATAATTACTTTTACCTTTTATTTTTTATGTCCGTACAGACATATAAAAAATACATATAGAAGTAAAGATAATAACTAAAAGTTATTCAAAAATCATTTTTGAAGACTGTGCACACAAAAATGAACCAAATTCCAGCTTATTATGATTTATGACCGATTCATACACATTGGGGGCTAAACTACAGAAATATCAATACTTAAATCCATGTACAGTCATTAGTCAAAAACGTTCAACAAAAATACAAGTCACCAAGCCTCAAATTCGTTACCACCTACCAATATAAATAGCAACAACCCTTAGTGAGTTTCCTTTGATAAGTGTTGGCTTACCCTTAAAAGAGCTTTTAATACCATGAGCATGAGGGGTCTCAACATTATTTTGGTGCTACTTGTGCTTCTTACCATAATGCATGTGCAACAAAACCAGGCAAGTAGAGTGTTGCATACAGAGAAGAAACATCTTATATTGCAATCCCTTGATAAGGGTCCTGTCCCTCCCTCAGGGCCTTCTGGCTGCACATACATCCCAGGCAGTGGTGGTACAAATTGTCCGGTGAAGGAAATGAATGTCGCCGGCGACACTACTAACCGCCACGGTGGTGATGCAATTCAACATTGATGCTCTCTCAAACATTGAAGCCATTTTATCTTGCAATATTAAGTTAAAGCTGATCAGAGCAAATTTTGGCGAGGGAACTCAAATTGGAAGAAATCAAAGAACCTTTGCTTCTGTGACAAATTATTTATTGGTTTAATTTTTTACTTTTCATTTTAATTTACTTGTTTTTTCTTTTTTGATAATTGTTTGTTCTTTATCTTTATGCATTCTTGATGTTGGATATACTGTATACATGATTGTACAAGCACCGATAATTGTATTATAGTCCTTTCATAGTTTGATGGATTTGTACATAAATGTTCTTTTCTAGAACTGTGTGTGTATATCATTACAGTTCACAAATATGTTATTTGTTATTTTTCATGTTTTAAAGAAAAGACATTCATTTTATTTATTTATCACTTTTAAAAGTTTAAGATATAACATTAATTAGTTTAATTTATTAATTATACGTTTAACTTTAAATAAATGAGTAATTATGTAATAAAAAGGATAAAAGGATATAACAAAAATTTTAATGATAATTTAAATGAAAATAAGAATGTTAAATTTATTTTTTAACTTCCGAATTAATCCTTTAAAAGTAATGAAGGTTGGTCTAAGTGATAAATAACTCAATCATTTAAGTGAAGTTTTGAGTTTAAATTTTTATGTGTAAAAAAAATTTTAATAATAGATTCACTTACCACATCTAAATACGCGACTTATTCAAATTTGGATTAAATCAAATAAAAAAATAATGAATAGTAAAAAATGAAAAAACTACCAAATTTTATGAAAAATTCAATTATATAATTTTATAACAAGATTTTATTCTCTCTTCCATGAAGCTCGCACCAATATTTATACTCATTACAAATATAATTTACCAAAATGACGAATCATGTAAAACCTTCGAGCTTTGATGTATTCTTAAATTAATTTTGGTTTGTCTAATTCATTCAAAGCCACTGTGCCTAACTTTTTTGTTTTAAGTGGATACCAACGATGACTACGTATTAATTGTTGAGAACTTACGTATCAGAGTTAGCTACAGGTTCCGATCAAATACCCGAATTTTATTATTATAACTTTGTATTTTGCAGAATTTCATTTATTCATTTTGACCACAGGAATAATTCATAATACCGATGGAAGAGCTGATTATTAATATTTTGTTAGTAAGAAAGAGCTGTTAAAGTGTAAAATAGCATACGCTCGTTGCAATTTTTTATGCAAAATGAAAAATGTTAGTAAATCCTGTTTTTTCCTAAAAGATTATTAAATTATATTGCTTTAGCTCTTCTCTTATTTTAATATCAATATGCATTATATTATGTAATTAAGTTTAGCAATGGTAATGAATAAGTATAAAAATAAATCTGTTAAGAATAAGAGTAAAGCCGTTAGAAATAAAATTCTCCTATTAATGAGTTATAATAAATTAAATGATGGGTAAATAAAAAAATTAGAAATCTAAATTGGTTAAAATATTTTAGACATATAAATTATTCAAACTTAGATAAGACTCACGTTTAAAATCTTAATGCATACTATAATTAAAAAAAATTCTTCGAGTTTGTTTACTTAAAAGTATATTATATCATGCATAAATTAACCTCTCAAAGGAGAAAAAAAGTATAAATATTTAAAAAAATAATAATTTAATGTACTGAATAAATTTAAAAGTGTAGAAGGATACATAAATTATTGAACATGATGGAGAATTATCAGGTAGTCGCACATGCAACTACCACCATTAAGGACTCAAATTGGAAACGTGTTTGAGGAAAGAACGTATCAAATTTAATTATTATAATTGAAAAGGAGTTGAGAAAGTGAATAAGTAGGTGGGGTTACATACAATCCCAAATGCAGTAGTTATTCAAATTAATGCATTAAACTTTCATTATCATAAACATAGATAACTAATTAGTCAAATGTGCTCATCTATGTCTTTAGTAACCAATTCTTTAAACACAACATCCACGGATTTCATTGTTAATTTACTTCATTTCTTTTTGGACATGAGAATATAGTGGCAGACAAAGTCATCTTTCTGTGCATTTTTAAACCAGGACGCCGGCATATATGAGTGATTATTAAATTTTTTTTTTAGTGTTTAAAGATGCAAATAGTAGAAAAAATAATAAACAATAATTTCTTATTAAAAAGTTTAACATTAAATATTATTATTGCAAATAAAATTAATTATATATAAATTGTTATTATTTGTCTTTATATATATATAACTATCATTAAAAGTTCATAGCATATATAGTTATTAGCTATTTTATTATTTTTATATTTGGTATTTGAATTAAAATTCAGAGCATATACTTTTTTAAAATTTTCAATAAATTTTAAAAATAGAAAAAAATATATTAGTTCACCAATTAATTATAGGATTGCGTGCAATATATGTAGCTTTTGTATTTGATTATTCAAGCATTATTATACAAGTTTTTTAAGCTCTATAAACCCAAGTATTTTTCTTAAGCCACTTTCAACTTAATTTTATACCCTAAATACAAATAGAAACTATTGTAGACATAGAAGACTTGATTTTTAACGATATTCATGTTCATGCATTGCAGTTTCTTTCCATCAACATGAATGTGTATCTTGTTAAATAGCATTATACTTAATAATTCATGTTAGACACTTCCAAATATCAGTTTGGCAGGACAAATCCTTTTGTTAAAAAATAAATAAATAAATTGATGAGATAGTTCTATGCTATATCAAAAAAAAATTTGTATTTTTTTTTCTTAGTATTTTGGTGCTGACATGATAAATGAGTAGAAAAATATTTTTGCTTCTTTTAAAGAAGTTATATTTTGCTCTTCTTAAAAGTAGGTTTGTTTTCTTGGTCAACTTTTTCCTTTTGTACTTTCTATGAATAGATAGTGAACTGAAATTACTTCCAATAGACTTCTTTATAGATCATTAATTTCTTTCTTGTTTGCAGACTTTGTTTCCTCTTTTGAATGTCTTTTACAAACAATTGTTTATATCGAAACAACTAACAAATTTATCAAAAAATAATATAAAATTTATTTAAAACTAAATAGTTTTCATCCATAAAAGACATCAAAAGTCTTAAGAAATTTGTCATAACTTTATCAATCTCTCTCTCTTTTATGGTAAACCTTTAATCGTAGGTGAATTTTCAGCAATAGTAAACATACTCAACAGTTATGGTAATCAATTATGTTTTTAGAGTAAAGCAACAAGCATTGAACAAAAGTAATTTGAGTAGTACTTGGAATAAAACAAGTACGTCAAGGCAAATATATTTTAGATAAAAAAAAATATGATACTGAAATCGTGCTTTACATAAAACAAGATTTAAAGTACATATATGTGTTTCTCCTACTTTGTAATCATAAAAAAGAAAAAAGAGAAAAAGAAAAAGAAACTAACCTCCATAATTATAATCTCCCCTTTTAATGAAAAAATATATAAACATCGTCCCTGTCACATGATAAGCAACTCCAACTATAACGAGTGGTAAGATCTTCAATAAGAGTTCGCTAAGAAAAGGTAAACTACTACTCCAACTTCTCAGCATGAGCCTCCAAGAATATTTGTTGAGAGACTATAGGTGGGGATGGAGTAATTAAAATGGATGGAAAGGGTACAACAAAAGCTTAAGCATGATGATATATAGTAAATAGAGTGGGGGAAAAGAATGATTGCCTTAAATAGGAAGAAAAAAGAAAAGATAAATCGGAGGAGTAGAGAAAGAAATGGGATAAAAATTATAAGCCATGCTTCGAATGAAGGGAAAAAGGTCAGAAATAGGGTAAACAAAATAAAATGAAGGAATAAATTCTACAGTTTTCTTCTCTTCGGTAGATAGTCCAAAAGGTGATACTTAAGCAACCATCTTGGCCTTATGGTTTGCGAGAATCAGTCTTGCATTTGCTTTTATGGCGTTGCTTTTAGACCAAAGTTGTTGTCCATGCATTTTCATATGAGACCACTAATTCTCACCCTAATACACACATTTTTGTGTAATTATGCAATACATGATGACACAACTATGCTTCCATCCTGGCATAAAAAGTTACACGTCCAAAATTACCAATCGAAAAGTTCCTTTTTAATCACAAAAATAAAATCATGCACATGATATCATAAAATAATTAGAATAGGTGCATATATGAATATAAGTATCATCATAAAACACCATCATAAAAGTGTTAACAAGTTTGTCAAAATGAAATATAGTAGTATACTTGTTAGGACCAACATAAATACACACCGCATAATTGTATTTTAATCACACTTATTAAGTTGTGTAATGTGACCTAATTACATAATACTATTTAAATTATTTTGAATTGACTTTATTTATCGAGAAGATCTTAATTAATTTGAAATATCAAAATAATATAATTTAAACTTTTATGCATTTCTTACGCATGTTTACTAACTTGACAATATACAAAGTTACATGTCAAATTTGATGTGATTGTTGTTTCAAAGAAAGTACTTTTTTGAGGCTTCAATTGGAATGTAATTTTGAAGAAAAAGGACTTTGTAGTTAAGAGATATTACTTGCACAAATAGAACTATTACAAATGTATGCAGAAATATTTAGGTTACGATTGTTTTGAACCTAATTTACTCTCTTAGTGATCCATTATATTTTGAATTTGTATTAATTAGGTTAGACCTAATTAGGATTATTGTAAAGAGTGTAGTTTTTCTCACCTTTAACACATTTGAATTACTTTCAATTTCCTTTATTATTTGCAGATTAAGGATTTGAATTTCGAGCACTAGTTTCATCTATATGTTTGTTGTTTGTGTTCTTCTTCTATTTTGTTTCCTTTGCGTTTGTAAATCTAGATATGGAAGGATAAACACTTGAGAATTAATTTTCCAATTCAAGTTCAATAATTGAAGTTTAAAGTTGTGTTCTCACTAGTATAAAAAAGACTTTATACAACAGACTTTTACATTAATTAACAAGTAAGTGATTTAATAAAATTTTTAGATTGGATAGATCTTGAAAATTTGTGCAAACCCCATTGGATAGATCTTAAAAAAATTTATGAAATAGATATATAATATACATAAATCAAAGTTACGTGCTAAAAATTATACTTATTCAAAGCTTACGACTAAAATTCATAACTTTCGTCATCAGATTTTTTAGAATTGATGTACAATCAATTCAAAATGAAAACATTTCCTTTTCACGTGCACAGGTCATCAAGGTACTACTCTTTGTCCTTACAATAACACTCCCACACAATTTCTAAGGTCCATTGTAAGACTTGAACACCTAACATCCCTTATTATACCAAACTATTGCTTTTAAAATCACATCAATTATATTCACATGATAGATGTTTAAAATTAATTCACACGTCAATCTCATAACTCAATTATACATTATATGGTCTTTCATTTTCGCCAAAGCTCTCGAATACATGAAATTGTATTACTACCAATATTTGAACATTATTTAATTGTCACTCAAACGGTATTAGACTTGCATGTTTAAATGAATTCTCCTAAAATGTATATGATAAATTGTACTACTACCAAGATAACATTATTTTATTGTCACACTTAATTGATCCATAAATCAATAGTATTTGTCAAAAGATTAGGAAAAAAAAAAAAACAGAAAACAAAGTAATGCTATATAGCATGAAAAAAATTAATACAATTTAGTTACAATTTACTGAAACTTGAAAGTGGTGGTTACAAAGATCATATTGATGCTTTCATTTGTCAAAAGTTAATAATAATAATAATAAAGCTAATTTATACGGTGAAAAACTTAATGCTCTATAACATTTTCAAAAACATTATTATTATTAGTTATTTTATTACGCTTGTCGTTAACCTCTAGATTACCAATGTGATTAGTGCCCTTCTTCAAAGAAGGTTATTGTTGACACTAAAATTAGGAAAGAAAATACATTTTCGTTTATGCTAATTAATTAATTACAAACAAAACTTCTCATAGCAGTCTATATAGGCCTACTAGTTTGTTTTCTGTAATCTGTAGTGTAGACTAATTGTAGCACACCTGCTGGTAGCGTATCCCAGCTACAGGCTACTTTTAGACTATTTGTTGTATATATATGCAGTATCAACAAACTACGCTAAGAAACTGCTACATTTTTTTCTTGTCCCTTTTTCTCCCAAAAAAATAAAGAATATCTTATGGTATAAATATACAATTCAGCACATATTCTGCATTGGCCTTCAGTAGTCTCTTGTAATGATGAAACACAATGCATTGCTATGATCAGACCATCATATTTTCCATTTTGGCAACCACTTTGAGTGCTTTCAAATACACTTTGATCATGATTGTAGATCAATTAAAACATTTGCCATCATCTCCTCTTTGCTAATTGGAATGTCCTCTTTAAGAAATGATTTGCCGCTCTGTCATTTCTATGACACAACACCCTCAATATTGTGTTTGGGTCTGACCTATTCCACCTTCCTGTGGTAGGAGGCATAGGCAACTTTTGGCCATTGCCCATGATTGCAATCCCACTTGTCTCACATGTGACAACGCTAAAATCTTCCATCAATTGTTCTGTACTTTGTCCCATCAATGCAATGACACCCTCCACCACTGCAGCCTCTCTTTCAACCACATTTTCTGCTATTAGTCCTTCACCACATGTGCAGAAAACTCTATTCAAACTCTCAAAATCCTCTTGGATCATAACATGATCAGACCTGTTAAACACTCTTGAGCTCCCACCTGCAAGCAAAACCATGAGGAATGCATCGAATGAGGCCTTCATTACTTCTTTCATTGCAAGTGCCTGAGCTCTATCCGCTAAAAGTGTAGTCATTAGTGTCATGTTCTGCTTCAGGATTCTCAATGCTGGACGAATACGCGCATTGGCAACATCACCAACATAGAGGCTGTCATAGAAGACTGAATTTGAGTCAAGGAATATGAGACGATATGCTGCAACTTCTGAGACATGTTGACATGCTGCAGGAATGGAGGAGTTGACAATTTCAAAGTAGGTGTTGTTGTTGTTTGCAAAACGGTGACGGTTTGAAGGAACCACACTTGGGATTTGAATGAGCGATTTCTCAAGTGTTTGGATGTGAGAAAGGAGGTAGTGTAAGGTGTTGAGACGAATGTAGAGGCGTTGCGTGCCACGGCTAGTTGATGGCCGAGGGTTGTGACCTTCAGTTGTTCCATTTATGTGTTCTAGCTCTGAGAGGCTACCACCACAGGGGCTAGCTTTCTTCCATAGCTTGATGAACTTTGAATCCCTATTGCACCTTGTCAACGGGGGAAGTGAAGGAATATAGCTCTGTTTTGTACCTAAAATACAGCAGGGGTGTAGCTTGTTAGATTGTTACATTGGTAAATCATAGAATGTGATTCTTTCAGGAGTAAGGATAACCAATCAATCATTTTTTTTAATTAGACAACGTTAATAACAGGTTATCTATAATAAATTTTTATTAAAAATTATAACATTTAATAGTATCAATGTATTGAATTGTATAATTTTAAATAAAAATATATATGTAACTTTTTATTATGTGAAATATTGCACAAGTTAGAAAACAGTAATAATAATCTTTTAATTGGTTGTGTCTGACTAATAAGTATCTTTTCGCACTGGAACTTCTGCAAGTGAGAGAAATTGCACGGAGAAAATAGGAACAGTATACATTTTTATCTTTCATTATCGATATTTTGTAAACTACTGGCGTAATTTTTATTATTTATTTTATTTATTCTCTAGAGCAAAAAAAATTGATTTTTTGTGTACTCATACAACACTTACCACATGCTGCAACGAACATCATGTAGTCTTGGAAGAGACTTTCTAATCCATCAGCAAGATAGTGAATTGTTTCTTCATTTATTCCTATTGGAATTTGGAAGAATTGGTCCACAGTTGTCTTGGCGAATTTCATTAGATCTGCGGCTGATTGTGCATATGGCTCTGATTTGGACTTTGGATTCCAAGTCTACAAAATAAATTAAAACATGATATTCAATTTTATCAAAAATCACAAAAATAAATGTTCTTAGTTGTGTCTTTCAATTTAATATGTGAAGGAAAGAGGACCATGAAGGCAAAACATACTTCAGTTTCTTTTCCTCTTTGTAAACATTCTTTGCCTTTGTGCAATGATTCATTAATCCATTTCTTCAAGAGGTTCAATATGATTGAATCAACTTCATAGGGAACCATCTCTCTCAAAACTGTATTGCCATTATCCTCACCGTCAACTGAGTTTTCAACTACCATTTGAAGCAAAACCTTTTCTAGCTTTTCAGCCCTTTGCAACACCTCAACTGTCTCATGAGTCAATGAGGTTACTTCACTCAAATACTGCCTTAGCACATGCCCATAGCAGTTGTGCAACATCAAAGCTGCAACTGCACCTGCCGCTGGGTACCATTTCTTTAGCATTGCAGTAAAATTCTCTCTCTCCTTCAATGCCAAATTTTCTGTCTCCTGAGCTAAGTGAAGCAGGATTTCATTTAATTCTCCCTTCATTTGTAATTCAGAAACCTTGGCATTCACTGCCTCAATTACCTACACTCATGAAAAGGAAAAAGACCTTATGATTTATTAAACATATATACACTATTATACTTTAAATTACTAAGACGTAAGAAAAGATGAATATGTTAACAACAAACCTTTTCAAATGCACTTTTCATGGTAGATCGAATATAATAATTAACTCTATCCCCAGACGAGTCTACTATGGTTATATCTCCTTTTTCTCCCCCTTCTCCATCATCAGATATTATGAGATCTTCACCTAAAATATTTGAGACTGACAACACCACTGGAAGAACATTTTCAAACTGACCAATAGTCCCTCTTTGGAAATGTTCATGATAATCAATCAATCTCTTCTCAGCCCACCCTTGCATTGAACTCAACACTGATGTCAACAATTTGACATAGAAGGAATCTTTTTCTTTCTTAGCATCATTGGCCACCTCAGTCAACATGGCATGTGAGGCATAGAGAAGGTCTGATTCTATCTGCCCAGTTACTACATACTGTTGAAACAACACCCAAGTGAAGCACAAATTGTGAATTGGCTTAGTGATTCTTAATATGGACCATGTCTTTTTCATCAACTCAAGTAACTCATCAACCTCATCAAGGACTAATGTGTCATCCCTGTTGTCAAAAATGGCTTGAAGAAGAGAAGTATAGAAGTGAATGTTCAAAGGGAATCCATCAGCCCAATGGCAAACATCAGTGGGGGTCCCATTAGAACTTCTCCATGCCAAGGAAACAACAGAGTTGGAAAGGGTTCTCAAGGTGTCAGAGTTTTTGCCATTATCTATAGCCTTTGACTCACCACCACGAATGATGTCCCTAAGGCGCATGGCAAAGGTATTGCTCTTTTCTATAGGGATTGAAGGGTGCGTTAAGAGCCCTACTTCAAGGACTTTGAGTTGCCTCTTTTGCCACATATGGTACTCATGGGAATCACTGAATTCTGCTGCCTTTAGGTGCCGCAAAAGTTCTAAAGGAAGAATGATAGTTTCGGCTCTTCTTCCTGCCTGCAATGTTGCAAGAAATTTTAAATAGTTACCCACACATCTAGTGCTTTGCATGTTTATAGGTATATTTACTCACTCATCCTTTAACTAAACCTCATTAAGGTGTTAAATACACTATACATTTAAGAAACGAAGTTCAATTAGCAACTCGATCAAAGTTTCATCATTAATACAGATTTAGTTGAAAGTATTTTCATATTGATTTCTAATAAATTTAGAAAAAAGTAATTCAATTTAACAAATTTAGTTAATTGTATGATTTGAACTGTGACCCGACTAATAATTTGTTCAATTACCACAATATTATATATATATATATATATATATATATATATATATATTAGTATAAGAATATAAAAACTATAAATATAAACTATAGAACTATATATAAATTGTCAATATTAAACGCTAGTTACTAGTCTTATGACTACTTAAAAATACATGTACATCTATCATCTAATTTTAATTATTCAAATAAAATTTAATAATTAAAATGCTCATAAATTTTTATTTCTCATAATAATCAAATATTTTTTATGTAAAATTTAAAATAATTATCTTGTTGTGAGGCCGTGTGTAGACTTATCTATTTATCAAAAAGATCCTTAAAGTAATGATTTATGAAATTTTTTTCTATAAAATTTAAAATTTATCATTTAATTATTGAGTAAGGTGATATGTTAATGTTAAATGTGTATATAAAAGTTTATAAATAAATCAGAAATTTGTAGATATATAACTTATTAGCAATATTTATCTATATTTTATAATAATTATTAAGTAAAGTAACTTAATCTGCATCCATATACATGTATATGTTAACAATATATTAAAAAATATAAAACAAAATTTTAAAAGAACCACACGATAATAGAACAAATCACAAAATCCATAATAATGAGTCAAATCACAAGGTGAGTAAAAAGACTGTCTTAAAAAATAAAGTAAAGCGTGATCGTTTTACGTTCTTAAAGAAAAAGAAATAGGGAGGATTAGAGAGAACAGAAGAGGATGACAATGAAATGATGAAATAAAAAAAAAGGGGGGGGGGGGGTTAGAATTTGAATATAAAAAAATACGATTAAAACATAAACGAATTATAAACCATTTAACTTGTGAAACTAAATTATAAAAAGAAAAAATTGTTAATTCAATAATTGACAATTTAACACAACAGATCAAAGGCCATTCATGTAACCCATGCCTTGGGAAAGCACCTGATCTTAGGACATTAGAACTCTAATTAGCCTTGTGTTTAACATACCCAACTTTCTCTATCTACTTACCTTCCGTGATCATCACATATTTTTAACAAAAATAGAAATCATAACTAAAACAATTAAAAGACAAGAAAGAAATTAACTATCAATTTATATATCATACGAATGCAGCATGTAGGTGTTAACGTACTTGGCCAACAAGAGTCCTCATGAGGGTTTTCCTCAGTCGATTATCGTTGTGTTCAGTCACTCTCATTTGTTGTCTCATGATCTCTGCGGAAGTCATCGGTCGCCGCGGCCTTAACGGTGGCATCGTGTGATGGAAAGGGCTACTTCCACTGCCCATCGACGACGGCGAACCGCCACTACCGCCCGACACCATTCTCCTCGATGGTGACCTTTTCAACATCTTCAACCCTAAAGCCCGCTTCACCTTACTCGTCGGTGACATCACTACTTGGCCTGGCCTTGACTCATTCTCATGGTTATTCGAATGAAATGTGTGCACATGTCGAACTCCGAATCCCGGAGATGATCGACATGCCATGAAAAAGATCTCATAGGCTGTTTCCCTAATGTCATCTTGACCTAAATTCTCAATCTTGCCGAAGGGAGCAACTAGGTCATTATTACTCTCATCCTTAGCAACAAGATCAAAGAGGCGTTGGTCATTATGATAGTGACGATAATGATAATTATTATAATCTTTATGAAATGCGGTTGAAGGCAATGGGCCAGAATAGAATTCACGACGGGTTTGCTGACCCATAGGGTGTAGAAGATGGGTTGTGGGTCAGCAACCAACGATGAATGGTGGCGGTGACCACAATAATATAACTTTATATTATGTTAGAAAAATATGTGTGGGAGAAGAGAGTGGTGCATTTGTTTTAAAAGAAGGAATAGAGAGAGACCATGAATATTGAGGGTGTGCGTGTTCGTTTATGTTAATGACAGCGATTTTTTGCACGGATGGTGCATGAGAAGAGGGGAAGAGATGATTGATTTTGGGTTTGCCCACGTTGTCATGAGCGAAGAATAAGAGAAACAAAAGGTGGTATGCTGACCAAATTAGAAGACTAGTGCATTTGAATGCGTTTTTCTCGGAAGTTTTTTTATTTTGTTCGTTTTTGTATTATGTTTTTGTTGCATTAAGCAAGTGTTCGCATAGATTGCACCACAGTTATGGCACCTCATTTTCTGTTTCGTGTTTATTTGTATGTGTTGTCACTTTTTTTCCAGAGAGCTAACATGATTGAGATAATAAACGTCGTTATCTATTTAACTCGTAATTGCGCTGTAATGGATGGACAACGTATATCATCAATTTTGCTTGAAAATAGACTAATTTGAAAATATCATTCAACTGTGGATTTTCATTGGAATGTGTTTTCACCATCTTCTGTTTAGAGGTAACTTGATTGAGATAAACAGCATTCCCCATTTAACTAATCATTTGGTTGTCATAAATGAATGGAGAACGAATATAATTAAATATAGCTTGAAATGAGATTTTAAGTTAACCGTATTATCTGTTAAAATTGAAGAAGAATATTCTTATATTAGTTAAGTTTAAAATTTTTTATGCTTAATCTGAATTTTTTAGTTAACTTATATTTAACGGTTAGTGAAATAATAAATTATAACTTGTGAGGTGTAAATTAAATAAAATACTTAGATTAAGTGTCAGAATTTTTAATTTTACACTAGTGTGAGAAGATCTTGCTTCATTAAAAATTCAATGTTACAAATAATAATATAAGTTCTTAAGTTTGTAGCAAATTTATTTATAAACTTTTTAACACAAATTTAAAAAAAAATATTGTATTATACATAAAATTATCAAATATGTTACGATATATTTCAAATTACATTTACAAGTTTTGTTAACCTTAGTCTTTAAAGCTGATTTTAAGCATTAACAAATATAATTTTTTTATAAAAAAAGTACATAATTATTATATTGAAGTTATAAAAATATAATAAATACTTATTTTTCTAATAAAATTTTACTATTATTAATTGTTTATCCTAAGTACTAAGGGTTAAGGTTAACAAAACTTAATATTTATATATTCAATTTATTACAATATTTTTGTCCAACTGGTATCATTTATTGAAGACAATTTTCTTTGAGTTTGGTAGAATTTATGTAAGCCACAAAATTCTATTTATTACATTTGCAACACATCAATAAAATATAAAATAATTATAATTATAATTTTGTTAATCATATTTTTAAAGTGTTATCTTTTCATATTATGATATAATCTGTTGTTAATAATGATAAACCAAAATTTAGTAATTATTACATATCAACAAAGAATAATAAATATCATTTATTTAAAACAAGCAATCTTATAAAGATGCCAGCCTGAGTAAATAAGAAGATGAAGAAATAGTTAGTTATGATAGAGACAGTGATTTAATTATCATTTATTTTTATAATTTTTAATTATAAATTATTTAATAAAAGTTTATAATTCAGAAACTGTGATATTTTAAATAAATAATATGGTTAATTCAAAAATATAATTTATAATCAATATCAAATAGGATTTAAATGATTTAGTTTTAAAAAATTTCAGTAATAATAATAATTATAATATTGTCAATAATATTTTATAAGTAATGTAATTTAATACCTCTATATAAATGAGATAATATTTTATTTTGTTATGACCTCTTTCAATACGTTAAATTCTGAAAATAAATCAAGTTCATTACTGAAGAAGGATAAAATACAACAACTTAGAAATAAAAGATTAAAAAAATTAGAAAGATAAATTAAATAGACCTAGGAGTAAAAAGGCAAACAGAGAGAGAGAGAGAGAAGATAATTAGAATATTAGACATATAAAATTCTATTGAGAAAATAATTATAAAAGAATAATCAATGCAACGAATAATATAGATAATTATTAGAATGTTATAATAACAGCTTAGATATAAAATTAAGAATCGATAGTTACGTTGATAATGAATAAAATAAATGTGACAAAAAAACTCTCAATAATTTTTCAATAAAACTTATTACATAATAATTTAAATTAACAATAAGTAAAATTATTAATGGTAAAATTATTTTTCGAGGCCTTGTATATTTTGGCAATTAAGCAGAGCAACAGACAAGGGAAAGAGAGAATTTTGGCAAACATAGAAAAGGAAAGAGGATTATTATTGAATTTTGGTGTATTTTTGTACTTGAGCTTCGTGCATCTTCTTTATATTCAGTTACTAAGTTCTATTAGAAGATCTGATTTTAGTAAATAAAAATTGAAATATTTGAACGCATTGATGAGGCAACCATCAGGTGGTTCAATACTCTTATCTGAAGATCACGGCGGTCTAAACTCATTCTTTAATAATTTGCGTGGAGTGTAATTGTAATCACTTTAGGTTTTATTTAGACGTCATTTTAAGAAGGAGATAAGTGTTTGGGAGTTTTTTTAAACCTCTTCTTAGCAGCCTAATAGAAAGAATTTTTTATATTCTACTTAAAATATATTACACTGCAGTATTTATACAGCACCTTACAACTAGCAATTAACAAATGTGAGCTATTATTGCTTATAAATGTATTTGATTGTTTTCCATTATTGTATAAATTAAAAATGATAGAAAATTAGAAATTAACTTTTAATAAAATAAAATATTATATTATTTATTGTGAGAAAATGTAATAAAAAAGACAAAAGAGTTATTTAGTCAATTTTTTATGACATGGTATAAAGAGTTTTGTAGAGGCAGCAAAGTGCTTTCAGTTTCTTGGTTCTCGTTCTTTCTTTTTTTTTTTCTTGTTTTTTATCACTTGCAGTTTCTTGGTCTCTTGGTTTTTGGTCCTTTGAAATTTTTGGTAGCAAATCTTGGAGGTTCCATTTTTTTTTATGGGCACTAAGAATTTTTGTATTTGTTTTACTGGGAAGAACAATTCTGCTTGAGAGTTTCAATTTAAGATGTTCGTGAAAGGAAAAGGAACATGGGATCATGTTGATAGATCTTCTCCTGCACCTACAACAACAACCGAGTTAGTAACATGAAACACAAAGGATGCTAAGACTGTCTCTTAGAATAGCATCTTATCACTCAAGGAGTCATATCTGTGATAGCCTTTCTTCTAATGCTATAATTGCTGCCTATTCTGCTCAAGGAAAGGGAAAAGATAGAGATATGCAGCAAATTCAATGTTATTCTTGTAAGCAGTTTGGACTATTGCTAAAAATTGTAATAAGAAATTCTGCAACTATTATAAGCAACATGGTCATATAATTACTGACACATTCAGGTTAAAGCTTAGTGCAAGCTTTTCATGTTGCAATTGGATCTGCATATTAGACCTCCTCACCAACACCTTCTGCAGTTTCCCTACTCCTGCTTTATCTCCAAAAATTGTGTAGCAGATGGTGCTTTCAATCCTCTTTGTTTTAGGCCTATAATGTAAGTCTAATCTCATCTTTCAGACCTGGTTTGTTGATTCTAAGGCCTCCAATCATATGACTAGTTCCCCTGAATATTTGTATAATATTTGCTCTTAAAAAGACATTAAGTGTTGTTGTTGGTGACATCAATCCCTCTTTTTGTAATGTGTTTGTGTCCCTTGAAATTGTTTCAAATATGATTTCGGTTGACCAATTAATTGATAATAGTTGTGATATGAATTTTTCTCGTGATAGCTGTTTTGTGCAAGACTAGGGGTCAAGAAAGGTGATTGCAAAAGGGCCTAAAGTGAGGAAATCATTTCCACTTCAATTTACTCTTTCTAATCTTGTTTCTTCAGCATGTAATGGTGTCTCAAATAAATGTGAGGTCTGGCATAAAAAGTTAGGTTAGTTATTTTGTCTCATTTACTCAAAAATGGTTTGTTGGGCAATAAAACTATGGTTTCTATTTCTTCCTTTGATTGTTCAATATGTAAGATTATTAGAAGCAAAATTCTTTCTTTTCCATATAATGATCATCCCGTTGAAAATTGTTTTGATATTGTTCACAGTGATGTTTAGGGTATATCTCTTGTGATAATCCATGCCAAAGTACAAATATTTTGTGACTTGTATTGACGACTATAGCGCTTTACTTGGATATATTTTCTCCACTCTAAAGTTGAAGTTTTCTCAATATTTAAGAATTTTTTGCATTTGTTTATAATCAGTTTAACACAGACATTAAAACTTTGCATATTGATTCCGATGGAGAATATATTTCTAATGAATTTAAAGAGTACATGCAATACAAAGGAATTCTTTCTCAATGTTCTTGTCCATATACGCCCTAACAAAATGGCATTGTTGAATGAAAAAATCGACACTTGCTTGATGTCACAAAAACATTACTTCTTGATGGTTCTAGTCCTTCTCATTTTTGGGTTAAAGCTTTGACCACTATTGTCTATTTGATCAATCGTCTTCTTTCTCAGGTTCTAGACTTTGATTCCCCTTTCTTCTGTCTCTATAGTATGCATCCTAGTTATGACAACTTTCACACTTTTGGTTGTGTCTATTTTGTTCACTTACCTCCTATTAAGCATTATAAACTTAGGGCACAATCTATTCAGTGTGCATTTATGGGTTATAGTGCCAGTCAAAAAGGGTTCTTGTGTTATGATGTTACTACAAATTGCTTACACATATCTAAGAATGTGATTTTCTTATATGATAAATATATTTTTTTCCATTTGAAACACTTACCTCTAATATTTTTGCCACTCTTCTTGATTTTCCTAAAGTCTCTCATTTTATAGAATGTTTTAAATCAACACATGCTATGCCAAACACCAGCCTCCTTTGCCCCCTTCCAATGCTGACCTGTCGCCTGAGGCTACACAAAAAGGACCTCGCAGGTCAACTCGCATTTCTTGTCCTCTAGATAGGTATGAGTTTACACATACTTCTCTTATTGCCACCTTATCTACCATATCTATACCTACTTGCTATTCATAGGAAATTAAGGATATGTGTTAGGCAAAAGTCATGCAAGATGAGTTGTAGGCACTTTAGGAGAATTATACTTAGGATATTGTTCCTTGCCCATCTGATGTTAAACTCATTGGTTGCAAGTGAGTATATTCTGTGAAGCATAATTTTAATGGTTCTCTTAATTGTTACAAGCCTCGATTGGTTGCTTTAGGTAACAAATAAGAATATGGTGTGATTTATGATGAAACATTTGCACCTATAGCTAAAATGACCACCGTTAGAACTGTCCTTGCTATAGCTGCCTCTAATGGCTGGTCACTCCATCAAATGGATGTGAATATTGCATTTCTTCTGTTGTAGGTGTGCAAGCTTTAACATTCACTATATGGCTTGCGTCAGGCTCCTCGAGGTATGGAAAGTTTCACTCTACTCTCCTTGGCTTCTATTTTCTTCAGTGCTAGTATGACTGATCCTTATTCATTCATAAAATTGCAAATGGTATTGTTCTTGTTTATGTTGATGATATGGTTATTGCAGGCTCTGATTAGATTATCACGAGTCAATTATCAATAAATTAAAGAAATATTTTGATCAAAATTGGAGAAATTTTGATAGAAAGCAGGGTCACAACAGGAAGCATGACCTTGCTTAACAGCTTGCTTAGGTGTAATTTGTAACCATACATAGCTGAGTTGAAGGGTATGCATAGTTATGCTTTGTTCTTTTGGTGCAACAAACTTAGAGATTTCTAAAAGGCCTGCAAAGAGATAATTTAAACTTTAAATTTGACAACAGGAAATTAGATCTTTCTCTTAATATGTCATATCTTTATTAAAGATAAAACATATCTCTTAGGGGCAAAAACCTATCATCTTTTGTGTTCTGTATAAAAAAGTCTCACACACTTGAAGGAGACACCTTTTTATCAAAGATCTTTGAACTCAGATGCTTTATCCTAGCTGACTTGTAATAACTTTGGGATTTATTTGGGAGTTGAGATTATTGGTAAAGACGTAAGATATCTTTTTGGAGTCTGAGCAAGTGATCGAGAGTATGTCTTGAGGACAAGAGCTTTTATTATCTCTTTTCCTTTGAAATTTAATATGTCAATAATTTAATATGTTTTATAACTTATATTTATATACTTGGAGCTTATTTTATGGGTATTTCACACCAATTATATTATTAATTGTTGCAATTTCGCTTGGAGCAATTACAAATGCATTATGGAAATATTTTGAACAAAAATTGAATAATATTAGCTAAAATCAAGGCCTCTTTCGTAACCAAGCACGACCTTACTTCGCAACTTGTCATGAGCGTGCTTCGAAGCCCTAAGCCCTAAGCAATGCTAATTGAATTTGAGTTCAAAATTTTAAATTTGATTTTTAAATTTCGGTAGTTTTAATTTAGATGAAGATCTAAAATTTTGAAAGAGATTTTAGCTGAGATTTTGAAGGTTGGCAATGCTAATTTCCTTTCTTGAAGATAAAACTTATCTATTGAAGGCCATTCAACACCCTATATAAAGAAGCTCTATGCTCCTAACAAAGCATCCCCTCATCATCAAATTCTTCTTCAAAACTCTAACTTAATCAACCATTTAGAGTTATTGAAGGGTAGTAGATCATTGGCAAAAACGATAAGTGTTCCTTCAAAGTCTGAGCAAGTGATTGAGTGCTACTTGGAGAACAAGAACTTTCATTTTCTTTCCCTTTTTGGTTTCTTCAGTTTGAATTCTCCTAAAGTTTTTATGAATTTGTTTACAATGCTTTTGTTGTTTGCTTTATTATGAGTAACTAAATCCATAGCTAGAATTATGGTAGATCTTATTGCATACTCTATATGATTTTTATATTTAAGGATGATGTTGGTTTCTTTTTAATATTTGGTTTTTATCCTATTGAATTGAATTTTGCATGTTAAGAAGTTATCACCCTTAACATCTCATAATTAGTTGCATCGTAGGCAACTATATCACATGTAATTAATGGGATAAAACGAAACAAAAGGTTAGATGAATTAAACTTAATTCTTCACTTCTAACCGTTATTAAATTAACAAACTCATAAGGTCTTTATATTTTATCTACCTTTTCCCTTGCATGATTATTAGGGGTAATTGCATCAAGGAGTTTTTAGCAAATTTTCGAGTCCAAGATTAAAAACATCCAGAACCAGTCAAAACAGAGTCTTTCAACGAATTTTGCTTAAAACTTGTTGAAACAAAAACTGACAAAGAAAATTATTCTAAGTCTAAAAGATAAGATGAAGCTCACAGATTTTCCTTAAAACTTATCAAAACAAAAATTGACAAGGAAATTATTATAAGTCCAAGAGACAGGGTGGAGCTCAAAAAATGAAGAAACATATTATAAAAACTGCAAGGTTTGAAGCGACTACCAAAAGAGCAATTACCAGTGGTTACTACCAGTTGAAGGTCAGAGACACAAAGAACCGATCGTAGATGATAACAGTTATGGAGAAGGTATTATCACAAATAATTATGGATAATGGGTAACAACAGTTGAAGAGCACACAGAAGGCAATTATCAAGAAGTGCCCATGAAAGGAGGAAAGCAGTTGAGATTCATCTGTCTATAAATAACATCAAGCTGAAGATGACTTTTTGCATCAGTCACTAGCACCTAAAAAATCTCCTACAAAAATTTAAGAAGTTCCTCCACCTTTTTTACATCAATTTCTTTTAGAACCAATGTAAAAAGTATTTATTACATCGATTTCATAAACACATTATATAATAAGTACTTTTTATATATGTTATAAGAGAACCAATGTTAAAAGTTCTCATGAATTTAAAAAATGTCACTGCCTTTCTTTTTTATATTGATTCTTGTATAATCAATATAAAATCATGTTCTAAAATGTCATTTTTACACTAGTGCATTCATATAAAACGAGCAATTTTATAATAAATGAGTACCTAGAGGCACGAGTATCTCGCTACCTAACCCTGCCCTATTTAATTAATGGGTACAAAAAAATTCATTTATTTCACTTGCGAGTTCATGTTTGAAATTCTAAACCTGAAATGCAATGAGTATTATCGCAAGGACATGTTGGTGTGTATTTTTTTACCATCTCTACTAACGAGTATTTTTAAATCATTGATTAAAGACTTAATCAATAAAAATTTACTTAAAGATACAACAAAATTATATCAAAAATTAAGAGAATATGTTTACTGATAATTTATCATAAAAACTTTCATTTTTATTATATATATAGGGGCAGGATCTTATTACACCAGTGTAAGTCTAAAAATTCTTACACTAAATCTGAACTTTTCATTTGATTTACATCTAATAAGTTATATATATATATATAGGGACAGGATCTTCTTACCCAGGTGTAAGTCTAAAAACTTACCCTCAATCTAAGACTTTCATTTAACTTAAATATAATGGTCAATAAAGTAATAAATTATAATCCGTTAGATTTAAGTTAAATGAAAGGCTCAGATTGGGTATAAGAGTTTTTAAACTTATACTGATGTAAGAAGATTCTTCTCCAGTATATATATATATATATATATGACTTTGGTAGACATAGAGATAAATATAAGGAGCAAATTAGCAGCATAAACAGAAAGAAAGTGAGGTATATTTTGAACATACAGATATATCAGCCAAACCCCAATACTTATCAGATTTTGGACAGATGACAGAGAAATATTAGCAGTATATTCTCTATTATACTAGTTCAAATATGTTCTTTATTATTAGTTGAAGTTTATAAAAAGTCCCAAAAATTATGTGTCTCGTTCTTAATATATCGAGTCTCAATAAATTTTAGCTAATAAATAAGAGTGTAAAAGAAAATGTGTTGTTAATACTTCTTGTTAGGAAGAAGAAAGTGACAAGAGCAATGGAGAAACAGAAGGATCTGCAGCTTTGACAGCTATGTATCCGTCTAACTGCATATATAACAAGTGCTGAGAAGATTGTGATGAGGAACATGAAATGGCATAGGAGTAATCTGATATTGATGCATAATATGATGATCATCATGATGAATTTGATGATGGAGATGATGGGGACAGTGGTGGTAGAGAAGACAACAATGATATTGAAGCATATAAAAACACAACAGAAAGAGTTTCTTGAGCTATATTCCTTTGTGGAAGAAGTAAGAACAAAGAATCAGTTGCCACTTGCTCCAAATGATGCAGAGCTGAAATCAAATTTAAGTGTACAAGGCAGAAGCAGGTACATGCATTTTGTAATAAGCCCTGTAGAGAGAACCTGACTCAATGGAAAGAAATCATAGCAAAAGTTACATCAACACGTCAAGTAATAAGCATAGTAGCAAGAAGAAGAATGCTCCACCAGATCAAATAATCTCCGGAAAAAGCTTAACTCTCTCTCCATTCAATGACGAGAGCATGACAGAGAACAAAAATCTAGAAAATATTAGGGAATGTTTGGTTTTTTAAAAAATATTTTAATTTTAGTTTACTATTTTTTCTTTTAATTACAAAAACTTCATCTTTATTTAATTTTATGTTTTCAAATATTTGCTTAGGAAATAATGAACAAATTATTTTCACTATTTATTATACAAATCTTTGAAAATAAGAAATAAAATATATTTTTTATAATTAAAACTGAAATTTGAAAACATTTTCTCAAGCTAATAGGCCCTTAATTTCATTGATTTGACAGCCCAATTTTCAGTTGGGGAGAAATCACATGGTACAGTGCAATACAATGTTAACACCCTGTCTGGGGACACCAATGACGGTGGAGGACGCATCAAATTTGATTCTTCTGTCATTTATGCTTCTGCAAGTTGGCATGAGCCAGTTGGAATGATTGAGTATTCGTTATTCTTATTCTGAGTTTCGCTGTCAATAGTAATGTTGTAACGAAAAATGGAGTGAGGTTCTGTCTATGTTTGCCTTCATATTGCACCTATCTACTCTAAAATTGACATTTACTTGCATTCCAAAACCATAATACAAAAGAAATTAAAGTAATCTAACAAAATATCAATTAATTATTCAGTTTTATAAAATTTTAAGAACTTAGTTTCATTTGAAAACATAGCTTAATTAAACATTTATTCAATAATCACTTTTTACATGAGGACTTATTTCATGTTTGACTATAAAATATCTTGAAATAAATTGAAAAGATCTTATTTTAATAAGTTATATTGAATAGCTAATTGAAATAAGCTGATAAAAGCTTAAAAAAATCTTATATTTTAATGAAATCTTCCAAACTGAACCTTAATCTACCTCATGAGAACTTCTCTTTTAGTAATTGGATTGATAAAATTCAACGTCAATAGAAAGTTCTCATCAAGTCAAACATACTCTGGAGTAAATAGATTCCCAAATAGGAGACTCTTGTCTAGAGAGTCTGTTTGATATGAAGAGTAGAGTCACATAAAGAGTAGAACTGAATATAAATTAAACACTCATTCTACAGCAAAGATGCAAGCAGTACACAGGGACATGGTTTCAACAAATTACTTGAGAATGAATACCATATCATGAAAATTTGTTCCATATATAGAGGAAGCAGGGAAACAAAAGGAAATAATACAGTTGTCTCCTCTTTAATTATAAAGATAAAAAAGCAATTGAGAGCACAACTTTTACAGTATCAGAAGATGTGGCAAAGCATGAAAGCTAAATGCCTCACCACTGCCTAATCATATTGCTATCATGTGTATTTTGATATACATCCGAGAACTAACCCCAAAGTCCATCTAAGAAATCATCTCAAAAACCCAGTAAGATGAACTGGATCCATGTGTTAGTAGACGTGAGAAGCCGCAGGTCCTGGTTTATTGGACTTTTGTCCCACCTCAAAACGAAGATCAAGCCTGCTGGGTTGTCATAATTCAAGGCTTGCAAGCAACAATAATGACCCCTGATTAATCCAGCAGAGTTTGAGACAGTTAACAAGATGATCTCTACATTATTGTACAGATACAAGAATCTGAATCCTCTTCTTCTGAGTCACTGACATCACTGCAGACATAATGGGAGACCAAATGTGACACAATTCTGGTGTTATCTCAATATAACATAGGACTGATTATCATGGTCAATTACAATTTGTTACATTGGAATTGTATTGCAGAATGCAAACGTTTTGAACTTGTATCCCAAAGAGACAAAAACATAAAAAAGAACTATTTTTTTTCTTCCTACTTTTTTCCCTTGACAAAATTTTAAAAGTACACTTTCACCTAATTAACTCAACCGGCACAGGTGCAGCTCCAAAATTTTTCAAACCATTGTATCAACTATAGATCTAATTACATGATTTCAGTAGATCAAGATAAAACACAAGACGAAACGAGTCTAATTTATCTCAAAAAGCTAATAGTCACATCAAGTTATTCGGTTAAGCGGTATATCTTCCCCTTTGCACAAAACAATAACAGCATTCAAAACTTACCACTTCCATGTTAAATTTTCTTCTTTCACTTTCTTCCAGTGTTTCTATATGCCAGAAGTTTTATCCCCATAGTTTCTATAGGTGTCGCCATAAGTTCACTCATGTTAATACATGCAGCCATTTTTTATATCTTTCCTATATAAGCAGAATCATTGACCAATAAATCCTCCCTCAGTAGACCACAGGTTATGCTTCAGAATCCGAACAAGGGATTATTGCATTTTTCACTTCATAAGTGAGCAGAAGGAAATTTGATCTCAGAACTTACATAAATCCCTATTTCTCTGAATTTTTTCCAGTCTGCATCAAAGTAAAACACCTTAAAAATAAGCTCTTCCTCATCAAAACCATCTAACCTTTATATTTGTTCCTTGATCTTCCTCTGTTCTGTCATTCATTCCTAACTAATTCACAAAGCCACAGATCTAAAATGTAGTCTTTAACTCTATTCTAGCTTTGACTTTCACTTACCACAGGCAAAAAATGAATAAGAAAGGAAAACAGAAAAATCCCTGTTCCTATTATTTCAGTAGCACCTCTTTTATTCTATATTGATGAGGATAATGGGTTTCATATTTTCCAAAATGTGCTAATAATACAATGCTGTAAGCTCAAGATTCATTAAACATAATAAATGAATTTTAGGTATTCAAATTGCTTTTGCTAAGGAAATTATGATGCATCAGAGGAATGTGCTAAAGAATCAGAGAATACTACGTTTTCCACAGACCAAGGAAAAATTTTACCCATGTTTCACACTCGTTGTCAATCACAGAGTCCACTACTTAAAGGAAACATTGATTGTAGGAGCACTAGGCAAAAGTACTCCAGCAATCTTTTCTGAAGTTAACCAATTACTGCAGGGAACTTACATCAACATTTTCCTTTTAGAGTACAGTTAAAAGCATTACTAATTATCAAAGAATAAAATTTTTGTAAATTTTTGTTTTGCTGAAAGATTACATTGATTTTGCCCACCAAAGACCATTTATACCAGTTAATGACAATGGTTTTTTCCTTTTTTTCAAGTGTTGACACTCAAGTGATCAAAAGATTAAGAAAAGGCCTCCATAAGTTTGTTCTAGTAAGGTCTAACTCTAACATATGGAGACATCAGGAACTTTAGGAAACATCGGCTATGACATATCAAATTATCGGCAAATCCTAAAAGCCTTAGCTTTAAAACTCAGACATCACTTGACAAATATTTTACAAATCTGCAGAAAGTCTAAAGTTTAAACAAATGAATCTTTTCTAATTTAAAACCTAATTTGATGTTCTTTAAATCTTTTTGGCTTTGCCATTTATTCTAAGACATGTTTGGAAATAATTACTTTTGAAGAAATAATCACTTGTTTTCCAAAAGCTGTCTCAGGAAGCTACAAAAAAATAAGGGATTATTTCTTAAAATTAAATTGAACCAAGTACCTAAGAAGCAAACAATCAGAGATCACAATAATTTTTTAACAGTCATGACATAAGAATCCTGTTAGTCAAAAGAGGGCACCTAATGGAGGACAAAATATCATGCCCTTTAGATAAAGAAACGAGGGTCACACAAAAAGAATGTAACAGCTGAAGTGCCCTCCAAATTCAAATCTTACTGAGAATCGGTCGAAGAAAACACCCTCTAAAAGTACCATTTAAATATAAAATCCTACAAAAATATCAACTATCCTGCAATAAGGCTGAAGCAAACTGGGCCGCAGAGAAACTAGAAGGATTTTTAATTTACTGGGTCAAACTACGATCTGATCTGAAGTCTGAAGCTGTGACATGGTATACAGGCCAACCTGTATAGGAGTTAACCAAGAGTTCTAAAGAGCCAAAGACATTGTAAACCCAAGAATTAAGTTCAAACTGATTTTTAAAAAAAATGCAGAAAAATCAAGTTAAAAATGCAGAAAAATCAAGTTAAAAACTAGATTATTCTTTTTTGGTGATAGAAGAACAAGTTAAAACATGGTCTTGCCATTAATTAAGTTGAAATTTATTTTTTTCTCATTTTGGGAAACTTTTAGCACTGACAAAAGGTCCAAAAGTCAATTGGAAAAACAGTGAAATGAAAAGAAAAACAGGACCAAAAATGTCTATATAAAGATGAATGTGCTGGTTCAAAGAACCTCTAAAGACCCAAACAAAACATCCATTAATTGTCCCCGCACAATATTCTGTGAACATTTGTAAACACAATAATTTTCTCATTTCTACTTCAATTTAGCCTTCTGAGAGATAACTGAAAGCAGAATTACCTAATGTTGATCCAGATACTCCTAACATAAAATACAGGTAATTTCAAATAAAATATGGTCATTGGTCATCAAAAACACATGCAACTGATCAAACAAAAGCTAACTTCTTCCGCCGAGACTTTCAAGTCTAATGAACATGAAGATGACAGAAACCAAAGTTTCCAGAGTCTTCATTAAACTCACTCTGGAAGAGTTACTTACATTGTGCAAAAAAATATCACCTTACCATCACAAAACATTTCACACACAAATCTAGAGTCACAGACATGTCATCAATGCTTCACACAACATAAATTTAGCAAAAATTTCACCACATGCCCCAAATTAGGAAAATCAAAAACATGTCAACTTTCATCTTCTTACAGCAATAGTCAATAATAACCAGTACATAACAAATGTTCCAATTATAACCAAGTGAACATCCAAATCATAAAATTGGAAACAAGTTACCATAAATAGAAAACAAATAAAGACAAAAACAGAACAATCCAAATAGCCTAGCAAAATTCACCAAGATTTAGTAATTAAAAAAAAATAAAAAACAAAAATAGTTACCTTGGCTCATATACCAACACCTCAACAAGCTTGTTTCCATTCTTATCATTCCACTGCACTTTCCGGCGTGTCTTCTCAGAGTTGCGGGACATGACATCTCTCCGAGGAGGCAACAAAGAATTGGAATCACTTTCATCTTCTCCGTTGACATGATCTTCAACCTTGTCACCACCCAAAGAAGAAGCCACCACAGGTTTATCTATGATGCACCCATTAACATCTTTGGAAGTCATATTCATCAACAACTACACACACCCACACACTCACAGACACACAAAGCAAAATTCAAGCCAGAAAAGATAATTTACAACAATCTAAGGATTTGGAAGAAACCCATTTGACCCAGTTGACTCAAAATCATGTTCCAACTTCAAAAATCTCCGAAAAGATCAAAACTTCGGATTGGAGGAACTGGGCTAAGAAAGTGGTCAACGCGTTCTCCACGATGGGGCTATAACCAAGTCCCGCAGAGAACAGAGGAAACAGAAAATGAGAAGAGAAAATTAAAATGAGAAGAAACTGAGATTGTGAGATGAGAATCTCAGTGTATCTCTATCTTTTTTTTTTTTTCGAAAAATGAGAAAAAAATTTCTCGTTACAGAGTGACAACACATCGGATTTTATTTATTTATTTATAATATGGGAAGAAAAATCCAAACACGTAAGGGTTTGGAATAAAAAATAAATTGCTAAATATTAGCAACTTAAGTTACACTGTTGGATTTTCTTTTTCATGTTTTCTTTTCTTCTCTGCATCATATTATTATCTAATTGGAATAAAAAATAAATTGCTAAATATTAGCAACTTAAGTTACACTGTTGGATTTTCTTTTTCATGTTTTCTTTTCTTCTCTGCATCATATTATTATCTAACAACCTCCACTAACAAAGCAGGGAGGATCATTAGGAACATAATTTAATTAAATATTTATTTACTATATATTTTTATACAAATTTTTATGTCATAAATTTGAATATAAGTTTTTTAATAAATATTTTAATAAATTATAAGTAAAAATAGTGTTTTTAATTTTGATTTTATCCTCTAACTTTTCTTTTCTTTTTTAATACTCTAACATTAAAAGTCTTTATCATTTTCTCTTATGTAAGATTGTTCATCATCTTTTTCAAATCACTTTAATTCTTTTTCACTTTTTCTTCTGTTTCATTTTTTTTTTTTTTTGGTTCTTTTCATAATCACAACAATTCCATTAGTCATCTATAAGAAGATCCAAACTCTCTATTTCCTTAATACTTCTAAAATTGATCCCATCAAATTTGGCAATTCAAACACATCCTTTTTACCTTTCACTAATAAAATTTCTCCATTGGCCCTTACAATGAGTAGATCATCCCCTTCTGCTTAATAGTATCTTCTAATTGATGTATTCCTTTTCATTGGTGTAGGAGATATTTGAACCTAAACTTCAATAGCAAACACCACAACCACTCTAGAATTTTCACTAATTTTATCTTGAAATATTATTTGCTTAAGTATCCTGGTCTAATGCAATTATAGTTTTTTGGTAGTCTATTAAAAATATATTAAGCACAAAGAAAAGTTAAAGGAAAATAATGACTAGATTAATATAGTAAACCACATGGAGATAATGATACAATATTATCATTTTACTATCATAATTCACAAGAGTAGTTTGAGTGGTATTTATCTTCTCAATTTACGGATTCTTTACAATATTTTTCTTTTAGAGCAAAATAGCAAACACTAATTAATTGATAAATAAATATCTTAACTTGTTACATTTAAATTTTTATCCTATTCAGAAGTGGTTCTTAAGGTTTATGTAGGCCTGAAAATGGCAATAGGTGGTAATGAAAATAGAAGAATAACTGAGAATTGAAAAAAAAATGTGTACATTTTCGGTGAGAAATTGAGAAGGTTTCTTAGTTTATGTGAGAGATAACAAAGACACACACATATGAGAAGAAGATGGACAGTACTTAAACAATTTATGTGACAGAAAATAATAAAAAAATATTAACAAAATTAGCATTTTTAATAAAAATGACGTATTTTAAATATTTTTACAAGTTAAAGGACGAAGAGGAAAAAAGTTAAAGAAAAATATTGAAGTTTACCTTAAGATAGACAACGAAAACACTAATTTTTCTTAAGTTATATTAAAAAAAATATTAAAATAATTATAAAGTATTTTCATAAATTTTTATAATCTTTTGTAAATACTCTTTTAATAATTAAATTAATTAAATTAGATTATTTTTAAAAATCTAAAAATAAAATATCAGCTCTTAAACACTAAAGTAAAATGAAGTTTAATTATTAATACATTATTTTCTTAAAAATTTATATTACTAATAAATTAGAATACTCCGTCAATATGACATTTAAATTAACTATTATAAAACTTAATTATTCTTATAGCAATTCATAATTGAATGTTTTTATAGTATTAAGATATTCTAATAATTAATTTAATAAAAATTTATAAAATTATTTATTTGTTTTGATAAGTTTTTAATTTCATTTGTATAATAGAAAATTTTAATTTAATATTTTATTTTGAGTTAATTTTTTTTAGTGTGTTAAAACTAAATAGTTTATTACTAAATATGTGAATCAACTTGTAACACCTCAATTTTATTGCCCTTATATGAAAGAAATAGGAATTTTGGCACAAGATTTCTCGAGATAACAAGATATGTCTCACTGTAACGAAGAAGACTATCCAAAAATCAGGCTTTCAGAAGCCTTCTCGCTGTAGTGAAAGAGTCTCGTTGTAGTGAGAAGCAGATAAAGTGAACCACTACTCTCACTGGAATTAGGAGATTCTCGTTACAGCAAAAATGACACATAGAAAAGGGAGAAATATATATGGTTTTTTTGCTGTAGCGATAATGTTGCGAGTAGAGGAGTATTTAAGGTACCTCAACATTGAAACTTTCATTATTTCTCCTCAAAACAGTTTTCTCTCTCATTCTCTCTATTCTCTTACCTTTTTTTCTCAGAGAAACATCTTCTGAACTCTATATCTCTTCCAAATCTGAGCTCAAACTTCTATTCCATTCTAATCTAAGTAAGTTTCTTGAAGTTTGGTTTTTCAATTTCGTTCTTATGTCTCAGTTTTCTCTAATATAAACTTTTGTACTTTGTAATACTCAAGAGAACCTTAACCTTCAAGGCGATATCTTCTCTCAAAACATTGTGCTTCTCTCTCGGATCTATAGGAAAACTCGACTTAAGAGACACATATTCAGGTAAGGGAAGTTGATCCCAAACCCTAACTCTTATTTATATATATTTTGGCTTAAAATTCAAAATTTCTTGCTTAGGATGACAGATCCCTAATATTTTCTTAACAAATACAGTGTAAAAATGAATTTTTGAGTATGGATAACCTATGATATGTTTTAAAAATAAGTTTTTAAGAAGATTTTCATGTGTTATTCAATATATATGTACATGTGTTAGGAAAAAGGGATAAACCTTAGGATAAATGATTTTTTTTATTTTATAAAGATTGAGAGAGTGTGGTCTCTGACAATATATTTCTAAATTTGTATAATTAGATTGAGTTCGAAGGTGTTCGACTTTCGGCATATTGTATTGATGTGAGATTAATTGATGAAGAGTGTTTGACTATTTTTGAATAATGAAATCTATTATTAGTAAAAAATAATAAAAAGAATTAGTGTGAACTTGATTACATGTTAAAAGAAATTATGAAAGAGAATTAATATAAATGATTGATTGATGATTTAACTATACATGAATGACATAGTAAGGTGAATTTTTATTATGAAAAGAAAGAAAAACAGTAAAAATTTTACTATTGTGAAAAAAGTGATAAAAAGAAATGGATGAAATATTAATGAAAAGAAATGACTTAGTATTTAATGAAAAGTTTTATACTAAAAAGTAAAGTAAAATATTAATGAAATATAATTTTATCTGTATAAAGATAACTTAAGATTGAAAATAAAATTTTATTATGATAAATGATATTTAAAAAAAAGGATGATTTGTTTTAAAATACAATTAAAAATTAAAATTTGATAAATAATACATATACAATGATAATAATAATTAAAATAATAATAATAATCTAAATTAAATATAATAATAAAATTATTTATATATTTGTCACCTATTAATATTAAAGTTTGACGTTGTTTATTTAGTTAAATAAATAAATTTAATTAAACATTTAACAAACTGGGCTCAAATAATTTACGAGTATTTTAGTTTATTTACATCCTTAGTTATATAATTTTTTTTAATATAACTTATTATTTTATGTCTTTCTTAATTACATCAATGTTTTTAACTAGTTATTCAATTAAAGAAGATTTTTAATTTTTCTAGTTATTTTAATTAATAGTTAAAGTTTATTAATATAGATTAAGCATAATGAAATGTTTCAAATTATCATTAATAAAGTACTTTTTAATATTAAAAAAAATTATTTTTTTAATGAAAACTTTTGAAATTTTAAAATTAAAATTTTCAAATACCAATATTTTTATATTCTTATTATTAGTAAAATATTTTTTTAAAAGATTTTAAATTTTACAATATTACAAACAATGAGTGGGATATTGCGCTAGCTTTATCTAATATTGATTAAAGAAAGTTAAACACACATTAAAAAAAGTTAATTAAGAAAATTATAACTATAATTTGATTTAAGAATTAATTATGCAGAAAAAAAATATTGATTACATATGAGAATCTACAAGTCATGTCACAAAATAAAGAAAACGTGCACGTGTCTGTGTAATCGTACGAGATGTTGTCTTACTTTAAAAAATAAGACTTAAATTTATAATATATTTAAAAATCATGAATTTTAACTTTAATTTATTTTCTCAACCTAATTTGTATTTGCATTTAATAGTTTATTAATATAGTATTTCATAAGTCTAACGTATAAGGTAATTATTAAAATAAATGAATTCATTTAATAAATTTACATTGTAAATAAAATCAATATTAAACATAAATAGAGGTCAGTGATCCTATTGTAAACCACTCTGTTGTTTAAAATGAAAATACTATTGTATGCTACTCAATTTAAAACATTTTCATATACTCAACTATTTTTTTTAAATATAAATGTGCACTCTCCAAAGTTTTAGCCATGACTCAATCATTTAAATGTTTATATTTTATACATTATTCAATTTCGGATCAAATTAGATTTGTGGAGTGGAAACTAATATGGGATAGTACTTTTAAAGGCACTTGGTTTTCTTTCTATCATATACAAAGTTTCAGTTTAATTTTAACATATTGTTATAAATAAGTTTGTATTATCATTTTATAATATTATCAGGTCGTTTAACGTTTATATTATACTCTCATGTTTTAAATTTTTTGTATGTTGAAATATTATATTATTAAATAATAATATTAAATATAAAATGTTGTAATAATGCACATAGATTAACCATTTAATTAATATTAGTTTTAAGATTTGAATTTAAGTAATTAAAACTGAAATTGATTATTATTATAACTGAAGCAATCTTTTATAATATTTTATCAGCAATATTTCACCTATAGATTTATAATTTTGTTTATTTATAAGGCTTAACCTGAAATCTCATTTTAAAAATAAAATTTGACTACGAAAGGAAAATATTAAAAAATGAATTTTAACTTTGATTATATTTTATAAGGAAAAGGTTTCGGTAGTACAAAAACAAGTAAATAAATAAAATACAATTTTACTTGTGAAGATATAAATTAAAAACTGTCTAAACATATAAATTAATATTTAAAATTAGAAAATAAATATATGTCATAAAAAGAATCAACAAGTGTTAGTTTGAGTTGAGGGGTTTGAATTCCTTAAACTTGTGATTTTAGATTTGATCTAGTGATTTGATTGTATAAAAAGAATATTATTGATATGAATTCTCACCGTATTGTTTATCATGGTCTAAAAGATTAGTTTTTTAGAGTTTTATCATTAGTATATATCTTGCCAAATAACTGTTGAGATAAATAACAAAGCAAAATTTCTATTTTAATTGAAGAATGGCTCAGCGTCTAAC
This sequence comes from Abrus precatorius, assembly GCF_003935025.1. NCBI lineage: Eukaryota > Viridiplantae > Streptophyta > Magnoliopsida > Fabales > Fabaceae > Abrus > Abrus precatorius. The sequence continues at coordinate 14,420,374 of NW_020874417.1, forward strand.
ACCAACAAAAGAAAATGGTAAGGTGTTGTTGTCCCTTTGCGACAAATAGTCATTTTCAAGGTCCAAAAAGTGGGGCTCAACGTTGTGCAATGAGAGAAACCCTTCTGTATTCTTTTCCACACCCCAGAAAACCCATCCACTGAACATGGACGCAAATTTCCTTATTGCATTAAAAAAAATTCTGACCAAAATTATTCTGTATATGTATTTGTTATAATGTACGTTCAAGAATGTAAAATACAAAATTAATAATATTTTATTAAAAATTATATCATTTAATATTATCAATATATTAGATCTTGTAATATTTTGTGATTTCTTGTAAAAGTTTATTATATATAAATTCTTATTATTTATTCTTTAACAAACATTCATACGTTTTTAGATAAGAATTTCTTCATGAATCATAAGAAGAAGCATTTCAATTATAGGAAGGAGTCAATCACAAGGGAAAGTGACAAAAGAAAGGATCATAAAATAAAATAAAAGGGGAATGTTGAGTGGAAGTGGATGGCTATGTGGATTTGCTTCAAAGGTTACCAAACATGATTGCAACACTGAACTTACATTTTACTCAAAGCTCATACATCCAAAAACTGTTTGAGAGTTTCAAATTGTATGTGTCAGTTCATTTTAAGACACAGCAAAAAATTCACACAATCTCAGCAGAAAAGGAGAGAGTTTTATCATCAGAATGGCATGCATAGAGAGAGCATCTCCAGCACTCAAGCAAATACTGCTCAAACTGTACTGGTAAGAAGAGTTTATGTATGAATAAACTAGTACAGTTTAGGAAACACTCATAATTTGCTATCCCTTATCTTTAATCTCTATTTTGTTTTTCCTGATATACAGCACATGGTTTAGTTATTTATTTGATTGTTTTTTGTTCTTTTCTTCTTTTCATTTTTGTTTTTGGTGAACGGAAAGTGGGAAAAGAATCAGAACATAACATACGAGGTAATCTCATCATTGAAAATAGTCTTAGTCATGGAATTAATATACTAATGTCTGTTAGTACTTGGAAATATAATATATATATGTGATAAAAAAGGCTCAGTATATAAGACGCGGGATATGAAAAATTGAGCAGTAATAGTTTTTTTTTTCAATTTCATTTATTAAAGTGACACCAATATCTCTATATAATTCCTTAATATAACTACAACTGAATAAAAAATAACTCTCAAATAATTAATTTCTCAACATCAAAGTTAGGAACAAAAAATGTCACTGTATTATCTTTATTTGATAACTCAATTATTTATTATATATACACACACAATAATTAAGTAATTTATCAAATAAAGTTTTATAACTTATTTATATATAAAATATATGTATGCATGCATGTATTGTTCTAAGTACCTATGTCTGTGAAAACTTTGTAAGAGACTTCACGATTTCGTTGAAAGATAGAAACAAGATGCAGAAAGAAAACTTTAAACAAGAAATATGATTAAAAAATATTATGAGTTTTATCATTGTTACTTTTGTAGAAAATTTAAAGAATGAAGAAATTACACTTTTGTGTTTGTAGATAAAATAATGAAATGATCAAGAATTATGATAAAAAAATCTGAAATTAATTTTTGTTAATTTTAATACATTTATTATCAACTAATGAAATAATGAATGTTCAGAATATATATTGTCAGCTAGTGATATGTATTTAAATTCTGTTATCTAAGATTTCAAGCTTAAGTTCGTGTATAGAATAAGAAAAACTTTATTGAGAATTAATTTTTGTTATATTGTGAATGCTTTCTAATTTAAATAGGGTTGTCACCAATCCTAGACCTATATACGTAGACAAACACACACCCAAAATGTTTTTTATGGAGACTTTTTCAGACGTCTAAGGTTTTTATAAACTTTTTTCTTTTTTAAATAATTTGCTTGTAGACACATTTTTAGTAATTTTCTACAAACTTAATTTGATTAGCTTGGGTTTATTTTGTTTCACAACAAAAGAAACAAATATGATAGCTGAGAGCCTTAGAATAGTTAAGTGATATAAAATTATTATTGAAGAATCTGGAAAGCGTATGAAAAAGAAGTGGCATCATATTCTCCAGCAAAATCCTTAGCTTAAGCATCACTTTTTACCAATCACTAGAAAGCTGCGGGATACCTCTCTTCTGACAGCACTAGTCTTTGATATCATTTTGGCAGACAATAAATGATTTTTCCGCTTAAGAAAAGTTTGGTTGGATCTATCGAAATTCTTACGGAGAAGAACTTCAAATATCATCACCTCATTTGTTGTTTTCTCAATTTTAATGAAGTTTTTAAAATTACTTTAGACTTAATTTATTATTTTTATAAGCTCTTTTTAACTTTTTTTAATAAATTTCTTGTTATAATTTATTAAAATGAGTTGTTTTTAATTTATATTAATGAATTTTATAGATAAATTTATGACAAATTATAATTTAAAAAAAAAATATATTAAATAAGTATTTAGTTAAGTTCTTGTCTGTATGCACCCTTGATAACTTTGATATCATATTAGAAATAGACCACACTTAACTCATTTTTTAAAAATAAGTCAAAACAAAAATATTGTCCAAAATTTATAAAGAGTATTATGAGCATATTCTTAATTAATATGTGAAAAGTCAATTTTTTAAAAAATATTTGAATCAAACACGTAAATTAATTAATAAACTGATTAAATTAACTAATTAGTTACATAATCTCTCTCTGTAGAATACCCTTCAAGTCAGTGTTGTGCATTTGATTAGACAAGGTAAATATTAAGTGGAACCCTTCTCTAGAGTTTGTGAAACACTGTTGTAACATCAGCAACCGTGCACAATTCATGATAAGATGGTTTCGTAAGTGGTAATCCTCATTTAGAAAATAGTATCTAAGTGCATTTCCATGTCATGACAGTGCTGAGAAGCCCCTCGAGATTGATCATCACTTATACGAATTTGGGTCAGTGGAGTACCATATTCAGGTAAAACTCTTAACTTGCAAGCTTGAACAATCTGGCCAATCAGTTTTTATCAATTATTATTCCGGCAAAATCTTAGTTCGTAAGGAGAATAACATGTAGCTATTTCCTTTGTTTCAAACAAAATAAAAACATGTTACATGACAAACATTAGAAGAAACAATGTAATGCATTATTTTGTTTGTGTGCAAATCCTTAGATTGTTAAAGATTTTAGATTGAAGTTTAAACAAATATTTCCAGTAAGATTTGATTTTGTGTGTTATGGTTACAGTCTCAAGCCTCTAATCCACAAGTAGCCTACTTGTCAATATCAATGCCACCTCTTTGCCATGGGGTCCTACCAAATGAACTTTCATCATACACCATTGAAATGGTAAAGGGACTTTGTCCTAATGTTGTGGAAATTGCGGAGCCTGCCAAGGAAGGATATCAGCTTACTCTGAAGCTTAAACTCAATGAGATCCCGAGAAGCAAAGGTTTGGTTCCCTTACCTACCAACTTGCAGCCTAGTTGACACCCTTCCATTTTAACTCAATTATAACATAATAATTGATGATTGCAAACATTTTATTTATATAATCAGTGTCAGTCTGTCAGAGCAGTGACATTGACAAAAATGGTATTGCAAAGTAGAAATGTATATGAATTAATGTTTGGCTATCTAGTTTTCCTTCCACTTGATAATGACCAAAAACTTAGGCAGGTGTAGTACCATAAATATTGTTAGTGTTGTTGTTCTCCAATTAAAATTAAGTTTATTTTGATAATATATGTTGACCTTTAATGTTAGTATGCTAACTTTTAATGTTGATCTTTATTATGAAGATTATCAAGATAAAACACCAATTCTAATTGAAAAAACTCCACGTACTAATGGTTCTACACTTAAGTTTTGTCCTTCAAGAATGAACAAGTAAATTGATGGTTTCCCCTCACACAATTTTTTTATGAATTGAGCAAACCTGTTAGAAACTGATAATACTACATTTGGGTTCAAGTCATCCGACTAAAATAACTTTAACTTACCCTTACTTCCCTTCATAGTTTACCTCAATTATCTCAACACCTTTAAATTTTCAGTATTACACAGATATTTATTATCTTAGATTTTTCACTCGCTAATGGAGGCCATATTATCAGTACAAAATAATAGGAGAATTCAGCTAGTAAAGAGAATCTTTGTTAATAATGTATGTACTACATGGAAAGCATAATGTCGACAAATTAGCAGCTATAGGAACTCTCTTATCAGAAGACTAGAGAATCTGGTCAGCAAACTTGTGAGTTGTGACATTCTGAATGAATGTCACGCTGCTTAGAAAGATATTATCAACATTCCTTGTACTGAAAATCAAACCTAGCATAGAACGATACACAAATAATCATTGTACACAATTAAACAATGAAAGGACTCAATCTAACTTGAAATTTCAACCTATCTGATGATACACAATTCTTGTTCCAGACCATGTCAAGGTCATCAGGGAGATTTCAACAGTTCATTCAGTAATTTTGAGTTCACAGCTGAAAGAAATATTGTGGAATGTGAATTCCAATGATGCAATTCAGGGGATGTACAAACCCATCAAACTAGTCTACCATCCAAGGGAACCATTCTTTCTCATCAGGCAGGTAATTTATAGGCAATCAAATCTTTGAACTTGTGCCAAATGACACAGAAGAAAAACAAGAATACAAACTATAACATGATCTTCCAAATAAAATTCACAAGATATAACAATAAATGGAATGATATCACATAAACAATGTAAAGTATAAGTTATTCAAGTAGATCACGTCACACACTAAGGAATTTCTGAACCTGAATCAAATGATGATTTTATATCTTCTCTTGTCAATCACATTCGACTATTTACTATGAGACACTTATTCTGTGATGCCCATAAATAGTCAACAATAACCCACTTACTTATGAAATCTATTTTCATTGCATATTTTTGTTGGCTCACAACTTCTCCCAAATTTATTCATACTCAGCAAAATGATGAAAACTTCAACAACCAAGTAACCGAAAACAACTCATTAACAATACTCTGGTCCTGTAAAAGTTATTCATATTCTAATGCTTTTCCATATTGATCAAATAATACATGCTGCATTGATACAGCCACAAAGAATCATAGCAGTATTCCCAATTCGTTTCAGAGAAAAATCAGATGTGATTATTGCTACAGCTTTCTTTCAGGTTAGTAGCTGAGAAAGCACAACAAAGTAATTTGTTTTCAACTCAATATGCTTTTAACTCAATTATTTACTACCTATGACAGGAGCTTGTGGATGTTGGAAGTTCAGATAAATGGGCCAAGGCACCACCATGCACCTGGTCAGCCATTCCTCCACCAGAGCTGAGAGGAGAGGCTTTCGAGGATTTGAGTACCAATGGAGGCTTTTTCACTATTGGTATATTATTGTTATCCTCGAGCAATTATCCAATGAATTAGTTTCCTGCAAGCCATAAACTGATGACACTAACACAATTTTAAACTCTAAATTAAAATGAAACGAGATCAACAAAAGAATTGTTGAGCAAGATGGATTCCAAGGCATCTGTGACTGACATCTTCTTGATATTTAATAGATATCTCTTCTCGGCATGTTGAAGGCAATAGACTAGACAAAACTGTCTGGAATCTCTTAAATTTTAATGCCTATGTTAAAAACCATGTAAAGGTAACAGCAATATTAACATTGCTTCTTAACTCTTAAGGACTATTAATAATTGTATCTCTTGATCTCTGACATCATTTACTGACATTTGCACTACAGAGCACCAAAGGTTTTATTCAGAGAAGGATGAGGAAACGTTTGGAAAATTTGGTCGAGGTACAAAAGCACCTGAATTGCAACATTAAGTATTTAAGTTAGTAAAATGGATTTTGCACAGGCAGCATTAAGATTTGAGCCGTATAGTGAAACCTAAATGGGACCCACTGTATGCTCAAAGTGCCTAGTAAAAGTCATTTCTTACGCCAGACACTATACTTTTGCATATCAGACGGACATCCAAAACAAATAGCTAAACCTGGTTAGACAAATGTTTGATCCTTTTGTCTTACATGCAGGTCTTGCACCACACAAACTTGGAAGAAAATGAACAAACGAAACAACATCAAGGTCTGCTTCTGACACATTTCAATTGACAATAAAACATTAAGGAGACAACCTACAGTTATAAACTTATTTCAGAAATATCCCTTAAAGGCTATACTAGTAACATTTTGTTTATACTACAAATTATACCAGTGTTAATAGTATACACAATACTCAATATTAATAGATATCAAATGAAAAGATTATAAAGTGCGTGACAACATGCTAATTGTTCATTGACACTTCATTTTCATTATGCAGGATGTAGGTATACAAAGAAGTTGATAAGATCATCAAAGTATAACATATTGAAACAAAGATGGGGCACCTTTGGAAGAAAAATAAAGAGGATACGTTTCAGACTTAAAATTCATGGATTTACACGCTTTCGTCAACGATGGTTGAGGTTCCCAAAATTTCCCTCAACAGGATATACAAAAATAGAGTAGATTTGTTTGCAGTTATTATTTCTTATGTAAATATATGGACCTTAAGGAAGTCAGATGGACCTTGAAGATAAATACTTCACTGCACTATTTTCTCATGCATATCTGTAAAATTTACCAGGCTTTCCAACTACTTCTTGATTGTAATTATAAAGAAAGGAGGATATTCATTTTTCTAGACATCTACCAAATCTGTGATGGTGTGCGTATAATGCAAATGTCTAGCTATCATAACAAAATTTAATACCAAAATGTTCCACACAACATCAGGGAAAACTTCCCAAGAGAGATTTCATCTAAATGTTTGATTTCACTATTCAATAGAAAGTATCAGACTTAAGACTGAAATGCTACAACAACCATAATTCTAACTTCAAACACTTGCTCCTATATCCATGGTTTGATATAAGTATATAAATATACTAAAACTCAAGGAAACAACTCCCAATGTTGCATGAAGTTCTACCTTTATTTGTTCTTAAAATTTTGCTGTATGTAACAACCTACAGCAGGAAATTTTTTTTCCATTTCTCATGTAAGTTGGATGGCAGCAATACAATGGACATTTTCACCTAAGCAAATTCAGTAATATGATATGAGGCCATGCATGTCGTTCAGAAAAAACAGGGATAAACCCATAGTAATAGTAGCAGTAATAATAATAATAATACCAAACCCTTGTCATTATGAAGGTAGGCTCATTCTGCCTGCCTCACTCCTCTTCCTAGAATTATTCCTTTTTCTTGATACTGACTTTAGAATTAGAAGAGGATCAAAGAGGTTGTTCTTGTGCAACTGTTCTTTGTATTTTAGGTACTTGAGAATACCTGGACCTAAGACAGCGAAGAGGAAACCTGAGCCCTATCCACCTAGGATGCAAAAAGCATAATGATTCAACACATAGGAGGTAATAACATTGTAGAATGCGACGAACTGTATACCAACATGAACCACGTATTTGGTAACTATGGTTCAACATAAAAACATAGAAAAAGATGCCTATCGTCAAGCTTATTCCAAATACTATAACTTTCATTGATTATGATTGTAAACATCTTGTTTGAAGTATCTTGACGAGAAACATTGCTACAAAGTTAGTTTAAGAACAAACTAAAGAAAAGTTGGTAAAAAGGATAATTATTCACACCGCACACTTTACTTCTTTGTCTGCATCAAAACCATTCACATTTCAATCCATCTCCAGCTCAGGAAGAGCACGCATCCTCGTGCCCGTGGATTCGAGTTCAGCAAGCAATGGCCCCCTCGCCTCCCCACACCTCATGCTCCGGTTACTCGCCAACACTCCAAACACACCAACACCCAAAATCATGACCACAATGGCATGCACAGTGAACAGGAAATGCATCAAAGCAACACCCCTCAAGCTATCCTCAACAAGATCACAATGCACGTCCAGACTCTCCTTCTGGGGTTCCAAAAATGAAACCTTTTGACACCCTTTCAACCCAAAAGCATCAGTGTACAAAGAAAACCCAGCTTGCAGCAACCAAGTGCCCTTGAAAACCATCCCAGAACACAACAAGAACTCAGCAAAAAATGCAGAAGGCTTAACCGACAAGTAAATGCAAGAACCAGCACACACAAGGGTCAATCCTCCCAAAAATCCATACAAAACACCAGCAAGACCTGAAACCCCTTTACCCATCACAGAATACTCCATCAAGAAAACAGCCCCACCAAACACAAAAACGAAACTTTCATTAACCAAGGATGTGCCCATGAATTCACGAACTATGATCAAGATGATCAAGACCCAGAAGGCCAAAAGTGTGAGAGATTGGTGGATGAAGGAGAATCTGTAATTGGGGTGGCCAGAGAAGGAGAAGAAGATGAAAAGCTCGGAGAATGAAGCAATGGGTAAGGCTATGAGAAGAGCATAGAGATCGAAGTTCTTGAAGTTTTGGTCAGAGAAATACCAAAGCTTGGATCTGAAGTGAGATGGGTTTTGAAGGAAGAGAGAAGAGGAAGAGACTAAGCGGCGAAGGCCAATGGGGATGAACAAGACAGAGGCTGAGAAATGGGTCGCCAATGATGCCATTTGTTAACTGTTATGTTAAGGTTTCTTTTGTTTTGTTATGTCTTTTGTTTTTGTTTCTGGGTTTTTGGTTCTGTCTCTGCATCGATTGCAAATTGGATTCAGTCTTTGCTGCTGATGAGAATGTTTCCACTCCAAATTCTAAAGCGCGTGTGGGATACTGACCTGTTATGTAAAATGTTTTTATAGAGAGTGTTGAGTTTGTATCAGCGTAGTTTAAATTTAAATAAAATTATTTTAAAGTATTAAATACAATTAAAATATGTATATAAATTAATTTAAATTATGCAATTTTATTATATAGTCTATTTTTTAATTAAAAAGTGTAAAAATAACTTTTTCTTTTTACTTTTAAGCTTAAAGCAACCAAGCTCTTTATCTACCTTTTATATTTATTTTTGTTAAATAAAAAATATTTTTAAAAATTAATAAGTTTCTTATACAAGTTTTTTAAAATTAAAAATCAAATCAAAAATTAAAATTGAATTAAAAAAATAAAATATTAAATATAAGATAAATATAACTAATAATTAATATTTTTAAAAATATTTTTACTTCAAAATAAAAACTCATTCAATTTCTAGTGATAGATATTTTACAAAATATATCAATTTATCTTTCTTTATATTTTTATATTGCTTATTTAAACAATATTTTAATGTTAAAATATCGTATAAAAAATTTGTTAGTCTATAATTAATTTTCTGTTTTTTATTTTTTTATTTTCTTTACAAGGCAATGGTAAGAGAAACTTATAATATGAATATAAAACTGATATTTTTTGTTATATATAGAACATCTATGACATTCATAGATAAATAAAAAAATTATTATTAAAATTTTGATTTTATTTTCATATTATTAACTAATATGATATAGTTATGTTAAAAAAAATACAAATTTTACATATAAAAATATTATGTAAATTTATCTCTTAACTTTTAATTTTATTTTGATTTATTCCTTTAAATTTTTTAATTTTATTTTCTTAACTTATAAAAATATTTTAAATAAAATTTTTCAATAAAAAAATGTTAACTTTAGTAAAAAGTTATTATGTATATTAATTAACTTCTTTCTTTTTTCTTTCCTATAAGACCATCGATTCTCACTCTCATTCTTATATATATATATATATATATATATATATATATATATAATAAAGAATATATTTAATGTAATGGATAATAAATTAATCATATAATAAAATTATAACTCCTTCATGAATTAAAAAATACATAATAACTATTCAATTACATCAAATTTTTTAAAATTAGAAGTTATGACTTTTACATAAGATAAACAAAATATTAAAATGTTTAAAGTATTACAAAAGATGGTTAAAAAAAAAGGTAAAATTACAAATAAAAGTTTTCATTCTAAGTTACATAAAAATACATTCCAAGAAAATCTACAAAGTAGTAATTCTACTTATCAATAATTCAAAATACCTTCTACCCATTTATCACTTTCTAGAAGCTTAATGTTACCATAAAAGTCTATCTTCTATCTCAATATCCAAGCACTTGTTTGGTGTCATATGACCATACTTGGTCGTTGAGAAGCATCACCAATGTCATCATCATCATTGGGCCCATCTGAAGTGCATCTCATTGCACGGTTCAAAGAGAAAAGAAATAGAAGCACATGCAAATACATGAGATAAGCTTACGTTTTCATATTTATTTTACACGTAGTCTCTTCTAGCATAAATAATATTAAAATCTCATACAAAGTTCATATTTAAATAATATGAAAACATACACTTCATGCAAGATGCAATGAAGGATGCGAGTCTAATTAAGAGTTAACTTTCTTAACTTTAGTCTCATGCCATGCATGTGGACTCAAATATGTGAATGTCACAATGCATTGCATAACTACCATTCTTTAGAAGTAATTGAAAGATTTTATTTCCTACTAATACAAGCACATAGTCAAATCATTATTTTTGTTGACAAAACATATGCCCCATGAACGAGTTTAGGAATAGACCTATAATAATCATAATAATGATTGCATGGGTAAAGATGACGAAGGTTTGCATGCGTTTTGTCTAGCTAACAAGGAGTTATTCAATGTTACAAGACATCACCCCTAGACCATCTTCAAAGTTATGTTAGAACTTGAATAACAAAATATTTTCTAATTGTACAAAATTGTAGTTTTCACGACCATATTATTACCATGCATGTGTCATTTATCATTTCAAATTTATGATATTATTAATATCTTTAGAATTTTAATACACATTTTATGTAAGTCCCATGGACTTCTAGTCATCCTCACCAAGATGCCACCTCTTTCCTTATGCAAGACTCAATATCAATATATATGCTCAACCACATTAAATTTTTCAATACTTTATTTCTTATAAATTTATTATTCTTTTCTTAAAGTTTATGATTTTATATAGCAAAATCTTTTTTTGTTTCGAGACTCTTCTATTACCTTTTGAAAATTATACAAGTACACATTTTTCTCAAAAATACTCCAAATTTTTACAAGTCTCAGATTACATATTTTTATATAATTTTAAGATTTTTCATCAAATTTTTCATAATAATTAAAACTTTTGTAAACATACGCATATAATACTTTTCTTTGAGATTTAGTAACTAACACATAAACTCTTTGTAAAGAACCATTGGGTAAAAGTTGTAAGTTATTTTTTGTTAAAATAAAATTATGGAGGCATAATATATATATATATATATATATATATATATATATAATATAACTTTATTTTTACAAGATTTACATGTTTTCTTTTCTACAAACTTAGTTATAATATTTTTATTGTAATTTTTAATATATAAAAAGACATTTATTTTGTATAAATTAGTTTTGAAATAATATTTTCTCTTAAAGCACTTACGCATTTTTATTTTGGAAATTTAGTACTTCAACTCATTAGTAAAGTATTTCTTAAATGTTCTAACTCTTTTTAGTGAAGTCTATGTACAAAAGTTCAAGTACACACTTTTTTTAGAAGTTTCTCAAACTTTTGTGGAAACTTACTTCCAAAATCATTCCTTCACACTAAATTTTTTTTTTATGCACAAAATACATTCCCCTATACTTTCACGTGAATTACTCACAATATGCCACATGATATACAACCAACATTAAATATAACAAGTAACACTTTTATGGGTTGTGATACTTAGAAAATATATAAAACTCACATCAAAGCATCTAAAACAAGCAAGACTATATTCCATCACATTTGAAGAATATAAGAGAAAAATATCCTCAAAATAGATTAAAAAAAAAAATATGGATTTTCACTTTCTACAACCACCTATGGGGAGTCTCAAGGTAGAACTCCATTTTATTTAAAGAAAGCTAGCAGAATACAAAGAACACTTTCCCCCTTGTACCTTGTTTGAAGAAGCACGAAAATGGGAGAGAAAAGAAGGCTTCGGGTGAAAAATGATCTCTTCCAAATAGACAATCCAAAAGCTTGCTCCAAAGGCTCCTTTGGTATTCTAAGAAAATCTTTCAAAGGTGGTGCAAAATGGTAGTTTCTCAAACACTCAATTTGCAAAACTCTCCTAAACCAAAGGAGAGTTTAAGAAAAAAGAGAAATGAGAGGGAAAAGCAAGAAGGACATAATGAAATGGTGACTAAGGAGCAAGGAAAAGTGACGGTTTGTAGTGCAAGAGAAGAGAAAATGAAAGAACTTAAAAAATGCACCAAATTCTTCACATTTTTTGGAGGGAGGTTTAGAGAAAATTTTGCAAAAACTCAAAATATCAAAGTGGAGTGATTCTTACGGCCAAATAAGGGGGAAAAGGAAAGAGAAGTGATCATTTGTCCTTTCCTCGAAGAAGGAAAAAGAATTCAACAGTCAGAATGCATCCTTAAAATTTTGAACCAATGCTCAAGATTGAATATTGGATTAGATTTACATTTTAGAAAATTAAAACATTTAATGGATAGGATTTTGTCCTTGCAAATCATGACCAAGGGCCTATATTTAAAATAGAAATCTTAGAAAAGAAAGTGAAATAATGACTTGTAATAAAAAATAACTTTTTGTCATTTAATAAAAATGGGTCAGATTAGTCGTTCTTGCCTTGATTCTCATTTTATTCTCAACCTCAAGAAAAGTTCATCTGCAATATGATATTATTAAATATCTTTGGGGCCCCTGATCACAATTGCATTTTCTTCATAAATATTATTTCACAATATAATTTCATATCGCACTAATTTGTGAAACTAATGAAATAAATTCTAAAAATTTAATTTTCTCTTGAAAATAATTTTATAAAGTTATTTTTTATCTCTGGAAAAATTTCTATCAGACTATAGAATTTTACTTAACAGATATTAGGATTGCTACCAAACAGTCCCAAATGAAGTCAAAATTGCCTCAAACTAATTTTAAAAAATCAATAGTAATTCAAATTATCTCTATAATCAATCTAGTCAAACAATTATTTTCTTTATTTAGTGTATCTACTCAATTGTAGTTGATTTTACACTAATCAGGTCTGAGAGATGAGTTTGCAGAAAAGAGGGTATTGCATTTCTCCTTTTATTTCTTCTTTTACCTCTCATCCATACCATTGCATTGTTAATGAACCATACCAAAGATTGGATATGGGTCATATAGTGAATGTATCAGCCACAAAGAAGAAGACAATTATGGCATTAACTTTCAAATGAACCTTTCTTAAGCTCTATGAAGGTGGCAACCCAATGACACTACAAAAAATATCGCATCATTAGTTGCAGTTAAGTTTTTCAATTAATAGCAATTTTACCTGTCTCTAAATAATTTGTGGCAATTAAGAAATTAACGCTAAAATTGGCTACACTAAACTAAAGAGCGGCAGTTGTATGTGACTTTTAGAAACTAACATAAACTTTTTACGATGGTTATTTAGTAGCAGTTTTAAATTGTTGCTAAACTTTGATATTCAAATGTCAAAAATCAAACACACAGCGGAGAGCACCACCCTTTTCCAGAAATACAAGGTTGGAAGACTCTTAAGATGCGGCATGTTCGTGAAGGTGTTAGCTACAAAAATCAAAATCTACTTCATATTCAAATTTTGTTTGTGGGTAGTAGCCAAATCAATGCAATGTTTGTGAATAACAGTCAAATCATCTACGCTCAATGGGAGTGGCAGATTCATGGTTATGGTTGGATGTATCCATGTTGAGATGGCAAATCATCCAATCCTTCTCCACCTTAGCCAAATGCATCTTCACATCAGCCATCACTATCACAATCTTTGAACACCTTTGCTCCTCGTCAGAACAACCATTGTTTGTTTAAGGTTTAGCAAAAATAAGGTTGATGTTTGGTCGTGTGGAGTTATTTTGTTTGTTTTTATTATTGGATATTTCCCGATAGTTGACTAATAATTGACGTTAAATTCTTTATTTTTGCTAGCGGTTACCTCAAAAATGACACTAAAATCCTTATATTTGTCACTGATTACGTTAAACCATCGTTAAATTCTTTATTTTTTTTTATTAGTTATCTCAAATCGACACTGAAATCTTTCTATATATTAAATAAATCTAATTAAACTTATATTTTTCTCTTTCTAACATGATTATAAATCTAAAGTTTTGCATATAGTTAAACTTCTAAAGTTTATGGCCAAATGAATGGCACAAAGATAACCCTCCAACTCTTTATGACTCTGCTTCAATTTTATCAATTTTTTCTTGTGAGAAATATGTACAAGGTGGAATAAACCTCAATAATTTACTTGATAAAGGTTGGCATTGATTAGAGAAATATTATTAGTACTCATGGTAGCCTTGTCCACAAATTTAAAGTTTAGTTAACTTCTTGGTTTTTTCAAAATTTATATATATTTTTTGAATCCTGTACATCCTACAATTAGAGTGTTTTAGCCATTTTTATCATACCATGTCATTGCAAAGGTAGAATTTTCAAATATTACAATATAGTTTTAGCAAAGATTAAGTAACTCAGTGAATATAGTGTTTGCGAAGACCATAGTGCAATTACTCAATTCATGACATGTAACACAACAATCCTTTTCTTTAATCCTTACTCATAACATCAACGAATTTCTATATTTTTTCATTTGGCCAAGACATTTGGAAACAGAAGCTCTTCTTTGAGGTTCTTCGCTGAGGTCCCTCTACCAAAGATGAATTAGATCCATCTTAAACCAGCTGCAAAAGCATAAGCAAATACTCTCTAGGAAGTAAAAGAATTATCTCGATTGCATAGTTGTATATTTGGATTTATGTTCAAAAGTTAATGAATCCACATTTACTTTTAACACTACTAATTATAACTTATGTGTTCTCACATTTAAAGATTTTTAATGTGTTTTCAAACTCATACAAAGATGTCATTCAATATCAAACTAGCTTGCAACGATTTTGAGCTCAATGCCCTCAAGTGCTTCATTGTCAAAGAAAAAGTTATGTACAAAGAGGTGTGAGAAGTAGGCATGGGTGATGTTGTGGCACCACATGAAGACAAAATTGAGATTATGACGTGTGTGCACAATATTATCAATGGTTCCACGTGTAACGTAAAATTGTCTAGTATCATCAACGTACAATTACCTGATGCTAAATAGAATTCCCTGTTATGTAACATTTATTACCATCTATATTTAGTCTAAGATGGTCCTGATTGACCAACATAGATCGTGCTAGTTGAATCGGTGTTAAATAATAATAATAATAATAATAATAATAATAATAATAGTGGGGTTTGTCATTCCTTTAGAAAAAAATATATTTTAGTGCACAAAAATAAAACAATTATCAAAGTAAGTCCAGCAACATTTGTACATAACTAAATCTTATAAGTATATATGTTTAATTAAGGCTCAATATCTCGTCATATATATAAACAAACTTTACTAAAAAAAAAGGACAAAATATACTTATATGATTTTTATTATACTCAAAAGGTGTCATTATTTTTTTACTATCAGTTAAAAAAAATACTCTTAATACAAATATATACAATTGTGGTGTATTTCTATTATATATTTAATGCTTCTTTAAAATTAAAATTAGACTATCTATGTAAAATATAAGTAATTGATTCTCAAGATCAGAATCTTATCATTCTATGCTAAACAATAATTTAGTTAAATATTTGAATAAGGTAAAATATTCAACTATGATATCGTCTAAAAGAAAGGGAATAGTGGGCTTTTGGGCAGCACCAATTTATAACCATAGACATGACAAATAAAATAGAACAGAATTGATCTGTGTTGTGGTCAGCTACAAATTGGCTCCGATGAAACTCCGATAACATTATCCACAAGATCGCCTATGGCAACACTCTCAGAGAGTAAGAATAAGATATCTAAACGAAAAGTGTCCAAAATTATGTTTGATGCACTGTTCATATAAGTCACAAAATATTCTGAGCCCTCCAGGAAAAGAGATGCATGGATCGTTACTTTAAAAAACAAGAGAATAATTTTTTTTATTTTAAATTAATATATTTAAAATTATTTTTAAAAATAAATATAATTTCATTTATTAAAATAAATTTCATATATTCGTTATATATTTATCATAAATTATATATATTAGTCTCACAAGAAAATGGACTAACTTAATTGATTTGGTTCGACTAAATTCATATAAATTTGGGACGATAAATTTTATGTTTAAACTAACTTGACTTTTTTCTGTATTCTTTTTCTCGAATTTTACTTTTTTTTATTTTTGAAAAATCAATTTTGAAATCTGTTAAATATTTTTTAGAAATTAAATTTAAAAAAATTATAAATCACTTTTAAATTTTATTTTTTTATAAAATTTATTAATGCATAATAAAATTTTAATTCTAAAAAAGTAGCTATTTTAAAAAGGGGGGACGATTAAGAAAAGGAAATGCAAAAAGAAAATTTTCAAGAAGTTTTTATTTTTTGAGGTTTTTCTTTTTAACAAGTTTAGCGCAGTACGATTTATTTGAGTAAAATATTAATTGAAGCCATGTTTGAACTTTGATTTTTTGACAAATTGAGCACCTTGTATTGTGATCTCTGTTAACATAACGCAGGACACACGAAACACACCATTAAGATCCTATTCATTTGATAGACAATTAAAAGTGTATTTGTGATGTTATTTCAACTACTACCTCTACCTTCGATAATTTTTATAAAAAATAAAAAACTAAATCTAGGATAAGAAAAGCAATTAAATCACTTATATTTTTTTATAAATATAAACTTTATTTCAAAAACACCCATGATATTAAATATTATAGTTAATAATTTATACAAATAATGATACTAATAAAAAACGAATAAAAAGAAATTTAGCAATTAATACTTCTTGAATCTATCATTTGTTTCTTATAATAAGGACTAAAAAAATGCTCTATTTTGTTTTTTATAAAAAGGATTAGAGAGAGTAATTTATAACTTATTTAATTAGTGTATAATTTATTTGATTAAAATAAAAGTATTTGGTCAATGATTTTTTTAATTTTTTTTAACATTTATCTATCATTTTATAATTTGAAAGTTATTATTATTTTTACTTTTGATCTTATCTGATATCATATTATGAATATGTAAAATGTAAAAGGACAAAATAAAATTTTGAGTTTGTGTGTATAAAAAAAAGTATTTATAAATAGCTAAAAGTAAAATAACTATATTAACTAACTATATCCCATTACTATTTAATAAGAGAATAACATATTGTGTTTAGTTCAACAATAACCAAATAATGATACTAATAAATGATATTGATGATAATAGTTGTATTGGTAATAACAATTAGGTATAGGAATGACAATGGATAGGATATAGGTAGAGTGCTATAGTACTAATTCTCATACACGCGTTTTAAAAAAATATTCGTACCTAATTTCATACCCGCGTGGATAGTAATTTTAATCCACATACCTGTATCTTTTTATTACCCGTACTTGTCTAAAAAAATAATACTCATAAGATATATATATATATATATATATATATATTTACATAAATAGTATAATACAAAAGTTTGATGCGGATCTTTCAAACAAAGTTTAAGCATAGAAAGAAAACAAATATTTAAATATTACAAGTGTTAAGTATATCTTAATAGATTAACTTTGTAAACTAAAGTACTTAAAAATTATAAGGAAAATTTCATACATAATCTTCAAGATGTCTAAAACAATCAACTCACACAAACTTGAGAATCATGTATTGTCACTCCCAAAGACTTAAAAAAAAAAAAAAAGAACATTAGTTAATTATTTATTAAAAAATAAAAATAAAAGATATAGTTAGGTTATTTTATCTCTTTATCAAAATAAGACTCTCCAAATAAATGCTTATCTTTTAAGTTTATATATTGCTTTGGTCTAGCAATGCCAATAGAAGCTAAAACATATAAGTACATAACAAGAATCAAGTTTTATATCAATCATGTAATAATTAAATTATATTAGACTAGTTAAATGATATAAAATAGTAAATAAATTTTTCTATTAAAAATATTAAAAAATATTATTCTTATAGTTTACTTTATTGGTAAATATATTTTTATGTTAATCTTATAAAACAAATTTAATTAGATAGATTCTTATACCTTTAAATATGAATTCTATTATTTGAGTAATATAAATATTTATATTAAATTTTTTAACCTTTTATTTTGCATAAAAAAAATTTGAAAATAAAAAATTATAAATTGAAAGATAATATTACTCAAAAATAAAAAATAAAAAATTTGTCTATTCAAAAAAATAAAATAATTATGCTTATAAAAGAACTCTAAACTAAATAAAAAATATAAGACATGAAATTACACAAAATAAATAGTGAAATCTTTATCTTGACAAAAATTTTATAAAATCCATAAAAGCTTTCTAAAAATTAAAAGTAGGTTAGAATCTTTTTTTCTTAAATTCTTAGTTACTCCATTGTAAGTAAAAAATTGTTCAAATAAAATTATATGAAATTAGAACAAAGATAATTGAAAATATCAATAATAATTATAATAGAGTTTTAGGCTCACTTGTTAAAAATTTATCTTTATATGAAAGTTGTCGTACTTGATCTCTAAATTCTATAAAAAATGATAGGTTAAATATTTCTTTGTAAGTCACACTCCTAAAATACAACTCTCAATAAGGTCATTTGTATAATAACTTATATGATTACATAATTGTCAATGACTATAGAAAGAACCTAAACCAAATATATAAAGTATTAAGTATAAACTCTAATTCTTTCCCAAATATATGTATATATATATATATATATATATATATATATATATATATATATGTGTGTGTGTGTGTGTGTGTGTGTGTGTGTGTGGGTACTTAGGTACCCATCCCCATAACCATATCCATTTAACGGATAAATATTCTATCCGTTGAAGGTAAATTTTGTAGGTAGTGTTAATTACTCCTCCGTCTCATATTATGTATTGTTTAAGATTTTCTTCATACAAATTAACAAATGCAATTAATTTTTTTATTTTCATTTCTAACTTCCTATTATACCCCTATTACTCATTGACTAATTAATAACATATGATACTATAAACCTTAAATATCACCCCACCAGATTACAATGCCATTAAAATCCAAAATTTACTCCACTACTCCAATTGTCAAAGAGAGAAAAGTGAAATTGTGTTATATCCTCATTAATTTACTTTCTCTTTTTAATTGCCTACTGGTACTACTACAATTTATGATGATTTAGGCTTAAAAATATTCCTTCCATTTTATTTTCTGATTGGCGCCATATATATCCTCATCAAACAATTTATTTGCCACAAAATTTTTTTAATTTGAATGTTAAAAAATTTAGAGGTGACCACTAGGTAACCCCACTATATATTCTTCTTCATCCATGTTCACAAAATCAAAGGAGCCATTGTTCCTTTCAACATGGGTTAAAAGCATAAATTACCATTACTTGATTTAGATTTGAATTTATACATTCAGGTTTAAATATTGATGCACCAATTTACCAAAAAAATATTAATGCACCAAAAAATTTAATTTCTAACATCAATGTTAACATTATTCCAAATTCAATTCCTGACATCAGCTCAAATGGCATTTGATTTGAATCAATCAGAAGATATATAATCATCATTATGTCCAACTCAAATGGCATTTGATTTAAATCAACCTGATGTAGATGGTGACCTGTACAAAATTTTAGATGCTTCATTCGAATATTCTTCAAGTAATTGTCTATTATTGAATTTAGCTAGAGAACTATCTATGGAGAATGCTGCTAAGATTGATGCACATACAGAAATGGGACTGCACCTATTGTCATAGCAGAACTTGGATTATGGTATTAATCAATTTATTCAATTTTTTGTGTTACTTAAATCATTTTTGCATTCAATATTTTTATACTAATAATTTTCTTTAGCATGGAGTATGTAATTGTAATTTATTTACTTTTCTAATTCATCATGGAGATCTGTATCTTCCTAAATTTTAATTATTATCATTATATTTTTCTTCAAAATTTAATCTATAAATGTATTCAATTTTTTTCTTATATGTTATTAAGAGAAAATGTTAACAATGGCATGACAAGTTTGGATTTACCATAAGCTCATAGAAATCCTGCAAATCAAAAATATTTGAGCAATTATGAGAAAAGGATCATATATGAGGCTTTATTAGAGAAGAGTGTTGATGGACAATTAAAAAAAGGAATCACTAAAATGATGGCGTCACAGTTTTAAATTTTTATATGCACTGTTCAGCGCGTTTGGAAACAAACCGAAATTAAAAGTGACATGCTTATGTGTCCCATGTGACATCTAGGCGTTAGGCAAGGGAGGGGAGTGATCGCCAGTGCAATGTGTAGCACGGACAAGGAGCAGCTTCTGGCAGGCTTTCAGCGGTGAAGGACATATGAATGAATCAAACTTACACTAGAATGAGAGGGATCCAGAGACTGTGTATACAGTTGAGGATAGTTTAAAGGAATTGCTTATGAGTACTTATACCAACAAAATGTATTTACTTTTCGGTGGCCTATCACTTAAAAATTCCTAAGTTAAGCTTAACTTGAAAAAATTATGGGATAAGTAACCTTCTAGAAAGTTCCTGAGAAGTATGTGAGTGAGGACAAAGCACATTGAAAAGTCTTGTATTGGTTTGTAGGGACAGTCATCAATCCCGAATGAATTGCTGGGCTGTTACATTCCACAAAAAGACAAGAAATTGTGGCCACAAGAGAGCTGAACTTGATTTAGCTCAAATTCGTGAGATCCCTTTGCACCGAAGAACAATTAATAGGTTTCTTGCTTCTGCATTGAACATAAGCAAGACCACACTATGTAGGTATTTAAAAGTCGGGAGTCATACAAAAACATTCAAATGCTATAAAGCCTTCTTTGAATGAAGAGAATAAAAAAGATAGATTGCAATTTCGCTTATCGATGCTTGATAATTTTAGCATGCCAAATGATTCAATTTTCTTAGGAACGTATAACGTGGTTCATATCGATGAGAAGGGGTTTTACATGACAAAAAGGTGTAAGAATTACTATCTACTGCTAGATGAAGATGATCCCTTACGAAGTTATAAAAGCAAAAACTTTATCGTAAAGGTAATGTTTTTACATGCCAAGGTTTGATGCGAATAAGAATGAGCTCTTTTCTAGAAAAATTGATATATTTCCTTTCGTCACACAAGAATTGGCTAAAAGGACTAGTGTTAATAGAATTGCAGGTACACTAGAGACTAAATCGATAACTACAATTAAAAAAGAAGTTATAAAGAGTTACTTGATTCAAAAATTCCTAATGGTCATCAAGGCCAAATGGCCAAGAGAAGAGATGAGTCATCCAATATTTATTCAATAAGATAATGCAAGAACACACATTGACTGTGATGATGAATAATTTTGTTGATTATCTTCACAAGATGGATTTGATATTTGTTTAATGCATCAACCGACAAACTCTCTTGATTTGAATGTCTTAGATTTTGAATTTTTTTAATGCAATTTAGTCCTTACAGAATAAAGAATCTCCCAAAACTATTGATGAACTTGTGAAGGCCGTGGAAGAGTCATTTGAAGCATTTTCATATGAAGTCAAATCATATATTCTTATCATTGTAGGAATGTATATTAAATCATGAAAGCAAGAGGTTCCCTCAAATACAAAATTTCACATTTGAAGAAAGCAACTTTAGAAAGTAAAGGAGAGTTGCCTAGGCAATTAAAATGTGATCCTATATTAGTTCAAGATATTATTCATTATCTAGAATATTAATTGACTTTTAATTCATATGTTCACGTTATGAACATTATTATGAATGAAGTTTTTATTTTACATATAAAAAAATATTTGCTTAAAGCTTTATGTAAAATTTTTATTTTACATATAAAAATATATTACTTAAAGCTTTATGTGACTTATACAATTTGTCCCATACATGTAAAACTCGATGAATATACTAAAAAATAGAACCATTCAGATAATAGTGACATAATAACAAAAAGTCACCTGTGAACATGAGTTACAGAAAAGATATCCCAGCTAACTGATTCTAGTATAATAGCATCATGTATATCTCTCCCAAAAAACTAGATTAGCTAACTTACAAAAGAATTGGTCAATTGCAAATAATAAGGCCTCCACCCAAAATAGTGAACCAGACTCCCAAAAAATTGGCCCTTTTACTTATGCCAATAACAAACCAAAAGCACCTTTTCACTTATGCCAATAAAAAATTCACCTCGAACCATCATTAATCTTTTCACTTCATCTGAAATACAAAAATAAAATTTTAACCAGGATAGCACAAATTGGTTTAATTATTCTTCAACATCATAGTTAGGTTCATCTCCTAGGACTTTGTTCAAATCGAACAAGAACACTTCCTTCCTAGCCGATGTCGATGTTGCACTTGAACCTTCAACGATTTTCAACATATTTGGGTTCACCTCCTACTCCTCCGCCCTTGAACCTTCAACCATCTTGATAAGCATGTTTGTGTTTAACTCCTTCTCGTCCTCCGTCACACATGAACCTTCAACCGTCTTCACCATGTTTGAGTTTATCTCCTCCTCTATTGTTTGGTGCAAGTCTAAAGGGGAGACACCTTGCTCGCACTTAATAGAATCTACAACCATTGCATACAAAGCATCCTTGCCAACATCTTCTTCCATCAAAACATGTTCCTTCCCTTTTTCCATAGAGAAATATTCAAGTATGCCAAAACAAGTGAGAAAGAATATGTTGTTTTCTCCAACAGACGAAACACATGAATATATAAAACAACTAAAGAATACTAATAAAATAGAATGTCAAAAGTTTTTCATTAATCGAGCATATGCTAGGACTATACATTGAAAACTTTCAACTGCTATTATTAAAAGTTATTATTGTACAACAACTAATGAAATCTAGAAAATTGCTTAAAGGGTATTTTAGGTAGAAACAAGTTAATTCATCAATGAAAACGCTAAAACGTCAAATATTGTGGGACATTTTTTTTTCCTTCCAAAATGTCACTTATTGAGGGACAGATGGAGTAATAATTATGGTGATAATAATTAAAAAAGTGATTATTATGATGATAGAAATTATGATGACAATAAAGTGACTGAAGAAGAAATTACGAAAGTGGTGATCAATAATGGAGTTAAAAGCCATGACAACATTAATAGTTAGGGTGCACTAGTAGTATAAAGGTAAATGGTCACGGTTGTTGTGACAATCATGACCGAAGGAGGTAGTGTCAAAAATTTATGGTAATAACAATGGTAGTAAGTGGTAAGGATACAACATAATAACAATCAAGTCTTATTTTACTAAGTGAGGACAATTATATGAATCCCACAACATTATTGAACTTCATCAAAAACTAAATTTTAATAATGATAAATAATCAGGGTGATTAAAGAGAAAATAAGAGATAGTAGTCATGGCAATAAAAATAATGATGATAATAACAATCAATGATGGTAGTGCTTGCGATAATTAATGTTAATGGTGAGAGTAATAGTAGTAGTAATGATAATAGTAAAGGTGGTTACAATGGTTAAAACATCTAAATGGTTGATAGTTGGTGCTCAAGATAACTAAAAAATAACAAAAAAAATTGGTGATTAATGATGGTAGCTATAATAATGTTAGTGACCATTGTTGATGATAATAGTTATAGAGACAATAATGATAAAAAAAATGGTAACAATAGTTATAACAATGCAATATAATAAATGTAGTGACAATAATAGTTATGGAGGCAATAGCAACTATAAACAATAATTAATGATAATAATAACAACAATATTGACCATAATTCATAATAATAACAATGAAAACATATTAGTTTCTTAGGAGAGATGAGATAATTAAATCATTTTTTATACAATTAAAAGTAAAAACTTAAAATAACTTTTTTTTTAATTTTTAGTTTCAAATTGAGTTAAATTAATTTTAATATTAAATTAAAAGTTAATTCAACTCCATTTTAGTCAAATACATTTTTTAAATTTTGCATTTAAAAAATCAAAACTTAAAAACTTGTAACCATTCAAGCCCTTCCGGTCAATTTGTTACCTGTTAGTATGAATTTATGTAATGGAAATTGAGTTTGGTATTTTTTTTTAAAAAAATTACAAAAAATAAGCACTTTTATTTTAAATAAGAATGGGCAGAAAATATGAATTTTACTACTAATCCATTTATGAGGTATGTTAAAGGGTGAGTTTTTTTTTAAGAAAAATTGATAAATTTTGCATTTTAAATTAAGAGAGTTATATAATATTGATAACGAAAGATTATAACATTATGTTTAATTTAATATATTATTTTATTTTTCATTTTAAAAATATCAACTTAAAGAATATTTATGAAAAATAAAATATTTATTTCTCTCTTTTTTTTAATCTCAACTCCCAAACACGTGTTAAGAAGGGATTTGTTGTGAGTGAGATTAAGTATGCAGAGGCCTAAACGTATATAGAAAAAAAAAAAAAACGAAAAAGTGAAATATGCATATAATTTAACAGCCCGCTTATCGCCATCGGTCATTATATTTCATATAATTTGATTTTGGATTTGCAAATATTTGATAAACAATTTGCTTTAATGCATAAATAGACACATTTTGGACGGTGAAGAGTAAAAAAAAAAAAAAAACGCGTAGAATACTTGAAACTTTCTCTCGTGCATATGACCTAAAAAAATTTGAGGTTCAAAATGGTGACATGTTTTGTTGGTAGAGTGTTGCCACCTAATTAAGGTTGATACGCAGTCCAACATCGTCCAACAGAACACAATGTTCACATGAATGCACGTTTGCTACTTTGTTTTGGTCAAATCTTTTAAATTCTTACGTTCTGCTTACATTTTCTTCTGTCCACACCTCTTCGAATCCAAGTTTTAAGACTAATTTGTAATAAAAAAAAATTTGAGTTATTTATTTTAAATAAACATTCTTTTGATTTATATTTAAGATGATAATATTAATTTTTAAAATTAATTTTAAGAATTTAAAAAATGATACAATTATTAAAAACTGAATATTTATTAATCAAAAATAAAAAATATAAAAAGTGTATAACTACTTCCTTTCTCAATGAAAAATTTATTTTTATGCGTTTAAAACTATCCTTAAAATACATCATTTATATTCCATGTAAAATCTTTTTTAAGTATTTGTTAATGTTAGCATATAAAATTTTAAAAATAAACAATGCATTAGTAAAAAAAATAAGGACAATCATATCGATTTAGTAAAATTATTAATAAATAAAATGTCCTTAAAAGATTAGGAACCATTTGTTTTTTAATTCGCTTAAGAAAATGTGATTGAAGAAGGGCTAATAATTGGGTTAGAGGATGACCATAGAAAATACACGTAACCCAGTAGAATTTGAGATTCAGATCTTCTCCCAAGTTGCTGGGGCCATAAAGCTGTAACACTATACAAGTCATATTTGAGTTGTAGACCTTTTTATCTAAGCACATAAAACTAAAAATCCAAGCCACCAATATGTGTGGCTCCTAATTCTTCTATATTGTGAATCACACTATCGTCCAATTCTAAACCACTGGCTCTCCAATTTACACACAAATATCCCTTTTTCACAACCAATATAGAACCATCTATCTCAGGCTTTAAGAGGCTAATACAAAGAACATCTACTTTTATATTCACATAACAAACCACATATAGATAAAGATATGGCTACTTCAATTTCTGCAACTGGGTTTAAGGGCTGTGTTGGTTCCTCCTTCTATGGAAGTTGGGGCACTTCTATGGTTGGTGAAGATTACACCATGCTGACTAAGTCAGTGCCATCACAAGTGCGCATGGGAAGAGGAAAGCCAATGAGGTTGCAACCGATGATGAAGAATGTTAATGAAGGGAAAGGTATCTTTGCACCTATTGTGGTTCTCACCCGTAACATCATTGGCAAGAAGCGTTTCAATCAGATTAGAGGCAAAGCCATTGCCTTACACTCCCAGGTGAATTTGAATGTTCTTCTTGTCAAGAGTTTTTAGTGTTACCCTTTTGTTTAATTTGAGATTTTTGCATGTGGGTTGGTGGAAATTTAAACTTAGAACCATGGTTCATGTTCTATCATTGATGTAAATTGGGCTAATGTCATGTGTTTGGTTTATCTGTTTCAAGCTTGGTTTAGATTGAACGATTTGGAATCTTTTGAAACAGAAGCAAAAGTAGAATGTTATGAAAGAGAGATGGAATTGAAAAACAGTAAGCATGTAGAAAGGTTAAAAATAAAGGATCAGAGAACAATTAGATTTGACTATACTTGACTCTCTTTTTGAGTTGTTCATTTGGTCTGAAATTTGTTAAACATAGTTGGTGGATTTGGAATTTTAAAGATAAGTTGAATTCATGGGAAATGGACTATACTTTTCATGTAGTCCATATCTTGAATGACCAGTTAGAAAACACTAATATGTTAAGGTTTCTAAGACTGAGAAAGGAGGGAACAATTGCTGAATTTCAAGTCCATAATTACCATTTATTCCTACAAATTACCCCAAAAAAGAAATTTAAGATTTAATTTAAGTAAAAAAGAAAAAGAGATTGAGAATTTTGTTCAAGCAACTGTTTTAAAATGTTAACTATTTTATATGAATAATATGATGTAACCATGTAACATTTTTTTGTACTGAACTTCCAAAATTTGAAATGGTAGGTGATTACGGAATTCTGCAAATCAATAGGTGCAGATGCAAAACAGAGACAAGGGTTGATCAGGTTGGCCAAGAAGAATGGAGAATGGCTTGGCTTTCTTGCATGATAGATTGATAAACAAATGTTCCCACATTTTGTAATTACCATGTGAGGAAGTGTCAAGTTTAAACTTGATGGTTTTCAATTGACAGCAAAATGTAAAACTAGGAGGAACTCATCTCTAGTTGTGATTTTTCATTCTTAAGTAATCCTTCTCTTATTTTGTTCTCTAGATACATGAAATATTATAAAACCAGAGCTTGTCTATCAATTCAACGGTGATACAAGGAAAAAAAAACAATGTTATTAATTTATACAGCATATTTTTCACAATTTTTTCATAGCCTTTTCTGTGAATCATTGATAAGAAAAAAATAAATTATCCCGTTTTAACTGTTATCCTCATTCTTCTACGCACTCGCATCATATTCCCAAAATATGTGATCATATGCAACTTGATATATTGATATCCACTTTGCTCTGTGGTTGATCAGATTCAATTACACTTTTTTTTAACTAATCCTATGGTAATATATCCTCATTATGAAATAATGTCTTCCCTTTTTGAAGTATAGTTCTTTGAATCTCAAAATATAACCAAGAGTCCTTGCAAATTAATTAGTAAGCCTTTTTACCCAAATAATATAAATTAAAAAATATAAAATCTAAATAATTTATATGACTAAATAATTTTGTTTCGGAACTAAGAAAATTTTTAAAAAATAAAAATTCTAATTACTGATGTTATAGTAACAAAACTGTCAATATTTATTTATATTTTTTAATTTCAAGTTTCGTCATTGAAACATACAAAATATATAGTGAATTTTCTTTTTTAAAAATCAAAATTTCATCATTCAAAGTACCCAAACTGTACAGAAAAAAAAAACTGATAATGAAAGTATTGCCTTTTTAATCAAATTCAGATATTAATGATGCATTGATGTTATCTTCTATGTATAGTTCTTTGTATAACAAAATATAACCAAGAGTGTTTGCAAGCTAATTAATAATCATGTATGTTTTGATCGTGGCCTCCAGCAGTCACATACCAACTATGAAACTTTACTAAAAAAATCAAAATGGGTATTTATAAAAAAGTGCTAATCTAGGAAGCAGACAGTAACTAACATACTAATTTTCACACAAGAGAATCACTAGTGTTAGAGCATCTTCAACAATAGTACCTTAAATTATTTTCACAAATAAGAAATGGTAACGTTGTATGGTTGGAACAAATTGAAGCTTCAGTTCAAAAAGTATTATTATACACCACACGGTGATAGCTCTAGCAATTCTGCTTCATATCGCATGATAATTGGTTTAGACTATTGATACGTAGAGCTGGCAAATAAAAATAAAATCCATAGGTTGACCCTTAAAATTTTATAATTGGCCCCATTTTTTATTAGCCCATTTTATAACAGGACTGTCTAGCCCTAACCCATAAATAAAAGTGGGTTAAAATATGAAGTATAAAGGCTGGCCCGTCGGTAACTTTTATTGGATCAAATTTTTCTAAGCTTGAACTCTACTATTTTGCAGTCCCAAACCAGAAAAGGATTTTGTAAGCTAAACCCTAATTTTAACAATTTCTTCAGCCCCAAAAGAGAAAAAGAGAACAGATTGGAACAATGGAAAGCATCGGGAGTCATAGTGTTTGAATGCAACTTGGAGGTAATAAATTATTTATGATGTTTCCACATATTTTAACTTCTCTTGCTTGAAAATTTATGCTTAACCTTGATGTTAGATGCAATTCTGCAGCAGTAATATTTTTGGAACGGTGCTTTTTGATGTAGATATGATTTTTTTTCCGCAACTTTCGTTTATAATTCAACATGCAGCTTTCGGTTCTTTTAATGGAAATATGGAATGTTAAATTTGTCTTATTACTAGTTATTTGCTGAACGTCGGTACAAAATTCAGATACAATTTGTTGACATGTTATAAATTTGATGCACAACCTCTTCAATTCTCTTGCTAATTTAGATGGGCCACAATAAAAAAAAATCCTGTAGAAGAAAATCCATACTTTTAGTTTGGAGATAACAATTTATCCTATTTTTTTTTTTCTGTGTGTGTGTGTTTGGAGATAAAGATTTTGAGTAAAGCAATAGTCCCTAAAGTATATATGTGCATTTCAATTATTAAATAATGTACAAATTTGGATATTTTCTCACTAATCTTAGCCCCTCCATGCTTGCGAGCCAATCTGGAATATGTTAAACCAATTTGGTCGAGCAAAATGTGTGTATCTGAAAATTCTGATAACAAATTTAGGTTTAATCGAGCAATAGCAAACCGTATGTGCAATCTTGATATGACAGGAATGATTCATTTTTTAAAAAACAATTTTTGATTGATATGTATTTGTTAGGATTCTTGGCTTATGTGTAATGTGGGTAACATATTATTTTATTAGAAATTGTTTTGGATTGATGTCACCTTGTTATGTACCAAATGATCTTTTGTGTGAATACCTAACTGAAACACTTTCTTGTATAATTGAATGCAATTTTAATATAATAAGAAATTGCATTGATATTTTAGTATTGAGAATTTTGTCCCTTGAACAGAAATTGCAACTTTGACTTGTTGTGCATAATAAATTTCTCTTACATTGATATTATAAGGTTTTTACTTGCAATGCATTTGTAGTAAATATGTGTTATTTTTTTTTACATAAGTCTTTTGGTATATAAAATAGATGGATATTGATTATAATTTTTTAAAATATAGAATTTTATTATGGAGTTTGCAAATCAACATGTAAATATGGAAGATGAAGTTGTTTCTGAAACTCCAATCACTTTTTCTGAAAATGCTGAGTCAGCAAAGAAAGAGACTTCAAATGTGTGGAAGTTTTTTTCAAAAATTGGTAAAGATAAGGATGGTGTGGAAAGAGCTGCATGTAATTTTTGTGAGCGTGATTATGCAATTGGTAAAAATCACAAGTCAAAAACAAACTATGGGACTTCACATTTAAGTCGTCATATTTCTGTTTGTAAAGGGATTTCAAACTCGAATCTAAATGTGAATGAGATGTTATCTAATCCAAAGTCCAACATGACACAAATTAATCAAAAGATCCACCATGAGTTGCTTGCCAAAGCTATAATTCAGCATGATCTTCCCTTTAATTTTGTGGAATATGAGAGTATTAGGGAATGGATAAAGTATTTAAATCCAAGTGTTGTGATGCCTTCTAGGAATACTGTTTTGTCAGATATTAAAAAAGTATATACTATAGAGAAAGATAAACTCAAGCAAATTTTATTTAAAATTCCCAATAGAGTGTGTTTGACTTTTGATGTTTGGACAGCTTCTACCACTGAAGGATATATTTGTTTGACAGCACACTTTGTAGATGATAAATAGAAATTAGTCAGTAGAATTCTTAATTTTTGTCAAATGAAGCCTCCACATACTGGATCTGAATTAGAAGCTATACTATTTGATTGTTTGAAATACTGGGGAATAGACAAAAAGTTATTTTCTATCACTTTAGACAATGCTTCTGCTAATGATAGTATGCAAGATATTTTGAAAGCTCATCTTCGTTTGCAAAATAGTTTATTGTGTGATGGTGAATATTTTCACATTCGTTGTTCTGCTCACATACTTAACTTGATTGTCCAAGAGGATTTGAAAGTGGCTGGTGAAGCACTTTACAAAATTAGAGAGAGTGTTAAGTATGTAAGATGATCAGATGGAAGAATGATTAAATTTAAAAATTGTGTGCAAGAAGCTGGTATTGATAAAAGTATTGGTTTACGATTGGATGTCTCAACTAGGTGGAATTCAACATATTTAATGCTTGAAAGTGCAATAAAATACGAAAGAGCATTTGATATTCTTAGTGACAAATACAAATTATAAATGTTGTCCATCAGAAGAAGAATGGAAAAGGGGAGAAAAGATGTGTGAATTTCTAGAACCATTTTATGAGACAACTAACATGATATCATGTTCTTCTTACCCAACCTCAAATTTATATTTTTTGCAAGTGTGGAAGATTGAGTGCATATTAGATGAAAACTTGGTTAATGATGATGAGGTGATAAAGGAAATGTCTGTAAGGATGAAAAAAAATTTGACAAATATTGGAAAGAGTATAGTGTGGTATTGACTTTTGGAGCTATTCTTGACCCACTGTTGAAATTAGATTTTATACTATTTTGCTATACCAAACTTGATTGGTCAACCTCTGAATATAAGGTTAAGAGTGCGAAGAAAAAGTTTGAGAAATTGTATGAAGAGCATGTGAGTGATCATTTCAATACACCAAGTTCTTCTCAATCTCAACCATTAACTGAATCTAATATGTTGGACAAGGCAAGTGATGAAGGAAGTAGGCACAAGCAATCAAAAGTATTCAAGGTATTTTTTAATGTTTCTTTATTAAATTTATACTTCTATTATTATCTTGTTTAAGTAATTAATATGTTATATATTGCAGGAGTTTAAAAAGTTTCAAAGTGAAACCAAATCTAACATTGGGAAGAGTGAATTAGATCTTTATTTGGAAGAAAAATCACTTGATTATGATGATAATGAGGATTTAGATGTGCTGAGCTATTTGGAAGAAAAAACCAAGGCTAGTGATGAATTGAAGAATGAAGACTTTTTATATTTTGTATTTTTTTTTTTGCCTGAAAGATAGTCAAACTTAAGGTGATTTTTAGGGTTGTTTTTGTTGAATACTATTATTGTTGATCCCTTTATAGATGTCACTAAGCCTTTGATGATTGAGATTGATTATATCTATTATGATTCTTTGCTTTTGATAATTTTTTAAGAGTTTTTTAAAAGTAATTTGTTCTTAAAAGATAGAATCTGTATGCTGCATTTATATATGACTGAGCCTTTGATGATTGAGGTTGATTAGATCTATTATGATTCATTACTTTTAATTTTTGTTCAGTTTGGTTAAACATGTTATTTGCATATAGCAGAAACAATTGATCTTAATAATGCATGCTGGGAAAGGAGATGAGTTGCACCTTTTTTTTTTATTAGAATGTGCAAAAAAAATAAAATTTAATTTGATATAATTTTGTGGGCTTACCCATGGGCCAATTTTAACCCACTAAACCATGTGGGCTTTTTGACCCTATGGGCTTTTTAGATTAAGGGCTGTTTAGCCCTATGGACTTTTAAGCCCTAGCCCACATGGGTCAGGGCTAAATGGGTGAGGGCTGGCCCATTTGCCAACTCTATAGATACGTCATCTTGAACTATTCAATAATTAGTTGATAGTTTGAAACTAATTAGTGGTTAAAAAAGATGAAAATTGGGATTGATTTTTCTCTTCCATTAAACTAAAATGTGAGTGATATGTAAATCTTATTTGGTGGGAAAATATGAACAGTGAAATCCATTCATATATGAATAGCCATTGGAGGTGAATCAAGTGAGCCTTTAGTGCATGAAGGCAACTATGGAAGATGGAGTCGTGTATACGCGAGGAAAAGGCATTAGAGGAGTGATTGGGTCATGATTGTTAGTTAAAGGGGGGTATTTTGAGGATGTGGAGTGAGATATTTTTGTCTTTTTTTATCTTTACGGTTATTTAGTATCAGATTGGAGAGAGAAGGGGGATCATTCTGTTTTCCATCATCATTTTGGTAGAGGATACCTCTTTTATGTGGTGACTCTAAGGAGCTTGGCTCTGGGTAGATTGGGTACCCATTCCCATCTGTTTTTCTTTTTTTTTTTTTTGTTACTTTTTCTCAATTTAACCAAGGTTCCTTGTTTCATTCAGTGCGTATATTATACTCTGTTTTTTGGTTTGCATCAATTTGGTCCGAACTGCCGGATTAGAATCAACAGTGGTGGATACCCACAACCAGGAGAATTAGAAGAAGAAGCAAAAACAGGAATCAGCGGAAATGGATACACGCTTGAGTCACATAAAAGGAGAGTTGGGTTGGGTGCGATCATCAATTGAAGAATTGCATCTTAAAGCAGCAGAGAGTAAGTTGATCATGGACCAGTTACAAAAACAACCGGAGGAACAGACGAAACTCATGGAGGCCATCTTTTTGAATATCGAAAAGAGTAGAGGTGAAAATGGCGGGGAAAACTCAGTGAGACAGAAGAAGAAGGAGAGCGAGAAATCAAAGACGAGTGTGAGCTTGAAGCCATTGGAGGGAACAACTTTGGAGGAATTCCGTCAATCCCTAAAAAAGGTGAAATTACCCATGTTTAATGGAGAGGATCCAGCTGGTTAGATTACGAGGGCTGAGATTTATTTTCGTGTTCACGAGACAAGCGAGGACGTGAAGGTGAACCTTGCATAACTTTGTATGGAGAATGGAACCATCCATTTCTTCAACGCCTTACTCAGTGATTACGACAAGTTGACCTGGGATGATCTCAAGAAAAAGCTACTAGAACGTTACGTAGGAATCGGGGAAGGAGTATTTGAGCAGTTAACTTCTCTGTGGCAAACCGGAGGGGTCAAGGAATATATTCAGAAGTTTGAATGTTTAACTTCTCAGATTCCAAAGCTCCATGATGAACAGTATTTTGCTTATTTCATCCATGACTTACGTGAAGAAATTCGTTCGAGAATGAGGAGTTTAAATGTGGTCAGTCCGATATTTCATGGAAGGATGATGAATGCCACAAAAGTAATTGAGTTGGAGCTGTCTAGCCATGGTAGAAATTGGAGTGAGAAGAAGGAGACATGTGGGAGTGGAAGATCCTATTCGGGTTTCCGAATCAACTCCAATGTACCGGGTCAAAATAACCCAAGGAGTTTTGGAGGATAAGGGGGGTGGAAATGGGCTTGGCCCAAATGTACCCGTTGATCCTAGAGAAAAAATTCGAAATGGGCCTAGAGACAAGAGGTGTTAGGCACTTGGCCTACCAAGACCTTTTGGAACATCGCCAAAAAAGGTTTTGCTTTAAGTGTGGAGGGTCCTATGGCCCATTCCACCAATGTCCTGTGAAGCAATTACGTGTAATATTACTGGATGAGAAAATCCAGGTGGCATGTGATAAGGAGGATCGTGTGTCTGGACACGAAGATGAAGATGTGGAAGCTGGATTTGATGGAGAATGCAGTGCTTTGACATCCCTCTTTTCATACTCGTTAACAATAGCGCTTCCCATAACTTTATTTCTCGAAGGTTAGTGGAGGCTATGGGATGGAGTTGGGAGGAGACAAGGTGTATGCGAATTTTGTTGGGCGATGGTCATAAGACTTTGACGTGTGGGGTTTGTCACAGTTTAGTGGTGGAGGTTGATGCATGTAGTTTTATGGTTGACGTCTATCTCTTTGAGTTGGAGGACATTGATCTAATCATAGGAATGGCGTGGTTAAGCTTGTTAGGAGAAATGCGGGAGGATTGGAAGAAGCAAGTTATGAAGATTAATACTTCCCAAGGAGAAAAGACGTTGATGGGGCTCTCACCAAGAGAACTTAAATTTATTTCTTTGTGCCACTTACGGTGGAAGTTCAGGAGAATACAACGAGGGGAGAACAACAAGAAGCCTTAGAGGGTGTTCTGGAAGAAATTGCATATGTTTTTAGGGAACCTACCGGTTTGTCTCCTCCACGAGCTCGTGAGCACAATATTACTCTCCAACTAAGAGTGGGTCTAATTAATGTGTGACCTTATCGGTACCCTCATCATCACAAAAATGAAATAGAGAGACAGGTGAAGGAATTGTTGGCAAATGGTCATATTCGATATAGCTAGAGTGCCTACTCCAGCCCAATTATTTTGGTCAAGAAGAAGAATAATCAGTGGCATATGTGTGTGGATTTCAGGGCTCTAAACAAACTTACAATACCTGACAAATTCCCAATTCCTGTAATTGAAGAGTTGCTAGACGAGTTACAGGGGGCCAAGTACTTTTCTAAACTGGACTTGACCTTAGGTTATCATCAAGTACATATGAGGACTGAAGACATACCCAAAATAGAGTTTAGAACCCATGAGGGCCATTACGAGTATCTCATAATGCCTTCTGGGCTAATAAATGCTCCCTCTATGTTCCAAGCTTTAATGAATGATGTTTTCAGGGATTATTTAAGAAAAGGGGTGCTGGTTTTTTTTTATGATATCCTTGTGTATAGTAAAGGATGGCAAGAGCATCTACAGCTACTTCAACTGGTCCTGGAGTTTGTAAGGCACAACAAGTTGTTTGTAAGACGAGAGAAATTCACTTTTGACCAGGAACAAGTTGAATACTTGGGTCATATCATCTTTGTTCAAGGAGTGGCAGTAGACCCTGCCAAGGTGAAGAGTGTTTATGAGTGGCCAAAGCCAAAGAACATGAAGGGAGTCAGGGGCTTCCTAGGCCTCATTGGCTATTATAGGAAGTTTATAAGAGATTATAGGAAGATTGCACGACCATTGACTGCTTTAACAAAAAAAGATGGATTCAAATGGGATGCTTTGTCTCAACAGGCGTTTGATGATTTGAAGAAACGCGTGATGGAAGCACTAGTGTTGAGGTTGCCAAACTTTGAAAAGTAGTTTGAATTAGAATGTGATGCTTCTGGAACAGGAATTGGACCATTTTGATGCAAAATCGTCAACCAATTGCATATTTCAGCAAGGCGTTGGGTCATAAGAATTTATCTAAATCTGCCTATGAGAAAGAATTGATGGCAGTGGTCCTTGCCATCCAACATTGGAGACCCTACCTGTTAGGAAGGAAATTTGTTGTGTTTTCATATCAAAAGAGTCTAAAACAGTTGTTAAGTCAAAGAATTTCAACAGGTAATCAACAAAATTGGTTAGCCAAGTTGATGGGGTATAATTTTGAGATAATTTATAAGTCTGGGAAGGAGAATAAAGGAGTTAATGCCTAGTCAACAAGTATGGAGGACACTGAATTGACTATTGTAATTTATTATCCTGAGTGGTTAGATTAGCAGCAATTATCTTAGGAGGTGCAGCAAGATACCCACTGGAAAAAGATTATTTTTGATTTGCAACAAGATAAGAAGGCTCATACTGGTTTTTCTTTTAATCAGGGAGTGTTGCTTCATAAAGGGAGATTAGTGGTGCATGTGTAGTCTCCTTGGATTCAGAAATTATTGGAAGAATTTTATTCTACTCCTCAGGCTGGTCATTCCGATTTTTACAAGACATACAGGAGATTGGCTTCCAATTTATTTTGGAAAGGCATGAAAGAAGATGTTAAACAATTTGTGCAAGCTTGTGACATTTGCCAACGTCAAAAGTATAGTGCTACCTCGCTTGGAGGCCTGCTGCAACCTCTTCCTATATCGGAGCAAGTTTGGGAGGATATATCAATTGATTTTATCACACGGCTGCCTCGTTCAAAGGGCTGTGAAGCTGTTTTGGTTGTTGTAGGCAGGTTGACCAAATATAGCCATTTTGTTCTGTTGAAACATCCTTATACTGTCAAGGGAATTGCTGAAATTTTTGTAAGAGAAGTAGTGAGGCTTATGGGGTTCTAAAATCTAATGTGAGTGATAGAGACCCCTTATTCATGAGTTTGTTTTGGAAAGAATTTTTTAAGCTATAGGGGACAATGCTCAAGATGAGCACAGCTTACCATCCACAAACGGATGGCCAAATTAAAGTTACAAATAGGTGTCTCGAAACCTATTTGCATTGTTTCATCACTAACTAGCCTAGAAATTGGTTCTTTTGGGTATCTTGGGCAGAATTTTGGTTCAACACGACTTACCATAAGTCTATAGGTACTACTCCATTCGAGGCATTGTACGGACGTGAGCCTCCAAAACTGGTACAATGCATTCCTAGGGAAATGAGAATGGAGTCAGCATAGAGAGAGTTGATTGATCGTGATGAAGCACTGAGACAATTAAAAACACATTTACTAAGGGCTCAAGATTGCATGAAAACCCAGGCTGATAAGCACAGAAAGGAAAGAGCGTTTGAAGTTGGTGACATGGTGTTTTTAAAACTCAATCAGCATAGGCAGCATTCTATAATTGCTAGGATTAGTCTCAAACTCAGTGCCCGCTATTATGGGCCGTTTAAAATCTTGGAAAAGATTGGAGAAGTGGCCTATAAGCTGCAGCTTCCTCCCACTTCAAGGACCATCTTGTGTTTCATGTGTCCTTGCTTTAAGAAGGCAGTGGAAAATTATGAGGTAAAGGAAGAATTACCTACTGGGCTGAAAGATGATAGAGTAGAATTCATAGAGCCTGAAGCTGTTTTAGCCTCTAGACACATGCTCAAGCATGGAGAGCAACTGAAACAATGGTTGATTCAATGGAAAGGGAAGCCCACTAAAGATGCAACATGGGAAGATGAAATTACAATCAAGTGAGCCTTTAGTGCATGAAGGCAACCATGGAAGATGGGGTCATGTTTATGTGAGGAAAAGGTATTAGAGGAGTGATTGGGTCATGATTGTTAGTTAAGGGGTATTTTGAGGATGTAGAGTGAGATATTTTTGTCTTTTTTATCTTTACGGTTATTTAGTATCAGATTGGAGAGAGAATAGAAGTCATTTTGTTTTCTATCATCATTTTGGTAGAAGATACCTCTTTTGTGTGGTGACTCTAAGGAACTTAGCTCTCCCATTCCCATCTATATTTCTTGTTTTGGTTACCTTTTTTCAATTTAACCAAGGTTCCTTATTTCATTCTGTGCGTATATTATACTCTCTATTCTTTGGTTTGCATCAATATCTATTTC
The DNA here is from genome assembly GCF_003935025.1 of Abrus precatorius. Classification (NCBI taxonomy): domain Eukaryota; kingdom Viridiplantae; phylum Streptophyta; class Magnoliopsida; order Fabales; family Fabaceae; genus Abrus; species Abrus precatorius. The sequence goes on from NW_020874417.1 coordinate 14,457,809, forward strand.
TATCTTTTGTTACAGCCAAGACGGTTCAAGTCCAAATATGATTAGACTCAAAAAAAAAAAAAAAGATTTTTTTATCTTGGTTTAAAAAATGGAATAATGTTAGTTGTTTTCACCATTTAGTGTGCGTTTGGTTTTTCTAGAGAATAAAAAGTCTAACAGACATTTGGCCAACGTAAAAAATTTTACTCTCATATTGCCTCTCTTGTAACTTATGCAATGACTTTCCAAGGTAATCAAACACAACAGTCAATTTACTCATTATCTCCCTTACTACTACTTTTCACCATGCATATCTTCGTTTTCATATTTTTCTACGTCCACAGTTCTAACTTGTTGAAGCTTGACTTCATCTTAATTTAATCGTAGGGCTATACACTCAACAGAACAATGAAGGTATACTCACTATCATGCTAAACTGGAGTCGACATATTCAAAATTTAAAGCTTTCTGAATGTGACATGAAAAACTGCAAATGAACTCTAATGAAAAATTTGACAGACCATTTCAAAAATTTGTGATAGTTTTAACACCCCAAAAGTGGGGTGGGTGAACAAAACAAAACTAACCCCTCAACCAAGAGAGTAGTATGGTCTAGTACACATGGCACATGATAAAGATATCAATATCAATACTACAGCCTTTCCAGCACAGGTGCAAGACGATGCTCCAGCAGTGTTTATACTGTGTATCGACCCTTTGTTGCTCCTTTAGTTCTAGAATCATCCTGCAACAACTAGAGATGTAAGAATCATAGATATATATGCATTACATTAGTTAATCAAAATTTACAAGAACAAGTTTACATGGAAGTTATATGTTATCTTGTCGTTAACATCAATGATTTCCTTCCACTTCCTTCCGATGCTCATCTGCAAAATAAATTCCATAACAAAATAGGTCACATCAAAAGTTATGCCGAGTTTTGGCAAGGAATGTTGCACTTGTCTGTAGAATGGCGCCATGACAAATATGGCACTTAAATGATATGATATATTCACAAATTCCAGATGAAACAGTTACAAAATTACATTAACAGATATATAGACAAAATGTGAAAGGTTGTAGGGCAACTACCAAAATAAAAATATGTAGAAGATTGTTCACTAAAGCGTAGGAGTTGTGCATAAAACATCAGGCGGTTAGTAAGATGTGAGAAATCATAGATAAACGTTAAAAGTATAAAGCTGTATATGAATTCATCATTGATCTTTCTAGTACATTTTGTGTGCTTACAATTCTTGTCCACCACCCCCACCCCACACACACCTGAAATCTTCACTTGTATTAATCACACTACATTTGTTTCTTCCATTTTCACTCCAATTTAATTAACTGTGAACTAGGATTTCACCTACTTCCAATTTAGTAGCATGCCGTTCAAAAGTTGTAGACAACTGACCATGGATCTAGTTTATCCTTCCAAAACCATCGAGTAAATCAAATTTCAGTTAATATAGAATCTTCCTTCCCAAAGCCCATTATATAAAGTCACCAGAAACATAATCATCCCTTAAAAATATTATTATCACCACACTTCAAACCAATAAAGAGAGCTATTATCAATGTGAAAAATCTTTTGAATCATTACAATTAAAATATTCCTATAATAAAGTTAACATTCCAAATATTTCTAAACACACCACAACCAAAAGAATTTCTAACCATCAGCATAGGATAACAGTATACAGTCTAAACATCAACATGAAATAAATAAATAAGAATGTGAATGAATGCATGTGATATCAACATATCCGACATCAAAACATTTTAAGAAAAAAGCATTCCATCTAAAGTAGATATGAAATGAGTCAAATGGCCTATTGTGTTACTTTTGTATTAGGGTTAGTATTGTAAATGGGTAAAGGTTACCGTTTGTCCAACCATTTATCTTAAGCAAGGTGCTGTCAGCAGGAGCAGCTGGAGTGGACATAACAGAAGCAGAGCAGAGAATTGATGATTTACATGTGTATCAGTTTTAGTATTAATTATGTACGTATTATAAAATTATTTTAGATTTTACATTACATCTGCTATCTTGATTATAGTGGCTGTTCGCCATTAGCTATGTCATTGTAACATTATTTGGGGTAAGAGCTTCATATCACATTCTGCCATTAACTACTTTGAGAAAAACACAGAAGCACATGAAAAAGCATTCTAGAGTTGTGCTTATCTACATCATCAGTTGTGATGGCTTGCACTGCAAAGGAACTTCAATGATAAAATACTTCAATGGAAAGAGAAAGGAACATAACATGATAGAGTTTTTCCTTTAATAAACAAACAATATTGTATTAGCAAGACATCAGCATCGAAAGTGTAGAATGTAATATACATATTTGATGTATTTCAATTATTGGCTCCAAAAAAATTCCTAAAACCTTGGGAAGGACCAAAAGAAGTGATACTTTGAAGATAGGAAGAGCTAGAAGCATACTCAATGACAACTTCTACCAAATGTTTCAATGCTTTCCAGTGTCATTAAAAAATGGCCATGACAACACCATGGCAGATATTGCTCGTGGTTTCCTCCCAAATCGCCACAACCATAGCGAAAAATAACAGGTTCATGATGACAGGGCCATGGTGGCCATTACATTCCTAGCAGCCATGATGAAAATGGTAGTTTTTGAGCAAAAAAAGAGTTCAGCTCTGACCCAACCCGGTCCAAAGTAAGAGTTGCAAACCAAAACCGTAAAAACTCCAAATTTTTCCTTCCTTTCTCACAATCCTGTCTTTCTCTGTTCCAACAGCTCTTTCTTCTTCATCCTCACCTCTCTCTTCTGGAGCAACTGTCATTGTTGCATCTCTGAGTACTACTTTTTCCAATAGCTACGTTTTTTTGTTTTTTTACCTTTTTCCCTCTCCCTCTCCCACTTTCTTTGTTCTATGTTTTAAATTCATTTTATTTCAGCATTACCTATGACTTCCTTTTTTTTTTTCATTTTCCCTCTCCCACTTTCTTTGTTCTTTGTTTTAAATCATTTTTCTCTTTCTTTCCACAAAATAGTTCTTTATTTCAGCTTTTCTTAACATGACTAAACAAGAGTCTTCAAATTTGCCAAGAGCTTTTAATCATTCTGATCTGAGATGGAAATATGTCCATTCGTTCACAGATGGTGAAATAAATAACATTGTATGCAATTTTTGTGAAAAAGTTGAGTACAAGGATTCCAGAGTCAAAAAAACATCTAATTGGAAAGAAGGTTGATATGAAATCTTGCCCCAAGTGTCCAAAAGAAGTTAAGGAGCATGAGGCATATCACAAGGAGAAAAGGAGTCAAGACAACTTTGAAATTCCAAATGTGAGGGTCCTTGAAAGTAAAGGCTATGATGAAAGTGAAGATGAGCAAGATAGTTTAACACATAGTATTGCTATGAAAAATAAGAAGATTGATAAGAAAGGGCCAATGAACTTGTTTTATAGGAAACCATAAACTATCATTGACAAAAGAAAGAAGTTAAAACTAAGACAAACAAATATAAGAGAAGTATATGACAAGGAAGCAAAGACAATGGTCCATCAATACATAGTTCAATTTTAGTACAAGTTGGTTTTTCCTTTAACTTTATTAAATTGAAGAACTTTCAAGAAATGGTTAAAGTCATTGATGCCTTTGGTCCAAATTTGCTAGTTTCGAGTTATCACGATGTTCCACTTCTAAAGAAAAAGTTAGAATACATTGATTCTCCCTTAAAAAATCATAAGCAATAGTGCAAACATAGTTGTTCCATCATGTCAAATGCATAGACCGATCATAAGCAAAGATGCTTGAGTAATTTTTTAGTGAACTCTCTTGCGGGGACTATGTGAGGTCCATTAACGGAACTAATTTTGTAAATATTGATAAAAACCTATTTGATTCGCTTGATACTCTTGTGGAGAAGATTGAAGAGAATAAAGTTGTACAACTTATAACAAATAAACAACAACCAAACCTTATCTCACTAAGTGAGGTTGGTTACATAGATCACATGATACCATTGAGCTCTCAACTTATAGCAGATAATGGAAGCAGTTATGTCTTAACTAGTAAAATATTAGAAGAGAAAAAAAAATTGGATTGGACTCCTTATAAAGCTCATTACATAAACCGTATGCTTGAAGATATTGAAAAACTTTCCTTAAATAAGACAATTAATCTCTCTTGTTGGTTTTATCTAGTCATTTAAGTACCTTGAGTTTGTTGAAAAATTTTAAAGAAAAGACAAATCTTAAAAAAATGTTTACTTCTACGCAGTGATGTAAAAATAAATTCTCAAACAAAACTAAAGGAAAGCAAGCAACAAAAGTTATATTAATGACTTTATTTTAGAACTATGTAGTTTATACTCTCAAAATCATGGTCCCTCTTATTTGGGTGCTTCATTTGATTTATGGTAAGAAAAGACTAGTCATGGGATATATTGATGAAGTTATGAACAAGGCTAAAGAAGCCATTATTAAGTCTTTCAAAAATAATTAAAACAAATACAAAGATATGTTTGCAATTATTAAAAATAGATGGACTTGCCAACTTCATTGTCCCATTTATGCAACTGACCATATTTTTAAGTTTAAACCTGAAGTTCTTTCATGAAAACCCTCAAATAGAATTTGATTTGGAGGTTACAAATAGATTATATGATTGTATCAAGAGATTGGTGCCAGGTTAGGATGTGCAACAAAACATATTACTTGAACTTCTTGTTAATTTTTCAAAGACTTTAACATTTTAATTTCAAGTCAATTTAATATTAACATCTCTTAAGTTATAATTTATCTTTGGTTTTGTAGCTCAATACGGGTGAATGTATGGCCATTCAGCTCCAAATTTGTGTAACTATCAAAATTTTGAGCTTGACATGTAGTGCATTAAGATGTGAGTGCAACTAGAGTGTTTTTAGCAAATGATTTCTTAATCTCATTTCTCTTTTATTTTGATAGGCAATCCTTGTTGTACTTTCTTCTAGAAATTAGAAAGAAACTAATCTATATTTTTTCAATTATACTAACGTTGCAGTTGCAGATTCATTCAAAGAAGAAAGATAAGTTTGATCCCAAAAAATTGCATGATTTGGTTCATGTAAAATATAATCAACAATGCAAACAGCGTTTCAATCTTAAAAATGTAATTTATCCAATTATAGTCAATTATATTAGAAATGATTTAATTTTTTATGATGATAAGTTGATAACACTTTAAATTGGGAAACTGCTAATGAAGCTTATGGAGTTGAAGAGCCTAGAACATGTACTAGGTATCATTCTAAGAAACAAAAGAATTCATCAAATAGTATTACTATTAAAGCTAGAGAAGTTTTCATGTCATGTTCAACAACAGAAGGAAAAGAGAAAGTGATAATTGAAGATGGTGAAAATGAAGAACTAGAAGATGTAGATTGTAGACATGTTGGAGGAAATAAAAGATGAATTAAAAATTAATCTTCAAGACTTTGAAGGAGAAGACAAGAAAGGATATGCCTTAGTAGATGAAAAAAAAGATGACTATATTGGTATTAAAAGGAAGGACTAGATAATCAATCTCTATGCTTTTATTGTTTTCTATCACTTTGTTTTGTTAACTTGATATTTGATAACTTTTTATTATATTTCATTTCATTTTATTATGACCGTCATGCTTCTGCCGTCACCTATCATTCGTCATTGATAACATTGATGCTTTCGTATGCATACCATTATCTAGTCTCTAGATACTATAACAAGAAATCATATATAGCCAAGATAACAGAATACACATAAAGTTGCAAGTTCCATTCACAAGATATTAACAAACCTGGGCAGCCTCATTTGCTGCTGTCTTTGTCCACAATGAAAGTTTGTCCTGCCACTGGCGCACACTTGCAACCACACCACATATGTCCTCGGCATCCTCAAATTGTTCCCCAATCAAAGCCATCAGCTATTCAGTAGGAACACCATAAAATAACCATTAAGAACAACATCAGATAAACAAAAGATCTCCAGATATTATTTAAACACAAAAACGAAACAGGTCAGCAATAAAAAGAAATTACAGTTTCAAGCCACATGTTATCAAGGTTAGCCTTCCTGCTGCTGTTGTTAGTGACAGTCCACTTTCCACCACTGGCACACTCAGGATCTTCCCATTTCGGTTCAATTCCAGCTTTAAACAAGTGGAAGTCCGCATTGTTTTGCAACTTGCTGGGCTTGAATATCTGATCATACAGACTACAGCAAAATTTTCCACATCACAAAATCATCAAATTTCCAGCAATATTTACCAAAACCTGATTTTTACACTCACAAGTTAAAATAAATAAATAAGCCTTTATTCTCTGTATATACAATATTTTCCCAACAACAACAAAAGATTAAGACCCTTTAAGGGTTTCCCCACTAAGATCCATAAAAATCCTCCCTTTTTTGCTCAAAAACTGATTGCTCCAACAGTAATAATATTACTATGGAAATTTTTACACTCATGTTTCTCTAAATATGGAAATTTTTAACAAAGTCCAACAAAAGGATAGGATCCTTTAAGGGTTTTTCTCCTAAGATCCATAAAAAACCTTTATTTTTAATCAGTGGCATCAATCAAATCTATCAGAATTAAACACAGGATTTCAGATTGCATATTTAAATTCCATTTTTAAAATAACGGAAAACGGGAAAAAGAGACAGACATACCACCAGAACTCTTCGACGGTTTCGAAGGTGTAAACCTTGCGAAGTGAGGTTCCCCAAGCAGCACCTTGTTTGGGTTTGGATTGGTTGTCGAACCAGAACGTCCATTTCCTCTCCAGTTTGTGCTTCAAACCTGTCTCCGGCACTGACCCCGGCGCCACCGTAACCGCTTCCGCCACTGCTTCGGTCGTTGCCATTCTCTCTCTCTCTCTCTCTCTCTCTCTCTGCCAACAACCTCAATGGTTAATACTTGGATGGTTTTAGGGCTTTGTAATTGGACCCTAATGGCCCAACAATGTTTGAGGATGAAAAAACGTTTAAGATGATTTAAGACTCTCCCCTTTCTGATATGATAAATGGATATTACTTTTCTTTGTTTTTTTTTTACTTACATTATTTCTAACTACACAAATATGCATGAATGTTCCAGTTTCCTTAGTTCCTATAATTATTTTATTCTATTTTTAACTCTGTTATTATTAACATAATTATTAATATACTAGTGTAAACTTCCTTGCATTAATAATTTATAATATTAAATTTTCAATTTTTTTAATTAAAAAATTATAAAATAAATTTAAATTATTTAATAATTTAATTACATATATTTATCATATAAATATATAACAGATTAAATATACATTAGTGATTATATATTATTTATTATTATTAATATAAATATAATTATTTTTTACTATTTGTTAAAGAAATTAATTTAATAATATAAATAAATAAATTATTTTTTACTATTCAAATAAAATATATTTTGATCATATTATTTTAGAATAATATAAATAAAATTAAGATTATTATAATTATTAAAGTAAGCGTTGTTATTTTGTTATAAAATAAAAAAATTTATTATTAAAAATTATTTGTTAATAATGTATGATATATAATGTAATAATGTATATTTTGTTAATAATTTTTACTTAAAACATATATTTATATAGCAAAATTTTGTCACATAAAAATATAACAGATTAAATATACATAGATCGTTATATGATAGTAATCATTATTAATATAAATGTAATTATTTTTTTACTATTTAATAAAGAAATTAATTAAAAAAATTATATTAATATTACTAATATTTAAAAGATGACATTATTATTATTAATTTTATTGTATTATAAGATTATTATGATTATTAAAGTAAGTATTGTTATTTTGTCATAAAATAAAAAAGAATATTTGTTAATAATGTATAATATATAATATAATAATGAATATTTTATTATGCAATGCATGAAATAGTTTATAATATTTAATATTTTTTATTAGCTTAATTCAATAAAATAGAAGATAATAAAAAATACTTTGATTATAATAAAAAATTAACAATTTTTTACATTAAATTTATTAAAAAATATATATTATATATATTATTCTAATTTTCTCAAATAAATATTTATATTAACGTAAATATTACTTTCCATGATATATAATTGTTTGTTTAAATAATGTAAATATTTATATTAATTTTTTAACTTCTTATTTTATATAAAAGAGATTATTATAAATAAAAATTTACAAATTAAAATATATAATAATATTATTTATATTTTAAAAAATCTGTCCATTGAAAAGATAAATAATAGAACTTAATAAATGAATGTGTTAGCTTTTCTATAAAATTAAGTGTATTTAATTATTAGTATAAAAAAATTGATCTAAATTATTTTAATATACTAACACATTGTTAATCATAATTTTTACATGATTTAATTATATTTTCATTTTAAAATTTAAAATTAAAATAAACTAAATAAAATTTGACATGTAGCAAGTTATAATTTATTATTAAATTTAATATTGTTAATATTTTTTATTACCTTAATTCAACAACATAAAAAATAATAAATAAAACTTTGATTAAAATAAAAATATTAACACTTTTTGTCATCAACTTTATTAAAATATGTATATTATATATATTATGTTAATTTTATCAAATAAATATTTATATTAATATAAATATTTTTTTCTGCTATATTTCTTCCTATGTGTTGTTTGTTTAAATAATATAAATTTATTGAGATCTTATTTTATATAAAAGAGATTATTTTAGCAAAAAATAAATAAATATAAAAGAGATTATTAACAATAGTAATATTCATTAAACCATATATAAAAAATTTCATTGTAGTTAACATTCATACAAACTAAATGTACATAGAATTCATTTAAGAAAAAAATTGAAAAAAAAATTACAATCATCATAATATTTACATAAGTTATAAACTAAGATCTTGAAAAGAAATATCTAAAGTTGCATGTTTGAATCATCAAATATAAAAATACATTTGTCTCCTTTTCTAAATTTGTTCAACATGCAAAATTATTTCTATCCATTTGATATTAGATTTACAGTAAATTAGAATTTTGTACACAACTGCTATTTGATTCGAACTGCATAACTTCCAAACTTCGTTCTTACCAATTACAAATTTTGCAAGCATAAATATCTAACAATCTGAAAATGCTAATTGACTTTTAGTAGTATGATAACGAGTTAATGCAATTGAATGAAAAAACTCTAAGAATCTAAAGTCTTTACTTCTATTTTAACTTTATCAATCGTATACTAATATCTGTTTAAATATTAGTATATAAAACAATTTTTTTAACTAATATTTTAAAAATATGTATAATAATCACTTCATATATTAGTATATAAAACATATGCTATAGTGAAGAAATAATTAATTTCATTTTCAACATTATCTTGTCAAACTCGTTAAATACACAAAACAATTTCATTTAACAGATTGAATTCATTGCAAAATACAATGGCAAGAAAGCGTTAAAAATATGCATTATAAAATCATTTTAGAAAAAATAAAGATGTAAAGAAATAATGGTCAACCTTAAATTTAAATTTACATTACTCAACAATAATAAAATAACTATGTTTTTAGAACAACATAATATTGCAGACAGAAAGTAAAGAACAAAGACAAAAAAAAAATATTAAAGATGTGTAAGCAATCAAAATATAAAAAAATATAATAATAAAAAAATAAAAAAATACACAAAAAGATCATACCTGAGTTTAGTTAACATTTATTAATGTTTATTCCTGCTAAACAATAGAAAAATGCATAACAAATGCGTGTAAGCAATCAAAATGTAAAAAAAGCATAACAATGGAAAAAATAAAAATAAATAAAAAATGCATAATAAAGGTCATACTTTTATTTCCTTAATTAATCTATATTAATGTTTATTCCTGCCAAAAAGTAGAAAAATTCATAACAAAAGTATGTAAGTAATCAATACTATATACATATTATATAAAACAAAAACAAAGTAATGAATAATAATAAAAAGAAAGAAGAGTGAACCAAAGTGGAGATGATACTCGAGCTTGTTCTTGTCAAGCAATGGAAAAATGCATAACAATGGTATGTAAGCAATCAAAATATAAAAAAATGATAATGCTATATAAATCATATAAAGGAAAAATGAAGTAATAAAAAATGAAAGAGGAAGAAGAAGTATGAACGATACATGAAGGTGTAAGAAAAAAATGGAGATGATACCTGAGTTTGCTTTCTTAAGCTTTTCTTCTATTCAAATGCAAGATTTATCGTCAAGGATGCAAAATAGCGGAGTCGCAAAGTACACAAAACTAATAATAAAAAAAATGAGTTGAGAGAGGTTGCTGGTGGTGGTGCTGAGAGAATGTATTTATTTATTATGGTATTGATACAGTTACAGTGTAAATAAGAATAAACCAAACATGAATACATAAAAAAATAAAATATAAACTACACCTAACTTACATTGGTTAATATTTTTTTCTATTTATCTACAAGGTTTGTAAATGTGAAAGAAAAAGCAATGGAGTCAGACACACCAAAATAATTTCAAACAATGTGAAGAAAGAAGAACAAAATATAAAGACACAATAAAGCAAAATACAAATGATACCTAACTTCATTGCTTAACTTTTCTTTTATTCACCTACAAATGTTTGTAATGGTAGACAGAAGTACTTCAAGACTGCAAAGTACATAAAATTGATTTCAAATTTATACTATAGGAAAAGAATATAAAAATCATGCGTAATATTACCTTGTGAAAGAAAAAGGAATGGAGTCAGGCACACCAAATTGATTTGAAACAATGTGAAGAAGGAAAAACAAAATATAAAGACACGATAAAGCAAAATGTAAATGATACCTGACTTCATTGCTTAACTTTTCTTTATTTACCTGTAAATGTTTGTAATGGTAGGTAGAAGTACTGCAAGACTGCAAAGTACATAAAGCTGATTTCAAATTTATACTATAGGAAAAGAATATAAAAATTATGCATAATGTTACCTTGTAATTTCATTTGAAAAATTCTTTGCAAAAGTAGAAGGCAAGAAAACGTTGAAAGGAAAGTTCATAGTAAAATCATTTGATAGAACCTAATATGTAAAATCAATGTAAAGAAGGGTAAACAAAATATGAAGTAATAAAACAAGGGATAACCAATATGATGACAGAAGAAATAAAACTCACTGGTTACCTCTTTTTTTTATTCACTTACAAAGGTTTGTAATGGTAGGCAGAAAGAACTTCAATACCACAAAGCACATAAAACTGATTTCAAATTTTCAATAAATTGTTTAGTGGTAGGTTTTATTTATTTTTTGTGTTTTCATTGGGTTTTCTTTCCTCTGGAAATTATTGGAATGGGTTCCAATATATCTTGCCAATATAGCATGCCAGTATAGAAAATGACAAATAATAAATGACATTGTCAGGATGTAATTATTAGTTTTTTATAATTTGAAATTTGAAATCTGAAGTAGAATGAAGTTTCTAAGAATAGAAAGGGATAAAGAAGAGTGTTGGAGAAGCTTTTCATGAGGTGCTGACACCTCATCAAACTTTTCACAAAATGGTACTCAATTGTATATATTATAGATATACTTATAATGCTTAACGTGGTATCCATAAACTTGAGAGAAAATATACCATTTTTAAATTAACAGTTGTGATTTTTCTAATATCTCAAAGATAAAAAAAAATATTAACATATTTGTGAATTAAATCATTAATTTCATTATCTATCAATTTAAAATTAACGGCCAGAATTTTCAAATTAATAGTTGTGATTTCTTTAATATCTCAAAGATAAGAGGATATTAACATATTTGTAAATTAAACCACTAACTTCATTATTTATCAAATTAAAATTAATAGTCAGAATTATTCAACATGTAAGAGAATATTAAACTCTCTTAGTTACAAAGAGTATCATAAATTACATATCTGTTCATTATCCTTTTTCATCCTCTTCTCTAATTTTGTTTGTCCTACTTCTCTTCTTCTCTACTCATGAGAATGGGTTGTGATGAGCTTTAGAATGGTGAGGTAAGTGCTACTATTATTTCATTGAGAATTACATATTGTTCTATTTAATGGAGTCTCATCTTTTCTGGAAAGAATAATGACTTGACGGTGGCTAAGACTGTAGACGGAATGGACTTTTTTTTATAGAAATATAACTTTTTGAATACAAAATTAGGCATGTGTCCTGAAAACTTTTTTTTTACATAAATATCCTAAAAGTGGGTCACTAAAATCGATTAAAAACGATTTCCCCCATTGCAGAACAACATTAAGTCGACTTTGGTTTTATCCATCGTGCTCCAAAGAAGTCGATTTAAGTCAACTTTTCTACTCCATGGAAGTCGATTGAAGCTGAATTTTGTTGTTGGTTTCTAGATCCAAAGAAGTCGATTTAAGTCGACTTGCATAGTAAGGGTAAAATGATTAAAATGACTTAAGTGTCATTTTGATGACAATTATAATAGACTACTATATATCCCAAAAGAGAGAGAGCTAAGACAAGAGAGAAAAAGGAGACCAGAGTGAGTGAGATCAGAGAACAGCGGAGACAACGGAGACGACGAAGGAAGATGGATAACAATCTATATCGACTTAATTTTGTTGATTATATTACAAGCAAGTTGTTAACACAAGTAAAATAAAATTTAAATATATATAGTTAAATTATAATTAATTATGTATGTATTTAATTTAATGTATTATTAATTCTGTAATTATATGTTTATAAAGATGTGTAAATGTTAATAATTATTATATTGTAAATTAATTTTAATTGTTTGTTATAATTATAATTATTATATTAAAGAATGAATATAAAATTCTATTATATATTTTTAATTATTATGATAATTTAGTTTTGTATTGTAGTAATTTATAATTATAATAATATTGTTATAATTTTTTCATTTAAATCTTGTATATACTATTTTGTTATTGTATAGGAAGTTTGAATTTTAAAAAGTAGGCGTTATAATATTATGGTTGTTCCAAAGTTAAGAATAGAACCATTTCTTAAGGAGACTAGTTTTTGGCATGTTGCATAGATGGTCCCAATATTTGATAATGATAGGGCACTCATAAATGCACTTGTAGAACATTGGAGGCCTGAGTCACACACATTTTATCTCCTATACAGAGAATCTACGATCATTTTGAAGGATGTTGTGTTTCAACTAGGCTTACATGTGGATGGAGTCCCTGTGAGTGGTTGCATTAGAGCATAGGAGAAATTTTATGATCAGAATATATAAGCATTGTGTGAAGATTTACTTGAAACAGTTCCTGATGAGAGAAACATAAAAGGATTTTCCATAAATCTACAGTGGTTCACAAATATATTTGGAGCGTTACCTCACAATACTAATGGACAAACTATTATCCGTTATACTAGAGTCTACATAATGGTTCTGTTTGGTGGGATATTGTTTCCAGATAAATCAGGATTCAGAGTTCATATGATAGATCTAGGACTGAACTTTCAGAGCTAAAATGATCACTTTGTAATTGGACAAAAAGATCTAGTGTACAAGTTTCAACAAATGAGTTAAAATAACTAAACATGTGATTAATGTGCTCATATTTCCAAATTCGCCACCTTTTATATCAATACCATTTAGCCCAATATCAACTAGCATTCTGCATAAAATTTTTGAGACTTGTATATTGTTTCCCTCATATTCCTCTAGTATTCAGCTCTCCAACTGTAGTAAAGTAATTGGTGGACAAACAACTAACCAAGCCTGCTTTTCGCTACAAAATGTCTCTCCCTCCACTATGTTTACAATCTCACCATCATAATATATAAGTACATGAACATCATTCTCTCCCATTTTACTCAAATTTTCGCACTCAATCTATCAAATTTTCAAACAACTTGATGCAAACTTGAGAAGCTGTATGTTTATTTATAAGGGACGAGGATATTAAAATTGACTTTTAAACTGAAATCTACTTGAATCGATTTTTACATTGTACTGAAATCTACTTGAATCAACTTCTGTATTGAACTGAAATATACTTGAATCGACTTTTGTATTGAACTGAAATCTACTTGAATCAACTTCTATATTGATCTGAAATCTACTTGAATTGACTTCTGTATAAAACTGAAATATATTTGAATCGACTTCTATATATAACTAAAATGTGTAATATTTTAGTAAAAGTTGATTTAAATTGACTTCTGTACTAAAGTAAAATCAAATCAACACAAGTCGATTTTAATTGACTTCTATTCCAGCACCATTCAAAATTTTAACCAAAGTCGATTAAAATCGACTTTTATGTAATTTAAATTAGGACATTTATATAAAAAAATTTATTTTGGTATATATATGTAATATCGAATTCTTTTTATTTTATTTATGTAAAAAACCAAGATGAAATGAGTATGAATAGTAATATGTAGAAAAAGTAAAAGTAAAAATTGTTATAAGGACTTTTAGTGTAATAAAAAAGCTTACTTACAATATATTTAAAAGTTAGATAATGTCACAAAATGAACGTAAAATTATAAGGAAAGATAGAGAGAACAATATAGAGAGGAAGAGAAAATCTCAATTTCATTTCACGTATACCCTCAATACAAATGAGACACTTATTTATAGGTCTAAATCTATAACTGAAGAATCGTATCACTTTAAATGAGAATTAAATGAAATTGTTATAAAATCGTAAGTTACAAAGAATAAGGAGGAGTTATGAATATGAGTATTCACTCATATAATAATTCATAACACTCCCTCTAAATGTCCATTATTTGAGAATATGTTTTATAACATTTAACTAGGAAAAACCCAATGGGATAAAAACCTAGTGAAAAGAAAAATATATTATTATTTAATACGTTATTATATACTGCCTCATTAAAAACCTTGCCAGGAAAACCTAATGGAAAAAAACTATAGCTAAGGAAAAAAGAGTGCAAAGCATATTTAATTCTCCCTCTAATGTGGACAATCATTTCTAAGACAACGAAGTCTAATATTGTGAACTTCTGTGAGCCTTGAGATTGCATCTGGTTCAGAAAAGAGGCTAGTTGTCCCACTTAATTCTCTAAAGTCTTGATACTAGCTTTTCTGCTGAAAAGTGATGTTGTTCATGGTCAATTGCTTTATGAGCTCCTCCAATGATGATTCATTTTTCTAGGATGCACTTGGTTGTGAGGAAGATAGTTGGTGATGGTGCTAGACTTGTTGTGGTTGATGTTGGGAGTGATAGGACCTATTTGGGCCAGCATGATGTCCTTGATATTGGTTGCCTTACTGTTGGTTGTGTGCTGTTGAGAATTGTTCCCCCATCTCAAATTTGGATGGTTTCTCTAGCCTGGGTTGTATCTATTGGAAGATAGATTCCAATTGGGTTGTTGCTGCGAATTTGAAAAAGGAAACTTATTAGTATAAATATTTGCAGACTTTCTAGAGTGTCAGACTCTAGCAGTGTATGACAATTATCAGTGTAATGGTTTGTAGCTGAACAAATGCCACACAACATGGCTGGAATAGATGGTAGAGGAGGTGAAGATGCAGCAGCACTCTTTTGCATGAAAGCCAATTGCTTCACCATGGATGCTAACTCATCAAGCTTGTGTTCCAGTTTACTAGATTTATTAACTTGTACTTCATTTACATTTCTGGTAACATAAGAGTTTTGCCTTGTTGCAAATTGTTGGGAGTTGGTAGCCATGTTCTCAATCAAGTTGTGGGCTGCAACCGGAGTCTTGTCTACCAACACTCCTTCACTTGCGACGTCTATCATGCTCCTATCCATGGGATACAGTCCCTCATTAAAGTATTGGATCGACAATTGATCACTAATTTGATGGTGAGGGCAGCTGGCACACAACATCTTGAATCTTTTCCAATATTCACAGAGGGTCTCTCTTTCAAGCTGTCTTATCCCACAAATTTCCTTCCTTATAGATGCAGCTCTAGATGCTGGGAAAATTTTTTCCAGGAAAAGTCTCTTTAAGTTGTCCCAACTGGTAATAGATCCGGGAGGGAGATAGTAGAGCCAATCCTTGGCTGTATCCATCAAAGAAAAAGGGAAGGCTTTTAATTTAACATGCTCTTTAGGTACACCTTGTGGCCTCATGGTTGAACTATGTGGAATTCCTTAAGGTACTTGTGTGGATCTTCACCTACAAGACCATGGAATCTAGGCAACAAGTGTATTAGACCTGTCTTAAGAACAAAGGGTGCATCAATGTCAAGATATTGTATGCATAAAGTTTGATAAGTTATGTCTGGTGCAGCCAGTTCCTTTAATGTTCTTTCATTGTCATCCATTTGGTTCAATTCAGAATTTAACGAATGTGGTGATGAATAGATAGATGAAGGAGATGAAGGTTTCTCAAAATGTTTAGAATTATGCCTATGTGTTCTAATGTTATTATGAAATGTCCTATCAATCTCCAGATCAAGTAGATATAAGTCTCTAAGATTTGATCTGGTCATGCACTAGAAACTAACTATGAGGAATGAAAAGAAGTAAACTAAATGAAATAGTAAAAATGCAGATAACAATTATGCAGAAAACTAATATCTAAGTGCAGTAAAATAAAGCAATAACACTAAGCAACAAGAAATAGAAAGAAATTACAATTAATTGCAGAAAAATGCAGCACAGAGTCACAAATTTTGCAGTAGAAACTGAACAAAATGCAGAAAAATTAAAGACAGAATACTAAAACAGAGTAATTAACAAGTTTAATGCAAAATTAACACCAAAGTCCCCGACAACGGCGCCAATTTGATGACAAGAAATTTGTCATGAATCCTCATCAAAATATAAACAAAAATTAATGTAATACTAGGGTGCTAACCGAGGTCGACTCCAATGACTATGGTTGAGAATGTGCATCAAACATGTTAAAAACATTAATTACGAAAGCAATTAATTGGGGGGGGGGTTTGTGTAGTTTCAAGGTTGAAATAAAGAACAAGAAACATAATTATAAAGTTCAATCAATAAAAAGTGGTAACCCCTAGTTCATTCATGTAGACTCTGTCCTTATTCCTCTCAAGATTTAATATTCTTCATCTCCTCCTAGAATTAGGTTAATTTAACAAGCAAAAATCAACCTTATGTTTCCATACAAATTAAGCAATCCAATGAACTCCAATCTCTCATTTCAAGATTACGCAATCTTAGAATTAAACCCATAATTAAGCAATTCAAGTTTAGAATCACATTAAACGAATTGGGGTTCATTACGCAATGTCTCCCTCATTCAACCATTAATTTAATTCAAGAGTTTGGGAAGAAGAAATTCATGGGAGAAGAACTATATTAACATTCAACCCAGAAATTCAAGTGTCTAAATGAACTCTCTAGGGATTACAAAAGGTTTAGCCCTCCATGAGGATGGGTCTTACAATTATCAAATGAAGATAAAGAGAAACCAATGATATTAATGCAGAAATTAAAGAAGAATTAGGAATAAAATGGAAATCAAACCCTAGGTTGGGTCATTCGCTGTCACCCAAGGCTGACCTAAGAAAATGTAAAAAGATCCTCTACCCTAATTTCTAAAATTTTATTTATAGTGCAATGGTCGTCGCCCATAGTAGCTACTATGAAAGTCATAGTAGCTATGTGCAGCCTCCATCCTGTCATCCCTCTCTGGAGTGTCCACTATAAGCTCAAAGTGGCTACGTGTTGTTACAATTCTAAACACTAGCAAGTGCACTAGGAATTGCAGCAAGTAATGACTAATTTTTAAGATCAGAGTATCGTTTCCATAGGGAATTAGGAAATCAATTATCAATTTATAGAACAATAACTAGTTGAGCTATCAAAATTTGCAAGAGTTGTAACATTCAAAAAACAAGAAACAAGAACAATTAAAAGGTAAAGAATTTGCAGAAAACAGAGTACGAATTTGATGTTGAGAATAGAAATGGATGAATGATAGTTAGGAATTTATTTCATAAGAATGTCAATATCAATTCAATTATGCCTCTGAACATTCAAGTACTTGGTTAATTGACAATTAGTTTCACATATTAATAGTCAAAGGTTAATCCCTTAACTCATTGACCCTAACAATTAACTAAACCACCCTAATTCTTTAGGTGAAGTTCAATTTCAAGTTGCATTAAGACTTAGAACCATAGGATTGCAAGATTAGGTTCCCTTATCCCTTAAAAATCCCTAATTCTAGTTGCTAATTCAAATCAGAGAAGCAAATCCAACTTCCATTGGCAAATGTTCCTCTTTGATTAATCATACGAATTCCCATTCAAAGATTGCAATGACAGCAGAATTAACAACTCAATTAATCCAAGAACTCAAATTTCAGAAGCAAGAAACAAATCAATACATCAATTCAAGGTCCATAAACTCCTAACTACGAAGAATTAAGCAAACATTGTAGCAAAGAAAGAGAAAGAAGAAGAAGAAGGAGAAAAACGCAAAAGATCCATCTTCAACAATCCCCAATCTGATCCCTCTTCTTGGAGCTTGATGTTCGTCCCCAATCCTCTCTCTGACTCTCTCTCAACAAATAAATGAAGTGAAAAATAGAAAATGAGCAAAAGACCCCGAGTTCTGAGCTTAAACAATTATTTATAAGATTCTCAACTCTAGGCTTTGTCACTTTGCTTCATAAGAGTGGTAACACAGAAGCTCATGTAGTTTCTGGAAGACTGGAACATTCACTTTCGTTGATAAGAGTAGCAACGCACGAGGTCGAGGAGTGTGTGTGATCACTTTCGAGAGCAAGAGTGGCCACGCGTAACTTGCAAAGCTGAAGGTCTCTCTGGAGCGTTCACTCTTGCTCTCGAGAGTGATCACGTGCTTCTCGCTATGGATGGGGTCTCTTTGGAACACTCACGTTCGTTGATAAGAGTAACAACGCACAAGGTCGAGGAGTGTGCGTGATCACTTTCGAGAGCAAGAGTGGCCACGCGCAACTTGCAAAGCTGAAGGTTGATAGCATGCATTATTTGTGCACATTTTCAATCCTTTAGAGTGTGTAAATTACCTTTCATGTTCCCTTATTTCACAAATTATGGCATTTCCTAGTTAATTGGATGATAGGAACTCAATTTCAATTAATGTCTAAATTCTATTTTTAGACCTGCACTCATTGTTTTGATCGTAAATTTTTCCACAGATGTCCGTTCGGTCTGATTTCAGTTGCATTGGATTCCTCATTTTCTGGGCTATAAAATTCATATGCAGATCGTCCAAATTGGAACTGTTTTCTATTTTATATGAATTTTTGAAATTAAGAAAATTGTGCAGGAATTTTTGTATTCGAATTTTGTTCTTGTAATTACATTTCCATATGCATGCATTTAAATGATAGAGGTATTGTTTCTTTCTTGAGAGCTACTAAAAAAGAAGCCAACCTTGAACTATGTCCATTGTTGAGCCCCCTTGAGCCTAATATTTCCATTTTTTTTGTGATCTTAACTCATTACAAACCAAAGTGTAAAACCATGTGATGACCCAACCTTAGGGATTTAAGAACTTTGGAATTGTTTTGGGAATGATCATAGAAATAAGTGTGGGGGAATTCTCTTAGAAAATGCAATTTTGGTTGGTTGGTTGTTTGTGTTGTTTATCTTGTAGCTTGGAGGTTTTAGTGGAGCTGTTTTGTTAAAAATAAAAATAAAAAAAATTGGAAAATAAAAAGAAATTTAGCCCCAAATTACCAAAAAGGGGAATAAATAAAAATAAAAATAAAAATAAAAGTGAGAAAAAGGAACTAAAAAGTAAGCAATAAATAGAGGAAAGTGAAGGTTAATGATATCCATTTGAGGGTTGGTTCATTGTATTGCATTGCATTATGTTTTCACTTAGGGGACTTACTTTCACATTTACTTTCTTTGCATTCATTCCCCATTGTTCTTATTTCCTCTTTGGTTTTAGCTTGCTCACCCTTGTGGTTTTCCTACCTTCATCCTAGCCCAATACACCTTATGCAAGACCTCTTGATTTTTGTGTGTATATATGTATTCTAGTGGAGAAGTAGGCAATAAGCAAGCCTAAGGTTGATCATGCTTCATTGATTGTGCACTTGAGTGATACATTTTACCTTAAACACTTGAGAGATTGAGAGTATGTCTTGAGAGGATTTTATCACATATATTTCTCTTGCATTGATTTGATGAGTTTTACCTTGTTGAGTTGGAGTGTGTGGATTGATTTTTCATTATCGCCATGGAATATTGAGCTTGATTGAGTTTTGTCCACCGATTGATATTTTGAGTTCCATACTTTGCCCAGAGTACAAAGTCTTAAGTGTGGGGGAATTTGATAGCATGCATTATTTGTGCACATTTTCAATCCTTTAGAGTGTGTAAATTACCTTTCATGTTCCCTTATTTCACAAATTATGGCATTTCCTAGTTAATTGGATGATAGGAACTCAATTTCAATTAATGTCTAAATTCTATTTTTAGACCTGCACTCACTGTTTTGATCGTAACTTTTTCCACAGATGTCCGTTCGGTCTGATTCTAGTTGCATTGGATTCCTCATTTTCTGGGCTATAAAATGCATATGCAGATCATCCAAATTGGAGCTGTTTTCTATTTTCTATGAATTTTTGAAATTAAGAAAATTGTGTAGGAATTTTTGTATTCGAATTTTGTTCTTGTAATTTCATTTCATTTGTATTAACATTTCATTAGCTTGTAATTTGGGCTGTTTAATCACACTTGTGGGCCCTTCTTTTTAGTGTTGGATCTGATCATAAGTGGTGCCTATTAATATGTTAGAGGCTCCACTTTACAAACGTTTTTGGTTTTTTTGTTTTAACACACTTTTAAAATTCGGTTTTGGCTCCTAAAATTCTCTCTCGAATTCTCTCTCTTCTCTTGGTGTGACTTTTCATTTTCTTCTTTCTTCTTCTCTCTTCTTGACTTGGCTGAGCATTGGATTCAATGGAAGGCTAGGCTTCTTGGATTGATACACAAGGAATAGGGAATTGCAAGGAAGATTCAGAGTGGCTCCAAGTTTGAATTCTCTTTTCTCCTCTTCTCTTTCGTTTTCAAGATATTGATAACGTTTGGGGATAGGAATTGAATTGAATTGCGATTGTAGTTTGATTCATGAAATTGAATTAGATTGATAGATCTATTAGTCAAATTCGTAATCTAGTTTGTTAGCAAATTCGATTGAATTAGTTAATGGATTAGATGTTCAAACTAGGGAAACAATGAAGGATGTTGTTTGCATGAACCTATGACTTGTGGATCAATTAATTCTCATTTGATTTCTCTTTTATTCCAGAATTTTATACGTTTGATCAGATTATTCTTAAACTCTCAAAATTCCCCAATCTTTTGTTTCATTTTAACAATTCGGCAAAGAAGAATTAGATACAAACGTGTCCTCGAGAATTCAACCTTGGTTGACATTATTCTACAAATAATTGCGAAAACCTTGTGCATTTGATAAGTGTTCGACAAAGCTATATCGAAGGTCTCTCTGGAACGTTCACTCTTGCTGACGAGAGTGACCACGTGCTTCTCGCTATGGATAGGGTCTCTCTGGAACACTCACGTTCGCCAACAATAGTGGTTACGCAGAGTTCGCTATGTTTGGGACTTCTGAGAGACTCTCTGGAACATCCACTTTCACTGGTAAAAGTGGTTACGCAGAGCTTGCTGAAATTTAATCTCTCTGAAACACTCACTTTCGCCAGCAATAGTGGTCACGCAGAAGTTTGCTGAGATTCAGTCTCTCTGAAACATTCACTTTCACTGGTAAGAGTGACCACGCCCAGACTCCACTTCTCCTTTAAGTTTTGGAGTGATCACTTTTACTAACAATAGTGATCACGCCCGGCTTGCATTCCATAATTCTTGTGTTTTGAGTCCAGAATTGCCTTCCTTTCCATTGATCTTCCATTTCCATGAACCTTACTCAGATTATTCCTACAAAAACAAGATTAGATTCTTAATTTCTAAGCAGAAATTTCACAAATGCTAAAATAACTACATATTCAAAGAAAACCTTCAATCATTCTACTTTTCTGAATTTTTCTGCTTTTCTTATACATTTTCCTTCCCAAATGGGTTAGAAATACACTAAAATATTAGTAAAAATATGAATTCATCACTACGCACATTGTGCGTAGCTACTATGGAATAGAAGTAGCTACGTGCAAGACTGGGTCAATTTGGCCTTCTCTAGAGTGACCACTATAAGATCCAAAGTGGCTACGCACAGGCCATGTTCAATCTGGGGTCTCTGTAGTGTCTACTATGACTCTGAAAGTGATCACTTTGGTCTGTCCTCTGGATCTAACTTGTTGTAGTGTCCACTATCACTTCTGAAAGTGATCACTTTCAACTCAAATTTTCTCAAAGGCTAAAAATTCATAGAATAAGCCTAGAAAATCCTACACAATTATTCAAATGATAAAAATTGCAAATTATATCTATGTAAATCAATGTAAATTAGACAAAAATTAAGAAATCTATGATATTTGACCAAAATGATGTTTTTATGTTATTTGCATTTTCTAAGTCTACTTTTTCTATCAAAGAACACTAAAAAGACAAGTAAAAATTTAATAAAATGTGGATTCATCACTGTCTTAGGTCTTTCCCATTGTAAAACAGCCTCAACTTTTGATAAATCAACTGTCACTCCTCCCTCTAAGATTACATGTCCTAGGAATTTTACCTCTTTTAACCAAAATTCACATTTGAATAATTTGGCAAATAATTGCTTTTCTTGTTGAATAGTAAGTACTATCCTTATATTATAAATTAATATAATTATATTATTTATTGATTATATAAAAAGAAGTAAATCACAAATATAAATTTAAATTGTAACACCCTCTTCTCATTTTTCGGTAATTTATGTTTAATTTAATGTTAAGTAGTATTAAAATGCATTTAGAAGAGAAGTAGAGAATTTTCAAGGAACATTGATGCAAGAGATCTAGCTCAAGCAAGGTAAATCTTGCCCAAGCAAGATTGAACGTGTAGAAATACCTTGCTGTAAGGCTGTCTCGCTCAAACAATATGATTCTCGCTCTAGCAAGATAAGATAAATGTTGCTAAATTGTCACCTCGCCCGAGCGAGATTACATCTCGCTCAAGCGAGATGGAGCTTGCTTAGGCAAGATGAAACTCGCTCAAGCGAGCATATAAAAAAAGAAGGTGCAAGACAACTGTCTGCATATCTCGCTCAGGTGAGACGCCTGTCGCTCAAGCGAGTTGTTCCTCGTTCAAGCGAGAGCGCGCGGCTGAAGGATATTTAAGAGATTTCTTGCATGAGAAATTCATTCGTTTCTGAACTCACGCCCCTATCTCAAGTTTTCTCTGAACTCTCTCTCTTCCTTTTACCTAGATTAAAGCCTTAGAAACTCTAATTTCTCTTCAAAGTCAAACTTGGATGTTGAAGTTAAGCGATTCTAATTAAGTTTCTTCAAATTAAACTTGAGTTTCTCTGATCGTTTTTCATGTTTTTGTTCTTATGAATATCTCTTGATACTCAGGAGAACTTCCATCCGTGAACTTTGATCCATTTTCAACATCTCTCCATAAACTCGTTTTCAAGGTAAGGAGAACTCTATTTTATTATTATATTACAATATTTATTTTATGCTTATGGAGCACTGTTATATGAATATGGTATGAGATATCTTTTGTGTGAAATATAAATAAAAAGATGTTTGTTTGATTATTTGGATTGATTGATTATTTGGGGCAAATGGCTGATATATGCTTATACGCATTGTATGATGAGTACTTAATGTGGAATATTATGAAACTTGCTGAGTGAATTGTGTGATTTTATGAAATATGTCTGAGTAAAATGATATGAGAAAATGATGAGAATATGAAATATTGCCGTTAAAATTATATCAATGAATATATGAGTGGAATGGAATTAGTTTGGAACTGTTTTACTAAGTACGATCTTATAAATGAGAAAAAGAATAACTTTGAGAATGACCTAAGAGTCGGATATGGATTTGATATAGTGTAAATAGTTACAGAGATACACTTGAGTATAAAGTCCGGAGACGATGAAAATCTAAGGGAAACATAGGGTGGTGAGCGACATTCGCATATGTGGACACACTCTTTCTGAGAGAGAAAATGTGTCACATGGCCTCACACTCGTTTCCTGACTAAACTCCTGACTATGCCTTTGCTAAGGAGCTCGATTATTGTACATGTTGAATTCGTGTGCATGGGCTAACCAGCGACTATTTACCTAGTTAAGTAACACCTCGAGAAATGCTGGAGACATCGATATCTGTGATCACAGTGCTCTAAGAGTGCATGTTGGAATAAGAGAAAGGAAAATGAATAATAAATTGTTGAATATGGTGTATGATGTAAATATGTTTGAAATACGAATTCATGAAATTGAATGTATTGTATTACATTAAAAATTGTGATTTTGTGACAAATGTTTGTAAAGGATAGAATAGATGCTCATTCTTCCTAGTAATTTCAGGAAATCAAGATGGCTGAACCTCAGGGAAGAATTAGACTAGTAGATAGTTCAGTACATTTTAGGTTGAATTATGTATTTAATGAATATCAGAGAGTAAATCATTTTAAATTTCCTGTACTTGTAAAAGATGAACCTAGGATTTTTGTTATGATAGAGATGGATTACTCTTGTAGTATTCCATTTGATTTTCTTAGGAATAGAATACACCAGATTTTATGTATATATGTGTATTGAGGTACGGTTAGAACTCCAGCAGCTCTCACCTATCTGTTTACCTACCACGACCATGATTCTCTCGGAAGACCATCCAGATAGACCTTTGAGCGCGTCATTGGTACAGAGGTTAAAGCTGATTCAGGCAATCACTACCTCGAATCTAGATTAAGAAGATTTAGCTGAGATAGAAAGTTGGCATGAAGTGGATGAATAGGACCAATTTTTAGTATATGGTTATAAGGAGGACTGCTCTGGAACTTGTATTCGTTTATGTGATGTAAATATTTTGATGATGTAATTATTATTTTAAGTCCCATATATTTTAACAAATAGTTTGTAAATTATTATACTCAATCTATGGAATGCATGTTTAATTTCTTAACTAGAAAAGTTTGATTATGTTTTAAGTTTAGCCTTTAAAATTATTGTCATACCATTTATATTGATTGATATCAAACTATTTGTATAAAGTAATGTATCTTATAGAAAATTTCATTAATTTGCTACAATTAGTTTATTGAATTCAGCACAATAATGTTTTATTTTAAACACTTAAGAATAATTTATACATTATATGGATTTTGAAATAAGGATATTATATAAATCACATTAATATTCTACAAATATACAATAAATAAAATAAAAAATAACCATCTTAAAAGGTAAATAATCAAAATAATAATTAAAACATTAATAATGGAATAACAAAAAATATTAAGGAGAATTTATTGTTAATGTTAAAGTGAAATAAATTTTACAAATAAAAACATAAATCATATATAATATGATAAAAAAATTATATTATGTTTAATCAATTTTAATAATTTCTTATCATTATTGTTCTAATTATTAAAAATATAAATAAAATCTGGAGATTTAAATTAAAAGTTATTTTATTTAAAATAAAACAAAATAAATAAATAAAATTATAAGACTGAAAAAAAAAGTGAAATATAAAGATAGGCCCAAACAATAAAAAAAGAAAAAATTAAAAAATGTTAAGTCTAACTTATAAAAAAAATACCTAACTATCAATATAAAGAAAAATAATAATAATAATAATAAATAAATAAATAAATTAAGAAAAAGTAAGTTAAATAAATCACATAGCTTAGATGATTTAGGTGTACAGTGAGAACTCTCAAACTGAACATTTCGTATTGTCCAATCAAATCAAATATAATAAAATAATGGTAAATGTTAATAAATATATTAAAAAAATAATAAAAAAGTAATAAAAGAGATGATTACAATATGCATTGTGTTCACATCTTATGCATCTATCAAATTAGATTCAGCGGATTAATAAAATAATATTAAATAATGATAATTTCATTTAAAAAAAAAAGTTGATTTAAGTATGTCTTTTGTCTAACACATACATCTAAAGTTTAAAAAATAACTAAGGAGAAAGAAATAAACTTACCCATATACTAATTCAAATGGTAGAGCGGTGATTAACGATATACTATCTTCTTTTTTTTTACTATTTTTTTTTGTTTGCATTTGTTTTTCTTTGATATGTATTGTATTCTTATCCCTTTTTTTTTTGCATTTGTTTGTTTTTCTTTGATATTATATTCTCATCCATTTTATCTTTTAAATTTTTCTAATATTTTTCTTTAGCTTTGTTACCCAGAACTTCCAAGCTTTTTTTTAGAAATTTTCTCTTTTTTTTGTTGCCCCCTCTAAAATTTTTCTTTGAAAAAAACTTTCTTCTTTTTCTCATATTTCACTCAAGTTTTTCCCTCCAAAAAATTCTCTTCCATATCCCTCATTTATATATATATATATATATATATATATATATATATATATATATATATATATATATACACTAGTCCTTTTTCTTTTTTTTTTATTAGAATTTAACAAAATACCAAATCCAAGTTTTTTCTTCTCATGTATAAAATTACTTCTTAGTATTGGATATAAACTCACATAGTATAGGACTTCCATTTCCAGAAACTAATCTCCCTTTTTTCAAAGTTTTTCATTTTTCTATAAAACAATTTTATTATTTTATTTATATATATATTTTTAAAAATTTGGAGGCAATCCTGGGAGGCAAAAATTGGTTTTCCTCAGAATTCTTTGTTATTGACTGCTTGATCATTGCTGGGTTGTTGTAGCTTCAGTGCTTGTTATGTTCTGGACAAAAATATGAGTTATGGTGGAGTCCATAGTATACCTCCGCTTAGTCTTCCAAATTTCATTATTTTTCTCCGACAAAAAAGAAAAAGCCTATAAAGATATCACACCATACACCATGGCAGAAATTGAACTTCAATTAGAAACTGATTATTTCAACATGACTGTTATCTTTCTCCTTGGATCATTAAAGTGGAACCATTATGTACACCCAAACATAGATCTGTAAGGAAAACCTTTATCAATAAAATGCACAATTCCAAACCGGCTGAGAGTTACAGCATCAATTAATTTTCATAATGTACCAATCAACTGTTTTCTACAGTAAATGCAAACTAATACACATTTGTATAGTTCTTGACATTCCTAGACATTTCAATGCCTCGTGGTAAAGCAGATTTGAATGTTGATCAAGTTGCAAATCGATTGATAACTTGAAAACTATCAAACAATAGCATTGGCAGCACTTGCAATTCTAGGCCATAGATCAGCACACTCCTTTCCAATAGGCCCAGTAATGGCAGAACCTAAACAAAAGCAAGCAACTAATAATCTCAGAATTTTGAAATAAAATTATTTAATTAAAGCGCAAAACAGATAATTTTTAAATCTGCAGAAAATTATAACCCAAAAAACACACATTCAGGCTGCCACTGACCGAAAAATTCTTATGAAATCAGTGTTAAACACAAAATATGCAGATATCAGAAGGACGATTTAGGAAAAAATTGCAAAAACTACCAAAAATCCTTCCTCCTCATTCATCAGGAAAGATCTAAAACTCTGTTAATGTCAATTGACAAATATCAACACTATTTGAGAATTGCATTTCTTACCTTTCATTTCTCCCTTGGGATTTACAATAACACCAGCATTATCTGCATAGAGAATCAATTTGAATCAGATACATAACAATGGAGCGACAAAGTGAGTATTTAACCATATTTTGCATCCTTAAAAGGCAAATATGCAAAATAAATGGTAACCCTACAGTGAGAAATTTTTAGATGGTGAATGCTATCTTAATAGATTAAGAATTATAAGAGTATAAACTGCAACAAAGTTTAAAGATTTGCCAAATCAGAATTATATAATAAATAAGAGTAGGTCTACGTCCTTTCGATTGAGTATAATGAAGTAGGAACAAAAAACAATGCTTGTCAAGTTCATGAATAACTCAAGACTTGGAAAGAGAAATATATGAATTTATGAACAGAGCATGAAGAGTTCAAAACCATTAAGGGAAATAATTCAAGGTAATATATTTCTAGAAAATTGAAATGATTTACTTAAAATCCTTTGAAGTTTTTTAACCAAAAACAGAAATTCAAAGTCCTCCTGAGAATGAATGTTAAAAATCACTCGCCTCTCATCCCTCTCAGGAACACAATGGCACATTTCTAATCTCTAAATTTTAAAAGAAAGCCCCATCTTCTAACCAAGACTCTAGGGTTGCAAGGTACAATAATTTCAGGACATATACCAAAACCTCCACTTCTTTACCTACATCTCCACAACCATGGTTTCAGGATCTCTACAGGTTGGTCAGCTTACAGTGCTTATTCTTTTTGCTCTTGTGCTTGAACTTTAATCAAGAAAGTTCAAGTTATTTCAATCTAAAATGGATTGGAGTTATGGATGTCATAGGCTGCATCCGTTGGTGCAAAAATGAGAATTTCTTAGGTTTTGAAATCCAGAAGATGAACCAGAGAGTGTACTGTGGGCTTTGACAGGAGAACTGAAGCAGCACAATAGATTTGTATTGCAATGCTCTAGTCTAGATCCAAATTAAGCCCACAAGCCACAGCAATGAGTAACTCAACAATGATCAAGCAAAAAATGACTAACGTATATAATATTTTGGTTTTTCATATTAATTTGATTTGGCAAAAAATTATAGTTCACCAATGACTATCCAAAAAAAGGATTTTAAGAATGATTTAGACTTTATGTAAAATAATTCCCCTACACTTGGAAAAATTATAAGAAAATAAAGTATGAATTACCCCATTGAAACAAAATAAACATTCAACTGATAGAAAGAAATTGCAAATTGACATTTAAAACATGAAATCAAATTGTTGTACAGCATAAAAAATTGAAGAGGAATTTTCCATATACAAGTATAGCCCCAATGGAGCAGATGTGAGCACTAAAAGAACACCATCACATCTGTAACGATGGACTCAGTCAATTTTCCAGACCTGTAACTGTATCAACCATATTATGTTGAAGAGGATACCTGACTAAGGTCTGGAGACAATAATGATCCAAAGAGGCAAGTATAGTTTGCACTGGGAAATATGTGAGCATATGAACTAAGCATATAGGATTTAAAAATTCAAACATTTTAATTGATAGAGAAAATGCATACTGATAAAAATCTTGTGCAAACAATTTGTGTTACATAATATAATGTCAAAAACTAAATAGAATTCAAGCCCTAAATGTGTAGAGCCCCAATGGAGCAGATGTGAGCATGAAGAAAACCATCACATCTGTAACGATGGACACATTGATTTTCCAGACTTGTAACCGTATCAACCATGGTATGTTGAGGAGGATACCTGACTAATGTCTGGAGGCAGAAACTATCTAACAAAAAACCAAAAACTAAACATTAATATGAGAGACACATTGAAACTAATTAGTATTTATCAAACATTTCCTATAAAATGGTATCAGACATGTTCAACATCATATATTTAGACGAAAAACAAAAATGTGCCAATCTTGACAGGGATGATACACAAAAGTAACCACCCGGTAGGGGTAATGTTGCGCATAATGATGTAGCTGGTCATGGGAGGTGCAGAGAAACATTCAAAAATAAATTCTCCACACTACATTACCAGCAATTTTTGCCAAAATTAAATTATCTTTGGATACCATTTAATAATAAATATCAACTGAAAATAAAACACAAGTTACTGGTGGTGACAACAACAAACAACAATAATCAAGCCTTATTCTACTAAGTAAGGTCAGCTATATGGATCACACAACCTATTGAGTTCGGTTAAAAACTAAATTCTCAATAAAAGGGAAAAAGAAAATTAGGGAAACAAAATGTATCAAATTGCGAAAAGTAAGATCCCATGAGAGATCCAACTCGATAAATTTGATAAAATGTATTGATCTAGCTGGTCAAATATGTTATTATCAAATAACTATGCGTACTCCAACCCAACAAATAATGGGATATGCACGTTGCACAACCAGCATCCAGAAACAGTTGAATCCTCCAGCTAAAGAAAAGACTAGGGTACAATAGCACAAAAATGCACTTGCAAAACAAAATAGAAAAGCAACCCCTTCATGAATTAACAAAACAAGTGTGGAAATTCCCTAGAAACTTCCTAAATATTAAATCCTATGTTCCTCCTTCACAAATACATGCACCATTGCATTATAACTGAAAGAATTGTTAAGTTATGGCATAGCAAAGTTAACATAATGAGGGAATAACCTTCAAAGTACATGTAGACCCCATCCTTTCTTCGCCATGGCTTGCGCTGTCTCACAATAACAGCAGGCAATACCTTCTTCCTAAGATCAGGCTTGCCCTTTTTTACTGTAGCTATAACCATGTCACCAACACAAGCAGATGGCAATCTGTTAAGGCGACCCTTGATTCCCTTCACTGATATGATATAAAGATTCTTAGCCCCCGTATTATCAGCACAGTTCACCACAGCTGCGACCGGCAAACCCAGCGACATCTGAACTTGTTGCCAGCGGTACCACCTCGTCCTGAGACACAAATTCAACAAAGAGCATTATCATTTTTCTATATCCAAATGATCATAGACAACAATGTTGAAAAACCCA
Organism: Abrus precatorius; assembly: GCF_003935025.1. NCBI lineage: Eukaryota > Viridiplantae > Streptophyta > Magnoliopsida > Fabales > Fabaceae > Abrus > Abrus precatorius. The sequence goes on from NW_020874417.1 coordinate 14,488,448, forward strand.
AAAGAGTGAAATGTTAAGAAAACCAAGATTTATGCAACCTCGACTTCATATCATGCATTATTACACTATGAAAACATCACCCTCACAAGGCAAAAAAAGAGTGATTTTTCCTCTTTTTATTTCGTACGAGTTATTTGATCGACAAACTCTACAAATGCCAACCGAAAAACAGGGTGGAGGGCGGGTTAAAACCCAGAAGTTCTAAAATTTCAAGAGAACAACTTTAGAGCAAAGGTAATGCCACACCAACAGGAAAAAGTTTTTTTTTTCCTTTGTTCAATTACAGTGAGGAACAAAATCGATGAAAATATTAGCGAAAATCAGAGTTCAAATGGCAACGAGAGAACATCAACTAATAATTACCTCGCTTCGACATTTTCTTCTGCTTGAGTAACAACAAGTGGAATTAGGGTTTTTAGTTAGAACAGCGGCACTGCAATTCAGATTAGAGTATAACGTTGCTGCTCGGTAAAAAAAATAAAAAAATGAAAAAGTGGATTTGTTTCGAAATTTTCCATTAAATAATTTTTATGTTGTTAGAAAGAAGAAATTAACTTTGCTCAAAGTTATGATTGTTAAAAATGTGATAAAATATATTTGAAAATGTTTATCAATATAAATATGAAATTTAAAAATACAACCATTTAATATTTTAAAGTATAAAAGTTTATATGTGTTTAATTAATATTATATAATTTTAATAATAAGTAATCTTATTACATTTAAAATTAATTAAAGAAATACGAATATGAATTATGATAATTAAAAAATTAAAAATTTATTCTAATAAGATAATCAATATAAAGTGAAAAAAAATTAATTTAATACTATAATTTATAAAACAAATGGAAGATAATATTATATATAAATGTTATTTTATTTTTTGAAATTAGTATTGTATTTGTGCGGGCTAAATTTTTTTTTAATTTTTAAATATATATTATTTTTACAGTAGTAATGTAGAAAAAAATTATATGATAATAATTTTAGTTTGAGTTTGTAGACCATATATAATACATAAATAAATTAATTTTATTATACTTTTTTTTTTTTTTTTGTATATTAAGGAGCTAAACACTCAAACAAACAACTTAAGCCTACCCAAACAACTTAAGAAAAATTAGATCACAAGAGTTCAAACTAAGAAGGGGGAGATGAGGTGGGGGGTTATGTGATTTGGGACAAGGGAGACATACTATCTAAGTCAAGTTTGGCAAGGAAGTCAGCACACATATTAGCTTCTCTACATATATGTAACAATCTAACAAACTTAATAGCTTTCAAAGCATCTCTAATTTTATCGATTAGAAAAAAAAGAGGATGAGAAGTTGTCTGCAAATTGAAGATGAGGTTAATGGCCTCCTTAGAATCTGACCCAATCCAAATGATTGGAATATTTAGTTGAGTGACAATTTGGACTTCCAACAGTAGACTCCAAAGTTCAACAGACAAAGGAGAGCAATACTTAATTTTGCTATAAAATACAACAACACACATGCCTTGAGCCATTTTGAGAAGACTACCACAAGCAACAATTCCATCAGTTCTAGAGACTGCACATCCACATTTAACTTAAGGTGACCAAATGGGGGAGGAACCCAGCTAACAGTGCCATGACTCATTATTTGAGAGGGAGTTAAATTCCTGCAATATAAAGAAAAGAAGTCAGAATCAAGCATAGCTTTAACAACTAAGTGCGCAGGTTTAGTAGATTGATTTTAAAATATAAACCATTTCTATCCTTCCAAATAAATCAAGCAACAGTCCCAAAAATTATCTTCCAATTAGGAAACCTACTAGAACTAGCAAAAGAGATATTATTTAATAACTAAGAAGAAAGCCCAACACTAAAAAGTTGAACCCACTGATAAAAAAAAATAAAATGACTCCAAACTTATTTGGCGTAAAAGCAATCCCTAATAACATGCATTATAGACTCAATAGCCTCCCCATATATCGGACAAAAGGAAGAGTTGGTCATCTTTCTCTTGACTCTTTCCTCATTAGTAAGTAATTTACAATGTGCCATTTTCCAAAAAAAGAAAGCAATTTTAGGAGGGCCACCCCATCTCCAAACAGCTTTGAACAACTTCTGGTCCAATTTATCAGTTCGTTTATTCTGGGTCAAAATTTGGTAGTTGTTTTAATGGTGAAAATTCCATTACTAGTTAGGGGACCAAAAAACAATAAGAGGCTGAATAAGATTGATGGACTGGCAGATTTGGCCAAGAAGAACATGGCTAAATTTGTTCCAGTCCCATTCTCCATTCACAGTGAACATCATAATAGGGAGGTCAAAATCAGAGTTAGGGATTTGGGACATAGCAAAATTTGAGAGATTTCTAAAATTTGGAATCCAATTATTAGTCCAGAACTTAGTGGACAGATCACCTCTAATAATCCACCCAAGGCCCTTAGCAAAATCTTGCTGGACAGAAAGAAGGTCCTTCCATAAGTGAGAGGTTCTACCATTATTATTAAGGTGATTATCACTCCCCAACTTAAAATTATACTTATAAATGAGAACTTGAGCCCAAAGATCATCAGAGGTGGAGTTTATCAGCCTCCACTAGATCTTCATCATGAAAGCTTTATCGAGGGTATTCAAGTCTCTGAAACCCAAACCACCTTCATTTTTAGGAGAGCAGATTCTATCTCATCCAATAAGATGACATTTCTTACCACTTAGGGATCTCCAAATAAATTTTTTGCAAATGCTATTGATTTCCTTACACACAAATATTGGGATAATGAGAGCTTGTATAACATATGAACGGATGCTTAAAAAAAAAGATTGGGCTAAGGTGACTCTACCAGCTAAGGACAAGGACTTAATTTCCATAATGAGAGCTTATTCCTAATCTTATCAATAAGAAAGGAGAATTGGCTCCTAAAGGGATTATTAGTGACAATAACAATTCCAAGATACTTTCCTAACTGATTACAGGACGTGATTCCTAGACACTCAACTATAGAGCAACATTTTTAGAGAAGTAAATAAAGGACTTTTGCTTATTAATTTTTAGACCAGATGCCTCTCATAAATTACCCAGAACCTCCTGAATAAGGTTTCATAGTAGTTACTATGCCTCTCATAGTAACTACTATGGTTTCATAGTGATTACGCACAAGTCACCATGCTGTTGACCCTCTCTAGAGTGTCTACTATGAGTCATAGTAGTTATGCACAGGTCTGGGTGACTTTGGCCTTCTCTGGAGTGTTCACTTTGAAATCAGAGTGATTACTTTGGTCTGCCCTGGAGTGTCTACTATGGAACAAAAGTAGGTAAGCGCATCAACTCTTCAAACTGGGGTCTCTGTAGTGTTTACTATGAAATCATAGTGATCACTTTGGTCTGCCCTTTTGGATCTTGCTTGCTGAAGTGTCCACTGTGGAATCCAAAGTAGTCACTTTCAACTCAAACTTTCTCAAATGCTAAAAATCCATGGAATAAGTCTAAAAATTCCTGCACAATTATTCAAATGATCAAAATTGCAAATTATATCTATGTAATTCAATGTAAATTAACCAAAAATTAAGAAACCTATGATATTCGACCAAAATGATGTTTTTATGTTATTTACACTTCTTAAGTCTACTTTTTCTATTAAGGAGCATTAAAAAGACAAGTAAAAATTTAATAAAATGTGGATTCATCAACAACGATTTAGGGGCCTAAGAGTACCTAAAGTACTATTAATTAATGGAATATTCGGATTTGAAATATATAAAGTACACGAAGGTATGAATTGGATAATGATATTTGGTTAAATATGGAGTAATATGCATGGATAACTTTTATTTGATTAAAATTGAATGAATAAGTAAAGTGGTATGAGTTTAGACATTGAATTTGATTTGGTTAGTTAAATAAGAAATAGAATGTGTATGAGTAAATGATGAAAGATAAATATAAATAATTTTGTCCGATTAAATTTGTTAAGCATGAAATATTGCTATTTTGTTACATGTTTTAAAAAATGTTTCTGCATTACTTTTGATTATATATATAAAATAAGAATTTTAGTGGGACGAGGAATGCTTACCCTTACAATTTTCAGGTAATGTAGAGATAAAAGGAGGATTGATCCGTTCTAGGATCATACTCACAAAGAATGGTAGGAAAGGAACTGCTCTGAAGAACTTAGTTTATTAGGGAAAACTGTAATAATACTATTAATTGAGTTTCCATTCAAAGTTACTTATGAGATGTAATTATTTTAAATGATGATTAAAAGCACATGTGTAATATTTAGTAATTAATTGTTAATATAGAATTTTAGCTTTTCTTTAACTGTAAATTTATAATCTCAAAATTATATTATCAATTCTGTCATGACCCCTTTTGATAAGGAACCGAAAACATTATTTTTACACCACTTACTTATTCAAGATAGATAAATAATGGAGAATATGTATAAAATTCACTTTTCATTCAAAATAAACCAAGTTCCTTATAACAAATATCCAACAAAATAACATAGTATTACATTTAGTTCATAATACTCAAAATATATAAAAATTATACTACATAACTTCTTCTATATGAGGTTTCAAAATATAAGAAAAATGACTTTAATACCAAATTACTCAATTCCATCTTTCTAACACTTCTCCACTAGCCCCTCAACCTATGAAGTAGATGCAACACCTGCTACATCTGCTCACGTACCACTGTACAATCATCACAGTACACACGCATAAAACAACATAGAGAGAAATGCAATGATGAACTTACAAAAGAAAAATCATATATATAGAGCAAAATATTACTTACAGCAATACCCCATGCATTCCCAGCCCATCTAATGCACAACATAAAAATGGTTTCCAACTAGTTTCATAACCTAAGTATTCCAGAAGAAACTAAGCCAGTCTAAGAGCGACCTATTCTGGTATCTGGATCCATATAGCATAGCACAGCTCAGCATGCTGTATCGTTACATTTCTACCCATCTAAACGTATAACTTGGCTTTATAATGATGCAAGACATATATCTCAGTATGATACAACATAGACAAAATGATATTCTCAACAGCTCAGCTAAAACAATTCATAATATTTTATCCAAATCTCAGCATTTTAAATCAATTAACAACAGTTACAGCTTAGAAAATAGCTTTTATCCAAGAAATCTAACAAAATTATCTCAAAACTTCTTGTAATAGCATACCAAATCATTCCAAACATCGTTAATAGTTAAAGTCAGCTCCCTTTACCTTAAGACAACAATTCACACCAGATTTACTAAATATTACTTGTTTTAAGGCAAGATCCACCGAAGATTTAGCTCTATAACAAAGTTTCTCCTAAGACATCATCAACTATCTATAAGAAAGAGAAGAAGAAGAAAAATAAATAGTAAATCTAACTTCAAACTTATAGAAACTTACTTTAGAACCTTCATAATAGACGTAAAATCTCATATCTGGTGAGAAATCTAAGTTTAAGAGGGTTTAGTATGAGAGAAAATGGTGGTATATGGCCTTGGGTCTCTCTAGAACCTTTGAAAAGTGTAAAGAAATGAAAATTTCATGTAAGACCTCTTATTTATAGGCAAAATTTTGAAAAAAAAAAATTTGATACTGTTCACAGCAACTTATTGTTCATACCAGATTTATTGTTCACTTTTTTTTTAATAAAAAATTTCAAACTCCATCTAAATCTATTTCAATACCAAATAATCTTTTAATTAACATTTAACAATTACAAAATATTACAGATTACTCAATAATAAATTACAAGCTTGACAAATTCTATTATGAACAAGATTTATATGTATGAAGTTTTAAATTTTGCTCATTTTCATTGATTCAGATTTTACATACACAAAAATCTTTGCTATATTTATTTATCTTTTACTGATTTTAATCACATCATATTGATGTTTTTATATTTAAATAAGGAAATTATTTAAATAAATAAGAGATGTTACACCCCAAAGTGAACAATTTTCTGAGCTTAGTGTATGCTCGTGGATTAACCCACCTGAGGTGTTGACCTGGATAATTACCTTGCATAGCGTATTCTACTCAAAGGGGAATTTGTTGTTTTACGGGCCTTACTTTGGTAGCTTTGATAGCTTGTTTTCTTTTTGAGCTATATCTTGTCTTATAATATGTTTTAATGCATTCATGTTTTGTCTTGTTAGAGAATTTTTCTATGAATAATTATTCTGCATCCATTGAGATCTTAACTAGAAATGGAAACAAGATTTAAACATATCTTTGGGAATTAATGTGGAGAGCTTACCTAAAGAAAAGAAGCATTTGGATCAGTGGGAGAGATCTAAAATGTTGAGCTTAATCGCTATCAAGAGAACTATCTCTGAATATCTTTTAAGTGGTCTTCCAAAGAAGGGAATAGCTAAAAAGTTCTTCATTACTTTGAGAGAAAGGTAGCAAGTATCTAGTAACATTGAGTCCGAATGTCTAGTAAAATAGTTAACAGATATGATATATCACAATCTTGGGGGAGTAAGGAAGTTCATTATGAAGATGGTTCACATTTAAGCCAAGCAAAAATATCACCAAATTGACTTTAATGAAAAAAGCATTATCGAACATACCTTAAATTGCCTACTTGCTGATTTTTCCCAAATCAAAACTATCCATAATACCCTTGGTGCAAAATGGAGTGTGAATAACCTTATTACTAAGTGTAATGCTAAGGAAGAGAAACTTAAGAAAGAAAAGAGTGACATAACCCTTTTATCTATCCATGACAAACCTATTTCTGGCAAAGAAAGCTGAAAAAACACAAATAGCTATTCTAATGCTTATAGATATCGAGTTCAAGAAAACTAGGTAAGAAACGATATCACAATGTAGGAGGACCTAAGCCTCTTCAAGAAGAAGATTTGGTGCTTTTATTGTAAAAGAAAAAGACATAAGAATTTTAATTATGAAAAGTTCAAGGTTGGGCTCGAAAACAATAACAAATCTAGAGGTAATTGTTTAGCTCTTGTCTATTATGAATCTAATCTAATTGATGTTCCTATAGACTCTATGTGAATTGATAGTGGTTCCACAACTCAAATTATTGTATCTTTGCAGGAGTTCAAAAATCCAAGGACAAGCAAGCTTAGGTAGGAAATGATCTTGAAGTTCTAGTAGAGAAAGTAGAAGATGTTAGTTTAGTTTTAAGTTTTGGATTTGATTTGATTTTGTATAATACCTGTTATGTACCCTCTTTTAGGAGAAATTTGATTTCTGTTTCTTGTTTGGATAAACTTGGTTTTAATTTCACTTTTAGAGATAAGAAAATAAGTTTGATGTTAAACTCTCACATTATTGGTTTATGGTTTTCTAGTTGATGATTCATATAAATTGTGTTTAGCTTCTAATAATATTTTTTTCATCTTTAGTTGTTAAGAATTTTGTTGCTAAAAGATCTAAGGTTAAGGAAAAATCCTTAATGTTGTGGCACAAGCATCTGTGTCATATTTTTAAATAAAGGGTTAAGAAATTGACAAAGACAAATATTTTACCCTTGTTAAATTTTGATAATTTGGGAACTTGTTTAAGTTGTATTAGGGAAAAGTGTACTAAGACAAAAACAAAAGGTGCAATTAGGAGTACAAACCTTTTAGAGATCGTTCACATCGACATTTCTGGGCTCACTAGTGGAGAAAAGGCTTTTTACATCAGTTAAAAGAGGCATTTTACATTGGTTCCGTATCCGATGTAGATATAGGCGATGTAAAAAGTTCAGGACTTTTTACATTGGTTGTTAAAAACTGATGTAAAAAGTGTCACTTTCTATATCAGTTGTTTATAATAACCAATGTAAAAAATGTTCTTAATATTCATCTTCGTCAATGACGTCAGTATTTCTCTTCTCTAAGAGTTTTAATGTTCGCGTCAATATTATCAATATATTTTCTTAAGTTAAATTAAAATCCATAAACGTCAATGTTTATGGTATTCATCGTGTTCTTCAAGTTCTTCAAGTTCATGGTGTTTTTTGTGTTAATTATATTCATCGTGTTTGTTGTGTTCGTTGTGTTTATTATGTTCATCATGTTTCATTATTGTTTGAATCAGAAACATAAAGAAGATGCAACGTTCATCAAATCGTTTAATAAGGAAGAAGAAAAAACAAAAAGTGAAACAATAAAAAAATGAAAGAAATTAAAATAATTGATGTACCTGCAAAACCTTTGTAAGTTCGTTGTCCACCTAGCTAACAGAACAGAAGTTTCAAAAACATAAGAAAATTTTGTGTTCGAGTTTCTAATTTATGCTATTTTGCTGACGCGTATTTGAAAATTTAAAATTTGAATTGATTTTACGTCGGTCATGTACATTTTACATCGGTTATTTTTACAACCAATGTAAAAAGTACTTTTCACATTGGTTCTTTTGACAACCGGTATAGAAAAGTTTGCAAAAATTTTAAAAATGCCACCGCATCTATTTTTACCTCGTTTCACAAAATACTGATGTAAAATCTTGTTGTAAAAAGTATTTTTTATACTAGTGGCTCTAATTTCTACAATTTGTGGTAAAATGTATTTCATTATATTTATTAATGATTTTTTTTATATAGATATCTCTATTTAATTGAAAAAAAGGTCTGAAGCACTTGAAAATTCAAAATATTTAAGACTAAAATAGAAAATAATTAGAAAAATTGATCAAGATTGTAAAATCTTACCGTGATGGAGAGTATTTTGGTAAATATGGTGTTACAGGGCAACATATATGACAATTTGCTTTATACTTGCAAGATTATGGAATAGTTTAATAATACACCCTGCCTAAGAGTCCTGAACAAAATGATATTGCCAAAAGGCGTAATAGGACACTCAAAGATATAGTGAGAAGTATAATGAGTAAATGTAACTTGCTAGAATTTTTGTGGGATTCAGAGAGTCCTTTACATCCTTAATAAAGTTCCTAGTAAATCTATTGTCAGAACACTTTTTGAACTTTGGACAGGAAGAAAGCCAAGTTTAAATCTTCTTCGAGTCTAAGGCTGTTCAACTGAGGAAAAAAAATTTATAATCAATTGTAAAGAAAGACAAACCCTATGACAAATTGTTGCTTTTTCATTGGATTTCCAAATTGCGCTAAAGGATACATGTTCTTCTTTTCTGGTAAGGAGAGCAAAATAATATAGTCCATAAATGCTAAATGTCTAGAGCTTGATGTAGGAGATCACGTTATAACACAAAAACATGTAATTTTTGCATATTGGATATCATTAAATTAAATTATTTTAAAAAGATAATTAAATATATATCACATGACTATTTTTAAATTTAATATTTTTTATAAATTTAAAAGAGTAAATATTATAATTATTAATAATTAAATATATTATATTAAATAAATTTACAAAATTTTAATTAATATTAAATTAAAAATAAGTATATAGTGTAGAAAAAATAATTAATAAAATATTATAATTATTTCTTAAAAACGTTTTTGTTTAAAAATACTCCTAAAAACACAAATATTTTAAAATAAAAATCTAAAAACACTTAAATACACAATTTATATATAAGTTGATTTATACATAGAAGTTGATTATATCTAGTCTCATTAAAATTATATTTGTGTTACATATAATTATTTTAATAAAAATTAATTTTGATAAGTATCCAAATGTACAGTTATATCCGTGTGTATTAGATCTAAGTGTGTTTGACAAAATATAGTACCTATAATTGCTTTGTCATTGCAAATACTAAATATTCATTTTGGTGTTGATGATAAAAACATAAACGATCTCATTTGTTGTCTCGATCAAAGTTGCCTCATGAATTAGGTCAATGACTGCAGGGCATATGAATCATTTGATCACCTTTGCAGGCAAGAATTTTACGATGCACTGATGAGCCAGTTGCTAGATATGTAAATTGTAGAATTTACTTGGTCTAACGTGTGTGATTTGCTTGGATTGCACATATAATTTTGCATTAACTAGTCTACTTTTGAAGGTAAGCTTAGGTGCAAATGATTTGGCAGCAAAATAGCAAAGGATGACCTCATTGCCAAGCAAATCTCCATGCTGACATGCAATGCACATCATGAAAATGGTGAAAAGAGACTTCCACTTTAATTAAAGCCAAAATGATTGCTTTCATACTCTTTCTCACTTCATAAATTTACCTATTTTAGTTATTCTTGCCATCAATACTTTTTTAGCCTTTTCATCTTGGTTGAAATCAGGATCATTGTTGCATTGCAATATCCAAAGCTTTTAATTAGCTATTCACCATATTAAGGGCTAATCAGAATTTCTTATCATCAACAAATATAGCAAATCCAATCACAATGCAAGGACTTACAAATTTTCTTCATCAAAAGTTATTCAATTCCATCCCCTTGAGCAAAAAGAAGAGGGGGAAAAGATGGGTGCATGAATTGAGTAAAAGGAACAAGGAAAATTAGTCACCTTCACCTAACCTTAGACAGGATGACAAATAACAACCATAAACGAAGGAATGAAAACCTAATTCATGTATCCACCTACATCTTCTCATCAACTGTTAATATACAGTAAGAGGGTTTTCCCTGCTAAATACTCAACTTTTTCTTTGTTATCACAGCTCCTGTGCACTATTAGGCCAAAGAGTAGGATTCTGCTCATGAATAATTGCTACGGCGATGGAGAAAGATTGTAGGGCAGACAAGCTTGGTAGAAAATGGATAAAATATAAACCATCATGAACGTTCACCATCCTCAAGGTTGGGCTAAAATTGCTTGAACCCTGAAATTATAGGGGTATGATCATCTCATTGCATACAAAATTGCCACTCGCTAACCAAACATAGATAGTACATATACAAGACTAAATGGTTGCAGTCTAAAACTTAAGAAGGGAAAAAACCAGCACCAGAAATTCAAGTGTCACAAACAGATTACAGAATTATTACATTTAAAGTCTTGGTGACAATCAAACAAATCAAGTGATGAACAGTCATTTCCGTATTTATTCACAACAACACATTCGCAAAAGCACAAATTCATTATAATATATTCCCTACCCAGTATTTTGTGCAGAAACAGAGAAAAAGACACTTCTAGTAGTATCAAATTCTTAGAGTTCCCAACTAACACTGCAATTCAAAGAGTATAGGGGAAATAATTAAATTTAAATACGCTAATAGTTTAAAGATTTTTTACACTGTCATACAGTCATGGATTGTCACATAAAAAAGAATTACTTTTTTAAATAATTAATATAAAATTATATCTATGGTATATTCTAATGAGTTAACAGTGTAAAAAATTTTACAATTTAAACATACAGTACACCAAAATTAAACTCATAGGGAAAGTAACCACAAATCTATGGGATATTAACATACCTGAGTAACTAAATCAACTGACTTGCATTTGCCTTGCATATCTGCTTGAGAGTACAGAACCTCCTCATTGCTAGATCTTCTCTGAAAAACTGTCAAGGGACATCCCTCATCCCAACCACCACAATCACAGCTACCCCCAGATCTCCATCTATCTACAAGACTAGATGGACCTCCATGTTTGGTAGTTGGTCCACCATGAAGGCCTGCAGGAATGAGAAAGCTCATACTAGTTGAGCAATCACCAGTATTTTGACTACAACTACAACTTTCAGAAGGCAGTGTAGTTTGATTGACTCCAGCTTTGTTAAGAAATTTTAAGCCCCATCCTCCAACTTTATCCAAGCTATGAATTGGAAGATGGTGTTTGACAACAATAGCAGCCAACTCAAAATTTGAAGGGACATTAGTTCCTAAGAAATCGGTCACGCCTAGACCACATGACTGTGGCTCCAATGGACAACTTTCTCTTGTGGCTTTTGGTCTACTGAACTTTGAGGATGTTATGTATTTTGATGAAGGACTAGTTCTGAACACTTTTGACACACTCTTAGACATGCCCTTGTTCTTCATGATGAGAGAATGGCTTGAGGTGTACATTTCTTTGTCATAAATTTTAATGTTACCAAATAATGTAAACTGTGTTTCCATTACTCTATAATTGTCAGGGCATAGGGTGAAACATGTTGATACATTCATCTTACCAACAAGTTGCAAATCACGGTCTGGAATCTCACGGCCCTTTTGGCCACCCTTGTTCAAGTAAATCAGGTACACATAGTGCAAAGCTTCATCATCTGCTGCGTAAACCTTGCTCAATTTGGTTATATAGACCTCCTTATGATCATCTGCTGAAAAAACAAAATGAGGAACACCTTGCTTCCAAGTGCACTGAAGCATTCCTTGATGAAGACAATTAATGTTAGTGCTGGAAGTAGAGGTAATCCTTTTATGAACAGAAATGGAACCATACTCATGACTTTGCACCATTGGTGTTTCCATTTCTGGTTTACATGATGAAGAGATACTAAAACCACTAGGGGAATCCATAAAATCATAGCATATCATGTTTTTAGCATCAGTGAAGTTCATGTTCAAATTGTCATTTCTTTCTGAAGCACCAAATTGAAGAAGCAAAGGACTATTCAATATATTTATCATACTCTTAGTCTTCATTAATGTACCTAAAGTCCAATTCTTTGCATCATTAGTGCTTACAACTAAATTCTCAGTCACTGCAGCTACATGATGTCCTATGACCAACTGACCAGAACCACATTCAGCACCATCAATAACTTCAACAGAGTTCAAGCTTTCTGTTGAAGTCCACCTGTTTTTGGTTCCTAAGCTCACTGGTTTCTTGTGTTGTGAAGCTTTCAATGCATTAATCTGTAAAAATTCCAGGCAACGGCGAAGATATGTCTCATCTGAGCATGCCATAAGCTTTGGAATCTTATAGTGTCCATGAACAAATAGGGGAAATAAATCCTTTGGAAAAACATTACCATTCTGTGATTGGTTAAAATTTTCCATTTTAGCCAACTTTTTTAACTGTAATGCTGAAGATTCTACAGATAATGGATCCTTTTTACCATGATCCCTTTTCTCAACCCAGAATCGTGTATTTTCCATCTTCTTCCTCTACCAAACTACTGTGCATTCACTGAAGGAACCCTTCTTTACATTAATCTTCATTCAACAAGAAACTAAGCATTACAAAATCAGTGTCCTGAAAAAGGAAAAAAAAAAACAGAAATTTGAAAGGTAAGATAACAAAAGAAAGAGCTTGCAAAGCCAAAAATTTCGAAAATAGCAGTTTCAAATAAAGTCTTCTACAGTTTTACGTATCATGAATCATTACAGCATGGCACACAACTTTCATACATTTAAAATAAATATAAAAGAAGCAAAGAGATATGTAAACAAAGCAATTTGCCATCCATATAAATGAGCATGATCAATATACAACAATAATCAAACCTTATCTCAGCAAGTGAGATTCGCTACATGCATCACATGACACCGTTGATCAAAGAAAAGAATTTGCAGACTAAATTGCATGCATATGTCTATATAAGTTATTTAAGAAAATTTGCTGGGTTACCTAAAAGCAACACATAACTCTCCACTCTATGATAAAAACCAAATAACCTTTACACCAATAATGTGGCATCTTACTATCTTAAATCCGGAAAAAGAAGGCCCATCAACATTTTAAAACAGAAATTAAATGAAACAACTCGCAAAGTGTTCAATCAAAAAACAAAGATATTCAATACAGAAAGCAGAAAATATGAAGATGGAAAAAAATTTTGAAGTTAAAACTATACATTAAAGATCAACTTCATATTACCATATAAGAGCCATGATCATGACCCCCTCAATCAAATTCACTGATTCTTTACACACCAACACTCATCAAAATGGAAAAAGGAGTGCTAACGAACCCAAATGGAGAGAGACTAAGAAAACCAAGTCAGCAAATAGTGGGAAACAAAATATCAACACCCAAAAACCACAAGAAATGGTTATAATATAAATTATACTATATGGTTTTACAATTTTCAAAAATGAAAAAGTGTAACTGTATTAGACATGGACATGATTCTAGGTAGAGTCGGAGGAAAAAGAAAAAGAAAAACTAACTAAACTAAGTAACTAACCAGGCTAAGGTAGTGGCAAAATGGAGGTATGAACATGGGTTTCGTAAGCCACGTTTCTTGGTTGAAAAATTGTACACTCTAGTTTTGAGTAGAGGACAAATGCACACCTAAAAATGAGGGTTCTTTGTAGGACCCATTTCTTTCTTGTTACATATGCCTCGGCAAGCAAGTCTTGTCACAGTGCCCAAAACCATTCCAAGATGGGAACGAGGGAATTCAATAAAGAGAGCAAGGCCAGAATCAAGATCAGAGTTCATTTATGTTACTTGAATAAGAATATATATATATATATATATATATGGAAGATTTCTAAAATAATAATAATAATTTCTACTAAATTATTAGTTGTTTAAATTTCGTAATACAAGATAATATTTTTTTCATTAAATAAGGACGTTACGTTTTGTACATCATGAATACGGACATTGTTTGCACTTTACACATACCAGAAGAACTTAAATTTTACTAACTTAGAATTACCTAATTATCAAACGGACCAAATTACCTATGTACTTAACTAATTACTTGAATTAATCACGAAATTGTGATAAATTCCTTGTAAATTTAATAGTTATATATAAAAGCATCTTCTAAATATATATCTCTAGATATTAGTAAATAATTAATTGGAAATAACAAAGTGATAGAATTAATTTGAAAATTATGAGAATTGTGAGCATTCCAAATAGGAAATGGATGAATGAATAAGGAGATGGTGACCATGATGGGTACGTGAACGTGACTCCACTAAGGCCAAAGCAGGTGCCACTTGAAGACTTTAAACTGATGCCATTTTTTTTCACCCAAATTAATGAATTAATTGATCTTCTTATTTTGATGGCATGTGAAAGAGAGAATAAGCAATTGAGCAGATTCTGAGGAACATATATACCTTTGAGGAACCAACATTGACCCCAGCATAGTGCATTATTCTGCCGTTCCACCTCGTGCACAGAGGGTATATTCGTTATTCTTCTTTCTTTGCAGATGATTTATTTATTATTGCCTTCAGAAATTAGTTTCAAAAACAGATTATTAAATTACAAATGTATATAATTTTTTCTAACCTTCTCTTTGGTCAATTTTAATTATCACTTTGTAATTAAAATTAAATATATTTTTAATTTTCATAAAATTAACTTTTAGTCTGTATACTTTTTTTTCTTGTTTTAATCTATATTTAATAAAAAAATATTTCAAATTAATTTATTTATCACTTAATTCCTTTTAATCGCTATTTTAGCAAATAAAATTTTACGTTATCATACTGTTTAAAAAAAATAAAATTTCGTTCCCGTGAAATTATCAAATTTCACTAGGTCCTTGTGAAAATGTAAATTCCATTTTAGTTTCTGCTTAATTTAAACATAAAATATTTATTATAAATAAATTTTAAAAATATATAAATAAAGTAAATACTAAAAATCAATAAATGTAAAAAGATAATAAAAAATAATATTTTTAAAAATATATGAAAATTAAAACATATATCATCTAACAAATTTAGTAAAATAAATGTCAGTTTATCATTCAATCAACTTAAATTGGATAGGATATATTAAAAGTTGAAAATTTATCATTACTTACAATAAATGAGTGTTTATTTGAAATGACAGTTATATAAACTTAAAATTATTATTTAGAAAGGGACTAAATTATACATTTAAGTTATATCTATTATTAAATTATTTAATTATATTTTATTGTATAATTTAATTCTAAAATTAACTATTAGATTAAAAATTTTAATTACATATATTATGTCTACGAAAGTTTAAATTTTTTTTATAGAGTAAAATTAACATAATATGTACTCTTAGAATAGAAATAATTCGATTGTTTTTTTTTTAATAGTTGTTCAATTTTGACAAAACTTAACTCAAATAATCAAGCTAATCAACCTCTATGTTATAAATGAAAGTACTTTAGTTATAAAGCGAAACATTTAATAAAATTATATATCTTTTAATATCAACTTATATATTTTTTTAAATTATTTTTATTTAACTTATTTGAAACTTATATCTTTTAATAAGTTATTTTTAACTAAATAAAATTTTATTATTTTTTATATTATTTTGTTTCTTTTCTAAAGATTTGTTCACGAGATCATCTCACTTCTTCTCCTTTTAAATCAAATACTAAAAATTAAACAAAGGAAGCAGGGATGCGCTGCTAAGAAAAAGCTTATAAATGATTTTATACCAAAGTGTTTTTTGAAATGCGAACAAATTTTCAATTTTTGACCTATACGAGTGTGTTAAAGTAATAAATAGAAAAAAGTTTATAACTTTATTCAATCTTTTGAGATCGTAAAAAGATTTCAAGTGTTGCATGTGAGTGAAATTTCGCTGTCTATGATTCGATTATTATTTGGTGAGAAGGGCCCAACAAAGAACATGAACTGGAGTCATCGAAGCTGAGACTGCGAAATATGAGTGCATGATTGCTGTCCTATTGACAAGGTCCTTGTTTCATGTTGCAGCCATAATATTACAAACAATTAATGTCAAACGTACTATTCTATATATATATATATATATATATATATATATATATATATATATAATTTAAATAAATAATTCTTTTTATTTTAAATTTTGTAAATTTAAAATTTTTACTAATCCTTCTTTTTCTCTGGACATGCCAATTTAAATATCATATTTTAGTCGAAATATAACAAATAATTTAAACATTTTATTCTTGAAATTAAATTTCACATTTTAAAAAAACTCCAAATATTATAAAATATTCAATAATTTTTTTTTACTTTTAAACATTAAAATTGTTTTATAATGATTTTATTATAAATCTCTGAAATATTCAAATGAAAAATAACAATTTCAAGCTTTTAAGTGTTAAGAGTATATTTGGCAAAATATTTTATTTATCCAAAAGCTTTTTTGTTATATAAAAACTTGTTTAATAAAAAATAAAATTGTTTAGTAACAAAACTAGTTGAAATTAGTAGATACAAGCCTTTGTTGCTACTCATACTCGTATATTTTTTTCAACTTCTAGTTGAAAGAAGTTTTGTTATTTTTATTCTATTATTTTTAAATAATTTCTTCTTTATTTATTTAATTTCTTAGAACTTACATTTTTACTTTTGTTATTTTAAAAAGGAAGAAAATATGTTACAAATAATAAAATAAATAAATAAATAAATAAATATCACATAACATTCATTATTTATAAAACTAATTACTAAAGTCTTGAAAAGGATATAATAAAGTCATTAAATCTATTTTTATGACAAAATAATTATATGATAAATGATTCAAATAAATAAAAAAGAATTTAATAAAGTCATTGAAAACGATATACTTATCATTCTATTAAAGATGATAAATAATTTTAAATAAATTGAAATATAAAAATATATTAGTTTAAAAGCTATTTTTACCAAACACTTTTAATTCAATTAACTAAAATCTATCAAACTTTCAGCAGAATTTTTAGCTTACAACTAGCTTATCTATACTAAAGACATCCTAAGTAAAATAAAATTAATAAAGGAACCAAATTTACATTTTTTTTCCTAAACTATATTTATCCTTCATAAGATACCATAAGTAAAATTAGCCTAACAAGCTAGTTTTATAAAAAAAAAAATCACTTGTTCAATCAACTAATTTTTCATCTTTAATTTCTTTTAAGCTTATAGCTAGCTTATTCGTTAATTTACCGAACATATACCCTACTTTAAGTGTGATAAAATTAATGAAGGAATTGAATTTCTACATTTTTTCGATCACATGTATCTATTACAAGAAACACCTAAAAATGATAAATTAACTTGAAATAATTTTATGCTGGTTAATCTATAAACTAATAGTAATTTTTTACAATTTTAAAAATATGAAAACTTAATTATTCAAAATTGCTTTAAAAAAATTCAAAATTACTTATAAATTAAAGTAAAGAAAACAAAAATATAATTAAACTTTTTTCTTAACTACTCTTCAGTCACTATTGAAGCAAGTAGTGTGCTGTTGCAATTTTGCTGGAATATGAGTATTTTCCCCCATTTATTAAATTCTGGAACGTATACTATAAATCTATAACTAATTCAAGTCGAAGTTGGTAAACTAATTTAAAATATATGAGCTTCTATTAAATAGATAAAAGAAATGTAATAAAATCTTACGCTATTACACTAAAGCTTCAAATTATTCTTTAGGGTTTATAGTTTATCATTAATTTGGTATATACAGTTGTTTGGGATAAGAAAAATTTTCTAAGTTAAAAATTATCTTGAAGGAAACTACATTTCAACAAGTTTTGAGGGTCAAGAAGGAGCCAAAGATAAGCCTGAACATAAGAGAATATTGGAAGATCTTTGGCTTTAATTAAAAGGAACACATTTCGAGCTATTTTAGGAGATTTTTGTCACATTGTTGATTTTTCTCTAAACTGCTTGAAAGACAAGAAAATATTCTAAGACCACAAAACTAAAGGTTTTTTCGAGAAGTTTTGAGCAGTTTTAAGTCACTAACACCCAAAACTATTCGAAAAATAAAACTGGCAAGAAAATATTCCAAGTCATGGTTTTTCGAGGAGTTTTCAAGTCCCTGACACCCAAAACTGCTCGAAAAACAGGACTAACAGGAAAATATTCTAAGTCCACAAAAACTGATGGCTTTTCGAGGAATATTTGAGGAGTTTTCAAGTACTTGACACCCAAAACTGCTCGAAAAGCAGGAAGTGGTAAGAAAATATTCTAAGTCCACAAACTTGGCTGAGCTCCAGATTTCCTCCAGAATTGCTCGAAAAATAAGAAGTGGTCAGAAAATATTCTAAGTCCACAAATCTGGTCGAGCTCCGGAGTCCCTCCAGAATTGATTGAAAAACAGAAATGAGTAAAATGTTCTAAGTCCACAAGATCAAGACAGACTCTCAAAACTCTAGGATGGCTCGAAAAGAGAAGTCAAGAAGAAACTATTCTAAGGCCATAACATTAAAAAAGTCTCCTAGGTTTCTCTCAGAAATACTTGAAAGATAAGAGTATTGAAAAATCTAAAAGCGGGTTACCAGTAGTTATCAACATTCACCACTACGCAAAGGAGATAATGAGCGATAGCGGTTACAGCCCCAACAAATAGCACGATCACAAGCAATCGTGGATAGTGAGCATCAACAGTTGAAGTCAGTTACTAAGAAGTTCCCGCAAAAGGAGGAGAACGGTGGTGATCTTCATGTCTATAAATACTCCAAAGCACTATTTCACGGGGGACGACTTTTTGCACCCAGACACCGCACCTAAACTCTCTGAGATGTTGAAATCCTGCACCGCGCCAGACACCAGCTACAAGGAGACCCACGGTGGCCGCTGTCCGCCGTTGTGAGGAGTCGTACGTTTACATTTCAGCATATTGACATTCCTGTACCTTTACATTCTGCATTTTAATTTCAAGTTTCTTCATTTACTTTTGTTCTTGTTTATGCAATTCATTTCTTATTTCATACTTTCTGTAATGAACATCTACGTTTGAGTCAATTCTGTACGTTTAATATTCACAATTCTTGCTAAATTGCTGAATTTACGCGTCCATTTCACCGTTACGTTAACAACACACTTAAAAGAGCCCAAAGAGGACCTAAATCCAGTCCCCAGATTGATCTTTGGATTATTTGTTTACAACTGTCATTTTTCACCGTAAACAACAGTAAAAAAAAGGTATATATATAAAAGCTTTTGTCATGAGATTAAAAAATAAAGTTATCAATATTAAACAAAAATAATCTATTATACACTGTAAAATGTTTAGATATTTTCTTATAATAAAAATGCCAAAGGACATCACTAATTTAATTACTAGTCCAGTTGAACTTTGATTAAACCTCTTTATAACAATCATCCTTATAATCCTTATTTAAATTATGTAGAATTAATTTTTTAAATAATTTAATATATGAATCCTAGCATCCATCTTTTACCTATATATGTGGATGCTTGTGTGATTGAATGATTGGAATCTTAAAAAATTAAGTTTTCTCTAAAATAATTATTTATTGATCATTATTGAATTATTCTATTATTTGGTGTAGCTATTTATTTTATTATTTTATAACAATATAATAATATCAATAATCAATAAATAAGTTTAATTATTTTTAGAGAAACTTAATTTTTAGAGAAGAGTATTCTTAACAATAATTATATTTTAATTACTGATATGACCATACTAATATTTTATTTGATTGTTTAATTTTTTTTACTACCAATTGTTTTATATTTTCTGTTGAGAGAAATACTTTAAAAATAAAAACTTTAGCGATT
The DNA here is from genome assembly GCF_003935025.1 of Abrus precatorius. Taxonomy (NCBI): domain Eukaryota; kingdom Viridiplantae; phylum Streptophyta; class Magnoliopsida; order Fabales; family Fabaceae; genus Abrus; species Abrus precatorius. The sequence goes on from NW_020874417.1 coordinate 14,508,714, forward strand.
AGAAAATTAAAATGAATTTCTTTATTCCGGAAACTATAGCTTAATTTTCTTTATCTTATTTTAGTCAATCAAATTATACAAATTATTATACTTAAATAGATTGCGTTAGTTGCTATTTAATTATGAAATCTATTTAATTTTTCAAGTATAAGTATGAAAATTATTTTAATTATCAAAATGCTTTAGGAAATAAAATGATTTTTTTAAATGGAATATCTCCTAGTTAGTGAGTGGTAGTTGATTGAGAAAAAAACACTCCTATTTTTTCTTATAGTGCATGTTCCATGAGCTCTATCTCATGTGCCATATTTTAATTTTTACTTATGAGAGAATAATTGTAATATGTGCCTTGTCATATGTCATGTACAAAAGGCAAATGATGTGAAAGTAGACCAATAATAGAAAACCATGCAAATGGCTTCCTCTTCTCCATAAATTAATAGCCAATCAAGATATACATGCATGCATTCTTACACTTCCATTTTCCATGAACTCTATCTAACTAATACTCTCTTCTTGAATTCAAATTTTATTGTTTTAAATTTGGGAGAGTTCATCCATCTTCTTTTCTCCTAATTGCTATGCCTCTCTCTCAGGGGGAATTTAATTACATTACACTGGTGAAAATTAATCACTGTTTGAGAAAAGCTAATAATTGTGTAGATTTTCAAAGGACTAATTGAATGTTAAACTCATCTTTATATAATTTATTAATTTAATATGTAGAGGAATAATGAAATGATAAGTATCTCTTTGAAGGAAAAAATATGTACCCATTTTACTTAATTTATATGGTAATCTTTTATTATTTTGTTTTGAAACTTTTAACGTATGAAAGGGACATTTAAGATGACAAAATTCTTTCCACATTTATTTATTTTTTATTTTTGCAACTCAAATCGCTATCTTATTTAAAAATAATCAAACTCCTTGCCATTTATATGAATTTGTCATATGAAAATCTGTTTTTTTAGTAGGAGCTAGTTTTAGTTGATAAAATAGAAAATTCCATGCTAAATAATCATTTTTCTTACGAACTAAAAGGATTTGACGACTAAGCCATCTTAAAAATATGATAAATATATTTTGTTAGTGAATGAAGTATTCTAAAAGTTTGGGCGAGAATTTTGACAAATATTCAAAAAGTTATCGAAATAGAAGTATAACGGTTTTCATATCAATTGTGGACCGCTTCTTTAGAGTAGTCTATATATATATATATATATATATATATATATATATAAAGAGGGAGAGAGAGAGATATCTATTGCCAACAGGTTAGTCAAATTTTTACTTGATCCACTTTATCATTACTATAGGGTTTATGATTTACCATTAGTTTAGTTTACATAAAATTACATAAAAGCGTTTGCAATGAATATCCAAATCAGATTCACGCCACCCTAGTTCAAATAAACCAACAAAATCCCTACATCTTGGATTTTAATCTTTAAATTTAACACTTTCTATTAATTTTAGTCTTTTGCATTATAAAAAAATATATATACAAACCGTTGGTGATTAACGACATTTATCATATACTGTTATTAATTAACAAAGGTTTGACTAACCGCGACGAATATTAAAATTACCTGCGATTGTTTAAAATCGTCGGTAATCTGTTCGTCACACTTAAATTAACTACAATTTTATGAATCGTGGATAACATTATTTACGACAGTTTAAACCCTCATTAAACCATTGTAGTGCTTTAACTCTAATAATTATTAATCAATTTAAAACTTATTTATCTTAGCATTGAAAAAATATTTTTTGTACCCTTTAATTAAAAACACAATTATATACGCATTATGATTATATTCAATAACTTAAATAGATTCTGTTTAAATTAATTTTATTCAATTTTAAACCAACCCAGCACTTATTCAATTAAAGAATGTAAAATACTTAAAAGCGAGTTCCTAAATATATATATATATATATATATATATATATATAAAGATAAGTCATTCTTTGGGGGCAACTGGAATATTTGATTTGGTTAATACAACTTAATGTTCTGTTACAAGTTACAACGTAATGAAAAATACAATATCTGCAAAAATGTATACAGTTTCTAATTTCTGTATGTTCCTAACTCTCTTATTGGTATATTATTTGGACTCCAATTATTCAGTTTCCTCAAAGCATTAAACCCGGGATTGATGGAAAAGAGCCCTGCCAAAATTAATCTACAGAAGCTAAATATAGATTATGCTAATAGTCAAACTAATAATTCAAATCAAGGACTGGATGGAATAGTTGCATTTGAAGGAGTTCACCCCACTTATATGGGCAAAGATATCTGAGGAATCAACCATATCATCATCTTCTTTCACAATTATCTGCAAGTACAAAATGGGAGGAATATATGATTAAGGAATTATGCCATCAAATAATTGGAAAGGTAAAAGTGATAGGGAATTTTTTTTAATTCATATATTTTATTTCTTATACTTTGGCAAGTTGAACAACAATATCCAATTATATGTGCCAAGGGAATCTTACTTCTTCATCATCATCTTCATGATTGCTACTAGCTTGTCTATGGCTCTCTCCAAAGTCATCATTCTTTGCAAACCTTCCTCTAACCCGGGGTCTACTATCTGCCAAAGTTTTGCGGCATGCATACTGCAATTTTTCAATTCCAATTTGCACCATTAGTTCAATTTTGAAAATATGCATAACACATGGTTAATGAAATACATTGGAATCCATGTATGACAGATTTTTTTGGTAACATAATGTATTGGAATCCATGTATAACATAATAAGATTTCAAATTTTATTGTTGATGTTGCTATTCAGATAAAGTACCTTGATTTTCTTGCTGAAATTTCTTTCATTTCTCTTCTTCATGTATCTATGAATCTTTTCTTTCCTTTGCTCAACAGAAAGTTTTCCAACCTTTAAGGTAGAGTCCTCCAAGTGACAGATTTCTGGTGCCAAAGTGGCAGAACTCCCAGCCCCACATACCAGTTTCTGGCTCTCACCACCAAGTGCCTGAGAGAGAAATTGCAATTATACATCAATTTCTTATTCAACAAAAAGATGAAAGATGTTAGCCCACTCAATTTTCAAAAGCTGCACATTAACTTTTATTAGAGACTGTAGAAAAAGATATAACACAGACTGTTTATTATCTTTTGTTTTTTTCTTTGGTTGAAAGTGGTTATTCCTTCTTGCTAGGCCAAATTACTTTTTAATGTAGGTGACTTAATAAAATGACTCAGTCATGGGGCACCTATGAGTTTTTAGCTTAGATAGAGATTTGTGGACCCTGATCTTTCCCCAGAAGTCCACTTCTGAAAAAGCCATTTCTTAGTTATAAGAGCTTCACTGCTGCAACCTTAGTAAACTTTGAAGCATCAATAAATTTCTTCGGCCATCGAGTATTTCCTAATTCTCAACACGTTGAACATTGGGACTGAAAAAACTTTCACTTGGTTTATTGAACTGAAGCTCAAAGCAATCAAGAAAAACTTAATTAAGCAGTTTGGAAAATTGCACACACCTGAAGGTCTGGTGGGTTAAACACCCTCTGAATTGAATCTGTACAATAAATTCTAACATTTTCTCCTTGGTAGTCCAATTCTTGTGTCTGCAGTTCAGACCCCAGTAGAATGTTGCCACCAAACAAACCAGAACCATCCGCAGATAAAGCAGTGTTAAGGGGCCCTTGAGGCATGTACACTCCTATGCCAGGACTTAGATAAGAGCAAGAAGGAGATGAAGGATTAAGAGGCACATAAGAAGGGATGGAAGATATGCAATCATCTTCAAAAACAGATGGTAATGGAGCCCCAGCAAGGGGTGCAACAATAGGGTCAGTGTGATACTGAGAGAGGCCCTTCAAAACTGAACTACTTGTTGCTGATAGTTGCACCACTTGTGGCTGAGCTGAAGAGAAATCAAAGTGTTCCTGTTGAATTGTGATTGGGAGAAGAGGGGGAACCACGAAAGCTGGAGATGATGAGAAGTCTATGGAGGCTGAGATGTCATTGTCAATTTCTTCTTGGGAGTCAAAGATAATAGACAAGTTAGTACTGTTTGTTGTGTCGTTGTTGTTGTTGGTGTTGGTTGCTGTAGTACTAGATGGGGTGGTGACTATATTGTTGTTGTTACTATTGATCTTATTGTTGTCTACATCTAAAGTTGGAGATAGGTTTGTGGCATATGAGGAAATCTCTTCATGGCAACAATTGGAGCTGGAGGTAACCTCAGAATTTGGCAGTGTCTCTGGGAAGAATTCAGAGTCACATAGTTCGAAAATTCGAGCACTGATCGGGCTTGAAATCTCATCCTGCAGTGAAAGGCATATAAGAAATGTAAACAACATGTTTACCAAAAACTACTAAACACTAGACTGAGAATAATTTTAGCAAGGCCCCTTCTTTATAAAACAAACTAGGAAACGTGATTCTTTATAATTTTTATTGATTTTGATTATGGGTTTGAAAACTGAATCCAATTCCTCTTTTTGTTGATAGACATGAGTCTGATCTGATCACTTAGAACAGAAAAGAAATTCAAAAGCTAATATTCTCTTAATCAATTGAAACTTTGGCTTGAAGATGTAGTGGGCATTCAAAAGAGAAAGACATGCCAAATGATATAACAGTATCTGCCACAATAGCACTCCTTTTTCAAGATGAAAATGATATAAATCAATGTGCAAAGGCCCCTACATGGCACCCTACATATGACTCTGGTTGGTTGCATAGTCTAGTCAGGTTTTGTCCATATTTGGTAATAAACTGAAAAGAAATTTTCCAAAAGGCTTGGCATTTTTGGGTTATTTAATTATGAAAGAGATGTGCATCTATGCCTTCATGTGACAGGTAGGAGCCATGGTACCCAATGTTAGTATGAAATACAAGCATGTAAAAACAAAGAAGGAACCTCATGCTATGTTATTTGTGTTCAGTAAGTGGAAATTGTCCTTCAATGGGAATTGAAAGCCACTTGAAGGAACCCCCATAATGCTATATATGCTATCCATGTGAATTGTTGTCAATAAGACCCTTCTTCCTATCTAACTGAATAAAGAATATCAAAATTAGCAAAGCTTACACAAGAAGCCCAAAGAGATATATATTCCACAAGAACCGAAAGCTATGTTTAAATGACTATCACGGAAACGTTACATCATATTACAGTTTTGCCCTTGGAAAATGACATTTTGGTGGCAAGGCCATTGTCTTGGACTGGATAATAATATCAAAAAGAGCAAAGCCTCACTCTCACGGAGTCTTTGATTCCTTCTCATTGTTCAGTCAATAAATTACATTATGCTCTCCAACCATATAAATAGAGCAAAGAAAACGTTCTGTCCTACAAATTGCAAGTGAAGCCTTCACGGAAAAGAATGTGAATATGGCTTCTGGTTTTTCTATGATAGCTATTAGTGCTACTGGCAGCTTCCAGTTAATTCCGGGAATATCTCCAATATGGGAAATATTATTCAGACTTCTCAACTCATTCACAAATTAAGGTGAAATTAATTAACAAGCAACAAACATTAACAAACCATATTCATTAATTATTGGAAAGAATTAAAATGCAGGATTAATTAGTTAGAGAAATTAATTAATTTCCAGAAATATTAAGAAATAATGCGCCCCCCAAGAGAAAAGCAATTTTTTCACACCTTGGTGTATACACACCCTCCAAACTCCAAAGGGTGCAAAGTCATCATTTTTTAAAGGAGGAACAACCCATTTTCCATACAAACTTGTAAAGTTCCACACAATCACACTCAACTCAAAAGGAAACCATTTAACCAAGGTGATCATAGATATTGCATGCATGACACAAAGATATGTATGTGGCTTAGTTCCAACACATGCATTAACATTAAAGTATATGATTAAGATATGTATATATATAACAAGTTGAAGCTTGAGGGCATTACAATGGAGAGTTGTTCAGGCGGTGTTGGAGGGTGGATAACATCTTGCAACATGGTGATTGGTGATCAAATCCTCTTTGGCTTTGAAAGAAGGTAAATAAGTGTATATGAAATGAAAGGTATGTATATAACAAACAAACACACACTTGGAAGTGTAATTTGGTGTTGTGACACCTCAACTGGAAAAACAAGTCTGGTGGGGTGACTAAAAAGAATGCATGCTTACAAAATGAAGCCTTAAAAGATGCGTTTTATTTAGAAAAGAAAAAAGAGACAAAGAAAGAAAGTTGTAGGGAAAGAGAGAATGGGAAATGGATATAGAAAGAGAGATAGAGAGAGAGAGAGAGAGAGTGGAGAGTATGAGGGTGTCAAAAACAGAGAAAATTAGTTATGTTCATATATAGGGGGGATGAGGTTGTACGTAGAGCCGTCAAGTGTGGCACTCGCGGGCGTCAACGCGAGAGTGGCGTTGGGCCATTCATTCACTACTTTGGTGGGGTACACTTCCATTCATTTCAATTCAATTCTACGTATTATATAATTATATTATTATAGCCCTATTGACATGGGGCTTATTTATTTATTTTAATGTTTTTTAAAAAATAATTTTTTAAAATAATGTTTTTTAAAAACATATTCCCTGTCCAAGGTTTTTTTTTTAGCATCACACAATATACATAGTGTAATTTCAATATACATAATATATTTGTAATTGTTAATTAAAAATTATATAATTTTTTTATTTTTAAATTTTATAATTTTTTATTTTTAATAAATTTTAATTAGATATTAAAATATAATTTTTTTCTTTTTTTTAACCACTTTCGTAAATTGATCCAGCTAATGATACATGGCGCAATTCTGTGAGTCTCGTCTCTCTGCAGTAGGCAAAACTCACCAGATGATGACACATGGCGCAGTCTGATAGTTTCGTCTCTACTGAAGACAAAATAGTATTTAAAAAATTAAAAAAATATATTTTGTCAAAACAGTATGCGAAACAAGTCTTGACTTGACAAAAAAAACTCCAGACAAGGAATATGTTTTAAAAAACATTATTTTAAGAATTTATTTTTTAAAAACATTAAAAAAATAAATAAGCCATTGACATGGCAACTGGGTTGGCCAACCCTTTCTTTTTTTTTTCTTTTTCTTTTTAATCACTATTAAATCCTATCCCAATTCCAGTATGATAATTTATGATTAAGTTATAGAATAAAAAATATTTGTATTATCAGTGAATTTTAATAAAATTTTAATAAATAAACTATTTTTAAAATAATTTATTATTTGAATTTTTTTATATTAAATAAGTCATTTTACTAAACTATAAATAAACAAAAATTATTTATATATCTTTCAATGCATAAAGAACTTAACATTCTATATATTTTAAAAAATAAATTAATGTTAAAGGTAATTATCTTATAATCTATACCATAAGAGGTAAGTATTTTTTATACTTGAGCCACATGCTAATAGCATATATATATATATATATATTATGATTTGATTCATATAATTATCTATTGAAAAAAATATCAAATCTAATAAAGTATTTTATAATTTTAATCCCATAAAAAAATAAAAGAGTTTGTACTGTATAATTTTATGTTGTTCTCTTTTATTTATATAAATATCATCTAAATAAACAAAAATTTTATGACGATGAGTATCATATATACTTTTATTATATTTAACATATATAACAAGAAGTTATACCATATAAAGTTGTTGTATATTTTTAATAGTCTGTTTTCTAATAAACAAAATGTAAAATTGGTCTAAAAATGAAAGAAAAAGTTAAAAAATTAAAATATAGAATATCAAGCAACATATAAATGAAATAAATAAAATTTTAATAAACCATAAATTAAGTAACAAATACATAAAATTAAAAATTTGAAAAACACGAATAAATGTCATGTATGTGATAGTAGAGGATATGGTAATTATTATTTTTTATTTATAATAAAATATTATTAAATAAATATTTTTTAACATTAATATATGATATATTAATATTTGATAGTATATTTATAACTTCATAAAATTTACTATAATACATCTTACTTTTGTGTATTCTTTTTTTTTTGTATATACAATTAAACTTAATATACATTTTTTTATAAAAAAAAAAACACAAGATAAAAGGAATATAAGCTAAAATAGCTCAATTGATTAGAGTATGTGATCCTTAACCACAATGTTGGAGGTTCTAGCCTATCTTAGGGCTACATGGGTAAGTGTTTATTTGGGAATTAATGATGTGGCATATTTTAAGTTTACATTTATAGTTTGATTTTGATTAATAAACACTTTTCATATGTTTTTATTTTTATAGTTTTTACCATTTTCTACAAATAAATGCTTTAATTTCGTATTTTTAGTTATTCTGACCTTTGACAACTCTTTTGGCTATAACTTTTTCTACAGATATAATTTTTGGATGATTCTAGTTGCATTGGATTCTACACATCCAGGGTTTCAAAATGCATATATGGATCACTAGATTTGGAGTTGTTTTCGATTTTTTATGATTTTTTAAAACCTTATTTGCATTCTTTAAAACAAAACCTAAAATTAAATTTGACTGAACATGTGTCTTCGTGAATCGACCTAGGTTTGGCTCTATACTGCAAAACCTTTAGAAAACTTAGTTGTTTTGATAACGACTCGGCATCATCTATCAATCAATCATAAAATTTATCTTTATTTAATGAAGTCATAGAAAAATAAAAACTAGACTTTATTTTAACCTTAAATTACTTAACTATGTAACTTAGACTTCAATTAACCTTAGCATCTAATAGGAACTTAAATTTTGATTTAGCTAAGCTTTAAAGGGAACCAAGCCCTACCTTATTTGTAACACCCTCTTTTATTTATTTATTGGTTAGTAAATTGTTTTAAATATTGGGTAATGTTAGAATATGTTTTGAATTAAATTGATGAATGTTTAATAGAGTTCTGGTGTAGGGAGTATTGCTTAGGCAAGACATCTCACTTAAGTGAGTTTGAGCGTCCAGAATTACATGATTTTAGAGTAATCTCGCTCAAGCTAGACATGATAAACTTGACCCAACTGTCCTCTTGCCTAGGCGGGAAGTGATCTTGCTCAAGCGAGTAGAAATCTTGCCCAAGCAAGATGAGTTGCTCAAGCGACAACTCATGGAAAAAATGGCCAACTCTTTGGACGTCTTCTCGCTTCGGTGAGAATGACACTTGCTCAAGTGAAAATATTAGAAAAAGCTTAGAATGACTACGGTTTGGTGTTCTCACCCAAGCGAGAATCACCTGACTCAAGTGATCACATGCGATATTTGAGTGTATTTAAGGGATTTTCAGCATAAAAATTTCATTACATTTCATTTTTACGTTCCCTCTTCATTCTTTCTAAACTTCCAATTCCTTTCCTCAGATAAAACATTTTCAAACTCCGATCGTTGCTCTAATCCGAAGTTAGACGTTAATCTAAGCGGCTCCAAGTAAGTTTCTTTGAGTTTGATTTTATATTTTCTGTTTGTTTCTCTTCATATTCCATTTCTCAAGGGTATCTCATGATATCTAGGAAAACATCTGTTGTTGAGCAATAATCTTCATCAATCTCTCTAAATCATCGTCTCGAGGTAAGAAGGACTCTATTTTGTCATTACAACATAGTATATGTATTCACACACACACACACACATATTGTGCTTTGGAGAGTGATATTATGTTTTCTTGTATATGAATATATGATCGAATGTTGTTTGAGTATTGTGAATATTGATGATGTATACTGGTTGATTGAAATGTTTGTATCATATTTTTGTGAAATACGTAATAAGGAGTTAGTTTGGACATGTCATGAGAAAGCATGATACTTTAGTTGAAATTATATGATTGTGATAAAAGGTTAATGATATTGATCTGCATGACTTGATAATTTAAACTTTGTGGTAGTATTATGAGTGATATGGACTTAGTCTAGAAGTGCTTTACTAAGCACAATTTTGTGGTTAGATAGTGAGAGAAGTATAAGATGAGTATAAAGTGATGAGCGACATTCGCGTATGTGTGATGTAACATCCTCAATTTTGTTGCCCTTGTATGAAAAAATAGGAATTTAGGTGCAAGATTTCTTCTCAAGCGAGATAGGTCTCACTTAAGTGATATTGAGTTTTTTAAAGAGGGCGTTTTGAAGCATTCTCGCTTAAGCGAGGTGAATCTTGCTCAAGTGAGATAGGATAAGGTTGACCTAATTGTCCTTTCGCCTAAGTGAGAAGGTGTCTCATTTAGGCGAGAAGAGGTATCGTCCAGGCGGTAAGAGCTCTTGCCCAGGTGGCCTCACAGGAAAAATAGAGTGCTCTTTGGACCCATTCTTACTTAAGCAAGATGTTGCTCACCCAAGCGAGAGTGTTTCTCGCTCAAGCGAGAATAGCAAAAAATTGAGTAGTTTTACTATCTAGTTTTCTCGCCTAGGCGAGAAAGATCTCACCCAAGCAAGGGCAGAGCTCACTTAAGCGAGAACGCACGGGTTTGGAGGGTTATTTAAGGAACTCTAGCTGTAAAAACATTCATTTTCTCACTAGACAGCCTTTTGTCCTCGTTTCTCTTTGTTCTCTCTCCTTCTCCTCTCAAGAGAAAACTCTTCTGAACTTTGAATCTCTTTTAGATTCGAGCTCAAACATCTATTTCATTTGGAACCAAGTAAGTTTTTCGGAGCTTAGATCTCCAAATTTATCCCTTTCCTTTGATTTTCGTTTTCTCAATAGGTGTTTACCTTGTAATATTTAGGGAGATCCTTATATTTTGGACAAAACCTTCCATAGGGAGTGTTGTACCTTTCCTTTGGATCCCAAGAAGGAGTTGATCATAGAGACTCATTTTCAGGTAACGAGAGTAAATCCCGAACCCTAACTCCTATTTTGTATTTTGGCAATATTCTTGTTTTGAATAGTAAAGCCTTTATATTTATTAAGATCTCAGTGCTAAAATGGGATTTGTGGAGCATGAAAACCTGATGATCTATTTCTAAAAACACTTATATAAGATTTTTTATAGCAGAAATTATGAGTAAAACAAGTTTTTTTAAGAAAGTTTGTGATTCTAATATTAATAATATTTACGTAGAATTATTGCTAGATTATGACTTTGAACAATTAGGGGGTTAAAAGGTGCTAACCCCAAGCTAAACAATTTTATAAAAAGATTGAGAGAGTGTGATTTCTGACAATTTACCTATGATTTAGTTTAATGTATGTTAAATTGCGCGACTAGTTTGAGCCTGAGGGTGACCGACCTTCGACACACTTCATTGATTTGTATGATGTGAAAATAGGTGGATGAATTGTTAATATTGGAATTGTGTAGTGATGAATGTGAATTCGTGTTTGATAACTGATGAATGTGAAAAATGGTGAATTCATGTCATTATGAAAAGTATTTGATTATTTTGAATGGTAATGTTTATTAGTGAGAATGGATGAATATAGGGCTAATGTGAATAAGTATCATAAGAAATGCTGAGACACTGTATAGATAGTTACAGAGATACACTGGGGGTATAGTGTCTGGAGAAGATTTGGGAAATTTTGAAGAAATGAGGGTGGTAAATGCTAATTTTAAGAGAGTGCACAATAATTTGCTGAAACTAAAAGTATTCATAGGCCACACACTCATCTCCTGATGAGACTCCTGACTATACCTTTGCTAAAAGGGGCCAGAGGAACACACGTTGTATCCAAGTTGTTGCAGCTAGCTAGCGACTATCTATATATATGTAAGACCTCAAAGGATCTCAGAGGCAATAGGTGTTAATTTGTGAGATGTGCATTTGTAATAGGTGAAGCATAACGGATTAATTAGAGTAATTATAATATAAGTATTGTAATAAATTGATGGGTGTAATTATAATGCATGTGTAATAATGCATTAATTAATATGGTTGTAATGCACTTATTATGACATACTGCTAGGTGTGAAAATGAATGAAGTAGTGTGAACCTAGTGTATGTTTGAAGTAATGAGGATGTGATGGATGATCAATTGATTTGCTATAATATCTATGAATGTAATGTAGGCTTTGATATTATGTCAATGCATATTGTATGATTTAAAGTATAAATAATATGATTGGTGTAACACCCTCATTTTGTTATTTATTATTATTGCAATTTATTTGTGAACTGCAGAATATCTCGTTGTAGCGAAACAAGTCATCCAGAATCAGGCTCTCTAGAGCCCTCTCATTGTAGTGAGAAGTGGATAAGGAAAACCCAACAACATTCTCGCTGTAGCGAGGATCCTCTCGCTGTAGCTAGAATGACAGATAGCAACGAAAGAAAACTTTCTGATTTTTTTGATGTAGCGAGAGCTGCTCATTGTAGCGAAAAAGTCACGAGTTTGACAGATATTTAAAAAACTTTCATCCTAAAAACTTCATTTTCAACAAACCATCCTTCCCTCTTCATTCTGTTCGTTCTTTCCCTCTCCTTTCCCAGAGAAAACCTCAATAACTCTGAATCTCCCTTGAATTTGAGATCAAACGTCCATTCCACTCGAGTCTAAGTAAGTTTCCGGAGCTCATCCCTTAAATATTGATCCTATTTCTCTTTTCTCTCTTTCATAATAGTAATCTACCTTGTGATGCTAGGAAGAAGTCTAGTCCTTAGGTGTATTTTTAGTCAAGATGTGGAGTTTTTCTCCAGAGCACATGAAGAACTTAGTTCTTGAGATCCATTTCCAAGTAAGGTGAGTTACTCCTAAACCCTAGGTTCTACCTAAATATGTTTATTAATCTTTAGAGAAGAGGACTATCTTATTTTAAAAAGTAAATCCATAAAGTTTTCTTGAAACTAAATAAGTTTAAAATGGATTTTTGGTATAAAAGAGGTTTTTAATCCATTTAGAATCACTTAAGACGTAGTTTATCATAAATAGTCACGAGTAAGAATAAGTTTAACAAATTTATGGATAAATTACTATTTTTTTTTTATAATATATGTGTTGAATGTTGAACTTTAGGCTAGAAAACTCTATTAAGACCAAGAGAATATGATCTCTGGCAGTATATTCTAGATTGCACGATTTGGGCTGAGTTTGAGGGTATCCAACCCTTGGCATATTGTACAGAATTGTGTGATAATATGTTACTATCTTGTGAATATGTGTTGAAATAACAGAACATGATGATTGCATTGAACTTGTGATGATATGTGTCTGCCTTGTGATTGTATACATAATTGAGAAGTTTGTTATTGTGTGAGAGTGATATAAAAGGTATGGTATCCTATATGTGTGAGTTGGGTTAAGTTTGAAAAGAGAAAGAGATACTAGTACGTGTGTTACAAATACACCAATTGGTACCATTATGATATATGCGTTGTAATACATTGACAAGTGAGATTATAACACATATGCTATAATACATCGATTAGTGTATTTTCAATATATGTGTTAGAATAGTATAACTTGATGTGTTACTGTTGAGATACTATATGGATAAATCAGGGATACACTGGGAGTATATGGTCTGAAGTTGATTATGAAAATTTGGAAAAATTAAGAGTGGTAAATGCAATTCACTAATGTGTACATGATATAAAAGTGGGATGCATTTACAAGTCTCACACTCATTTCTTGACCGAACTCCTAACTATACCTCTGATTGGAGGGTTGTGAATGCATACGTTGTAAGGAGAGTGCGTTGGCAGCAATTTAGAGGCCTGAGAGTACCTAAAGTACCATTAATTGATGAGATGTTCAGACTTGGATGGATAAAGTGGCACGAAGTTATGGATTGGATAATGATAATTGGTGAAATATGGAATAATATTCATGGATAACTTTTGTTTGATTAAAATTTTATGATTAAGTAAAGTGGCATGAGTTCAGACATTGAATTTGAATGAGTTAATTAAATAAAAAATGGAATACATACGAGTAAATAAAATGATGAAAGTTGTATATGAATAATTTTGTCTAGTTAAATTTCTTAAGTATGGAACATTCTTACTCTGTTATATGTTGTATTAGAGAATGTTTCTATATTATTATTTATTATTCTATAAAATAAGATTTTTAGTAGGGTGAGGGATGCTCACCCTTACAAACTTTTTCAGGTAATGAAGTGAAAAAAAAGGGAGAATTGATCCGTTCAAGGATCATACTTGTAAGGGATGGTAGGAAAATGATTGCTCTGATAGGACCGGTTATTTTGAAGAAGTAATTATATTAAATTTCTAATGAGAGCTTGAAGTATTTTAATAAATCTATTGTAAATGATGATTCAAAGCACATGATCAATATTTAGTAATTAATTGTCAATATAGAAATTTTAGCTTTCTTGAAATTGTAAATTGATAATCTCAAAGTTATATCCTCAATTCTATTACGAACGAGATTTATAGGTATGGAGTTTTAAAGTTTTACTCATTTTCAGTGATTCAGATTTTACACAAATGGAAATCCATTCTATTTATTTATCTTTCACTTATTTTAATCACATCATATTGATATTTCTATTTTTCTTTAGAGGAAAATTATTTAAATAAATAAGGGATATTACAAAATGGTATTAGAGCAGTTCGTCCTAACAAGTCTAGAGTATGAGACTAGTTTGTGTGTGTGGTGTGTACTTATATTCATGTTTTGTAGGAATATAAGTTGATTGTTTACGAGTAAAAATCTATTTGATACTCCCAAATAGGGATTTGTGTGAGTTGTTTGAATGGAATGTGTTTGTGTATACGTATGTGAACAATAAGTTTGCTAATGTACATATGATATTGTTTGTCTTAATTAGAGGATGGCGGGTAAAGGTAGATCAGTTGGAGCGATCAATGATATTTTAGCACACATGATGCAAGTGTTAGAGATTTTAATGCATGACAGAAGTGTGGAACTAGCAGAGTATTGAGGATTATCTGCATTTACCAAACATCATCCTCCAAAGTTTGAAGGTGAATATGACCTAGAGGGAGCACAAAGATGGATTGCTGATATGGAGAAAATCTTTAGAGCGATGGGTGATTGCAAGTGTCGCGCTCTGACAAATTATTAAAAATTGAATTGCATAAAAATTATGTAGTAAGAGGTGCAATCTGAGTCGTCTCCCAATGATGATAATCTTATACGATTACGAATTTAGATGAGGTTTGATTTATAAAATAACACTGATTAGAATGAAAAATTAACAAGAATTGAAAACTCTAATCCAAGAATTTAGAAGAACTATGATCATTCTATCATCAGATTCCAAGAAGATGCATTAGCCAAAAAATTAGTGATTAATATTAAATTTGAATGAAACCTCAATTCAAATTAAGCATTCACATGAAAACCTTCATGGATTCGATTAACACACAATCGCTCAAAGTTCAGAAACTTCTAGAACCTAATCAATTTGTATTAATTTAATTCACCAATGTCATTAATCTTAGATCTCAAACCTAAAAATCTAATTCACTTTCCTTAAAAAATTAATTACATACATCAACCAAATAATATGTAATCAAACAACTGCACAATTATCAATCCAAATGAATAATTTCAATTCAAAAATTGAATTAGCAAAAGGAAAATGAAGGAAGAGATGAAACCGGATTTGTTGTTGAATGAATTGCGAAATTGATCCTTAAGAATGTCTCAGCCCTTTTTCAATCCTTGGATTAGATGAAAGTCTAAGCCTCCATTAATGGAGGAAAACGAAAGGTAAAAACGTGAGAGAAGAGAAGAGGCAAAGAAGAAGAGACAAAAACCCTAAAACTTGTATTTTCCTAAAGAAAAACAACCTACCCTTTTTCAACCTGCTGCCCTAATTTAAATACAGGGCTTTTAAGGGTCAAAATGTAAAAACTAATTAGTAATTATTCAATTACATTAATCCTCTACTCAATAGCTATCTCTATAATCCTTATTTGTTCAAGTTTGAATTTTGGAAGGAAAGTTATGCTTGTAATTGCTGCCCAATATCCATGCTGAATTCGAGAAGATATTGTGTGGTATTTTTGGCCATGAAGATCTGTCCGATTCAATTTCTAATATGAAGAGAAATTGTAGCCCTGGACATTTGTGGACTGAGATATAGCCCAAATACTGCACCAAGGTCAGAAACTGCGAGTGCATATTTCCTACTTTTTCCAAGCCCAGTTTTAGCATCTTGTCATCAGAATTGGTTTTTGACCTTTGCATAGGAATTGTGCCCCTTTCTCTCAGCTTTAATACAAATCAAGAATCATAATAAAATGAGCTCTACAACTAAAGATATGAACCAGAAACCAAAATAGTATCATAATTTGCCTAATGCTGGAAAAATTAAATAAAGCCCAAATAAAATTCAAACATCATAAAATAATCCAATTCAAACCAGTTAGGCACAAAAGAGGATTAATGAGTTAGGAATGAGAGGAAATAAGGGTGTAAAAATTCCAATTGATCAAATTTCCCCACACTTAGCTCTTGAATGTCCTCATGTAAGACACAATCAAGTACATAGAAACATGTAACCTAAAAGTTATAGAATAATCAAAATAAATAAATTCTCCAATGAATCCTTAGAAGTGCTAAACATAGGGACACAAGATCGAATAAAGCATCAAGAGTTCTACAACAATCAAACATCCAACTCCTAACCTCTCAAAAATGCAAGCCAAGCAATATCATTCAAAGTGTATAGATCAAGCATGAAAAATCTCACAAGATGGTGTATATAACTCAACTCTCAAGTGTATGGTTAAAGTGTTTCACTCAAGTCACCTCAAAAGACAATGCATTACCATAAGCTTGTTAATCTTCTACTTTTTCACTACTTACAATCATATGCAAACACAAATCAAGAGGGCTTTATTCAATGGTTGTAATGGGGCTAAGGTAAGGGTAGGGAAATATGAGGATATGACAAGATACTACCAAAGAGAATAGAAATAACATTGGTCCTTAGACAAATCAAGCCATAACACACATTTACTCTCCTTGAAATTTCTTGTCCCTTTATAAAAAATTCCCATTTTCTTTGTAAATTTTTATTATTTTTTTCTTTTTTTTTCTTCTTGCATTCTTTCTGAACCCCCACACTTGAAATACAATAACATTAATGAAACCAATACACTCCCTATTCCCTAAGGTTAGGTATAACATGATTTTCCACTTAAAGCTTATGATGTGCTAGAAGTCAAAGAATGGTCAATAAGGCTCAAAGGGGCTAAACAAAGAGCAAAATGCAAGGTAAGCTATATGACCAAGTGGGTAAAAATTTGAAAGAAATGTCTCTATCATGTTCACAACTGCATATGAAAATTGTAGCCGCAAAGAAGAATCAAAACAAGTTCTAGAATGATAAAATCTAAGAGGAAAAGCACACAAGAAAGAAAAGAATGGCATGAATTCCAACCATTCAAAAATAAGGCTCAAAAGCTCACAAAGGTAAAGTCTAACATACTCAATCATACAAATCAAAATCAATCACCCAATTTGCATATCTCAAGAGGAAGAAGCAAAAATGAAATTATATAGGAACTCTATCCTCCTTAATGACTATTGCCTTAGCTCAACAACTTCTAATTCAATAAAGGAGAATAAAACAAAAACAATGCTAAATAAATAAAAAAAATATTTATTTCTTTATTATCAACAACCTATTACTCTACCCCCACACTTCAACTTTACATTGTCCTCAATGTAATGTATAATGGAAATGTAAGTAAAATGTAGTAAGGAAAGGAAAAGAGAAACTCCCTAATCAAGCATAAGTGGCCGCTAGCAAATGGACCTCCTCAATGGTCTCCAAGGAAATGTCCTCATGAAATGTCTTCAAGCGGTGGCCATTCACTGTGAGTACTTTATCCGTTCCAGGCTCCAAAATCTGCATAGAACCATAAGAAAAAATCTTAGTCACAATATAAGGACCAAGCCACCTAGATCCGTTCCAGGCTCCAAAATCTGCACAGCACCATAAGAAAAAATCTTAGTCACGATATAAGGACCAAGCCACCTAGAACGAAGCTTACCAAAAAAAAACTTGAGGTTAGAATTGTAGAGAAGCACTTTCTGTCCAATGGACAACTCCTTTTTCTCATAATAACACTTCATTTAATTGAGAATTTGGAAGAAATAACCACGGAGGGATTTCCAGCTGCTTCATGAACTTAATAAGCTTCTCTTCATGCTCTTCATTTCTTTGATGTGCAGAACATTGTGTCTTACTGCTGTACCTAGGCTACTTCCTTGAATATACAATGATGTAATATTTATACTTCAATTGCTCAGGAAATGACTTTAACTCAGATGCAGTAGACAACTTTAGAGAAGGAGGCAATGTAAAAATTGGAGCTAAATCTGCAATGGATGTATCATGATTTACTTTTTCAGGATCTACAACAGCTGCATCAAAATCACCATAGAAATATGTATCAATCTCAGCACAGAAGCTACATTTTGCATAATCATTACATGCATCACAAGTAAAAAAATTCAGAAAACTCAGCCAAATTATCATCAACTAAATCATTCAACAAATTATCATGTAAAATCGAATGAAATGGAAGAGGAACAAGTTGCTCAAAATTTTCTTCTGCCTCGATAGAAGTGGCATGAGCAGTAGGAGCAAATTCTACACTTGCTGGGCTGCAATCACTTGCTAGAGCAGTAGCATTAAGATCTTCATCTGTTGGTTGTTGCTCTTGCGAGTCTTGAATGATTTTTCTTGAACTCAGAGTAACATTTTCTAGATCAACAACTGGTTGTGTAGAAAGATTACCAGGACCTTGAGTTTACAATTGATTCAAAGTGGAAGCCAACTGTCCAATATGATTTTCCAAGTTTTGAATGGATGCTTATGTTCTTAGCTGGAAATTCATATCGTTAATTGCCATTTCCCTCATCAACTCTTTCAAGGAAGGCTCATTCTTGGAAGGTGCAGCAGTTTGTGGTGGGGGTTGATATTTTTGCTGCGTAAAATTACCCCATTCCAAGTTTGAATGATTCATCCAACCTGTGGGCTCATGCAATGTAGGACAAAAGTCAGTGGAATGTTCAGGTGAAGCACAAATCTCACACAACATTGCATCCATCTGTGATAATGTCAATTGCTTGATCAAAGAAGTTAAATCATCTAGCTTGTTTTCTATTCTTCTATGATCAGTAGCATGAAAAGTTCTCTCAGCCATAATATCTAAATAAGAATGAAAAGATATGCAAAAAAAAAAAAATTCTTTTTTTTTCCAAAAACCACCAGCTAGCCTCCAATCAATTGCCATTCAATAGATCTCGTCGAGCTATATGAAATGCATATACTATAATAGAAAATGGGAGCTGTATGCAAAAAGTTATGTCACTTTTAAGTTTTGAGGCAGAGATGTACACGGTCAGTTACACGCTCGTGTAGTTTTGTTTTCTTCAAATAAAGTTTTGGCAAAGATGTGCACGTTCAGTTACACGGCCGTCTACTTGACTGTGTACATCTCTGTGTGAGTGTTCTGTTTAAAATTTTACTGGCAGTGATCTACACGGTCATTTACACGGCCGTGTAGATTTTTGACGAATGTAGAATACAGAAACAGAATGAACAACGCAGAAATGCAGAAATAGCAACACGATTGAATTGAATGATGTGATATTAAGCAAGGATAGATGACTATCTACTATGCTATTCAAACGCTACAAAAACAGAATGCAGAGACACAATTATGCTAAAGGAAAAACGCTAATTATGCAAAATCCTAATTCGATGAAAAATGCTAATTATGCAGAATCCTAATTAGATGTAAAATGCAACACAGAACACGCAATGCAATCACACTAATACAGAATTACATAATCAAATAACATCATCATCCTCAGCAATGACGCCAAAATTTGATCGCGAGTGTCGCGCTTGGACAAATTATTAAAAACCGAATTGCATAAAAATTATGTAGTAAGAGGTGCAATCCGAGTCGTCTCCCAATGATGATAATGTTATATGATTACGAATTTGGATGGGGTTTGATTTATAAAATAACACTGATTAGAATGAAAAATTAACAAGAATTGAAAACTCTAATCCAAGAATTTAGAAGAACTATGATCATTCTATCACCAGATTCCAAGAAGATGCATCAGCCAACAAATTAGTGATTAACATTAAATTCAAATGAAACCTCAATTTAAATTAAGCATTCACATGAAAACCTTCATGCATTCGATTAACACACAATCGCTCAAAATTCAGAAACCTCTAGAACCTAATTGATTTGTATTAATTTAATACACCAATGTCATTAATCTTAGATCTCAAACCTGAAAAGCTAATTCACTTTCCTTCAAAAATTAATTACATACATCAATCGAATAATATGTAATCAAACAACTACACAATTATCAATCCAAATGAATAACATCAATTCAAAAATCTAATTAGCAAAAGGAAAATGAAGGAAGAGATGAAATCAGATTTTTTGTTGAATGAATTGCGAAACCAATCCTCAAGAATGTCTCAGCCCTTTTTCAATCCTTGGATTAGATGAAAGTCTAAGCCTCCATTAATGGAGGAAAACAAAAGGTAAAAACATAAGAGAAGAGAAGAGGCAAAGAAGAAGAGACAAAAACCCTAAAACTTGTATTTTCCTAAAGAAAAACAACCTACCCTTTTTCAACCTACTGCCCTAATTTAAATACAGGCCTTTTAAGGGTCAAAACGTAAAAACTAATTAATAATTATTCAATTACAGTAATCCTCTACTCAATAGCTATCTCTGTAATCCTTATTTGTTCAAGTTTGAATTTTGGAGGGAAAGTTATGCTTGTAATTATTACCCAGTATCCATGCTGAATTTGAGAAGATATTGTGTGGTATTGTTGGCCATGAAGATCTGTCCGATTCAATTTCTGATATGAAGAGAAATTGTAGCCCTGGATGTTAGCTTCAAAACGCAACTGGAATGGGTTTAAACGGACATCTGTGGACTGAGATATAGCCCAAATACTGCACCAAGGTCAGAAACTGCGACTTCATATTTCTGACTTTTTTCAGGCCCAGTTTCAGCATCTTATCATCAGAATTGGTTTCTCACCTCTATATAGGATTGTGCACCTAATCATAATGAAATGAGCTCTACAACTCAAGATATGGCCCAGAAACCAAAACAGTAGCATAATTTGCCTAATGTTGGAAAAATTAAATAAAGCCTAAATAAAATTCAAATATCATAAAATGATTCAATTCAAACCAATTAGGCACAAAAGAGGATTAATGAGTTAGGAATGAGAGGAAATAAGATTGTAAAAATTCCAATTGATCAATGGGTTATCAGGAAGAGTATAGGGTGCTATATGTTACATATATGCTCAGTAGAGAAGCTGAGGATTGGTGGAGATTTTTGAGTCAAAATGTACTACAAGAGAATGGATATATTACTTTGGAAACTTTTAAGGCCAGCCTTTTAGGAAACTATTTCCCTAGTGATATAAAGAGATAGAAAGCTAGAGAACTCTTGGAATTGAAGTAAGGAGATATGACAGTGGTGAGTATGCGGCCAAATTTCATGAATTAATGAAGAACTGGCCTTATTTCCAACATGAAGAAGGTGGCGAAGCCTTTTATGCTCAATTTGAGAATGGATTGAGGGCAGATATTCATATTGTAGTTTGTGTTCTTCAAGTGATCGATGTGCCTACATTGGTAAGCAAGTGTCGTGTCTATGAAGTTAACTTAAAAGACAAACCAGTGGAGGACATGATAGGAGAATTTGTCAGGTAGGACAAGAAACCCTATATATTTCAAAGAAAACTTTACCAAAGCACAACTCAAACTTAAGCAAGTGGAGTGCCAAATTGTAGTGACAATAACATCAGTGGTAAATCTCGTGGTAGAGTTAGATGCTTTGATGCAAGGGACCTAACATTGTTAAAGATTGCCTTATGTGACTCTTGATTTGTGACTATTTTGGAAACAAAGCACATTTAGTCAATAATTGTCAATCTGCACCTCAGAGGTGAAAGCGTAGGTGAAAGCAACAAAAATTCATTCTGAAATAATAATTTCTTGGGTTCAGTGAAGTGCTATCGATGTAAAGGACCTCATTTAGTGAAGAAATGTATAAGATATAATTTGGGTTACACATGTGGTCAAAATAGGATACGTAATAAGCTCCTGTTGATAAGTTAATGTTTTGTATAATCCTAGAATCATATGTATATTCCTTCATATTCCTTTCTTTTGTATAAGAATTCTTATTTTGTCTGTACCTTCTTGATTTTATAATATTATGATGTCTATGTTATTGAGGGATCAATTGTACATTTTCCTTTGTATCTTTTGTTATACATGAATCTTGTTTTGCTGGTACCTCCTTGTCACGTAATGTTGTAATGTCTATTTCCAATAATAAACCAGACGTTATTTTATCCATGTTTGGATTGTTCTATGCCAATTCAATGTAAACTCCTTTCTTATGAGATTGAATTTTCTACTACTTCTTTCTAATTCGTAAGATTGAAAATGGACTGATCTAATTATATTTGTTTGACACAAGAGTAAAGCTTTAACTTTGACTTTTGTGCATCGTATATTTTTAAGATTTTGGGAGTGGACGATTTGGTGAAAGTAAGGAGTGTTAGAGCTTTTACAACATTGTTATCTTTCGAGAGTAAATTCTTCAAGCGCAGACATATGTTAAGTTATAAACAAAATTTTTGAGAAACTTCTATGGAAGAAATGATAGAAATAGAACTACCTCATATAGCAAAACATAAGTTGACTATAAGGATTACATTGGAACTAGTTTATGGTCGATTACGCTATGTAGTGTCACCAATAAAGTTAATGAGGGTGAAAAGATGGTGGTAGAAAGTGTTTATGAAACTAAGTATGACGTCATAAGAAGTACTTGTATTTTATCGAGAAAGAGGGGGATCATATCATAAGGATGTTTGTAAATCATCATCAACTTGATAGAGTAACTGGTGCTGAACGCAAGTGATCTTTTGGGACAATCTAGAATTTTCTTGACTGATGACATCACTAATTGAATTGGCTTGATGGGAGCAAGTTTTACTTAAAAGAAAGAACGACAAAAATGGTTGATTTTGGTATTCATTTTAGATTTGTTTGATCGAGAGAAAGGAAAATTTGAAATGTAGTACAAGCTGTTATTGTCAAAATAATTAGAATAAAGGAAATTTTTTATGCACTAGGCATGTATGACCAAGTGAAGGAAAATATCTGGTATGTGATTGATAGATGATTGCCGAGTTGCTATTAAAATAACTAAGTTTTCTAAAGATTTTGTAGTATAAAGTCAAAACCTAGGTCGATTCACGGAGACACATTCTCAGTCAAATTCAATTTTAGGTTTTCTTTTAAAAAATGCAAATAAGGTTTTTGGGGTTTTGAAAATTGCAATTAATCAAATTAAATTACGAACAAAATTAAAGTGAAAAAAAATGAATTAAGAAACATCAATCCACAAAATACCAATTACGTGTAACTTCGACTATCACAGTATCTAAAGATTTAAATCTACATTTGAACAATCACCCAATTCAATTATTAATTCAATCGAATAACCTAATTGAATACAGTTATGAAATAAATCAAATAATCATTTAACCTAATTCACATTAATTATCAAATTAGAGCATCAATAGAGTCCTACTTTGAAATCTAACAACAGAAAAGTCAATCATAATCGCAATAAACAAGTCTAATATTAGAGAAAAAAGAGAACAAACTCGGAGCAATTAGCGCAGAACTCAAGTCAGAACTACAGCATTTGGATTCTGCAAATTGAATGAGAGGTTTAGCCTTCCATCGAACGCTTAACCCACGCAAGAATGAGAAAAGAATGAGAGAGTTTGAAAGAAAGTAAAAACAAGGATTCTTATTTTGGCCAAGTCTCAAAAGCTCAAAGTGTCTAATCACTCTCCCTAATTCAGAACCTTATTAGTCTATTTATAGGTTCTGATTAGGGTAAATTAAGTGGCCAAAATGCAGGCCTTAATAATATGTAAAAGCCTAAATACAATTATTAAATAACAAGGGTCCAAATGCAATCCCGCAGCAATATTCATCAAATTTGCCTCAACTTAAAAAATCATAAAAATAGAAAACAACTCCAAATCTAGCCATCCATATATGCATTTTGAAGCCTTGGATGTGTAGAATCCAATGCAACTGGAATCAGCTAAAAATGATATCTATAGAAAAAGTTATGGTCAAAAGAGAAGTCAAAGGTTAGAATAACTAAAAATTTGAAATTAAAGCATTTATTTGTAATAGGCCCAATTTATTCAAATAAGTAAAAAATGGTAAAAACTATGAAAATAAAGCATATGAAAAGTGTTTATTTATCAAAATAAAACATTAAATGTAAACATAAAATATGTTAAATCAATGATTTAGAAGTGACGATAGTGGTGTTTGCATTGAAGATCTATAGTTATTATATCAAAGGGACAAAAGATTGAAGTGATTACCCGATTAAGGAGAGTCATATGACCAATGAAGTAAGTGGGTGAAGTCTCTAAAGAATTGTCACTTTGAGTGGTTATACCCTTTTGATGGAATAAGTATTGTAGCTACTATGTTAAGTAGGAAATAACTATACAATTCAGCTTAAGGGTTTGTTTTTGGAATCCTCAAGGATTATCCACAATTTACTAATGCAGATTTGAAGTATAATAAGGAAGTAGATGTTTGAGCGAGATGATGTCATGAAAGAAAAGGTTACGGATATTGAGTTGCACTGCAATATTTGCAAATAGAACATACATTTCTCAAGTAAAGGAGTTCAAGCAGATAATATGGAAAGAAACACCATGAACAGATTAAGGTGATTAGAGAGGAGAAAGAAATCTCACAAGGCATGAGAAGAGTAGTAGCGACCGATGCAGGAAGTCATTGAAATTTCAAGTTAAGAATCAAATGTTCTAGAGCCTCAGAGCTTTGAAGTTACAAGAAGGATTTTTGGTATGTTTAGTGACGAGTGAATTTTGGGGACGAAATTCCTAAAAGGGTGGAAGAGTTGTAACACCCTCATTTTGTTATTTATTATTATTGCAATTTATGTTATATGTTTGTGCATGTTATTTGAAATTAAGAGATTTCAATTTATGTGAACTGTAGGATATCTTGCTATAGCGAGACAAGTTATCTAGAATCAGGCTCTTTGGAGCCTTCTCGCTGTAGCGAGAAGTGGATAAGGGTAACCCAACAACATTCTCGCTGTAGCTAGAATTTCTCATTGTAGCGAGGATCTCTCGCTGTAGCTAGAATGACAAATAGCAAAGGAAGAAAACTTTCTGATTTTTTTGCTGTAGCAAGAGTTGCTCGTTGTAGCGAGAAAGTCACGAGTTTGAGAGATATTTAAAGAACTTTCGTCCTAAAAACTTCATGTTCAACCAAATCATCCTTCCCTCTCCATTCTCTTTATTCTTTCCCTCTCCTTTCCCAGAGTAAACCTGTAACATCCTCATTTTGTAATTTATTATTTTTGCAATTAATGTTAGTTATTTGTGCATGTTATTTGAAATTAGAAGTGTTTAATTGACATGAACTATGGGATATCTCGCTGTAGCGAGAATGAGGCAGTGAAAATGGAACATTTTGGAGTCCTATCGCTGTAGCTAGAATCTCTCGTTGTAGCAAGGAGCTCTCGCTGTAGCTAGAATAACAGAAAGCAAAGGAAGAAAACTTCTAGTTTTTTCGCTGTAGCGAGAAAGTCGCGAGTTGGAGAGATATTTATGGAACTCTCACCCTAAAATCTTCATTTTCAACCAAATCACATATCCCTCTCCATCCTCTTCGTTCTCTCCCTCTCCTTTCTCAGAGAAAACATCTAATAACTCTGAATCTTCTTCATATTTGATCTCAAACAGTCGTTCTTCTTGGATCTAAGTAAGTTTCCCAGAGTTCAGATCTCTATTTCATTCCTTTTCTTCGATTCTCTTCTCATCGTAAGATCTCTACCTCAGAATACTTAGAAAATCTTATCTTTTGGAAGATCTCTTCGTGGATAGTGTGGAATCTCTCCGTAGATCACTCAGATAACTAGTTTAGAGGAACCGTTATCAGGTAAGGGGAGTATTTTCTAGCTGTAGTTATATATGTATATATAGATCTAATGGTTCTTTAAGAAATATGAGTATCTTACTTAGTAAAGTTCTGTAAATTTTGATAGTATCATATGACAAAGGTGTATTTTGATATAAAGAGAGGTTTGGAGTTTATTTTAAACTGATAATATCAGATTTTTAGAGAAAATATGGGCTTAAGTAGTATTAAGAGATTTTAGAACTGAGTTCCTTAAGATGTATATGAATTAAGTAATAAAAGATATACTATAATAAACTTTAGGTTAGGAGACTATATATTGAGATTGTACGAGCTGGGCTGAGTCCGAAGGTGTTCGACCCTCGACATATTGTACTGATTGTATGGTGTGATATTGTGTGGTAATCTCTATGATAAGTTTGATGTATTGTATTGGTTGCGTAATATGACTTTGTATGACAACTTCACATGTTGAACTGGTAGAATTATGGAAATGAATGAAGTGTTGAATAAAAGTGAAAGCATGTGATGTATGATGAGAAATGAGAATATGATTTAGAAAGAATATGAGGCGTGATTATAATGCATGAGTCCATGCAACTTGAAACAGAGTGATTATGATATAAATTATAGCACATTGAAAAGGTGTGTTATCATATATATTGTAATCTATGAATTTATATAAATTGTGACTCATGAATCATGACATGCTGATTGATATAAAGAATGTGAAATGAAAAATGTTAAGAATGAGAAAGAGAATGAGTATAGATAGTACAGTGATACACTTGGGTATAGAGTTAAGGAGAAGATTTGAGAAATCTTGAGGAAATGAGGATGGTGAATGTTAACAATGAAAAAGGTGCACAATAAATTATTGAAAATAAACATTTACAGGCCACATCCTCATCTCCCAACGAAACTCCTGACTATACCTTTGCTAAGAGGGGTCAGGGCGGCACACGTGTATCCGTGATGTTGCGGCCAACCAGCAGCTATCTATGCTAGAAGTCCTCAAGGGATCTCAGGGGCAATTATTATGATGAAAAGTGATATAGATGAGAGGTGGTAAAGAATATGTATGATATGATATATGTATCGTAGCAGATCAGTTCATATTGTTATGGTACGTGTGTTGTAATACATCGACGGGTGTTACTGGGACAAATGTATCATGACACATGAATTGAAATGATATGATACATGTATAATAACATACATGTCAGCATAGAAATGTATGTATAATGAGTGAAATGTTATATGTGCTTGATGAACGATTGTATGACTACATGTATTTGAATGAGAATAAATTAGAATAAAGTATTAGGCTACGACTCTAATTATTATTCTTAGTTAAGATATACTAAAAGAAATTTAGTGGGCGGGAAATACTCACTCTTACTAATTATTTTCAGGTAATGAAAGAGAAGAAATGTAGACAAATGATCCGTTCTAGGGTCATACTCATCAAGGAGTTGTAAGAAAGGAATTGCTCGAATATAATAAAGTTTTATGAAATAGATGTATAAATCTTTAATGTATTTTCATTCATTTTAAAAGAGAAATCTTGTGTTAAGAATATATTTGTATATTTCTGAAGAAATATTGTAAATTCGTCAAGTTTTTCTAATTCGTGTTCCCATATTGTACCATTTATACAAAGTATACAAATTTTGCTAATTATGTTTTGATAATATTAGTGTTAAATATAAATTAATTTCAATATGAAAGAGGGATGTTACAAAACCTCCAATAACTCTGAATCTCCCTCGAATCTGAACTTAAACGTCTATTCTACTCGAATCTAAGTAAGTTTTTGGAGCTCATCCCTTGAATCTCGTTCCTATTTCTCTTTTCTCTCTTTCATAATAGTAATCTACCTTGTGATGTTAGGAAGAACTCTATTCCTTGGGTAATATATTTGGTTGAGACGTGGAGTTTCTCTCTAGAGCACACAAAGAACTTAGTTCTTGAGATCTATTTCCAGGTAAGCGGAGTTACTCTTGAACCCTAGGTTATACCTAAATATGTTTATTAATCTTTAGAGAAGAGGGCTATCTTATTTTAAAAAGTAAATGCATAATGTTTTCTTGAAGCTAAATAAGTTTGAAATGGAGTTTTGGTATAAAAGAGGTTTTTAATCCGTTTAAAATCACTTGAAATGAAGTTTTTCATAAATAGTCATGAGTAAGAATACGTTAAAAATTTTTATGAATAAGTTACTATTTTTTTTTATAATATATGTGTTGAATGATGAAAAGGTGAAATATGTTGAACTTTAGGCTAGAAGACTCTATTAAGACCAAGAGAATGTGATCTCCGACAGTATATTCTAGATTCCACGATTTGGGCTGAGTCCAAGGGTATCCGACCCTTGACATATTATATAGAATTGTGTGATAATATGTTACTGTCTTGTGAATATATGTTGAAATAACAGAACATGATGATTATATTGAGCTTGTGATGATATGTACCTGCCTTATAATTATATACGTAATTGAGAAGTTTGTTGTTGTGTGAGAGTGATATAAAGGTATCGTATCCTATATGTGTGAGTTGGGTTAAGTTTGAATAGGTATAAATAGGCTCTAACTAGGATAAACTAAATGGTCAAAATTTTGGCCCTAAATACAATTATTTAATAATAAGGATCCAAATACAATCCCGTAAAGATTCACCAAATCTACCTCAATTTCAAAAAATCATAGAAAATCAAAAATAACTCCAAATCTAGTGATCCATATATGCATTTTAAAGTCCTGAATATGTAGAATCCAATGCAATTAGAAAAAGTTATGGCTAAAAGGGTAGTCAAAGGTTAGAATAACTGAAAATTAGAAATTAAAATATTTATTTGTAACAAGCCTAATTTATTCAAATAACTAGAAAATGGTAAAATATTTATAAAGAAGGCATGTGAAAAGTATTTAGAAATAAAAATAAAACTACAAATGTAAACATAAAATATGTTACATTAGTGTACATATTCTTTCTATGAACGAATATGTCACATGGCCTCACACTTATTTCTTGACTAGACTCCCGACTATACTTTTACTGAGGGACCTATTATGTATGTGTTATATCTATGTATATGGACTAATCGATGACTATTTACCTAGTTGTATAAGACCTAAAGAAGTGTCAGAGGCATCATATAGCTGTGATTGTAGTGCACTGCGAGTGCGTGCTTAAAAGAGAGAAATGTGATGAATTATGATGAAATGTATATTTGATTATATGAAAATTTGTAATATATTGTTTTGGTGATTAATATGTTTATATTTCTTTTTATTCCATGATTATAAATATGTTGTGATGAAATTGTGTTACGTTTAATGATAAGGTAGACGCTCATCCTTACTAAACACTTAAGGGAACGAGGATGACTACACCTCAAAGCTAGATTAGATTAATAAATAGTTATGTAAATTGTAGAATAAATTATGTATTTAATGAATATAAGAAGTTTTGTTATTTTAAGTTTTCCATATGCTGTGATGATGTACCTGGACATATTTACACTTTAGAAATAGATCTTTATTAATGTGTTCCCTTAGATTTTTTAGTGAACAATA
Organism: Abrus precatorius; assembly: GCF_003935025.1. Classification (NCBI taxonomy): domain Eukaryota; kingdom Viridiplantae; phylum Streptophyta; class Magnoliopsida; order Fabales; family Fabaceae; genus Abrus; species Abrus precatorius. Next base: position 14,538,217 of record NW_020874417.1, read on the forward strand.
GGATCCACAATCCCTTTTGTATTCATATTTATAGAGGAACAATTAGGACTCTAGCAGTTGTGAGCTATCTATGCTTCTATCTTTGTCATGATTCTCTTGGGAGACCGACCCAAGTGACTTTTAAGTGGATCACAGATATGGAGGTCGCATATGATTCTGGCGATCTCTACCTTAGAGAGGACAAGGATCTTGATTATGAGGAGTTAGCGGAGATAGAGGGATGACATGATGATGACTAGTACTGGGTTCTCAGTTTTGGATATAGGTTGTAACTGCTCTTGGGACTTAGTTTATTTTGGTTATGTAATTATTTATTCTAAGTCTCACAACTTTTTGATTAAAACATTGTGTGAATTTTTACACTGATTATATGTAAATGAGAAATTTAGCACTTGTACGTTCCCCAATTGTTTTGGTATAATATAATTATTTAGTTACAATTTCTTTTATCTCATTTCATTATACGAGTATGTTTTGTGAATGGAGTTATTTATGAAGAAGTTTTGATTTCCTCTCAAATATATACATATATATATAATGCACGTGCATATATGAAAAGAAAATTGTTATTCCATTTTATCAGTTTCAATTTAAATTAATATTTATACTGGGATTAAATAATAAGGGTGTCACACCATCAACGCAAGTGTATGAGCTAGGGGAAAAAGGAAAAAAGAGCCAAGTCATTCTTATATTTAGGAGAAAGTTTATGGTCGCTTTTCTTATCCTCTTCAACTCCACTTTGGCAGCTTAAAGAGTAAAATTCTTAGGGTAAGGAAATAAACACTTGACAGGGTTTGAGTGAGGTTGAGATTCTCTTAGTTATGGAAGATCTTTTTACTTCCCATGGTTGTTTAATAGTTTATCCTTTGTTTTATGAGTATTTTTGTGTTTAAGCTTTCTTCTATCATTATTCTGATATTAGTTGTTTATGTTTTGATACTTGGTTAGTGTTGTTTTGATATTGGTTACATTTATCATGCTTTAGTATTTGACTTTCATTGTTTAGATATTGGTTATCTATATTTTGATATTTAGTTAATGCTACTTATTAACCATTTTAATATTTTGTCATCATGCTTTGATATTTAGTTAACAATGTTATGATTTTTTACTATTTATATGTATGTTATGATTTTTTGACTATTTATATGTGATTTTGAGTTATTTCATGGAATCAATATCAATATGATGTATGAAGTAAATTGTTGTCTTGTTGGTTGTTTGACATAGAGAAACAACTTTCTACTTTGCTTTTATGGTTTTAGTTTATAAAGAATAAGAAAGATTCATAATTAAATTAAAATGATTGATTTAAGTTATGCTTAATATATTATGACATGAAATGAGGCAAATGAATTCTTCACATGATTTTTGAATAAGAAATCTTATACCTAACTACTTATGTATCCTTATAACTTGAGTTAAAGTGCTAAAGTGAGAATAAAAGAGCTAAATAGTTAATAAGATGAGAGACAAGAACTTTAGAAACTATGATTAACGTTAATATACAACTTGTACAACTAATTGTACCCTTAATGTCATATTGGTGTCTTTTATACATACATACACACACACACACACACACACACACACACACACACACACACATATATATATATATAGATATAAAATCTCTTGTAAATGGTGTTGTATATGCTTGAATTATATGAATTATTCATATGTTGGAATGTAAATATGAAAGATGTATGATTGCTGGATAAGGAGTTATGTGTTTGCAGTGCTGTATGTTGATATTGTTGAATGTTATTAGCAGTGTGGGTTAGTAATCAATCATTAAGTGTGCCATATAAGTGATAGCTTAAGAATCATAGCTAAGGACTTGTATTGCCTTTATTAGGAGTTCTAGGTGCAGAGTGGCTCGCTCAGGCGAGGTAGTTCTCACTTAAGCAAGACCGAGTCATGTAGATTTGGGCATTCTGGAGCGTTCTCGCTCAAGCAAGATTAGATAGGATTGCCCTAACTGTTCTTTCGCCCAAGCGAGAAGGGATCTCGCTCATGTGAGAAGCAACCTCGCTCAGGCGAGAGAATCTCGCTGAGCGAAGAGTCACAGGAAAAATAGGTAGCTTTCTAAACTTAATCTCGCTCAAGTGAGAAAGCTGCTCGCTTAAGCGAGATGCAAATCGCTTAGATAAAATGTCCCTTGCTCAAGCGAGAATAGCATAAATTTAGGGAGTTCCACTATTTGACTTTCTTGCCTAAGCAAGAGCAGGGCTTTCTCAAGCAAGAATTGGCTCACTCAAGTGAGAGTGCGCGGAACTGGAGGGGTATTTAAGGAACTCCAACACAGAGAAATGTTCAATTGTCACCAAACAACCTTTCTTTCTCTTTTTCTCTCTGTTCTATTACGTTTATCCCTTAAAGAAAATCTTTCTGAAGCCGAACTTCTTCCCAATCTAAGTGGGAACATTCATTGACTACGAATCTAGATGAGTTCTTGGGACTTGGTTCTCCTATTCTACTCCTTGTTTCCTGATTTTCCTCCTCAAAAGTCTTCTATTTCGTGATCTTAAAGCGATCTGAGACCTTTGGACTTTGTTTTTCTTGCTGAGACTCATGAAGATTTTGAACTAAGAAAACCCATTTCAGGTGAGGGGAGCTTATCTGAACTGGCCTTGTTCATTCAGTAGATGCTGAGGTATGTATATAAATAATTTCGTTATAGTTGAGAATAATTTGTTGTATAAGCAAAACTTAGGTTAGAACCCAAAGTATGTATGACTGAGTAGAGTTCTTTGTTGTTTGATGAATGTTTGGAATGTTGTGGTAGAGAATGACATGCTGAAATATTTGATTTATGTTGTGAGCTGCTTAGTTTTATTATGAATATATATAGCTATATTTTTGAAACTGAAAATATATCTAGTTGTGCTGCATCATATTGATTTTCATCATTCTAGAGTCAAGTTACATGTTTAGGTGGTTAGATATGTAATGATAGAAATGTTGAGTTATGTTGTGTCTGGATCCAGATACCGGGATAGGTCGCTCACAGACTAGGAATTGTTCCTCTAGAATATTGATGATTCATATTTTGTACTCACATTTATAGCCTTATTACATCTTCCAAAATATTTTTCCTTCTTTATTTGTTTCATTTAGCATGTTTTTATATTTCTTGCATTAAATTGGAGTTTTTATGAATATTTGCTATCTTTACTTTATATTTCATATTTTCGTTATTCTGACCTTTGTCCACTATTTTGGCCATAACTTTTTCTGTAGATCTCATTTTGGTTGATTCTTTTTTCAATGCATTCCTCACTTTCTGGGCTTTAATTTGGACATATGAATCATGTTGTTTGGATTTTAAGGTATTTTCTATTAATTTTTTAAGTTCATACTTAAAACATACCTTTTATATTTAGGGTTTTTATTTAGGGCTTTTATTATAATTATTTAGGGCTTTTATTATAACTACTTGCAGAGGCCTTGACCCATTTATTTCCGTTTTCATTCAAGACCAATATATATAGGGGTGAAAAAGTTGATTTTTTACCTCTCCTTTCCCTTTCATGATTTTGCTTTCATAATTTTATTTTTGGATAAAAACCTTTTCCTGTTTTTGAGAGAAAATCATTTTTCATTCCATTCGCTTGCCTCTTTTTAGATTATGCTATGTTCTCAATTTTTTGTTTCTCGCGAATCATCTCATCTCAAGCGTGGATTGCAAGATCGATTGATCGCTTTGAGTTTTTTTTTTTTTTTACTTTTTCGCAATTCTTGATTAAGATTAGTGCATGCATAATTTGATTGAATTTGGTTTTATTCTTGAGTGTAATATTGATCGATTGATTGGTTTTACATTTGAGATTTAGGCAAATTTGGTATAGTAATCCTAATTTGTGTCTGTGATTCATGATTTCAATTTGTGGTTTTTGTCAGGCTTGTAATCTATTATTGAGTAATCTATAATATTTCATACTTGTTAAATGTTAATTGAAGGATTATTTGGTATTGGAATAAATTTAGATAGAGTTTGAAATTTATTTATTTTTTTTAAAAAGTGAACAGTGTCGGTGAACAGCGATGTACCATGACGTCATCAGTGATATCACCCTGACGTCACATACGCATACAGTACATGTACAATACGCGTAGACAGTATTGCTGACGTGAATAGTATCCTGAAGAGTGTTTCCAGCGATGAAGAGGAATTCTGGTAGTGAACAATAAATTTTGAAATTTTTTCTATAAAAAGGGGGTTTCACACAAAATTTTCATTTCTTCACTCCTATCCAAGGTTCTCAAAGGTTCCAAGGCCATATACCACCATTTTCTCTCATATTAAACCCTTGTAAACTTATATTTCTCTCCAGATCTGTGATTTTGCATCCGTTCTAAGGGATTTGAAGTAAGTTTCTTTAAGTTTGAAGTTAGATTCACCGTTTGTTTCTCTTCTCCTTCTCTTTCTCATAGAAATTCATGGTGTTCTTAGGAAAAACTCCATTCTAAAGCCAAATCTTTGGTGAATCTTGCGATAAAACAAGTAATATTCGGTAGATCTAGAGTGAATCACCGTTCCAAGGTAAAGGGAGCTTACTTTAGTCTATCAACTATATTTTGAACGGTTTGATATGCTATTAAAGAAAGATTTGAGTCAGTTTTGTTAGATCTCTTTGGTAAAAGTTGAGATATAAAAGATTTAATACTTGAAAGTTAATTTTCTATGCTGTAGCTACTGATAACTGATTTAATAACACTGAGATTTGGCTGATTTATTATAAACTTGTCTTAGCTTAGCTGTTGAAATGATTTTAGTCGTGCTGCATCATACTGAGATATATGTCTTGCATCATGATAGAGCCAAGTTACACGTTTAGGTGGGTAGACGTGTAATGGTAGATCATGTTGAGCTGTGTTGTGTTGTCTAGATCTAAATACCAGAATGGGTCACTCCCGAACTGGCTCGGTTCCTCCTGGATTACTTAGGATGTAAAACCAGTTGGAAACCATTTTTCATGTTGTGTATTAGATGAGCTGGTAATGTATAGGGCTGTTGCTATGAGTAATATTTTGCTCTATATATACGATTTCATTTAATTTTTTTGTAAGCTCACCCTTGCATTTCTGTCTATGTCGTTGTGTGCGTGTGTACTGCGATGATCGTACGGTGGTACGTGAGCAGATGTAATAGGTGTTGCATTTACTTAACAGGCTTAGGGGCCAGTGAAGAAATGTTAGAAGTTGGAGTCAAGTAATTTTGCATCAAAGTGATTTTTCCTTATATTTTGAGACCTCATGGAGAGGGAGCTACGTAGTATAATTTTGTGTATTTTGAATATTATAAACTAAATGTAATATTATGTTGTTCTATTGGATATTTGTTGTAAGAAACTTTATTTTATTTTGAATGAGAAGTGAATTTTATACTTATAATCTCTATTATTTATCTATCTTAAATAAGTATGTAGTGTAGAAACAGTGTTCTCGGTTCCTTGTAAAAGGGGTCATGACAGTTTTATTTCTCATTTTTGTTTTCCAATTTATTTTGTTTTCAATTTGTTTTTGTTTTTGTTTTTCTGAGTTAAATTAAATTTGTTTTTGTTTTTAAATTTGTTTTCATTTTTAGATCTGTTTTCAAATTTTTGATCAATTTTCAATATTTAAATTCATTTTCAATTTTAGATCTATTTTTATTTAAATTCATTTAAATGCTTTCATTTGAAATTACTTTCATTTTTAATTCGTCTTTAAATCACAAAACTCCCAAATTAACCACCGTTGCATGTTTATAATTGAAGACAGAATGAATTTGTGTCTGTGTAAGATGACCTAGGTTTGCTCTCTATATTGTAAAATTAATTGAAAAATCTAATTTTATTTGACACCATTACGACGTGGTTGTCAAAATGATGTTGTCGGGGATACAAATCATTTTGTTTTAATTTTATTGTGTGCGCTAACTGCTTTGTTTAATTTCCTGCGTTGTTTGTTTGTGTTGTTTGCATTTGTGTTGCTTTCGGTGTGATTTGTTTATGCATTTGATATCCTGCTTGTGTTTGGTCTCCAATGTGGTGGGCACGAAAAAATAGAGCATTTGGTCTCCAAAGTGGTCACTAGTGTAGGTTACTATTCACCTGATTTTAGAAAAATCAAATAAAATAGTTAGAGATTGAATTTTAAGTTGAACTTTTTTGTCCAATTTCTTTTAGTGTCTTTTAGATAGTAGAGTTGGCGGATTTGCAAAAAGAGTCGTAGAAAAAAAAAATATAAAAGTGAGTAGCAAAGAAAAAATTGTGGAAACTTGAAACATGCATAACTTTAGCTAGAAAACTCAGAATTGACATTATTGGATATGCATTTAGGGTAGAAAAAAATTTTCCTATTCATTGTAACTCAGTGTTAGTTGAGGTTGCCTAGATTTTCAAAAATTGCCTATTTTCTAAATTTTTTTATTTTTTGCTATTTATTTACCTATTTTTCTTGATTTTAGGCATCTAGTTTACATAGTTGTAAATTTCAAAAAATTCTGAAAATTTTTGTGGTGTTTTCTTATACCAAAAAGAGATTTATCAAGGCTTCACTTCATCTATATCTCATATTTTCATGGTACTTGCTTTGTAAACTGACACTGTGCACTCAGTCAGTGCTTATTAAGTGCAGGATGTTCTTGGTGATTCCAACCGTGCATGACCAGGTGTAGAGCAGGAATATTGTATCCGTTAGATCCTGAGATTAAGAGTACATGTTTACAGCTTCAGAGATTACAAAGAGAGTGCACTACAAATCTGATGGTGGTAAGCAACCAAGATAGAACCTTGAAAGAGTTGAATGCCCTTGATGTTGGCCACCAGTCACTTTGCATCCAAGTCCCTCAGTTACAAGAAGGTGCAGCCACCTATGAATTGAAGTTTGGATTGATATATTTGCTGCCCAAATTTCATGGACTGGGAGGAGAAGATCTACATAAACACTTGATGGAGTTCTATGTAGTTTGCTCTACCATGCGGCCAATAGATGTGCCTAAAGACTTTGTGAAGATGAAGGCATTTCCATTGTCACTGTGTGACATGGCCAAGGATTGACTTCACTTGCAGCCAACACCTGTAACGCCCTGAATTTTGATAATATTAATTATTATTATATATATATATTCATATATGTATTGATTTATTTGATAATGATGTTTATGTGTATTAAGTACATGGAAGTGTGTATTTATGTGTATGCATGATTGGATAGGGATGAGATGGGCTAAGTGCCTAAGTGCAGGGCGTGATACTGGGCTGTTCTCGCTATAACGAAAGGGCCCTAGGAGGAAGGACCAGAACTGTCGCCTTCTCGCTGTAGCGAGAGACGTCTCACTGCAGCGATAGAGCGATAGTTTGGGGTGCATTTCTGGGTGCAGTCTCGCTGTAGCGAGATTCTGCAAAAACCAGGGTGTAGTTTCGTCTGATATTTTCGTTGCAGCGTGAGGGCGTGTCGCTGCAGCAAGAGGACCTCGCTGCAGCGAGAATATCTCGCTGTAGCGAGAGTGTCGCGACCAGAAAAGGATTTAAAGGGGGTTTAGGGTTTGAGAAGTTATTTCTCAAAATTCCCTTCAAATCCCTTGACCCATAACCCTTTTCCACCGATTAAATTGCCTCCAAATCTGTTCGAGAGCTTGATTGAAGGTTGAATCCGTGTGGGAAACTCTTGGAGGTGAGTTTTAATGATTAGGGTTTTCGTTTTTCAACCCTATTCTCTGTTTTTGTGGTTTCCTTGGGTTCTCATGGAATTCTTCCATGTGTTTAGGCCTAAATTTGTGTAGGGAGCACGTCCGTGGTCAAATCTGAGTGTGAGTCTTCAATCCGAGGTAAGGGCGAGACTCTACCCTATCTCAATGTATTGTAATTTTTGTGTGTTTCGATGATTAATGCAATATGGCTGAGATAGAAGATAGAAATTGTGTGTTTGATGGAAATTGATATGCAATGTGATGTGTGATAGAATAATTGGACCCCGTGAAGGTGATTGTGTGTGATGGAATGCCATTGATTGGTGAATTAATGATGTTGTGAATAAATGTAGGCCTAGTGTCGTGTATTTGAGTGCCATATGGGTTGTGTCCTGTGTGTAAGCATGACTATTGCATGCGTGAATGAAATATGTGTGAATGGGCGTGTTAGCACCATTGTAATGTGTTGTGAATGGTTCAGCGATACACTAGGGATGTGGGAGATGAGGACGGTAGAAATACCTTGGGGAAGAGGGAGTAGTGGCGACACCAACTGCAGAACGGGTGCACCACGGGCCACACACTCTCTTCCTGACTAGACCACTGACCACTATCTTTGCTGAGCGACTCGTGACTGCCCACGTGGTATTCGTGAGGCAGGGGTAACCGACGACCATTTATGGTGTAAATCTGTGATCATAGTGCCATAGTGAGTGTAGCTGGCGTGTATGTGCATGGGTTTATAACTTGTACTATGGATGTGAAATGCTGCCTGTGATTGTATTTGTTTAATGTATTGGAAATGTGCTGAAGGTGAGACTCTATGCTGACTGTGTATTTTTGGATAGTGTAGAGTACTCACCCTTACATTCATTATTCAGGTAACCAAGACGATCAGTACCGGACTCAGTGAAAGGGGTGGATGGAACTGCTATAGGACTATGATATAAATTTGAAAATAAGGTACTTAAAAAGGGTCCTGTAGTAGTACTTGATGAAGATTGCAACCCCTTTTTCTTATTTTGAAATATTTGATGAAACCATGGGTTGAGAACTTTATTTGAAATGGAACTTTTATTATCTCAAAATTATTATTTAATGAATATTGAAAATAAGGTGTTACAACACCAATTACTACCTGGAATGACATGAAAAGGAGATTCTTAGAGAAGTTCTTTCCTGCTGCCAGAATTGTAGCAATCAGAAAAGAAATAAGTGGGATCAGGCAACTGCAAGGAGAGACTTCGTATGAGTATTGGGAGAGATTTAACAGACTTTGTGTAACATGTCCGAATCACCAAATCAATGAGCAGCTGTTGATCTAGTATTTCTATGAAGGTTTACTTCCTATGGAGAAGAGCATGATTGATATGGCTAGTGGAGGAGCCTTGATGGACAATGTAACATCCTCGTTTTTGCTAAACAATTAATTATTAACATAGTTCTAAGTTAAAGTATAGTTTTTGATTTTCTGGAAAAAATTGGGATAGAATTAACATGAGATGCTTTAGATAAAATTGTTAAGTATATTTTTAAGAAATATTTGATAATTTTTAATTTTAAAATTTTTAAGTTTCAAAAATTGTCCATTTGTACTGGTAAAAAAATAATAATAATAATAATAATTATAAAAAAATTTATATTTTATTTATAAATATTATTTGGAATATAACATTAATTTTTTTGTAATTATTGAGTATTTTTGGATTTTTTGGTTAATTTTAAGTAAATTAGTTATATGCTTAAATAGAAATTGCGTGTAAAAATTTTGGACACCAACTAAAGGATCAATAGTGTCAAAAATTATTTTATAATTATGTTTAATATATTTCATGATTATTTTTAAATTTTGGAATTTTTATCTAATTGTTTCAATTAATTACAAAAAATTAGTGAAAATCCTATTATTATATTATTATTTTGTTACTTTTCTTCCTATTTAAATAAGATCAACACATCAAACCACCACTTTTCTCTCTTGGCTGCGGTGGAGTGTTCTTCTTCTTCTTCAAAGGCTTTGAAATTTCTTTGGCTCTAATCTTTTGATTTTTCAAGTAAGTTCATTAATTTTTTTTAATATTCCACCTATTTTTATCATTTTAAATACTTTGAACCGATTAAATTATTATTTTTCTCCTCTTTTTAGGTGTTGGAGCAGTGGCATGAGGGTGAGATTTTGTCCAAAATTTTTATTTCTAAATTATGTTTTAGTTAGCTTAATTCTTCTATGTTTTATAATAAATAATTTTGGTACTTTTTGTTTTGTTAAAAAATGCATTTGGGGGTTCAAAATCCTTGGTCTAAAGGTGTCGTCCCAAGAGTGTTATGAGGGGAAAATATTTTTTTTAATCACCTTTAGGCTTATAATATTCCATTTACATTATAGAAAATAATTGTAAGACCAATAAGCCATTTTCGTGAAAATTAGAAAATGATAGTTTCAACTCACTAATAGAGGGTTGGATGATTAATGCCTCTTAACATTGATCATGATTATGTGTGATTATTTGGTTAGGATCGTGATTTGAGAAGTGGTGGAAAGAAGATGTTGGTGAGAAAAATTGGTATACACTTCAAAGTAAGGGGAGACATATCTATTTTCAAGGATATAGTAGAAAAAAGTTGGGAGATGGGGTATTTTATTCCTTGCTATGTATGTATAAATTATTTGAAGGAATTTATAATTATTTCCATACTTAGTGTACAATTGTTTGATATTCCATTTTGATATTTCTTCTTACTTTTCTTTGATTTTTACATTGATGTTGTTGATTTCTCTTAACTTTTACTTTGTGATTGTGAGACTCATCCTCATGCAGGGCTAAACTTTCTTGTAATCCTTAGTGAGTTCATATGGTTTCTTGAATTCCTTAGTTTTTGAATGCTAATACAAATCATTTTCTTTCATGAATTTCTTCTTTCTAATCTCTTGAATCGAGTTAATTGTTGAATGAGGGGGACATTGCTTAATTAACCCTAATTCATATTAATGAGATTCTAAACTTGAATTGCTTAATTATGGGTTTATTTCTAAGTTTGCGTAATCTTGGGATGAGAGATTGAAGTCCATTGAATTGCTTAATTTGTATGGAAACATAAGGTTGATTTTCGCTTGTTAAATTAACCTAATTCTGGGAGGGGAGGAAAAGTATTAAATCTTGAAAGGAATAGGGATAGAGTCTACATGAATGAACTAGGGGTTATTACATTTTATTGATTGAACTTTGCAATTTTGATTTTCTGCTTAAGTAGATTGAACTTGAAATCACAAAACCCCCCTTTTGCTTGCTTTCTAAATACATTGCACACTACATGTTTGATATTTGGTTACTCATCCAATGATTCATGGGAGACAATCTAGGTTAGCACCCTAGTATTACATTAATTTCTGTTTATATTTTGATGAGGATTTGCGACAAATTTTTTGTTCATCAATGACCGTGCTTATGGCCTTGCATGGCCGTGATCATCTGCAGCAAGCCCAGTTGTGAAAAGTTTTAGGGTTTTCAAACCCTATTAAAAAGGAACCTCACGAACAACAATGGAGGACCAAATTTTACACCCTATTTCTGGCTTTGGATACACCTTTCATCTCGTCTCTCATGCATGGGATCTTTAGCATATGATAAATGTAGATTTTACTAGGTTTTTATGTAGTTTTCTAGGTTGTTTTTGATAGAAAATATAATTTGGAAAGTGAAAACTACACAAAAATATATAAATGTTCAATAGTAAATTGTTGTCTTCAATAATTCAAATTGTGTGAATTTAACAGAATTTTGATGTAATTTTGTTAGTTTTGCTGGAAACTCTTAGCTGAGATCATAAGGTTGGAGGATCAAGAGAGAAAGTAGTAATTTTGGAGGCAAAAAACAAGGATTAATGAAGCTAGTTGTTAGGCGTGATCACTACTTTTAAGAAAAGTGATCATTCCAGAGCCTAAGTTCAGGGATTGACTTGTACGTTACCACTTTTTCCAACAATAGTAACGACACTCATGAAGAAGAGATCCTACGTTATCACTATTTCTGATAATAATGATTGTTCCAGAGATGCGGTGAGAAGAACAACTTGTGCATGATCACTATTTTTTATAAAAGTGAATACGCGCAAGTCTGATTTGAAGTAATAGGCTACGCGTGCTCACTATTTCTAAGTAAAGTAATCACGCGCATGATCCAAAGGCAAAACTAGTTACACGTTATCACTATTTCAAAAAAAATAGTGATTGTTCCAAAGAGCTTTTCAACAGAACTAGTTGCGCGTTATCACTATTTCAAAAAATAGTGATTGTTCCTTAGAGCACTTTAACAGAATAAGTTGCGCGTCGCTTCTATTGTGAACAAAAGTGAACACGCACATGACCAAAGGACAAAACAAGCTTTGCGTGGCTACTATTATAAACAAAAGAGATTGTTCTAGTCATGAAGGTTACTAGAAAGACTTCTGCCTGGTTACTTTATTGAAAAATAGTGATCATGCTAAAAAGGTGGAAAATTCTATAAATAAGAGATTACCTCAAAAACTGGGGATCTTTTCTCATTTTTTCATTTCCACACCTTAGGAGAGTTAGAGAGGGAGATTGGGGGCGACTTCCAAGCTCTGGACCTTGAGGGATCAGGCTGGGGATTGGATTTATGAAGAAATTCTGCAACTTCTCTTCTTCTATTCTTTCTCTCTCTTTTTCTTTTAGGAACATGTTCTGATTTTTTTTTTTGTTATGTGTAACACCTAAAATTTAATTTCAATTAAATAATAATTTCGCAAATCGGATAACCAAATTTTTCATAAAAGATTTTGAAATAAGTGAAGGGTTACAAATTAATATCAAATAACTGCTACAGGACTAGTTCAATTACAATATTTTTAAAATAAATTCTATGTCCTATAGCAGTCCATCCGTCCCTTCACTGAGTCGGATGCTGATCGTCTTGGTTACCTGAAAAATGAATGTAAGGGTAAGTACTCTACATTATCCAAAAACACACAGTCAGCATAGAGTCTTACCTCCAGCACATTTCCAATACATTAAACAAATACAATCACAGACAATATTTCACATCCATAGTACAAGTCATAAACCCATGCACATGCACGCTAGCCATACTCACTGTGGCACTGTGATCACAGATTTACACCATGAATGGTCGCCGGTTACTCCTGCCTCACGGATACCATGTGGGCAGTCACGGGTCGCTCAGCAAAGATAGTGGTCAGAGGTCTAGTCAGAAAGAGAGTGTGTGGCCCGTGGTGCACTTGTTCCGCAGTCAGTGTCACCACCACTCCCTCTTCCCCAAGGTATTTCTATTGTCCTCATCTCCCACATGCCCAGTGTATCACTGAACCATTCACAACATATTACAACGGTGCTAACATGCCCATTCACACATATTTCATTCACACGTGCAATAGTTATACTTGCACATGGCACACAGCCTACAATTATCATTCATATTACACGACCCTTGGGCCCACATTTTCACAATATTCATTCAAATATACGGCACAAGTGCCCACACTCATTCTATCACACAACATTTACATATAATCCAAATCCCTCAATTTCGTATCAATACACATATTGTTCACATATCATGGCACATGGCCCACATTACATTTCTCAGCAATTTCCTACCCACTAACTCAGTCACAACATAATATTCAGCAGAATATCAACAATTCATGCACAAAAGAGTAGGATAGAGTCCCCCCTTACCTCGAATTGAAGACCCACATGCTAAATCCACCAAGAGATGCTCCCTCTCACGGATTTTGTCCTAAACACATGGAGAAACTCCATGAGAACTCAGGGGAACCATGAAAACAGAGAAAAGGGATGAAAAACTGAAACCCTAACCATTAAAACTCACCTCCAAGCGTCCCTCACACGAATTCAACCTTCAATCAAGCTTCCGAACGGCTTTGGAGGCAATATAATCGGTGAAAAAGGGTTTGGAGATGAGAGGATCAAAGGGATTACGAAAGGAGAGGGAGAAATAACTTTCCCCTAACCCTAACCTCCTTTAAATCCTTTTCTGGTTGCGGCACTCTCGCTACAGTGAAAAAACCAGAGAAAATTGTACTCTGGTTTCTGCAGTATCTCACTACAGCGAGACTGCACCCAGAAATGCACCCCAAACTGTCGCTCTGTCGCTACAGCGAGACGTCTCTCACTACAACAAGAAAGCGATAGTTCCGGTCCTTCCTCCTAGGACTCTCTCGCTACAGCAAGAATCCTCTCGCTGCAGCGAGAACAACCCAGTATCATGCCCTACACTTAGGCACTTAGCCCATTTCAGCCCTGTTCAGTCATGCATACATGTATATACATACACACATCCCCAACATACATATATGCACATATGTATTCACAACATATATCTAAAAATACACACATGAATATACATTTAGATTTATATAATTATCAATAATTAATATTACAAAATTTAGGCGTTACATTATGGATTGATGGATCCGATTTTGATATTGTAAATTGATTGTGGATCTGGATTTTAAGATCTTGATTGCATTGAATGTTTAATTCTTTCCTTAATACAATTCTTGAATTAGCTATTCAATTGAATTGAACCTAAAGGATTTTCATCAATGGAAGTTAAGTTAGTTTCTCATATCTAAATTGAATGTTAAGGTTATGGATATCTTAGGATAAGAATTCGTGATCTTGTGATCTCTTAATTTCTCATACTTAATGCAATGTTTGATTGATTTATACCTAAAGAATTAAGGTAGTTAATTGAATATTAGGATCATTGAGGCAAAGGATTGTCCTTTGATTAAATAAGTGAAATTGATCATTAATCAATTAAGGAACTTAGACTTCATATCTACTTCAATTTTGCAATTGATAAAGAAGTGAAATCAATCATAACTCCATTCACACATCACTTCATTTCTAAATTCGTCACTCTATTTTGCTCTTATTTTCTAATTTCTACACTTTATTGCTTTTGTTCTCAAATGACTCAAAACATTTCCACTATTCATTTGGCTCAACTAGTTATTGATTTGTGAAGTGGTAATTGATAGAACTAATCCCTGAGGACGATACTTGGGACTCAAACTGAATTCCAAATTTTATGACTTGCTACAACTACCTAGTACACTTGTTAGTTAGTGTTCTCTCAGCTTTGTGACAACATACTCTTGGCAGGACTTAGAGCTTTGAGCGACCGTACATGAAGAAAAAAAAACTCATCTCATTCCAGTTTACTTTTCTTTGACTTTATTTATGATTGTTTTAGTTCTTTCCTTTAGTATGAGTAACTAAGTCTATAGATAGGGCTATGGAAAATTGAGAATTATTGTTCATGAATTTATGAGATTTTGAAGTTTGAATCTATGTATGATTTTTGTATATGATTAATGTTTATCTATTGCACATAATTGTATAACCCTAATTAATTATATCATTAGACGACCGTACCTTGATTAATTAATAGATCTATAGGATAAAACGAGACAAAGGATTAGGTGGACCAAACCAATCTTTATCTTCCAATCGTTATTAAATTAACAAGTTCATAGGTTTTTTAATCTTTCTTGAATTAATATCTTGCATGACCATTGTGTATGTTAGTTTAGAGAGAAGAATGTTAATATTTTATGACCATTGGATATTGATAGTATTTGTATGAATGATTTGTAATTACAAGGAAATTTAATTCAGAGTTAAATGATTGAATAAGAAAATCCATATACCCTAGGTTCCTCTCCTATAAGTTCAACCAAGACATGCATATTGATACTTATTTTTATTCATAATTGGTTTTATAATTAAATTCTTATTTTAATTAATCTCATATCCTTTAAAGTTCAAACAACTGAATTAAGAAATGCTTAGTAATTGGAAAATAATCCTTGTGGAACGATAATTTTGGGAGCTTAATTTAAGAATCCTATATTACTTTTTTACAGGTACACTTGCCCACCGTACCACATATAGTTAATGGATCTATAAGATAAAATGAGACAAAGAATTAGGTGCACCAAGCTTAGTTTTTCTCTTTCAATCGTTATTAAATTAATAGCTCATAGTTAGAATGATCAAATCAAGTTAATTAGAGAAAAGGTCAAAGTTTTCAAAGATAGACAGAAGAGTCATTATGATAGTTGGAGGAAGCTTTTAGAGTTTCAAGTGGTAGATCATATGTTTTTTAGGGTTTCACCTACTATTAGAGTCAGTAGAGTCTTAAAATCCATAAAGTTATTACCTAAGTTTATCAAACCCTTTGAAATTTTACAGAGAATTGGTTTTGTAGCCTATCAAGTTGCCTTAACCACCAAACCTTTCAAATATATATTCAATCTTTCATATGTCTCAGCTCAGAAAGTACATTCCTGATCCTTCTCATGTGATTGAGCTTAATCCTATCCAAGTTCGAGAGAATCTCTCTTATGATGTGTTTTCGGTAAAGATTGCTAATCACCGAATCAAGCAGTTGAGAAGCAAAGACATATCTTTGGTAGAGGTGATCTAGAGTGCAAATGATGAAGGAGATCCTACTTGGGAACCTAAAGACAAGATGAAGATAGTGTATCCTCACCTTCTTCTGAGTTAGTGAATTTTTGGGACAAAATTCCTAAAAAGGTGAGAGAGTTTTAACACCCTCTTTTTATTTATTATTTGATAAATTACTTGATATTAGGTAATGTTGGAATGTGTTTTAATTTGATTTAATGAGTGTTTTAAAGAAGCTTGGTGCAGGGATCTCGCTCAGGCGAGATTGAGTGCCCAAAACCACATGATTTCAAAGCATTATCACTTAAGCAAGATAAGTCTCGCTCAAGCAAGATAGGATAAACTTACACCAATTGTCATCTCACCTTGGCGAGAAGTGATCTCACTTAAGCAAGAAGATATCTCGCCCAAGCGAGATGAGTCGCTCAAGCGAGGACTCACAGAAAAAATGACCAACTCTCTGGCCCTCTTTTCACTTAGGCGAGAATATCAAAAAACTAAGAAAAATTTCTCTGTCTAGTTTCCTCGCCCAAGTGAGAAAGGGCTTGCCCATGCAAGGATGACCTTGCTCAAGCAAGAGTGTGCAAAAGTGTAGGGATATTTAAGGGATTTCAACTCAGAAAACTTACATTACAATCCAAGAAACCTTTCCTAACTCTTTTCTCTTAACTCTTTCTTTCCTCCTCCCAGAGAAACACCTCTGAGCTTCAAACTTGTTTTGAATCTGAGCTTGAATCTCCATTGTACTGAATCTCTAGTAAGTTTCTTGGAGCCTGACTCTTCAATCTTATCTCTATTTTTCTCTTTTTTCTTTCTTTTCAAAAGTACTCTTCTTTGTAGTATGTAGGAATACTTTGGTCATTTGGACAATCTCTTTCACTAATTTCTTCAAAGAAATATCTATTTATGGTAAGGAGAGCTCTATTCTATGACTAAGAACATGATGTATTTGTACTCATGAGAATGTTATTATTTGTTTCTTATTTGTAAATATATGCTTGAATAAAATATGTTTTCTTTGTCCTTGATGACTTGAATGATATGTGTGTTGAGTATATATGTAAGTACGTTTTGGACTAAGTTTAGAGGTGCTTGAACTTTGGCATGATTGACTGATGTATGATATAAATGGTAGACTTGAATAAAATAGCAAGAGAAAAATGATGAAAAATATGCTATCATAAAATTTGGAACGGCTCCCTACCTATATTCTACAGCATATCAATGACCATATACACCAATTACTTGGGCCAACAAATAGAAATATTAAAGACAAGTGATACTTAGGAGGTACCAAAGAGATTTATTCCACAAAGGTACCTTATGCTTTGACTCAATAATTTAAGATCCAACCTTTTTTCAAATTCAAATTTTGAATGGATCTAAAAGTTAGTAGTATTGAAAAAGGTTAGATTTTTCATTTGATTTGTTGGTCATAGATCTTTATCTACTAATACTTTATACCATCATCGTGAATTTACTTCTTAAAACTCTTATCCTTAGTATTCTTATGAGTTTAAAGACATTAACCATTGTCTTAAAAATTATCCTTACTCTAAAGAAGTTTGATTTTGGTTAAGGGTGCCATTAAATTTGTCCATTGTAATTTCCATGATCCTATTATTACTTAAATTGCTACCTTAACTTGGTACAAGAATTATATGTCCTATTTATCCTTTTTTTGGTGGCTTTGGCATTGAAGGAATAATTTGCTTTTTATTGAAGAGAAATACATTATTTATCATGTGTTGGATTTCATTAGTCAGTCTAAAAAGGATTATTTTTCTGATAATTTGAAATAAGTTAGCCCTCAAACTCACATCTTTTCGAGATATGTCATGGGATCCACCATCTTTTGACTACTATAAAATTAATATACATAATAGTTGTATGATGGACCAAATGGGTTGTGGTGGTGTTATACGAGACTGTAGTGGTAAATATTTAATAAGGTTTAATTCTTTTTATGGTAATGGATACAGTCTTTGTGCTGAATTGAAAGGAATCTTTTAGGTCTCCTTTGACTATATTAAAAAGTTATTATAAGATAATTTTAGAATTTTATTACTAGAAGTAGTGAAAATTATTATGAAGAAATAAAAATTGATTTCTTTTGAAGTGTGTTCTATTCTACAAGATATTCATCATCTCACAGAAAACTTTTTTCATATATTTACAAGTTATATTACTCGTGAAGTTAATTTTGTAACTAACAAATTAACTCATTTGACACTTTTGTGTAAAAATCTCTTTCACTCTACAAATGATTCTATAATTTTTAAACTTTTAATTATAGATAGTTTACATATTCAATAAATATATATATATATATATATATATATAGATATATATGCGTGTGCACAAATATTAGTTGAAAAAAAAAATCAGAAAATGCTTTTTTATTTAGAAATTATGATTTAATTTATTATTATCATATAAGTTTTGTTTATTTAATAAATATTTGATTTAAATTAGATACTTCTGTTGGTTAAAAATAAAGACCGAAACTAATGTGTTGACAGTTCAATAATAAGGGGTTCGGTTTCATTTGTTTTATTTTAATTAATTGGTTTTTTAATTAGCATTGACATTTATTCACAAAAAGATAAATAGAAAGACAATATCACTATTTTCTTGGGCTAAACAATAATACAATTGAGATAGCTGGGTCCCCATTTGTCTAGCTAAAGGCAGATTTAAAATTATATGGATAAAAAGTTCAAGTTTGTGTAACTTTGGTGCTATTATTTTTTGAACTATTTGGTTAAGAAAGTTTGAATAATATTCCTAGAAAAATAATTTCTTAGCAAATCGCACAAAATCTAAAAGTTGTGTTTATCTATAGCATTATTGACTGCATCTTCATGAGACTTCACCTATATATTCTCGTCAAAATAGTGTATATATTATTGCATGTATGCTTTAGAAATATTTCTTAGATATTATCCCTCGTTTGTGTGTGAGTGTGTAAAGATTCCTAGGAAAGAATTGCTTGTGCCAACGTGCCTTTCATATTCTACGTTATAGGAGTTCTTCTAAAAGCTAGAAATCAAAAAGGTATTAAATGAAAGTTTAAGATTGATTTTATATCTAACATGTGCACTATGTTAGAACAATATATATATATATATATATAAAGTCACACATACTCATTATTCTGTGTATTTATAACAGAATTTATGTTTATTGAAATTTAAAATGTTTAAAGTTACTTCTATATATAAATAATAAATCTATATATTTATAATAAAATTTATAAACAAAGCTATTATAAGTTGCATTAAATAAAAACTAATTAAAATTAATCATAATATTTTTTATAACTTATAATTAAAATTATAATTACATCATATTTATTATTATTTAAAGAAATTTTATTATAATTTATGGTTGTTGAGAATAACAATCCTTAAAAGATATAAAAAAATTATTATTAATTATTAAAAAAAAAAAGACTAGATTCAATTGAATAAAAAAATTCTTGCAATTGATTAAAAATATTTTTTTTAAAATTTAATAAAGTTCTCAAGTTGTCTTTCAATTGAAAAAAAAATTGTATTTTATTTGAAGTTATATTTAAATTTGAGTAGTATTTATTTAAATCTTTTATTAATTACTTTCATATATTTTATATTAACAAATTCACTATAAATTTTCTAAAATTAAAGTTCATTGGAATTAATTATAATATTTTTCATAACTTACAAATTAAAATTATATTTGATTCATATTTATTAATTGAATTGTTTTTAGAAAAATTTATTAAAATTGATGGTTATATTATATTAAAAATGATAATAATAAAATTATTGTGAATTACATTTAATAATAAATTATTAAAAAATTTATATAAAAAATTTGAAAATTTATTGTAAAATAAAATTATATCTACTGAACCAAGATATTTTTTAATAAATTAAATAAAGTTCTTAAGTTGCCTTTTAATTGAAATAAAATTATATTTCTCAAATAAAATTGTATCCAATGAACAAAGATATTTTTTCAAAAACCTAATAAAGTTCTCAAGTTATCTTTTATTTAAAAATAAAATTGTATCTTTGCTTTAATTTCTATTCAAATTTGAGTGGTATTGATTTAAATTATTTTATTAATTAGTTTAATAGATTATAAATTTAAATATATACTTCTAATCCTAAAATGTAGTTTGAATTAATGACAAAACTACACTTATACGGTAGAAAATTTATAAAAAAAAATTATTGTCAAATGTTGAAAATAGGAAAAAAAATCCAATAAATTTCTTGAGTTATTTTTTAATTAAAAAACAAATTATTTTTACTTTAAGTTATATTTAAATTTAAATAGTATTAGTTTAAATTATTTTATTAATTATTTTAATATAATCTATGCTTCAATGTGTATTTCAAACTCTAAAATATATACTGAATTAATAACAAAACTACACTTACATGATAAAATATTTAGAAAAATTCACAGTCAAATGTTAAAAAAAAATTAGAAAGTTTAGAGAATATAAATATAAAAACAAAAAAGGATGACTTGGCAACAAGTTATTCATATATATGTAAAATATAATATACCTACTTATTACTCTATGTAATTTTAATTGATATAAGGATTAATTTTTGTATTTAATAAAATCATTATT
The DNA here is from genome assembly GCF_003935025.1 of Abrus precatorius. Lineage (NCBI taxonomy): Eukaryota > Viridiplantae > Streptophyta > Magnoliopsida > Fabales > Fabaceae > Abrus > Abrus precatorius. The sequence continues at coordinate 14,559,007 of NW_020874417.1, forward strand.
CTCTTTTAATTTCTATTTAAATCTTAATTAAAAATATTAAATATTTTTTTCTTTTCTTCTATCATTTTAATTTTTTAAAAAATAATTTAATAAAAATTGATATATCATAATTATGTATAACCTATTAAAGTAGATAATATTTTATTTATATTTATATTATTATTATGATGACAATTTTAAATTTTTAAAATTAAAAAATTTATAGTAATTATATTTAATGATTTTGTTACAATGTTTTTTTTGTTGTTATAAAATATTATAATGATAATGATAAATTCAAAATTCTCAAATTAAAATTAATTAATTATAATAATTGAAATAAATTAAATACCATAATAATGAAAATGATTACTCATCATAAGGTGAATATGATTTGATATTTGAATTTTGAGGTAACCTCAATCATATATTTAATAATTTTATATTATAAACGAATAAGTGCAAAAAAATATAATATTTTAACGTTGAATTAAGTTTAACTGTTATATTTAATTTCTATATATATCATTTATTTTAAAAGTTAATTAGAATTTTTCACTCCTTTAATCTTTTCTTCACATTCAAACATTTCCCTTTATGTACTTTTAAAATTTTATGAGTATGAAATCTAAATCTTCACAACTACAAAATGATTTACAATACAAGAAAGACAAATGTTAGTATTTAAAATATTATAAAAATATTTTTTTAATAACATGTCAAATTATATTTATTTATTAGCATTCTATATTTTAATTATATGATTATTTTAAATTTTCAGATTGAAAAAGAAATTTCAATATTTTTGAAATTTTTTTTTGAAAGCATTCAATTACAAATGTGGCGAAAAATGCTTCTTATTAAAAAAATTCAGTCATTTTGTGAATTTATAATTAGTTTTTAAGATATAAATTAAAATACGGGTGTAATACGTAAAATAATTAAATCAATACAAATATATTTTTTTATTAATATAATTATTTATTATGTTATGTTTTTAAAATTATACAATTTTAATTTAAAAAATAATATTTAAATCAGGTTCACTAATTATTGATTTTTTGTGTGTGTGTAAAACTAAGTAACATATCATACATTACACCATATAAACAGACGCAAAGACGTCATACAAAATATATATCTTAAAGCAATAATCAAATCTCAAATATATCCATGGATTTGCATCAAAATGTTTATAATACATTTATTTTTTATGACGGAAATAATATTTTAGTGTTTTTATATTGAAATTATACTTATATATTTTAAAAATAATTATGGACCTAATAATAATATATTTTTTATTTTTTTATAATTTAATTTATATGTTATCTTTTATCTAACATTTTAAATTTATTTTCTAAATTTTATTTAAATTAATATTTTTTATTTTAATAATTTTTAAAAAAATATTATTACATCATTAAACAAATCATATTAATTATTTTAAAATTAAAAACAAATGCATAAAAAAATTAATAAATTTATTATTTCAATTTTATGATCACACAACATAACTTTATTATACTTAATTAATTATTAAATAAAATTATTATTTTTTATAATATTAATCAATATTAATTCTATTAAGTTATTAATTTAATCACTTTTAAAGAATTCAATTCTATATTTTTTATTTTTTATTTTTATGAACAACTAAACTTTTAAATTAAAAATATATTGCATTATTATTAATTTTTATTTGCAATATTTTTGTACAGTAATTTTATTTATGTAACAAAAGAAATACTATATTTTTCTTTTTAGATATTAAAATATTTTTTTATATATATATTTATATTGAAATCATATTTTCAAAATTTTATATATTAGTTAAATAAATATAATTTTATTTTTAAATATATTAGTCGGATGAGTTATTTTTAAAAAAAATATTATATCATTCTTTTATAATGATATTGTAAAAATTTTATTAGTAATTTTAAATTATAATTATAAATAACTAATTTATCATATAAATTTAAATTAATAAATATAAACAAATGTATAAGTCAGAACTTAATTAATTGTTCTAAACATTTAAAACATTGTTCGATGAACTGAACCATCAAAATTGATTTTATACAACAAACACTTTATAAACCAAATACAATTTTAGACCCAATTAGTCTATATCCATATCTCAATTTATTCCAATTCGATTTGCACAATATCAATGCAAGCACCAAACCAAATCCTTGTTGCTCATTCTTGAAGATGCCAAGTAGAATATGTTTGATAGATGGGACTAAGTTGACGAAGCACAAAATATAAATAATATTTTAATATGACAGTTGGTTGTTTATATATTTCTAATCAAATTTGAAATATTAATTACACATTAATTTCGGCTTTTAATTTCAGTGAATTTTACCGATTGAAGTTAAATCTCCTAGAATTATAATTTGTTGTGCTTTCTAACAACGATTTTGTATTAATAATTTTTAGCTAACAAAAATTAAATTATTAGTATGAATATTTCACATGTATACTAATAATATAATATATGTATTATATTAATAAGTAATTTTATTAATATAAAAAATTGGTATTGGATCAAATATATTAATATGTAACTAAAATAATTTAGTTTATGTTAAACAAAAACTATGATATTGGATCAATATATTTTTATAAATTTATTCTAAAAGAATAAAAATTGTTATATTTTGTAGAATAATTATATTTTAATCTTTCTAATTTTTAAACAATTATAATTAACTAAAAATATATATTGTGGTATCCTAAATTTTTTTTATAAGTATCGTATCCAAAAAATTTATATAAATAAAAATGAGATGCATGTGAAGTTAAAATAAATATTATTATATATAATTTATTAAAAATTATATTATTTATATTATTTGTTACATGATCTTATTATTATTATTATATATTAATATAATATTATTATTTTATTTTTAAATTTTAATTTATTTAATTTTGACTTAAATATTTTTTAATTTATTTAAATATAATAAATATAATAATTTATTATTAAATAAATTTATTATTTAAATATATAAAAAAATTTATAGGTAACACAAAATTTACCTTAACTAAAATCAGTGTACAATTATTTAAGTAGAAAAGAAATAAAACACTCAAACGTGCATGTGTAAAAAGGATAAAGTACATTAATTATCTGGAAGAATCAATTAAGATTTTGGTTACAAATAAAGCTCAGAATTAAAGAAAAAGGTGGTCATCATGTCAAGCTCCTCCCTCCAACCAGTTTTCTCTGAACCATAGGTTAGTAAAGAAGAAAAGTCACAAGGTAGCCAACCAATCAAGTACCATGTGAAAACTAAGCCTATCTCATAGGTATAGGTTGCTTTGCATCAACCTCCTTAATTCGATTTTCCACCACACTCTACCTTCTTCTTTAGACACGTATACTAGCTTGAGCATTGCATTGTGCATTTGTCTAACTAAAGAAGTTACATTAATTGGTGACACTGTTTGTGCTATTCATGTCATTTCTGCCCCGCTTAATTTGTCTACGTAAATTCCCTTCTAGAGAGCTTCCAAATTGCCCCTTTTGGCAAAAAGTTTTAGAACATGAAGTGGTTCCCTTGCTTAATGGAAATTCCTCATAGAGATTTGGATTCTCCGAACTGTGTTCATACTTTCTTAGTATTAATTTTTCTTTTGATTCCTTGGCTCCACTGGAGAATGATATAAGATTCCGGGCACTGAAAGGACCAAAGGTATTAGAGATTGTACTTGTGCTTGTGCTCCACCAACCAATACTCTATTAGTCGCATATGTGCCAAGGTTTCTTGACTATAAAGCAGCATCGGCCAGTGCTCCTCATTATCTACTGTACAATCTATCCATTATTGCTTTTTTCCTGTACAGTAATTAATTGAGTTCATGATTATGAATTATTAAATAGTTCATATATAAAAGAATATTGAATAAATAATCACTATTATAAGCTAGCTAATAAATTGTTTGATTAAAAAAAAAACAAGAAGTCTTGAGTTAGAACTGACAATATTTCGACCACTTATTTAACTCGTTCAAAAACCTAGAAAAACATTTTCAATTAATGTCAAAAGAATGCATTAAGTGTTTGACTGAGATAACAAATAACTACAAGTCAAATTACTTATGATTCAGCAGGGAGATAAATTCTAAAATTATTGCGACTAACCAAATTAATTAATCAATTCATAATGTTAAAGGTCAATAAAATATATTGATAAATTCTGTTATTCTTTTTTTTTTTTTGGGTACACATATTCCAATCTCTTGTACATTTTGTATTTATGAATTTATTCATTCAGCTCTACAATATTTATTGAGAAATTTTTTTGGTGAATACATTTTAGTATGTAGATTTTTCTTTTTGCACATACGTACACGTATAATTATTGATCAACAAAATTTGTTGTTAATTGTTATCTCACTAGCTAAACAACTTTTGCCGCATTTGTGCCAAACAACATGCTGTTTATTCTTTCAAGGGTTACAATATCCCTAAAACAATTTCAGAAAGATTACATTTACAAAATGGAATCTTAATCATTCCTTTCCACTGTGGTAGATTTTTCTTGGTGAAGTCGACTACGTGAGATTATTGTATGAATTATTTCAAGAAATAATGTAAATTAGTTGCGCATTCAATTAATCTTTTATCTATACAAACAAAACTAGCTAATTAAGGGCCTTTCAAATTTAATTAGTGCATGATTAATCAAGGGATTTTTTTATTAGACAAACTCGGCCTTGAGTTCCATTCTTTTTCTTCTACATAAAAATTTTTCAAAGATAGAAAAAGTTAACTTTATGATCCTCTCACAAGCTAAGTTGAACATATGGTAAGTTATTCCACATTAACACAGTCTAATCAATACGTAGATTGATTAATACACTGTCTATAAGAAATTCACGTTTTGGTATAGCATCTGTCTTTATGTGATACAGCTTATCTTTTCTGCGTGTGCATCTGATACAGCTTTTAAATCAAGCTGTGATTTTTGTCCAAGATATCAAGCAAGTAGAATAAGTATATAGACAAAGTGCTAGATTTCCTTGATTTCCTACATTTCAATTTTAATTAACTGCTTTTAAGGAATTTTGATCAGAAGAAGATAGAGGATGTGCTTTAGCAAAACAAGATAGGGTATCTCTTCTTCATTCTCCCAAATTAATGTTATTACAATTTGAAATATAAACTCGACTGCATATGTGTCTGCTGGTGTTTTTAGTAACATCATTCCACTTACAATACGTGGAGATTGTAACGAATATATATATATATATATATATATATATATATATATATATATATCCATCAACATGGATTTTTATGAGTGTTAAGTAACATATTTGTTATGAATTTAATCCAAAGCAAAAAAATTAAGAGTGCATATATACATTTTACATGTTAACTTTAAAAACAGGTTTATGTGAGATATTTTTCTTTTCCATTTGAAAACATTGTTAAAAATATATAACTATTCAAATTAGTTATTTTTAATAAATATATTATCTTGGTAGTAAAAGATAAAAGCATTGAATACGCTTCTATTATTAAATAATGCATTGATTAAATATTTGACACTTATTTAAAATTTTTCATCTCAATTTCATTTTTATATTGTCTAGCCACCCAGCCAGTGATCATTACTAATTGTGTAACGCCCCAAATTTTTTTAATAATATTTTGATATATTAATATAAGGGTATATATGAAATTTTCATATGTTTGTATGTTTGATTTATATATATATGATGTTGTACATGTGTGTGATGACGTGTACATGTATGAGTATGTGAATATGATTGTGAAGAGGTCCGTATAGTGTGGTTGAAATGTGATGTGGATTTGTGATTAGGCTGAAATTGATCAAAAATTTGGCTAAGTGTATAATGCAGGAGTGTTTTCGCTGTAGCGAGAAGGCCTTGGGCGAGCTGGGTGCGAGAATGCAACAGAGAGGGGTTCCTTTCTGGGTGGAATCTCGCTGTAGTGAGAGGGTCTCACGGTAGCGAGATTCTGCAGAAAACAAAGTGCAGTTTTCTCTGAGATTTTCGCTATAGCAAGAAGGGGTGTAGCTGCAGCAAGGGGATCTCACTGTAGCAAGAGTGTCAGGATTAGAAGGGTATTTGAGGAGTTTAGGATTTGGAGAACACATTCCCACTCTTTTCTCTTCATCTCTCTTCTGATTCTCTCTATTTCCAACCCGTTCTTACTGATTAAGTTGCCTCCAAAGTCGTTGTGAGTTAGATTAAAGGTTGAAATTGTATTTGGGACGCTTGGAGGTAAGTTCTTTGTTGATTTTGTGTTTGGGTCTTCGATTTGAGGTAAGAGAGGACTCTACCTTATCTCCTTGTGCCTTTAATCCGTTTATATTGATAAATAATATAATGTGGTTGAGATAGAATATAGGGATAAGCGTGTTTTGATAGAGGTCCTTGATTGAGCAGGATGAAATGAATATTGTTCATGTGTATGATGGAATAGCTTGACTATGGTAGGGTTTCTATAAAAATTTGGATGTTGAGTGTGGTGCAATTGAATGTGGGCCTATGTGCCGTGTGTGAAAGTAAATATTGTAATGTGATTGATATTGTGGGTGAAACTATGTGTTAGCATGCTATCGTTTGATGCTAAATAATTGAATGGTTAGAAATGTGCGTGAATGGCATGTTGATGTTGATTGTGATTGTGTTTGAATATGTTTGAAAGCTATGAATGGTTCAACGATACACTGGGAGTGTGGAAGATAGGGGTGATAGAAATACCTTGGGGAAGATAGGATAGGGGTGACACCAACAATGAGCGTGGTTACACCACAGGCCACACGCTCTCCTCCTGACTCATCCTTTGACTAATACCTTTGCCAAGGGGCCCATGACCGCACTCGTTGTATCCGTGAGGCAGGGGTTATCTGGTAACCATCCATGGTGGAAAACTGAGTAAGTCTCTGAGGTTGAGGGCATCAGAAAAACTGTGATCACAACGCCACAGTGAGCATGGCTAATGTGCAGTGAACACACGTGTGTGTATGGATTGTTTGATGGTACAGTGAGCGCACCTGTGTGTGAATGAGAATGAAATGATTGAACTATTTCTTTGTACTTGTTGATGCCTAATTTAAAATATGTTAGAAATTGTTTATGTGTGGAATGGGCTATGCTTATTTATGTATGTGATAGTGTAGAGTACTCACCCTTAAAATTTATTTTTCAGGTGACCAAGATGATCAGCACTAGGCTCAGTGAAGGGATGGATGAGACTACTATAGGACATAGAAATTTATTTGAAAATTTTGATGTATTAAAATTAGTCTTGTAGCATTGATTTGATATGAATTGTAATCCATCCTTATTTTGAAAGACTTTACTGAACCTATGCATTAGGAAATTATTTGAATGAAATTTTATTATTTCTAATTTTGCAAAATTTATTTATTTAGAAAATTAAATTAAAGTGTATCAATTTTGGTATTAGAGTAGTTTATCCAAACTGGATTGGGGTATCGGATTGAAGCGTCCAAGCTGTGTGTTGATATGTTTTGACTACCTGAATTATAAATGTTGATTTTGATCTGATAAGTTAAAGTGTGATTGTTGAATTGTTTGCAAGCTTAGATTAGAATGGCTGGTAGAGGTAGAGGAGTTGGAGTCACCAATGACCTCCTAGAGCGGATGATCCAAGTTCTAGAGGCCTTGGTGCACAACCAAGATGGGAAACCGGCTGAATACCGAGGGTTGTCTCCTTCAGCTAGATCAAAATTTTTATCTTAAACTATCTTCATCCTCAAGATGCTAGCCTTGAAATAGTTCTCATGTGCAATGCTTCTAAATCTTAGGTCATGATCAGGTATAGTCCTTAAAGAAGGACCAGCTGAGAATCTTCCCCTCTTTGATCTTGGAGTTCCTCTTGGTGTACTGTTACCAAATTAGAGAACTAACTAGCAAGTGTACTAGGTAGTTGTACCAAGTAATAAAATTTGAAATTTAATATGAGCCCCAAGTATCGTCCACAAGGATCTTATTTTAATTACCATTTCACAATTTAACAATTAGTTGAGCAAAACAATTCATTTGAGAGGTTTGTAACATATAAAAGTAAGAAATAAAAATAATAAAAGGTAATAAACTTGTTGTAAAAACAGAATACAAATTTTGTATTAAGAATGGTATATGGAAAACAGTTAGGAATCACTTCACTAGATTTTCAATTGCAATGTAATCATGTTCTGAACTCTTGAAAATTTTAATTGATTGATAATTCCTTAGGTGAAATTCAATCAAATATTGCATTAAGTTTTGGAAATTATAGGATTACTAGATCATGATACTTATTCCTAAGATCTCAATAATCTAGGCATATGATTCAGATATGAGAAATAAACTCAATTTCCATTGATGAAAATTCCTTTAAATTCAATTGAATGAAGGATTAGTTCACAACTGCATTAAGAAAAGAATCACATACTCAATTCAATTAAAATCTGAAGATTCAATCTACAATTACATCACAACATCAAATATGGATCCATAGATCCCTAACCAAAAAGGTTTAGAACAACATTACAATGGAGAAAGGAGAAGTAAGAGAAGAAGAAGACAAGAAGCAGAAGAACATCTTCCAAGGCCTAATCTTCACTATAATTCCTCTAGAAATGAAGCTTGAAAGTCGCTCCCAATCTCTCTCTGACTTTCCTTGGAAGTTAAAACAGTTACAAAGTGAAAAAATAACAAAAATGAATCAAAGTCCCATTTTCTGTACCTCTAACTTTTATTTATATGGTTTTTTTCGCCTTTTTCATTTCTACATGTTAATCTTTGAGAATTCTAGCATCAAAGGTCTTCTAGAAGCTTCTAAAACTGATTTAAGAACTCAAATCGTCCAAAATTGACACTTAGAAGTGATATTTAAAATTTTGTTATTTTTGCGTAGCTACTCTGGGCACTTGAAGTGGCTACGCGCTCCTTGCATAGCTACTCTGAACACTTGAAGTAGCTACTCTCTTGATCTTCATGAATTTTCTTCTTCAAAGTGTTTACTCTATGTACTCAGAGTGATTACGCCCTTGATATAACACTTGATTCTTCATCTTTTAAGCTCAATTCCTCTACTTTCCTCACTTCAATCTTCAACTCAAAATTCTCAGCTCAAGCTTTTGCATAAGGATTAAGTCACTTTTAAGTCAAATTGTTCAGAATTGGACTAAAAATCTAAAAATCAAAACTATTTACACAATTATGAATATTAATGCAAATTTTATGATATTTTCAAGTTTACTTAGCACTTTACTACTTATTTATTAACAAAATTATACTAAATATTATGATCAAATATGGATTTACCACCACCCCAAACTTAGAATTTTGCTTGTCCTCAAGCAAATCAAATCATATAAAGGGGGAAAATTCATCCACTAATTGAAATTAAGCAACAAAACTGACTTTTTCCAAATATTTTCTATTTCCAGTTCTATGTTTTCTGATTTCTCATTCTCAATCAAGTTATTAATCCATTCAATCATCATGATAGTCACACTGAATTAATCACATAACCAACAAAATCTTATCATTTGAGTTCAAGTAATTCAGCAAAATTTCGTGTGAGCAAAATTGAAAAACATGATTCACAGCTCACAAGTAGTATTTCCCTCATCACTCAGCAGTGTTTAGGCTTAATGGTTGCTCTCAAAATCATCATTTTTACCACACTCTACCATAGGCTTGCAAATATTCTCAATCTCCTCTGTAAATATACAGCAAGTCACATATCAAGAGGACTTTTTCAAGTGAAATTGAGGTTAAAGGATAGGTAAGTGTTCAATCAATCAGGGAAATAATGTGGTTACTTCCAAATAGAAAAGATACAATTCAAGTAGATGAATATTCAAAACTTAAATTGAGGTTACCTCATCTTTCTCATTCATCCAAATCTGCACAGAAATTTTAACTTTATGCAGCATTTAAAGAATTATCATTGCATCAATTATGCAGAGTTTCTTTTCCAATTCTTTTCTGTTTTTCACATTTGTTGTTTCTTCTTTTCAACACTTTGCTTTTCATTTTTCTTTTCAAATAACTCAGAGCTTTGCTGCTGCCCACCCCAAACTTAGAACTTTGCTTGTCCCCAAGCAATACAAAACAAGATGTCCACCCCAAACTTGGTTTTTTAAAAATTCATCTTTGATTAAACTCAAATTGCCTCTTCTTAATTTGGATAAGACTCATGGTTTTTCAGCAAGGCTTAGATTGAGGTTTTTCAAAGAAAAAGCTAAAGGCATAAGGAGGCGAACTAGGATTTTCTCAAACATAAGGGAGGTTCATTTAGGCTAGCTAAGCATGATCAAAGAAGGCCTCCATCATACATGTGAAATCTGCAAATTACATATTCAATTAAGAAACAAAGCAAGTTCTAGAGGTGCAGCAACAAATGAGATTAATTTCACACAACAAGAATTGTTATTCATGAGGCTCAATTCTCACCAAGGTATTTTAAAGTGAACATGTCAAACAATCAAGCTTACAATCAACTTTTTCAGAATTATATGCACACAGTGGCAAGACTACCTCATTTTGAAAATTACAAGTGTGACAGTCATTTGAGAATGGGAAAAATAACTTAAAAAAATAAAAATCAGAATTCACAAAATTGCAATCAAATGTAGTGTATTCATAAAAGTCAGTTGATGATATAATATAATATTTTTGTGTTTTTCTGGGAATTTTTCAGTGTATGTGAAGCTAAACTAATGAGTAAGAGGTACAAAATTCACCCCCCTTTCATGGCAGCTTGTGCAAGTGTCAAATCTAAGTGCTTGGGTGCTGTGTAATGGTGACATATTCTACACAAAACATCAAGATTCCTATCAATAACGCAGAAAAATAGAATAGTCAAAAATATAGAAATATAAAACTAATTGAAATTTGTACTCCATTACTACTGAAAAAGTACTGAAATAAGTTCTGAACAACTGGGAATTAACTACTAAACTTGCAGAAATTAAAGTTCCTAAATGCTAAAAATTACATAATCTGAAAAGTAAAAGAAAGCTAGTGAAAACTAAATTCCTAAACTACTCTTCCGCATCCTCTTCATCTGAACTCTCTTCTTCTTCTTCATCATCATCTTCTTCTTCACTCTCATTATTTTCTTCCATTTCAGCTCTTGGGGGATTGTTGAAGCAGGTGTTGAAGAAAGGTAGATTGTTGAATGTGGTGGCTCTAAGGCATTGGACATTTTATGCTTTTGACTCATAGAGTTGCTCTTTTGTCATGCCCATCTTTTTACCAATGTTCAACATTATATTTTCCATCAACAGAATTCCAGCCTTGTTGCTCTCATGTAAGGCATTCTGCCTCTCAACCAAGGAGTCTTGTCTGTCCAAGATTTTTTGCAATTGAGCCTTAAGTTTGAGAGGAGAATCCTTCTTAAACTTGGTAGGAATTGGTGAGGCAGCAGTGACTGGTGTGGTGGCATATATTTCCTTTATCATAGTTGCTGTAATAGGAGGATTGACTTTACTCTTCTCATAATATTCCCCAAAATTTACTCCAGTATCTTCACAAAGTAGAGCAATTAGCCCTGGAAATCCCAATGAATCCCTTTTCATTTTTAGAATTGTTTTTATGCAGTTGTTGATCACTTCCCCTACATTGATGTAGAAATCACTCACTATGGCAAAAATGAGTTCAGCTCTCTTGACAGCAATGGTGGAACTATGGATCACTGGCATAAATGAGCTGAGTATGAAAAAACTCCATACTTTTGCAAATGGCAGCAAATTTCTGGTCAGAATATTTTTTGGAGTAGAGATGTTTCTAGCTTCATCTCTTGCACTCAGCTCCCATGTAGTTCTAGGTCTGCCAATTTTATGGAGGATTTCAGTGTAATCCTTATCCATAGCTCTCCCAAAATCTGAGAAATCCTGCTGTCCTTCTTCTTTTTCCACATTGATCTTGAGGACTTTATTAATATTTTCAGCAGAAAAGTCCACTATGGTACCTCTAACAGTAGTGTGATTTAGAGGTAGATGGTCTCCCTTGGTCCTTAAGGCATTAGCATAAAATTCTTGTGTAATATCTTTGGACCTTTTTCCAGCTAAAGTAGTAAAAATCTCCCATCCTTTTTTCTGGATTTGCTCAAAAAATTCAGGGTGTTGCTCTCCTTCAGCTAGATCAAAATTCCTATATTGAACTATTTTCCTCCTCAAGATATTAGCCTTAAAGTAGTTCTCATGTGCAATGCTCCTGAATCTAGGTCATGATCAGGGATAGTCCTTGAAGAAGGACCAGCTGAGAATCTTCCCCTCTTAGATCTTGGAGTTCCTCTAGGTGTGCTTGCCATGTTTCAGCTGAATTCACAAATTAAATATGGAAAGAATGAGTTTCAAGATTTGTCAAAATTGCAGCAAACATTTCAGCAAACTAAGCACTATTTCTCACTCATATTACAGAGAAAATGTTGTCCTAAGGCTGTATGTATCATCAACAAATCATCAATCAAGTACAAATCATCAAATTTCATCAATACAAAGTGCAGAATGGCATTCAGGCTCAACTCAAATTTTAATCAATTATGTGCAGTGTGGTAATACGTAGAGTGATACGATCAACATGTGCAGAATCAACATTTATTGATAAAATTGTGAAATTTAGAATCAATCAGTGTAGTGTATTGGATGAAAATTTTCAGAACAATAAAGTCACATATTTTCACTGCTAAAAATCACATTAGTACCTATGAAATTCATTCTCTGCACAATTGATTAATAAAAAATTATTTCAGAATATTTCCAGCAATTTCTAATATTAATTATGCAGAAATTTTGCAAGAATTTACTTCAGAAATCAGGTCTCACAGTCAAGTACACGTGCAGCAACATGTTCATACGAAAATCCTTCATACAACATTAATTTTCCATTAAAAATTATAAATTGAGCATGGAATCAACCCTATTAACCTTCAATTTCATATTCGAATCAATAATTTAACAGAAATTGCCCCAAATTTTAAATTCCCAAATTTTCCCCAATTCACGCTCTGAAGAACCTTAACAGAAATTTCAAAATTGGAGACATAATTACATGGAATTGAAGTGCATAAATGATGTAATCCTACTCGCAAATGATGAAGGAACAAATAATCAACAAAAATTTGGTGAATATTGAGTAGGAAAATCAAATGTTTAGAGTTGGGTTTCAGGGTTAGGGTTTGGATGCTTCTGCATTATCACTCTGAATGGTTTAAATGGTTACGCAGAGTAAGTAGACACTTTAAATAGAAAGAGTAGCCACGCTTGAAAATTTTGTAATGAATTAAACGTGAGCGTGTTTACTCTAAGCATTCAGAGTGTTTATTTAAATGGAAGTGTGCAAATCACGTGACCACTTTAAATGTTTGAAGTGAATACTTAAACTACTGACCTGTGCGCGTAGCTACTTCAAATGGGTAGAGTAGCTACGTGGAGATGCACATAGCTACTTTAAATGGATAGAGTAGTTGTGCAAACATGCGCGTAGCTACTTTAAACACCTGAAGTAGCTACGCAGAAGCCACTTTTCCAGCTTTTTCTATATAACCTTGCGCGTGGACACTCTCAGTGGTTAAAGTAGCTACATGATTTTGCGCGTGTCTACTTCAAGTAGGTAGAGTAGCTACGCGCTTGCTTCACTTCAAAATTCAGAATCCATTTTGCGTAGACACTTTATGCACTTGAAGTGTCTACTTGATTGATCAACTTTCAGGAATGGACTGCTGCACTTCAATTCTTCCTCCTCAAAATGTTGACTTACTTGATAAGCATCATTCTGACTACAATTCCACACATTGATCTTAATTGAATTAAAATATGCAAACACAATTAACAATGTGATTTGTCACGACCCCTTTTATAAGGAACCGAGAACATTGTTTCTACATCACAAACTTATTTGAAATAAAGTATAGAAAATATAATTATGAAATTCTCTTCTCATTCAAAATAAAACAGAGTTTCTTACAACAAATATCCAATAGAACAACATAATATTACATTTAGTTCATAATATTCAAAAATACCCAAAATTATACTACGTAGCTCCCTCTACATGAGGTCTCAAAATATAGGAAAAAGGACTTTGATGCAATATTACTCGACCCCAGCTTCAATCATTTCTTCACTGGCCCCTCAGCCTGTGAAGTAGATGCAACACCTGCTACATCTGCTCACGTACCACCGTACGATCATCGCAGTACACACGCACACAACGACATAGAAAGAAATGCAAGGGTGAGCTTACAAAAATAAAATAAAATCATATATATAAAGTAAAATATTTCTCACAGCAATAGCCCCATGCATTTCCAGCCCATCTAATGCACAGCATGAAAACGGTTTCCAACTGGTTTCACAGCCTAAGTAATCCAGAAGGAACCGAGCCGGTCCGGGAGCGACCCATTCCGGTATCTGGATCCAGACAGCACAGCACAACAGCTCAGCATGAACTTACCGTTACACGTCTACCCACCTAAACATGTAACTCGGCTTTATAATGATGCAAAACATATATCTCAGCATGATGCACACCGCCAAAATTATTTTAACAGCTCAGCTAAGGCAAGTTTAAGATAGATCAGCCAAAATCTCAGCATTTTAAATCAATTAACAGCAGTTACAGCTTAGAAAATAGCTTTTATTCAATAGATATAACAAAAATCATATCAAAACATCTTAAAATAGCATATTAAACCGTTAAAAACGTAGTTCATATGTTAAAGTAAACTCCCCTTACCTCAGAACGACGATTCACACTAGATCTACCGAATATTACTTGTTTTATAGCAAGATTCACCGAAGATTTGGCTTTAGAACGGAGTTTCTCTTCAAATCCTTCAGAATAGACGTAGGATCTCAGATCTGGCGAGAAATCTAAGTTTAGGAAGGTTTAGTATGAGAGAAATGGTAGTTTTTGGCCTTAGAACCTTTGAGAACCTTGGATAGGGGTGAAGAAATGAAAATTTAGTGTGAAGCCCCCTTTTTATAGAAAATTTTCAAAATTTACTGTTCACCGCCAGAAACACTGTTCACCGCCTTACTGTTCACGCCGGAAACACTGTTCAGAGCACTATTCATGCCGGAAAATACTGTACACGCGTACTGTATACGCACTGTACGCGTATGTGACGTCAGCCATGACGTCATGATGATGTCACTGATGACGTCAGCAGTCACTGTACATACGCGGTTTTCATTGTTCATACGCGGTTTGTACGCGGTTTGCACTGTTCATAGGCGGTTTTACTGTTCATCCGACACTGTTCATGCGGTACTGTTCACTTTTTTTTTCTTTTTTTTTTAAATAATTTCAAACTCCATCTAAATCTATTCCAATACCAAATAATCCTTCATTTAACATTGAACAAGTATAAAATATTATAGATTACTTAATAATAAATCTCTAGCCTGACATGATTCATTATGAAAATCATATTCCATCATTACATTCAACTAAAAATTCAGAAAATGTAAAATTTTTAAAATTCAAAAATAACTAAAAGTAAAAATTGCTAAACTAGATTCTAACAAAAGTACAGGGTTATAAATGTGAGTTGTCTCTCACAAGTGCTCTTTTAACGTCACTAGCTTGACGCCTCATATTTCTCATTCAAGAGAAATCAACTTAACACAAGAGATGTTCTTTGTGAATGCCTCTCCATGATAAACCTTCAACCTTTGGCCATTGACTTTGAATTCTCTCCCTGTTTTCTGATCTTCAATTAAAATTGCTCCAAAGGGAGATACTTCTTTGATTAGAAAAGGTCCAAACCACCTTGATCTGAGCTTTCTTGGAAATAATTTCAGTCTTGAATTAAACAATAAAACTTGTTGTCCAGGTTTGAACTCTCTTTTCAGAATGAATTTATCATGGCTCCTCTTGGTTCTTTCTTTGTACAGTTTGGTATTTTCATAGACCTGTTGCCTAAATTCGTCTAGCTCATCTAGTTGTAGGATTCTCTTTTCTCCAGCGCTAGCTAAGTCAAAATTCAGCCATTTAGTGGCCCAATATGCTTTATGTTCTAGCTCCAAAGGTAAATGACATGCCTTTCCAAAGACTAATTGGTAAGGTGACATACCTATTGGCGTCTTAAAGGCAGTTCTATATGCCCACAAAGAGTCATCTAACTTCTTTGACCAATCCTTTCTTGAATTATTCACCATTTTTTCTAGAATTCGTTTAATTTCTCTATTTAACACTTCAACTTGTCCACTTGTTTGTGGATGATATGGAGTAGCAACCTTGTGTTTTACATTATACTTTGCTAAAACTGATTCAAGATGCTTGTTGCAAAAATGAGCACCTCCATCACTTATTAAAAATCTGGGCACTCCAAATCTAGCAAAGATATTCCATTTTATAAAAGAAATTACCGCCTTGGCTTCATTTGTCCTTGTTGGAATGGCTTCCACCCATTTAGAAACATAATCAACTGCCACAAGAATATATTCATGAGAGAAAGATGTGGGAAAAGGTCCCATGAAATCAATCTCCCATACATAAAATAATTCCACTTTCGAAATATTTTTCAAAGGCAGCTCATGTTTCCTAGAGATGTTGCCTGTCCTTTGGCACTTATCACAGCTCTCAACATAATTCTTGGCATCTTTAAAGAGTATAGGCCAGAAAAATCTTGCTTGCAAGATTTTTGCAGCAGTTCTTGAGCTCCCATGGTGGCCTCCATAATCTGAATTATGATAATGCCATAATATCTCAGCTTGTTCATTTTGTGGGATACATCTTCTAAGTAGACCATCCACCCCAATTTTGAACAGATAAGGGTCTTCCCACATATAAAATTTGTTGTCATGTAAAAATTTCTTTCTTTGTTGCCAAGCAAATTTCTTTGGAATGAGTTGAGTGGCATTAAAGTTTGCAATATCAGCAAACCAAGGCAGATCATCCACAGTAAGTAGTCTTTCATTTAGAAATTCTTCATTAATGTCCAAGGAATTAGAGGTTAATTTGTCCAATGGAAGCTTGGACAATTCCTTGCCTCATTGATCCTAATACCTAATTAAACCTCCCTAATTCCTTAGGTGAAATTCAATCAAATATTGCATTAAGTTTTGGAAATTATAGGATTACTAGATCATGATACTTATTCCTAAGATCTCAATAACCTAGGCATATGATTCAGATATGAGAAATAAACTCAATTTCCATTGATGAATATTCTTCTAAATTCAATTGAATGAAGGATTAGTTCACAACTACATTAAGAACAGAATCACATACTCAATTCAATTAAAATCTCAAGATTCAATCAACAATTACATCACAACATCAAATCTGGATCCATAGATCCCTAACCAAAAAGGGTTGAGAACAACATTACAATGGAGAAAGGAGAAGTAAGAGAAGAAAAAGACAAGAAGCAGAAGAACATCTTCCAAGACCCAATCTTCACTCTGATTCCTCTAGAAATGAAGCTTGAAAGTTGCTCCTAATCTCTCTTTCTGACTTCCCTTGGAAGTTAAAACAGTTACAAAGTGAAAAAATAACAAAAATGAATCAAAGTCCCATTTTCTGAACCTCTAACTTCTATTTATATGGTTTTTCCCGCCTTTTTCCTTTCTACATGTTAATGTTTGAGAATTCTAGCATCAAAGGTCTTCTAGAAGCTTCTAAAACTGATTTAAGAACTCAAATCGTCCAAAGTTAACACTTAGAAGTGATATTTAAAGTTTTGTTATTTTTGCGTAGCTACTCTGAGCACTTGAAGTGGCTACGCGCTGACTGCGTAACATCTCTGGGCACTTAAAGTTGCTATGCGCTGACTGCGTAGCAACTCTGGGCACTTGAAGTAACTACGCGCTCAATTGCGTAGCTACTCTGATCACTTGAAGTAGCTACCCACACTGTGCAGTTCTGAATTAGCCTTGGGCGTAGCTACTCTGAACACTTAAAGTGGCTATGCGCACTGCGTAGCTATTCTGGGCACTTGAAGTGGCTACGCGCTCACTGCGTAGCTACTCTGAACACTTGAAGTAGCTACTCTCTTGATCTTCATGAATTTTCTTCTTCAAAGTGTTTACTCTATGTACTCAGAGTGATTACGCCCTTCATATAACACTTGATTCTTCATCTTTTAAGCTCAATTCCTCTACTTTTTTCACTTCAATCTTCAACTCAAAATTCTCAGCTCAAGCTTCTGTACAAGGATTAAGTCACTTTTAAGTCAAATTGTTCAGAATTGGACTAAAAATCTAAAAATCAAAACTATTTACACAATCATGAATATTAATGCAATTTTTATGATATTTTCAAGTTTAGTTAGCACTTTACTACTTATTTATTAACAAAATTATACTAAAAATTATGGTAAAATGTGGATTTATCATGTACTTGCCATGTTCTTTGCTGAAATCACAAATGAATATAAAAAGAAATGAGTTTCAGAACTTGATAAGATTGCAACAAGTATTACAGCAATTTCAAAACTTTTTCTAGTTTAACACAAAGGTTATTGTGTCCAAAAATTGTGTGAAATTTTGACAATTCATCAACAAATGCAGATTATCAATTTCAACAATGTATAGGTGCAAAATGAGTGTTCAGGCTCAGCACAACTACTATTATTTATGTGCAGTGTGATAGTATACAGAGTAGTATGATCAACATGTGCAGAATCTAAATTCAATGGTAAAAATGTGAAATTCAGAACTAATCAGTGTAGTGCAGTAAAGTAATAATTTCAAAATACTAAGCTCCAATAGTTTTAACACCAAAAATCAAATTAGTACTTATGAAATTCACTTTGGAAATCCTTTCTACACAATTGCTTAATCAAAAATAATTTCAGAATTATACAAGACATATTTCCAGTAATTTAAAATTTTAAAATGCAGAAATTTTACAATAAATTGCTTAGAAATCAAGTCTTATATTCAAGCACAAACATAACATGTTCATACGAAAATCCTTCATGTAGCACTAATCTTCCATTTAAAATTACAATTTGAGCATAGAATCAACCCTATCATCCTTCAGTTACATATTCGAATCAACAATTGCACAAAATTTGCCCCTAATTTCAAGTTCTCAATTTTTCCCCAATTCACGCTTTGAAGAACCCTAATCAGAAATTTCAAAATTGGAGGAAGGATTACCTAGAATTGAAGTGCATAAATGATGTAATCCTACTCACAAATGATAATGAAGCAAATAATCAACAAAAATAGAATTAATAATGAGTAGGAAAATCAAATTTTCAGAGGTGGGTTCAAGGCATATATGAGGGTTAGGGTTTGGTGTTTCTGCGTTATCACTCAAAGGCGTTTATATGGCTACGCAAAGTGAGTGGAGACTTTAAATAGGGAAAGTAGACATGCTAGAATTTTTGTAATGAAATACAAATGAGTGTATTTACTTCAAACAATCAGAGTGTCCACTTAAATGAAGATGTGCAAGTCACGTGACCATTTTAAGTGTTTGAAGTTGAAAATTAAAAAGTTATGACCTGTGCGAATGTTCACTTGAAGTGGCGACATTATCCATACAAAAGTTTCGCTCAGGTGTGCGTATCCACTTCAAATGATTAGAGTAATAGCACGCAGATGCGTGTGGACACTTTAAACGATTGGAGTAGCCATGCAAAAGCCTCCTCTTTAATTTTCTCATATACCCTTGTGCTTGTCCACTTTAAGTGATCAGAGTATCCATGCAAAGTTACGCATGTCAACTCTAACCAGCTAGAGTAGAAGCACACAAGGTCATTGGTTGCGCGTGTCTACTTCAAATGGCGAGAGTGTCCACATAGAAGCTTTCTCTTCAGACTTCATATTTTCCTTTTGCGCGTGTTCACTTTAAGTAATCAAAGTGTCCACACAGAATTGCGCGTGTTTACTTTGATCAGGGAGAATAGTAGCGCCCAAGGTTATTTGTTACGCGTGTCCACTCTTAGCGATGAGAGTATCCATGCACAAAAAATTCGAGGACTATGGTCTTCTGCATGGACACTTTATCCACTTAAAGTGTCCACTCAATTGATCAAACTTAGAAAATAATCCCTGCGCCTCCACCCTTCTTCCTTAAAGTGATTACTCAATTGATGAACATCATTCAAAACATACTTCCACCATTTTATTCTTGCTTAAACCAAAGTCTGCAAGCAACAGCTTCTCCCATAGCAGTACTGCCACCTAAGTATCAGGGGCTGTCAGAGTTTAGGAAAAGTGAACCCCCTCAGTTCACTGGAAATGATGGGCCAGATGTAGCTAAGCTTTGGATTCAAGAGATTGAGAAGATATTTATTACCATGGGGTGTGCTGAAGATAAAAAGGTTGTTTATGTTGCATATATGCTGGTAGGAGATGCAGAGACGTGGTGGCAACGATCCGATGCTATGCTAGAGACTCAAAGTGAGGCCATTGCGTGGGAGGTATTTAAGAATAGCTTCCTGGGAAAGTTCTTTCCACCTCACGTTGCAAGAGAGAGGGAGTTTTTGAGTTTGATGCAAGGGAACTCATCTGTGTATGAATATGCCATTCAATTTGAGCGACTTTACCAATTTTATTCGCATCCAACCTTTGAGGAATGAGGATTCCAGAGATTCTCCGATGGGCTGAGAACAGATGTTAAGAGAACTCTGATTTTGTTGAGGATTATGAAATTTGCCGATTTGGTGGATCAAGCCACCATCATTGACAGCCTTAATTTAGAAGACGCTGGGGGAGTAGGGAAAGCTCAATCTAGTAGACAAGCTAGTAGTTATGGGGGAAATATGGGTGCCAGGAAGGGCCCTTATAGCAAACCATATTGCCAGCAGCAGTTTCAACCTTCCCAGTCTAAGGAAGCGATGTTGTCAACCCCTAGACCCATGGGAATAGCCACCTCCACTTTTCATCCTAGGGGAGCAAGTACATCATCTTTTAGAGTTCCAGCCCCTACGACAGTGAAATGTTTCAGGTGTGGAGGACCACACTATCTGAATCAATGCCAACAGCCTGACACTAGGGTCTATTTTTCATGCCAATAGCTAGGACTTCTTGCTAAGGATTGCCCTACTTCTCAAAGTGGAACAACATCGTCCACAGCTAGCGTTTTATATGCTGTGAGACCTAGAGTATTTAGGGCTTCACAGATGACTAGGCCTAGAGCTGAGGCCAGTGTGTTTACTACTTCTGGGACAAAAGCTGCTCAAGCTACAAATCTTGTTCAGGGGACAGGAGTGGTGGCTGGTACATCCCTTTCCATGCTTTTTGATTCTAGAGCCACGTACTCCTTCATTGAAGATGTCTGTGTGAAAAACCTAGGATTTCCTGTAAATGATTTGAGATGTAATTTGGTGGTGGCGACACCCACTTTGAATTCGGTAACAATTTCGACAGTTTGTATTTGATGCCCAATAGTAGTTGAGGGATAGGAGTGTAGGGTTAATCTTATTAATATCCCTATGTCAGGTTTGGATGTAATATTGGGTATAGATTGGCTAACTACCAATCATGTTATGACCGATTGTGCCTAACGACGTTTAATTTTTTTTTAGCAGCAAAACTTACCGAAAATGATTCCTATAAGCCAAGTGGAGGCAGCTCTTAGTGAAGGGCTTCATGCTTTGTTCTTTTAGCTGTTACGGATGTAGAGTGGGAGCAGGAACTTCAATCAATATCGATTGTGTAGGATTTTCCCAAAACTTTCCTGATGATGTTCCTGGAATACCTTCACTCAGGGAGATAGAGTTTGGCATAGACTTAGTTCCTGGAGCTGAGCTAGTATCTATAGCACCTTATTGAATGGTGCCGAGAGAGCTGATAGAGCTGAAAGATTAGATTAAGGATCGAATAAAGAAAAAGATGATTAGGCCGAGTGTGTCGCCTTGGGGAGCACCGGTGCTTCTGGTGAAAAAGAAAGACGCAAGTTCTAGACTTTGCGTGGATTATCGTCGGCTGAACAAGCTAACCATTAAGAATATATATCCATTACCGCGGATTAATGATCTAATGGACCAGCTGAAAAGTGCTAAGGTATTCTCAAAGATTGATCTAAAGTCTGGATATCATTAGATCCGAGTTAAAGATAAGGACATTCTGAAGAAAACTTTTTGTACTCGATATGGGCACTATGAGTATGTAGTAATGCCTTTTGGAGTTACTAATGCCCCAGTAATATTTGTGGATTACATGAATCAGATCTTTATACCTTTTCTGGATCGGTTCGTGGTGGTGTTCATTGATGACATCCTTATCTATTCCAGTTTAAAGGATGAACATGTTGAACAATTCAGGATTGTTTTGGAGATTTTGAGCGAGAAACAATTGTATGCCAAATTGTCCAAGTGTGAATTTTGGCTCAAGGAAGTAAAATTCTTTGGTCACATGATCTCAGCTGAAGGGATTGCAGTTGACCCTTCAAAGGTGGAGTCAGTGTTGAAATGGGAAAGGTCAAAGATAGCCACAGAAATTCGTAGATTTGTGGGCTTGGCAGGTTATTACCGGAGGTTTATAGATGGGTTTACAAAGATTGCTTCACCTTTAACGCGATTAACTTGCCGAGATCAACCTGTCATTTAGATGAAAGACTGTAAACGAAGCTTTAATGAGCTGAAGCAGAGGTTGACATCCTCTCCAATGTTAATTCTTTCTGATACCGGTCGACCTTTTGAGGTGTACTGTGATGCATCGCATCAAGGGCTGGGATGTGTATTGATATAAGACAAGAAAGTAGTGGCATATGCATCGCGCCAGTTAAGAACCCATGAGCGGAATTATTCCACGCATGACCTTGAGTTAGCTACAGTAGTTTTTGCCTTAAAGATTTGGAGGCACTACTTGTATGAAGCACAATTTGATGTATATAGTGATTACAAAAGCCTTAATTATATGTTTGATCAACATGATTTGAATATGAGACAAAGGCGCTGGATGGAATTTCTTAAAGATTATGAGTTTCAACTTCAATACCATCCAGGCAAAGCCAATGTAGTAGTAGATGCTTTGAGCAGGAGTGTAGTTCAGGCTTTCTCACTGGGAGTTAGTGAGTCTATTGCAGTAGAGTAATTTCAAAACCTGAACTTACACATGGATATATTACATGGAAAGATCAGTTGTGGTAGGATTGTAGTGACCAGTGAATTCCTATAACAGATTAAGAATAAACAATTGTGGGATTCTAGATTATGCCAGATTGTATTTCTTTTGGGCACAGATCGTGTAGTTGGCTTTAATCAAGGTACTGATGGTATTCTTCGATACCAAAACGGAGTTTGTATCCTTAAAGGAGCTGAGTTGCAAAGGAAAATTTTAGAGGAAGGACATAAGGGCAGCTTAAATCTCCACCCTGGAGTGACGAAAATGTATCAAGATTTGAAACGGATGTTTGGTGGCTGGGTATGAGAGGTGAAATAGCCAGATTTGTCAAAGCTTGTTTAACTTGTCAAAAAAAGAAAGCAAAACACTGCTGTCCACCTAGAGAATTGCAAACCATGGAAATTCCTGAATGGAAATAGGACTCTGTGACCATGGACTTTGTGTCCCATTTGCCAAAAATTGTTAGGAATCATAATGCTGTATGGGTCATAGTTGATCGGTTGACTAAGTGTGCTCATTTCAAATCAGTTAACATGACATATACTACGAAAAAACTTGCTAAGCTGTATATCAGAGAGATTTTTAGGTTACATGAAGTACCTTTTAGCATCATCTTTGATAGGGATCCTCGCTTCACTTGTCAGTTCTGGCAAAGTTTTCAAGAAGCTTTATGTACCCAACTGAGGCTAAGTTCAACATATCATCCTCAAACTATGGTCAGTCGGAGTGAACTATTCAGACATTAGAGTACTTGTTATGAGCTTATGCTGTTGATCAAAAGGGTGATTAGGAAGACATGTTTCCTCTTGTGGATTTTACCTACAATAACAGCTATCATTCAAGCATCGGCATGGAGTACATTTACTGGTTGGACCAGAAATGCTTCAGAAAACCATGGAGCAAGTTGAGCTTATACAGAAAACATTAAGGGCGACTCATAGTCGTCAGAAATCTCATGCTAATTGGTGTCGAAGACCTTTGAATTGACACTACTGCCTCAGTTAACTGATGAATGCATATTTTACTAGGTTTTTATGTAGTTTTCTAGGTTGTTTTTGATTAAAAAAAATGTAATTTGGAAAGTGAAAACTGCACAAAAATATATAAATGTTCAATAAAGTAAATTGTTTTCTTTAGTAATTCAAATTATGTGAATTTGATAGAATTTTGATGTAATTTTGTTAGTTTTGTAGGAGATTCTAAGCTAAGAGTCTTGAAGATAAGGATTAAAGAAGAGAAAGTAAAAGAAAGTAGCAATTTTGGAGACAGAGCAAAGAATAATAAAGCTAAATGTTGGGCGTTATCACTATTTTTTAGGAAAGTGATCATTCCAGAGCTTAAGTTTAGAAGCTAACCTGGGCGTTATCACTATTTCTGAGGAAAGTGATTATTCCAGAGCTTAAGTTCAGAAGTTAACTTGTGCGTTAACACTTTTTCCTACAATAGTAACTATGCCCATGAAGAAAGGCTCTGCGTTATCACTATTACAAATAATAGTGATTGTTCCAGAACTGGGGTAAGAAGAATTAGTTACTGCGATCACTATTTTTCAGTAAAGTGAACACCCGCAAGTCTGAATAGAAGGAATAAGTTGCGCGTGATCACTATTTTTAGGTAAAGTGATCATGCGCATGACCAAAGGGCAAAACAAGCGACACGTTGCTACTTTTGTCAATAAAAGTGATCGTTCTAGAGAGCATTCAAGAAAAACAAGCTGCGCGTGGCTCCTTTTGTGAATAAAAGTGAAAAGGCGCATGATATTTGAGGCAATTCATCTCTGTGTTGCTACTATTGTCAATAAAAGTGGTTGTTCTAGATGTGAAGACTACTAGAAAGCCTTCCACTTGGTTACTTTATGTTATAAAAGTACCCACGCCAGAAAGCCAGGAAATCTATAAATATGAGATTAGCTCAGAAACTTAGGGTATGTTTGTTTTTCATTTTCAAATGAGTTTTCAATGTTTTTTTCTAAATATAGTATAATTTATACTATATTTAGAAAAAAACTATTGAAAACTCTTTTTAAAAGAGAAATCAAACATATCCTTAGAATATTTTCTTATTTTTTCATTTCCACACCTTAGAAGAGTTAGAGAGGGTGTTGGGGGCGACTTCCAAGCTCTGGACCTTGAGAAACCAGGCTGGGGATTGGATTTATGAAGAAATTCTGTAGCTCCTCATCTTCTACTCTTTCTCTCTCTTTTTCTTTTAGGAACATGTTCTAATTTCTTTTTTTATGGATTGATGGATTTGATTTTGATATTGTAAATTGATTGTAGATTTAGATTTTAAGATCTTGACTGTATTGAACTAAAATTAGTTATTCAGTTGACTTGAACCTACAGGATTTTCATTAATGGAAGTTGAGTTAATTTCTTATATCTAAATTGAATGTCAAGGTTATGGATATATTAGGGATAAGAATTTGTGATCTTGTGATCTCTTAATTTCTAATGCCGAATGCAATGTTTGACTGAATTACACGTAAGGAATTAGGGTAGTTTAGTTAGATATTAGGATCAATGAGGCAAGGAATTGTCCTTTGATTAATCTAGTGAAACTGATCATTAATCAATTAAGGAACTTAAAGTTCAGATCTACTTCTGTTTTGCAATTGATAAAGAGGTGAAATCAATCCTAACTCCATTCACACACCACTTCATTTCTAAATTCGTCACTCTATTTTGCTGTTATTTCTTATTTCTACACTTTATTGTTTTTGTTTGTAAATGCTCAAAACATCTCCAATATTCGTTTGACTCAACTAGTTATTGATTTGTTAAGTGGTAATTGATAGAACTAATCCTTGAGGATGATACTTGGGACTCAAATGAATTTCAAATTTTATTACTTGCTACAACTACCTAGTATACTTGCTAGTTAGTGTTCTCTCATCTTTGTGACATTAACAGGACTGCATAATGTCTTTCATGTGTCTCAGTTAAGAAAGTACATTCTGGATCCAACTCATGTGATCAAACTAGATGTTGTAGAAATACGAAATGACTTGTCGATTGAGCTTCCAATTGCACGTATTGAAGACACAATAGTGAAGAAACTCAGGGGCAAGTCAATTCAACTAGTGAAAGTCATTTAGGATCCAATTACTGGTGATGCCACGTGGGAGTTGGATGATTGAACGAGAGAGCAGTGTCCTCATCTCTTTTATGATGACTGAATTCTCGAGGACAAAAATTTATTTTCAGGGGAGAATTGTCAGATCGGTGTATTTACGTGTATTCGTTATTCCATTTGAATTGTGCTGTGTATGCTTAAAGTGTATAAATTATTTATATATTGGAATGTGAATGTAAAAGTTGTGTGATTGCCTAGTAAAGAGCAGTATATTCTCAAATGTTGTGTTATGATGTTATTCAGTGTGATGTGTAGAGTGAGTTAGAGATTGGTTGTTAAGCAAGTTGTACATGATATAAGCTAGGGAATATGATCGAGAACCAATATTAACTCATCTGAGAGAGAGATTGAGAGTTCTAAGTGTAGGTGTCTTGCTCAAGTGAGGGCAGTCTCGCTTAAGCGAGAAGTTGTCGTGCAAAATTAGGCATTCTGGAGTGTTCTCGCTCAAGCGAGATCAATCTTGCTCAAGCGAGAGCAGATAAGATCACCACAGCTATCACCTCGCTTAGGTGAAAGACGACCTCACTTAAGCGAGAGGTGCTTGCACAAGCGAGGATTCGCAGGAGTAATGGATAACTGTCTGGACCCAATATCGCCCAGGCAAGATGCAACTCGCTCAAGCAAGAATAGTAGAAATTTGAGAGGTTCCACTATCTAGTTTAGTATAGTTTTGTTAATAAATAAGTAGTAAAGTGCTAAGTAAACTTGGAAATTGCATTAATATCCATAATTGTGTAAATAGTTTTGAATTTTAGATTTTTAGTTCAATTCTAAACAATTTGACTTAAAATGACTTAATCCTTATGCAGAAGCTTGAGCTGAGAATTTGAGCTGAAGATTGAAGTGAATAAAGTAGAGGAAGTGAGCTTAAAAGATGAAGAATCAAGTGTTATATGTTGGGCATAACCACTCTGAGTACATAGAGTTAACACTTTGAAGAAGAAAATTCAAGAAGACCAAGAGAGTAGCAACTCCAAGTGAGAGTAGCTACGCCCAAGACCAATTCACTTATGCGCAATAAGCACGTAGCCACTTCAAGTGTTTAGAGTAGCTACGCAGTCCAAGTGCTGAGAGTAGCTACATGTGAGGCTTTTCCCATATAGAACACTAGACACTTCAACCACTTAAAGTGTCTATGCAAAAGTAACAGAATTTTAAATATCACTTCAAGTGTTAACTGTCGCACTTTAGAAGAGAAGTAAATTTGACTAAAAGTGTACTAGTGTTGATGTAGCAAGTTATAAAAATTGATAGAGCTGTGCTAGAGTCCTAAGTATCAATCTCAGGGAATAAAAGTATTCAATTACCACTTCACAAGACCACAATTATTTGAGCTTCACGAATTTCAAAGAGTGTTTGGAATTAAAATTGACAAATATTGAAATCAGAAGAAAAACAAAACAATGAATATGTAAATGTTTGATGAACAGATGTGGAAGACATAGCTAGGGAGTTGTTTCACCAAAACTTCAATGTTGAATTAATAAGGATCTAAACTTTCAAGTAATTAGAAAGAATGACAATCAGTTTCACGTTTTATGAGGTTAATTCCTTAACTCAGTGAACCTAACATTCAATCAAATCACTCTAATTCCTTATATCAAGTTCAATTCAATGTTGCTTTAAGTGTGAGAAACCAGAAGATTGCAAGATCAAGTTCTCTTATCCCTAAGAAAGCTATAATCCAGGTAATTGATTCAGATATGAGAAACAAATCCAATTTCCATTGATAAGAGTTTCTCTGTAATTAGTTAATCAAATTTCCATTCAATTACTACGTAAAGTGCAGAACCAACCACTCAATTCATTCCAATACTTGAAATCCAGATCCAGAATCAATTTAACACGTTCGTTTTGGATCCACAATCGCTAACTATGAAGAAATTACACAGCCATTACAGCAGAGAAAGAAAAAGAAAGAGAAGAGGAGAAGGAAAGCAGAAGAGCCATCTTCAATCGATCTTCAATCTGATTCCTCTAAGTTGAAGCTCGGTGTTCGTCCCTAATCTCTCTTAGACTCTCCACACACCATGAAACGAAGTGGAAGTGAAAAATGAACAAAAGATCCAAAAATCTGAGCGTTTTTGCAATTTATAGATTTTCTGCCATGAGCGCGTTATCACTTTACTTCACAAGAGTAGCCACACGCAGGCTTATCTGATGTTTTGGAAGACTGGAGTGATCACTTTCATTCATAAAAGTGGCAACGTTGGAAGTCGAGTTGTGCGCGTGTTCACTTTCATTCATAAAAGTGGCAACGCTAGAAGTCGAGTTGTGCGCGTGTTCACTTTCATAGGAAAAAGTGACCACGCACAACTTGCAAATCTGAAGGTCTCTCTGGAACACTCACTTTTGTTGACGAGAGTGACTACGCGCTTCTTGTTATGTATGGAGTTTCTCTGGAACACTCACTTTCACCAGCGAAAGTGACAATGCACAGACTCCACTTCACATTTAAGCTCTGGATCATTCACTTTCACTGACAATAGTGATCACGCCCAGCCCAAACTCCATAAACCTTGTTCTTTGAGTCCAGACTTGCTACTTTTCTTCTATCTTTCCATTGATCTTCCATTTTCATGAACTTTGCTCAGAATTTTCTACAAAAACATGCTTGAATTATTAATTTCTACACAAAATTCACAAATGCTAAAATAACTATTTAAGGAAAATCTTTAATCATTCTATTTTTATGAGTTTTTCTGCTTTTCCTAACATATTTTCCTTATCAAATTGATTAAAACTATATTAAAATACTAGTAAAAATATGGATTCATCATCAACTTTGGACAATTTGAGTTCCTAATTCAGTTATAGAAGCTTCTAGAAGACCTTTTATGCTATAATTCTCAGAGATTAATGAGTGGAAAGGAAAAAGGCAGGAAAAACATTATAAATAGAAGTTAGAGGTTAAGAAAATGGGACTTTGGTTCATTTTTGTTATATTTCATTTTGTAACTATTTTAACTTCTAAGGGAAGTCAGAGAGAGAGAGATTGGGAGCGACTTTCAAGTTACATTGCTAGAGGAATTAGTGTGAAGATTGGGTCTTGGAAGATGTTCTTCTGCTTCTTGTCTTTTTCTTCTTTTACTTCTCCTTCTTCCATTGTAATGTTGTTCTAAACCTTTTTGGTTAGGGATCTATAGATCCAGATTTGATATTGTGATGTAAATGTGGATTTGGATCTTGAGATTTTAATTAAATTAAGTATATGATTCTGTTCTTAATGCAGTTGTGAACTAATCCTTCATTCAATTGAATTTAGAGGAATCTTCATCAACAGAAATTGAGTTTATTTCTCATATTTGAATCATATGAGTAGGTTATTGAGATCTTAGGAATAAGTATCATGATCTAGTAATCCTATAATTGTAGAACTTAATGCAGTATTTGATTAAATTTCACCTAAGAAATTAGGGGGGTTTAATTAGGAATTAGGATTAATAAAGCAAGGAATTGTCCTTTGATTAAAGAAGTGAAATTGATTATCAATCAATTAAAATTCTCAAGAGTTCAGAACATGATTATATTGCATTTGAAAATCTGGTGAAGTGATTCCTAACTATTTTCATATAACATTCTTAATACAAAATTCGTACTCTATTTTTACAGCAAGTTTATTACCTTTTACTGTTCTTATTTCTTGCTTTTACATGTTACAAACCTTCCAAACAAATTGTATGGTGATAAATCTGCATTTTACCATAATTTTTAGTATGATTTTGTTAATAAATAAGTAGTAAAGTGCTAAGTAAACTTGAAAATATCATAAAAATTGCATTAATATTCATAATTGTATAAATAGTTTAAAATTTTAGATTTTAGTTCAATTCTCAACAATTTAACTCAAAAGTGACATAATCCTTGTGCAGAAGCTTGAGCTGAAAATTAGTTGAAGATTGAAGTGAAGATAGTAGAGGAATTGAGCTTCAAAGATGAAGAATCAAGTGTTGTATGAAGGGCGTAATCACTCTGAGTACATAGAGTGAACACTTTGAAGAAGAAAATTCATGAAGATCATCAGAGTAGCTACTTCAAGTGTTCAGAGTAGCTACCCAATTGAGCGCGTAGCCACTTCAAGTGCCCAGAGTAGCTACACACAGTGCGTAGCCACTTCAAGCGTTCATAGTAGCTACACCTAAGGCTAATTCAGAACTGTGCAGTGCACGTAGCTACTTCAAGTGATCAGAGTAGCTACGCAGTTCGTGTAGCCACTTCAAGCATCTAGAGTAGCTACGCAGTCAGCGTGTAGCTACTTCAAGTGTCTAGAGTAGCTACGCAAAAATAACAGAATTTTAAATATCACTTCTAAGTGTCAACTTTGGACGATTTGAGTTCTTAAATCAATTTTAGAAGCTTTTAGAAGACTTTTGATGCTAGAATTCTCAGAGAATAACATGTAGAAAAGAAAAAGGCGGGAAAAACCATATAAATAGAAGTTAGAGGTTTAGGAAAAAAGAGACTTTTGGTTCATTTTTGTTATTTTTTACTTTGTAACTGTTTTAACTTCCAAGGGAAGTTAGAGAGAGAGATTGGGAGCGACTTTCAAGCTTCATTTCTAGAGAAATCAGAGTAAAGATTGGGTCTTGGAAGATGTTCTTCTGCTTCTTGTCTTCTTCTTCTCTTACTTCTTCTTTCTCCATTGTAATGTTGTTCTAAACCTTTTTGGTTAGGGATCTATGGATCTAGATTTGATGTTGTGATGTAATTGTTGATTGAATCTTGGGATTTTAATTGAATTGAGTATGTGATTCAGTTCTTTATGCAGTTATGAACTAATCCTTCATTCAATTGAATTTAGAGGAATTTTCATCAATGGAAATTGAGTTTATTTCTCATATCTGAATCATATGCCTAGGTTATTGAGATCTTAGGAATAAGTATCATGATCTAGTAATCCTATAATTTCCAGAACTTAATGCAGTATTTGATTAAATTTCACGTAAGGGATTAGGGAGGTTTAATTAGGTATTAGGATCAATGATGCAAGGAATTGTCCTTTGGTTAAAGAAGTGAAAGTGATTAGCAATCAATTAAAATTCTCAAGAGTTCAGAACATGATTATATTGCAATTGAAAATCTGGTGAAGTGATTCCTAATTATTTTCCACATAGAATTCTTAATACAAATTTCGTATTCTGTTTTTACAGCAATTGCATCACCTTTCAATTGTCTTTATTTCCTACTCTCACATGTTACAAACCTCTCAATGAAATGTTTTGTTCAACTAATTGTTGAATTATGAAATGAAAATTGAAATAAGATCCTTATGGACGATACTTGGGGCTCATATTGAGTTCCAAATTTTATTACTTGCTACAACTACCTAGTATACTTGCTAGTTAGTTCTCAAATTTTGTGACAAGTTTTTGGCGCCGTTGCCGGGGATCTACATTTTTAATATCATTAGTAGTAAGGAGACAACTAGATTGAGCTTTTTGTTCTCTGTTTTCTTTTTGAAAATTTTATTTTTTATACATTGAATTTCGTATTACATTTTCTACTAGTTTTCCTGTACACCTTTGCTATCCAATTTTGTATAAATTCTGTGTCATATATTTTGTGTAGATTACATGTTTATATATTGAATTCCAAATTTTATTACTTGCTACAACTACCTAGTACACTTGCTAGTTAGTTGTCAAATTTTGTGACATATGGCTCAACTAATTGTTAAATTGTGAAGTGGTAATTGAAAATAAGATCCTTGTAGACGATACTTGGGGCTCATATTGATTTCCAAATTTTATTACTTGCTACAACTACCTAGTGCACTTGCTAGTTAGTATCCCTTTGAGTATACGTAACAATAGTGAGCTGTATAAGTTAACCTTGGACTAGAACCCAAAGCCTGTATAGTCAAGTAGATGTCTATGTTGTTTAATGAGCGTTTAGAAAGCCATGATGGAATATAACGTGTTGGAATGCTATGATATATGAGCTGAGGGTGTTAATATATGCTAGAATATTCTATTAATATTTTGAGCTGCTTAACTTCATTGTGTACTATATACAGAAATGCTTAGTTTTGCTATGAAAATATACATATATATAGCTAAGTTATTGAGAGTAAATGAAATTGTGTATCTTGTTGTACTGCTAAAGTTGAAAATAAAATTTGTTGTGCTGCATCATAGTCATACTAGAACTAATTAGGATGCTGAGTTGTGTTGTGTCTGGATCCAGATACTGGGATGGGTCTCTACCAAACTGAAACATAGTTCCTCTGGATTACTGAGGTTGTGAAACCAAATGGAAATTGAATTGCTGCATTTGCATTAAATGGGCTTGGAATGGGCTAAACATGCTGCATTATTTGATTTAAAGCTGTGTAAGCTGTGTGCTGATTATTGTGAATGATATAAGTTGTTTAAATAATTGTATATATATTCACTCATATTTCACTATTAACATTGTCGATTTTATAAGCTCACCCCTTACATTTTTGTATTGTGTTGGTATGTGTACTGCAATGATCGTATAGTGCTACGTAAGTAGAAGTGACAGGCAATGCATCTACTTCTCAAGCTGGATGGTCTGGCTGAGAGACATCAAAGTTGGCATGTTAGGAGATCGTAGTGTTAATCATGTTGTTAGTCTAGATTTTGGCATTAGTTCTAGACTGTTGGGTTACAAATCCTCCAAGGAATATAATTTATGTTTTGAACACTTGTTTTTTGACTTTCTTGCTGAATTAGCAGACATAAATGTATAAATTTATGTAAATTTTTGGTATTGTATAAAAATTCCCTTGAGGCTTATTATTTTGTTAAATTGGATGTTGAAGGTTAATTTCTGAAAATTTATACTCTTTTAATTACGTATGTTTAGTTCATAAATGAATAAATGAATTAGGAAAGGTAATGCGGAATGTCATTGATTCTTTAAGAAAAAGGGGTCATGACATTATAATACATGCATTATAAATATGCTCGTCGATGTATTATGTAACATCTTAATTTAATTTCTCAAATAAATAAAATTTCGCAAATAAGTGGGAATAAATAAAATTTTCACTCAATTAGTTCCCAACACATGGTTTCAATAAAATCTTTCAAAATAAGGATGAATTACAATTTGAATTAAGTAATTGCTTCAAGACTAATTCAAATACATCATAGTTTTCAAAAATATCTTTCTAAGTCCTATAGCAGTTTCATCCATCCCTTCACTAAGCCGGATGCTGATCGTCTTGGTCACTTGAAAAATAAATGTAAGGGTGAATACTCTACACTATCACACACACATATACAAGCATAGAGCCTCACCTTGCCCATTCCACACATTTTCTAACATAATTTAAATCACACATCAACAAATACAAGGTACTAATTCCATCATTCCATTTTCACAAACAAGCAGGTGCACTCACTGCACCATCAGACAATCATATACAACACCTACATGCGCTCACTGCATGCTAGTCACGCTCACTATGACACTGATGAATCCATATTTTTACTGATATTTTAGCATAATTCTAACACATTTGATAAGAAAAATATATGAAGAAAGCAGAAAAACTCAGAAAAAGAGAAGGAATTGAAGTTTTGTTTAAATTTGTAGTTATCTTAGCAATTATGGAATTTTTGCTTAGAAATTAAGTTTTTAATCTTGTTTTTGAAGGAATAAATTGAGCAAGGATCATGGAAATGGAGGCTTGAAGACAATGAAGAAGAAAGAAGCAAGTCTGGACTCCAAAAACACAAGACCAAGAAAGTGCAGACTGGGCGTGATCACTATTGTCAGTAAAAGTGATCACTCCAGAGTTCAAAGAAGAAGAAAGCTTGGGTGTTATCACTTCTGCTAGGAAAAGTGAGAGATCCTGTGAAGTCTCAGACTCAACATGTTGGGCGTTATCACTTTTATCAGTAAAAGTGAGCGTTCTAGAAAGGCAAATATCAGGAAAAGCTTTGCGTGATCACTATTATCAGCTAAAGTGAACGTTCCAGAGAGCCTTCAACCTGGCGAGCTGCGCGTAATCACTTTTATTCATAAGAGTGATCATGCGCAACCACTTGAGCTCTGCGTAGTCACTTTTATCAACAAGAGTGATAGTTCCAGAGAGCCTTCAATATCAGGAAAGTTACGCGTGGTCACTTTTTCTCATAAAAGTGTTAACGTGCAACCATAAACCTTCTGCGTGGCTACTATTTCTCATAAAAGTGATAACTTGCAAATCATGAAAATTCTATAAATAACAGAAACGTGTAGATTTTTCGTAGTTCAGTTTTATTTTCCATTTTATTTTCTGTTAGATCTCGTTGAGAGAGATTGAGAGAGAAGATTGGGGTCAAGTCTTGAAGCTTCCACAAAGAGAAATCGGATTGGAGCTTCTGGCTATTGCTATGCGAAACTGATTGTCAATTAACCAAGTTCTTGAATGTTCAGAGGCATAAGTGAATTAATACTGATATTCTTGTGAAGTAAATTCCTAACTATTCTTCATTCCTATCTCATCTTATTACACTCTATTTTTCTGCAAGTTCTTTGCTTTAATTACTTTGGTTACTGCTGTTATATGTTACAAATCTCATTCCAAAATTTGTATGGCTTAAATGGTTATAATTCTGTGAAGTGGTACTTGAAACCTAAATTCCCTATGGAGACGATATTTTGATCTTAAATTTACTCATCACTTGCTGCAATCCTAGTGCACTTGCTAGTGTTAGATTGCGAACAACAAGTTTTTGGCACCGTTGCCGGAGAATTTTGAATTTCAATATCATTAGTAGTAGAAAAGTAACTAGCTTGAGCATTTATTTTGTTGCTTTGCTTTCAAATTGCTTTCTGCATAATTTTACTGCACCTTGTGTAGTATTCTGCATAATATTGCTGTCTGCTGCATAGAGTTTTTACATCCTTTTTATCTGCATAAATTCAGTTTTCATTGTGCTTCATATTTGTAATTGCCATTCTGCATATTTTTACATGACTTTACAATTCTGCAACTGCTAGATTTAAGTTTTTATATGTTTTTATTGATAGATTTTGCATGATTTCTGTTGTGCATTTCTGAATATTGATTGTAGTCTAATTTTGTTTTAATCTAATTTCTATGTGCGTGGTAAAAACAAGAATAAATCAATTCTGGTCTTTGATCCTGACATAGACATAACTTTGAGAAGATTGAGAAAAGAGTCTAGAGCAGAAAAAGTCATAAGGAG
The DNA here is from genome assembly GCF_003935025.1 of Abrus precatorius. Classification (NCBI taxonomy): domain Eukaryota; kingdom Viridiplantae; phylum Streptophyta; class Magnoliopsida; order Fabales; family Fabaceae; genus Abrus; species Abrus precatorius. The sequence continues at coordinate 14,594,333 of NW_020874417.1, forward strand.
TGATAGTGAATTAAAAGCTGTCAATTCTCCAGAATTTCAGAGTAATCCTAGAGTGAAAAGAACACCGACACCTTTGAGACAACCAAATCCAGCAATAGAAATGGCAGAGCAAAACAGAATTAGAACATTAGGGGACTATGTTATTCCTAACATGCAAGGTTTTAACTCTTCTATAATTAGGCCAATTATTCAAGCCAACCATGTTGAGATTAAACCTGCCCTACTACATTTAGTCCAACAGGATCAGTTTTCTGGAGGAAATTCTGATGATCCTAACTTACATATTTTAAATTTTCTGCAGCTATGTGGCACCATAAGAATGAATGGAGTTATTGAAGAAGCTATCAGATTGAGACTATTTCCTTTTTCCTTGAGAGATAGAGCAAAATGCTGGTTACAAGCTCAACCACAAGGAAGCATCACAACCTGGACAGAACTTATGAATAAGTTTCTAACTAAGTACTTCCCTCCATCCAAAGCTACTAAGTTGAGAGGAGAAATTACATCCTTTGTGCAGCAAGAAGGAGAATCATTGTATGAAGCTTGGGAAAGATACAAAGAATTACTTAGAAGGTGTCCACATCATTGTATCCCAGATTGGATGCAATTGGAAACTTTTTATAATGGAATGAATGCAGCAACAAGAACAATGGTTGATGCTGCTGCTGGAGGTTCATTAAATACAAAGTCCTTGGAAGAAGCTCAGAGAATTATTGAAATGATGGCATCTTCAATGTATCAGAATTCAAACTCAAGAAATCAAGGAAGAAACTCTGGTCATGAAGCTAAGGTTCTGGAAACTTTTCTTGCACATAATCAGCTACAAAATCAAATGTTTTCAGAACAATTAGCTGCCTTAACACAACAAATCAGCAATCTGTAAACAGGGAGTATGCCTACCAGTCAGCTAAGTTGTGATTTTTGTGGAGGAAACCATGTAAATGGTGCATGCGAGGCATCTACAAGTGAACCACAAGAGCAAGTGAATTATATGAATAATTTTCAGAGACAACAGCCATCATATCCCCCTGGATTTCAATTTTCGAATAATAGAACTCAGCAGTATTCTAATTGGAATAATCAATATTCTGCTGCAAAGAATTCTAACTCAAATTTGCCTTTTTCTAATGCAAAACCAGCAACACAACAGCCTTATTTTCAGAGGAATTCATCCACTCAACCTCAAGGAAATCAGAAATTTCCAAGCCTATGAATGAGAGGTTGACTGAGATGGAAGAAACTATGTTGCAATTCATGAAGGTGACTCAAACAAGTTTCAAGAACCAAGAAGCTTCCATGAAGAAACTAGAAACACAAATCAGACAATTAGCTGAACAACTATCCAACAGGGATGAAGGAAGATTTCCAAGCAATACAGTAATCAATCCTAAAGAGCAATGTCAAGCCATAACTACAAGGAGTGGAGCTGTGGTTACAAGTCCTAAACTAGCAGAAAAGAAAGTAAATGATGCAGCAGAGAGAAAAATTGAACAAGATCTGCAATAAGGAAATTTTAAGCTATTGAAGAAAGACCATTCCGAAGAAAAAATAGATGTTCTTATGAATTCTGAGAGGCAAACCAAAAAGCAACTCTTTGAGGAAGCTTGTAAGCCAATAGATCCAGAAAAATACAAGAGGCTACCCTATCCTCAAAGAGTCCAAAATCCTAAACAAGAGGAACAATTTGAAAGGTTTATGAATGTCTTTAAGAAATTACAAATTAACATTCCTTTTGCAGAAGCTTTGGAGCAAATGCCTTCATATGCAAAGTTTATGAAAGAACTACTTTCTAGAAAAAGGAAGCTAGAGCATGATAAAATAGTACCTTTGACAGAGGAGTGCAGTGCCATTCTCAAGAGAAAGCTTCCTCAAAAGCTGAAAGATCATGGATCATTTAGCATTCCTTGTGAAATAGGAAATTGCACTGTGAGAAGAGCATTGTGTGACTTGGGAGCAAGCATAAATCTGATGCCATTAGCTGTTCTGCAGAAACTTGGCATAGAGGAAGTGAAGCCCACCAACATTACACTGCAGCTAGCTGATAGATCATACACTTATCCATATGGAGTTGTTGAAGATTTATTAGTTAAAGTTGATAAGTTCATTTTTCCTGCAGATTTTGTAATTCTGGACATGGAAGTGGATTCTAACATTCCTTTGATCCTAGGGAGGCCATTTCTTGCAACCGGGAGAGCCTTAATAGATGTGCAGAAAGGTGAACTTATGCTTCGAGTTCAAGATGAGAAGGTAGTGTTTAATGTGTTTGAAGCTTTAAAATATCCAATTAAAGATAGTACATGTATGAAGGTAGATATACTGGATGCTTTTATTACACAAAACCATATTAATGAAATTGATGAACTTGCTGTGTTAGAAAAAATAATATCTGCAGGAAATAACAAATCTAAACTTCTGCATGAAGAATACATCATGGAAGTGTAACAACAATTAGAAGCTCTACCAATTCAAAAATTTGCAGAAAATTCAGTGAAGGAGAAGCTGGAAAAGGATGATAAAGAAGAGGAAAAGCAAAAGTTAGAGCTGAAACAGCTTCCTTCCCACCTGCGGTATGCATTTCTGGATGAGAAACATGAAAATCCAGTCATCATCAATAATGAACTTAAGGAAGAACAAGAGGAAAAACTACTGAGAATTTTGAGAGAACACAAATCTGCAATTGGATGGAGTATTGCAGATCTGAAAGGTATAAATCCCTCATTTTATAAGCACAGAATTTTATTTGAAAAGAATTTTAAGCCTGTTGTGCAGCCACAAAGGAGGTTAAACCCAGCCATGAAAGAGGTAGTTAAAAAAGAGGTCATGAAGCTGTTAGACGCAGGAATAATATACCTTATTTCTGACAGCAATTGGGTAAGTCCAGTTCAAGTTGTTCCAAAGAAAGGTGGTATGATAGTTGTACCTAATGAAAAGAATGAACTTATCCCTACTAGGACTGTGACTGGATGGAGAATGTGTATAGACTATAGGAAGTTAAATGATGCAACCAGAAAAGACCATTTCCCACTACCATTTGCAGATCAAATGCTAGAAAGACTTGCTGGACATTCATTTTATTGTTTTCTTGATGGATATTCAGGATACAACCAAATAGCTGTGGATCCTTTGGATCAAGAGAAAACTGCATTTACATGTCCATTTGGAGTCCTTGCATATGGGAGAATGCCATTTGGTTTGTGTAATGCCCCTACCACTTTCCAAAGGTGCATGCTTTTTATTTTTTCTAATTTGGTAGAAAACATCATAGAAGTGTTCATGGATGATTTCTCTATTTTTGGTGATTCTTTTGATGAATGTTTAGCTAATCTATCCACTGTTTTGCAGAGATGTCAAGACACTAACCTTGTGTTGAATTGGGAGAAGTGCCATTTTATGGTACAAGAAGACATTGTCCTTGGTCACAAAATTTCAGAGAAAGGAATGGAGGTGGACCAAGCTAAGATAGAAGTCATTAGTAAATTGCCTCCACCTATCAATGTTAAGGGAGTTAGAAGTTTTTTAGGACATGCTGGTTTTTATAGAAGATTCATAAAAGATTTTTCCAAGATTGCTAAACCCTTGAGTAATTTACTTATAAAGGATGCAGATTTCATATTTGATGATAATTGTTTGCATGCATTTTCTATTTTAAAAGAGAAACTGATTTTTGCACCTATTCTTGTAAAACCAGATTGGAAATTACCTTTTGAACTCATGTGTGATGCAAGTGATAGTGCAGTGGGTGCTGTGTTAGGACAGAGAAAAGATAGGAAATTACATCCTATCTATTATTCAAGCAAAGTGTTAAATCCTGCACAAGTGAACTACACAACAACAGAAAAAGAACTTTTAGCTGTTGTATATGCTTTTGATAAGTTCATATCATATTTAATGGGTTCGAAAGTGATTGTATACACTAATCATGCTGCTCTTAAATATCTTTTAACAAAACAGGATGCAAAGCCCAGATTATTAAGATGGATTCTGCTCCACCAAGAATTTGAGCTAGAGATCAAAGACAAGAAAGGGAAAGAAAATAGTGTTGCTAACCACCTATCTAGATTACCTTTGGAGAGTTTAACCACTGAATCATTGGAAATAAATGAAGAATTTCCAGATGAAAAGCTGTTTGCAGTGGAAAACATGCCTTGGTTTGCTGACATTGCAAATTTTAAAGCCACTCAATTCATTCCAAAGAGGTTTACTTGGCAGCAAAAGAAGAAGTTCTTACATGACAACAAATTCTATGTGTGGGAAGACCCATACCTGTTCAAAATTGGAGTAGATGGATTACTTAGAAGGTGCATTCCACAAAGTGAGCAAGCTGAGATACTATGGCATTGTCACAATTCAGAATATGGAGGCCACCATGCAAGTTCAAGGACTGCTGCAAAAGTTTTGCAAGCAGGTTTCTTTTGGCCTACACTCTTCAAAGATGCCAAGAGGTATGTGGAAAACTGCAATAAATGTCAAAGAACTGGAAATATCTCAAGAAGACATGAGCTCCCATTAACCAACATCCTAGAAGTGGAACTATTTGATGTATGAGGGATTGATTTCATGGGACCATTTCCCCCATCATTTTCACATGAATACATTCTAGTGACAGTGGATTATGTAACGCCCCAATTTCCGCAAATTAGCTAGTAGTTATTAGATTTTAATTATTAGCTGGTTCCGGCTTGCTAGCGTCGGAATAATTAGATAAATGCTGAATTTTAATTTTTAGAATATTGATTTATTTCTGAGTTCGGCATTTTAGGGTGACTGCATGCAAAATACTTGGTTCCAATATCGTCTAAGAATTCCCTGATATTGTTCAGCAGTATTGTCTAAAATATCCCCGAGAGATTTATCCGAAAAGTTAAATTCTATCTTATTTGAATAATTGTCAAATCATAAGTATCTGTCTCGAAAAAAGTGAGATTTCCTAATCATTACAAAGATTTAGTAATGATTTCTTAGCCGTCAAAATCATTGCATAAAATTCTGTGAGATCTAGCAATCATTACCCGGAGATTTCTGAATCTAGTATCGGCCACTAGATTTTCATGCAAACAAACCTTGTCCCCCATTTTACAAACATCGTGTTTGCCCGAATATTCTGAAATCTAGTATTGACCACTAGAATTCTATGCACAGGATTTTGTCTCCCGATTTACCGGCAAAAGTCATTTCGGAACTTTCTTTTCATGTCTTCCAAATTGCCAACATCATAATTATTCTAACCAATCACATTCTCTCGAACTTAGCACCACATCAAAAGTCTCGTCCAAGTGACAACCTAGTCATATCGCATTTTTCTCGGCCAACCAAATTTCATGCAATTGCTGTCCAAAATCTTAGTTTTGGTATTTTGTGCCAATTTTGGGATTTGTGATATCCAAACCGTGTGCATGCAGCCTAGGGTGTTCCATGCATTTTGCTTGCTGAATTTTACTAACTTTGCCTACAAGCTTTCCCAAAATTCACTATTCATGCACTAAAAACCGTGACACCTCTTTCCTTGCACCAATTTACCAAATTCACTTCAGCTTTTACTCAATTAAAATCGTGTGCAGTTTTTCAGTTTGGAAGTCTTGCCAAGCAAGCCAAAATACAAATGTTAAGTGGCAATTGGTCACTTAAAGCTTAAACCCTCCATATAAATAGATTTACTAAGTGAAGTTGAGCCTTTTGGAAGCCAAAAATCGAGAATCTCTCTCTTTTTTCTCTCTACCTTTCTCTCACACTTTTCATTCTCTCAAACTCTCTCAATTTCTCTTAAGAAAACCGAGAGCTTGCAACCCCTCAAACACCATTACTCCTTCATCCAAATCACTCAAACACTTTACCTCACCATCACAAACTTCTTCCTCCTTCATCCTTTCAATTTTCGTGTGGAAGGAGCCAACTTTGGAGGAGAACTTTGAAGAACTTGGCTGCTATTTTCTCGGTCCAGCAAAGCTTTCCTTAGAGATCCATCTATTCCAACCCCTTCTCCATTTCATTTCACGCCTAAAACTCAAGGCAAGGGGAGTTCTCATCCTTTGTTCCTTTGTTTGTCTTCCTTGGTTGAAAACTATGTGAAATCTTATAAATGTTCCATCTTTATTTCCAATAACTTTGATCAAGCTCATTGTACCACTTGCATGTTAAATTCTACTTGATTTCTTCACTTTATTTACCTCTAAGTTTGTGGTTTATGTGAAAAGGAGGTAATCTCTCTAAAAGTTTGCATTTTGAACATTTGCATGTTGATTCATCCTTGTGCATGTCTCGATTTGTTCATTTTCTTTGCTGGATTCATGGTTTAAATGATGATCCACCTTTGAAAACAAGTAACCATGAGCTTGGAAGACAATTTCCTTCAATTGCATGTTGAGTATTTGTCTTGTACTCCATTTGATCTCCTTGAAATTTTTGGTTTCATGCTTAGATGTTTTGATTTCTCTCAAAGCTTGAAACTTTATTTAGTGCTTGCAATTTCTTCCTTGAAAGTATTTCGGTTTTGCGCTTGCATGTTTGAAATCCTTGATTTCTATGATGATCCACCTTCAAAGCCATGATCCATGAGTTTGCATGTTGTATTCCTTAACTTACTTGTTGGATTTTTGCTTGAAAATTACTTGATTCACTTTCAAAGTTTTGGTTTTGGTTTTGTGTGAAGAGATTCTTTAGAAAGTTTGAATTTTTAACCCTTGCATGTGACATCCAACCTTTGTACAAAATTTTGGACCTGAAACTATGTTGGAAACTTTTTGCACAAGTTTCGGTTTAGAGGTCTTCTTGCCAAATCTCTTGAATAAATAAAAATCTACCCTTGAGACCTTGGAACCGTGAATTTGCATGTCTTGAACACTTTTATACCAAACCTAATTTCATAAAAAGAACTCCTTTAGTAATTTTGAGAGTTTGAACACTAAATTGCCCTTGTGTTGTCTCGGTGTATCCTTTTAAAACATATTCCTTTGCTGAAAATTAAAATACTGCACTTAGATAATGGAATCTTGTGTTTGCATGTTGATTTTCCCTAATTTGCTTGTTAATGACGTGTCAAATGATGAGATTTTGGAGGCTAGACAGTTCTGAAAATTTTGAGGAAAAAGGTTGAAATTAATTGATTTGGAACTTGAAATAATTTTGAAAAGTTTATTAAGAGTAATGAAAAAAAGAGTTATGAAGGAAAAAGTGGAAATGGACTTGGATGGTCTCGGTTTTGACATCCAAAAGTGTTGCAAAATTTCAGAAAAATATCTTGTATGTACCTTGCATTTTAAGGAAACTAAAACTGAATTTGAAAGTGTGTTGTCTTGATTTGAATGCCTTGAACCATGTGGGACTTGGTTGAGTGTGTGATTGAATGATTGATTGTAAAATTGGTTGTGATTGACCTTGATGTTGCTTGGTATTGGTACTTTAAATTAGTGATGTTTGCTTGAATAAGTTGCTGGAAAAATGTAAGTGATGTGAAATAAGGTACTATTCATGAATGATATTATTCCTTGAAAAACCGTGAAGAGGTTGAATTGACACTTGGCTGGAAAATTTGAATGACTTACTATTTGTTATGGTTATGCCAAGAAATGTCTATATTGATAGTGCTACATGCATCATTTGCATCTCACCACAAAAGACTTGATGAATTAAGAGATTGTGCAGCGAAAATAATTATACAATGATATATTGGTATTGATCTAGTGCCTTGAGGGTTGAATTATCAAGAAGGACCTTGGACCTAAACGGAATTATTGGGAATATCATGAATTTGAAATATATTGAGTGGTTGAATAAAGAGAGTGAGGAACCACATTTATCTTATAAGAAAAAGTGTGAAAATCTGAGAGGATAGAACTTAGAAAGAATAGTGAATGAATTGGTTTCAGTTAATAGCATGACAAGGACATAAGCTTGAATTGTTTTCCCTAAATAAAAGTAAGAAAACTGAGAGGTAATGCCTTTAAATCTAGTGTAAGTTAAATTGTTTGGTTGATGGTTTAGGCAGGAGATAAGTTTAATAATTATCCATTTAAGGAGAGAAAAACCGTGAGGAAGAGATGGAGAAAATAAGAATTTGAATTAAGAGAATTATGGATAATCAGGGGATAGAGGTTAATAAGCATAATGAAATGAATAGGATGAATTTGAACGGTGAAATTACAAGGATTGAGAAATGGGATGGTGCTGAATTTTAAAAGAGAATGAAGTGAGAAAAAGAAATGAATTATGAAGACTTGAATGATTCGCCTAAGTTAAGGTCCAAAGGTGTAATATGCTGCACTAAAATTATCCATGAGTATGAAATTATAAAGCCATGAGGTTATGAATTTTGATGAGAAATTATATGTTATGTCCTGAGTTCCTGAATTATATTATCTTGAGATTATTATTATGAACTCAATGAGAATTATTATGAGACTCATGGTATCTATTTATCCATGCTGAGACATATGACTCATGGAGATCATCTATCCATGTTGCTAAGTCTATGATGACTTTTAGCTTGATGCTATATGCTATGATTTTAAGTCTGATGTGACTTCTATTATATCTGTACAACAACCCGAATGACTGGATGATATGAGTTGAGAAAACAATCACAAGAAAACTGAAAATGCTATTCATGCATCATATATAATCTTGTGAAACGACTTGATGGCATTACAGAGGCACAGCTGTAGGTATTGGAAGTTTGGTTTAAAGTATATCTTCTGGGGATGGCCAAAGGGGGAACATCTGACCTAAGTGGCACATGGCAGCTGAGCTCCCTGTAGCCGGGTCGTGACCCACTTGCAAGACCTTAGCCAAACCTGACGTGAACTCCATAATACTAGGGTCGTAGAGGTCCATTCCTGAACGTGCCGTATGGCCTTTCACATCAATGATGTGATATTATTATTTTTCTATCTATTATATCTGTGCAGAGGAGGGAATGGAGTCCTCCGATCGCCACACGACTTGAATTTATCTATCTATCTCTATTGTAAATGCTGGGCAAGTCGCCAGTCATAGAGAAATGGGATCCCCATGCATTATTGCATGCTAATAACACATGAGTGACTATATGAGAGAGGTGGAAACTTGCATTCATGCATCATATGCATTATTATTAGGGATGGTTGAGTGCTTGTGAAATTGACTATAATTGTGATTACATTTATCTCCATGTTATATGCCTGAACTTTGTATGATGCTGGGTGAGAATGGTTGAATGGATTTGTGACTGTGATGCCGTCTTCCTTAGGGTTTGGCTATTATTGTTGTTTGTGTTTGGAGAACTCACCCCTGTGTTGTGTTGTTTGTATCATTTTTCTTTTATTTATATAGATGAACAGGAGCAAGGTGAAGGTGTTTATCCTTCCTTCTGAGGATGACATATGGGTGTTTGACTCCGCGGCCCAGCAGAGCGTTATCTGCGGATTTGCCCGAGTGATTCATGGAGTCAATAGTGGAGGCTCATGGATTACCAGTATACTGCCGACACACCCATCGAGATTGTCTTTTCTGTACCTCCTAGTGACACTCAGTTACCTTACCCCGCCTTGTTTGCTTCTCCCACACCCATGTCTGTAGACCCCCGTACACCTACTGAGACCTACTACTGCACCTGCACCATTCTCTTTTATGTCCCTCACTTCTCCACCTATGCCAATGGAGAGGGATATCCATGTGGTGGAATCCTCCATTAGATATACCACCATACCCTCTTACACGCATCCTGCACACGCGTCTACTTTGGTTTCACCTACTGCTACCCGTTCATCCCCTCACCCTGTTGGATGGATAGAGGAGGATAGTGGAGATTCTGTGGCTGCAACTCCTAGTTCCGCTTCCCCAACATCATCTGAGGAGTCTGACCCTATTGAGGATTAGTCACCTCTTGATTGATGTTATTTTTAGTTATGTTGTAGTGGAACTGCTCTTAGGGAGTTGAGTCTATTTCTATCTTACTTATGCTGTATCCGAACCATGTTGACCGTACTGTTGAGCTATGAACCTATCGTTTCCACACATTATATTTAATATATTTGAGGTATCTTCTAATGATGAGTTGTGATGATTTGATATGAGTATATTATTGATAGTAAGTTATAGATTGATGAGATGAGAAGATATATGCATGTTAACTCTTTTCTTGAAAGAGAATTATTATTGCAAGTTGTGTATGTGTGAAGAAAAGAAAAAAAAAATAATGACCAGATTTTGGTGTTTTCTGAATTATCATGTTATAAAGTAGTTATCAACAATGTAGTGAATTAGGTCACTACAGATTATGTGTCTAAATGGGTAGAAGCAATTCCTACCAGATCAAATGATGCAAAGGTAGTGATTTCTTTTATAAGAAAGAACATTTTTTCAAGATTTGGTGTGCCTAGAGTGCTGATAAGTGATAGAGGTACTCACTTTTGCAACAAGTATCTTGAAGCTGTATTAATGAAATATGGTGTGAAGCATAAAGTTGCTACTCCATACCATCCACAAACAAGTGGACAAGTGGAGGTTTTAAATAGAGAAATCAAGCAAATTCTAGAGAAAGTAGTGAACAGCTCAAGGAAGGATTGGTCAAAAAGGCTGGATGATTCATTGTGGGCATATAGAACTGCTTTTAAAACTCCAATTGGTATGTCTCCATATCAGTTAGTATTTGGAAAGGCCTGTCACCTACCTCTAGAGCTGGAACATAGAGCATATTGGACTACAAAATGACTTAACTTCGATCTGTCAAGTGCTGGAAGGAAGAGAGTTCTGCAGCTGCATGAATTAGAGGAATTCAGACAGCAAGCTTATGAGAATGCAAAGTTGTACAAAGAAAGAACTAAGAAAATCCATGACAAGTTCATTCTGCAAAAAGATTTCAGACCTGGCCAGCAAGTGCTGCTATTCAATTCAAGATTAAAATTGTTTCCAGGGAAACTGAGATCTAGATGGTCTGGACCATTTTTAATTAAGGAGACTTCTCCCTTTGGAGCAATTCTTATAGAAAATCAGAAAACAGGGAGGGAATTCAAGGTCAATGGCCAAAGATTGAAGATCTATCATGGAGAAGAGTTTGCAAGAAACATATCATGCTTGAAATTAGTTCCTCTTGAGTGAGGAACAACTAATGTCAAGCTAGTGACATTAAAGAAGCGCTTTGTGAGAGGCAACTCACATTTCTAACCCAGTTTAAGCTTTCTATAGTATTTTTAGAATTCTGCATATTAATGTTCTGTAAATTTCTGCTATTCTGTAAAAACTCTGCACAAATACTACTGAATTTGATTTTCTGAGGTGCATTTGGATGCTTAAATTGAGAATTGATGAGGTGAATGTGTAGTTAAGAGTTTAAGATTCTACATAATCAGAATTTACCAATGTCTGGAAGTTTATGCATAATGTATGTGAATATTCTGCTGAATCTGATTTTCTGAGGCACAATTGGGATACTTGAATTGAGATTAAATGTTTAGAGTGTGTATTTGATGGATTGGAAAGTGAAAATTGAATTTATTGAGGTTTTAGAGGTATTTGAGTAATGAGAGGAGTCACTATTTTGCAGAAAATGAGCTACGCAGAGAGTTCAGTTTGGAGGATCCATCTGGAACAATCACTTTTTCTGATAAAAGTGATCACGCAGAGACAGATGGGAAAACTAGCTCTCTGGATCGTTTCCTTTTATTGGCAAAAGTGACTGTGCACAGGTAAGTAAACTTCCAATATTTCTGCGTTAGTACTTTTATTGAAAAAAGTTATCACTTTGCTGCGCGTTATCACTTTTCTCAGCAATAGTGATAACGCGCGCCTCACTCTGAAAAATCCACTCTTTGGAACATCCACTCTTACGAATAATAGTGATTACGCTGGAAACAATTAATTTTACAACGTTCATTTTTGTTTAAAAAAATTGTCACGTGCCCAGCGTAACCATATATAATCCCTAACCTGAGCATGCACACACACTTTTCATGCTTAAAACTTCATCTCTTTCTAAGTTTTCTCTGCAAATCTCACTCTCTGTGTGCGTCGACCTAGAATTAACCAGCATTTCTCATTCAATACTACATCTTCCTGCAAGGTACACTTACTCTCATCCCTCTGTAACTATAGTTAGGGTTTTCTGCGTTTGAAGTTTTGGAAAAATGTGGAATGGGGTACTGAGGCACTGTAGGAACAATACACTGAAGAAGTCTTCCCTGTCATTTATTGAGCATTTGAATCTACATTGTACATATTTGAATAAAATTTCTGCAGAAATTGGGATGACCTAAAAAGAATTCAGTGAAAATGTTTGAACTAAAACTGTTGAATGAGATTAACTGCAACCATACACTGCATGTAATACAATTGAATGTTTGGAAAATACTAGGTCAATCAATTCTGCATTACTTTGATAGAATAACTTTTTGCTGAGAATGATTGGGTTGCAAAATATGTTTGAAAATTGGTTGAAACTTAAAAATATTGCTCTGCGCTACCCTAATTCTTTATGACAGTGACTACATTCTGAATTTCTAAATTAGGAGTATCCAAATTTCTCTGAATGTGATGGATTAATGTTGTGCATCTATACTGTGCATCTGTATAATACATGTTCTGACAACAGACTTGAATTCACACTCTGAGGCTATTTGGTTCAAAATAGAATGGATAATACTTTAAATAGCTGTTCTCTGTCATGTATGTTAGTTTGATGGGATAATTGAAATCACATTACACTATATGAACCAAATCTCTGCAGAATCTGAACTAATAGCAACAGAATTTTCTGAAACTGTGGAATTGGAAATTAGAATACATAACTGTGCTAAAATTGAGTTAGACATTGAATTGGGAATATCTGAAGTGCATACTTGATTGCAAAATAATTACAACCTGTGAATTTTTGCTGACAGTACAGAATTGTTTTGAAAATCTGGTCAAGGCATGTAATAATCTTTCTGCGTTACCCTGATAATTTATAAGAGTGTGCACTCTAAAATTCTACTGTTAAATTTTGCATGTTTTGACTAAGTTGTGCAATTGGGTGTTGGTATTTGAATGTGAATGATATTATTAGCAGATTGCATGATGTGAAGTATTAGAAAATTTAAATTTCTGCAAACTGCTTGATTGCACTTTCTGCAGTATAGGATTATTCTATGGTTCTAAAATTTTAAACTAACAATTACTCTTTTTTTGCAGAAAATTACAAAATGGTTAGGACTTCATTCAATACACCTGTAGGTCCTCCTAAGAAGAAGCAAGCTGCATCTTCTACCACTCCTAAGAAGAAGCGAGTTGCATCTTCCACAACTCCAACAAGAAGATCCAGTCGAAATCTCCAAGCTGCAGCATCAAAGAGGACCAGAACTGATGGTGTCTCAAGTTCCTCACCTATTCAGATCTCTGAACCCTCACCTTCTCCACCACCTCAGACACGATCTCCTGCACCTTCACCTTCACCATCACCTCCACCAAGAACAGCTGCACCCTCAGGATCTTCACCACCTGCCACACATGATCCAAGATTCAGAAGTTTGGCTCATAAAAACTTTTTCAGAGCCAATATTCTAAGAAGAAAAATTGTTCCTGACAGAACATTCCAAATAGCTGGGAACAATTACCCTGAATTCAAGGAGGGAATCCAGAGAAGAGGCTGGGAATTCTTCTGTGCAACAACTGGCCTGGGTTGGAGGGAAATCACTCAAGAATTCTATGCCAATGCCATAAGGTTTAAAGGAAAAGGAATCCCTAAGTTCAGCTCCATGGTCAAAGGCATGAGGATTGACTTCTCACCAGCAAACATCAACAGGGTGCTGGAAATTAATTCTGCACAACATGTTGTACAACTGGACTTCAAAACATTTAAGGGAAGTCCAGATATTGATTTTGTGCAAATTCTGGAAAGGATTGGGAAACCAGGCACCACATAGGAGCTTAACCAGTCTAAGAAGCTAAAGCACATTGTCACCAAAAATCTTCTGCCCTTTGCCAAAGTATGGAGCATGTTTATCTTAAATTCTTTCATGCCTGTCAAACATAGCTCCACACTAGCTGTCAAGAGGGCTGCTCTACTTTTTGCCATAGTCTCCGACATCTACATAGATGTGGGAGAAGTAATAAGTGAATGTATTTTGGGAATACTGAAGACAAAAAGGGATTCATTAGCCTTCCCTTCAGTAATTACATTACTTTGTGAAGACGCAAGAGTAGAGTTTGGCGATTACCAAGAGAAAATCAGAGCTGCACCATCCATTTCTGCAGCTCTGATAAAAGAGACTTATGCAACTATTTCCTGCACCTCTGCAGCCCCAATTCCTTCACAATTCAAGAAAGAGAAGCCGATGATGATGAAAGACACTCTGAAGCAGCTAGCTGAAGGGCAGAATCAATTGGCTGAAAGGCAGACTGAGCTGCACAATAGCCTCAAAGCTGGAGTTATGTTAATGGAATGTATTATGCTGAATATTGGTCAGAAATTGGGAATGACCAACGATGAAATGTATCATACTCCAGACTTGGCAGAGAATGCCCAGTGCCTTCGTTCTTCTGTTTTCAAGAATATGCCAATATACAGAACCCACTTTCCTCAGCCACCATTTGAAGAGGTAGTGGAAGAAGAAGAAGTAGAAGAAGGTTCTGAAGAGGAAAGCTCAGAGGAAGAAGATGCAGCAGAAGACTAGTTTAGGAATTTATTTTCTGTTATTAGGAGTTTGTAAATTTTTGGTAGTTTTAAACTTTTTGGGTTGTAATCACTATTTGGTACAATTTGGGTTAATTTTCACATACTTGTTCTGCATTTATATTAGTTTCTAACTAATTACCTTTCTCTTGCTGTGAATTGATAGAATTCTGGTGTTTTTGTGCAGAGAATGTCACACACACAACACTCACACACATTGGATGGTGACACTTGCACAAGCTGCCATGAAAGGGAGGTTTCATTCTCTACCTTTTATTCATGTGTTAGCCTCACATTACACTGAATTGTTTTTGAAAAACACCAAAATACTAGAATAAATAATAAACTGCTGGCTATGAATTCTATGTGAATTTCTTTTTAAGTTGTTTTTCCCATTCTCAAAATGAAATCACACTTGTATTTTCAAAATGGGCAGTCTTGCAACTAGGTGCATATATTTATGATAAGTGCATTGTGTTTTCATTAATCCACATGATCACTTATAAATATCTAGTGAGTTTTGAGCTGTCTAATTCTTTTTCTTGTGTGATTAATCACATTTGGCTGCATTCTCTAGAACTTGCCCTTGTTCTTAATTGAATATGCATGTTACAATTTTCACCCACATGATAGAGGCCATGATTGATATCCTTAGTTAGCCTAAAATGCCTTCCTTTATAATTAATTGCCCTAGTTTACCCCTTTGAGCTTAATATTCCTTTTTCTTGAGTTAACTTCATTACAAGCCTTACTGAAAAACCAATTTTACCATTCAAATTAATCAGAGGCATTGTGAGTTTAATCAAGAATGAGTTTTAAAACTAAGTTTGGGGTAGCATCCATTTGTGTTGCTTGAGGACAAGCAAATTTATAAGTTTGGGGTAGGGGAATAACAAGCTATCTAAAGTTAGAAAATAAAAATACAGTGTTGCAGAAAAATAAAGAGATTATGCAGCAAAACTGGCTGCAGGAAATTCTGAAAAGTAAAAAAAATAAAAAAATAAAAGTTGAGTTCAAGAGAAAAAAGAATTGCAGTAAAAGGCTGCAGAAAAATATATGAACTTAGAAAAGCAAGGAAAGAAAAATCAACATGATAATTCTGCTGCACAAAAACAAAGTGTTTGCTGCAATATTGAGGAAGTTAAGGAGAAATGAGGCAAAACACGATTAGTTTTTAAGTCATGCACTCAAAATGCCTCTGATTTTTTTTGAAATTGCAAGTTGCTTCTTATTTTGCTCAGTATCTGCCTTAACCTAAGCCATGTAATAACCTGTAAAAAGCCCTCTAGATGTGTGATTAACTGTATTAAGCAGAGGAGATGGAGAAATTGGGCAAGCATATGGTAGAGTGTAGCTAAATTGATGATTATAGAGAGAAAACAGTACCTAAACACTGTTGAGCAATGAGGGAAACACTGTCCAGTGAGAAGTGATCATAATTTTTAATGTTTCTCACATGAACTTGGCTGATATATATGAACTTAGATAGCAATTCTTGCTTAAAATTTCATGAATGCATTGTGCTTGCAATGATGAGTAATTAGATGAACATCTTAATTGAAAAATTATGCAGAAAACACAGAACGGTAAACTGAAAATATGAGAAAAACAATTTTTGAAATGATTCTTGAAGAATGGAGGAATTACCCTTGGTTTAGTTGATTTGCTTGAGGACAAGCAAAAATTCAAGTTTGGGGTAGTGATGAATCCATATTTTTACTGATATTTTAGCATAATTCTAACACATTTGATAAGAAAAATATAAGAAGAAAGAAGAAAAACTCAGAAAAAGAGAAGGAATTGAAGTTTTGTTTAAATTTGTAGTTATCTTAGCAATTATGGAATTTTTGCTTAGAAATTAAGTTTTTAATCTTATTTTTGAAGGAATAAATTGAGTAAGGATCATGGAAATGGAGGCTTGAAGACAAGGAAGAAGAAAGAAGCAAGTCTGGACTCCAAAAACACAAGACCAAGAAAGTGCAAACTGGGCGTGATCACTATTGTCAGTAAAAGTGATCACTCCAGAGTTCAAAGAAGAAGAAAGCTTGGGCGTTATCACTTCTGCTAGGAAAAGTGAGAGATCCTGTGAAGTCTCAGACTCAAAATGTTGGGCGTTATCACTTTTATCAGTAAAAGTGAGCGTTCCAGAAAGGCAAATATCAGGAAAAGCTCTGCGTGATCACTATTATCAGCGAAAGTGAACGTTCCAGAGAGCCTTCAACCTGGCGAGTTGCACGTAATCACTTTTATTCATAAGAGTGATCACGCGCAACCACTTAAGCTCTGCGTAGTCACTTTTATCAACAAGAGTGATAGTTCCAGAGAGCCTTCAATATCAGGAAAGTTGCGCGTGGTCACTTTTTCTCATAAAAGTGTTAACGCGCAACCATAAACCTTCTGCGTGGCTACTATTTCTCATAAAAGTGATAACGCGCAAATCTGGAAAATTCTATAAATAACAGAAACGTGCAGATTTTTCGGAGTTCAGTTTTATTTTCCGTTTTTTTTTTCTGTTAGATCTCGTTGAGAGAGATTGAGAGAGAAGATTGGGGTCAAGTCTTGAAGCTTCCACAAAGAGGAATCGGATTGGAGCTTCCGGCTATGGCTTCTTAGAGTTTTTCTTCTTCTTCTTCTTCTTCTTCTTCTTCTTTCTCTTTCTCTTCTCCCATGTCTGAGTAGTTTTCTTGTAGTTAGGGGTTTATGGAACTCAAATTGATGTATTAATTTGACTTTTACTTCTGAATTTTGAGTTCTTGGATTAATTGATCTGTGAATTCTATTTTTCTTGCAATCTATGAATGGAAATTTGTTTGATTTATCTTAGAGGAACAATTACCAATAGAAGTTGGATTTGCTTCTCTGATCTGAGTTAGCAATCAGAATTTGGGGATTTCTTAGGGATAAGGAGACCTAATTCTGCAATCTTAAGGTTCTAAGTCTTAATGCAACTTGAAATTGAACTTTACCTAAGGGATTAGGGTGGTTTAGTTGCTTGTTAGGGTCAATGAGTTAAGGAATTAACCTTTGGCTATTGCTATGCGAAACTGATTGTCAATTAACCAAGTTCTTGAATGTTTAGAGGCATAATTGAATTAATAATGATATTCTTGTGAAGTAAATTCCTAACTATTCTTCATTCCTATCTCATCTTATTACATACTCTATTTTTCTGCAAGTTCTTTGCTTTAATTACTTTGGTTACTGCTGTTATATGTTACAAATCTCATTCCAAAATTCGTATGCCTCAAATGGTTATAATTCTGTGAAGTGGTACTTGAAACCTAAATTCCCTGTGGAGACGATATTCTGATCTTAAATTTATTCATCACTTGGTGCAATCCTAGTGCACTTGCTAGTGTTAGATTGCGAACAACAGACACTGTGATCACAGTTCACTTGATGTCCTTAACTTTAGGGACTTATTCAATTTCATACCATGGATGGTCGCCAGAAAGCTCCCACTCAATGGATACAACATGTGCGGTATTGAGCCCCCCAAGCAAAGGTATTGAGCCCCCGAGTCAGGAGGAGAGTATGCGGCCTGTGGTGCACCTACGCTCACTGTTGGTGTCACCACTACCTTCTCTTCCCCATGGTATTTGTACTGCCCCCATCTTCCATACCCCAGTGTATCGCTGAATCATTCATAGTTTTTCAACCTATTCAAACACAATCATATTCAACATCAACATGTCATTTTTCACACACATTTATTCACATTCCAAATCATGGTATTCGTTTTCATCAAATGACACGTCCACACATTTCAACCACATTATAAACAACCATTTCACCATACATTGCACTCAATGTCAATCACATTGCATTCCACACAAAGTCCACTGTACAAACAAATCATACTGAAACTATTCCATCATACACATCATCCAATCGCCACCCTATCATATTTCACATGAAATTTCCGGTAAGGTACACACTTTCCTACATTCTATCTCAACCACATTTTATTATCTAGCTTTAACAACGAATTTCAAACCAAAAGAGAAAGGGTAGAGCTCCCCGCTACCTTGGATTGAAGACCCAACACAAAATCTATGATGAAAGTGCTCTCCGCACGGACTTTCATCCTAAATATAGGGAAAACCCTATGAGAAACTGAGAAATCAAAAAAAGGGATGAAAACCCTAAACCCTAATCCATAGAATTTACCTCTAAACACTCTAAACACATCCTCAACCTTCAATCTTACTCCCAAACGGCTTTGGAGGCAGTTTAAATGGTGAAATAGGGTTATGAGTCGAGAGAATCAAAGAGGTTTCAAAGAAAGGAATGGGAAATGAATTTCTCAAATCCTAAACCCCTCAAAAACCCTTCTGGTCACGACACTCTCGTGATAGTGAGTTGCTGTAGCAAAAATCTTAGATGAAACTACACTCTGGTTTTTACAGAATCTAACTACAGCGAGGCCCTCTCCCTACAGCAAGACTGCATCCAAAAATGCACTCTCCCTTGTCGCCTTCTCGCTGCAGCGAGAACGCAACAAAACCATGCTTTTCACGTAAGACCTTCTCGCTACAGCGAGAATGTAGCATACTCCAACCTATACTTTCCAAATAGTCTAGCCCAATCACAAATCAAGCATTCTTAGTATGAAATCAACATCCACACTTATAATCATATACATCTATGTCATCACACATACATAACTTATTTTCCTATCATTACTTACATCATTATCATATAAATCAAACACATAAATATATAGCAATCCATATATTTATATTAACAAACAAAATACTATTACAAAACTCGGGGCGTTATAACTCTCCCTTTCTTTAAGAAATTTTGTCCCCGAAATTCAACCAAACATATAAACTACACAAACACTTCCGGATACAACTCTCTGTTTCCCATGTGGCATCTCCCTCATCACTCGAGCTTCATATCACCTTCATTGATAAATTCACATTTTACTATATTTTTACTATAGTTTTTGTTGATAAATAAGTAGTAAAGTGTCAAATAAACTTGGAAACACGATAAACATTGCATCAATATTCATAGTTGTGTAAATAGTTAAAAAATTTAGATTTTATTCCAATTTTGAACAATTTGACTTAAAAAGATTTAATTCCTGTGCAGAAGCTTGAGTTGAAGATGTTTAAGTTGAAGATTGAAGTGAAGAAAGTAGAGGAATTGACCTTTAAAAGATGAAGAATCAAATGTTATGTGTTGGGCGTAACCACTTTGAACACATAGAGTTAACACTTTGAAGAATAAATCCATGAGAGGAATAGGAAATGAATTTCCCAAACCTTAAATGATAAATCCATATTTTACCAGTATTTTACCATAGTTTTAATACATTTGATAAAAAAAAACATGTTGGAAAAAGCTGAAAAACTCATAAAAATAATAGAATGTTCAAAGTCTTGTCAAAATACATATTTGTTTAGATTTTGTGAATTTTTTGTGTAAAAAATTAATGATTCAGTCATATTTTTGTAGGAAATTCTAAGATAAGTTCATAGGGCTGGAAGATCAAGGAAAAGATAGAAGAAAAGTAGAAAAATTGGAATCAAGGAACAAGGTCTGCTGAAGCAAGAGCTGGTGTGATCACTTTTTCTGGCAAAAGTGATCGTTCCAGAGTTTAATATTGAAAGTAGACCTGTGCATGATCACTAAACCCCTCAAATACCCTTCTGGGCATAACACTCTCATTACAACGAGGCATCTCTCGCTACAGCGAAGCATCTCTCACTACAACGAGACCCCTTCTCGCTGCAGCAAAAATCTCAGATGAAACTACACTCTAGTTTTTACAAAATCTCGCTACAACGAGGCCCTCTTGCTCTAGCAAGACTGCATCCAGAAATGCACCCTCTTTTGTTGCCCTCTCGCTATAGTGACAACGCAGCAAAACCATGCTTCTCACCCAGGGCCTTGTCACTACAACGGGAATGCCTCTACAGCATACTCCAACCTATAGTTTCCAAATAGTCCAACCCAATCACAAATCAAGCATTCTTAGTGTCCAAACGCTCCAAACACAACCTCAACCTTCAATCTTACACCCAAACGGCTTTGGAGGCAGTTTAAACGGTAAAATAGGGTTAAGAGTCAAGAGAATCGAAGAGGTTTCAAAGAGAGGAATGAGAAATGAATTTCCCAAATCCTAAATGATAAATCCATATTTTACTAGTATTTTACCCTAGTTTTAATACATATGATAAAGAAAATATGTTAGAAAAAGCTGAAAAGCTCATAAAAATAATAGAATGTTCAAAGTCTTGTCAAAATACATAGTTGTTTAGATTTTATGAATTTTCTGTGTAAAAAATTAATGATTCAATCATATTTTTTAAGGAAATTATGAGATAAGTTCATAGGGCTAGAAGATCAAGGAAAAGATAGAAGAAAAGTAGACTTGTGCGTGATCACTATTACTAATAATAATGATCGTTCCAGAGAAGCCTCTAGGAAAGCAAGCTACGTATTATCACTTTTGTGAACAAAAGCGATCATTCCAGAGAAGCCTCTAGCATAGCAAGGTGCGCGTTATCACTTTTGTTCACAAAAGTGATCGTTCCAGAGAGCATTCCATCACTACAAGCTGCGCGTGTCTCCTATTGTTCAAGAAAGTGAACACGCTCAGACCATGAACCTCTATGTTACTACTTCTATGAAGAATAGTGATCGTTTTAGTCATGAAAATTATCAGAAAGGCCTCTGCGTGGCTACTACTATAGTGAAAAATAGTGACCACGCCAAAAAGGCGGGAATTCTATAAATATGAGTTAGCTCAGATCTGTTGGCATCTTTTGTTCATTTTTACTTTCCATTCGTTCTCTAGTGTTGAGAGATTCTGAGAGAGAGATTGGGGATGGACACCAAGCTTCAAATCTTGAGGAATCGGATTAAAGATTAGCTTGAAGATGCTTCTTCGTTCATCTTCTTCTTTTCTTTCTTTCTCTTTTCATTTTGTAATGGTTGCTTAAACTCTTTGTAGTTAGGGATTATGGATTAGAACTAGAAGTGTTGAATTGATTTTGGATCTGAACTTTGAGTATTTGATTGGATTGAGTAGTTGATTCTATGAATCAAGTAGTTGTTAAATGAAAATTTGATTTACTAATCACAGAGGAAATTTTTTTAATGGAAGTTGAACTTGTTTCTTAGATCTAAATCAATTACCAAGATTATTGATTCCTTAGGGATAAGACATGTTGATTTTGCAATCTTTTGGTTTCTAATGCTTAATGCAACATTTAATTGAATCAGATCTAAGGAATTAGAGTGATTGAATTGAATGTTAGATTTATTGAGTTAAGGAATTAACTTTTTATTAATACATCATGAAACTGATTGTCATTCAATCTAAATGCTTTCTAAACAGGATACCAAACCAAGACTGCTGAGATGGATCCTGTTACTCCAAGAAATTGAATTGAAAATCAAGGACAAGAAGAGAAAGGACAATGGTGTTGCAGATCATCTGTCCATAATACCTTCGAAAGCACTGCAATTAGATTGTTGTGACATTAATGAGGAGTTCCCTGACGAAAAGCTGCTAGCTATGGAAGAATTACCTTGGTTTGCTGATATAGCAAACTTTAAGGCTACTCAGCATATTCCAAAGAGAATGAATTGGCAGCAGAGAAAGAAGTTTCTTCATGACAGCAAATTTTATATTTGGGAGGATCCTCATCTATTCAAAATTGGAGTGGATAGTATATTGAGAAGATGCATTCCATAGAAAGAGCAAGTTGATATCTTATGGCACTGCCACAATTCAGATTATGAAGGCTATCATGGAGGTTCTAGGGCAGCTGCTAAAGTTCTACAAGCAGGCTTCTTCTAGCCTACATTGTTCAAAGATGCAAAAGCCTATGTAAAGAGCTGTGACAAATGCCAAAGAGTGGGAAACATTTCTAGAAGATATGAAATGCCTTTGAATAACACTTTGGAGGTGGAACTGTTTAATGTGTGGGGAATAGACTTTATGGGACCCTTTCCAACTTTTTTTTCTCATGAATATATACTTGTGGTAGTGGATTATGTGTCTAAGTGGGTTAGAGCTATACTGACCAGAACAAATGAAGCTAAAGTGGTGATTGCATTTATAAAGAAGAACATATTTGCAAGGTTTGGAGTGCCAAGAATTCTGATAAGTGATGAAGGATCCCACTTCTGCAACAAATATCTTGAATCTGTTCTGGAAAAGTATGGAGTAAAACACAGAATAGCAACATCTCACCATCCTCAAACCAGTGGACAAGTTAAAATTTCCAACACAGAAATCAAGAAAATTTTGGAGAAAGTGGTTAATAGTTCAAGGAAGGATTGGTCAAGAAAACTTGATGACACAATATGGGCATATAGAACTGCATTCAAAACACTAATTGGTGTGTCACCATATCAATTAGTGTTTGGAAAGATATGTCATCTTCCTGTGGAACTTGAACATAAAGCATATTGGGCTACTAAATGGTTAAATTTCGATTTAACCAATGCTGGAGAAAAGAGAATGCTGCAATTACATGAGCTTGAGGAGTTCAGACAATTTGCATATGAAAATACAAAACTGTATAAGGAGAGAACTAAAAGAATACATGATAGATTCATCTTTCAGAGAGAGTTTAGACCAAGGCAGCTAGTTCTGCTATTCAATTCAAGATTGAAGTTATTTCCTAGAAAGCTCAAGTCAAGATTGTCAGAACCTTTTATGGTAAAAGAAGTCTCTCCCTTTGGTGCTGTATTACTCGAAGATCAAATGGAAGGGAGAGAATTTAAAGTAAATGGCCAAAGATTAAAAGTCTACCATGGAGGAGAAGTCATCAGGAATAACTTTTGCATTAACTTGGTTCCTTAACAATAAGGAACATTTAACGTCAAGCTAGTGACGTTAAAAGAGCGCTTTGTAAGAGGCAAATCATATTTCTGAACCAATTTACCTTATTTGTAGTTATACTTGAATTTTGATATTCATTTCATTTCATGTTTGCAATTCTAATTGCTGTGATTCTACATTTTTCTACATTTTGGAGTTAATTTGTTGAATGGATTGAGTTTTATGTTGAAGTGTATAGTGAAGGGATTAGGATTGAATGAGTGAGCTATTTGAGTTCTTAAAGAGCCTTGATTAATGAAAGGGATTACTATTTTTCAGGAAAGGAGCCACACAAAAGTTGCAGTTTGGTATTCTTCTCTGAAACAATCACTTTTCCTTGTGAAAGTGATCACGCAGGGTGTACAAGGATAACACACCTCTCTGGAACAACCACTTTTCTTGAGTAAAGTGGCCACACGTAGGTAAGCATAAGGTATCAGTTTGCGCGTTACTCCTTTAAATTAAAATAGTAACCACACACAAGGAGTAAGCTTGTGCATTATCACTTTTCCCAGAAATAGTGATAACACGCAGTTCATTCAAAAATTAAAGTCTCTTGAAATGTTCACTTTTATTTTTAAAAGAGGTCATATGCATCTACGTGAATATATATTCAGAAAATAGTGAACATGCACACACATTCACAACCCTAAAATCATATTTCTCTCCAAAAATCTCTGAGATTCTTACTTTCTGTGATTCTTACTTTCTGTGAGTTGTTTGATCAAGCAACCTTTTTCCTCTTGCACGTTTGAATATACATTGCAGCAATTCTATTCCATGGAAATGGCCAGAACATCTGAAAATACTCCAGCTGGATCTTCAAGGGGAACCCCAAGGACAAAGAGGGGTAGACTAGCAGGAGCTTCCTCCTTAAGACCCATTCCTCAACTTGACCCAAGATTCAGAAGTATAGCTCATGAAAACTACTTCAGAGCTAATATTCTAAGGAGGAAAATAGTTCAGGACAGAGGCTTTGAAATTATTGTAGATAATTACCCAGAGTACAAAGAAGAGATTCAGAAAAAAGATTGGGAATCCTTCTGTTCAATGGCTGGCATAGGCTGGAGGGAGATTACACAGGAGTTTTATGCAAATGCTATGAGGTTTAAGAGAGATCAGATGCCAAAATACCACACAATGGTCAAGGGGATGAGGGTTGATTTTTCTGCAGACAACATTAACAGGTGTCCTCAACATCAACACTCAAAAACAACCTAGACAGCAAGAGTTCAGTGCTTTTAGAGACCTTCAAGACAAGGACTATGTTGAAATCCTGTAGAGGATTGGAAGACTAAGGACCATATGGGAGCTGAACACAGCAGAGAAACCCAAGTGCATTACCACTAAGAACCTCCTACCATTTGCCAAAGTGTGGAGTGCCTTCATCCTCAGCTCATTTATACTAGTGAAGCACAGTTCCACTTTAGCAGTAAAGAAAGCTGAACTCTTATTTGCTATAGTGAATGACATGTATATTGATGTAGGGGAAGTGATTAGTGGATGTATCTTAGATATCCTAAAAAGAAAAAGAGATTATTTAGCATTTCCTTCATTAATAATTGTGTTGTGTGAGGATGGAGGGATAGAGTTTGGTGATTATCAGGAAAGGATCAGAGCATCTCCTTCAATTTCAGTAGCAATGGTGAAGGAAATTTATGCTACTACATCTTGTACATCAGCAGCCCCTATACCATCACAGTTCAAGAGAGAAAATCCAATGAAGATGAAGGACAAAATAGCATTCCTCGTTGAAAGACAGAACTCACTGGCTGAAAGGAAAAATGAGTTGAATGGCAGTGTGAAGGCTGAAATAATGTTGCTGGAGTGTGTCTTAATGAATATTGGTTAGAAGATGAGAATGACCAAAATGAATTGTACCACATATCAGAAGTGGCAGAAAAGGCTTAGTGCCTTAGGTCCACAGTTTTAAAAAATCTTCCTATCTATAGGACCCACTTCCCGTAGCCAGCAGCAGCTGCAGAAGAAGAAGAGGATGAAGAAGAGGATGATTTGGAGGAGGATACCTCAGATGAGGAAGATGGAGAAGAATGGCTTAGGAATTTTAAATTCTGTCATGTAGATTTGTGTAGACAGATTGTAAGTAGTTTTCAGACTTTTGCAGTTGTAATTAAATTATGGTTTAACTTTGGTTGTAAACAATTATGCTTTAAATATTTACTAGTTTGAGTTTAATTGATTTTTGCTTGTTAATTGATGAATATTTGTGATGTTTTGTGCAGACCATGCTCTCAAAAATCATGAATAAGGAGCGCATGGAATTCTGAAATATGGAAAGCTACCATGAAAGGGTGGTTGAATTTTGTACCTCTATTTCCTCTATTTTCATGTGTTCAACTTTATTTCTGCATAAAATTTTTAGAAAACAGAAAAATATTAGATTAGATTTTGTTTTCCTTTGAATTAAACCTGATTTCCACTTGATTGAAATTCTGATTGTTGAATTACGTAAGTTGTTTTTCCCATTCTTAACATGATTGTTATACTTGTATTTTTAAAATAAGGAAGTCTTGCCATTTTATTCATGCAAATTTTTGAAATAAATTGTGAACTGAATTGATGAATACTATCACTTTACTTCCTTGGTAAGACTTGAACCTTTACATTTATGATGTGTGACTATTCTCAAATTTTGATACACTCTCTAGAACTTGCTTTGTTTCTTAACTAAATATGCAGTTTTATAGTAATCACATAAAGGATGGAGGTCATTGTTCAATTACACCTAGTTAGCCAAATAAACCTCCTTTCTTTCTTGCATATCTTAGTTTAACCCCTTTGAGTTGATAGCTTTTCTTTGATCAACCTCAATACAAACTTTCCTGGAAAAACCATGTCACCTATCCAAATGGAAAGAGGCAAATTGAGTTTAGTCAAAGATAAGTTTTAAAACTAAGTTTGGGGTGGTATTAAGTTTCTAGTGCATTACTTGAGGACAAGCAATGTTCTAAGTTTGGGGTGGAGAAGAGAATAGCAAAGTCAAAAAAGTCATACAAAGAAAACAAATAAAAATATGAAAAGGAAATAAAAAGCTGCAAATAGAAAAGTTAATGAAAAAGGAATAAAAAGAAAGTAGCAAATCAAAAAGGAAAGAAAAGTTTGAGAATCAATTTGCAGAATTGAAATTATGTTTTGATTTAATTGTGTTTGATACATAATAGAAACAGATGATGCAGTCCTATACTATGTTTAGAGCTTATTTACTCAAATTGCACCTTTTTCTGTTTGGAATTAGCTCCATTGCTTTCTTTAATTCATTGAACTCACACTTGTCCTTCAGCCTCAATATTACCTGAAAAAGTCCTCTTGATCTGTGATTATCTGTAAATATGCAAAGGTGGTTGAGAATATAGGCAAGCTTATAGTAGAGTTTCATGAATTTGGTGATGTTGAGAGTAAACACAAAACTAAACACTGATTGAGTTAGAAAGAAACACTTCCTGAGAGCTGTGATAATATTTCTCAATTCTGTTGTGCATATAGCTTTGATGATTGCTTGACTAAAATGTATGAGATTTTGCAGCAAAGAGATGATTCAAGTGTGATTTTCATGATGGATAATTAGTAAATGACTTAGTAATAAAATAATCAGAATGGATTAAAGTGGAATGAATTTTGAACATCTGAATTGTTCTGATATGTAAAAAGTTTTTCATTATGGATTTTAATTGACGAATGAATTCATGCCCTTGATATGTTTTGATTTGCTTGAGGATAAGCAAAAATTCAAGTTTAGAGTGGTGATAAATCCATATTTTACCAGTATTTCACCATAGTTTTAATACATTTGATAAAGAAAACATGTTGAAAAAAGCTGAAAAACTCATAAAAATAATAGAATGTTCAAAGTCTTGTCAAAATACATAGTTGTTTAGATTTTATGAATTTTTTGCGTAAAAAATTAATGATTCAATCATATTTTTGTAGGAAATTCTGAGATAAGTTCATAGGGCTAGAAGATCAAGGAAAAGATAGAAGAAAAGTAGCAAAAATTGGAATCAAGGAATGTCACGACCCCTTTTATAAGGAACCGAGAACATTGTTTCTACATCACAAACTTATTTGAAATAAAGTATAGAAAATATAATTATGAAATTCTCTTCTCATTCAAAATAAAACAGAGTTTCTTACAACAAATATCCAACAGAACAACATAATATTACATTTAGTTCATAATATTCAAAAATACCCAAAATTATACTACGTAGCTCCCTCTACATGAGGTCTCAAAATATAGGAAAAAGGACTTTGATGCAATATTACTCGACCCCAGAAGGAACCGAGCCGGTCCGGGAGCGACCCATTCCGGTATCTGGATCCAGACAGCACAGCACAGCAGCTCAGCATGAACTTACCGTTACACGTCTACCCACCTAAACATGTAACTCGGCTCTATAATGATGCAAAACATATATCTCAGCATGATGCACACCGCCAAAATTATTTTAACAGCTCAGCTAAGGCAAGTTTAAGATAGATCAGCCAAAATCTCAGCATTTTAAATCAATTAACAGCAGTTACAGCTTAGAAAATAGCTTTTATTCAATAGATCTAACAAAATCATATCAAAATATCTTGAAATAGCATATTAAACCGTTCAAAACGTAGTTCACAGGTTAAAGTAAACTCCCCTTACCTCAGAAAGATGATTCACACTAGATCTACCGAATATTACTTGTTTTAATGCAAGATTCACCGAAGATTTGGCTTTAGAACGGAGTTTCTCCTAAGAACACCATGAACTTCTATGAGAAAGAGAAGGAGAAGAGAAACGAACGGTAAATCTAGCTTCAAACTTAAAGAAACTTACTTCAAATCCTTCAGAATAGACGTAGAATCTCAGATCTGACAAGAAATCTAAGTTTAGGAAGGTTTAGTATGAGAGAAATGGTGGTATTTGGCCTTAGAACCTTTGAGAACCTTGGATAGGGGTGAAGAAATGAAAATTTCGTGTGAAGCCCCCTTTTTATAGAAAATTTTCGAAATTTACTGTTCACCGCCGGAATTTACTGTTCATGCCGGAAACACTGTTCACCGCCCTACTGTTCATGCCGGAAACACTGTTCAGGGCACTATTTCATGCCAAAAATACTGTGCACGCGTACTGTACACGCACTGTACACGTATGTGACGTCAGCAATGACGTCATGATGATGTCACTGATGACGTCAGCAGTCACTGTACATACGCGGTTTGCACTGTTCATAGGCGGTTTTACTGTTCATCTGACACTGTTCATACGGTACTGTTCACTTTTTTTTTTCTTTTTTTCTTTTTTAATAATTTCAAATTCCATCTAAATCTATTCCAATACCAAATAATCCTTCAATTAACATTGAACAAGTATAAAATATTATAGATTACTCAATAATAAATCTCTAGCCTGACAAGGAACAAGTTTTGATGTAGCAAGAGCTGGCGTGATCACTTTTCCTGGCAAAAGTAATCGTTCCAGAGCTTAATATTAAAGGTAGACCTGTGCGTGATCACTAAACAGTGAGACCCCTTCTTGCTACAGCAAAAATCTCAGACGAAACTACACTCTGGTTTTTGTAGAATCTCGCTACAGCGAGACCCTTTCGCTACAGCAAGACTGCATCCAGAAATGTACCTTCTTCTGTTGCCTTCTCGTTGCAGCGAGAACGCAACAGAACCATACTTTTCACTCAGGGCTTTCTCGCTACAGCGAAAATGCCCATGCAGCATACTCCAACCTATACTTTCCAATTAGTTCAACCCAATCACAAATCCAGCATTCTCAGTGTACAATCAACATCCACACTCATGGTCATATACATCCACATCATCACACATACATATACTTATTTTCCCATCATTACGTACATCATTATCATATAAATCAAACACATAAACATATAGCAATTCACATATTTATATTAACGAATAAAATACTATTACAAAACTCAAGGCATTACATATTACAATATCTGTATGATAATCACACCAATTAATTTGTTATGACTCACCTACTATAATCACACATCTTATAATTTCACAGTCATTGTCCCTAGGTTCCCTTGAGGTCTTACATAAGTATAAATAGTCGCCGATTAGCCTAAACAACACAGATACAATGTGTGTTTCCTCAGCCTTTCAGCAAAGGTATAGTCAACAAATGATTGTGTGTCCTATGGTGCTTTCACTTTCAGCAAATCATTTGCACCCACTTACAAATAATATTCACCACCCTCATTTTCCCAAGATTTTCCAAATCGTCTCCGGACTCTATACTCCTAATGTATCTCTATAACTATCTATACATAGTTTCAACATTTCTTATGACATACATTTGATTAGCACCTCATTATTTCTCATGACACACATTTTATCAACACTTTTCTTTCCACTTTGATAACATAAACAATTTTAATTTTACATACACACCAATTCACATTAACCCTATATTCATCAATTTTCACCAATAAAACATTTATCATCTGAGGGCAATCAAACACTTTTTATCAATAATATAAATTCACAAATTTCAACATACATCAACTATTAGACAAAATTCCACACTCATTGTAATAAATCATTCTAATACAGGAAATTCATTCATCAATTTCACATCATATAATGCAATATACCAAAGGTTCCACCTTCAGACTCAAACCAATCGTATGGTTCAGAGATATATTATTGGAGATCACCCTCTCTTGATTTTAATAAAATCATCTAACCTAAGGTTTAACGTCTTCTAACGCATATCACTCAGAATAACAATCTAACATTTACTGTACATACATAATAATAGCCAAATCATAAAAAATTTTGGAATACTTGTTTTTCTCATAACTTCTTGTATAAAAGTCTTATCTAGATATTTTTTGAAATAAATCATCAATTTTTCATTCTCAAATACCATTTTAAACATTAAGGGTTTAAAAAACATTATGGTTCTATCAATTTTTAATGAGAAAATTTGGGATTTTTAAGCCAAAATACATAAATAGGAGTTACAGTTTAAGAACAACTCCCTTTACCTAGAAAGAGGTCTCTTAGATCAAGTTCTCCTTGAGGTCCAAAGGAGAGGTACAACACTTTTGATTGAAGATTTTGTTTGAAAGGCCAAGATCTCCCTCAGTATTACAAAGTAGAAATCTTTTGAGAAAGACAAAACAGAGAAAAAGGAGTGAAGCTAGAAGCTCCGAGAAACCTAGTTAGGATCCTAATGGAGTAGACGTTCAAGCTTAGATCTAGAATAGGTTTAAGGTTCGGAAGATTTTTCTCTGAGTAAGGAAGGTGAGAGAATAAAAGAGAAATGATAGGGGAGGCAGTTTGGTTCTAAATGAAAGTTTCTAGAACGAAAGTTCCTTAATTACCCCTCCAAACTCGCGCGTTCTCAATTGAGCGAGGCCAGTGTCCTTGCCTAGGTGAGAAAACCAGACAGTGTTTTACCCAGTTTTTTGATATTCTCATTTGAACAAGAGGCATTCTCGCTTGAGTGAGAATGGGTTCATAAAGCTTTCTATTTTTCCTGTAATTCCTCGCCTGAACAAGAGGACAGTTAGGGCAATATTTTTAGAACTAGTATTTTCGTATGTGTGTGTGTGCGCGTATTGTTCCTTTAATCCGTGTTGTAATAATTTGACCCTATGCATTGAAATAAAATGTGAGTTGTATAGTTGCTGAATAAAGAGCTAGACATTTGCTGTACCCTGTAGTTGTTTTGTTTGGTGTAATTAGCAGTGGGGGTTTGTGATTGATTGTTATGTGTTTTTTGTGTGTATTAACATATGGAATATAGCAAAGCTTTTCATTGTAAAACGTTCATTCTATAAGAAATGGGAATTCTGGTGCTGGGTTTCTCACTCTAGCAAGGTGTACCTTGCTTAAGCAAGATTGAGTCGTGTTGAGTTGAGCATTCTAGAGTGATCCCGCTCAAGTGATATAAGATAAAATTGCCCTAACTATTTCCTCACCAAGGCGAGAAGGGATCTCGCTCAGGCGAGAAGTCAGAGGAAAAATAGGAAACTCACTGGACTCATTTTTGCCTAAGCGAGAATGCCTCTCGCTCAAATGAAATGCTGCTCACTCAGGAAAGAATGCATCTCGCTCAAGCGAGAATAGCAGAAATCTAGGTAAATGTTATTGTCTGATTTTCTCGTCCAAGCGAGAACAGGGCTCACTCAGGTGAGAAAGTGCAAATTTGGAGGGGTATTTATGGAACCTCAGCATAGAAAACATTCATTTCTCACCAGACAACTTTCCCCTCTCATTTTCTCTCTATTATCTTACCTTCTCCCCTTAGAGAAAACCTTTTCAAAGGCGAACTTCTTCCCAATCCAAGTGGAAACATATATTTTCTATTGATCTTGGTGAGTTTCCTAGACTTAGTTTTCCAACTCTACTCCTTATTCCTTGAGTTCTCTTCTCAAGGATTTCTATTTTGTAATAATAAGGGGATCTAAGTTCTTCGGGCATTGCTTCTCTCTTTTGGACTCACAAGGTTTTGATATAAGAATAACCTAGTTCCAGGTAAGGAGAGCTTGCCTTGGATGGCTTTTATTATTCACTAGATTTGGAGCTATATATATATATATATATATATATATATATATCATGCATAAATGAAAATGATTTTCACCAATCTAGAGCCGAGTTACATGTTTAGGTGAGTAGACATGTAACGATAAGAAAATTGTGGAACTGTGCTGTGTTTGGATCCAGATACTGAGATGGTCGCTCCCAAATCGAAAATAATTCCTTTTGGATTACCAAGGCTATGAAACTAGTTGGAACTGAGCTATTGCATTTGCGCTGGGAATTGATTGAAATTGTTGTATTATTTTGCTGAGATTTATAAAAGTTGTATAAACATTTATGTTGAATTTTGTACCCTATAATTATGATTGTTTGTTATATAAGTTCACCCTTATTTTTTGTCTGTGTGGGTATGTGTATTGCGATGATCGTACGGTAGTACATGAGCAGGTATGACAAGTAATGCATCTACTTCCCACGCTGGGGGCCTGGCTGAGGGATGTTTGGAATTTAGCATGCTCTTTAGAAGAATTGTAGTTTTATTTTGTTAGTCTAGGTCTTAGTGGCGTGTCTAGACTATTTAGCTACAATTTTCAAGAAATGTAATTATTGGATTATAAATATGTATTTTAAGCTCCATGTTGAGCAACCTCTGTATATATAATTTTTGAGTTGTATAAAAATACCCTAGGGGTTTGTTCTTCCATTGAGATGTTGGATTTTTATTTCTGAAAAAAATAAATTTCCTAAGTTAAGTTTTATTTTAATTTATGGAAAAATCTTTACATATTGTGATAAAGCTAAATCTCATTAATCCTTACAAAAAGGGATCGTGACAAATATTATCCTCTCTCGCTTGAGCGAGAGTGCTCAAAATGTTTGCTCCAGAAAAACCAATCTCACTTGAGCGAGACATATCTTGCTTAAGCGAGAGGTCCTTCATTAAACTCCCTCTTTTCTAAAACAAAGGTAATAAAATGAGGGTATTAAAAATGAAGTGGCTTTAATTCAAGAATTAAATGATTGTATTTGATTAAGTGTGAAATATTGTGCATTGATGATTTCTGTTTGGTTCAAATTCTACAAATGAATTGTTCCTATCTTGGTGCATATTGTATTAGATAATTTTTTTGTATTATTTTGATTATTTTATCAAATAAGGATTTAGTAGGGCAGAGAATGCTCACTCTTACAAATATTTTTAGGTTATAAAAATGAAGAAATAAAAAAAAATTGATCCATTCTACGATCATACTCTGCCTTATAAAAAAAGATTGTAATTACTAATGAAGAAAACAAAAGCTCTTGTGCCATGAAGGATTATATACAAAATTTCAAAGTTGCGTGAAAATGACAAAATCTTATTAACAACAATATGTCACATAATTACTAAATCTACACGTCCTTCACCTCTTGATGCAGCAAAACAACTCCTGCTCTATACATTGCTTTACTAAAAAAGGTCCTCCACAGATACATCATTTTCTTTAAATCCAAGGAATCATTGCCTTTTGGATACTAGCTTGTTACTTCCACTCGCACCTTCTTTCCTTTGTGGTACAAATCAGCAAACATTCGTTGAATGTCCTGTCTTTCCACAGTGGTTGCACGTTACAGGTAGTCGTGTACAATTCCACACCATATGACGTCCCTCGCATTGAAAACATTTTGTTGAATTCAAGGGATCTTTATTCTTAGATATGTGTTTCTTGCTTCTACTGGTGCTTCCACTTTTCTGATATATAGATCAACAAACATTGGCTGAGTGCTTTTTGTTACCACTATGGTCACATATCACCAGCAATGTACGGCAATCCTTAACCACATAAGGTCCCTTACATTTGAAGCATCTAACCTTACCACAAGGTTTCTTGTAGTTCTTGTTGTTGTTACCATGGAGTGTTGTTTTCCTTGCTTGAGACTGAGTTGTACTTGGGTAGGGTTCTTTTAAAAATCTTGGGGGCTTCTTGTCTTGTCTCATTGGCCCTCCAATTCTGTTATTTGCTAGCTTTTCTTTCAAACTATCTTCTAAAGTTATACACTTGCTCACTAATGTTGGCAAATCTGTTAGTTGAAAAATGCTAACTATCGTGCGGAAGTCACTCCTCAATCCATCCTCAAATCGGGTACACCAATCTCTGTCATCATCCTCTTGCTGGAAATAAGACTAGTATTTTATCAACTTGTAAAACTTACGGCATACTCTTTTACTGACATCTCTCCCTACTTTAGTCTAAGAAATTCTTTTTCCCATTGTTTCTTCAATCTCCTAGGAAATGATTTTCCAAGAATATTGCCTTGAATGTCTCCCAAGCGATAAATCCACCTTCTTGTGGCAGAGTATAACTTCTAATCTGATAAATGTAGATTTTACTAGGTTTTTATGTAGTTTTCTAGGTTGTTTTTGATAGAAAATGTAATTTGAAAAGTGAAAACTGCACAAAAATATATAAATGTTCAATAAAGTAAATTGTTGTCTTTAATAATTCAAATTGTGTGAATTTGATAGAATTTTGATGTAATTTTGTTAGTTTTGCAGGAAACTCTAAGTTGAGATCATAAGGTTAGAGGATCAAGAGTGAAAGTAGAAAAAACTAGCAAAATTAGAATCAAGGAACAAGGTTTGGTGAAGCAAGAGCTGGGCATGATCACTTTTCCTTGCAAAAGTGATCGTTCCAGAGCCTAATATTGATGGTCAACCTGTTCGTTATCACTTTTTCTCACAAAAGTGACAGCACTCATGAAAAAGAGATCGTGTGTTATCACTATTGCTGATGATAGTGATCGTTCTAGAGAAGCCTCTAGCAAAGCAAGCTGTGTGTGATCAATTTTGTTTACAAAAGTGATCGTTCCAGATAAGCCTCTAGCAAAGCAAGCTATGCGTGATCACTTTTGTTTACAAAAGTGATCGCTCCAGAGAGCCCTGTAGCAAAGCAAGCTACGTGTGACTCCTATTGTTCACGAAAGTGAACATGCACAGACCACAAACCTCTGCGTTACTACTTTTATGAAAAATAGTGATCACACCAGAAAGGCGAGAAATTCTATAAATAAAAGATTAGCCCAGAAACTTGGATCTTTTCTCATTTTTTTCATTTCCACACCTTAGAAGAGTTAGAGAGGGAGATTGGGGGCGACTTCCAAGCTCTTGACCTTGAGGAATCAGGCTAGGGATTGCATTTATGAAGAAATTCTGCAGCTCCTCTTCTTCTACTTTTTCTCTTTCTTTTTCTGTTAAGAACATGTTCTGATTTCTTTTTCTTATGGATTGATGGATCGAATTTTGATATTGCAGATTGATTGTGGATCTGGATTTTAAGATCTTGATTGTATTGAATGTTTAATTCTTTTCTTAATGCAATTCTTGAATTAGCTATTCAATTGAATTGAACCTAGAGGATTTTCATCAATGGAAGTTGAGTTAATTTCTCAAATCTGAATTGAATGTTAAGGTTATGGATATCTTAGTGATAAGAATTCATGATCTTGTGATCTCTTAATTTCTCATACTTAATGCAATGTTTGATTGATTTACATAAAAGGAATTAGGGTAGTTAATTGAATATTAGGATCATTGAGGCAAGGGATTGTCCTTTGATTAAATAAGTGAAATTGATCATCAATCAATTAAGGAACTTAGAGTTCAGATTTACTTCAGTTTTGCAATTGATAAAGAGGTGAAATCAGTCCTAACTACATTCATATATCATTTCATTTCTAAATTCGTCACTCTATTTTGCTATTATTTTCTGATTTCTACAGTTTATTGATTTTGTTCTTAAATGATTCAAAACACTCCAAATTTTGCTTAGCTCAACTAGTTATTGATTTGTGAAATGGTAATTGATAGAACTAATCCCTGAGGACGATACTTGGGACTCAAACTGAATTCTAAATTTTATTACTTGCTACAACTACCTAGTACACTTGCTAGTTAGTATTCTCTTAGCTTTGTGACATAATCCTCCACCAATCCTCTACTTTTCCAATTAGCATAAAGTGGCACACTCTACCTTATATTCTTTTCAGTAATCCATTATATCAAAGATACGTTCTATCTCTACAATCCATTTGCAAGCTCCTTCCAGGTCAAACTTTTGTTCAAATTTTGGAAGATAATGCTTTATGAATCTGGTAATCTATGACCTTTAGCTAATTCTGCATCCTGATCATATACTAAGGGCTCTAATACTACAGTCATACTTGTCGAAATCTTAGCGGTTGCTTCAACTGATCTATCTCTACCCGTCATTTTCTAATTGAAATAAACATATCATACGTATGTTAGCAAGCCTATTGTTCACATAGTATGCATATACACATTAAATCACACAGTCATACAAATCCCCATCTGGAGTACCAAATAGGTCATACTAATAAACAATCATCTTATATTCTTGTCCTACAAAATACTAATGCATACAACACTTAGTACAGGCAAACTAGTCCTATACCCCAGACTTGTTAGGACGAACTATTCTTATACCATTTTGTAACATCCTCAATTTCTTATTTAAAAATAAATAAATTTTTATAGCAAAAAGGGAAAATAGAAAAATTTTGTCCTATTTTATAGATTTAAGAATTGAATAAAGGCAAGTCTTATATTCCTTTTATGAAAATATTACAGAATTCAAAAATATTTAAAACTTCCAAAGGAATAATTTTGATATTTTAAAGTGATAAATAAAACTTAAATTTACGTCTAGCAAATTATTTGGTTGAGAATGCATGCGTATAATTCTGAAACATAATCAATGACACTTTTATTAATTACAACAAAATTTATCAAGTATTTTAAAATTCTAAAATGGACATTTAAGGTATTTACAGAACTTTGTCCACCTAAAATGTAAATCTAGTAAAACATTACGAGTCTTCAAATTATTCTAAACCCTACATAGCAGTCTTCTTTCACAAGGTCATTAGATTATGAACCTAAAATAGACCAACCACCTTTACCTCTTCACTTTCATTTCCTGAAAATTTTTAGTAAGGGTGAGTATTTTCCACCCCACTAAATCTCTTATTTGACAAATTTTTTTTATCTAATATGAAAACTATTGGCTAATGCATTTCTAACATACATTGGTTAACAATAACACTTAAATTAGTCGAGCCATTATTTCAACAGGGCATATACAATAATTCAATCACCTTTGAAATATTTATAACACACTTTTCCACACTGATCTGCATGTCATAATACATGTATTCTATCACATCAATCAATATGTCACAATACATGTGTCCTAATCTCACCTGTCGATGCATTACAACACATATATCATAAGAACATTAATTGATATATTACAATGCTTATATTATAATCATACAATATTTATACTACTTCATAGTCATCACACTTTCACGTTGATTACACTTTCATATTCATTGCCCTGGGATCGCTTGAGGACTTCATAGCATAAATAGCTGTTAGTTAGCCGCAACAACACAAATACGTGTGTGCTGACCTGAACCCTTTTAAAAGGCATAGTCAGGATTCTCCTCAAGAAATGAGTGTGTGGCCTAAGAATGCTTTTACTTTCAGCAAATCATTGTGCACTCATTTATAAATAGCATTCACCACCTTCATTTCTCCAAGATTTTCCAACTCTTCTCCTAACTCTATACCCTAGTGTATCTCTGTGACTATTATTAGAAATATTAGAATTGCCAAGTGCCACATCAGATCAGGTGACAATAGTGTGCACCTTGACAACTTGCAAGGTCCCACATCAATTAAGATGTTGAAGCTGCTGTAATTAACTGAATCCATTTTATGCTTTTTTGTTTTGACCTTGAGTCTGTTAGCTTCTCAATTCTCTCTCTTTGTAATTCTCAGCTATATAACTAGATAGCTTTCCTTTGTAATTCATTCATTCAGAATCAATACATGCGTTATTTTTCTTTCAATTCTTTTACTCATATGGTATCAAGAGCTCTTCGATTTCAAGAGCTTCGTGAAGTATTGCAACCATGGCAAGAGGTGGTGGTTCTCACAATACTCCTCCTCCTCCTCCCTCAGATCCAACACTAAATCCTCTCAGAATTTTCTACATTCACCTAGGTGAAAGTCCAGTTACTCCTCTAGTTTCTCCTTTGCTCAACCTTAAGAATTACCATAGCTGGGCTCGAGCTATGAAAAGATCCTTAATATCAAAGAATAAGTTCAAGTTTGTGAATGGTTCTCTCCCAATGCCATTAACCTTTGATCCCAGTTTTGATGCTTGGGAACAATGCAATAATTTAGTGCTGTCTTGGATCTTCAGTTCGGTGGAACCAACAATTGCTCAAGGGATTGTTCATTTAGAAGTTGCTGCAATAGCTTGGAAACTTTTGAAGGACAGATTCTCACAAGCTGATCGTGTAAGAATCTTTGATTTACAACAAGAGATTTCTAATCTCAAACAAGGTACAAATTCAGTGACTCATTTCTTTACTGAACTCACAACTCTGTGGGAAGAACTGGAAAATTTCAGGCCATTTCCAGATTGTTCTTGCTCTGTCAGCTGTGTTTGTGTGACTAGACATCTAGGAAAAGATTATAGAGCAGAAGATCTCATTATGAAGTTTTTAAGTGGCTTAAATGATGACTATACTTATTCTTAGCATTTCTCGTTTCATTTTCACATTCTTTTCATCGATAAACATGTCGTAATGCGTGAGTTATGATTTATATAAATCCATGTATTACAATACATGTATTATAAGTAAACCCTTAGATGTATTACAATACCTGTATCATAATCACACTTATTAGTTAGTTAAGACTCAGGTATTACAATCACACATCTCATAATTCCACAATCATGTCATATTACTTACTTTTTCTCAATAACTCAAATCCACTAATTTCAACATACATCAATCATCAGACAAACATTCACAATTATCATATTATATCAATCCATCACAGAAGGATCATCAATCAATTTCACACCACACAAACTAATATAATATGCCAAAGGTTGAACACCTCCAGACTCAACCAATTATACAATCCAATATACACATTTTCTCAGTATTAATGAAGTTATCTATCTTAAAGTTTGGTATAATCCAATATTCATAATATGTCTATTATTCCAAAAACATCAAATAGCAAATCTTGACTACTCCTGAACAATGTTTGCTTAGCAAAATCATAATATTCCTCAAAAATTGTTTTATTTAGAGCTTTTACTACAAGTTACATTTAGATAGTTCTTAAAGTAATCAAGATTTTTTCATATCCAGCTCTCTATTCCTATACTTTAGATTTTAAGAAAAATATTAGAGTTCTAAGGTTCTAATAGAAAAACAGTATTTTCAAATCAAAATACCAAAGAGGAATTAGGGTTTGGGATCAACTCCCCTTACCTAGAAATGGGTCTCTCAAATCAAGTTTTCCTAAAGATCTAAGGAAGAGGCACAATGTTTCGAGAAAGGATATTGGCTTGAGGGTGAAGGTTCCCTTGAATATTACAAAGCAGACAACTTTAGATCGGATAAAACTGAGAAAAAAGAATGAAGTTGGAAAACCAAGCTTCAAGAAACTTACTTGGATCTGAATGATTGAACTTCCAACCTCGGATTCGAAGAAAGATTGAGGTTTAGAGGAGGATTTCTGAGAAGAGAGAGTGAGAAAACAGAGAGAATAGAGGAAAGGTTTAGATGTTTGCATTGTGATTCAATTTTCTAGATTGGAGACTCTTAAATACCCATTAACTCACGATATTCTTGCTACAGCTAGCTATCTCTCGCTGCACTGAAAAAATCAGAAAAAAAAATTCTTTACTATCTGTCATTCTAGCTATAGCGAGAGCCCTTGCTAGTCCAGAGAGCATCAGAAAGCTTGATTCTGGACTCTCTTTCTCGCTACAGTGAAATATCCTGCACCAAAATTCCTATTTTCTTTCATACAAGGGCCACAAAATTAAGGGTATTATAATCCATATCTTTTACGTACTCTAATTAAACTTTATCCATATTTATATATTTAACAAAGAAAAATATTTAAATTACAGAAAAAATGTTATATATGTTGGAATCAGGATTAAAGTTCATCAAACTTAATTATTGTCAAAACCCTTTCTCCTATTTTTCTTTTTAATTTTAATAATAAATTTATAAAACTCTTAAAATAAATAGCTATTTTGTATAATAAATCAATTAATACAATTTTAGGAGTGAAATAAATACTTTATTTTTGCACAATTAAAATAATCATTTTTATAACATCGTGGGTATTATTAACATCTTTTTCATCTGTAATTAGATTCTTGAATTTAAATTTGGTTGAAAAAATTATATTTTTAAAATTTTCAAGTTCTTTTAAAACTTGATGAGATTTCTTTTTCATATCTATTTTCTTATTTTTTTATATTTGATTTGCCAATATTAAAATTATTTCTCGTTACAACCTTGGTTGCAACATATTATAATTATAAAAAAAAAACATTAATATAATTAGCATTATTTTTCATTCTTCAAACTATTTTTACTGTGTTTGACAAGATAATATGACATCAAGTTTACATAAAATTATAAAAAGTTGATAGGATGAATACTAATTAAAGATGATACCTAAAAATTTATCCACAAGGTTGGAAATAATGATAACCAGATAATTGAATTGCAATATGTGTGTTAGTCATACTAAAACTAAATTTATATTTGTTTTATATTGTAATTAGAAGATCATATAACCATATGTTATTTTAATTTATTTCATTAAGCTTCTTGGTGTAATTTATCAAAATAAGATATTTTTAACTTATTTCAATAAATTTCATCATTAAATT
The DNA here is from genome assembly GCF_003935025.1 of Abrus precatorius. NCBI lineage: Eukaryota > Viridiplantae > Streptophyta > Magnoliopsida > Fabales > Fabaceae > Abrus > Abrus precatorius. The sequence continues at coordinate 14,635,113 of NW_020874417.1, forward strand.
TATGACATAAGTTTTTGTTTAAAAGTAACTTATTGGATTTATGTTTAAATAAGCTATGTATCTAAACACACACTTAACTTTTTATTTTATTTTTTTAATCTTTATTATTCCATCATTTCTTTGAAATTTCAAGCATAAATTATACAATGATATCTACATTTTTATTTTTAAAATTTGTAAACTAAATTCACACAAAATCTTCAAATAAAATAGTGAATTAAAGTTAACTTATAATTACGTACAAATTTTTTAATTAGTCCAAAAAAGTAAGCACACCCACTTTAATTTAGTTTATGTGCAATCAATTTGTGTTGTTATTTTTTTACAAGATATTTGATATCAAATCAATTTTTTTTTATAAAAAAGTTAATAAGTAATTTAAGTCAATTCATTTTAAAGACTAAAGATACATTTAGAAAGCGAAGAAAGGAGAGAGTATATTTTTTTAATTTAAAATTTAAAATACATATCATTTATTATGATAAATATATAATTAATAAATTAAGTTTATATAAATATATCATTTTATATTTTTTATCTTTAAAATATTAATTTTAAATATACTTATTTAAAATATAAAAATTGTTTTTTATTACTTTTCTTTTCAAAGTCTACTTTCTAAAATAACTCTTAAAGTTATTATAAATATTGATTGAAATTTTATATCATAACTAATCTACTTATTTCAATTTCAAAAGAAGGAATAATGTGTAAATGATTTTTGCTCATCAAACACACAATACACAAGCAGTTATGTTGTCAAACATATTAACACTTTACACTATTTTATTAAAGAAAAAATTGATTGTCAATTTTACCCAAATAGTATTCACTAATTAGTTAAAAAATTATTTAATTTGAACTATATATATATATATATATATATATTATAATTTAATCTTATTATTATTGAAAAAAATATGGGTATGAAAAATGAGTAGCTTAATAATCACAATTCTATATTAGTAATTATTTTTAATATAATGTAGCCAATTCCTTTCTCGACTTTGTGGTTTGGGAATAACTTCTCTAATCATTAAAGTCCGAGTTCGAATATGGCATAGAGATGCAAAACCACAAAAAGAGGTATTCTAAAATACCTCCTTTTTACAATAAAAATGCATTAAAAAGTACCGTTAAAAATGAATGGTTACATTTCCCTTACTTTTTATAATAATAATAATAATAATAATAATAGTTATTGTTATTATATTAGAAACTTTATTTGTATTTTGATATCACAGTGTTATATTACTTTATTTATGGTTTAAATAAAATTAAAATATTTATGCTGCTATTAATTTTATGATAGTAATGTTACATAACTGCTCCGTATAATTTTAAATGATATTCTTCCCACACCCTTCTACACACAAATAGTCTTGGGGATGCATATATGTTTAAATATTTAGAGAAAAAAATTTATCCACAAAACTCCTATTCAATTTAAACAAAATATATTTTATAAAAAAAATACATGTGACCTTAATGTAAAATATAATAAATTTTTATATCACTAATAATTTTTATAAAACTAAAATTCTAATTTTAAAATAAATAACAATTAATTATAGAATAATATCAAATAAATTAAAAATATTTTACCTTTCTTTTAAATATTTTCTTTCAATTAAATAATTAAACTTTTAGAAAATAATAAGAATACTATTAAAAATAATATAACTTATATATAATTTATCACGATAAAAGCATACGTTAATTACTCAAAAAGTGTTATGATAGTTTTAATATTTTTCACAAATATATATAATTATTATCATTTTATTTAATATTTTTAAAATATTTTTGCTAAAAAATAGAAATAAAGTAACATATTTAATTTATATTTCTTAAAAATGATAAAAAATATATCAATATTTTTTCATGTGACTAATATTTATTTTAGTTAAGGCAAATATATTATTAAATTTCAAATTATTTAAAATAGTATTATTATTATTATAAAAATACAACTATCAACAGTGAATTAAAAAAAATTCTAATTAAATCTTAGAAAAACATGTTCTTTTCACAATTTTGAAGTATATAGATTTTGAGAGATAAAAAATAATAATAACTACAGTGGTTAATGTGATCTAAATTAGAAAAAAAAATAAGAGATTAAAATTAAAAACTTATTTTTAAAATAAATAATAATAAATATGAGAGTCATAATTTTTAGAATCTAAAAATATAAATGATATAGATAAAAATCATGTCACCTAATACTAAGTGACACATGATAAAAAATTGGCTTAATTATATTTTTGATCCTTATAAATATAGGCCTTTTTGTGATTAGTCCGTAGAAATATTTTTGTCCTTCTAAAGTTGGTAATTTTGAAATTGATCCCTGCTGTTAATCTCTGTTAGCAAACTCAGCATTCTATGTGGTACCATGTGGCCATTTTAATGTTCAGTCACAGGTTACGTGGCATGCCACATCATTTATTATTTATTATTTTTATTTAAAATTAAAATTTACAAATAAGCCCTTGAACAATTTTATATATTTACAAATAAACCCTTTTTTTTTCCTCAATCAACTCCTCTTTCGCAACCCCATCTCCCCCACCCCTAACCTCCACCACCACCCTCACCTCACTCACACAAAGTAATGCAAATCCATGAGCCAACTCTAGCAAATGCATGGCCACACAATCACCAACAGTGTCTTACTCCTTTACACTGTAATAATACATAGTAAGAGCAGTTAAAAATAGGAATAAATCTGTAATTAGTTGTAAAACAATTAGTTAATTAGTAAAAATAGAGTTTTTGGCACCAAATAAACAGGTAAAATCGTTGGAAGTCAGAAGCTGTATATAGAACGCACTGTACACTTTGAAAGATGATGAATATTTCGAGTTGAGTTTCCTCTATATTCTCTGAGAATTGTGAGTGAGTGAAGATTTCTGGTGAGTTCTATTGAATTCTGACATTGGTATCAAGAGGCTTGTTACGTTTTGGGGACAATGGTGACGACTAAGGAACTTGATGCGCACATGGAATCCTTTGAGAAATCGTTCATTGAGGCTCAAGAATCGACGAAAGAAACATTGGATTCTTTCCAGAAATCAATCGATACTCTTGTTTCTTTGATTGTGGCATTTAATGGTGGGCAAAAGATCATACTTCTAGATGACAATGGTGGTGATTCTTTAAAATCTATGATTGAAAAAGCACAAATCCAATTTCCTTCGTTTGATGGTACGAATTTTCGCGAATGGAGGGCAAAGGTAGAACAATTCTTTGAGTTGGAATCCACACTAGTGAATCAACGTGGCAGATTACTTCTATTACCAATGGATGGGAAAGCCTTTTCGTGGCAACGCCATTACATGTAGCAAACATCTTTCAAGGACAAATCTTGGGAACAAATTCTTCAGAACATGGCATACCCATTTGATGATAATTCTTTTGACGATTCAATTGCTGAGCTTTCAAGACTTAAACAAGAAGGTGATTTGATCGACTATCTGGAAGCATTTGACTCTCTATTGGCTCGGGTATCTGCTTTTGAATCTTTAGCTCTTAGTTTCTTTTTGTTTGGATTGAAATTGGAATTGGAGAAATCTGTAAGGGTTCATAAGCCTCAATCTCTCTAAGAAGCAGTACATTTGGCATGATTGCAAGAAGACATATTGAAAGAAATGGAGAAAAAGATTCGGCAAAGGAGATTAGGGACCTTTGAGACTCAATCAAGATTCACCAGATCAGAGATAACTCCAGCAAATTCTCAAAGAAGCCATCCCATCACTAGTCTTCAGCAGAATGTCTCTCAAGGTTCCAACACTGCTCCTACAATAACCGATTCTCAGGTAAACAATTCCACTATTACATCTAGAAAGGAAATCAGTGAAAGGATAGCAAAGAGATTGTGTCAGTTTTGTAGTGAAAAATGGGACAAGAATCATTGGTCAAAATGTAAGGTTGGGGTAAGCTTAATGCCATTTTTTGTGCTCAAGAGGAATTAGATGATAGTGGAGATGTTGATCTATGTTGTGATGAAGAATAGGAATTAATCAATAGTAGCTTAGCATTAGCTTAAGATGAAGATGTGCATATTTCACTAAATACTCTACAAGGCATTGCAGGAGGAAGTACCTTACAGTTTAGAGGATTGATCAAGAAACAGATGGTGCCTTTTCTAATGGATACTAGAAGCACCCATAATTTTATTGGTGAGAAATGGGTCAAACTTCTAGGTTTAAAAACACAGTTCATCAAAGATTTCCCTGTGATGGTAGCCTCTGATAAGAAGATTTTAATCACTAGGAAGTGTGAAGCAGTAAATTGGAAATTCAATAACCATAACTTTATAGCAGATTTTCTAGTTTTTCCAAGCAACACCTTTAGGGTGATCTTAGGCATGCAATGGTTCAGGACATTGGGAGAAATCCACTAGAATTGCAATACTCTTACCATGAAATTTCTTCATCAAGGTCAAGTTGTAACTCTTCAAGGAGAACAATCATGTATGGAACTATAAGAATGGACTGGAAAACTGAGATTGTTACAAGGGACATGTTGGTTGATTGCTATACGAGATTCAATTTTCCTAACTGTGGTTGACAAGCTGATCAAGAAGATTTATCAGAAGACCAATCTCAGCAATTGTAGGTTATATTAGACAACTTTCAAAACTTGTTTGTCGAACCTACCAAACTCCCACCTATCAGGAAGTGTGACCACATAATTCAATTGACAACTGACACTCCAGTATATACAAAGCCCTATAGATATCCTCATGTGCAGAAAGAGGAAATTGAGAAACAAGTGCAGCAGCTACTTTCAACTGGTTTTATTAGAGAAAGCAATAGTTCTTATGCATCTCCACTGGTGTTGGTCAAAAAGAAGGATGGGTCATGGAGATGTTGTACTGATTTCAGGAAGCTAAATGTTATCACTATCAAAAACAAATTTCCTATGCCACTTAAAGATGATCTTCTATATGAATTAAATGGAGCTTGTTATTTCTCAAAGTTAGATCTCAAAAGTGAATATAATCAGGTTAGGATGGTTGACAAAGACATTTGCAAGACTGCATTCAAAACTCATAATAGGCATTACGAGTGGGTTGTACTTCCTTTTGGGTTGTGCAATGCCCCAGCAACTTTTCAGTCCCTTATGAATGATATACTCAAGAAGTATTTAAGGAAGTTCATATTGGTGTTTTTTGATGATATATAGTCTATACAAGGACTTGGCCAGATCATTTGGAGTGTCTGACAACTACATTGCAGATTTTGGAGGATAATAGTTTGGCTATGAATTTTAAGAAGTATAGCTTTGTGAAGAAGACAATTGAATACCTTGGACATTTGATAACCATGAATGGAGTTCAACCTAACCAAGATAAAGTCTCTGCAATTCAACAATGGCCCACCCCAACTACTGTCAAGGAACTCAGAGGTTTTTTAGCTCTTTTTGGGTATTATAGAAAATTTATCTTGAATTATGGTAAAATTGCAGCTCTTTTGATTGAGTTTTTGAAGAAAGACTCAGAATTCAACTGGACTCAGGATACTGAAACTGCATTTCAACAGCTCAAGAATTCATTAGTTTCTAAACCAGTCTTGAGGTGCTTGACTTTCAGGAAGCATTTACAATTGAGATAGATGCATCTGGTGGAGGTATTGTAGCAATTCTCCTTCAAGATGATCACCCTATTGCATACATAAGCAACGCTATGGGACCTAAGTTCAACTTGCTCTCAGCTTATGAAAAGGAATTTTATGCAATGCTATTTGCAATCAAAAAATGGCAACACTATTTCTGGGGGAAATATTTCACTATAAAATTGATCAGAAAGCACTAAAGCAATTGTTGTTACAGCCACCTACAACCTTAATGCAAAATTGGGGATTACAAAAGTTAATGGGTTTGGATTTCAGTATAGAATACAAAAAGGGAAAAGAAAATCAAGTCGTTAATGCATTGTCTAGAATGGAGCGTAAGGGAAGCCTTGCTGCTATCTTACACTTATCTACAGAGCTAATGATCGAGGCTATTCACTCTTGGAAATTTGATACAAAATTACAGAAGCTAGTTGATAAATTGAGGTTAGTTCAACAACCTCTAAAGCACTATACTTTTGAAAATGACATATTGAGAAGAAAGGGCAAAGTGGTGATTGGATGTTAGCCAAGTCTCAAGACAAGGATTCTCAATTTCTTTCATAGCTTAGCCATAGGAGGACATTTCGGTTCTGACCTAACATATAAAAGAATTAAAGACCATTTCTATTGGAAGGGTATAAACGGGAAGTTAAGAAATGGATCAAGGAGTGTGAGACATGTCAAAGGTTCAAATCAATAAATCAACTACCAGCAAGGCTTTTACAACCATTACCTATTCCTAAAAAGGCGTGGAAGTCAATCTCCATGGACTTTATTACAAGACTGCCTAAGTTTAATGGGATGAGTGTTATTTGAGTAGTCATTGATAGGCTAACTAAGTATGCTTATTTCATACCTTTAGGACATCCCTTTACAGGATCTAAAGTTACAGATTTATTCATGAGCACTATGGTGAGGCATCATGGATGGCCAGAGGAGATAATTTCTAATAGGGATCCAACATTTCTGAGTAATTTCTGGGCAAGGTTGGTGAAAGCACATGGGGTTCAGTTGCTAAAGTTCACAACTTTTCACCCACAAACTGATGGACATACTGAAAATCTCAATAAGTCATTAGAAGCCTACTTAAGGTGTGCTACTGGTGACATGGCTAAGCGATGGACCAACCACTTAGCCAAGGCTGAATTGTGGTACAATACTAAGTTTCATATAGCAACCCATTTGACACCCTTTGAAGCAGTATATGGCTATATCCCTACATTACCTAATTTAGTTAATAGGGGTATGACTTTGGTTAAAGCTGTTAACTATGTAGTGAAGACCAGAGAACAAATTGGCAAATTGTCTACAGGAGAATCTCAGCAAGGCACAGGAGAGCATGAAGCTGTATGCAGAGAAAGGGAGGCTTGAAAAAGAATTTAACTGTGGAGACTTGGTTTATTTGAAAATATCGTCGTAAAAGCAACATTCATTGGCAAACTCATACTTCCAGAAGTTATCAGCCAGATACTATGGGCCTTACAAGGTGATGGAAAGAATAGGCAAGGTGGCATATAAATTGGAACTTTCAGCTGACACTAAGATCCACAATGTCTTCCATGTGGCACTATTAAAGAGATATCATGGCAATCACACAATTACTGCTCAGCTACCTAAGCCACTGGCTATATTAGATAAACAAATGAAACAGAAGCACCATCAAGCTATTATTGAAGTAGTTGTGCAGTGGTAGGAAACAAATCCTGAAGATGTAACTTGGAGGGAGCTCTATGATTTACAAAGGCAATTCCCAAATTTTGAGTGGAGAGTAAGTGAAAGGCCTTGAGGTCAAGCCCTTGTTAAAAGGAAGGAAAATTGTAATAATACATGGTAAGAGCAGTTAAAAATAGGAATAAATCTGTAATTAGTTGTAAAATAATTAGTTAATTAGTGAAAATAGAGTTTTTAGCACCAAATAAACGGGTAAAACTGTTGGAAGTTAGAAGCTATATATAGAACCCTTTGTACACTTCGAATGATGATGAATATTTTGAGTTGAGTTTCCTCTATATTTTCTGTGAGAATCGTGAGTGAGTTAAGAATTCTGGTGAGTTTTATTGAATTCTGACATACACCGTCCCAATCTTAAACAACATCCTCTTCACCCTCACTTCTTTGCTCACTTCCCCCAACATTCACCTTTAACACCCTTATTACAATCCACCCTCTCCTCTCTCTCTCTCCCTCTCCATGCTCTCTACCTCTTCTCCTCTCTTCGCTGCTGATAACCACGTCGCAATGGTATCAAACAAACTAGATTTTCTTAATAATTTTGCAATAGAAGGAGTAAACCTAGGTCATCTCACAAGGACATAAAATGCATTCTGTTTCTGATTCCATCGTATAATTTCAGATTAGCTTAGGGAATGATTGTTTTGAATTAAATTGTAAACAACAGAAAAAGAAAAGAACAAAGAATAATTCTAACGAAATATGAAGTTCAACCAATTCAAGATCTCAATCACTACAACGCAATTCTCATTATTACACGAATACAATTCCAACGAATTTTCAATTAACACTATTTCAATACGACATTAACAATCCGAAATCTAAATCTAGATTATGAATTCCATCAAAACAAGAACTACAATCGCAAATCCAATGCTCTAACGAAATTCAGAACAATTGAATGATTGAATTAGGTGAATTCCTTTATTTCAAATCTAAAATTCTCATTCTCTGTTTAGAATGCAAACGAAAATTCAATATCATGAAAAACATAATCGTTCTAATCAGAAAAGAGGAGGAAGAGGAGAATTCGATAGAACCTAATCCAAAACTCAAATGCAATGTAGTTCTTGAAACCTTGAACCGATTGATGGATTAGCCTTGCTTCATGATCATGATTGCTTCGGCCAAAACCAAAAAATATGAAAAGATGAAAGGTAGAGAGACGAAAATAAAATAAGAAAGAATTTAAAATAGAGACTTTTTGATTTCTAAAAATATTTGCTGGAAAAAAAAAACAAGGATTTGTACATGGAGTCATAACCTCTATTTAAAGATAAAATAATTGGGCTTAATTAAGGCCCAATTCCCTAATGAGGTTCCTAAACACCTAACTAAGTAAAATCAACAATAAAATCAAATTCTGAAAATTTCAGTGCAGAGCCGCAATATTGTGACGCAATTTTGGACTTGAAGATGCTTGAACTGGGCTTTTCTCCAAACAGAGAAGTTGTAGATCTCTGTCTTATCTTTCGAGGGACACCAATTTTGTCCAATTCCAAATAGTGTAACTCCAGATATGGTCTTTGCAAGAAACTATGTCAAAATAAGAAATTATGGCAAAAATTAAGAAAGAATTTCATTTAAATCCTAAATGACTTACTAACACAAATCTAAACTAACACATCAAAATAGTGCACTAATGAAGCTCAATTAAACCAAAAATATGGAGAGAAAGATGTAGTAAAATATGACTATCAGCTGCCTCTCTCTCTCCCTTGACTTCCACACCTTCCTTTTTGTCCTCAAAGCCTCTGCCAAACTCCCTTCCTTTCCTCTAACTCGCTCTCTCCACTCTCAAGCCTTCAAGTTTGAATTTTTAACCTATTTCTTTACACTCAACTCCTTGATTTGCCTCTACTTCATTCATGACTATGTCCACGATGCTCACAAGCTCTTTTACAAGAGTTTCCATAAGGATGTCTCATACAAGGCCATGATTGATGGGTTTGTTAAAACTCGCCAGATTTTGCGCGCGTATCAACTGTTTGGTGAGACTGTGTAATGAAGGCATTGTGCTTTTCAATGAGATGATTTTAGAGGTTGAGCCGGGTAATATAGCGTTGGTGTCAGTTTGATGAATCCATATTTTATTGAATTCTTACTTGCCTTTTTAGTGTTCTTTAGTAGAAAAAGTAGACTTAGAAAGTGTAAATAAGATGAAAATCCCATATAGGCCAAATATCATACGTTTCTTAATTTTTAGTTAATTTACACTGATTTACATAGATATAATTTGCAATTTTGATCATTTATGTCACAACCCCTTTTATAAGGAACCGAGAACATTATTTCTACATCACTTACTTATTTAAGATAGATAAATAGTGGAGAATATAAGTATAAAATTCACTTCTCATTCAAAATAAAACAGCTTCTTACAACAAATATCCAATAGAATAACATAATATTAAATTTAGTTCATAATATTCAAAATACACACATACCACCGTATGAGGTCTCAAATTATAAAAAAATAGGACTCTAATGCAAAATTACTCGACTCCAGCTTCTAACATTTTTCGATAGGCCCTTCAACCTGTGAAGTAGATGCAACACCTGCTACATTTACTCATGTACCACCGTACGATTATCGCAATACACACGCACACAACAGCATAGACAGAAATGCAAAGGTGAGCTTACAAAAATAAAATAAAATCGTATATATAGAGTAAAATATTTACTCATAGCAACAGCCCCATACATTCACAGTCTATCTAATGCACAACATGAAAATGCTTTCCAGCTGGTTTCACAGCCTAAGTAATCCAAAAGAAATCGAGCCGGTCCGGGAGCGACCTATTCCAGTATCTGGATCTAGACAGCACAACACAGTTCAACATGCTCTATCATTACACGTCTATTCACTTAAATGTGTAACTCAGCTCTATAATGATGCAAGACATATATCTCAACATGATGCAGCATGACTAAAATCATTTCAACAACTCAGCTAAGACAAGTTTATAATAAATTAGCCAAATCTCAGTGCTATTAAATCAGTTATCAGCAGTTAAAGAATAGAAAAATAACTTTTAAGTATTAAATCCTTTATATCTCAGCTTTTATCAAAGAGATCTAACAAAACCAACTCAAACATTTCTTTAATAGCATATCAAACTATTTAAAATATAGTTCATAGGCTAAAGTAAGCTCCCTTTACCTTAGAACGGTAATTCACACCAGATCTACCGAATATTACTTATTTTAATGCAAGATTCACTGAAGATTTAGCTTTAGAACCAAGTCTCTCCTAAGAACACCATGAACTTCTATGAGAAAGAAAAGGAGAAGAGAAACGAACGGTGAAACTAACTTCAAACTTAGAGAAACTTACTTCAAATCCCTTAGAACGGACGGAAAATCATAGATCTAGAGAGAAATCTAAGTTTAGGAGGGTTTAATATGATAGAAAATGGTGGTATATGGCCTTGGAACCTTTGAGAAGTATGAAGAAGTGAAAATTTCGTGCAAGTACCCCTATTTATACAAAAAAAAATTTTGATACTGTTTATGTCAGAGTTATTGTTCACATGTTTTGCACTGTTCACTGACACTGTTCAAGCGTTTTGCATTGTTCACGCGTACTGTTCACATGCACTGTTCACTTTCTTTTTTTTTTTTTTTTCAATCTCCATCTAAATCTATTTCAATACCAATAATCTTTCAATTAACATTTAACAAGTAGAAAATGTTATAGATTACTCAATAATAAATTACAGGCTTGACAATTCTCCCCCTGAAAATAAATTTTTGTCCTAAAAAATTTCATCCCTCTAAGAAAAGATAAGGGTATAAGTCTCTCATTCTTTCCTCTAACTCCCATGTGGCATTACCAATGACTGGGTCCCAAACAACCTTTACTAATCGAATAGACTTGTCTCTAAGCTCTTTAACTCTAGTGTCCTCGATACGAGCAATTGGGACCTCCATAGACAATTCATCTCGTATCTTTACAACATCAAGCTCGATTACATGAGATGGATCAGGAACATACTTCCTCAGCTGCGACACATGGAAAACATTATGCAGTCCTGACAACTGAGGTGGTAACGCTAATTCATAGGCTATTGTTCCTCTGCGATGTAATATCTGATATAGTCCTATGAACTTAGGTGTTAACTTCTTGGCCTTTAAGGCTCGCCCCACACCTGTAGTACATGGCACTCTCAGGAATACATGATCACCAACCTCAAATTCTAAGGGTTTTCTGCATCGGTCAGCATAAGACTTCTATCGACTATGAGTAGCTCTTAGCTTTTCTTTGATAATTTCAACTTTCTTCTTAGTTTCCTACTGCATTTCAGGCTCAACCATCAAATGTACTCCATCTTGAAACCAACAGATAGGAGTTCTATACCTTCTACCATATAGAGCCTCCAATGGTGCCATGTCTATACTTGAATGGTAGCTATTATTATAAGTGAATTCTACCAAAGGAAGCATATCCTCCTAGTTACCCCTCTGCTCTACAATACAAGTCTGCAACAACTCTTCTAAGGTCTGAATAGTACGCTCAGATTGACCATCTGTCTGCGGATGATATGCAGAACTCAACCTCAATTGCGTGCCTATAGCTTCTTGGAAACTCTGCAAAAAACAAGAAGTGAATCAAAGATCTCTATCAGAGATAATACTAGAAGATACTCTATGCAACTTGATAATCTCTCTGATGTATAATTTTGCTAATTTCTCCAAAATATAGGTCATGTTGATCGGCAAGAAATGCACACTCTTGGTTAACCTGTCAACTATGACCCACACGACATCATTATTTTTAACTATTCTAGGCAGATGGAACACAAAATCCATAGTCACATGGTCCCACTTCCACTCTGAAATTTCCATTGTCTGCAACTCTCCTAGAGGACTCTGGTGCTCCGCCATTGCCTTCTGATAAGTCAAACAAGCTTTAACAAACTCAATTATCTTTCACTTCATGCTTGGCCACCAAAACGTCTGCTTTAAATCTTGATACATTCTGGTAACACCAGGATGAAATGTTGAGACTACCCTTATGTCTCTCTTCTAGAATTGCTCTTTTTAATTTAGCATCCCCAAGGGCACAAACTCGACCTTGACATCTAAGAATACCATCAACACCTCTACTAAAACCCTCTGTCTTATCTGTCCCCAAGAGAAATACAATCTGACATAAAATAGGATCACACAGCTGTTTGTCTTTAATTTCCTGCAAGAAATTATTAGTTACCACAATTCTACCATAACTAATCTTTCCAGGTGATAAGTCAACATGTAAGTTCAGGTCTCAGAATTGTTCTACCAAAAGGGTTTCCGTAACTCTTAAGGAGAATGCCTGAACCACATTCCTGCTTAATGCATCAGCCACCACATTAGCTTTTCTTGGATGGTAATGGAGCTAAAAATCATAATCCTTAAGGAATTCCATCCAATGCCTCTGCCTCATATATAACTCTCGTTGGTCAAACAAATACTTCAGACTCTTGTGGTCACTATGTACATCAAACTGAGCTCTATAAAGATAATGCCACCACACCTTCAGAGCAAAGACTACAGCAGCTAACTCGAGGTCATGGGTCAGGTAATTTTGCTCATAAGTTTGCAACTAACGAGATGCATACGCTACCATCCTCTTATCTTGCATTAACACAGATCCTAATCCCTTATATGAAGCATTACAATACACCTTAAATGGTTGACTAGTATCAGGGAGAATCAACACCGACGAGGAAGTTAATCGTTGCTTCAATTTATTAAAACTTTGCTCACATTCCTTAGTCCATACAAAAGGTTGATCACGGTGAGATAATTGTGTCAATGGTGCAGCTATCTTCGCAAATCCCTCTATAAATCTCTGGTAGTAACCTGTTAGGCCCATAAAACTAAGAATCTCTGTGGCTGTCTTCGGCCTTTCCCTTTGCAATATTGCTTCAACTTTGGAAGGATCAACTGCAATTTCCTTAGTTGAAATAACATGGCCAAAGAACTTCACTTCCTCTAGCCAAAACTCACACTTAGACAATTTAGCATACAACTATTTCTCCTTCAAAATATTAAGTACAGTCCTCAAATGCTCTGCATATTCCTCTGACGAACTAGAATAAATCAAGATATCATCAATAAAGACTACCACAAACCGATCCAGGAAAGGTCTAAAGATCCAATTCATGTAGTCCATAAACACTGCCGGAGCATTAGTGACTCCAAAAGGCGTTACTATATACTCGTAATGACCATATCTAGTGCAGAATGCTGTCTTTGGGATATCTTCATCCTTTACATGGATCTGATGGTACCCAGAATTCAAATCAATTTGAGAGAATACTTTAGCACCTCTTAATTAGTCCATCAAATCATCAATCCGTGGCAATGGGTACTTATTCTTGATTGTCAACTTATTCAGCTTACGATAATTAACACACAACCTAGAACTTCTGTCATTCTTTTTCACCAAGAGAACCGGTGCTCCCCAAGGTGATACACTTGGCCTAATCCACTGTTTCTGCATTAGATCCTCAATCTACTCCTTAAGCTCCATTAACTCTTTTGGCGCTATTTTGTAAGGTGCTACAGACACTGGCTCAGTCTCAGGAATCAAATCTATAGCAAACTCCACCTCTCTACATGGAGGTATTCTAGGACTAGTATTGACTACAAACTATGCTCATTCTCTACGTTCATATTGGCCAAAAGAACATAACAAGAGACCCCTTCACTTAAGTGTGCTTCTACTTGACGAGTAGAAGTTAGCTCAACATAGTCCTATTGCTCAGAAAAAATCAGACACCTCTACCCATAATCAATCAGTACATTATTGGTAGTCAACCAATCCATCCCTAAGATTACATCCAATCTTGACATCAGGATACAAATAAGATTTACCTTGTCTCTTAACTACTATAGGACACCTAATACAAACTCTCGAAGTTTTGATCGAACTCAAAATGAGTGTCGATACTACAAATTCACATCCTAGATCACTCACTGGCAATCCTAAGTTTCTCACACAAATATATCTAATCCACTGCTTAGCCGCATTTAACCCATCAAATCTAGTAAACTGAGAAAGATTGTTCTTCCTGAACTCAGACAATCCCTGATATTTAGGAGAAAGTACAATTGAGGAAGTGGCTACTGCTGCCTGTGCTATAGTAGTGGCTTGATTTGCGCCTGTTACTGCTGTATCACTTCTCGACTTTGCCTTATTGTCGCTGCCATAACCTCCATGGCATGAGCCATTTGGTTCACGTCAGCAAGAGGAGGAAGGTTTGCAGCAGATCTTCTCGGTCTAGCCATCTTAATATATAGAATAAAACTAGCTTAGATTACTAACATTCAACACATTCAGCAATACCAACACATAGCTATTTTCATAGATTCAACTTACAATGATATATTCATATTTAGTATATCATAGCAATTTAATCAATTTAGCTCTTAGCATAACATCATATTAGCATTCTCAGCATTCACACAACATAGCAAACACACTTATCTCAGCAATGATTTACAACTTAGCTTGACAACTGTCACCTTCTTAACAAAAGTAATTTTGACTAGCAAGTCTACTAGTGTTATTGTAGCAAGTTATAAAATTTTTAGAATTATGTTTGAGTCCCAATTATCGTCCTTAGGGAATAGAATTCTCAAATATCACTTCACAAGTCCACAATTAGTTGAGCCTAACGAATCTAGTTGAAGTTTGGAAGCACAAGCAACAAATGTTAAACTCAGAAAACAGAACAGAACAAAGATCATGAAAATGTGTATTTAACAAATGTAGAAAACATAGATAGGGACTTGTTTCACCAAAACTTCAATGTTGATTCAATAAAGTTCTGAATTTTCAAGTATTTAGATGGAATGACAATCAGTTTCACAATATATTAATCAAAGGTTAATTCCTTAACTCAATGAATCTAACATTCAATTCAATCATTCTAATTCCTTAGATCTAGTTCAATTAAATGTTGCACTAAGCATTAGAAACCAAAAGATTGCAAGATAAATATGTCTTATCCCTAAGAAATCAATAATCTTGGTAATTAATTCAGATATGAGAAACAAGTTCAAATTCCATTGATAAAAGTTCCTCTATAATTAGTTAATCAAATTTCCATTCAACAACTACTTGAAAAGCAGAATCAATTACTCAATCCAATCCAATACTCAAAGTTCGGATCCAAATCAATTCAACATTTCCATTTCAGATCCATAATCTCTAACTACAAAGAGTTTTAGCAACCATTGCAAAATGAAAAGAGAAAGAAAGAAAAGAAGAAGATCAACGAAAAAGCATCTTCAAGACAATCTTCAATCCGATTCCTCAAGATTTGAAACTTGGTGTTTGTCCTCAATCTCTCTCTCAGACTCTCTCAACACCAGAAAATAAGTGGAAAGTAAAAATGAACAAAAGATCCCAACAAATCTGAGCAAATTCATATTTATAGAATTCCTGCCTTTCTGGTGTGGTCACTATTTTTCACTATAGTAGCAACGCAGAGGCCTTTCTGATAATCTTTAGGACTGAAACGATCACTATTCTTCATGAAAGCAGCAAGGCAGAGGTTTAAGGTTTGTACATGTTCACTTTCGTAAGCAAAAGGAGACACACGCAGCTTTGCTGTGATGGAAGGTTCTCTGGAACAATCATTTTTGTGAACAAAAGTGATAACGCGCAACTTATTTTCCTACAGGCTGCTTTGGAACGATCACTTTAGTGAACAAAAGTGGTCACGCGTATCTTTGCTATCCTGGAGCTCTCTCTTGAACGATCACTTTTGTGAACAAAAGTGATCACGCACACCTTACTATGCTTGAAGCTCTCTGGAACGATCACTATCATCAGCAATAGTGATAACGCATAGGTTATCCTTCCATGTTAGGCTCTGGAACAATCACTTTTGCCAGGAAAAGTAATGAACGATTTTCATTTGCAAAAAGATTTGTTGCCAATCTCATCAAAATATGCATAATTTTTATGTTGTCTAGGATGCAAGCCTAGGTTGACTCCAATGACTTTAGTTAGTAACATACATTGAACACGTTGTAAACTATGAAAGCAATAAAAAGAAGGGTTTTGTGTGATTCTAATTTTAATGTAAAAACAAATGATGAAATTAATGAGTTCAATCAATGAAATGTGCAATCCTTAGTTTGTTCATGTGATTCTATCCCTATTCCTCTCAAGATTCAATACTTTTCCTCTTCCACTGAATTAGGGTAACTCAACGAGCGAGAATTAACCTTAAAACCCCATACGAATTTAAGCAAATTACATGGCCTCCAACTCTTTTCCCCAAGATTACGCAACCTTAGAAATTAATTTAGGATTAAGTAAACCAAGCTAAGAATTTCATTAAAATGAATTAGGGTTAATTAAGCAATGTCCCCCTCATTCAACCATTAATTCAATTCAAAGAGTTGGGAAATGTAAATTCATGAAAGAAAGGGAATTATATTGACATTCATACCTAGGAATTCAAGAATCCATGAACTCACTAAGGATTACAAGAAAGTTTAGCCCTTTATAAGGATGGGTCTTACAAATTCAAGATGAAAACAAAGGAAATTCAATGTCATCAATGCAAGAATTAAAGGAAAATGAAGAGAAATTGTAAATGAAACCCTAAGATTGGCCTTGACTATCACCCAAGGATCCTAAGCTCTGCAAAAATGCTCTTAAAGTGGCAAAAGAATCTAAAAGTTATGAAAAAGCCCCATACCCTAATTTCTCAAATTCTATTTATAGTGCAAAAATTTTTGCCGATAGTAACTATTATGATTTCATAGTGATAACGCGTAGTGCTTTATAGTAGTTACTATCGCTCCATAGTAGCCACGCTCAAGTCTTGTGCTTTTGGCCTCTCTGGAGTTGTCACTTTGGTATTAGAGTGGTAACTTTGGCTACTCTAGAGTGTCTACTATGGTTCCAAAGTAAGCACGCGCAACACTTCTTCAAACTGGGTCTCTATAGTTGTTACTATGGGTTCATAGTGATCACCTTAGTTTGCCCTTCTGGACTTAGCTTGCTGTAGTGTTCACTATAGGATCCAAAGTGATCACTTTCATCTTAAACTTTCTCAATTGCTAAAAATCCATGAAAAAAGTCTAGAAATTCCTGCACAATTATTCAAATGATCAAAATTGTAAACTATATCTATGTAAATCAATGTAAATTAACAAAAAATTAAGAAACCTATGATATTTGACCAAAATGATGTTTTTATGTTATTTACACTTCCTAAGTTTACTTTTTCTATCAAGAAACATTAAAAGGACAAGTAAAAATCCAATAAAATGTGGATTCATCAAAAAGTGATCACACCCAGCTCTTGCTTCAACAAACCTTGTTCTTTGCTTCCAATTTTTGCTACTTTTCTTCTATCTACCCCTTGATCTTCCAATCTTATGAACTTAGCTCATAATTTCCTACAAAAATATGATTAAATTATTACTTTTTACACAGAAAATTCCTAAAATTTAAACAACTTTGTATTTAGGAAAGACTTTGAACTTTCTATTATTTTTATGAGTTTTCCAGCTTTTTCCAACATATTTTCTTTGTCAAATGCATTAAAACTAAAGTAAAATACTGGTAAAATATGAATTTATCACCACCCCAAACTTGAATTTTTGCTTGTCCTCAAGCAAATCAAAACATATCAAAGGCATGAATTCATTCATCAATTGAAATCCATAATAAAAAGCCTTTTATATATTAGAAAAATTCAGATTTTCAAAATTCATTCCACTTTAATCCATTCTGATTATTTTCTTATAAAGTTATTCACCAATTATTCATCATGACAATCATACTTAAATCATCTTTTTGCTGCAAAATCTCATACATTTCAGTCAAGCAAATCATTAAAGCTGCATGCAAAACAGAGTTGAAAATTATCATCACAGCTCTCAGAAAGTATTTCTTTCTAACTCAATCAGTGTTTAGTTTTGTGTTTGATCTCAGAATCACCAAATTCATCAAACTCTGCTATAAGCTTGCCTATATTCTCTACCTCCTTTGCAAATTTACAATTAATCACAGATCAAGAGGACTTTTTTAGGTAATATTGAGGCTTAAGGACAGGTATGAATTCAATGAATTAAAGAAAGCAATGTAACTGATTCCAAACAGAAAAAGGTGCAATTTGAGTAGATAAGCTCTAAACTTAGCATAGGATTGCATCATCTGTTTCTATTATGCATCAAACATAATCAAATCAAAACACTTTCAATTCTACATAATGATTCACCAATTTTTCTTTCCTTTTTGATTTGCTACTTTCTTTTTTATTATTATTAATAACTTTTCTTTCTGCAACTTTTTATTTCCTTTTCATTTTATTTATTTTCTCTGTATGACTTTTCTTACTTTGCTATTTTATTTCCATCTTCCACCCCAAACTTACAACATTGCTTGTCCTCAAGTAATGCAATAGAAACTTGATACCACCTCAAACTTAGTTTTAAAACTTATCTTTGACTAAACTCAATTTGCCTATTTCCAATTGGATAGGTGACATGGTTTTTCCAGAAAAGCTTATATTGAGGTTGATCAAAGAAAGGCTATCAGCTCAAAGGGGTTAAACTAAGATATGCAAGAAAGAAAGGAGGTTTATTTACCTAATCTAGGTGTAACTGAACAATGGCCTCCATCCTTTATGTGATTATTGTAAAACTACATATTTAGTTAAGAAACAAAGCAAGGTCAAGATATTGTATCAGAATTTGAGATTAGTCACACATAAAAAATGTAAAGGTTCAAGTCTCACCAAGGAAGTAAAGTGATAATATTCATCAATTCAGTTCACAATTTACTTCCAAAATTTGCATGAATAAAATGGCAAGACTTCCTTATTTTAAAAATACAAGTATGACGATCATGTTAAGAATGGGAAAAACAACTTATGTAATTCAATAATCAGAATTTCAATCAAGTGGAAATCATATTTTTATTCAAAGGAAAACAAAATCTAAGGGTGTAGCTTTGATCCTTTCTTGGTAATCACCAAATTCAATCCCTGCATCCTCACACAGCACAGTTATTAATGAACGAAAAGCTAAAGAATATTTTTTTCTTTTCAGGATGTCTAAGATAAATCCACTAATAACTTCCCCTACATTAATGTACATGTCATTCCAAACACTAATCTTTTATTCACTATAGCAAATAAAAGTTCAGCCCTTTTTACTGCTAAAGTGGAGTTGTGCTTGACTGGTATGAACGAACTTAGAATGAAGCCACTCCACACTTTGGCGAATGGTAGGAGGTTCTTGGTGGTGATGCACTTAGGTTTCTCTGTTGTGTTCATCTCCCAAGTAGTCCTTGGTCTTCCAATCCTTTGCAAGATTTCAACATAGTCCTTATCTTGAAAGTCCTTGAAAGCACTAAATTCTTGCTGTCCACGTTGTTTTTGGGTGTTGATGTTGAGGACCCTGTTGATGTTATCACCAGAAAAATCTACCCTCATTCCCTTGGCCATGGTGTGGTATTTTGGTATCTGATCTCCCTTGAATCTCATGGCATTGGCATAAAATTCTTGTGTAATTTCCCTCTAACCTATGCCAGCCATTGAGCAGAAGGATTCTCACTCTCTTTTCTAAATCTCTTCTTTGTACTTTAGGTAATGGTCTTCAGCAATTTCAAAAGCTCTATCCTAGACTATTTTCCTCCTTAGAATATTAGCTTTGAAGTAGTTTTCATGAGCTATGCTTCTGAATCTTGGGTCATGTTGAGGAATTGGTCTTAAGGAAGAAGCTCCTGCTAGTCTACTCCTCTTTGTCCTTGGGGTTCCCCTTGAAGATCCAGCTGGAGTATTTCCAGATGTTTTGACCATTTCTTAGATGTCTGCAAAAAAAAAAAAAAAATCAGTTTAAAAAAAATTGCTAGAATACATTCTGCTAAAGTATGAAAAATGTAGATACACATGACCAACATGAAATGCAAAATAAAGATACAAGGCATTATTAATCAGAGGCAGGGAATTTCATCTTGCATTTACAATGTACAATATACTTTAGAAATCATATTGCCTATTCCCTAGCCTTCAGTTCTAACACAGGATATCAGAATAATGCAGACAATTTTCAACCAAAAATTTCAATTAAAATTTTCAATTAAGCCCCTAAGTTTAACTCGCTATCAGCAGAGAGATTGTTAATGCAATTATCACATTGTAACTACCAATCTTCCAATGAAATTGTCAAATGAAGTGAGAACTTAGCTACATCATCTTTTAATTTCAAGTTCAGAACGATTAATATCAGAAAAATCTCTCAGTTTTTGGTATTCAAAATTTTCCAAAATTTTTAACAATAAAGAACCCTAACCTCAATTGTAGAAACGAAAAGGAACTTACCTGGAATAAAGTTGCTGCAATGTAGACTCAAATGTGCTAGAAATGACAGATTGCTCAAACAAACAACTCACAGAAAGTAAGAATCTAAGAGATTTTGAGAAGAAATGTGATTTTAGGTTTTGGAAGTGTGTCTGCGTGTTCACTCTTTTCTAAATATATAGTCATGCAGATGCACGTGATTTTAGGTTTTGGAAAAAGTGATACCGTGCAAGCTTACTCTCTGAGCATGGTTACTATTTTCAATTAAAGGAGTAACGAGCAAACTGATACCTCATGCTTACCTGCGCATGGCCACTTTACTCAAGAAAAGTGATTGTTCCAGAGAGGTGTATTATCCTTGTACACTCTGCATGATCACTTTAACAAGGGAAAGTGATCATTCCAGAGAAGAGCTTCCTTCGTGAACCTCTGTGTGATCACTTTTGTAAGGAAAAGTGATTGTTCCAGAGAGGAACACCAAACTTCAACCTCTACGTGGCTCTTTTTATGAAAAATAGTAATCCCTTTCATTAATCAAAGCTCTTTAAGAACTCAAGTAGCTCACTTATTCAATCCTAATCCCTTCACTACACACTTACAACATAAAACCTCAATCCATTCAACACATTAACTCCAAAATGCAGAATCACAGCAATTAGAATTGCAAAAATTGAAATGAAATGAATATCAAAATTCAAGTACA
The DNA here is from genome assembly GCF_003935025.1 of Abrus precatorius. Lineage (NCBI taxonomy): Eukaryota > Viridiplantae > Streptophyta > Magnoliopsida > Fabales > Fabaceae > Abrus > Abrus precatorius. The sequence continues at coordinate 14,656,493 of NW_020874417.1, forward strand.
AATAAAAATAAGGTAAACTGATTCAGATATGTGAGTTGCCTCTCACAAAGCGCTCTTTTAACGTCACTAGCTTGACGTTAAATATTTCTCACTACTGAGGAACCAAGTTAATGCAGAAGTTATTCCTGATGACTTCTCCTCCATGCTAGATCTTTAACCTTTGGCCATTTACTTTAAATTCTCTCCCTTCCTTCTGATCTTCAACTAATACAGCACCAAAGGGAGAACTTATTTCACCATAAAAGGCTCTGACCATCTTCACTTGAGCTTTTCAGGAAAGAACTTCAATCTTGAATTGAATAGCAGAACTAGCTGCCTTGGTCTGAATTCTCTCTGCAAGATGAATTTATCATGTATTCTTTTAGTCCTCTCCTTATACAGTTTTTCATTTTCATATGCAAATTGTGTGAACTCCTTAAGTTTATGTAACTACAGCATTCTCTTTTCTCCACCATTGGTTAAATCAAAATTTAACCATTTAGTAGTTTAGTATGCCTTAAGTTCAAGTTCCACAGGAATATGACATGCCTTTCCAAACACTAATTGATTTGGTGACATGACAATTGGTGTTTTAAATGCTGTTCTGTATGCACATACTGATGAGCAAAAATTTTCTTTTGTTTGCAACAAGATTTGTCGTCAACCTTCATCCAAATATGCAGAAAAATTTATGTAGTCTAGGATACAAGCCTAGGTTGTCTCCAACGACTTTGGTTTGTAACATACATTGAACATGTTTTAAACATTTACTATAAAAGAAATTAAAGCAAAAGGGTTTTGTGTAATTCCAATTTCAATGTACAAGCAAGTGATGAAATTAATGAATCCAATCAATGAAATGTGCAATTGTTAGTTTGTTCATGTAATTCTATCCCTATCCCTCTCAAGATTCAATACTTTTCCTCTTCCTCTGAATTAGGGTAACTCAAAAAGCAAGAATTAACCTTAACGTCCCATACAAATTAAGCAATTTACATGGGCTCCAACTCTTTTCCCCAAGATTACGCAATCTTAGAAATTAACTTAGGATTAAGCAAACTAAGTTAAGAATTTCATTGAAACAAATTAGGTTAATTAAGCAATGTCTCCCTCATTCAACCATTAATTCAATTCAAAGAGTTGGGAAATGTAAATTCATGAAGGAAAGGGAATTATATTGACATTCATACCCAAAAATTCAAGAATCCATGAACTCACTAAGGATTACAAGAAAGTTTAGCCCTCCATAAGAATGAGTCTTACAAATTCAAGATGAAAACAAGGAAAATTCAACAGCATCAATGCAAGAATTAAAGGAAAATGAAGAGAAATTGTAAATCAAACCCTAAGATTAGCCTTGACTGTCACCCAAGGATCCTAAGCTCTGCAAAATGCTCCCAAAGTGGCAAAAGAATCTAAAATTATGTAAAAAGCTACGCACCCTAATTTCTCAAATCCTATTTATAGTGCAGAAATTTTCGCGCAAAGTAACTATTATGGTTTCATAGTGATAACGCGTAGTGCTTCATAGTAGTTACTATCGCTCTATAGTAGTTACGCACAAGTCCTATGATTTGGGCATCTCTGGAGTTATCACTTTGGCATCATAGTGATAACGCGCGGTGTTCCATAGTAGTTACTCTCGCCTCATAGTAGCCACGCGCAAGTCATGTGCTTTTGGCCTCTCTGGAGTTGTCACTTTGGTATCAGAGTGATAACTTTGGCTGCTCCAGAGTGTCTACTATGGTTCCAAAGTAAGCACGCGCAACACTTCTTCAAAATGGGTCTCTGCAGTTGTTACTATGGGCTCATAGTGATCACTTTAGTCTGCCCTTCTGGATTTAGCTTGTTGTAGTGTTCACTATGGAATCCAAAGTGATCACTTTCATATCAAACTTTCTCAAATGCTGAAAATCCATAGAAAAAGTCGAGAAATTCCTGCACAATTATTCAAATGATCAAAATTGCAAACTATATTTATGTAAATCAATGTAAATTAACCAAAAATTAAGAAACCTATGATATTTGACCAAAATGATTTTTTATGTTATTTACACTTCCTAAGTTTACTTTTTCTATTAAGAAACATCAAAATGACAAGTAAAAATTCAATAAAATCTGGATTCATCACAACCCCAAACTTAAACTTTTGCTTGTCCTCAAGCAAATCAAAATTCAATAAAGTTACTCGTAAGAGGGTTGGATTTATCCAAAAATTTTCTTTCAAAATTTTCATTCCAAGATCAGACTCTAATTAACACTTCCAATGTTTCCAAAATCATGGACTCATTCAACAAAGAAATGATGCCCAAATCAATTATTTTCAAGCAAAAGTCCCACTAAACTGAAACAAAAATCCAGCAAGGTTTCATGTAATCCACACAATGCAAAGAAATTATCTAGCTCACAAGATGGTGTTTCACTCTGCACTCATTAATATTTCAGGCTAAGTGTTTTCCCTCAATTCATGCATTTTGCTTCACCCTACCATATGCTTGTCCATATTCTCAATCTCCTTTGCATAGATACAATGAACCACCTATCAAGAGGACTTTGTTGGTCACAAATGTATTAAGTTAGGTTCAATTTTAATCAAGGAGGGTCAAAAGCTCAAGTGGGTTTTTAAGAGGAGGGAATTCCTTTGATTGAGTGAACACAACAACTAAGAGTGAAATGCATTAAATGATGCAGCAAGTGAGATTCAAGCACTCTTTCACCATATTTTTCATTTACTTTGCCTTATGTGGGATTCTTTTCAACTCAAAATGCCTTGCTGTCTTTTTCTTTTTCTTTTTCTCTCTTTTTCATTCATTCATCATTTTTTTTTATAATTTCATAGACTTTGGCAATCATTCTCTTTTTCAAATTCAAGCAAAATTTTTTGACATGTAATATTGACATGTAAAATGCTCACCACCCCAAACTTGAGAACTTGCTTGTCCTCAAGCAACTACAATCATAATCAGCACCCCAAACTTAGTTTATTGCATTCACTCTTGATGCAACTCAAAAGAAATACCTCTCTTAAGGTAAGGAAAATGTTGCTGCAGACTAAGTTTGGCAAAAGAAGAAATGTGGAACAAGGGAAATTAGGTGCAAAGGCGTTGAAGGGTGGTTGGGTGTGTGCAAGGAAGGCCTTAATCATCTAGATGAAAAATTGCATAATGCATATTCAATTAAGAAATACGGCAAGTTCTAGAGGATAGATGCAACAATACATGTTATAGTGCACACAGAAAAGAAATTAAAGGCTTAATTCTCTACCATGGTAAAGGTGATAATTACTTAACAACATGTGATCACAGGTCGCCTTACAAGAAAATATGCGCAGTGTGGTGAGAACGATAATATTCAAAAATAGAGAATGAGCAGAGTTGAATGGGAAGTGCAAGCAGAATATAACTATGGAATTACAAAACTGGACTAGATGAAAAGAAAAATCAGGAAAATATTTTTGTATTTTCATTTAGTACTATGCAAGGAATATAGACTAAGAAAATATGAAATAGAGGCAAAGAGATCACCCCTTTTATAGAAAGTAGATTCACAACTCAGGGGGTCAAATTCATGCTCTTCTTGATGGGACTGAGCATATTTTCTACACAAATATACACAAAATTCAGTATAGGGAGCAAATATGAAACCAGAAAATGGAATAGATATATAGAAGGGAAGATGTCTTAAATTGTTCAGAGTAAGAGTGATAATACAAAAGTAAAGCAGTAAAGATGGAAACAGTAATGTGCGATATTTACAAGGAAATGGTGGTTAGTAATAAATACAGGAAAATAGAAGAAAGTAAGTGAAAAGTGGGTGCGGTGAAAAAGAAACTAAGGCTAAATAGCATCTTCATCAGAGCTGGAAAAGGTAGAGTCATCATTATCATCATCATCTGCCGCTGTGGCTGGGAGGTCTTCATCTGAGGCACTAGAGCTGCTTTCATCTGCTTCAACTCTGGTAGGGGCAGTGGGAGGAAAGGGTGAAAGGTCACTCTGGATTACTGCTCGTAGGTAAGGGGCATTAAAGGTGTGGGCATCATAAAGCTGTGTGGTAGTCATCCCCAACTTCTTCCCTATGTTTAAAAGCATCATGTCCATCAATGTCATGAGGGCCTTCTGTCCAGCATGAATAGAGTCCTGTCTTAGAGCAAGCTGCTTCATCTGCTCCCTCATCCTCATTGGAGTATTCCTCTTGTAGTCAGTTGGTAAGGATAGTCCTGGGTTAGCAGTCTTTTTGGGTTTAAAGAAGTCCTTCACCATGGCTGTAGAAATAGGAGGGGCTGCTTTGATTTTCTACACATAGTCCCCAAAATCTACCCCAGCATCTTGGCATAGCATAGTAATGATGGATGGAAAACCCATGAAATCTCTGCTCCTGCTCAAGATATCCATGATGGCACTACTGATTACCTCACCAATATGGATGGGCATGTTTGTCAGAATTGCATAAATCAGCTCTGCTCTCTTCACTGCTAATGTAGAGGAGTGGGGGACTGGCATGAAAGAGCTGAGAATAAAGACACTCCAGACTTTTGTTGTAGGGATTAGGTGCCTTGTGGTCAAGTTCTTAGGCTGCATCTTGTAGTCAAATTTCCAATTCTCACCCTCCTTGCATACGATTTCAAGGATAGGCTTGTAGTCCTTATCCTCTTGGATGCTGAAAATGGTGAAGTCTAGTTGGACAGCTGATTTATGCATAGCTGGGATGTTCATAACTCTCTGCATGTTGGAGGGGGTGAAGTTGACCAGTTTTCCCCTCACCATGCTGTGTCTGGGAGGGAGAGTGTCACCTTTAACCCTCATTGCATTGGCAAAGAACTCTTGGGTGATTTCCTTCCACCCATTACAGCACATGTCGTGAAAAGGTCCTATCCTCTCCTCTGAATCTCCTCTTCAAATTGGGGATAGCCTTCTTGAATTTCAAAATTGCGGTCCTGCACCAATTTCCTTCTCAAAATGTTTGCTTTGAAGTACTCTTCATGCTCCAATGACCGAAACCTGGGGTCATGGTTAGGGTGGGGGTGTAGAGGAAGATGCACCAGCTGTTTTGGCTCTCTTGGACCTTGGAGTGTTCTTCCTTGGTGTGTTGGCCATGATTGCTGCAAAAAGAAAGGGATAGATATTTAGTTGGATGCACACTGATATGATACAGCAGATGTATATGGCAAACAAAGTGAAATTCAGATTAAAATAAAGTAAGGTAGATCATAAAGTATGTTGTAATGAAGTAATAGGCATGACAACATGAAGGTGTGGGAATAGACACAACAGTTATGCAGCAGCAAGATGAACTTGATGCAGGGAATACACACAATTAGTGTAATAAAAACAGGATTCCAAATTTAGTGTAACAGGCCAGTATGTATATCACTGCAGCTTTAAGAGAAACTCATTTAAATGATAGGCAGTGAAGTTCAAAGTCTAATCTGCAAACGTGAATGAAAATGTGTATGTGTGCAGTGGAACAGTGGGGTTATGCAGCTAATATGAATAAGGAAACATGTGTGAACTTGGACAAAGAAGTTATTCAGGGGTATGAGGTAATCTAATTAGCTACTTTCCATTAAAGTAATGTATACACAAACAAAATGAAAGTGATTAATTTGGAACAGCAAAGATCAGCAGAGGTGTGTGTGTATAGCAGGGTGTATCAGAGATTAAGTAAGCTAAACAGGGTGCAGTCAAAGCCAGAGATGCAGTAACACAATAGCACAACAATGCAGAGAATGTGAAGGTGTGGCAAAAATGCATATACTAAGTATGGACAAGGATAATACAGAGTGAATGAAATGCAGCCCATGCCTGCACACTAATTGCATGCAGCTAGTGGTTGCAGTGAAGTAGTGAATATCATGCAGGTGAAAAATTAAATCAGTCCCTATTGTATCAAACATGCAAGATATTCGCCACTAGAAATGAAAGTAGGTACCCTAGATGCAGCAATGGCAAGGAACACAAATTAACCAAAATAAACACTCTTAATTCTTTTCAATCACCAAGTTGCATTTCAAATACAGAATACACACAACAATTTCAGTGCAAAGGCTTTGAAACAAAATCCCAAACTGACAGTAATCATCCAAAATGCATTGAGTGAGACTAAGATAACACTCCAGACTTTGTGGCAATCATGTTAGCATACCCAAAATCTGTAAATACAAGCCTAGGATGGTCGCCACTACATCAGAACACACAATCATTCATAATTTCGAATGGGAGTGAATATCCTAGGGTTTGACAATGGCAGAACACAACATATTACCCAATTTTAAGTACCCCAACCCCTTGCAAACACACAATCATTCTCCAATTGATAGAATTTGTGAAACAATTCCAACAAATAAGGGTTAAAATTAAAATCCCCAGTTGACAGCAAGCATGCTAGGGTTGGACCAATGGCAAAATGCACAATTTATCACAATTAAATACCCCCATTCCCTTTGAATCAGGCAATCATACTTTGACTAATAGAATGTACACAAAAATTTTAAAGCATGTAGCCCCAGATCAAACTCCCCAAATTTTGTAGTTATAAACCCTAACATAGAAAGAGAGAAATTGAAAAATTTACCTGGATGGGAGTTCGAGATGATTGCAGAAATGCAGAATGAAATATGTTTTAGCACAAAATAGTGAAGGTGAAAGGGAGAAATCACAGGAAGGTTGGAGACGAGAGTGAGAGCGTTCAGGGGTTGAGTGAGAGTAAGGGCTGGAGTAATCACTTTCAATTTATATAGGCTGCGGGCGTCAACACTTTCAAACCATAGTGGACACGCGCGTTTGTATTTTTCAAATTGAATGTTGCGCGTGATCACTATAGGGCGAAAGTGACAACTATAGAGGAGGCGCTTTTTATAAAATGCTAAAGTGAGGTGCGCATAGTTACTATGAAATGGGAGTGGCTACGTGCAGCATGATTACTCCAGGAGGTGCTTCTGTAGTTGTCACTATGAAACCAAAGTGACAACTACAGAGAGCCTTCTAAATTCCAATGCCTCTGCGCGTGTGTACTATGGTTTAGGAGTAATTACGCGCAGACTCACTACCCCAAAAGCCTTTTGAAAGTGATCATTATAGGCTGAAAGTGAAAACTACAGAGAGTGGGTTCACTTACCTTAGCTTGAAAGTGATTACTATGAAATGGAAGTAGGCACTTTTGATATGTCTCTGTAAATATGACATTCATATAGTTTCTACATGAATCAAATGTAAGATTTACAACTGTCCATTGTAAAAAGAATGAAGAATATGTAATAAAATCATGTCTAATTCATCACAATTCACAGCTCAATCATAAAAATGCTTATTGAATGTAAAGAACAACAAAAATTCTTAATCAACTTGTGAGTTGCCTCTCACACAGTGCTTCTTTAACGTCATTAGCTTGACGTATGAAATGAGTTATGCAGGCCAAGGGTTGGAATGGAGGTTAGTGCATGGTGATTGCAGGTCAATCTCCTCAACTTCTTCCAAGGTAGCTAAGTTTTGCAAGAATGGCTTCAAGCGGTGTCCATTCACCATAAAACTTTTGCTAGTGGAGTCACTTATAATCTCTACTGCACCATGGAAAAATACCTTTGTAACAGTGAAGGGTCCAAGCCACCTTGAGTTGAGCTTTCCAGGCATGAGTTTAAGATGAAAATTGAACAAGAGAACCTTTCGACCAACGTAGAACTCTTTGCTTGAAATCTTCTTGTCATGGTATTGTTTAGTTTTTTCCTTGTAAATTTTAGAGTTCTCATAGGCCTCAAGACGTAACTCCTCCAACTCTTGCAGTTGCAATTTCCTCTGCTCTCCAGCTAAGTCATAATGAATATTGCAAGTCTTTACTGCCCAATAAGCTTTGTGTTCCACCTCAACTGGCAGATGGCAGGCTTTTCCATAGACCACCCTGTATGGTGACATTCCCAAGGGTGTCTTAAGTGCTGTTCTATGTGTCCACAAGGCATCATCAAGCCTACAACTCTAGTCTTTTCTGTGGGGCTGCACTACTCTCTCAAGTATTTTCTTGATTTCCCTATTAGAGAGCTCAACCTGCCTATTTGTCTGTGGGTGGTAGGCAGTGAAAACTTTGTGTACAACTCCATATTTCTTCAATAAGACTTCCATAGTCCTATTGTAGAAGTGACTTCCTTGATCACTAATGATGGCTCTAGGGATTCCAAACCTGCAAAATAAGTTGCTACAAACAAACTCTGCAACAACTCTAGCATCATTAGTTCTGGTGGCTTTAGCTTCCACCCATTTAGAAACATAATTAATAGCAAGAAGTATATAAAGAAAACTAAAAGGGGGAGGGGAATGGCCCCATAAAATTAATATCCCAGACATCAAAGATGTCACAACAGAGGATGGGCTGTTGGGGCATCTCCTGTCTCCATGTAATTACTCCTCCCGCTCTTTGGCATCTTTCACAGGTGGAATATGCTTGCCATGAGTCCCTAAAAATTGATGGCCAGTACAGTCCCGCATCTAACACCTTTCTTGCTGTCCTCTAAGGTCCTTGATGACCTCCTATAGCTGAGGCGTGACAGAACTGCAGTACGGATGAGATTTCTTCATCAGGCACGCACCTTCTGATGACTTGATCACTGCAGAATTTCCATAAATAAGGGTCATCCCAAATGTAATGTTTGGCATCATTCCTTATCCTATCTTTTTTAGCTTTTGGTGCACCTGCTGGAAAAGCCCCTGCAACAAGAAAGTTAACAATATTAGCATACCATGGTGCCTGTGACGAATACAACTCTAGGAGTTGTTCATCAGAAAAATCATCTAAAATTGGAATAGGGTCAAGAACTCCCTCTATCCTGCTTAGGTGGTCGGCTACTAAATTCTGAGTTCCACTTCTATCTTTGATCTCCAAATCAAATTCTTGAAGTAAGATCATCCACCTTATAAGCCTGGGCTTAAAATCTATCTTTTTCAGCAAATACTTCAAGGCAGCATGATCAGTAAAAACCACAACTTTTGACCCTAACAGATATGATCTAAACTTATCCAGTGCAAAAACTATGGCAACAATTCTTTTTCAGTTGTGGTGTAATTACATTGTGCTGGATCCAAAGTTCTAGAAGCATAATAAATGATGTAAGAAAACTTACCAACCCGCTGTGTTAATGTAGTTCCCGCTGCAAAATTGGATGCATCACATATTAATTCAAATGGTTTGGTCCAATCTGGAGTTTGGATGATAGGTGTGGTGGTCAGGGCTTCCTTAAGCATATTAAACGCTTCTTTGCACTTTTCATCAAAATTGAACTCAGCCTCCTTTTGTAACAGCTTGGACAGGGGAATGGCAATTTTGGAGAAGTTCTTAATGAATCTCCTGTAGAACCCTGCATGGCCAAGAAAAGCACAAACCTCTCGAATGCAAGAGGGGTAAGGCAATTGTGCAATAACATCAAGTTTTGCAGGATATACTTCAATTCCCTTTTTAGAAATGATATGGCCTAACACTACACCTTGCTCTACCATAAAATGGCATTTTTCAAAATTTAGTACAAGGTTAGTGTCAATGCATTTTTTTCAAAACTTTTTCTAAGTTAACCAAGCATGCAGAAAAAAATGGGCCATATACGGTAAAATCATCCATAAAAACTTCTATACAATGCTCCACTAAATCGGAAAAAATACTTAACATACATCTTTAAAATGTTCCTGGAGCATTGTATAAGCCAAAGGGCATTCTCCGATAGGCAAAAGTGCCAAAAGGACATGTAAAAGTGATTTTTTCCTGGTCTTCAGGTGTTATGCAAATTTGAAAATAACCAGAAAAACTATCAAGAAAACAATAATGAGACTTACCAGCCAACCTTTCCAACATCTGATCAATGAAAGGCAATGGGAAGTGATCCTTCCGGGTCGCTTGGTTAATCCTCCTGTAGTCTATGCAGACTCTCCAACTATTCTGGACTCTGGTGGGTATCAACTCATCTTTTTCATTCTTCACCACAGTGAGTCCAGATTTCTTTGGGACCACTTGGACTGGGCTGACCCAAGTGCTATCTGATATGGGGTAGATAATCCCAGCTTGCAGCAACTTGGTGACCTCCTTCTTCACCACGTCTAGAATAATGGGATTTACCCTCCTCTGAGACTGCCTAACTGGCTTAGCACCCTTCTCCAATAATATTTTGTGCATACAAAGAGAGGGGCTGATTCCAGGAATATCAGCAAGGGTCTAACCTATAGCTTTTTTGTGCCTCTTAATCACTTCTAGGAGTTTCTCCTCTTGTTCAACATTCAGCTTGGTGGAGATTATCACTGGAAGCTTCTCATTTGCCTCTAGATAGGCATATTTCAGATGTTCTGGTAAGGGTTTAAGCTCCAATATGGGAGGTTGCTCCACAGAAGGAAGTGGTTTAGCACTCTCAGTAGAAGAAATCTCTGCAACATTCAAATCAAAGGGGTTAGATTCAATTATACTTGTTGAACTAAAAACATCACATTCTTCCCCTATCAATTTTTCAATCTCATCAATATTAGAATTTGCAGAATTCACATTTAAAAAGTCAAAAATACAAGAGTCACACATAGAAGAATTATTACAGTATTCACAAATTGGAGTATCTATACATTTAGTAAAATCAAAAGAAAAATCTGTTTCTAAAAATTCAGAAAATTGTTCATCTATCAAATCATAAAATAAATCAATTTGGAAGACAAAATGTTCTTCAGATGGGTGCTTCATAGCATCAATTATGTTGAAGCGAACAATGTTGTCCCCAAACTTCATAGTGATTGTCCCAGCATGCACATCAATTTTTGTTCTTGCAATCTTCAAGAACGGTCTTTCCAGAATGATTAGTGCAGCACTCTTCATTGACTCTCTCTCTTGCATGTCCAAAATGTAAAAGTTGGCTGGGAAGATAAGATCATTCACCCTGACTAGTACATCCTCAACAATCCCTGCTGGATTTGTTATGCTTTTGTTGTCTAACTGAATAACCACACTTGTAGGCTACAGAGGGCCAAGAGACAGTGAAGTAAAAATGGAAAAAGGCATGACATTTATAGATGCTCCTAAATCTAGCATGGCATTTTCAATCCTATTATTACCAATAATGCATGGGATAGTGAATGTTCCGGGGTCCTTACATTTCTCAGGCATTGTGGACCTTTGTTTTTCAAAAAGTGTAGAAACCTTCCTACCTATGTTTACCTTTTCATTACCTTTAAGACGCCTCTGTGGATGCATAAGTCTTTCAACAACTTGGCGTACTTAGGTATCTGGTTGATTGCATCTAGTAGAGGTATGTTCACCTCTACCTTCCTGAAGGTCTCAAAAATCTCTTTCTCAGCCTCTTCAATCTTTTTACTTGGCTGGAAAACTCTCTGAGGGAATGGTAGAGGAATTGGCCTTTCAACATTTTCTGCAACCTTTGGTTGGGCAGGTGTAAGTTTGGGTTGTTCTTAGGTCATTTCCTCTCCATTTTGACCAACTGTAGCTGGAGTACAGCTTGAGTCTTCCTTCTCCTTGGGCATTGTGGGCTTTTGCATCACTTTTCCAAATCTCAGAGTGATTGCACTCATATATTTTGGATTCACAACAGTTTGTGTAGGGAGGTTCCCTGAGCCTTGAGATTGCATCTGGTTCAGAGAGGAAGCTAACTATCCCATTAGATTCTCCAAAGTTTTAATACTAGCCTCGGTGTTAGTGATCCAAAATGACTAAAACATTGATACCAACTATATAACATGATAGTTTAGAAAACACCAAAATCTGGTAATATTTTTTTTTTCTTCCTTCATGCAGTTTACAAGTATAGTTCTCTTTCTTTGGGAGAGAGTTAACATGCATATATTTTTTTTTCTTCTCATCATTTCATGATTCAATTTCAATGATATACTCATATAAGATCATCATAACTCATCAACAGGAAATATCTCAAATATATTAATCATAGTTTGCAGAAACGATAGGTTCATGATTAACAATACGGTCAACATAGTTCAAATACAACATAATCAAAGTAGAAATAGGCCAAACTCCCTAAGAGCAGTTCCACTAAAACATAAGTAAACAACGACATCAATCAAGAGGCGAATAATCCTCAATAGGATCAGACTCATTAGATGATGTCGGGGAAGTAGAACTAGAAGTAGCAGTCGTGCGATGACCTCCTCCATCCTTCTAGCTGTGCGAGGAGGTGAACGGGCAGCAGTATGTGAAACCAAAGTGGATGGGTATGCATGATGCATATAAGAAGGCATAGTAGTGTACCTAATGGAGGATTCCACCACATGGATATCTCTCTCCATTGGCACGGGTGGAGAAGTAGGAGTAGTCAAAGGAAATGGAACAGGCGCAGGAGCTGGCCTAGCAGTAGGAGTACGGGAATCAATTGACATGGGAGTCAGGGAAGCAAACAAGGCAGGGTAAGGTAACTGAGTGTCACCAGGAGAGATAGAAAAGACAATCTCAATGGGTGTGTCAGTGACGTACTGGGTGATCCATGAGCCTTCACTATCAAATCCATGAATCACTCGGGCGAACCCGCGGAAGACACTCTATTGAACTGTGGAGTCGAACACCCACATATCCTCCTCAGAAGGAAGGATCCACACCTTCACCCTGTTCTTGTCCATCTATATATATAAAAGAAAAGCAATACAAGACAGCACAAACAGAGGGGTGAGTTCTCCAAACACAAACATCAATCATAGCCATACCCCAAGGAAGGCGGCATCATAGACACAATTCAAAACACAATCAACATTTAGCATCATCAAATGTTCAATCATATAATAGGGTGATAATTCTAATCATAACCACAGCCAATCTTGTAAGTATTCAATCATCCCTAATAGTAATGCACATGATGTATGAATGCAGGTTTCGATCTCACCCATTTAGTCACTCATGTGTTCATAGCATGCAAATGATGCATGGGGATCCCATTCCTCTATGATTGGCAACTTGCCCAGCTTTTAGTATAAAGATAGATATAGATAGATTCAAGTCATATGGCGATCGGAGGACTCCATTCCCTACTTTGCACAGTGATAATCATAGATAGAAATAGAATAATAGCACATCATTGATGTGTAGTGCCATCTAACACGTTCAGGAATGGACCTCTACAATCCTAGTATTATGGAGTTCACGTCAGGTTTGGCTAAGGTCTTGCAAGTGGGTCACTACCCGGCTACAGGGAGCTTAGCTACCATGTGCCACTTAGGTCGGATGTTCCCCCTTTCGCCACCCCCAGAAGGTCTACTTTAGACCGAACTTCTAATACCTACAGTTGTGGCTCTGTAATGCCATCAAGTCGTTTCACAAGATAATATATGATGCATGAAGTAACATTTTCAGTTTTCTTGTGATAGTTTTCTCAACTCATATCATTTAGCCATTTGGGCTATTGCACAGTAATAATAGAAGTCACCATGGACTTAAAATCATAGCATATAGCATCAGCTAAAAGTCATCATAGACTTAGCAACATGGATAGATAATCTCCATGAGTCACATGCCTTAGCATGGATAGATAGATACCATGAGTTTCACAATAAATCTCACTGAGTTCATAATAATTTCAAGACAATATGTTTCAGGAACTCAGGGCATAATATAGATTTCTCATCATAATTTTATTGTCTCATGGTTTTATAATTTCACACTCATGGATAATTTTAGTGCAGCACATAATATATTGGACAATAACTTAGGCAAATCATTCAAGCCTTCATAATTTATTTCCTCTTTCTCAAGTTACTCTTTCTTTCACATTTCAAGTCTAATCTCTCTTTCCACTTAGTACAATCTCATTCCTCACTCCATTGTAAATTCTCCTTTCACGTTCATCCTAACCTTTACATTTATTTCCATCAACCTCTAACGCCTTCTAAACCATAAATCGTTCCACTCAAACTCTTGCTCTCTTGATTTCTTCCTCTCGGTTTTTCTCTCCATGAAAGAGCAATTCTTCAAACTTAATTCCGCTCTAAACCATTAATTAATCATGTTAATTCACAATGATCTTAGGGTATTATCTCTCGGCTTTTCATTCTTGACTAGGGAAGATCAATCAAACTTAGGTTCTTTTTATACCACCAACTTAATCAACTTAATTCACAAATGTTCAAAGTCCTATCCTCTCGGTTTTTCACATTTTTCCTCATAGGTCACATGCTGATTTTTTATTCTCCACACCCAATCACTCATAACACAACTAGATTATATCATTTCCAATAAATTCAATCATATTCATGGTCCATTTCCATCAAACAGCCCTCAAAGGCTCTAGATTATCAACATTGCAATATTACATAATCATTTTCGCTGCACATTGTTATGATTCATCAATTCTTTCATAAAGGTATGCAAATGATGCATGTGATGCTCTCAAATAGCAATTCCATAGCATAATTCATAATAAATAGTAAGCAATCTAAATTTTCAGCCAAGCATCACTTCAAACATACCTCAAGTTTCTCCAAACACAATTACCAAGGATGAATAATACATATCTCACATCATCACTTTTTTTTTTCCAGCAATTTAATAAAGTAAATTTCATGAATTTCCACATCCAAAATCAATTAAATTCAAGTCTTGCACTAATTTTCATCCAAGGTCAATCATGCAAAATTTACAAGCAACCATCAACCTTTCAAACAAGTAATTTCAGCATGGTTCAATCAAATCAAGTCATGGCAAGACACTTTCAATTTCACTTTTGCTTCCTTACACAAAACAAGGCATACAAGATTTTTTTTTTTTCAAATCTTTGCAACACTTTTTAATGCCAAAACCGAGACCATCCAAGCTAATTTTCACCTTTTCCTTTATAAAATTTTCTCTCATTATTCATACCAATCTTTTCCAAAAATACCAAGGTTTCAAAACACATTAATTTCAACCTTTTTCCTCATAATACTCAAAATTGTCCAGCCTTTAAAACTTAATTTTTTGTCAAGTCCAAAATGAGCAAAATAGGGGAAAATCAACATGCAAACATAAGGTTCCATCATCCAAGTGCAGGACTTTAATTTTCAGCAAAGGATTATGTTTAAAAAGTCTAAACCGAGGCAACACAAGGCCAATTTAGCACTCAAACTCTTAAAATAATGAAAGAATCTCTTTTTATAAAATCAAGCTTGGTAACAAAATGTTCAAGACATGCAAGCTCACGGTTCTAAGGTCTCAAAGGGTAGATTATCATTTATTCAAGAGATCTAGTAAGGCAACCTCAAAACCGAGACATGTACAAGGGATTTCCAACACATTTCAAGCTCAAAATTTTGTACAAAGGAAGAATATCACATGCAGGGGTTAAAAACTCAAACTTTCTAAAAATTTTCGTCATGTAAAACAAAATTGAGACTTTAGAAGGGAGGAAAGTAATTTACAAAGTGAAAACTCAACATGCAATTGAAGGAAATTGTCATCCAAGTTCATGGTTTCATGATTACAAGGGTGGATCATCATTTGAACAAGAATTTCAGCAAGAGAAGTGTAAAACCAAGACATGTACAAGGAGGAAACAACATGCAAATGTCAAAAATGCAAGCTTTCAAGGGGATTACCTCATTCACACATAAAACCAAAAATTTAGCGGTAATAAAAGTGAAGAAATCAAATGAAACTCGACATGTAAATGGTACAATGAGCTTGTTCAAAATTATTGAAGATAAAAATGAAACCTCTCCAAGATTTTACACAATTTCAACCATGGAAAGCAAGTAAAAGATAAAAGGATGAGAACTCCCCTTGCCTTTGAGTTTTTTAAGCGTGAAATTAAAGAAGGAAGGACTCGAAATGGTGGATCTCCAAGGAGTGCTTGCTGGACCGAGAAAACAGCAACCAAGACCTTCAAGTTCTTCCTCCTAGGTGAGTTCTTTCAACACGAAAATTGGAGGGATGATGGAGGAAGAAGTTGGTGATGGAAAGGTGAAGTATTTGGGTGATTTGGATGAAGATTTGGTGAGATTTGTGGGCTGAAACCTCTCGGTTTCTTGAGAGAGTTTTGAGAGAGTTTTAGACTTTGAGAGAATGAGAAGTGTGAGACCAGAGTGAAAGAAAAAGAGAGAGAGTTTTCAATTTTTGGCTTCCAAAAGGTGTAATTTAGTTTGGCAAGCTTATTTATATGGAGGGTTCAGTTTAGATTGGCCAATTGCCACTAAACACTTATGGTTTGGCTTACTTGGCAAGGTTCCAAAGTTTAAGAACTGCACATGGTTTCATTTGGGTGAAATTGGTGAAAAATGAGATAAGAAAGGGTGCCACGGTTTTTTTTGTGTAGGAATAGTGAATTTTAGGGAAACTTGCAAGTAAAATTAGTACAATTTCAGCAAGCAATTGCATGGAATAATTTTGGGCTGTATGCAAACGGTTATGGATATCCCAATTTCCCAAAAGTCGGTACAAAATTCTAAAGACGAGATTTTTGGCAGCAATTGCATGTAATTTGATTGGTCGGAAAAGAATGCGACATGACTAGGCTGACATGTGGACGAGACGTTTGATGTGGTGCCAAATTCAAGAAAAGTAATTGATTAAAGTAATCATGGTGTTGGCATTTTGGAAGACATGAAAAGAAAGTCCCAAAATGATTATGTCCATAAATCGGGAGACAAAATCTCTTGCATGTATTTCTAGTAGCCGATACTAGATTTCGGAAGATTCGGGTAATCACGACGTTTGTATATTGGGAGACAAGGTTCCGTTGCATGAAAATCTAGTGGCCGATGCTAGATTTGGAAATCTTAGAAGTAATGATTACTAGATTTTGTGAGATTCCGTTCAAGAATTTTTCTGGGATGGTTCATTTTTCTGGGATGCACTTGGTTATGAAGAAGATGGTTGGTGATGGTGTTAGGCTTGTTGTGGTTGAGGTTGGGATTGATGGGATCTATTTGGGCCAGCATGATGTGCTTGATATTGAGTGCCCTGCTGATGGTTGTGCTGTTGGGAATTGCTCCCCCATCTCAAATTCTGATGGTTCCTCCAGCCTGGGTTGTATCTATTGGAAGATAGATCCCAATTAGGCTGTTGCTGTGAATTTGGAAAATGAAATTTATTAGTGTAAATGTTTGCAGCATAAGACTGAGAATTACCTTCTGGAGTGTCAGACTCTTGTAGTGTAGGGCAGCTATCAGTGTAATGGTCTGTAGTTGAGCAAATCCCACACAACATGGCTGGAACGGATGATGGAGGAGGTGAAGATGCAACAGCACTCTTTTGCATGGAAGCCAATTGCTTCACCATGGATGTTAGTTCATCAAGCTTGTGTTCCAGCTTACTAGATTCAGCAACTTGTACTTCACTCACATTTCTGGTAACACAAGAATTTTGCCTTATTGCAAATTGTTGGGAGTTGGCAGCCATGTTCTTAATCAAGTTGCGGGTTGCAACTGGAGTTTTATCAACCAACGCCCCTCCACTTGCGGCGTCTATCATGCTTCGGTCCATAGGGTGTAGTCCCTCATAAAAGTATTGTATCAACAATTGATCACTAATTTGGTGATGGGGGCAGCTAGCACACAACCTCTTGAATCTTTCCCAATATTCATAAAGGGTTTCTCTTTCAAGTTGCCTTATCCCACAAATTTCCTTTCTTATGGACGCAGCTCTTGATGCTGGGGAAAATTTCTCTAAGAAAAGTCTCTTCAATTTATCCCAACTAGTAATAGATCCTGGAGGAAGATAGTAGAGCCAATCCTTGGCTACATCCATTAGAGAGAATGGAAAAGCTTTTAATTTGACATGCTCATCAAGCACACCTTGTGGCCTCATGGTTGAACAAATAATGTGGAACTCCTTGAGGTGTTTGTGCGGATCCTCATCTGCAAGGCCATGAAATCTTGGCAACAAGTGTATTAGTCCAGTCTTAAGTACAAAAGGAGCATCAGTGTCAGGATACTGTATGCATAAAGTTTGATATGTTACATCCGATGCAGCCAGTTCCTTTAATGTTCTTTCATTGTCAGCCATTTGTTCAAATTCAGATTCTAAAGAATGAGGTGATGAATAGATAGACGAAAGAGATGAAGGTTCCTCAAAATGTTCAGAATTACATCTATGCAATCTAATGCTACTATGAAATGTCCTATCAATCTCTGGGTCAAGTGGATATAAGTCTCCAGGATTCGATCTGGTCATGAACTAGAAACTAACTATTAGGAATGAAAAGAAGTAAGCTAAATGAAACAGGAAAAATCCAGAAAAATTCAGCTGACAATTATGCAGAAAAATGATATCTAAGTGCAGTAAAATAAAGCAATAACACAAAACAACAAAAACTGAAAGAAGTTGCAAACTATGGCAAGAAAAACATAACACACACTTACAAATTCTGCAGAATTATGTAGCAAACACAGGGCAAAATGCAGAAAAATTAAAAACGGAACACTAAAACGGAGTAACTAACAAGTTCAATACAAAATTAACACCAAAGTCCTCGGCAACGGCGCCAATTTGATAAGCGAAAATTTTCTTTCATTTACAAAAAGATTTATCGTCAACCTTCATCAAAATATGCAGAAAAATTTATGTAGTCTAGGATGCAAGCCTAGGTTGTCTCCAACGACTTTGGTTTGTAACATACATTGAACATGTTGTAAACATTTACTATAAAAGCAATTAAAGCAAGGGGTTTTTGTGTAATTCTAATTTCAATGTAAAGGCAAGTGATGAAATTAATAAATCCAATCAATGAAATGTGCAATCCTTAGTTTATTCATGTAATTCTATCCCTATCCCTCTCAAGATTCAATACTTTTCCTCTTCCTCTGAATTAAGGAAACTTAAAAAGCAAGAATTAACCTTAACGTCCCATAATTAAGCAATTTACATGGGCTCCAACTCTTTTCCCCAAGATTACGCAACCTTAGAAATTAATTTAGAATCAAGCAAACTAAGTTAAGAATTTCATTAAAACAAATTAGGGTTAATTAAGCAATGTCCCCTTAATTCAACCATTAATTTAATTCAAAGAGTTGAGAAATGTAAATTCATGAAGGAAAGGGAATTATATTGACATTCATACCCAGGAATTCAATAATCCATGAACTCACTAAGGATTACAAGAAAGTTTAGCCCTTCATAAGGATGGGTCTTACAAATTCAAGATGAAAACAAGGAAAATTAAACATCATCAATGCAAGAATTAAAGGAAAATGAAGAGAAATTGTAAATTAAACCCTAAGATTAGCCTTGGCTGTCACCCAAGGATCCTAAGCTCTGCAAAATGCTCCCAAAGTGGCAAAAGAATCTAAAATTATGTAAAAAACTACGTACCCTAATTTCTCAAATCCTATTTATAGTGGAGAAATTTTTGCCCGAAGTAACTACTATGGTTTCATAGTGATAACGCGCAGTGCTTCATTGTAGTTACTATCGCTCCATAGTGGTTACGCGCAAGTCCTGTGATTTGGGCCTCTCTGGAGCTATCACTTTAGCATCATAGTGATGACGCGCAGTGTTCCATAGTAGTTACTCTTGCCTCATAGTAGCCACGCGTAAGTCATGTGCTTTTGGCCTCTCTCGAGTTGTCACTTTGGTATCAGAGTGATAACTTTAGCTGTTCCAGAGTGTCTATTATGGTTCTAAAGTAAACACGCACAACACTTCTTTAAAATGGGTCTCTGTAGTTGCTACTATGGGTTCATAGTGATCACTTTAGTCTGCCCTTCTGGATTTAGCTTGTTGTAGTGTTCACTATGGAATCCAAAGTGATCACTTTCATATCAAACTTTCTCAAATATTGAAAATCTATGGAGAAAGTCTAGAAATTCCTGCACAATCATTAAAATGATCAAAATTGCAAATTATATCTATGTAAATCAATCTAAATTAACCAAAAATTAAGAAACCTATAATATTTGACCAAAATGATGTTTTTATGTTATTTACACTTCCTAAGTTTACTTTTTCTATTAAGAAACATCAAAATGACAAGTAAAAGTCCAATAAAATGTGGATTCATCACATACTGTGTCATTCAGCTTCCTTGACCAGTCTTTTCTTGAGCTATTCACCACTTTCTCCAAAATCTTCTTGATTTCTCTGTTGGAGATTTCAACTTGCCCACTGGTTTGAGGATGGTAAGGAGTTGCTATTTTGTGCTTAACTCCATACTTTTCCAGAACAGATTCAAGATATTTGTTGCAAAAGTGGGATCCTTCATCGCTTATCATAATTCTTGGTACTCCAAATCTTGCAAATATGTTCTTCCTTATGAAAGAAATCACCACTTTAGCTTCATTTGTTCAGGTTGGAATGGCTTCCACCCACTTAGACACATAGTCCACTGCCACAAGTATATATTCATGAGAAAAAGAGGTTGGAAAAGGTCCCATGAAGTATATTCCCCACACATCAAATAGTTCCACCTCCAAGATGTTGTTCAAAGGAATCTCATGTCTTCTAGAAATGCTACCCACTCTTTGGCATTTGTCACAATTCTCCACATAGACTTTTGCATCTTTGAACAATGTAGGCCAAAAGAAGCTTGCTTGTAAGACTTTAACAGCTGTCCTAGAACCTCTATGATGGCCTCCATAATCTGAATTGTGGCAATGCCATAGGATATTAGCTTGTTCTTTCTGTGGAATGCATCTCCTTAATATGCCATCTACTCCAATTTTAAATAGATGAGGATCTTCCCAAATGTAGAATTTGCTGTCATGAAGAAACTTCTTTCTCTGCTGCCAACTCATTCTCTTTGGAATATGCTGAGTAGCCTTAACGTTTGCTATATTAGCAAACCAAGGCAATTCTTCCATAGCTAGCAGCTTTTCATCAGGGAACTCCTTATTAATGTCACAACAATCTGATTACAGTGCTTTCAAAGATATTCTGGACAGATGATCTGCAACACCATTATCCTTTCCCTTTCCAATTCAAATTCTTGAAGTAGCAGGATCCATCTCAACAATCTTAACTTGGCATCTTGTTTAGAAAGCAAGTATTTCAAGGCAGCATAATTAGTATATACCACAACCTTTGATCCTACCAAATAAGATCTGAACTTATCATAAGCAAACATTATAGCTAGCAGCTCTTTTTTAGTTATTGTGTAATTAATCTGTGCAGAATTTCAGACTCTAATAGCATAGTAAATCACATGCAGTGTTTTATCTTTCTTTTTTCCTAATATAACACCTATTGCATTGTCACTTGCATCACACATTAGTTCAAATGGTAAAGTCCATTCAGGTTTAACAAGTATTGAAGCATAAATCAGTTTCTCTTTTAAAATGGAAAAAACATTCAAACATGGTTCATCAAATACGAATTTTGCATCTTTCACAAGTAAGTCACTAAGAGGTTTGGCAATTTTGGAAAAATCTTTAATGAACCTCTTATAGAACCCTGCATGGCCTAAAAAGCTTCTAATTCCCTTTACATTCACAGGTTGAGGTAATTTACTAATCACTTCTATTTTAGCTTGATCAACCTCCATTCCTCTCACAGAAATCTTATGGCCAAGCACTATTCCTTCTTGAACCATAAAGTGACATTTTTCCCAATTCAAAACCAAATTAGCGTCTTGACACCTCTGTAAAACAATGGACAAGTTAGATAGGCAATCATCAAATGAATCTCCAAATATAGAAAAATCATCTATGAATACTTCAATTATTTTCTCAACTAAGTCAGAAAAAATAGCAAGCATACACCTTTGAAATGTGGCTGGAGCATTACAAAGCCCAAAAGGCATCCTTTTATATGCAAATATTCCAAATGGACAAGTAAATGCAATCTTTTCTTGGTCAATTAGATCCACAGCAATCTGTGTAACGCCCCAATTTTCGTTAATTAGCTAATAGCTCTTGAATTTAATTATTTGCTTATTCTGACTTGCTAGTATCGGAATAATTAGATAGATGCTGATTTTTATTTTATATTGATTTATTTCTGAATTCGGCATTTTGGGGTAACCGCATGCAATATATTTGGTTTCAATATCGTCCAAGAATTCTCCGATTATGTTCAGCAGTATTGTCTAAAATACCCTTGAGAGTTTTATTCAAAGTCAATTTTTTTGTCTTATTTAAATAATTGTCAAATCATAATTATCAGTCTCAAAAAACGTGAGATTTAATAATCATTGCATTAGATTCTTAATCATTCCTTAGCTATCAAAATTCTTGCACGGAATCTCACAAAATCTAGTAATGATCATTACTTCTAAGGTTTCCAAATCTAGCATCGGCCACTAGATTTTCATGCAACGGAACCTTGTCTCCCAATATACAAACATCGTGATTACCCGAATCTTCCAAAATCTAGTATCGGCGACTAGAATCTCATGCAAGAGATTTTGTCTCCCGATTTGTGGACATAATCATTTGGAACATTCTTTTCTTGTCTTCTAAAATACCGACACCATAATTACTTTAATCAATTGCTTTTTCTTGAATTTAGCACCACATCAAAGGTCTTGTCTGTAACATCTTAAATTTAACTTCAATTAAATAATAATTTCACAAATCGGATAACTAAATTTTCATAAAAGATTTTGAAATAAGTGAAGGGTTACAAGTTAATATCAAATCACTGCTACAAGATTAGTTCAATTACAATGTTTTCAAAATAAATTCTATCCTATAGCAGTCCACCCGTCCCTTCACTGAGCTCGGTACTGATCGTCTTGGTTACCTGAAAAATGAATGTAAGGGTGAGTACTGTACACTACTCAAAAACACAATAAACGTAAAATCTCACCTCCAGAATATTCCAATACATTAAACAAATACAATCACCAACAGCATTTCACATCCATAAGTATAATTCATAAACCCATGCATATGCATGCCAGTCACATTCACTGCAGCACTGTGATCACAGATTTACACCATTAATGGTCACCGGTTACCCCCCTCCTCACGGATACCACGTAGGCAATCACGGGTTACTCAGCAAAGGTAATGGTCAGAGGTCTAGTCAGGAAGAGAGAGTGTGGCCCGTGGTGCACCCGTTCCACAGTCGGTGTCACCACCACTCTCTCTTCCCCAAGGTATTTCTACTGTCCTCATCTCCCACACCCCAGTGTATCGCTGAACCATTCACAGTACATTACAACGGCGCTAACACGCCCATTCACACATATTCCATTCACGCATGCAATAATCATGCTTACACATGGCACACAGCCCACATTGCATTCAAATACACAGCACTAGGCCCACATTCATTTCACATTACATGGCACATAGCCAATATTCATCTATATTACAACACATTTACATACAATCCACATCCATCAAGTTTGGGTCAACACACATAATGTTCACACATACAGCACATGGCCACATTACATTTCTCAGCAATTTCCTACCCACTAACTCAGCCACAATACAATATCAAGAAAAATAACAACAATTCATGCACAAAAGAGTAGGATAGAGTCCCTCCTTACCTCGGATTGAAGGCCCACACTTGGGTTCGACCACAGACGTGCTCCCTACATAGATTGCGGCCTAAAACACATGGAAGAACTCCATGAGAACCCCAAGAAACCAAGAAATAGAGAATTGGGGATGAGAAACGGAACCCTAACTATTAAAACTCACCTCCAAGCGTTCCCCACACGGATTTAACCTTCAATCAAGCTCCCAAATAGCTTTAGAGGTAATTAATCGGTGGAATAGGGCTTTGGGAACGAGAGGATCAAAGGAATTTCAAAGGGAGAGGGAGAAATAACTCTCCCCGAACCCTAACCCCATTTAAATCCTTTTCTGGTCGCGACACTCTCACTACAGCGAAAAAATCAGAGAAAACTGCACTCTGGTTTATGCAGAATCTCGCTACAGCGAGACTGCACCCAGAATTGCACCCCAAATTGTCGCTACAGCAAGATGTCTCCCGCTACAGCAAGAAAGCGACAATTCAGGTCCTTCCTTCCAGGGCCCTCTCGCTGCAGCGAGAACAGCCCAGTGTTACGCCCCGTACTTAGGCACTTAGCCCATTTTCAGCCTATCCAGTCATACATACACATATATACACACATCCATGTACTTAATACACATAAAACATCATTTTCAAATAAATCAACACACATATGAATATATATATATATATATATATATAAGAATAATAATAATTAATATTACCAAAATTTGAGACGTTACATTGTCCACATGTCAACCTAGTCATGTCGCATTCCTTTCTGGCCAATCAAATTACATGCAATTGCTGCCCAAAATCTCATCTTTGGAATTTTGTGCCTACTTTTGGGAATTTGGGACATCCAAACCGTTTGCATGCAGCCCTAAATTATTCCATGCAATTGCTTGCTGAAATTGTGCTAACTTTGCTTGTAAGTTTCCCTAAAATTCACTATTCCTAAACAAAAAACCGTGGTACCCTTTCTTATTCCATTTTTCACCAATTTCACCCAAATTTTACCCAATTGGAACCATGTGCAGTTTTTTTAAACTTGGAAGCCTTGCCAAGTAAGCCAAACGTGAGAAGCTTAGTGGCAATTAGTCACTCAAAGCTTAGAACCTTCATATAAATTGTTCAATTTTCCCATTTGCCCATTTTGCAACTCCAAAAACCGAAAACTCTCTCTCTTTTTCTCTCACTTTGTTCTCACACTTCTCATTCTCTCAAAGTCTCAAACTCTCTCAAAACCCTCTCAAGAAACCGAGAGACTCTAGCCCCCACACCTCACAATCCTTCATCCAAAAACATCCAAACACACCATCCTTCTCTCACCACACAAATCCTCCATCATTCCTCCAAATTTTTGTGTTGAAGGAACCACTTTGAAGGAGAAACTTGAAGGTCTTGGTTGCAGTTTTCTTGGTCCAACAAGCTCTCTTTGGAGATCCACAAATTCCAGCCCTTTCTCCCACCATTTCAAGCCCAAAAATTGAAAGGCAAGGGGGAGTTCTCACCTTTCTATCTCTTACTTGTTTTCCTTGGTTGAAATTGTGTAAAATCTTGGAAAAGTTTCATTTTTATCTTCAATAATTTTGAACAAGCTCATTGTATCATTTGCATGTTGAGTTCCACTTGATTTCTTCACTTTTATTGCCTTTAAGTTTGCGGTATATGTGTAAATGAGGTAATCCCCTTGAAAGCTTGCATGTTTGACATTTGCATGTTGTTTCCTCCTTGTGCATGTCTCGGTTTTACACTTCTTTTGCTGGATTTATTGTTCAAATGATGATCCACCCTTGAAATCATGTAACCATGAGCTTGGAGGACAATTTCCTTCAATTGCATGTTGAGTTTTGCCTTGTACTTCATTTTTGTCACTTCTAAATTTTTGGTTTAATGCTTGGATGAGTTGGACCCTTTGAAAGTTTGAATTCTTATCCTTTTCATGTTGAATCTTTTGGTGCATGTCTCAGTTTTTACACTTGTCTTTGCTGAATCTTTGGTTCAAATGATGGTTTACCCTTGGAGTCATGGAACCGTGAAATTATTTGTTAAAATCCTCTTCTTGCAAGTTGATTTTGAACCTTGAAGGTTTCGATTTTCTACTTTCTAAACTTAATATTAGTTTCTAACCAATAATCTTGCACTTGGCTACTCAAATGATGCCTTGCATGTCTTGAATTCCTTGTTCTTTTGAGATCTATCCCTTTTTAAATAAGTGTACTCTTTTGGATCACGAAAATGAAAAGTTTAAGTGTTGAAAACCTTATGTATTGCCTCGATTTAGACTTTTTAAACATAATCCTTCGCTGAAAATTAAAGTACTGCATTTGGATGATGGAACCTTATGTTTGCATGTTGATTTTTCCCTATTTCGCTTATTTCAGACTTGACAAAAAATTAAGTTTTAAAGGCTGGATAGTTTTGAATATTATGAGGAAAAAGGTTAAAATTTATGTGTTTTGGAACCTTGGAATATTTGGAAAAGATTGATATGAGTAATGAGAGAAAATTTTATAAAGGAAAAGGTTAAAATTAGCCTGGATGGTCTCGGTTTTGGCATTAAAAAGTGTTGCAAAGATTTAGAAAAATATCTTGTATGCCTTGTTTTATGTAAGGAAGCAAAAGTGAAATTGAAAATGTCTTGCCATGACTTGATTTGATTGAACCATGCTGAAATTACTTGTTTGAAAGGTTGATGGTTGCTTGTAAATTTTGCATGATTGACCTTGGATGAAAATTAGTGCAAGACTTGAATTTTCTTGATTTTGGATGTGGAAATTCATGAAATTTACTTGAGTAACTTGCTGGAAAAATGTGAATGATGTGAGATATGTACTATTCATCCTTGAGAATTGTGTTTGGAAAACCTTGAGGTATGTTTGAAGTGATCTTGGCTGGAAATTTAGATTTACTTACTATTAATTGTGAATTAAGCTATGGAATTGCTATTTGAGAGCATCACATGCATCATTGCATACCTTTATGAAAGAATTGATGAATTATAACAATGTGCAGCGAAAATGATTATATAATATTGCAATGTTGATAATCTAGAGCCTTTGAGGGCTGTTTGATGGAAATGGACCATGAATATGATTAGGATTATTAGAAGTGCTATGATCTAATTGTTTTGTGAATGGTTGAGCATTGAGAACGAAAAATCAGCAAGTGACAATGCAAAAAAAAAAATGTGAAAAACCGACAGGATAGAACCTTGAACATTTGAGAATTAAGTTGATTAAGTTGGTGGCATAGAAAGAACCTAAGTTTGATTGATTTTCCGTAATAAAGAGTGAAAAATTGAGAGGTGATACCCGTGGACTATTGTGAATTGACTTGTTTAATTGATAGTTTAGAAAGGAATTAAGTTGATGATTTGTTCTTTCAATAGAGAGAAAAACCAAGAGGAAGAAATCAAAAGAGAAAGAGTTTGAGTTGAATGATTTATGGTTTAGAAGGTGTTAAAGATTGATGAAACAAATGTAATGGTTAGGATGAACTTGAATGGTGAGATATAAAGGATTAAGGAATGGGATTTTACTAAATTGAAAGAGAGATTTCACTTGAAATGTGAAAAAAAAAAGTGAATTGAGAAAGAGGAAATGAATTATGAAGGCTTGAATGAATTGCCTAAGCTATGGTCTAATATATTATATACTGCACTAAAATTATCCATGAGTGTAAAATTATAAAACCATGAGATGATGAAATTATGATGAGAAATCTATATTATGCCCTGAGTTCCTGAAATATAGTGTCTTGAAATTATTATGAACTCAGTGAGATTTATTGTGAAACTCATGGTATCTATCTATCCATGCTAAGGCATGTGACTCATGGAGATTATCTATCCATGTTGCTAAGTCTATGATGACTTTTAGCTGATGCTATATGCTATGATTTTAAGTCCATTATGACTTCTATTATTACTGTGCAATAGCCCCAAGTGGCTAAATGATATGAGTTGAGAAAACTATCACAAGGAAACTGAAAATGCTACTTCATGCATCATATATTATCTTGTGAAATGACTTGATGGCATTACAGAGACACGGCTGTAGGCATTGGAAGTTCGGTCCAAAGTAGACCTTCTGGGGGTGGCGAAAGGGGGAACATCCGGCCTAAGTGGCACATGGCAGCTGAGCTCCCTGTAGCCGGGTCGTGACCCGCTTGCAAGACCTTAGCCAAACCTGACATGAACTCCATAATACTAGGTTCGTAGAGGTTCTTTCCTGAATGTGCCGAATGGCACTACACATCAATGATGTGCTATTATTCTATTTTTCTATCTATGATATCATTGTGCAGAGTAGGGAATGGATTCCTCCGATCGCCATCGACTTGAATCTATCTATCTATCTCTATGGTAAAAGCTGGGCAAGTCACCCGTCACAGAGGAATGGGATCCTCATGCGTCATTTGCATGCTATTAACACATTAGTGACATATGGGTGAGATCAAAACCTGCATTCATGCATCATGTGCATTATTATTAGGGATGATTGACTACTTGTGAGGTTGGTTATGATTGTGATTACATTTATCTCCCTATTATATGATTGAACCTTGGATGATGCTGAATGTGGATTGTTAAATTGAATTGTGACTGTGACGCCGCCTTCCTTGGGGTATGGCTATTGAATGATGTTTGTGTTTGGAGAACTCACCCCTGTGTTGTGTTGTTTTGTATTGTTCTTCTTTTTTTATATAGATGGACAGAAACAGGGTGAAGGTGTGGATCCTTCCTTCTGAGGAGGATATGTGGGTGTTCGACTCCACTGTCCAACAGAGTGTCTACCGCGATTCGCCCGAGTTATTCATGGATCTGATAGTGGAGGCTCATGGATCACCCAGTACGTTGCTGATACACCCATTGAGATTGCCTTTTCTGTCCCTCCTAGTGACACTTAGTTACCTTACCCCGCCTTGTTTGATTCCCCGACTCATATGTCTATTGATCCTCGTACTCCTACTGGTAGACCAGCTCTTGCACCTGTGCCATTTCCTTTGACTACTCCTACTTCTCCACCCATGCCAATAGAGAGGGATATCTAATAGTCATATTTTAGTACATATTTCTCTCCATGTTTTTGGTTTAATTGAGCTTCATTAGTACACTATTTTGATGTGTTAGTTTAGATTTGTGTTAGTAAGTCATTTAGGATTTAAATGCAATTCTTTCTTAATTCACGCCATAATTTCTTATTTTGACACAGTTTCTTACAAAGACCATATCTGGAGTTACACTACTCGGAATTGGACAACATTAGTGTCCCTGGAAAGATAAGACAGAGATCTACAACTTCTATGTTTGGAGAAAAGCCCAGTTCAAGCAGCTTCAGGTCCAAAATTGTGTCACAATGTTACGGCCCTGCACTAAAATTTTCAGAATTTGATTGTATTGTTGATTTTACTTAGTTAGGTGTTTAAGAACCTCATTAGGGAGTTGGGCCTTAATTAAGCCCAATTATTTTATCTTTAAATAGAGGTTATGACTTCATGTACGAATCCTCTTCACTCATTATTTTTCAGAATTCAAAAAGTCTTTATTTTAAATTCTTTCTTTTATTTTCGTCTCTCTACTTTCTATCTTTTTGTATTTTCTGGTTTTGGCCAAAGCAAGCATGATCATGAAGCAAGGCTAATCCATCAACCGGTTCAAGGTTTCAAAAACTACATTGCATTTGAGTTTTGGAGTAGGTTCTATCGAATTCTCGCTCTTCCTTTTTTTTCTGATTAGGATAATTACGTTTTTCATGATATTGAATTTTCGTTTGCATTCTAAACAGAGAATGAGAATTTAAGATTTTAAATAAATTAATTCACCTAATTCAATAAATCAATTGTTCTGAATTTCGTTAGAGCATTGGATATGTAATTGCAGTTCTTGTTTTGATGGAATTCACAATCTAGATTTAGATTTTGGATTGTCAATGTCGTATTGAATTAGTGTTGATTGGAAATTCGTTAAAATTATATTTGTGTAACAATAAGAATTGCATTGTGGTGATTGAGATCTTGATTTGGTTGAAGTTCATATTTCGTTAGAATTATTCTTTCTTCTTTTCTGTTGTTTACAATTTAATTTAAAACAATCCTTCCCTAAACTAATCTGAAACTACATGATGGAACCAGAAACAGAATGCATTTTATGTCCTTGTGAGATGACCTAGGTTTACTCCTTCTATTGCAAAATTGTTAAGAAAATCTAGTTTGTTTGATACCATTGCAACGTGGTTATCAATATCCATGTAGTGGAATCCTCCATTAGATACACTACCATGCCTTCTTACATGCATCCTGCATAACCATCCACTTTGGTTTCACTTACTGCTGCCGTTCACCCCCTCGCACAGCTGGAAGGATGGAGGAGGATGGTGGAAGTCATGGCACGACTGCTGCTTCTAGTTCTACTTCCCTGACATCATCTGATGAGTCTGATCCCATTGAGGATTATTCACCTCTTGATTGATGTTGTTATTTACTTATGTTTTAGTGGAACTTCTCTTAGGGAGTTTGGTCTATTTCTACCTTGATTATGTTGTATTTGAACTATGTTGACCGTACTATTTAATCATGAACCTATCGTTTCCGCAAACTATGATTAATATATTTGAGGTATTTTCTGATGATGCATTGCGATGATCTTATATGAGTATATTATTGAAATCGAATCATGAAATGATGAGATGAGAAAAATATATGGACGTTAACTCTCTCTCAAAGAAAGAGAATCATACTTGTAAACTGCATGAAGGAAAAAAAAATATTACCAGATTTTGATGTTTTCTGAACTATCATGTTATAAAGTTGGTATCAGTGTTTTATGAAATTGGGTCGCTACAATCTGGTTATAGCCATACTATCCATCTAGAAAGCAATAAAATGCATAACCAACTAACCTTTCTAACATTTGGTCTGCTAAAGGCAGAGGAAAATGGTCTTTTCTGGTCACATCATTCAGCCTTCTATAATCTATGCACATCCTCTAGCCTGTAACTGTCCTTGTAGGTATCAATTCATTTTTTTCATTTGGTACCACAATCATTCCTCCCTTTTTAGGTACCACTTGTACAGGACTTATACCCAGCTGCTGTCTGAAATGGGATATATAATTCCAGCATCCAAGAGTTTCATGACCTCCGTTCTTACCACTTCCTTCATGGAAGGATTCAGTCTTCTTTGAGGCTGCACAATTGGTTTAAATTTCTCTTCAAATAAAATTCTATGTTTGCAAAAAGCTGGATTAATACCTTTCAAGTCTGATATGCTCCATCCTATCGCTAACTTGTGTGCTCTCAAGATTCTCAACAACTTTTCTTCCTCTTCTTCCTTGAGTTCATTGCTGATTATGACTAGATATTTGTGATTTTGGTCCAAGAATGCATATCTCAAGTGAGAAGGCAGCTGCTTGAGTTCTAACTTCTAAGTTTGCTCTTTTTTCACTTCCTTTTTCAGTTATTCTTTCATTGGTTTCTCTGCAAGGGTCAGGACTGGTAGAGTTTCTAATTGTTGCACAATTTCCATAAGGTGTTCTTCCTTATGCCTTACAGATTTAGTATTTCCTGCAGCTATGGTTTCTCTCAACACAGAAATTTCATTGAATTCATTAAGATGATAAGGATTAATAAGAGAATCCAATATATTCACTCTCATACATGTGTTATCATCAATTGGATATTTGAGTGCTTTAAAAACATTAAATATTACTTTTTCACCCTGCACTCTAAGCATGAGCTCTCCCTTTTGAACATCAATAAGAGCTCTTCCAGTTGCAAGGAATGATCTTCGCAAAATCAGAGGTATATTTGCATCCACTTCCATATCTAAAATGACAAAATCTGCAGGAAAAATAAATTTGTCAACCTTAACCAACAAATCTTCTACAACTCCATATGGATAAGTGAAAGATCTATTAGCTAATTACAGTGTAATGTTGGTCATTTTCACTTCTTCATGATAACTAGGGGCATGAGATTAATGTTTGCTCCTAGATCACATAAAGCTCTTCCCACGGTGCATTTTCCAATTTCACAAGGGATGCTAAAGGATCCTAGATATATGAGTGTTTTAGGAAATTTTCTTTTAAGAATAGCACTGCATTCTTCTGTTAATGGCACTATCTTGTCATGTTCCAACTTTCTTTTCTTGAAAAGTAATTCTTTCATAAACTTAACATAAGATGGCATTTGCTCCAATACTTCTACAAAAGGAATGTTGATTTGTAATTTCTTGAATACATTCAGAAATCTTTCAAACTGCTCATCTTGCTTAGCATTTTGCACTCTTTGACAATAAGGTAACATTTTATATTTTTCTGGATCAATTGGTCTACAAACATCCTCAAAGAGTTGCTTCTTTGTCTTTCTCTCAGAACTTGTAGAAGCTTCTACCTTATTTTTTGAATGTTCTTTCTTTAGTTGCTTGAAATTTCCTTGTTGCAGATCTTTTTCTATTCTTCCTTTTTCTGCTGCATCACTCACTTTCTTTTCTACAGGTTTTGGACTGGCTACCACAGCTCCACTCCTTGTTGTTATAGCTTGACACTACTTTTTTGGATTTATCACTATATTACTTGGAAATCTCCCCTCATCTCTATCTGCTAGTTGTTCAGCCAACTGTCCAATCTGAGTTTCTAGCTACTTTATGGAAGCTTCTTGATTTTTAATGCTAGTTTGAGTGACCTTCATGAACTACACCATTGTCTCTTCAATCTCATTTATTCTTCATTCATAGGTCTAGACATATTTTGATTTCTTTGAGGTTGAGTAGAGGAATTTCCTTGAAAATACTATTGTTGCTGTGAAGTTCCTGCATTTGAAAATGGAAGAGAGGGATTAGTGTTTTTCACTACATAATTTTGAGGATTCCATTTGTAAAATGGTTTATTCCTATTATTTGGATATTGGAATCCAGGAGGAAATGATTGTCGCTGAAAAGATTGTTGCTGTCTTTGATAATTCCCTATATAATTAACTTGTTCTCGTGGATCTGGTGTAGGTACATCACATGCACCATTAACATGATTTCCTCCACAAAAATCATAACTCAATTGATTGGTTGCAACATTTCCAGCTTGTAGATTGCTGATCTGTTGAGTCAAAGCTGCTATTTGCTCAGAAAATAATTGATTCTGTAGCTAATTCTATGCAAGATAAGTCTCTATAGCTTTAGCTTCATATCCATTACTTCTCCCTGCATGTCTTGAGTTAGAATTCTGGTACATAGATGAAGCCATCATCTCAATAATTCTGAGTTTCTTCTAAGAATTTCATACTTAAAGAACCTCCTACAGCTATCCACCATGGTTCTACTCGCTACATTCATTCCATTGTAAAAAGTCTCCAACTGCATCCACTTTGGAATACAATGATGTGGATATCTTCTCAGCAACTCTTTATATCTTTCCCAAGCTTCATATAATGATTCTCCTTCCTACTGCACAAAAGATGTGATTTCCCCTCTCAGTTTAGCAGCTTTGGATGGAGGAAAATACTTGGTTAAAAATTTGTTCACAAGTTTTGTCCATGTGGTGATGCTCCCTTAAGGCTGTGCTTGTAACCAACATTTGGCCTTATCTCTCAAAGAAAATGGAAATAGCCTCGGTCTTATAGCATCTTCACTCACTCTATTCATCCTTATACTGTCACATAACTGCAAAAAATTAGAAATATACAAGTTAGAATCATCAGAAATTCCACCAGAAAATTGATCCTGTTGTACCAAATGAAGTAAGGCTGGTTTGATTTCAAAATGATTAGCTTGAATGGTTAGTCTAACTATTGAAGAGTTATAGCCCTGCATATTTGGAATTGCATAATCTCCTAGTGTCCTCATTCTATGTTGTTCTGCCATTTCAATTTCTGGAGTTATCTATCCTAAAGGTGAATGTATTTTCTGCAGAAAAGAAGTAGTCTGAATTTTTAGAGAATGTATAATTTCTAAACCACTCTCACCTTCTACAAAACTTTCTGCTCTAGCCTCTTTTCTTAATCTTCTTAAAGTTTTATCTATGTCAGGATCAAAGACAAGAGTAGACTTATTTGTGTTTTTACCACACATATATAGTTAAAATGAAGTGAAAGTGTGAAAAATCAGAAAACTGGAAAATTGTACACAACTTCAAAAACAAACACAGATATAGAACTGCACTACTTCAATATGAAAATAATGAAACTACTTGTAAAAATTCAGAAATCCATATTATACAAGTACAGAATTAACTATTAAATTGATTAGAAAACAGAAAAATTCTAAATGTAATCTGATATTGCAAAAATTTAAAGAAAACAAATGCTCAATCTAGTTATTTTCCTGTTACTAATGATATTGAAAACAACTATTCCCGGGGCAACGGCGCCAAAAACTTGTCACCTTTTCAACAAAAGTAATTTTGACTAGCAAGTGTACTAGTGTTATTGTAGCAAGTTATAAAATTTTTAGAACTATGTTTGAGTCCCAAATATCGTCCTCAGGGAATAGAATTCTCAAATATCACTTCATAAGTACACAATTAGTTGAGCCTAATGAAATTCAGATGAAGTTTGGAAGCACAAGCAACAAATATTAAACTCATAAAATAGAACAGAACAAAGATCATGAAAATGTGTATTTAACAGATGTAGAAAACATAGTTAGGGACTTGTTTCACCAAAACTTCAGTGTTAATTCAATAAAGTTCTGAACTTTCAAGTATTTAGATGGAATGACAATCAGTTTCACAATATATTAATCAAAGGTCAATTCCTTAACTCAATGAATCTAACATTCAATTCAATCATTCCAATTCCTTAGATCTGGTTTAATTAAATATTGCATTAAGCATTAGAAACCAAAAGATTAAACGATAAAGATGTCTTATCCCTAAGAAATCAATAATCTTGGTAATTGATTCATATCTAAGAAACAAGTTCAACTTCCATTGATAAAAGTTCCTCTATAATTAGTTAATCAAATTTCCATTCAACAACTACTTAAAAAGCAGAATCAATTACTCAATCCAACCCAATACTCAAAGTTCAGATCCAAAATCAATTCAACAATTCCATTTCAAATCCACAATCCCTAACTACAAAGAGTTTAAGCAACCATTACAAAATGAAAAGAGAAAGAAAGAGAAGAAGAAGATCAACGAAGAAGCATCTTCAAGTCAATCTTCAATTCGATTCCTCATGATTTGAAGCTTGGTGTTCGTCCTCAATCTCTCTCTCTCAAACTCTCTCAACACTAGAAAACAAGTGGAAAGTAAAAATAAACAAAAGATCCTAACAAATCTAAGCAAATTCTTATTTATAGAATTCCCGCCTTTCTGACGTGGTCAGTATTTTTCACTATAGTAGCAATGCAGAGGCCTTTCTGATAATCTTTAGGGCTGGAACGATCACTATTCTTCATGAAAGCAGCAACGCAGAGGTTCGAGGTTTGCGCGTGTTCACTTTCGTAAGCAAAAGGAGACATGCGCAGCTTTGCTGTGATGGATGTAGCTTCCTAATTTACTAAAACTCTGATATCAAACTTTATAAGATAGTAGTTTAGAAAACACCAAAATCTGGTAACATTTTTTTTTCTTCATACATACAAATACAAGTGTAATCTCCCTTCTCTGAGAGAGAGTTAACATGCATATAGTTTTCTCATCTCATCATTCCATAATTCAGTTTCAATAGTATAATGATATAAGATCAACACAACTCAACATCTGAAAAAACCTCAATAGATTAAGCATAAGTTTGCGAAAACGTCAAGTACTTAAATGAAGCAAGACAGTCAACATTATCCAAACACAACAACATAATATAATATGACCAGACTTCCTAAAAGTAGTTCCCCTAATACATAAACAAATAAAACATCAGTCATAAGGAGAGTAATCCTCAATGGGATCCGACTCCTAAAAAGAAGTAGGGGAAGAAGAACAAGAAGCAGCCGCAGCAGCAGAGCCTTCACTCTCTAATCCATGAATCGCACGAGCTAGTCTATGGGAGATACTTGGCTGAGTCGCGGAGTCAAACACCCACAGATCCTCCTCAGAAGGAAGGATCCATACCTACACCTTGTTCTCCTCCATCTATATAGATATAAGAAAAGCAACACATTACAACACAATTCAAAGGGGTGAGTTCACCATACACAAACAACAATCAATTTGCCATACCCCAAGGAAGGCGGCGTCACAATCACAAGCACTTTCAACAATCAACATTCACCATCATCAAGTACTTAGTAATATAGTAGAGCAATAAAGAATATTCATATTCGTTACCAATTTCACAATCAATCAATCATTCCTAGTAGTAATGCATATGATGCATGAATGCAGGTTTTAACCTCACCCATTATCATCTCTCATGTTTCGATAGTATGCAATGATGCATGGGGATCCCATCACTCTATGACTGGCAACTTGCCTAGCTTATACCATAGAGTCTCATAGATAGATAGATAGATTCAAGTCGTAAGGCGATCAAAGGACTCCATTCCCTGCATTTAGATTGGCACAGTAGAATAGAATAGAAACAACATTTAGCTTTAGTAGAATACCACTAGTGTTTGGCCCAAGATGGGTCTCTTCGGGAATGGACCTCAACGACCATAGAATGTGCGGTCCCTGTCAGGTTTGGCTAAGGTTTGCAGTGGGTCACGACCCAGCCACAGAGGCACATCACTGTTGCCACTTAGGTTGATTGTTCCCCCTTTTGCCACCCCCGATAGATCTACTCGGGACCGAACCTACAACACCTCCAAGTTGTGCCGCGGTAATGCCTTCAAGTCGTTCAAAGAAATAGTATGATGCATGAAATAGTATTTTTCAGTTTTCTTTGATAGTTTTCTCATTTCATGTAGCCACTTTGAGGCCAAGGCACAGTAGAATAGAAGCCATCACAGGGCTTAGTAGCATGGATAGATTCCATGAGTTTCATGTAGTTTCAAGTAGTATAGTTCTATGAGCTCATAGTTTATAATAGATCTCTCATCATAGATTCATAGTCTCATGGTTTTATAGATTCATACTCATGGATAATTTTAGTGCAGCATATAATATATATTGGACCATAGCTTAGGTAATTCATTCAAGCCTTTATAATTCTTTTCCTTTTTCTCACTTTACTCTTCTTCTTTCATATCTCAAGTATAATCTCTCTTTCAATTTAGTACAATCCCATTCCTCAACTCAAGCAATCTCATCAATTAAATTCATCCTAATCATTTTATTATTCTCATCAATCCCTAGCACCTTCCTAACCATAAATCACTCAATTCAACTCTTACCCTCTTGATTTCTTCCTCTCAGTTCCCTCTCCATAAAAAAACAAATCATCAAACTTAATTCTTCTCTAAACCATTAGTGAAACAAGTTAATTCACAATAATTCAAGTTGTTACCTCTCAGTTTTTCACTCTTTATTAGGGAAGATAAATCAAACTTAGGTACTTTCTATAACATCAATTAATCAAGTTAATTCACAAATCTTCTAAGTCCCTTCCTCTTGGTTTATCACACTTTTTTCTCATAGGTCATATGCTGATTTTTCATTCCTCATACTCAATAACTCACAACACAACTAGATCATAGTATTTCCAATAAGTTCAATCATATTCATGGTCCATTTCCATCAAACAGCCCTCAAGGGCACTAGATCATCAAGATCATAATATTACATAGTCATTTTCGCTTCACATTATCATAATTCATCAAGTCTTTCATAGTGAGATGCAAATGATGCATGTGCTGCTATCAAGTAGTAATTCCATGGCATAATTCATAGTAAATAGTAAATAACTTAAATTTTCAGCCATGCATCACATCATGCTCCTTCACGATTTTCTAAGAGCAAATACCAAGGATGAATAGTACTTCATCTCACGTCATTCACACTTTTTACAGCAAATTCACACATAATTTTCATGAATTTCAACATCATAACCAAGCAAAATCAAGTCTTGCACTTACTTTTATCCAAGGTCAATCATACAAATGTGCAAGCAACAATCAACTTCACAATCAAGCAATTTCAGCATGGTTAAATCAAATCAAGCCAAGGCAAGACACTTTCAATTTCATTTTAACTTCCTTACTTAAGACAAGGCATGCAAGTTGTATTTCAAACTCTTCTACAATATTTCAAGGGCAAAACCGAGGCCATCCTAGCCATTTTTTTTTCTTTTTACCTTTCCTTTTATGAAATTACTTCCCATAATTCATACCAATCTTTTCCAAATGTTCCAAGGTTTCAAAATTATGAGAATGGTGCAAGAAAATGTTGTCACAGTTTTTAAGTAGGAATGGTGAATTTTTTAGGGAAACTTGCAAGCAAAGTTAGTATATTTTGGCCAGCAAAATGCATGGAATAGTTTAGGGCTGCATACACACAGTCTTGGTGGAGCAATTCCCAAAAATCGGCACAAAATTCCAAATACAAGATTTTGGGCAGCATTTGCATGTTATTTGATTGGCCAGAAAAGAATACGACATGACTAGGTTGACATGTGGACGAGACATTTGATGTGTTGCTAAATTCAAGAAAGGCAATCAATTAAGGTAATTATGGTGTCAGTATTTTGGAAGACAAGAAAAGAATGTTCCAAAATGATTATGCCTGCAAATCAGGAGACAAAATCTCTTGCATGTAATTCTAGTGGTCGGTACTAGATTTCAAAAGATTCGAGTAATTATGATGTTTGCACTTTAGGAGACAAGAATATTTTGCATGAAAATCTAGTGGCCGATACTAGATTTGTAAAGATTTGGAGTAATGATTATACTGTGACTAAGTAATGATTACAAAATCTTTTAAAATGATTACAAAATCTTTTGCAATAATTATAAAATCTTTTGAAATAAATATAAAATCCTTTGAAATGATTATAGAATATTTTGTAATGATTATAAAATCTATGTAATGATTACAAAATCTTTTTGCAGTGATTATAAAATCTTTTGAAATAAATATAAAATTCTTTGAAATGATTATAGAATATTTTTTAATGATTACAAAATCTATGAAATGATTACAAAATCTCACATTTTTTTAGACAGATAATTATGACTTTTCAATAATTTAAATATGACAAAATATGGCTATTTGAACAAGATTCTCAGGGATATTTTTGGGCAGTACAACTAAAAATAATCAGGACAATTCTTGGATAATATCAAAACCAAGTGTATTACATGCAGTTACTCTAAAATGCAAAACATAGAGATCAAGTCACTATTCTCCTCAATGAATAAAATAGAAAACTCAGCATCTAGCTAATTATTCCAATACTAACAAACCATAAATAGCAACCAAACTAGATCTAAGAGCTACTAGTTTAGTTGACGAATTTTGGGGCGTTACAATGGAAGGTTCTCTGGAACAATCACTTTTGTGAATAAAAGTGATAACGCTCAGTTTGCTTTCCTACAGGCTTCTCTAGAACAATCACTTTAGTGAACAAAAGTGATCACGCGCATCTTTGGCTATGCTAGAGCTCTATCTAGAATGATCACTTTTGTGAAGAAAAGTGATCACGCACACCTTACTATGCTTGAAAGCTCTTTCGAATGATCACTATCATCAGCAATAGTGATAACGCACAAGTCATTCATCCATGTTAGGCTCTGGAACAATCACTTTTGTCAGGAAAAGTGATCACGCCCAGCTCTTGCTTCAACACACCTTGTTCTTTGCTTCCAAGTTTTGCTACTTTTCTTCTATCTTCCCCTTGATCTTCCAATCTTATGAACTTAGCTCAGAATTTCCTACAAAAATATGATTAAATCATTACTTTTTACACAAAAAATTCCTAAAATCTAAACAATTATGTATTTAGGAAAGACTTTGAACTTTCTATTATTTTTATGAGTTTTCCAGCTTTTTCCAACATATTTTCTTTATCAAATGCATTAAAACTAAAGTAAAATACTGGTAAAATATGGATTTGTCAACAACCTATTATTCACGCAACATGACTCATCTATAGCTCACCTAGGTATCATATACCAAAATTTCCTACATCTATCATGTCTGATAAACGAGGTGATCAAGCTTGTTCTCTCACAACTTGATGATTAGAAATTATGATATATGATTCACAACTAAGACTCACACGACTAATATGCACAACTGATGCCTAACAACCTCACCCCGTAGGTTTACCTAGACCATGCTCTGATACCACTAAAATGTCACAACCCTTTTTTATAAGGAATCGAGAACATTATTTCTACATCACTTACTTATTTAAGATAGATAAATAATGGAGAATATAAATACAAAATTCACTTATCCTTCAAAATAAAACAACTTTTCTTAGAACAAATATCCAATAGAATAACGTAATATTACATTTAGTTCATAATATTCAAAATACACAAAATTATACTACATAGCTCCCTCTATATGAGGTCTCAAAATATAAGGAAATAGGACTTTAATGCAAAATTACTCGACTCTAGCTTCTAACATTTCTCCAATGGCCCTTCAGCCTATGAAGTAGATGCAACACCTGCTACATCTGCTCATATATCATCGTATGATCATCACAGTACACACACAACAGCATAGATAGAAATGTAAGGGTGAGCTTACAACTATAAAATAAAATCGTATATAAAAAGCAAAATATTTACTCACAGCAACAGCCCCATGCATTGTCAACCCATCTAATGCACAACATGAAAACAGTTTTCAACTGGTTTCACAGCCTAAGTAATCTAGAAGGAATCGAGTCGTTCTGGGAGCAACCGATTCCAGTATCTGGATCCAGACAGCACAACTCAGCATGCTCTATCGTAACACATCTACCTACCTAAACGTGTAACTCGGCTCTATAATGATTCAAGACATATATCTCAGCATGATGCAGCATGGCTAAAATCATTTCAACAGCTCAGCTAAGACAAGTTTATAATAAATCAGCCAAATCTCAGTGTTATTAAATCAGTAATCAACAATTGCAGCACAGAAAAACAACTTTCAACTATTAAATCCTTTATATCTCAGTTTTTATCAAAGAGATCTAACAAAACCAACTCAAACATTTCTTTAATAGCATATCAAACCATTCAAAATATAGTTCATAGGCTAAAGTAAGCTATCTTTACCTTAGAACGGTGATTCACATCAGATCTACCGATTATTACTTGTTTTAATGCAAGATTCACCGAAGATTTGGCTTAAGAACAGAGTCTCTCCTAAGAACACCATGAAATTCTATGAGAAAGAGAAGGAGAAGAGAAATGAACAGTGAAACTAACTTCAAACTTAGAGAAACTTACTTCAAATCCCTTAGAACGAACGTGCAATCACAGATTTAGAGAGAAAATGGTGGTATATGGCCTTAGAACCTTTGAGAAGTATGAAGAAGTGAAAATTTTGTGCATGGACCCCTATTTATAAAAAAAAAAAAATTAGTACTGTTTACGTCAGAGTTATTGTTCATACTAGAGTCACTGTTCACACTGCCACTGTTCACGCGGTTTGCACTATTCACAACACTGTTCACGGGCACTGTTCATTAACAGTGGACTTTCAATCTTTTTCACTTGCTCTTAAGCCAATTACTAATAATGAGATACACATGTGATTTATCACTTCAACTAGAACTCTCTTAAAAGTAAGGTATACACAATGTGCAACCACGAACCCAAAGAGTTCACATTCATTTACTGCATGCATTGAAGAACCAATTTCCTATTTATTTAATTCTATCCAAATTAAGATCAGCAGATAACTGATAACATAAACCTATCCATATAGATAAATCCCATAATTGTTAAAAGTAATCACAAATTATCCAAGAGTCTTAAAGAAGCAATCCTCAACCATCAGAGTGCCAAAACAAATTACAATACACTTAAGTTACCAAAATAAAATATAAAGCATTTAATCCTCCACCATACAACAAGTGGAGTCCTCTAGCAGCGAACAACAATAGAAATGACTGTTTTGCAGTCATGACTCCTTGGAAAAGTCCTTCTCTATCGCCTTAGCAACCGAAGGATCATCCTCAAATTCTAGCTCAGCGTAAAGAAAAGGACAGGAAAGGTCATCCTCAAAGTCTGCAACAACTAAAAGGAAATATCCAACACCACAATACATTGCCATAAAGAAAAGAAGGAGTGAGATATATTTCCCAGTAAATAATTATTCAGTAAAGAAATAAAACAAAGTAAGTGAGAGCATACTTCACATGAAAACAATTGTAACTTTTACAATCTAATAAAATGCAAGTTTAATTACATGATGCATGATCCATGCAAATGATCACTCTTGGTTTGGCAAAAATATCATTTTCATGTTTATGCAACTCTGGATCCATAACAATCTTATTGTCTGGAAGTTGTTGAGAGTTTCACCAACTAGCCTACATTTTGCATGTATGGTGGAGACTCAAACCTCCACCGACCAATCTAACTCAATCAACAAGATAAGCCTCTAGAGAAGGTCAGGATAAATAAGCATTGTGTGGAGACTCCCAGCCAGAGTTTCAGGGCCTAAGATACTCATAGGGCTATTGATAAGTCACCTAACTCCATTAAATCTCCTAGATGTCGAGGTCCTCCCTATCTTTCACCAACAGTAGTTATGAAATAACCTCGTGACTTCTTTCACAGGAGAGTGGGATTTTGCAGACATTTGACTTCTGAATAGTCATGCATACTTTTGGAGTTTTCGTCCTTTAATTATGCACACAGGTGCTGGCCAAATTTAAGATTTCACATCATTTCATCAACTATTCAGAACCATATATAGAGAGAGAGAATTGTCAAGTACTTATACCCCATGCCTCAATGCACTTTCTCTATGTTCTAAGCTCACTAGCTTTGTCTCTTTCCCTGAGTTCTAACTATTACCCGGCTAAAGTTGCACTACTCATCAATTTTCAAGAAAACAAACTTTTCACAAAGGTTTACTTTTAGTTATTAGATTCAATTATTGAACTCAAGGTCAAAGTTGAAACCATAACCAAACTCCTTAGAGCGCATATACTTACATACCAATTTTCTCTTGACGTATCATCACGCATTTTCCCACCCTCAAAAGGCTCAAGTTCACAAATGGTGCCCACTGAGCCTACATATGCCTATATGCATATTCTTAGTGCTTTACACAATTAACACATGCACTAAACTATATATTTTCAAAAAGCAAAACACACAAGATAACTTGTTCAAGTACACCAGGCATACATACTCATGTTGGGCATTTCAATAAAGAATATCATTTAATTGATCTTTGGTTTTCAACATGCTTTAAGTAAATAGTTCACTATTTTCACAAAATAATATTTATTTAAACATTAATTGTAAAATAATTCTCAACCAAAGATTAAGAGTCGTCAAAATTAAAATATACTCATAAATACATTTTAAAATATTGAAAGTCTCAAGTAAAGATTCAAAAATGTCAATATGTAATTCAAACACCATATGTCTCCTAATTCATGTATCCTAGACCTCAAGGTTTAGGGACAACCCTCTTTGACTTATTTCCTTTCTTTCTGTTTATTTGAAATACCTCCTCCCCCTTACCTTGGTACCTTGGTGAGTGAGGTAGTCTGCAAGCTCTTTTTCCTAAACTTCCCAGTGTCAAAATTCAAGATTTCTTGGTTTGTTTGCTTTCCTAGTTCAGAGAGTAGTTTATCATAATCTTTTGAACCCAATTGGCCAAGAGCTAGTATTTTAAAAACTTCATATTTGCGTAGTTTGTAAAATTAAGTGCAACAGATTCAAACGAAGTCCAAATGATGATCCACAAATTTTATTAGAAAGCTAAGATCCTAAGGATCAAAATTAGCATTTAAAAATCCAATTTTGACTCATAGAAAGGTTTAAACAAATCAAAATACACTATTGTTCACGTAGATTTTTTGGTTTTGCACAATTTTTGTAATTCATTTTGTAAGGTGTTCAAATGAAGTCCAAAATTAACATAAAAATATGCATTGGAAAGCTGTTTTCATGTAGTTTATGAAAATCAAATTTTGAAGTTGAAAAAAAGCTCAGTACGGAGGATGTAAAAATTATTTCTTTATACTATTTCTGTAAAAAATGTAAAAATGAAGGCACTCACATATTATTGGCAAGTAAGGGGGCAAACGATGTCGGATTTAAGCCCAAGATATATCGTTGGAAAGATAATTCTGCAAGGAATACATAACGATGTTTGCACATCAATTTTAGAGACCACATAGACGAGAAAAATAGCCTTCTTTGCTGCTAAAACAATAGAAAGGCAGAACAAGAAAGAGATCTGACCATTTTTGTAACATCCTCATTTTTGCTTAACAGTTAACTTGTTAATGTAGTTATAAGTTAGAGTATAGTTCTTAATTTTTGGGGAAAATAGGGATAGAATTGACATGAGATGCTTTAGACAAAATTGTTAGGTATATTTTAAAGATATTTTTAGTATTTTTTTAATTTTGAAAATTTTAAGTTTCAAAAAGTATCCATTTGTTACCAGTTAAAATTCCTTTACGAGGCTGAAAATAGCATTTTATTAAAAAATATATATATATTCTGGTTAGAAACCTTATTTGGAGTATAAAAATAATTTTTGGTAATTATTGAGTTTTGTTTTGAATTTTTGGTTAGTTTTAAGTAAATTAGTTATATGCGAAGTAGAAATTTGCGTGAAAAAACAATTTGGCACAAATTGAAAGGGCAAGAGTGTCAAAATTTATTTTATAATTATGTTTAATATATTTCATGATTATTTTAAATTTTGGGATTTTTATCTAATTGTTT
Source organism: Abrus precatorius (assembly GCF_003935025.1). Classification (NCBI taxonomy): domain Eukaryota; kingdom Viridiplantae; phylum Streptophyta; class Magnoliopsida; order Fabales; family Fabaceae; genus Abrus; species Abrus precatorius. The sequence goes on from NW_020874417.1 coordinate 14,700,551, forward strand.
AAATTAATTACCAAAAAAATAGTGAAAATCCTATTATTATATTATTATTTTATTACTTTTCTTCCTATTTAAGATAAGATCAATTCACCAAACCTCAACTTTTCTCTCTTGGCTGCCGTGGAGTGCTCTTCTCCTCTCAAAAGTTTTAAATTTTTTTGGCTCTAATCTTTTGATTTTTCAAGTAAGTTCATAAAAAAAATTTACTATTCTGCCTATTTTCATCATTTTGAATACTTTGAACCAATTGAATTTTTATTTTTTTCTCTTTTTGGGTGCTGGAACAGTGGCATGAGGGGTGAGATTTTGCCCAAAATTTTTGCTTCTAAATTATGTTTTGGTTAGCTTAATCCTTCTATGGTTTATAATAGATGATTTCAATTTTTTTTGTTTTGCTAAAAATACACTTGGGGGTTCAAAATCCTTGTTTAAGAGGTGTTGTCTCAAGAGTGTAAGAAGGAAAAATAATTGTTTTTTATTACTTCTATGCTCATATTATTTCATTTAAAGTATAGGAAACAATTGTAGGACTTTTAAGCCACTTTTACAAAAATTAAAAAATAGTAGTTTCAACCCACTAGTAAATGGGGTGGTAAATGGGTGAATGATTAATGTCTCTTAACATTGATCATTATTTTTATGTGTGATTATTTGGTTAGGATCGCGATTTGAAAAATGGTGGAAAGAAGACGTTATTGAGAAAATCGGTATACACTTCAAGCTAAAAGGGGAACATATCTATTTTCAAGAGTATAGTATAAAAACGTTGGGAGAAGAAGTGTTTTATTCCTTCCTATGTACGTATAAATTATTTGAAGGCATTTATAATTATTACCATACTTAGTGTACAAATGTTTGATATCCCTTTTTGAGATTGATTTTATGTGTGATGTTGTTTCTATGATAATTGATTGTTGAATTTAGTATAAATAATTGAGCTTGTGATATAACGTCTTGGATGTATAATGGTACATATTTGAGAATGATGGGTGTACAATAATTGATTGCCTGAGATACTTGAGGAATGAACTATCATTCATGTGGAGTGAGCATATAGAAGGTATGTTGAAAATTGAAAACAATTGCAGACTTGTGAAACAGAGATGTTTAAAAAAGGGGAGAAAGATTTGAGGTAAAATTTGAGGGGTTTTGAAAGTTCTGAAAAGTGTTTTAGAAATTGAGGAATAGAATTATGGCTATTTTTCTTCTTAAGAAAATGATTTTTTTAACCTTCTTTAAATTCAGGTGGTTTGGTTCAAAATTGTACTCTTAAATTAATAGTTTTTTGTATATTTAAAGTAAATACATACATATATATATGCATAATTTAAAGGATTTTAATTCATTTTAAAGTATTATTTTAAATAAGTATTTTGAAATGTGGTGATAATTGGAAAAGGTATTTGAGAACCATTGGAGTGGCTGGAAAGTTGAGGAATGTGGTGGTGATGAGTCTCTGCTTAAAATTTGAAGTGTATTGGAATTTTCTAGTTGTTTTGCAGAGAGAAGAAAATTTGGAAATATTCGAATTACAAAGGAAACTCTGTTGAATTGTCGGTGAAATTTTGAAACATATGTTGTTGTTGATTGAAAAGAGATGTTTAATACCTAATTAAAAGACTAAAATTAGGTTCATGCATCATAACCATGTGATGATGGTGGCATTGGATAGGAAGTATACGAAATCTAGGGGAGACTCCAAGTTAGTCTTGGGGATAGTCGAGTGTGATTGAGCCGGGCAAAGGCCAGGGCCTACAACCCTGTGCTGTCAGTTCTCACTACAAAACTGGACTATCCTGACAGAACCCGATGGATTCTCATAATCAGTTGAGCTATACCTTTGAAATTACTTGATGAGATAGTTATGATCAAGAATGGTTGGTGGCGGTGAACTCTTGATCCTTCCCCTAAAGAAAAAAGAAAGAAAGAAAAATGGTTTGGGCGCACATGCATGTGTCAGTAGAGCGATCTAGGTGATGCATAGAATCATACATGGCATGTACATTGTGTGTTGAGTTGTTTGTTATTTGCTATAATGATTGTAAACATCTTGACGTGTATTCTACTATACTTTGGTTGAAATTGGTTTGTCTCACTCTTTTAGTTGCTATGTGTTGTTTACAATCTCTAAACACTAGCAAGTGCACTAGGAATTGCAACAAGTAATGAGTAATTTTTAAGATCAGAATATCGTCTCCACAGGGAATTAGGAAATCAATTATCACTTCACAGAAATATAACCATTTGAGCCATACGAAATTGGAAGATTTGTAACATTTAGAAGTAAAGAACAGGAACAATCAACAGGTAAGAAACTCGCAATAAAAATAGAGTATAAAAGTTGTGATTAGAAATGAATGAAGAATAGTTAGGAATTTATTTCACAAGAATGTCAATATCAATTCAATTATGCCTCTGAACATTCAAGCAATTGGTTAATTGCCAATCAGTTTCTCTTATTAATGGTCAAAGTTTAATTCCTTAAATCATTGACCCTAACAAACAACTAAACCCCCCTAATCCCTTAGGTGAAGTTCAATTTCAAGTTGCATTAAGACTTAGAACTGTAGGATTGCAGTATTAGGTCTCCTTATCCCTAAGAAATCCCCAATTCTGATTGCTAACTCAGATCCGAGAAGCAAATCCAACTTCCATTGGTAAATGTTCCTCTTTGATTAACCATACGAATTTACATTCATAGAGTGCAATAACAGCAAAATTAACGATTCAATTAATCCAAGAACTCAAATTTCAAAAGCAAACATCGAATCAATACATCAATTCAAGTTCCATAAACTCCTAACTACGAAGAATTAAGCAAACATTGTAACAGGGAAAGAGAAAGAAGGAGAAGAAGAGAAGAAACTCAGAAAAGCCATAGCCACAAGCTTCAATCCAATGCCTCTTCTTGAAACTTCGAGGTTCAACCCCAATCCTCTCTCTCACTCTCTCCCCACGAGAATCTAACAGAAAAAATAGAAAATGAACAAAAGACCCTGAGTTCTACTTAAAACAGGTATTTATAGAAATCCTGATTCTACGCGTTATCACTCTTACTGATAAGAGTGGCCACGTAAAAGCTCATGTAGTTTCTGGAAACTGGAACTATCATTTTCGTTGGTAAGAAATGCAACGCAAGAGGTTGAGTGGTTGCGCGTGATCACTTTCGAGAGCAAGAGTGACCACGCACAACTTGCCTTGATACACTCCTTTCTGGAACATCCACTTTCGCTGGTAAAAGTGGTAACGCAGAGCTCGCTGAAATTCTACCTTCTCTGGAACACTCACTTTCGCCAGTAAGAGTGACCACGCCCAGACTCCCTTCTCCTTTTAAGCTCTGGAACGATCACTTTCACTGGGAAAAGTGTTAACGCCTAGTGTGTATTCCTTTTTGATGTCTGGAGTGATCACTTTCACTGACAGTAGTGATCATGCCCAGCTTGCATTCCATTGTTCTTGTGTTTTGGAGTCCAGAATTGCTATTCTTCCTCTTCCTTTCCATTGATCTTCCATTTCCATGACTTTTGCTCAAATTATTCCTAGAAAAACAAGATTAATTTCTTAAGATCTAAGCAGAAATTCCACAAATGCTAAAATAACTACATATTAAAAGAAAACTTTCAATCATTCTATTTTTCTGAGTTTTTCTGCTTTTCTTATATATTTTCCTTATAAAATGGGCTAGAAATACACTAAAATATTAGTAAAAATATGGATTCATCACTATGTGTTTTGTATGTGAATATATTTAGTAGGTGAGGACATAGATGGCCCGACCACCGTACTAGTTCAGCGTCATGGTCAAATATGATCGTGAAGGAAGATTGACGCACGATTAAGAGCAACAACAGTTCACCTACACTAGTACTATTACCTTTTTGTTAGATAGAAACGGGTCAGGCCTGCAGGCATACCCCATCCCTATCAGAGTACCCATGAGACTCACTTTTCCATTTCCTCCTATAGTACAGTTTATGAGACCCCATGTCCTACCTCCTGTCCCTGTATTATCACCCCTGATATTACCCCCAAATTTTCTTAGATCTTTAGGGCTTTATGTACCGCCTGTAGTACAACCCAATATAGCGAACATACCTCTACCCAAGCACATTTCTATCTCATCCACTTCCATTTCGACTTCCTCTAGTTTTTCTAACTCTCTGAATTCCTTCCACTGCTCAAACACCCCTACTGCTACTGGAAAGAAAAGGACTTCTTCTCAGGTCGGATTTCCTCCTAGTCTTGCCTCCTCTGAGTAGGAACCTAGTGGGAAAAGAAGAGTAGGTTAGGGATGAGTAAAGGATAGCTTGTACATATAAGTAGGTATAATTACTAGTGACTGAGAGAAGGGTAAATGGGAATCCTTAATCGTTGTTAACTTTAGGAGAAAATGATATTTTTTATGATCATAGTTCTAGGAGAAAACTTGTGAGGTCATTTTTTTGGTTGTTGTCTTTGATATCATGACCCCACTTTATTTTGTATGTAATTTAGTTACGTGTATATGTTTAGACGACTAGATGACTGTATATTTTGACAGATGATATATATATATATATATATATATACACACACATATATACGTATTTGAACACTGGTGTAGATGGTGTACGTGGTTTCTATTTATGAGAATAGACGTAAACTCATATATGTGGCATTCTTACTACTTGATTTATTTTATGATTATATTTATATTTATTCCATTTTGAGCAAACCCACTTGCGTTTGAAAGCTAATTCTATAAGGATCACCAAAGAATGATGCAACAATCCACAATGGCCTCCATGCCAGTAACTCGCTCAAAAGTCCATCGAGTTGGTCTTCCGAGATTATTGTGATCATGGTATGTGAAAAGGTAAGTCACAACTACTGGAGTTCTAACCGTACCTTGGTAAAGATACATACAAAGGGTGTGTATCCTATTATTTGCAAGAAAATCTAAGGGCATACTATAGTATAATTCTCTTTCCAACATAATAGTATTCCTAGGTACATCATCGACATGCATAGCCAACTTAAAATAACATATTCTTTAATATTTATTAAATACATAATTTAACCTACATTGTACAAAGCTATATATAAGCCTAATGCTCTCTCTGGGTGCTATCATCCTAGTTTCCTGAAAAGATGTAAGTATGAGTCTCTATTCTCATTACCAACATACATTCACGATTAAGTCAATAATACAAACAGAGGCAATATAACAACCATCATGCCACAAGATTCATTCATATAAAAGCTACAGTTATTAATTACTCAGCTTATTATAGTCCCTCTTTAATAACACTTGAAATTCTCATTTCATACTTTTACTGCACTGGGATCCCTCTAGGACTTCTTTAGCATAGATAATTGTTGGATAGCTGCAGCTACACGAAGACAACGTGTACCGACCCAGCCCCATTTAGCAAAAGCATGGTCAGGAGTTTAAGTCAGGAAACAAGTGTGAGGCCTGTGGTGCTCTTACTCTCATTTGTTATGCGCAATTCAAGAAGAGCATTCATCGCCCTCATTTTCCTAAGATTTCTCAATCGCCTCCATTTTTCTCATTTCATTTCGCCTTCCATATTTTCTATCTCATTTCTATGTTTCTCATTATGGATCTACTCTCCTCATTAGTCATTATCACTTAAACTCATTATTTGTTATATCCTAAATGTCACTTTAGAAGAGAAGTAAATTTGACTAGCAAGTGTACTAGTGTTGATGTAGCAAGTTATAAAAATTGATAGAACTGTGTTAGAGTCCCAAGTATCGATCTCAGGGAATAAAAGTATTCAATTACCACCTCACAAGGCCACAATTAGTTGAGCTTCACGAATTTCAAAGAGTGTTTGGAATTAAAATTGACAAATATTAAAATCAGAAGAAAAACATAACAATGAAGATGTAAATGTTTGATGAACAGATGTGGAAGACATAGCTAGGGAGTTGTTTCACCAAAACTTCAATGTTGAATCAATAAGGATCTGAACTTTCAAGTAATTAGAAAGAATGACAATCAGTTTCAGGTTTTATTATTCAGAGGTTAATTCCTTAATTCAGTGAACCTAACATTCAATCAAATCACTCTAATTCCTTAGATCTGGTTCAATTCAATGTTGCTTTAAGTGTGAGAAACAAGAAGATTGCAAGATCAAGTTCTCTTATCCCTAAGAAAGCTATAATCCTAGTAATTGATTCAGATCTGAGAAACAAATCCAATTTCCATTGATAAGAGTTTCTCTATAATTAGTTAATCAAATTTGCATTCACTTACTATGTAAAATGCAGAATCAACCACTCAATTCATTCCAATACTTGAAATCCAGATCCAGAATCAATTCAACACATTCGTTTTGGATCCACAATCCCTAACTATGAAGAAATTACACAGCCATTATAGCAGAGAAAGAAAAAGAAAGAGAAGAGGAGAAGGAAAGCAGAAGAGTCATCTTCAATCGATCTTCAATTTGATTCCTCTAGGTTGAAGCTCGGTGTTCATCCCTAATCTCTATCTCAGACTCTCTCCACACCAAGAAACAAAGTGGAAGTGAAAAATGAACAAAAGATCCAAAGATCTGAGTGTTTCTACAATTTATAGATTTCCCGCCATGAGCGCGTTATCACTTTACTTCACATGATGTTCTGGAAGACTTTAGTAATCACTTTCATTCATAAAAGTGGCAACGCTGGAAGTCGAATTGTGAGCGTGTTAACTTTCATGAGGAAAAGTGACCACGCAACTTGCAAAGTTGAAGGTCTCTCTGGAACACTGATGAATGAAATATTTTCTTATTTGCAAAAAGATTTGTCGTGAACCTTCATCAAAATATGCAGAAAAATTTATGTAGTCTAGGATGCAAACCTAGGTCGTCTCCCATGAATCATTGGACAAGTGACCAAATATCAAACATGTAGTGTGCAATGTATTTAGAAAGCAAGTAAAAAAAGAGAGGGTTTGTGATTTCAAGTTCAATCAACTTAAGTAGAAAATTAAATTGCAAAGTTCAATCGATAAAATGTAGTAACCCATAGTTCATTCATATAAACTCTATCCCTATTCCTCTCAAGATTTAATACTCTTCCTCTCCTCCCAGAATTAGGTTGATTTAACAAGCGAAAATCAACCTTATGTTTTCATATGAATTAAGCAATCCAATGAACTCCAATCTCTCATTCCTTGATTACGCAATCTTTGAATTAAACAAGAATTAAGCAATTCAAATTTAGAGTTTCCTTAAAACGAATTAGGGTTCATTACGCAATGCTCCCCTCATTCAACCATTAATTCAATTCAGGAGTTTGGGAGGAAGAAATTCATGGAAGAAAAAGATTTACATTAACATTCAAAAAACAAGAATTCAAGAATTCATATGAACTCACTAGAGATTACAAGAAAATTAACCCTTCATGAGGATGGGTCTCACAATTGCAAAATGAAAGTAAAGAGAAATCAATAACATCAATACAAAAATCAAAGAGAAGTAAGGAGAAAATGGAAATCAAACCCTAGGTTGGACCCTTGGCTGTCACCCAAGGCCACCCTAGGCTCTCCAAGTGTCCTAAATTTAGTAAAGAAGAGAAAAGGTACAAAAAGTGTAAGAACTCCCTACCCTAATTTGGTAAAAATCTATTTATACTAAAGCTGGCGCCGCCCAAAGTAATTACTTTCATTCTTTCATAGTAAACACGCGCAGCATCAGTTAGGTTTTTCCTCTCTGGAGTGATTACTATGAATATTCATAGTAACTACGCGCAGCACTGGGACATTTTGGACTCTCTGGAGTTGTCACTATGAATTTTGATAGTAACTACGCGCAGCACCTTCAATTCTGCATGCTCTGGAGTGATTACTATGAACTTTCATAGTAACCATGCGCAGGTTTAGTGGATTATGGGCTGCTGTAGTTGTCACTTTAAGCTTTGAAAGTGATCACTTTGGTCCTTTTGCTGGAAGTGGCTTGCTGTAGTTGTCACTATCAATCTTGAAAGTAGTTACTTTCACCCAAATTCCTCAAAATCCAATAATTCTTCAAAATAAGCTTGGGGATTCCTGCCATATTATTCAAATGATCAAAATATGTAAAATAAACTATCTAAATTCATGTAAATTAACAAAAAACTAAGAAACCTATATTATTTAGCCTAATTGGAATATTCATCTTATTTACACTATCTAAGTCTATTCTTTTCTATAAAAAGTAATAAATGATGTATAAAAATGTAGTAAAATGTGGATTCATCACAACCCCAAACTTAAACTTTTGCTTGTCCTCAAGCAAACCAAAATTCCAGGACTTAAGTAACAAGGGTTGGACTTATCCAAATTTTTTTTTCTTCAAAATTTTTTTGTTCCAATCTTTCAACTCTAACATACACTACCTCCATTTCAAAATCATAGAGTCATTCAACAAACAAAGCACACTCATCTCAATTAATTTTATGCAAAGTTTCATACAAGTGAAACAAAAATTCAACAAGGTTCATTATACTTCACACAATGCAAAGAAATTATCTAGCTCACAAGGTGGTGTTTTACTCTTCACTCGTCAGTGTTTCAAGCTAGGTATTTTCCCTTAATACATGCAAATTGCTCTACCCTACCATATGCTTGCCCATATTCTCAATTTCCTATGCCTTAATACAATGATTTACCTATCAAAAGGACTTTGTTGGTCACAAATGGGTTAGGTTAGGTTCAATTTTGATCAAGGAGGGTCAAAAGCTCAAGTGGGTTTTTCAAGATAAGGGAGTTCTTTTGAGTGAGTGAGTACAATAACAAGAATGGAATGCATTAAATGATGCAATTTATGAGGTTCAAGCATTCTTTCACCATGTTTTTCATTATTTTGCCTTATGTGGGATTCTTTTCAACTCAAGGCCCTTGCTATATTTTTTCTTTCTTTCTTTTTCATTTATTCATCATCAATTTTTTATGGACTTGACAATCATTATCTTCTTCAATTTCAAACATTTTTTTTTACATGTATTATTAACATGTATGATGTTCACCACCCCAAACTTAAGATTTTGCTTGTCCTCAAGCAATTACAGTAATAATCAGCACCCCAAACTTAGTTTCTTGCATTCACTCTTGATGCAACTCAAAAGAAATACCTCTCTTAAGGTAAGGGAATATGTTTGCAGACTAAGTTTGGTAAAAAAGAAAATGTGGAACAAGGAAAATTAGGTGCAAGGGTGTGGGTGTGGGTGTGTGCAAAGAAGGCCTCAATCATCTAGATGAAAAATTGCATAATACATATTCAATTAAGAAACAGGACAAGTTCTAGAGGATAGATGAAACATTACATGTTATAGTGCACACAAAAAAATAAATTAAAGGCTCAATTCTCTACCAAGGGAAAGGTGATAATTTCTTAGCAACATGTGAGTACAGTTCACCTTTCAAGAAAATATGTTCAGTATGGTAGGAATGGTAAATATGTGCAAAATAGAGAATGATTGTGAGTTGAATGGAAAGTCCAATCAGAACATAAAATTGGAAATACAAAACTAGACTAAATTAAAAGAGAAAGATAATGAAAATATTTTTTTATTTATTTATTTATTATTGTGCAAGGAAATTAGACTAAAAACATATGAAACATAGGCAAAGAGATCACTCCCCTTTCATGGATGATGGCTCACAATTCAAGGGTTAAATTGATGCTCCTCTTGATGGGACTGAAGGCATTTCTCATAATGCTTAAGCTCGGAAAGTGTTTACTCTTGCTACAGTTGATCCTTTCTTGAATTTATGCAGAAATTGGATCCAAAATTTGTGTTCTACCTCTGTAAAATTCAGAACTATGTAAAAACACATGTCAAATATTAAAGTGAAGTGCAGCATGAAGTGTTTATGCAGTATAACTCATGAAATATCAAAGCTCAAATGTAGACCATTATTAAATGCAGAAAATAAATTAAAAACTTCTAAGAAAACTGTGAGTTGCCTCTCACACAGCGCTCTTTTAACGTCACTAGCTTGACGCCTTATTATCTTTAGCTCTAGGAAATACTTTTGATGATAGCGGTTTCAGTTGTATCCCTAGATATTCCTCATTTTTCTCGTAGATTTGCAACACTTCATTCAATTGAGAACGTGGAATAAATAACTGCGAAGGGATTTCCAGCTGCTTTATGAACTCAATGAGCTTGTCTTCATGCTTTTCATTGCCTTGATGTGCAGAATATGATGTCTTGCTGCTATATTTGGGCTGCTGCTCTCTTGGATATAAAATGATGTAATAGTCATACTTTAAGAGCTCGGGCAAAGGCTTCAATTCTGATGCAAGAGGCAATGTAAAAGTTGGAGTTGGATGTGCAGCTTGCACCTCAACAAATGCATCGTGATTCATTTCCTTTGAACTTGCAATGGCTGCATCATGATTTGCTTCCTCAAAATTTGCAATAGCTGCATGAAAATCACCATACACATATGTATCAATTTCAGTACAAAAGCTACATTTTGCAGAATCAGTACAAGCATCACAAGTAAAAGAATCAGAATAATTGGCTAAGATAGGATAATCAATATAATCTGAAAACTCAACCAAATTATCATCTACTAAATTATTTAACAAATCAATATGGCAAACCGAATGAAATGAATGAGGAACAAGTTGCTCAGAATTTTCTGCTGCATTAGTAGAAGTAGCACAAGGGGTAGGAGCAGAATCTGCACTTGCTGGGCTGCTATTTTTGTTGCAAGCACTTGCTGGAGCAGTAGCATTAAGATCTTCATCAGTTGGTTGCTGCTCTTGTGAGTCTTGGATGGTCTTTTCTAATATCAAGGTGTTGGCACTAGCATCCTCTCGTTTGATAGGTGGTTGTGCAGATAGATTACCAGAACCTTGAGATTGCAAATGGTTCAAAGCAGAAGCCAACTGTCCAATCTGATGTTCCAAGTTTTGAATGGTTGCTTCTGTTCTCTGCTAAAATTTTAGATCATTAGCTGCCATTTCCCTCATCAATTCTTCCAAGGAAGGCTCACTCTTGCAAGGTGCAGCAGTTTGTGGTGGAGGTTGATGTTGTTGCTGCTGTGTAAAATTTCCCCATTTCAAGTTCGGGTGACTCATCCAACCTGCAGGTTCATACAATGTAGGACAGGATTCAGTGGGGTGTTCATGTGAAGCACATATCTCACATAACCTTGCAACCCTCTGTGACAATGCTAACTGCTTGATCAAAGAAGCTAAATCATCTAGCTTGTCCTCTAGTTTTCTATGACCAGCAACATGAGTATTTTCTATCTCATAAACTCCTGTAGTTAAGGCCATTGAATTACTTTTGGTACTGAACTGCTGATTATTAGAAGTCATATTTTCAATTAATTGCCTTGCTGCAATAGGAGTTTTATCTACCAAAGCTCCTCCGCTAGCTGCATCAATCATCTGTCTATCCATGGATATAAGTCCCTCATAGAAGAATTGGATAAGAAGCTGCTCATTAAGCTGATGATGTGGACAACTTGCACAAAGCCTCTTGAATCTCTCCCAATACTCATACAAACTCTCTTTGTCCATTTGCCTTATACCACAAATTTCTTTTCTGATTGAAGTCAATCTAGATGCAGGGAAATATTTTTCCAAAAACATTATTCCTAGACCATCCCAGCTAGTGAGTGATCCAGGTGGTAAATAGTAGAACCAATCCTTGGCTGTGTCTTGCAATGAGAATGGGAACGCTTTCAGCTTTATATGATCCTCAGGAACTCCAGCTGGTCCCATGGTGGTACAAACAATGCAGAATTCTTTGAGGTGTTTAAATGGATCCTCACCTGCAAGACCATGAAACTTGGGCAACAAATGAATCAATCCAGACTTAAGCACACAAGGTGTATCTATATTAGGATATTGGATGCATAATGTCTGAAAAGATACATAAGGTGAAGCAAGTTCTCTCAAAGTTTTCTCAGCCATAATATCTAGATCAAACTAAAAAGAGTCTAGCTAAAAGCCTACAAAATTATGCATAAATAGTATGCAGCAAAGTGATGTAGAAAAAAAAATACAGAAAATGTTGCAGCAAAAAATTATGCAGAATTTGATGAAATTGTGCAGAAAAATACATGAAGAATTAAGCAAAATGCAGAGTGCAAAATGCAGAATTGCAAGAAACTATGCAGCAGAATGCAGAAAAATAAAACAAAAAATAGAGCAGAAAACAAATGCAGAAAATAGAAAATTATGCAGCAGAGTTAAATAGAACAAGAGCAAAACAGAATGCAGAAAAAATGCAGAATGCAGAAATGTAGAAAATTAAAATAGAAAAATTATGCAGAAGCAAAATGCAGTATGCAGAAAATTATGCAAAAGTATAGAAATGCAAAGTGTAGAAAAATGAAAACCAGAATGAACTGCAGAAAATGCAGAATTTACTAAATGCAAAAGTGCAGAAAATGAATGTAAAAGGCAGAAAATTGAAACAAAACAAATGCAGCACAAATGTAGAATTAAATCGACAATCACACAATCAAAATTATGCTATACTACCACATTGAAAAAAAATCAAAATAAAACAAACACACTAACATGCAAAAGACAAAAACAAAAAACAAAACATGTTTAATATCTAATCAAGCACCAATGATTCCCCGGCAACGGCGCCAATTTGATGAATGAAATATTTTCTCATTTGCAAAAAGATTTGTCGTGAACCTTCATCAAAATATGAAGAAAAATTTATGTTGTCTAGGATGCAAGCCTAGGTCGTCTCCCATGAATCATTGGACAAGTGACCAAATCTCAAACATGTAGTGTGCAATGTATTTAGAAAGCAAGTTAAAAAGGGGGGGTTTGTGATTTCAAGTTCAATCAACTTAAGTAGAAAATTAAATTGCAAAGTTCAATCGATAAAATGTAGTAACCCCTAGTTCATTCATATAAACTCTATCCCTATTCCTCTCAAGATTTAATACTCTTCCTCTCCTCCCAGAATTAGGTTGATTTAATAAGCGAAAATCAACCTTATGTTTTCATATGAATTAAGCAATCCAATGAACTCCAATCTCTCATTCCTTGATTACGTAATCTTGGAATTAAACAAGAATTAAGCAATTCAAATTTAGAATTTCCTTAAAACGAATTAGGGTTCATTACGCAATGCTCCCCTTATTCAACCATTAATTCAATTCAGGAGGTTGGGAGGAAGAAATTCATGGAAGAAAAATATTTGCATTAACATTCAAAAAATAAGAATTCAAGAATTCATATGAACTCACTAGAGATTACAAGAAAATTAACCCTTCATGAGGATGGGTCTCACAATTGCAAAATGAAAGTAAAGAGAAATCAATAACATCAATACAAAAATCAAAGAGAAGTAAGGAGAAAAAGGAAATCAAACCCTAGGTTGGACCCTTGGCTGTCACCCAAGGCCACCCTAGGCTCTCCAAGTGTCCTAAATTTAGTAAAGAAGAGAAAAGGTACAAAAAGTGTAAGAACTCCCTACCCTAATTTGGTAAAAATCTATTTATACTAAAGCTGGCGCCGCCCAAAGTAATTACTTTCATTCTTTCATAGTAAACACGCGCAGCATCAGTTAGGTTTTTCCTCTCTGGAGTGATTACTATGAATATTCATAGTAACTACGCGCAGCACTGGGACATTTTGGACTCTCTGGAGTTGTCACTATGAATTTTGATAGTAACTACGCGCAGCACCTTCAATTCTGCATGCTCTGGAGTGATTACTATGAACTTTCATAGTAACCATGCGCAGGTTTAGTGGATTATAGGCTGTTGTAGTTGTCACTTTAAGCTTTGAAAGTGATCACTTTGGTCCCTTTGCTGGAAGTGGCTTGCTGTAGTTGTCACTATCAATCTTGAAAGTAGTTACTTTCACCCAAATTCCTCAAAATCCAATAATTCTTCAAAATAAGCTTGGGGATTCCTGCCATATTATTCAAATGATCAAAATATGTAAAATAAACTATCTAAATTCATGTAAATTAACAAAAAACTAAGAAACCAATATTATTTAGCCTAATTGGAATATTCATCTTATTTACACTATCTAAGTCTATTCTTTTCTATAAAAAGTAATAAATGATGTATAAAAATGTAGTAAAATGTGGATTCATCAAACACTCATTTTTGTTGGCGAGAGTGACCACGCGCTTCTCGCTATGTATGGAGTCTCTCTAGAACACTCACTTTCGCCAGCGAAAGTGACAACGCACATCATGAAATGTTTGGAACTTCTCTGGAACGCTCACTTTCACCAGCAAAAGTGACAACGCACATTGTGTTCTTCTGAGAAACGCTCTGGAACACTCACTTTCACTGATAATAGTGACAACGCCCAGCTCAAACTCCATAAACCTTGTTCTTTGAGTCTAGACTTGCTATTTTTCTTCTATCTTTCCATTGATCTTCCATCTTCATGAACTTTGCTTAGAATTTTCTATAATAACATGCTTGAATTATTAATTTCTACACAGAAAATTCACAAATGCTAAAATAACTATTTATTTAAGGAAAATCTTCAATCATTCTATTTTTATGAGTTTTTCTGCTTTTTTAACATATTTTCCTTGTCAAATTGATTAAAACTATATTAAAATACTAGTAAAAATATGGATTCATCACCACTCCAAACTTGAATTTTTGCTTGTCCTCAAGCAAATCAAACTAATCAAAGGGTAAGTTCCTCCACTTTTCAAAAATCAATTAACAAAGTACTTTTCTCAAAATTTCCAACTTCCAATACTGTGTTTTTCTGACTTCTTAATTCAATCAAGTTATTCATTCAATCACTCATCATGATAGTCACACTGCATTAATCATGCTAGGAGCAAGAAGTGCTATCTGAGTTCATGTATTTTTGGAAAGTTCATGTGAGCAAAATTAAGAAATATGATCACAGCTCACTAGAAATGTTTCCCTCATCACTCAATAGTGTTTAGGCTAATGTTGTCTCCTTAATCATTATTTTTACTACACTCTACCATAGGTTTGCATATATTCTCAATCTCCTCTATAAAAAATGTAATAAATCACATATCAAGAGGACTTTTCAGGTAAAATTGAGGTTAAAAGACAGTTCAATCAATTTGGGAAACAATGTAGGTTATGCCAAACAAAAAAGATGCAATTCAAGTAGATGAGATTCAGAATTTGGAATGAGATTGCATTCTCTTTTCTTCCATTTAATTCTTCACAGCATTTTCTGATTTTTGCAACATTTCAATTGTTTTTCATGTATCAATTTATGCATTTATGCACGAATTTCTTTTCTATTTTTCACAGTTTCTATTTCTTCTCTTCAATAATTTTCTTTTCATTTTTCTCTTTTCAGATGACTCAGATCTTTGCTGTTACTTTTCAAATCAAATCACTCATATTTTGCTGTTACCCACCCCAAACTTAAAACTTTGCTTGTCCTCAAGCAATGTCATACAATATCACAACATGTCACCCCAAACTTGATTCTAAAAATCATCTTTGGTTTAACTCAAATTGCCTCTTTCTTATTTGGATACGTCTCATAGTTTTTCAGTAGGGCTTGTATTGAAGGTTACCAAAAGAAAGGTTAAAGGCTCCAAAAGGGTGACTAAGAATTTCAGCACAAGGGAGGTTTATTTAGGCTCTAAGCATGAACAAAGAAGGCCTCCATCATGTATGTGAATTGTACATTTTCCAAATTCAATCAAGAAACAATGCAAGTTCCAAAGGTACAGCAAAATATGAGATCAATCAACGCACAGCAAGAAATGCATAAAGTTCAAGTCTCATCAAGGATATTTAAGTGAACATGTTAATCAATGAAGCTCACAATTCACTTTTTCAGAATTATATGCACACAGTGGCACGACTACCTCATTTTGTAAATTTCAAGTGTGATCTCACTTTGAGAATGGGAAAAACAACTTAGAAAGAAAAATTAAATCAGAATTCACAGAATTTTCAATTAGAATGCAGTTACTTCACAGAATGCAGTTAAATATCTATACTACTATTTTTGTGTTTTTCTGAAAATTTTTCAGGGTATTGTGAAGCTAACACATGAACAACAGGTAAAGAATTAACCCTCTTTTCATGGCAACTTGTGCAGGTTTTAACATCCCTGTGTTTAAGTGTTGTGTAATAGTGACAAATTATACATAAAACACCAAAAATTTCTCAATTAGCAGGTAAAAAGTCAAAATTAGCTACAAAACTAATACATATTTAAAACAGAAATATTCATAACTAAAATTAAACCAAAATGTAATTACAATCCCAAAAGTTTACAATTTAATTACAAAAATTCTAAATGACTGAAATTTAAAGTCTTATTCTATTCATCTGCTTCTTCTTCATCTAAGGTGTCCTCTTCTTCTGATTCTTCATCTTCCTCTTCTTCTTCTGCCTCCTCCTCCACTGAAGCTAGTTCTGGGAAATGAGTTTTATAGATTCGCAGGTCTTTGAAAATTGAGGAGCGCAGGCACTGAGCATTTTCTGCCAAATCTGGAGTATGTTACATCTCATCCTTGGTCATTCCCATCTTCTGACCAAGGTTCAGTAGAACACACTCTAGCAGCATGATTCCAGCTTTAACACTGCTATGAAGTTCAGACTACCTCTCAGCCAGCTGGTTTTGCCTTTCAGCCATCAATGATAGTGTGTCCTTCATCTTCATTGACTTGTCTTTCTTGAATTGAGGTGCAGGAGGTGGTGGTATAGATCTCTTTCACCATGGATACAGAGATAAGGGGAACAAATCCTCTCTTGATAATCTCCAAACTCTACCCGTGCATCCTCACAAAGTAAAGTTATTAATGAAGGAAAGGCTAGTAAATCTCTCTTTATTTTCAAAATATTTAGGATACATTCACTGATGACTTCTCCCACATCAATGTACATGTCATTGACAATGGCAAAAAGAAGTTCTAACCTTTTTACTGCCAGTGTTGAGTTGTGCTTGACAGGCATGAAGGAATTTAGAATGAAGGTGCTCCAAACTTTGGCAAGGGGCAGCAAATTCTTGGTGGTGATACACTTGGGCTTCTTAGCCTGGTTCAGCTGCCAAGTTGTTCCTGGCCTTCCAATCCTCTGCAGAATTTCTAAATAGTCCTTTTCAGGACTATTCTTAAAAATGTTGAACTCCAGCTGCCCAGGTTGCTTCTCAGTATTAATGTTCAGCACTCTGTTGATGTTGGCAGTAATGAAGTCCACTCTCATCTCCTTGACCATTGTGTGGAATTTGGGGATTTGATCTCCCTTGAATCTCATAGCATTAGCATAGAACTCTTGTGTGATTTCTCTCCAGTCCATGCCAGCCAATGAGCTGAAGGAGTCCCATTCCCTCTTTTGGATCTCCTCCTTGTATTCAGGGTAATTTTCACCAGCAATTTCACCCCTGAAGTAGTTTTCATAGGCCAGACTCCTAAAATGGTCTAAAGGCTGAAGCTCCATCCATTCTGTCCCTCTTTGATCTGGAAGTTCCCTTGAAAGATCTAACTGGAGTATTGTTTGAAGTTCTCACCATTTTCAGTTTGCTGCAATAACAATTCAATTTAACAAGTTTAATTTCTCTATGCACAGAGGCAAAAAGTACAGATTGCTGCTATATTTCTAACAGATTAATATGCAGTATGCTATCAGGGTATGTCAATATGCAGATGCAAGAGCACAGATGCACAGTATTAAGAAATCTCATTCTGAGGAATTTTAAATTGACATCCCTAATTTGTAAGTTCAAAGTGCACACTCTCACAAAAAAACATGGTAACGTAGAGGGATATTTACAGGTCTCAACTAATTTTCAAACATAGTTCTGTAACTCACTCATTGTCAGCAAAGAGCTATTTTATCAGAAATAATGCAGAACTGATTTCAGAATAGCAGATAATTTTAGATAATCATATTTAGAAATTTTCAATCTAACATTTTCACAGAAGTCTGTTTAGGTCAACTCAAATTCTGCAGAAATATTATTCATATACAAGCTACAATGCAGGTTCGAATATTGCAATAAAAGCATAGACTACAAGAAAAATCTAGTCACAGTATTTTTTTCAATGCCATTGTTGAATCAAATAATATTAGAACATTGTCCTATTGCCCCATTCGACATTTTCCCAAAATCTTCAAACACAGAAAACCCTAACCACGAATTCATAGAAATGAGGGGAAGCGTACCTTGAAAGAAGATGCAGAAATGTGTGGGAATCAGGTATTACTTCTAGGTCGACACACAGAAAGGGTGACACTTTAGAGAATGTTCAGAGAGAAATGGAATTTTTAGGTTGAGGAGTGTGTGCGTGTTCACTTTAGGGAATATTTATAACTATGCTTGGCACGTGATCACTTTTAAAATTAAAAGTGAATGTCGCATCATTAAAAGCATTTAGTGTGGTTACTATTTTTAAACAGAGTAAGCGTTCCAGAGAGGTTAATTTTTATGATTGAAAAGTGCGTTGTCACTATTGCTGCGCAAAGTGACAACGCACAAGTTACGCATATAGGATTTTTCATACTACCTGTGCATGGTCACTTTTTCCAAGGAAAGTGAGCGTTCCAGAGGGAGGTATTTCCTGTTAGTCTCTGCGTAATCAATCTCACCAGTGAGAGTGAGTGTTCCAGAGGAGTGTTTGAACCTGTATACCTCTGCGTGATCACTTTTATCAGCAAAAGTGATTGTTCCAAAGGGGAACATCAAAATGCAACTTCTGCGTGATTCCTTTCCTATAAAATATTGACTCCTGTCATTAATCTAAATTCTCTAAAACCTCAAATAGCTCACTTATCAAACTCTAATCCTTTCAATACATACTCACAACATCAAATCTCAATTCATTCATCAGATTCACCCCAAATTACAGATGCAGCAGAATCATAAAGATGAAATTGCAGAAATTGAATGATATGAATAATGAAAATTCAAAAGCAATGCAGAAAACTTAAAATGGGTTAGAAATGTGAGTTGCCTCTCACAAAGCGCTCTTTTAACATCACTAGCTTGACATTAAATGTTTCTCACTCAGGAGAAACCAGTTTGGCATAGAAGATATTCCTTGAAAATTCCTCTCCATGATAAACCTTCAACCTTTGGCCATTGATCTTGAATTCTCTCCCTGTCTTTTGATCTTCAATTAGAATTGCTACAAAGGGAGATGTTTCCTTGATCAAAAAAGGGTCAGACCACCTTGATCTAAGTTTCCTTGGAAATAGTTTCAGCCTAGAATTAAACAATAACACTTATTGTCCAGGTTTAAATTCTCTTTGCAGAATAAACTTGTCATGAATTCTCTTAGTTCTCTCTTTGTATATCTTTGCATTCTCATAAGCTTGCTGTCTGAACTCCTCCAATTCGTGCAGCTGCAAAATTCTCTTCTTTTCAGCACTTGTTAAGTCAAAGTTCAGCCATTTAGTAGTCCAATAAGCTTTATGCTCCAACTCCAAAGGTAAGTGACATGCCTTTCCAAAGACTAATTGGTAAGGTGACATACCAATTAGAGTCTTAAAGGTAGTCCTATATGCCCATAGAGAGTCATCTAGCTTCTTTGGCCAATCTTTCCTTGAGATATTCACCACTTTTTCCAAAATCTGCTTGATTTCTCTGTTTGATACTTCAACTTGTCCAAAATCGTAAAGGTAGCAACCTTGTGCTTCACACCATACTTCATTAGTATTGTTTCAAGGTGTTTGTTGCAAAAATGAGCACCTTCATCACTTATTAGAAAACTGGATACTCCAAACCTTGCAAAAATATTCCTTCTTATGAAAGAGATCACTACCTTGGCATCATTTGTTCTTGTTGGAATGGCTTCCACCCACTTAGAAACATAATCAACTGCCACTAGGATATATTCATGAGAAAATGATATGGGAAAAGGTCCCATGAAGTCAATTCCCCATACATCAAATAATTCCACTTCTAGAATACTTGTCAATGGCAGCTCATGCTTCCTAGAGATGTTGCCTATCATTTGACACTTATCACAGCTTTCAACATATTTCTTGGCATCCTTGAAGAGTGTAGGCCAAAAGAAACCTACCTGCAAGACTTTTGTAGCAATTCTTGAACTTTCATGGTGGCCTCCATATTCTGAGTTGTGGCAATGCCATAATATCTCAGCTTGCTCACTTGGTGCGATACATCTCCTAATTAGACCATCCACCCCAATCTTGAACAAATAAGGGTCTTCCCACATATAAAATTTGTTGTCATCCAAGAATTTATTCTTTTGCTACCAAGTAAACCTCTTTCGAACAAGTTGAGTGGCCTTAAAATTTGCAATATCAGCAAACCAAAGCATGTCTCCCACTACAAGCAGCCTTTCATCTGGAAATTCTTCATTGATTTCTAAAGGGTTAGGGATTAGACTTTCCAATGGAAGTCTGGACAAGTGATCAGCTACCCCATTTTTCTTTCCCTTTTTGTCTCTAATTTCCAATTCAAATTCCTGCAGCAAGAGAATCCATCTCAGTAATCTTGGCTTGGCATCCTACTTAGACAACAAATATTTAAGTATAGAATAATCAATATACACCATGACTTTTGATCCCATTAAATATGATCTAAGTTTGTCAAAGACAAACACAATAGCTAGGAGTTCTTTTTCAGTAGTTGTGTAATTTACTTGTGAAGAATTCAAAACCTTGCTAGAATAATAGATGAGATGCAATTTCCTATCCTTTTTCTATCCTAGCACAGCACCTACTACTAATCACACATCAACTCAAAAGGTAAATTCTAATCAGGTTTTGCAAGAATAGGTGCAAAAATAAGTTTTTCTTTTAAAATAGAAAATGCATGCAAACAAGCATCATCAAATACAAAATCAGCATCTTTCACAAGTAAATCACTAAGAGGTTTTGCAATTTTTGAAAAGTCTTTGATAAACCTCCTATAAAAGCCTGCACGACCTAGAAAACTCCTAACTCCCTTAATTGGTTGAGGCAATTTACTAATGATTTCTATTTTTGCTTGGTCCACCTCCATGCCTTCTTCTGAAATTTTATGGCCAAGGACAATGCCCTCTTGGACCATGAAATGACACTTTACCCAGTTCAACACAAGGTTAGCATCTTGACATCTCTGCAAAACAATGGATAGATTAGCTAAACAATCATCAAATGGGTTACCAAAAATAGAGAAGTCATCCATAAACACTTCAATTATTTTCTCTACCAAATGAGAAAAGATGGAAAGCATACACCTTTGAAATGTAGCAGGAGCATTGCATAATCCAAATGGCATTCTTCTATATGCAAAAACTCCAAATGGACATGTAAATGCAGTCTTCTCTTGATTCATAGGGTCCATTGCTATTTGGTTGTAACCTGAATATCTATAAAGGAAACAATAGAATGCATGTCCAGCAAGTCTTTCCAGCATTTGGTCAGCAAATGGAAGTGGGAAGTGATCCTTTCTAGTTGCATCATTCAACTACTTGTAGTCAATACACATGCGCTAACCAGTGACAATCCTAGTAAGTATGAGTTTATTCTTCTCATTAGGCACAATTGTCATTCCTCCTTTCTTAGGGACAACTTAGACTGAACTCACCCATTGGCTGCCAGAAATTGGATAAATGATCCCTGCATCAAGTAATTTCATGACTTCTTTCTTGACCACTTCTTTCATGGCTGAATTCAACCTTCTTTGTGGCTGCACAACTGGTTTAAATTTCTCTTCAAATAAAATTCTATGTTTACAAAAAGAAGGATTTATACCTTTCAAGTCTGAAATGCTCCAGCCTATTGCTAATTTGTGCTCTCTAAAAATTCTCAGCAACTTTTCCTCTTCTTCCTTCTTGAGTTCATTGTTGATGATGACTGAATTTTTGTGATTCTTATCCAAGAAAGCATATCTCAAGTGCAGCTGCTTGAGTTCTAGCTTCTGATTTTGATCTTCTTTCACTTCCTTTTCCAGCTTTTCTTTGATTGAGTTTTTTGCAGGGGTTAGAATTGGTAGAGCTTCCAATTGTTGCTCAATTTCCATGATGTATGCTGCTCTATAAATCTCAGATTTGGTACTCCCTGCAGCTATGGTTTCTCTCAACACAGAATTTTCATCAAGCTCATTAATAGAATAATATGTAATAAGAGAATTCATTATTTCTACTCTCAAGCATGAATAATCTTCAACTGGATATTTCAATGCTTCAAAAACATTAAACACTACCTTTTCATCTTGAACTCTAAGCATAAGCTCTCCTTTTTGAACATCAATAAGAGCTCTCCCAGTTGCAAGGAATGGTCTTCCTAGAATCAAAGGTATGTTTGCATCCGCCTTCATGTCCAAAATTACAAAATCTGCAAGAAAAATGAACTTATCAACTTTAACCAATAAATCTTTAATAACTCTATATGGATAAGGGTATGATCTATCAGCTAGTTGTAGTGTGATGTTGGTGGGTTTCACTTCTTCTATGCCCAGTTTCTTTATGATAGCTAAAGGCATCAAGTTAATGCTTGCTCCCAAGTCACACAATGTTCTTCCTATAGTACATTGTCCTATTTCGCATGGTAAGCTGAAGGATCCTGGATCTTTAAGTTTTTGAGAAATTTTTCTCTTAAGAATGGCACTGCATTCTTTTGTCAATGGCACTGTCTTATCATGCTCTAGCTTCCTTTTTCTAGAGAGTAGTTCCTTCATAAACTTTGCATATGATGGCATTTGCTCCAAAGCTTCTGCAAAAGGAATATTAATTTGTAATTTCTTAAAAATATTCAAAAATCTCTCAAATTGTTCCTCCTATATATGATTTTGGACTCTTTGAGCATAAGGCAGCCTCTTGTATTTTTCGGGATCTATTGGCTTGCAAACATCTTCAAAAAGTTGCTTCTTGGTCTTCCTCTCAGAATTTATAGGAACTTCTATCTTTTTTTTTGAATTATCTCTCTTCAATAATTTAAAATTTCCTTGTTGCAGATCTTGTTTAATTCTTCTTTCTTCTGCTGCATCATTTGCTTTCTTCTCTGTTGGTTTTGGACTTGCAACCACAGCTCCACTCCTTGTAGTTATGACTTGACACTGCTCCTTAGGATTTATTATTGTGTTGCTTGGAAATCTTTCTTCATCTCTGCTGGACAGTTGTTCAGCAAGCTGTCCAATCTATGTTTCCAACTTCTTCATAGAAGCTTCTTGGTTCTTGAAGATTGTTTGAGTTACTTTCATGAACTGCAGCATAGTTTCCTCCATCTCAGTCAACCTTTCAGTCATAGGCTTGGAAAACTTCTGATTTCCTTGAGGTTGAGTGGTTAGATTCCTTTGGAAATAAGGTTGTTGTGCTGCTGGACCTGCATTTGAAAAAGGCAAATTAGAGTTAGAATTCTTGGTAGCAGAATATTGATTATTTCAACTAGAATACTGCTGATTTATATTATTCGAAAATTGAAATCCAGGTGGGAAGGAAGGTTGTTGTCTCTGAAAGTTGCTCATATAGTTCATTTGTTCCTATGGTTCACTTGTAGATGCATCACATGCACCATTGGAATGATTTTCTCCACAAAAATCACAGCTTAGTTGACTAGTTTGCACACTTCCTGCTTGAAGATTGCTAATCTGTTGAGTCAAGGCAGCTATTTGTTCTGAAAACATCTGGTTTTGTAGCTGATTCTGTGCAAGAAAAGTTTCTAAAATCGTGGCTTCATATCCAGTATTTCTCCCTTGATTTCTTGAGTTTGAGTACTGGTACATTGATGATGCCATCATCTCAATTATTTTCTAAGCTTCTTCTAAAGATTTCATGTTTAAAGAGCCTCCTATAGCTACATCAACCAGGGTTCTTGTTGCTGCATTCATCTCATTGTAGAAAGTTTCCAATTGCATCAAATTTGGAATACAATGATGTGGACACCTTCTTAACAATTCCTTGTATCTTTCCCAAGCTTCATACAATGACTCTCCTTCCTGCAGCACAAAGGATGTAATTTCTCCTCTCAGCTTGGTAGCTTTGGATGGAGGAAAGTAATTGGTTAGGAATTTGTTCACAAGCTCTGTCCAAGTTGTAATGCTTCCTTGTGGTTGATCTTGTAACCAACATTTAGCTTTGACTTTTAGAGAGAATGGAAATAATCTCAGTCTTATGGCATCTTCACTTACTCCATTCATTCTTATAGTATCACATAATTGCAAAAAATTTGAAATATGCAGATTAGGATCATCAGAAATTCCACCAGAAAATTGGTCTTGTTGCACTAAATGTAGCAAAGCTGGTTTAATTTCAATATGATTAGCTTGAATGGTTGGACTAACTATTGAAGATTTATAGCCCTGCATGTTTGGAATTACATAGTGTCCTAATGTTCTCATCCTATATTACTCTGCCATCTCTATTTCTGGAGTTAACTGTCCTAGAGGTGAACTTGTTTTGTTTGAAATGGGAGTATTCTGAATCTCTGGAGATTGGATAACCTTTAATTCACTATCACTTCCTAAAAAAATTTCTGTTCTAGCCTTTCTTCTTAATTTTCTCAAAGTTATATCTATATCAGAATCAAAGACCAGAGTTGATTTATTTTTATTTTTGCTACGTATATACAGTTAAAGAAAAAAAAATACAGATATAGCAAAGGAAAACAGAAAATTGCACTAATTCACAGTATACAAATGCAAGGTAACTACTTACAACAATATAAAATCAATCAGACATTAAAACTACACACATATAGAATTAACTATTCAACTGATTGCAAAAAGAAAAAATCTAACAGCAACAAATATGACAGAAACTTTCAAGAAAAAGAAATGCTCAATCTAATTACTTTCTTGTTACTAATGATATTGAAAACAATATTTCCCAGCAACGACGTCAAAAACTTGTCACACTTCAAAAGAGACATAAATTTGACTAGCAAGTATACTAGTGTTGATGTAGCAAGTTATAAAAATTGATAGAACTGTGTTAGAGTCCTAAGTATCAATCTCAAGGAATAAAAGTATTCAATTACCACTTCACAAGGCCACTATTACTTGAGCTTCACGAATTTCAAGGAGTGTTTGGAATTAAAATTGACAAATATCAAAATCAGAAGAAAAACAGAACAATGAATATGTAAATGTTTGATGAACAGATATGGAAGACATAGCTAGGGAGTTGTTTCACCAAAACTTCAATGTTGAATCAATAAGGATCTGAACTTTCAAGTAATTAGAAAAAATGACAATCAGTTTCACGTTTTATTATTCAGAGGTTAATTCCTTAACTCAATGAACCTAACATTCAATCAAATCACTCTAATTACTTAGATCTGGTTCAATTCAATGTTGCTTTAAGTGTGAGAAACTAGAAGATTGCAAGATTAAGTTCTCTTATCCCTAAGAAAGCTATAATCCTGGTAATTAATTTAGATTTGAGAAACAAATCCAATTTTCATTGATAAGAGTTTCTCTATAATTAGTTTATCAAATTTCCATCCAATTACTATGTAAAGTGCAAAATCAACCACTCAATTCATTCCAATAATTGAAATCCAGATCCAGAATCAATTCAACACGTTCGTTTTGGATCCACAATCCATAACTATAAAGAAATTACATAGCCATTGCAGCAGAGAAAGAAAAAGAAAGGGAAGAGGAGAAGGAACGCAGAAGAGTCATCTTTAATCGATCTTCAATCTGATTCCTCAAGGTTGAAGCTCGGTGTTCGTCCCCAATCTCTCTCAAACTCTCTCCATACCAAGAAACGAAGTGGAAGTGAAAAAATGAACAAAAGATCCAAAGATCTGAGCGTTTCTTCAATTTATAAATATCCCGCCATGAGCGCGTTATCACTTTACTTCACAAGAATAGTTACGTAAAGGCTTATCTAATGTTCTGGAAGACTGGAGTAATCACTTTCATTCATAAAAGTGGCAACGCTGAAAGTTGAATTATGTGCGTGTTCACTTTCATGAGGAAAAGTGACCACGCGCAACTTGTAAAGCTGAAGGTCTCTCTGGAACACACACTTTCGTTGGCGAGAGTGACTACGCGCTTCTCGCTATGTATGGAGTCTCTCTAGAACACTCACTTTCGCTAGCGAAAGTGACAACGCACATCATGAAATGTTTGGAACTTCTCTGGAATGCTCACTTTCACCAGCGAAAGTGACAACGCACATTGTGTTCTTCTGAGAAACGCTCTGGAACACTCACTTTCACTGATAATAGTGACCACGCCCAGCTTAAACTCCATAAACCTTGTTCTTTGAGTCTAGACTTGCTATTTTTCTTCTATCTTTCCATTGATCTTCCATCTTCATGAACTTTGCTCACAATTTTCCACAATAACATGCTTGAATTATTAATTTCTAAACAGAAAATTCACAAATGCTAAAATAACTATTTATTTAAGGAAAATCTTCAATCATTCTATTTTTATGAGTTTTTCTGCTTTTTCTAACATATTTTCCTTATCAAATTGATTAAAACAATATTAAAATACTAGTAAAAATATGGATTTATCACTAAACTTATTATTTGTATACTATCATATTATTCATCTCTTAATTTCTCTATTTATCCAAGTTCATTACTACATCATATATCAATCAATCATTGCCGAGGGTTGGTCACCCCCAAACTCAGTGCACAACAAACATGCATATACACTCAAAGCAAAGATCATACACATCATCAAACACCACAAAAACATGCTTTCATCCAACATATGTTCACCATCATTGAGGAACGAAGATTTGCACAAAGATTTGTCGCCAATCCTCATCAAAACATGCAGAAAAAATTATGTAATCTAGGATATAAGCCTAAGTTGTCTCCGATGACTTTGGTTAAGAATATACATCAAACATGTGACAAATCAATTAAATGGGAGATTTTGTGTGATTCCAAATTCTGTATGAAGAACAAGAAACAAAATTATAGAGTTCAATCAATAAGATGCAGCAATCCCTAGTTCATTCACGTGATTCTATCCCAATTCCTCTCAAGATTTAATACTCTTCCTTCTCCTCCCATATTTAGGTTAATTTAACAAGTGAAAATCAACCTTATACTTCCATACGAATTAAGCAATTCAATGGACTCCAATCCTTTTTCCTAAGATTACGCAACTTTAGAAATAAACTCAGAAATAAGCAATTTAAGTCTAAAATTTCATTAAAATGAATTAGGGTTAATTAAGCAATGTCTCCCTCATTAAACTATTTATTCAATTCAAGAAATTAGGAAGAAGAAATTCATGAAAAAAAAGAACTTATATTAACATTCAAAACTCAAGAATTCAAGAATCTAAGTGAACTCACTAGGGATTACTGTCACACTTTAGAAGAGAAGTTAATTTGACTAGCAAGTGTACTAGTGTTGATGTAGCAAGTTATAAAAATGATAGAACTGTATTAGAGCCCCAAGTATCGATCTCAGGGAATAAAAGTATTCAATTACCACTTCACAAGGCCACAATTAGTTGAGCTCATGAATTTCAGAAGGAGTTTGAAATTAAAATTGACAAATGTTGAACTCAAAAGAAAAACAAAACACTGAACATACAAATGTGTGATGAACAAATATGGAAGATATAGCTAGGGAGTTGTTTCACCAAAACCTCAGTGTTGAATCAATAAAGTTTTGAACTTTCAAGAAATTAAAAAGAATGACAATCAGTTTCATGTTGTATTATTCAGAGGTTAATTCCTTAACTCAGGGAACCTAATATTCAATCAAATCACTCTAATTCCTTAAATCTAGTTTAATTCAATGTTGCTTTAAGTATAAGAAACCAAAAGATTGCAAGATCAAGCTCTCTTATCCCTAAGAAAGCTATAATATTGCAACATGCATCAATAATTATCATACAAAACAAATTTACCAAATAACAAAAAATGGGGTGTTACAAAAGAAACTGTGAGAAAGACAAAAACCATGAAAGAGAGAGAGAGCCTTACGAGAGGAAGAAAGAATGAATTTGGTTTTGCCAACCTTTCAACACATGGCTGCACATGTGTTCTGCTGTAAGGGCTAGTCTTGCCACCTTTTGCCACCTATCATCTAGTTTTGCCACCTATTGCCATCTAACGTCACTTATCTTATGGTTTTGCCACCTATCTCATGCATGCATGATATTTTAAAGGCATTTAAGTCATTTCGCGATTCATTCTATGAATTAAAATTTTGAAAACCCTTATTGAAGCAAAATCTACCTTGCTAAGGTTTAAACCCAGATACTTCCAACTTCAAACTAAAGACTAACCCTTCTACTACTACACCACCTTTGCAAGTGCGTATAGTATTTGCAACTTAAATATAATTATGGGATTTCTAAATAATCCAAAGCATTGATATCCATCTTCGACAAATTATTTGAACAAAATAAATTAAATATTTTTATCTCAAAACTTCTTTAATCAAAATTATAAAATTTTGTAAAATATATTGAATTACTTTTGAAAGAGATAAAATTTGCTAACACGCATTAACATGGAGGGAGTAAAAGTAAAGATGTTACACAAAGACATGTTTCTCTAAAGTTATAATCAGAGAAGATGCAACAAACCTTATTGGAAAGAAAGATTTATAGCTATATTACCAACCTTTTTTCTAGAAAAGTATTAGAAAATGTAGAAGCAAGATCAGAAGGAAGAATAAACTATGAGGCTTTAACATTTGGTCAAATACATAATGTAATATGAGATTCATGATTATGAGTTTGTAATGATACAAAATTATAAAATCATATGAGAAAAGAAAAGTTAACTGACAGGAGAAAACTAGGAACTTTTTGTGAACAATATAGTATGGAATCTATACAAACTCATAGTAAAAATATAAAAAACAAATTAAAAAACATACAAAACCTTGAAACATTTCTAATTATAGACCAAAAAAAGTATAAAAAGAATTATAAAAATAATCAAAATATGAAAAAATCAAAAGAAAATAAAAATAATTAAAAGAATAATAAATTTAAAGAAACATGTTTGAAGTGTAGTAAATATGGACACTGTGCTGATTAAGGCAAGGTAGAAAAGAAAATTAATTCTTTAGAAAGTGAAAAGATAAAACAAATTCTAATAACAATATTAATAAATTATGAACCAGAAGAATTTGAATATGGAATTTCAAATGAAGATACATTAGAGAATGAAATTGTTCAAACAACCAAGTGCTAGTGTAGTTATCGATATGACCTTAGAACCACCTATTCCTTTGTATCCCTTTCTATATATGAAAACCCTTATCTCTGCCTGTATCTTCTTGATTATGCAATATCACGATGCCTATCTTTGCCTGTGTATTTCTTAGCTTCTTTTCATTGCACTACAATCTTGTTCTATCTGTACATCCTTTGCCATATAATATTGTAATATTTCTTTTCTACTGATGAATCAGATGTTATTTCTAATAAGTGCTTGACCTGTTCTGTAGCAGTTCGAAGTAAAACTTTCTCCAATAAAGTTGAATTGTCTACCATTTTTTCTTAACTCGTAGTATTGGGAACAAGTTGGCCTAGGCATGTTCTTTTGCTGTAAAAAGGTGAAGCCTTAATATTGAATATTTGTGTACCAATTGTTCATAGATTTTGAATATGGGTAACTTAATGAAATCAAAGAAGGTTAGAACTTTCGTAGCGTTATTTTCTTTGGTGTTACCAATTCTCCTAATATAGAATCATGCCAATTACAGAAAAAGTTCTTAAGGTCTTTCAGAAGGAAGTGATGGAACTGCCAAGTGAAAAAGGACTTGAATCCACTATAGGCCTTGGGTGGAGCATAATTGATGTCAATTGTGTTGAATAGCATATCACTAATGAAATTAACTAAGATGAAGACTCGAGTGCAAGAATAGTTGTAGAAAATGATTCTTGGGACTAAGAATATAATCTTATGGAGTATTCATACTTTTAATGAAAAGAAGAATGACAAAATAAGGATATATACAGACCAACATCAGTTAATAAGGTAACTGGTAAGGATAGGAACTTGTTGTAGCGTCCTAAATTACTAAACTTTGATATCATCCTTTATAAGATAGTAGTACAAAAAACACCAAAATCTGGTAATTTTTTCTTTTCTTTCTTCATACAATCACAAGTATAATTTCCTTTCTCTAAGAGAGAGTTAACATGCATATAATTTTCTCATCTCATCATTCCATAGATAATTAGCATTCCTCATTTCAATCTCGACAGCACAAGATAGTAAGAATATACACAACTCATAATATGAAAATACCTCAATATATTAAGCATTAGTTTGGCAGAATAGTCAAGTACTTAAATAGAATTAAAAGCAGTTAACATGATCCTAAGAGCAAACTTTAATAGATCAGACTTCCTAAGAGCAGTTCCCCTAAAGCATACAAAAATAAAACAGACTTCAATCATAAGGAAAGTAATCCTCAATGGGATCAGACTTCTCAAAAGAAGTAAGGGAAGCGGAGCTAGAAGAAGCAACAGCAATAGAGTCTCCACCGTTCTCCTCAATCTGTGCAACAGTGCGAGGAGGTAAACGGGTATCAGCAGTGGGTAACAAGGTAGAGGGGTAAGCAGCATGCATATAGGATGGCATAGTAGTGTACCTAATTGAGGATTTCACCACATGGACATCCCTCTCTATTGGCACAGGTGGAGAAGCAGGGTGCATAAAAGGAAAAGGCACAGGTGCGGGTGCTGGTGCTGGTCTAGAAATAGACGTGCTGGGGTCAATAGACATAGGAGATGGGGAAGCAGACAAGGCGGGGTAAGGTAACTGAGTGTCACCAGGAGGGACAGAAAAGACAATCTCAATAGGTGTATCAATAACAAACTGGGTGATCCACGAACCTTCATTCTCCAATCCATGAATCACTCAAGCAAATCATGTCCTCCTCAAAAGGAAGGATCCATACCTTCGCCTTGCTCCTGTCCATCTATATAAATAAAAGGAAAAAGGCGATATAGTGCAACACAAAAGGGGTGAGTTCTCCAAGCACAAACATCATTCAATAGCCATACCCCAAGGAAGGCGGCGTCACAATCACAAATCAGTCCAATAATCAACATTCAACATCATTTAATATTCAATGATATAATAGGGTGATAGACAATATCCAAAATCATTATCAAATTCACAAGTAATCAATCATTCCTAGTAATAATGCACATGATGCATGAATGCAAGTTCAATCTCACCCATTTAGTCACTCATGTTTCAATAGCATGCAATGATACATGGGGATCCCATTCCTCTATGACTGGCGACTTGCCCAGCTTTTAGCATAGAGATAGATATATAGATAGATTCAAGTCATATGGCGATCAGAGGACTCCATTCCCTACTCTATACAGTAAGATCATAGATAGAAATAGTAGCACATCAGTCAATGTGTAGTGCCATTTGGCACATTCAAGAATGGACCTCAATGACCCTAATATTATAGAGTTCACGTCAAGTTTGGCTAAGGTCTTGTAAGTGAGTCACGACCTGGCTACAGGGAGCTCAGCTGCCATGTGCCACTTAGGTCGGATATTCCCCCTTTTGCCACCCCCAGGAGGTCTACTCAGGACCGAACCTCCAATACCTACAGTTGTGCCTCTGTTATGCTATCAAATTGTTCAAAAGATAGTACAATGCATGAAGTAGCATTTTTAGTTTTCATTTGATAGTTTTCTCAATTCAATTTGCCGCTTGGAGGCTATTGCACAGTAAGAATAGAAGCCATCATAGGCTTAACAATATAGCATAGAGCTAGAAGTCATCATAGACTTAGCAACATGAATAGATAAACTCCATGAGTCACATGCAGTAGCATGGATAGATAGATTCCATGAGTCTCATGTTGTAGCATGGATAAATAGTTACCATGAGTTTCATAATAGTTTTCAATGAGTTCATAATAGTTTTAAAGCAGTGTAGTTTCAGGAACTTAAAGCATAGAATAGATCTTTCATCATAGATTCATAATCTCCTGGTTTTATAGATTCATACTCATGGATAATTTTAGTGCAGCATATAGTAGTTTGGACCTTAGCTTATTCAATTCATTCAAGCTAATAATTCATTTCCTCTTTCTTGGTTCACTCTCTTTCTTTCATGTTTCAAATCTAGTTCTCTCTTTAACTTGGTACAATTTCATTCTCAATCCATGCAATCTTGTCATTCAAGTTCATCCTAACCATTTCATTTATTTCCAGCAATCTCTAACACCTTCTAAACCATTAATCGTTCAACTCAAACTCTTGCTCTCTTGATTCTTTCCTCTTGGTTTGTCTCTCTATAAAAGAAGTATTCATCAAACTTAAATTCCCTCTAAACCATCAATTAATCAAGTTGATCCACAAGGATCCAAGGTTATTACCTCTCGGTTTTTCACTCTCTATTAGAGAAGTCCAATCAAACTTAGGTTCTTTCTACACCATTGATTAATCAAATTAATTTGCAAGCCCATAAGGTTCTTTCCTCTCAGTTTTTCACACTTTTCTTCATAAGTCACTTGCTGATTTTTCATTCTTTATACTCAATCGCAACTAGATCATAGCATTTCCAATAAATCCAATCATATTCATGGTCCATTTCAATCAAACAGCCCTCAAGGGCACTAGATCATCAAGATCATAGTATTATAGAATTATTTTAGCTGCACATTAGTGTAATTCATCAATTATTTTATAATGGGATACAAATGATGCATGTGATGCTAGCAAAATAGTAGTTTCTCGGCCTAGATCGTAAGAAATAGCAAGTTACTTAGATTTTCAGCCATGCTTCACTTCATGCTCCTTCACGGTTTTCTAAGAGTAATTTCCAAGGATGAATAGTGTTCAATTTCACATCATTCACATTCTTCCAGCAAATTCACTCAAGTAACTTTCATAATTTTCAAGCACCGTAACAAAGTAAAACCAAGTCATGCACTCACTTTCATCCAAGGTCAATCATACCAGTTTGCAAGCAACAATCAACCATTCACACAAGCAAAGTCTAGCACAATGCAATCAATCAAGCCATGGTGCAACTCATTCACTTCCATTTCATTTCCTTACACCTAAAACAAAGCATGCAAGGTATAGTTCACCTTGATAGAATTTCTTAAAGGTCAAAGCCGAGGCTGTCCACTATAATTAGCCCTTCCTTTTGTGTAATTCCTTTTTATAGTTTATACCAACCCTTTCCAAATAGTTCAAGACCTCAAAATACAAAAGTTCTATCCCTTTTTTTTTTGTAAAAATCAAAACTGTTCAACATTATAGTTCATTTTTTCACCAAAGTTCAAAGCATACAAAATAGAGAAACTAACATGCAATCACCTAGCTTCATCACCCAAGTGCAGGGCTTTTATTTCCAACGAGGGTTCATGCTTAAAAGGACAAAACCAAAGCAATACAAGATAGTTTTAGCACTCAACCACTTAATTTTCCAAAAATCTTGAAAGTAACTTGTTTCAAGAGTAATTAAACTTTAGAACAAGGAATCTGAAACATGCAAAGGTAGGAAACTAACATGCAATGGATGAAACTGAACATGCAAGCTCACGGTTCCATGGTTCCAAGGGTGAATCATCACTTGATCAAGAGATTTAACAAAACAAGTGCAAATCCA
The DNA here is from genome assembly GCF_003935025.1 of Abrus precatorius. Classification (NCBI taxonomy): domain Eukaryota; kingdom Viridiplantae; phylum Streptophyta; class Magnoliopsida; order Fabales; family Fabaceae; genus Abrus; species Abrus precatorius. The sequence goes on from NW_020874417.1 coordinate 14,733,983, forward strand.
TGACATATACAAGAAGAAATTAACATGCAATTAGTAAGAATTCAAACTTTCAAAGGGATCACCTCATCCAAGCACAAAATTGAGAATTTAGAGGCAATAAAAATGAAGTACAAGATGAAAAACTTCGCATGCAAAGGGTGATTTCAACTTGTTCAAGGTCATTGAACATAAAAATAAAATCTTTTCAAGAGTTTTCACAAGTAAAGCCAAGGAAAGGCAAATCAAGAACAAGAAAATGAGAACTCCCCCTTGCCTTTGAGTTTGGGCGTGAAATGAAAAAGAAGAGGGCTGGAAATTGTGGATCTCCAAAGGGACCTTGCTGGACTGAGAAAACAGCACCAAAGATCTGAATTTCTTCCTCCAAGGCAAGCTTCTTCAACATGAAAATTTAAAAGAATAATGGAGGAGTATGTTGGTGAGGGAAGGATGTTGAACGGTTTGGATGAGAGAATGGTGAGGTTTTATGGGCTGGAATCTCTTGGTTTCCTTGAGAGAAGTTGAGAGAATGAGATACTTAGAAAGAATGAGAACATAGGAAGCAAAGTGAGAGAGAATGAGAAGAGAGGGTCTCATTTTTGGTTTGCAAAATGATAAATGAAGTAAGTTGATCAATTTATATGGAGTGTCAAAACCTTACTTGCTAAATGTCACTAAACACTCACGGTGTGGGCTTGTTGGGTAAGCTTTGCAAGTTCTAAAATTATACATGGTTTAAATTAGATAAAATTAAAGTGAAATTGATAAAAAAAAATTGTACAAGAAGGGGTGTCACAGTTTTTCAAATGGGAATAGTAATTTTTAGGGAAACTTGCAAGTAAAGTATACACACTTTTAGCAAGTAAAATGCATGGAATGGCTTATGGCTGCATGCACACGGTTTTGATGATACAATTCTCAAAATTGGCACAAAATTCCAAGGTAAGATTTTGGGCAACAATTGCATGAATTTCTATTGGCCGGAATAGAATGTGACATGACTAGGTTGACATATGGACGAGATGCTAATTTCAAAAATGACAATTAATTAAGGTAATCATAGTGTCGGCATTTTGGAAGACAAGACAAGAATGTTCCAAAATGATTATTCTGCAAATCGGGAGACAAGAATTTCTTGCATGAAAATCTAGTGGCCGATACTAGATTTAGAAATCTTTAAAGTAATGATTACTAGATTTTGTGAGATTCCGTATAATGATTACGATGGCTAAGAAATGATTAAAGATCTAATGCAATGATTACAAAATCTCACGTTTTTTGAGGCAGATAATTATGATTTTTTAATAATTTAAATAAGACAAAAATTATCTTTTTGAACAAGATTCTTAGGGGTATTTTGGGCAGTATAACTGAACATAGCCAGGATAATTTTGGATGATATCGAAGCTAAATGTATTGCATGCAGTCATTCTAAAATGCAGAACTTAGAGATCAAGTCAATATTCTCCTCAGAGAATAAAATAGAAATTTTTAGCATCTAGCTAATTATTCCGATACTATCAAACAAAATTAGCAAACAATCGATATCTAAGCGTCATTAGCTTAGTTGACAAATTTTGGGGTGTTACACTCGTAGTTAAGGGTAAAAAAGTCACAAGGAATAATTAAAGGGTTTTCTCAACTATCATTGTCGTCAACTAAATTGATTCGGAAGGAGTAAGCTTTGTTTATAAGAAAGAATAAGAGAAATAATGGAAGTGAGTATCAATTTTAACTCTATTTTAGTTGGAAAGGAAATTTGCTTATGCCTTTAGACAGGAAGGTCACGCGAAGGAAAATACTTAATGAATGATTTGGGACGAATAACAGTGTGCTTACAGCAAAGATCTATGAGTACTAAATTAAAAATACTGAAATTTGAAACACTCAACAATTACAAAAGATTGAAATAATTATTTGATGAAAGAAAGTTGTATAGTCAATGAAGTAAGTGGATTAAATCTCTGAAGAAGTGTGACTTTGACCGGTTATACCCTTTGATCAAAATAAGGATTATAACTAATAGGTTAAGTAGAGAATAACTATACAATTCAGATGTGACAGTGAGAGGATGTCGATCAATGAAAAAGTTTAGAAACTTGAACGTAATATTGGGAATTTAGCCTAAGAGTCTATTTTACAATCATCAAGGGTTATTAACAATTTGCTAAGGCAAGATTGAACTATAATAATGAAATAGATTTGAGAAGAGATAATGTTGTGAAAGAAAAGAAACAAGGATATGGAGTTATTCTACAACATTAGCAGACTCACCAGATTTAAATACAGAATACTCATTTCCCAAGTGAAGGAGTTAAAGTAAATAACATGGGTAGAAGCACAATGTTTAAGTCAAACTGATTTGAGGAAAGAATGAAGTAGTACAAGCCCATGAGAAGGACCATTGTGACTGATGTAGAAGACTTTTCATGCTTCAAGATTAAGATCTTACGTTTAAAGAATTATAGGGTTTTAAAGATATAGAAGAGTACTTGGGTACACTTAGTGAGAAATGAATTTTGGGGACAAAATTTCTAAAAGGGTGAAAAAGTTGTAACACCCTCATTTTTATTCCCTTGTTTTTGAGAAAAATAGGAAGATTAGTGCAGAGTCAAGCGAGAATATGTCTCGCTTAAGCGAGACAGGTATTTCAAAAATTGGGCTTTTTGGAGCAAGAGTCTCGCTCAAGCAAGTGAGGAACAGGTCGTCTCAACTATCCTCTCGCCTAGGCGAGAACAGAACTCACTGAGGCGAGAAGCAGCTCGTTCAGGCAACATGGAGCTCGCCCAAGAGAGGAGTCATAGGAAAAATAAGGAGTTCTCTGAACCTATTCTCGCTCAGGCGAGATGAAGCTCACTCAAACAAGAATATAAGAAAAACCATTATCTGCTTTTCTCACTCAAACAAGAGAGAGCTCGCTCAAGCGAGAACGCGTGAGTTTGAAGGGTATTTAAAGGATTCAACGTTGAGAAATTTCATTTCTCACAAAAATCACTTCTCACTCTATGTTCTCTCTATTCTCTCGCTCTTCCTTCCTAGAGAAAGCCTCCTATAACTCAAAGTATCTCTTAAATATGAGCTTCAACATTTATTCTACTCGAATCCAAGTAAGTTCCCGTACCTTAACTCTTGACTCTCCTCTCTATTTCTCTATTTCCTCTCTTTATAATTAGTATTCTACTCTATGATGTTATGAAGAACTCTAGTCTTTAGATAGTATTTTCGATCAAAACGTGGAGCTCGTCTCTTGAGCTCACAAAAAACATAGCTTCAAGGATCTATTTCAAGGTAAGGGAAGCTGACCTTAAACCCTAAGTTCTAACTGTATATTCAGCTTAAGAAAGTTGAAAAATATATATTTTTTAAAAGGTAAATTTGAAGTGCTTTCCCAAAAGTAGAACATGAAGAGAAATATACTTGTGGATGTGTAAAACCTATATGTATTTTTTTTTTCATCTAAGAAAGGTTTTATAATAAGAACTATAAAGAAAATCCCTTTTTTAAAAGTTCCACAACTTTATTAGTGATGATTATGAATGAACAGTTTCAAGGTGTAAATTGGTGTTAAAAATAATAAGTTTGTTAGGAAAAGATTAAATCTCAGATTAAACGATTTTTATTAAGACTTAGAGAGTGTGATTTTCGGCAAATTATTTATCAAATGCGCAACTAGTTTGAGTTTGAAGGTGTCTGACCTTCAGCACACTATATTGACTGTGTGGTGATATATATATATATATATATATATATTTTACCAAAATATGCTTGAATGAAATTTGAATTGTCATGAAAAGTTGAAAATTATGATTGATTGATTGATTTAGAATGTTATATGACAATGAATAAGAATTGTGTCAGATAAGTGGATGCAAATGATTTAACTGTTTTTGAATGATAACAGACATTTTATTTAATATAGGCAAATTGAACAAAGTCTAAATGTATGTACTATGGATATGAAATAATGAAATGAATAAGGTAAAAAGAAATGAAGGAAAGCTTGAATGATAGTGAAAGTGATTAATGAGGTTAATGTGAATTGCTGAGAATTGCTGAGGAAGCGTAAAGCAAAAAAAAAGTGAATAAAAAAGTGTTATTAAGGGAAGTTGGTGAATAAAGAAATGTTGATGAAAAGTGTATTATGTGAAAAGTGCTGAGAAAGTGTAAGAAAAGGGGAAATTGGAGTAACTAATATATGTGTTGCAAAGACACTGATTAATGCGATTATAGCATATATGTTGTAATACATCGACGAGTGAGATTATAACACATACATTGTAATACATTGATTAGTGTCATTGTAATACGTATATTAGAATAGTATGATTATAATGTGCCACGTTCGAGTTACCGCATGGATAGTTCAGAGATACACTAGCAGTATAGAATCTGGAGGTGATTTGGGATATCTAGAGGAATTGAGGGTAATGAATGCTAATAGTTGTATACGCAATTGACAATGAAAGTATTTATAGGCCTCACGCTCATTGTATAACACTCTACATTTCTCCATTTTAAATATATTTATTTTCGTAAAATCTTAGAAAGAATAATCAACTTTTCTATATAACCATTAATTAAATTTACAAAAATAAAACCCTTCCATAATAGTAAATTCGTATATAAAATAAATTTAAGAAGATAATTGCATGAAATATAATACAAATTAATCTTTACATATCATTATCCATAACATGTCAAAATTTACAGCAGTTCATACTCCTTCCCACATACTGAGGACCTAAAACTAATCATCTATATCATGTCAGCCCTTAATCTCCGCCAAGTCCTCAGTAGTTAATTCATCATCCTCTCCAAGATAGGCGTCACCACGAGTCCACCACCAAATCTATATTAGGGAATCTCTCAAAAGTATAAGTGTTAGGTCTTCCTAGTAAATCATGACCATAATAAGTAAATACATTATTCATGATTCGAGAAGGCCTTTCAATTCCCTAGTATAGATAAAAACTAAGAGATTGATGAATTTGACCACTGGTTGAGAAATCAAACAAAACTGCATAATTATAGACTACTTCTAATGTGTACTCCTGATTCTCCAGAAAATTTACGCTAAAATACAAATGTATTACATGACTATATTCGTTAAAAACATAGTTTAGCCTACTACTAGCATAGACATCTACTATATCAATCCACACAGGATGAGTTGTCATCTTTACTACCTGTAGGATGATGTAAGGGTGAGCAATTATTCTACTTTTCAAACATAACACAATTGCATCATATCACTTATCACAATAATTATAAATATGCAAAAATTATCACTTCATATCACGTGTCAATTATTCTCTTCCTAACATACAAATTTTCACACAATTGCATTATATTCTAATCATTCCATTTCCAAATACGCATTGTGATCACAGTTATTCGATGCCTCCAGCAGTTCTCAAAGTCTTACTCAATCATGTAAATAGTTGCCAGTTAGCTCATGCAATATGGACACAATGTATGTAATCATGAGCCCCTTAGCAAAGGCATAGTCAAGAGTCTAGTCGAGAAATGAGTGTGAGGTCTTGTGGCGCATTCGCACTTAACAATAATATGCGTACAATCGCGAATGTCGCTTACTACCCTGCATTTTTCCTGAGATTTCCTTATCGCCTCCAGACTCTGTACCCGCAGTGTATCTCTGTAACTATTTATACTAATCCATTCAACTCTCATATTTATTCCATCATCCAATCATAAAATCATGCTTATTAACACTTCCAGACTATTTCCATATTGCTCATCACTTACGCATGATCTCAATAATTACATCATTCAATAAATCATCGATAACTCATTCATCATTTTCAGGCATATCTCAGCAATAAGCTAATATCACATTCAGTACATTTATAAACTTGTCAACTATAATATTATACTTTTTCATCATATATTTCATATTTACACAGTATAATAAGTTAACCAACCATCAAACATATGCATATTAGCCATCTTTCTTCATTAATACTCTTTACTTATACATACCTCATCAAAATTGCTACATAAACATGCTCTCATGAACTCAACATATAACTTATATCATATAATGATAGAATAGAGCTCCCCTTACCTTATAATGAAGATCTAAACGGATATTGTTGATCAAGAACATCCTAAAATAGCACTTTTATCTAGACAACATGAATTTGTTTCTTAAGAACAAGATTCAAAGAAAATGAACAATAAAAATACGGTTAAACTCAGAGAAACTTACTTAGGATCGTGTAAAATGGTTCTACGATCTTAAATTTGAAGAACAATCAAGGTTTTGAGGGGTTTTATCTGAAAAGGAAGGGTGAAAGTTGAGAGAAATCAGAGCGAACATGAAAATGATAGGATAATATGTTTTTTCATGCAGAAAAATCCTTAACTACCCTCAGAATCGCAACATTCTTGCTACAGCGAAATATTACTCGTAACATTCCTCACTATGGCGAGTCATTTCTCACTACAACGAGAGATTGTCGCTACAGCGAGATGTCTTCTCGCTATAGCAAAAATATCAAACAAAATTGCACTCTATTTTCTACACCTTTTGCTACAGTGAGGGACCTCTTGCTACAGCGAGAGTGCTCCAGAATGTTCTATTTTCACTGCATCTTTCTCGCTATAGCGAGAGCCTTACAGTTCAACATTTCAAAAACTCTCCTAACATACCCTTACATGCATATTTATCATATAATGCAATTTTAATTAATACAAAAATAAGGATGTTACACATTTCTTGACTAGTCTCTTGACAACACCTTTGCTATGAATGCCTAATAAAGCACATATTGTATTCGTGTGTAGAGGCAGACAACGATTATTCATGCTAGTGTAAGACCATCATAACTAGGAAGAGTATATTGACAGCAATTTAAGGGCCCATGAGTACCTAGAGTACTCTTGTTTAATGAATACTTCAGGATTGAAATGATTAAAGTGCCATAAGTTAAGAAATTGAATGATTATGCTAAATATAGGAGAGAATAGAGTTTTTTTAATTTGATTGAATAATGAATGATGTGTACGAATGTTTCTTGTTTGATTATAATGATTTTTATAAATGAATTTTAATTTGATGTTTAATGTACTTGAAAACACTTTTCGTGTTACTAAGATATTGTTATTAAAATGAGAATTTATTGGGTGAGAGAAGCTCACCCTTACAAACATTTTCAGGTAAAAGAAGATTTTAACGAAAATAGATCTGATCTAAGATCATACTTGCAAATGATTGTGGGAAAAGAACTACTATGTTAGGATTTATTTATTTAAAGAAATTGCTTACCCTTACAAACATTTTCAGGTAAAAGAAGATTTTAATGAAGATAGATCCGATCTAAGATCATACTTGCAAAGGATTGTGGGAAAAGAACTACTTTGTCAGGATTAATTTATTTAAAGAAATGTAATATTACTAAGTAAATTTGTATTTAGAATTTGTATTTATTGATAAACCCTATTGTAAGTGTTGATTAAAATTTTTGTGGATTATTTAGTAGTTAATCGATTTAAATTTTAATTTATACTCAATCTAGGTTGAAAACTTAATTTATTGTAAAGTAGTATTGCTTATATTATAAATTCCAATTACGAAAAGCGTTTTTTTTACTTCATTATGAATTAAACTTTTACTCTAACCAAGATATAAAATTTGTTAACCTCCATCAGTTTATTTTCATGTATCCACAAATTTTTATAAAGTTTGTTGCACAATATTATATAATATTAAGGGAAATTATTGGAATTTTAGTAATATTACAATTGAACTATAACCTTCATCAATCTCTCTCTGAATACTTACCTCAAGATAAGGATAGCTCTATTTTATCATTTTTAAAGTATATAATATGTGCTCATGGGAGCATTATTATCTGATTATTGTATGAGAATATATGTTGGAGTAATATCACTTGTGAGGAAAATTGATGATATGTGTGTTTGATTTTTTTACTTAAATTGTAACACCTTTTTTTTTTATTTAATAAATTGATAAATTATTTGATATTATATAGTGTTAGTGTGTATTAGAATGATTTAAGAGTGTTTTGATAAAAGTCTGGTGCAGGGGTCTCGCTCAGGCGAGACAAATCTCGCTCAAGCGAGACTAAGTGCCCAGAACCACATATTTTTAGGGCAATCTCACTCAAGTGAGAGGTAATCTCGTTCAGGCGAGGACTCACCTAAAAATATCCAACTTTCTAGATGTTATCTCGCTCAAACAAGAATATCAAAAGATGCTTAGTGATGTCACTGTCTGGTGTTGTTGCTTAGGGAAGCAATATCAGGCGAGAATAGCATTACACAAGAAAGCAGTTCCTCGCTTAAGCGAGAGCACGTAGGGTTGAGGGGTATTTAAAAAATTTCCAACATGGAAATTTCATTTCATTCCAAACCTCACATTCCCTTCTCATTTTCTTTGAACTCTCACTTCCTTCTCTTACATAAAACTCCTTCCAACTTTGATCACTCCTCGAATCTGAGCTTGGGCGTCAAATCTAAATAACTCCAAGTAAGTTTCTCTAGATTCACCATACCTTATGTATATATAGAGAGAGCACGGTTAGGACCTCAACAGCCATAACTTATTTGTGTATATACCATGATTATGACCATCTCGGAAGGCAAACCTAAATTACCTTTGAACGAGTATCAGGAGTTGAGGTTACGGCCGATTTGGGAGACCTCTATCTTGGATCAGATAATGACCTTGATTCTGAGATTTAGCAGGGATAAAGAGATGGCATAGTGATGACTAGTATCGGGTCTTCAGTGTCTAGATATATTTTGGGACTGCCCTGGGACGTTGTTTATTTTGGTTGTGTAATTATTATCTTAAGTCCCACAAATTTTGATAAACATTTTGTAAATTATTATACTTGTTATATTTAAATGCAGGTTCAGTAACCATACTTGTAAAATTATATCTAGTTCATTATGATCTTTAAATTCATTGTTTATTTATTTAATACTATCATGTTGGCAAGTTTTATAAATAATTTTATTCACAAAAAGATTTTAATTTACTCATAGTTGTAATACTTGTCATATATGATAATTTGTATTTTATTCTGTTTTGTATATATAAAATGCTCAATTTAAGATTAAAAATTTAGGATGTTACATGAATGATTACATGAAGTATATAATGAGATGTTATGATAAAGCATGATATTACACTTGTTGATTTGAAATGCATAGACTATATGTCGAGATATGTATAGGAGAATTTTGTGACTGTGATAAAAGGTTAATGATACTAGTCTGAATGACTTAATAATTGAAATTGTATTAAGATGATATGAGTGATGGACTTAGTTTGGAAGTGCTTTACTAAGCACAATCTTATAAATGAAAAATGAAAGGATTCTTGGTTGAGTATAAGTGTTCAATATTGAATGAATCTAATGTCAATAGTTATAGAGATATACTAGAGGTATAGAGTCTGGAGATAATGAAAAATCTGGGGAAAATGTAGGATGGTGAGTGACATTCGGGTATATGTACACACTTTTTCTGAGAGCGAATGCGTCACATGACTTCACACTCGTTTCCTGACTAGACTTTTGACTATACCTTTGCTAAGGGGGCCATTATTGTATACGTTGTATCCGTACGCATGGGCTAACCGGCGACTATTTACCTAGTTAAGTAAGACATCAAGAAATGTTGGAAGCATCATTTTTCTGTGATCATAGTGCACTGGATGTGAGTGTTTAAGGGAGAGAAATTAAATTATGTATGACAAATTCATGTGTTGTGACTACGTGATTTGTTATCGTTCTATTAATTTGTTGTTGAAATGATTATATTTTCTTTTATGTTATAACTATGATTTTTCTGTAATATAGTTTGTAAAATGGTAGAATAGATGCTCATCCTTACTAAAATTTTTAGGGAACCAGGATGATGGCACTCCAGGAAAGAATTAGATTAATAGATAGTTTTGTATAGTGTACACTAAATTATGTATTTAACGAGTATCAGAGAACTTATTACTTTAAGCTGGCTATCGATTGTGATGATGTACCCAACCATATTTATATTTTAGAGATGGAATTATATTGTAGTATTCCTTTAGATTTTCATGTAAATAATAGGATTCACAATTTATATATATTTATAAAGGTACAGTAAGGACTCCGGTATCAATGACTTACCTGTGTACATACCATGACCACGATCATCTCAAAAGGCCGACCCGGGTAACTTTTGAGCGAGTCATGACTAATTCGAGCGATCTTTTCCTTGAATTAAATAAAGATCTTGATTCTAAGGATTGTGCAGAGATAGAAGGATGTCATGGTAACGACTAGCACCGCATTCTCAGTATTTGGATGGGGCTTAAAACTGTTATGAGACTTAGTTTATTTTGATTATGTAATTACTATTCTAAGTCCTACATGTTTTGATGAATAGTTTGTAAATCATTATATTCATCATATGTAATTAAAAGTTTATCATCTATATTTCTTTCATTACTTTGGTATATTATGATTATTGAGTTACACTTTTCTTTATTCATCATATTATATTGATAATGAAACATTGGAAATGGTTTAAATTGTAGAAAAGTTTTAATTTTCTTGTACATTCTTTCTATACTATCATTAAATATGAAATTTATATTATTTATTCGAGTTATATATAAATATGTTTTAAAATTTGAGAAATAAAAATTTAGGATGTTAAAGCCCCTATTCTAATACAAGAGTTTTATAATAATTATTTTGATTATATAAATGCATGGAGAAATATGATGTATCTTAGATCAACAACTCACTCCTGGTTTATTTGGTTTAAAAAAGGAAGCTCATTTAAATTTTCAAAGTAGTTCCATTACTCGTGTCTTGATTCTGGAACAGAAATATCAATATTTCCCGAAGAAGCTAGAAAAGCTATGGAATATTTTAAAAGAAATACAAATTTTACACCAGAATGTCAACTTTTATCTTTTGTAGTTAGTCTAGGAGTTACTTGGATTGTCATGTGGGAATATGACTCTGCCAAACTTCATGAGCATAAAGCTATACAATTACTAGTACGAACCATAACAATAAAATGGTAAACAAAATTCAATCTTGATCTTCTTAACCAAATGATTACAAACTCATGCCAAAGCTCCCCATCAAAATCAGAAGTTTCTAGGACTTCCTTAAGGATATCTAAGTCCTCCAGCCAATTCAGCAATATCAATAAAATAATTAAGAATTCTTAGCACAAAAATCCAAAATAATAGCAAGTTTTCATTCAACAGGAACATAATAAGAGTTTAATAAAATTATGCCACTAATGTCACATAAAAAGGTTAATCTATTAAATAAAATAGTGTATAATTTTTACAAGTCAATAATTTACAAATAAAATAATTATAACATTATTTGTAATTAGTTTAAAATTTTGAAAATTAAAAATATAAAGATTGTTGTATGAACTTTTATTTTATGCTTGAAATGCCATAAAAATATAGAATAAGAAAGATTAAAGTAGAAAAACAGAAAGCTAAGGATGCATTTAGATATATAATTTATTTAAGTATATATTTAATAAGTTATTTTTATAAGGATAATTTATATGATAAATTTAATGATTAAATTTATTATAATAATTTAAAAATAATTTACGAGAGTTGTTAATTGTTTGTAAAACATTTTAAACAGACTCTAAAATTAATACAAATTGATTTTTATTATAACTAACATACATTCTAATTCAATTATCATTACACCAACCTTAAGAACAAATATTTATATATCATCTTTACTTTAGCTCTTAACTGATCAACATTTTATAATTTTATTTAAACTTATATTATTATTAATATGAAGTCATGATATTTTTTAATGTAAATTATTATTTTTACACAATACTTAACTCATTTCAATTTGAAACCACAATTTATAACTTTTCATAAAAACTTAAGAGAAAAAAAAAATTCACAACATAATTTATATGATCACACAAGGACAGTGACACATATTTTCTTCACATATAAAACAATTTAAATAAGTATAAGGAAAAAGAATTATACGTGTTTTTATGAAAAAGACTGACATATAAAAAAACATAACATTTTATTATGATAAAAAAAATACAATTAAAGTTATTTTATTGGACTATAGCATATATCATAAATAGAGAAAAATAAAATAAAATTAATTGTACACTAAATAAGATAAAGTAAACATTGCAAGTAACTATTAAAATAATTTATAAAACATGCATTTTTTTTAATATAAAACACATCATTAAAGTAGTTGTATATAACGAATAAAATTTCTAAAATATTTTGATCAATCATTGGTTCAAATATAGAAATTCCATGAATGATGAAAACTAAACTTGAAGAATGAATCAATTTCATCTTTTATTTTATTCAATGAAATTACATTATTTTATATATGTTAATTGCAACTCAATATTTAAAGAATTTTTCGATCAATTTCAATAATTATTGAAAAAATGTTCAAAATTAAGGTTTGATGAATGCAATAACTAATTTTTATGCTTTAATCTTTCATTTTAACTCATAAAATAATAAAAAAAGTTTATATGTTAGTTATAATATAGTTTTAAAGTAACTACTCAATCAATTTCAATCATTACTAAAACAGAAACTTAATGGTGTTTTAATAGAAGGACTAACTTAAAACAAAAATGAAAGTTAAATAACTAAATTAAACTAAAATAGAGAAGACAAATTTGAAACAAAAATAAAATTAAACTATTATAGAGCATATTTGATTTACTTTTTAAAAACAGTTTTTAGTTTTTAAAAATAAATTGTAGTATTTTTTTTTAGATCAATTTAGAAATTTTAAAATAATTTGATTTGATTTTTAAACACATCAAGAATTATTATGATTTTGATTAAAAAGAAAAGAAAAGAAAAGTGAGTGTTTGGTTATTGAAGAAAATAAGAGGGATTTATCATTATATTATAACTTGCTAAGTAAATTTACACTTAAACTAGAAGAAAATATACATATATTAACTTTCATTTAGACACAAAAGTTTGAAATTTACATATCATAACCTCAAAAATACATTAGGACTTAATTTATATATTGCAAAATCAAATATAACAAGTCACAATGAGCATATCACTCTCACATCGAAGTGAAAATATAATTCTAGTATAGGCCATTTATCCTAACTAATTTCCTGAAAATGTAAGTAAGGAAGAGTCTTCTCCTTACCGCTAAAACCAAATTGAAACAATAATTTAACAATTCACAGAGCAAACATGATGGCAATTATATCAACAATATTTTTAAAAATAAAAACATACACCAAGATCTTAGTATTTAATATATGCTTACACCAATTAGAATGGTATAATACATGTAATATAATCATACTAATCAATAAGTTAAAACACATGTATTATAATAACACATATTGAAGTATTACAATACATATATTATAATCATATCAATTAATATGTTAGATCATATATATTATAATTACACGATCATTGTCCCAAAGATCCCTTGAGATCTTTCATAAGTATAGATAATCATTGGTTAGCTATAGCAACATAGATATAATGTGTGTCATTGCGACTCCTTTTAGCAAAAGTATAGCAAGAGTGTTAGTTAGAAAATAAATGTGAGGCCTGTGATGCTTTTGCTTTTAGTTATGTACACATTAGTAAACAACATTCACTACCCTCATTTCTCCCAGATTTCTAAAATTGAAACTTTATACTCCTAGTGTACTTTTGTAGCTACTCATGCGTATTCTTATCACTTTTCATAATAATACAACTTTTACCCTTTTCATTTCTCATCATAATATGAATTTACCATTTTTAAATATACATCAACTTTCAAATAAATGTCCACAATCACTATAACATGTCATTCAAATACAGTTAAATCATTAATTAATTTGCTAGAGGTTGAATACACCGAACTCACCTCCAATTGCATTTCATGCTATATCTACTTTAAAAATATGAATCCTCTGTACTAGGGTTTAAAGTACATCACTATATAATTATTTTGTATCACACATTTTTTATATATCCCATGCGAACTTCTCAAAACAAAAAATATCATGCAATCATCCATTTCAAAATTTATTTAATTCAAGACAATAACTTAAATCTTCTCTTAATTATAACTTTCTCTAGAAAACTCTTATTTAAGTGATTCTTGAGTTGAACCCTAAGTTTTAACATCCAAGGAATTCATTTTTAAGTTTAGATTTTTAAAATAAACATCATATAACCACATACTATACAGGGTATGTGTACAAAAATGGAAGGAAATTCTGTAGTAAAAGCTTTAAATGATGGGATAGAACCCTCATTATCTTAAAGAGATGATTTTGTGAAGAGTTTTGCGGAAGAGATCATTTAAAGACCAAGTTCTTTCCATATATTCAAAGTGGAACACTTTTGAGAAGAGAGAAAATAGAGAAATAGAAGTGAGCTGAGAAGATTGAGTTCCAAAGAATTTACTTGGAATCAAAAGAGAAAGACATCTGAGCTTGGATTTAAAGGTAGTTTGAGAATCAAAGGAATTTTCTCTAGAAAAGGAAAGAAAACGTTCTGAGAGAAAAGTGAGAAGTGTTTGCTTGGATTGTAATGCAAGTTTTAGAACAAGAATTTTCTTAAATACCCTTTTTGCTCATGGCCTTTCACTTTAGCAAGACTTTGCTCGCATTTACATGTTTTCTAATAATCTTGTTTGAGTGAGATCCCTTCTCGCCTGAGCAAGACATGGTCCAAAGAACTTCTCATTTTCCTGTACCTTCTTGTTTGGGTGAGGGGCTTCTAACTTGGATGAGAGGACAATTATAGTGATATTATCCATTCTCACTTGAGCAAGACCTTTCTCACTTGAGTGAGAATATCCTGAAACGTCTAGTTTAGAAAACTCAATTTTGCTTGAGTAAGATCCTCAGCAGCTTCCAAAAATTTAACTTCTTCTATTTTAAAAATAAAATACAATAATAAATGATAAACAAAATAAATATGTAATAAATAAATAAAGGTATTACAAATTGTGACCTGTATTTTAAATTCAATTACGTGAAAAATTTTCACCCAAATAAATTTAGTAAAAAAAATAATTTGTTAAAGAGAATTTAGTGACAGAGTTATTCTTTTTTAAGTAAAAAAATTCATTTAAGGCAAAATTATAAAAAATTTCATCTTCTTCTTTAAACTACCAAAAACCTTGTGATCATACCATTTTAATATATATGATCTAAATCTTTTTATTTAATTTACATTTCTTGAGTCAATGAAATAATAAATTATATAAATGATAAATTTTAATTGTACATATAAAATGTAGGCAGGAGGGATAACGCGGGAGGATACTTTGGATATTTTCAAAGAAAAAGAAAAATCTATGGTAAGTTGTGAAAAAAAAGTAAGGAAGAGAGGTAAACGTAGTAGTGAAAAAAATTAGGGGCAAAATTGGTATTTCAGTCAAATTTAAAAATGTGACCCGAAAATGGTAAAAGATGTCTGAAATGGACCGGGTATTTGGGCCTGTCCTGCATAATAAAAGACGTCTGAAATCTGAAACACTTGCGGTGGTTTCGTTTGGTTCACTTCCATTTCCCTCTGTGTCTGCCCTCACACCGCTCCAAAACCCAAAACCCTAGCTCTCATTCTCGACCCTCGCTTCAACCATGAATTGCTCCAGTTATTTTCACTTCTTCTTATTCTGATTCAACGCTTCATTCTACTGTGCTTTATTTCATTCTTATTTTTAATTTAATTTTGCTGATCTGAACCTACGTCGTCGTTTTTTGCCTATTTGCAGTCTCCGGCGAAGTTCCGGAAGAGCCCGTGGTGTCGAAGAACTCCGGTCTTCTCTTTGAGAAGCGTTTGATTGAGAGACACATTTCGGTAACCCTTCTCTCTCTCTCTCTCTCATGTTCAAGCACCTTCCGCAGTTCAATTTGCTGATAGAATGAGTAAAACTGGGTGAAGAATGAAGGGAAAATTAAGAAAAGTGTTGTAATTATTGAACAATGGAAGTGGGTAAAGAAAGGGACCTTCTTTTGTAGTTGAAATTAAGGGTTTGGTTTTGGACTTCGGGAGACTGGTTTATAGACCTCATGGCTGTAATTTCAGATTCCTAGTTGTTTGACTCGTTTCAGTGACTAATCTTTTAAATCTTTTTTTTTAATAAATTTTTACATTTTCTTTCTTATTTTTGCTCATTTCAGAAACTAGATTTTGTATTGGTTGTTTGGTTAAAGTTAATAGGATAGGACTGTCAAGCGGCAAAAATATATTTTGATTTTGTAGTAGGTCTGTTATGTGCCTTCTTATTTCAGTGAAGCGGTACGGTTTTTTTTTTTTTTTAATTGTTTGCTCTCTGTTCATGTTCAATCTACTGAAAGAGAAAGGAAAGTGAGGCGTTTGTATATGCAGTTACTTGTGGAACATGATTGAGGTGCCTTTTTGTTTTGTGTGTATTTTGCTATGCAATGGGTGTTGCGGTCACGCTTAATTTGATTATTTGTTATCTTTAAGCTTATCTGTACATATATTATTACTAATCTGTTTTTGACATTTTATATTCAAATTTGCAAAAAAATGTTGAGTAGGATTATGGGAAGTGTCCAATTACTGGAGAACCACTTACTATGGACGACATTGTACCAGTCAAGACAGGGAAGGTATGGTGGTAAATGGTATCTGTTCTATGCTTTTAATATTGAGTATGGAGTTTTTAACTATATACTAAGCCACCCATGTTTGATGTGATTCAATGCTTTTCAAGCATTCATTTGCAATATACTGATTGAATCAGGATAATTTATCATGCAGATAGTGAAGCCCAGACCCATTCAGGCAGCTAGCATCCCTGGCATGATTGGAATGTTCCAAAATGTATGGAATTCAGGCTAAGTATTCCTTACAATTTTTGGCATATGATGACTTCACTTGAAACTGTATGCTGCCGATTTCTTTTAAAAAGAATTACATGCTTTACATTATTGAATAGGGATTTTAATTGTGGTTTCTATTAATAAGTTTTCTAAGTCAATAATTAGAGATGCTTAGACATGTGTTTGTCTTCTCTATGTTGAAAGAATACTACTTTGTAGTCTTCCACTCATGATGGTTTGATATGTCTTATTTATAGGAATGGGATGGGTTGATGCTATCTAATTTTGCGTTGGAGCAACAACTGCACACAGCAAGGCAAGAGCTTAGTCATGCTCTATATCAGGTAAGAGCAACAAGGTTATTGACCTAAATTGTTGTCTTCTACAGTTATCATTTACATTTCTTGGCCTTTGAATTTACAACCTCCAAAACTTCAAGGTTTCTTGCCTTTTTAGGTTTTCATTTTGGTTATAATTTTTTTTCCAGTTTAGACTTCTTTAATTTCTTTTCTACTGATGGAAATTGAAACATTTTAGATTGATACCATTTTTTAATGGGCCTTTTAGTTTTTTGAAAAATAAGTGTTATAAGTTGTCAGCTATATTCCCGTTCAAGTTTTTTATTATTATCTTTTGCTTGACTTATTCTGCTTTAATATTATTTCTTTATTGTTGAACTTTTCATTCCTTGGTTTTATTTTTTATTTCAATATGATCTTTTGATATTGATTTCAAAATGATAGTATTTTTGTTGCTATATTTTCCACTGCCAGAGTTACCCTTTATTTATTACAGTTTTAATGTGTAGCATGATGCTGCTTGCCGAGTGATTGCAAGACTTAAAAAGGAACGAGATGAAGCTAGGTCTTTCCTTTCACAAGCAGAAAGGAAGTTCACTGTTTCTGCTCCAAATGCTGTGGCAGCAAATGCCCCTGTTCTGAGCAATGGGAAAAGAGGTGTTTTTCACAATATCATTTCGTCAAACTTTTGACCTATTTTTTGCAATTTTGAAAATTACTTTCTAGGATGAGTTTGATATAAATTTCAAAAGGAGCCCCCATTATTATTATTATAGATAAAATGTGAGTGTTCGAAAGCATACATTTGGTGCTTCCTCATGGATATTTTCCATAGTTGCTATTTGTTTCAATTGCTTATTTGGATTATCTTGCATTTTAGCTGCTGAGGATGAGGATCTTGCACCTGGTGCAAAGAAAATGCATCCTGGAATGTCTTCTAGCATAATTTCTGAGCTTAGTGACTGCAATGCTGCTCTTTCCCAGCAGAGGAAAAAGAGACAGGTATTCCTCATGATAATATATAAATGCATTGTTTTTTGCTTTGCAATAATATTTTCTTATTTGTTAGTATCTTCTTTTTCTGTTAAATTATACATTTAATCGAAATAGTTGACACATCTACACATTAGTTCCTTTATATGAAAAAGTAACATTTTAGTCCCTATACAAGTGTTATGTTACATTTTGGTTTCTACCGATATAATGACATTAATGATGCAAGGGACCAAATCAATAACAAAATTTTCGTGTAGGGACTAAAACATTAGTTGTTTTAAGTATAAAGACTAACACACAAGTTTTTTTAAGTATAGGGATGAAAATGTGAGTTTTTATTTAAATATAGGACTAATTTGTAAACATGTCAAATTTAGGAATCAAATATGTATTTTAGTCAATTATAATTTTAAAAGAATACAATACACTAAATTTAGTTAAGAAAATACATGTATTATAATCATGGTAGTCAAACTCACATGTCAGAAAGTAAAATCGCATGATTTTACGATCTTCAACTCCCTCTCCATGCTAACTCGGTGCCAGGGTTGTGATTTAGCAAGATCGGGTGGGACTGCCATCCCAGAATGTAAAGATCCCCCGTGTTTTCAAACCCAATTTTTAACCACCCATGACCTGTTTTGCTTGAAACCCTAAAATTGATTGCGCTCTGTGATCCCTAAACCTTTCCTCTGCTCTGCGATCCCTATTGCTTTTGACCTTGTCATACTGGAGCGTTTTGCTGTGGGTATCCACCACCCCGCTCGTGCGTGTCATATATTGCAGCTGTATTTGCAGCCATCGTCATAGCCTAATTTGCAGTGCAACAGTGCCGCTAGAGCAAAAGTTGTCGACTTTCCTTTCTATCCCTAGAATGAGGCAGATTTTAGGGTTCTTTAAGGGTAAAAAAGACTTCTTATCTTTTAAAAATAATTTGACTTTCCCTTTTTGCCCTTAAAATGATTCTGCTATAAATGTTTTTTAAGGGCAAAATAGTCTTTCCATCAGAATAAATTACCTAATCCATCTTTTCCTTCTCTTCTCTGTCTCTGTTTTTAATGGGCATGTGCCTGTTTCTGTTTTGAGTTAAGGGTGGTTCCCTTCTCTCATTTGTCTTTGTTTAGTTTCTTTCATTTTTATATTTATACTATTTTATATGCATTCATACAATTTTGTAAGATCTTACGATCTTACGAGTTATGATCTTTCACCCCTTCTTCGATCCTATGTAAAATCTCAATTTTGACTACTATGATTATAACTTGATTTTATCTTCATAACACTTTGTTCTTGACGAATGAGATGTAAAATTACACTATTACTCAATTTTAGAGGACCAACTTTACTACATGAATGAATTCAAAATTTTTTATCATGATATAAGTAAGCAATTCTTATTATATTAACTCAAAACATCATTAGTTGGTCTTTTTGTTACTTCCTCTATCAATTAGATAAAAAAGATATCTAGGCGTATCTAGTTTTTTTTTTTTTGTCCTATTATATCGACTCAAAAAGACTAGATATATGCCTAAGATATTTTTTTTTAACCATAATGAGAAGTCTTTATTATATGTGAACTAATTTTAGTATTTTATTAACTATAAGTATTATTTTTTTATTGATTTATGTATTTACCAAATCAATAAGTTTTATAAAAAAATATATATAGTCTTAAACCATAAATGATCTTTTAACTTAAATATATGAGTTTTTAAGTATTTTTAAAATTCATGATTCATTTATTTGGTGACTCATTTTGAATTTTTTCTAGACAAGTTAACCAAAATTATTTTTTTTTTACTTTTGTTAAACTATATATTTTATTCCTATTGTTAGCACTTGTTTACAAATTGGTCCCTAAACTTAAGAAAACTGTTGTTTTAGTCCCTATGTAAGTATATTGTTACATTTTAGTTTCTGCCATTATAACATTATTAACACCCTTAATGATAAGGGCCAAAATCTAAACAATAGGGACCGAAACCTAACAAAACATTTGGATAGGGAATAAAACGTAACTTTTAAGTATAAGGACTATTTTGTAAACGTGTGTCAACTATAGGGATTAACTGCATAATTTAACGCTTTTCTTCCTTTTTGGGCTCAGTTTTGCTTAGAGCTTTTGACAGATTGGAATTTGATGGCACTTATATTATTCCTTTTTACTTGTTTTAACTTGACTTTTGAAATTGTAATTTTCTTTTTCCTTGTGGAACAATGCAAATATTACTTTGATGTTTCTAATTATAAACTTGAATGTTTGCACTTGCCTTTTCATGTTCTTTTTTGGTTGTTTCAGATTCCTGCTACTTTGGCTCCTGTTGAAGCTGTAGAGGCATATACCCAGATATCTAGTCATCCCTTTCACAAAACAAACAAACAGGGCATTATATCTCTTGATATCCTTTATTCTAAGGTATGGCTTTTTATCGATAAATAGGAAACATGCAAAAAAGGCACTGTCATTTTCTTTAACTAGCAAACTACTGTGTTCTAATCAAGGATCATCTCACTGTCTGGTTTACAGGACCTAATTGCAACTGGAGGTATTGATACAAATGCTGTTATTTTTGACCGACCATCAGGACAGATATTATCTACACTCAGTGGTCACTCTAAAAAGGTTTTATTTTAGTTGGAATTGCCAGAGTTATCTTTCCTTCAAAAATTTTATCTAATTATTGATACTTATTGTAGGTTACAAGTGTAAAGTTTGTAGCTCAGGGTGAATCATTCTTAACTGGTTCGGCAGATAAGGTGAAATGCTATCCTTCACTTTAGGTTAAATTACTGGGAATTTGGAACAATTTTATAATCATAAATCATCTTTCTTCTTCCTAGAACGGACATTGTATAGCATGACACATGTTCTGTCCAAGCATAGCCACTTTTTATAATCACAAATGTTTTCTGAATTTCTGAGCTTGTTTGTTGCACACTGGGTAGAGTAATTCCAAACTTTTATGAAGTTGTCTTTGAATCCAAAATGATATTCTGTTGATTGTTATTCTCACTCAGTCAACCAAAAATGGTGTATGACTTGTAATGTGAATTCAACTGCACCCAGAAAACTGAAAAAATGTAGTTTGGTGCTAAAGACTAATACTTGCAGTTGTAACTTTACTCAGCCAATTTGATCAAAGTTCTAACACAAGTGCTTATGTTGCGCTTGTCCAAGAATATTTTGGATAATATTCTCTAGTTATCAGCTAGTAATCAGTAAATTGATTCTTTCAACTCTGTCATCAAACAAAGGAAACAAATTGATTATGTTCAAAATTTTCTCTAATCTGCAACTTTTTAATACAAGTTAGCTATTGTCATTTTGTTCTTTCATGTGGTCAATATTTTAACTTTATGTTGCAGACAGTTCGTTTGTGGCAAGGGTCAGATGATGGTAACTATAACTGCAAGCACATCTTAAAGGATCATACAGCTGAGGTAAATGAAACTAATGTTACTATATCACATCCATAATTAGTTATAATTTTATGTATTAACAGTAGTCCTCTCTAGGGCTTCTAATGCTGCTGTAAAAATAAACTGGAAAAATTTTCTCCTTTTTTCTGAAGATTACATTTCAATGTTTTTTCATCAGTGAAATTGAGGCATAGCTATGCTGTGCACTTGTGCTTATTGATGAGTTTTAGGTTAATATATGTTCAATTGATGTGGGCATGGTGTATTACTTAATATGTTCTGCTGGTGACTCAACAGTAATTAATAAAGCTTTCAGATTGGCCTTTGATGTTTGTCAATCAATTATGTTTCCTCTTCAACATTATTCTTTCCCTATATTTGTGTGATAATTTTGCTGGCACAATATTAAATTTTACCTGTGGAGTGATACCATGCTCTTTGCTGCCTGATAGTGGTTTTAGTAGATCTGGTGGCATGTAAGATTGTTTTATAGGATTGAACCCCATTTTGATTGTTTCTCAAGTTCAATGGTATGGCTTGATATGAATTCTTTTGTAGAATATAAGAAATGTTTTGAAGATAAGAGAATAAAAAAATGAAAAGGGTAAGGAGATTCTGATTATAGAAATTTCTTCAAACCTCCACCTTCAGAAATCAAGCAAAGAAGTCCTCAAATAATGACCTTCCCCAAATGGCTGGAAAAATCCGAAATCTTACACTAAACTATTCCTGCTTGAGAACATCATGGAGGCAACAGCTTATTCAGTTCCCTACAATCCTACATCTATTTCTCTGCACTTTCCATTTTTGCAAGTGTCTGCAATTCTTTCTTCAATTATTTTCTATTTCATCTAGAGAAAAGGTTAATTGTTTGTTGCAAAATAACATGTAAAAATAAAAATAAAAATAAATATTTGAAAGGATAAAGTAGAACAATATTTCTAGTTACTGTGCACTTTGTAAGGAGATTCTCCTTTTTCGAAACACATGTTAGAATTATATTTTAAAATCCAATACTAGTATCCACTTGTTGACTTTTTTTTTTCATATTCATGTAAGTGAGGTTTGTTATTAAAAAATTATGCTGAAAGTATAAAAAGAATATGGAAAGTTTATAATATTAATAAAGTATTTTACCAGTATTGTATAAACAAGAAATTGTTCACATTATGCAAAAAGCACGATAAAAGAATTTTGTTGAAGATGACTTAATTGTTAACATTTGTTCTTGCTAAATAATAAAAAAAATGCATAACAAAGGGGTGTAAGCAATAAAAAATAATGAATGAATCATGAATGCTTCGTCAATATCATATACAATTACTTATAAAAATAATATGTTTAGATAACTTCATATATATATATATATATATATATATATATATAAGTGCGGGTATGTGGTAGGTGAGTACTTAGGTATCCATACTCGTACCTGTTTAACAGATAAATACTCTAGGGTAAATTTTGCAGGTACTCATTGAGTACTTTACCCTAATAGTGTCTGCTATTTCGAACATGGCTAAACCTTGCATGCAATAACCACAAGCCCAAAATCCACTATGCAAAAATGATATATAGCCGCTATTCGACAACATTGATCTGAACTGAAGAAAAGAAGAGGTGCAGACAAGACAAAATAAAGTCTTTCTTTATTTTCTCTATTTTCAGATAGCATACTTTTCTTGTGCACAGCAAAACACATTTTTCATGCAGATTGGATTTGTAGGCAGCATGAAAAATTGTAGAATCATTCATCTCATGCAGATTTGACTTATGGTATAGAGTCTCCCTCCTCTCAATGAATAGAGTTGGAATCTGAATTATCTCCATTCATAGCAGATAAATCCATCTAACTTTATACCAATAAGCATAAGCATATGTTTGAACTTTGAAACAAAAGAATACAAGATAAATAGAGTAGGGAGGAAACATGGTTTCCTAGGTCTTTTCTTTTCTTTGGATTGACAAGAAAACGAGAGAAAAGAAATTCGTAATGGGGCCCACCATTGTTCTTTGCAGAAAATTTGCTCATCTCTTGGCATGTTTCCCAAAATTTATGTTATATAAACCAATTTTTAGGATTGTTTTAGACTTTTTTACATACACATTTTCTTTTTTTTTTTTCCTTCTGAGCCAAACAAATAAAAAATCATTCATTTTCTCCTTTATTTCTTTCTTTCCATTCATATACTCCTTTCCTGCCAAACAACCCATGAAAGAAAATTATTCCTCAGTACTTCAATAATAATTCCAATCATTCATGTGTACAGAAGCTACATTATTGATCATTAAGCATATCTAGGAAATATCTTTTAATTTTATTATTGTATCTTATGAGTATATTTATATCTTAGTAGCAGTTTCCATATTTCCTTTTTGTTTATATATTTTATTTGACTTGATCTTAGGAGTGTGGTACTAGTTTAATATTTAGTGCTTTATCTTTCTGTATCATATTAATCACATCATTATATAGTAGAGAATGTTATTCAGAATCTCTAAACTATGATTGGAGTGGTTTCATCTGCTCAATAACCAAGTAATCTAGATTTCTATCCCTGCCATCCCCATTTTTCTCGTAATATTTGGAATTTCAGCAGAAGGTAGGTGGGTTTGTGCATTGACCTTTGTCTCAAGCCCACATAGCTCTTGCATAATTCATGTATCCTCAACTAATAGCTTAAGCTTTTGGAATAGTTGATTCCTGGCTTGTTATCAGTCTATCAGAGCATGTTGTATCCACATTGAGAATAGTTTCTCCTTTTTATTATGTCGATATTGTGTAACTCAGATACCTACAAAACCCTGTTCAATGCCCTTATTTTTTTATGCCTTCTTTATGCAAATGAAGTCTGTTTCAGCCTCTTTTTCTGCTGATGGTCTTTGTTTTAGGTTGCCTTTCCATGGATTGGCTGTTCTAGCATGTTTTTGCACTGACTGTCTCTGTTTGGGCCCATCTTTCTGTAGATTGGCTCCTTATCAACCTATCTTTTCATTGCCCTTCACCCCCAGTGCTGAATATACTTAGGCTCCCATTTCTTGTCCCAGATGTAGTTTGACCTGTCTCCAACCCCAGGTGTTGTTAGGCACTTTTATCTGAACTGAACCCAAGCCAGATGTAATCTAGCCCCCATATCTTTCCTAGATTCAGTCTGGCCAGTGTTTCCAGAATCCAGCTACAAATGCAGCCTGGCCCTTGTCTCCTGCCTGAAGGTTGTGTTATTAGTTTTTATTTACTGTAACTAAGCTTTAGTTTGAGAGTGTGTTAAGAGTACCTAGGAAATATCTCAATGCTATTGTTGTATTTTTTAATATATTCAAGAATCTTTGATAATCACTTAGGAGTTGTTTCTATGTTTCATTGCATATCTTGATATGTTTCCATATACGACTAGGAATATTAGTAGTCTAGTACTAGTAGAAATAGGGGCTAATGTTTTTTCTTTTGTATCATATCCATCACGTGTTTTGTCTATAAAATCAACCATTTTCAATCCATGCAATTGCATGCGTTCAAGATTGTTGTTCCTAACTACGAGGCTTATTTCAAATATATATTTCCCTGAACCCCTGCTAATTATACTTGTCTTGTTTATGCACTGAATGTGATGCAAGAGTGATTTGTCTTTCCAATTTTTCAGGTACAAGCTGTCACTGTCCATGCCACCAATAATTACTTTGTGACTGCTTCACTTGACGGCACTTGGTGCTTTTATGAACTTTCTTCAGGGACATGTCTGACTCAGGTATCATCTCTTGTTTCTTCTGTAATACAACAGGCAATAAAAGGGAAGAAATATGCATGAACATGGACCTTCCTTTTGGGGAGCCTTTTTTTTTTTTTTTTTTTTTTGTTGGCATAATATGAAAATTAACTTGGTGTTTAGTGCACTGTTGAAGTTATATTTCTATATGAAATGGTTTTGTAGAAGTGTCTAAAGAATGTGGAGTTTTTAAATTTCTTTCAAAACTATCTTCTGAAAGTAATAATTTTTAACCTCTTCAGTCCTTTTTAGAGAAATGCTAGCTACACTCATACACTTTTTCAAACACACTTTGTTACTGCTTGAAATTTATTGAAAATCACAAATTACATGGGTCTCACTTGTACTTCTGTAGTTTCTAATAAATTTCAACTAACAACCAAGTGTTAAGAGTGTGTTCTTAGTATTCCCTGTCTTTCCTATTTAAGTTCTAAATCAAACCACTAATGATTTGAGTTGTGTAGGTTTTCGACTCATCAGGTTCTTCTGAAGGCTATACATCTGCAGCTTTTCATCCTGATGGTCTCATTCTTGGAACTGGCACCACAGACTCTCTTGTTAAGATCTGGGATGTAAAAAGTCAGGTATACAATTTCACTTTTTCTTATTTGAAGTTAAATATTAATATTTTTTTAATTCTGTGTTTTACTTTCTTCCATTGGTTGAAGGCAAATGTTGCTAGGTTTGATGGACATGTTGGGCCAGTAACTTCCATTTCTTTTTCTGAGAATGGATACTTCCTTGCGGTATGTGAGAAATGTAACTAAAAGTAGGATGATTGTTTATATGGTATTCTTATACTCTTAAATTTAACAGACTGCTGCTCACGATGGTGTAAAGCTTTGGGATCTTCGTAAATTGAAAAATTTTAGGAATTTTACCCCTTATGATTCAGAAACTCCACCAAACTCTGGTATTTATTTTCACTTGATGAACATAGAACTTATTTTGGACGCAGGATAAGAAATTACTCTTATTTCAAAAGGTCCTCATTTAGTTCTCTCTATATTGCAGTGGAGTTCGACCACAGTGGGTCCTACCTTGCAATTGCAGGCTCTGATATAAGGTGAGGAAAACTGTGTAGTACTGAATTTAGTGACATTTCCAGAATTTACAGCAAAAAATCTTCTCAGACTTGTCAATTTATCAACCCTTTCATTTGTTTTCCTGAAACTGATTTCCAGCACCTGTTAATTTATTCAGGATTTACCAAGTTGCAAATGTGAAGTCTGAATGGAACTGTATCAAAACTTTTCCTGATTTATCTGGAACAGGTTCTGTTTTTTTCCCCCTTGTTTATTTTTTCCTTCGGGCTTTGAGGGTTCCATGTTTGTCTAGTTACTACTTACTAAGACGCTACTTGAACTTCTTCCCAGGTAAAGCCACGTGTGTAAAATTTGGTCCAGATTCTCAGTACATAGCGGTGGGATCAATGGACCGGAATCTTCGAATATTTGGCTTGCCTAGTGAAGATGCTGCTGCTGAGTCATAGAACGCCTCTGTTGCCGAGGTCAAAGTCTTGCTATGGAGTGACAGTTGCTGCCTGCTATTGGTGCATGGTCTAATATGATTGGAAAAGTTAATGAAAGTAGTGGTTTCTTTGACTATTCAGTCTTGATCCTCATACCACGATGTGTGTGGGATGGAGCATATGTACTTTCAGGCTTTCTGCAGCAACATTACTATGCCTTGATCATGGCTCTAACTAAGTGACACAAGCTGCAATATTTGCCTTGTCATCAAAACCTTAAGCTTATATTGTTCGTAGATAATTTTGTAACGTGATGATTTGATTAGTGAGATAAGTGAAATTTGTCGGCCATTACTATAACTATTTATTTCCTTTTCTCGTCTCTTATTCCGGGTGCTAAGATGATTTATTAGACATAAAAAAACTTGGGTAAAAGACATTAGTAATTTGTTTATAGTGAAAAATCCTATCGAGCTCTTTTTCTTCTAGATATCATGCAAGTTAATATAATCGAAAACAAAGGATCCAACAACGAATCACTTATTGTCCGCCATTCAGTGACATTTGGTACCTAAATTTGTTTTATACTGTGCGGCATTATTTATTTTTACATCGGCATTGTTATACGTAAAGGAATATTTCATCGTTGCGGTGACATGAAACTACAGCGAAGGTTATTTACGCGGAAAAAAAATTTATTTTTTTGTTCCTGATACCTGGTTTGAGTGCATATTTGCTTACGATAGCTACGCTGCATATGGCAACAAAAAAATAGTTAACGAGTAGAAATATTTTTACATTTCGTCGAATTTTATCTTGTTAGGAACTAGAAGAATCAGGAGCGCAAGGAAATTATGTCAACCATGTTGGAGTACGAAATAAAGGTGGTTTATCTCAATTCACAAACATCATGTTTAAGCTTCTAATAGAAGATTTGAGGCTGATTTCAGATTGGCAAAGTGAGCAGAGCATGTTAGTAACAGTTAGACCGAGATATAGCATTTTGGTAACTGTTAGACTGAGATATAGACAATTAGAGGGAACATTATTTAATTGAATTTAAAAAATTATACAACCACCAAACTTTATCCCACTATGAGGTCGGATATATGGATCACGCTGTTAAGTTTGGTCAAAAACCAAATTCTCTAAGATATTAATTAGTTGCATTATAAAATACTGAAATTTGGAGGATGCCTTTCACGTTAGAGGTGGACATAAGTTCATTTCAGTATACCCTCAACAGTCATCAAAGTTCAAACATATAGACATCAACAATTTTATGATCATGAATTTTGATTCTGATTTTCATGAAGCAGGAAAAATAAAAGATAAACTTGAAAGAAAGGTAAATCGGTAGATAGAACATACTAACTGGACTCTTCACTTTTTATCTTTGTTTACCTCCTGTTGGAGTAATTATCACCATCATGTCACTCATTATATGAAATAAAATATTTTTAGTTGCTCAGACACAGATCAGAACAAAAAAGTATCAAATGATTCACCACGATAACTCCAGTTTAACCATGCATTATTTTGGCAATCAAAAGACAGTTAAATGAAGTGTGGCAGATGAAGAGATATTGATCAAAGTACTTAACACAAATATTAAGTTAATTACAAAAAATTTAAAAAGCAAGGAAAATTAAAAGAAAAAAAAAATCTAATCAATAGAGATGAAAGCCTCTTATTAACTTGATGTAAGCAAAACAAATAACTTCACTAGAAAGAACACTACCTCAACATTTTTCAATTCAAATTCTGGACTATGAGCCAAACATAAGTTTCCAAATGTATCACATGGTCCACTAGTTCCAGTTAACCTTTCCAACCAGAAGAATACATTCAAACGTAGAGATTTCATTAGTGGCACTTGGACAATAAAGAAGTGGACTGACAAGAACTAAGCAGCACTATTGAAATACTTACAAATATCCATCTAAGCATAGAGCAAAACTATCACCACCACCAAGTGCAAGCAAATCATTCAAACATAAGAAATAGTACCGGTTGACACCTACAAATAAACACACATATCAGAATACTCCTAGTTCAAAGGAAATAAGAAGGATTGAATCAGGTTTTCATGCTTTAGAATAAAAGATTGAGACAGTATATACCCTGCATAACGGATAAATTACTCATTTCCAATCTAACTAAACTAGTAAAATGATTTCTAATTGTTGCATTTTCACCCCCAATTAACCATAACCACCAAATGCCTCGGAGGCTCAGAAAATTAACAAGCCCCATTTTGGAAGGTAGTTACTAATGTCTTTTTCATAACTTCCTTCATTCTGTCTTTGCCCTTATGACTGTTAACTGTGAGGCTCAAAAGGAGCAGCCATCAAAACTACAGAATTTAATTGACATGTTCATATAAAAAAGCCTTTCTGGTTTTTCAAAGAAATAATTTGAGACGATGATGATCAAGGCATATGGTAAAATCCTTCCACTTGACTATACATCAGAAATGTTTATGGAGTATACCAATTAAGTGAAGACCACAAACACTGTCAAAAGATACTGAAACTATAAGACAAAATGCAGGAGGTGATGAAGAACTATTCAGTCAACAGCCAATTTGAAATCCTCATTGATTCTTTACTAATTGTCTTCTATATAAGGCTTTAATTAAAAATAATTTCTAGTGATGAGTTTACTGGCTTTCATGTCATACAAATCCAGATTCAGGTGATGCTTATTAATATTTGTTGGGTCAAACGAGGAGGCTTAAAACACCAGAGAGATCTCCACCAATTGGTCCACGAGCAATTATATAAGCATACTTGGACATTGCACCCATCTCAAAAACCTTAAAACTATTGACTTATGGGTCTTTATCACTTATATGTTGTCAATCCCCTCGTTCTTACCCAACGTAAGATTTCTCCACTCATACTTGACTTGAACAAAATTGAAAATTGATATATCTAAATTACAATAATTTAGATAATGCAACAATGTCTGACGTCTACCTACAAATAAAACACACTTGTACATCAACCAATAAGAACCCTTACCAGTAGGTCGAAACAGCCTTGGCCGACCACGTAAGGTTGTAAAAACAAAAGTTTGGTTTGTCCCCTATTACCACAGCAAACAGAAAAAAAATCATACGTCAAGATATGAAAGAATGTTTATATCAAAAAGAAAATAAAGAGTTAGCATACTTGATATTTTCTCTTTGACAATCTAGCAGCCCACCAAACACAGCACCTTGTGTATCTCCAACAACCTAACCGTTTAATAAATAACAATTCAATAATAGAATAATACATTAATGTACACCATAACAAGAGACATGTATTTAATTCATAAATGCTGCAATACCAACAAAGCAGGACCAGAAAGTTTAGCACTGTTGCGAAGAAGGGTACGAAGCGATATGCCATGTTTCAACGTACTGCCTTTCATTGAAGGAATGTTGAATCAATAATTTAGTGTAATAAGTAAAAACACAATAAAAACCATTCTACACACAAACCAAAAACTAGAAAGCAAAAATTACCTATAAAGTAAGACCCGCTGACACCCTTTTACTGTATTAGGGAGGCATGATTCAAAAAATTCATTCAACTCAGCAGTAATAAAAGTAGAATCAGTAAAACTGAGTAGAGGCTTCTTTGGAGTATTTGGAGAATGGCGCTCAACTACTTCTTCAGAGACTTTAGAACTGCCATTGCTCTTTCTAAAGGCTTGATCTTCATCATTACTTTTACCTTTCAATAAATCTTTGCTATTCTTACACATGGGACTAAAATTAACAAATTTATCCAAGAGAAGATCATCCCGGTCAAATTTTTCATGATTGCTTCTAACGGAAACAGATCGATGATTGCTTTTCGTGGATCCATCAGAGCTAACTGAAGGAATAATATAAGACCAATATGACAAAAGTTTACCCCTAGAATAGGTGCTGCCCTACACAAATCAAGAAAAAAAAAAAACTTTAAGCTATAACTTTTCCACATAGTAATGCAAAACCACACATTCATTCTTAGGTCTAGGCTCTTATTCAGTTAGATGTAAAATGAGATGCTATAGATCACTCATAGTTCCATCCTTCTCTCATGATAAGACTAAAGGGTAGTACAGGCCACACTACAAAGAATGCATTTATAGTTGTTAAAGCCCAGTAAATAGGTGTTCACCCAAACCAGTTAAATCACAGCCCCAAAAACAAGTTACCAACGTACAAATCAAAGGCCACAAAACAAACATCCTCAGGTAAATGCAAAAACAGTCAGGGACACGCATATAACCCCACTAGGTAAATTTCAGGTAAATGCAAAAACAATGGCTATGAGATATTATAAGCTATGATGTGAGTCTGAGTTATCTGAACGAAGTTTTTCGCTAAGAAAGAAACTGAATGACATGACAAGAAGGAAACAAAGACAAATGAAAGTGGAATGTTAGGATGGGTCATTTTCTTTTTTACTTGACCAGAAAATTAAATAGGGTTGTTTATTTATATTTCACTTTGATCTGATCCAATTTGATTTTGTTGCTAAACTTCTCGCGCTCTAAACGAACAAATACTTTTACAATTAAAATATTTTTCAATAGAAGTTAGAAATATATTAATGATTATTTTAGATTAAATGAATTTAAAAAGTAAATATTTTATTATTAATAATAAATATTTCATTATATTAAATATAATTAAATTAAAGAGATAAGATATTTAAAATGTAAATTAAGATTTAATGAAAAAAATTATTTTATTAATATAATGTGTCAAAATTTTAAAATTTAAATTCAAATTAATATGATTGAGAATTTTAAATTTTAATTTATCTAAAATAATATATCTTTAACCAAATACATTGTATCAGCTGTAACCAAAAAACATTGTATCAATATTTCAAATTTATATTAAATTTTAAATAATAATAAAAAAAATTAACAAAAAAATTAACAAAATTCTAAAAAGTCATATAACACAATAAGGAAAAAGTAATTTTTAAAATTTTTGTGTTTTAATAAGTTCTTAAAAATATTTTTTTAAAAATAAATAAATACTCATATATAACATAGAGATGGAAGGTACATTAAACTAAATAATATATGAAATAAAAGGTAAATTTAATTCTTCTTTTGAAATCAGCATACGTCTCCACAAATAAAAGCTAATTTAGTATTTTATTTAAATTAAATTAATCGTTAAAAAAGAAAAATTAATGAAATCTTTTATTTTTAAAGATAAACATAGTAATTTCTATATTAATCCCAAATTTTAAATATCAAAATGATATTTCACAAATCATCATAATATAGGGTGAGTTGATATTTGAGTGATTTATTTTTTTTAAAAAGAAAAGTTTAAATATGTGGTTGGTCTTTATAAATATAACATATTTTATGAGTATTTATAATTTGTTTTATTAGAATTTAATCATTGTCATTAACTCTTTTGTTAAATGTGAGTGAAATACTTCTATGTAGCATGACATGTCATTTAATTTTTTAATTTTATTATTTAAAATAAATATTTATAAATAAATCTCTAAACACATTTTAAATACTTATAAAAAAATCTCCTAAACTCAATTTTTTTTTTTCGGTCCTTACTCTCCCAACCTCAAACTCACTTCCTCCCACACTCCACACCCCACATATATTAAACTCTCTAATCTCAAACATATTTTATTTTTAAATCACTTACATAAACTTCTTTCACTACCTTTCACCAATCAAAATAATCAAGAAACATTCAAACACAAAATATAACAACTAATAAAAAATTCATATTAAAGCTTTTATAAAAGTTGAAACATAACATATAAACACACAAAGATAATAACATCAAGTGTGCATGGATAAAAAAAAAAAAAAAACTCAAAATTCACAAGCAAGAAATGAGAAAAAGTGTGAGTTTGGGTGGAGGAGGAGGAGAGAATGGAGTGAGGGAATGGGAAAGGAGAAGGGAAGAGGGAGGGGTTAAGGGTGTAGGGTGAAGGAAAGGGAAAGAGTGGGAGTGGGAGTAGGTTAGGAGTGAGGCAGAAAGAGAGAAAAAAATATTTGAGTTTAGAAGATTTTTTTTGGTAAATATTTAAAATATGTTTAGGGATTGATTTGTAAATATTATTTTTAAATAATAAAATATTAAAAAATTAAATATCGTGACATAATATATAGAAGTATTAAACGATTTTCTTGGTTAGCTTAACATTTAACTAAAAAAAGTTGATGCAAATTAACTAAATTCTAACTTTTTAATATTTCAGAGACTAAATTCTAATAAAATATTTTATAAAAACTTATAGCAAAATATGATATATTTATAAAGATTAATAACATA
The DNA here is from genome assembly GCF_003935025.1 of Abrus precatorius. Classification (NCBI taxonomy): domain Eukaryota; kingdom Viridiplantae; phylum Streptophyta; class Magnoliopsida; order Fabales; family Fabaceae; genus Abrus; species Abrus precatorius. Next base: position 14,767,085 of record NW_020874417.1, read on the forward strand.
TTTAAATCTTAAAAAAATTTAAAATATAGTGTCATTTTATTAATTTTTTCCTTTATTATTTTAAGGATAATTTTCTTTTTTCTTAAAAGTTAATGTTTGATTGACCTTTATAAATTATTTATTTTACCAGATATAAAGGAAATTGATGAGATTAATAGTTATGAATTTCAACGCTTATATATTTTAATTTTTAAACTTAACAAATTTACCACACACATGATAATAATATGTTATAATTATTTCTTTAAAACTATATAAAAATTAACATCTATATTATAGATGAGTATACTGAAACATTGATTTTTTAAAATTAAAATTGACTATAAATAATGTATGAATTACACATTTTTTATTTGAATGATTTTACTTTTTATTCATCATTTTATTAATTTTATTCTAAATTTTAAAAATAAAAATTATTATTTAACTTTTTTCATTACTTTATATAAATTTTCTGATTTTTTTTTGTAAATGTCTATGTTCGCCTTTATAAAATTTCTCTTACGGTACTTTATATAAACTTTTAAATTTTTCATGAATACACATATGTTTTAATTTATAAATTTTTATTATCTTATATAAATTTCTATTTTTTTGTGAATAGGTATATTTACATTTATAAATTAAGTATACTGAATTTATTATTTATAATACCTTCAGTCAAAAATCGTAACAATTACTCAATTTAGTTTTGTACATAAAACATGTTTTCTCTTCTATAAATTGCAGAATTCATTACTTCCATTTTTTTTTTCTCCCAAAATTTGCGTTGTTTTTAAATACTCAGTTTTTTGTTTTTTTTTTTCAAACAAACGCACATGTATGTTTTATTATACTTTAGTACATTAACTTAATTTAACATCTTACTAACTAGTATTATAATATCAATACTAATTTTAAAATACAAAACTTCTTAGATCTAATAAAAATATCAAGTATCAAAATAACTTGACGACAATCCTAATTCCTCTCTTCCGATGCCATAAAAAAGCTGCAATGAAATTAATAGATATAGATATAATATATCTCAATTTAAATAATTTATTTTGAAATTTTCTTTTAAGATACAGTGAAAGAATCTAAAAATGCACCATAACTGTTATGTTACCAAAACAAACTCGCATGCTTAAAAATATCTCGTGCTATTTTATTCCACCTACCTAATAATAGTTCTTTGACACAAGGCACAAATTATATAATAAACGAGAACAAGAAACAATAAAAACAAGTTTCATTTTAATTCAGAACGACTAAGCTTACAAATAATATTAAAATAATAAGATATACTTCGGATAATAAAGTTACATAGATAACAAGATATAATATATAAAGTGATAAAATAATTATAAATATTTACTTAAAGAAATGTAAATAATAAAATTTCATAAATAAAATAATATGAACTTATAAGTTCAACTTAAATGAATTAAATCGATTTTGAAGATTAACACTGGGATCTTCAACTATGAAACCCAGCGAATTAGAAACCATTTTCTACCAAAATGTGAATTTAGACAGCCCAATTTTCTTCACCCAAGGACGCAATGATGAGCTCAGAACAACAAAGGTATAAAGGAAACCATCTGCGGCGTTTAAATGTTTTGTTTGATTTTCATTTCTTTTTATATGTTTTGGACAAAATAGTGTTCCATAGCATTTATTTTGTTAAATTATTGTAATACCATTTCTTATAATAGTTATTCTGCAACGTCTGATGTAAGTTCCCATACCTGATTCTTTAAAAAAAAACTATATGAATGGTATGCCCAATTCAGCTGAGGCTCCAAATATCGAGGACTACGTATACACATAAGAATATTGTGCAGATTAACAATTGCAAATTTGTCATTTCATGTTAATCAACTGATCATCCGACTTCCAAATTAAACCCAACCATGACGAACCGAAATATTGTACAACATTCACTAAAAAAAATCTTTGATAAATAACCTCCAAGACCACACAATGTTTGTGTACTACAAAGTTCAGTGACAAGGCACCATTTGATAAAGCAAGTCTGATACAGAAATAAGTGAAATGGAATACAAGTGTGATAAACATGAAAAGTCAAACAACACTTGGTGCAAACAAACAAAAGCAAGCAACAACGCAAAGGTCAACTTCCATGTAAAGGCAGGCAAAACTCTCCTCAATATGTACTAGTTACAACAACAAAATGTTCGAATTTTAACATATTCTAATAAACATTTTAAGACTAATAAAACTACAGGTGAGGTGACCAAAGATTAAGTGTAGTGTGGGTAGAGGGGACCTGAAGCTAGGTAACCACAAATAAGCTCATTTCAAATATATCCTTGTATCCAACCTCGAATACAGAAGAAAAAAAAAAAAAAAGACACTGAAGCAATCCAAGCACAAGGAAAAGACATATGAAATAGAACATGTAACCCCCAACGTTACTGCATGAATACAAAGCGTTTCATGAGTTTTGATGGAATAGGGGACATAAAATGATTTAGTCATCTTCCGACACAAACTTGGTACATGAGCTCCAATCTGCTTTATAGATGACCAAACATGATAAGCTCCAAGATAAACAAATTCACGTCCATAAAATCACAATACACATCCATAAAAAACAATATATCATCCCATCTTTCACACAAAAAAATGTACAAGAGAATAACTGGAACTTACACATCAGCTTTGAGAAAAATATTTCAAAGCCATCACATTCCTCAGTGGCAATAAACACTACAGCAAACAAAAACCAGAATACCATGGATGGAGAAGCCATAATCACACTTCAGCCTCAAGCACACACTTGATTAACAGCATTAAAAAATGAAACAATACAAAACTACCATACTACATATAAGCAACAAAGTTCATTTTCCATGTCTAAATGACTAATTTTAAGCATTAACACTCATGGTTGTTGAACTCAAAAGTTTAAGTAAACTCTTCGTAAATTCATAAGAGTTTATACCTCATGCAAAGATATAGTAGAAAAAATCAAAATAACGAAACATATCATAATAACAAAGTTTAAAACACACATAGGACCAAATCTTAAGTAAGAATAAGGAGCTCTTTTCACAGAACTCTATTCACACAAATTTGCTGCAGTTTGGAGGTCGATCGTTCCCAAAAATCCGCTGCTGCAGGATGCTCTGTTTTTACATCAACTAGTCGAAGCTTGGAAGTTCTGGTCGCAGTTCATAGAATGTCGCTAGCGTGTGGCTTGCAGTTCATGCACTGTAGTCAGCGGTGAAAGGGATGCAATCTGTTTGTTCGTTTGGGATGGAAGGTTGGAGGTGAGGGAAAAACATAACAAAGACAGTACAATAGAATCATAGAATAGAGTGAAGAAAGGAAGTGAATTTTGCCAGATAAACCATTGAAGATAAGTGACACTGCTGGATTGAATATTTTGTTGCTAAGCAGAAAAGACAGGAGAGTGCGTCGAATAAAGATGCGAAGAAAAAGAAAGTAGAGAAGTGGGATTTTATTACTTGGCTCCAGTTGCAAAGCAGAACGTCAATAGAGACGAGAGTACAGGGTGCTCGGTGTTGAACAGAGCAAGGAAGAAGAAAACCGTCGGAAAAAGTGAAATTAGGTCTAAAAATTGAGACGACTGTTTTACCCTTACTAAAATAACATCTAATACAAATTTGTATTAAATTTTATTTTTAAAAAATTATTTTTAAATCAGAAATCAAATATGCTTAGTCATCTTAAGAGCAAAAAGGGAAAATCAGACCTGTAGCAGCCGAAGGCCACTCCCGTCACAAATGCACGTAAACTCGGTGGTTGATTCAATTTCAACCAAGTGCAGCCGAGTTCATTCCAAAACGATTTTACCGTCCATCCAACTCATATTTGCTTTCTGAGATCATAACTCATTCGATTTTACGAGATAACTTCAACAACCATGTTTACACCTCTGAAACTAGAAGAATGTAGCAGATAGACTAGAACTGTCAATAGCAGAACCCTAATATTGACCTAAGTATATGACTCCCACACAATTTTTAGGAAACTTGAACCTCATCTGTGTACTAAGGCAAGCGCCCTAATTCACCTTTGCTTCTCACCCATATTTCACTATCCCAAAAACAGAAACAAATCAAATCATTCAAAATGAGAAACATTAGATTACAATGAAAAAAACTCTATAACCCAAATAATAGAAGGGGGAATGCACCAAGTACAGCCTGAGTATGAGAGTACTCTGACATTGACTTTAGAATGTCGATAGGTATTTTCAAGCCATTAGCGTCTAATTTTAACAGTATGTTCATAAGAGACGGCGCAAGTTTTAATCTAATTTAAAGTTTTCCAGGTCGAAGACAAGGTATACAGTGTACTCAATCAGCCAAACATTCTATTAAAACCCAAATAAAAGCATTACTTTATGAAAAGACGTACAAAAAGAATGATTAACATACAAGAAGTTCGCTGGATACCGTTCATTCACTAGGGAGGTCAATTCACTTGGATGACAAATGTGTAGATCATGGTAAAATGTTTTCTACTAACATTATGGAACATAGTAAGATTCTTAAGCATCATATGCAATGGACAGGTACAAAAAACTGGAGTTATTCCTAATCAATGTGTGATTAGTTGATAAATGCAAACATAAAACTTAAGACTTAAATACTTGTAACTGAGTATGACAATTTCTTCAAAATTCTAGAAAGAAAATTTTGAATGTCTTTGAAAACAAACATTGCATACAATAAAAACTAGGCACTCAGCTACTATGAATTACTGCTCCATAGCACTTAAAAACATTTCAAGCAACAGGGACCTCGGCATCATTAGCCAAAACAGCAGCAGGTCGGATGTTTTCTTCCTCCTCCTTTGGAGTATGGATAGTAACAAGATCAGGGACAGGAGTTTTAGGACCCTGTTTTCCTTTAGGATCCCAATCAAGCATGATCTTCACCTTGATACCGAGAACACCCTACAGGCCAGAGAGGAAAACAATTAGGGTCACACTCCACATTAAAACAAAATGCATCAAAACCTGAAAAGGAAATTCAATCAGAAACTATGAAGAATAGAAGCAAACTAACCTGTCTAAGGAGAACATGTCTAACTGCAGAGTCAATGTAATCCTTGACTGGTTGCCCAGAAGAAATCATGTACCCATCCTTGAACTTCATAGATTTGGCTCTTTGAGCTCGCAATTTTCCACTCACAATGACCTGGACAAATCAAGCAACTATTATCACACAAAGCAACACCACAACAGCACCACATCAAAGCCAACCAATGTCTGGAGAACAAACCTCACATCCCTTGGCACCACTCTCCATAACAAATCTCAAAACACCATAGCACGCCCTGAAAGCAAAAAAGTTCAAGCATCCACAAACCCACAGAAGTATCACATTCATGCAAGAGCAGTTAAATAAACCGTCAAATTACTAATAGAAATTATGTCCATCGCGGGAACAATTAGGTCTAAATAATAATAAAATTATGTTTATCCACCAACATTAGATTTATTTTGCACAATAATAAATTATCAATTCAAAATAAAACAATGCAACTAACAAAATTATGCTTACCAATTATTTCAAAAAGAATTGTAATTATAAACAATAAATATAAGATCATGCATAAAAAAAGAATGTATATCTATACCTGCGTACAGCGAGGCCACCAAGGAGCTTGTAGCGAAGAGATTCAGCCTGAGCAATAGCACAAAGACCCCTATTGTTGACTTTCTCAGCGTAAAGTTCAACGCTGTTTTCTGGAAACTTGAACCTCTTCTGAACCACTGAGGTGAGTTCTCTGATTCTCCTTCCCTTCTCCCCTATACATATATATATATATATATATATAAGAAAAAGAACCTTCAAAATTAGATTCCAACAACAGAGCAATGGACGGTTCTAGAACAGAGGGACGCACCGAGAACGGCTTGTGTTCGAGTGGCTCTGATGATGATTTCGGTGCGCATCGGCGTAACCCTAACTTCGACACCGGAGTAACCGTCCTCCGCAAGCTCTCGCGTGAGAACCTCGTTCAGCTCCGCGAAGAACACTCCATCGGCTACGAACTGCGTAATTGGTTGATTATTAGGAACATGGATCGAAATTTATTAAGGTAGCGTAATGAATTACTCACCTTTCTCTTTTTGCTCATTTGAGTTGCCATTGTTGTGAATCGCAAAAGCACACGCACGAGGTGAAGATGAAGGTTGGGTGGTGGTGGCAAACCCCAACTTCAGAGTAGCGAGTAAGATATATAGGTAGAGGCCGTCACTGCAAAGTCCAAACCCTAGTTTTAGAAAAGAAAAATAAAATAAAATATATATATATATATATATATATATATCTTAATTTTAAGCAAAATTTTAAACAATAATGAGTTATATCAAACAAATATTTCTAAAAAATTATTTTTTTGATGCATTTTAATTTGTAATTTTTTTAAATTTCCAAAATTAAAATTTTATTTTAAAAAATAAAAGTAAAAAAAAATTAATTTAAAAATAAAATTTTCAAATTTAAGCTTAAAATAACCTAATATATATTAAGAAAATAAAATTATCTTAAATCTTTAGATAAATTTTTTGTGAGATATTTTCTTGTTCAATATTTTTTTATTATTATTTTACTTCCTTGCATTTTATTTATAAGATATTTTTAACTAAATAATATAGATTTTAAAATGTTATTAAATTTAATTCACATATTTATTTTAAAAATTATAGCATTTTATATTTACTCTTAATTAAAATAAAATTTTATTGTCATATTAATTATTAAATAATAAAATTATTCAAATAATTATGAAAAGATAAATATGAAAATAATAAATATTTATAAAATTTTGTAAAAAATTGTTAAAAATTATAAAATACCTTTAATAAAGTTAGAAGAATTAATTTAATTTAAATTTTGAATTTAATATTTAAATCATACATGTGAAATGAATTTTGGTCAATTTATTTCGACAACTCTAACCTTAAAATATTGCATAATATAAAGTCTATCAATTGCATATTAATATATAGTTAAACATATAGAGAAAAAAAATCCTTTAAAAAATATATAATTCTTTAGAAAATATTAGAGAATTTGTTGTGCTAAATTTTAAGAGGAAGAAGCAAGCTATTTCCTAAGAGAATGGTTTTCAAAATTATAAGGACATTGCTATTATGGTTTGAGTTTCTTTAATATATGAATTTTAAATGTCCTTCCAATTTGTTTTGCTATATGCAAAGGGATTATAATTTATCTATAAATGAAGAGATAGTTTCATGTTTGTATGAAATAACCTATGTCTAATATGTGAATCATGCAATGATTCATGAGATTTTATTTGAGTTTATCTTTTGATGCACGATACTAATTAACTAAAGTGTTAAACAAGAATGACTTTTGCTATTAAAGACTCTACTTTAGTCTAACTACTACTTAATGAATCTATAAGAGTGAAACGTAGTTAACCAAAGTAATAAACCAAAATTTATATTAGAAGGACTTAATTCAAGCTCTTGATCAATGATATTAGTTAACTTTTTAATAACTTTTAATTAATTAATTGATGATTTCACATTAGAGACCTCCTCTAACACAATTTACCATTAATAAAACTTTACTAGTAACACATCTAAGTATCTCCATCCAATTATATATATATATATATATATATATATATATATATTGTAGGAATTTCTTTATAATTGTATTCTTGAAAGTAATTCTTTTCTTTTTCAATCATTTTTAAGTTACTTTCTCACCTCCTAGTTAACCAATATACAAGAACAATTAGAAAAGAAAGATCCAAAAATAGGGTTTAAACCCTAAACCCTAAAAACATGATTACAGATATTATGAAAATGCAATATACTTTTTACACAAAAAATGAGTTACATTCCCCTAAAAATGAATGAATGTACAAGATATTTCAATAATTTTATCAATTCTTTTTTTGGTAGTGTGCTTTTGTGCAAATGTTTGTTTGCATGGATCCTCCTTCTTTATATGTTTAGTCTTTTTTACATTTTTGGGCCACAATGTTGTAACATTCTCATTTTGTAATTTATTATTTTTGCAATTAATGTTAGTTATTTGTCCATGTTATTTGAAATTAGAAGTGTTTAATTGATGTGAACTGTGGGATATCTCGTTGTAGCGAGAATGAGGCGGTGAAAATGGAACATTCTAGAGCCCTCTCGCTGTAGCTAGAATCTCTCGCTGTAGCAAGAATGCTACTCTCTCGCTATAGCGAGGAGCTCTCTTGCTGTAGCTAGAATGACATACAACAAAGGAAGAAAACTTCTGGTTTTTTCGCTGTAGCGAGAACCTCTCACTGTAGCGAGAAAGTCGTGAGTTTGAAAGATATTTAAGGAACTCTCGCCCTAAAAAATCTTCATTTTCAACCAAATCACATATCCCTCTCCATCCTCTTCGTTCTCTCCCTCTTCTTTCTCTGAGAAAACCTTCAATAACTCTGGATTTTCTTCAGATTTGAGCTTAAACATCCGTTCTTCTTGGATCTAAGTAAGTTTCTCGGAGCTCAGATCTCTATTTCATTCCTTTTCTTCGATTCTCTTATCATCTTAAGATCTATACCTCGAAATACTTAGAAAATCTTATCTTTTGGAAGATCTCTCTGTGGATAGTGTGGAATCTCTCCGTAGATCACTCAGAGAACTAGTTCGAAGGAACCGTTATCAAGTAAGGGGAGTATTTTCTACCTGTAGTTATATATGTATATATAGATCTAGTGGTTCTTTGAGAAATATGAGTATCTTACTTAGTAAAGTTCTGTAAATTTTGATAGTATCATATGACAAAGGTGTATTTTGATATAAAGAGAGGTTTGAAGTTTATTTTAAACTGATAATATCATATTTTTAGAGAAAATATGGGCTTAAGTAGTATTAAGAGATTTTAGAACCGAGTTTCTTAAGATGTATATGAATTAAGTAATAAAAGATATACTATAATGAATTTTAGGTTAGGAGACTATATATTGAGATTGTACGAGCTAGGCTGAGTCTGAAGGTGTTCGACCCTCGGCATATTGTATCGATTGTATGGTGTGATTATTGCTTGGTAATCTCTGTGTTAAGTTTGATGTATTGTATTGGTTGCGTAATATGACTTTGTATGACAACTTTACATGTTGAACTGGTAGATTATGGAAATGAATGAAGTGTTAAATAAGAGTGAAAGCATGTGATGTATGAATGAGAAATGAGAATATGATTTAGAAAGAATATGAGGTGAGATTATAATGCGTGAGTCCATGCAACTTGAAACAGAGTGATTATGATATAAATTATAACACATTGAAAGGGTGTGTTATCATATATATTGTAATTTATTAATTTATATAAATTGTGACTCATGAATCATGACATGCTGATTGATATAAAGAATGTGAAATGAAAAATGTTGAGAATGATAAAGAGAATGAGTATAGATAGTACAGCGATACACTGGGGGTATAGAGTTAAGGAGAAAATTTGGAAAATTTTGGGGAAATGAGGATGGTGAATGTTAACAATGAAAAGGGTGCACAATAAATTATTAAAAATAAACATTCACAGGCCACATCCTCATCTCCCAACGAAACTCCTGACTATACCTTTGCTAAAAGGGGTCGAGGCGGCACACGTGTATCCATGATGTTGTGGCCAACCAGCAGCTATCTATGCTAGAAGTCCTCAAAGGATCCCAGGGGCAATTATTATGATGAAAAGTTATATAGATGAGAGGTGGTAAAGAATATGTATGATATGATATATGTATCGTAGCAAATCAGTTCATGTTGTTATGGTACGTGTGTTGTAGTACATCGATGGGTGTTACTGGGACTATGTATCATGACACATGAATTGAAATGATATGATACATGTATAATAACATATAGGTCAGCATAGAAATGTATGTATAATGAGTAAAATGTTATATGTGCTTGATGAATGATTGTATGACTACATGTATTTGAATGAGAATTAATTAGAATAAAGTATTAGGCTACGACTCAAATTATTATTATTAGTTAAGATATACTAAAAGAAATTTAGTGGGCGAGAAATACTCACCCTTATTAATTATTTTCAGGTAATGAAAGAGAAGAAATGGAGACAAATGATTCGTTCTAGGGTCATACTCATCAAGGAGTTGTAGGAAAGGAACTGCTCGGATATAATAAATTTTTATGAAATAGATGTATAAATCTTTAATGTATTTTCATTCATTTTAAAAGAGAAATCTTGTGTTAATAATATATTTGTATATTTCTGAAGAAATATTGTAAATTCGTCAAGTTTTTCTAATTTGTGTTCCCATACTGTACCATTTATACAAAGTATATAAATTTTACTAATTATGTTTTGATAATATTAGTGTTAAATATAAATTAATTTCAATATGAGAGAGGGATGTTACAAATGTCATTTAGTAGATCTTCGTCTTTTAAACTTAGAAGATATGCGACACATACAATTAATATGCCTTTAAACAACAATATGTGCATAGAAGTTATGTATAGAAATAAATAAATTAATGTAGATAGAGATGGCCAAACCTTAGTATTTGAGATGCCATCATGAAAAATTAGGAATTTAAAGTGTCGTTCAACTATTGATAGTCAAAATAAAAATAGACAGACAAAAAATGTTTGTTAGGGTTTCCTAAAAAAAATGCATAATTTACTCTCTAACTCATATGTTAATAGTTGTATTTATTCTTTTTGTACATCATATCAAACATAACAATTTCACCAAAATACTAAAAATCAATTCTACTACCTCTATCAACCAAAAAATGATTTTCAATATATTATCACTTAGATATCTATTTTGAACAAAACACATGATTAATGTTTATCTTGTAGTGTAGATAGATTAAGATAACACATACATTCCTATCCTTAATTTCAACATGCTTTTGATGGTCAAAATGATTGTACAATATTTTTTCAAGAAACCTATGATATCATATCCCTCATTTTGAGACAATAAATAAATATCTCATTACGTGACAGATTCCAATATTAAATAAATACAAGCTATCAACCTGAGTTTTATTTGTATAAATCATTAAACAGTATGCAAGGATTAAATGCACAAATTTAGAAGGTGTTAGATCATTATTATTGCACAATTTTAGAAGGATTAAATATCTCATTATTATCATTTGAATTATTTTACTCTTTATTTTTATTTTCATTGTTACAAATAAAATAATTCACATAATTCAAATTAAAAATTGCAACATCATCCAAATTATCCACTTGCATTAAAGTACAGTATATTTCAATAAATTGAGTGTAACACCTTGTGTTTAATTTCAATAAATCATAATTTCGCAAATTTAGAATAAAATAAATTTCATTTCAAATAAGTATCTCAATCCTTGGTTTCATCAAATATTTTAAAATAAGGAAAGGGGTTACAATTTCTATCAAGTCACTACTACAGGACCCATTTAAATACATTAGTTTTAAATTAAAATCCTAGTCATATTGCAGTTTCATCTGCCCCTTTCACTAAGTCTGGTGCTGATCGTCTTGATTACCTGAAAAATAAATGTAAGAGTGAGTATTCTACACTACCAAAACATATAATTAAGCCTAGAGTCTCACCTCAAGCACATTTCCAATGCATTAAACAAATACAAGCACAGGCAGCATTATCACATCCATAAGCACAATTCATGAACCAATGCATACTCACATCAACCACACTCACATTGACATTGTGATCACATAAATGCACCCCAAACTGTCGTTTTGTCACTACAGTGAGACGTCTCTTGTTACAGCGAGAAGGCGACAGTTTTGATCCTTCCTCCTAGGGCCCAGTATCTCGCCCTGTACTTAAGAACTTAGCCCATTTCAGCCCAACCAATCATACATACACATATCCATGTAATTAATACACATAAAACATCATTTTTAAATAAATCAACACACACACACACACACACACACACACATATATATATATATATATATATATATATATAAGAATAATAATAATAATTAATATTACCAAAATTCGGGGCGTTACATTGAGAAATAATATCTTAATCCAAGTTTATTTTATATTAGTAGTGAGATTTGAACCCACGTACGCATATAGGCTACATTTTAAAATAAAAAAAAATTGAATATAAAAAATAAAAACTTTTTTCATTGTGTTTTCTTTTTAAATTTTTTCAATTAATTTTAAAAGTTGGTTTTACAAAAACTAAAAATAAAATTAAAAATTGCTTGATAAGACTCGTTTGATTGCATTAACTTCTTTTATATGTTTCTTAAATTAAATGAAAGAAATTTAAATATAATTTTTTTAAAAAATAATTCTTTTAAAATGATTTTTCTTTTTTTGTCGTTATATTTGATAAAAATAATGTTTAATATCAATATTTAATAATTAATCATGACATTTTTTTAACTCTATAGAATTTAAAAAAAAATCAAATTAAGTCTAATGTATATAAAAAAGAATAAATAAAATTAAAATTTACTTATATTGCAATAGAAATGTTTAAAAACATTTGATAATTTTATTAAAATAATTAAGTAAATAAAAAAATTATGCACTGAAAAATTAGTGTTGATAGTATGTCTTGTATATAGTAAGTGTGATTATCCAATTTTATTTGAGTCCCATTTAAATAAAGTATAAATAAATAAATAATAAAAATAAAATAAATAAGATTTTAAATTTAAATTTTAAATATGTAGATATTTAAGTTAGTGAAGAAAAAAAAATGATTAGTGGGTAGATTTTAAGAGAAGTGGAGGAGATGGTTAAAAAAATTTAAGAGGTAGCCATAAGAAAACAAAGGATTATAGGAAGGTGAAATCTTTTTTTTTAAATAAAAATAAATAAGTGATCCTATTAAATAAGATCTAGGGTTAAGAAGTGTGGCTATAAATAGAAAGCTTAAGTCTTTAGGGAGACAATTTTATTTTTTATGGGAAACCAATAGAAAGAAAATCAAACTTTCTTGGAGAGCACGAAAAACAAAGAGAGAAGAAAAAGAGAAAAAATTGAAAAAATTTGAGAGATCAAAGAAGGAGTGAAAATTTAAGGGAGCACGACGAGACAAAGAGGAGAAGGGAGAAAAGAAACTGACAGAGTTAATAACATGTTAGAGATTGAAGGAATGAGTTCCAATAAATGAATCCTAAGTCATCAAGAAAGAGCTGACAAAACAAGTAAAGATTTATTTCATTTTTTTTTTATTCTTCTTCTTTGGATGCTCTCTTTCCTTTTTATTGTCTTCTTGCTTTCATGATTCTCTCTAGTCCATGCAAAAAAAAAAATCTAATATCATGAAACCCTAATTTTCCCCCAAATCCTTTTCTCTTTTCTCTTTTTTTTCTCTCTCTTAAAAACCATTCTTTTTACAAACCCTAAAAAATCTATAAAAAAAATATTGTTTGCCTTTTTTTTTTTTGCCTTTTGCCAACCCTAAAAATTAATTTTTTAACTCTAACAATTTTTGCAAACCCTAAAAAAATATATTGTTTGCTTTTTGTTTTTGTTTGCCTTTTTGCCAATCCTAAAAACTGATTTTTTAACCCTAACAATTCTTGCAAAACCTAGTTTTTCTAAACCCTCAAAAAAATATAAAAAAACTATTGTTTGATTTTTATTTTCGTTTGTCTTTTTGCCAACCTAAAAAATGATTTTTTTAACCCTAACAATTTTTGCAAACCCTACTTTTTTTTTTCAAACTCTAAAAAACTTCTTTCTTTACATAAAATCTAAAAACTCTATTGTTTGTTTTTTTATTATTATTTTGTTTGCTTTTATTTTTTATTTATTTTATATTTCTCCGTTGTTTTCTTTTGGCATCTAAAGATTTAATATTAATATGTAAATAGTCATTTTTTTGTTTTTTTAAAGGAAGAAATCTTTTAAATCTACGTAACAGTCAAACGATTTTGATAGTGTGGTGGATTCACCTTCAACGTTGTTTGGATCGTAAAAGTTTACTAAGTAGCCTGTGCTAACTTGAATTAAACCCCGTGTAAGAATGAATTTATTAAAATAAATAATAATAATAAAATCAAATTTTTCAAAAAAATCCTTACAACTTATCATAAACGTAATTTTTAAAAGAGAAAAGAACTACGTGACTTTGATTCTTAAAAAAAAAAAGGTTTACAAGAATTCAGTATATTTTTTGTATATCTGACATTTCACAAACCGTTCTATTTATAATACTTCACTACTTAACCGACTCTCAAATTACAATAGAATCTAATCAATTCAATTAAAATTTACACGTGTCCTAATTTCTATCATATTACTAATCAATGGGTGATAGCAATCTACACATGTCCTAATTTTCATCATTCTACTAATCAATGGATGACAACTCCTGTATCAATCCCCTCTGCTTGAAAGAATCCGTGTCCTCAAGGATTAAAATTGGGAAATTTCTTTTTCAAATCATAAAAGAATTCCCAAGTGGCCTCCTCAAGTAGCTGGTGTTTCCATTTCACTAAAACTTTGGTGACTGCTCGATTGCCTCTTTTCGCTGTCATCCTGTCAATAATAGCTTCAGGTTCCTTTGCAATTGTATCTGCATTTGTACCCAGACACTAACTAGCGACAACAGCGTCGCCAACAAACTTCTTTAATTGGGAGACATGGAATACATCGTGAATTTGAGAACCTGCAGGTAACTTGATCTTGTATGCTACTGCACCAATTTGGTCCACAATTGGGTAAGGACCATAATACTTGGGAGACAATTTGGCATTGCTCCGAAATGCAACTGAGACTTGCCTATAGGGATGTAATTTTACATAGACCAATTCCCCAATTTGAAAGCTCCTGTCTGATCTATGTTTATTGGCAAGTTGTTTCATCCTCTCTTGGGCTCTCTTCATATGGAACTTGATTAATTTCAGCATCTCTTCTCTTTTCTGCAAGCTTCTGTCTATTAATTCAACCTTAGATTCTCCAGGAAGATAAGGTAGATGAGTAGGAGGAACTTGACCATATACTATCACATAAGGACTGGCTTTAATTGTGCTGTGATAAGTAGTATTGTACCACCATTCCGCTAGTGTCAACCACTTAGACCACTGAGATAAGTTTCAAGACATCTATTTACCACTTTAGATTGGCCATCTGTTTGTGGGTGGTAAGCAGTTGACAATTGAACCTGTATACCTTGAAGTGACATGAATTCCTTCCAAAATTGACTTACAAAAATAGGATCCCTATCACTGGTAATTGAGGCAGGAAACCCATGTAACTTGAAAACATTATCTAAGAAACTTTGAGCCACATCAGAAGCAGAGTAAGGATGTTTCAAGGCCATAAAATGAGCTGCTTTGCTTAATCTATCAATAACAACAAAGATGAATTGCTTACCAAAGGATTTAGGCAATCCTTCAATGAAGTCCATAGTGATGTGCTGCCAAACAAACTCAGGAATAGGCAAGGGTTGTAACATTCCAAGGGAAGCCGCATTCTCATATTTATTTCGCTGACACGTAACACATTGGTGCACAAATGACTTCACATCCCGAGACATTCCTTTCCAATAGACAACTGATTTAATTCTCTGCAAAGTGGCATCCCTTTCAGAATGACCTCCACAAGCAGAAGCATGAATCCAGAACAGTATATCAGTCCTCAACTGCATATCCTTTCCAACCACTAATCTCCCTTTCCTTCTCAGTTCTTCCTTTTGCCATGAATAATGCTTATGAGAAGAGCTACTGTATTGCAATTCTGCAATGATTCTTTGTGTTGCAAGATCAGTTTTCCATGACTGTTGAATCCTAGTAAGCATATCAGAATTAGGTTGATGGATGGCTACTACATTATATTGGATATGTTCAAGCCTTGACAAAGCATCTACTGCCACATTCTCATGTCCCTGTCTATATTCAATATGAAAATCAAACTCCATCAACTTGACTAGCCATTTTTGTTGAAAGTCAGTTGTAAGCCGTTGGTCTAAGATATACTTCAAACTGCGACGATCAGTTTTGATGATGAATTTTCTGTTGAGCAAATAATGCCTCCATTTCTGGACTGCAAACACTACAGCCAAAAGTTCTTTTTCATAAGTGGACAAGGACTGTTGTTGTTGATTTAAACTTCGACTAATAAATGCAATGGGATGGTGATCTTGCATGAGGACAGCTCCAATCCCCTGTCCAGAAGCATCAACCTCTACTACAAAATCTTTGGAAAAATCAGGTAAGGCCAAGACTGGTGCTTGTATAAGCTGCTGTTTCAAGTGAAGAAAAGCTTCCTTAGCTTGAGGAGTCCAGCAGAAATTATCCTTTTTTAACATATCCGTCAAGGGCTTAGCAACGGAACCATATCTACTAACAAATCGTCTATAATAACCCGTTAATCCTAAAAAACTTCTTAGCTGTTTTAGTGTTTGAGGTAATAGCCACTGCTTTACAACCTCTATTTTTGCAGGATCAGTAGAGACACCATCTTTAGAAATAAAGTGTCCGAGATATTCAACTTTAGGAACAGCGAAATAACATTTGGATTTCTTAGCATATAAGGAATTAGCCCTCATTGTTTGTAAGACCATGTGTAGGTGAACAAGGTGATCTGTCAAGCTCTTACTGTATATTAAGATATCATCAAAAAATACTAGCAAAAACTTCCTCAAATACTCCTGAAAAACAGCATTCATCAGGCCTTGAAAAGTTGTAGGTGCATTTGTAAGACCAAATGGCATGACCAAGTATTCATAGTGCCCACCATGAGTCTTGAATGCAATTTTATGAATGTCATCTACAGCCATTCGCACCTGATTATATCCAGACCGAAGGTCAATTTTGGAGAACACCACTGAACCATTAACTCATCCAATAGATCATCCACAAGAGGAATTGGAAACTTGTTTTTAATAGTGCCTTTGTTAAGTTCCCTGTAGTCAACACAAAGTCTCCACCCTCCATCTTTCTTCCCTACCAAAACGACTGGACTAGCATAAGGGCTATCACTATTCTGAATAAGGCCAGATTTGAGGTATTCTTGAACTAATCCATCAATGACATCTTTTTGCTGTTTGGCATACCTATAGGGTCTTTTACTAGCAGGATTGACTCCCTGTGCTAAGGGAATTTTATGATCATAACCTGGTCTCACAGGGGGAAGTTCAGTAGGCACCTGAAAAACATCATCAAATTTAAGCAAAAGAGTTTGAATGTCAGCAGGAAGTTCTAGTTGAGTGGCATGAGTTGTCAAGGAATGCAGAAGAGAGTTGCCACTATCATCTCCAACATTGAGCATTGATAAATGTACCCCAGAAGAAAGTGTCCGATGCAGTTGTTGTCTTCTTACTATTTTAAGTCCACTAGCTGAAGCTCCTCTTAAAACATGTTTTTTTCCTTCACAAAGAATTCCATAGTTAACTTGTGAAAGTTCCATGTGATGTCTCCTAAGGTCACCAACCATTCTATTCCCAAAACTAAATCACAGCATCCAAGTGGCAATAACAGCATATCAGAAACAAAGGTTGTATTCTGAATGGACCAAGAAAACCCTTTAACCACCTTAGATATTGACACCTTATTCCCATCAGCCACAGTGACAGAGACAGGTTCTCTGATAGCAATTTTACACCCCAATTTTTGAGCCAATTATACATCTAGGAAGTTATGTGTGCTACCACTGTCTATTAAGATGTGTAATGGTTTTTTCTAGCAGTAACCAGTCACTCTCATGGTTTTGAAACTAGCTATTCCTGTGAGTGCATGAACAGAAATCAAGGGTTCTAACCGATGATCCTGTTGTCTATCCTCCCTGTCTGATTCATCACTCAACTGATCCTCCAAGTCCTCAACCTCTAACACATGAATTCTGAGCTTTTTGTGGGTTAATCCATGTTCTGTGGTAAAAGGTTCATCACAGAAGTAGCATAGACCTTTAGCTCTCCTCTCACTCATATATGCAGGTGTCATGTTCCTAATGGTTTGTGCTTTGTGTTTGGTATGCATAGGTGTGGATTCTATTGGTTTAGGTGCGTCAGAAATTATAGGTGATTTAGAAGAAGATTGTGGCTTCTGCTTTTTTAGAAATGGTTTGAATTGAGGGCTATTTAAGGTAGAGGATTCATACATTTTTGCAAGGGAAAAGGCTTTTCGCACAGAATTAGGTTGGAACATGCGAACCATCATTGGAACATCTTGTTTTAACCCTCCCAAGAAACAACTTAATTGGTGTTCTTCAGATAATTCCACACGTGACACAATAGAATCGAATTCTTCATGATAGTCTGCAATAGAACTTTTCTGTCTCAACTTCATCAAATCTGCCATTGGATCCTCACAAATTTCCCCAAATCTATCAAGCAAGATTTGTGTATATTCAAGCCAAGATGGTAAATTTTCGAACCCCACTATTTTCACATAAGCACTATGCCATTGAAGTGCCTTTCCTTCAAAATGTACAACTGCTAACCTCACTTTATAATCATCAGGTGTGTTATCAACAGAAAAGAAAGTCTCACACTGGATTAACCATTGTTTAACCCCATCGCCGTTAAATCTTGGAAAATCTAAACGTGCCAATCGTGTATTGCAAGAATAGGAAGAAGATCTTCCACTTCGCTTTGGACTTCTAGACCCATAAGATGGTGGATTATCGTGTGCATGTTGCTGAAACAGTTCTTTCATGTTCTGGATCAAGGTTCGCTGCATCGATGCTGCAAGTTCCATGAATTTCGCTTCCATCTTGGTGCTGATACGTTCTTCAACTTCACGAACAGATGCTTGAGTGCGCGTGTTTTCCGCCATGAATGATTCCGAAGGAAGGACCAGACTGATATGGAGCGTCAACCTGACCTGTCAAATGTGAATTTTTTTTAAATTTTTTTTATCTAAATTATTTTAAGAAAATTTTAAACTAAGAGTAATTCAAAATAATTCTAAAAAAAATGAAATTATTATGTTTATTTTAAAAAGAGATAAATAAATAAAATATCAAGATAAAATATTTTAAGATTGTTTTCTTTAATTTCAAAAATGTAAAAAGAGAGAGAGGGTAATAATATTCTATAATTAATCCTTTCTCTCAATTCAAATTATTTTTTTTATTTAAAAATAAAAATATAAAAAATAATTTTTAGTTTAGGAAAAATAAAAAAAATCAAGTTGAAGTTTACCTAAATTTATTTAGTACAAAAATACAAAAAAGGGATAAATGTATAATTCATCCTATAATTAAATAAGCACAAATATATTCTGCTATATTGAAGGAATATCCATTAATATAATATAGAATTCAGATTTCATAAAAGTTTGGTATTTGTCTTGGATTATCATCAAACAAATATAACTTTTACATATAAGTCATGATTTTCAATTTCTTATAACTTTTCCTTAGAATAAACTGTCTAACAATTCAAGTGAAATACCACGTTATTCAAAGTGTAGCAATAAGCTAAAGTAAAATAATTTTAATTTATAAACCAACAAAAAAGTTATAAACCAAATAGCAAAACAAACTAACAAAGAAAGCAAGACAATAAGAATTTTAATTTATAAACTAGCAAAGCAAAATGACAAGAGTTTTAATTTTCAAATAAGCATGCAAAACTAATTATAAACCAAGAAGAAAATAAATTAACAAACCAAAGCAAAGTAGCAAGAGTTTTAATTTATAAACCAACATACAAGAAAAACATGACAAAACAAGTTATAAACTATCAGTAAAAAAAAAAAACGAAATAAAAAACAAGAATTTTAATTTATAAACTGATAAGTAAAATAAACACCAAAGCAAAACTAAATAACAAAAGCTATTATTTATAAATTAGCATGCAAAACAAGTTATAAACCAACGGGAAAACAAGGAAAACGAACTAGCAAAGTAGAGCAAAATAACAAAAGTTTTAAATTATAAACCAGTAACAAAACAAAGCAAAGCAAAGTAAAAATTTTACTGTAAAACTATACACATGTTGAATGCAATAATGGTGTAAATGGAATCAATTCAACCTTAAAATGAAGTTAGACACAGTAAAAAGATACACTGGCAACGTGGTAAGAGTGATATGCTCACGTATGTAGAAACTAAAAGTTGTTTGTAATGAAAGTAATCAAATTAGTTTTTGGTTTCCTACTTTGCTCTATGAAGAAAATCACACTATTTCACGAATAAAAATAAAAACCGCAAAGAATGAATGTGATTCCTACGGTAGGATTTAAATAAATACAAATTGCCAAGAACAAGTCAATTAAATCTATTTCTAGAAATTTTTTTCTAAACTTGTGTATTCCAAAACTTAAACTTGAGAAACAACAAATAAATTTCTCAGATAATATATCAATTACATTCATTTTCAAAACAAAATTTCTAAGTTTTTTTATTGTAAAATCTAAACTAAAAAAAAAAACGAGACAAGTTTCTCAAATAAGAAATACAAACTGAAATAGTAAGAACTTCAATTTTGAAGAAACAACCATGCAACCGCACCAATTTATCAAAAATTAGTAGCAAAATCAAACAAACAAGACACCTGTAATGCGATTCAAGTGACTAGAAATTCAATAAACTAATCAAAGATTGTTTCATGGTAAAAACGAACCTAAACAAGGTGGAAGTCAATTTAGAAAAGTGAGCAATGAAATCCAATAAATTTGCACTTCACTTACTCTTATATATACATCATAATATAAAGTTCACCGTAAGCTAATTAAACTTTCAATTAGACACAATTAAGGTCTCTAGTCTAGTGTGCATTCATAAAAGAATATTAAGTTTAGGGACAAAGATAATTTAGAAAATTCATCACATTCTATTAGGGTGTTTTCTTTGCAAAAGTTAATATAGCCGTAGAAGGGACTACGTTAAAAATAAAAATGACCTTTAAAAACGGATGTCCAAATAATATGATTTTGCATCATTTAAATAAATATCATAATTTGATTGGTTATTTATTAGAATTTTAAAAACTCCTAAATTACAAGATATCAAAAAAATTTCCAAACTACAATAGAATTTTAAAATATTCATCATATTATTGGAATGTTTATTGATTGGAAATGGTTGTGTTTATGTTTACATTTTTTAGTTTTCAAATGCTTATCTTTTTCTGGTTCATGAAGTAAATGAATTAGTCATGGAGTGCTATGAAGCCAAACAATGGTTTCTTCTTTCAAAGATTGCATTCCTTTTCTTACTAGAATGGTGTGTTATAGTTCCTTAGAAAATTTATTTGCTGGAACTATTGTCAAAATAATCGAAATAGCTGATCAATAATATAGTCTGAGGCATGTAAAACACTGTTCTTAAGAATTATTTCAGTGTAGTAAAAAATCCTTCAAGATACAATAGACTCTTCTTGTCTGAATGAAAAAGGCTCTCACGAAGTAGCAAAATTCTCTTACTTCAGTCTAATAGAATAGCTAAAAAGAAAAATAGAACATTAAAGAGAATGATAAATGCTCTTTTAATTAGTTCATGAGAAATTGGGGTCTATACTTGGCATATCTAAGGTTGACCATGCAAATAAGTCGGCATTTCTTGTCATCACTTTTTGAAGTGCCAGGTGCTCGTAGAAGGATAAACCTACTCCAAGGTACGTGATCTGCTTGAGTTTTTTCCTATTTGAAAAGATATCTTATCTTCATTGGGTTCAACCCGAGACCCTTCATTTATTCTTGGGTCGATTTCTACATCTAAATCAACCTCTGATCGAAGAGATATGATGTTGACATCTCATCTATGTGTAGGAAGCAATTTTATATGCAGGCTTGCAAAATAACATTCTCTGGCCATCTTTTGGTCTGCATGGACCGTGACAATTCAGCCTTTGTCTGAAGGGAATTTCATGGCCAAGTGAGGAGTAGATACTATGGCTTCAACTTGTTGAGGGATGGGCAGTCAAGTAGTATATTGTATGACATACTCGTATGTACTACTAGGTAAGTGACATTGATACATCTTCCATCTTGTTCTGATTCGAAAAAGGGTGTATAAATCTATGCATCCTCGAGTTTCCACTCACTCGCCTGAAAATCCGACCAGTGGTTCATTATACTTGCTCAATTCTTCTTCTGATATACCCAACTGCTTGAAGGTATTCCAATAAAGGATGTCAGCTGAGCTCCCTTGATCAATTAAGGTTTTACGAACTATGCAATTAAGGATATCAATACTTATAACCATGGAGTCATCCTGGACAAGGTCCACCCCCTGAAAATCTTTGTTAGTAAACATGATTGGAGGGATTCAGATTCTGCTTTCCAATGATATATGATTTACTAACCGAACATGCCTCAAATGTCTTTTCCTGGCTGAGTTGGTAGACCATCCTCCAACAAATCCTCATGCTATGGTGTTAATAATTCGACGAGGATACTTCTCGCGTTCGTCATGAAGCCTAATAGGTGGTTCCTTCGATCTACTGTGCTGCCTTTTTGTTCTTTCATCATATCTCCTTCATGGTTCGGTCTGGTAATCCCTTCCCCTCTCGGTATGGGTTTGTACAAATCCTTGTAGGTGTCTGACTTTAATTAAGTCTTCGATGCGGTCTTTAAAGGCTGTACATTCTTCAGTGGTATACCCTTTATTTCTGTGGTATCAACATGATTTTAACTTGTCCGCCCGAGGAGGGGTATTGGCATGCCTAAGGATGGTTAATATCTTAGTTGACAATGCTTGTTTGAGTAACCTTGACTGATTGGTGTTGAGGGTCGTGTTGGTAGTGTATTTAGGTCCTCTTGGTGGCCTTTCAGCTTCATGTTTGGAGGGCAAGTGTACCCATCAAGAAGTAATAAAGGGTTCTTAAATTAAGTTCCTAAAATATCGTCTCATAAGGATTGATTTTCAATTACTAATAATTTTCTAATTCAATTGTTTAAGCTTCAAAGATACGAGATTAATTAAAAACAAGAATTTATAAAATCAATTATAAAACTAAGAGTAAGGAATACAATGCACGTCTTGGTTAAATTTATCGGAGAGGAACCTAGGGCATATGAGTTTTCTCATTCAATCCTTTATGTTATTTTTCTGTTTAACTCTAAATCCGATTTCCTTGTGATTACTAATCATTCATACAAATACTATTAATACCCAATGGTCATGAAATATTAATATTCTTTTATCTAAATTAACATCCCCAATGGTCATATAAGACATTAATTTAAGAAAGCTTAAGGAGCCTACGAACTTGTTAATTTAATAACGATTAGAAGAGAAAGATTGGTTTGGTCCATCTAATCCTTTGTCTCGTTTTACCCTATAGATCTATTAATTAACCGAGGTACGGTCGCCTAACGGTATAATTAATTAGGATTGAGAGAGAAGCGCAATAGGATAAAATCTAATCACAAAACAGAAATCAAATTTAGATTCAAACATCAAAATCTCATAAATTCATGAATAATAGTTCCCATAGCCCTAGCTATTGACTTAGTTACTCATGCTAAAGAAAAGAACTAAAACAATCATAAACAAAGCCATAATCAAAAGAAATATCAAACTAGAGTATGAGATATGTTCTTGGTCTTCAAGTACGATCGCTTGAAGCTCCAAGTCTCGCCAAGCATGTGCTAAGGATCCTGTGCAAGAGAAACGAGATTAGATGTATTCTAGAGCCAAAGCCAAGATGTAAAAATGGTCTCCTTTACGATGCTTGAGATCTCCTTTTAATAGGGTTTGAAAATCCTAAAGACTCTTGATAATTGGGCTCCTCGCAGATGAGCACGGAAGTGCAAGGCCTTAAGCACAACCGTGCATGGGCTCGAAGCACCCCCCGTGCTTGTTCAAAGAGTCTGGGCGTGCTGACTGCTGCGAAGCTTTAATCTTCCATCAATTTGGGCCCAAAATGCAACCAACATCCACTTGTGGCCTCTTTATAATAACTGCACAATTAATATATAAATTAGTGTAAAACTAAATAAAATAAAGGTCAAATATGAATATATGGACTATAAAAGAGGGCCTAATTACATACTTATCAACTCTCCCATACTTATATGTTTGTTTGTCCTCAAGCAAAGTGCTGGTTAACTGAATAACATAATAACTTAAAACATAATACCACACACAGAACCCGAAACAACAGAGATAAAGAGAGCAACAAGAGTAATATCAATGAGAATAAAGAATCAAAAGGATTCTCAATTAGAATATTATATTTCCATACTTTTCACTCAAAAATCAAATTGAGGTACTCTACTTTCCTCTCTAACTAAAGGATAAAATAAGATATTACTCAGTTTTCCTAAAGAAAAGTGTACTACCATAAGCTTGACTATAAACTGACTCTCCACTAAATAAATTAAATGTAAGTAAAAATCATGATGTCTTTTCAAGTTATAATATGGCCAATGGGTTATAATAATTGAGGTGAGATAAATGAAAGAAAGGGGGTATACAAAGGGGTAATCAATTATAAAAATTATAAACATCCCCTAAGTTTACAAATGAAGTTCTTGGAGTAATTTTTATATTTTACATATAATCAATATCTTTACTCCTCTCTCTTTTCAATCATATATAATGCTTTTTCTTTTCTTTTTCTTTTTCTATTTTTTTATTTTCTTTTTTTTTATACTCTTTCTTTCTTTTTGTGCATGAGAGATATAGAGGAGAATTTATCAAACAATTCAAACACTCAATTGCTCCATTCATAAACTCAAGGTCATCAAAACATTCTATAAATTTAACGCAACGGACCAAGAAAATCAATAAAGCTCAAAGTGGATAACTAGTTGTATATCAAACATGTGGAAAGCCAAGAATAAAAAATCCTATTATGCCTCAATCACATTAAAATATGCAATTAAAAAGAGAAGTCTTAAGTCGGTTCCAAGTCAAGTTCTAGAGTACAAATTCTAAGGAGATAATCACACAAAATAATGAGAAAAAGGGCAAAATTAATTAGATTAAGCTAAGAATCCCCTTTAAGGCTTAAAACTCACATCTGTGGGTTAAAGTTTAATGTAGATCATAAAAGTAAGAAACTTAGCTAATTATTAGTTTCCAAATGAAAGTATAATGCCAATAATAATCACTCAACATGCTCTTCTATCTGGAAAAATTGGGTTCCATAAGGGAAAAAAATTTAAATTATCATAAAAAAAATAACATAGACACTTTACTCAAGAACATGCAATAACAATTATATAATCAGGAACTACTCCCCCATACTTAAAGTAAAACATTGTCCTCAATGTTTGAAAGCAATCAAATTAAAAGCATGCGAGAAGGGCAATTGAATAAAAAGGAAAGAGGTTCCCTGATAATTCTTGGCACGACATCTTCGGGTGAGGGAGCACGACCATGCCGAAATCTTAAGCATGCCCATGCTTATGATGTAAAGCTTCTCTCACAACTACGATTGAATGCACAGCCGTGTATGGGATGAGCACGGGCGTGCTTTCAGTTCAGAGCTCAAAAGTGTGTGTGGGAACAATAAACCCAGTTCTTGCAATCTTTCAATAAACAAAAGGGAATGAAATTTAAATAAAATAAAATAAAAGACACAGGTTGCCTCCTAAGAGCGCTTGTTTAACATTACGAGCTTGACGTTCCTGTTAAATCAAGGTGGGAAGAAGGAATGAGTCTCAGAGGTAACTCCCTTGATATGTAATTGTCCCCCCAACAGCTTTGCCTTCCTAACACCTATTACATCAAAAAAATTATTCATAAGATGGGGATTAGAATAAAGAGAAGAAAACTTAAGCTTCGAATTAGGAGGGTTATTAATGTATGGTTTGAGCTTTGTCTTTTCTTTTTCTTATATTGCTTCCTTCTTGGTCTTCTTCTTATGGTTCCATGCTTCACATAAATTGGAGGAGGAGAAGCAACATCTACAGTGCTCACAAAGTGACAAGACTCTTGGCTAGAAGGGTACTTGAAAGAATTGAAAACTTGAAATACAACTTCCTCATCATCTAGCCTCAGTGTGAGCTTCCCTTCTTGTACGTCTATGATGGCCCTAACAGTGGCCAATAATGGTCTCCCTAGTATGATGGGAACATCATCATCTTCCTCTATGTCAAGTACCATAAAGTCAACAGGAAACATAAACTCCCCAACTTTTACAAGTACATTCTCTATTATGCATTTGGGGTATGTGATCGACCTATCTGCCAGCTGAAGTGACATGGAGGTCAGCTTAGGTTTATGCATTCTAAGCTTCCTGAAAACAGAATAAGGCATAAGATTAATACTTGCTCCTAAATCACATAAAGCCTTATCAATATGAGTTTTTCCAATTATGCAAGGAATAGTAAAACTCCCTGGGTTCTTAAGCTTAGGTGGAAACTTTTTAAGGACTATAGCTGAGCACTCCTGGGTGAGCTTCACAGTTTCATGTGCTCTCAACTTTCTCTTATTAGTCAAAATCTCCTTTAAAAATTTAGCATATTTGGGCATTTTGGAGATAGCATCAATGAAAGGCATATTGATGTGCACTTTGCCCAATAAGTCTAACAACTTATGGAATTCTTCATCATAAGGAGGGTGACCTTGCAGCCGCTGTGAGAAAGGTATCTTAGGCTCATAGGGCCTTAGTTGAACAGGAGGCTCTTCCTTTTTTGATGCACGACCGTGCTTTTATCACTGTTATAGGCGTGCTTGTATAAGTACGGTCATGCTTCAGTTTCAGCAAGGGTGTGCTCATCTGTAAGCACGGGCATTCATGTAGAATTAGCATGGGCATGCGTCTCAATAAGTATGGGCGTGCATATGCCTCTATTATGCGATTCTTGTAATTTCTTTTCACTTCTAAGGGTGATGGCATTGCATTGCTCCCTTGGATTAGGTTCAGGCTGAGATGACAATGTTCCCATCACTCGTTGACTCAAAAGATTCATAATTTGCTACAATTGTGCACTCATCTTAGAAGAGTTGGCTTGTATTTCAAATTTGACCTCTGCGAACTTCTTATCGGTTGTCTCAATATGTTGGTCCAATATAGATTGAAGCTCTGTCATCCTCTTATTAGAGTAATGCATATATTGCATCATCTGTTCTTGAAAGTTGGATTGAGATCTAGGAGCTTCTTTTCCTTCTGGTCTTGCTTCCTGACTTTGTATATGAGGAGGGCGATAAGCACTTGAATTTTGACTTCCAAAGCCATTCCCCCAAGAGTTAGGAGGATTAATCCTCCACCCTGAACTATGATTGCCCATGAAATTTGTCTCCTCTTGCTTAGATTCTAGGCTTGCAAGAGCTCTTACAGGTTGGTCTTGAACCTTCATTAAAGATTTTAGTTGCTTTGCAAGGGCTGCTGTTTGGTGTATTAGTGGGCTGCTGCTCTCTGCTTAGTAGACCGGGGCTATCTCTTTCCTATTGATGTCGTAAGAGTCAGTGGTGTGCCACTGGAAGCTAGAAGATGCCATCTCATCTATTAGCTTGTATGCATCATCTGGATCTTTTCTTATGAGAGACCCTCCTGCTACGACATCAATTGTAGCCCTGGTGGTGATTAATAGGCCACTGTAAAAGATTTGCAGCTGTCTTTACGTCAAAAAATCATGATGAAGATATCTCCTCAAAAGCTCTCTAAATCGCTCCTATGCCTCGAATAAGGATTCTGCTTTATATTGTTGGAAGCAACATATCTTTGTCATAAGCTTAGATGACCTTGATAGGAGAAAGTACTTTCCCAAGAATTGTTAAGTGAGATCCTCTCAAGTTGTGATGGAATTGGTTAGGAGTGAGGCAAACCAAGTATTCACCTTTTCAGATACTGAGAACGGGAAAAGACAGAGTCAAATAGCATCGTTGGAGACTCCATTGTATTTGATGGTATCTGTCAATCGGAGGAACTTTGTCAGATGGAGATTGAGGTCTTCATTAGGTATGCCTCCAAACTGTATAGTGTTCTGGACCACGGTTATGAGTGCTGGTTTCAATTCAAAATTGTTTGCCTCCACATTAGGGGCCGCAATGCTTCCAAGAGTGCCTCTAGCAGTTGCTGTTATGTAATCTTGAATTGATCTCCTTCCCTCTGCCATTCTTTGCTCTCTCACTTCTTTTCTTTGTCTACGAACTATTCTTTCAATCTTCGGATCAAATAAACAAGTTGTAGAGCACTTAGAACGAGTGAGCATACATTAAAAGAAATTGTTAAAAAAAGAAAAAAATTAAAATAAAATAAAAATGTAAAATTATAAAAAAATAATTAATAAACAAGATAGAATTAAAATAAAGTAAGACACAAATTGCTCAAATCAATTAAATTTGAGATTTTCTTAATATTGAAAAAGCAATCCTCGGCAACGGCGCCAAAAACTTGTTCGGAGGGCAAGTGTACTCATCGAGAAGTAATAAAGAGTTCTTAAATTAAGTTCCCGAAATATTGTCCCACAAGAATTAATTTTCAATTACTAAGAATTTCCTAATTCAATTGTTTAAGCTTCAAAGATACGAGATTAATTAAAAACAAGAATTTATAAAATCAATTATAAAACTAAGAGTAAGGAATACAATGCACGTCTTGGTTAAACTTATCGGAGAGGAACTTAGGGCATATGAGTTTTCTCATTCAATCCTTTATGTTATTTTTCTGTTTAACTCTAAATCCGATTTCCTTATGATTACTAATCATTCATACGAATACTATTAATACCCAATGGTCATGCAATATTAATATTCTTTTCTCTAAATTAACATCCTCAATGGTCATATAAGACATTAATTTAAGAAAGCTTAAGGAGCCTATGAACTTGTTAATTTAATAACGATTAGAAGAGAAAGATTGGTTTGGTCCACCTAATCCTTTGTCCCGTTTTACCTTATAGATCTATTAATTAACCGAGGTACGGTCGCCTAACAGTATAATAAATTAGGATTAAGAGAGAAGTGCAATAGGATAAAATCTTATCACAAAACAGAAATCAAATTTAGATTCAAACATCAAAATTCCATAAATTCATGAATAATAGTTCCCATAGCCCTAGCTATGGACTTAGTTATTCATACTAAAGAAAAGAACTAAAACAATCATAAACGAAGCTGTAATCAAAAGAAATATCAAACTAGAGTATGAGATATGTTCTTGGTCTTCAAGTGCGATCACTTGAAGCTCCAAGTCTCGCAAAGCATGTGCCAAGGATCCCGTGCAAGAGAGACGAGATCAGATGTATTCTAGAGCCAAAGCCAAGATGTAAAAATGGTCCCTTTACGATGCCTGAGATATGCTTTTAATAAGGTTTGAAAATCCTAAAGACTCTTGACAATTGGGCTCCTCGCAGATGAGCACGGCCGTGCATGGGCTCGAAGCACCCCTGTGCTTGGTTAAAAGGTCTGGGCGTGCTAACTGCTGCGAAGCTCTAATCTTCCATCAATTTGGGCCCAAAATGCTACCAACATCCACTTACGGTCTCTTTATACCAAACTGCACAATTAATATATAAATTAATGTAAAACTCAAATATAATAAAGGTCAAATATGAATATATGGACTGTAAAATAGGGCCTAATTACAGACTTATCACTTCACCTCTTCGGTCTTTGTTTTCCTGCTGATTTTTGAATAGTTCATTCCTATTACCTTCTCTTGGGTTTAACCCCACTTCCATTCTTACTTGACCTCGGTATTCGGCCAATTCTTCCATCTACATGTACCTGGCTGCATGACTTCTTAATTCGTCTAAAACAGTAGGTGATTTTTTGAATATACTATTGACGAAAGGTCCTAGTTTCAAAGCTGTGGTTAGGTGATGCATTGCAACTGTCGGCTCTAGATTGTGGATTGAGAGGGTCACCTTGCCGAAACGTTTAATAATGCTCTGAGTGTTTCTTTTTTCTTCTGATCGATATTTACCAATGCTAATGACGTTAATGGATGAGGATGACTTGTAGCAAACACTACTAGAAAATCGCTATTTACAAACAGATTTATAGACCAATTTTATATTTTTTATATTTTTTAAATTTTCTGAAAAATCTATCTGTAATGACCGTCTGTAGTTGGCCCGCCATTTGGCGTGAAGTATTATAGATAAGAATTACATATAGATTTTTTCGGTCTATAATTTGAAAATGGGTGGAAATTTTGGAGCGGGAGTAATAGACGGGAAAATCCATCTGTAAATATTGTCGTTTTTTATTGATTTTTCATTTGGCAATTTATAGATGGGTTTTGCCGTCTATAACTGTATTTGAAAAAATTTATAGACGGATAAATTCATCTGTAATTAAACCTTTAAAACGCACCGTTTCATTAAATCATTTACAGATGGATTTTTCTATCTGTAATGTGCGAAACACATAATAAATCCGTGCCTCCTCCTTCTTCTTCCTCATTTTGCATAATTTCCTCTCTCTCTCACCTCTCTCTCTTTGTTTTTCTCTAGGAGCTTCAGTTTTTTGGCCTTTGTGAGTGATTGGAGAATCCATTTGAATGATAATTTGCATCATTGTGTTCTTGGTATGAAACTGTAACTTTTAATCAGTTTGGTTTTTTTTTTTTTTATGTATTTTAGAGACTTAAAATTTCTAAGATAGAGTTGTAGGATTGGAGATTGTATGACTTAGGGGAAGGGCGTAAAGGTCCTTCTCTGAACCTGATTATTGTGTGCTGTGGGATTGTTTGTGTTTGTAGAGTTTGTAGAATATGCATGGTGTGGAGTTATAAGGGATGTGCTCTAGAACGGTTTAGGATTGTAATGTGTATGTTTTTTATGCATTTATTAATAGAATGTTACATAATATATAGATTTTTGTATTAAGTACACGTAAACAAATGTAAGGAAATATTCATATATTAAGGGAGATTTTGCCAAAATTTATATTAAAAATTTGTTGTATTAAGTGTAAAAGATGTAAGAAAATATTCATATATTAGGGGAGATTCTGCCAAAATTTACATTAGAAATTTGTGTAATGTAAAATAAAAGGTTGATACAATATTATGTATTTGTGTATTTGGTCTCTAAACATGTATTATATTTGATTCAGATATGGTAGGTAAAGTTAAAAAAGGTCTCTAAATATGCAGACTCTATGTCCCCTGCATTTGTCACCGGAAATGCCCTTTCTCTTGTACCTGAGGAAGTGGAGGACATGGTTCATACTTAGGTCCATGCTCACAATGAAGAACTGTAGAAGCAAAATGAGGCAAAGAATAATTATATTTATAAAAAAAAATTTAAAAAAATTTCATAAATGAATCACAAACGGATTTTTCTGTTTGTATATTACAGACATATTTTTCTGTCTGTATATGACAGATTTGTCTGTTATTATTTACTGACGCGCATATTACAAACAGTTACAGTCTGTCTGTAATGCTAAAATTCGTCTGTAATAATGAAAAAATCTGTCTATATTTGCAGGTTTTCTAATAATGAAACTGTAATTTGAATCGCTTGGTAAGCGTTGCAAAGGAATCAATGGATGAAGGGGGTAATTTCGTAAACCAGTTGAGAGCTGGTCCTTGTAGTGAGATTGGAAAGATCCGGCATAACAAGGCATCGTTGTCAGTGTATAGACCGACTTGAGTTGTAAAAATATCCAGATGCTCTTCTGGGTCCGAGGTTCCGTTGTACTTTTCTAATGTTAGGCCCTTTCAATTTCCTGGTAACTTAACTTCCAAGTAAGCTGTATGAAAGGGCTTCAGCCTGACGCTTCAAAGGAAGGGGTATTTCTCGTTTGCAAGCATGTTTTTGACTTTTCCTGCAAAGCTGAAAACTCCCCTTGCTCTTGGACGAAGGGAGTAGTCTAAGAAGGTATATATGTTTTGATTTTTTCTCTCAAATTGGCATTCTCTCTCTTAAGGGCCGATAATTTGAGAGTGTCTTTCTCTTTTAATCACTACATCTCTATCATTTTAGACCTTAACTGCTTTACTATCGAAAAGAGATTTTCATCCCCTCCCCTTTCAGTATTGGGGGGTTAGGTGTTGTTTCTTCCTGCTGGTAAGGAACTCCCCATTGTTGACTTTGTCCTTTATGCTGGCTTCTTGTTAGTACCATGGCTACTCGAAGTTGAGACGAATCGTGGCCCACGATGAGCGCCAAAATGTTCCTACTAGGGGTACACGAGTCTTCTGAAAATTCCTTTCCTCTAAAGCGAGATGACGTCCTTGCAAGTACCTCTGACTTCTCTTTGTATGACGTGGGAGGGCGTACCTGCAAAAGACACTCCAATGATAAAGTCAGGTGTCAGTTTAGGCAATAAATGCTATTGAGTATTTGAAAGTCAACCCTTTATCTATACTTTTTATTTTCTTTTTATAGACAGTATTTTGGGCTAATGAGCTTCATGAGTCAGCCCTATCTTAAGCCTTGTGTTTAGATACATAATTAACGATTACTTACCTTAATCTTCTCCAATATGCCTAATTTATCTTAACTTGACGGGGTGTTCGTCCTTGTGCCGAGGGAGTGCTTCGGTTCCTTTTTCTTCTATAATGGCCAAGTGGTGCCTTGTCTAGTACAATTTAAAATACTTTAATCACTATAATTGTTTACGTAAACATTACATATAACTGAAGATATAATTAATAATAACATAAAATAATAAAAAAATTTATAATTAATAAATTCTTTTGAAATATCATTATATTATTTTCAATAAGAACAATATCTTGTGTTAGTACAGAGATTTTTTCATTCCTAACTCCCAACTAAACCAATTTATTAAGAATAAAACTTCTAAGAACAAGATTTATGAGAAAATTTATAAAAATATGTTTGGTTATGGTATTTTTAATAAATGATTAATTTTCATTAAATGTTATGAGAAAATTTAATAACTTTAAAATCAATTACTATAGTAAAGTTTCATTCCTACCTATAAAAGCTACAAAAATTTATTCCCAATTATTCATAAATTAGTATTTCCAGAATCTTTCATTTCCAAACTACTTTTTAAGAATATTAAAATATTTTTTGTGCCAAACATCATCCTTAAATTATATTCTAGAAAATGTACAATACAAAAAGTATATAATATACTTAAGATTAAAAACTAATTAAAATAATTTTGTAAATTGAAATGTTTAAATTAGGTAAAATAAAATTCATACTTACTAAAATATTATACTCAACCCTTGCCTACTCAAACTACATCTCTCTTGTTCACTCTCTGCCGTCAGCTACGTGGCAAAATCATGTTAGTCCAGCTAAACTAATTGTTCATCAAAATTTTCTGATCAATGGATGTCAATAAATAAGCAAACCTAACTCTTTATATCCATGCTTAGCTGCTTCCGCAACTTTATCGCAGTGAATCAGCATGAGTTTCTCATTACAGTCTAAACAATAAGAATATATATATAAAAACAAAAATGATCTTCTCATAAATTTAAAAATTTTAAAATTAAAAAACAGGTTAGTTCGAGTGACAAACTATTTAATATTATTTAAATAAAATTTAAAATTTGAGTTTTTATATATATAAAAAATTTTAGTCACCCAAACCATATTCAGGTGAAAGAGTTTAGACTTTTATATATATAAGACATAGCTACATTATTTTGTCATGGAAATTAAATTAGGCAAACTGTCATAATAGAGAGTATGGAGTATACAACAACTGCATTAATGAAAAGAAAAGGTGTAACGAGCTAGATTACTAAGAAAACTTCTATGTTGTGCAAAATAATTAAGACACGATTTTTTTAATCGTATTAAACCAAAACTGATGCGGAATTGTTTAACATAAACAGCCTAAGAAATAATGTCAAATAAATAAAAAGTGCTAACAGTGTATTATTTTAAATAGATTTTTCAATATAGTTTAAGTGATTAATTTATTTTTTAAAAAGTTAAAATATTTATATCATAAAATAATAATATCTTTTAAAAATCATTTAAACTTTTAAAAATTGACCAATTATAAAATCCGTGTTAAAAATTGTGTGTTCTATCTTTCTTTTTAAACACAATCTTAGCAAATACGATTTGCGACTTAAACAAAATTGCATTAGAAAAAAAAATTACAGTTAGCATCAACTTTACACCGTTTTCGTCATACTTCTAATTTTGTCATAATGTACTTCGATTGAGCATGATTATTTTCAATACTATATTTCCACTATGTTGCAAACATAGTTAAAATGTCTCATTTTTGAGAAGACTAGTTTACAAGATCTAATTATTTTTTAACATAACCTGTGTGTGCAATAGATTGGATTGAATTAATCTTAACCATTCATTTAATTTTGATGAATTAATTTTAAAAAATTATTAACTTTAGATCTTATGATTAAGTTTAAAAAAACTAATACCAATAAAATTTTATTAAAAAATATATTTTTAACAAAAATATACTCTATTTAAATACTTATATTAAGTTTTAAGAATTAGAGTTAAAAAACTTTTAATTTAAAAGGGCCGTGATGGACCTAAATTTACAATTACAAAGGTCCATGTAATACGCTCCCCGTCTATACTTACTCAAATACTTTGAATTCTGTTGACAAAGAGAAAAAGCATTGATTTTCATTCTCTTCAAATAATATAATAATAATAATAAAATATTAGTACTCTGTTTTCAAAGCCATACCACACTCATTTTCTTTTCAACTTTGTACAATGTACTAATTGTAGAAAGAGAAAGAAGGTAGATGCAACTCACCCATCTGCACATCTACTGAGGTTTTAGGCTATCCAAAGGAAAGTGAATCCCAACTCTCCAGAACCACAAAAGGAGAACTTTGAGTCACTCTACTCAACCACAAAAGCTGAATCCTTTGAGCTCTTGATTAAGCAAAATTCACTAGGAAAAAAAAAAAAAACAAAGAATCTGCAACAATTCTCCACATTTTTCTTTGACCATTGAAGGGTATTCCTCAAATTGCCATGATTTGATTCCACAACACCACAGAGAGAGAGAGAGAGAGAGAGAGAGTAAAAATGGGTTTTACTAAAATAGCAAAGTTGCTCCTTTTTTTGCTAGTTCTGTTGATACCTCATCTTGCAGAATGTGGTTCTGATTACTCCACCTTGGTCTACAAGGGTTGTTCAAAGGACAGTTTCACAGATCCAAATGGGGTATACTCCCAGTCACTTTCTGCACTCTTTGGCTCATTGGTTTCACAATCCACCAAAGCCAAGTTCTTTAAAACCACTTCTGGCAGTGGCCAAAACACCATCACTGGTCTCTTCCAATGCAGAGGGGATCTCACCAATTCTGACTGCTACAACTGTGTCAGCAGGCTCCCAGTTCTGTGTGACAAACTTTGTGGCAAAACCATAGCCGCCAGGGTCCAACTCCTAGGTTGTTACATGCTGTACGAGGTTGCAGGGTTTTCCCAAATCTCAGGTATGCAGATGCTGTACAAGACTTGTGGGGCAACAAATGCTGCTGGTAGGGGGTTTGAAGAGAGAAGGGATACTGCATTCTCGGTGATGCAAAATGGGGTTGTTAGTGGCCATGGTTTTTACACAACCAGTTACCAGTCTGTGTATGTGATGGGACAGTGTGAGGGAGATGTTGGGGACTCTGATTGTGGAGAGTGTGTCAAAAATGCTGTGCAGAGAGCCCAAGTTGAATGTGGTAGCTCTATTTCTGGACAAGTCTTTTTGCACAAGTGCTTCATCAGCTATAGCTATTACCCAAATGGGGTTCCTTCTAGATCATCTTCATCTACTGCATCATCTTCTTCCTACTCTTCATCTTCCTCAGGTAATACAATGCATGCCTAATACCTACTACTTATATATGAATGTGACAAAATTTGGGAAGTAAATCTTTGGGTAAGTCATTCAAATTATATTAATCCAGTATTGTAGTCTTTTAATTTTTTTATTAATTTCTGACATTATAAACAGTTATTTATTTTATTTATTTATATTGTCATCTTATATTAAGAAAGAATAAATTAAATGTCAGTTTTGCAAGAGTAACAATTTACTAAGCGTTTTTAAAATCTTTGGACTAAAATCTGGGTAAAAAGTGAAGTATCAAAATTTAGCATCCTTACGTTAAATTTTAAATAATTTGTCATTGTCTTTGTCCTTTTCAAAAGCGTAGGTCCATTTTGTAATACGATACGATACTAGCTCCCCTCCCTAATTGTTTGAGTGTTTAGAGAAAAGGTGCTAGTATGCTTAGGCCATGTGTGGTAATAGATTAATCTAAAAGAAATAACCATTTGTTTATCAAAAGCTAACTTAGAAAGTTGATAAAGATGGAGAATTATCTTTTCAGTCCAAAGTAAGTTGAATTAAACACGAGCTTAAGAACTAAGAAATTGTGTGAAAGAGCTTGCAAAAATCATTTATGATTCCTGTCAGTTTTTTTAATTTATTTTAATAAGTTTTTTGGATATAATTTATCTATATAAGTTTTTAACTTATTCCATTTCTATAAATTTTATGATGAAATTTATATCATAAATCTTTATGCAGAAAATATTAGTTAAACAAGTCCGTAGTTAAAATAATTATACAAATCCATCTTGAAGTATGATTATATTTTAATATACTATTGTGATATGTGGCCTATTGATGCAATGACAGGGCAAAATCCAGGGAAAACAGCAGCTATAATATTAGGAGGGGCAGCTGGGTTGGCTTTTCTGGTTATATGCTTGCTATTTGCTAGGAGTTTGAAGAAGAAACATGATGGTATGAGTTATGTGCGGCAATAAGAAGTGATGTTGTGATGGGTCATTAATCTCTCCCTCAGTTTATTATTTATACTTACGCTTTTACTATTTCTATGTTTTGATTCTCACATTTATTCATTTTGCAATATTATTGTCTTGCACAGATTATTGACAGCAGAAAATGATTTCTGAGAAGGCAAAAAATATTCTTTGTGATGCATTGTTTTTGCATGTTCAGTTTGTGGATGAAAGATGGAAATTTTGTGGTAAATAGTGTTTGCTTGTTACAGAAAGAATACAGTATGGTTCACTGTAACGATTGTTGTAGTTAGACACATAAGATTTTGTTGTTGGGAAGGGCAATATGATTAGGCCATGAAAGTGAGATATTTTTGTTTACAAGGGTGTAACTGTAAACTACCCAAAGGAATGAATGTTTGTGATCCTTAGTGGATGAAAATTTTGGGTATAAGGCCTTTAGGCATGTGAGTGATTCTCCTTTTCCTCTTCTCAATACTATTGTTGAGGCTTTAATTTCTAATTTTTCTTTGACTTTATGCTTTTTAAAAAGTTGCAAGTTGCAGCCTCCAAGCCCCGAGAGTCCTGTCTCTGTCTCTCCTCAAATGCATTAAATATTAGTATAGTGCTCGTGAGATGTTTGGATTCTTTTGTTCGATTTTGGGCTTATAATATATTTAAGAATTATATTTCTTTTTAATTTTTATAAAATATGAAAAAATGTATTTTTAGTTCTTGATGAATGATAAAAATATACTATTTAAAGTTAATAAAAAAATTATATAAAGATTATCATGTAACATAATTTAAATTTATATTATTATACAATGTATAACTATGAAATCATAAATAAATAGTAAAAATAAAGAAATAAATTTTTAATATGATATGTGATTATATCTTTTATTTTGAAATCAATACACAACCTGAACTTTATCATCATTGGCAATTTATATAAATAATGTTATATAAAAAGAAAAATTAATAATTTGATTCTTTAATTTTATATTTTTGTTTTGATTTGATTTTTTAATTTTAAGTTGTTGTTTTTATCAATTTTAAAAGTTTTTGTCTATTAAAATTGTGGCCTTCTTTTTATCAACAATAACAAATTTATCAATTGTGATATTTTTTTAATAACTTAAACCAATAATTCACAAAAACGATAACTAAAAAAATTATTAATCATTTTTATTTAAATTATTTGTCCTTATATAAACTTAATAGGATCACTATGAAAAAAAAACTAATTTTATCTTTATAAAATTATAACATGGTATATATCCGTAAATTCATAACTATTGGTTTAATTATTATTTTTTTATGAACACGTCTATTATTGGCAAATTGAGTTTGTCTAACTAACTCGCGAAAGTTTTAGTTAAAAAATATGGGATTTGAAATCAATTTTTAAATAA
This sequence comes from Abrus precatorius, assembly GCF_003935025.1. Lineage (NCBI taxonomy): Eukaryota > Viridiplantae > Streptophyta > Magnoliopsida > Fabales > Fabaceae > Abrus > Abrus precatorius. Next base: position 14,804,997 of record NW_020874417.1, read on the forward strand.
AAAGGGTTAAACTGGTGAGTCAACGAACATTTTAACAGCAATTTAAATAATAAGATATGATCACTTATTCTTCTACATTATTTTATTACATTTTAATAATTATAATTAAATGTTAGTATTTTATATTAGAACCGACATAAATTAATTGTTATAACTTTAACTTAATTTTAAATTAATTAAATATTAAAATATTAAATCATATTATTTATTCCATATTATAAATAATTATTGTTATTTAGTTTATTTGTAACAAGCTTATAATTATTAATAAATATGACTTTATTGTTATTGTTATTAGATTGAAACATAGTGGATAAGTTTGACCTATTCTATTATTAACTTGGGATGTCTTGCTCCTAATCAGTTCATAATAACTGTTGCTATATTAAAACGATGTACATAAAACATCATTGACCAATCTATTCTAGATAAAAAAAAGGCTTCTGTAGTTTCGTCATTGTATTTCATAAATTAATGTTTTGCTTTATATTAATGGTTGCTTTGTCACTTGCTAGGATGAATATTTTGAGGCATGTTTGTAGCTTGGTAGCCAATGGTATACATTATGTGGCATTGATAACAAATACAATAAATAAATAAATAAATCTATTTTATTATTGTAACCAATATGAATAATAGTAATAAGACCTAATTTTTTAACATTTTTTATAGTTTAAAATTAGTAGTGAATTTTATTTAATTTTCTGGATATCAAAAGTAATTTTGTTAATTTTTTTATTGTAACAAATTGTTTAAAAATATTAAATATTTTTCTAATTTTGGACTAAAATTTTTATACATATTTTTGGCACTATTATGCACGTGTTATATTCAACATATTTTTCAATTTAGTATTATTTGATTAATTAAATAATTTGTGCTCTATTATGTGCATATTGTTGATTATTGTGATTATGTCATATTATTATTATAAAATTTTGTCACATACACACACACACACACACACACACACACACACAAACACACACATATATATATATATATATATATATATATATATATTTTCACAGTTCACCTTTGTGGGATGAATTGTGATAAAATATTATTATATGAAAATTATTGTTATTAATGTGACATTGAGAATTGTTTTAATAATGCACCTATCCTATTAGTTTGTCTTTATTAATATAGTTCCTAATGATTAGTAATTATATTTTAAAATTTTCAGTATCCTTTCTATATTAGTTTTAAGAATCTATTTATTTTCTGTAATGTGAAAGTTAACTCTTGTATTGTAAATTGGGATCCTTTGGCAAGATTATAATTGCATGGGATAACTATATTGTTGTCATAAGTTCTATTTTGTTTATTAAATTTGCTTACAAAAAATCTTAAATAAATTTTGACGTTGCCAATATCCATCAACATTTTACCAAAGTTAAAGTAATTATGAGTACTGAGTTAACTCTATTAAATTTTTTTTTTTATCATTACTAATGTTAATGGTGCCCTTTTTGAGAACTAGTCTAAAGTTCACACACCTGAATATTTCTCTATTGTTATAACAAAACATGATAAATGGGCTCAAATAAGGTTAGTGACAAATTTTTTAACAAATATTCGTCACAAAATTGTGAAATTTTAACAGTGTCTCTAGGCAAACATTTTAAGAAAATTGATAGGACAGAGAAGACTTGCTATCTTTCATTGTTGACAAAGACAATTAACAATTTCTTTGTATGATATTGTGAAGGCTCTAAGGTTATAGATTTTATTGTCTTACTCATACTATCAGAGTTGTTGAGTTTAATGGTGCTGTCTATTTTGAAAATAATTCAAAACATATGGTTTGTAAATTAAAAAAATAAGATAAAAGTCTATTTATAGTTTGAAGAAAGCTTCTAGAAAGTAGTACTTGAAATTTGATCATATTGTAAGCTCTTTAGCTTTAAAAAAATGCAGTTGATCAATGTATTTATTTGAGAAATAGTGGGAGAAAATTTGTTGTTCTTTTTATTGATGACATTGTTTTGGTGATTCATCTTTTATTTTAGGCATTGGGATTCATCGTAATAGATCTTACAGTATCCTTGGGTTATCTCAGTAAGGATATATTAATAGAATCTTAAGCTGGTTCAATATGTAATTTTGTAAGCCCTTGTTGCACCATTCAAAAGGGTGATAAAATTTATAATGCCTAGTGTCCTCAAACTAACATTGAAATGGTAGACAAGGAAAAAATACCTTATTCTTTGACTATTGGCTTTGCCTTATGTATGCTTAAGTTTGTACACGTTTTGATATTGCTTTTATTGTCGATGTATTTTAGAGATACTTGAGTAAACTTGGTATAACACATGGATAGGTTGCAAAAAGTGTTTTAATGTATCTGACAGGTACGAGAGATTATATGCTTACATACAGGAGGTTAGATCATCTTGAGGTGACAGATTATGGTGATTCTAACTATTGTAGTTGTCCAAATGATCATAAGTCTACATCAGGTTATGTATTCATGTTAGCTAGAAGAGCTATCTTTAGGAAGAGTGTCAAACCGACTCTTACAACCACATCAACCATGGAATCAAAGTATATAGCTTGCATGAGGCTACACATCAGCAATATGGTTGAATAACTTTATTACTAAGTTTGATTTTGTGAAAAGTATCTTTAAGCTTTTGACTATATATTGTGATAACTTTGCAGTGGTAAGTTTCTCTCTCAATAATAAGAGCTCAAAGTGAACAAAGCATTTTGAGACAAAGTTTATGTTTGTGAGAGAGAAGGTCCAAGAGTTTAAAACTCATGTTGAGCATATCCCTATTGAGCTTATGATTGCTAATCCCTTTGAGACATTGTTCTTTGATGTTTTAGATTAGTGGGAGTTTATTCTTATATTTTGTCATAATATCATATCTATAATATTTGAGACATTGTTCGAATAATAATTATTGTTGCTATTGTTATTGCCATATATATATATATATATATATTTGTTATGTCTAGTTTAATTGTTATAATTATTCTTGTATATGCATATATTGTTATGGCATATTATGAAGATATTTTGAATTGAGTCTCAATTTTATTGTAATAAGATTTATTGAATCTTAAACAACCTCTTGGGCGGATACTTGGGCTATTTTGTTGGACAAATTGCACTTTGTTCACAACTTTACTAACCATTTTGTTGTGCTTTACCATTTGTCCATATTCCGCTTTGTTGTTTAGTCACATGATATAAGTGTCTTATCGTGTATGATATCAATACTTCGAGTATGGATTTCTGCATTATTAAGATGCTTATAGTTCGTGTTGGCTTATTTTGGCATCTTGTTTTGGCCACATTTTGTTGATTAATCTAGAGTAATATGATGGTGTTTTTTTTTAATGTTGTTCAAGTGGGAGACTATTGGATATTTTATGTATAGACTTACATAAATCACTTTTGCTATAACTTTAATTCTAGATTAATTGGATTTCAAAATATTGAATCATATTGTTTAGCCCATATTATAAATAATTATTGTTATTGTGCTTATTTTTATAACTTCACAGTTATTGGTAGATATGATTCAATGGTTATTGTTATTGGGCTTTGAGCCATAGTGGATAGGCTTGATCCATCATGTTATTAACCACAGAGGCTGATAGCAATGAGTCCCTGAACCAAGTTAATGAGCCACCAGCCCAAACTCATAGGCCCATCAGAATTACAAGAAGGCCTATTTATCTCAATGACTCTGTTTGATTGGAATGTCTGAATTTCTGAGTTTGTTAGAATCAAATTTACTAGGTGACATGTCACAAGTTTGTTAGAATCATACAATTACGGGAAACCAATGATTGCAAATGTATTACCTTATATATATTCTGTTAAAAAAACGAATGAAAGGGAGGAGAATGAATTTCGTAATTAATTTTTGTTAGAATAACATAGTTGTAGTATCTCTGCTCTATCAATTGGTCTGACCTGTCGTCCATGGCCGAACATTATACTAGAAAATCCGCCACCGATCGTCTTGAGGACGTCGTCCTCCACCTCACCCAAAACCAGGACTCTCTTACAACCACCCAACACGACCTATCCCTCAAAGTTAATTCCATCTTGAAGCGTCTCGCCATTATTACCCCTTCCAACCCGCACTTCCCACCTCCTTCGCCCCCAATCCCTTTCACCCACCCTTCCCCTATTAAGTTGGAGATCCCACGTTTTGATGGCAATGATTCATTAGGTTGGATCTTTAAGATCAACCAGTTTTTTGACTATCAAGGCACCCTCGATGACGAACGGATCATTGTGGCATCCTTCTATATGGACGGCATCGCCTTGAGCTGGTATCAATGGATGTTTCGGAGTAGGTTTATTATGTCTTGGCCTGGTCTATTACAGGCTCTGAAAACCTGATTTGCATCGTCGTTTTACGACAACCCCAAGGGTGCCCTCTTCAAGCTACAACAACTCAGTTCCGTCAACGACTATTTGACAGAATTTGAATGCCTTGCCAACTATATTGTTGAACTCACACCCCCTTTTCTCCTCAGTTGTTTTATCTCTGGCATTTCACTGAAGTTTCGATGTGAGATTTAGGCCTTACAACCAATTTCCCTTCCTCAGGCCGCTGCCCTCGCCAGACTATAGGAGGACAAGCTCAATGACTGCCGTCATGGGTCTAAACCTTGTTTTACATCGCTGTCTTCTTCTCTGACGCCAACCACTTCCACTTCACCTCCTTCCATGGTCCAGTATAAGTCTCTCACCCCTATCGAGTTGGCTTTTTCTTGCTAGAAAGGGTTATATTATCATTGCGAAGAGAAGTGGTCCTCCGGCCACTGTTGCAATGCTCACATTCTCCTCCTTGTAACTAACGACAGTGAGGGTGAGGGTGATTACTCCTCTTCTCGTGATCTCCTCCAGCTTATTTCTTATGAGCCTCCACTTCCTGATGATTCCACTCCTCAAATTAGTCTTAATGCACTTTCTAGTTTACTAGTGCCAGAGACCTTTCGTGTTTATGGCGAGGAGAATCATGCTAAGCTCACCATTCTTGTTGATAGTAGCAGCACGCACAATTTTTGTAAACTAGGGTCGCTCATTTTCTTCGGCTCCCGACCCAAGCTGCAGCAGCTCTGCACGTCATGGTTAGTAATGGATCAGTTTTAGACTGTCAACAGGTGTGTCCACAGGTCCCTATCTTGATACAGGGCCACTATTTCACAGCCAATCTTCATGTTTTACCAATTAGTGGTGCAAACATAATTTTGGGCGTTCAATGACTTAAGAGCCTTGGGCCCATCACCACTAATTATGTGACACTTACCATGCACTTTACCCATTTGGGCCAAAAAGTGATTCTCTCAGCGAATGTTCCTTTTGGGCTTGAAGGTGCAACGACCTACCAACTCAAATGCATCATCAATACTCATACGGTTTCTGAGTTGTTTCACCTCACTTTTCTCTCTACCCTAAAATCCGAACCATCCCTACCATTACTTCCACCGCTCCCCGCCGTTGACAATTTGCTAACCAAGTTTGCCTCCCTTTTCCAAACACCCACCACCCTTCCCCCACCGCGCCAAATAACTCACCAAATACACCTTCTTTCCAACTCTTCTCCCGTCAATATCTACCCTTATTGCTACCCTTATTTTCAAAAAATAGAGATTGAAAACCAAGTGGCTAAATTACTTTCCTCTGGTATGATTCGCCTTAGTCACAACCCTTTTTCCTCACCAGTATTACTCGTCAAGAAGAAGGATGGCAACTGGCAGTTTTTTGTCGACTATCGCGCCCTAAATGTGCTAACAATCAAGGACCGTTTCCCTGTGCCCACCATCGATGAACTTTTGGATGATTTGGGTCACGTCTCTTGGTTTTTCAAACTTGACATGCGGCAAGGGTTTCATCAAATTCTCATGGATGAAAGTGATATCTACAAAACAATGTTTCGAATGATCAGGGTCACTACGAATACACAGTGATGTCGTCGGTCTCTACAACGCTCAAGCCATTATGAATGAGCTTCTGTGGCCCTTCCTCCACAAATTCATCTCTGTGTTCTTTGACTACATATTGATCTTCAGTGACACATTTGAGTCTCACCTTTCTCACTTGGATTGTGTTTTTTTGCATTATTACAAGCATGATTTTTTCTCAAGCGCTCCAAGTGTTTGTTTGCTTAACAGCAGCTGGAGTACCTGGGTCATATTGTGTCTTAGGAAGGGGTGGCCCCAGAGCCTTCTAAAATCCAAGCAATGGTGGATTGGCCAGTTCCTTTTTCTACCACAGCCCTTCACGGGTTCCTTGGCCTTACTGGCTTCTAGCGAAAGATTATTCAAGGATATGCCTTAATTACAAGACCTTTGAACAATTTTCTTTGCAAAGATAATTTCAATTGGTCCCCTGAAGCACAATCAACATTTGATGCACTCAAAAGAGCCATGACAGCAGCATCAGTGCTCATCCTACCTAATTTCTCCATTCCTTTTACTCTAGAAATCGATGCTTTTGGTCTTGCCATGAGAGTTGTGTTAATGCAATGAGATCATCCCATCGCTTTTTTCAGTAAGCCAATATGTCCACTCTTACAACGAGCTTCCACATATGTTCGTCAGCTTGATGCTATTACCACTACTATGCGCAAATAGTGACAATATCTGCTCGGTCATTATTTTGTCATCCTCACTAACCATCAAAGTCTCAAGAAACTAATGTCCTAGGTGATCCAAACACTGGATAACAAGTTTATCTATCCAAGCTCCTTGGATTTGATTATTCAATTCAATATAAATCAGGCCATTCCAATCTGGTTGCTGATGCCCTCTCCAGAGTCCTTGCGGTTGATGGTTAATGCTTGGTTCTAACTATGCCTAGCTTCATGTTCCTTGATCAGCTGCATTCTGCTTCCTCTGCTAGTGAGGAGTACCAAAATCTACTCCTTTAAATCCTTAATGAGCCTTCGAATCATGCTGACTTTCAAATTCATAATGGCCTTGATAATCCTTGCTTTTGATGGAATTTCATACTGCTTCCACACATGGGAGTGACTAAGACCCTCCACAGACTCAAAGCAAATTTCCATTGGGATCACATGCGATAGGATGTTCATTTATTTGTTGCCCAATGCATCACCTATCAGCAAATTAAAACTGAAACCAAACGCCCTGCTGGTGATAAGTTTATAATTAGACCCTATTTTACAACTCATATATTCATATTTGACCTTTATTTTACTTGGGTTTTACACTAATTTATATATTAATTGTGCAGTTTGGTATAAAGAGGCCGCAAGTGGATGTTGGGTGCATTTTGGGCCCAAATTGATGGAAGATTAGAGCTTTGTAGCAGTCAGCACGCCCAGACCCTTTCAATAAGCACGGGGTGCTGCGAGCCCATGCACGGTGATTAGATTTTATCCTATTGCGCTTCTCTCTTAATCCTAATTAATTATACCGTCAGGCGACCGTACCTCGGTTAATTAATAGATCTATAGGGTAAAACGAGACAAAGGATTAGGTGTACCAAACCAATCTTTCTCTTCTAATCGTTATTAAATTAACAAGTTCATAGGCTCCTTAAGTTTTATTAAATTAATGTCTTGCATGACCATTGGGGATGTTGATTTAGAGAAAAGAATATTAATATTACATGACCATTTGGTATTAATAGTATTTGTATGAATGATTGGTAATAACAAGGAAATCGAATTTAGCGTTAAACAGAAAAATAACATAAAGGATTGAATGAAAAAACCCATATGCCCTAGGTTCCTCTCCAATAAGTTTAACCAAGACGAGTATTGTATTCCTTGCCTTTAGTTTTATAATTAATTTTATAAATTCTTGTTTTAATTAATCTCATATCTTTGAAGCTTAAACAATTGAATTAGAAAACTCTTAGTAATTGAAAAACAATCCTTGTGGGACGATATTTCGGGAACTTAATTTAAGAACCCTTTATTACTTCTCGATGGGTACACTTGCCCACCGAACAAGTTTTTGGTGCTGTTGCTGAGGATTGCTTTTTCAATATTAAGAAAATCTTAAATTTAATTGATGTGGCTATAAAAGTCGGTTTGACATTCTTCCAAAAGATAGCTAATCTAGCTAACATGAATGCATAACCTAATGTGAACTTATGATCATCTGGATAACTGCCATAATCAGAATCACAATAACATGTCACCTCAATATAATTTGACCTCCTATATGTAATCATATAATTTATGGTACCTTTTAAATACCTCAAAACATACTTTGCAGCCTATCAATGTGTCATACTGGGTTTACTTAAGTATCTCCCAAGGTATATAGACAACACATCAAAAGCAATATAAGGACATGTACAAACTTGAGCATACATAAGGTTGTCAATAGTAGAAAAATAAGAAATTTTCTCTATATCTGCCATTTTACTTTCAATTTGAGGACACCGAGTATTAGAAAATTTATCACCTGAGTAGGTGCAACATAGCTTACAAAATTGATATTGAACTAGTTGAGGATGCTATCAATATATTCTTGTAGAGACAACCCAAGTATATTGTGAGATCTATTGTGATGAATCTCAATGCCCAAGATAAAAGATGCATCGAATGTCATCAACATAAAGAATAAGAAAAACAAATTTTCTCCCACTATTCCTCAAAGAAATGCATTGATCAACTATATTTTTTTTTAAAGTCAAGAGAGCTTACAATATGATCAAATTTTAAGTACCACTATTTAGAAGCTTGTTTTAAACTATAAATTGATTTTTATTTTATTTTATTTACAAACCATATGTTCTGAATTATTTTCAAAATAGATAGCACAATTTTGACTCGACAACTCTGATGATCTGAGTAGGGCAATGAAATCTACAACTGGAGCCTATATAATCTTACAAAAAAATTGTTAATTGTCTTTGCATGAAAGAGGGCCTTTGTAGTTTGCATGCATTAACCAAAGCAAACAAATTTACGGTTTAGAATGACAACACTACATGAAAAGGTAGCAAAATAATCTTTCTAGACAATAGTGGATAGTGAATTTCAATTTACATCCACTTATTTTTATCCTACTTTATTACTTAAGTGAATACAAAAGAGTAAGACTGACATAAGATCCTAAGGGAAAAAAAATCCTTAGACCAGACCCCCCACAAATTTCATTCTAAATGGCCTTTTGTAGCTATCTTTGTCCACGTTACCCTATCTTGTGAAAAACTCATAAGAAAGTATCCAAACACCATCAATAATCAATTGCAGTAAACAGGAAAAAAAAAAAGATTAACAATGACTAAGTACAAACCACAAATTCACGCCAAATTAAATTCAAGGCAACAAAATTGGAAAATTAGTTTGAAACTCAAATAAAAAAGTCAAAAACATAGTTCTTACACACAAAAATAATAAATTATGTCCACTATAACACCAAATACATCATCTTAAAAATATAAGCATACACAAGATCACAGAGTAATAACTAAAATCAATCAAATGTCCATGGATTCCCTGTTTTCAATACTCTACAAAAATCATGTAATTTCGTTTCAAATCATAGTCTCTAATATCTTAGATAAGTCCAAGAAAAAAAAAAAAAGATGGTAGCGTGAGGTATTTTTTTCACAATTTCTCCCTTAATGAAATTTCATGATTTTGGTGTCAAAAGAGTTGAAACTTCCTATTCTATAAAAGCTCTAAGGAATTGAAACAGATTTATAAACTTATGGATTGGGTTTTTCAAATTCGAATTGTGTTCAAAAGTTAGGGTTCATAATTTCAAAATTAAAATTCTCTTTATGCACTAATATGTTTCACACAATTTTTATGTCATTTTGTTCATAATATTACAATAACAAAAGCCACCAAATTAATTTTGAGATTAATCAAAGAAAATTCAAAAATCTAAATTGATCTATTAGAGCTCATCGTATGTATGAATATATATTTTCCAGCTACCGTAATATCACTGACATATTAGAATTAGACAGATTCTAATACCACTTGAAAGAAAAATTAGAATCTAATTCTCAATATGACAAATGATAAACAAATGTTATAATAGGATTAGGTGTTAGAATTACCGAAACAGTAGAGATTGATAAGTGTATGAACGAGCGCTTCCTTGATCAATGAGAAGAAATGAGTGAACATACAGAATTTCTCCTATCGCTCTTTCAAATGCTCTACGTATACTGTCTCAATGAGAACAATTACTCTGATGTGGTTAGGAGCAGCAGCCTCTTTGGTTAATAACAAGATAAGTCAAGTTTACCTACTATGGCTCAAGCCAGTAACAATAACCATAAAAACATATCCAATAACTATGAAGTTATTACAAACAAGCCCAATAACAATAATTATTTATAATATGGATTAAACAATATAGTTCATAATATTATTATTATTTTATTTATTTTAAACATTAAACAATATAATATAATTTACTTTACTATCTTAATATATAATAAACATAAAATAGCATAATAATTATTCTACTCTTATATTGTTATATTTTATTTAATTTTTATATTTTATTATTTTAATATTTTCATATATGACAATTGATCTAACATCCTAAAATTAAAATCCATACAATGTATATTTTATTCTTAATCATTTAAAATAAAACATCAATTTCTGGATATAATGAGCTTATTATATCAAATTAGTGAAATTTTCTTTAAGTTTTCATATGTAAATGATAATTTCAAACTTTTATAGTACTAATATAACAACAATAATAAATATTGTAAAGAGTAAATAAATATCACAAATAAAACTTAATATTTTTCATGGGAAACCTAAATATACATTACATATATCAACATAAAAATTTCAAATGTTTGTCAAAATATATGGGACTTAAAACAATATTTACATCACCAAATATTTAATCACATAAACAAATATCAGTCATAGAACAGTTTCCCCCATAACTAAATACTAAAGACTAGTCCTAGTCATCAACCTCATGCCAGCTCTCTATCTCGGCTAAATCTTCCGAATCCAGATCCTCGTCTAATCCCAAGTAGCGATCGCCTGAATCAGCTCTGATCTCTGTACCAATAACATGCTCAAATGTCCATCTGGACGGTCTACTGAGATAGTCGTGGTCGTGATAGGTGAATAGATAAGTTAGGGCTGCCAAAGTTCTAACAGTACCTCTATACATATATATACATAAAGTCTGATGTATTCTAGTCTTAGAAAAATCAAAAGGAATACTACAAAAGAAATCTATTTCTAACATAACAAAAGTCCTAGGTTCGTTCTCCACAAGAACAACAAATTTAAAATAACACAATCTTTGATATTCATTAAATACATAATTGAGCCTATTATGTACTGATCTATCTATTAATCTAACTCTTCTCTGAGGCTCCGTCATCCTGGTTTCTTGAAAATATTAGTAATGATGAGCATCTATTCTATCCTTTTTCAAACATTATATCACAAAATCATAGTTTATATTAAAAATGCAATATACCCATTTTCATACTAAATTCACATAGCAAACATATTCAAACATACATCATTCACAATTTTTTTTATCTATTATCCATCCTCTCATTTCAATACGCACTCCTAGTGCACTGTGATCACAGATATCGATGCCTCCAACATTTCTTGAGGTCTTACTCAACTAGGTAAATAGTCGCCGGTTAGCCTATGCACATAGATACAACATGTACAATAATCGGGCCCCTTAGCAAAGGCATAGTTAGGAGTCTAGTCAGGAAACGAGTATGAGGCCATGTGATGCATTCGTTCTCAAAAAGAGTGTATACACATACGCGAATGTCGCACACCACCCTACGTTTCCCCCAAATTTTCATCGTCTCTGGACTCTATACCCTCAGTGTATCTGTGTAACTATTCACACTAGATTCAATCCATATTCGACTCTTAAGTCATTCTCAGAGTTATCCTTTTTCCCATTCATAAGATCGTGCTTTGTAAAGCACTTTCAGACTAAGTTCATTCCACTCATACCCTCATGAATATAGGTACAATTATTAAATCCTTCATATCAATATCACACTTTATTATATCATTTCATATCCAGACATATTCCATAAAATCATAACATAATCACTTAGCAAGTTTCATAATATTCGATATTAAGCACTTATCATATAATGCATATAAGCATATACCAACCATTTGGCCTAAACAATCAATCAGTCCAAACAATCAAACAAATATCTTTTTTCTTCATTATTCACACAATAACTATCTCAATCACATATTCTCATAAAATATTCACATAGCAGTGCTCTAAGAGCACAAAATAAATACTGTAATATAACGATAGAATAGAGCCCACCTTACCTCGAAGATGAGTTCACAAAGAGATGTTGAAAAGGATCAGATGTCAACTATGTAAGTTCTCCTGAATATCAAGAGATATCCTTAAGGAATAAAATAGGAAAAACGATCGAAAAAAATCAAGTTTAATTCAAAGAAACTTACTTGGAGTCATTTAGATTCAACGTCCAAGCTCGGCTTAGAAGAGAAATTAGAGTTTCTAAGACTTTTATCAAGGTAAAAGGAAGAGAGAGTTCAGAGAAAACTTGAGAGAATGAAATGAAATTTTCATGCTAAAAATCTCTTAAGTACCCCTCAGCCCTGTGCGCTCTTGCTTGAGCGAGGAACAACTTGCTTAAGCGACGACATCTCGCTTGAGCGACAAGTCTATCGCCTGAGCAAGATATGCATATAGTGATCTCACCCACTATTTTCTAATATGCTCGCTTAAGCGAGCTCTATCTCGTTTGAGCGAGATGGTGTCCAAAGAACACGATCTTTCTCCTGTGAGTCCTTACTTAAGTGACCTATCTCGCTTGGGCAAGATCAGTCTCGCTTGGGCGAGGTGACAGTTGGGCTACATTTATCTTATCTCGCCTGAGTGAGAAGCATCTCGCTTGAGCGAGATAGCCCTGAAACTTTGTATTCTTGCACGCTCAGTCTCGCCTGTGTTAGATTTACCTCGCTTGAGCGAGATCTCTTGCACCAAAATTCTTCCATACTCTCTTCCAAATGCACTCTAATACCACTTAAACAAACATAAATTATCGAAAAGTGAAAAGAATATATTACAATCGATCCCTTCGTGTATTGTTTGACTCTTATCAATAACTAACAATAAACATTTTATATTGACCTATGTAACGTGTGATAAAATCGAATGAATTATGATAATAGTTTAGCTTATATTATTATTATTTTTTCATAAAGATCATTATTTCTTTCCTTTTTCTCTACATCATACTAGAAGAATAAGTTTTTTTTATCAACGTATATAATAAAATAAATATCAGTTCATTTCATAATTTGAATTCGATTAAAGATTTTATCAAGGTTTATATGTATATGAAATTTAAAAAATTATATATTAAAATATAAAATTTTAAAAAGATTATAAAAATATGAGACTTAAAAATTGTTAGCAATTTTTGAACAAAATTAGTTAAATTTTCATAAAATTAACTAATATTACATTTAATTTAACTAAAAAAAAAGTCATTTAGTCTTATACATATGTATTATTTTTTAGATTATTTATATATGTATATGTACAAAATCCAAATTAAAGTGTAGGCTTTTTTTTTTCTTAAATAAGTAATACACTTTTGAAATTATAAAAATGAGAATTAAAATACTAATGCTTACTAATTTTAAAGATTAAAAATATTAATATAAAAAAGATTAAAATATTATTTTTATAATTTTAACAAATAATTGATCTTTTTTAATTTCAAAAATTAAATTGACAAGTATTTATGATTTTAGTAATTCATTTATTAAATTAGCTATATTTAATAATAATTTTAGTCATCATAAATATAATCAAATTAAAATTTCTATAATTAAAAATTTTATTTTAGTTCTCAAATTTTTTTTATTGGCTTTAGTCTATATAAATTTTGAATTTTTTTAAAATGATCTTCATTATCACATTGTAGCACATGACTTTGAATCTAATTGTGTCATTAGCAATCTTTTAAAGATAAGAAGTGATATTATATATCTACTACTCTCTGAATACTTGGGTAACACTTAGAACTCAAGTTAGAAGAAACATCTCAACCTCTTCTGGATGGTAAGCAATGTAATCAACCTACAAAATCTTCAAAATAATACATCTCCTCATATGCAAAATCAAATAGGTTATAGACTAAAAAGGTAAGATAAAATGCTACTAATGATACTTCACAGGAAAGAATAGTCAAGCTAGAAACCAACTCGTAGAAAACAAAGAATCACTTATTTTAATATGTTAATGTTATGAGTAATAAACAATCAATAGTAAATGAGGCGCAAGGAATGGAGAGAACCTTTAGTAAGGTGCATAGAATTTCTATTACACAAGTGGGACACATGACTGATGATACTAAAATCAAGGTGACTGCAAAAGTGAGAAGAAACGTGCAACAAACTTTGCGCTAAATGATTATGTAAATATAAAAGAGGAATTAGAAAATAAAGGAGGTGTGAAATTTGTTAATAGTCTTTCTTTCTTCCTATGGCCCTCTTTGGGATTTTCTCTATTCTGCTCTTATTCCTTATTTCCACCATTTCTTTTATTTTCATATTATAACTACACTCAATTATTCATTATATCAATGTTAGCTTTCCTAAGTGTAAAAAACTCGTACATAATTTATAATATGATACAATGATTTAGCTTCATTATTATTCTTATTAATTTGATATACTTATGAGCTGCTTGCAATTAAACACAAGACAACCTAGTTTTTTAACCAAGTCAATATGAGATCAATTCAAAAGAATAGGTAAAAGAAATCACTCTCAAGTGTGACAAAATATAAAGGACCTTCAATGTTAAAGGAGAAAATATAGGTAGTTACTCAAAAAGAGAGGTAAATAGTTTCTATGATATGATCATAGAAAAAAGAGAAATATGAATGTCAAAAATAGTCATTGTGAAACCTTATAAATCCAAAAATTTTTCCCTTAAAGGTTAAAAAAAAAAAAGAAGAAAATTTTTCATTTAAAAGCTCTTAGATACATTAAAACAATTTAAAATCAACATCCCTTTTATTGAAGTCGTTACTCAAATGTTAAAATATTCTAAGTTTTAAAGAAAAATTTAAGCAATAAAAAGAAATTAACAGAATTTAAGACCATATATCTAAATAAAGAATGTTCTGTTATAATCTTTGAAAAGCTTTTACCTAAGCTTAAAGATCCGAGAAGATTTAATATATCTTTCACTATTGAAAAACTTCTATTTTGATAAAGTCTTATGTGATTTATGAGCTAGTATCAACTTTATTTCCTTTTTTGTTTCCAAGAAACTTGGAATGAAAAAACTTAAGTCAACAACTATATCTTTGCAGCTGACAAACAAGTGAACCACAAATCTTTGAAATATATTAAATGTACTTGTGAAGGTGGAAAAGTTCATTTTCCTTATGAACTTTGTGGTATTTGACATGAAAAATGTAACACCCTCTTTTTCATTATTTGGTAAATTATGTTTTGTTTAATATTAAGTAGTATTAAAGTGCATTTAGAAAAAAGTATGGAGGATTTTTGGAAGGATTTTGGTACAGGAGGTCTCGCTCAAGCGAGGTAAATCTCGCTCAAGTGAGACTAAGCGCCCAGAAGTATAATGTTGCAAGGCTATCTCGCTCAAGCAAGATGATGCTCACTCAAGTGAGATAGGATAGAATTAGTCTAATTGTCACCTCACCTAGGCAAGAGTGATCATGCTCAAGTGAGATAGAAACTTGCTTAGGTGAGATAGGTCACTCAGGTGAGGACTCACAGAAAAAACATCATGCTCTCTGGATGTCATCTCGTTTAGGCAAGATGGAGCTCGCTCAAGCGAGTGTTCGTAGGCAAGTTTACTTATCAAAAAGTAATAAAGGGTTTTTGAAGTAAGAGTTTCCAAGTTATCGTCCCACATAGATTATTTTTAAGTAGCAAGAATAACTTAATTTGATTGTTTAAATGCAACAGGATTGTAACGGATAAAAACAGAGCTTAATTTTAACAATAAAATAAAAAGAACAGTAATACAATGTATGAGAGAGATAAGATAAGATGAGCCTAGGACTTATGGGTTCACTTACTACACTTCTTTATGTTCTAATTAATTTAATCCTGATATTGGTATCCAAATATTTGCCAACCACTCATAATTAGTTCTATTAACACCCAATGATTATGCAATATCAATATTCTTTTCCCTAAGCAAACACCCCTAATGACCATGCAAGATAATTGGTGGAGAAAGCATGAAGACCCTATGAGTTTATTAATTTAATAATGGCTAAAAGAAAGGAAATTAAGTGTGATTAACCTAGCCCCTTGTCTCGTTTTATCCTATAGTTCCGTTAATTACACGTGGTATGATCGCCTACAATGCAACTAACTATGAGATGCTAAGGGTGATCAAATCTTAACATACACAATATAATCCAATAAAATAAAAACCAAACATTAAAGGAAAACCAATACCAACATTAAAAGTAAAAATCACACAAAGTTTGTAGTAGGATCCGCTATAGCCCTAGCTATAGGTTTAGTTACTCATAACAAAATAAACAAAGAAGAACGTGATAAATAAACCCATAACCACAAAGGAAAACTTAAACAAAAGAAACCTAGAGAGGTAAAAGATGAAGAGAGTTCTCGTTCTCTGAAAAGGCGCTCAATCACTTGCTTGGACTCCAAGAGGGAGCTTGTCGTTCTTGCCTATGGTCTCCAGTGACTCTCAAAGATACGTTTAGTTAGAACTAAGAAGGGGAAGAATGTGTGTAGTGTTAAAGACAATATCAATTATCCTTAACAACACTCACTCACTCCCAACAATACAGGTTGAAGAGGAACACGATATCACAATTCTATTTATAATGTTCAATGTCATACACAAAGGTCTTATATAGTCTTCCGCTCTTATCTGCTTACACATCATAACCATTATAACGATTTTCTAATTTTGACTCCTAAATTTATTTATTTATTTACATATCAGCTCCTTATTTTTATCTATTACAATTATCCCTCCCTTCTATATTAGACTTGCCCTCAAGGCCATCCTTTAGTAACTCCAATCAAAGTTTGGGAATTGAATTTGCATGTCCTGTAGCTCTCTTCATACAACATCCTCTGGATTGGTCTCCCTCCATTGAATTAGAACCTCTGTCACAACTTGATTATTTTTCTTTTTAATTCGTCTTTCTAATATTGCTAGAGGTCATGGCAAAAACAATCCCTCGTCGCTCAATTACTAGTTTGTTGCCATAGTACTTTTTTAATAAAGACACAAAGAAGACATTATGAATCTTTGTTCCTACTGGGAGTTTTAATTTGTAGGTGACATTCCCAACTCTCTCTAACACTTTATAAGGACCATAAAACCTTGCTGCTAATTTGTCAAAAGGGGTATTGGCCAATGTGTGTTGTTTGTAAGGTTGGATTTTCAAATACACCATGTCCCCACATTGATACACTTTATCCACTCTCTTTTGATCAACATACCACGTTATTCTTGTTTGAGCTTTAACTAAATTTGCCTGCAGCAGTTGAGAAATTTCTTCCCGAGTTCTTATTGTGTAGTTCACTACCTCCACCAATGATTTTGCAGTGGAGATCATGGTTGGGTGTGAAGGTGGGTACCCATATAAGGCTTCAAATGGGGTTAACTTAGTGGCAGTATGAAACTTCGTATTATACCACAATTCTGCCAAAAACAAGTAAGTAGTCCATTTTGTAGGCATTTCCCCATAAACACATCGTAGATATGCTTCAATAGACTTGTTTAAGGCCTCAGTTTGGCCATCAGTTTGTCGATGAAATGTAGTAGACCACAATAACTTTACCCTATGTTTTCGCATAAGTTCTGACCAGATTGCACTCATAAATATTGAGTCCCTATATGAGATGATCTATGTTGGCCATCCATGCAATTTTACCACAATGTCCATAAACACTTGTGCCACTTTTGCAGCTCCAAATGGATGAGCAAAGGTAAAAAAATGAGCATATTTAGTTAATCTATCTATTAATGCAAAAATAACAGTCAGAGTTGGATTTAGGAAGACCAACTATGAAATCCATATATATAGATTTCCATGCTCTATCAGGGATTGATAAAGGTTGTAAAAGACTAGTAGGTAACTGAAGTAAGGGTTTATTCTGTTGGCAAGTGTTGCATTCCTGTACCTTTTTTTTTACCTCTTTTTGCATGCCTTTCCAATGAAATTGTTCTTTGATTCTCCTGTAAGTTAGCTCATAACCTGAATGGCCACCAATGGGTTGAGTTGTGAAAGTGTTGGAAGATTTTAGTCTTCAAATCTAAATCATTGCCTACCACAAGCTTGCCTTTCCTCCTGAGGACTTCGCCATCATAAGTGTATAGATTATAAGCTATTCTGTCATTTTGATTTTTTCCACGACCTTCTGTAGTCTATGATCTGCTTTTCAGGAATCCTTTGCCTCATCTATCAACTGAGATGTCAAAATTATAAGGGTTACTAAGCTTCCTTTACCTTTATTTCTGGATAAAGCATCTGTTGCAATGTTTTCTTTTCCCTTCTTGTACTCAATATTGAAATCTAGTCCCATTAATTTCTCTAGTCCCTAATTTTGCGTAAGTGTAGTAGGAGGTTGTTTAAGGATATGCTTAAGAGCTTTTTGGTCTATCTTTATAATGAAATGCTGATCTAAGAAGTAATTTTGCCACTTTTTTACTGCAAAGAGAATAGTAAAAAACTCCTTCTCATAAGCGGATAGAAGCTGATAGTTTGGCCCCACAGCCTTGCTTATATAAGCAATTGGGTGGTGTGATTGCATCAATACTGCTCCTATGCCAATGCCTGAAGCATCTGTCTCTATTTTGTGAAGTCGGGTAAGACCAAAACAGGAGCTGAAGTTAATGCCTGTTTTAACTTGAGGAATGCTTCATTTGCTGCTCCAGTCCATTTGTATTCTGCATCCTTCTATATAAGACTAGTTAAAGGCGCTACAATTTTCCCATATCCTTGTATAAACCTTCTGTAATACCCTGATAATCCTAAGAAGCCTCTAAGTTCTTTTAGATTTTTAGGTTATGGCCATTGTTGTACAGCTACAATTTTGTCAGGATCTAGTTGCACACTTGTTGCTGAGATTTGATGTTCTAAATAGTCCACTTGTGATTTGCCAAAATTGCATTTCTTCAGGTGTAGTGCTAAGAAGTTGTCGTGTAGGCTTTATAGAGTTGTTTGCAAGCATTTTAGATGATTTTCCCAGGTCTTAGTATAGACTAGGATATCATAAAAAAAAAAAAAAATAACTAAAATGAATTTTCTTAAATGTTGCCAGAAGATATCATTCATTAAGTTCTGAAAAGTTGCAGGAGCATTGCTAAGACCAAAGAGAAGAACCACCTATTCATAAAGTCCACTGTATGTTTTGAAGGCTGTTTTGTAGATATCCTCCTCAGCCATCCTCACCTGATTATAGCTACTTCTTAGATCCAAATTAGAAAAGTGGCTAGCACCATGTAATTCATCCAAGAGGTCTTCAACTAAAGGCATTGGAAATTTATTTTTGACAGTGAGAGCATTAAGTTTCTGGAAGTCTGTGCAGCATCTCCAGGAACCATTTTTATTCTTGACCAAAACTAGAGGTGATGCATAGCAGCTTGAACTTTCTCTGATAAAGCCAGTGGATAGCAAAGTTTTGACTTGCCTCTCAATTTCTGCCTTTTGGTTATGTGGGTGCCTGTATGGTTTTCAACAAACAGGGACATTGCTTGTTAAGGTGATCTTATGGTCATACCTTCTATTTGGAGGCAATTGGGTTGGTTCTCAGAATAAATTCTAAAATTAGTGTAGCAAAGTGTCCAATGCTGATTGTTGTGTTACAATTAATTCTGGTGCATTTTGATTTGTTGTAGCCTAGAAGCAAATCGCAACATGTATAGCAAGTAACATGGTTTGGGCTTATGCGGTTTTCAGATTTCTTGATATTTGTATGTGGTCACTCTGATATTGTTCACCTTGTAATGTAACTGTTTCACCTTGACGCTAACACTTCATGGTAAATGGGCATGGGCACAGTTCCAAGAAATTTCACCTAGTGTCATAAACCATTGCATGCCAAGAATTACTCCAAAATGGCTACTAGGCAAAACCAAGAAATCAGCCATAAAAGAATGATTGTTGAATTTTCAAGTCACTTGAGGACATTTTTGTGTAATCATGAGTTGTTTATTTGATGCTACCAGTACAGGAAAGTCTCTAATGAAAGTGGTTTTTAATCCTAAAAGCTTGATCCACTTTTCACTGATGAAATTGTGTGTACTCCCTATATCCATGAGGAAGGAAACCTCTTGTTTTTTTTATTAATCCTTTCAATTGTAATGTGTTCCCACCAGCTATACCTTGTAATGCATGTAAAGAGATATGAACATTTGAAACTGGCTAATTCTAAACTGTGTTCTAGCAATTCATTATCTTGTTCTTTTTCTGAATCTGAAATGACACATTCAGCAAACTCCTCTTGTGCAGAAAAAATGGCATTTAATTTTCCCCAAACTTTACACTTAAGTCGATGGTTCTTATCCCATTTCTCACCACATAAATGACATAATCCTTTAGAAATACGCTCGCTGACCTCTTTCCTTGAAATTAAGCTTGCAGTGGTAGATTTTAAATCGACAATAGAATTTGAGTTTTGTGATGATGCGATGTGATTTTGCTGCAGTGTAGTTATAGGTTGAATTTTGTTATTTTGATTTGCACTAGACTAGGATCGTGAGTACCTAAATTGTGTCTCAGAGGTGGTCAATTTATTCCCATTGAGTTTCTTTGTAATTTCTTGAAGCACCTCATCTTATAAACGTGCCAACCTCACAACTTCTTGAATTGTAGATGGCCTATGGACACGAACTAATTTCTCCAACTCTAAACGTAATCCTAAAAGGAAGAAGCTTAATGCTATCTCCTCAAAGATTGTTACACGAGGCAAAAGATTGTCAAAATTTTCTAGATATTCGAGTAAAGAACCTTCTTGCTTCAATCTTGCGAGTTTCGCAACTGGGTCATTAAATGCTCCATCATCGAATATGTTTCCAACATCTTGCAAGATTTGAATCCATGTTGTGCTCTAAAAATCTAGTGACTGAATGTAATGGCGTTGCCATGAGAATGCCTTGCCATCCATGGAGAGAAGAAGTAAACGACCTCTTTGATTTTCCGGTGTGCCTTTGAGCTCAAAGAATTGTTCTGCTTTTGCTCGCCATTCACAGAAATTGGAGCCATCAAAAGATAGAAATTGCAGGTGGGTTCTATCAAGAACTGAGGAAGGAGTTTCCGATGTCTCGTTGTGGGATTCATTCTCTGGTGTGATTTTTTAGCTAGCATTCAAGGCTGCTATTGAAGATACTAATTCCTCGATCGATTTCTGCAATGCCTCCAAGGTCTTCTGTATTAAATCTTATGAATCTGTCATTGTCTTCTCATTGTGTCCATGCGTGTCTCGAGTTCTTTTGTTGTCACCATCGTCTCCGACTTAGCTGATACCAAATTGTTAAAGACAATATCAATTATCCTTAACAACACTCACTCACTCCCAACAATGCAGGTTGAAGAGGAACACAATATCACAATTCTATTCATAATGTTCAATGTCATACACAAAGCTCTTATATAGTCTCCCGCTTTTATCTGCTTACACATCACAACTATTATAATGCTTTTCTAATTTTGACTCCTAAAATACTTTTATTTATTTACATACATATTAGCCCCTTATTTTTATCTATTACATGCAGAGAAGTGGAAGTCTCTCAAGTGTGGGGCATAAGGCATCTTTATATAGGTTGTGGCCTGAGTTTCTAGTCAGTTAAGCTCTATCTTTTCAAACTGGTTTTATCCACCATCAGAATCGCTCTAAATCTTCATATCTAAGTTTAAATTTTAAATTCAAAATTCAAACTCAACTTCACATAGCACTATCAAAGACTAAAATTATCTATTTTTATCCAGAATATCTCCATAATGCACTAATAACAACTTCAACTAAATTGCAATAATTAATTACATAATTAGTGTAAATATATATAAAATAGAGTTTAAGTGTATAAATTATAAGTTATAAAATATATCAAAATATGAACTTATCAACCCCCTCATACTTGAGATTTGCTTGCCCTAAAGCAAAAGTCCTAACTAAAGAATAGAGGAACAATTTGAAACATATTATCAAAATAAGAAATCTAAAACAACAGAGATACAAAGAAAAAGAGTAATATCATTGAGTTTAAGAAATAAAAAGTCATTTAAAATTTTATATTCTCTGTCTTCTTGCTCAATCATCAAACAGTGATACTCTACTCTCCTCCCTTTCTTTCAGTGTATAAGGACAAAAATAGAGAACGCTCAGTCCCTCTAAAAAGAAATATACTACCATAGGCTTGACGATAAACTAACTCTCCACTAAGTCAATTGAATACAATTAAAAATCATGAGGTCTTTTACAGGTTATAATATGGCCAAAAGGTTATAATAATTAAGGTGAGATAAAATGAAGGAAAAGGATAAACAAGGGGTTAACTTAATTAAACAATCACAAATATCCCCTAGTGATTGCATATTGTTTGACTTGTTTGAGATGTTTGAAATGTTTATATGGTTTGAGCTTGATGTGAAATGTGTTGGAATGAAAGTTGATGTATGAGATTTGATTTTTCTAAAATTAGAATTATGGATGGTAGAGGTAGATCTACTGATGCTACGAATGAGATCCTGGCCTGCATGATGCCAGTCTTGGAAACCTTGGTGCATAACTAAGATGCGGAGCTGATAGAGTATCGTGGACATTCCTTGTTCACAAAACATAACCCTCCAAAGTTCGAAGGAAAATTTGATCCTGAAGGAGCCTAGAGATGGATAGCGGATATAGAGAAAATTTTTAATGCGATAGAATGTCGCGAAGAGCATAAGGTGATTTATGTCACCTATATGTCAGGAGAAGAAGCAAAGGACTGGTGGAGGTTTACTAGTCAAACTCTACCACAAGAAGAAGGTACATTCATTGGGAAGCTTTCAAGGCATGTTTCCTAGGAAACTATTTCCCCAGAGACTTCAGGAAACAAAAGGCTCGAGAATTCCTTGAGCTCAAGCAAAGAAATATGTTTGTGGGAGAATATGCTGTGAAATTGCACGAGCTTATGAAGTACTAGCCTCATTTCCTGCACGAGGATGGAAATGAAGATTTGTGTGCCCAGTTTGAGAATGGGCTAAGGCCTGAGATAGGAGCAGTAGTCAGTGTATTCCAGTTGACTGATTTACCAACATTGGTCAGTAAATGCAGTATTTTTTAAGTTAATTTAAAGGCAAGACTGTAGATAGCTAGATTAGAGGATCGATGAGACAGGATCAAAGATATGAGTCTCAGAGGTGACTCCCTTGATATGCAATTGTCTCCTCAGCAGCTTTGCCTCCCCAATATCTATTACATCAGAAAAATTATTCATAAGATGAGGATTAGAATAAAGAGAAAAAAAATTAAGCTTCGAATTAGGAGGCTTATTAATGGATAGTTTAAGCTTTTGTCTTTTCTTCTTCTTATATTGCTTCCTCCTTGGCCTTCTTCTTATGGTTCCATGCTTCACATAAATTGGAGGAGGAGAAGCAACATCTACAGTGCTTACAAAGTGACAAGACTCTTGGCTAGAAGGGTACTTGAAAGAATTGAAAACTTGAAATATAACTTCCTCATCATCTAGCCTCAGTGTAAGCTTCCCTTCTTATACGTCTATAATGGCCCTAGCAGTGGCCAAGAACGGTCTCCCTAGTATGATGGGGACATAATCATCTTCCTCCATGTCAAGTATCACAAAGTCAGCAGGAAATATAAACTCCCCAACTTTTACTAGTACGTTCTCCATTATGCCTTTGGGGTATCTGATTGACCTATCTGTCTGCTGAAGTGACATGGAGGTCGGATTAGGTTTATACATTCCAAGCTTCTTGAAAACAGAATAAGGCATAAGATTAATACTTGCTCCTAAATCACATAAAGCCTTATCAATATGAGTTTTCCCAATTGTACAAGGAATAGTAAAACTCCCTAGGTCCTTAAGCTTAGGTGGAAGCTTTTTAAGGACTATAGTTGAGCACTCTTGGGTGAGCTTCACAGTTTCATGTGCTCTCAACTTTCTTTTATTGGTCAACATCTCTTTTAAAAATTTAGCATATTTGGCCATTTTGAAGATAGCATCAATGAAAGGCATATTGATGTGCACTTTGCCCAATAAGTCTAAGAACTTGTGGAACTCTTCATCATAAGGAGGATGACCTTGCAGCCGTTGTGGGAAAGATATCTTAGGCTCACAGGGCCTTGGTTGAATATGATGCTCTTCGTTCTTTTCTTTTTTAGGCTCCTCGCTTGAAGCATGATCTTGCTCATAGTGATGCACAACAGTGCTTTTATCACCGTCATGGGCGTGCTTGTATAAGCACGGTCGTGCTTCTATTTCAGCAGAGGCATGCTCATCAGTAAGCACGGGCATGCAAGTAGAATCAGCATGGGCGTGCTTCTCTATAAGTATGGGCGTGCATGTGCCTCTGTTTTGAGATTCTTGTAGTTTCTTCCCACTTCTAAGGGTAATGGCATTGCATTGCTCCCTTGGATTAGGTTCAGGCTGAGATGGCAGTGTTCCCATCACTCTTTAACTTAGAAGGTTCATAATTTGCTCTAATTGTGCACTCATCTTAGAAAAGTTAGCTTGTATTTCAGATTTAACCTTTGTGAACCACTTATCAGTTCTCTCAATATGTTGGTCTAACTTGGATTCAAGCTCTGTCATCCTATTATCAGAGTAATGCACATATTGCATCGTCTGTTCTTGAAAGTTGGACTGAGATCTAGGAGCTTCTTTTCCTTCAGGTCTTGCTCCCTGACTTTGCACATGAGGAGGGCGATAAACACTTGAATTTTGACTTCCAAAGCCATTCCCCCAAGAGTTAGGAGGGTTACTCCTCCACCCCGAACTGTGATTGCCCATGAAATTTGCCTCCTCTTGCTTAGATTCTGGGCTTGCAGGAGCTCTTACAGGTTGGTCTTGAGTCTTCATTAAAGATTCTAGTTGCTTTGTAAGGGCTGTCATTTGGTTCATTAGTGGGCTGCTGCTCTCTGCTTGGTAAACTAGGCAGTCTTTTTCCTCTTAATGTCATAAGAGTCAGCAATGTGCCACTCAAAGCTAGAAGATGTCATCTCATCTATCAACTTGTATGTATCATCTGGATCTTTTCTTATGAGGGACCCTCCTACTACAGCATCAATTGTAGCCCTAGTAGTGATTGATAGGCCACTGTAAAAAATTTGTACCTGTCTTCACGTCAAAAAATCATGATGAGGACATCTCCTCAAAAGCTCTCCAAATCGCTCCTATGCTTTGAATAAGGATTCTGCTTCATATTGTTGGAAAAAACATATCTCCGTCATAAGCTTAGAGGACCTTGATGGGGGAAAGTACTTTCTTAAGAATTGTTGAGTGGGATCCTCCCAAGTTTTGATGGAGTTGGCTGGAAGTGAGGAAAACCACGCATTCACCTTTTCAGATACCGAGAATGGGAAAAGACGAAGTCGAATAGCATCGTTGGAGACTCCATTGTATTTTATGGTATCTGTCAATCAAAGGAACTTTGTCAGATGTAAATTGGGGTCTCCATTAGGCATGCCTCCAAACTGCATGGAGTTCTAGACCACGGTTATGAGTGCTGGTTTCAATTCAAAATTTTTTGCCTCCACATTAGAGGCTGCGATGCTTTAGGAGTGCCTCTAGCAGTAGGTGTCATGTAATCTTGAATTGATCTCCTTCCCTCTGCCGCTCTTTGCTCTTTCACTTCTTTTCTTTGTCTACGCGTTGTTCTCTCAATCTCCGGATCAAATAAACAAGTTGTAGAGCACTTAGAATGAGTGAGCATACATTAAAAAAAATTGTGAAAAAAAATTAAAATAAAATAAATACAAAAATTATAAAAATAATTTAATAATAGACAAAACAAAATAAAATAAAACACAAATTGCTTAAATCAATTAAATTTGAGATTTTCTTAATATTGAAAAAGCATTCCCCGGCAACGGTGTCAAAAACTTATACAGAGGGCAAATGTACCATTGAGATGTAATACAGGGTTCTTAAATTAAGTTCCTGAAATATCGTCCCACAAGGATTGTTTTCCAATTACTAAGAATTTCCTAATGCAATTGTTTACGCTTCAAAGATACGAGATTAATTAAAAACAAGAATTTATAAAATCAATTATAAAACTACGAGTAAAGAATACAATGCACATCTTGGTTAAACTTATCAGAGAGGAACCTAGGGCATATGGGTTTTCTCATTCAATCCTTTATGTTATTTTTCTATTTAACTCTAAATCTGATTTCCTTGTGATTACCAATCATTCATACGAATACTATTAATACCCAATGGTCATGCAAGACATCAATTTGAGAAAGCTTGAGGAACCTATGAACTTGTTAATTTAATAATGATTAGAAGAGAAAGATTGGTTTGGTCCACCTAATCCTTTGTCTCGTTTTACCCTATAGATCTATTAATTAACTGAGATACGGTCGCCTGATGATATAATTAATTGAGATTAAGAAAGAAGCGAAATAGGATAAAATCTAATCATAAAACAGAAATCAAATTTAAATTCAAATATCAAAATTTCATAAATTTATGAACAATAGTTCTCATAGCCCTAGCTATGGACTTAGTTACTCATGCTAAAGAAAGAACTAAAACAATCATAAACAAAGCCATAATCAAAAGAAATAGCAAACTAGAGTGTGAGATGTGTTCCTGGTCTTCAAGTACGATCGCTTGAAGCTCCAAGTGTTGCCAAGCATGTGCCAAGGATCCCGTGCAAGAGAGACGAGATCATATGTATTCTAGAGTCAAAGCCAAGATGTAAAAACAGTCTTTCTTTACGATGCATGAGATCTTCCTTTTAATAGGATTTGAAAACCCTAAAGATTCTTCATAATTGGGCTTCCCGCAGATGAGCACGGCTGTACAAGGCCTTAAGTATAACCGTGCATGGGCTCAAAACACCCCCGTGCTTGTTGAAAGGGTCTGGGCGTGCTAACTGCTGCGAAGCTCTAATCTTACATAAATTTGGGCCCAAAATCCACTTGCGGCCTCTTTATATCAAACTGCACAATTAATATATAAATTAGTGTAAAATCCAAATAAAATAAAGGTCAAATATGAATATATGGGCTATAAAAAAGGACCTAATTACAGACTTATTATCAGTGTATTCCAGTTGACTGATTTACCAATATTGGTCAGTAAATGCCATATTTTTAAAGCTAATTCTAAGGGCAAGACTATAGATAGCCAGATTAGAGGACTGATGAGACAGGATCGAAGGCCTCCAAGGTTTCCTAGAGGACCTTACTTTGCTGTAAATTAGTCTCAGTCAAAGGGGACTGCATTTTGTGGAGGTAGTAGCAGTGGTTCTAATTTCTCAAGAGGACCACTGGGATGCTTTAGATATAGAAGACCCCATCTAGTAAGGAATTGCTGACAGCCACTATCAGCTTGTGGTATTTGTGGGAAGACAGGGCACTCAATGATTAACTATTAGTTAGCTCCTCAACGGAGTGGAAGTGCAAGTGAAAGAAATAGACCTACATCCAGAACAAGTAGTGGAGCAAAGTCGAATGTCCAAGGCAAAGTTTTGGCCATGAGTGAGTCTGAGGCATCCAAAACTGATGAATTGATTAGAGGTAAATGCATCATTAACAATAGGCTATGTGATGTTTTGTTTGATTCTAGTGCTACACATTCCTTTGTTTCTATGGACTGTGTAAATTGTGTTGGACTGTCAGTATCTTCCTTGCCATGTAATGTCATTGTGTCCACTCTTATAGCTAAGCATGTGGTAACCTCATCTGTATGCTTAGGCTGTTTTGTAATAGTTCATGGTAGTAATTTGTGTATGGACTTAATCTATTCACCACTTTCTCAACTTGATGTTATTTAGGGCATGGATTGACTGTCATCCAATCGTGTTCTGTTAGATTGTAGGGAGAAAGCTTTAATCTTTGGTGATGATACATCAGGAAACTCTAGACTTCTAAATATGGGTGAAGCGAGAAACACGTTTAAAACTAAGACTTTCATGGTATTGTTCTCTGCTGAACTTCAAAAGACCGTGAAAGTTGAGTATATTCTAGTAGTACAATATTTTTTGAAAGTTTTTCCAGAAGATGTAACAAAATTGCCACCAGTAAGAGAAATTGAATTCAATATCGATTTGATTCCAGGAGCAAGCCCAGTATCGATCGCACCATACCGAATGTCACTAGTGGAGTTAGCTGAGGTGAAAAAGCAAATAGAAGATCTATTGCAAAGGCAATTTGTAAGGCCAAGTGTATCGCCATAGGGAGCTCCAGTACTTTTGGTGAAGAAGAAGGTTGGGAGTATGAGAATGTGCATGGATTATCGTCAGTTGAATAAAGTGACGATTAAAAACAAGTACCCAATTTCCAGGATTGATGATCTAATGGATCAATTACAAGGAGCCTTGGTGTTTTCAAAAATCAATTTGTGATCAAGCTATCATCAGATCTGAGTGAAGAAGGAAGATATTCCCAAGACAGCTTTTAGGACCCGCTATAATCACTATGAATATTTGGTAATGTTGTTTGGGGTGATTAATGCCCCAGTAGTGTTCATGGATTATATGAACCAAATTTTTCATGAATTATTGGATCAATTTGTAGTAGTGTTTATTGATGATATTCTAATCTATTCCAAGAATCCTGAGAAGCATGCTGAGCATTTAAAAATCATCTTACAAATACTGAGTGAATGGCAGTTGTATGCAAAAATGTCAAAGTGTGAATTTTGGCTTCCACAGATACAATTCTTGGAACATGTTGTGTCAAATAAAGGAATTATGGTTGACCCAGCAAAAGTAGAGGCGATAGCTAAATGGTCGAAACTTACAATTCCAACTAAAATTAGAAGTTTCCTTGGGCTAGCTGGCTATTATAGAAAATTCATTGAGGGATTTTCTAAAATAGCATTACCTTTAATGAAATTGACAAGGAAGGAAAAAGACTTCAAGTGGAATGAAGAATGCGAAGGTAGTTTTCAGAACCTAAAAGAAAAGCTAACATCGACACAGTGTTGATATTGCCAGACCCAGAACAAAAGTTTGAAATATATTGTGATGCTTTAGGACAAGGATTGGGAAGTGTTCTGATGCAATTTGGGAGAGTAGTTGCTTATGCTTCAAGACAACTTCGACCTCTTGAAGTCAACTTCTCCACACATGATCTAGATCTAGTAGCAGTGGTATTTTCATTGAAAATTTGGAGGCATTACTTATCCAGATTTGAAGTATTCAGTGATCACAAGAGTTTGAAATATTTGTTTGATCAGAAAGAACTAAATATAAGGCAGAGGCAATGGATGGAGTTTCTCAAGGATTATGACTTCACGTTATCTTATCATTCTGGGAAGGTGAACGTCATAGTAGACGCACTGAACAAGAAATCCTTACATATTTTTGCCATGATGATAAAAGAGTGAAAATTGATAGAAGAATTTAGAGACTTGAATTTGATGGTAGAAGTGAGATCTAAAAGCTAGTACATGGGTACTTTGAAAGTTAACAATGATTTCTTGATGCAAGTCCAGAATGCTCAACTGGAAGACCAATATCTACAAGATATGGTGAAACCAAAGGATAAGAGCAAGGGCTCAGAGTTTTATTGCGACTTAAATGGAATTATCAGATTCAAAGGCAGAGTATGCATTCCTCAAAATGAAGAATTAAGACAAATGATATTGGAAGAGGCGCATAAGAGAAAGCTGAGTTTTTATCCTGGAGCAATTAAAATGTATCACAGTTTGTGAAGAAATTTCTGGTGATACGACATGAAGAAAAAGATAGATGAGTATGTTGCAAACTGTTTAACATGCCAGAAATTGAAGGTAGAACATCAACGTATACCGGGAGAATACAACCATTGAAGATTCTTGAATGGAAATGGGATAGTATCTCCATGAACTTTGTATCTGGACTACCAAGAATAAAGAGAAATCACGATGTTGTGTGGGTGATTGTAGATCATTTAACAAAGACTACACATTTCATTCCGATTAACATGAGGTATAAATTGGAAAAGTTAACAAAAGTGTATACTAATGAGATATTTAGATTGCATGGGGTACCCTTAAATATCGTATCAAATCAAGACCTAAGGTTTACATCAAAGTTTTGGGAGAGTCTGCAAGAAGCCTTGGGAACTAAGTTAAAGCTTAGCTCATCATATCATCCTTAAACTAATGGGCAGACAAAACGCACTATCCAATCATTGGAGGATTTGCTACGGGCTTGTGAAATAGAGCAACAGGGGGTGTGGGATGAATGTCTACCATTAGTAAAATTCACGTTTAATAATAGTTATCATGCAAGTATCGGAATGGCACCATATGAAGCATTATATGAAATGAAGTGTCAAACTCCTCTGTGCTGGTATGAAGCTGGAGAAACAATTTTGTATGCGCCTGATATAGTACATAAACAAAATGATCAAGTAAAGATGATTAGAGAAAAGATAAAAGTTACCCAAGATATACAGAAGAGCTATCATGATCAACGAAGGAAACTATTGGAATTTCAAGTTGGCGATCATGTGTTATTGCGAGTGTCACCCATTACTGGAGTCAGCAAGGCATTGAAGTCTTGAAAGCTATCTCCCAAATTTATTGGACCATTCGAAATTCTGAGTAGAGTTGGTCTTGTAGCATATCATATTGGCTTACCCACAAATCTTTCCAATTTGCATCATGTGTTTCATGTGTCACAACTGAGGAAATACATTTTGGATCATTCTCATGTAATTGAACTTGATCCTGTCCAAGTCCAAGAAAATTTGTCATATGATGTTTTCCCTGTGAAGATTGTGGATCATCAAGTCAAGCAGCTAAGGGGTAAAGATATTTCATTGAAAAAAGTAATCTGGAACGCAAGTGATGAAGGAGATGCCACTTGAGAGCAAGAGGGAAAAATGAAGGAAGCATACCCTCATCTTTTCCTGAATCAGTGAATAGAGTGAGAGAAGTGTAACACCTTCTCTTTCATTATTCGGTAAAGTGAAGAAATGATGAATGTAGTAATAAGTGGATTGCACACTATATTTCTTGTTACCATCGCACTTCCACAACATGTCATTTACATTTTCTCTCAACTTTTTACCTTCCATAGTTTTCCACAACTACTGTTATAAATCCCCTTCCATGAAAACAATTGTCTTCTCTAAGGAATTTTCCAGACCATTGACCCATCTTAAATCGTCTGTTATCCACCACCTCACTTCCTTATTAGTCATTATTGAAAATAGTTTTGGGTATAAATTTGCCAATGCAATATTTTCTGCCCATTTATCCTTCCAAAAATTAAAAGAACAATCATCGCTATAACACCCCAAATTTTGTAATGATATTTTATATATTAATATAAATTATGGAGTTTTATTTGGATGTGTATTTGATGTATATGATGATGTGAATATATGTGATGATGTGGATGTGTATGAATATGTGAATGTTGATTCTGTATTGAGAATGTTTGAGTATGGTTGGTTTGAATTGATTGAAAAAATAGGCTAAGTCTATGCTGCAGGGGCATTCTTGCTGTGGCATGAGGATTCTCGCTGAAGCGAGAAGGTCTTGAGCATAAGGCGTGCCTCTGTTGCATTTTTGTTGTAGCGAGAGTCTTCTCGCTTAGCGAGAAGGCAACAGAGAGGGGTGCATTTTTGGGTTGCAATCTCTCTATAGCGAGATTCTGTAGAAATCAGAGTGCAGTTTCCTCTGATATTTTCACTATAGCGAGAAGGGGTGTCGCTGTAGTGAGGATGTCTCCCTGTAGCGAGAATATCATGACTCATAGGGTATTTGAGGGGTTTAGGGTTGGAAAATTCATTTCCCACTCCTCTTTTCGAGCTCTCTTTGATTCTTTCAACCCTCAACCCTATTTCACCGTTTAAATTGTCTCTAAAGCCATTTGGGAGTAAGATTGAAGCTTGGGATCACGTTTGGAGTGTTTGGAGGTAAGTTTTAAGGACTAGGGTTTCATTCCTTTGTTCCTTTCTTCGTTTTCTTGAGTTCTCATGGAGATTTTCCATGTGTTTAGGATGAAATTCATGTGGGGAGCATTTCCATTGTTAAGTTTTGTGTTGGGTCTTCATTCAGAGGTAAGGGAGACCCTACCCTATCTCTTTGTGCTTAGAATTTATTTATATTGCTATGTATTAGAATGTGGTTGAGATAGAACGTGGAGAAACATATATTGGATGAAAATAATTTGATTGTAGTGAGATTGAGATAGAAATATTGTATGGAATGTAGTGTGTGTGATGAAATGGTTTGATTGTGATTGATATTAAGCATGATGTGTGTAATGGAATGACTTGATTGCGGCAGAGTTTTTATGAAAATTGGTGTTCGAGTGTAATGTGCTTGATTGTGGGCATACATGCCATGTGTGAAAGTGAATGTCTTGAAGTGATTGAGAATGTGGGTGAATAACATGAAATCATTGAAAGTGTGTGGAAATGGCATGTTGGTTGCGATTATGATTGTGTTCGAATTGTTGGAAAACTATGATTGGTTCAGGATACACTAGGGGTGTGAAAAATGAGAGTGGTAGAGATATCTTGGGGAAGAAAGGGTGGTGGTGACACCAACAGTGAGCGTGTGCACCACAGGCCACACATTCTCCTCCTAAGTTAGTCTCTAACTAACATCTTTGCTTGAGGGACTCAGTATCCCACACGTTATATCCGTGGAGCAGGAGCTATCCGGCGACCATCCATGGTGTAAAACTGAGTAAGTCCCTGAGGCGGCAACCATCCAATGCCACAGTGAGCGTGGCTACGTGTAGTAAGTGCACGTGTGTGTGGATTGTTTGATGATGCAATGAGCGCACCTGTTTGTGAATTGTTATGAAATGTTGAAAAGTAGTAAATGTGTTGTTTGATGCATGAATTGAATTTTGTAATAAATATGTGTAATGTGTGAAGGTGAGACTTTGTGCTTGCGTGTGATAGTATAGAGGACTCACCCTTACGTTTATTTTCAAGTGACCAAGACGATCAGCACCAAGCTCTCAGTGAAGAGATGGATGGAACTACTATAAGACTTAAGAAATTATTTTAGAAATTTAGGTGTATTTAAATTAAGTCCTATAGCAATGATTTGATTCAAACTTGTAATTCATCCTTATTTTGAACTACTTTCATGAAACTAACCATGAGGAACTATTTGAATAAAAATTTTATTATTCCTATTTTTGCAAAATTTATTTATTTGAAAATTTTAAATTAAGGCGTTACAATCTCCAAGTACTCGTGTGACATTAGAATCTATCCACCCATCAGCTTGCTTATATACGTACACCATATCCCTCCACCAATTTAAAACACTATGAACTACCTTCATAGAAATTAACATATCGGCATATGATTCATATTGTACCTGTAATACATCAAAGCACAACAAGTTTGGAGACTTTAAACCTCTCCAAGCCCATTTATCCAACAAGTTCTGATTGAACCATTCTACATTTCTCACTCCTAGACAGCCCTCATTCTATGGTATGCATACTTTTTTCTATTTAATCTAAGCTATTTTTAATAATTTATTCATGCTACCCCAAAGAAACTAACGTTGAATCTTCACCACCTCCTTAATTACACCCCGTGACATTTTCGAAAATGATAAATAATGTAGTGGAAGACTATTTAAAACATTAAAAAATGTTACTCTACTCTTAATATAAATGTATTTTTAACCCATTAAATTTTATTGTTTTAATTTTTTAATATATATTTATTATACCGTTACATACCTCTTTAAAAAATGGTTTCTTAAAGTTTGATTCAACATTAGAAGTTAGAAAACACAGGCACTTGACATTGGCACCAGCTTGCAACAGTTGTAATGCATAAATGATTGTTAAAAAAGAACATGAAACTTGAAAAGACAAAATGACACAAAAGATGATAATGACTCTTAGCAGTGGGGACTAATGCTTGTACCATATCATCAACAAAACAGATCACACTCCTGGTCCCCTTGTCACTACGGGGTTGTTCTATAATAATGCATATTTAAAATAATCATATAAAAAATATAAACAATCAAATTATATGTTTAGTCTTTTATTTATTTATTTTTATCCATTTCATTTTGGTCTTTTAATTTTTACGCATTTATATTTGTCTTTTATTCTTAATTTTACTTAACCCCATTAGTTAACATCATATTTGACTTTAATATTATATTATTTTATTCTTTTAAAATTTACTTCTTCATTGAATTTTCTTTATTTAGAATAATTTCAATATTCTTTAGCAAGGTGTTGATAATATGAATCTTTTACTCTTAAAAGTGAGCCAAAGAGAATTCTTTAAAATGTTCGTACACTAAGTTACAAAAATAAAAATATAATCATTGGTATTTTCCAAT
Organism: Abrus precatorius; assembly: GCF_003935025.1. Lineage (NCBI taxonomy): Eukaryota > Viridiplantae > Streptophyta > Magnoliopsida > Fabales > Fabaceae > Abrus > Abrus precatorius. The sequence continues at coordinate 14,839,470 of NW_020874417.1, forward strand.
TTTTCTTTATTTGCCTTTTATTTTTATTTTTTATATTGTGTTCATCTAATGATAAAAGGAAACAAAGCAATCAGAACTCCCACGACGTAAAGAATTTTTTTTGAAACATACCAAAAATGTTTCAATAAATGGATTTATTTATTTTTTAAATAATTTGTTTTACCATAATTTTATGTTTATGCATCAACTTCAAGAGATTTATTTTAAATTATACGGACATGACTACAATATAAGACAAATTAAACAAATATAAAATATAGACAAGTTATTTCAATATTTTCTAATTAACGTACAAAATTTTAATGATAATATATAGTTCATTTTCAAGATTGGAATATTCATAATTGTAATCTATTATTGCATAATATTAAAATACTTTTAAATAAAAAGTTAATGAAATGAGCAACTATGATTTGAAGTTGAGCGATCGTAGTTAGATGGCAAATTTTATTTTACTTTATCTCAAATCACGTGTCAGAGACACACTTTAGTCTAACTAAAAATCAACAAAGTCTAAAGATATAATAAACAAATGCTTGCAAAATCTATTTCATTAGTTAACATGATATGTCTAACTTTCAATCACTAGAGAGTTTAGTTACTTAGAGTCTCGTGTAAATTTACAATCCCATCAAGTAACTTTTGTCATACAATATTAATTTAATGGCTAAGAATTTAAATCTTCTCTCTCTTTCCAACAAAATTTCAACCATTGGTTTATATTTTAAATGGTTAAGTTAATGAAAGAAAGAAAGTGAATCGATCGTGGAGAATCTAAATTCAAAGATTAATGTCAATATAATGATAGAAGACCAAAAACAAGGTAATCAATGTGTATGTAAAGGGAAAGACACCAAAAGCCTTAGGTATGTTAATTCAAAGTCTTGTTGAGAACTACTTGTCAAACACCTTTCTAACTTAAATTTTGGAGTATTTCTTGCAAAAACATTCCCTATTTCTACCATCGAATCACTCTCTACCTCACAACCCTAAAGAGGCACATTGAAAAAGTTATTTACTCATATTTCAAGCTAAGAAATTAAATAAATTAATTAGAAATTTAAAGGTTAAATAATCAGAACAATAATTTTAGCTAAAAGAATAGTATAAGATAAACATATTCTACTCATGTAATGTTATATGATATTTGTTCTTAAGTTATAAGATTAGGTTTAATTTATTAGGCGTAAATTAATAGAGTTTGACCCAATACAATTTTAGTTGCTTGAATTTTTCATTATAATAAGGAGTCATTCAAAGTCCAATACACCGCAGAACATAAATATCATCTTATTTCTTACAAATGAAATAAGATAATTTGTACTTCTCATGCTTAGATTTCTAAAATATTTAATAATTAAGGAGTTTAGTTTATGTTAAAATTATCTTGTGACTATATTTAAATGTCAAGGTTGCGACTATTTTTTTTAATAAAATAACTATTCTTTGTATTATTATGCTTATATTCTTTGTATCTCTAAATAAACTTTCATTTTAAATATTATTACTCTACTAAAACACATTTATTTGAGTGTTGAAATACTTGTATGATACTTCCATTTTTGTTTACCTATTAGACCAACTCCACCACCTTTTTCACTTCTATCTAAAGTAGGTGTAATGATTTTTCCTTCGTCTAACATTTGTTAGATATCAAAGGAACAAAATTCAAATGATGTTATACGCAATTCCTCTATCCTAAGAGTTTAAATAAATTAAATTAGTCATGAAATATTTGAGCTTCACTTGTTAAATATGCATATAATAGTTTGATAATTTAAGAGTTAAACTCAAGCTCGGTAAGTTTGACATTAATAGTTTTTAAATCGCTTATATATATATATATATATATATATAAATTTTATTTATTATATTTACTTAACTTTGTATTTTATTATCATTATGTATGTGTATTATTTACCTAACTTTAATTTCCACGAGTTGTATTTTAAACAAAGTAACCGTAATTTTTTTTTACAAAAATATATCATTTTCATTAAAAGATATTTTTAACCTTAAGTCCTTTTTATATAGATAAAATTATATTTTGATGTAATTTTATTTTATTTTTTAGCGCAAAAATATTTATTAAATATTAAATTAATAAAACCTACTTTCTATTGTTTTCTGACCTCCTATTCTTTATATACACCGTAAACTATTCTAGTTAAAAAACTATAGATACAATTATCCAGCTATTCTGTTCTACCTATTTGCTGACATTTGGACCCATTATCTAACATAAATCTAACCTTGTATTGTTGACTTATACGTTAAAGTATCATTCGTCAGCGACATTCACATTTACCTATATTAATAACAGGACATTTATACTTTCATTAAACTGCTTGGACCAAAAACAAAAACAAAAACAGCATATTCCAGATTTATGATATTTTATTTTCTTATTATTATATAATCATAACAATCAAATCTTTTACATAAAACTATAAGGTTTAAGGAATAAAATTTGGTTCGATGAGAATGGAGAGATGTTTTAATTTTTTAACTTGTTTTAATAATGTTTTATAATAATTTATATAATAAATTATTATTTTAAAAATTTATTAAATAAGCGCTTAATTTCCTATCCAAACACACCCTAAATTATTATGAGATTGTTTTTACGTCACATTCCTTCCATTAACACGTATGAGTATGATAATATATTAGTTATATTTTCCCTCTCTTTTCCTTAAAAAGCAAACAAGGAGAACCCTGTTCGGTACCTCTAATCCCCTTTCATTCTCTTCGACGTAATTAAATTTGGAACTTTTCTCTCCTTTCCATTAAAATCTCTCATCTTCCTTTCCTTTCCTTTCTTTCAATTAAATGTTTCATGAGTTATTTGAAGTAGCTTGTTTTGTGTTCAACTTTAAACAATTTTTAATAAAAATATTATAAGAGAATTTCCATAAAAGAAAAGTAATTATTTCCCCGGAAGAGAGGTTGCCCGATCATGTTATATTTTCAAAATGAATTATGATAATTTAATAATAGATAGAACCTAACGAGGAAATATTTGATGAATAGTTTTTTCATTATGTATCAAAGAGTTTTAAGTAGAGATAAAAACATCTTAGAATAAAGATTCATGATCTAATTTTTTTAAAGTCTGACTTGACTTATTTCAATAATAAATTTAATATAAAAATTTTAAAAGACTTAATTAATTAAATTAATTATACTTAAATTTAAGAAAAAAATTATTAGGTCTATTAAAATAATTTATTTAAAAATAAAAAAATATAATAATATATTAAATAATTAATTAAATAATTCAAATTTGTGTATTTTAAATTTTTGTTTGTTACATTTACTAAATTTAAGTCTAAAACTTATTTACTTGTATTAATTTATTGATTTAAGGTGTGAAACTTTATATTATTAGATTTATTTATGATTTATAGATTAATGTTGATTTTATTGTATTAGTTGTATGTGTAGTAATTTATTTATTTAAATTAAATATGTAGTTTGAAAGTAATAAATAAAAATATGTAATTTTATTATACATATTTAAGGTGTTGAGCTATTTTTTATAGCTTATTTAGATATAATTTTTTTAACTATTATAAAAATATATCTATTTAAATGGTTTAATAACATGTTTATAATGAAATTTAATAATCTATTGAATGTTTCAATATTATTAAAAAGTCTAATAGGTTAAAATATACTTTTAAAAATGACATACTAATCTTAATAAAAAGCATATAAAACATAATAAAACATGCTTGTACTTTAAAATTACAAAATAGATAAGACTTATTTATACAAAGCTTAAATTAATCTATTTTTATCCCTAACTCTAAGAAGTTAAAAATAATTTTTTATTAAAAATAAAAATATTTATTATTTAAAATTCATAAAAAAAAAATACTATGCTCACTCTTTATGGAATTTAAAGTATTTAATGAGGCATATTTAACGCGTGTATTAGAAAAGCCGTTTCATGTAATGACGACTATTTTTCATAAAGTAAGGAGGAAGGTACCAATGCGAACCTTCCACTTTGTTGAATTTGTGCTGTTCTTTGATACGAAATTGGTACACTTTTCATGCAGTCTTCACTAGCCTGGTATTTTAATAAGAAGAGCATTCAGATTTCATTTTGAATATATGAAATTTAAGCTGATTAGAGAGTGAATGAGACGTACACCTGCTATATGTGCATGGCGAAGTTCAAGCCAGACTGAATCATTGTCTTCTAGAATGACCTCCTTTATTTCAGGTTGACCCCCGGTTTTGCTGGGAACCTGAAATGATTGCTATGTCAAAATCAGAAACAACAAAATGCTAAAAATTGCATACAAGATGAAGGGGAGGCTCGATTATCAAGAAATCATACCTCTTGCGTTTATTTATTTCCATCCATATTCAACAAATCATGGCACATAGCATCATAGGTCCATTCATGAATGACAAGAGCAATCTGAGATGAAGATTTAAAACAGTTATCACAAGGTGAGATATAAAAGGAAAGATTCATAATGAAGAGATATATTTTTAACCTGATCAATGGATCTATCGACAATGAGCATGTCACAAGTTTCATTTTGTGGAAAACTGGGAATAGTAATTTATATTTTGAGACCATGTCCCAAACAGCACAAGCAAGCTTGGTAGGAACTAATTCACGAGTTGCTGTTGGAGTAGACTCGTCACTTTCTTTTGTAGCACGATACCATACATATGGTAACTCCTAACAATATAGAAACATATTGATATACTCATTCAGAAGATATCAAATATTATAAATTCGTACTGTATGAACTACACCGAATAGTCGACTTATTCTTTCGTAAATGAATAAAAAATTGTGATTACAACTAATTTTTTTCACAATAATTTATGCATTAAATAAAACAAATGAAATAAGAATTATCTAGTAATTTCTGTAAATATATCAATTTGCAGTATCAGACACTAAGGTAGCGATTGGTAGACGACTGAAAGGGACACAAAAAAAAGAGTTCTATTTCATGTTTGGCACATCATAGAAAAAGAACATAATAGTGAACGGGATGATAACCATTTGATTTACAAGATTTGTCTCAGATTTAGTGAAGATAAAAAATTTAAGATATAGCTATAATAGAGAAGGGAGGAGATTATAGGAGAGTCAAGGATAGCTTGTATAAGTAGATTTTGAAAAACATTCAGTAGAGATTGACACAATGTTCATACGTCTTGATCAACTATAACATGCTTAAAAGAAGAAGAAAAGTCACGACTTAAACAATAAGTACCTATAACCATCTTATTGTCTCTCATTACAGTGAGCGACAGAAGTAGTCTGTTAAAACTTTGATCTAGGTTAATTACAATATAAAATGTGAGGTGTGAAAGTAATAACTTCATTGAAGCAAAAACTGTAGCTATTCTAATTGCCATGGTATTCAAGCAGGTATTAAATCTCCGAGTATTCTCAACATTTCCATAAAGTTCTCCCATTGCTGTTTCTTGATCAGTGGTAAACGCCTGCATTACATAGATCTCAATAAAAAATCAATTTCTCCCTCATTCAGAACATTGTGTAAAGAGGTAAAGGTGATTCTTCGCTTAAAACTAAATAAAATAATGTTGGACAATTGAAAAGGTCAAGGTGATTCTTATTAAGTTGTTCCCAGTATTTATACATTGCTCATGTCATGTAAATCACGACTTTGAATTCATTACAATCCCATGTTCCATAAGATCATTGCTAAATTCAGCCGTCGCAAGCTAAAAAGAAATAAAACCTTGGGATCATATGATAAAACCATGTTAGTAGGACTTCCTCATATAAATCAGTAAATTTATCGGATAACTTATTTTTACGCCTTAAACAGTACAATGAACATTTATACAAGGATTTATGATACGCCAAGATCGTGCGTAGGTAGGTTAATTGACTAAACTATTAATCAATGAGGCAAATAGTTCAACAATATTTTGTGTGGGTGAAACACATTGACGTACACTTCAACTTGAAATAGTTTACATCATTGCATACCTGACCATCTAATGGAAAGTATTCCAAATTCATCTACAAAATAGAACCAGCCGTAATTTCAGTCCAAAATAGTTTGATGATGACTACTTGCTGATAACTACTAGATAAGAATGGACAACAACAGCCTGACCTCTCTTAATGCACCTATACGAGGTAAGACACTAGTGTCACTCTTGATGTGGTTTACAAGTTCCTTTGGGATCGGTGAACTGAAAAATACATAGGCTCTGAAACATTGTATAGGAACAAAGGATACACAGCCCCTCGCCTCCCAATAGAAAAAGGAAAAAAAAAAGAAAAAAGAAGAAGAGATAATCAGTTTTGTCTTGGATTAAGCTTATAAAAGATGAAACAACATTAAAATTTGGGGAAAACCAGAATTCTTCACATACTTCCTGTAAAGAGGCTCCCTTCCAGACATATCAGACAGGAACATGACCACACTGCATGCTAGCAAAAGATATGCTTAATATGGATAAAATATGCAGGTGAAAACAAAATAAATAACATATCAGAAAAGACAGTTCAAAATAATGCATGGAAGAGAAGACAGTTGAATGAGTAAAAATGGGATTGGAAAAAGGATTAGAGAAATAATTTAACCCTGAATTAGAATTTGAGATAAACAAAACACAAGAAATTGTGGACTTGTACTGCCAATAGATAGGAAAGAATAGAAATCTAGATTTTTTGGTTGGAGTAGACATCATAATTACTTTAAATTTAAGTCTCACTCTGGTATATTATCCTCACTTTTACCATAGTGTAGAAGAAAAACACTTCCATTGCTAATTGAATGATAGGGAGCAGTTCAATATTGGATAATATAATGCACTCATACATAAAGGGATAACTGTATAATTTAAGGCAGGAAACATGGAGAAGCATGCTATTATACTGGATTTTTTTGGGTCTTAGTTGACATCTTGCATTATACAAGTTTTGTACTCATGGTAATGGTTGTCCTTCAATAGAATTACTTTTTTAAGTCTCTGCAAATATATTGTACACCCCAAATCTTTGCACGTGTGTGCACATGATAATTTACTAATTCATAAATCATTTTAAAGCCAACACTAGAACTTGAGGAAATTTTCTATGATTTGTGTAGATACACAAGAAAATTTTGAGTAATTTGCAACCAGAAAATCTATCTATGGCGATGGTTCACTAAACTTAGGTTAAGGCTCCTACTAAGAAGAATCAGCTATTAGGTTACCTAGTTATTTCTTTTGAATTTTCTTAAATTGCTCTCTCTTTTATTCTTTCCCCACCCATTACAGATATCTATCATTGAATTAAAGAAATACCTATAGCGTACCCTCAATCAATAATATCATGCAGCCTCCAAACACAATTCATACAAAATAATTTCCTGATAACAAATAATCAAAAGTAAATCCTGAGAATTTTCTATCACGATACAGCTTGAAGCATTTTCTTCCATGCTAATTAAACATGTTGTATCAAATAGTTAAACTAAACTGCTTATAGCATATACATACTGTGATTGAAATTGGCGATAAGAAAGAAGCAAACAAATAGAATATCTATACACATTCGTGTGGCTGCTGCGAAGCAAATATTAGCAAAATTTTAGTCCGTGTTTTAAATAACACCAAGGAAATTAAAAAATGGTACCATAACTTATGAAAATCCCAGTAAATGTTGTTATATAATAGGAGAGTTTTCCTTGAATAATAAAACGATTATTTAGTTTTTACATAATTTTTTTATCTATTGGCAAACAAAATGGAAATTTCTATTTAAGAAACAAAGTTACTTCTCTTTAGAAGGCTGGATGTAATAAACAACATCCATAGATGGTAATGGTTGCCTTCTCCGGAAAAGGTCTTCCACCACTGTAATGAGAAATCAAAAGTTATATCAATGTTTTAATAGAGCAACCACATAACAGATGTTGCAGTAAAGTTAGTTAAATAATACAAGGAGAGAACATGGGACAATGAACAGAAGAAAACATCTAATTTAAAGCACAATATTCAGCTCAAAATGAGCTTGACAAATACACACTGCCTAATTGGAGTTGAGATGACTATACACTGAAAAAAGACAAAGATTAACTAATATCATTTGGGACATGATAATATGGCTAATGTATGAGACATTGTTGCAAATGATTTTATTTTTCAGACAAAATTTAGATAAAATTTCTTGTCATCAAGATCTCTTATCTTTTAATGATACGTTACATGTGAATTTTGGTACTAATAAACTATTAAAGGTGTGTGTTGTGGTATAAAATTTTTTTTTATAAGTACCGTATCCAAAAAATTTATACTAATAAAAAAAAATATGTAGTAAGTTAAAAAAAATTATTATATATAATTTATTTAAAATTATATTATTTATATTATTTGTTATATGATTCTATTATATATATATATATATATATATATATTGTATATTAAATTTTTTATTTTATTTTTCTATTATTTTTTACAAATTTTTAGTTTCAAATAAAATATAATTCATATTTAAGTAATTAATATTATTATAAATAATATATTAATTTAATAATTAAATATTAATAATAATAAAATTAAGAATATAAAAAACATATTAATATAATATTATTATTTTATTTTTAAATTTTAATTTATTTAGTTTTAACTTAAATACTTTTAAATTTATTCAAATATAATAAATATAATAATTTATTATTAAATAAATTTATTATTTAAACAAGTGTCTATGTATTATTGTTTAAAATTGGTTACGTACTATACTTTGAAAAGTTTTTATGGGTATCATCACATAATTTATCACTATTAAATGTGTTAATGTGTCATAATTTAATTAGAGAACTTAATACTAAGAATATAAGGAATTTGACCAAAGTTCTATCTTTATTTTTCTCCAGTCATTTAAAATAGCATGCATACTGTGAAGCACTCCAAATCTTACTGTTTGATTTCTCAAAATTATTGGAAGTAAAGAGTGTCACTGGCATCAATAATCACTTCTTGAGTATTTGACCATTTTATGATAACGAGAAGTGTTCCTTCTATCAAAGCAGGGACAGCCACTCCTTGACATTTTTCTCTTGTGCCATCAGCATAGTAAGGGTGTGTTCGGATTCACATTTGACTAATCACGTATTTTGTATTTATTTCAACCTTACTAGTTATAACTTGTGTTAACGTGATTTTAAGTATGTTCAAACACGATTCTAAACATGCTATAAATGGGTTCTTGAATAAGAAATGCAGAATAAGCGATAAACTCCGGAAAGCCAAATCCTTTTGTAGGGTTCTTACAGGAAACTTCTTGGTCTGTAATATCTGCCATTTTACAAGGATGTGACATGACTTTCACCGTGACTCCATTATGAGTACCTATTAGAGTAACAAAAAATTGACCAACATCAACTGTCAACTTTAATTAACAAAAGATGATAAGCGAAGATATAAACACGGTAGAAGTATAAAATCTTCATATCAAACAAATCATTGTTATACTTTTGATTGAACGCTACCGATCTTTCATCGTATATATCATTTTTCGTTGACATCTTATGTTCTCAATCAACAATTTTGCTTGGTCCAAGTCTGAAGCATTTTGTTGCAGTTAATTTCAATGGCTTCATAATTCTCGTTACATCAAAATTATCCACTGGAGAGCTGTAAACAAGAAACACTAACCATAAATTTTCATTATGCTGATGTATACAACATTTTCTATGCTCCCGAAACATGGAGCAGAAATCACCTAGATTGGATGTAAGCTTGGAGTATAAAATTGTTAATGGTGTAGCTTGAAGTAATATATCTTCTTCAGCATTGCGACTAATCTTTACTTCACCAAATAATTTAAATTTAGCAACTATAACCAACTACTTTTTGTCTACTCACTACGAAATTCCTAGCCAATAAATTCAGCAAGATACAAGGCTAAGAAGCAACAAAATTGTCATGTTTCAACTCATCCAATTTTTTCCTTTTTCTTCGTGATGCTGCACAGCTTCCATCAAGTTTGGGTATACCAAAGGACGAAAGAAAAGCATCTCTCGTGCAGGTAAATTAGTAAAGGAATGTGATTGAGCATGCTATGGTAAGAAATTAGGGTGCTGAGGTAATTCAGGATGAATACAGTGGTGGAGATGCCCACCATTTCTTATCAACTCACCACTTGCTGTGGCTAAAACTGGGATGCATTCTTTTCCTGCATAAGGCAACAAAATATTCAAGACAAACAAAAAATGACGTGCTGCTTTGTAGAAGATGCAATCTAGGCGCCATATCAAATTGCAACTCAATCTTCCACCCAACACATTCACAGCAGCCAAATAAATGTAGGTCTCCCCCAAATTATACATCAAATTCTTAGTAAAATTTCTCAATAATTATATTTTCTCCTCTAACACTACTTTGCAGACGAAAAACTATACGGAAAAGACTTGACACAATTTTTGTCAATACAGGAATACAAGAGTGACTTTGATTATACAAAGTTGCAAATAATCAAATAATGTGTGTTTCACCTTTTAAGAGTTGAGCAATCATCGCACGGCTTTAGATTTTCCCTTTTTTTTAATACTTTTATGTAGAGGGCGTTCTTGTGTTTCCATTCATTAAGCATTTGTAACCATAAGTTTTCAAAGTGTTTGTGAAAACTCTGCTGAAACCAATCCAAAATTTCTGAAAACAATTCCCTTGGATTCTCCTTCCACACTATTCTTAACATAGCTGAGCTATCAATCAGCCTGCTCTTTAACTTGCTTAAAAGATTTCCCACCCTTTTCTGACCAAATGCTTCTCTCTTCATAATTCTTTCAGGAGGGGCTGACATGTATTTTCGAACAGATTTTAAACATGGACACACCTGGCCTTCAAGCAAAGCATAGGCAAACACTTGCACCCGATGTTCATCATTGCTAATGAGCAATGAATGCTTTGGAAGCTCCCAACAGAAACGTCCGAAGGTTGGGATTACCCAACATTTTACTTGGTCAGTCTGGGCACCATAATAAGGTTTGGGATCCGTCAAGGAAGGAGAGAAGATGCATGAAGACTTTGCATGTTCAACTAGCCAAGCTGGCTCCACCCTTGTTACTCCATGCATATATGCTCTCTTGGTACTTGTTATCCCTTGTTTGTTTGGTCTTTTGGTCTCTAATAGTTCATTGTAAACCAAAAACTCAGGGCTACAATGGAAACAGATGACCAACGATGAAGGAAAACACTTTCATCAACTATGCATGATTGATACCTAACAGCACGAGAAGGTTTCTCTCCATCGGAGGCCCTAGAAGAAACTGTAATGCGTTTGGCAACCCTATCTGCCCAACCAGCACATATTGCTTGACAGATGAGCCTTTCCTCAACCAGAGAAAGAGGATATTTTTGAGAAGAAACCTGCCAAGCATGTTCTACATCCTCTAAATTTCCATGAATCCAAGAGTACTCTTCTTCAAAACCACCTCTATCACTCTGATAAAAGACCAGTTTGAGTAGCTGTTGTCGAAGCTTGGACATTTCATCCATTGTTTTGAAATGCACTGCATTTTCATCACCGAATTCTACTGTCTTTCGTGAATGTTCAAAACATTGCAAAGCATAAGCTATGGTTAGGGCATCACTAGTAACAACTCGAAACTTTTCACGTGCAACCTTAGCAGTTTCTTTTAGTTCTCAACTTCTCTTATTTATCAATGTCTTTCCCACTGTCACCCATGCTAAATTTCTCAGACATCTCTGAATCTCTGCTGCTATCATCTTCATATTGCATTATAAAAGGATTTGACAAGCTCAAAGCTGCAGCAACTGCAACCGCATATGCCAAAAGCAGATTTTGATTGCATTTATGCTGGTGTCTTGTATTTTTAATAACGGTGAGGAGCATTCTAGAATGACGAGGGCTCAAGGGATAGTGTGCCATGGCTTTGCCCAAAACTGTAAGTTCATCCTTGCTATCGAGTGCTTCAAGAGCTTTCAAACAATTCTCAGCCTCAAGCAGGGAAGCAGCTTTTAGAGAAGTAGGAAATGGGAAGTTTGCAACCTGGATGAGATGCAATAAGAATAAGCATAGAAATATCTCATACTAAAAGACAGAATAAAAAAATGAAAAGAACAATCAGTTTGACCAGGCAGGAATGGAGTAAATTACATAGCCAGGCAATTTTGCTCAATAAATTTCCTGATATAGAACAAAATAGACTATGCAGGAACGAGCTTTAAGATTATAAGTAGCACCTAATGTCTTGTAATCAATCAGCAGCAATCTAAATGAATGCAATCTTGTAAATGACGTATATGGAAGACCTTTTGGCTTAAAAAGGATTCCATTCCCTCACTCATTACATGATAATTGATAAATAGCCAAGCCATCAGAAAGGACAAGTACATGATGAACTACTTCCTCCTCTGTCTGCTAATGAAAGCACCCAACATAAACAAGCAAATGGAATGAAAACACACAGAGGATAAAGTATCATACTAAACATACCTTCTTAATATGCATGGATTTCAAGAGAAGGACAACACCATGAACAGGTACTTTCTCAACTTCAGCAGGAGAGTACTCAGGAAATTCATTATTAAAGGCAGCAGAAGAATAGAGACGATAACAGTGACCAGGTCCAGTTCTTCCAGCTCTGCCTGCACGTTGAGCGGCAGATGCCTTACTTATCCATTGTACTTCATATGTTTCCATGCCATTAGAGGAGTCATAATTCTTCACCTTCTCTCTTCCAGTATCAACTACATATTTCATCCCTGGGATTGTTAAAGATGTTTCAGCAACATTTGTGGCAATGACAACAAGCCGTTCTCCCTCCTTGACTTCCTCAAATACACGAAGTTGAGCTGTTGCAGGAAGCATCGCATACAGAGGCAGAACAAAGAGTGCACCGGGAGAAAGACTGCAGTTTTCTCTAGCTCTTTTCTCTCTGAAAACTTTTGATTGGTCTAAATTACCTTCTGTATTCATAGGAAATGTCTGCTCCCCATTTGCAGAGCTTAATGGAGCTTGCCCAGACAATTTTTCGAAGGCAGCCTTCAGTGAAGCAAGACTTCCTTCCTGTCCTAAGATATCCACAATATTACTTTTGCTCTCCAAATGCTGAAGACTATCATCATCATTGAATTCCAGTTCACTCTCTGCTTCTGAATCATAAGAAAAATCTGATTCATCCTCACTTACATCTCTCTCATCTTCATCATAGCCACTAAATCTATCAGTTTGCGTAACTTCCTACACAAGTCCTCTACTTCCCTTTGTCCTGTAACAAAGACAAGCATGCCCCCAGGTGGCAACGTCTTCTGAATTGCCAAGACCTTCTTATATGCTTCTCCAATATAATCTGTTTTCTTTGAGAAGTATACTGTTACTGGAAATTGCCTTGTTGGAACTTCTATCACAGGTGGAGGAGTACAGAATAACCTCCCAGAAGTAAAGTCTTGTACTAGCAAGGTGGCACTCATAAGCACAAGTTTTAGTGGAAAAACCATTTTTTCAGGACTTATACTTTCCCCTGAAAGTATCATCTTCTTCTGTTCATTACAAATCTGTCATTTAATAGTAAAATAAAAGGCCATCCCTATTAGAACGTTGGATCCACAATTATTATTTACAGAGAAATTTTAAAATATTTCATTTGTAAACATTTGAAAAATAAATCACTCTCTTACTCACCATTTGGCGAGTTTTAATTACACGTGAGAGCATCCCGATCAGAATGTGTGTGTTCAAGCTCCTCTCATGAGCCTCATCAAGAATTATGACAGAATAATGCCTCAGTAAAATATCATTCTGCACCAGATATTCAATCGAACAACATCAGCACATATGATTCTGTAACTATATTACCAATCTTGTTTAAGCATAACTAATACGTTTTGTTGATAAGAATGATGCTTGCATCTGCTAATGATAATAAACATGGTATGAACAAATGAAAGTGGAAAATAAATCAATTTTTAGTTTCCGATTAAAAGTCATATGAAATATATATCATCTTAAAATGTGCTCACATCCACACATAGAGAATAATGCTATTCACCCGAGGATCACTCACTCGACTTATAGTTAATTAAGACAGTATCCAGTAAATCCTAGTTAAGGCTTCCCTGTTCGTGCTCCACACCCTGAATCACTCACTCAACTTACAAGAAATTGCCTGCCAACAAACAGAAGTTCCCAAGTTGGTGATTTCCTTGGAATGATGGATTAAGATATTACATAATGAATAATAAATTCAAACATTCTATCAGGTATAAGTAACATAAAAGAATCCTTAATACAAACAAATGTTTCTTAGTTCCTATTAACTTATGAGCATTTCCACAAATTTATCATTTCCACAAATCCTTAATACAAACTGAACAAATGTTTCTACAAATTTATCATTTGTTAATCAGCAAAAAAACTTGATAGGACTTCTCAAAATGAAAACCTAGACAAAATATTGGGGTAAAATATAATGACCTGAACTTCTCTTAGCAAAATTCCATCAGTCATAAACTTGATAGAGCAACTTTCTCCAATCCTCTTGTCATATCTGACCTGAAAACCAACCTCCTTTCCTAGGTGAAGACCAAGCTCATATGACACACGCTGGGCAGTGGCAAGAACAGCCACCCGACGTGGTTGAGTCACACCAATAATACCCTTGCTTGAACCGTAGCCAGCTTCATAAAGAAACTGATAAATTTTGAAATTAAAATGAAAATAATCAAAGGATAAGCTAATTTAAATGATAGACACTATCATCGTAATCAGGTATGAGACAAACTCACCTGAGGAACTTGGGTTGTTTTACCACACCCAGTTTCTCCACATATGATAACACTAGAATGGTTATTTATAGCTTCCATTATCTCTTGCTTCATCATAACTATCGGCAGATCCTTTCTTTTGTCCTCAATCTCAGTTGGTCTGTATACATGCACAACAGTAGGAACATTTGAAGACCTCAGGGAAGAAATATCTGGAAGGTTGTTCCATCATTGACATTGGAGTTAGGTTCTCATCTGTCCTATCCTGTCCCATGTTAAAAAATGCCAAATAGTATTACAGTGAAATACAGAAAGACAAAGGAGATCATTATGATGTCAATCAATAACAAACTATGACATCTTAATCTACAGCCATTACAGCTATATAAGCATAGTGTAGTGAGTAAACAAGTTAATTTCTTCTAACAAAATAGAACTGAAATTTGGAAAATGTGTAATTTTTACCTACACAAAAAGAAGGTAAAGTGACAGACAAATATTAACACTAAGGCTTACTCTTACTAATTCATAAGTGTTATAAATATCGGCCATTCATCCAATGGTCCAAATGACAGATTTGAATTATATCTTGTATCTTGATCATACACAGCAACATTCCATCTGAGAAGGAACTATACCTTTGACGAGGTACATTTTATTTCATTAATAGAACAAGACGTGGGAGAAGAACTTCTGATTTCATCAGGTTTCTTGTTGATGGAAATATCAGCAATAGGTTTAGCAACATATTTATTATTTACAACTTCATTGCCATGAACTCCTGTTCTAACGGGTGGAATTTGAATGATGTCATTTTCTTCAACCTACTGAACGGGGGACAAATGAATCTCTTCTGTCTCATGTTTCTTAGACAGCCCATCAAGTGAAACCTCCCATCCTTCTTTCAATATATGTACAGCTCTCCTACGTTTTACCTTCATAGTCTCATCCTACAAATATACAATTGACTTCAGTAAATAAACTGTCTCAATTCAACACATATTATTCATAAAATTAGCACTGTTTTTCGATGGTACAAACCCGATTGATATTACACGACGACTGCAAAAGAGGATATGCATAGTCTGGAAGTGTGTTTTCACTGAAATAAAAAAAAATTAAAAATTCGGCATTCCAAATTTTTATGTTTGGTTAAACGAAAATGAAAAAAAAAAAAAAAAAAAAAAAAAGACAAATTTTGTTAAAATTAAAACTTTTATGTTTCTAATTTAATTTTACGTTTAGTTTTATACTTTGAAGAAAAGGGAAGGAGATTTTATTCTCGATTAGTTTTAAACTTCTCTAAAAATGTAAAATTTAGAGGAAAGATAAACTTTTACACTTGTTAAAAATGTCTTACTTTAATTATTTTTTACTATTTAAATATATAATAGTAAAATTATTTTTTCCTTTGTATTCTCTCCTAAAAACTAAATCATTTTTTCCTTTCATTAAAATTTTCTTTTCTACTTTTTTAAACCAAATATTAAATTTAAAAAAGATATAATAAAAAAAAACTTTTAGTGGAAATTAAGAATGGTGAGACACACAATGCATACTCAAAGATTCTTGGCTACCAACAATTTTGCCTAGTTGAATATACAAAGACCACGAAAGGAATATCCATATATTGATAAGTGGGATTTTTCTTGCTTTTCAATTTTGAATGTTTTTATTTATTTTAAATTATTTTATCTTTTAAGATATTATCTTTTGTGGGTAAGAATAATTCCTAATAGTTAATTATCATAATAATTTTAATATTATTTTAAGAGATTTCAGTGAAAGACAAATAAATAGAAGAATAAATTATGATAACTTTTTTTATCTTTTTACATTTTTTTTATTTTTAATTATTAGGATATGATAAGTCTATGAAATCGATAAAGATATTTTGCAATGAAATTGTCACTAAACAAATTGTAACCATTGAAATAAGTAATTTTTATTTTAAAATTAATAATATAAATATTTTAATACAATGAATGGTTATGATTAACACTATATTTTGGTACACTGAAATTTTCCTTGCTATATCGTACCAGACAAACCAAGATCACGTAGTATATTACTTGTATATATGCATTTTAAAATTAGCATGTATTCATGCTAATAGCATATATATATATATATATATTTTCTCACACTGATGTAAGTTTAAAAACTCTTACACTCGATTTTAGTCTTTCATTTAACTTAATTTAAAGATCAATGAAGTAGTAAAGTATAACCCGTTAGATGTAAGTTAAATAAAAGACTCAGATCGAGTGTAAGAGTTTTTAGACTTACACTAGTACGAGAATATCATGCCTCCAACATTCATCCTGAGGCAGGATCTAACTCTCCATGAAGTGATTGGACGCAGATTGTTGAAAACAATCTAAGTATCAAACCAAAGCCTAATATGTTTGTAGGAGTTTCCTGAAGATGAGCTAGTTGGATGAGGATGTTACTCATATTATGATGCATAATTAGAGTGAATGTAGAAGATTCACTCTTACATTTGCTTATATTTAACCAACATGATTTTGTTGAGGACAATGACGTTAGTTATGACTAACTTGGTTACAATTCCTACACTTTTGTCTGCTTTGTGACTCAACTTAATCCATTTCATTGCTAATACGAGTTAGCTTTGGTCGCCCCTTACCTCTCGCTCTTTCATCATCAAGCACTAACTTTCATTCACTATTTGTAAGAATGTTGCATTCATTCCCAATAGGGTACGATCATAGCGAGTACGTATTTACAACATATTGCAATAAATAAACTGAGTCAATATATTGTCAAAAATTAATACTCACAGTAGTACATGCAACTATTACATGCGAGCAAAATAATTGGTAGGCCTGAAATCTTCCGCATTCACAAAATCTCCTAGACAATACAACTGTCTATTTGTGACCATCCTTTTGTGTTATTAGATTAAACATTTCTTAAACCTCAAAACTTGTTCTTTGTGCTTGATGTTGATTTTTTTTTTAATTTGCATAATTACTTTACGACAGAACATGCTTTCATTGTTAATGTCAAACATAGCCTTCTCTCTACGCTTCACAAAATATTCTATGACACCCTTAATTTCTTATTTAAAAAATATGATTTGTGACGAGATACAAGAAATAAAATAAATTTGTTGTAAAATATGTGATATGAAAATGTGATAAAATTAAAATTTTCATATCGATAAGTCTATTCATGAAGATTTACAAAGACATTAGAAATAACCAAATGTAAATTGTACTATTAAAAATTACATTTACACAATAATTAATAAAGAAATAATGTACATAACTGAATTTTCATTACATACACAAGTTTAATATTTACAAACTGTTATTAAAATTTCATTAGGACTTAGATTAGACAATTATAATATCAAAAGAATAAGTCCTAAGAGCAGTCCTTATCAACACCTAAAATATTGAGGACTGAGTCATAGTCATTATCATTGTGTCAATCCTCTATCTCACCATTAAGGAAGATATATAAATAATTCGCAGTGGCTGAAGTTTTGACTGTTCCTCTATAAACATAAATGCTAAAGTGTGATGAACCCTATTATTTACACGATAATCGAAAGAAACACTATAATCTAAATTCATTTCTAAAGTAAAAACATCACCCTATTCATTATCACAGTCTACAGCAAATTTAAAATAACAAAATAAATGATATTCCATAAATATATAGTTTAGTCTACGATTTACAAGGTAGTCTATAATTTACAAAGTAGTCTACTAATCTAATTACTCTTCCAGATTCAAAAGTCCTTGTTCTCTGAAATGTTTAGTAATGATGAGCTTCTATCTCACCATTAAACATAATGCAATTACATCATAACATAAATTTCATTCACAAATCAAAAGAAGCATTGTCACCTCAGATACATAAACAAATTCATCAACAATTTCTACAAAATCATACATACTCAATCACTACACTTTTGTTTCTCAAATATGTATTTTTCCATGGATATTCGATACCTTTAGTACTTCATGAGGTCTTACATAGATATGTAAATAGTCGCCGATTAGCTCTTGCACATAAATACAACATATACAATAACGGACCGTAAGTAAAAGTATAGTCAGAAGTCTAATAAGGAAACAAGTGTGAGGCTATGTGATGCATTCGCTCTCAGAAAGAGTGTGTACAAATACGCATATGTCATTCACCACCTTACGTTTTCCTAAATTTCCTAATTCTCTGTGAACTCTATACTCCAAGTGTATCTCTATAACTATTTATATTAATTCCTTTTATCACTTTGTACTCATCATGCACTTTCTTTCATGTCATTCTTATTATTCAGATGAAAAGGTCGTGCTTAGTAAAGCACTTCTAGACAAAGTCATGCAATGCATATATTATGATATATAACACAATTATTCAGAACCAACCAAACATATATCATCAACATTTCACAACAATTAAATATCATTTAAATATACTTTTCAAACAAAACAAAGAATACAAAATTCTCATAAGTACAAAATTATAAGTTTAGATTCATTACAAAATTATAAGAATGCAATCAATCCACCTTTGTATATCTTTAAATTCATTACAAAATCTTGTTAATTTTTGCTGAAAGAATACTTTTGACAGTGTATATCATACAATAACAACATTAAAAGCATTAGAAATATATGTCTTAACATTCAATTATGCCTAATAATATAAATGATATGCAAATACTGTAACATCCCCCAATTTTTGGTCTATATGCTTAGGATTGTCCGAGTTAATTAGCATCCATACGCTATTTTTATTTATTTATTTATTTACTTCTTGTTGCAACTAGCAAAAATTTTGTCTTTATTTTGTTATGTGTGACTGATTGACTTAATAAATTCTTTTGAGATGATTGTTTAAAATTGCTAGGGACCCCTGCTATACAATGAAACATGTTATTATTATTTTGGCAATGTTTGATGTGAATTTTTATGTGCATGTGTTATAATAATTATGTGATGAGGTTTATCTTCAACAACCCTAGGTTAGTGAGATTAACCCTAGGGCAAAAATGTCTTTTGGTCAAATAGGTGGACCCCATTTTACTTCATAACCCTTGTAATTAATGTTTACATTATCTTTTAATTCATATTATTTGATTGTGTTATGTACCTTCCTAAATTAAGTGGAGCTACACGTGTGACTTTTCCTCACTCACCTTAAATGTCCACTTGGCCTAGTTAATAAGTATATACGAATCCTTCCATTTATTTTTCTCCATGTACCATGCATATTAAGATAGTCAATTAATGGAAACCCATATTTGCCCTAAATTCCACGTGCAAAACAAGGAACCCCAAGAGACACCTTGTAAACCTTCATTCTTTTAAGTTGATGGCCGAATTTCATTTAATGCACAAGAGAGAGAGAGAGAGAGAGAATCGGTTTTGATAGCCCAGATTCTAACCCCAAATTAACTACACTTAATGTAAAATTTCATTATTCCAAATTACCCTAATTAAATGCAGCCGCCACCTCTTGAACTGTTACACTTTGATTGACCATCATTTGAAAAATTTCCATTTATGGTGCAACCGAAAAATAGGACTTCAATCCTTTCCTCGAGTATAGACTTTCCATATTCCTGTACATTTAATTAGGATTTTATCCAATATACCTCTCTTAATTAGGGCAGCCAATTTTCATTTAATGCCTAAGATAGGAAAGAGAAAGAAACCGACCATAATGACCTAGATTCTGAGCCTAAATAATTGCACTTAATACAATTATCAATTCCCTAGTTACCCTAATTAGGTGTAGCCATTTGTCTCTTCCTAAACCGTTACATGTTATATTGCAATCAATTGAAAATCCCTCATTTATGGTGTAGCCGAGGATGGAGTTTTATTCCTTTCCTTAATTGTGAACTTTTCAGGTTCTCGTGCATATTTAATTAAGGTAGGTCATTAATCATAAATTAGCAAGAATCTTGTGGACAATTATTGAGGATACTTCCCACTTACTCGAGAAACCTCCCATTTCCCCATTTAGTCGCCACTAGGCATATTCAATTGCCCCACCTGCATTTAATATCATGGGGAAGTAAAGAGGCGCCTGCTTGATTCCCTCCACAACGACCCAAACGGTCACCTACAATTATTTGGGCGTGCTAATCAGCCTGGGACGTTATACCTGGAGCAATTAATCCCTCAAATCTGTGCCTGACATTAACCATATATTCTTTCCTTAATTACCTTGCATTTATGACCAAACCCTATAGAGATTTGTGTAGGCGCGTGGCCCATAAGTGGCGCCACCATCAGAGAAATTTAAACAGCAACCTTGCATTGATTTCATGAACCAACTAACCATTCACATTATTTTTCCCTAATAACCACGTCCTAATTTCATTTAAACCGAGGGGGCCTCACCTGCCTCATTTAAACCGTCATTCAAGTTGCCTAAATTACCTCTTAACCACATTTAACCTCACAAGGAAAATGAAAGGATAGCCTACTCCACTTCCTTCTGGAGATGACCCCCCAGCTGCCAGCCTGCACTTAATGAACAACCAAAAACTTAGCAACATTTATTCTGGAAACTATGCCTCATTAATTGCATGCAATTATTTCCTGTTTTATGGCACTGGCCACACGCTCAAGGCAAAGAGAAGGCGCCACCTTGCCTCAAGGAGTCCAAGAGGCACCACCTTTTCACTAGCCACTCAAAAGGACATCACCCTTTCAATTTGTGGGACACGAAGGGTTTGAACCCATTTCCCTCCACAAACAAACCCTAGCCGCCAACGTGCATTAATTACCCACTCTTGCTTAGGTCAAACCCCCATTCGATTACCCCATCATTATGATTGACATGTGGAGACGTGTGGATCACCAACGACTTGCTTCTTTTGCACTCTCTCTTGACAAGGCGCATCACATGCACTTAGACACCATGAGACGTGACTATTCAAGTGGAAAGGCGAAAGGGTATGTCACTCCACCTAACCTAGCCCTAAAACCCTTCTTATGCAACTCACCGCCAGCCTTTGGGAGATGAATGGGAAAAAGCTTCAAGCCACACTATATAAGGACACCTTCTAATCCTCACGCGCCCTTTTTCCCTCATTTTCAAAAACATTCTCAACCTCACCACTCCTTTTCTCTCTCGACACCTTTCACCCTCACACAAAACCCTCTACGCCCTTTTCTCTCGTGGACAACACACTTCATCACCAACCACTCAAGGAGGCGACAAAACACCAAGGACTCAAGTCGTGACCAAGATCCTGCTAGTATCAAGGCCAAGCCTTCCACTCTATCTCTCTTTCTCAAACCAAACATGGTTAGGGGAGTTCTTGATTATGTGTGAATGAATATGTTTGCTAACATGTGCGTGATCGAGTGTGATGAATATTCCTCCTTCCTATTTTCGTTTCCAATGAGATTAAAAGTTGCATGCAAATGACTTTCTCTTCATCTTCTAACTTCTTTGTTCGAACACTACTTAAAAAAATGGCATGTGGTAACTCGAATGGGTGTGGGTAAGTGATATTACTGTTTGCATGTCAATGATATTGAAAACCTTACACAATTCTTTCTTGTTTGCCCTCACTACTAAATAAAGTTGGTAACTTTGATGAATATCCGATTGCATGTTAAAATAACTCTATGAATCCTTGTGTTCTTTTCGGTTTTCATCGACTACCCTCATTCCTTTTTGTTTTAGCTGAGAAATTACTCACCTTTTTCTCTCTGTTTGATTCTGTATGACCAAGGAACCCTTTTTCTTAACCATGAAAGAATTCTCTTACCACCTAATCACTATTTTACAAAAAAATTTGTGGTAGAAATGAGTTGCATGTGTGATTAAACTTGCGGTTATTTCTATGATTCTTTGATGATTATTTTGTTTGCAAAGGTACATTTCGACTATGATATTTCAACGATATTTTTATAACTATCTCCATCTTCTCTCCTTTTTCTTTTATTCTTGGACCGTGGATGAATGGTTCTTCTTTTCCTTGAACGTGCTAGGTCTTATGAGCGTGAATTGGTTATGTGGTTTGTGACCTTTGAGAATAAAATGCATGCTCAAAAAATGGTGTGAGGAGGATGCAGTTACGAAACTTTTTATGTGCATGATATGGAGGATGGAGAGTCAAGGTCACAGTTTAGCACAGCTGAGGGATGTGAGTGTTCAGGTTCGAGGGAAGAACCTTGGGGGTAGTGGAGGGGGGTTGCCCCAATGGTGCATAATAGCTCACCGTGGCCGGGACACATCACTATCGAAACCTCCACTAATCCTGACGCGAGCAAGCATTACCAAGGATCATGGAAGGACTCGTTCCTGAGGGACCGAAATGGTTAAATGGGAGAATATTCCTGAAGGATTACATACAATGTGTGCTTGTAGGGAATGAGGGCCTCCGATCACCTTGACTGAAGGAATGGTGGGAACAAATTGAGGAAGTAGTGACGTTTTAAGCGTTATTGTTTAAATTATGTTGCAACGAATCTCTGTGACTCTGCTTGCATTTTGTAACTATTTATTGGGCATTATGTTATGACTGTGTGTTTATTGAAATGTGACTTCGTAAGTGCTTAATACTACTCTGATTTCCTTACTTACTAAATATCTGATGACTAATTGTATTGGAGCTCACCCTTTCTGTTTGTGTTCTATTGTTGTGTGTTCGTATGTATAGCATGATTGTATGACAGATGGACCCTCAGCGAGCAATGATATAGGGAGAGGACTCCGACAAAAAAGCGGCATGGAGATACGACCAGGCAATGCGCCATCTCTTGTACCAGAGGATGGTCTCCATAACCATGGGGCCTCTCACTGAAGGCGGCTGGAAGCCTAGCTGGAGTGATCACCTTTTTGCAGACGTCTCCATACCTTTACCTTCGGAATGGAGTATTATCATCCACTCACCTCCTCCTTCTCCACCACAAGAACTTCCAGCCAAACGTCTTAAAATTTTCATTGACGAAGGTAAGACTGTTATCGATCTTGACCTAGAGCCTACCCCTCCTCCCAGTCCTACCCCTGCTCCCGAGTTGAAAGATATTGAGGTTATCAAGTCTTCCATTGGACCAGTGTCTCGCCACTTCCCACGGATCCAAGCACCTCCTCCCGACGAAGCTGGACCTTCCACCTGACGTCCTTCACCACCTTCACCTACCTCTCGATCACCTCCACCCACTGTTGGCTGGATTGATAGTGACTCAGACGACCTGCCACCCTCTTATTGCCCTCAGCCAATGGATGACCCTTTCGACTCCGATGGATTAGAATCTGATCCCAACGAGGATTCACTTCCATTAGAGTTTTATTTATAGGCTGTTACTTTATTTTGTCATGGAGTAATACTGCTCGTAGGCTTTGAGTTATTTTATTGCTTTTGGAAATACTAGACTTTGGGGTTTTACTTTACCGTGGACTTTACTTTGGACATTTGGTTGGATAATTTACAAGACATTTTCTTTTACTCATGTTTTCTCCGCTACATTTCTAGAATCTTACTTAAAATGGTTTACGATTTTATGTACTTACTCCGATGTTGTTATAAAACCATTCTGGAAACTATTAATGTAGTTCACATAAAAGCATTGTATGTTGTTATGAAATGAAACTAATTGGAAATATGATTCGCGATAGGTGAACTCGAATCAAGTATGTTGTTGTGTTTTTTCTTTTTTATTTTATTTCTGAAAATTGATTGGAGTTGTTATGATTAAATGAATAAATTCTTGAGGCAAAAATGTGAATACCAAAAGCTAATATTGTTAGAGTTAAATTGTACAATGAGGAATTGTATTGTGATTGTTTATGGAGGCATTTTGAACTAGCCATGGAGGATGTAAAGTCGGAATTGTGCCCTGTGATATGAATTTTATATAGCTGATAGAATCTCTCTATAATGCGGTTTTGACAATGATTTCTTTTTCTCGTTAGTTCAGGTGTATCATCTTATAGATACTAAAACCATAAGATAAATAGATGGGGTTTTGGTAAAGATTTAGGTGTTACAAATACAAAGACATACCTAATTTGACGAGGCCTTTTTTCAATGCTGTGTTTTTAAATCAGTGATTGAAGTTGCTAGTAATATGACAAATGCAATATACATGATATGCATTTGGAGGTTGTCACCTACTGTGTGAATTTGATATTGTCCCTTTTATACTTTAATGCTGATTTGAGATCAAATAAATTCCAGATTTATCAGTAACATGCAAATGAATCATTGTCAATAATCATTCTCATGCTGATAACATTTCTCCTTCAACAATTGTAAAAGCTACTAGAAGCACACAATTGTTTTCATCTTGAGTTGTTGTAATGAGTAACGTGTAATGATACTTATCATATAAGAACATCTCATCTACTTGTAATATAAGTTTACAGAATTTGAAAGCTTCGTAACATTGTTTGAATGACCAAAACAACCGTTCAAATACTCTAAACTTGTTATCTACTTGATGACCAACTACATACTCTTTGGTTTCAATTTTATAAATAGATTCAGGAGCATGTAATTGGATTTATTCTAAACAACGTTGCAAGGAGCGTATGATTCATCCTAGTCACTTAAAACCCTAATAGTGGCTTTTTGCTTCACCTTTCAAGCTTTTTTATATAAAATTTTGTATCTAAATCGAACATTTATTCTCTTGTACTAATGAAATATATACTAAAGGCTCTTCATTCACCATGCCTACATAAAATTACAACAATTTAGTTAAAAATCATGTAACTGTATACACAATATTAGGTAAAATTATTAAAATATATTAAAGATTTCTCTTACCAAGAATGCATTAAAAAATTAAATCTAAATCTAACTTTTGAAGATCTTGAGAAGTTCTAAGATTGACACATGTATATGAATCACTCCACCTAGTAATTTTTCACTTGTTTGAATTCTTCAACAATAAAACCTTTACTCTTTATGGGTAACTAGAGCTATGGTTCAAGCATTTCACATGTTGGTTTAGACTCACCCACAAAATAACTTTGATGAATCTTCATCACATAATATTATAATGTATTTTTCACATCTTCTTTAGTGTCAAATAACAAGCCAACCAATAAAGGATCTACTTCAACTCATGAATTGACTTCTTTAAAATATTCTTTAGTCATATCTTGATCATAATTTTTTCAACTAATATACTTATAGTGTAGGGTTACATTCTAGAAAGGAATTACACTCTCTCTTACATTACATTTTGCAAAAATTGTTCTCATTACTGCTAATATAATTAATTAAAAGTAACAAATTTTAAAAATTATTTAACAATACCTCCTCCTATTTCTTGTTATTGTATATTTAATTTGGGATCAAATTTGCCCTTAACATTAGTGGAAGAAGAACTATCTAACGAAATTTCTCCTTCATCTATAATCATCATAATTTGAATCTTCATATTCTTCATCAACATCATTCCTAATTCTTTTATTGCAACAAATTCAAAAATTTAAATTTAACAAATAAATATATTAATAAAACAATTTGTAAATATCAAGTTTACCTTGGTAATAATCAGAATTGACAAGGTTTATATCATTTTTTTGTGAAAATGATAAATTTAAATCCACTATCTACAACAGAATTGATGAACTTCCACCAACAGCGACATCTACATATAATTTAATAATAGTTTCACCACCTTGTTGATTATATGGACTTATCATGCAATCAATATTTTCATCATCACATATATCCAAAGCTGTGTATGGTCTACCATTTTCATCAATAAAAAATATGAAATTAATCTATAAATAACTTGATTATGACCAAGATTATGTTTCAAATAAATTTTTCTTTTTAATGTTTCAAAATTTATTCTTCGTTTTATTTGAATCACTTTCTTATTTCCTTCAAAACTCAAATTTTTATTTCTTTCATAGATTTTACCATTCCAATTTATAATAATAACAATTCCACTTATGCTGTATTTTTACAAATAAAAATTAATTAATACATTATTTATTTTTCTAAAATTAAAATTTAAAAAATTATAATCATTCACTAAATAATTAAGTTATTTACTTAATTAATTCAAAATAATCAACAATAACTAATATCACACTTTTAAATTAAATTAACAACAAATTATAAAAAAAATTAAATAAAACTAATTTTGTAAGCCTTTCAAAATTTCTTCTTCAAATTGAATCAACTGAAAGGTACATTTGATATATATATATATATATATATATATATATATATATATATATATATATAGCAAAATATTTTGGTCAAAGCATATGACCTATGACCTACATGAAAATGTCCATTGGATAAGAGGTTGAATGCTTGCAAGTTTCTCCATAATATTCGCACAATCCACCATATTCGTGCCATGTGTCAATTCACCACAAGTTGTGCCACTTTTACGATAAAATACATCATAAAGTAACATGTGACATCTTTAGAAAGTTTTCTCCTATCCATGATAAACTTGTTTTTAATTTGTTTATCTTATAACGAAATAGATGATATGATGACACATGGCAGCATCTTGTTATTTCACAATTTTTTGTAACAAAATTAATTTAAAAAAATAAAAATTACAGACTTTCACAAGTTATATTGATAAAATATGTGTCACATAGCATATTCAGTCTTAAACAGAAAAATAGTTTAAAAATTATAATAAATAAAGAATTTATTTTTAAATTTATATTATTTAAATAAAAAGCCAGGTCACCAACCTTAGGGTATCTATATTTTTTGGTTTCCAAATGTGGACATGCTTTGTAAATACCTCCACTTGTTTGTTTTCATGTTAGATTTTTATTACTTTTGGCCTATCACAATATTCCATTGACTAAAATTTCTGTTTTTTTATTTTAAAACTTAATAGTATAACAATGTTTTTATTTTTGTATTTTTAAGACTTTGGTTTTATTCATTTTAATTTTAATGTCTAATTTTTTCAATTTTATATTTTCACTCCTCTTAATAATATGATTAACTTAAAAAATTTACATTATTTATTTATAGGATCATGTTATTATCAAGAACACAAATATTAAATTTAAAAAATTAAAAATTAAAATTTCATATAGAAATTTTAAATATATTGAAGTAATAAAATCAATAATATTATTATATTTTTAAATTAAAAACATAATAATTTATTTATATTTTTTCAAAGTTATAAAAAATATATAATTATTTTTAAAATAAATCAATCTGCGTATGCACCTAAAAACAAAACTTAGATACAGAATTAAAAATATTATTAATATTCTTCTCCAATCAAAATTCCTCTCTCTTATTTGTTGTTTTCGTCATTGGTACTCATTAAACGGTAGAGTCGTATAATTTGACTTTTTAAAGTGATATTTTATTTATTTTTGAAAATTTTATTTTGTAAAATTAATTGTTAAATGTGTTAACTTACATATATTTTGATATTTTTCACAAAAGTATAAGTAAAAAAATAAAATGTAAATAAAATTAATATATTTGTAGATTAAATTATACACAATGTTTTAAAAAATCAATTAATTTCAATAAAATATAAAATATAAGTAAATTGACATATTCGACAGAGTGTCACTTTTTTTTTTGTCAGAACCATCTTATTATATATTTACTCTTAAATAGTATCATGGCGTCAATAATGTCTTTTGATAGATAAATATTTACTTTGTAATTGTTACAGAATAACGCCAAGATATTTTAAGCCTTTTACAGAACTCCCGAAACACCACTCACCAAAAAGGCAAAAACAAGGAAAAACACAAAAACACAAAGGTGCGTGAGAAAAAAATAGTGAAAGAAAATGTCGTTGTGGTAACAAAATAGTTAATTTTTCTTTTCTGAAAAGACATTGTTAAATATAAAGTTTAAATTGAGTATAATTTTTTTTTAAATTTATATTAGTATGACAACTGATACGATATTTATATATATATTTATATATATATATATATATATATATATATATATATATAATTTTACTTGTCATCGGTTTTGGTTTTGGTTTTAATATTGTAAAAAATTGAATTTGAATTCCTATAGTTGATTAATGATTTGATTTTGATTTTTACCTGATTTTGGCTAACATGATTGATTAACCATAGATATGTGATGCTTATCTAACACCACACGTTATTTGCAAACATGTCTTCGTTCCTTCACATCTCTAGCCATTGCAAGACACCCATTCTCCATTGTAAATTCCAAGGTTTGGAATTTATGGTAAGAATTAGAACCGTTCAGGTGGCGGTTTTCAACTTGCTTATGCGGTGGAGATTTTGTTAAAAAAATGTTCTTATGAAAAACACTCCAAATTTTAAGTTGGTCAAAGCTTTGGCCAGTGAAGATCATATACCTGAGGTTTAAAGTCATTTCTCTTTTATGGATGTGAGCTTTTTTGAATTTTAGAAGTGCACCTTTACACTTACGTCACTTGATTTGATGATGTCAAATAGAATGGGTTGCCCTCTAAATCCTTGCTTACATGAGCAATTAATGCTAACTGATTGAGATGAGTTTATGTTGGTCCTATTTGAGGTTCAGGTAACTAAGAATATACTTGCCTTGATGATACATAATTTTCTTGATATTAGAAATAATGCTTCAGTGTTAAATTCGATGTTAATTTTGTCAATAAACTGCTGATTTAGTCTTACTAATCACAATTAACTATGTTAATTATAGGTCAACATGGAAGTAAAATTTATATGATTAGTCCAAATATCTTTACATTCTGCGTCCACTATACCAGAATAATAACCTTTTGCAATTGATAACATTAAAATGTAATTGGTTATATACTTACATCTGGACTCAGCAGCATAGTCTTATTACTGTTGGTAATAATGATCTTTGTCTGGAATAACAGTAGAAAAAGAAAAGTGAATCAAATAGTACAGCAGAAACGTAGATAATTCGAACAAAAAAAGGTAAAATTAATGGAACTAATACCAGAAAATAGGGTCACATCACATGTTGAGACAATAACTCTTGGATGCTTCAAAAGAACAGAGAAATTAGAAGCTTGGTTTTTCCTTTTTAATATATATAATATTACGTAATTATTAAAAATAAAATAAAAAAAGATTTCACTGAATGTATTCCTTATATATTCTTTATCTGATCATTTCAAGGAGATAAAAATGATAAAAAATTTCAGTGAAAAATTAAATCCCCAAATCTTGGATTTTATCAATTTTATCTTCTTAGCATGATTAGATAAGGAATACATTCAGTGAAATTATTTTATTTTATTTTTTTATAATTACATAATATTTTAAAATATTACATAATTTAACATTTTAATATTAATTATTCATAATTAAATATTCATTTTTTATTTAAGTAGTTAAAATATATATCATTCAATTATAAATTATTACATTAGTAAAAATTATATTTTTAATAACTAATTTAAACTTTATATTTATTATATATTTAAATTATCAATAACACTAATAATACACTAAAATTGAATTTATCTTTAATTATCATATCTTTATCGTATGTTCACTCACTGTTTATTTTATTCTTTTTGAATGTTAATTGATGTTAATGCTTTGTCATAAATAATATACGGCGAACGTATACACTTTTGTGTGTGTACATTAAAATTAATATTTTGGTCATTTGACCTTTTTTATTTTAATTTTTTTCAACTTTCAATTTAGTTCTATTCGACAATTGTAATATTTTTATCATCACAAATTATGATTTTTTTTCAATCATCACAATCTTTCACTGTGATAATTAATAAATAAGATTAAATTAAAATTAAAGAAAAAGATAATAAATTGAAATAAAATAAAAATTTAAAAGCTGAATTAAACTTAAAGAAATAAACATTTTATTTAAGAATAAAATAAACCAATTTAAAGTAGGATTAAACAAAATAAAATATTTAAACTATTACTTTTTTGGTGTGTGTAAAACTATTACATTGAAAGAGTGGAATGTGAGGCATAAAATAAAATATTTATAGATTTGTTATTCTATTTGCAAATGAAAGCTTGCATGACAGGTGTATTCATTACCAATAACAATCATTAGTTAACTTAAATTAACTAATTAAGCCCCACCAAGCATCAAACAGCCATCAATATTATAATTACATATTTTTAAAAAGGAAATTGAAATTGTAAAGAGAAAGAGAACAATGTTTCTTCTTCAATTCCTTTACAGCTGAGCCGAGATTGACAATCCCCTTGTGATGATAACGATAAACAGCTAATGGTGTAAGCTAAATCTCAAATCAATTCCAAATGATTTCCATAGCAAATTAGGGTTTTCAATTTCAAACCCTAAAAAATAATAGCCTTTAGAATTGGTCCCATTCATGCCCTTTTGCTCCCACCCACACACCCACCCATCATCATCGTCATCAACAATAAACAACGGTTAACAATTTTGAGTCCAACCCCAATCCCAGGATCAACCCCGAAACTCAATAAAAGATTCAAAAAACAAATTAGGGTTCTAATTTTAAAATCATGGCCTTTCGAAATGGTCCCTTTGAGTTACTCTAACCCCACAACCACCCATCATCATTATCATCAACCACAAGTAACCATTTTGAGTCCATCCCCAAACCCAGATCCTAACAATCCCAATGATTCTAAAACAATTCATTGGGGTTCCAATTTCAAACACTTAATAAAAAATTAGGGTTTTTTTTTTTTTCGCTTCTGCTTCCCCAAACCACAACCACAGCCACAGCCACACCCACACCCACACCGACCCATCATCACCCCCACCACCAAGCTTCGATTTTGAGTTTGAAAATGGCGACAAGGGGCACCAGATCGGAGAAGGTTCGTCGAATTTTCCAGCAATTCGACGCGAACCGCGACGGGGGTCTCAACCGCGACGAAATGGCGTCGCTTGTTGGTGCAGTAAACCCTAGGGTAAAGTTCAGTGACGAACAAATCAACGCCATTCTCGACGAGGTGTTCCGAACCTACGGCGAATTCATCGACGGCGACAAGGGTCTCACCTACGAGGGTCTCTTACGAACCTACGACGACGGTGCCGGCGACGTTGACCGCGATTTTGACGCCCTTGGCCTCGACCTCAACGTAGACGAGGCCGCAGCCGCAAAGGGGTCGCTTGCGGCAGCTTCTGAGGCGTCGTCGTCGTCGATTGTCGACGAGAGAATGGCCGTGGAGACGCAGAAGAAGCAGCGGACGGCGGCGTGGGCTGTGTCGCCAAATCATGGGATCGTGTTTGACGACACGTGGAAGATCGTGGATGATTTGGAGATTCTGGTGAAGAGGCTGAAGATGAAGCAATCCAAAGATGGTAAATTGAAAAATGACAACTTTGATGCGTATTCGGATGCAGGTTGGTCCCGAGAATTGGGGCCTTCTGCGGAGATTTCGGAGAAGAGAGTGTTTTGGGAGGAGTCAGGGCATGATTATTCAGTGTTTTTGAAGGAATTGGGAGGGTTGAGAGCCAGGGCTGATAGTGCTAGATCAAGGGAAGAAGCTTTTGATGGACACATGGCAATTGGAAGGGTTTTGTATGAGCATCAGTTGTTTAAGGAGGCTTTGGTTAGTTTCAAGAGGGCTTGTGAGTTGCAACCTGTTGATGTGAGGCCTCATTTTAGAGCTGGCAACTGTTTGTATGTTCTTGGCAGGTACAAGGAGGCCAAGGAGGAGTTCTTGTTGGCTCTTGAATCCGCCGAGGCCGGTGGAAACCAATGGGCTTACTTGCTGCCTCAGATTTATGTCAACCTTGGCATTGCGCTTGAGGGCGAAGGCATGGTTTTGAGTGCCTGTGAGTATTACAGAGAGGCGGCAATTCTTTGTCCCACGCATTTTAGAGCTTTGAAGCTTCTAGGCAGTGCCCTTTTCGGTGTTGGGGAATATAGGGCGGCTGTGAAGGCCCTGGAAGAGGCAATTTTCATGAAGCCGGATTATGCTGATGCGCATTGCGATTTGGCCTCAGCGTTGCATGCCATGGGGGAGGATGAGAGGGCAATTGAAGTGTTTCAGAAGGCTATTGATTTGAAACCCGGGCATGTGGATGCGCTTTACAATTTAGGTGGGCTGTATATGGACCTTGGCAGGTTTCAGAGGGCCTCTGAAATGTATACTAGGGTTTTGGCTGTGTGGCCTAACCATTGGCGAGCGCAGCTGAACAAGGCGGTGTCTCTGCTCGGAGCTGGGGAGACGGAAGAAGCAAAGAGAGCCTTGAAGGAAGCGTTGAAAATGACAAATAGGGTTGAGTTGCATGACGCAATATCGCATTTGAAGCAGCTGCAGAAAAAGAAGACCAAAGCCAATGGGGGTGTTTCTGGGGAGTCATTGTTTATCATAGTTGAACCGTCCAAGTTTAAGACAGTTGGAGAAAGGACTACTGGGAGGCAGGAACTAGCCACTGCCCTGCAAATCAGAGCACTTCAGAGGGTTACCAGGTTGAATCGTTGCAGTGTGGAGCTTTTGAAGAAGGAAATGAGTGAACGAGAGGTGCCGGTGTCCTATTCTGGAAGTGGAGTTCCTGAAAAGTCCATTCGAAAGCCGAATTTGGAAGAAATTCTTCACAGATTACTCAGTTTTCTGAAGCCTGAGACTTTTCAAGGAGCTGTAAAAGCGATAAATGAGAGGATTCTGTCTGTTTTGGATGATAGTGGTTCAGGCAGGCTCGATCTGGGAATGTTTTATGCTATTCTCGCCCCTATTTGCGGCGGTCCACCAGACAGACGTAAAAGGATTGCCTTTGATGCACTTTTGTGGCGTCCTATGAATGAAGACGGTGCTAATATTAAGAAAGTTGATGCCACTATATACATCAAGTTGTTAAGGGCCGTTTATCTTCCTTCCCAAGGGGTTAGTGAATTAATGGAAGTTCGAGGAGACTCAGACACTTCAATGGTGTCTTTCTCCGAGTTTCTAGTAATGTTTGATGATCCAGATTGGGGTTTTGGTATCATGCCCACTCTACTGAAGCTTGAAATGGGGGATAGAAACCGGCATGGCAACACCGTGTGCGTAGTTTGCCGGTACCCAATTATTGGTTCTCGGTTTAAGGAGACAAAATCTCATTTTAGTTTGTGTAACCAATGCTACAGTGAGGGAAAGGTGCCTGCTTCATTTAAGCAGGAAGAGTACAGGTTTAAGGAATATGGAAGTGAAGGGGAAGCCATGAAAGACAAATGTACGTGCTTTAATTTGCATTCCCGCGATGAACAGTAGATAGTAGCATTCAATTTTTGTCTTTTGATTTTTTGTTCTACTATCTTGTATTATCCCATCTTGTTTATCCTAGCTTTTCAGTGTGACATATCTAGCTCATGCATTCACCAGGCATTTTGCATTTTGGCCCTTTTGTCTAATAACTGTTTCAGGGGGTTCTTCACTGTTTTAGTAACTGTTTATAGATATTGTAAAACCTTAACCCCATCCGTGACAAACATTTGTGTTGATCATGCTTCTTTATCGCTTCTTGCTGTTGTGTATGAAGCATTTTTCTTTGACAAACCTTTGTCTAATGTTCAATGGAGGAGTGATTAATTTTTCAAGAGTTGTCCTCCTAACTGTGTTAGATTTTGCCTGTACGTTTCAAGTATCATGAGTACAATACATTCATGGTTTTTCTTTCATTTCAATGTTAATTTGACAGTACATTTAACTGTTCTTTCAACTGTCATTTGTTTTTATATGGTTAATTTGGTTTACATTTACACTTTTGTGTACTGGGCCTTTGCGGTTTTGTATTATGAATTTACAGAAATTTTGTTGCAATTGAATCTAGTGCAGAAAAATATACTAACCTCTGATCAAGTTCTTTATGTTATTGATATGAAGTTCTCAAATCAAATAATGACGTGATTTTTTTTAATTTGTAACACATTCTCTGCGGAAGTTATTTAATATTGAAATAAAATGTTATTGTTTGATTTGTGATCTTAAATAAATATAAAGGTTCGTAAAAAGCAAAAAATGGTGGAAATGGAAGGGTTGTTAAGTTAAAATGAGATTAGTAGTGGAGTTTGATGTGCTAAACCAAAAGCCTTAGCAACGAGAAGGCATGTCCGATCCACAAGAGCAATAAGCACAGGTTGGGGAATAATGAGAATGTTCATGTGAATAGGATGCAGCATGAAAAATGCTGACGTGAGAATATGCACGAGGAAATGAATACAGAAGGGTTTGATTGGAGAGGAAAATTAAATTTTAGAAATAACTTTGCTTTTCTTCTCATTTTGACTCAAATTCAAATTCTAAAATTTCCCAGTCCTTTCATTTTCTTCAAAATGGGAAAACCAGAGAGTGTCTCCCTCCCTGCTCTTGATCTCCACAAACTTGACTTGTTTTCAATCTCGTTAGCCATCAGGTGTTTTTGTTCCTCGTCTCCGTTTCTCACCTTGAATTAAGATAAAATAGCAAATAATATAAAAACATTAAAAACTATAAATACTGGTCTATTTTACATTGAATTCACGTAAATACATAAAAATGATTTAAATAACCTAGATTGAATATGAGGTGAGAGAACTTTTATGCCATCCCCATTTTTAAGGGGAAAATTTCCCCAAAACAATCAACAAAGATTTCTAATTTTAAGTAAAATTTGTTATCAGCTAGTGGAGATGGTCCTGTTAAGAAGCCTACATTTCTTTTATCTCTTGTAATTTATCTTCCTGAACTAATTACGACTTGCATTATTAGTTGAGGGGAAATGTAGGAAATTCAGGAGCAAATTTTTATCACCAAAATTCTTGAAATATATCCCTATAATGATATCAGTTATCAAAACAGCCTATAATGGAATAATACATTCATCTCTAAAATAATTGATTATATAAGAAAATAAATTTTAATTTCATTCTCTATCTTTATTTTAATTTATTTTGGTCTTCTAATTTAAAAAAACATTTTAAATAGATTTTTTTTCTGATAAAAATCTTAATTCTATTAATACTTTTTTTTTTCCTGCTCATCATCTTCTTTAGTCTTTATGCACTGTTAATCATCTCTTTTTTCAAATCTCTAGTTTCTGTTTTCTCTCTTATCTTTCTTTCTTCCTCCCTCTTTCCGTCTTTCGGTAACAAACACTCGACATGTACTCTCAGTCCACCAACCTCTCACCACGTAGTTGCTCCCACAGTTGCTATACTTCCATTGCTCTCGAGAATTCTCGTGCAGATCAACAATAATGGTTGTTGCACTGATGAAAACAACAACATTCTCCCCACAGAGTCATGGCAGTGCCTTAAAGTGATAATCACTACTTCCACCACTCTCTACCATGTGTAATTTTGAAGAG
This sequence comes from Abrus precatorius, assembly GCF_003935025.1. Lineage (NCBI taxonomy): Eukaryota > Viridiplantae > Streptophyta > Magnoliopsida > Fabales > Fabaceae > Abrus > Abrus precatorius. The sequence continues at coordinate 14,875,435 of NW_020874417.1, forward strand.
GAAGAAGCAAAAAAAGAATAATAGAGATATGAAAGAGAAAATGAAGAGAAGGAAGTGAAGGAGAAAGTTGAATAAGGAGATCTAAGGAAGAAAACTATAATAAATGGAATGATTCGAGGAAAAAGATGATGATAAATAATATATAACAAAAAAACATCTATTAACTAAGTTATCTTTTTAAAAGAATAAAAAAATTATTTGAATCAATTTTTAAAATTTAAGAATAAAAATAGATCAAAATAAAATTAGAGAACGAGATTAAAATTAATTTTTAAATTAGAGTATAAAAACACTAATTTTATTTTTATTTTATTATTTAAACAATTGATTCTTTTGAATTAACTTTTAATATTAATACTTTTAAAAATAAATTCTATTAAATTTTTGTAAGATCAACTTTTAAATATATTTTTTTCTCTTTAAGTTTGGGGCTTAAAATAATTTCAATTTAATTTTTTTAAGGACATCGTTAACCAGTACCTTAAATTTATTCATTAAAGAATAATAAATTATTTTTTATTAAAATTATTTTTAAAATGAATTAAATTCTAAGATACTTGCTAATTAGCATACGTATTTTTTTAAAAATACTTATCATAAATAAAGTTAATAGTTTTCTTAACACGAGTTGATTTAAATCACGTAAAAGTAATAATATTTTATTAAAACATAGATAACACTTTTATATATTTAATATAATAAATAGTTTTAATAAATTTTATTATTATTAATTATTTAAAGTTAATTTTTAAAGACTGATATTAACGTTCTCCTATAGCCAATACTAACCTATTATGATTGGTTTTTTCATGGTATTTGTGCAACCTAACGTATATTTGCAATTGTTAAAATCAAGACTAAATATTCGTGTAAAGATGCACGAGACGTTAAATTTTAAAATTCTTTTGGACATATAAATGGAGATTGGTCTCTCGTTCGTATGTGCCATTTTTTAAATACTAAAATTGATATTCAAATTTTTTAAACAATCAATTTACTGTGTTATTCTTACAAAAACATTTAAGAGAGTTTTTAAAATATTAATTAAGTTATTAAAAACTTACGACTTTTACAATTTTTTAACTCATTCAAATAAATTTTATGATTTAATTTACAATATAGACCTTAACATAATAAAATATTATTAAATAGATATTTAATGAAATTATTGACTAAATACAAATTTTAGAAAGATAATATTTTTATTTTATTATTTAAATAAATAAAAGTTAATATCATACAATATTTTATATATCTTATTTTATACATACGCATTGAAAGTATAAAAAATAACTAAAATTTATCTCAAAATGGTTAAAACAGCATATTTTTAAATTTAAATAAATTTTCATCTTATATGTAGTGAGATTTTAATTTTAATAATGGAATTTTCATGAGTTTTAATCCTTAATTTTTTTAAATCAACATTTTTTTCACCCTACGTTGCTGCTAGTTAACAAACCCTAAAGAAAAATATTGACCTTAAAGTAAATTGATGATAGTTTAAAAAAGGTAAAGTTTTATTAAAAGGATAAGTATATATTTTAAAATAAAAAATAATTAAAGATATTTAAACCTAATGGAGAACAAAAACCCTTATAATAAAGTGAAGAAAATAGAAATTGGAGATGTGGCCAAAGGAAAACTAAACGGAAGTAGAGAAGGGTTTGAGGGTTTGAGTACAGTGAGTAAGAGAAAGGGGGTTGAATGGGTGGAGAGGGGATGAAGGAAGTGGGAATGGTGGCGAAGAAGCTTATACGAAGCACAGGGAAAGCAGCGTGGATCGTTGGAACAACTTTCATCGTTTTGGTGGTTCCTCTCATCGTTGCGATGGACCGCGAACAACAGATCAACGAACTCGAGTCCCAACAGGCCAGCATCCTCGGAACCCCTCCTTCGAACCTCCCTTAACATCCTTTTCTTCTCTCTTCTTTTTTATTATGCCTGCCATTATCATCATTTTCACACTTGTTCTTTTAGATCTATCTCCATGAATTTTGCCTAAGCCTTTTTCGACTTCGGCTGCGTTTGGATATACTTATTCAATAAGTTGATTTTTCAATCGATCTTCTGCCATAAATTTATTTATTAGTTTTTTTTTTTTTTTACTAATATTCTTGGAGCATTTGGAAATCACTTGCTTATTATGATCCTTCAGCAATAGAACAATAGCAAAAATCAATCTTCCTGTAAGAAATTAAAAAAAAAAACTGAAAGATATATAACATAAAATAATCCATACGCTCTTTGTACATTTCCTACGTTCTTTCATCTCCAAAGATGATGCTTCGAAAACCCATACTACAAATTGAAAGAATAATCGAGAAAAAAAGTCGATATATTTTTATGTGCTCGTTTTGTACTCATCACTGTCTCGATAGATACGTAATAGATATTTCTCTTGTCGATATATTTCTTTTTATCAATTTCATGTTGGGGTTGAAGAATAAGAGGGAACACAAGCGGGTTATGCTTACTCTAGACAATTACGCGTGTTAATCCTTAAAATGATTTTCATAGAAGGAAAGTCGCATAATTTCACTCCAACACCCCTCCCCCTTAAAAAAAAGGTTGTTGTCCAGACATTTAATTGTAGAATGTATGAAGTATATTATTTCAAAATTACACTGTAGGAGCGATTTACAAATTATTTAACTCAAAATTCAATATAGGTCCATGATTTCTGCAGTCCCAATACCGTCGAGCGTAAATGCATGCACTGCTGTTCTTAACCTTTTTTTCTTCATGACAAAACAAATAAAAACCTCTTTACTACACAAAGGAGCTGATACAATCTCGACCCAAAAAAAGGAGCTAATATGGATAAAATATATCTTCAAAACTTAGTCGAATGGCAATGATAAAATCTGCACACCACTACTTTCACGAGTGAACCCAGTTAAAATGTTTCCGTTAATAGTCGAGCATAGAAGGGAAAAAAGTTTCATAGCAATGGGTCTAAATGTACATGGGGATAATCAAGTTAGTCAACAAGAATAAAACCTTTCTTTATGTATTCCAAACATGGGAATGGCAAGTCCATAACTTGTTCTAGTTCAAGGGATTTAGAAATGAGGGTGTTAAGAACCAAGTCCCGGTTAAAATACTCATTATCTCTACCAAAACCTCTACACACAATCAGAGACGTATTATAGACCCAAGGAACTGCAACAGTAAAAGCAAGGCCAGAACCTCCATTTCCTACTAGCACGTTTTTGTACGCTTGGCAAACATGAGACACATACTTTCCCATTGGTAAGTTTTGTTCGAGCACAGATGGAACATATCCATCATCATTGAAGATATCAGAGTCAGAATGCAGGTTCACCACAACAGTGCCATGTTTGGGATGAAGTTGATTACTTAGGGCTTTAAGAAATGGTGAATCTGGGTCCCATAACTTGTGGGGAAATATATCATCACCATCATAAGCATCAACAAAGATCATATCATATAGATCGGTATTATTAATAATAAATTGCTCAGCATCTGCTTCATAAAGATGAATCCTTTCATGAATGCCTTTCCACATAATTTCATCTATGATACCAGGTTTTGCAAAAGCCCGGTCACCCGTTTGTGTCATGAGTGAGAAGGCCGGGAACCCCATAGCACGAATTGAGGCTGAGATAACAAGGGGATCAATTTCAACTATATGGACAACGGCACCTGGCAAGAGCACAGACAAATAATAAGGTCTGCAAGGATTAATTACAACCATATATTTGTTAATATTAGTGAACAAGGGAGAGGAAGAAAAAGGAGAATGCATTAATTTTTCAAGCTACCACTTAAAACCAGAAAAACTGTAAAGTAGAACAATTTTCACCTCGGATTTTACTCGCCAAAAACAGTGGTAAACTTCCCCCACCATGTCCAATGCATAAAATGTGCATATTTTTCTTTCCTTGCAGTGCACTGGTAATATCAAAATTACACGAGGCTACGGTAGTCAAACCAGCTGATATCATACTCTTCACATCTGCAAAAGGGGCATTAAATAAATAAAAAATATATACTTGGGATTATGGACTGAAAATCAACTGTAAGGACAGAGATGATCATAAAATTTGAAATAAAGAAGAATCATGACTGAAAAGATACCCCTGGAACTTAACTAATAAATTTCATGACCAAAAACCGAATATCAAAATCCATAATGACATATAGTAATTAGTGTCAAATGGCCCAAAGTAATGGAGTGGTGAGCATAAAGCAGCTTATTAAAGGAATGATGCAAGAAAATAAGTTGTAAGAGCACAAGTTAAGCAGATATTCAAGATTTATATCTAGGCAGCCTACAAAGTCATTCTCTTCAAATGGCATGCAAAAGCCTCCCAACAAACACTAAATACCAAATAGCAAGGAAATTTCCCTCATGCAAAGGGATAAGGGGAATCAAATCACCCGTCTCTTATGGTGTCCCCTTCATAGTTCCTCCAATAAAAAATAACACCTCAGTAAAGAAAACTAACAACTAAGAGAGAGAATGTTACTATTTGAAAGACAAGGAACGGAAAAAACAGGAATGTGGATCCGCTCCAGTTAACACAGAGACATCCAGTTTCATTTTTGCTTAAACGAAAATAAACTGACTTAAGCAAAAATACCGAAAATAAAAAATATTTTTTATACAAAATTAGCTTAAATAAATTTTTTTTAGCTTAAGCAAATTATTTTGGCTTAAACAAAATTTGTGCATTTGAAGAGATAAAAACTGAGTGTGAAAGGAAAAGGACTCAGGATGGATAGAGATAAGGAGGGCAAGTGATATAGAGAAAGAAGGGTGGAGAGTTGGGTATGGAGGAAAGAGGGAGAGATAGGTACAAGGTGGGGTGAGAGTGAGAAAAGGAAGAGAGGAGTTTAAGGTGGAGGGAAGAGATAGTTAGGAGAGAAAAAGAAGAGTTGAGTATGAGAGAAAAAAGAAGGTTGAATATGAAGATTGAGAAAGGAGTATTAGACATGGAGAGAAAGAGAAGAGAAGATTGTGAGAAAATACACAAATTTAGCTTAAGCCAAAATAATTCGCTACAGATTGCTTGAGCTAACAAAATTAACTTAAGCTAATTTTACATTAAAAAATTTGTTGTTTTCTACATCGCTTAAGTGAGTCCATTTTTGTTCATTTAAGTGAAAATGAAACTAGCTTTGGCTTTAACTGGCATCTGACAAACAGGATAGGTAATTCTAATCTGATAGACTGATACTCATTATTTCCTTACTCAGAGGTATGATAAATTTTTACATAAGAACTCACCAAAACACCAAACTGACCGTAGGAGATAAAGTTCCATCACAATTATAATTTTATATTATTCACATAGCAGAATGATTAGGGAATGTACATGGCACGGCCAAGCAATGTGGTTGCTGCGTGATATAGACAGAACCCGGTTTGTTTTCACGGTAAGAAAGCATTACTTTTGCTGTGCTCTGTCGAGTAACATCATTGAAACGAAGCACCCGCCATTGATATCCAAGTATCCTCAGATTCCCTCCATCCCCATATCCAGAATGCACCTCCTCACACCTCTGCTGCAGCCATCTTTCCATTTTTGACCAATGCATCCTACTCTGGACGAAACCATGCAAACCCCAAGTTCCATTGTCAACACCATGCAGAACATTCAAATGGGTATCTAAATAGAGGGAATCTTTCAAAGGCTGTGTTTTCAAGACATGAAGCATTTGCAAAATAGAAAAAAAAATTGTCTCGCAAAAATTAAATTAAATAATCTCAGTTAGATATATGGTTACATCTATGACCATTTTAATTTAATTTTAAACAAAATTTGCAAGTTATAGATATTGAATTGCCGTAGTTCAATTTAATTTAATTTTTCTGAAATTTCAAATTCTTTCGGAAGATCGCCAAAAATAAATAGGTTCGGAAAATTTAAAATGGTTCGTGCAATGCAAACAGAAGCTAAAGAGAAAAAGGCGTTAAGAAAGAGTGGGAACTAACGGGTCTTGAGGAGGGATGTGCAACGACCGAAACGACGCCGTTTCCCATGCCGGAAGTTGATCGGAGAACTGTGTTGCCGTCGTCGGGGGCGGATCCCCACCACTCGGAAGAGAAGAGCCAGTCACCTTCGTCCTCCGCGCGCCGCCGCACCGCCGTCGAGAAACGGTGGAGGCAACGGGAACCAGCTCTGGCACCGCGCCACATGAGGTAAAACTAAAACCCTAACGAACCCTGATTCATAGGGTTTTGAATTTGATTTGGGTCCGCTGAATGAGGTTGAGTGAGCGTGAATAGACCAGCCGGGTCGGGTTCGGGTTTTTATTAGCTAGTTATATGGTTTCTAAATCGACACAAATACAGCACTAACGATCTCATGATTACGAAGGTTAACAAAGTCAGGGCACAAACCATTTTTAAGAGTAAGAAAATTATTATTAACATATTTTTTAATATATTTTTTAATTATTGATTCAAATTTATCAAAAATATAAAAATAATTAAATTAACAATATATATTATATTTTTTTCTTATAATATATATTATAAATTTTAATTAAAGTTAATATTTTTACCAGCTTAACTTTATTATTTAAATATATAAATTAATATTATATGGGACAATATAAAATCATATTTAGAATTTAACTAAAAGTGTATTCTTTTAAATTATTAATCAATATTAAAATTTATCAAATAAATTACTTTAAAAATAATATTTAAGATATTATCTAACTTGTTTATATACATGCATATTAAAATATATTCTAAAATAAAAAATTTTATTATATGTTGAATTGCATCAAAGTTTTGAATATAAAGGATATATATATATATATATATATATATATATATATATAATATCTTTTATTTATATTTATTTTTAATTCATGTTAGATGCTTCAAATTAGAGTTTAGGTAGTGTTATGCATAAAAGTATGTTCATAAATAGATGTACTTATCAAAAGATAATAAAGTTGTTAAATTGAATTTATAGAATATCATCCTACATAAATTAGTTTTAATTATTAAGACTATAAAAGACTTAAATCAAGAAAAATAATCAAATGAAAAAAAAAAAGATAACACAGTTATTTGAAATGAATTTAAGGTATTTAATTTTACTTTTATATTTTTTTATGTTCATTTTTAGTTAAACCCTAATCTATGTTTTTGTATGATTGTTAATCTCTTATACTAAAACTACTAACACCTAATATTTATATAATGTGTTAGGAAATGAATATTACAACAAGGACAAAATAGAAAAAGGGGATATAAGGGCCAAAAAGTGAAATGAAAAGATGGAAAAGGAGACCACAAGGCAGAGGAGTAGGAAACGCCTAGGGGTGTCCAGCAGATTAAGGAAGAATAAGGCAAGTTCTGAGGCAGCGACCTTGGTTACTGTTAAATAAAGCCAGTCAGTGCACTCCCTATCTCATCGGATTCAAAGAGGAACGATTCCTTAAGAGAAGAAGCAAAAGAGAGCGGTCTTGGGGAAGAGAGGAAAAGTTGCTTCAAGACTGCCTTAGTAATGATGCTTGTCAGAAAAGGAAAACAGAGACAATTAGTAGGGACATTTTGCTACTTGGAGAGTAACGCAAAGCAGAATATATAAGGAATGAATGATGAGAGACGAAAGATCTTTTTTCTCCTTTATGTTAGGTATTTGGAAGTGAAGTAACCTTCGCAAAGAATAAGAAAGAAAAACAAATGATTCATTCTCAATAACAACCTTCCATAAGTGCGCTCCCTAAGTTTGCTAGCCTAAAGCGTGACATGAAGACAAAACATGGAGCTTCATAATTTGTAAATGTTGCAAAGCACAAACGAGTGCATTTGGATGAGCGCTCTTTGGCATGCTTGAGCGAGAGAATGTTGCTCAAGCGAAGTTAAGAGAGTGCTCTACTAAACGGGAACTCATGATCGGTATTTAGCTTGGAGGGATTTCAGGTGTGCTTTACTCTAGTAGAGGCACTCTATGCCTTGAAAAGGAGGTAATGGTTGTCCTTGGACGTTATCTGCATCTTAAGACATTGGACAACCTCCTACAAGAATGAGGAATTTCAAGATATGAGGATAACTCATGCTCGCATAAAGCACCTGTTAATTTGGTATACTTAATTCTTTGTCTCATTTTATCCTACAGTTTTATTAATTATATGTGATACGATCGCCTATAATGTAATCAATTATGATATGTTAAGAATGACTAATTCTAAACATACAAATATAGATATACTAATGTAAAAACCAATTTAAAAAGAAAACTACAACTATCATTAAAAATAAAGATCACATAAAGTTTACAAATGATCTACCATAACCATAACTATGGATTTAACTACTTATAATGGAATAAGAAGGAAGAAGATGGTAAGGAAATTCATATTCATTCGAAAAAGAATTCAAGCTAAAGGAATCTTAAGGAAAAAGGAAAAAGAGATGAAAAAAGTTCTTGTTCTCAAAAAACGCTTTCAATCACTACTCAGACTTCGGAAAGGTATCTTACATCTTTACCAATGATCTTCACCCCTAAACCACACTAAAAGTCAATTAGGGAGAGTGTGTTTGTGTCAAGTGTACGAAGCCTTTATATAGGGTGTGGAATACAAGAAAGGATAATATTTAGGTCTCTAAAATATATACTTTATCTCTAACAAATATATGACTTATTAATAGATAAAGATATGATTTTATGTGGTCAAATTCAAAGTTCAAATTCTTTCTCACAGGCCTCTTAAAAATCTCCAAATCAATTACACTAAAGAAGAAGTACAACTGTACATATCCTCCAGCACAGTTGTTGTGCATAATCACGAAACACTCCCAAACTTATTTGAGCACTATATTCATCTTTCATTGCTTGAGCCCATTTTGGTTTAGAGAGCTTCCTTACTATGTAAGGTTCTATTGTGTGATAATAGGACATGGAGGAAACAACAACATATATTTTAGGTTTGACTATCTCAGCTTTTGCTCTTGTGATCACGGGATGAGTGTTCTGTTTAGACTGAGAAGATGACCTTGCAATAAAATGAGTAGCATAAACTAGAATAATTGCATTAGTGTTACATGTTATTAATCAATTAAAGTATGTTTCTTTTTATTTATTATTTATTTCATTTTTTTATTAATCAAATATCTTAAGTATTTTTCTATTCTATTAATTCAAATGTCTTCTTTTAAATATTTTTTCCTAATTAATAAATAATTAAGTGATAATTTATTAACTAAGTTAAGTGTAATGATATATAATATTAATGTATAATGTTTTAACCTTTATACATTATAAACGGTAAAAATCTTTGTGTAGGTCTCATGTAATAAAATTTTATTTTAAAATTAAGCTATATTATGACTTATTTTGTTAAATAATTATCTTACTAAGTAATTTAAATATATTTTTCCCTTTAAATATTTCTCCTTTTATTAAATAAAATTAATTTTATATTCAAAAGAATAATAATAATAAATCATATTTCTAATTTTAATAAATTAAATAACTAAATATTTGATTACTTAAATTTATTTCTTTATTTTATTATACAATATTTTACCATATCGATATATGATTCACATTGCTTTCAGTTGACAAATAATTTGTGAGAAATTTTTGTATAAAGCTTATGCTGTTTTAAATTTATTTAATATTAAATTTCAAATTAAAATATATATTCAAAATAATTTTTTATTAATTAAAATATTTTATTTTAATTACCACACTCTTTTGCAATGAGTTATAATATGAATGCATGATTTTCTTTCACCTTTCATATAATTTATCGTAGAGTAACATGTATAGTTGTGCTATATGATATCTTAAAAGATATAAATTATTTTTTTAAAAATACAATTAATCTTAAAATAAATTCTTTTAAAATATTATAAAATTTCATTTAAAACCTTATAAATTTCAAATTAACAAACTAATTGCACAATTTTTATATAGATCTACGTGACTTTGAGTCCTCAATTGCACTAAGTATATATAAGCAAAAATTGGACTCGTCGAGCTAAAATGATTTCAAAATAATAATTTTCTCCTTTTCTATAACATCAATTGATATTTTTAATAAATAAATTTACTTTCTTTAAATAAAGGATAAAAATAGAAAAAGTTAGTATTTAGGAGTTAAATAAATATTTTTAAAATTAAAATAAATTTTCATAATTAAATATAATATTATTTAAATAGATGTTGTAGGATGTCAATATTTTTCTTATAAGTACCTAACTTCTGAATCCATCTTTTATTTTAAAGATTATATTTTAAAAAATTTTCTAATTAATAAATTTTAGTGGTTAACTTTGATTTTCTTAGCAAATATTTATTCTTAGAATCAATAACATGCCTTGTTGTCCCGTTGCGATCCACGTTGTGACACTAGAAATATAGTATTTGTCTCTTGTGTTAATAATTATATCCAAAGATTAAACACACATGTGAGTTGAAGTCCTTTATATGTTGATTATAAGAACTCAATTGGAAAGCACAACAAAAAGTCTTTATAAATTCGGTGACTTGTGAATAATAGTTTCGAAGAGATTTATGTTGTGAAGAAGAGGATTTGAGAGTAAATTGATGAAGGTTAGGGGTATTCAAAAAATTCAATTTCATAAATCCAATCTATAACTAATGTCAAATTAGTTTTAAAAATCTAGATCCATATTAAACCAGTTTTTTTATTAACTATATTTATGTAACTCGTTTAGTGTCTAAATTTATTTTCTAAAACTGGATTTGTTTTTAGTTATCTAAATCTATATGTATGAAGCAACCTTATATCTTTATTTATTAAATTTTGGTGTTATATTAGTTTACAAAATTTTATTGTAATTACATTTTACTGCTATTATTTTTTTTATTAATCTTAATTCTTATAATTAAAATATTTAAAATAATTAAAAATATTAAAATATAAAAAATATTTTTAAATTAATTACTACTTTTTTTTATATTTATGTTTATTTTTTAATTTTTAACATATTATAACATAAAATTTTTATTATTATTTATATTATTAATTTTTATTTTTATAGGTTTTAATTTAAATTTTTACTATAAACTTCGTTTATTAAAAATAAGTTAAAAATAATAATAAATATTTTACATACTTCTTTAAAATATAATATATTAATAAATATTGTTAAAATCTTTTTAAAATGCACTAATTTAATGTAACATTTGTATAATAAATTAGTTTTATCTTAAAAATATAATTCACAAATATATTGAAAATTAATTTTGTGTTAAAAATTAAATTTAAAATTAGATTTAAAACTAATTTAACGTAAAACCAAATTTAAAACTAGTTTCAACACAAACTGAATTTAAAATCGATTTTAAACTAAATTTATATTTTAAAACTATTTTTGAACCGAATAGAAAAATAAAATAAAATATTTTAAAATTTAACTCATATAATTAATTTGTGTGATGGATAGATGATAAAAATTAGAATATATTTAAATATTTATTTCTTTAATAAAATATAAAAATATTATTAATAAATTAAAATATATGCAAATACTCTCTTAACATGTATTGTTAATGTAATAGATTAGAGTACTCTTTGTATTCATATTTTATCTTTAATAAATATTGATGCTTAACAAATATATATATATATATATATGTATATATAATGTTATATTATTTATTATAAAATTTAAATAATTTAATAATAATTAAAAAATAATTATGGTGTATTTTTACCATATGTAAAAACGGTTTAAAACCGATTTTAAACCAAATCTAAATTTTAAAACTAAATTTAAACTGGTTTTAGAAAAATTAAAAGAGATTGGTTTGTAATCCAATCCATATAATTGAACTTTAAATGGATCTAAATTGATTTTTTGAAAATCTAATCCATGAACACCCCTAATAAAGGTAATGGTAATAACAAAAGCTTCACCCCAAAAGAGTAAAGGGAGTGAGGCTTCAACTAAGAGAGCTAAACTAATTTTTTGTTATATGTTTGCGCTTCCTCTCATGACTTTCATTTTGTTCATAAGTAGGAGGACTAGTTCATCTATGTTGAATGCCTTAGCTAGTGAATTTTAGGAATTCTTTTGATATGTGATTATAAGGCGTTTAATTTGGTGCCTAATCGAAGTTTAGGAGTAGCTTTGAATTGTAGAAAGACATTGAAAGCTTGAGATTTGGATTGTAATAGAAAGATCCAACTATATTTTGAATAAGCATCTAGAAACACAATGTAATATCTAGCTCCATTTGTAGTGGGGATTGGGGATGAGCCCAATATATTGAAATTATAAAAGGGAAGTCGATGTGATGAGAATCAAGGAAGGCCCATTGAAGACAAAGACTTGAAGGCATTGTAAGAGCTTCAAGGACCAATGACAAGGGCAAGGGCAAAAAGAATAAATAGAGACTTAGAAAAGATTGTTACTGTCTTATTTGAAAAGGAGCTCAATTTAGAGTTAGAAAAGCCCAAGATAATCAATTACATATGCTTAGAGGATTTGAACTCTAACGAGTTTTATTAGGATTTAATTATTATGTTTAGTTTATTTATTTTGATATTAGTCATTACTTATTTTGAGTTTTTATTTATGATAAAATCTTGTTATTTTATTTAGTTTATTTGAATTTAGGCTTGTTGGTACAAGAAGCCCATTAGGGTTTGCGTTAGTATTAGTTTACAAGCATTAGACATATATAAGCTCTTGTAAACACACTTTTAATTAGTTTTGAATATAATTTGAGATTGAACACTCTTGTGAGAGCGTGTGACTCTAGGTTCTTGAGTGAGCCAATTTTCTTTGATCTTATCAAGAGGCCAAAACTCTTGTGGCGATCGTTCCTTGGCTTATCAATCTTGCGATTGTGGCGCAATTTTCCATCTCTATTCTATTTTTACTTTTTATTAATTTTCTTCTTATTTCAATTCTTATTTGTGTCGTAATAATTTCATTTTTATTGTGTGAAATCCAATTCAAGATCGTTTAATTCGGCAATACGGTTTGTGGTTGTCATCAATTGGTATCAAGAGCTTTGGTTAGAATTGGTTTGAAAAGTACTGTTCATCGCACGTTGCTCATTGAAAAAAAAAAGAGAAAAAAAATACTACAAAAAAAAATAATTTGCAACATACAAAAGTTTGTTTTTGATATATTTCTTCCAATCTTTCACTTATTTTGCTTGATTCCATACAAAAAAAAAATAGTAGTTGTTTAACGTTATATAATCTTCTTTAAATTCTTCAATTTTATCTTATTTGCAATCTATTTTTGAGTGTACTTATTTTTTATTTAGTCTTTTTTTTTTTTATTGTCTTGTTGGCTTCCTTAGTTTTGTCTTAGAGTTTTCTTTTGTTGGCTTCACTTGAGTCTCATTGATTGATTGTCTCTTGGTTTTGGTTAATTATGTGGATTGGAGGTTGACTTCCTTAAGAACTCTTGAGAGCATTTGAGGGGAAAAAGGCAAGAGAGAAATCCTTACACAAAAGCCAATTTAGAGTGAAACACGAGTGAATATCTACTGAGTGAAAATACTTAGCGAGTGGAGAGAACCTTTTATTTTTGCATTAACTTTTATTGTTTTGTAGAATGTCTCAAGAAGGAGGATCAAGTAGAGAGAGCACTCTTGCCTCGCAAATTGAAAGACTTGCTCAAAGATTTGAAAGCATGTTTGAGAGGCAAAATGAAGCAATAAGGAATGTTCAAGAGGCGTTGACAAATAATGCAAGAAGGCGGTCACGTGATCGTTCTCCACATGCCTATGAAGACTCTAGTAATTCTTCAAGAGAAAGAAGAAGAAATAGGAGAGATGATGAAGAAAGGAGGTATGATAGGTGGAGAGATAATAGAGAGAGGAGGAATCAAAGAAGAAGAAGAGAAGATGTAAGAATAAGAGAAAATGAGAGAATTGGTGGAGTTAAAATAAAGATTCTTAGTTTTTATGGAAGGAATGATGTTGAAGCATACTTAGAGTGAGAATTGAAGATAGAGCAAGTATTCTCATGCCATGATTATAGTGAAGAAAAGAAAGTAAATGTGGCCTCCCTAGAGTTTCACGACTACGCGTTGGTGTGGTGGAATCAAATTCAAAGGGACCGAAGGAGATATAATGAGGAGCCTGTAGATACATGGACTGAAATGAAGAACCTAATGCGTAGGAGATTTGTTCCTACATACTACAATAGAGAGCTTCATACAAAGCTTCAAGGTTTGAGGCAAGGTGGCAAAAGTGTTGATGACTATTATAAAGAAATGAAAGTTGCCATGATACGAGCTAATGTATTTGAAGAAAGAGAAGCAACAATGGCTCGTTTCTTAAATGGGTTGAATCATGACATCCGTGACATAGTGGAACTTCATCCTTATGTGAAACTTGAAGATTTGGTTCACCAAGCTATTAAAGTAGAAGCACAACTAAAGAGAAAGGGTACTTTGAGGAAGAATGTCTCTTCTTACAACTCAAAAGGGTGGAAGGAAGAAGTAAAGAAGGAGGAAATATCAATTAAGGATACATTTGTACAAAGTAGTAAACCTTCCTCTAAAACTTCTTTTAATTCTACTAATACTTCTGCTTCTCCTACTTCTCAGCATAGAGCAATCAAATGCTTCAAATGTCTTGGAAAGGGTCATATTGTATCCCAATGTCTAAACAAGAAAACTATGATTTTGAAGGAGAATGGTGAAATCTCAAGTGCAAGTTCATCTTAATCATCACATGCTTCCAGTGAAGAAGAAAGTAAGTTTGAAGCTTTATGCCATGAAGGAGATTTGCTTATGGTAAGGCGTCTCTTGGGTAGTATAGCTAAAAATGTTGACACTACACAAAGAGAAAATATTTTTCATTCAAGATGCTTGGTACGTGGAAAGATTTGTTCTCTTATTGTTGATGGTGGTAGTTGTACCAATGTGGCTAGTGTTAGACTTGTTGAAAAATTGAATCTTACTACTACTCCTCACCCTAAGCCCTATAAGTTATAATGGTTGAGTGATGAAGGAGAGTTGGTTGTTAATAGACAGGTTTTGATTACTTTTTCTATTGACAAGTATGAGGATGAAGTCTTATGTGATGTAGTGCCTATGGAAACAAGTCATATCCTCTTGGGAAGACCATGACAATTTGACAAGAAAGCTATTTATGATAGTTATTCCAACAAGTTTACGTTTGTACATAAAAGGTGCACAATCACTTTAGTGCCCATGACTCTTAGTCAAGTACATGAAGATCAAAAAGTCATGAAGTTAAGAAGAGAGCAAGAAAAAAAAGATGAGAGAAGAAATGAAAAGAAAAAGAGTGAGTTTGAAGGCAAACTTAAAAAGAAAGGGGGGGAAAGTGAAGACACTTACAAGTGAGGAATATGAGAGTGAAGAGAAAGGTGAAACACTTACAAGTGAGAAATATGAGAGTAAAAAGAAAGGTGAAGAAAAAAATCAATATGAAATGAGAGAAAATTTGTTTGTGAGAGAAAAAGAAGTAAAGAAAGTTTTGTTGGCCTCTCGGCCTATGTGCTTACCTCTGTATAAAGAAAGTCCTCATAATAAATTTATGGATTCCTTTGCTAACGATATTTTGCCTAGTAGTATTTTCTCTCTTCTACAGGATTTTGAAGATGTCTTCCCTAAAGAAGTATCTTACTACCTACCTCCAATTAGAAAAATAAAACATCAAATTGAAAAGAAAGTAGAGCAACAAGCAAAGTATATCAATAAGGGATAGAAGAAAGTAGAATTTGAACCTGGAGATTGGGTTTGGATATATATGTGCAAAAAAAAGTTTCCCATGCAAGGAAATGCAAGGCTTCAAACAAGAGGGGATGAATTATTTCAAATCTTAAAGAGGATTAGAGATAATACATACAAAGTGGACTTATTAGGTAAGTATGGTGTTAATGCTACTTTTAATGTATTTGATTTATCTCTCGTTGATGTAGGTAATAAAGAGTCAAATTTGAGGACAAATTTTCTTGAAGAAAGAGGGATTAATGAGAATCAAGGAAAGCCCATTGAAGATAAAGACTTGAAGGCATTGGAAGAGCTTCAAGGACCAATGACAAGGGTAAGGGCAAAAAGAATAAATGGAGACTTAGAAAAGATTGTTGCTGTCTTATTTGAAAGGGAGCTCAATTTAGAGTTAGAAAAGCCCAAGATAATCAATTACATATGCTTAGAGGATTTGAACTCTAACGAGTTTTATTAAGATTTAATTATTATGTTTAGTTTATTTATTTTGATATTAGTCATTACTTATTTTGAGTTTTTATTTAGGATAAAATCTTGTTATTTTATTTAGTTTATTTGAATTTAGGCTTGTTGGTACAAGAAGCCCATTAGGGTTTGCGTTAGTATTAGTTTACAAGCATTAGGCATATATAAGCTCTTGTAAACACACTTTTAATTAGTTTTGAATATAATTTGAGATTGAACACTCTTGTGAGAGCGTGTGACTCTAGGTTCTTGAGTGAGCCAATTTTCTTTGATCTTATCAAGAGGCCAAAACTCTTGTGGCGATCGTTCCTTGGCTTATCAATCTTGCGATTGTGGCGCAATTTTCCATCTCTATTCTATTTTTACTTTTTATTAATTTTCTTCTTATTTCAATTCTTATTTGTGCCGTAATAATTTTGTTTTTATTGTGTGAAATCCACTTCAAGATCGTTTAATTCGGCGACACGGTTTGTGGTTGTCATCACGATGTGCGTTTCCTATATAGTAAGATTGACATTACAGGAAACTAGGAAAAGAATTACAAGGTATGTTACATTGTTCAAGAATATTTTTCAAGGGTGACCAAGTGTAGCATGCCATAGTTCTAAAGATTGTGTGGCTGGTTATTTGACAATAATATAAGCAGAGTAGGATTGATTTTGTTGAAGCTGAGGGAACGCTTAAAGGCCATCCTTAAGTGTGCCTTGAAGAATTTTTTCCACGGTATCCTGAGTTTTGACATTGCAATAGTTATGATAAAACTCAAAATAAATATCTTTATCAAGAGCAAATTTTGATACACAAAGGAGATTCTTGGTTATAGATGGAAAGAACATGTAATATTGGTCTAAGACAAGGTGTTTAGAGAATGAGGGAACAACAAATTTAGAATGTCCAACATGCTTAATGTTCAAACCTATACCATTGCCAACTCGAACACATTTAGAACCGTTAAAATCTGATTTCATGGAAAGGTTACCTTCATCATGTGTAATGTGATGTGTGGCACCACTATCAGAGTACCATAGAGGGTCATGAACGGTTGAGGGAGTGGCTAGTTTTGACTGTTGGGTGGATATTGATTCTTGAGTACTAAATTGACTAGTGAGGCTTGAGGAGGACCTTGGTACTCCTGGTTGAATCTGTGCCAACAATCAGCACTAAGATGACTCGGTTTACCACATATTTGACATGGAGACCTTTGTTATTCCAATTGTTCCTGCCATATCCTCTACCTTCCATTTGAATTTATGTCACATCTATTGTTGTTTGAGCTTCCGCGATAGAAGGGTATTGCTCCTCTATTGTCTAAACCACCTCTATAGCATTGAGAATCACCTTTGCCTCGACATAGCTAGAACTAGGAAACTGTAATGGAGCTTGGTGTGGTTTAAAGCCCAAGCAAGTAAGGCAAGGGCTTTAGCTCTCTAAATTTTTTTTTTTAGTTTTATTATTTTAAAAATAGTTTTTAATTTAAATATTTTAAGTAATTATTAATTTTTCATTGATATTATAAATAATATTTCATGAGCTGTAACTTTTAATCTTAATTAATAAATAATAAACATTTTTTAATTTATTTTTTTAAAAAATAATTGAATAGCAAAGAAAAAAATTGAACATTTTTTTTATTTTTTATTTAATTACTACTTCTTTCTTCTTCTTTTTTCTAACTACTCTCTTCTTGTTTAATTTTGTTTCAGTTTATATTTTTTTACTAACAACAACCTTGGAGTAATAGTGGAGGAGGAAGCAAAGTCTTCTATTTTTCTAAAGCATAAGCATTGGTACGAAGCCTTCCATTTTCTCAATACGGAGGCACTGATACAAGAGTCTTCCCTTCGCTACTCAGCCTCCATTACCCGCACCTACTAAACATAATTTCACAGTTTCTTTGTAAAGCTGTCACTTTTGAAGACGTAGAGATTGCAAGTGTCAAATTTATTTTCTTGACAATTTTATTATTTTAATTTAGTCTTATTTTAAATAAATTTTAAATAAAATTATAATAATTTAAAAAAAATTATTTTATTAATAAAAAAGCTTCATTTTTAAATTTGCTTTTAAGTCCTAAAAGTTCTTGAGCCGTCCCTGAATGAAGCTAATACAATATTTGTTTGGATCAGATTAATATCCTCCTTTATGTGGTTATCAAATCTTTCTTCTTGAGACATCAACAAGGCTTTGATATTATCAACTGAACAAGGATCAAGCCTAGAGGTAATGCAGCCCATCCAGGAATGGTCCAATATGTTTTTCATCTGTGATTGCAGATCCAATTGCTACCAGAGAATCAACAATTTTCTTGATCTCTAGGAGTATTCATTGGCATATTTCTCTTTCTTGATTATTGTTAGCTGTAGCTTGAGTTTCTTGATTTTGGCCTGAGTTTGAGATGCATAATATGATGTTAATCTTTTCGAGATTTGATGAGCATGGGTTAGACCAACCATCTTAGTCAAGATTGGTGAGATCATTGATGCTAAAAGTCATGCTACAAGTAGTTGATCTTGCTGCCCATAGTTGAGGTATGCTTCTTGAATTGTGTCACTGGTTTTATCTTCTTTGGTTGTAAATTTTACTGGACTTCCTTTTTCATCAAGGTATTTTTTGAGTTTTAACCCACGAACAGTAGCAAGAACCTGTTGTTGCCAGATCAAGAAATTTTCTTCATCTAGTTTAATGGATATTGGTGCGGTAAAAGTTTGGGGGGTAATTGAATTGCTGAAGCCATAGTTTTATAAAGAAGCTATTGATACCATGTTAGATGCTTTAAGCATGTGGAGGATTTGAAGAGAAAAGAATAATAAGTGAAGATGATGATTGATATTATTATATTTAATGAAAAAAGTACATGTTTATATTTCTTATATCTTTAATATATAAGCTATATTTATAACTAAACATATTTACAAAAATATAACAGAAAAATAATTAATATAATGAATCCTTTTTTTAAGAAAAAAACTATAATTTAAAATAAAAATAATAAAGGAAAATTTAAAATAAATTATTATAATATTTCTTCTATTCACTTATTTTATAAAAGTGCTTATATATTAATTCAAGTCTTTATATTTTTTATAAAAAAATGAGAAAAATATTCTCATTATAGGTTTTAGCTCATTACCCAAAATTTCTTTTATTCCTTAAACATTGCGCAAACGCACTTAAATTTTATAAATACATTGTAGTTAATTTTTTTACAATATTCTTAAAAATTAATTTTTAATTGTTTGATTAATTAATGACGTTGAATAATAATATATTTGATTTGATGTTCAAACAATTTATTATATCTAATAAAATATAAATTTATATTATATTTACACTATTTAAGAAATATGTACAACAACCTCGCGTAATGCACGAGTTAAATGACTAGTTAAGAAAATAAAAGAATAATTAAAATCAAGGAATATGTGTTGACATCACTAAATATTGATTTAAAATAATTCGGCATTTAAATCGAAGCATAATTAGTGAGAAAGTTCTGAATGGGCCATAAAACTAGCAAATTAATAGCACAAATTATTTCTAATAATGTTTTTAATCTAATAATATTTTCACACTTTTTAATTCGTAATATTGTTAATAATGGATGAATATACCATAATAGAAAAGAAATGAATATAGTCAATTTTTTGAGAAACCCAATGAACATATACAAGTACAATAAAATTGTATTTGGATGGATATATAGTCACACACATTGCACAGAGAAATAGAAATTGCACATAGCAATTCGACATAAACAAACTAATCTTATCTTGCCATATCCTTTCTTGCATCACTGGACAGTGGACACAATCATGCCACGTCATCATAAACGCCAAACACAATCCACTTTCTCTCTCATAATGTCTCATAGACTAAAAAGTGACCAACTCGTAACACTTTGAGTTGCATCACCACAACATGGCTGCCACAGCTGCTGCAGGCATAGCATCCTTGTTTTCTTCTTCCATTAACACAGTCAAATGTGTGCCCTCAAACCGCATGTTTGCATCTTTGACACTCTCCTATGTAGTGGAACCTTTGTCCATTGGGGGTACCATTTCACACAAGTTGTGGGTGCCTAGAATTTCAGCACAAGAAGAGATGGTTGTGGCTTCTGAAGTTGATGCTGCTTTAGTTGAAGAGAAAGTGGAGGAAGGAGAAGTGATAGCAGAACAAGACACTGAATCCTCTGACAACACTAAACTTTATTTTGGGAATTTGCCTTATAGTGTTGATAGTGCAAAACTTGCAGGGTTAATTGAGGACTATGGTAGCGCAGAACTAATTGAGGTATATATGTCACTCTTATAAAGCAATTATATCTATAGGATAATATGCTAGGAGTAAATTTGTAAATTCCTTTTATTTAAATTACTTTACTTTAATGTCATCTTGATTTACACTATGATTTATGAATTTATCATGACGGCATCCCATTTTATTTTTCTGCATGGTGTGATTTAATTGATGCAAGGTTTTCTGATGATGGGTGTGTAGCTAATGAATGATTACATTTATAATAGTGTGCTGTCCTTGGTTTTTGACTTCAATAATTCAGACTTACATTCTAATTTAGTTCAATGAAATTTTTCTAAATATCTGTGGTGTCTGAAATAATGTTTGTTGTGCTTTTGCTTCGATTGATTATTTCATTTGTTTTGGATTTTTAAGTAATAAGTATGGATGAATTGGGTGGTGTCTGAGGGATCATATGTCTTCTTGAAGCTTATCTTAATGGTAAACTAAACATTTTGCCTTAGTTATTTTATTGATAATTAACTTCCAAGAGCGAGTTAAAATCTGAAAGGGGCTTCAGATATGCCTTCATAATTTTCTGTCGAAAATTTTCTTCTTTTGGTAGAGGTGTCTGCTTATTTTCTATTTGCAATTTCTGATCAATTCATTGTCTCGTTAGTCTCATTCTCCTCATTCATTGTTTCTTTCTTGGGAGCTTCTATTTATTCCATTTACTGATTTACACTCCCGCTTTTTAATGTGTTACATGTGTGTATAATAATGATTAGTGAAACAATGTTATAATCAACTAAATTTGCAATTTTGCAAGAGATTTTTTGTATTGAAGTTTTGATCATGTTTACGATAAGATGTTTGCAAGAAAAAGAAAAACTATATTGTTAGACACATCACCTATAAAATTTAGTTAGTGATGTGAAAAATGAAAGCAAAAGAAGAAAATTTTCCTCCATAAATGGTTGTTAGCTAGCATATATTCCTCACACATGCGAGTCTTTGGAATCCAAATTGCATTTTATGATTTGATTATCCATGCATTCCTTAACTTTCAGTGTTGTTAATGAAGATTGTACATATATATACATTTAGGTTCTTTACAACAGGGAAACTGGAAGAAGTAGAGGCTTTGCATTTGTGACAATGAGTTGTATTGAAGATTGTAATGCAGTAATAGAAAATCTTGATGGAAAAGTAAGAATCACTGCCTCTTTAGTCTTTCCTTTGTTCATTAGCATTTGTTCTCACATTTTATTTTCAATTGGGTTGTTTTTCTGATACCCTTTTGCATACTGAAGTAGTAAATGAACTTCTCAGGAGTTCTTGGGAAGAACCTTGCGGGTGAACTTCTCTAACAGACCAAAACCAAAAGAACCTTTGTACCCTGAAACTGAGCATAAGCTTTTTGTTGGGAACCTGTCATGGTCAGTGACTTCTGAGAGTTTGACACAAGCTTTTCAAGAATATGGAACAGTGGTTGGAGCAAGGGTCTTGTATGATGGGGAATCTGGTAAGTCACGTGGCTATGGCTTTGTTTGCTACTCAACAAAAGCAGAGATGGAATCTGCCCTTGCAGCCTTGAATGATGTGGTATTCTACTACTCATCTCTTCACTCTTCTATTGGTTGTGCATTGTGCAAATTATGTATGATGTTTAGCTATATGAAAAAATAGTAATGAGGGACCAAAAGAAGTTCAGAAAAAATCAACAGAAATTTTCTGATAAATAATATTTTTAAAATTTAATTTTATCTAATTTAATGGCATTATGTCATTCATGTAACACACTTTATCCAATAGGATAAACTTAATTATTGTTGTACTTATGTACTAGTTTGATTGGTTAGGAGAAAAACTAAAAAGCTTTTATTAAAATAAATTATTATGTCAAAAACACAAATTATTTAGTCAGAGCTTGCTTCTAGATTAGGAAGCAATAAATAAAAATTATTAACAATCACATTAAGGATACATTTAAAAATTACATGAAAGTGAATGGATACTTTTCAATAATAAAAAAAAAGTACTTTTACTTTCTTGGTTAAGGCAATAGTTAGAATTAAATTTTAAGTAGTTTAAAATATTTAAGAGGATATATTTAAAGACTGGTTAACATTTGACTTTTAAGTGATTGAAAACATCAAAGAAGATAAATCTAAAGCCATTTAACTTATGCACTTATTAAAAAAGTATTTATTATACTTTTGTATTGTGAATATAATAAATATTTTTAATAAAAAATAATTATTTTTTTGAATACTTAAAATTAAGTCTAATTGACAAAATATTGTAAGAAAATTGATGTTATTTTGCTCATTGGTTCTATGTAAATTATTGTGCTCTT
Source organism: Abrus precatorius (assembly GCF_003935025.1). Lineage (NCBI taxonomy): Eukaryota > Viridiplantae > Streptophyta > Magnoliopsida > Fabales > Fabaceae > Abrus > Abrus precatorius. Next base: position 14,898,183 of record NW_020874417.1, read on the forward strand.
CAGGACCTTGAAGGACGGGCTATGCGGGTATGCTTGGCTCAAGGAAAACGTTCACAAGGTTAATAGAAACTTGACAATGCTATGATGAGATGTTCAAAATGGTGCCATAGAAATGAGAAGGGGATGCTTGTATACCAACCATGATGCACTTGCTTCAATTTGCTGAGGAGTTCCTTTTCATTTATTGTGGTGTATAAGTTATTTATTTCCCCTTTCAAACGATTGCTGACCCAAATGCTGTTATATTGTGTTTCGCATTTTTGCTTCTACTGACATTGGGCTACCTATTGCTTCCTTCTTGGCTCACTAAATGTCATCATTGAATCATATCTTCTAATCTATATAACATTTCCTAAGAAATATTTAGCACTTGAATGTGCTAAGTTTCGTACAATAATATAATGACAGACTTCGAAGTGCACTTTGTTTTCAATTTCTGCAAAATTATAAAATTCTTTCGTAATAGTTTAAAATAAGGTTTAAATATGTTTTTCGTCTTTATATTTTAGCAAATTTTTTATTTTAGTCTCTTCAAACGAATTATTTTTATTTTAGTCCCTACTTTTTATAAATTTTTATTTTTAATCCTAACTTTGACGTGGTTGAATAAAGATTAACACGTGATATTATCTCAATTTAAAATATATTAACTAAAATATTTCACAGTTAAATTTTACATAAGATTATAATAATTTGAATTATTTTTCTTATAAGAATTTCGATTTAAAAATGATTTTAATATTAATAATTTCTACCCAAACTTATTAGGTTTCTTTTAATGATTTGAGGAGGTTTGAAAAATACTTTGTTAGAACATTTTTTTTTTAATGCTGAGAGCTTCCATCACTCACAGTGACTTTTCGGTGCTCTTTCTTTCGTTTCTAACTAAGAAATTATTGTTAATTGGACATTCGTTGTTATCATGGAGAGTAATGGATCTAAGAAGGTTTCGATATAGGAGGAAGACTTAATGAGTTGTAGCAAGAAGGTAAAAATGAATTTCATAATAAAATGAGATTTTGTGTGGAAGAAAATATAGAGAACGAAAAAGGAGAGGAAAATTATAAGGAGAGACAGAGAAATGAGTGAAAATTTGTGAATAGTTTTTTTTTTTTTAGATAAAAATTTTAGTTGGACTCAACAAATAAATTTCTTTGCATCAATCAAACAAACAAAAGAAAGTGAATTCTTGATTAATCGTAATCGTACATGAATCGATGAATGGATTCAAAGATTAACACATGATATTATCTCAATTTAAAATATATTAACTAAAATATTTGACAGTTAAATTTTACATAAGATTATAATAATTTGAATTATTTTTTCTTATAAGAATTTCAATTTAAAAATGATTCTAATATTAATAATCTCTACCCAAACTTATTAGGTTTCTTTTAATGGTTTGAGGAGGTTCGAAAAATACTTTGTTAGAACTTTTTTTTTTTTTTTAATGCTGAGAGCTTCCATCACTCACAGTGACTTCACTCCTATGGTGACTTTCCGGTGCTCCTTCTTTCATTTTTAACTAAGAAATTATTGTTAAATGGACATTCGTTGTTATCATGGAGAGTAATGGATCTAAGAAGGTTTCGACATAGGAGGAAGACTTAATGAGTTGTAGCAAGAAGGTAAAAATGAATTTCATAATAAAATGAGATTTTGTGTGGAAGAAAATATAGAGAACGAAAAAGGAGAGGAAGATTATAAGGAGAGACAGAGGAATGAGTGAGAATTTGTGAATAGTTTTTTTTTTAGATAAAAATTTTAGTTAGACTCAACAAATAAATTTCTTTGCATCAATCAAACAAACAAAAGAAAGTGAATTCTTGATTAATCGTAATTGTATATGAATCAATGAATGGATTCAAAGATTTGTATTAAAATAGAGATAATAAGTATTTCAAAGACAGAAAAATAAGGAGAAGTGATATGTCACTTAACGTGATATGTCAGCTTTCTATTATCATTTGTTAATGGAATGTGTTTAGTGATTAAAATGAATGACAAATATAAAAGTTAAGAATTAACATGACATTTTTAATTTTTTTAGATAGTAAAACACTGGACACAAACTCTTTTGGAGAGCAAAATAAAAGTTTAGTCTTCTTTTTCTAAGATTATGAAAGTCCATAGAAATCTACACTAATTATTAAACTTTTAAAGAAATACATTAGTCTAAAATATATGGATAAAAAAATGTGCTATCTTTGGGAGAAGAATGAAAGTATGAAAAATTGGACCTAAAAGATGATTTCTTTTGGGTCAAATTTGATAATATGAAAGACTATAGATTTTTCTTTTTGAAGGTTAGTTAATCTTATATCATTACTTTCTAGTACAAAGATGCCAGGCTGTTATTTAGACTTAAAAATTAAAATTTTAGAAAAATTGTTACTAAAGTCAAAATTTCTAACTTTCCATTAGAATTGTAGAATAAAAAAATTTTATATTATATAAAAAGAATCTTTAGATTCTATATTAAAAATTGATTTTCATACCTCATTATATTATAAAAATAATAGAATATGTGTGGAGTTAGTTTGAGAAAAAAATTAATTCTTTTAAGATAATAATTTTTGACTAGAGTACGAGATATTATATCTTATTTGTCTCGCTTGTGAAAAATATAGACAAACTAAAAAAAAAAATCTAAAATTCAGTAAATAGAAGAAATCTGCTAGTAGTGAAATCTAATTTTAAATAAATAAATACACGTATGTATATAGTAATGCTAGTTATGGATTAATCATGGATGGGAATATTCCTAAACTTTCAGAACAAAAACCACATCTTCCATTTTCCATTTTTCAACCTTTAAGATATTTTGCTTATTGTTGCGTTGCTTCAGTCTCCCTCTCCCGTGGACTCCAATTATTCCCTTTTCTCTTTTTTGGTCTTTCATTTTCTATTTTTCAATTTATTTTTTCTTTCATCTTCACTTGCGCTGCCTTCCCTTATGACTGTTGCTGTTACTGATCTGACGACAAAGAAAGAGAAGGAAGATGATGACCGTGGCGTTGCAAGAGATCTGTATTCACATGACTCTCGACATTCCTGCCATGCATGCTGAAGAGAGTATAGAAAATGAGAACAGAGAGCTGCAGACATATTGCGAATTTTGAGACCAAATTCTCAGAAAGGTTACAAATCACTCTAACCCACCAATCGTCGCATAATTTCTCAAATCAAAACTCAAGTTACCTAACAGCTTCACAGTCACAATTGGCTTAAGAATTAATTTGAATATTTAAATAAAAATCATTTAATTTATCATAAAAAGTTTTTTTATTTGACTTAATTTAAATAAAATTTTAAATCAAATCTAATTTGATTAAAATCAATTTAGAATGAATTGGATAATTTTATTAAAGTATAATTAAAACTTATTTTTTTATATAAAAAGATGTGATATATATATATATATAATTTAAATTACTTTAAAATAGATACACTTATAAATATATTAAAATAATATAATATATCTCTAAAATAATAATAATAAAGTAAAAATAAAATTATAAAAATTAATTAAATATTATAATTTTATAAATATATACTTGTATATATTAATTTTATAATTAAAACTATATAGCTTCGGTTAAAATTAGATTAGACAATCCAATTGCTTCTATTTTTTATGTTTTGATGTTTGTAGTAGTTAAAATAGTAGGCTTTCTTGTAAGTTTAATTGAGTTTGACCGTTTAGTCTCGTTTTATAGAAAAAAAAAATTTAAATTAGACAAATTTTTTAAATAAAATTTGAAATCCAATTTTATAAATTTTTTTTTCCAATTTCTGTATTTTTTGTTTTTATTGATTAATTTTTTTTTTTATTTACGTAGATTGAATCGGTTGATAATTACGTTTGATACCAAAACCATCCTCATATTCACTTCTTCTATTCTATTCTGTAAGATTCCAATTTATTTACTTTATTTTTATTACATGTCACCACATTTTATATTTTTCGTAATTAATTTGAGAAAGATAATGAAGAGGTGTGGTGCGAAATGGAAACCCATCATCACCAGTGCTGGCACGCTTCCGCGTTCCTTGGTCACACTCTTCCACCACTCCAACCCTGTTCATGGCGAACCCTTCACACAACACCCTTTTCCCCTTCTCGCATCTCTTGCTCCGCCAGCAAATTCCCACGTTGGGATTCCAATGCTGAAACCTTTCGACCCCGAAATTTCAATTTCAATAGTGCCAGAGACAAGGAACAAGAGAGTGAAGAACAAGAAGAAGGGTATGGGAAGAAGAGGCGATGGTGGTCTGATGAGTATAGGGAATTCGAAGAAGAATCTTCATCTACTGGGCTTTGGGAAGAAACCATTGATGGTTTATGGATTCTCAAGGTAAACCAATTTTACTGTTTTTATTTTTCGTCTCTCTTTTTGTCTACGTGTTAATTGTGTGTTTAGTTTCCCTTTTCAAATTGAACCTACCAACGTTTGTCATATTTTTTAGTAATTTTTCTATTGTTTTATAAAGTAAGTACTAAAGTTAAAAATTTTATATATTTATTATTTTAAAAACATAAAAAATATTAATATTTTATATAATAATTAGGATATATTTTCCTTTTGATGAAAAATAGTTAGGATGGTTTGTAAGAATAAAAAGTTTTTCTAGTAACGTGTGTAACGGCTTTCTAAGAGTGAGATTTGGCCCTTACTGTTTTGGTTATTTGAATGATGCCCTTTATTTTCATGTGTAAGATAAAAGTAGTTTATGAAGAAATTTGGCTTTTTTTAATTAAGTTGTTGGTTTAAAGAAGGCTTATTTTTGGAGTTTGTGAATATAGGTTGAATATATTGAAAGATGTACTAAAATGGATATTATTTTCTGTGGATTTACAATTTTAGAATTAGCTGCGCGCGTAAATGAGTAAATGATTACTATTATTTGCATATATTCTATTTAAAGAGATTTGATGTTGTTTTCTTGTTTCCTTGCCATTCATGATTAAACCAGGACTTTTATTTGTGGGAGGATAAGTGTGAAAATAGGTGTTAATGATACTGTTGATTTCCCATTTTTTGGACATGCTCCAATAGCTGCCGTTGGCTTTTAACGTAGTGCAAATGCATGTTTTCTTTTAGTATTCACGAAATGAGTGCAACTTTCTTGGATATAACTTTCATATAAGAAAAGAAATCTATTTTATATATATGCATTTTTTCTTTGGACCTTAAATGTCACCAACATTTTCTAGTAACCCAATTGTTGTAATGCCTGGAACTGAAACAAGAACATGTAATAGGTACACAAAATTTGGAACAGTTGGGGCAGACACATATCGTTTGATTTTGTTATCATACAGTAATGCCAAACCTAAACGTCATATTTGAACCATGGTTTTTGTTAGGGAGGGAGCTAGAGTTAGTAAGTGATTGTTAATTAGACATCTAACAGAATTTGACACAGACAGGCTATGAACAGTGAAGATTAGGGGCGTTCTCAAGCTTTCAGCAGCCTGTAGGGAACACTTGTATTCCTTCTTTCTCTAATGCTGCTTCACAAGTACCTATCATATTCTGTTCTTTTAAAACAAAATGAATAATAAGGGAGCTATTGCATGATGGAAATTTAGTGTTCAAATTCTAATTTTCGTAAATCAACAGCTTTGCTTATGCTAGCTACTACTAGCTAGTAACTAAAAGTAATAATATTGTGCAGTTGTTATCAAAATTCCAAACTTGAAACCAATGTAATGGGAAATATTGCTGAGTACTATGGGGAGAAACCGTTCCCAAGTCCCAACATCTATTCATATATTTTTATTGGAGAAAACTTCTACCACTTGATAAAGTTAATGACAATGGTTTTCACAGCGAGTATAGGTGTTTTGAGATTTATGAAGATACTTAATTACGGAAAATTCTTGTCAACTTATTTAGTTGAGGAAGCAACAATGACCTGATCACTTAGGTGTAGAGCATCTATCAGTACCAGAATGAAACCTTGCACTTAGAGAAGTTACTACTTTCTAGTGATGGACTCTAGTTTCCAGTTCCACCAGAAGTTTTTGAGTTTTGTTCATAGTATAATATATAAAGGCATGTCTTTCAATTTGATATCAAGAGTCAAGACACGGCCTACCAGTATTGCATAACAAAGCTATGAGAAAGATCAAAGCACCAAATCCCCTAAGCAGATTTTAGTTAGCAAAGTATATTTAACTCTTAACAACAGTTTCCTGCAGACCTAAGGTTTCACTTCAGTGAGAAGAATTTAATGAAAAATGTATTTTTAAATCCCAACTCTTTATCTAGATGTAAATGGGTGATGATTTCTTAATTGATCTATCGGTTTTTAATTAAAATCCTCCGCAAAAAGAAGTGTAGAATTCAGAATGCTGAGATTAGAGGACTGCAATCTACTCTGTTAACTATTATATCAGCATATCATAGTTAATATGGTGCATCATAACTTTCTAATAACGGTTGTTGCCATTAAATCATGAAACCACTATACAATTGAGAGATCACTGTTCTATGGGAATTGCAAATTGATGGGCCAAATGCTACTAAGGCCCGACCAAGGGCAGATGGGGAAAGGTCTATTTTTGTAGGCCAAGGGCAAAGGCTGGAAAGGATGAGCAGGTGGGGTAAGAGGTGTGAAGAGTTAGTTAGAAGAGAGAGAGTATGTAAGGGATGGCAAAGTGGGGTTGGAGGGGGTGTGTATTCAGTTTTTCCTTAAGCTTAGGCTGGGCTTGGAGAATCCTCTCCATTGCTGGGAGTATTGCTCTTATCTTTCTGTAATCACATTTGAATTTCAATTCATAATTCTCTTATAGGGATTTCATCATATCACAAAATTACTGGATTTTCTAATCATCTCTTAAATCATTTTAACAACTGATAAAGCACAATCAATCTTAATTAAATCAAAGGACTTGTTTTAAATTTTCTCACAATCAGTCTGTTACTTTCTCCTCATTTTGCTTTAGTAGCTGTTGTGGTTCTCAGTATCCCTACTAACGCAGGTTGTAAAATTATCCGTAACTCCTTTCATATTATCTGATGCATAGAAAGCTCTCCAAAATAACTTTTGACCAGTTTATTTTGATTTATTTTATGATCAGTTTGTATCGCGTAAGTTATTCTGTTCTATGAATATTTTGGCCATCATTGCTGTGTGTAATGTAAACGGCATAACACTCTCCAAAAGGTTTAATTATGAATTAAGCAGCTAGAATTGTTGGTGTCCTGTAACACTTGTAGCCTACATAAGGTGTGGTTGTTATTGAGTTGCTAATGTTTTCATTTTTCTCAGTGCAGGTTTTCAAATCCTATGGTTGGATGCTGCCTATCATTTTTGCGTCATGGTTGCTAGCTAGTGGCCCAAAAGCTTTCCTCATGGCATTAGCACTGCCCCTTGGTCAGTCAGCACTTGCACTTGCATTTGAGAAATTATGGGGACAGTCGGAGAACAAACCAAAACGCAAGTACAGGATGAGGAGGAAATCCGGCACTGGAAGTGGCACCAGTGTTGACGAAGAACCCGAAGAGAACCAGAAAACCAGAAAGGGCAAAACGGGCTACCAATCATGGGTAGTTGAGAATAATGGTTCAGTTGATAGGGGCTGCCGAGAAGCGCCGAGTTTTGGTGGATGGGAGGACTTGGAGAGATCAAGACCAGCATCAAGGTCTCCCCGTGCTATGGATGGATCACAAAGGATGCCAATGGAAGCTGGTAGGTTGAGCAGAAGAGAAAGAAAAAGTGACACACCTCTGTTGTTGCGATTGCTGATCGCTATTTTTCCATTTTTGGGCACATGGACAAAGATGCTGTAATAGACTCTACCATAACTTGAGCTTGGATGAGTTGGATGTCATTTTTTCCATCTTCCTCGGATGAAAAGGAACGAAGTAGTTATTTTATGAAAAGGAACCATCAAATTTACATTCTTTAACTGTCTTATTTTTGGCTTAAGGTAATTTTGCAAGCCCCCATTACGTAGTTGTTGGGTTTGCTGTGATGGGATTTCCCCAAGTTACACTTTTTAGACAGCTTTTATGATTTAACTGTGCTGGATGCAACAATTTACGTGAACAGGATGTGTCACAAGTCCTTCATCTTGGCTAAATTCTCATATACAATTTTGCACATTTATAAATGTTTCTTCTCACAATTTATTTACTATTTTTATATCATTTAATTAGGTATTACAATTTAATTATTGCATGGTTATATGAGAGTGACTTTTTTTCAAATGTATTTATTTATATACGACACATTAAAAAATATTTTTCTTCATTGTTCTACTGCATACATTGTGTTAATGAACTTTGCTTATTGCTAACTTTCTTCGTTCAATTTTACTATAGTAACATCTTCTGACAGTGTTAGATGTATATATGTGTATTTTTCGGATACAAGCTAGATGTAGATAGTCACAATTTTATTGTTAAAAACAACTTGCTACAGTGACGCATGAGGAAGAGAAAATATCACTCTGTTGATGATACTTAATGCACATAACCTATATTCTTTTTATCAAATGCGGTTCATTGGATAACACTTACTTGTGAGTGTCGTGTTGAGATAGGCTACACAACTGCAATTTAGAGGACAACGTATTTGGTTGGCTGCAATGGAAGATTTGATGTCAAGAGGAATATGTTTTGCCAAGAGATTGTTCACACACGTTGCTACTTAAATAATCATTCTTCTCTCACATTAGATACTACTATTTTTGCTTCAAGCTCTTTTTTCTGAATGCTTGGAGGGTGGTCAGACTACTATTTCAAAATCATAAGTTAATGTGAAATAAAATGTCAATTTTACCTAAACTCCATGTTGGATATATGTTGTTCTAATCATGGATCTTTCACATGGTTTTTCACCAAACTGAACTGATACTGTTTGTAGTTACATTGAACTTCGAAAACTTCTGTTTAATATGACATAAGTATCAATCACATGCCAAATAGTTATAATGATTTGAAACTTGGTCATTTTGACACTTATAGTTTATACATCATTATAGTAAATATTTTGCCTATTCATGGTAAGGAGTGAGGAGGAATCTGCTTCATGCTTCATGTTTGTCCTAATTGTGATGTCTCTATTACTAATAACAATTTTATCCTTATTGTTATGTTATTATATCAAATTTTACACACACACAAATAAAAAACTAAGTAATAGTGCACAATTTTATTATAATCACTTCCAGCGGTTCAAACTTTAATCAATCTTAATATGTTTTAATGCCTTTTAGTATAGTTTAACATATTTCGTACCGTCTACAACACAAATTAGTTAGGTTTAGTCTCTTGTTAAGACTTAGGTACTTTACTATCTCTTATGGTTAAACTAACACGATTTGCCTATCGTCTATACCTAGCGTTTTAAACTACTTTTCTTATGAATTAATTCACAATCACAACAAAAATTACAACCATCAAATTGTCCATTGGGTACAATTTATCATAATCACACATCTCTTAAACAAGATAATTTATATCATGGACATGACAATTTTTTAGATTTTTCTATATGCATCAACTTGTAAAATTCATAATTAAATCAATATAAATTCAAAAATCATAAAATTGTTGTAGCTCTCTTCATAATGTCTATTTTCATATAAAAGTGGAAGTATAAATTATTCACTCACAAAGAGTCATTTGAGACTTAGTTTTCTTGTGTTATTCCCAGAATACCATACTTAGCTTCAGGATAATGAAAACTTTGTAACTAATTCATTTTAACTTCAAAAATATGAAATCGGGTTATGTTTCTTTAAGTATCAACTTTTCAAAAAATAAAATAAAATAAATTCACACATAAATCATTCACCTACAGAGAGTAACACTCAACCCAATTTCTCTCTTTATGTTCATACAATGCCATTTTCAAAATCCAACAAATTGAAAAATTCATAACCAATTCATTATACTTCCAAAAATAATGAAATCAACAAGGTTATGTTCCTACAAGTATCTATTATCATTAAAAAAAAAACATTCACGTAATAAACCCTTATAAATTATAATTTGAGACCTATTTTTCTTTTGCAGGTCACATGTTATTTTATTTCAATAATATATTCTTAGAAAAGTTATGATTTATTCATTTCAAATCCAAATGTGATAAATTAGTGTGGTTGTTCTCCTATGTATATCTATTTTCAGGCAAAAGTACATGTTGAGACCTCGGGCTACCTTACTAAGAACAAACTTCCTTTGCAAATTACATGATTTTATTTTTCACCAACTAGTGGGTTAGAAAATTCATATCTTACTCATTTTAAATCTAAAATTGATGAAACCAGTGGGAATATTTCCTTTTGTGTCTACCTTTCACAAAAAAAAAAAATCATAATTGAAACACTTATGAATATTTCCTTTTGTGTGTCTACCTTTCAAAAAAAAAAAATCATAATTGAAATACTTACAGAGTCTTGCATGTGACACAATTTACCTTTGCAGGACACATAGTTCCTTTTATCTTGAGAACTTAGTTTAAAAATCATAATTAATTTATTTTAAGTAAAATTTTAGTAAAATCAATGGAAAATTACTTCTAATATAAATTTTATATAAACAAAATACTTCTATAAATATTTTCAAAAGAGTCCCTGCAATTTATAAAAATTGCAGTTTAGCCCATAATTGTTTGATTATTTGTAAAAAGGTTCATTTACCAAAATTTGGTTAATTTCAAGTTATCAAGCATGTTTTCTTCTTACTTCTATGTTATTATTCAAGTCTCAATATAGTAAAAAATATTTCTTTGGTCCTATTACTTATGTGATTAAATATTTTAATTTTTTGAAGTCTATTTATGGTCAAAATCATGGTATTTTCTTATTTTAAGTTCATTCTTTCAAATTTATTCTAATATCTTAGTCAACTTCATGTACTTCACATATTTCAGAAGTTCCAAAAGTGTCCATGGATCCAAAAATTCCTTTCCGAGTTACTTTTTATTTTAGGTCATTTTCATTTAACTTTTTTACCTAAAATATTCAAAAATATATTCAAAATATTATTTAAATTGAAAATAAATCCAAAAAATCTAGAATAATAAAATCAAGTATGCTGACTTTCTAGAAAAGTTTTTGTGATTTTTGAAATTTTTTAAGACAAAAAATAACATAAAAATAGTTCTAACTATTTAAAAATTATAAATCTTAAAAATTTGTGAAAATCCCTTTTTATACCCTACCAAAGCCCAATCACGAATTTTTCACCAAGGTTGATTTATTTATACTATTAAAGGTTAAACAAAGGATTAAAACTTAGATCATACATCAACAGGAATATTTATAGAAACAACAAATATTTCAAGATAAAAAAGCTTAATTTTTGCAAAAAGATTTAAAAGATTGTTCAAACAATTTCAACTCAAAATACTCATTTATAGTTTGTCAAGATTTTTCTGTAAAATTTCATGTTTTTGTTATTTTTAATTTTTTATTTTATTTTCTTGTTTCAATCAATTTTATTTTCATATATCAACTAGACCTATAAATTTTCATCAAATAAAAAGGGTTAAGGGTTCCCCTTGACTCAAAAAATTATTGGCAAAAGTATTCCTCAATTTATGAACTATACATCCCTCCTTTACTTGAGGTTAAATGATTAAAAGAGCTTCATGTGACTGGATTTGAAATTTTAGCTAAGTGTTTCAATTTGGCTCCATTTTACATGTGAAAATGGTATTCATCTTGTTTGGTGTCTTTCAATTTTTTTTCTTAGCTTTTATAGGGTAGGGACCTTACGACTAGCTAGGAGGGTTCAAGTCAAGCTGTAACATCCTAAAATTTTTGTCCTTAGAAATGCTCATTTATTTGTACAAACTCAAAATAACATACTGATAGCATGCATTATTTGTGCACATTTTCAATCCTTTAGAGTGTGTAAATTACCTTTCATGTTCCCTTATTTCACAAATTATGGCATTTCCTAGTTAATTGGATGATAGGAACTCAATTTCAATTAATGTCTAAATTCTGTTTTTAGACCCGCACTCACTGTTTTGATCGTAACTTTTTCCATAGATGTCCATTCGGTCTGATTCCAGTTGCATTGGATTCCTCATTTTCTGGGATATAAAATTCATATGCAGATCGTCCAAATTGGACCTGTTTTCTATTTTCTATGAATTTTTGAAGTTAAGAAAATTGTGCAGGAATTTTTGTATTCGAATTTTGTTCTTGTAATTTCATTTCATTTGTATTAACATTTCATTAGCTTGTAATTTGGGCTGTTTAATCACACTTGTGGGCCCTTCCTTTTAGTGTTGGATCTGATCATAAGTGGTGCCTATTAATATGTTAGAGGCTCCACTTTACAAGGAGGTTTTTTGGTTTTTGGTTTTTGTTTTGACACACTTTTAAAATTCAGTTTTGACTCCTAAAATTCTCTCTCGAATTCTCTCTCTTCTCTTGGTGTGACTTTTCGTTTTCTTCTTTCTTCTTCTCTCTTCTTGACTTGGCTGAGCATTGGATTCTATGGAAGGCTAGGCTTCTTGGATTGATACACAAGGAATAGAGAATTGCAAGGAAGATTCAGAGTGGCTCCAAGTTTGAATTCTCTTTTCTCCTCTTCTCTTTCGTTTTCAAGATATTGATAATGTTTGGGGATAGGAATTGAATTGAATTTTGATTGTAGTTTGATTCATGAAATTGAATTAGATTGATAGATTTATTAGTCAAATTCGTAATCTAGTTTGTTAGCAAATTCGATTGAATTAGTTAATGGATTAGATGTTCAAACTAGGGAAACAATGAAGGATGTTGTTTGCATGAACCTATGACTTGTGGATCAATTAATTCTCATTTGATTTCTCTTTTATTCCAGAATTTTATGCGTTTGATGAGATTATTCTTAAACTCTCAAAATTCCCCAATCTTTTGTTTCATTTTAACAATTCGGCAAAGAAGAATTAGATACAAACGTGTCCTCGAGAATTCGACCTTGGTTGACATTATTCTACAAATAATTGCAAAAATCTTGTGCATTTGATAAGTGTTCGATAAAGCTATATCACATACGAACTTCTTTATATGACAAATATCATAAATACGAGTAAATAATAAAGAAATTATTTGTCAAAATGTGAGACCTGAAGTAATAATTACATAACTAAAATAAACAAAGTTTCAGAACAGTCTCAAAACATATCCAAACACTGAGGATCCAGTTTTAGTCATTTCCATGTCAACTCTTTATCTTCACCAAATCTTCAAAATCGAGGTCGTTATTTGATCCAAGATAGAGATCCCTCATGTAAGTTGTAACCTTAACTCTTGAGACTTGCTCAAAAGTAAATCGGGTCGGCTTCCAAGGTAGTCGTGATCATGGTATGTGCATAAATATGTGATGGGTGTATGTAATTATAATCATCCTATGAATTAGCTGTTGGAATGATTATGTTATCTTTATGTTATAATTATGATTTTATGTGATGTGATAATTTGTAATATGATAGAATAAATGCTCATCGTTACCAAAATTTTCATGTAACCAGGATGACAACCACTCAGGAAAGGATTAGGCTAAAAAATAACTCTGTACAATGTAGACTTAATTATGCATTTAATGAGTACTAGAGGACATGTCATATTAAGTTAGTTATACATGTCGATGACATACCTAATAATATTATTATTTTTGACATGGCGTTATATTATAACATTCCTTTTGATTTTCCTGTGAGTATAATCTAACATACTTTATGTATATATATCTATAGAGGTATGGTTAGGACCCCAACAATATATATATCTATGAGTGCACTGTAATCATAGATAACCATGCCTCCAACATTTCTTAAGGTTTTACTCAACTAAATAAATAGTTGCCAGTTAGCCCATGCACATGGATACAACGTATACAATAACGGACCCCTTAACAAAGACATAATCAAGAGTCTAGTTAGGAAACGAGTGTGAGGTCATATGACGCATTTGCTCTCAGAAAGAGTGTTACACATCAGTGAATGTCGCTCACCACCCTACCTTTCTCCCAGATTTCTTATCATCTTCAGACTCTATACCTCTAATGTATCTCTGTAACTATTCACATTAGATCCATTCCATGTCCAACACTTATACTTATCTCGAGAATCCCTTCATTCTTTACTCATAAGATCGTGCTTAGTAAAGTACTTCTAGACTAAGTCCACATCACACATCTCTTTAGAATTTAGTTTCATTCATTATATCATTCAGACCAACATCATACTCTATAATAGCCACAAAATACTCATATAAAAATCTTGACATATAGTCTATACATTTCAACTTACAAATACAACATTATGCTTCATCATCACATCTCATATAAACATATTTTATATAATTACACCATAATCGTTCATTATATTTTCATGTGAACAAAACATAACCATTCAAGACAAATAACCAAATATGCATATTCTCAGTTATTTCTCACAAATATTATCCTTTAACATAGGTTTTTGCAAAATCTTTATATGATAGTGCTCTAATGAGCACAAAATAAACATTTTAATATAATGACAAAATAGAGCTCTCCTTACCTTGAGGTGAGTATTCGGAGAGATTGACAAAGATTTAAGGCCCAACAATAGAAGTTCTCATGAGTATCAAGAGATATCCTTAAGTGATGAAAAACAAGAAAAATGAACAAAGAAAACAAAATTAAATCTAGAGAAACTTACTTGAAGTCGTTTGGATTTAACGTCTAAGCTCAGATTCGAAGAGAAATTGGAGTTTAAGTTTTATCTGAGAGAAGAAAGTGAGAAAATAAGAAGGGAACGTGAGGTTTAGACTGAAATGAAATTTTCATGCTGGAAATCTCTTAAATCTCTTAAAAGTCTCTTAAATGAGAAGGGAACAACTCACTTAAGCAACATTATTGTCGCCTGAGCGAGGTACAGCTCGCTTGAGTGAGAACACCAGATAGTGGCCTCACCAAGCATTTCTGAACTAAGCATTCCTGTGAGTCGACTCAGCTCGCCTAAGCGATATCATAGCTTGCCTGAGCAAGATTACTCTAGCGTAGGCAAGGTGAGTGTTGGGCATAATTTATCCTATCTCGCTTAAACGAGAATCATCTCGCCTAAGCGATATTGTCCTAAAAACGTGGTTCTGGGCGTTCAATCTCACTTGAGCGAGATTTGTCTTGCCTGAGCAAGATCCACTACACCAGATTTCCACCAAAACACCCTTAAATCATTCTAATATACTCTAACACTATATAATACCAAACAATTCATCAATTTATCTACTAAATGAGAAAAAGGGTGTTACATAAGCAACTTTACTTTTGAAGTTTTCTCCTAATTCAGCTTTTATCCTTGCGGAAAGTGGTCCCTAAAAATCATGCTCAATGTGATGTTATGTTATTTTCCTAAGTGTACTTGCTTAGTTCGTCTTCAATTCTTGGTTATTCAATTATGATTTTCTCCTCACATAATACTATTTGTTGGTTGAATTTGGTTTGATTTGATTAGGCTATTTGGTTAAAGATTGAATAATTGACTCAAGTGTCATTTTCATAAGTTTTGGTAAACCAAACTTCTTTGCCTATTGGCTTGCTTCACTTCAGTTGATTTCTTGCTTAATTATTAAAAGAATTTTCTTCTCACATAATACTATTTGTTGGCTGAATTTGGTTTGATTTGGTTAGAGATTGAATTATTGACTCAAGTGTCATTTTCATAAGTTTTGGTAAACCAAACTTCTTTGCCTATTGACTTACTTCACTTTAGCTGATTTTTTGCTTAATTATTGAAAAAATTAACTCCCTTTTCGTACCAAAAATCGTGCCACTTGGATTGCATAAGATTTGATCACAAAATTGAAAATTTTGCCAAAATTTTATTAGCTTTTACACGTCACATAAGTGCTAAACTTGGAGGTTTGATTCTAGAACGACCGTACTATTTGGCCCAATAAATTTTCATAAAAATTTAATAATTTTTTATGATAATTTCCTTACCCAAATTAAGTCATTATTTTAGGCCTATTTTAAGAGTATTTTGATCTTTTTGGTCGATTTTGCAACTTGTATTTAATTTTCTATTTTTATTTTTTTCAATTAATTATAATTTTTATAATCCCTAATTTAAATGGTCTAAAATTATTTTTTTTAAAAAAATTGAGTAATTAATTAGATTACCATATAATTATGTTACCCAATTCTTTTTTAGTTCATTTCTTTTTGGGATAAATTTTGTTAAATTTTAGTTTATAAATTTTCATATATTATCTAATTATAATTTATTTAAATTGATATAAATAGTAATTAATTTAAAAATATATAAATTTTGAGGTGTTACACTAATCACCTTCATCCCACTTCGGTAATCATTGATATCTCTTATCCTCAAAATTTAGAAATTTTGGTTTCATTTGAATGAAAATTGAGACATTTAATACTCCAAGCTTGGATCATTTGTGAATCTATTATTCTCTATTTAAGGTATTTTAATTTTTACTAGGTTCTTTTATTACCATTAACTTGAGCCAGGCATGCAAGTAAAATTATTAATTGTCGTTTTTAGGAATGCAACCTCATTATATATTTGTCTCTTATGTAATATTAATTGATGTAAAAAATAGATTATTAATTCTTGGTCCTCCAATTCAACTTCAATATGTTTTATGAATGTTGTTGGATTTAAGTTAGTGTGGTTCAGCTAAGTCATTTTTTTCCTTCAATCTCATTTAAAATTGTATTTAAAACCAAATCCTGTCTATTTTAAATTCTAATTTGTGTTCAAGCATTTTTTAAGATTATTTATTGTGTTGCTGAGTAAACTTGCTTATACACCGTGCAAGAATACAATCAACAAAACCATATTTAAAGAACTCATAAATGAGCAAAGGAGCAGTATTTGAGATTAAGAAATTGGTGCAATAAGTGTCAACAAGACAGGAAACATATAGTGATAATGAAGTAGGAGCCGGAGGGAAAAAAAATAGTGAAAGAAGCTAAAGAGGAGACGAAAATAGAAGTTAACTATGTGTTGTAGTTATAATTTAATCACCCTTATATTGTTCATGATACTATGATTCTATGCATATGCACTGTGTTGTATTTATAATTTAATCACCGTTTAGTAAGTTTGTATTTTTGTCTTTTGTTGTAATTTAATTATTATGATTATCTTAATTTTTTTTCTATATCATTTTCATTTAATGACTACTAATAATTTTATTTCTTTATATATGGTGTTGTCTAGACATCTTTTTATTGCTGCCTTGCCAAACAGGCCATTGTGGCACTGTCCTACATTTTGGAAGATGAACACAGTAACACTTACTATGTTGTTGCCACAAAATGGACTCAACGTTCACAAAGGATTTGAAACATATTTCACAGTTTTGTTTAGGATGACATATCAACGTAATGAAATTATTTTATGTTAAAGTGTTGAATTATACTTGTATTATTTATATTATTTCTACGATTATTTATCTATTAAATTAAGTTTTTTATTAATGTATAATTTTTTATTTAAGAGACAATACTTAATAAATAAAAAGTTAAATATTTAATAAATATAACAAAAATGTTAAACATATTAAATATAATTATAAATCAGTTTAAATTACATATAAAAATAAAATTAATTTAAAAAATATAAATATATTCTAAGATAATGTCTAATATTTATATAATAATAAAATAATATAAATTTAGTATATTTGAGGTTTATTTAAATTAGTTTAGTTCTAAATATAAATATAAAAATTAAAAATTGAGTTAGTACGTTAAAACTTGATGTTAGTAAATGAGATTTTTTTATAGTATATATTGCACACGAATGAATGTTTTTTAAGAAAATATATCAATTAAAATTATAAATATTTACGTCACATGTGTAAAAGTAAGTTATACTTTGTTTAACATGTTTTATAATTATTTACTGACAAAAATATTAATATTAATTTTATAAGGTGTTAAAATTAATTAATATGAACTTCTAACAAACATGCAAGATTTAGACAACAATATATTGTATAAATTGCATGTTAGCTTTTTTTTAATAAAATATTTTTTATTTGTGGTTAGATTTGCCTATTTGATATATGGTATATTTATCTTTTAATTAAAGTATAACATTAGATGCAAGTATATTATCAATAATGGTAGCTATAATAATAAATGATAAATATTATTGAGAAGGAATTTAGGAATTTATTTGTGTGTAAAAATAATTTTTTGAAAGAATTCAAGGAATTGAGATTCAGTTTCGTGGAAGAAAAAGGAAAAAATGATAGATAAAAATGAGATGATGACTATTCTAGAGATTTTTTTAGCAAGATCTACATGTGATACTCTTTTATATGTTAAACATGATAACTAATAAGAATACATTGAGTTTTTTATATATATATAATTTTTTATTTAAAATACAATACTCATTAAATAAAAAGACAAATATTTAATAAATATGAAAAACTGTTAAACATATTAAATCTAATTAAAAATTATAATTTAGTTTAAATTAAAAATCAAAATAAACTTAATCTTAAAAAGGATAAATACATTAAAAAATAAGTTAGGTGAATATATGTAAAAAGGATGATCATGTAGTCTAACATCGTATTAGGACAATGTTGAAAGACCTGTGGTCCGATATTGACATTGAAAGACCCATTGTCCAACATTGTGCCATAGTGATGAAGACATATAGTTTGACCAAGAAGTTATCAATGCAAGTCAATAGTAATTAATTCCAAAAGCAATTAAGTAAGGATTACCATTATGTTTAACATGTAGTTACATATCATAGAACATGTAGCTTAGATGCAAGTTGTAACACCTTAAATTTAATTTCAAATATCAAATTTTACAAAATGGGAGAAAATAAAATTTCATTCAAAAGTAGTTTTTCCCATACATAGCTCATTAAAATATTCAAAATAAGGATGAGTTACAACTTACATCAAATCATTACTACATGATTAATTCAATTACATCAGAGTTCAAATAAATTTTTAATCCTATAGTAGTTTCATCCATCCCTTTACTGAGTTCAGTGCTGATCATCTTGGTCACCTGAAAAATGAATGTAAGGGTGAGTACTCTACACTACTCAACACACACAAACAAACATAGAGTCTCATATCACACATTTTCTAAAACAATTCAAATCACACAATCAATAGACAATAATCACGTGCGCTCACTGCATGCTAGTCATGCTCACTATGACACTGTGATCATAGTTTTACACCATAGATGGTCGTCAGTTACCCCCGCCTCACGAATATCACGTGGGCAGTTACAAGTCGCTCAACAAATGTAGTGGTCAGAGGTATAGTCAAGAGGAGAGTGTGTGGCCTGTGGTGCACCCACGCTCACTGTTGGTGTCACCACCACTCTCTCTTCTCCAAGGTATTTCTACCGTCCCCATTTTCTACACCTCCAGTGTATCGCTGAACCATTCATAGCATAATCACAACGGCATTTAACATGCCCCAATTCACATACATTTTAGCCACATACAATACTCATTCATAGCACACGGCATAATGCCTATAGGCATTCACATTACAGGCACATAGGCCCACATTTGTTTACAACAAACAACACAAGTGCCCATATTCCATTACACAACAATTTCAATATAATCCACATTCATCAATTTATTCCATCATACACCCTATACTTTATTCAATCTTTCCACCGCAATCTTACTACAATCAATTAATTCTATCAAACACATACACATTCCAAATCATCCACATGACATTGCATAGCAACTATATGGCATTCAAACATAATGAGATAGGGTAGAGTCCCCCTTTACATTGGATTGAAGACCCATACACGAATTTAGCCTAAGGAAGTGATCCCCACTCGAATTTTGTCCTAAACACATGGAAGAATCTCATGAGAACCAAGGAAAACCAAGAGAACAGAGAATGGGGATGAAAAACTAAAACCCTAACCATTAAAACTCACCTTCAAGCGTTTCCAACACGAATCCAACCTTCAATCTAGCTCACAAACGGCTTTGGAGGCAATTTAATCGGTGAAGTAGGGTTTGGGATTGAGAGAATCGAAGAAATTTTGAAGAGAGATATGAGAAATGAAGTTTCCCAAACCCTAAGCCCCTTTAAATCCTTTTCTAGTCGCGACACTCTCGCTATAGTGAGACCCTTTCGCTACAGCGAGACTGCACCTATAATTGGATCCCAAACTGTTGCTCTCTTGCTATAACGAGAAAACAACAATTTCACCCTTCTCTCCCAGTGCCTTCTCGCTACAGCGAGAACGACACAATTTCATGCCTTACACTTAGGACCTTCTCGCTACAGTGAGAATACCTTGCAATAGACATATACACTTATATTAATAACAATAATATCATAAAATTTGAGGCGTTATACAAGTTCAACATGTTATTATTAGTTTTAACATGATCAATTATATGTGCTACTCTAGGGTGACATCTCAAAACAGTTTAAGATTTTGATACGTAATGAGGATCTATGTGCATATAAATATACTAAGAATATTGTATATAAGAAAGTTTTCCAAAAAGTGTTATGGTCTTTGAGCTCTCTTCCTATATGGAGAAAAACCCAAATATGTTGGCCATTGTGTTTCACTAAAACTAATAGAGATTGGCCAAACAGGGAATGGAAAAAAAAAAAAGGTTCATTACAACAAAAACATTGAGAGAAAAAAGAGAAAGAGAACTTATTGCTCTTTTCATACACCACCGAACTGTCATTTTTTAGATTGCAACTGCAAACTCATTCACTATTAGATCAGATTGATTTTTGGATAACAGATTCAGGACATGTGAATCTTCATTTTGTCTAATTAGATCGTTTAGAAAAAAGTCTAAAGAAGGAGAAATGATGTAACATATTTTATGTCTACATTTAATATTTTATTTTGATTAATAAACACTTTTGATATGCTTTATTTTTATAGTTTTTACCATTTTGCTTTTATTTCAAATTTTCGGTTATTCTGATCTTTGACTACTCTATTAACCATAAATTTTTCTACAGATATCATTTTTGATTGATTCTAGTTGTATTATTATATTCTATACATCCAGGGCTTCAAAATGCATATATGGATCGTTAGATTTGGAGTTGTTTTCTATTTTTTATGATTTTTTGAAGTTGAGGCAGATTTGCTGAATATTGTTACAGAATTTCATTTGGACCCTTGTTATTTAATAATTTTATTTGGGCTTTTAGATATTATTGAGGCCCACAATTTGGCCACTTAATTTATCCTAATCAGAATCTATAAATAGACTAATAAGGTTCTAAATTAGGGAGAGGGGGATTAGACACTTTGAGCTTTTGAGACTAGGTCAAAATAAGAATCCTTGTTTTTACTTTCTCTCAAACTCTCCGTTCTTTTCTCATTCTTGCGTGGGTTAAGCATTTCAATGGAAGGTTAAACCTCTCGTTCAATTCGTAGAATCTATATGTTGTAGTTCCGACTTGAGTTCTGCGCTAATTATTTTGAGTTTGTTCTCTTTTTCTCTCTAATCTCAGAATTATTTATTGCAATCGTGATTAACTTTTCTGCTATTAGATTTTAAATTAGGACTCGATTGATGCTCTAATTTTATAATTAATGTGAATTAATTTAAATAATTATTTGATTTAATTCATAACTCTGTTCAATTAGATTATTCGATTGAATTAATAATTGAATTGGGTGATTGTTTAAACGTGGATTTAAATCTTTAGATACTATGATAGTCGGAGTTACATGTAATTTGTATTCTGTGGACTAATATTTCTTAATTTATTTTTTTACTCACTTTAATTATGTTCGTAATTTAATTTGATTAATTGCAATTTTTAAAATCCCAAAAACCTTATTTGCATTTTTTTTAAAAGAAAACCTAAAATTGAGTTTGATTGAAAATGTGTCTCCGTGAATCGACCTAACTTTGGCTCTATACTACAAAATCTTTAGAAAACTTAGTTGTTTTGATAGCGACTCGGCAATCGTCTATCAAGAAACAAAGGTCAAAATTTCTTGCTCTATAATTAGGTGTTTTTCATCTTCTTGTTTCTTATTTGTAAACTTTGTTTGTTTTAGCTACTTGAAAGCACAATTTGTGCACTCATTGGAGACCTTCTTGTACCTTTTTTTTTTTTTTTTTTTATCATAGTCAATTATTTCTTTGGCATGGATGACATGTGGTTTTTTTACCATTACTTTGAGGGGTTTTCTATGTTAATGATTGTCTATCTCTTGTGCTATTTTGTGATTCTATTTTTGATCTATTTTTATTGGTGCTTCTCGCTGATTCTTTCAAGTTTGACAACATATTTTTATGATGCTTATTGCTCCCCTATTGTGTTTGTATTATTGTATTGACATTCTCCCATTAGAGTGGTTTCGAAGCTCTTTGGTTATGTAACACCCTCAATTGTATTGCCTTTGTTTTTGGAAAAATAGAAATTTTGGTGTAGTATTTCTTGTTCTAGCGATATATGTCTCGCTCCAGCACAACAGATCATCCAGAATCAAGCTCTCTGGAATGTTCTCGTTGCAGCAAGAAATGGATAAGAATAACTAACATGTGGTCGCACACGGGTCAAAATACACCTAATTACTATAGTACGAGGTAAGCAACTAGGGTCGTTTCTCAAAGAATCACAAGGATGAATTAATCTATTTAGAGAGTATATAAGATGGGGGGGTTTGTTTATAAAAGAAAAAAAATTAGAATGAAGAGTGAACAGAAATTGAAATTCCAATCCAAGAATTAAGAAGAACAATGACTACTCTATCACCGGATATTTAAGAGAATACATCAACAAGCAATTCGGTAATTAACAATGAATCCAAATGAAACCTCAATTCGAATTCAGCATTCACATGAAAACCTTCATGCATTCGATTAAGACATAATTACTTCAAGTTCAGAAAACTCTAAAACCTAATTGAATTGTGCGAATTTAATTTACCAATGCCGTTAATCGTAGTTTTCAAATCTAAAAATCCAATTCATGTTCCTTAAAACTGAATTACATACATCAATCAAATAATACGTAATCAACCAGATGCATAATCATCAATCCAAATGAATAACTTCAATTCGAAAATATAATTAGCAAAAGGAGAAAATAAGGAAGAGATTAAATCAAAATTTGTTATTGAATTTATGCCAATGTGAGACCAATCCTCAAGAGTGTCACGTCCTTTTTAATCCTTGAATTAGATGGAAATCTAAGCCTTCATGAATGGAGGAAAACAAGTCGTAAAGGTGAGAGGGGCCGAGAGAGAGAAGAGAGGAAAAAAAAGAAAAGAGCGAAAAAAAAAAACAAATTTAAATTCAAAAATTCTCTCTCAAAATTCCGTCCCTAACTTTATTACGTTATTTTGGCTATGAAAACGGCCTCTTTTTGATTTGTGGCCTGAAGGACAATTCTAGCCTTGGATGTCAGCTTCAAAACGCTACTATAATAGGTTTAATCAGATGTTTGTGGACTGAGATATGGCCCAAATAATTCACCTTGCTCAGGATCCACGACTGCAGCATTCTGACTTTTTCTAGGCCCAGTTTCAGCTTTTTATCATCAGAATTGGTTTCTGACCTCTTCATACGAATTGTGCGCCTTTCTCTTAGCTTTCCTACAAATCAATAATAACAATGAAAGGAGTTCTACAACTCAAGATATGGTCCAGAAACCAAAACAGTATTAGAATTTGTCAAATACTAGAAAAATTAAATAAAGCCCCAATAAAATTCAAACATCATAAAATGATCCAATTCAACCAATTAGGCACAAAAGAGGATTAATGAGCTAGGAATGAGAGGAAATAAGGTTACAAAAATCCAATTGATCAAATTTTCCCAAACTTAGCTCTTGCATATCCTCATGTAAGACACAATCAAGCAAATGGAAACATGTAACCTAAAAATCATAGAATAATCAAAATAAATAAATTCTCCAATGAATCCTTAGAAGTGCTGAACTTAGGGACACAAGATCAAATAAAGGATCAAGAGTTCTACGACAATCAAACATCTAACTCCCAACCTCTCAAAAATGCAAGCCAAGCAATATCATTCAAAGTGTATAGATCAAGCATGAAAGATCTCACAAGATGGTGTATATAACTCAACTCTCAAGTGTATGGTTCAAAGTGTTTCACTCAAGTCACCTCAAAAGACAATGCATTACCATAAGCTTGTTAATCTTGTACTTCTCCACTACTTACAATCATATGCAAACACAAATTAAGAGGGCTTCATTCAACGGTTGTAATGGGGCTAAGGTAAGGGTAGGAAAATATGAGGATATGACAAGATACAACTGAAGAGAGTAGGAATAACATTGGTCCTTAGAAAAATCAAGCCATAACACACATTTACTCTCCTTGGACTTTCTTTTCCCTTTATAAAAAATTCCCATTTTCTTTGTAATTTAAATTTTTATTCTATTTTTTATTTTTTTTTTCTTCTTGCATTCTTTCCGAATCCCCACACTTGAAATGCAATAACATTAATGAAACTAATGTACTCCCTATTCCCTAAGGTTAGGTATAACATGGTTTTTCACTTAATGCTTATAATGTGCTAGAAGCCAAAGAATGGTCAATAAGGCTTAAAGGGGCTAAACAGAGGGCAAAATGCAAGGTAAGCTATATGGCCAAGTGGGTACAAATTTGAAAGAAATGCCTCTATCATGTTCATAATTGCATATGAAAATTGTAGTCCAAAGAAGAATCAAAACAAGTTCTAGAATGACAAAATCTAAGAGGGAAAACACACAAGAAAGAAAAGAATGACATGAATTTTAACCATCCAAAAATAAGGCTCAAAAGCTCGCAAAGGTAAAGTCTAACATACTCAATCATACAAATCAAAATCAATCACCCAATTCACATATATCAAGAGGAAGAAGCAAAAATGAAATCATGTAGGAACTCTATCCTCCTTAATGACTAATGCCTTAACTCAACAACTTCCAATTCAACAAAGGAAAACAAAACAAAACAAAACAAAAACAATGCTAAATAATAAAAACTTATTTCTCCCCCCCCCCCACACTTTAATTTTACATTGTCATCAATGTAATGTATAATGGAAATGTAAATAAAATATAGTAAGGAAAGGCATAGGGGAACTCCCTAATCAAGCATAAGTGGCCGCTAGCAAGCGGACCTCCTCAATGGTCTCCAAGGGTGTGTTCTCATGAAAAGGCTTCAAGCGGTGGCCATTCACTGTGAATACTTTATCTGTTTCAGGCTCCAAAATCTGTACAGCACCATATGGAAAAATCTTAGTTACTATATAGGGACCAAGCCACCTAGAACGAAGCTTACCAGAAAAGAGCTTGAGGTGAGAATTGTAGAGAAGCACTTTCTGGCCTATGGAGAATTCCTTCCGCAGCAACATCTTATCATGAATGAGTTTTGTCTTTTCTTTGTACATGCGGGAGTTCTCATAGGCTTCCAACCGAATCTCCTCTAACTCCTGAAGTTGGAACTTCCTGTGAAGTCCGGACTGACTCATATCAAGGTTACAGTTCTTAACTGCCCAATATGCTTTGTGCTCAATTTCCACCGGACGGTGGCATGCCTTGCCAAAGACAATCCTATAGGGTGACATCCCCAAAGGGGTCTTGTAAGCAGTGCGGTAAGCCCATAGTGCATCTTCAAGCCTCTTGCTCCAATCCTTCCTGTTTGTCTGCACTATTTTCTCTAGAATATGTTTCAGCTCCCTATTTGATACCTCTGCCTGTCTATTAGTCTGCGGACGATATGGAGTTGAAACCTTGTGAGTGACACCATATTTCTTTAGTAAGGCTGCCATGTTCCTGTTACAGAAATGGCTTCCTTGATCACTGATGATTGCCTGGGGCACTCCAAACCTGCAAAGAATGTGTGATTTGACAAAATCTACAACAACATGAGAATCATCAGTTCGGGTGGCCTTGGCCTCCACCCACTTGGAGACATAATCATATAAACAAAACCAAATGAGACAGGAAATAAACCCATAAAATCAATAAAATACCGTAAACATCAAATATCTCACAAAACAATAATGGTTGTTGAGGCATCTCATTTCTACGGGAGATAGTACCCGTCTTCTGACATTGTTCACAATTCTTACAATAGGTGTAAGAATCTCGAAACAATGTGGGCCAGAAAAAACCTGCATCTAAGACCTTCCTAGCAGTGCGTTGTGGCCCAAAGTGACCACCACAAACAAGTGTATGACATAAATGCAAAATGGAAGGAATCTCAAGCTCATGCACACAGTGCCTAATAATCTGATCACTACACATGCGCCACAAATAAGGATCATCCCAGACATAATATTTAGCCTCACTCTTAAGTTTCTTTATCTGATGCTTTTTAAAATAAGTAGGCAACTCAGAGGCAACTAGATAGTTAACTAAGTCAGCATACCACGGGTCCTTACCTCACAGCTCTAAAAGCTGCTCATCTAGAAAGTTCTCACGGATAGGTAGAGGCTCCAAAGTCTGTGGAATCTGACTCAAGTGGTCTGCCACCAGGTTCTCAGCTTCACTCTTATCCTTGATCTCTATGTCAAACTCCTGCAACAGCAACATCTACCTGATGAGTGTGGGCTTAGCATCCAGCTTCTTTAATAGGAACTTCAATGCTGCATGATCAGAGAAAATAGTCACTTTAGTTCCTAACAGATAAGCACGAAATTTATCTAAAGATAAAATGATAGCCAGAAGCTCTTTTTCTGTAGTGGTGTAGTTAGCCTATGCAGAATCCAGAGTCCGGGAAGCATATGCTATGACATAAGGGGTCTTTCCAATTCTCTGGGAAAGTACAGCTCCAACTGCAAGGTTTGATGCATCACACATGAGCTCAAACGGATACTCCCAGTTTGGTGACTGAAGGACAGGAGCAGAAATTAGGTGCCACTTCAATTGATCAAAAGCTCTCCTGCACTCGTCATCAAACTAGAAGTCTATATATCCTTCTGTAGCAGCTTAGAAAGTGGAAGGGCGATTTTACTGAAATCCTGGATAAATCGCTTGTAAAAACCTGCATGACCAAGAAAAGAACGCACTTCCCGCACGCATGTAGGGTAAGGTAAAGAAACAATAACATCAATCTTGGAACTATCAACAACTATACCCTTACCAGAAATAACATGTCCTAAAACTACACCTTGCCTAACCATAAAATGACACTTTTCATAATTCAAAACAAGGTGAGACTTAACACATCTGTGCAATACCCTAGCAAGGCTATCCAAGCATGCATCAAATGAAGTACCATAAACAGTAAAATCATTCATGAAGACTTCCATGTAATTATCTAGAAAATTAGAAAAAATGCTCACCATGCACCTCTGAAATGTACCTGGGGCATTGCATAGACCGAAAGACATTCTCCGATATGCAAATGTACCAAATGGACAGGTGAAGGTTGTTTTCTCTTGATCCTCAGGTGCAATGTGAATCTGAAAATAACCAGAGAATCCATCAAGAAAACAGTAATGTGACTGACCTGCCAATCTTTCCAGCATCTGATCAATGAAGGGCAATGGGAAGTAGTCCTTCCTGGTGGCCTGGTTCAGCTTCCTGTAATCAATGCAAACTTTCCAGCTATTTTGCACTCTTGTGGGAACTAGCTCATCCTTTGAGTTCTTTACTACTGTTATTCCAGTTTTTTTTGGAACCACTTGCACCGGGCTCACCCATTTGCTATCTGAAATTGGGTAAATGATGCTAGCAGCTAGAAGCTTGCTGACTTCTTTCTTGACCACATCCAGAATCAGAGAATTTAATCTCCTCTGAGGCTGCCTCATTGGTTTTACTTCCTTCTCTAACTGAATTCTATGCATGCATGTGGAGGGGCTAATCCCAGGTATGTCAGTCAATGTCAAGCCTAAAGCATTTATGTTCTACCTCAGAATGTTTAGTAACTTCTCTTCTTGTTTTGATTACAAATCCTGGGCTATGATGACTGGCAGCTTCTCATCTGGTGCCAAGAATGCATACTTCAAATTTTCTGGCAAAGGCTTCAGCTCCAAGATGGGTGGCTCTTGTATGGAGGTTGCTAATCTTGGAATTTGCTCTATTTTTTTAATCTCAGTACCTGCAATGTGTGAAAAATCTTGCACAAGAGCATTATCATATCCCACAACAGAAAGATCAGCATAAGAGTTATTTGCACAACCCACAGAATAATCAGAATGTGCACAATCATTATTTTCTACTACTGCAAAACTAGAATCAGAATCTGTTCTAATAACTTCATAACTTAAACTTCTAGGATCAACATGTAACTCCTTAGAAAAATTTTGTGTAGACTCTGAACCATATATGCATGCATTAAATTCGGCACAAACAACACACAAATCATGAATTCCATCACAATCTGAACATTGAAAGTCATCTCTAATGCCTACAATTTCAGGGAACTCAGCATACAAATTCGCATGCATATCATCAACCAATGTATCAATGATATCTAAATGAAACACAGAATGCTCTTCTGGTGGATATCTCATGGCATCATGCAATTTAAAATGCACCTTGTTGTTTCTGAATTCCATGGATAAAGTACCAGAGTGTACATCAATCTTAGTTTTAGAAGTTTTCAAAAATGGCCTACCTAAGATTAATGTTGATTGATCAACATGCATATCATCCTCCATGTTTAGCACAAAAAAATCAGTAGGAAAAATAAGATCATTTACTCTTACCAACACGTCTTCTAAAACTCCCTTAGGGTGTGTTGTGCTTCGGTTGGCAAGTTGGATCACCACTCCCGTTGGCTTGATCTTTCCAATGTGCAAAGACTGGTAGATTGATTTTGGCATCACATTGATTGAAGTTCCAAGGTCCAACATAGCTTGACTGAATTGCTTGCTTCCTATGATGCATGGAATGGTGAAAGTCCCAGGATCCTTGCATTTTGGAGGAATGCTTGGCTGAATGATGGCAGAAACATTTCTGCCCATGCTCACTTTTTCATTTCCCTTTAGCCTTCTTCTATGAGTGCACAAGTCCTTGAGAAACTTGGCATACTTTGGGATCTGTTTGATAGCTTCTAGGAGTGGAATATTGACTTCAACTTTCTTAAAAGTTTCCATGATCTCCTTGTCCATTTCTGCCTCTCCTATCTTCTTGTTTTGAGTCACTCTATTTGGAAAAGGCAGCAGAATGTTTGGTTCAGAATGGCTACTGTCTCTCTTGTTGGATGGCTCTGGTTGCTCTTTAGCTGCATCTATCTCTGCAAAATTTGATTTTTCCGCTGTAGCAGAATGTTTTGCAAAATCTGCAACTTCAAGCTGCTTGCCACTTCTCAAAGTGATGGAGCTCACATTTCTTGGATTAATCACGGATTGGGAGGGAAGGTTGCCAGAACCTTGGGATTTCAGCTCATTTACTGTTGTAGCCAGCTAACCAATTTGTGTTTGCAGATTCTGGATGTTGGCTTCTGTTCTCTGCTGAAACTAGACACTGTTGGTTGCCATCTGCTTCACCAAATTTGCTAGGCTTGGTTCTGAGCTACTGCTTTATGGTTGGTTTGGTTTAGCTTGCTGTGAATACTGCTGCCTCATGTTTGGTTCTGCAGCATGGTGCCTGAACTGATATTGAGGTTGTTGCTACTGGAACTGATTAGAATTACCATACCTCAGGTTCGGGTGATCTCTCCATCCGAGATTGTATGTATTGGAAAAGGGGTCATAATTCCTTTGCTGCTGTTGTTGTTGGAAAGGTTTTCCAGGAAAAATTCCAGCAACTGTTTCATTGGTTTCTTGCATCTGTGGACATTGATCTGTTGCGTGACCTAGTACACAGCAAATTCCATAAATGCTTGCTGCTGCTGGGATGGACTGTTGAGGTTGCTGTGTCTGACCGAGCGCCAAATGCCTCACCAAAGTTGTCAACTCTTCTATTCTGTTCTTCATCCTTTGCTGGTTTGTATCAGAGGTCTTCACTTCATTCACTCCTCTTGTAGACACCATGGCTCGGGTACCAAACTGTTGTGCATTGGCAGCCATGTTTGCAATCAATTCACGAGCTGTAGTGGGAGTTTTGTCTACCAAAGCCCCTCCAAAAGCAGCATCAACCATACTTCTATCCATTAGCATGAGACCTTCGTAAAAATATTGAATGAGGAGTTGGTCGCTGATTTGATGGTGTGGACAGCTAGCACACAATTTCTTGAACCTCTCCCGATACTCATGCAGAGTCTCTCCAGTAATCTGCCTTATGCCGCAAATTTCTTTCCTAATAGAAGCAGCTTTTAAGGCAGGGAAGAACTTCTCCAAGAACATCCTCTTCATGTCCTGCCAGCTTGTGATGGAACTAGGATGCAAGTAGTACAACCAATCTTTGGCAGATCCATCCAAAGAAAAAGGAAATGCCCTCAGCTTGATGTGGTCCTCCTCCACTCCATGTGGTTTCATGGTTGAGCACACCACATGGAATTCCTTCAAGTGCTTGTGAGGGTCTTCCCCAGCTAAATCATGAAACTTGGGCAGCAGATGTATCAGCCCTGATTTGAGCTCAAAGTCTGCATCCAAATTTGGATACTGAATTGCCAAAGCGTGATAGTTGACATCAAGTGCTGCAAGTTCCTTCAAAGTTCTGTTAGCCATATTAATAATATCCTCGGAATCAGAATGCACAAAAACAGAATGATTAACACTACTAGTAGAACCTACACTATTATCAACTTGATTAGTGAAGAAATTTTTACCCTTTTTTTTTTGCAATGTTTGACCAAGTTTCAGCTCAATCCAAGTTAGTCGCCAGAAAAATTACTTTTTTACCCTTTTGTAGAAAAACACCTACCAGATGAAGGAATTTGCGGGAGCTCCTTTAGACAAAGTTGATCATCGTGATGAGTGCTATTTGGACACCAAAATTCAGCCTCAAACTCCAAAGTTGAATTGGTAGTGAAGTTTTCCACCTATAAGACTCACAATAAATACCTCAAAACAACAACCAGAATTTTACACACAGAATGCAAAATAAAATAAGGAAGATTAACACTCTAAATATGTTAAAAACGCCAGTGATACCCCGACAATGGCGCCAATTTAACACGTGGTCGCACACGGGTCAAAATACACCTAATTACTATAGTACGAGGTAAGCAACTAGGGTCGTTTCTCAAAGAATCACAAGGACGAATTAATCTATTTAGAGAGTATATAAGATGGGGGGGGTTTGTTTATAAAAGAAAAAAAATTAGA
The DNA here is from genome assembly GCF_003935025.1 of Abrus precatorius. Taxonomy (NCBI): domain Eukaryota; kingdom Viridiplantae; phylum Streptophyta; class Magnoliopsida; order Fabales; family Fabaceae; genus Abrus; species Abrus precatorius. The sequence continues at coordinate 14,929,350 of NW_020874417.1, forward strand.
ATGAAGAGTGAACAGAAATTGAAATTCCAATCCAAAAATTAAGAAGAACAATGACTACTCTATCACCGGATTTTTAAGAGAATACATCAACAAGCAATTCGGTAATTAACAATGAATCCGAATGAAACCTCAATTCGAATTCAGCATTCACACAAAAACTTTCATGCGTTCGATTAACACATAATCACTTCAAGTTCAGAAAACCTTAGAACCTAATTGAATTGTGCCAATTTAATTTACCAATGCCGTTAATCGTAGTTTTCAAATCTGAAAATCCAATTCATGTTCCTTAAAACTGAATTACATACATCAATCGAATAATATATAATCAAGCAGATGCATAATCATCAATCCAAATGAATAACTTCAATTCAAAAATATAATTAGCAAAAGGAGAAAATAAGGAAGAGGTGAAACTGAAATTTGTTATTGAATTTATGCCAATGTAAGACCAATCCTCAAGAGTGTCACGTCCCTTTTAATCCTTGAATTAGATGAAAATCTAAGCCTCCATGAATGAAGGGAAACAAGTCGTAAAGGTGAGAGGGGCCGAGAGAGAGAAGAGAGGAAAAAAACAAATTTAAATTCAAAAATTCTCTCTCAAAATTCCGTTCCTAACATTATTCCGTTGTTTAGGCTATGAAAACGGCCTCTTTTTGATTTGTGGCCTGAAGGACAATTGTAACCTTGGATATCAGCTTCAAAATGCCATTGGAATGGGCTTAATCGGATGTCTGTAGACTGAGATATGGCCCAAATACTGCACCTTTCTCAGGATATGTGACTGCAGCGTTCTGACTTTTTCCAGACCCAGTTTCAGCTTCTTATCATCAGAATTGGTTTCTGATCTCTCATAGGAATTGTGCACCTTTCTCTTAGCTTTTCTACAAATCAAGAATCACAATGAAAGAAGTTCTACAACTCAAGATATGGTTCAGAAACCAAAACAATATCAAAATTTGCCAAATACTGAAAAAATTAAATAAAGCCCAAATAAAATTCAAACATTATAAAATGATCCAATTCAACCAATTAGGCACAAAAGAGGATTAATGAGCTAGGAATGAGAGGAAATAAGGTTATAAAAATCCAATTGATCAATAACCCAACAACCCTCTTACTGCAACAAGAGATTTTCACTAGAGTGAGAGAGATTTTTGCTGTAGCTAGAAATTCTCACTGCAACCAGAATGTCTGATTATAGAGAAAAATCATTTTCTAGTTTTCTCATTGTAGTGAGAAAGTATTGAGTTTGAGAGGTATTTAAGAAACTTCACACTGAAAACTTTCATTTCTTACCAAACAAATTCCCTTCTTATTCTCTCTATTCTCCTTTCTCTCTCTCCCTTCTCAGAGAAAGCCTCATCTAACCCTGAGACTCTCTTAGATCTGAGCTCGAACGTCTATTCCACTTGAATTCAAGGAGAACTCTGGTCTTTACGTAGTATCTCTTATCAAAACATTGAGATTCTCTCTAGATCTCACGAAGAACTTGGTCTTAGAGATCTATTTTCAGGTAAGAGGAGTTATTTCCAAACGCTAGATTATATATATATATACACATTGATTTTAAAAGAATTGAACTATCTTATTCTAAATAGAAAATCAATAAAGTTTTCTTAAAACTATATGGTGAAAATAGATTTTTGGTATAAAAAGGATTTTGATTTATTTAAAGTCACTTAAAACAAAGTCTATAGTTAAAGTCACGAACAAGAATGAGTTTAAGTTTTATAGACAAATTACTCAATGTATGTATGTATAACTAATATTGGAAGTCATTATCTCTTTGAATAATATATGTGTTCAGTGATAAAATAAAATAAAAAGAGAATGTTGAACTTTAGGATAGAAGACTTTAATAAGATCGAGAGAGTGTGATCTCTGGCAATATATTTATGAATTACGCGATTAGGCTGAGTCTGGAGGTGTCCAACCTTTGGTGTATTGTATTGAATTGTGTGGTAATATATTTCTTTGTTTCACCAATATGTACTTGAATGAAATTTGGACTGTCATAGAAAGTTGAGGATGTATGATTGATAGATTTAGAATAATTAGAATGTTTTTCCTTCAGTATATGAGATGTGGACTAAGTTTAGGGTATGCTGTAAATTATACATAATTCAATAAAATGAATGAGGAAAAATAGATGATAGAAGTTGATATGAATAATTGTGAGTTACTGAGAAAATGTAAGTAAAAAAAAAGGAGTAACTAATACATAGGTCACAAAAATACCGATTGGTATTATTATAATATGTGTGTTGTAATACATCGACGAGTGAGATTATAAGACATATGTTGTAATATATTGATTAGTGTAATTGTAACACATGTATTAGCACAATTTTATTTGATGTAAACAGTATATTTTGGTGTGTCATTGTTGAGTTACCGTATGGATAGCTCAGAGATACAGTGGAGTATAGAGTGTGGAGGCGATTTGGAAAATCTGGAAGAAATAAGGGTGATGAATGCTAATAATTTATGTGTACATAAATGATAGCAAAAGCATTCAAAGGCCTTATGTTCATATCTTGACTAAACTCTTGATTATACTTTTGCTATTGATGCCTAATAAAGCACACATTGTATCTGTGTGTGGCAGTTGACAGCGACTACCCATGGTGGCATAAGTCTATCATAACTAGGAAAAGTATGTTGACAGTAATTTAGGGATCCATGAGTATGTAGAGTACTGTTAATTAATGAAAAGTTTAGAATTGGAATGGATAAAGTGTCATGGAGTTATGGATTTAAAGATGGTGTTTAGTTAAGTATGAAATGATATGCATGGATGATTTCTGTTTGAAATAGTATAAATGAGTTGTTTCTATTTTGATGCATGTTATATTTAATATTAATTTTCTATATTATTTTGACTGTTTTAATTAAATCAAAGTTTAGTGGGACGGAGGATACTCAACATTACTAATATTTTCATTAAAAAAATAAATGAAGATGGATTCGTTTTAAGATCATACTCGCATGAGACTGTAAAGGAAAGATCTGCTCTGTTGGGATTTAATTACTTGAAAGAACGTAATAATATTAATTTAAGTTCCCATTTAGGATTAATATTTTTTTTATAGACCTTATTGTAAATATTGATTTAATATGTATGTGTAATATTTAGTAGTCAATTGATTTAAATTTTAATTTATATCGAGCTTTAGTTAAGAATTTTAACTTATTTTTCTTAAAGCTTGTTTGTACCATGAAAAAGATTTTGTACACCCAAAGTTTTTCTTGGATTGCTTGAATGACAAGGGCACATGCAAAGAAAAATTTCTTTGAATGGAGAAAACTATCAGTTTTGGAAGGGAAAGATAAAAGACTTGTCATTTGTAAAGAATATGTATCTTCTAGTCTTTGGTATAAGGAAGTCAAATTCTATGTCTGATAAAGAGTGGGGCTTTGAACACGAACATGTATGTGGTTTGACTAGGATCTTTGTTTATGAACATGTCTATAAGTTCATTCATCAAAAGACTCATTCATTAGGGAGCAACAAATTGTACTTATCGAAGAGTTTTGTTGAATTGAAGTATAAGAATGTGAAGCCTTTTACAAAGCAATTGAGTAAGTTTCAAATATGTTATGATCAGTTGTCAAATGTAGATATTACATTTGATGATGATGTGTTAAGACTATTCCTATTGATAACTTTACTTGATTCTTGAGAGACATTTCAGGTTTCCATGATTAGTGTTGCTCATATGGGAAGGAAGGCACAAGGTACTCCCTCTTAATTAGATGTGATTGTTACTGAAAACATGGGGAGAAGCTAGAAGAAGGAACCAAAGGGTGGTAAAGACAATAGTAGGAGCAAGTGCAGGTCTCAGTATAAGAAAATTCAGTGTCATTATTATCATAAAAAAGGGCGCATACAGAAGCATTGTTTTAACTAAATGAAGGAGAATTAAGGCAAGAAGAACAAGCAGAAAAAGAAAGGTCATGATGATGGTGATCATATGACTACTACTACTAGTAAAGATCTTGTTATTCTTTGTGACATTGATTTGGTGAATCTTGCATCTAATGAGAGCATGTGGATAGTTGATAATGGTGCTACACTGCATGTTATTGCCTACAAGGAGTTCTTCATATGTTACACTCCAGGTGATTTTGGAGTTTTGAAGATAGGTAATAATGGTACGTCCAAGGTAATTGGTGATGGTAATGTTTGCTTGCCTACCAACATGGGGATACAATTGTTGCTTAGAGGAGTCAACGATGCTCCAAATGTTCATTTTAATTATATCTATGTGCAAGTGCTTGATGATGGTGGTTATGATAACCATTTTGGTTTTAAAAAGTAGAAGCTCACCAAAGGTAACTTGGTTATGGCTAGAGGGGAGAAGATTTTAAAGTTGTATTGGACAAAAACATTGGTTGTTAGAGATAGTGTCAATGTCATGGATATGAAGGCATCTTTGTAGTATCAAAGGCTTAGTCATATTAATGAAAAAGGGATGAACTATTTACCCAAAAAGGATGTGCTTCCAAGATTAAAGAATATAAAGTTGGAGAAATGTTCATATTGCATTGTTGGTAAGAAGACTAGTGTATCCTTCAAGAAGTATCCTCCCTCTAAAAAATTTGAAATACTTGAAGTGGTGCATTTAGATGTTTGTGGTCCTTTGAAGTTAAATCATATAGTAATGTGTTTTAATTTTGTTACCTTTATTTATATTGTTCCAAAAAATTGTGGATTTATGTTTTGAACACAAAAGACCAAGTACTAGAGAAGTTCAAGGAGTTTCATGCTTTGGTTGAGAGACAATCAAATAAAAAGTTAAAACGCATTCATATTGAAAATAGTGGTGAATATTATCGATCCTTTGATGTGTACTGCAAGCACCATGACATTGTACATGAGAAGTTCCTTCTAAAACTCCTTAGCTAAATGGTTAGCAAAAAAGATGAATAGGAAATTGATTGAGAGGGTGAGATGTATACTTTTTGAAGCTAAGTTACCCAAACATTTTTAGGGTAAGACACAGTACATGACAATTCATGTTATCAATCTTAGTCCTATTGTTACTTTCAATACTGAAGTGTTGATGACAATCACGATCCGTGTTGCAGAATTAGACGATGTTGAATTGAATTGCATATGACAAAAAAAATAGAATTATTATGGCAAAAATAGGAATTGAGACAAGAAAGAAAAATAATAAAAGGGAAAATAGAATAAAGATGGAAGATAGTGCCACAGTCACAAGATTGATAAGACAAAAACGATAACCACAAGAGTCTTAGTCTTTTGATAAGATCAAGGAAAATTGACTTACTCCAGAACCTAGAGTCACACGCTTTCACAAAAGAGTTCAATCTCAAATTGCATTCAAAACTAATTAAATATGTATTTATAAGAGCTTATATATGTTTTGCACTCATAAACCAACATTAACACAAACTCTAATAGGCTTTTTTTGCTAACAAATTCAAATCCAAATAAACTAAATAAAACAACAAGTTTTATCCAAAATAAAAGCTCAAAGTAAGTTATGTCTAACATTAAAATCACTAAATTAAATATAGTAATTAAATCCTAATGGAACTCATTGGAGTATAAGTTCTTTAAGCATATGCAATTAACCATCTTAGGTTCTTCTAACTCCAAATTAGGTCTACTTTCAAATAGGGCAGCAAACATCTTCTTTAAGTTTTCCTTTATCTTCTTTGTCTTTGTCCTTGTCATTGGTCCTTGAAGCCCTTCCAATGCCTTTAAGTCTCTGTTTTCTTTTATTCTCATCAAATGCTAAACAAAATTTGTTTTTGGCAAGAATGCCAAGTATGATCACTTGAAAGTCTTTGGTTATAAGATATTTGTGCATGTTCCAAGGGAGGAAAGATCCAAGTTGGATGCAAAGTCAAGGCAGTGTATATTAGTTAGGTATGATGATGATAAATTTGGTTATAGGTTTATGATCTTATTGAGAAGAAGCTTGTTAGAAGTTATAATGTGAAGTTTATAGAAGATCAAACTATTGAAGACATTGATAAGATGGAGAAGTTTACACCCAAGGAAGACAATGGCATGACTAATATTCATCTAGTTTAATCACCTACTCAGAATTTAGAAAGTGATGTTTAATGATGTGCAACATGATTATGGTGGTAACCAACAACTTGGAAATGAGGTAGATATTCCTATTAATGATGATGATGGTGATAAAAAGGAAAATGAGATATCATAAGATGAAAATCTTGGTGATGTTCTTGAATCACCTAAAGTTCAACTCAGGAGATCCAACAGGGGAAGACAACTATCTAAAAAGTATCTTCCTCATGAGTATGTAATGCTTACAGATGAAGGAGAACCTAAGTACTTTGAAGAGGCCATAAAGAGTGAAGAAAAGCATAAGTGATTGGATGCAATGAAGGATGAGAGGAAGTCCTTACATGATAATCACACTTTTGATTTGGTGAAGTTACCTAAGGATAAGAAGGCCTTGAATAATAAGTGGATCTATAGAGTGAAGCATGAGGGTAACTTTATCTCTCCATAGATTAGTGGTGAAGGGCTATGCTTAAAGAAAGGCTTTTGATTTTAATAAGATCTTCTCACTTATGGTAAAAATGATATCCATTAAGCGTGTTGAATTTAGCTGCTACTCTTGATTTGAAGGCAGAGCAAATGGATGTGAAAGCTACTTTCCTCTATGGTGATTTGAAGGAAGAAATCTACATGAAGCAACATGATGACTTTATTGTTGAAGGTGAGGAAGAATACATGTGTAAGCTAAGAAAAAGGTTATATGGTTTGAAGCAAGCTCCAAGGCATTAGTTCAAGAAGTTTGAGTCTGTTATGTATGAGTAAAACTATAAGAAGACTACTTATGAGTATTGTATCTTTGTCAGAAAATTTATGATGATGACTTTATTATCCTGTTATTGTATGTTGATGATATACTTATTGCTGAAAAAAAGTGTTTTTAGACTTGAAGGGTTAAGGAAGCAGTTGGGCAAGTCATTTGCCATAAAGGACTTAGGAGCTATTAAACATATTCTTGGTATAGAAACTTGCGTAACAAAAATAAGTTGTTGCTGTCATAATAATACTACATTGAAAAGGTGTAGCAACCAGATGGAAAAGGCAAAAAAAGGTAAGTATTCCTCTTGTAACTCATTTTAAGTTGAGTTCTAAACAAAGTTCATCAAATGAAACTGAGAAATTAGATATGTAATGAGTTCCTTATGCATCAGTAGTGGGTAGTTTGATGTATGCAATGGTATGTACAAGACTTGATATAGCATATGATGTTGGTATAGGTAATAGATTTATGTTAAACCTAGGTAGAGAGTATTAGAATGCTGCAAAGTGGATTTTTAAGGTATCTTTGTGGTACTGTTGACATGAGACTTTTTTTTTTTGTAGTAATAAGCCAACTTTGGTGGGGTATTCAAACTCATATACACCTAGAGACATTGATTCCAATAGGTCCACTAAAAGCTACTTAATTAAATTTACACAAAGAATTTTGCTTTATGACAAAAAAATAGTAGCTTTGAAAATCGAATTTTAATTTGAAAAAAAAGTGGAGTTGCTATAAAAAAAATAAAAATTATAAGGATAAAATATTAGAAAAATCTTTAATAGTCTTGAGCTTGAGAGTTGGTTACGAATAGAAAATGTATTGACACCCTTATTTGTCTGTTAAAATGAACAGTACTTCAAAATTAAATAGTATAAATAATTTTAAATATGGACACCAAATATTTATTTTTGTTTTTCTATTTTTAATTTTTTTATTTTAATTTTTGAAAATGAGCCTCAAGTATAAGTTGTCATAGACAAAAATAAGATTTGAGATCTTTAAATGATCTTTGAACTCAAATCATATTTTATTTTGAAAACAAAGCAATTTTATAAAAAGAACTTTTTATGCTTTATTTTTTATTTGAAAGTTAACAAAGACTTAATAACTTAAAAACATATTTTTATATTTTATTTTGAAACAAAAAATTTAATCACCTAACAAATGTTTATTATTATTATTATTATTATTATTATTATTATTATTATTATTATTATTGCATATTTTGTGTTTTTTTTTTAAAGATTTAACATTTAAAACTAACTTTCACAAAAAAAAAACAGAGAAAAAAACTTTATTTTGAAAAGTGATTTAACATCCTAAAATATTTTATATTTCATTTTGAAAGATTTAACAACTTAAAAAATTAAAGAAATATTTTATTTCATTTTTATATTTTTAATAAAAAAAAACTTTTTTATTTTTGACTGATTTAATAAAAAATTAATCTTTATATTTTTATTTTGAGAAAAATTGATATTTAGAAGTTTAATTAAAAAAGGTTCTTTTTTATTTTATTTTTTTAAAAAAAGATAACAGATCTTATGACTTTGATAAAAATGAAACTTTTATATCTTTAAAAAATGACTATTTACAACCTAAATTATAAATTAAGATTATACTTTAATACTTTTTATTTTTATTTTTGGAATGCTGCGATGGCGAATGGTTCGTGATAGAGCATCATGTAGAGAGTCTGATGCATATTGTTGGTATCACGTGGTGGCCCTATTTCTTTTGTGGTTTGTAAGGTGCGAAACCTAGAGATTACACCCAATCAATGGCATCATGCGGTAGGGTGAAGAAGGCGATGCAACAATTCAAGTGGAGAAGCTTGTAATTGTTGAACTAGTGCACGCAATTGTCGTTGACAGGAACACTATAAGACCTCCCTTTACTTGCAGTATCTCTATCTATTTTTTGTATTTTTGTGTGAAAATTATGTGTCCTTATGTGTGTAGGTGATGAATCCACATTTTACTACATTTTTATACATCATTTATTACTTTTTATAGAAAAAAAATAGACTTAGATAGTGTAAATAAGATGAATATTCCAATTAGGCTAAATAATATAGGTTTCTTAGTTTTTTGTTAATTTACATGAATTTAGATAGTTTATTTTACATATTTTGATCATTTGAATAATATGGCAGGAATCCCCAAGCTTATTTTGAAGAATTATTAGATTTTGAGGAATTTGGGGTGAAAGTAACTACTTTCAAAGTTGATAGTGACAACTACAGCAAGCCACTTCCAGCAAAGGGACCAAAGTGATCACTTACAAAGCTTAAAGTGACAACTACAGCAGCCCATAATCCACTAAACCTGCGCGTGGTTACTATGAAAGTTCATAGTAATCACTCCAGAGCATACAGAATTGAAGGTGTTGCGCGTAGTTACTATCAAAATTCATAGTGACAACTCTAGAGAGTCCAAAATGTCCCAGTGCTGCGCGTAATTACTATGAATATTCATAGTAATCACTCCAGAGAGGAAAAATCCCCTGATGCTGCGCGTGGTTACTATGAAAGAATGAGAGTAATTACTTTGGGCGGCGCCAGCTTTAGTATAAATAGATTTTTATCAAATTAGGGTGGGGAACTCTTACACTTTTCGAACCTTTTCTCTTCTTTACTCAATTTAGAATATTTTCCAGAGCTTAGGGCAACCTTGGGTGACAGCCAAGGGTCCAACCTAGGGTTTGGTTTCTCATTTCTCTTGCTTTTACATTAATGTTAATGAGTTTTCTGCATTTCCCAATTGCGTTTTTGACCCCCATTTTCATGGAGGGCTAAGTTTGTGTAATCCTTAGTGAATTCTCATGGGTTCTTGACTTCCTTGAATTTAATGATAATATAATTCCTTTCTTTCATGAATTACTTCTTCCTTGTCTCTTGAATTGAATTAATGGTGAATGAGGGGGGTATTGCTCAATTAACCCTAATTTTGTTTTAAGGAGATTCTAAACTAAGGGTTGCTTAATCCTAGGTTTAATTCTAAGGTTGCGTAATTTTGGGATGAGAGATTAGAGCCTAACAAATTGCGTAATTTCGTTGGGACCATAAGGTTGATTTTCACTTATTAAATTAACCTAATTCATGGAAGAGAGGATGAATGTTAAATCTTGAGTGGAATGAGGATAGAATCTATGTGGATGAACTAAGGATTGCTGTTTTCTATTATTTGAATTAATTAAACTCATTTGCTCATTGCTCTTTATTTTGATTTGAAACCACAAAACCTCCATTTTAATTGCTTGTTTAATTTATGCCTTCAACATGTTTAATGAAGATTAATAACCAATGTTCATGGGAGACAATCTAGGGTTACCCTAGTACTACATTAATTTGTTTAAATTTTGATGAGGATTTACGACAAATCTTTTAAACACCTCGAAATAAACCATCATCAGTAGGTTAGTCATTATTTATAATAGGATTAATATTTAATAAAAGAAAATTAAGTATATTATTTACACACATTGATTTTCTTGATTCTATTCTATATATATTCCTAAATTAACTAAAATTAAAAATAAAAACAAAGATTATTATTTGCAGAATAAAATATCTTTATAATTTTTATTGATTACATGTCCTTTGTAATTAACTTTTTTCTATTTTTTCAAATTCATTATTTATTTACATATATTTATTATTATTATTTTTTAAAATTCGAGTCTTAGACAAAAATGGATGTTCATAGAGAGCTATAACTTAACAATCTAAGCTAGCAAAGTGTGTAGCTGTGTCAACTACAAAGGCATATTTCATTGCCATAGCATGCAAGAAATTGCTATGGATGAAGAAATTCTTGCAGAAAGATGTCTACTGTTTGTCGATAATTAGATTGTTATTCATCTTGATAAGAATCTAACTTTTTATTCTATGTCCAAACATATTGATGTGAGGTACCATTGGATACGGGATGCTTTGGATGCTAAGTTGTTGGAGTTGATCAAAGTTTGTACAGATAATAATGGTGCTAATATGATTTACCAAAAGAGAAGTTTGAAGCTTTTGTTGTAGAAAAAGATCATCAATTTAGCAGTCACCTTCACGCTTTCTTTCCTATGTAGAGAATTCTAAAAAATATGTTGACCTATTATGTCTCAATAAAACTAATGGAAAGGCCATGTAGGGATGGAAAAAAAAAAGAAAAAAAAGAAGCTCCTTACAACAAAAACAATGAGACAATAGAGAAAAAGAACACATTACTATTTTCTCACACCACCTTTCATATTGCAACAGCAAACTCATTCATTATTGAATATGGCTGATTTTTTGGCAGAAGGTTCATGACACATTTACAAGGCTACTAGAAGTCAATTGGTCTTTACTACTTGTAACACCTTAAATTTAATTTTCAATAAATAAGGAATTTCTTAAATTTTTGAAATAATAAAATTTTCATTTTTAATTTAAGTTTCATCAATCATTTCAAATAAAGGAAGAGGTTACAAATTATATCAAACAGTTGTTACAGGACTTATTCAAATACAACGGTTTTCTAAAATAATATCTTAAGTCCTATAGCAGTTCCATCCACCCCTTCACTGAGCCCAGTGCTGATCGTCTTCATTACCTGAAAAATAAATGTAGGGTGAGTACTCTACACTACCCAAAACACACAGTCAATGTAAAGTCTCACCTCCAGTACATTTTCAATACATTAAACAAACACAATCACAGGCAGCATTTCACATCCCAAAGTACAATACACAAACTCATGCATACGCACGCTAGCTACACTCCCTGTGGCACTGTGATCACAGATTTTACATCATGAATGGTCGCCAGTTACCCCTGCCTCACGGATACTACGTAGGCAGTCACGGGTCACTCAGCAAAGATAGTGGGCAGAGGTCTAGTCAGGAAGAGAGTGTGTGGCCTGTGGTGCACCCGTTCTGCAGTCAATGTCACCACCACTCTCTCCTCCCTAAGGTATTTCTATCGTCCTTATATTCCACATCCTAAGTGTATTGTTGAACAATTCACAGCACATTACAACGGCGCTACACGCCTCATTCACATACATTTCATTCCCCCACACACAATATTCATGTTTGCACACGGCACACAGCCTATATTCAATTCACAGTACTCGGCACATAGCCCACGTTTTACCCACAATATACGGCACATAGCCTTCATTCATTCACAATATCATTAATTCACCAATCAATGGCATTTCATCATACACAATCACCCCCATGGGGCCTAACTATTCCAGCACACATCACATTGCACATCAATTTCCATTCAACACGCAATTTTTACTCCTTATCTCAACCACATTACATTAATCAATAAAACATACAAGAATTATAACACATTGAGATAGGGTAGAGTCCTCTCTTACCTTGGATTGAAGATCCACACGCTAAAACCACCAAAAAATGCTTCCCCTCACAAATTTCGTCCTAAACACATGGAGAAACTCCATGAGAACCCAAGGAAACACAGAAACAAAGAAAAGGGGATGAGAAACGAAACCCTAACCATTAAAACTCACCTCCGAGCGTTCTCCACACGGATTCAACTTTCAATCAAGCTCCCGAACAGCTTTGGACACAATTAATCGGTGAAATAGGGCTTTGGGTATGAGAGGATCCAAGGGATTTTGAAGAGAGAGGGAGAGATAACCCTTCCCGAGCCCTAACCCCCTTTAAATCTTTTTCTGGTCACGACACTCTCGCTATAGCGAGATATTCTTGCTGCAGTGAGGAACCTCGCTGCAACGACACGCCCTCACGCTGCAGCAAAAATATCAGACGAAACTACACTCTGATTTCTGCAGAATCTCGCTACAGCGAGACTACACCCAGAAATGCACTTCAAATTGTCGCTCTCTCGCTACAGCAAGAAGGCGACAAATTCAGTCCTTCTTCCTAGGGCCCTCTCGCTACAGCAAGAATCCTCTCATTGCAGCAAGAACAGCCCAGTATCACGCCCTGCACTTAGGCACCTAGCCCATTTCAGCCCTATTTCGGGGCGTTACACTAATCATTATATCTTATATATGTTTATTGTTTCAATATAATATTTTTTTTAATATTGAAGAATATACCAAAAGGGATAACTGCAAAAGTTCTAAATTGTAGGACTCATACTTGATCGTTGTGGGTTCAAATAAAATTATAGTTGAATGCAAGATTCTCTTTCAAAGAAAATACAAGAATATTGGTGAAAATATATTTATCCCAAGATTACTCTTTAAATTTTGAAGAATACAATTTCCCCTAACTCTTTGTTTTGTAATGACTATCAGTAAGAATTAATGACAAAAATTTGCTAATATTAGTCTTTACTTACAAAGACCAATGTTTTCTTATGGCTAATTATATGTTGTCATTTCAAGAGTGAGAAAAAAAAGAGAAAAATTAAAAATATTGATTCTGAATGTAGATGATAATCTACCATAATTTATATCAAATGTAGTATTCAAAGATAATTTTGAGAAGATATAACAAAAGGTTTAAATATTATTTAATCTTATATAATTTCTTGAGTTTATTATATATTTTTCTAAAAAATTATCTAGTGCACAAATAAATTTAATGTTGGCATTAACTTGTACTCATCAATAATTACATCATATAACATTTAAATATTATCTTTATTATATAAAAATATTTTTACATAATATATTAAATTTTACTCAGTTTCAATAATAAGAAATAGTTTATAAATGTACATTCACTACTAGAAAAGTGCCATTTACAGACGGATTTTTGAATTTTTATTTTTTTAAAAGTTTCTAAAAATTTGTCTGTAAATTTGTCTATATTACAGACGGATTAAAATCTTTCTGTAAAATTCATCTATAGTTAACCCGTCATTTGGCGCGAAGTATTATAGACAGACATTACAGACGGATTTTTTTATTTGTAATTTGAAAACAGGAGAGAAATTTGGAGCGAGAGTTACAGACAGAAAAGTCTATCTATAAATATTGTCATTTTTTACCGACTTTTCATCTGGCAATTTACAGACAGATTTTTCTATCTGTAACTGTATTTAACAAATTTATAGATGGAAAAATTTGTCTGTAATTTGAAAATGAGAGGAAAATTTGGAACGGGACTTACAGATGGAAAAATCTGCCTATAAATATTGTCATTTTCTAACCGACTTTTTATCTAACAATTTCCGTCTATAAATGTATTGGAAAAATTTATAGACAGATAAATTCATCTGTAATTCAGCCTTTAAAATGCACTGTTTCATTAAAATATTTACAGACGAATTTTTTTGTTTGTAATGTGCGAAACACATAAAACTGCGCCTCCTCTTTCTTCTTCCTCATTTTGCTACATTTTGTCTCTCTCTCTCGCCTCTCTCTCTCTCTTGGAGCTTTGGTTTTTGGGCCTTTGCGAGTGATTGGAGCATTCATTTGAAAGATAATTTGCATCATTGTGTTCCTGGTATGATACTCTAACTTTTAATCAATTTTTTTTTTTGATGTATTTTAGAGACTTAAAATTTTTAAGATAGAGTTGTAGAATTGGAGACTGTATGACTGGGGGGAAAGGCGTAGAGGTCCTTCTCCGAACCTGATTATTGTGTGTTGTGAGATTGTTTGTGTTTGCAAAGTTTGTAAAATATGCATGTTGTAGAGTTACAAGGAGATGTGCTCTATGTAACGCCCTAAATTTTGGTAATATTAATTATTATTATTCTTATATATATATATATATATATATATTCATATGTGTGTTGGTTTATTTGAAAATGATGTTTTATGTGTATTAAATACATGGATGTGTGTATATATGTGTATGTATGACTGGATAGGCTGAAAATGGGCTAAGTGCCTAAGTGCGGGGCGTAACACTGAGTTGTTCTCGCTGCAGCGAGAGGATTCTTGCTATAGCAAGAGGGCCCTAAGAGGAAGGACCAGAATTATCGCCTTCTCGCTGTAGCGACAGAGCGACAGTTTATGGTGCAATTCTAGGTGCAGTATCGTGTAGCGAGAGGGTCTCGCTGTAGCGAGATTCTGCAGAAACCTGAGTGCAGTTTTCTCTGGTTTTTCGCTGTAGCGAGAGGACGTGTCGCTGCAGCGAGGGGACCTCATTGTAGCGAGAGTGTCGCAACCAGAAAAGGATTTAAAGGGGGTTAGGGTTCAAGGAGAGTTATTTCTCCCTCTCCCTTCGAAATTCCTTTGATTCTCTCGTTCCCAAAGCCCTATTCCACCGATTAATTGCCTCCAAAGCCTTTCGGAAGCTTGATTAAAGGTTAAATCTGTGTGGGGAACGCTTGGAGGTAAGTTTTAATGGTTAGGGTTTTAGTTTATCATCCCCTTTCTCTATTTTCGTGGTTCTGCTGGGTTCTCACGGAGTTTCTCCATGTGTTTAGGATGAAATCCGTGAGGGGGAGCACTTCCTAGTGGATTTAACGCGTGGAACGTTAATCCAAGGTAAGGGGGGACTCTACCCTACGCTTTTTATGTGTAATTGATTGAATATGGAGTTGTGGTTGAGTTAGAAGATAGAAAATGTGCAAAACATGAAAGTTGATTGAGAAATGTAATGTGGGCCATGTGCCGTGGTATGTAAACATGATGTGTGTTGATTCAAAATTGATGGATGTGGATTGTATGTAAATGTTGTGTGATAGAATGACTATGGGCACTTGCGCCATATATTTTAATGAATATTGTGAAAATGTAGGCCCAAGGGCCGTGTAATGTGAACGATAATTGTGGGTTGTGTGTTGTGTGTAAGCATGATTACTGCATGCATGATTGGAATATGTGTGAATGGACGTGTTAGCGCCGTTGTAGTGTGTTGTGAATGGTTCAGCGATACAATAGGGATGTGGGAGATGAGGACAGTAGAAATACCTTGGGGAAGAGGGAGTGGTGGTGACACCGACTACGGAATGGCTGCACCACGGGCCACACACTCTCTTCCTGACTAGACCTCTGACCGCTATCTTTGCTGAGCGACCCATGACTGCCCAAGTGGTATCCGTGAGGTGGGGGTAACCAGTGACCATTCATGGTGTAAATCTGTTATCACAGTGCCACAGTGAGTGTGGTTGGTGTGTGTGTATGCACGAGTTTTGTGTACTATACCTATGGATATGGAATGTTGCTTGTGATTGTGTTTGTTTAATGTATTGGAAATGTGCTGGAGGTGAGACTCTACGTTGATTGTGTGTTTTTAGGTATTGTAGAGTACTCACCCTTACGTCCACTTTTCAGGTAATCAAGACGATCAGCACCGGACTTAGTGAAGGGGTGGATGGAACTGCTATAGGACTTAGGATATTATTTTGATAAATTGTTGTATTTGAATAAGTCTTATAGCAACTGTTTGATATAATTTGTAACCCCTTCCTTTATTTGAAATGGTTAATGAAAACTTGAATTAGAAATGGAAATTTTATTATCTCAAAAATTTGTGAAATTTCTTATTTTTGAAAACTTTATTTAAGGTGTTACACTCTAGAATGTTTTAGGATTGTGATGTGTTTGTGTTTTATGCATTGATTAATATATTGTTATATAATATATTAGTTATATGTGGTGAAAATTTTAATTTTTGTAAAAAAGTGGTAAACAAACGTAAGGAAATTGACATTTATTAGGGGAGATTATGCCAAAATTTATATTAAAAATTTGTGTAATGTATAATCGAAAGTTGATACAACATTGTGTATTTGTATTAGGCATATATAGTTCTTGATCCAGATGTTTCTCAGAAATCGTCAATGGATGTATGACAGGTTGCACCCAAGTCGGGAGGAATAAAACCTGAATTCTTTGAGAGTATAGAGGAATTCATACGTGTTTGTTGTAATTTGCAGCAATTCATCACCAACCAAAAAGTTAGGTGTCAATGTTCTAAGTGCAAGTATAGAAAGTTTTTGGATATTGATTCAATTAGGTATGATTTGTATAAATTTGGATTTAAACATGATTATTGGATATGGACTGAGCATAGGGAAGTAGTTAATGTGGACAATCAAGTAGGCAATTCAAATATATTGCAATCAGGTGAGGATGTAGGTAAAATAAGTTAGGAAGAAAGCAATAGTCGTTATCAAGAAATGGTTTATGATGTTGTTGGTCCTGAATTTAGAATTTTTCAAGATTTTGAAGTTGAACAAGAACCTAATAGAGGGACTGCAAAGTTTTATAATATTTTAGAGGCAGCAAATAAGCCTTTATAGGATAGGTGTGCACATTCAGAGTTATCTTTAGCAGTAAGAATGTTAAGCATAAAGTCAGAAGGCAATCAAAGTCAGAGTTCATTTAATCAATGGGCTACATTAATTAGTGAGCTTAGTCCCCAACCTGACTCAATCCCAAAAGACTTTTACAAAGCAAAAAATTAGTTTCCAAACTTGGATTAAAAGAAGTCAAAATTGATTGTTGTTTGAAAGACTGCATGCTGTATTACAAAGATGATGCTCTTTTGACAAATTGCAAATTCTGTGGAGAGCCTAGGTTTAAACCAAGAAGAGGTAGGAGAAGTGGTAAACATAAAGATGTACCACAAACTAGAATGCATTATTTGCCTTTAATTCCTAGACTAAAAAGGTTGTATGTGTTTATGAGTTCAGCTCCTTACATGACGTGGCATGCTGAAAATAAAAGAAGTGGTGGGATAATGACTCATCCATCTCATAGTGAGGCTTGGCAACATTTTAAACAAGTGTATCCTGAGTTTGCATCTGATCCTAGAAATGTAAGGTTAGGGTTATGTGATGATGGATTCACTCCAAACAATCAATTTAATAAACCATATTCTTGTTGGCCTATTGTGGTTACACCTTTTAATCTTCCTCCCGAAATGAGCATGAAAAACCCATATTTGTTCTTGACTTGTATAATTCCTAGTCCAGAAATTTCAAAGGCTAAAATTGATGTAGACCTTCAACCTTTGATTGATGAGTTGAAAGAGTTATGGTGTGAGGGCGTAGTAACTTATGACCTATCAAGGAAGCAAAATTTTAATATAAAAGCAGTACTGATGTGGACGATAAATGATTTTTCTGCTTATGGAATGTTGTCTGGATGGATGATTTAAGGGAAATTAGCATGCCCAATTTGTATGGAGGATACAAAGGCATTTACTTTGAAAAATGGAGGGAAAAATTCATAGTTTAATTGCCATAGGAGATTTTTAGATATGGAACATCCTTATAGGAGTCAAGTCTACAAATTTAGAAAAGCCTAAAAATTTTATATTTTATAAATCATTTTTGAATTTTTAGATGCTAATTTGTAGTTTTTATTATGTTTATATATTTTGATAATCAGGAACAGGCAGAAATAACTATGTATATAAACAAAAAATAACAAAAATAGTAAAATATATCACAGATGGATTACAGACGGATTTTTTCATCTATAAGTTACAGACAGAATTTACCGTCTGTACGTTACAGACAAATTTTTTCATCTGTACGTTATAGACAGATTTTGTCGTCTCTAACTTACAGATAAATTGTAAAATCCATCTGTAATTCTTTACCGACGATGATATTACAGACGGTTTATATCCGTTTGCAAATCTGTCTGTAATTTCAAAAACCGTTTGTAATGGTTTAAAAATTCGTCTGTAAATTCGTCTATATATACAGGTTTTGTAGTAAAGATTATTAACGTGAATTATTTTTTATAATAAAGAAATGTAAGGTTAACATAATTTTTTTATTTTTAATTATTGTAAATTCTTTTTCAAAAATTCATGATTATACGAACCTTTATATTTGTGTTAACTATTATAACATGAATGTAATAAACTAGTTTTAAACTCATGCAATGCACATAAGAATTTATAACAGATTAGTGTAGATTAAAAGATGCATTTTAATCTCAAAAGTCCATAGGAGGAAACTAGAGTTAGTGCTTTGATAAGTGTCATATTTTAGTAGTTGCCAATGTATATTTTAACACTTATTTGTTTCCTTTTCACATAATTTATACTTAAATTCTATGTAATTTATAATTTTAATGTATTTAAGTTTATGTCATTTAAATTCAGCAACTTTACCCTTAATTTTGTCAAATAATAAAAGATATTTGATCCACTTCTCTTATATGAATTTTCTTTAGGGCAAAAGTTTAATGAGGTGTTCACATTTATAACTTTATTGTGTCTTCAAAATGCCCTTCATATGCATTATTTTGAGAGTTTTTACCATTTCTCATTGATAAAAATGATTTGGACTTGTTTTGCATAAATGTAATTTTGTATTTTCAGTCAATCTAACATCTATCAACTCTTTTGGTCATAACTTTTTCTATAGATATTATTTTAGCTAATTTAAGTTGCATTGGATTCTAACATCCGGGGCTTCAAAATGCATATATGATTTGCTGGATTTGGAGTTTTCTATTTTTTATAATTTTTTGAAGATGAGTCAGATTTGTTGAAGTCGCCCAAAATTTTAAGTCTTGCTTGAGCGAGAATGAACCTCGCTCGAGCAAGAAGTTGAGCGAGAAATCGTGTAGTAGACTTTGTTCGCTGGCCATTTTTTGCTTGTGCAAGAATTGTCTCGCTCGAGCGAGATTCTAGGCAAGAGATGGCGCTTGAGCAAGAAATCATGCAGTAGACTTTGCTCTCGGGTTGTTTTTTACTTGAGTAAAAATTGACTCGCTTAAGCGATAACTCACTTATTGCCCTATATAGATAGAAGATTAGCTCAAAAAGAGAGAGCCACAACAGGCTTTGAAGCCCCAGTACACATTAACCTAATTTAGCATTGCAGAGCAGTGAAGGAGCTTGGAAAAGTGATCAAGAACCATTAGGGAACTAATTTCTATCTCTTTTCCTTACATTTTCTTATTATAATATATGCCATTAACGGCTAGAACTCTAGGGATTGGATGTAATCTTCATACTCTGAATGTTTTGGTATTTTTAATATATGTTTGTTCATTTGCCATGAGTTGAGTGTGTTTATCTTGATTGTACTGCTTGTTTCTACCTTATGGAGAATGATTTATGATTTGGAAATCTGGGGTGAGTTAGGAAACTACCTTGGAACTCAACAAGGTAAATACACACAATAGGTTGGAACTCTAGGAATAGATTTCAATCTATTGTATACTATAACTTTTGCTAGTAATATTCGATTATTTGTTTCTTAGGTAAAGAATTATCACTCAATAAATATATGTTAGAATCTCGGGTGAGAGCACTCCAACGAGTGAATATAATGAGAATGCATCATAGAACTTTAATATTTGTTCAATGTGTGTTAGAACCAAAATATGAAGAGAATGATAAATGAAGTTCAATATTTAGTCTTATCATAGTAGTTTAATTTGATTTTATTTGCATTTATTTTCTATGAACCAAACTATCAAAAACCCAACATATCACTTAGTTGTACATTTATGAATATTTAGAAATTTGCTAATTTTAAAATGGATAGCTAAATTCGCTTAAGCGTCCACATTTCCTGTGGATACGACAACACTTTATATTACATAAAAAAATTTGGTCTACTTACCAAATCTTTAACATGTTTTATATATTTGGGTAAGTCTCATCTATAGTCACCAAGAATTGTATAATCATTTAGATTGTTCCACAGCTTACCCTGCCAAGCGATAAGAGAATGAATTATAGAAGAAATTATAACCTATTAATTGTCACATAATTCAAATATCATTATGACAATTTTATTACAAATTTTACATCTTCAATAAGTAAACATAAAATTATATTATTGGTATTTTTTATTTTTTTAGTGTTCTAATTTCATATAATTTTATGAATAATTTTTATTTACCATCAACCAATGGCAACATCAGCACATAACTCATGTACAATTTTATCTTATTTTTTTATATATACACTTATCACGCAATCAATGTGTGTGTGTTGCAAGCCCTAAAATCTAAGAACCCTTGAAAATTTTTTAAATTTGAATCACTAGGCTATTAGTATGACCGTGCATGGTTGTGAAGCACTCCCGACTAAGTGTGACTCTACCTTTCATCAAATTTTCTCAAATTGTTACAAAAATATTTTCTCAATTTACTAATAAATTTATCATGTTAATTACAACAAATAATAAAAAATTAGTACAAAATCTCTATAAACTGACCAAGTATATAAAGAAAAAAAAATTCATAAAAGCACTCCAAAATATAGGCTTACTTTTTTTTAATAAATAATAATAACATTAAACTCTACCCTTATTCTTAATATACATAACTAAAGGTGAGAGATAAAATTATACTAGTATAAGTTACACTATTCTACTTTAATGATTTTGTAAAGAATATAATTTTAGTCAATCTAACTATTAAATTATAACTATATATTCTCTTAATTATATGTGTCAAATTTTATTAAAATTAAACAATTATAAGAATGCAAGCAAGGATCTTTATTTTTATATATTTTAAAATAATGTATTATGTTAATTTTATGGCTTTTTGACAGAAAAATATTTTTTTTATATCGGAAAACAATACATTAAAAAATATTCACCTATTTTAGGTATTTTTATCGATTTTTCCAAGTCAAGTGCAACTTTTTTACCTCTCCTAAATGTGATGTCTATTTAAAATAAGTAAATAAATAAAACTCACACCACAAATGCGATACAAATTTGAGTGACCGGGATGATACCACCTGATAAAACTCATCCCTGATGCTAAACTACATATATATTATGATTATTATTGTTTTGAATGATTTTTCAAACCACTTATTTATCATGCTTTTAGGGAAACATAATAAAAAATTCTGTATGTCACAAAATTCAATATTAAATGTTACAATATTTAATAAAAAAAACTTATAATTTATTAATAAATTTTGGTAGGCCCTTAGCATACATTAAAAATAAATAAATTTCAAGATAGATAATTACTCATTTAATTTTATCAAACACTTCATCTAATCTAATCATAAATGATCAATTATCAATCCTTTTATAATTTTTTATTTCTTTAGTTTATTATTATATAATATCATAGAATAATTTTTTTATTATTTTTATTTAATTACGAGTATTTTAGCACTATAAGGCAAAAATTTAAGATAAATTAACATTTATTATTATTACATTATCTTACTGAAAAAATACTAATTCTATTTATTCTTATGTTAAATACAAATGATTAACAAAACTTTAACTTGAAATACTTTTATGCAAAACTAGAGAAAATTAGGTTTAAGAGATACTAACGAAAATCTTTGAAAATAAATAAAATTATAAAATTATTATCTTATTAAATCTTAATTTAATTTTAATTTTTAAATTTCGATATATCACTGATAATGTGTATTGAGTTTAAGCATCTGTTTTATAATATTTTTTGTAATTTTAATAATTTTATCTCTTAATGTATTATCATGCAATTTAATAAAGGTAATATAAAAAATCATTAAAATATATACATATTTATTTTAAATATAATATCGGTATATTATAGGAAATAGTAAATAATTATAATAAAATGAGATTTTTATCAACAAAATTATTATTTATTAAAAAGCATAACCCTTGGCCTTCCTCTTCATTAATGGGCAGGTGAAAATTCTGCATAATTTAGTGGAGAAAAAAGTAAGATTGATATATACATACTATTCTAGCATTATATACTACTACTATTCAATCCTACTATTTTCTCACTAAACTATTCAATGTAGACTTTTTAACTAAAATAATATATAAAAAAAATAAAAATACTGAAATAGACCTGTCCCAAAAATATTTACGAAAGTAGACCAATTTACTATTTACGTACAGAATTCGACTTCCCAAAAACTGAATTCTGGTCTTCAAATTTGTGTCCGCACAGTAGACTCCCAGCAGCGAGAAAGGGGACTTCTGAGAGCGGTTAAATACAAACCGCTCTCCAAAGTAGACTTCTGAGAGCGGTTAAATAAGAACCACTCTCCCAATTCGACTTCTGAGACCGGTTAAAGGCGAACCGCTCTCCAAAGTCTCCTTCTGAGAGCGGTCCAATTTGAACCGCTCTCCAAAGTCTACTTCTAAGAGCGGTCCAATTTGAACCGCTCTCCAAAGTCGACTTTGGAGACCGGTTCACATTTAACTGCTCTCCTACCGCTCTCCAAAGTTATTTTAATATGATTTATGAATATTAATATGATAATATTATTTTAAATAATTTTTTTTATTTATCTCAATCACCCATTTTAATATTTATTTACCTAACTAATTTATCTCAACATGTTTTTATTTATTTTAATAATATTTAATTAATATATATATTAATATTAAAGTTATGAATAAATTAAATAATAAAATTATATTTAATGAAAATAAAATATTAAATTTTTTAAAAATTAATAAATTAGTTTGTAAAATGATATTAATAAAAATAAAATAATTTGATTTATGATAATATCTTTGTTTTTTAATTTATTGTATGCAAAATTAATTAAATGAAATCATTAAGATTATTTTTGTTAGATAATATGAAATGAATTTATAGATAAAAAAATTAAATAAAAGAAGATAAACAACAACTAAATGAAACTTTCATAATTAAAATAAAATGAAACAGACATGGAAAGCAGAAAAGAAAATACAAAATACACATTTAATTGGTTAAAAATTAAAAAAGATCTTCTATTGCATATTTTTTCTCTCCATGATGGTCAATATACCTACTGTCATGCCAATCACGAAGTCTTTCTTCAAGTGTTGGGGGTCGTAGGTCTTTTGTTTCTACAAACAATTCAATCTTTGACCAGTTATGTGTACGTTGAATGCTTGAATGAAGTTCAAATATTTTTTTCCATTGTGCCATCATATGTTGCACATCAGAATCATTTTTTATTTCTATGCAATCATAGACGAGTTTTTGGTTGATGACCCGGATCGGTCGTCTATAATTGATTATTGTAATTTATTTCCTGTCTCCATAATCCAGTACCTCACTTACCTCTTGAAACAATTGATTGAAAGTCCAGCTGTGTTGGATGATCATTCTTATTGGGTGAAGACATTTAAACATAAGGCCATAACCATGTGGACAGTTCATGATGGTGGCATGCTGGATAGGTCCCCCAAAATATATTATAGCTTTGCTAGAAGTGATGAATTGAGGGTTTGATGAAGAGCTTGGGGCTGGAGGGTTTAGAAGCGTCATAATTTGTTCTGTTGATCTTTGATAGATGACATAAATTTCAATGATTAAAGAGACTGGAAAATTAGATTTTCAGGAAAGCATCTGCGCCACATGAACATCAGTTAAAATAGAAAAAGCTTCAAATATAACTAAACCCTCACCACTGTGATTTGGTTTCCGATAGTACAAGTTAGTGAACTGGGTGTTATGATCAATGCCTAAAGCATTACAAATTCTTTGTTTCATCTCCACGAATGTGCACTCATGTGGGATCGTAAATAATTTTGGAGATGAACACTGAAAGCTCACACCTTCGTGATTATGGGTAATCTGGCCATTTGCAAACGTAACAGCTAGATGAGAATTTGTGAAATTGTCAATGTTTGTTATACCGAAGTCCTCCATCTAAAGTTTTGGATGTTAATGTTATATTTTGTAATGAATGTGTGGTCTTTGTTAACTACATGATATGTCTTTTATAGACAATTTGTAAAGTAGGTGCTTGAAAAAAAAGGATGGTCAGGATCGTTTATAATGTGTTCAATGGTTGAGATTAATTTTATATTTCCTGATATACTATTGAGTGGTCAAATTAAGACATAATGCAACGTGCCATTGTTTTATGAGATTCTTGATAAAAGTGGTCAGTGACTTATCTTATTTCAGATGAGACAGTTGAAGTGTGTAGTTGCTGATAAAGTTGGTCTGAGAACATCGTGTAGTGTGTCACTGATTCCTGACGTTAAGTTAATGACACTGTGACGCACTGGCATAAAGCAATTGATTCCTAACACCCTAACGTAAAGTCAATGACAATTTAACGCACTGACGCGGTGTCATAGATTCCTGATGTAAAGTTAATGACACTTTGACGCATGGTCCATCATAATAAACAGTATCCCGAATAAAGAACATGAACACGAATATGACTATTTATAATGGCACATTGGATTCCTCGTCATTCAATGCCATATCACATCTTACGAGTGATTTTTACCTCTCCATGACACCATTCTCTCATCCCAACCAATAGATAGTGACTAGTCAGTCACGTTCAACATTAGATTCTCTTCTCATTCAAGCTATCTCACATACTTCCAAACGAGCTTTGTCTCCTCCCAACCAATAAAGATGCCTTCTGACATTCACGTAAATTAAATTAGTTTTTTTTAAAAATGACATTATTTAATATTATAATTTTTAATACTTTAAATTTTTTTGAAAATGACATTATTTAATATTATAATTTTTAATACCCTAAACTCTAAAACTTTATTATTATAATTTTAAATAAATTTTATTTGAGAACAAAAATTTATTTTTAAAAAGTAAATAAAATATTAAATTATAAGTTAATTATTTATACTTGAGACAAATATTTTAATATTAACGGTTTCATATTACTAAGGTAACATTGATGAAGACAAAGTGCATTAACAAAGATGATAACAAATTCATAACAACATTAATAATTAACTATCTCCGTAATGGTGGCCAGTTCCATAACGAGGGCGACGTCTATGACGTGGTGGGTTTCGTCGTTGTGGTTGTTGCTCTGGAATTTCAGGATGAACTTGTGGAGGATTTGGATCATCATGAAGGTGTACTTGTTGGAATGCATTTGATGAATTACTAGGTTCATTAGCAAAATCCGGTTGGAAAAGAGACTGCATGTAAGTTTGTGCTGAAGATGGAGTTGTAAAATCAACTCCAAATAAGTTTGTAAAAAAATCCTCCGATGTTGTTGCAGACGAATGTCTTGTATTAATAATGTTTGCTTCTGGCGTAATGTTCGAAGAAATTGATGCAGTCTCGTGGTACGACGGTGTGGAAGTCGTACCGATTTCAAATGTGTTGGTAGTCCTTAATTGTTGGTCACTCCTCCTTGGATCTTGTAGTAGTGGTGGCACAGATAGAAAATAGATGGAATTGGCAATGTACCATTCTATGTATTCTTGTGTGTGACACAATGGGCCTTGCATTGGATGACCCGTTATTGTCAGCTCACGTCTGTTGTTCCATATCTCGATCCATTGAGCATGTCTTGTAACCCAATTTTCATCCTGTCTTCCTCTCATGTCAATTTTGTGGAGGTCATTCAAATTATTCGGTGGAGAAGGGACTTCTTGGAAGAGACGAAACTGTAATTTGACTCTATCTGTTTGGTGCCATTCAACAATTGCAAAACAAAGGATGGCAGTACATGAAGTCCACAATTGGACATCTCTATATGCTTCCATGGGTATTGATGTTTGCAAGTCTTGATATGGCGCCCATAAAAACTACAAATAAAATTAACTTTGTTACTTAAGATGATGTATAGAAGATAAGAAAATAGATATGAAGAGTTACCTGATTAGCTTGAATGTGATCAAACATTGATCTGTACCCCACAACATCATTGTGAGGTTTATTTCGAAAGTTGAGTACTCTACCCCCACTCCATCTGCACACGAGAGGGTATGTTGGTAAATTAGTAGAAATTGGCACAATATATGACATGCGATACCATGCCTAGGATATTAACAGTGATGAGCAACCACCCATTGTTTTGCTACCAACTTCCGTGGATCTACACATTTCCCTGTACAACATAGCTAAGCAAGCAGAACCCCAACTATATCGTCTTGTTCTTGTAAGATTAGTTAATAAAGCTAAATACATAAGATGTACTTTGTTGCCTGTTTTGTCAGGCATCAAAACACCTCCAATTAAACCTAGTATGTAAGCCCTACAATGAGTGTGAACTTCTTCTTCAGATGATTCTTCTTGTAATGGCAACATGTTGTCTCTCAGCCACTTCAGTTTTACCATAGAGCCAATTAGTGACTCTCCCTTGACTGGTACGATACCAAGATATTTGTCACACATTTCCTCCCAGTCAAATATTGTTGGAGCAATGACTCGTAAACCATCAACTCTTAGCCCGAGTTGTAGTGCAACATCTTCCAGGGTTATGGTGCACTCCCCTATTGGAAAATGAAATGTGTGAGTTTTAGGTCTCCACCTCTCGACCAAAGCTGTTATCAATGCGTGATCCACCTTAAGATGCCTTAATTTTGCAACCCCAGCAAAACCAAGTTGTTCAAGTATGGGTACAATTAGAGGACTGGGTTCTGGCATTGAATGACAGAAAGATGAAATCATGTTTTCAGTTTCCTGCAGTTATTAATAAATTAGTAACATTATATGTAGAATATTGATTTACATAATGGTAATGTATAAAACTTACCGTTCTTCCAATAAAGGCGGACCTGTGTTCGTTTTGCTTTCACAACAACATTTTTAGTAATGAGATCAAAGATAAAGAGAAACGAAGAACAAAGATGGACGCAAGTTTGAATGAAAACATGTGCCCTTGGATGAACATATTTATAGACAAACTTCGGTATGAGAGAGTAGCCTTAGAATCTTGAGAAGTCACTATCTCTTGGTCTGCGTGACTGAGAAGTCACTATCTCTTGGCCTGCGTGACCTGAGAAGTCACTATCTCTTGGTCTGCGTGACCTAAAAAGTCACTATCTATTGGCCTGCATGACTGAAAAGTCACTATCTATTGGCCTACGTGACCTGAGAAGTCACTATCTATTGGCCTGGTGACCTGAGAAGTCACTATCTCTTGGTCTGCGTGACCTGAAAAGTCACTATCTCTTGGTCTGCGTGACCTTAAAAGTCACTATCTCTTAGTCTGCGTGACCTGATAAGTCACTCTCACTCGTAAAACGTGGTGAAGCATTGAATGACTGAGAATCCAATGTTACCATTATAAATAGACATATTCATGTTCATTTTATTCAGTCAACCTTCTCAGCTTGTTCCTTGTTCTTGTGAACCTTCTCCTTCTAAAAATGTCTTCAATCTATGTCATTGTTCACTCTGATGGTGCCATTAACCAATGTCTTTATGAAGGAGTCACGTTCACCTCATCATCAGCTAAATTGGTACATCTAAAGAGAGGAGTGACTCTATAAAGGCTCAAGAAAATTATCCACACAAAACTCAACCGAGACGAAAATGAAAGGGTGACAACCATACATTTTCGCTACCCAATTAGACTTGGCCCAGGAGTTAGTAACTACACATGTGTTGAGTTAAATGATGATGAAGACGTTGAGGTACTGTTCAACATCCACGATTCAAATCAACTTTAATCAGGTATAGAATTATATGTTACATTTGCTACAAACGTAACCCAGCCACCATAACTTTCGCCTTCATCTTCACCTTACCAAACTTACGAAACCATAAATCCATCTTTTCCAACATATGATATGAATTCTGACCTTCAGTCCTACACACAACTTTTAACTCGTCAATTCATGGACCTTAATGAAATACCCTCACAACCATTTGAGCAAACCCAACCCTCTCAGCCTCTTGAAGAAACTCCCATTGAAGAACATGTTGTTGTGGGTCTCCCAATCGAAGTATTTGATCCTTTTAGCAAGGACGAAGATGAAATCCTATCTCAACAGCAGGATGATGAAGAAGACTCCCTCCCACTTCCAAATAATCCACCATCACAACCATTACCATTATACAACCTACCTCCACATTTTTCAGACTTTTCCAGTCAAATACAAGAACATGACTCTGAGTTTGGCCATGTACTTGAACGTGAAATGGTAGTGTATCCACCTGGAACACTATTTGTTGGCCAGCGCTTCCTAACAAAAGAACAAGTGCAAGATGCCATAACTAGATTTCACATTGTCAATCATTGCACTTACAAGGTGAAAATGTCAAACACAACTAGGCTTGTCGTGGAATGCGTTCACAATGACTGTTCTTGGAGATGTCGAGCAATATTGCGCACCAAAGAGCAACACTGGGAAATAATGAAGCTTGACGGGTGCCACACATATGCTTCCCCACTCATTTCACAGGATCATAACAACTTGGGATCACGAATGATTTCTCATGGGATTCGTGAAATAATACAGACTGATCCATCCACACCCATCACAACAATCTTAGCCCACATAAAGTCCACAATGGGTTACACAATCAGCTATAGGAAGGGATGGTTAGCGAAACAACATGCCATTGAAAATATCTTTGGAAATTGGGAGGAGTCATACCATAAGTTACCTAGACAGTTGCTTGAAATGCAACTGTATATTTCAGGCTTCATCTGGAAATTGAGTACACAACCAGCATACAAGGGTGACTTGCTTGATGAGGGAATGTGTTCTTCAAGAGGTTATTTTGGACCCTCAAGCCATGCATTGATGGTTTTGCCTTCTACAAACCAATTGTTCAAGTGGATGGAACATTTTTGTATGGCAAATACAAAGGGACTTTATTAGTGGTAGTTGCACAAGACGGCCGCAACAACATAATTCCCATTGCCTTTGCTGTGGTAGAAGGTGAAACTAGCGATGCATGGTTCTTTTTTTTGAAAAACTTAAGGAGGTACGTAACTCCGCAAGAGGGGTTGTGCCTCATTTCAGATCGTCACGAGGCCATAAGAAGTGCATACTCCAGAAATGGAAGTGGTTGGACAGAAAACAATTCTGTCCATGTCTATTGCATTAGACATATTGCACAAAACTTCATACGACAATTCAAAAACGCTGCACTGAAGAAAGATGTCGTAAATATGGGTAATTTTAATTTTTTACTTACTTTATATTCTTATTAATATTTTATACAATTGCTTAGCTAGTTATATTAAATTTTTTTGTAATCTTGTTTCCAGCATATGGGATGACTAAACCGAGATTCTTTTACTATTACAACATAGTAAAAGATAATAATCCTGAAGCTGCACAATGGTTGGACAACATCCCAAGGGAAAAATGGACACTGGCATGGGACAATGGACGACGTTGGGGACACATGACAACAAACCTAGCAGAGTCAATCAATTCGGTCTTGAAGAAAACCAGAAACTTGCCAATTTGCTCCATGGTCCTGGCAATATACACCCGTTGCAATAAGTTCTTCATTGACAGAGGCAGAGAAGTAAATGCAATGATTAATGCTGGACATATGTACTCGGAGGTTGCAACTAAAGCAATTCAAGATGCACAGTCAAACGCAAACACTCATAGAGTCATCACCTTTGACAGAACAAGCACTAGATTTTTAGTCGAAGAAATGCAACATCCGACAGAAATTCGACCCGTAGGAAGATTTACAGTACGGTTAGATGAAATGTGGTGTGATTGTGGCAAGTTTCAAAAAGTTCACATCCCATGCTCGCATGTACTTGCTTCATGCTTATACACACACCACAACTTTGACATATACATATCTCCCGTGTATACCTTACAACAAGTTTCTAAGGTATACGAAGGTCAGTTTGGAGAACTCAGACATGAAGACTATTGGCCAACTTACACGGGCCCAACTTTGTGTCCAAATCCAGAACTGAAAAGAACTTCAAAGGGTCGACCCAAGTCTAGTAGGATAAGGACAGAGATGGACATTAGAGAACAACAAAGTCGGCAAAAAAATTGTTCTTATTGTCACACCCCTAGTCACACAAGGAAGACATGTCCAAACATTACTCAAGCTTCTACTTCCCGTCATTGATTTATGTTGTTGTTATTACTTTAAAATTTTCTTCATGTAATTTTTAATTTTATGAATGTCATTGCAACTTATAAATTTTAGTATTAGTAATTTATATTAAATATATATATATATATATATATATATATATATCTACATAATATTATTTAATAATGTTTATTAATAAATAAAATATTTTTTAAATAAATAATTATGTATAAATTTTAATAAAGATTAATGTCTCAAATTAAATAAATAATCTTATTATTATTTAATACTTTTATTTATTTTATAAAAATATAAAATTAAATAAATTATTATTGTAATTTTTATCAAATACAAATTTAAAATTATTCAATTATTATTATAATTTTTATTTTTTTAATATTATTTTTGTAAAACTCTCACCAAATTCCATACATAATTTGCATTTTTGTTTTTATATATAATAAAAAAATATTATCTAATATTTATGTTTATATAATAATTATATATTGTCAAATTTAATAATAAAAATAGTTTTAAATAATAAAATAAAATTTATTATTTGAATTATATTTTTATTTTTATATTGTGTGAAAATAAATATTTATATTATGTTAATTTGTGTGACAAATACATTCCCTCAATTTTGTAAATTAATATGCTGTGAGTTCACTTCTGAGAGCGGTTCAAAACGAATCGCTCTTCAAATTCGACTACTGAGAGCGGTTGGTTTTGAACCGCTCTCCAAATTCTCCAGCTCAACTCATTAACGGTCATGCGTGTACGACTTTGGAGAGCGGTTCAAAATGGACCGCTCTTAGAAGTAGAATTTAGAGAGCGGTTCAAAACGGACCGCTCTTAGAAGTAGAATTTGGAGAGCGGTTCAAAATAGACCGCTCTTAAAAGTAGACTTTGGAGAGCGGTTCATTTTTAACCGCTCTTAGAAGTCGACTTTGGAGAGCGGTTCATTTTCAACCGCTCTCAGAAGTCGACTTTCTTGCAGCATATTTGAAGGAATTTACAAAATGAGGAGACGCATTTGTCACACAGATTAACATAATATAAATATATAAACATAAATATTAGATAATATTTTTTTATTATATTCAAAAACATAAATGCAAATTATGTATGGAATTCGGTTGCCCCAAAACCGAATTCCATTTGGAAATCTACTATACGGACATAAATTTGAAGACCAGAATTCAGTTTTTGGGAAGTCGAATTCTGTACGTAAACAGTAAATCGGTCTACTTTCGTAAATATTTTTGGGACAGGTCTATTTCAGTATTTTTAATTTTTTTTTATATTATTTTGGTTAAAAATTCATTCAATGTAACGTTCTATTTAATAAATTTATGTATAACAAAGAACGTTTTTTCATTGAGATTTATAAATAGGATTGAAGAAAACTACTCTTCCAAAATCCCAATGCAAATTCACATCACATGGAGCAACCCGACACCACGCAGACGAAAACTATGTAAACCAACTTACACATGCATGTGTTACTAATTACAAATTGAAGTATATAAATTCCGTTCTTAGCTAAACATATGCTGTACAACTAGTTTATTACTGCCCTAAAAGACCCTCGTTTTCCAAATGCGTCCCTTTAGGTGGGGAAGGTTTATCTGGTTTTGAAGGCACCCCTTTTATTTAATACCACACTTTAAGAACCAACTCTTTCATACCTAACTGTTCCTTGCTCGTGATCTACCGTCATTACTTGAGAATAGAGAACTCTATAATAGGTTCAATAATGTACTACATGTGATATCTCAGACTTTGTATGAATTGTGTAAATATGAAAATAAATATATAATTTAAAACATCTAATATGGTAAGAATCTTTTTAGTAGTTTGTATGTTATAATTTATCATAGATGACTGATTGTTGATAATTATTCTTACTATATATGTGTTTTTTCTATTAAAATTAACAATATGATTTATTAATTTTATAATAAGGGTATGATTAAAAATAAAATATATCAGAAGTATTAAGATAAATCATTAAACACTATTTATAAATTAAGTTTATATATATATATATAATTTCCATACTTTTCATCCTTTTTAATAAAAAAAATTTATCAACTCTTCTGATGATATCACTTTTGAGAATGAAACATAACTAAGTGTGATGCTATCATTTACTTCATCAATATCTTTTAAATATTTGTATTATTTATTATCTTTCAATTATATCAATAACGTAATTATTAATCTCATCAATAATATGTATAAATGTGTAGGTATTAATAGATTTTTTTCTTAGATATTTTTTTTATTTTGTATTTGTTTTAAAAAAATTTATACATGCATTATAAACAATTAATTGATTTGATTCAATCACTCATTCACTTAAATAGATATCTGTTTTAAAATATTTTCCTTTCTTATTTATCAATTTTTTATCATAAGTTTTGTGTGTGTGTTGTGTCTAAAAGAGAAGGAGGAGCCGTAACTAACATATTGTGAATGTTTCCAAGTCAAACAAAATTTGTCTTCATAGAAAATTATTTGTAATTTAGATTTAAAAAAAATACAAATAAGGAAACAAATAAAAGAAATAGTGGTTTAAGATTTTTCTTTAATTCAATAACTTATGACATAAGATTTATTCATTTACCTAACATTTAGTTGAAAGTAACTAAAAGGAATGTCCAACAGCTTGCTGTGAAACATGGAATGCTGTGGAGTTTCTGAATCGGTGTTTATCCCCTCTCTTTCTATTGTTTTGTTTCTCCATTTTGTTTTTGTTTAGGTCACTCAAGAGAACCCAATTGAGTAGTCCTTCTATGAATCAATCAGTGAGCTGAACATCATTGTCAACGTCATCCTAAAGATAGTTGTTTATAAGAACAATTCAAATGTGGGAAGCCAATCAGAGATTCTTGTAATGTCAAAAGCTTATCGTCCTACGAATGTAAAGGCACTCAACAACCAGTGTGGTTGGAATTCCGTGATTCATGCAATCTCATTAATAATGCCGTGCTTTCATTTCAAAGTAAAATATCTCTATATTGATATGTTAGCTTGTATCCATTATGTGAAATATTTCATATAATAATAAATTTCAATAAAAAAAATTATAGTATTTAATAGTATTAGTATGTATTAAATTTTATAATTTTTAGTAAAATCTACTATATATAAATATTTATTAATTTACAGTATTACACATGTTAAAAAAAATGGTATTCGAATTTTGAACTCCAATTTTGACAATTGCCGGAAAACATTCTAATTTCCACTGTTTGGCATCAGTCTTTCAGCAGAGAAAAGGGAATACACAGTATATTCGGTAATTAGCTCAGACACCCCGAAAGCATATACAATATAGACATCACCTTTTCAGTTACATTACTTATACGTAACACTACAGTTTCCACATGCCCACAGATACCATGATAAACAAGCCTTCATATCAATTTGATATATTCAGAGCTGTTCCTTACAATTTGTCAACCTTAATAAAAAATAATAAAATTGCTTATTTGGGATGCTAAATTTTAATTTGATACATCACAAAAAGACAGTGTGTGACTTTTCAAGGGATAATTATTAAATTTATGTCAAATACATCCCCTCTCACATAATCTTAAAGTTATCATCTTCTCCTTTATTTGCCTTAAACTTTTGTTAATGTCTAACCTCTATTACTGATCCAATATATTGATAACTAACGTATCAAATTTGTATTTAACATGCCACATGAACACTTTTGTTAAGTGTTATTAACTTTTAATTGTAATATGTACTACTTTGATAAAATTTTCAACATAATAATTGATTTTCAACATTTACAAGTAACATTTTTCTTAAGGAAGAAACTGAAAAATAATTACAAAATTAGGGAGTAAAGTAGCCATATTCCAATAAAAGCTTTACACTGTAATTAATTTTTATAAAAAAAATCACAAAATAAAATGCACTAATAACAATTCATCATATTTTTGACAAAATTTTATTATTTATTAATTTTTTACGGGCTTTTTTTACAGAAATAAAACTTTTTGAATATGAAATTACGCATGTGTCCTGGAAATTTTGTTTTACGCAAATGTCCTGAATGTAAATTGAAATCGATTAAAATTGATTTCCTCCAGAACCACCTTAAATCGACTTTCATTTTGTCCATGTTGCTTCAAAGAAGTCGATTGAAGTCGACTTTCATGCACCATTGAAGTCGACTTTCATGCACTATTGAAGTCAATTAAAGTCGACTTTCCTGCACTGTTGAAGTCGATTTTTGTTGCTGGTTTTTGGATCCAAAGACGTTGATTTAAGCCGACTTGCATACTAAAAGTAAAACGATTAAAATTGACTTTAGTATCATTTCAAAGACAAGTATAATCGACTACTATATATCCCAAATGAGAGAGAGCCGAGACCAAAGAGAAGAGACTAGAGAGAGAACTGAGACTAGAGAAAAAAAGGAGATTAGAGAGAGTGACACCAGAGAACAACAGAGGCGACGGAGGAAGATGGATAACGATCTATATCAGCTTAATTTTATTGATCATATTGTAAGCAAGTTGTTAACACAGGTAAATTAATTTTTAAATATATTTAGTTAAATTATAATTAATTATTTATGTATTTAATTTAATATATTATTAATTCTGTAATTATATGTTTAGAAAAATGTGTAAATGTTAATAATTATTATATTATAAATTAATTTTAATTATTTGTTATAATTATAATTATTATATTGAGGAATGTAAATAAAATTCTATTATGTATTTTTAATTATTATGATAATTTAATTTTGTATTGTAGTAATTCATAATTATATAATATTGTTATAAATTTTTTCATTTAAATCTTGTATATACTATTTTGTTATTGTACAGGAAGCTCGAATTTTAAAAAGTAGGTGTTATAATATGATGGTTACTCTAGATTCAAGAATGAAACCATTTCTTAAGGAGACTAGTTTTTGGCATGTTACACAGATGGTTCCAGTAATTGATTATGATAGGGCACTGATAAGTGCACTTGTAGAACGGTTAGGCCAGAGTCACACACATTTCATCTTCCATACAAAGAATGTACAATCACTTTGAAGGATGTTGTGTTTCAGGTGGGCTTACGTGTGAATGGAGTCCCTGTGAGTGGTTGCATTGGAACGTGGGAGAAATTTTATGATTGGAATATATAGGCATTATGTGAAGATTTACTTGGAGTAGTTCCTGATGAGAGAAACATAAAGGGATTTTTCGTAAATCTACAATGGTTTACAGATATATTTGGAGCATTACCTCACAATGCTGATGGACAAACTATTATTCGTTACATTAGAGCGTACATAATAGTTCTATTTGGTGGGGTATTTTTTCCAGATAAATCAGGATTTAGGGTTCATATGAAGTGACTACCTTTTTTAACTGATTTTACTAAGATTTCAAACTATAGTTAGGATTCTGCTGTTCTAGCATCCCTTTATCATGAGTTTTGTCGTGCGATGAAATACAATATCACTAAAATTGCAGGTTATTTGCATCTCTTACAGTTTTGGGCATGATACAGAATACCTCAGTTAGCCCCTAGGTACCATCAATCTTTCACTTTTTCACTAGCATTGAGGTAAATTTATTTATCAACATATTAATTTTTGTTATTTATATATTTTAAAAACTAATTATTCTCATTTCAAGTGGAAAAGTTTTAGGTCATCAACAAGATCATATACGTATAAGTTATCATAATATATGAGGATCATTGATTCAATTAGCATTACTGGGATAAGTTCAAATATGGTGTCTACTGCTAACTTTTGTTATTTATTATTTCAGTTTAGGTGGATGCCCTACAGCAACAATGAGGTCAGGAACATTACACCTCCTTTCGTGTATGATGAGACTGATGTTTGGGCATATGTGACTGTTCTTATACAATTTACTATGATTGAGTGACACCCTATTGATTGCGTAGTTCGACAATTTGGTAGAGCACAACACATACCAATCAGTCCGATAAATATTGATCGGTTGCACGCTAAGGATGGGAAGGGTGATCTAGATATATGGTGGCCTGATTATCATGTGACATGGCATGCTGCATGGGAGGCACGTAGGGAGCGACGAGTTCCATATCCTCTAACTGATGATGATCGTTCCTCTGTCGAGTACTTTCAGTGGTACTTGTCAGTCGCTAATAGATTTTTGTCGTTGGATGGAGTCCCACAGGGTGCAAAGCTTAGGGACTTACCTGATGGTATACCACTACATGCCCCAACACCTGAAATCACATATCCTGATGACATTCCAGATAGACGCTCTTTCATGCGTCGTTCCGTGATGAGGCCCATATACCAGCCAACATCGTGGCACCTGATGTAAATCCAACTGTATAGCATACCTCACACTACGTATACCACCCGACATTCACATACCCTAGCCACCACTTCATGTCAGTTCTTAGCCAACAACAGTATATGGCTAATCCTTCTCAACACCAGTTCATGCCGGACCCTAGCCAACCATGTATGACTCTTAGCTAGCATTTTATGGTAAGCCCTAGTCATCAGTTTATGTTAGATTCTGAGTTTACTCCAAGTCCTATACAACATTTTGTCACAAGTCTAGTCTATGGTGATATTGCACGACATATATCTTTCAGTCCACCTTTCATGTCAGATACTAAAGTTATGACTTGGCTAAATTCGACCGATACAAGCAGATATATGCCACCACCAGATAATCTATATCGACCATCACCAACACATCTGAACTCCCTCCTTTAATGGTTCACTGAAGCAAGAGGAGCATCACACACCTGTCCAACAGCAAAATATGGATGACCAGTACATGCACATCATAAACCTGTACGACAAATTATATATCGTCTTTGTGCAACAAGAAGTCACCTTGCTGCGTCCAGACTTAATAGACGTGGCCCATAGTCACATATGCTGATGGTGATTTACATATTTTATAGGCTATGTATTTTGAAATTTTAATTTTATGTACTTTAAAATTTTAATTTCATGTAATTTAGAATTTGAATTTTATGCAATTTAAAATTTATATTTTATGTCTTTTATAATATTATTTTTATAGTAATATCATTTAATAATTTATAAAATTATTATACAAAAATATTAACAAATTTAATTAAAATTATTATTTTTCTTTAATTTAGGAAAGAAATCTAAATAAATTATATGGGTAAGATATGCATAATACGTGAAAATTGCATTACAACTTCTGTATTTGTATGTGAAAACTATTTTAATTGACTTCTATGCAATTAAAATTAGAATATTTATGTAAAAATAATAATAATTTTGAGACATACAAGTAATTTTATATTTAAAATATTTTATTTTTGTAAATTTTCCTTTTTCACGTGTCATTAAACGGATGTTAAAAAAATAAGCACACTACCAGTATATTTTAATTAAATCCTAGAAAATTCAATATAAGAAAAATAAATAATTACGTAAAAAAGGAAGTTACATATATATCAAACAATGATTTATCCATATATTTGAATTTTAAATAAATATATATATATAATATTTTTAATTGCAGGAGTAAAGACACTCTGAAGCAATAATAATAATAATAATAAAAACTTGCATAATTATACACAAATTCGTAAAAGATAAAAACAAAAAGTACATCCGTCGTGCCTCGGGATCATGCAATATATTAAACCATGGTTCTTCCTTCCATTAGAGTGAAAGAAAGAAAGAAAAGAAAAAACAAAGATGAAATAGCTTCGCTTCACTGTCATTTGTCAATGTGAGAAGTCCAAAGGCAACGCGCCTTTAGTCAACAACAACCCCACCAAACCCTGAACGTGGATCTTTCAATAGAAAATTGTACTTTTACAATTCAACCATGTACGACCAGTAAAAAGTTGCAAAACCCATCGGTGAGGGGTAGAAAGAAGGAAAAGAAAAAAGAAAAGAAAAGATATGATATGATCAACCATCTGTGGTGGGAGTGGAAGAGGAGTTAGGCTCAATCCTCCTCAACTGAGTCCCATGCTTGTGCTCATCATCCTCATAAGCATAAGCAAACCCACCATGTCGGGTCAGATCCATACCCGCAAGTTCATCCTCCGCCGAGATCCGAAGCAACTTCATCTTATGCAAAGCCCAAAACAAGGGCCCCATCGTTGCACTAACCCACCCAGTAATAACCAAAACCTGAATCACGTGCGCCGCCAACAACTTCCCTCCTCCACCCATAAACAACCCATAGGGTCGACCCGCTTTACCCGGGTAAACCTGGTTCACGTACTCCTCCTTCGCAAACAGCGCCGTGAATATCACCCCCCACGCGCCGCACCCTCCGTGCAACTGCGCCGCCTCCAATGGATCATCATAACGCACCGTCTCAGCCAACTTATTACACGCAATCAAAACCAGCGCAGCAACGAACCCGCACACGATTGCAGCCCACGGCTCCACAACCGAACAACCGGCAGTTATAGCAGCGAAACCGCCTAACAAACCGTTGCACACATCGGTAACATTCCAATGACCGGATATAACCCGTTTCCCGAAGAGCGTGGTCAAAGCTGCCGTTGACCCAGCCAAAGTTGTTGTGACAGCGGTTCTTCCCACAGCGCTCCATTGACCATAATAGTTTCCAGAACTATAAGCGCTGAGAATCTTGGTGAACGAGCCAGGGTTAAAACCGTACCAACCGAACCAAAGCATGAAGGTTCCAAGCACAACTAAAGAAGCGCTGTGGCCACGTAATGCAACGCTTCGACCATTATGGTCGAACCTTCCGATTCTAGGACCTTCAATTAAGGCTCCCCAAAGACCCGCCACGCCGCCGACCATGTGGACGACGCCGGAGCCGGCGAAGTCGATGACGCCGGAGGAGAAGAGGAGGTTGCCAGTGTTTGTCGCGGAGGCCCAACCATCGCCGGACCAGAACCAGTGAGACACGACGGGGTAGACGAAGCCGGTGAGGAAGGAGGAGTAGATGAGGTAAGCCACGAACTGCGTGCGTTCGGCGATGGAGCCGCTTGTGATGCCGGCGGCGGCTATGGCGAACGCCCACTGGTAGAGGAAGTAGCTGTAGTCGATGGTTTCGGTGGGAACGTCCTTGAGGCCGAAGAAGTGTTTGCCGATGAAGCCGTTGGAGGGTGCGCCGAACGCGAAGGCGAAGCCGAAGAGGTAGTAGAAGAGCCCACCGGCGGCGGCGTCGAGGACGTTGGTAAGCATGATGTTCATAGTGTTCTTGGCGCGGACCGAGCCGGCGCAGAGCATGGCGAAGCCGAGCTGCATAGAGAACACAAGGTACGCCGAGAAGAGAAGGTAGGTGTTGTCAACGGCGAAGGCTGTGTCGGTGAACTTGTGGCTTACGGCGGTGAATTGGTCGCATATTGCGGCTGCTGCAGCGGCGGCGTTTGTTGTGTTTGGGCCCAAGAACTGGGCCAGTTGCTCCCGGGAGCAAGGTGGCAGCGACATGGTTGGTTGATTTGGTTTCGGTGGTTGCTTTTAGTCAAACGACAGCGTCTGAAGAGTGTGTTTTGTGGACTAGACTACGGTTTTAACTGCGGTGTGTATATTTATAGAGCGAGAGTGGGGACTGAGGAGTTTAATTTAAGCGCGTGTTAGCTTTCCCAGCGCAGAAAGAACTTGAGACTTTTCAAAGCTTCACATTTCGTTTCCCTAGGGTGGCGAGAAAATTAATATAAAAAATTTGACTTTATTAAATTTTTGTTTTTATTTTCTAAAATATTTGTAGTTTTTAACTTATATTTTCTTTAAAAGATTATTATAATATTTTTATTTAGATTTTTATAAATTATAAATTTTCATTGTAATCTTTTATTTTAAGAAGACTAAATAAAAAACTGTATTAAAAAGTATTGAATAAAAAATTATAATATTTAAAGAGACCAATTAAAAAGTATATATTTAATTTAAATTATATATCATAAAAATATATTTTAAAAATACTAATTTTTATAGAATTAAAAACATAAGTAAGCAAAACAATTTTATATATGAATAATAAATTAAACAAATTCAATTAAACGTAATTTTAATATTTTTTTTAATAAATTGATTTTTTATTTAAATTTAAAAATAAAAATATATTAAATATATGATAGTTTTATTTTTATTTTATTATATATATAATGATGAAAAAGTTACTTTCAAATATTTACTTTTTAAAGGCTACATACAATTTAAATATAAATAAAGTCATTTACGTAAAAGTAAGTTAAGATTAAAGTATTAGATGAGACTAAAAATAATAAAGAAAATAATAGATGAGATTAAGAGTACTAAAGAAAGTGTTTTTTTAAATACTAAACTTCATACCAAAAGATTATTTGTTACATCATTAAAAGACTATTTATTGAACCATTAGAAGACAATCTGATGACCCTTTGTTTTTCAAGAGTTACAATAGTTATCAATTTAACTTACAACCATTTTTATGCTAGCACACAAAAGTTGATAAGATTTCCTTACACAGAAGCTAATGCTATCAATGGAAAGTAAAAAAAAAAAAATAGAAAAAAGGAAATTAGAGTATGTTTGATTTCAGTTTTTAAAACAGTTTTCTATTTTTAAAAATTAATTCTAATACAAGTTTTAAAAACCAAAATCAAACATGCTTTTAGTCTTTATATTTACAAGTTTATGCATTAAATAAAAATAAGAACAATAGCATTTCAATCTCAATATTCAAATGTATTAAGCTATCAAATAGTGAATCATTCAATTTCTTAAATAACATTAAATTTTATTTCGATTGTATTTTGGGAGCATATCATCAAAAATAATTCGAAAGAATATTTGTATTTGACTCTTAAAAAACTATATGTGTAATTAATAATACTTAATTTTGAGTATGAAGAAGTTAAGTGTACAAATAATACTTGAATTTGAACATGAAAAATAATAAGTGAACAAATAATACTAAGTAAAAAGAGTTAAATAATAATGAAAAATCTTGTTATGAGTAACAATTATTTGACATAGCTTTAAGTATATCGCATAAACAAATATAAATGTGTTGTTTATATTTTTATTATCTCCCTTTTATTCTATGTTGTATATACTAACACATAAAAGTATGTTAAATTGAGTAATAAAACTTTATAAGTTTTAATAAGTTAATTGTCTATTACACCTAATCTAACAATTACTTAAATATAACTTTGTTTTGAAGTACATGAAGAGTTTAAAAAGAAGTAAAATTTATATTCAACTTCCTTCCTAAGTTGAAAATATTAAATTTATATGTTTAGTACGAATATTTAAACAAATATTTTTAATAAATTAACATTCTCAAATATAGTTTTTAATTAAATTTTCATAAAAACATTCTTACAAGGCAAGTGAGAATCTAAAATTTTCATGAAAATGAAAATTATTTATAATATAAAAATACAGTTATATCTTTTATTATTTTCAATTTTAGATTTATGTTATTTCTCTATTATATTGTTGTTTATCTAAAACTCTTGTTATTTCTCTAATATCATAAAAAATGAATTAAAAAATTATTTTGATTGTAAATTTGTAACTTTTACCGTTCATCAATCAACTTAAGTGACAATATCAAATATTATTGTTGTTATCTATAAAATTATTATTTTTATATAATTTTATCTTATAACATATAAATACATGCATACATTTTTATATTATAAATTTCTTGTTTTAGTTTTTATTTTAAACTTTCATTTACTTTTAAAATTTTAAATAAACATAAATTCAATTCGTAGTGTATATAAAATTTATCAGTTATCACAGTAAGTAAATAGATATTTTTAAAAATATTAATATTTGTAAGAAATAATGTTAAAACTAAATACAAGACAAAAATAACTTAAAAAATTATTATGTAATATTTTCAAAAGTATTTTAGGCATGCTAAATGTATATTTTTAACACCATCAAAAAATATAATTCTTAAAAAAAAATCATTAAACCGTATTTAAGAATTTAGAGAGAAAAAAATATTGAAAAAAAAAGGATGAAAGAAGAAGAGAAAGAAAATGGTGCTAAAAAAATTAATTTTAGAAAGTTTAAAAACATAATTTTAAGTAAAGTTTTAAAGAGTTTATTAATTTTTTTGTTATATTTAAAAATTTTAAATAAAAATTCATTAAATATTTTATTTTTGCCTTTTAAAATTAAATTTCAGAAA
The DNA here is from genome assembly GCF_003935025.1 of Abrus precatorius. Taxonomy (NCBI): domain Eukaryota; kingdom Viridiplantae; phylum Streptophyta; class Magnoliopsida; order Fabales; family Fabaceae; genus Abrus; species Abrus precatorius. Next base: position 14,971,914 of record NW_020874417.1, read on the forward strand.
AATACTTAACAAATAAAATATTATTTACAAAAAGAAATTAATGGGATAAAAACTGATGAATAACCAATTATTGATATGGTGATGGGAATCTTTGTCTTAAAACTGTGAAAGCGTGGGTTCGACTTACTGGCTACCCTTGGTGCGACGTTGACATCTAAGATTTTGCTAGATTTATTAAATGTAAAATATTGTTATTATAAAAGAAATTGAGTTTTATATGTAAAATATAAAGAAAAACAAGTAAGGAATAAAAACAAAAATATGAATAAATGTAAGTATCTATCATTTTTATGTTTAAATCTAACATTTTATTTGTTGTATTCGATATTTATTAAGAAAAATAATTAAATTAAAAATTTTGAAAATTTTAAAGATATAAATATAAAAACTTATAAGAACTAAAAATACAAATACAAATAATGTAGGAACTATTTTTATATTTAATTTAAATTTAAATAATTATATATATATATATGTATCTATAAAATTTAATTTAATTTAAACTATTTTTTATGAAAATATTCAAATATTATTTTTAAACTTGTAAACAAACAAAGTGTAAATAAAGAGAGACCTTGGAATAGAACAAAGAAAAAACCCTAATTTACCGAGCTTCTCATTAAAAACAAATAATTTTATATAAAACTTCTCAATTCAATTATCACAGATTTGAGGTAGACGTAACGTAAGGGCACGCAACTTGCAGATTTGTGGGCCACGAGACGGGCGGCTACTGTTTAAGTCTCTTGCAGTGTCGTACAACCAAAGTCAGCATGCGGTGTACTTTCTAAATTATCTGTCTTTAACTAAAAATAAAATAAAATCTAGTTGAGATATTTATACACTATTTTGATAATTCTATTTGCTTCCTACAAGATTGTTTCCACACAATCAAAGTTTATAAAGAAAATACAAATAATTTTGTTTTAGACTAGAAATTAAAAAAATTAAAATATACTTAATTATTATTAATATTTCTAAAAATATATATTTAGTAAATTGATAATGAATTTTCATATAATTTTTTTAAAGTTAAAAAGAATTATTGGCACTGTTCCAAAAGAATTAAATATTTTAAAAATGGTTTAATTAATATGTTAATCTTTATAGTTTATTTAATTTGTTATTTGTTATAGAAAGAGACTAAATAGTTTAATAAAACAAACAAAACTAATTAATTAATCTAATAAATTAAACATAAGCTATTTACTAAAACTAAGACTAAAAAAGTACTCTAATTGTTATCTTTAATAAGAGAGTCTTAAAAGTTATTTGTCATATGATAATCTCTAAAAATATTGATGATAGTTTCATAACAGAGTTGCAAACAGGACAAACATGACTAATAGATAAATATTTTTTAAGTTTTTTCATAAAATAAATAATTTATTATGAGTAATTTTTTAAAGAAAAATATGAAATTTTTAAAGATTAGACTAATTTTAAATTATTTTTAAAATAAGATTTGAGATAATAAATTCAAAATCAAATTTCACTAATAACTCAAAAACAAATTTAGGGAGGACTTTATTTTACAAGAGAAAAATTAACTAACTGTATCATTATCAATATTGAACTTATGAGAGATAATATTGGTAATAAAATGACAAACTTATTTGAGAACATAAAGTTTAGTTTTATCCCAATTTCAATGAGCATTTTTAACAAAAACAAATAATAGAAAGATCAATTAACTATTCAAGAATAATAAAATTAACAAATTGAGCTAAGCAAGTAACATCAAGAATCCAAAAGTCATGTTAGAATTTAACTTTTAACCCATTTGCAATAATTCTAACAAACTTCAATTAGTAATATCTCAAACCTGCACAATATCTTTCCACTTAGTAGAATAATTTTTTTTGTAATCAATTATGCAATTAAAATCAAATTTATACTTAGAATTCAAAATTTTTGCCTCTAGAAGAGTAGAATTATTCAAATTTTCCAATCTAATTTAACAATATATGCTTTATTAATCTCGAAAGTCTTTGAATTTAAACTCTCTGATGTGACATGTTTTAGGTTTATAATTATAGTTTTATTTTAGTTTATAAACACTTTTAATATACTTTGTTTTTAGAGTTTTTACTATTTTCTATTTATTGGAATAATTTGGACCTATTACTTTAATTTAGTATTTTTTTGTTAATTTTGACTTTTAACTACTCTTTTAGCTATAACTTTTTTTACAGATATCATTTTTTGCTGATTCCAGTTGTATTAGATTTTACACATCTAGGGCTTCAAAATGCATATATGGATCACCAAATTTGAAATTGATTTCAATTTTTTTATGATTTTTTGAAGTTGAGGCAGATTTGTTAAATATTGTTGCGAGATTGCATTTGGACCCTTTGTTATTAGATAATTGTATTTGGGCTTGTAGTTATAATTAAGGCCCGAATTTTGGCCATTTAGTTTACCCTAATCAGAGCTTATAAATGGACTAATAAAGTTCTGATTTAAGGGAGGTGATTAAACACTTTAAGATTTTGAGACTTGACCGAAATAAGAATCTTTATTTGTACTTTCTCTCGAATTCTCTCATTCTTTTCTCATATTTGCATGGATACTTCGATGGAAAGTTAAACCTCTTATTCAATCTGCAGAATTCAAATGCTTGATTTGATAATTAATATGGATTAGATTAAATAATTATTTGATTTAATTCGTAACTCTGTTCAATTAAGTTATTCGATTGAATTAATAATTAAATTGAGTGATTGTTAATTCCCTCTATTCTTAAGAAAACACATTTTATTCCAAGATAACTAAAAGCATAAGATTTTCAAATGAAATTTATAAAATTTTATTGATTTTTCACAAATTTCAATCCCTTAAGGTGAGTTTGCATAATAAAATTTTGGATACTCATAATACAAGAATGAGCTATAGTTACCCTATTAATAAAGGTAAGTTATCTTTCCAATTCGATATTCTTTTCTGATCATATCCAACAAATCGTAATAGATCTTAGTTTTTTTAAAACAAAAATGAGAAAACCTAATAAGACTCTAAATTATCAAAAATTTTAATACTTAAGTTATTGATTGAATAAATCTTATTTTTAAAGCTAATATTGTGTAATAGATCTTAGTTTTTTTAAAACAAAAATGAGAAAACCTAATAAGACTCTAAATTATCAAAAATTTTAATACTTAAGTTATTGATTGAATAAATCTTATTTTTAAAGCTAATATTGTTGTAAAAAATAAACTATTAATAGACACTTAATTATCTTAATTCTTGTAATAACACTTGGGAGCCAACTTTAAATGCATGTAACTTTTAGATATCAAATTGAAGTTCTTTGAGTTAACTTTCTAATGCAACAAGAATTATTGACAAACTCTAACTGCATCAAAAGTTATAACCATAATAATGATTAGAGGTCAAAAGTAATAAAAGGCAAGAATTAGATAGAATTACTAATTAAGGTCAAAATAAGTTCAAACAAACAAAACATCCTAAAATAGTAAAATAGTCATAAAAATAGTATCAAGAAGTAGTGCTAAAAATACTAAAGTGTTAATATACTATGATTCATCAAAATACAATAAGATATTTAATTAAATTGACTTCTATTTTCATAATAATTATATCAAATAGAATCTATTTAAGTCTATGGTAATCCAATGGGCTAGTTTATTTTTATGTCTAGAATTTCAGGTTCAATTTTGATATTTCTAACAAGAAGATCTCTTAATGTCTAATTTCATGCAAATAAGAATATGAACACATTTACAAATATTAATAACACCAAGAATTAAACAAGACTACAAAATTGACAATAGATCATGAAATATTTAAAATATCTTCATCAATCCTTATTTAGGTACTCTTAATTCCTAGAATAAAAAAAATCCACTTATTCATGTTTAGACTACAAGCTAGAATAAAAAGTTTAGACATAATGATAAAACAACTGCAATAGGAAATTGGAGTAGAAAAGAGGAGGAATTCTAATCTTTCTCCTTGAAAGTCTATTGCTTTTGTAGATCTCATGAAAGTTTTTCTAAAATTTTATCACAAAAATATTTTTTTTTCACTTAATTTCTTCAAGATTCTATAATAACAATGTTTAAAGTGTTAAACCCTCCTGTTCTTCCTTTTTCCTTTTAAGGATTTTACAAATAATTCTTTAATACTCTCAATTTAGACCTTTAAGAGAATATTTAAATAATTTTAGTATTCGTTGTAAATAGTACAACTACAAGCACATTTTGCAAAATAATCTAGTTTTTTTTTTTTTTTGCTATCAAACCAATTTTAAACTCCTTTAAATAAGATAAAAACATAAGTGTGTTGTTTCTAAGTTTTCTCTTTTATTCCGAGCTTCGAAATCTCTTAATTTTTACTTATTTATTTTAACATAAAATTTAACAGTATTTTATCTCTAAAATATACTTCTTACGAGTAACTTGAAAAAAAATAAGTGAAATGTCAAATAAAATTCAACCTAAAATGCAAGATTATGCATGACTTAAATAGATACGCAACCTATAAACTAATGCATGAATTGTACATATGAGCGTCTAAGTAATTCACATGCACAATTTGTAAGTGCAATGCAAACTAATAAGAACAAGAATAATTATGACTCAACGTCAAGAACTCCAAGAAAAAAATAGAAAATAAAGTGTTTTTGCTGTGATATTTCCAAGTCATCCAAAGGACAAAATGTTATAAATTATATAAATATCCTCTTAAATATAAGAAATCTCAAAATGTTGCTACAATCGATCAAGTCTCAATTGAAACTTAGTATGTGACACTCATACACTCAAATTCAAGACTCAACCTGATTCCATGTTAAATTCTTGCCATCCACGTACTTTTAGCAAGTTTTTTGTTTTGATTCTACAATCAAGTCTCAATTGAAACTTATTCTAAAAATTATACACTTATATCTAAGACTCAACCTGACTTTTCACTTTAAATCTAACAATTTTCTGTTTTAGTTGTAAAAAAATTGTCTATTGCAACTCCAATTTAAAAAATATATATACAAAATGTCCTTACTATCGATATAGTTATAAGAAAAAAAAAATATTTTAAATAAAAATCACTTTAAAAATGACAATAAACATGAGTGTGGCAACAGACACATCTCGATTGTATAGGTGAATGATTTAAATTCATTCTCAAAGAAACATATTATAATTTATGAACAAATACAAATTATTAAATGTTAATATAATTTTTACTCAACAAAAAAAATGATTAATACATTTGGAAGGTTTATATTAATAAATAATACATTATACTAATATTTAATTTATTGATAGTAAATATTAATATTTTATATTAATTAATTATTTGTCCGTATAATAAGCAATATTATTAATATAAATTCTCAATATTTAAATTTTATATATTAACTGTTGAGTTATGTATTAAAAAAGACTAATTCAATAATAAATCATTAAGAAAAGATACTTTTTTATTGTCTTTAAGAAACAAAAGGCATTTGGGTAAACTTATATATTGTCAGTAATTAATATCTATGATTTATGTGATACTATAATTGAAAATTAAAAAGGCATTCTTTCATAAGATGAAATTATGAAGAATAATTTATTAATTGTAAATTATTCTCATCACTCTCTTTTCATTGAAAGTACTCAACTTCATGTATGCACATGGAGGATAAATTTAACACCTCACAATATGGACACAGATTGAAGGGAATCTTAATGTTACAATCCTTCCTTGTCACATGTTTGTTTTACATGCTAAGATAATACATTTATTTTGAACCTCACATTCATGTTGTGGTGTAGCCTTACTGTACATAGCTTTTCCTTCTCATCTACACTTTGTTTTTGTATTTTTGGGTAAAAGTTGTAATTTTCTGATTGGTTCCTTTAACTTGGGGATTAATAGAAGGGAAAACGATACTTTTATTCCTTTACCAGTAGAAGTTGGACTTTTTAATTAACAATTTAATTATACTTTAGCTATGAATTAATATAGGATATACTCATATTTGTGATTAAATTTAATTTATTAATGAAATCATGGAAATGTTACCAATGGAGCCATGAGTACGTATAAAACTTGTGAACTCACTCTTTCACTTTCGAAACTATCTGTGTCTGAATTGGATAAAATTTTGACGGATCACAAATGTTTTGATTTTGACTAAGTATATTACAGCTACGTGGCCAAAATATGAGCGGCACATAAGAATGATAAGGTCATCAATAAAAAAAAATGACGATATATGGCACGTCAAAATTATTATTAATGATTGTTATATTGAATTTTTTCAAATTTATAAAATTTTAAATTACTCATAAAATATGTGTTTAATTATTTATTGCAATGATTGTTTTAATGTAGTAATAGTTTTGTACATTTGACAGGAAAATCACTAGTTTCTATAAAATTGTGGTTCTTTATAAATGCCAAATGCTATGTGATACTCAATATATGTGTAATGAGAATGCTTGCATATATTCTCTAGCTACAGGAAAGGATATTGAAGTGTTAATGCTTTTCTCTCATTCGTTTGGGTATGTATGAAAATAATGAAAATATAGCTTTTCTCTCATTATCCAGGTTTTGTATCTAATAAATCTTATATTAACTTGTTTCAAAAAAATAAAATAAAGATTTATACTTTTATAATCAATTTATTTATATATTTTATTAACAGATCTGACCTGACAACACACGGGTCACGGGCACACACACTTGACGTAAACTAATCGTGCATACTAATTTTACAATTTTACACACTTGAAATGACACGGCATCAAATGAAGGAATCGATCATTGAAGATTTCCAATTGTTTTATTAAATATTTTCTTTAGATATACAATCCATCGGTCACTTAACATTAATTTTGATATGTTAAACTTAGTTACATCATTAATTATATAATAAATTTGATAGTTATTATTAATTGATTCCAACCATTGTTTAACAAAAATGATTAGTTAATTAAATAATGCAACAATTATGATCCTCTCATCCTTGTTTCTTAATATATCATTAACTATCAAAGCTTACCACAGTAATAAGAAAGTGTTCCGTTGGCTGATCTCTGATGGCTGTGATACTTTTATAACGTGGGTAAGTTACGGCAAGGGGGGTCGTGTGGGAATTTGACATTTAATCATAATCTTATATAATTTTTATGCGAGAGTTACAAATTCAACTACTGGTTATTAAGTAGAATAATTTTATAAAATTAAATTAAAAATAAAATTAATAAATATTATTTTGTTTTATTTTATTTTAGTGAGTAATATATTTTTATAATATAAAAAAATATTAATTTTTTTATAATATGCTTACATCTCATAAGAGATCTATCTTTATAGAAAGATAGATATGTATAATTACTGTCAAACTTTAAGTGGAGAATTTTAGCCGATTTTAAATGGTATAGGACACCTTATTTAGAGTTTATATCAAGGAAGATAATCTAGAAAATTTGGTGAAGATAATATCCCAAGAATATCTTTAGAAAACCTAGGATATGAGTCACCTGTTACAATTGTGGTAAGTCAGGCCATATCAACAAGTATTATAGACTTAAAAAGAAAATTATAAATCTTAATCTTGATCTCTTTATAGAAGACCAGATCAACAATCTTTTTATAGAAACCTCTAATGATGATTTTGTTAGAGTATCTAGTGAGGATGTTAACCAAATCCAATAGGATGACCAAACATATTCTTCTGATAGTGATGAAATTCTAAAAATCAATGTTTTAACAAAAGAATAAGATCTTTTTTTTAAAGCAATTAATTCTATTCCTGATCCTTAGGAAAAGAAAAATTTTCTTAATAAACTCAAAGAAGTTTTAGAAATAAGGCAAAAACCCAAAGAACTTATTATAACTAATAAGTTTGATGTAAACAGTATTTTCAAAAAAATAGAAAATAATTTTGTTAAGCCTACTACAATACAAGACCTTCAAACTTAAATCAACAATATCAAGAAAGAGATTCGTAAGATCAAAGAGTAACAACAAATTCATCAAGTTATTCTTTCACAATTTAAAGATAATTATGAATATGAAGTGCGAAAGAACAACTTTCTGAAAAAGATAATTCTAAAAAATTAGAGTAAGAATTTTTTATGGATTTGATTAATCAAATCAAAATCCAAAAATTTTATATTAATATCAAAATTATTATCGATAATTTTGTTCTTGACACTTTTTAATATTGGTGTTAATTCAAATTGTATTTTAGAAGGTTTATTACTTACTAAATATTTTGAGAAAATTTTAGAAAAATCGAGTATAACTAGTGGTTTTAAACTAAAGATTAATTATAAGTTATCTAAAGCTATTATTAAAAATCAAGGTTTTAAGATAGAAACAAGTTTTTTTCTTGTAAAAAACCTAAAAACCGAAGTCATTTTGGAAACACCTTCCATAACAGCTTTTTTCTTGCTTCAAATTTTCAAAGAAGGAATCTCGACTTGTTAGTTAGGCAAGCAAATTACTTTTAAATTTTCTACCAAACCAATCACTAGAAATATTAGTTTTATTCCAAATAAAATTTGTAATACCTCAAATTTAATTTCGAAATAATAAATTTCATAAAATAGAAATAAGAAAATTTTCATTTAAAATGTACTTTCCTACACAAAGTTTTAGCAAAGTATTTCAAAATAATAAGAGTTTACAAATTCAGATTGAATAACTACTACAGGACTAATTCAAGTACATCACATTTTCAAAATAAATCTAAGTCCTATAGCAGTGTCATCCATCCCTTCACTGAGTCTGGTGCTGATTGTTTTGGTTACCTGAAAAATAAATATAAGGGTGCGTACTCTACATTATCCAACACATGCAAATGTAGAAACTCACCTCACACATTTCGCATAATTTCTAACACATTCTACACCAGTATAATCAATTACAAACAACACTTTCTACACATTCTATTTCAAATTACAATCGGTGCACTCACTGCACTAACACATTTTACACACGTGTGCTCACTGCACGTAGCCATGCTCACTGTAGCACTGTGATCACAGTTTCACACCATGGATGGTCGCCGGTTACCCCGCCTCACGGATACCATGTGGGAGGTCACGAGTCACGCGGCAAAGGTGTTGGTTAGAGGTCTAATCAAGAGGAGAGTGTGTGGCTTGTGGTGCACCCACGCTCACTGTTGGTGTCACCACTACTCTCTCTTTCCCAAGGTATTTCTACCGTCCCTATCTTCTACACCTCCAGTATATCGTTGGACTATTCATAGCATATTTACAACCATATATTCTCCGCACTTTGCTTGAGGACAAGCAAATAGATAAGTATGAGGGAGTTAATAAGTCTGTAATTAGGCCCTCTTTTATAGTCCATATATTCATATTTGACCTTTATTTTATTTGGATTTTACACTAATTTATATATTAATTGTGTAGTTTGGTATAAAGAGGCCACAAGTGGACTTTTGGTGCATTTTGGACCCAAATTGATAGAAGATTAGAGTTTCGCAGCAGTCAGCACGCCCAGACCCTTTCAACAAGCACGAGGGTGCTTCGAGCCCATGCACGGTCGTGTCTAAGGCCTTGCACAGCCGTGCTCATCTACGAGAAGCCCAATTATCAAGAGTCTTTAGGGTTTTCAAACCTTATTAAAAGGAGATCTTAGGCATCGTAAAGGAACATTTCTACATCTAGTCTTTGGCTTTCGGATACACCTCTCACCTCGTCTCTCTTGCATGGGATCCTTGGCACATGCTTGGCGAGACTTAGAGCTTCAAGCAATCGTACTTGAAGACCGGGAACACATCTCATACTCTAGTTTGCTATTTCTTTTGATTATGACTTTGTTTATGATTGTTTTAGTTCTTTTCTTTAGCATAAGTAACTAAGTCCATAGCTAGGGCTCTGGGAACTATTGTTCATGAATTTATGGAATTTTGATATTTGAATCTAAATTTGATTTCTGTTTTGTGATTAGATTTTATCCTATTACGCTTCTTTCTTAATCCTAATTAATTATATCGTCAGGCGACCGTACCTCAGTTAATTAATAGATTTATAGGGTAAAACGAGACAAAGGATTAGGTGGACCAAACCAATCTTTCTCTTCTAATCATTATTAAATTAACAAGTTCATAGGTTCCTTAAGCTTTTTTAAATTGATGTCTTGCATGATCATTGGGGATGTTAATTTAGATAAAAGAATATTAATATTATCTGACCATTGGGTATTAATAATATTTGTATGAATGATTGATAATTGCAAGTAAATCGAATTTAGAGTTAAAAAGAAGAATAACATAAAAGATTGAATGGGAAAATCCATATGCCCTAGGTTCCTCTCCGATAAGTTTAACCAAGACGAACATTGTATTCCTTGCCCTTAGTTTTATAATTAATTTTATAAATTCTTATTTTAATTAATCTCATATCTTTGAAGCTTAAACAATTGAATTAGGAAATTCTTAGTAATTGAAAAAATCAATCCCCGGCAACGATCCTTGGCATATGCTTGGCGAGACTTAGAGCTTCAAGCAATCGTACTTGAAGACTGGAAACACATCTCATATCTAGTTTGCTATTTCTTTTGATTATGGCTTTGTTTATGATTATTTTAGTTTTTTTTTCTTTTAGCATGAGTAACTAAGTCCATAGTTAGAGCTATAGGAACTATTGTTCATGAATTTATGAAATTTTGATATTTGAATCTAAATTTGATTTCCATTTTGTGATTAGATTTTATCCTATTACGTTTCTTTCTTAATCCTAATTAATTATATCGTCAGGCGACCGTACCTCGGTTAATTAATAGATCTATAGGGTAAAACGAAACAAAGAATTAGGTGGACTAAACTAATCTTTCTCTTCTAATCGTTATTAAATTAACAAGTTCATAGGTTCCTTAAGCTTTCTTAAATTGATGTCTTGCATGATCATTGGGGATGTTAATTTAGATAAAAGAATATTAATATTGCATGACGATTGGGTATTAATAGTATTCGTATGAATGATTGGTAATCACAAGGAAATCGAATTTAGAATTAAGCAGAAGAATAACATAAAGGATTGAATGAGAAAACCCATATGCCCTAGGCTCATCTCCGGTAAGTTTAACCAAGACGAGCATTATATTTCTTGCCCTTAGTTTTATAATTAATTTTATAATTCTTGTTTTAATTAATCTTATATCTTTGAAGCTTAAGCAATTGAATTAGGAAATTTTTTGTAATTGGAAAACAATCCTTGTGGGACGATATTTCAGGAACTTAATTTAAGAACCCTTTATTACTTCTCGATGGGTACACTTGCCTTCCAAACAAGTTTTTGACGTCGTTGCCGGGGATTGCTTTTTCAATATTAAGAAAATCTCAAATTTAATTGATTTGAGCAATTTGTGTTTTATTTTATTTTAATTCTGTTTTGTTTATTGTTAAATTTTTCTTTTATATTTTATAATTTTTGTTTTTATTTTATTTTAATTTTTTATTTGATAATTTCTTTTAATGTATGCTCACTCGTTCTAAGTGCTCTACAACTTGTTTATTTGATCCGGAGATTGAAAGAACAGTTTGTAGACAAATAAAAGAAGTGAAAGAGCAAAGAATGGCAGAGGGAAAGAGATCAATTCAAGATTACATGACACCCACTGGTAGAGGCACTCTTAGAAGCATTGCGACACCTAATGTGGAGGCAAACAATTTTGAATTGAAACCAACACTCATAACCATGGTTCAAAATTCTATACAGTTTGGGGGCATGCCTAACGAAAACCCCAATCTTCATCTAACAAAGTTTCTCTGATTGACGGACACCATAAAGTATAATAGAGTCTTCAACGATGCTATTCAACTCCGTCTTTTCCCCTTCTCAGTATCTGAAAGGGTGAATGCATGGTTTTCCTCACTCCTAGCCAATTCCATCACAACTTGGGAGGATCTCACTCAATAATTCTTGGGAAAGTACTTTCCCTATCAAGGTCCTGTAAGCTTATGACAGAGATATGTTGCTTCCAACAAGCAGAATCCTTATTCGAGACATGGGAGTGATTTGGAGAGCTTTTGAGGAGATGTCCTCATCATGATTTTTCGACGTGGAGACAGGTGCAAATCTTTTACAATGACCTATCAATCACCACCAGGGCTACGATTGATGCCGCAGTAGGAGGGTCCCTCATAAGAAAAGATTCAGATGATGCATACAAGCTAATAGATGAGATGACATCTTCTAACTTTCAGTAGCATACCGCTGACTCTTACGACATCAAGAGGAAAGAGACCACCTCAATCCACTAAGTAGAGAGCAGCAGTCCACTAATGAACCAAATGGTAGCCCTAGCAAAGCAACTAGAATCTTTAATGAAGACTCAAGACTAACCTGTAAGAGCTCCTGCAAGCCCATAATTTAAGCAAGAGGAGGTAAATTTCATGGGCAATCACAGTTCAAGGTAGAGGAGTAATACTCCTAACTCTTAGGGGAATGACTTTACATTCAACATGCCATCCACACATATTTCCAACCATTTACATTATTCAATCGTCAATCAATGGCATGCTCATACATATTTACTCCAGCACACCCCCCATTCAATGTTCATTTCATTATATCTAACATGGAATTTCTATCAAAACATAATATTCTGACATCCCAGTTGGGTTCGAAGGTTGTTTTCCAACTTACCCCAATTTTTCAGTTCATGAATCATTCCCCGTAGGGTAGAGACAAGCATTAACATCAAAATAAATACACCCAACTCATGGAAATTGAACAAACTATATTAATGAACCAAAATGCTCAAAAAGTTAAGATTACATCCAATCCCCTATGGAGGTCTAGTCAATCATAGTGTACAAAACAACAAGGAAATACATGGAAAATAGATAGAAATTAGTTTCCCAATGATGTAGCTACTTTCCCACGCTTTTCTCTTTGCTCTACACTTCTTCTTTACCTAAGTTAGGCTACTACCACCCTTTTCTTTCTTTACTTGTTCTCTTTTAATTTAGGGCAATTAATAAATTCTTGCTCAAGTGAGATCCACATAAAGGCGCTTGGCAATTACAAACGAGCTTGCTCAGGCAAGCTTCTCTCCTCGCTCAAGCGATATTGAGCCAAAATGCACACCCTGTAGCTTGACGTTCTTGTTCAGGTGAGCCATGTCTTGCTTAAGCAAGACATAAAGGCTTTTTGGACTTTGCTTCTTTTTATTTCACTTTTCATTTCATTATGCCTTGCCCTTAATATTAACACAAGAAAAGATAATCAAATGCCTTTATATAAACACAAAACTAAGACAAATAACTTCTAAATTTAAGTGGCTAGACTTCAATTGATATGAATTATAAATTGCATGGAATTAAAGAAAAGTTTAAGTATAAACTAATTAAAAAGAATCAAATAAGTGCCAAAATATACACTAAAGACTATTCCAAATGACACTTAACAAGTGTCTGATACTGAAATTAACCAAAACATACCAGTAAATTATCACTATGGTCACAAAGCAATTTCTTAACTATTCTTTATCTTAACTACTTTTCCAATCTCATTTTATCTATAGGAACCATCAAATCAAGTTGTTAGAAGAGGGATAGTAAGAGGCAGAGGGAGCAATGGAAGATGCAAAGGAAGGGGCAGACCAAGGGAAACATAAATTGTTTCAACCAACACTGAGCTTGAATCACAAACATCAATACTTACTGCAAGTCAATCTAAACCTGTGGTATCCAACCCAATTGCTAGTCAATTTGTTACAAGTAGCTTAGTTTAGTTTTATTAGGTTCCTATTATTTTGGATGTACTTTTGCAATATGATGGAACAAATTAGGTTACTCTTATTTTGAATGTACTTATGGCACATGATGGAACAACACTAGGTTATTACTTTCTATTATTTTTTAATGTACAAATTTAGGACATATGTAACTTTTGGATGTTAAATTGTTCTCATATTGCAGTGCTATAATTTATGTGCTGCAATGTTATTTATTGCAACATTAATGACATTACACAGTAAAATTGCAATTAGATTCAACCCAAATTAGTTAATTAAGTTTATACTTTACACCATAATAAATAACTAATTTTCACTTAACTAAGCAACATTTCATTATTGTCAGAATTTGGCACATGAGTCGAGGGCTCAAGGCATATGAAAATACATACCTAAAAAAATAAACATTACAATATTCACAATAAATTATAATAGCCACAAAAAATTACATATGATGAATTTGTTAGCGTTTCATAGAAATATACATGAACAACAACAAAAAATGATGGCTTATGAAACTCTAACCATGTAAGACAGAATCAATCCTTTTGTCTTCTCAAAGGACAACTTTCTTTCTAACTTTTCAATTATACGCATGTAGTCTTCAATGACTATTACAGCCTCATTTGAACACATGCATACTCCCTTAGAAACTCTTTCATCGGTCCATTCAAAGAAGTTACAAGAGTCACTCAACTACGCATCACACACACACACCTAATGTAAGAAATTAAAAAAATTACAAAAGAATGAACAAAGTACTATGTTGATAAATGAAAACACTTTTACTTATGATCAAACATCTCTAAAATGTCCTTTCAGAGTTGTTCTTTTTGTTGGATGTTAGTAACACCACTATTTCTTTACAATCGCATACGCATAATCATGAAAGCATAAATTTATAAAGTATTGTTACTTATTATTTTATATGAATAATTTAAAATAATACAATACTTATTATTATTATTATTATTATTTTAAAATATCTTTCAAATTATTTATTATATAATTTTTTAAATTTTTTGCAAAAATATTATCAAAAGAGATGGCTTAATAAATTATGCTGAAATAGATTGTTCTACATTAAAAACTCAAAACTCAAATATTGTAACTTCTAAAACCGTTAACAGTCTAACACATAGTTAGGTGAATTTAAGGCCTGTTTAGATATTAATATTTTCACATTCAACATTCATACATGCTTGTACAAAGAATCACAAGCAACCAAGAGGGACACTTTTTACTCAAGGACTTCAAATTCTTTTTACAATTAAGAAATAAATTATAATTACTTGAAGAATGCTAGTAACACAATATTCTTTGTAATATATATTTTATTATTGATTAAAATTTATTAAAAATTATAAAAAAATTTACCTTTTTAATTTTTAAATTAATATTTTTTATATTTTTAAATTTTTAATAAATCTTAACTAATAATAAAAAATATGTTAAAAAGCATATTACTAATATTCGTTAACTTACAAAATGGATATAATAAATTGCCAATGCATCGCAGGTATTCGAACTAGTCAGCATCATTGCACCAAGTACATGATTTATTCCACATTGTTACTTTGCTAACGCATTTACTGAATTGAGATTTGTATTTCTTTTGCAAGTAGAACTCCTCATCGTCAACCTCAAATTAATTTATTGTGTTTACAATAAATTCAAAACCAATTTCTTTGAGCTTAGTCAAGGTGACGCAAGAACATTTATTAAGATAATAATCCTAATAAATTAATATAATAAAATTAATTAATAAATTTTTTAATTCTTATAAAAATATGTACTTAAAGGTCTCTTATATCTACGACTGAGTAATACTGTTAAGATGCCCTCCGTACATTAATTGAGCACACACATTCATTGTTGAATTATGTTATATTGTTTTTTCTTTCTTGAGGACTTTTTTAATTAAATAATGGAAAATGACACCAACTGACATGTAACACAATTAATCTATGTCAACAATATCGTCTTTGGATTAATTATTTTAAATTTGAGTAAAATTAATTATAAATTATTAAATATAATTAAAATATTTGCTAAAGTTAATTTTTAGCAAAGTTATGTTTTTTATAATTTATTGTAAAGTTTTTACTCTCATTTAAGAGCTGGCACACCAAATTGCTAAAACACTAAATAAAAGAATGCATTAATCTGTTGAGAAAGGATCTCAAAAAGGAAATAGAAAAAGCAAAAGCTGAGAATTTGGTGTATATATAAAAATTGAAGGTCACCCAATCATCCTACTCAATAAATGAGGCCATAAATTATATATATATATATATGGATCATATTTAAAATGTAAAATGTCAACGGCTAACAATTAAGTGATTATTATTTACAAATAAAAAAAGATCCCAATCCGCAGAGTAAATGAAGCAGCAATTTAAAGAAAAGTCAGAAACATGCGAGCAACGTTGACCACTGGAGATTACCAAGTTTTTGCAGCATCAATGCGTCACTCTCGCCGTTGTTTTTTGATGCCATCATTGCTTTGCAGTTATGACTAAACTCATTCAAATTTAGATTTAGCTTTTCTAGAAGGATGAGATATATTTGAAATAAAAATGCAAATATTTATCTGCTGTCAATTTAAATTAAAATATTTTATAAATAGCCATTCGGACTAATAATAAATAAATTTTCACTTTCTTATTTTAGATAAATCAAATCTTTAGAATTTATAAACAGTTGGATGTACGTACGACCTTTAAATTGTCAAAAGCCTAAATTATAAGAATTTAATTGAAATGCTGACGGCCAAATAAACATCAACTAGCACAACTTAAGAATCGTAAATTTTTGTTATAATTGTTTAAAAGTTATATTTAAGATATTATTTAATTGTCAATATATATATTTTGAGTTTACTTTTTTTTTCTTTCCTTTTGAGTTTACTTTTAATATATATTGTTAGAAAGACACTTTTATTGTTAACTAATTAGAGTATATCATAAATATAATTTTTATAGTAACTGTTACAAAAATTATTAATATTTTTGTAATGCAACAATTCATAATTAGATGATAGTATAATTTTTTTTACTATTAATGGATTTAAATTAAATTTTAAAAGATTTATACTAACATATAATACTACTTTTAACTCTATTTATAAAATAATAAATATCTAATTTATCATGATAAATAAAAAGTAGCTATATATTATAAATTTATACTTTATTTAAAGAATATCTATAAGATTAATTGATGTGAATGAATGTCTCCACTTACATTTGTAAGATGAATACTAGCAAAACACTTTTTTAACACACTTCTAACTATTAGTTAAATTCTATTGAAAACTACAAAAATTATGAGTTTGATTTTTTTTTTCATTCCTCAATTAATGTTTTCTTTTATAATTTTATAATTTTCAATAAATTTTATCAAATAGTTAAAATTATATTAAAAATGATATGTTAGAGAGCATTCCTCAAGATGGATATTGTTTAGTATCTAAGTATGTGATAGAGGCTAATAATGTTTGAGTAAAGACACAAGTGTTGTGAAGCAATTTTTGGTGATTGGGTGAGGTTCATGCAAGTAAATACTCCAATATTCAAGACAAAAGGGTACGAGGCAGAGGAATATAAGGTAGAAGTTCCTTTCCTTTGTATAGGCATTGGTTTACTCTTTACTTTCAGGTTTTTATCATTGTGCATTTCTACCCCTCCTTGCTTGGTTTTGATGTGCAAGTTGCATGTTGATGGTCTAAGATGTTGATTATTTGATCATGGTCAATAATAGAAATGTCATTTTGATGGCAAGTTGGCCGCAGCTATTTGTCAATTTGGTAGTGTTTAAAAAGTTAGCTACACACTCTTTTGGGGGCGAAATTATATAAGAGATCTGGGCCTAACACATGAGCTTAGAGCATTCTTGCGGCCCAACCCCATCAATTTCAATAAACATATGACATGAAGGTAAACTATTTAGTTTCGAATAATAATTAATAAAATAGAAAAAAAGTGTCGTCAAAGCCTTAATAACTAACAATGTCATTAAAGAACCTGTACATTTTCCAATCAGCTTTAATGCAATCATATGTTAGTTTAGCTTCATGTTCATTTTCATTCTGGCACTTACATTGCAAAATCTAACCCAAAAAAAGTTAACGAACCACCCTAACAAAATATGAGTTTGACCAACATAAATAATTAATTAAGAGTCTCTTTGCTCATCTAATAAAACTGAGTTTACACACTTATCAAAACAAAAATACTCCTATATGTAAAAAACAACCACCAATATTGTTTTAGTCTAAATTATAAAAAAAATAAATTCATTTTGACCTGCATTAATTATAAGTACTTTTAATATTCTTATTTATTATGAGATATCACTCATTACTTATAATTAAGGAGATATATTCATTTATTTAATATATTAATTATTAATTTAAAGGTTTTATTAACCTCAGTATTTAGGACTGAGTTTAAGCATCCACAAATAAAAAAATTTATAAAAAAAATACACAGTTATTATATTAAAGTTATAAAAATATAATAAATATTTTTTTTCTAATAAAATTTTATTGTTATTAGTTATTTATTCTCAACTTTAAGAGTTGAAGTTAACAAAACTCTTAATTTAATTATTTATTATTATAAATAATTTTTGAAATACATTCTAAATTTTTAATATATAGCTATTTTTATTATTTTTTAAAAATTAGTTATTTATTTAAATAAAAATTATGCAAGATGAAAACAAAAATGATCAAACTTCCAAGTCAACAAAGATACAAATAAGTCCTAAGAATGGTCACATATACCAGTTCAATTAGGTTTTGTTTAGATGTTTGAAGAAAAAGAAATGAAAGGAGTTTAAAGAGCTTAGAAAGGGAGAAGAAAAAGGGATAAACTTCTTTCTTCTATAGATGTTTAATATTAAGAAGAAAAAATAATAATGGGTTAAGCATATAAATGATATTATTATTCTTTTATATTTTTTATTCACATATTTTTCTATCTTTTTATTTTTTTTAAAAAATACAAAAATTAAATATTTTCTCTCTCTAAAAATTAATATTTTTAAAATTTATATTTCTATTTTTTATAATTTTTAAAAAAATTCTCACTTTAAAAATTAATATATTTTTTAAAAAATATTTTATTTATTTTTTATTTTTGTGCTATTTCAACAATATACTATACCATGCTAAATATTTAATCTAACAAATAAAAAATAATAATAAATTACATTAAGCAAGTCACTAAAATCTCCAAATTAGAAGGAACTTAAAGAAACAAGGTTAAGATAATTTTAAGAGCTTTAGAAAATCTCCTTAAACCTTCTCATCATGTTTAATTAACTTCCAAATAAGGATAAGTGATCACTAATCTCTCTTTTCTCCTTCTTTCCCATCCTCAACATAAAATACAAACAAAACTTTAAGAAAAATATTGAAGTTTTTAAAAATAAAACTATTTATAAATGTCAACAATCATTACAAAAGCCTTATACTTTTCGTTCTTTATATTTAATTAAACTATTGATTTCATCCTATAATTTTTTTTATTCAACTTAAATTTTGAGTTTAATTTAAAGGTTTATGTTAGTTTTTAATTTTTTTTAAAATTTAATTTAGCCCTTTTAAAAGTATATATTATATATATGAATTTGGTATCAAATAATTTTAAATTAACCTCAAATTTTACATATATAATCTATACATTAATTTTAAATTATCTAAAAGAAAGTTATTAAATGGTATAAGAGTAAGGATAACTTTACAATAATATAATTTATTTTTAAAACTAACCTTTACATTAAGAATTCTAATAACATAAATCATATAGGTAAAATCTAATATCAATTCAAAATTATTTGATACCTTATTCATATGCTTTAAATTTAAATTAGTGTATACATTTAAAATATGTGAAAATAAAGACTTTTTTATTTCATTTTTCTAGTCCTTTAATTTTAACAAAATTTCACAAGTAGTCTATGTAACATATAATTATAATTTAGTAGTTGAATTGATCAAAATTATTTTTATATTAAGTTATTAATGATATAAGATTAGGTATAATTTATACTGGTATAATTTAATCTTCTCTTATATGTACATACATTAGTGTTTTGATCTCGTATATTGCATGTGATAAAATTTAATATTAATTTTTTTAAAAAATATAATCATTTATAAAAATATAAAAAAAATTCAAACTATGTAAATTTTAAACTAACGAATTATTTTAAACATATTAAATTTTAAAAACTTGATTTAATATGACTAAATAAAAAAATTAACATTTAATTAACGTTAAATATTAGATATGACATTTCTTTAAATCAATTATAATAATATATTTTTGTAATAATAAGTCTTTACAATAATTATTTATTATATTTATTTTATGATAGTAGACACAACTATTTATTTTTTGGATTGTGAAAAAATTGTGTTAATAATGTAAATATAACAACTATTTCTTAATTAAACTATGATTTTTTAATGTTATAAATAAGATAAATTTGATATATAATATAATAATAAAAAATTTAACAATTTTTACATAAAATATATATTTGTATGATAAGTATACATGTTTATTACTTAATATTCACTTCACCTTATATGACAATAATTTTTTAAATAAATTATAACTTTTACTCGTAAATTGCATGGGATAATAACATTATAAATAAATTAAAATTTAAGAAATAAAATATAAATATTATCAATATATTATAGAAAAAATTTACTTTATGTTTTAGATATTAACGTAATTTTATATAAATATTTATGTAAAATAAAACTTTTTTTTATATGTTTTATATGTAAATACACTTTTAATACTTTTAAAAATTCTTTCTCATATCAATCTTACAATAATTAAACTATATTATAATAATTTTTTTATTAAAAATATGATAAAATTAACAATTTTAGTGATTTACTTTGTTAAATATAATTTTATATTAAATTTTTAAAATAAATAGTTATATGTGAAGTAAACTTTATTTTCCATGATATAGATATTTATATTTATATCCTTATATATGTATTTTTTTTATTTGAATAACGTAAACATTTGTATAAAATTTTTCAACTTCTTATTTTGCATAGAAGAAATTTTTTAAAATAAAGAATTATAAATTAAAATAATAATATTACTTAAAATAAAAATAAAATTCTTATTTAAAAAATAAAATATGACAACATGATAAATGCAAGTAATACGTTATTAATAATTGATTCAAATTTTTTTTATATACTACCTTTAAGTTATTAATAATATTGTTTAGGTGTTTTACTTTAATTTTCAATTTCTTTATTCAAAACTAAATTAAACTAATTTTTTTTTAAGCATACTAATTTTATATTAATTTCTATTCTATTATCATATAAACATTAGATATTATCGTATAATATATTTATGTGTGTTAAATTAAATTTATTTTGATTTGTAATTTAGACTAAGTTACAATTTAAAATTAGTTTTAATATAATTATTAGCCTAATTCAATGATATAAAAAATGAGTAAATAATTTTTCATTAAAAAGATGAACAAAATAAATAATTTTTATAACTTATTTTATTAATAAATATATATTATGCTAATCTTATAAAATAATTATTTATATGTAATATAAATATTTATTTTCTATTATATGAATATTTATATTTTAACATGTTCAATCTTTTATTTTGAGAAATATAAATACTTATATTAAACTTTTAATCTCTTATTTTGTACAAAATAGATAATATTTTTAAAAATAAAAAATTAACTATTTAATAAAATATTAGATCTTTTCACAACTTTCAAGTTATTAAATTAGTGTATATATATATATATATATATATATATATATTATTTTTTTATTTTGACTTGGAAACTACAAGACCATTTTGTTTGACAACATTAATGAAAACATTTATATATGCTTGAAATGCTGATCAATAAAATGAGAAAAAAATTAATACATCATCAATGTAGACAATGACAAATTTGGAATAAGGATTGAAGATATCATTCATGATCTTCTGAAATTCAAAAGGAACATTCTTATATCATCTATAATCATCTAATGTTCTACACTTAAGATTGGATAATAACTCAGCAGACATATCTCTCCATAAAGATGAGTCTCCTAAGAAATGTTAGGATATAATATACAAAAAAGTATACACAGCATCAGGGAGTTACTCATCGTTATCAACAATGGCTTTTCCCTTGGAATCAATTTTTATTGCAGAGAGAATTTTTTCTCTGTCAATATCAGTGGGTAATTATCCCACCACCTTTTGAGTTTAGAGTTCTTTGGTATCAAAGCCTGACGGGGAAATAGGAATATATATCTGTGGATCTTATATAACTATGTTCATATGGATCTGGAATTTAATTTTATGATGTATAGTTTTATTTTTCTAAAATGTCATTACTGGAAGTACATCAATTCTTTGTTCTTTTGAATGGAACTGAAGCAGTAAGTCTTGTGTGTGTGTTAAGGGCAGTAAGGCTGATTCGATGATGCTGTATTCAAAAGAAATGAAAGAACATAAGAAGTTGGTGACTATGGTAAAGGTATTTGATTCTTATAAATGTTTATAAAAAAAAGTCCACAAATAACCAGATCTAGAATAAAAAGTTATAAAAGAACTAACATTATATGTTTTTATTGAACTAGATGAGGGTGATGAACCAGGAGTTTTTATTTTATGATGTCTAGTTTATTCCGTTCTTTTTCTCGTATCTCCCTTTGCAATAATTCTAGTTCATCCTCCTCTTCCTCTCCAACCAAAAATCTACTCTTCAATGATCAGGAGAAACAATCTCCTGAAATTACTCCAAAACATAACCTCTTCGATAAAAAAGTTCGTTTTGAAGAGATCAATCAAAGTATGAATGATTGGATCATTCTATAAATCCCTTAGGATAAATTATATGTGCTTGAAGAACAAACAAAAAGAAACGGTTCTGATTATATAATCAAGACTGTTGAAAACAACATTCTTTTAGGACAAGACATAGGAGAAGAATTTCATCTTCTGTTAAAATATTCTATACATGAGCACTAGAGAAAATATAAGTTTCTCTATATAGGATGTGTCCAGGTAGCAATCAAACCTTTAATAGATATAGGTATAGATACCACTATCTTAATGTGTCTTAGAGATGTTAGACACAATAGGTTTGAAGAGTCCCTCATAGGTACAGTAGAAACCAATCTCCCAAGGCCCTGTTTATTTCAACTATTACCAAAACAAGACAATGAGTCTTGTGGATAGAAATATTCTAGACTCTCTATTTCTCAACATTCACTTTCATGGGTTAGACATGAAAGAAGGATTTATTCCTGTAGCGTTAATCTATAGGATTCAGCACAAAGTCATGAACTATTGTGCGTCTAGAGTCCTTCTCAAACCTAAAAAATGTGAGATTACTTTGTTTATTACTAATATGACAAAGACTAATGTCTCTTTACCCAGAATCATCAAGTGGGATGGAATTACTCTCCTAGAGAAGTGGGTTATGGACAAGGCTACACCTTGTGTTCCTAGACCTGCTCCTTAAAT
The DNA here is from genome assembly GCF_003935025.1 of Abrus precatorius. Classification (NCBI taxonomy): domain Eukaryota; kingdom Viridiplantae; phylum Streptophyta; class Magnoliopsida; order Fabales; family Fabaceae; genus Abrus; species Abrus precatorius. The sequence continues at coordinate 14,995,199 of NW_020874417.1, forward strand.
TCAAGAAGTTTCTCAGAATACATCTGGGAAAATTGAGATAACCTTCAATAGGAGAAACTCATTCTCCTATAGGATTGATGCTTTTAGCAGACAATATGATTTTTCATATGCGAGGAGATCATTATCTTCCAAATTTCAAACCTTTAGATCTGAGATACCTAGATTTATAGCTCATGATCCTTCTCACATAAACCTACAGGGTTTAGATACTTCTTCTAGAATTCCTATAATTATTTACCAAACCTCTGATAAGAAAGATGAAAATCACGGTATCCAATCTCCAACATACTCTTCCCTTAATGAGTCTTATGATATTGTCTTATAAGTTTGTCATTGATAAGGAAACTCTTAGGAAAAACTTCTATTTTGAGGATTGGAAACCTCAGAGGGATTGGTTCTTTCAGAATTATAAGGGTAGTAATAGATCCAACATCCAAGAGAAATTTTATAAATTTCTCAAAAAAGTTAAACAAAACATTCCTTTCTTTAATTGGTTTCATGCTTATACCATTCAAAACCATTTAGACTATTCTTGGCAGGAAGATATTAATAGTACCTCTTCTGCTAATGTTATTTCCTAGTATATCAAAGATGGACAAATAGTTCAAAGTGATCTTCCTCCGCCAACTCAATTCCAGTTGCGTAAATTAAAAGACAATAGTGGCAATCTTGTTATGGCAACGCCATTCAAAACCAAAAATACAAATGAACGTATCACTTCTAGTGATATTCAGGACCTCATGGAACAGACCAACTATACCAATAAGTATCTTCAAGTTATAGGAGACAAGATATCGACTACTTCTTTTAAACAAAAAGAGGAAGAAACACCTTCCTCCTCTTTCCAGACTCAATTAGAAAAGTCCCTTTTTAAACCATTTAAGATTAATGCCAAAGCCAAACAGAAAATCTTAGAGCTTAGGCAAAAAGAAAAATCTAAAGCCTTAGAGGATAATCAGAATGAGTTGCTTAGTAAAATCACCAGTATGCTCACAACTGTTCCTAATACTACCCAAGCTTCTGAAGAGTCTAGTGTCAGACCAAAGACTAGGTCTCTTTCCAAAACTGTCAATACAATTTTCAAAGCTGATTCAGAACAATTTTTTGAAACAGATTCTGTTTTAGAAGTTAATCTAGTAATTACTAAAAGTAAAATCTGGAATTCCTCTTTTATGTTTTATTATAATAAAGCTATTTCTCTTGACCTTCTTTTAGAAGAAAATAACGAGCATAGTTTCCAAAGTTTTAATGCCAATAACATCTATAAATGGAACATAGATGGCAAGTCAGAGTATAATATTATTACTACTCTACAACATATGTCCGTGGTAGCCACTGCTTACTTAACCAATCATGATTATGCTAAAGACACTATTGTGCATATTCTAGTTGCAGGATTTTTCGGTCAACTCAAAGGGTGGTGGGATAATTATCTCACTGATACTGATAGAGAAAGAATTCTCTCTGCAATAAAAATTGATTTCAAGGGAAAAGCTATTGTTGATAACGATAAGCAACTCCCTGATGCCGTGTATACTCTTTTATATACTATATCCCAATATTTCTTAGGAGACCCATCTTTATGGAGAGATAGGTCTATGAGTTATTATCCAATCTTAAGTGTAGAACATTAGATGATTATAAATGGTATAAAGATACCTTCTTATCTAGAGTCTATACTAGAGAAGATAGCCAACAACCCTTTTGGAAAGAAAAATTCTTAGCTAGTCTTCCCAAATCTTTTAGAGATCTTGTTAGAAGTAAACTCCAAAGTCAATCTGTCAATGAAGAAATTCCTTATGATAGTCTTAGCTATAGCCAACTCAATACACTTATTACAAAAATAGCTCTAAAAATCTATCAAGAGAACAAAATTCAAAAACAACTTGCCAAAGAGAGAGCTATGAACAAAAAAGATTTAGGATCTTTTTGTTAACAATTTGGCCTGCCTCCTTGCTCAACCAAAAAGAAAAACAACACCTCAAGAAGGATGTAGTTGAAGCCAAAAAGAAACCTTACAAAAGAAAATACAATAGAAAACCTTCTAAGAAACCTGGGGAAGATGTCATCCCCAAAAATGTTCCTAGGAAACTTATAATAGGAGTAACCTGTTATAATTGCGCAAACCCGGCTATATCAGCAAATACTGTAGGCTTAAGAAAAAGATTAGCAATCTCAACCTTGATCCTTCCATAAAAGATCAAATCAATAATCTCCTTATTGAATCCTCTGAAGATGATTCTGCGAAAGAATTTAGTGAGGATATTAACCAAATCCAATAAGACGATCAAATTTCTTCTTCTGACAGTGATGAAACTCCATAAATCAATATTTTAACAAAAGAACAAGATCTTCTTTTTGAAGCTATTAATTCAGATCCTCAAGAAATAAAAAATTTTCTTAGTAAATTTAAAGATGTTTTGGAAACAAAACAAAAACCAAAAGAACTTTTTACAAAAAATAAGTTTGATATAACTAACATCTTCAAAAGGTTAGAAAACAATTCTAATATAAAACTAACCACAATTCAGGATCTTTAGATTGAGATTAACAATCTCAAAAAGGAGATTCGTGAGATCAAAGAATAGAAGCAAATTCATCAAGTTACTCTTTCGCAACTTGAAGATGATGATGAATCTGAAGTTGCAGAAAAATAACTTTCTAAGAAAAAAGATTATAAGAAAATTGATTTTGATAATCGAGAAATTTTTTTTATGAATTTAATCAACAAGGTCAAAATTCAAAAATTTTATATTAATATTGAAATCATTATCGATGATTTTCTTGATACTTTGACACTCTTTGATACAGGTATTGATTCAAATTACATTTTGGAAGGATTAATTCTTACTAAATATTTTGAGAAAACTTTTGAAAAACTCAGCATTGTGAGTGGTTCAAAGCTTAAGATTAATTACAAATTATCTAAAGCTATTATTGAAAATTAAGGCTTTAAGATAGAAACAAACTTTCTCCTTATTAAGAATTTGAAAAATGAAGTTATTTTGAAAACACCTTTTTATCAAAGTTCTTTTCCCGCTTCAGATTTCAAAAGATAGAATTTTGACTTACAATTTAGGTAAGCAAACAACTTTAAAATTTTCTAGTAAGCTTTTTACTAGGAATATCAATTTTATTCAAAATAAAATTAATCAAATTAATTTTCTAAAATAAGAAGTTTCTTTTGCTAACATTGATAAGCAACTAAGAATCCATCACTTCAAGGAAAGATTCAATCTCTTTTAGAATTCAGTCAATCGTCCATTTGTTCTGACCTTCCCAATGCTTTCTGGAATAGAAAGAAACATATTGTCAATTTTCCTTATGAAGCATACTTTAAAGAAACTCAGATTCCTACCAAGGCGAGGCCAATTCAGATGAATGAGAGACTCCTTCAATATTGTCAGAAGGAGATCAAAGATCTCTTAGACAAAAAACTCATTGGGAAAAGCAAGAGTTCATGGTCTTGTTCTGCTTTCTATGTTCACAAACAAGTATAATTAGAAAGAGATACTCCTAGATTAGTTATTAACTACAAACCTCTTAACCAAGCTCTTCAGTGAATTAGGTATCCTATTCTTAATAAGAAAGACCTTCTTAACAGACTTAATTCTGCTAAGATTTTCTCTAAATTTGATATGAAATCCAAATTTTGGCAAATCCAAATCAGTGAAGAAGATTGGTATAAAACTGCCTTCATTGTCCCTTTTAGGCAATACAAGTGGAATGTAATGCCCTTTGGTCTTAAAAATGTTCCTTCTGAATTTTAGAAGATCATGAATGATATCTTCAATATCCTTATTTCAAATTTGGCATTGTGTACATTGATGATGTATTAATTTTTTCTCATTTTATTGATCAGCATTTCAAGCATATAAATATTACACAGAACATCAAATCTAGAACCTACTAGAACTTCTCTCCTCCTACCCTGACTATTTGATGTGCCTCCCAGAAAAGGAGACTTAGCTCTCTTTCTAAATAGTTTCTTTATAAACATCCAGGGACCAAATTGGTCACTTTCCTGTCCAAAGCAGCCTCCCTGCTCAGCCATTATTAAATCCCTAACTCCGTCACAGTTATTCATCTCATCCCCCTTCTTCTTTTTGGACCTAGCTTCTATATTAATCTGGATTTGACTCAGCGAATCCATACACTGCTCTTGTTTATGCCCATATTTTCCACAACTATTATTTGAGGTACAAACCCTCGTATTCTAATTTGAATTCTTGCCCTAAGACTTTAAAGGCTAGAACCAATTACCTTCTCAAATTTATCTCTATGCATATTCTAACAAACTATCCCCTTGACACCAAAGATGTATGGGGATCTACTTTCAACATTGAACATAAACAATTACCAACCTGCCACCAAAATTTATTATGATAAAGCTCAAAGGGTAAATCAAGGATCCTAACCCACACTGCAATCTTTCTCATATTATAGTCCTTAGGTCTAAAAAGGGGGCGCCATCTCTGAACTAGAAGATAGTGATCTAGAACTAACCATGGTCCTTTATACAATGCATTTTTATAATCATCTAGGTTTTCAAACTTCACAAGAAAATAGTTATTATTAAGATCAAGAATTTTCAAATCCCCTTTCTTTCCCCAAAGGTTGTTTAGTTTTTGATTCAAGTAACTAAAGCTCACTAATTTACCTAGCAATTTTACAATAAGCATTAATTTCTAGGGAGAGCACCAGGTTTCATAATCATTTAGATGTATTTTAATATTTGGACATAAATCCCTAGGGTTATCAATCAACTCAGAATTCTTCTCAATTTTAGGGTTCATATTAAAGTCTTCAAAAATCGATTTTAAAATGTCATCATCGTTAAGAGTCAGTTCCATATCTTTATATTCAAGCACAATATCTTTATAGGAGCAAGAATCTAAGAATTTAGAAGCACAAAACACATGACTCGCTTTCACTTCTTCAGCGCAAACCCCGTCTTTTATGTTCCCAATCATCATTGTTTCTGAAATCTCGTCGCTCGTTTTGACTTTCTTTATTCTTCGATCCATCAGATCTAACTCTTATGTAGATCGTTTCTTCATGTCAAGGCGCTCCATAGTTGCAGATTTTCTTGGGTAAAGAAACCCCTCCATTGTTCCTCCCTCACTAGCACTCTAGGTAGATCCACTCCAAACCAAGACCTCACAATCCTCACTAAGCAGCTAGGATGATTAGCCTAGTGACACGCTTCTCGAGACTATCTTAAAGAAGAGCAAAGAGATTTTTTGAAACCCTAGTAGCGCACTAGGTAACTCTATCAAGTAATTAAATTAGTATATTAAAGAATAAATTCAAATTATTTTAATATAATAATTTTTACGTGATTCAGTTTAATTTTTATATTTAACATTAAATTAAATTACAAACATATTAAATTATATTAATTTTTTTATTTTATTATCATATAAACAATAAACATTATCTTAAACGGTATTTTTTATGTGTTTTATATATAAATATAATTTTAATACATTTATAAACAAATTTATTTTCACGTCAACAACAATAATTAAATTTTGTTAACTTAATTCATTGGCATAAAAAATTATAAATAATTTTTTTATTAAAATATAAAAAATTAACAATTTTTATCTTTAACTTTACTAAAAATATATTTTTATGATAATTTTATTAAATAACTATTTATATTTAATGAAAATATACCTTTTCCATAACATAAATATAAATTTATATCTTCGTATATGTATTCATTTAGTTGAGTAATATAAATATTTTTATTAAATTTATAACTTCTTATTTTATATAAAAGATGTTTTTTTAAATAAAAAGTTATAAATTAAAATTTAATAATATTATTTAAAATAAAAAAATTTCCATTTAAAAATAAAATATTAAAAATTAGAACTTTTTTTTTATTAAATATAATTTTAAAAAATAAAAAATAGAAAAATTTGTTAGTTAATGTAAGCTTTAAGACATATTTTTAAAAATAATTTTTTTATTTTCAGTTTTTAAAACTGAAAAACAGAAATACTATTTAAGTTTTTTTATTTTTCTTTCTAAACCTAATAAAAATTTAACTAAAAATAATTTTAAAAACTGAATTATCAAACAAATTTTTTTTTAAAAATAGTTTGATAAAATTATTTTAAAATGTAATTTTTAAAAATTAAAAATTATAATTAAATCAAACAAGCCATTAATAATTGAGCTTTTATATATAAAATTGAATTTATTTAATTTGTAGTGTTGAAAATTGTTTTTTAAAACATTTTAATATACTTGTTAATCATATTTTTACGTTATTTGATTTTTTTTTATTTTTTTATTTAAAATAAATTAAACTAAACAAAATTACATACATAATAAGTTATAATTTATAATTAAATTTAATTTTTTGTGTTTATTAAATATTTAAATTTTTATGTATGACTATGGTTTTTGAAATAAAAATATTATATTTTGATAAAAGACTCAATTTACATTATTATCAATTATTATATTTAAGTTGTAAAAAGAGATGTTTTCCAAATCTTATCATTTATATATTATTAATAAATGATAAAACTAATATTTTTGTAGGTTATTATAAAATTTTAATATAAAATATTTAAAATGTGACTTTTACTAAATTCAAAAGCATGTTTTTAAATACTAATATAGTTTTATATATATAAAAAAAATCTGAAAGTGAAACACATATTTTTAGTGTATTTATTTATTTAATTAATGTAAATATTTATTTTAAAAATTTTCAACTTCTTATTTAACATAAAAGAGATTTTTTAAAACAAATAATTATAAATTAAAATATATAATAACATTATTTAAAATTAATAAAATTTATCCATTCAAAAAAAAAATATTAGGCCTTAATAAATGTGCATGATGAAATTCTTTACAAATTTAAAGCTATTTAATTAATAGTATTAAAAAATTGATATAAATAATTTTAATATACTAAGAGTTATAAATATTTTTTTACGTGATTTAGTTTAATTTTTAATTCTTATATTATAAACTAAATTAAACTAAATGAAATTGTAAATATAAAAACTTAAAGTTTATAATTATATTTAATATTTTAATAATTTTTTCATTTTTATTAAATATTTAGTTTTTTTTAATAAGTATTGACTTTTAAAATAAATAATTATAAATTATTAAAACATTAAGTTTATATTATTATTAATTATTGTGTTTAATCTGTAAAAAAATATTCTATTTTTTTCTTAATTTTTTATTGTAATCCTTGTTGCAATCGTGCAGTTGCAACGGTACAACAAAAATTTATTTAAGAAAAACATCTTTTAAAAGTAAAAAATATTTTCTAAAAATAATCAGAGGAGTTATCACCAAAGTTTATGAAAGAAAAACTTGACAAAACTTTAAAAAATGATCTTTGAAACCAAAAATAAGTTCAAGAGTCATTTACATATAAGGAAGGTATTAGTATCATACAATGTCCATTTAAATAATGTTACCTTTAATTAATTATTTTAATTTATTATAATTTTGTAAAATATTTATTTAACTCCTAAATAATAATTATTTTTATTTTATTTTAAAAGAAGACAAATAGGTATCTTAGGAATGAGAAAAATTATTTTTGAAAGTTATTTTGACTTGACGGGTTCAATTTCTACTCTTACATGTTTCCAAGTGCAATGAAAAACTCAAAATCACGCAGGTCTATCATAAAATATATGAAGTTAGTTGATTAAAATTAAGAAAGTTTATTTTGAGATTAAAATTATTATGATAAAATTATAATATTTAGGATACAAGATAACACGGTTATACATACATCCTATGATAAACAATATAGAAAGCGAAGGGAGATCGCACAACTATATTACAAATCATTAAAAAATATTTTTATTTATAAATGAAATATTTGAATTTATATCTGAATTATATTCATGTTGAAATATAGTTTAAGATAACGTAAGTTATATATAAATCTTTTATAATTTATTAGACATCTGAAGGCAATATAAATTACACATATATATTGTAAAAATTGTATAATAAAATGAAAAAATTAAGTATTTAGATATTTAATTAATCAAAGTTAGAAATGTGTTTTAAGAAAATTTAAAATATAAAATTAATTTAATTTAATGAAAGGAATAAATATATTTGAATTGATTAAAGAAAGTATTTATTTAATATAAGGATTAAAATTTCATTTGATAAATTTATATTACATCAGATTCAAGGTAACTTTGTTACACAAAAGTTTTTACTATTTAAAGCGTATAAAAGTAGAGACATTGTATAATAACACTATAAATTATTGCATTAAAATAATAAAAGTATTTTAGTTTAATTAAATAAATGAATTATTTTTTATAATAGAAAACAGAGAAATATTTTTAATTAGATGATACATTTTAATTAACTAAAAGCAATCATGTAATTGATTAATTTTATAAGTTAAATTTAATTTTTATATAAATTGATAATGTATAAAACATAAGGTAACATTGGTATATATAAATTTTTATAATTTACAACACAGGAAGGTAAAGTCGTTATACATTAGCATTATAAATCGTTGTATAGAAATATTTTGATGTAAATTGATGATTAGTAAAATAGTAATTAGAGAAAAAATACGTCTTAATTAATTATTAGGATAATTTTTTATTAATTAAAAATAACTTATAATAAATTAATATTATCTAAAGATTCAGTAATGTAGATTTTATCAATTTATAACACATGATGATAGAGAAGCTACATGTTAATGTTATAAATCAATACAAACATGTATTATTTATTCATTTATCATAAAATAAATTTAAAATGTAATTTATATCCATAAAACAATAGAAATGAAAATATGAATATAAAATTAAATTACATTCTAAATTTGTACAAAATAGTAAAAAAGAATAATGCTAAAGAACAAAGCTAAAAATAAATAAATGAAATAGATACAAACAAAAAAAATCTAAAAATTATTATGGAAAGTTTACACACACAAATAAATAAATAAATATATATATATATATATATATATATATATATTATATTTATATTACTCTACTTATAAAATTGAAATATAAGCCTGTATAGTGCAGGACTACCATTTCAAGAAACCAATCTCTTTTTTTAAATTTTTTTTTTATTATTTGTAAAATAATTTTATTTTATTTTTTAATATATTTTTTAAATTTAGAGGCAACCTCGGAAAGGCAAAAATTGGTTTTCACATTTCTTTCCAATTATTATGATTAATTCGAACAAATATACATATATATAATAAACTGAATGAGAAAAAATTAGAGTTTTCTCCCATAACTGGCAACAACAAAGTGCAAGAATCACTGGGTAAACCCCAACTCACTTGGAATAAAAGAAACGTCAAATCGAAGATAAAGAGATGGAAACCAACTTGATGCATAACCTTTTCTTTTTTGAATCAAGAAAATTAATATCAAGAACTGAACAAACTACAAGAAAATTGATTGTAGGCATGCCATTCTTGTGTCTACCATAAAAGAATTTAAATCTCTAGCCATGAGTACTTTAAAAGAGTTTTATTCCCTCCGAAGAACACCACCAATTCAGATATTGTGAACCGTGGACAATGAACAAACTGAAGAGGACTAATAAAAAAAAATACTTTATAAACAAACTCCAACCAAGAACAAAAACAGTTGAGATCAATGAACATGAGCTCCCCCAAGAGGCAAAAAATGAGAGAAAAAGAATGACAAATGCTCGAGAAAAAAAGAAGAAGTAAAGTGATAGAAAATGAACTTTTGGAGCTATGTGATACAACGGAAGCAAAGAGTTATAAAGGATGTTGGGAGTAAGATACCATGCTGAGAAACAAGGTTGAGTAAAAGAAAAAGAAAAGTCAAATAAAAATTGAGAGAATTTAATAAAAAAAAATGTATTATTTGTAGCAATAAAGTGAGTACAAAATGAACTATTACTTAATTTATATACATAAAAATTATAACATTATTAATTAACTTTTTAACAGACTATCTTCTAACCGACTCACTTTCTATAGTATTCATGACATTAATATATGTTCTTGACTGTAATAAAGTTGGCTATTTAAAAAAAAATATATAATTTATGAATTTTTCTTTCTTGAGATAAAAATTATAAATTGCACTTTTTTTCCCCTATCAATAGAACCTAGTTTATTTTTAAAAATTAATTGTACAAAATATTACACTAAGTGAGTATTTTGAACCAGTTAGTTAAATTATATTTTTAATATATATAACTCTCAATAATTTTAGCTATCACTTTCTTTATTTATTATCTAACTACTTACTGAATTGGGTTTGACAAAAACAAAATGTATACAAGTAATCGGAAAATAATCAAAAGATTATATTAAAAAAGAAGGAAATTTATGCATGTGAATTGGATTTGTTATTTTGGTCTTAGCCCAAGTTAGGGCTTAATTTGCTCTTCGTTTAGGCCATGAAAATTGACCTAAAAATCACTTCAAACCCGGACTTGGTCAGAGTAAACTGGGCCAAATCTACATTAGCTGAACATCAGGTTAAAGATTGTGAGTTCAAAATTGTATTACTTAATTTTTGTTTTAATTTTGATCATGATAAAAAATTATGGACAAGCGTTTTAGGTTCTAAGTGGAACACAACATTACTATTCTCTTTTGTTCAAAGTATATTAAATCAAACTGGTTTATAGTCCTGATGATTATGTAGTTCAAGTTTCGTCAACCATGCTGATAGAAATCCTTGATTATCAAACCATCAATCAGTGGACTTTAAGAAATTACTGGAATATAGATTGATAGATAGATTGAAAACTATACACATGATAAATTTATTTACTATTAAAATATAAAGTTGGGAATCGAATCGTATAGAAATTAAGTTTAGTTGGTTCAATTTGATTAGACTTGATTGTGTAAAAAGAAAAATCAAAACTAATTTAATAAATGCAGTTTGGTTCGTCAGATTTATCAAGTTGATCTAATCAATTGAACACCTTTTGGTGCAAAAGTGTAAGTTTAGATTTCCTTTTGAGTTTTCTGATAAATTTTTAAGATTAGTTCTTAACAAAACCGTTACACAACATTATGCACAAAACGTGCTTCATTTTGTGGCTGGTAGCACTAAAAGCCTAATCGTAATTATACAAATAAGAAGATATTAATACTTATTAAAATATAGTTATTACAGAATATCGGAATCCATGATACTTATGTTGATAAGTTTAGAGCATAATCAACATGTATATAGATGATTTGTGAAATTAAAAATGATATCGTGTGAGATATCTGACGTTTCAAGAATCCAGTTCTGTCTTAGTTTAAGCCTAAACCCCATTTGATTAACTTAAAACAATTGAAAATAATAATAATAAGAGAGCATTTGTATTATTATCTGTGGATTAAACAAACAAAAAGAATGTGACGACAAAGATATGAACACTATATTGAGTTGTACAAGCACCAAAAGTGTCCCATAATCTATGCTTAAAGGGATTTCTTAATGCACTAATGCCATGCTTCGATTTAAATACATATCTTTTTCCATCCTAATGAAACAACATTAGTTCCTTTAAGTGCTTTACGGAATTTCAGTATATTTTGTTATCTTTTGGTTGCACTTCGTTTAGTTCAGACAAATGTAAGAAGTAAGGCAAAAATTCTGAGAATCATTGTTAAGATTATGTAAAAGTGTTAGATTTGTAATATAAAATTATTCATGTGCCTTCACTTAACATGTTAAGCTTCAAGGATAAATTATTCATGACATGACATTTAAAGCCTGAATGACCATATGATCTACAATTCTATATTTATCAACCATTATTTTTTAATAAAAAATTGAATTTCAGCCCCTTATTTTCCCAACATAAAGTGGAACTTTGACATATAATAAGTAGACATGTTCATTGTTCACACCTCAAACCAAATGACTCCATGCCTGAGGAGATATATTAGAAATATCTAACATAACAATAAATGCTCACTAATATTTTAAGAGTATTAGGGGAAAAAAATTATTTAAAATTTTTATTAAAAAATTTATTAATACATTTCTATCATAATTTTTAATGTATTCTCAACATAATTTATAATAATAATTTATTATTATTATTTTGTTAATTATTGATTAACAAGATCCTCTAAACTATTAACATATCTTATTAGCTCTAGTAAGCTTTTGGGGTAAATGATCAATGACAAGGTGGAAGTCCTGTTTATCAATTTCTTGTTTCTTCCGGTTTCTTTCTTACTTTCCTAGACGCTGGAAAGTTGTCAAGAGTGCTTGTTATCAATAACAATGAACAAACCAATAAAGCAAAGTTGATTTTAGATTTATAAGCAAAATTGAGATACTTTACTGACAGATTACAAAATAAGTTGCCTTCAGAATATCATTTACTAACCTAAAATATCATTTACTACCTCCTTAGTACACACCTTATGCAACAATAACTAATCCAAACTCCAAAGCTCCTATTTTTTGGAGCCTTATGAAACCATGACTTAAATTAGCTAGGAGTACTTTGCTTAGTTAACCAAAAACATTAACAGAAGGGAGCAACTAAATTGTAAAGGCCAGCTTTGCTTGCAGCACTAGCTACACTGAAATTCCCATGAACATCATCTAAGTTCCACAGGCCATCCCACAAAATTTCTTCTGCTAAGGTCTCTGTTGCAGAAGTGTTACCATTGAGCATAGAGTACAAGTATCCCTGCTCTTCTGTGGTGTTTTGTTGCATGTTAACCATTTCTTGTCTAGCTTGAGATGTGTGAGGTGCTCTATGGCTGTTATCCTCAAGCAAGGCCATGATCCCCTTCATGTCAAAGTTGAATTGCAATTGTTGCTGTTGTGCCTCCTGCTGCTGCAGCAACTGTTGTTGTTTTTGCTGTTGATGAAATTGCTGCTTCCTCAAGAGTCTATTTTTAGCCTTCTCTGCTGCATCAGAGGGACTTTTGGCCTTTTTCTTGAAATGGGTCCTCCAATAATTTTTTATCTCATTGTCAGTTCTCCCTGGCAAGCTTCTTGCAATTGTTGACCACCTGAAGTTTTTGATGTTGCAGTTTAGGCCTTGGAATAATAAGTATGTTGCTTCCAACTATAGAAACATGCAAAGTTAAAGAGAATGGAGGACTGAAATTTTACCTGTTTCCCCACCTTGCATGCAGCTCTAGAATTATGCTCTCTTCTTGGGGTGTTATTTGACCCCTCTTGAGGTCTGGTCTCAGATAATTCACCCATCTCAATCTGCAGCTCTTCCCATTTCTTTTCAATCCTGTTAATTGACAGCAAAAATTAATAATAATACCAAATTAATCACTTGACCTTAAGATTCATCACAATAATAATACTTAACTTTTCACTTGACCCTGAGATTAAGGAAAAAGATTAATTAAAAAAGAGTCATAAAAGGGTGACACTCAGGACCAGAGTATTATTATTTTGTCAAATTGAAGAACTTAGGTACATGGGAATGTGGCCACTATGAGGAGTGGAAGTTGAAAGCAAATTAACTTGTTTTGTTGCTATAGTTGTTGGATTGCTACATATAATGTGAAATCCAATCATATTAAGAAACAAAACAGTAAAAATATTTGGTGATTGTTACCTGCAAGCCTGGCAACTGAGTTCCATCTACCTTCACCATGCAGCCTTACATACTCATTTAGCAACCTGTCCTCTTCAGCAGTCCAAGGTCCCTTCCTCCACACCTCTTCCTCTATGACACCCCGACCCATATGGCCTGACATAACTCCCCCCCAATACATGCAAAAAGGCTTCAAAGTTCTTACTTGGATAAAGTTTTGTCTTCCAATTTATGTGGCACTGATTTGTGTCCAGTGTTTGTTGCATATTTATACATGCACTTCTGCCCCTAACTTGATTCTATCGGTCAATCAAAGGTCACTTTCTTATGATCTCTATCCATTTCACTGTTTAAGGTACTACGGGTAACATTGTTTAAAAAATCAACATAAATAAACAAAAGGGTCTAAAGTGACACTAAAAATGCTTGCATGCTTGTCCATCGAGTGCAAATTGACCAAATTACCTTTACCCTTTTTATATTTTATTTACATTTGGTTAATACTTAACATTGTTCTTTCCCTTGTGATTGGTCTCACTTCAAAGCAAAATCCACTTCCCCAAAAGCAAAATATTGTGCCAATGAAGGGGTTGGAAGATTGAGATCAATCAATGATGGAAAAACATGGTATTTTAACAAAAGGGCAAATTTGGAAGTTCAAGAATGTGTTGAGCTATTAGGTTACATGACTAGGAATCTAAAACAAAATAGATTATATTAAGGTAGATGCCAAAATGAGATAAAAGATAAAAGAGAATTCTAGTTGCCTGGGGACACCTGTGAACTAGGGCCTATGCACCTGGACACAGCCACATGCTGAGAGGCATAATCCAAGGTTGACACATAAAATATTGATGAGTGGTGGGGATTTTTAAAACTTGAAATTACAAAAGAACTAATGGTCTTTCCCCAGCTGTTGGATTTGCTTACTTCTCAAGGGCGTTTATAAACTTTAAAATTGCATTAAATTATAATATTGTTGGATACCATTTTGAGTATTGTGTGATCATAAAATATTATGGCTATGCTTTGAACGTCATCTAAGGTGACAGGTGTTGTCTTGTGATCATATTTTTGGAAAGATGGTGCTGGTGGACTGCTGGAGCCATGAAGTCTTTCTTGTTATTAAACAGTCATTTTATTTAATATAAATCCAAGATCTTTCATGCAGTGACAAGAGAATGTTAACCTTTATTTTATGTAATTATGGAGTGTAAAGTGTTTTGTTTTTTCTTTAATAAGATATGTATTTTTATTTATTTAAGGATGAATAAACCATACTTTGTGAAATTAAAAGTTTTCGTTTTTGTCTTTCATTATATTTTATGGGTCTTCTCTTTTATCGTTGCTTTTAGCTTTTTTCTTGTCACATTCACATAGGAAATCCCTTGAAAAACGTAATGAAGTACCTGATATAACACTAAACCTTAAGATACGGTAATATTTCAAAAGTGAGATTGGGTCTTCTTCAGTTTGCTAAAAAGCAACTGCATGATGCGTAATTTCTAACTCAATGGCTCATTATTGAGTTATGCTTTCTTTTCCTCTTTTATTATCAAAGTAAATCATTTTTCATAGCTGAGATCCGTACGTACTGTTCTTAAACGGATGACGATCTCCGTCCCTCAAAATACATCAAATAAAAACAAACAACGTAATTAATATAAGAAGTATCATTTCTTTTATTTTCATGTAGCATCGATAAAAATAAATAAATAAAAGATTGCAGAGGACGTAGGATTACATTACCAGTAGTTTATTACGTGTGACTGAATTCACATTGATTTTACATAAATTACAAATATTACATTGTCATAGAATTGTGTTTACTTTATTATAATATAGTTTTATATAAAAATATTATATTTAGCTATTTTTAACCAAAACTAATTTTTCTTTTGAAATTAAATCTGACCCAACAATGTTGAAATTTTTTTACTGAATTTTAGTACACATTTATTTTAAGAAAAAAATTACAGATATAAATTATGTCATTTTAAACTTACTTTAAAATAAAATTAATTTTACAAAATCGAGTATATTCAAACACAAATTAAAGACTCCAAACACATAATAACAATAATTGAAAAAGTGAATATTAAATTAAGAAATAAAAATAAACCCTTTAGTTAGTCTTAAATTTAAAATTGTATGGGTTATATATTTTTGTTCTTAAGGTTTCAAAAGCTTTTTATTAATCCCTCGTTTTGAAAAATGATATCCACTAATTTAGTTCTTTTAAATATAAAACATTAATAAAAAATAAAGTAAAAAATTATTTAAAAAATCTAAAAATAAATAAACTGGTCATATAAACTCAATGTCTAACTTAAGGGTGAGATTATTTGAACTACAAAAAGTATAAACAAATGTGACACTATGATATTTTTATCGTTTTGATTGTTAAATTAAGGTTTTTTAATGCATATATATTTTTTAACATATATATATAGACAAAGTCTACAATTAATAATGTTTTGTTTTAATAAATGGTAATTTTCTGCAGTGTATATATATAAACTTCAAAAGATCGATTTTAAAAGGACGGCTACAAATATATCTTTATTTACATTCGATAGCTTCTGGTAAATGGCTACATATATACCTGTTCTACTAAGACAAGTAGGTTAATAACTAAGCATGTACGTGCACTAAAAAGAACCATTTTAAAAGAAAAGGTGAGAGAGAGGATCACATATGATTCCTTGTACTGTTAACAATTTGCTTTGTGTGTTTTTATATGTATAGTTCTGTTCTTTTTGGGTGTCTTTTCAATATAGATTATGATCAAGGTTTTAGGATTGATGTGGGGTCAGGTTAAGAGTTTTTAAATTCAGCAAATTCTCTTTCGGCTTAAGTTGTTTAACATGGATAGAGTTATGTTGTGGCATGCCTAGGGTTTCTAGAAAACCATTTCTTAATGAGAAAAGTTGACACTTGACACTCATCGATTAAACTTTAAACTTTACTGAGATAAAAATTTAAATATATGTTTTTAAGATTGAATTTTTGGTTGAGTATAGTGTGTAAATTCCTCCGTCATCAACTCAATTCTAAATAGACCGAGTTAACTCCACGACACAACCCACTGAAATTTTGCTTGATATATATTACTTATGTTGATCAGTGGGATTCTCACTAAAGTGCTTGAAGCCAATAATTAAATATACAAGTTAGCTTTTAGTTGATTACATGAATGCAAGTAGAAGTGACGCAATATCTTAATTATATGATGGTATCCACATAGAAGATTTTCTTGAATGGAAAATCATCGGTGGATATGGGAATTGTTTGAGTTTCTTCTTCTGCTTGAATTTTTTAATAATATATTATTGAAGAAGATTCATATTTCATATCATGTCTGAATTTGATCTTGTTGTTTAGGATTTGGTTTGATAAAGGAATTTTTTTAATGTAAATTTAAATGAACGAGTATAAGATCGATTATAACAAATCAAGATATATGTTTTAAAGAACAAAACATAAAATCTTCAGCTGTCCAATTTTTATACACTTTTGCAGTCAATAGAGAACAGATAAAATGTCAATAGCAGATAGGTAATGCATCAATTGGTTTAAAATTACATATGTAACTCGTTAACGTAGCGACAGAACTTGAAATAGAACTAGTAAAAAAGGTTACTCAAGGTTTGATATGATTAACTGTGAATTTTAGCATTTGACTAAAAATACCCTGAATCTAATTTAGATTTATAAAATAATATTTAAATTCTGCAAAGTTTTAACTTTTTCGAGTTTTTTAAGTTTAGCCTGGCATCAATCAAATTAATTTATAAAAGTCTAGATTTAATTTGATTTTAAAATTTAAAATCTAAGCCATACATTTTATCAAATGACAAGTTTAAGTCAGTCCAAATTATTGACTAGTTCATTATAATTTTATTTTTAATAAAAAAAGTGAAAAAAATACAAGCAACTACCATAAATAGAAGCGGATTAAGATTTTTAAAATTTGAACTAACAATTTAATATAAAATGAAAATCTACTAATATATCTTTTGTCTAATAATGTTAAACTATCAATAAAAGTATTACGAGTTTGTACTAGTAATATGATATTTTATATTAAATTTAATAAATAATTTAGTTAGTATAGAATATTGATATATATCAAATGTTAATACAATGTTTTATATTATTAATTAGTATGGACTTTCTTTTAAATTTTTTGGGTGCACCAATGATATTGTTTTTAGGTCATAATTAGAGAATAATTTCTTTTAATCGTAGAGGTTATTGAAATATATTTTACCACTCCCTAATGAATTTTTTTATTCATAAAATTAAAAATTAAGCTCTTAATTAACATGATTAAAGGATCTAGCTAGTTATACCAACCAACTAACCCAACTATTTTGGTTATAGTATTTGATATAGTTGTTGGTGAGTTTATCTTGCGACCAGTATATAGTGAGTTTACTTCATATTATATTCAGTGATTTATATGTTCTGTTGACATGATTTATGGCGTAATAAAAGAATAAAAAAACGTCGATTTACATTAAAACATAGACTAACGTCAATTAGCACCCTATTCTCTAGTTTAGAGAGGTTAAAAAGTATAGAAAGAGATTCATTATGAAAATATCTCCTTTTCTAGTTATATTGACTCTGGTTATAAAGCATGTTACTTTTGAAAACATGAGTAAGAGAGGATTAATTCCAAGCCATGGCTGCCGTAAGCACACAGCATTTGAACTGTGAAAGTGGGGAGTAGGGAGGGGAAAATCTTAGAATAACATAACATTGAACTTCTTAATAACATCAGCAGCCAGCTAGATTGGCTTCCTAACTCATACATGGAATGTGATTTTCTTGCTGCAGTAACAGTAATCTTATGGGTATTTCGCAAACTGCGGAATGAACTTGTTCTTGGAATTTTTTTTATTTTGTTAATTATTTCCTGTATGTGTTTAAGCTTCACTTGATTTCTGTGGGCTTTTAAACTTTTTATATTTATTCCTTATCATGTCACTCAGATACTTAAGTAAATATTTAAGGAAAAATTAATGTTTGAGACTAATTTGAATGATTTTACAGAAAAGCATGCTTTTTTTTTTTATAATAATTAGGGGTGTTCATGCGTTAAGTTGAGTGAGTTTTTATATAAAAAGTGATCTGATTGGATCAAAATTTTATTGGTAAGGTTGGGTTAATTTTGACAAATTTTGTCCTGCCATCTAATCTAACCATAAATAGATTGAATTAGCATTATATATATATATATATATATATATATATATATATATATATAATCCTAACATCTCAATTAATAACTTTATTAAAATTAAATAAAAAATTATTAATTCTAAAACATAATATAGTATTAATAGTTTAATATTCATATAAAATAAGAGATTAAGCAATACAAAGTAAAAATTAAATTTTGGCAATCTCTTATAAATTTTAATATCCATTGCACAACTTAGAATAAGATACATTTAAAATTTAAAAGATCAAATTATTTGTCAACCTTAAATTTTTACTTCAAACAAATTAAAAAGAAATCAAGATAGGACAAAATAATAAGAAAAAATTCATATACAATGAGTCATTAGATTGGATTAGATAAAATTTTAATATTACAAACTCTTATTTTATTAAATTTCAATATTTTTTTTTATCTAAATAGACTGTCTACTCAAATAAATCTATTAATTTTCAATTAAGTTAAATTTGATTGATAGATTTATTAAGTTAATAAAATCCGTAAATACCCCTAATAAAGTCACTATAAGACAAATTGTATTTCACACGCACAAAAAGAAAGTTAGAAAGTTGTATGCATTAGTAAATATGAAAAATTTCATCTCTTGGCGAGACAAGAAAAGTGACAAGTAAGGATGTGTGATTTTTATAAGGATAAAATTCTGACGTATAATTTTCAATTATTTTTATGATGAGTTTGTTAATTTTAATCATAATTTGAAAGAAATAAATGTTTAGGTATATAATATCCTTGTAAGATTGTATAAAATTATTTTTTATCACTACTTATATAGATAATTTTCATATAGTTCTCGGTGAACTAAATCTTTAGATCATTATTAAAAGATTCAATTAATCTTTGTAAAAACAAGAACAAAGATCATATTTAATTCTCGAAAAGCTAGACTTTTGGAGGTGACAGCAAAAGTGGAGTACAGACACTCTTCTGGTTAACATTTTGCACAGCAACTTTTCTGGTGAGGAGCTTTGTTATGATCGATCAAGCAACTTGGACATGACGTAATTGCTCAAACTGAACCATTTGAAAATTCTATTGCACGATTGGATAAATAATAATAATAAGAAGAAGAAGAAGAAAACACGCGAACAACTAACAAAGATGATTGGAATTTAATATGTAATTTTAAATTGAAGAGAGAGATTACGAAAATTTAATTAAAAAGAATACATTAAAATTGATTTTAATGAAATCTTTAAAGAAATATTATGTTATAATCCCAAATAAAATAAAGGGTTGTTTGAAGGGAGAATAGAGAAAAGTGAAAAACAAGATATGACTCTGGGGTGAAGATTTGATCACAACAACTACAATAGTAGGATACTTTGAATCAAATATCTGAGATTCATTATGAAAGTGAAACAATATTTTAATTGAGAACCAATATGATAAGTCTATATATATATTACACACTCACACACAGCTACATGAGTCCATAATACATTTATTGGCTGTCGTGTTATTTGTATTATTCTTCCTAAATGATAAACACGAATTTTACAATTTTGGAAAGATATTACGATCTCTATGAACCTCACTGCATTACGTCTAACCAAAAATAGCATCATGTGATATCCTCGATCCACTAATTAACCCACTAATGCTACCCTACTTTTGCCTTCATGGGAATATAAATATTCAAAATTATTTGGCCCTTCTTACCAATATCTTTTTATATATTTTTCCACTATTTGAATCAAACAAAGAAAACTCATTTACTATGCAAAATTTATTTATAATTATACTATAAGAAATGTTAATAACATATATTGTGTTTGAGAGATACTCACGGTTTGTTAACATCAAATTTTACAAAATTTGAACTTTAGCTCATTCAAATAGTTCAGAAGTATCTCAATTCATTTACACCACCTTTAATTTAAACCACAAATCAATTCATTAATTAATAAGTGAAAAAAAAAAAACAAATTGTCATGTAATTTTGTCTTAACTGCATGCTTTAGTTTTATATATTTTAAATTTAAGTTTATTAGAATTTCAAAAATAGACATGTAAGAAATATACAAATGTACTAATAAAAAATATTAATTTATACCTTAATTTTAATTTATTAATTCTCACATATAATTTTAAATGAATTTTAACAAATAATAACTGTTTTGTATATGTAATATTCCTGGGCGAATTATAGACGTGTGCAAGTAATGTAAAGACAGCGAAACTTAAACGTTAAAATAAAAAGAGGAATTTAGAAGCTGCCCATAACTAAAGAAGAGCCCGTGCACCGTTAAATTAATGAAAATAAATTAAGAAGATAAAAAGGATGATGGAATAAAAGCAGCATAAAAAGGTTCTTTTCAATAATAAAGAGCAAATTTTGAAGTGGTATGGGTTATTTATATGCTAGGTTTCTGCTTCAGTCCTTTTCACTGATTCTGATTCTACAATTCTTTGTTTGTACCAACGTAATTGATAATTGTTTTTCCCCCCCAATCTTTTTGTCCTTCCTCTGTGACAGTGAAGGGATGACATTGATTCTTTTTAACCTTTACAAAAGCTTCTATTTTATCGATGCCGCTATATCTATCCCACACATATCTTTCTCACAAACTATTTTATGTGTAAACTTTGAAAGCAAACTGAAATTTAATTAATAGAATTGTGTTTTTATAAGTTAATTAAGTGTTTATTTAATTATTCATGATAAATTATTTTTAAAATAAATTTTATAAATTATAAATTATTTTCATTAATTATTCATGATATTTTAATAAATTATAAACTTGATTTCTAAATAATTAACTCTAAGTTTTTCTTTTCTCAAACAAATAGAAACAAAAAAAGATGTATTTTAATACAAATTACATAGACTAGAGTGCCTACAATAAGAGATTATTGACCAAGAGCTCACGACAAAATTCACATTCTATGTGTAATTCCATGCATCATATATAAAATAAAAATTTATAAAAATAAAATAAATCAACATTTTTATCACTTTCAAAATTAAACTATACCTCAATTTTTTAAATTATTTATTTATAGTTTTAAGTTAGAGTGCATGACTTAGTTTTAACATATAAAAGATATTTAATTAATTTTTTTCTATAAGAACTTGTTAAAAATATCTGTAACATTTGGAATATATAATTTTTTCCATCATTATTTGAATTTATAGAAATAAAATTTTTAAAAATTTTATCATAATAATTTTTTAAATTAATTAAAATAAGTTTTTTTTAATTTATTTTAAAATGTTTTACAGTCAAATTTATAACATACCCATAATATATTGCTTTAAACAGCGTTAGAAATATACAATTTAATCTAATTTTTTAATACACTTTTATTTATTAACTTATATTTATTAAAAAATTACAAAAAAATGAGTGAAAATGATTAAATATAGAGTGAGATTTAAATAATTTTAAAGTTTTTAATAAAGTTTAATCAATAATAAAGAATGTATTTAAAAGAAGTACACTAGAGTGTCTTACTTCACTGAATGCTATAGTTATGGCAAAAATAATCTTAAAATTCAAATGAGAGAAAGTTAAGATGTTTTAGTGGATTTTGAATGCGCATTAGCCTAGCTTATACTATATATACATGTAAATATCTATGATTTTTATTGATGACGTTCCCTGAAAGCAAACTTTCCTTTGTAAACGCATGAGAAACAGCAAGTGATCAATGTCATAGACCTCAAATTGGACGTGGGGTGACATCAATGAAGATGATATTTAGGGATGGATGAACCAATTGCAAGTTGTTAAGTTGTTTTAAGGTAGGTAACTACAAGTTTAGTGAGATCTCAGTTGTAATGAGTATTAACAATTGATAAACACAGCCATTCTGAGTTGCTAATTCTGACCAACTGTTGAAGTCTTTGACTATAGCAATCAAAGCTGGTGAAAAGTTGTCGCAATTAATGACTATTGTTTGAAGATAAAAAAAAACCAAAGTTTGCAACAAATTTGTGGACAACAGTGTTGCAATTGCAAAATGAAAAAATCTATGTTCATGCCAATGATCTTTGACCATACCTGCCATTTTTATGTTCCAGAAAATACCCCCAAAAGGTGGGGCTTGTGTTACTTTTTAGAATGATTGTAGTTTCTCTTTGGGACCTAATTGTGATTCCCCGCCATTGTTATCTTCACTTCATTTTTGCTTAGTTATTCATTCCCTTTTGAATAGATGAAACCTCAGCACCAATAACAATAAAGGACAAAATATCCAAACTCAGTTTTAATTTGAAGCTTCAAATTAAGTGATCGATCACTTGGTTGCAAATCATTGCAAGTTGCCACTATGAATTTATAGAATCTCTCGTTTTATTAAGTAATTCTATCTCTGATTTTAAATATAAATTGAAGTCTGATAATCTAAAATATAAGCAAATCTTAATTAATTTTATAATATCTAATGAAATTTTTTCCACTAAACTTTATGAATTGAGATCTTCTCATGTTATTATGTAATGCTCTTTCTTCTTATCTTAAATATAAGCAAACATAACCTGAGGTATGATAATAGAAAATATAAATAAAACTTAATTAAATATGTACTATTTAATGAAATTATTTCTAAAATATTTTTTATTAATTCAAAAAAAATTAAATGACATTTTTTTTTATTCTTGACGTATGACATTAATAATTATATATAACTTTCAAAATGGGAAGAGAAAAAATTATTTGAAAAATATTTTCATAATTTAAGTCTCTTCCTAAAAATTATTTTCTACCTTTGATATTAATATTTAGTGTAAAAACTTAAACCATCAACTAATATCATTTAATACTAATAAAAAAACTTAAATTATCCATAGGTGATTTATTTTTTCTACGCAATAAATATTATGAAAGATATATTAAAAATGACTTTATTTTTTAATAAAATTTTAAAAAATTAAACAAAATCTTGTTGATAAGTGTAATTTAAGTAATTACGTTTGACCTATATATATGATCGGAAAGAGTATGATATAGTTACGTTAGAGAGAGACATAATTTTGATCAATTTTATTTAATAAGACCTACAACCAATCAAAATGAGTCCTCATTTGTTAAAATGTATTTTTTTTCGTCTCCAACATAGTTATATCATATTACTTATTAGGAAGAAATATTAAAAATCGCCTTCTATAATTCTGAAGCTACAAACAACCGTGGTTCACATGAGTTTCAAACTTGCATATGAAGTCAATTTTGAGTGCAAGTGCGTCAGTGATTATTTGCTTCTCTATCACCCAATTATGGGAATTTTAACTGTGCTCACGTTTTTCACGTAAAGCTTTAAATTCAATACATTTTTCACCCTTAAAACTCTAAAAGAATTATAGCTTTATTGTTAAAAATACATTGTGAACTATCATTACTTTTTCCCTTTTCCTTTTACGAAGGGCCATTAATTATAAGTAGAAATCGACTTTTTAAGGCTAAGTTTAAACATTCACAAATAAAAAAAATTTATAAAAAAAGTACTGAAAGTTATTGTTTGAAGTTATAAAAATATAATAAATATTTTTTTAATAAAATTTTACTATTATTAATTTCTTATCATTTGTCTTAAATATTGACATTAACAAAACCCTTTTATAAATATATACACTGTGAAACAGGATTAATATTACATGCATGTATATATATTTCTTCTCTCTCTTTTTTCTTAATTGAAAAATTACATTTTCTTTCCTTATTGTTAATATTTTAGAAAGACATTTTTTAATGAATTTGAATTATCTCATATTATCAAATAACATGATATGGTCATCTTAAAAAATATATAATGTTTTCATCAAATTTAATTAGTGTATCCTACAATCAACCTTGGATCTTTAGTTGATAAAAACTATGTTTCTTTGGTTTGAGACGGTCAAGCTCGAGTTCTTCAAAACGCTTTGTTGATGTCTAAACCCAACCAAAGTTGCTTAAGGGTTGCTGCTGTGGTTGAAGTCGAAGTTACCGAGCTGTACAAAGCTTGTGAAACGATGCACAGAGACCTAAACAATACTTATGTCACTAATTATAAATAAATTGAATTAATATATACTTAATAATAGAAATTTTTTACACTATCATCATAATTTATTTTTGATAAGCCATAATTAGTTGGGGTTGTCCTAAACAAGAATCATAAGCAATGCGGTGGTAAATTCAAGCAAAAAAGTTTTTCTTTATGAGATTAGGTTCTAATAGCCCCAACATAGAAAATTATATCCATTTCTTAAAGTGGGAATGCGCTTAGAAAACAATTTGATCATCAATTTGATGGAAGAATTTTGAGACAAGCACTTGCACAATCAACATCAAAAACTTTAGGACATATAAAAGATCGCAGTGCAAACCAAACTAATTTATATTCTTGATCTGATCTTCAATACATTAAATGTTTGGTACTGCCGACCAGTTTTCCTAATGCCCAGTTTTGTATGAACAATAATGATATCATTTGGAAAGTACCATAATTAGTAATTTATTAGAACACCCACATTTTCTTCCATCTTTACTCACTTTGCACTTAGTTGATTTGGTATTTGTGAGCCCAATTCAACCAAAGCACTCTTGCTTTACTTTGACTCACATCCTAATGCATAACTCTTTTCTCCATTTAAGCAAACTTTTTTGACTGAATGTGAAGGATAGGATTATGCAACATACTCGGTCAACCAGTCAACGTTTGGATTATCCTTTGTCTTTGCTGTTTAAAACAAGCTAGCCACACGCTTGGGTAGGCTTACATTGCCATCATACTATAACCACTCCCACCATCTTATGCTTGTCTTTACGCTACTCTTTACTAGTCCATCATCATTTGAAAACAATTAAGGACTTGTTTGGAGAGGAATTTCTGAAAGAAACAAAAGTAAGAAATGTAATCCTTTATTTCCACGACAGCATTTGTTATATATTTTTTTAAAATATTGAGAAACTTATGCATCAATGCTTCTTTTATATACTCAAAAAAATTATGAATGTGATAAATGAGATTCTAAATTAATTTTAAGAATATATTGCTTTCCGTAGCCCAATAAATTTGAATTCAGGGAAAGTAAATTACACATCATAATTCATATTGTGAGTCTTCACTAATAATGTATCTCTTAGTGTCATAATCATTCTGAAAATTTAAAATTCTACCTTTGATGTTACTCCCATCTCTTTCACGTGAAGGAGAGGCAATTATTAGCATCACGATCCTTCATCTAGTCTGAAAGAAATTCCCATGACATCATGTCAACTCAGTTGGAGGGATAAGATTCACTTTTAGAAACTCAACTAATCTACCTTGTAGCATATTAATGGAAGAGTTTCACTCAATCTCAAGTTAGTACAAATATTGTCAAGTATTCTAAAGCTCAAATTCATAAAAATATATGTTTCGGCATTCAAAGATATATATTAAAAGAGAGAAAACAAATTGAAAGAGTGAGGATTAATCGGTGTAGGAACCAGCGGCAAGAGCTAAGAGTTAAATAATAATAATAATAATTCTTTAAGTTGACTATCAATAACACTGTAATAACACAAAGGGCAAATAATTGCTTTAATTAACATGTGTTCACACAAAGATAATTTAAGTATTTCAAACAATATAAATTTAGTTTATCTTCAATGTATTTTGTTTTTTCAATGCGTAAATTTGAATCCAACAAAGTGAAGCTACTAAGTGTAACACTCTATTTATTTATTGTTTGATAATTGTTCTAATGTTGAGTAGTGTTGGGATATGCTTTAAATTGATTACAAGAGTGTTTATTAGAGTTCTAGTGCAGGAGGTCTCGCTCAGGCGAGGTAGGTCTCGTTCAAACGAGACTGAGCATCCACAACCACATATTTTCAAAGTAATCTCGCTCAATCGAGGCAGGATAGGATTGACCTAATTGTCCTCTCGTCCAGGCGAGGTATGATCTCGCTAAAGCGAGCCAATATTTCCCTTAGGCGAAGATTCATAAGAAAAATGTCCAACTCTTTGGACATTGTCTCACTTGGATGAGAATGACCTCATCTAGGTGTGCATATCAGAAAATGTTTGAGGAGACTACTCTTTGGTGTTTTCGCCGAAGCAAAATATGTCTAGCTCAGGCGAGAATCACCTCTCTTAAGCGAGAGTGTGCAGTGCTGAGAGGTATTTAAGAGATTTTCAGCATGAAAATTTCATTTTACTCCAAACTTTACGTCTTCTCTCAACTTTCTTTGAACTTTCACTCTTTTCTCTCAGATAAAACCTCATCAAACTTTGATCACTCTTCGAATCCAAACTTGGACATTAAATCTAAGCGACTCCAAATAAGTTTCTTTAGGTTCAACTCTTTTTTCTCCATTTGTTCTCATGTTTTTCATTTCTCAAAAGGGTATCTCATGATATCCAAGAAAAATTTTGTTATTGAGCTATAATCTTTATTAATCTTTCTTTGTATACTCACCTTGAGGTAAATAAAAGTCTATTTTATCATTTTATTAAAATGTATATTGTGTGCTCATGGGAGCATTATTATGTGATTATTGTATAAGAATATATGTTTGAATAATAATACTTATGGGGAAAGGTTGATGATATAAGTGTTTGATTGTTTGATATGAGTAATCATGTTGTGTTGATATGAAATACGCGATGAGAACTAAGTGTTGAGTGTATTGTGGTATATGTTGGCTAAAAATGGCTATATTGTATTGATAATACATGTTTGGAAATTTTATTTCTATGCTGTGAGTGGAAAGAACTTGGTGTGGAAGTGCTTTATTAAGCACGATCTTGTGATTAAAAAATTAAATGAATAAAGGATGAGTACAAAGTGCTAAATATGGGATAAATATGAAGTACTGGATGAATCTAGTATGAATAGTTACAGAGATATACTAGCGGTATAAAGTCCGGAGGCAATGGAAAATCTAAGGAAAAAGTACGCTGGTGAGCAACATTCGCATATGTGTACATACTCTATCTGAGAGTGAATGTGTCATATGGCCTCACACTCGTTTCTTGACTAGACTCATGACTATACCTTTGCTAAGGAACTCGTTATTGTATATGTTGTATCTGTGTGTATGAGCTAACCAGCGACTATTTACCTAGTTAAGTAAGACCTGGGAGTACGTGTTTAAGAGAGAGGTTTAAGGATTTATGATAAACTATGTAATGTGTCTATGTGAGGATTGTTGTTATGCTATTTGTTATTGAATCTATTAAGTATTATTTTATTCTATGCTTATAAACACGTTGCAATGTTAACTCTTGATTGAATAGTTACAGAGATACACTGGCGGTATAGAGTCCGAAGATGATAGGAAATCTGGGAGAAACGTAGGCTAGTAAGCGACATTCGCGTATGTGTACACACTCTATCTGAGAGCAAATGCATCACATGGCCTCACACTCATTTCTTGACTAGACTCATGACTATACCTTTGCTAAGGAACTCGTTATTGTATATGTTGTATCCATATGCATGAGCTAACCGGCGACTATTTGCCTAGTTGAGTAAAACCTCAAGAAATGTTGGAGACATTGTATTTTTATGATCACAGTGCATTGGGAGCGCGTGTTTAAGAGAGAGATTTAAGGATTTATGATAAACTATGTAATGTGTCTATGTGAGGATTGTTGCTATGCTATTTGTTATTGAATATATTAAGTATTCTTTTATTCTATGCTTATAAGCATGTTGTAATATTAACTCTTGATGTCAATGTATGTTTAATGATGAAATAGATACACATCTTTACTAACCTTTTCAGGGAACAAGGATCACAACACCCCAAAAATGAATTAAATTAATAGATAGTTTTGCACAGTGTAGATTAAACTATGTATTTAATAAGTATCAGAGAACTTGATATTTTAAGCTGGCTATAGACTGTGATAATATACCCAACCATATCTATATTTTGGAAACAAAACTATATTATAGTATTCCCTTAGATTTTATTTTTGTAGTGTGACCATGATTGTATGTTGTATTTGAACACCCTATATCAACTTGTTGCAAAAGAAAGAGTGCATCATGCACTGGTTAGGGACACTTTACACAGTAGGACTCTTCTTCCAAACCATGGTAATGTCTTAATTAAGTTAGTGCAGCGACATGAAGAAAAGTTTACATTGTCCATCCCAAACAAAGAAGCAAACATTTTATGCCTGAGAGATGCAATTAATTGGTATTTATGTTGTCTGGTCATTATCCTTGATCACTTTATGACCAAAGGTATGTATGTAAATTTCTTTATAATTTTTAACAATGTGCATACTTTATAAATGTTTAATCTAAAAACATTGATTTCAGGTTGCCCCATCATTAAGTATAGGGAAAGAAAAGAAATATGCCAAACTAAGGAATTAATTGTTGGTCTAAGCAAGTCTTGTTTCTTCATCAGACCTTATTGAGTTGGCACATGCTCAAGGTGTTGCATGCTTTGACATGATGAAGCTTTGAGTAAGAAGCGATCAGGCCATTAATTGCTTCCATTCATATGGCTATAGAGCATTGGGAAAAGAAGTTTTATGATGTAATAGGGAAGAAAAACATATTGGAGATCATACATTGACATTGGTTGAGTGCCTCCAATATTTGCCTTTACATAATGTAATTATTTTTGTGTAATTTGTAATTGAAAATCTTACTTTATGTTTGTTTTTTAAGCATGCAACTTGGTTTTTAAATTTTCATTATCATTTTTAACCCTAAACCCTAAAGGTATTCACCGTTGGTATGTAACATTAGGTCTTGATTACCATCAATACCTTTGATGAGACAATATATTATATGGATCCACTTCGCCAACAGCTTAAGAACTGAACACATGCACAACCTATTTAACAAGTAAGCATGTATTTCAACACTCTATTATAAATGAATGTGCTTAAACTATAACATATTTCTTTCATCCTATTTTATTAATGCTCTTATCACATATTGAGCAGAGAGGCAAATTCAACCCTCTAGGACAAAGATGCATTAAACAAGATGGATCACTATACATGTATATTTTCCAAAATACTATTTTACTTGTAACTTATTACATTATCTATAATTTTGCATTAATTCGGGTTTTTATGTTTTTTCTTCCATAAAGTGTCCTAAGCAAACAAATAATGATGATTATGGATATTATGCGTGTTTCTTCATTAGAGATGTTTTGCACCATAGAGAAACTATGATCTCAGTTAATGTAAGGAATCTATATCCAAAATTACTTACTCATTTGTATTTATTTTACTTAAATTCTACCTCATTTTCTATTTAACTTGACTAGCTTTATGAATTTTCTTTTGTTTTTAGTATTTTTCAGTGTTTCAATTCCCAACTTTTTCTAACAACAGAATTCACCAACTCCAAAAGGAATGGTGTGCATATTTGTATCATAGATATTTGAAGGCACCTTAAATACAATTGATTATGAGTGATTTTTTTTAAGAGTAAAATGTATATACTTAAGGAAATTTGCAAGTATATAGATGTTTTCATTATTCATTGTGGTGTGGTTCAATGTAATTATATTAATTTTGACTTCTTCTATATTTTTTTCGTCATTATTTTGAGATATTCAATTGATCCCAATTTAGTTTAATAATTTATTGTCATATGTACTCTTCAATTAGTTTGAAATTCTAAAATATTAGTTGTATTTGCACTACAAAAAAAAACAAATTTAGCTACGAAAATTAGCTATAGAATTATTTCGTAGCAAATCCCTAGCTAATTCACAAAAATAAGTGGCACCTTATGGCAGGAAAAAATTGTTTCGATTTAACTACGGATTAGCTACAGGCTTTTGTGTAGCTAAAAAATTTTTAATTTAGCTACGGATTAGCTAGAAAAAAATTTTGTAGCAAAATTAACTTATGGTGAGAATAATTGGCGCCTTATGGCAGGAAAAATTTGCGCAAGGTTTAGTTACGGATTAGCTACAGACTTTTGCATAGCTAAAATTTTTTTAATTTAGTTACGGATTAGCTACAAAAATTTTTCGTAGCAAAATAAACTTATGGTGGGAATAAGTGGCGCCATATGGCAGGAAAAATTTGCTTGAAATTAGCTACAGGCTTCTGTGAAGCTAAGAAATTTTTAATTTAGCTACGGATTATATAGAAAAAAATTTCATAGCAAAATTAACTTATGGTGGGAATAAGTGGCGTCTTATGACGGGAAAAAGTTTCTTGGGATTAGCTACAGATTAGCTACATACTTTTGCGTACCTAAATTTTTTTTAATTTAGCTACAAATTAGTTACCAAAAAATTTTGTAGCAAAATAAACTTATAGTGGAAATAAGTGACGCCATATGGCAGAAACAATTTACTTTGAATTAGTTACGGATTAACTACAAACTTTTGTATAGCTAAAATTTTTTAATTTATCTACGGATTAGCTACAAAAATTTTCATAACAAAAGTTAGCTACAAAATATGCTTAGTTTAGCTACTACAGAATGATTCGATAGCAAAATTTACACTTTAAAAAATCTCAAGTTAGCTACAAATTAGTTTTAGAGCTCGTTTGACTTATGGTTTTTAAAAATAATATTTTAAAAAAAATTTATAAAATTATTTAAAGAAGAAAATAAAATAAAATTTATTTGGTATTTTAATTTTCAAAAGTAATTTTAAGATGAGAAAATAAAAAAAAATTGTTTGATATATTTGTTTTAAAAAATAAGTTTTAAAAACTAAAAAAATATTTTTTTTGTTTTTTATTTAATATTTTAAATTAGATGAATATATATTTGATATTTAATTTTATTATATTTTATTTAAATATATTTTTATATAAAAAATAAAATATTTGATTAAAAAATTTTAAACCATTAAATTTTAATATAATATATGAAAATAATTAATATTAAATTAAACAATAATGATTAATTTTAATATTAAAATAATTTTTAATAAAAATATAAATGGTAAAAATTTAACGACCATGAAATAATATGAATTATTAATCCATATAAAACACTCTAAAATCTTTATAAATTAGATAACCTACCTTCATCATTAAAAAAAAAATCAAATAAATAAATAAAATTAAAACTCCTTAAAAGTTATTTTTGTTTTAATTGATATTATTTATTAATTTATTGATATTATTTATTAACCAAATCTGGAATTTAATTTATGATAATTGTAAATAAAATTTCTTATTAAAATAAATTAAACTGTAATTTTAAACCATAAACAGGACTAATTAGAGTTAAATAACAATATAAAAATATTATAATAAGATAATATTTTATATTTAATAAATTGTGAGATTAAATTTAATTTTCTCTATCTTGAAATTAAATGGAACACAATTTTTTTTCTGAATTTTTTAGCATTCTAATTATGTGCTCCGGTGGATTTATTTTTTTATGATGGAGAAACATAAATACATCAGAGTAAAAGACAAACTACGCTCAACCAGTTAAATAGTTTATTAACTTACGTTAAATTTAATTAAAAGTTTTTCTCTTAACATTAACTAAAATTTTTAATATATTTAAGCATAATTTGTTAATATATTTAAATAAAAATATTATTCTTAATTTTTTCTTAAGAAACATAATTATTAATATTTTTTAATTTATAATTTATTTAAGTTTTAAAATATTTGCAAAATATATAATATATTTTATGACAAATACATTATTTCATTAACTACATAGACGAGAGTTTATGAAGTTTATTATTTGATAAATGTTTCTTTTTTAACTAAACAAATATAATATATATATGAAATTATATGATATTTGAGAATTACTAAATATCATATATTTCACTAAAGAAAAATAAAAGGGATTCATTTTTTCCTAACGTTATTTGGAGCAGCAGTCACGACTTTGGGGTTTTGTTTGGTTGCATAGTGTTGTTAACCACTCTCTCTCTTTCTTCTTTTTCGCGCTTCACTCATTGATAGAGTTCTCTTTCTGATTCTCCCCTCCCTTTTTTTTCTTCTCAATTCATGTTTTGCACTTACCATTGTTAGGTTTTTTGTTGTAGTACTTCCTAATTGATGTCTAAATTGGGGATTTTGGTGTTTCCTTACCCTAATTCATGTTTTCGGTTTACCTTTTGAAATTAGTTGTCCCGGGTGGGTTTCGTTGACACTTATATTGTTTGATTTGATTGTTAAAGTTACATGATATACTGAGAGATCTTGATTGTAGGGTTTGTTTACCTATTTTTGCCTCTTTGGGTTTGTAATATAATAGTTAGATAGTTTTTTGTTTACTCGTGCGTGCTGAGGGATTGAGTATTCTGAGGTGGCATATTCAGTATATCAGGTAAATAAGATTATATTATAGTTTGAGGTTATGTAGGGTATTCCTCAATATCTAAATAATCTTAGTTATGCATGCCAACACCATTAACAGGAGAGATTAGATTACGCAAATAGGATGATCAAATAAACTTGAGCCAAAAAAATTTGAAAGAATAGGATTGGAATCTCATACACAGGTAAAATCTTCTCTGTTTGCAATATTGTTCTTGTATTACTTGCAGTCTTGGATTTCCTTCTTGTGGACATCATGCATATATTTAGAACTATATATTTACACATATAAAAACAAGGTCCTTGTGTGCCACGTGTTAAAAAATTTCTAGGTTAATTTACCCGTTAGCACAGGTGGACTATTCTGGTTGAGAAACAAACCAGAGAGCTTTTCTATATTGCTATAAAAACAAGTGACAATTGTGGTTATATAAGAAGAGCAATTCAAGGTTAATAATAATTGTGTAGGTAATTATTGATAATCCTATTGCTATAAAAACAAGTGACGGTTATGTTTATCATTAATTCCCATTTCTTCCCTTTTATCTTTCATTAACTAGTTTGTTTTCCTTTTTGTGAATTTTGGTTAGAATTTGTTTAAGTTTATCTTTCCTATTTTATTCTGACCCATCTTCTTTTATTTAATTTTACTGTTCCTATATTATTTTATCTAAAAAAAATTAAAAATTAAATAATTAATTTCAGCAAAAATGAGGCTCGATTGAAGTTGGATTTTAAGAAGAAAGGACCCCACTGGGTGTGTAAGTGAAGAATTCATGGATCGAGTTGATGATTTTATGAAATTTGCTATTGAATTTTCAATGAATATTGATTCATTAGGTCAAATTCTTTGCCCATGTGATAGATGTATGAATCACCTTAGAATAGATTCATATTCGTTAGAAAAATATCTATATGTTATGGATTTGTGGAGGGTTATCTAAATTGGACAGTTCATGGTGAGAATGTATGGGGTGGTGAAACTTCAATTTTTAATGTTGTTGATGATGAAGTGGATACTAGAAACCCATATGTGGATATGGTTATGGATGCCGTAAGTGATCAATTAAATCCAAATTATGAATATTTGGAAGAAGATCCTGATCCATCAGCTTCAAAGTTTTATGAGTCGTTAAGGGATGTCGATGAACCTCTGTGGGATGGTTGTTATAGCACACAAAATTGTCTGTTGTTACCCAACTCCTTAACTTGAAGTCAAGTTATCCGTAAATTATTACAAATCAAGGTTAATGGTTAATGAACTAGGATTGAAATATGAGAAGATAGACGCTTGTCCTAATCATTGCATGTTGTATTACAAAGAAAATAGTGACAAGATAATTTGCTCAACTTATGGACATCAAGGGTATAAATCAAAGGTGGAAAATAAGGATGTACTATACTCAATCTTACAGTATTTTTCCATCATTTCAAGGCTCCAATGTTTGTATATGTCAAAGAACACTGCAAAATTTATGAGTTGGCATGTAGACGGAGTGCGCCATGATGAACATGTAATCGTGCATCCATCTAATGTTGAGGCATGGAAACAATTTAACTCCAATCATCCAACATTTTCTCAAGAACCTCGAAATGTGAGACTTGGTCTTTGTACAGATGGTTTCAATCCATTCAATGGTTCAACCACGCTATACTCACGTTGGTCTGTTTTTGTCACTCCTATAATCCTCGTCTGAGTATGTGTATGAGGAGAGAATTCATATTCCTCAGTCTAGTGATACCAGGACTGAAGTCACCTGGTAAGAGTTTAGATGTTTACCTTGAATCCCTCGTTGATGAGTTGAAGATATTATGGAAAGATGGGGTGAACACTTTTGATGTCCACAAGAAATAGAATTTCATCATGAAAGTGACTTTGTTATGGACAATAAGTGATTTTCCCAGTTATAGAATGTTGAGTGGGTGGAGCACGTATGGTAAACTTGCTTGTCCTTATTTCATAGAGCATAGCAAGTCAAAAGAATGGAAGGAAATGTTGTTGGTTTGATTGTCACTGCCAATACTTTCCATTAGAACATCCATTTCGCTACGATCTGTACTCTTTTAAGAAATCAACAGTTGAAAAGTCATTGCCACCAAGCCGATTGAGTGGGGAGGATATCTTGAATAGAGTGGCACAACTTGAGCATGTAAGATTTAGGTCAATATCACAACTGGGTGAAGAAGAGCATATTATGGGATTTACCTTATTGGTTAACTAATTTGATACGACATAATTTGGATGTCATGCATGTTGAGAAGAATGTGTTTGATAATATTTTTAACACAGTCATTGATACAAAGGGCAAGACCAAAGCTGCAAGAGAAGATTTGAAATTGATATGTAAACGCCCTACATTAGAGTTGATACATGACAATGGTAAAATGAGAAAACTAAAGGCAACATATGTTTTGAATATGAATAAAAAAAGAATGGTCTGTGAGTGGATAAAACAATTGAAATTTCCTGATGGTTATGCATCAAACATTACACATTGTGTTAATATTGATGAAGGTAAGACATACGAAATGAAAAGTCACGACTGCCATATTTTTATGCAGCAATTAATTCCTATAGCATTTCGTGATGTAATACCGAGGTCTATTTGAGGGTCAATAACAAAACTTAGTTGCTTGTTTAGAATGATTTGCACAACTAAGATTCGTGCTTTGGTTATGGAGAATCTTGAAGTTTCTGTGATTGAAATAATGTGCAAGTTAGAGAAGATTTTTCCACCATCATTCTTTGATGTAATGGAACATCTCGTTGTGTACTTGCCTTATGACGCTAAGGTTGGAGGACCTGTGCAGTATAGGTGGATGTATCCATTTGAGAGATGCATGTTGTACTTGAAAACAAAGGTTCAGAATAAGGCGAGGGTCGAGGGATCTATTTCTGAAGCATATATATTAGAAGAAATTTCAAATTTTGCATCAATATATTTTGATCCACACATACAAACAAGGCATACTAAAGTTCCATGGAATGATGATGGTGGGGAGGTATTTAAAGACAAATGTCTCTCTATTTTTCAACATCCATGTCACCTATTGGAAGAGGTCATAAGAAATTCTTGACTGACAAAGAACTTGAAATTGCAGAGACATATGTGCTTATAAATTGCACTAAAGTGGAACCCTATCTTCAGTAAGTCCTCTCAATTATTAATTTGTAAGAAGTTATATATATATATATATATATATATATATATATATATATATACTAACTATTGCTTTAATTATTAGACAATTTGATGAGTCATTAAGGGAAACAAATCCCGATATCACCGATAATGAAATTTTAAAAGTTCGGGATAAAGAATTATGTAGATGGTTAAAAGAACTTGTGAGTACTTCATGTATACGTCATTTTTATAAAGACATCAATAATGTTCTTTCTATTAAAATTTTTATTTCTTTTTTATTCTAAGGTACAATCTGGTGGTGTTGAAGACCCAATGATTTGACAGTTTATTTATGGTCCTTCTAAGGTTGTGACATCGTACAATGACTTAATAATTAATGGGTATAAATTTCATACTAAGGAATATGGAGAAAATAAAGCTATCATGAATAGTAGAGTATGTGTTAGAGGTAGTATATATGGTGAGAATGACCTAGACTACTATGGAATCCTTGAAGATGTATTGGAGTTTTCATATTTAGGATATGAGAACAAACTCTTTCTATGCTGGAAAAATTTCTATGCTGGGAATATTTCTTTTATTAAGGTAGAAATCTTGGCAGTTATAAAGGGCCAGGAAGAATGCTGGAGGATTGGATATAGACAGGTGATATGATTCCCAGATTCGCTTACAGTTGTGAATATGGTTCGAAAGGGTGTCCAGCATTCCCATGTGTATGCAAATGAGATATCCCATATTAGGAGACTTTTAAGAAAGAATTAGAGGTGCTCAGTACACCATATTCTCTGAGAGGAAAATAGTTGTGCTGATGCTTTTGCTAAGATGGGATCAACTTTGGAGAATGGTTTTACGTTTTGATGAATCCACATTTTATTGGACTTTTACTTGTCTTTTTAGTGTTCCTTGATAGAAAAAGTAGACTTAGAAAGTGTAAATAACATAGAAACATTATTTTGGTCAAATATCATAGGTTTCTTAATTTTTGGTTAATTTACATTGATTTACATAGATATAATTTGCAATTTTGATCATTTGAATAATTGTGCAGGAATTTCTGGACTTATTCCATGGATTTTTAGCCTTTGAGAAAGTGACCACTTTCAGAAGTGATAGTGGACACTACAGCAAGCTAAATCCAGAGGGCAGACCAAAGTGATCACTTTTAAAGTGATAATGGACACTATAGAGACCCCAGACTGAAGAGGGCCTGCGCGTAACCACTTTGAAATCCATAGTGGACACTCTAGAGAGGGATGACAGGATGGGAGGCTACACGTAGCTACTATGACTTTCATAGTAGCAACTATGGGCAATGACTACTTCACTATAAATGGATTTTGAAAATTAGGGTTAAGGAGCTTTTTATACTTTTAGATTTTTGGTCATTTTGGGAACACTTAGAGAGCCTAGGGTGGCCTTGGGTGACAGCCAAGGATCCAACCTAGGGTTTGAATTCCATTTCTTCCTCATTTTTCTTTGATTTTTACATTGATGTTGTTGATTTCTCTTAACTTTTACTTTGTAATTGTGAGACTCATCCTTATGGAGGGCTAAATCTCTTGTAATCCTTAGTGAGTTCACTTAGATTCTTGAATTCCTAGGTTTTAAATGCTAACACAAATCCTTTTTTTTTCATGAATTTCTTCTTCCTAATCTCTTAATTGAATTAATGGTTGAATGAGAGGGACATTGCTTAATTAACCCTAATTCGTTTTAATGAGATTCTAAACTTGAATTGCTTAATTCTGGATTTATTTCTAAGGTTGCGTAATATTGGGATGAGAGATTGAAGTCTATTGAATTGCTTAATTCGTATGGAAACATAAGGTTGATTTTCGCTTGTTAAATTAACCTAATTATGGGAGAAGAGGAAGAGTATTAAATCTTGAGAGAAATAGGGATAGAGTCTATATGAATGAACTATGAGTTCCTACATTTTATTGATTGAACTTTATAATTTGTTTCTTACTCTTTATATTGAACTTGAAATCATAAAGCCCCTTTTTTTACATGCTTTCTGAGTCAATGCACAATACATGTTTGATATTTGGTTACTCATCCAATGATTCATGGGAGACAATCTAGATTAGCACCCTAGTATTACATTAATTTCTGTTCATATTTTGATAAGAATTCGTGACAAATCTTTTGTTCATCACGTTTGTTGATCAACCTCCACCAGGATTGCCAGTGTTATTGCAAACTGACGTCATGCAATTAAGGTTTATTAGGCAGTAGAATGGTTTTCGTTTTTCTTGGTATTTGTAATTAACTTTTAGTTGTTGTCTTCTTATTTCTCTCATGTAACAAAAAAAAAAAAGAGTGGATTATGATAGAAAAATTCATTTTTCTCATGTGTCACACACTCGTTTAAATTATTTTTAGTTAGTAAGCAAAAGGTGTTGTTTATGAAAAACTATCAAGACATTTGACACTGAAATTGATGATTTAATGATTGTGTTAATCATTATTTTTTTTAATTTTATCAAATAATTAATTATGAATTATGATTTTTGTTGTTAAAATTGACATAAGTCAAAATTTAGATGCAATATTATAAGTATATTTATTTTTAAGTTATAATTAGAATTTTATCTTAATGACCTATATAAAAAGTCAACGTTAAAAATCATTATACATTATTAATATGAGAATACAATCTTAATAGAAAAAAATAATATTAAAAACGTGTACAACATTATTATTAAGTTTTTTCCATTAACAAACAACATCTATAATATATATTGGGCATAACATCATCTGCTAATAGTACTAATATTTAGACATTTGCTCATTTTTTAGTTAATATAAGTTTTTCTTCTAATATATAATTCTACCTATCATATAATTAAAAGAAAAAATAAAGTTATTTAAAATTCCTTTAAGTAAAAAAAAATAAAATTATAAAGTAAAAAAGTGAAGCAATAATCATCATTAATTTAAATTAAAATATTTTATAAATATAAATTTTAAATTAACAATAATTAATCTCATTATTTTCTCAGTTTACATAATTTTTTGCTTTTACTTTAGGATAGCATAAGTTCTCAAAATTAGTTTGTGGCATTTATTGAACAATGTTTTTTTTCCTCTAAATTAATTTTTTTTATTTCTATTAAAAATAAGACAAATATCAATAAAGTACTAATTAAAGATTTAATAATAGAAAGTATTGTATTAACTTTAAAAAAATTTCCTTTACAATGTATATAGTATTATAGTTTTTATTAGATATTTTATATTTTTAATAAGTATATGTAATGCCCTTGTTACTATGTAGAGATGAGAATAAATCAAACAATTCATTTAGAAATTTATAGTCTTAACTTGCAATAGGTGAAATCTTTTCAAGACTAATTTATTAAGTTCAATAAATGTCATTAATAATAATGATGACGTTTATTAAACTTAATCACATTTTCATTATATTTGTTTATATGTAAGTACAGATATGTAACATCTCCGTTTCTGTATTAATAAAAAATTACATAGTTATGATAAATATGTATGTGAGAGTATGTTAAGAGAATTTCTAAATGTTAGAACTATAAGTCTCGCTGTACCAAGAATGAGGTGGTGAAAATAAAACATTCTAGAGCGTTCTTGTTGTAGCGAGAGGTCTCTCACTGTAGCAAAAAGTGCAGAAAATAGAATACAATTTTGTCTCATATTTTCATTGTAGCGAGAGAGTGTCTCACTGTAGTGACAGTCTTTTGCTGTAGCGAGAAACGAATAGTGAGAATATCACGATCTGAGGGTATTTAAGAGTTTTCATGCATGAAAAACTCATTTCTTAATCCATTTCACATCTAGACTTCGTTTTCTCTGTACTCTCTCTACATTTTCTCAAATAAAACATCTCCAAACACCAATTATTCTCCAAATATGTTTGTTCTAAGCGATTCTAAGTAAATTTCTTTAAGTTTAATCGTGTTTTTACTGTTCATTTTCTTTGAATCTTATTCTTAAGGAATAAATTTGTGTTGTCTAGGTAAGAGTGCTATTTTAGGACGTTCTTCATCATCAAACATTCATTTAGATCTTCATTTTAAGGTAAGGAGAGCTTTATTTTACCATTATCTGTTATAGGTCATATGTTGAGCCTAGGAAAGTATGTTTGCATAGCATTTTTATGATATATGCATGAATAATAGGTAATAA
This sequence comes from Abrus precatorius, assembly GCF_003935025.1. Taxonomy (NCBI): domain Eukaryota; kingdom Viridiplantae; phylum Streptophyta; class Magnoliopsida; order Fabales; family Fabaceae; genus Abrus; species Abrus precatorius. The sequence continues at coordinate 15,035,531 of NW_020874417.1, forward strand.
TGCAGAAAGATTACTGATATGAATATGTTTGATGTTTTGGTTGACTGATTTTAATGTGTAAATATGAAATATATGATGAGAAAGCATATTATTATCGTCGAACAAGTTTAATGAATGTATTGGATGTAATATAACCTTATCATTGAGATATGTATGAAAATGATGAATGTGTCATTAATGATTTATTGAATAATATGATTATTGAGACCATGAGTAAGTGATGAACAATATGGAAATAGTCTGGAAGTGCTAATAAGCACGATTTTATGATTGGATAATAGAATGAATATGAGAGTTGAATGAATTAGTGTAAATAATTACAGAGATACACTAGGGGTATGGATTCTAGAGATAATAAAGAAATCTCGAAGAAATGTAGGGTGGTGATCGATATTCACGATTGTGTGCATATTATTGTTGAGTGCAAATGCGTCACAAAGCCTCACACTCGTTTCTTAACTAAACTCCTGTCTATGTATTTGCTGAGAGGCTCGTGATTGCATATGTTGTATTTATATTACATGAGCTAACTGGCAACTATTTAAATGATCGAGTAAAACCTCGAGAACTGCTGGAGGCATCGGATGATTGTGATCACAGTGCACTGAAAGTGTGTATTTAGAAATGAATGATAAAAATATAACGAAATTATGTGAATTTGTATGCTAGGAAGAGAATAATTGAAATGTAATATAAAGTGATGATTATTGTATATTTATGATTTTTGTAATAAGTGATATGATGTAATTGTATTATGTTTGAAAGGTAGAATAGTTGTTCACCCTTACACCACTCAACAGATAGCAAAGATGACAACTCATCTCGTGTGGATTGATATAATAGATATTTATGCTAGTAGTATATTAAATTATGTATTTAGGGAATATAGACGTGTTGTACATTTATATTTTAGAATATATTTTGGAAGTGATGGAAAGTACACATTAGAAGTAATTTATAACTATGCAGTTCTTTTTTATTTCCTGACTAGTGGTCAAATTCATCAATATCTCAATTTTTATCTATACCAGATAATAAAGAGACCTTCTCGGATCATAAATAATGTATTTACTTATTATGATCATGATTTGCTGGGAAGACCTCATAGTTATACATTTGAAAGATTCTCTAGTATAGAATTAGTGGCAGACTCTGGTGACGCCTATCTTGGAGAGGACAATGAATTAACAGTTGAGGACTTGGTGAAAATTGAGAGCTGGCATGACATAAATGATTAGTTTCAAATTCTCAATATATGAGAATAAGTATGAAGTGCTGTAAATTTTAATATATTTTGGTAATGATATGTAAATATTATTCTGTAATATATATCATGTAGTTTATTTTTCTAAATTCGTCATGTATACAAATTAACTGTGATGCAAAGTTTTTATCTCTGAAAATTTTGATTAACTATTATAAGGAAAAAGTTTAATTATTTTTTCTAAATTTTATAAAGTTAAATATAATTAACATAAAGAAAAGTAAGGTGTTACAAGATATACAAAATAAAAGGTATATTTAAATAAATGATTTAATTTAATATTTATTTAATAAAAAATATAGCATGAAAATTTAATTATATGCTTTTTGTAACATAGCATGTGACCCAAAATTTTTCTTGCTTCTCTTCTCTTTAATATATAGAAGAAGTAGAACCGAACACTTTTTAATAGTTTTTCTGAATGGCTTATTTTAGTCTCTATATTTATTAAAATTATTTTAATCCTTTTGTTAACCTGATTTATATAAAAGTAATATCTAACATAAAAATTGATATACGACAACGTAACTACATTATTATTTAACATTGACTATAAATTAAAATTAGTATTAATATTTTTAAAAATCTGTATAAACTAAAAAAAATAATTTATAAAGATCAAAATCAAGATACGGTACATTTTGAATAACTAAAAATATATTTAACTCAAATTTTTTTTAAAAGCTATTATTTTGCCTTTAACTCTAAAATAACTTTTGAAGTAAAAAATAAAAGACTAAACACTACCTAAAACATGCTTAAACGGGCTAAAGAAAACCTTTAAACTACTTTTATTCATAAGCTAAAATAAATTTTAGTATTTTTAAATACCTCTTAAAGATAGTGTTGGATTTTAGAGAAAAAAAAAGAAGAATTCTCTTTTTTTTCTATTTTTAAATTTAGATTTAATAGTGTGGCATCTATTGAGTAACAATTTATTTTTAAAATTATATATTTTTCTATTTATATTAAAATAATCAACAAATATTAGTAAAATACTTATTAAAGATTTTTTAATCGAAAGTACTAAATAGAAGGTTAAAAATTTTGACTTTAGAATGCATTAAATATTGTACTTTTTATTGGATATTTTATATTTTTATAAATATCTTTAAACTCTTCGTTCTCATGTAAAGATGAGAATAAACCAAATAACTTAATAGAAATTTATAGTCTAACTTGCATTAGGTCAAATATTCTCAAGATTTATTTCATGAGTCAATGAATGTCATTAATAATAATAATATCTTAATAACATTTGTTGAACTTAATTTTATTTTTATTATATGTTTATATGTGTAACACCTTCAATTTTGTTGTCCTGGTATGAAAAATTAGGAGTTTTGGCACAAGGTATCTCGTTGTAGCGAGAAAGATCATCCAGGTTCTCTGAAGCCTTCTCACTGTAGCGAGAAGTGGATAAGGTTGGCCCAACTAATACTCTCGCTAGAGTAAAAAAATTTTGCTAGAGCAAGGAGATTCTTGCTGCAACAAAAATGATAGATAGCAAGAGAAAAATGATATCTGATGCTGTAGCGAGAGATAACTCTCTGTAGCGAGAATGTCCGAGTTGAAAGCTATTTAAGGGTCTTTAAGCTAGAAAATTTATATTACAATCCAAAGTTTCAACGTCTCCTCTGTTCAACCTAGAAAACTTATATTACAAATCCAATTAAGTTTCTTAGAGCTTAGTTCTCCAACTTCATTCTTGTTTCTTAGTTTTATCTAAACTAAAGTTGTATGCTTTGTAATACTCAAGGGAATCTTAACCTTCAAGGCGATATCCTCTCTCGAAACGTTGTGTCTTTCCCTTAGATCTCTAAGAAAACTCGATCTGAGAGACCTATTTTCAGGTAAGGGAAATTAATCCCAAACCCTAACTCCTTCTTAGTATTTTAGTTTGAAAATACTAAGTTTTCTATGGGGTTCCTAGAATACTAAGGTTTTCTTAAAAATCTAATGTGTAGGAATAAAGAGTTTGACATGAAAACTCCATGCTTATTTTCAAAACTAACTAAATATAATTTGTAATAAAAGCTCTGAACAAAACTATTTCAAGAAATATTATGATTTTACTTTAAACCTTGTTCAAAGGTAATTTAAGATTTACACATTTGATATTTTTGGAATAATAGATATATTATGAATATTGGATGTTACCAAACTTTAGGATAGATAACTGTATAGATCTGTGTGGTGTGAAATTGTTTGAGGTCCTTCTGTGTTAGATATATATGATACTATAAATATGAATGTTTGTTGATGACTAATGTATGTTGAAATACGTGAAATTATGTTATTAACGAAAAGTGTTATATTGTTCTCAAATGAAGAAAGAGTTTTATGTATAAAAATAAATGATATGATATGATGAAGAAAATATGAGAGATGTGATTATAATACATGAGTCAGATAGATTGATGGATGTTATTATGATAAAAGTATTGTGATACATCTAAAGGTGTACTCATAATACATGTATTGTAATACATTAAGTTATATGATCAAGACTTATGTATTATGACACGTTGATCTATGAAAAGGATATGAAAAAGAATGAGAATGATTTGAGAAATGCTGAGAATAAATATAGATAGTCATAGAGATACATTGGGAGTGTGGAAGATTGGGACGATTGTAAAAATTTGAAGAAAATGAAGGTGTTGGATGTTTTTCCATGATTGTGCAAAATTAACAAAAATAGAAAGAAAAAACACCACAAGCCTCACACTCATTTTCTGACCTAAACTCTTGACCATATATTTGCTAAAAGGGGTCAGATCGACACACGTGTATATCCCATATTGCTGCGGCTTAACCAGTAATTATTTATGCTATGAAGTCTTCAAAGGATCTTAGGGGCAATGAATATGAAAGTGTATTAAATGAGAAAGTGTGATGAATATGAAGTAGAATAGAAATTGTATGATTATAATATATACATTATAACATATTGATTACTCACTATTACTATTACTTTCAAGAAGACGAAGTTGAAGAGAATAAAACAAAGATTGGTTTGTTTTAAGATCATAATCTAGTGATATTGGAAGGAACACTGCTCTATAGGGAATAGAATAATTTAAGAAATTGTAATATTTTATCCTAATCACATTTTTATTGACCAAATTCTGTAAATATTTTTAAATGTTAGATTTTAAAACTTATAATACTTTTGTAAATTTTGTTGTAATGAATATTTTGAAAATGTTGTTAATAGTATTCTAAACTTATATGTACAACAGGAACCAAATAATTTGTTAGATGTAAATAAAAAAATTCATTTATCATTTTAAAAATTCTAAAATTATTCCATTGAAAGTTCTAAACACTTTCGAATCCTATAAAATTTCTTAAGAGAAATATAAGTTTTGTTTTTATTCACTTCTCAAATCTATAAAACGAAATAAAATTCTTCTATTTTTCTTTTTCATTATAAAAATTTATTTATTTTTAAATAAAAATTGAGGATGTTACAATATGTAAGTACATATAGACAAAATAAAAATTATATTTAAATGAATAATTTAATTACATATTTATTTAAAAAAATATATCACTAAAAAGTTTATTGTATTTATTCGAGTTCTTATATTTTTAAAAACTATTAATTTTAATCTTAACATGATTTCACAAAAAAGTGATACCTAACACAAAATGTACATGACAACATTTAACCCAATCATTTTTTAAAGCTATTATTTTTAACTTTAGCTGTAAAATAACTTTTCAAATAAAAAATAAAAGATCAAATACTACCTAAAAGTTGCTTAAACAGGCTGAAGAAAACCTTTAAACTACTTTCATTCATAAGCTCAAATAAATTAATTTCATAGGACTTTCAAATACCTTATAAGGGTGGTGTTGGATTTAAGAGAAAAAAGGAGGAACTTTTTTTTTCTATTTTTAAATATAGTTAACATAATATTTATAAAAAATAAAAAAGATTAGGACATTAAGGTTATGTTAATCTATATTTTTATCAAGTAGCTTCAAGCTATATTTCACAACAGTTATGCCTAGATCCTCACTCCACAACTGTTGCCTCTATAAAATTTTGATGTCTCGAAAAGCAACAGCGAAAAGCATGAAGATACAATAAAACAAAATCAATGGTAAGAAGTCATTTATTCTATTGTGTAAAATATAAAAGTAGAAGATGAGTAATGGTATCAATCACAACTGAATTCTGTATATAAGAAAATTGCTTTTATAACATGAACCAACTACGGAAATCTGAAAGATGCTATACAATATTCACTATTTGTCCCACTAAGTATATAAATCAGTATGTTAACATTCGCTTGATATCAGAGAACATATTAGTCAAGCTTGAGAGGAAGTTGTTCCATTTTTCTCCAATTCTCTTTGTCTGGCCCTCTCCATCTTCCTTTTACGCCATTCCTCCAAAGCTGAGAACCACAAACATCAAATTGCCAATATAATGCTGTTAGTATGATTTAAAGCTATGATATTTTTTTTTCCTGAAATATTTTAAGATTCAGAAATGGATATATTGTACAACAAATTATAGAAGAATGCACTGTATACAACAAGCCCTATCATGGATCAAATGAAGCCATTGTACTTTGTAGAAAACAGTATTCAGAAAGAAGCACAGATCCAATGTTGTAAAAGATTCCAGCTTTAAGTTTTAATTTGGATGTGACACAAGTGAAGGACATAAAAGCAAAGAGTAAATTTCACCAGGATTCATTTTAAATATTTAGCTGGCAGAAAACAGTTGCTGGATAAGGTTTTTTGTTTCAGAAGGAAACAAAAACTCGTATGAAGATCTATATTAGGAAACAAATTTGGAGGCATATTAAGGGGTTAACAAAGGCACAGCAGGAGGTTTGCTTAATGGAGTTATATGGTTTGATAGGTTTTGCAAGTGAATACAAAGAACAAATGAGTTGGGATTTGGAAATTAGAAACTTCAAATTATGCCTGCAAAAAGATGCAGATATGCTGTAGACCCTAAATCAGAGAGGATTCTAGGCTTCAAACATAGCGTAACTAAGACATTGTTAAAAGAAAAATTATCTAATTTTGTTGGAATTGCCCATGGATTTGAGAAGTTATCTAATAAATAGTACAAACATTACATAGAATTTACTGCTAATCCTATCTCCGCACTGCTATTGCTACATCGCTATGATTATTAAGTAGTACTCCATGGAAAAAAACTTCCTGAATAAATTCTCTGGCTGAGAACAAGGAAGTGATGGGCATGCATATTTATTGTGTTTATTGTGTAGTTGCACACAAAAGAGAGTTATGGTTGAGATACGTAAGTAGCGAGAAAAGAGAAACACCTTTCAAGCTGGCAGCATCATTCAAGGTACGGAAATCCTTTAACCTTTTGGACAGATCAACAGCAGCAGTCTGCTTTGTGTCCTTCTTCTGGGCTGTTTCTGGTTCGGTGTATACTTCCTGCTCAATCTCCCTCACCTACAATGGAAGATGCTCAGATTCATAGGAAAATGTTTTTTTTAAATAAAAATAAATAAATAAATAAATAAACCTATCCACAAGTTGAACCACTGATGTATACAGCAGCCCTGGCCTTGCCTTAGCCTCCCAAAGGAAGACAAACCAGGACATTGCTATGACAGTTGAGAAAAAAAATCTTGGCCCACCCAAAAGTTTAAAAAAATTTCTATATAAGTTGAATTTTCAGATAAGTATGCCTAAAGTTCACACTGTATGGAGATGATTGCAGTAAAAAATAAGCCACATAGTGAAACTTTGTCAGCATATTCAGGTATTAGTGCTGCCAAATTTCCAAGGTAATTTCAAGGCCTATCATATAGCAGTAGTTGTTGTTTTTGTATGTGTGAATATGTAGCCATGTTGAAGGAACATAATACTTGTTTCTTCACTTCTCAATTCCAATATTAAACCCAGCTATACGTTATCAAACTTTTGAATGTTAAACTCTGGACAACTTAAAGTAAATGGTAGATTGAGTATCTGATTACAAATGATACGATGAGTCATATCAAAAACGCATGTTCTATTAACATGACCAGCTGAAGAACTAAAAATTTACAATTTATATTACTCTGATTAAACTTTGTCGAGGAAAAAATTTCAGAGTCACATAATTGAAAGCTATGAAGTCAATGAACTGCAATATACTGTACTGGTATGTCATTGTCACTAGTAATAAATTCTTTCAAATTCCAATCTGTTTACTGTCAGTTGACTTCACAGAAGAAAAAGAAAAAAAGAACAAACAACCAAAAAAACTGGGATTTGGCTGAGACAATAAAAATTTGAGCATTGTACAAGAAAAATGAGTTTAAGAAAGAATACTGAATTCAAGTTAACTTGAGAGATGCAGAAACACACATATAGAGCTTGCAAGACACTAAACAATCTGTATACAGAAAAACTAGTGTACTAGTTTTCTAATTAAGTGATGAATTGAAACCCACAACAAACTTAGGTTTAATCCAAAACTTATGAGATAAAGTAACAATCAATTTGTCAGAAATATGCACAAATTGTTTTGTTGTATGTCTCTCTATATATATTATAGACCATTGGCATCTTTACCATCCTTAAGTTAATGTACAACAAACACAATTACAATAAATATAGTTAAAAACAAAACTAATTCCAAACTCACCCTTTTTATCAGCTCCACTGGTAACATGGCAAGACGAATCTCTTCAGATTCCTTAATGTAACTGAGTTCTGCAATTCAAAAATTAAAACAAAGAACACATAATACAAGCAAGTTTAACAAATACTTCACAGTGCACTGGTATATCGGTCTATTATATAGACATTTCATAAGTAAAACCAATGTCAGTTCCAAGATGCCTGTTTTGACCAAAGTTCAAAAATAGAATGCTTTCATTCTTATCTGTCAATTTAACCAATGCTAGGGATAAAAACTTATCCTTGATCTGGCATGCAACAATAAAAGATTTTGGGAAAAATTGATTCCTTGGCATGGAATAAAATATAAAACCTGAAGTTAAGTATTTGTCATCCCAATTCTTCAAAATTCAATACAAAGGATGGAAATTGGACTCATGCTTTGTTGTATTTCAAGAGTAAGAAAATCCTAGTATTGGATATTTGGCTTCTATGCTATTGTAAACTGTATTTGGTAGCACTAGCACCACATTAAAAGAATCTAAATGCACATTTTGTAGGTAACCGCTTTCGAAAGATGCTATTGTTTTCATAGCATAGCATCCTTATGATCATTCAGTAATATTGTTTTCGCCATAGCAAAATGACCTAAAGCCCGGATTGGATCATCTCATGTTATTCCCTCATTTTTTTATCTCGTGTTGTGACAGAAAACAAATTATAGTATGAACAGCTATTATAGAGTCCTAAACTTGTTTTTTCTTGTAACATGAGAGGATTCAAATCCAAAAGCTCTGAAAATTCAGACTCTAGCCACAAGTTCAAACTTCATCACTTAACTTGATCTGAGAAAAATATTGAACAACACTCACATATTATTGTGGACAGTCAGCAAGCAAATTAAATATCACAATCGATTTCAAGAAATCCATCTGCTGATTTTATCATCAGTACACCACGCATCCAAGACAACTCAAACTCGTAATTCTAAGGCCTAAGAGCCACCAAATACAAAAGTTTCTTGCATCAAAATAAAACCTTTTAAAAATAATATTAAAAGAATATGCCAAATCACAATATATCAAAATTAAAAAAAAAAAAAAAAGAATAAATTCAAAATCAAAAGAACAACAAACTCATCCCCCTTTCCCCCTTAGTAAAATCACACAAAAAGCTATCATCTTTACACACACCACTCCCCCAAAAAAACAGTCCAAACTTTAAGGCATGATCAAGGAAAATATCAAATACCCACTATACAATTCACCTAAAAGGGTAGGAAAATCCACAAGAAAGAGCGAAATTCCAATTCCAATTCCAATTCCAATTCACCTGAGTTTGAGTTAGCGTTGGAGAATTTGTTGCGGGTGTAGGCAGAAGTGAGAAAGGCATGAAGCAAGAAGATTACAGTGATTATGTTGAGGAAACACACAAACATGGTTGCATTCCTGAAGGAGAATCTGAGCCTCCACCATTGCTGAACCTCCATTTTTTGTTAACTCCAAAACAACACGCACATAGATTATGACAATCACTTTGATTTCCTATATTCACGCCGCGGGGACCTCAACGTGACTCCAAATTTGCCCACTTGTTAAGAAAGGAAAGTCCTAGCTACTGATTTGGCTTCACTAAATATTATTCCAACCACTGAATTTAGTTGGTGTTTTAAATATTTTATTAAATATTAATTTTATTCTTTTCTTTGTATTGTCTGAAATAATCTATCATTTTTATTGACTGAATTAATGTGTAAAATTTTTTAACTTTGATGTCAATTTTAAATATTAAAAATTAAACTAATGTTATTTTTTTAACTTTGTTGTTTTGTGTATTAAAAAAAAAGCTTCTAAGAATTATTTCTCATAATTCAAGTATATTATTATTATTATTATTATTATTATTATTATTATTATTATTATAAAACACCTTCTCATTTATCATTTTAGAATATATTTTTTAAAATATAAATGATCTTTTTCTTTGTTTCCTTTTTTATTAATAATAAAATAATAATATTCAGATTATAAGACACGTCTCAATTTAAAATTAAAAGAATAAAAATTTTAGCTTTTACTCATATCATTTTATTTTTTTAATTTTGGTATAAAAATAAAATTATATTTTAATTCTCACATAAAAAATTATAAAATTACAGGTAATTTTTTATTATTATTATTATAATGATAGATTTGATATTTATATTTAACCATATATTTTTCTTTCGTCTAAAATAAATTTATATTTTATTTTAATTGCATTAGTTATATTTTTTTATCTTTATAAAAATATCAATTTTTGAGATAAGTTAAAAAAATTGTTAGAATTTAATTTTTATAATCAATTATATGTTGTTAAGTGATAAGTTGAAAAATAGAATTAATCCATCACAGTCGTATTATAGTTATTTTTTATATTTTATTATTTAAAAATTAATTTTTACAAAAAAAAAGTTTTCAAAAGTATTGATATTATTTTAAAAAAATTAAAATTAATTCAAATCATATTTTTTTTATTCCTTTTTCTTGGGTGTTAATTTTTTTCTTTGAGTTATAAAATTTTAACTTAACATTTATATTACCTGTTTAAAAAATGAATTAGATTTTTTAGTCTGATCCATTTAAGAGTAGGCCAGTAGACTAATGAGTTGGTTCACTAAAAATCAAAAAGAAAAAATGGTGGGCCATTGGATTAATGGGTCAGCTCATAAAAATTAACAAAAAATAAAAAATATTCTTATATTAATAAAATTAATATTTAACTAATAAATGATTATTTTTAAATTTTTAAAAATAAAAAATAGGGCCCAACAAGTTAGCCTGCCATTGACTCGCATTTTGACAAGCTAAAACAAGCAGGCTGGATAGGTTGGTGGATCCAAATATTCAACTCGCCTCTCCAATTTTGGTAGATTAGATGGGTCAACCTGTCAAGGCAAGTCTATTTTGACAACTCTACTTGTTGCTCTTCAAAAGGTTTTAATAGAGTAATTAAAAAAATAGGATAGCAACAAATTAGAGAGCCTAACAACTACTTCCTTTCACCTAAGTTAATGTGTAGTTATAACAGCAAAATTTGATCATCATCACACCTTTCTGCCTCACCATCTTCCACTCAGCAACTTTAGTACCTAATTAATTATTCACCCCTAATTTTGAAGTTCAAATCTTTATCATCAGTCTCACCCCCACCCTTAAAATCCAATTTGTTTTGAACATCCTTCGCCAATCCTTCAACAACTTGGTTAAGGTGATTAAGATCTAAGGCTTGAGGACCATGATGGTGAGAAAGAAGGGAAGCAGGTTCACCCAATTGAGGGTCTTTGGTGGAGGAAGTAATTGATTTGGATTCAAAGGGTACCATTGTCATCCTTATCATGACTGGTGTTAGTGTTATTCTCTTCATTGCTTGTTTCTTAGGGTTGCATGCTCCTAGCTTAATGTTGTCCTTGTCATTGCTCACTTTCTCTTTAACTCTCCCGATTTCATCAATTTGCACCCTAAGTTCATTGTTCTCAAGTTCTTACAAGTCATTCATCATTCCTTCACTTAGTCCTTTTACGCATGGGGAAAACACAACCTTCTCTAAGAAAAAAGGGTACTATGCGAATTTCAAAAGACATTATTTTAATTGAAGTTGTATTGTGTCTGAGAATTGAGTTTTATTTTATTGGCTTAATTATATTTTTTATCCCTATAATATTGGATATTTTGTGATAAGTCTTTATAATTTTATTTTTTTAAGATTTAGTCCTTGAAAAGTTATGAAGTTAGGATTTAGTCTCTATCGTCAATTTCCTTCTATTAAGTATTGAGTTGACTAAGCCTATGTGACACCCACATGATATGTCATGTCATTTATTTTTTGTTTTATTATTATTTAAATTACATAATTGCAAATAAGCTCTTAAATATATTTTATATAATTGCATAAAAGCTCCTATAACTTTTTTTCTTTCTTCTTTCCATGCCCCTCTTCTCCCCTTCTCCACACCCCTTTCTAGCACCCCCTTCCCCAACTCCACCATTTTCCCCTTCCCTATAACCCCCTCTCCATCCCCCATACTCCTATTCCTATCCCTCCTTTTCCCTACACTCCTACCCCCTTTTGGCATCCCTTTCCAGACCCCACCCCACCCTCCCTTCCCCTCCCCAACTCCTCCTCACCTCTAACTCCAACTTCCACACCTACCTCACCCCTCCTTCTCCCTTCTCCAACCCATGTAGTAAAGAACTTCCACAAAGTCAGAATAGTAATGTGTTTGGACATAATAATCAAAAGCAAAATAGCATTACCATCAAAGGTAAATCAACTTCTAAAATAAATTTTAATAAGTCAACAACATAAGCTTTGTCTTTAGAAAGTTCTATTGGAACAAGACAAAAATAAGGGTGTTATAAATATCAATATTCAACCAAAAAGGTCAAGCCCTAGGGCAACTAATAACCAAAAGGAGTTTCCACGATCCAAAATAAAGTATCTACCAAAAGAAAATTTATAATAGCAGAGATGTTCTTAAGGCAAGAGGTCCTGATAATGAAGTGAATAGTTCTAAAAGTAAGTCCATTAAATGTAATTTTACAACTGATGGAAGTTTTGATTAAGATGCATTTAATATGAAAGAGAGCAACGGAGAAAGGAAGGGGAAAAGGGAAGAGAAGACTCATTTGCAACTATGTAAAATGTGTTCATAGACTTATTTGTAAATATTAATTTTAAATAATAAAAATAAATAAATGACGTGACATGTCATGTAGGACTGCTAAGCTAATTATTCGTCAGTCAGCTCAATACTCAACAGAAAAAAGTTAACAACAAGAACTAAATCCTAATAAAAAATTTTATAAAAATTTATCACAAAATACTCAATATTTATAGAGACAAAAAACATAATTAAGCCTATTTTATTTTATAAGAAAATTATGAATATGGTTAATTGGTTTTACTTACTAGTAGGAATTGGAAAATAAGGTTTATAACAAAACGAAAACATTTGATTTCATTTGAATGCTAAGTATTGGAACCTATAACAGGTCTTGTGAATTAGTTTCTCAACCTTTAGGTCATTGAAGAAAGGGTAACATAAGTATTGTAGTAAAGTAGTGAAAGTAAAGTAGCATTGAAAAGTCTCTCAATAATCATAATCGATACGGCGATTCATTGTCTAAAGTTCCAAAAATGAACATGTACATATTCATACCCAATGTTACCTTAACTTTCTTCCACTTGCTTCCTATTCTTTCATCTTCGAACTCAAAAATACCACAAACCCACAAACCAAAAACTCAACCCACCAAATCACAAGTCTCAAGTGATAAAAAGCTTATGTGTTAGAGAGTGGAGTGTTGGTAGAGATGAGGATAGTGATTTTGTGAAGTTGCAGAGAATGAGAGAGGACAGTGATTTTTTATAAATATGAATTTTTAAACAATAAAATATTAAAAATAATAATAGTGTAATTGTGTAGACTTACATTGTCCAATTTATTATTTAATGAAGGATAGTTGACGAAATAGATTAATTCTAAATATTTTAAAAATGTCAAAGATTAAATCTAAGTGATTTTTTAAAAATTAATTTTAAACGCATTAATTCTTAGGGACTAAAATATAATTAAGCTTATTTTAATCACTACACTTTATTTTATGCACTTAAAAAAAAAGTTTTGACACAATACCTGTCAATAAAATATAACACTATTATAATATCAATAAACAACAAGGATTAATTTTTAATTATTTATGTAGAAACTAAATATATATTTTTTATGTAAGGATCAAATAAAAATAATAAAGAAAATTTATAGACAAAATTTTTCATTTAACTAAGAAAAAAATATAAATTTTAGTTAATTAAATATCAATTCATGTATGATAAATTAAAACTTTCAAGGTGAGATAATGTCATACCGTATTCTTTTCCTTCTTAAGAAATATAGGTGTCTAATTAAAAAAAAAATTGGTTTCTTTTTAAAACAAATTATTTTATTATTTTTATTTCATGTTAAAAGAGTCTCTTTCTACCTAAATGTCAACGGCCAATACTCTTTAATGGCTTAAACTCTCATATTTTCATTTCTTTCAAATCTATATTTAGATATTCATTAAGAGCAAAGACTTATGTATATTCTCCCTAAAGTGTAACACTTCATTTTAAATTTGTGTTCTTTGAATTACCTTGTTTATAATTTTAAAAGATTTTTTCACTTAATATACACTTTAAGATTTTAAATGAATTAATTGTGCATACTTTTCGCATAACTTTAAATATTTTTTCACATTTTAAAATTAAAATTACTAGAACATTGTAGGAATACTTACTAGTTATAATTGTAACAAGACTTAATGAAAAATTATCTGAACTCTTGTACTGTCTTTAAGAAATTGAAGCTAACTTATAATATTTTAATAGTTTTTCAAATATAATCATCATATTACCGTCAATATTAATTCTAAATAATAATGTGTATTGCATTCGATAGGTTAAGTAACTAAATATTCGAGTATAAATTATATTTATATGATCTCCTATACGTTAGGAAGATAACCGTAAAATTTATCAAATGATTTAAAAGCAACGGTAATAATAGCCCTTCCATTTTGATACCTTTTTTAATCAAGATAAAAATATCGCCTTTAATAAATATACACAAGACTTGATTGTTTCTCTTTCATAATGAATCATAATATATATATATATATATATATATATATATATATACACTAATATAAATTATATTTATTCTTATACTATTAATAATTTAATATAAAAATAACTTTTATTAATCTAACCGCTAAATTATAATTATATTATTTAGATTATTTATATCAAATTTTGTCAAAATTGAACAACTAGACCATTACAATTAAAAGGTTCTTATTTTCACATAGTTCAAATATATATAATACATTAAATTTGATACCTTACGTATCAAATAATTTTAAATCAATATTAAATTTTGCATAGTTTTAAAATTAAATTATCTAATAAAAAATTCATAAATATTGCAAGAGTGAATGTTAGATTACTATAATTTAAAATTGTAGAACCCAATATCCAAGCAATTGAGTTCAGTAATGCATTTTTAAATTCTCAAACAAATGGATATTAATCTTTTAAAGAGTACAAAGAAAATATAAGATAAACTAATGCTACCAAAATGAGTGAGTTCAATCAAGTTGACTCAGATAAGCATGCCAAAATATAGGAGTTGAGATTTAAAACTTAAAGCCCAAATAAAACTAGCCTGTTTAGTACAACTCATTCAAGCCTACGCCCAAAACATATGTATGAGCTAATGCAATTAAATTTGAGCTACCTGTCTTTTTTTCTTTTTTTTCAAACTTCTTTTCATATTTTCTTAAATTTTATTATTCGTAATTTCGTAAAATCTTAAGTGAACATGATGTGACTTGTGACTATACTAAAAAGGCTTAATTTGAAAGACAAATGACTTTCTCACAAACTCATTGTTCACGGTCTCAATCTCAATGTATTGACTGTGTAAGCGGTGGAAGATATAGTCACTCTGATTGATTATTTCACATGGTGCTCCATTTAATATTGTTGTGTAAAGGGTGTTTAAGAAAATATTAAAAAATTTGGAATGAAGAGTATAGGTTTATTACTTAAGATACTACTAAAACTGATGTTACTAAATAAAATTCCCTAGTACGTTACTAAACAAAATCATGGATTTGTACGTGTATCCTCTCTCAATAGGCCAAATAAATAGGGGAGGGGAATCCAAATGTGTTCTAACATTTGAAAGAAACCACAAGCTGACACCATTCTTACCATGAATTCTCGGTGCTAGCAAGCTGTGTTAAGGAAATATCATTTTAAGTTAGATGGGGAGGGGAGTCCATAAAAGACATTCTTTAAAGAATATAATAGACTTTTTTTACTTACTTACAAGCTAATGAACAATTTCCACATTTGCATGTGGACAGAAATGCAGCTGCAGCAACTAATTCTGACAAAAATGCTGCGGACATTGCTTCCTAAACTTTTAACATAAATATATTAAGACGCATAAAACTGGCAAAAGCACAACATTTACGTAGATGGTCAACGTTTATCAATGAATTATGCATAAAGGTTGGATGTGCCAAAATTCCTATGCTTACCATCAGCTGTATTGCTCAGCTGGAAGCCTCGAGTAGAAAGCTGGTTGATGAGCAGAGATTCTAATTGGCATGCCATGCTTTTTCCTGGGACAAGGAAATAAAGGAATGATGCATCATGCATTCCTTCCATCAACCGATGTGCACGAACCCGGCCCTCAAGATCATCCGTCTATCAACAGTTCATCCCAACAGAAAAGAGATCAACTAAAAATTGGCAAACATTCTCAAAAAGGGACTGCATAAAATCATGACAGCAACTTGTAATTTGCAACATTCATATAACATTCGTCATAAATTACAAGTTTTTATTATGGTGCTAAAATCCATGACAAATAAAATGTAGGGAAAAAGCAATAATATACAAGGACAGCAAGAAGAGGATAGACACCACAGTCCCCAGACAGGAACTGTGGATCCCATTATATAATTTTTATTTGTCTGTCTGTCTTTCCAAATTAACAGGAATTGCTAGGATCAGCTATCAATTATATACTGGTTTTGGTTTAAAAATGTCACGACCTGTTATTTTTTATGTCAGCTCCTACTCCATTGGGAACAAAAAGATAAAGAAAAATGCTAGATAGTCAGAATTAATTCAACCGAATAGGAATCAGGATGAGTTGGTGTTCTCATTGATTCTTTTATGAATTATGAATCAGGTTCTACCCCTTTGTCTTATCCAACAACCAACCTTAAAAATAGGTAAATTTTGTCCATATTGTGTCAACTTTTTTCCTGGCATTGCAGTACCACTCATAAGGAAGAAAGAAAATAAACAAGGAAAAAGAGAACTACTTCAAATTATGAAAACATAATAAAAGTTGGGAGTTACCTCTCCTACATATAGTTTCTTATCTGGTCTGAGTATCACATAGACGCTTGAAGAACCTACAACCGAGGGAGGTGGCTGCTCCCTTGTACCAATAAAGATACACTTTATTTCAGTAAGCTCTGATGCAATCTTTTTACTTTGTTGTTCCATAATATGATCCTGGCATATCACAGTGACAGCACTCTCAACTTCCATGCGTAAAGCATCCATTTGATTAGCTCCTGGTAAAACCGTTTTTGAATGAAGATGTGTTCCGTTCAAATTAACATTGATGTAAGTAGAATTTTTTTCCTGATTTGGGAAATTTTCTGCAGAAAGAAGTTCCTTAGCGTAAACTGACACATAAAGATCTTCAGCTCTTCTGATAATAGGCTCAGGAATTCCTTCCCTCTTGGCAGTTTCAAAAGCAAGACTTTCTTTACAGACTCCATCTGTCAGCTTCCATGTAGGCTTTGTTTGTCCATCAATGCACACTGTGCCCATTGCTTTGTGCACAGTGTTCTTGATATTCAGAGGCAAAGTAAATATTCCATGCAAGTGAGTGGAAACAATACCCAGACACCCAATTCTATCAAGAGTTTCGATGATGCTACCAGCAATACAAGTTCCTTTTGCAGTTTCTGTTCCTCGGCAAATTTCATCAACAAGTACAAGGCTCCTTTTTGTGGTTCCAGCAATGATGGATCGAATTTCTGACATTTCCACCTGAGACAGATATTAAGATGGATGAAATGTTCAAGGTATTCGTGAAATTGTAGATCCATAAAGCAACAAGACAACTAACCAATTTTAGGCAATATTATGTTAACTCCCCAGGGGTTTGCTAATTCCATAACGCCACAGGCAACTAGTCCTCCCTCTGGTTTCACAAATTACATTCATCCCTTCATGTATATTTTATCTATACATAATTGTACAGTAGTGGGTATGCAGAGGTGGATGTGAATGCAATTTGGTGCAATTTTAAATAACGGGAAGTTATTACAGCAATTTCTGACAGCAGAAGAGATACTACTCTGATATTAGCAAAGTTGTAGAGCGCTCAATGTAGGATTTATGTTACACGAAACTCAAATGAGAAAAATTCAAGCATCTGATATCATATTCTTCATTTACAGCCCCTTATTATTGTTGACATAATACACATAATAGCTAGTTGACTTTATTTTCAATTTGTGGGATAAGGCTTGAATGTTGTTGATAGGACTGGTACAGAATACAGAAAAATAGTTCTTGAAATTTTATTGAAGAACCCTAATTCCCAAACCAATATCATGTAGATAGAGATTCGGGACATAGGCAGAATCTGTACACTTAGTATTCCAGAGTTATTTGAGAGAACTCCACTCTCCTTACCTTTCCCAATTATCAATTACAAAAAACATATCCTTCACTAATTTCGTCACATGCCATTTATACAGAAACTTAATACAACAAATTACCATTGGCCTACCCCCAATGGCTATTTATCCAATTTCCCACCTATTCCCTTCCATTTCTTCCAATGGTATACCTTTCTGAACTTATCAATACCCCCACTCCCCTCGAAGAGCCACCTTGTCCTCAAAGTGAAAATTAGGGAAAACTTCTTAGATTGTGGTAGCAGATTCCCAGCTTTTCTCACACTTCGGAAGCTGTTTCCATTTGAGAAGAAATTTTAACTCCCCTAGGGAGGTAATCCTTGTATCAATTAGCTGGTCTGGAGTAACATCTAGAACGTGCTCCTCAAATAACATGAGAGGCAAAGGTTTTGGCTTGGTGGTAGGATGCACGGCTGGCTTGAGGAGAGACAGATGAAAAACAAGGAGACATCTCTGTAGCTGCACTTCAATTTGTGTTGAACCAGAACTCAACCCAACTTAACCAATCCGGCCAGGTTTTTCTGTCATGCAACGTAAGTCTCCAAACAACAATTCACCACTTCCGTTTGACCATCCGTTTGAGGGTGGTAAGCTGTACTAAAATTCAGTTTCGTGCCCACTTGCTTGAACAATTCTTTCCAAAAGGTACTACGAAAGACTTAATCTCAGTTTGAAAAAATAGTCAAGGGAAACCCATGAAGTTTGACAATATTGCAGACAAAAAAGTTGGGACATATCTGCAGCAGTGTTAGGGTGAGTGAGAGGCAGAAAGTGTTCATATTTGGTGAGCCTGTCCCCCACCATTAACATAGTGTCCTTCCCTCTAACTTTGGGTAGTCCTCCAATGAAGTCCATGGATATATCTGACAAGACCTGTGTCGGAATGGGCACTGACTGTAACAATCTTGCAGGAGGGTCTCATTTTTATATGGTTGACAAATCTCACATTGTGTCACAAATTCCTTGATATCTTTTCTCATTCCTCCCCAATATAGAACACCTGCTACCCTCTTAAACGTTCTGAGATATCCAGTATGACCACATATAGGGGAAGAATGTAATTCCTTAATGATCTCTTGAATTTGTGGAAAACTCCTAGCCAATACCAGCATAGTTGATAATTTGCATGTGCTCTAGGATCCACCAATAATTTTTGCATTAAGGTAGAAAATCTAGAGTCCTTCTGTATTTCCAAATCCAAATCCTCTACTCTTCAGTCTGCAACTTTGACATGGCAGAGAAAGGTATACAAAGGGCTGAGATAACATGACCCAAAAACAACATGACCAAAATTGCATTTTTTCCTGTGTACCTTTCAACTGAATCTTCTTGAGCACAATAAGTACTTTGTTAAGTGCTGGACATGCAGTTCCATCAAAGGGCTAAACACCAAAATGTTATCAAAGAAGACGAGGAGAAATTTTCTTAAAAAAGGCTTAAGTACCTCATTCATAAGAGTTGGAATGTTGAAGGTGCATTGATCAAACCAAATAGCATGACCAAATACTCATAATGTTTGAAATGAAAGTTCCTAAACCTTTTTGGGCTGATGTTGTTTTTACTACTGCATATTTAATTAATCGCATGCCATCATCTTTGTTACATGGTGAGATTCCCCACTCTATACTTTTTCCATCACAATCTCTCTTTTTTTTACCTCCTAAAGTTTTTTGCTGCACTTGTTTTGTGTTTGATGTTCGTCTTTAGGTAACTAAACTTGATCCAAAGTCCTTAAAATGTGTGTTTTTAGGTTATTCTCGATCACAAAAAGGTTTCCGTTTTTCTCCTGATCTTGGTCGTTATCTTCTGAGTCCATGTATGGGGTAGATGAACCTTTCTTGACTTACACTATTGTCCAATCTACACATCTTGTTGCACCTCTAGCTCCTGTTGATACAATTTCAAATTCTTTGAGCAGACATACTCTCCTGGCCGAAACAACCTTCAAATGATGTGTCCCCTGTGCCTAATGATATTTAAGATGGTACTCAACCTCTATCATTATCTCCTCAAGTGTCAACAGATCCTATGTTTGACCTTGACCTTCCTATTGCTATCCGTAAAGGTAAAGAAATCTTGCACCTATCCTATTTCATCTTATGTAACGTCTGCTCATTTATCTTATATGTCTAAATCCTTCATGGCTAGTGTAGACTCTCTTTCTATTCCTAAGACCTTTGCAGATGCCCTCAGTCATGATGTTTGGCGACATACTATAGTGGAAGAAATGTTGGCTCTTGAGATATACTTAGGACTTGATTCCTCTTCCCAAGGAAAACAAGCTATTGGTTGCAAGTGAGTTTACATTGTGAAAGTTAATCCAGACGGTTCTATGACTCGTCTAAAGGCACAACTTGCTGCAAAAAAGTATGTTTAAACTTATAGCGTTGACTACATTGATATATTTTCTCCCGTTACTAAACTCTCATCTGTTCGCATCTTCATCTCTCTTACAGCTATGCATCATTGGCCATTATTCCAATTAGATGTGAAGAATGGAGACTTACAGGAGGTGGTGTACATAGAGCAACTACCTGGCTTTGTTACTCAGGGAGAGTGTGGAAGAGTGTGTCGTTTAAAGAAGTCATTATATGGCTTGAAACAGTCACCTAAGGCATGGTTTGGGAGATTCAGTGACGTGATTCTGAAATTTGAATTAGTGAGGAGTAAGAGTAATCATACAGTGTTTTATAAACAGATTAACTTTGGTTGTATTTTACTTATTTTTTATGTTGATGATATTATTATTACAGGTAGCGACAAGGAAGGAATCAGCAACCTAAGAAAATTTCTTCAAACTAAGTTTCAGACAAAAGACTTAGGAATTATGAAATACTTCTTGAGTATTAAAGTCATGTACTCAAAGCAAGGATTCTTCCTTTCACAAAAAAAATGTCTTAGACTTATTGACTAAGACTGGACTAAAAGGAGCTAAACTATGTGAGACACTTATGGAGCCAAGAGTGAAACTGATAGCAGATGGAGTTCCTTTTGCAGATCCACAAAAACATAGAAGATTAGCAGATAAGCTGAATTACTTGACAGTTACAAGGCTGGATATTGTTTTTCCAGTGAGTGTTATTAGCCAGTTTATGTCATCTCCAACGGATACTTATTGAGCGCATTTTAAAGTATTTGAAGAAAGCACCAAGAAAAGGAATTGTATACAAAGATGATGGACATGCACAGATAGAGGCGTTTTCTAATGCTGATTGGGCAGGATCTATGGACAGAAAATTTACTACCATATACTGTGTGTTCTTAGGAAGTAATTTAATTTCATAGAAAAGTAAGCAAAACGTTATATATGGCTCAGACTACCTGTGAGTTAATGTGATTGAAACATATGTTGGAAAAGATAAGATTTAGCAGCACTAAGCCTATGCAACTTAGATTACCAAGCAGCGATATACATTGCCTCAAATCTAGTTTTTCATGAACGAACGAAATATATTGAGATACATTGTCACTTTATTCGAGAAAAAGTTCAGCAGAAGCTTATATCCATCTCTCATATGACCAACTAGCAGATGTGTTTACAAATACAAAGGCTTTAAATGGGACACATAGCAATTATATTTGTAACAAGCTAGGCATGATTAATATCTATACTCCAACTTGAAGAGGAGTATTATGAATAAGTATAATATACTTATTAAGATTAGGGTTAATGTTAGTATTATAATAACGATTAACGAGCTTGTCCAATTAGGGTTACATATGTATCCTTATAAATATAAGGGTCTCTACACATGGTAGAGTATCTATCTAATTCTAGCTACAGCATACTAATCTGTCTCTCTCTCTTTCTTAATTCTACACTTTTCAAGACAATAGCTTGATCAAATGCTAAACCTAAAGAACCATAAAGCAATCAACATTATATAAAACCCAATTGATGAACAACAAAAAAGTATGAACCAGTAGCAAACCTGAAAGGAACTCTTTTTATCAGCAGGACTATCATATGACTTCATATGAAGCGTGATAGAGTCAAAATAAGGAATTGAGGCTGATTCAGCAGGAACCATGAGTCCACAAATCCCAAGTAGAGCAGCAGCACAAATTGATCGAAGTAAACTTGATTTTCCACCACCATTTGGTCCTGTCAAAAGAAACAATGATTGCATATCTACAATATTACGCACAACACCTCCTTCTGCTACGTGGAACCAATATGGTAATAAACCCACTATCTTCATCCCATGGATTTTGTCCAACATCACATCCTACAATAATTGATTAAAATTGTAGTCATTCCATTATGAAGGCAAACAAGTCATTAATAATAAACAACTAAAACATTGGGTCATAGACTAAAACACATCACACATAAAAAACAAGCATTGTCATATAAACCCTGCTTCAAAACTACCTTCTCACAGGAATGTATATTGCTGGAATTTAAACCCAAAAAAAAAAAAAAAAAACAAAGTAGAACATCTTAGCTAGAGGTAATGATTTCCCCAGCTCCCAAGCAGAATGCCAATTGGTAAACATAACAATGTCATGCCAGTCACAACTACCCATCAGTCCAAGAACATTACTTGTTCTTTGAAATACTCCCCACATACGCACAAACAACCTTTCCTACTTTTTTGGGGCACAATTGCTTCATGCCGCTATCCGGGATTGACTAGTCTTGCTTCAAATTTACTTTTAGTTGGACAATTGGCAGAATAACAACTATATTGTTAATCTCTCTCAGACTGGTTGTGTTTGTGGAGGATCATGCGTCAAGGGAAGCTACTCACAAGGGGCCTAAAGTTGACAGATTGTTTCCACCTTATTTTTCACTAGTACATTTTTCTTTTGCATGTAATGGGGATCCTAAATAAATGAGGATTGGCATAGAAAGTTGGGTCACCCAAATTCTACTATTTTCTCTTCCTTCATGACTTTTCAACATTTTCTTTCTATAATCCAACTCCTTTTTAAGAAGAGAAACTCTACACTCATGATAGGTAGAAGGCTTTATAAGTGTAACCCATAATCTCCAACAATTTCAATCATTAACTTGAAGATTTTTTAGAGCACAACATTGAAAGCAATTCCATTTTTATAGAAGAATCACTTTATGTACTAAATTGTTCTTGCTCTTGCCTCCTTGTCACAAGCGACACTTATACTTGTTTTATCTTTGTCTTTTCTTATTTGATGGTTGTTTCTAGACTATTTAACAAAAATAAATCCATGGGACCCCCAACATCTTTGGCTATTTTGGTGGCAGCACTAAGGTAAGTTGATGTTGCACTTGAGGTTGCTAGTCTTTTTTCATGACAAATAATCAAATTCTCTTCAACCTCTTCTTCCTCATCATCATTTTCTTCATGCTCAACAAGGTATGCATTTTTCTCAGCTTTCTTCTTTGCATGAGTTGCTATAAGTATTTCTTCCACTTCTTTACAAATCATTGGACAGCTATTACCATCTTCCTTCACTCCCATTTAATATCTCTTGACTCGGGGGTAATATCACCGGTAGTAGTTTTGCCACAAAAGTCACAAGTAACAACCTTTCTATTATTGATGTCTTTCAAGTTATTTCATTGTCAACCTATAACCAAGTTATTACCTGTTGGCTTAACCAATGCATAAGAAACTGAAACAAATTGAGGGAGTAGCCATTGCTTCTATTTCAAACATTCAAATTTCAATCATTTGGAGGGCTTTAGCAAAGAAAAACAGAACTGAAAAGAAAAACAGAAAGCAAAGTAGTCTCACTACAAAAAGGCCACAACACAGATGATCTCATTAGAAAACTTTTGAGTCTTGCTGAAAATGAAGATGACTAGAACTTGGCTTGAAATAGTGAACAATGCCTGATTTTGGCCAGAAAACAGCCCTTAAAAGCCTTCTAATGTTCAGAAAGTGTACGTAAACTTGACTTTTTTGTCCTACTACATATGGCAGCTGTGGTAGCCGTGATTCGTGCCCCTCCAGCTGCTACACAAAACTGCAACACTATCTACTTTATGTCATGGTAGGGAGCCACTCCAACACAATGCTATTGCACAATATTAACTTCTATGATCCCATTAGGAGGTCAAGTAGATGGATCACACAATACTGTTAAGTTTTAAAGAAATAACACATCAAAAAAGGAAAGTTGTAGAAATGAGAATGTTAAGATGAATGTAAAGTCACAAAAAATGATAGGATAAGAAATAACTATATGAGAAGATATTGAAAATAGCACCTATGCAATAAAAAATAATAGAAATAAGGTGATTTGGACGTGTAGAAAAAGCCACTCAAACATCAGTGAGGAGAGTGGATGGTATGGTTTTTAACCCTATGAAAAGAGGTAGGAGACCTAAGAAAGCTATTAAAAGAGATTTGATGTTAAATAATATTTCAGAGAATTGGGTTTTTAAGCAAATCCAGATACATAGTATGATCCATATAGCTGATCTCACGTAATTAAATAAGATTTTATTGTTGAAGGAGAAGGAAACTAAAAGGGGCAGCAAAGTCAAGTACAGAGATGAAGTTTCATGTGATGGCAGACAAACTGTGTGATAGAACTGGACCAAAGAGATTAGAAAACAGAAAAGAAAATGCAAAGAAAAGAGACAAAATCCAAGAAAGAATCATGTATTATTGAGAAATGACTCTGGTTGGGGAATTGATACCCCTACACAGGCAGAATGCTTTACAACAAATCTTTAACAGTCCCTATCAGGTATTTGAGAGCCTGATATCTCATAGTCCAATCCAAGTGATTAACCAAGATGTCCCCCACTTCCCTCTCTTTCTCCTATTTATTCCTCACTTGTGACTGTTGTATTAGAGTTAGTTATCAGTTATTCTATTGTATTATAGTCTAATTATTTTGTGAAAAGAAATTAATTAGAATTTACTTAGTCTAGCATATATAATGTTTTGTTGAACACAACCTTATATCATCAACTTCTTCAAAACATTATTATTCTCTTCATTTAAGCATATTAGTTCTTAATAATGCTGTACAAACAGATTTACAATATATAGACCTCTGCTCATAACAACTTGCCTAGTATAGAGCTGTATTATAGGGTAAAAGCTTGTCCTGATAAAGTAAAATAAAAAACATATCTGTAGAAAATAAAATTGGAAATAATGAAATAATAGAAATTAACTCGCAAAAATATACAATATTCATCTATCAATGATATGAACAGGCACTATCAAGTTGTTATATACTACCTCAAACCCATGGGATTCTACAAGTGTGGGAAAGACCCATCTCCTTCTTCTCCCTTCACTGCAAGAAATCAATGAACAAATTAGCATAAAACTTGCAAGACTACAAAGAGAACACCAAATGATTTTGTTATTTCAGTAAGATAAACTTAGTTCTAACCATTTTATAATTCCAAATTTCAAAACATAATAGAATTGGGTAACAATTTTTATAATATCTAATTATGATAGAAATTGGTTCAGATATTGAAGACTGTCTTTATTAACAAAAACTCCAGTACAATCCAGGTATGAGAGACCTAGTTCTCTCCAATGCCCAAAGGCCCTGATCCACTCTCAATTCACAAGACATCTCTTTCTTAACCTCTCTTATTATTTATAGGCAACATCCCTAAACAAATTTAGCTATCTATGTAACTAACAATCTGTTTGTAATTAACTAACTAATTCATGGCTATCTTTAAATACTCCCCCAAAAGCTTCAGTTTGGCTCTTCATAATTGTATCTTCAATGATGCATTGGCTTGTTTCAATTGGATATTAAAAAATCTTCCTACATGGCGACTAGGAGGAGATTTCCATGGAGTAACCTCCTAGGTTCTCTGCTCAGGGGGACTCAGATCTTCTATGTAAATGATGAAATCTTTATATGACCTTAAATAATCACCTCAAGCTTGGTTAGGTAGGTTCAACAAAGTCCTTCAATAGTTTGGAATGATTCATTGTAAAACAAACGACTTTTTTTTTTTTAGATGTTCACGATCAATTAGATATATTTTAGTTTATATCGATGATGATGATCCTGTGACTATAGTAGACAACCAAGAAGGCATTAAGACTCTTAAAAAACACTTATTTGAGCATTTTTAGACTAAGTATTTGGCCAATTGAGTTACTTCATTGGGATTGAAGTAGCTCAATCCAAGACAATGCCAATTCCCATAGAAAGTATGCTCTCAACATTTTTGAAGAGCCGGGAATTCCAAATTGCTGGCCAATTGAGACCCATATGGATCCAAATGAGAAGCTTCTGCCTATCCAGGGGGAGCCCTATCCTGATCCAAGGAGATATTGCTGACTAGTGAAAATTTTGAATTCTTTCAACATGATAAGGCCTTATATATCCAATCCAGTTTTCATGACAGGACTAAATATAGAGAAGTCAATTGTTGTTTCATCAAAGAAAAGATCCTCTCCAGAATCAACAACTTCCTCTGTTTGCTCCAAGGATCAGCTAGTCAACATTTTCACTAAATCTTTACAAGGTCCTAGGATAACATATTTGTACAAGCTGAATGAATATGAAGTAATGCTCCAGCTTGAGGGGGAATGATGGGATATCATCCAGATTAAATATTATTCAGTTTTGAATTTGCATTCCTTGATTTTATTCTTTCCTAGTTTCCTTATATAGCTTATCCAAATCCTTGAACTATAGGGATTGATTCTATTGTCCATGTGTACAAATATTGTACAACCACAAATGATGTAATGCAATATACAAGTTTTACTATCCTGATTCAATGTTTCAAATGACTTCAAGTTAGTCATAAAACCATGTTTCAATCAAAGTGCACTAGAACATATTCCCATTAAAAAAATTTAAACCAAATTAAAATCTACACCAAAAATGAAGACAGAGATAATAACTTGTAGCTCAGTCAAATCCATACCAGCAAATAAAAAAAATCAATGCACCACAAAGTGAAATACCATTGTATTTTATCTACAAAAACAAAGCAGAAGCAACTAAAGAGGTTTAAGAACCTTGCATGAGCAAATAGAGCTTTGGCAATAACAAGTAACGTGGAAGAAAAGACAAGGATGTTTATATTGCATTGCAACTCAGCAGCGAGTCCCCTTAAAATTTCCAAAACTCTTGCTTTGGCCTTGGCATTTGCTTCATGGTACCTGAAACAAATAGTTTTAACAGCATAAATGATCATGAAAAGAAAAAGTAAAAACACAAGTGTTTGAAAAAAAATTTTTTAAAAAATAATAGTATAGGATTCTACTGTTTTCTAAAACAGCATACCTTGTTAACGCAGCCTCCACCTTTGGTGTGGTAAACCATTCCTCGCCTACCTTTCTACCTTTAGAATCTAAAGCATGCTTAAGCTGTTTAATTTGCACCTCTCCAGGGCTACCAGCCCACAGAGTTGGTGTAAAGCGTTTGCCTTTGAACCAAATTGCCTCATGCTCCCGAGCATAAGATATTTCCCCCTTAGGACCTCCTAGTGGGGCTACAGTAGCCCTTATTCTAGAAACAATAGGAACAAAATCTTCAGTGACCTGCAAGATTGTTGGGAAAAGATTAATGAAACATAAACATGTCTCTCTAAACATACTTTACATGCAAACAGCTACTGGCAA
The DNA here is from genome assembly GCF_003935025.1 of Abrus precatorius. Lineage (NCBI taxonomy): Eukaryota > Viridiplantae > Streptophyta > Magnoliopsida > Fabales > Fabaceae > Abrus > Abrus precatorius. The sequence continues at coordinate 15,063,286 of NW_020874417.1, forward strand.
GATTGAGTTAGAGAGGACCCACTGCTAAATGCAAGGCCGCGGCTGCTTTTTCTACTGCAGTATATACATCATCAATGTGGATTCTTTTTATTCGACCTTTCCATTTAGACTCCATATCCTCAAAAAATTCATTAGGAATAACAGAGAAGGAGCTGACTTTCTGATCATTCCCACCATCCAGAGAGATTATTTCCCCAATCTTCCTAGATGCAACTTCACATCCCGCAACCTGTAAGAAGATATCATTAGGGAAGTCTACAATCCAATGAAATTTGAAGGAAACAAATCAACAAAGAAAGTCATTCTTATAATAGTGCTTGGAATTCTGATGAAAGTCTAGAAAAATGCAATTTCAAAATACATATAAAATCATCACGTTTAAAAATAACTTTTATTGTAATTGAACAATCCAAGGAGGATAAAAACTGAGTCATACTGACAGTTAAAAAACATAATGCTACGTAGTTATATTTGTGATAGAAATTTAGCATAATTAGGACATGTACATTCAGACAACTGTATTTATATGATAGCTATAAAATTAGCTAGATCATCAATAAGAGACCAAAGTACAAACCTAGACATTCTATTTCATTTGAAGACTCTTATATGATATAATAGCCCCCAAAAGATGGAGTTTTAAGCGAGTATACAGATGAACATTCCAAACTATATGCAATTTACCATAACCAAGATAATGTGTGACGTTTGACTCAATCAAGCAGCCGAGTTTTTAGGAACTCTTAAGTGCATTATATGCAAAGCAAGGAAGCATAAAAGCAATGAAGAAGACATATGCCACAAGTTCAGTACCTAACTGCAGAACATAAGGAAGTGGAAGTCTGCAGATGCAACAAGTTACCACTACTTCTCGGTTTTCATCAAGGAGTTCCTTTCATTTCCTCACTTACCCCTTTTTAAATACCAAATATTTCAATGTTCTAATGAAAATTCAATGCATTAAAATTAGGAGCATCAGGAATAGCTATAGAAATAAACAATAAAAACATATTTAGGCAGGGATGGGGTAGTCTGGAGATTGGGAGGGAGTGTAGCTTAAGAAAGATGATGACTAGTTTAACAATGCTTCTCAATTTGTCTTCAATCCACATCTAAATGGGTGTAAACTATCCCTTCTTTTTATTTGAACAGAGTGAATTTAGGCCTCACCAAGGTTTCAAAGTCAATTTCCAACCCAGTTGCCACCCATGTGGGATCAATTAAATGTTTCAATATTTCATTAAGCTCAGAAGTTCCGTACATCTGCAAAACGTCATCGAGTACATTCTTTATTCTACAAAATTCCATATGATTGACCTCCCTCCATTCAAGTAGCTTTACAAGCTGCAGAAATACAGTTAATAATCAGACAGGAAAAATACAAGTGCGACAACAACAGAATGGTTAATAAAAAAAAAAGTGTAAGATCCCAAATGTTAAAGATACGAAAACACTAAAAAATCAGAACGAAAAAGAGGACCTTTCAAATAAAGAGATGGAAAAAGGGACATTGGATCTTTCTACAACCCACTTGTCACAGGATTTCACTTCTTCCTCCTAATTTCTATCTAACTGCTTCTCTAGGTCTGTACCCAGACCTGCATCCACCTATCTTCTGGACCAGCATTTTCAGTGCTTCCCTGGTTTCACAGTTTTCTCTCTCCTTTCTTAATTACCTTTCCTCCATTCTACACTGCAATTCCTATACCAGCAGTCGCAGATCCTTGAAAAGTGCCTCAAGATCCCAGTTGGTGACACCCAATGAGCTCAATAACTATCTACAGCCCCAGGTAATGGGGCTATGATACCAACTGAAAGAAATTGGTTTAGATATTAGGAAGAGTAGGGAAGAACTCCCAATTTACAGAATAGGATACACACTCCACCGATACAGAATAGGACACATACATCACAGAATCTCAAGGGTCTGCACCTCCCAATGCCAAAAGACTCTAATTTCCTCTCACAAATTTCAAGACAGTTCCCACTCAGTCCACTCTACTTACTTGTAGACAGCATACCTTAATCAAATTATCTCACCCATCTAACTAACTCACTGATGTAATTAACAAATAACTAATTAACCTGTTGTGGCTAACTACTAATGAGTAATGAAAACATTGTAACTTTGAGATTACGAAAAATGGATAACTAGCATATCATAACTAACTACTAATGAGGGTTCCTAACATTTACATGGATAAACAGATATATAAAATCTTCATACCCTTTTATTTCCAAGCCTGACATATGTCTTAACTTAACTCTAAAGAAGAAGAGGAACCGAAAAAACTAGCCTTCAAAAAAGGAAGTGCTTGAATAAGGCATGAACAATAATTATTTGCAAAAAATCATTATAAGCACATTTAAATTGCAATCCATCATGTTGAATTTTGTAAACAAAGTAAAACAACTAATTTTCATTTCTATGGAAACTTGATAACACCATAACCCACATAAAGTACCATTTGAAGCTCATTCACAATTCACAAATAATTTAATAACAACCTTTGCTGAAGAAACACACGTAAATTCTGGAATTGAGCATGTTACACGACTCATAAGTTTGCATGACGCTGCCAAACAAAAGCAGAAGAAAATGAATCCAAAATTAAGTAAAAATTGTCATCACTATAATGGTATTATTAGTAAGGGTTAAATTAAATATGCTTTTGGTCCCTACATTTTTGCAAGATTTTGACTTTGATCACTTAAAACTTTCTTTTGATTTTAATCCCTAATTTATCAAAATTCAATGCTTTTGTTGCCTAATGATGATTCCAAAAAAAAAAAATCAACATATGGCACAAAAAAAGACGTGGCAACATCTTAGTTGGCTACATAATCTGTTCGGGATCAAAAGCACTGAATTTTAAAAATTGGGAACTAAAACCAAAAGAAATGGTTTTGAGGAACAAAAATCAATATCTACCGAAAATGTTGGACCAAAAATATGTTTAAGCATATATTATTATACTACTGTACAGTAAAAAATTGAGATCAAATGTACATTGTATGAAGAAAATTTAAGAGGCACATCAAAATTATTATTGAAAATCACCTTGAATTTTGGATGCAATCTCGTAGGAAGGAGGATTCAAAAGAAGATCCCTTATATACCTAAGAACCACAATAAGCATACAATGACAAACTTGGTATTGGGTCTGTAATTAATTGATACAAGACGAGCTATATTGAATTATTAAAACTAAAATAAAAGGGAACAACTGAAAAGGGGAAATAAGCAATTTAAATTAAAGATTTTAGTACAATTGAGACAATGAATTATACAATTGGACATTCCAAAAAGAAATATAAAGACTTTTAGAAGTTATATCTCTATACAACAAAATAATATACCCACATCCTACAACAAGGCTAACTTGGTGCTGAATAAAATCCCTTTTAACTTTTTTCCCTTTTCTACAATTCTTTTAGGAGCTACGGGGGAAAAAAGAAGCTTTTGAGTGCAAAATGAAAAGGAAAGAAAAATAAATAAACCATCTCGTACAAGAAAGAGTGCAACGCAAAATGCAACCACAGGAAGTTATTATACTCCCAAAAAAATAATCTAACTGTCATTCATAAAAAGTAAAGATTAATAATGAAAAGGCATAGATTCAGGTTTCAAACAGATTGTGTGCAGTGATACACAATGAAAAGGATGAATATATAAAAAAGAAAAATTAAAAGGGTTAGTTGAATAAGTACTAAATACACCACAACAAGAAACAAAAGGAATCCTTTACTCACAGTACTGGTAATCCATTGCAAGTTGGAGGAAGTAAGACCTTCAACAAAGAAGGTATTCCTTCAGTTGGTATAGCACCTAAAAATATGAGAGGCAAATTTAGGAAAAAGAACATAACCAACAGGCATTCATTAATATTAATATACCAACCAATTTGAGTAGATGTTCCAAGAGTTAAAGGTCGAGCCCTATTTCCTGAAGACACAGTTGTGTTCCGAAATGTAACCTCACAATCAAGACCATAAAGCTCCTTTACCTATGTTCCAAAGTGAAATATACATGTAACAATTTTGAATGACTCATTACATATACAACACATTCAAAATAAAAAAAAAATGTAAGAGACATAATTTTTTCAAATCATACCTTGACCAAAAGATCAGAGACAGGGTTGCCATCAAACCATTCAAAATGTCTAGAACTGCATTCTCCCCACAAGAGGCCCCCCTCACCAAATTCTCCCCAATGGCAAGTTCCTAGAAAAACACTAAAATACTTAACACAGAAGTAAACTACAAATATGCTATAAATAATTTTTATATCTAACAAGGATCTCTGTATATATATATTCTTTTGCACAAACACCTTTTTCTTATAGAAAAATTCTCTAAACACCACAATTACAGTAACAACGATCATGTAATTAAATGTCTTTTACAATTTTTATGAAAACATATATATATATATATATAGATGGACAGGATCAAACTATACAAGATGTCAAACTTAGTTAAATGATACCTATAATAACTTTTCATCAATCCAACCAATGAATTTAAAATCTCAGAAAGTAGATCAACTCTACAAAGTTTCACATTATTTAAATTAAAATTTGATTGATACTTCATCATTTCACTTTATTTTAACATGTGATATATTATTTAAAAATGTAAATAAATAGCTACATTTTAATTGCATATCTACAAATGTCTGAATTATGTAAAGTCATTGAAGGTGTCATTTCAGTAAATTTTTGACACCTGGTATCACTTGATCTAATCTCACACACACACACACAAATAACTACATACAAAGGAATATGAAAATCTAACGGTATGATTTTTGCTATATCATTTATACAATGTAACCATGCGTACCAAAGTTAGACCTAATTTTTTCTATAAGAAAGTAAAGAAAGAAGGATGAAGTACAAACCACAAGAATTTCGCCTCAAAGATGTGTGCAGAAATAAGTGATGATATTGACATGTACGAAGCTTTGCAACGACTGCTTCTTCTGTCAAGCAGTCTTCTAAGGAATACGTCTTCATGGTCTCTAGTACCATGTTAATGCAATAGCCCCTTGCAGAATGTGATATTCCTACAATAAAAATATATCATTGAAATTTATTGCTCAAATGCAATAAAAAGATGAAAAACGACACCGCCATGGCACCCCCACTGAAAACTGCCATTTTTGCCATGGTCATGGTGGTTTGGTTGAAAAACGCCACCGCTACCCACCATAACGGTTATTTAACAACATTGAAGCATTCAGCATTATGAAAAATTGAGCATTACAACAACATCCATAACTGCCAACATGACAGTTATTATTACACTTACATTGAATAATACATAACAGCTCATTACAGTTATTGTCAGATCCCACGACCTAGCAATCACATATTCAAATGAGAAATCCTTCTGAATTGCAACATAAACTTATATGGTTGTTCCACTAAACATTCCTCTAGAAAAAAAAAAATCCTTCTTGCTTTTCTAAAAATACAGAATTAAAATAATCTAGGCTGAGCCTACCCTAATTATGGAAACAAAAAAGGAAAGAGTGAGGATATTACTCGTAAACTACAGTAGCAAACAATCAGGATACAATTAGATTTACAAACATTTTTACAATATTTACAGTTAATCACATTAAATGATGATTTCCATCACCAAGATTCTCTCCAACGCTCCCTATCAAGCTGTTCAATAGATATTAAATTCCCAGCTTGCTAAATAAGAATTAAACCCAAGTACTGATAAGGCACCGGTGAGTATATCTGCTTCCTTATGTCCTGTTTGAAACTTGAAAAGAGAATTTTACTGAATCATATTAATCTGATAATCATTGCATGTGAGAATCTACATTATATAGAGTATAGACTAATCCCTATTATTACTTGCCTATAATAAAGCTAATGATAGGTCACAAATCTGTGCTAATAAAAGATAATTAAGAAATGAAGCTGTTAGCAAAAATTAAGAAATGATAACTGTCAACATAAAGGTTACTGTGAGAAAATTATGATTCTATTTAGTAGTATAAATATGAATAAATAAATTAATAAATAAATACCTACTACAGGCATTGGTTCTGGAAAGTTAAGATCATGATCAACTGCAGCAAGTCCATATACATATGGATTTCCAGGATGAGCATGCCTGAAAGTTACAACACTCTCTCAGCCACATGGCATATTTGGAAAATACAAAAATAATTTATGAGAAAAATTATATGCAAAAGAAAATATTGCATTCCATGAGCTCTAATTCTATAACCAATAAATGTGATGTAAAATATGGCTATAACAAAATACACACAATATTATGCACAAGCATGCCAAAAGTAGTTGGTTCGGCTGGTAAGATCAAAACACAACAAATAGACTAAAATAGAAGTCTAAGCTAATTAAAATTTACGAGTGAGAATTTCAAGAAAAGAGAATTGTGCAAGGTCGATTAAAACAGTAAAAGAGGTCTAAAAAAGAAAATTCCCTCATCACCACTACCATCATCATTATTATTGGCATGTCCAAAACAAAATCTTTGTACAAACCACATCTGATCTGTTTTTCCAAATATAACCTGAGTCTTTTTTATGATTGACTTACCAGCTTAAATAAGCATTGAGGAAGCCCAACTTGAGTAATAGAGAGATGTAGTATCAAAACCAAAACATGAGGTATTTAGGTGATCTTTTGATATAGCTAAAAGTTGTCGCTAATCTATGTGCATAGTATAATGATTGTAGAAAGCCAAGTAGAGTAATCACAAAGATGATTTCCCCAATATTTTAAGTTAAATAATAGAAAGCCATTTTTCCATTGACAAACCTGTAAATGTTGCATACAGATGCATATTTCATCGCTGAAATATATTTTAAAGTATTTGACAACATACATCATATATAGCACAAACAATATTTAACAGTAGAGGGTTCAATATGTGTCAGTAGGAATGTGGGAAGAAGCTTAGGCTTACAAATGCCTGATTTAGATCTTGCCTACATGGGATGATTATTGAATGGATGAGGGGATGGTGAAGAAGCTTAGGCTGCGCCTGCATTCTAACATGGATGAAGATTTTTCAGAAGCAGTGAAAAAGGACTGATCAGAATCATAACAAGTTGACAAGAAGAAGAGTGCACAGTTGGAGTCAGATTTAAAGATGAGTGAAGGGTTGGAATGATTGCTAGATTGTTGGTAGCGTTGAAACTATTTGAAATCATTTCTACTAGGAAAGTTATAGGTTGGAGAATGTGTATTTATCATATGAAGATAAAGAAACTAGGAAAGACCATCTCCCCCTCCCATTCATTAATCAGATGGTTAAGAGACTAGCAAAACACTGTTGTTTCAGTTACTTAGATGGTTATTCTGATTTTCATCAAATTCTTATTCAGCCTAATGACCAAGAGAAGACCACGTTCACATTCTCCTATGGCACCATTGCTTATACGTGAATGCCTTTTGATTTGTGTAATGTCCCTACTACTTTTCAGTGTTGCATGCAATCCATATCTCCTAATTACAATGAGTATATTATGAAAATATTTATGGATTTTTTTCAATTTATAAACAATTTTGACAATTATTTGGCTAACCTTTCAAGAGTTTTGTAGAGACATTAGGAAGTCAATCTTATTCTAAACTAAAATAAATGTCAATATATTGTAAGAAAGGACATTGTTTTAGGACAATATCTGATAGAGCAAATGAGGTGGACAAGGCCAAGTTAAAAATTATTGAGAAGATGTTGCCACAAACTCATGTTAAGGAAGTGAAGAGTTTCCTAGGACACGCCGATTTCTATAGGCATTTTATGAGAAATTTTTCTGAAGTTGCAAAACATCTTACTAATCTCTTGATTAAAGATGTTTCTTTCAACTTTGACCAAGAATGTTTGAATATATTTTGCAAATTGAAGGAAGCATTAACCTTGACTCCCAAAGTTCAAGCTCCATATTTAGATTTTTCCTTTGAGTTGATTTTTTATGCAAGTGACCATGCCATTGGAGCAATGCTTGTACAAAGAAATAATGAGTTGCATGTCATCTACTATGCTAGCAAGATTCTAGGTGAGGCCCAAATAAATTACCAACAGAAATGGAGCTACTAGCAGTGGTATTTGCTTTAGGATTCCTTTTCTTTCCTATTATTTCTTGTTCTTCCCCCATGTTTCTATTCATTGCTTTGGCTTGTAATCAAATCATGACTGAGTAGTTTTCTCATTCTAAAAATTGGGAATAATTCAAATTACGATTGATGACAATTTTTTAATATTTCATGACCATTTGTTAAACTTGATTGCTTTGATTCAATTTTTGGTGCTCTTAATACTTGAAAATTTCTCAGGCCCTTTATTTGCATGATATTAAACATTAACACTTTGTTTGAGTTTGGAGAAAGAGAGAGAAGGGAAAGGTTTGAGAGATAAGTAAAGAGAGGAGAAGGATGGGAGAAGGGGGTTAACAAAAAGACCCCCCCAAATTTGAAGGAACTTAAGAACATGAATATGAGTTTATAGGAGTTTTAGCAGGTTTATAAAAACTCCTTCACATTTAAAAACTCCCAAACAAGGATTACTATCAAATAAATCTTTCACTTCCCTCCTTAAAATTAACTCTCAAACAAAGCCTAAAGCAAGGAATGAAAGGTAAAACATTGTCATTGAAAACTCCAAAATTGAACTTCAGATTTTAGAACACGAAATTCAGCTAGGTTTCTCGAGGAATCACTGAATCACTATATAACTTAATGAGTTTAACTAAATATAATTACCACGAAATTAAGAATTAGTCTATTTAAATACATTATTGTATTATGAAAGGGAACAATAATCACTTTAGAGTTATTCGCCTTCAAGATAAGTGAAGAATTAACATAAGGTCTATCATGGTTAAGTTCACCAATTCTAATTTATATTGAAACTAATTCTTAGAAGTTGCTTAAAATTTGAATTTATCCGTTTTAAATTAATTTGCACTCTTTATTCTCTCTCTCTGTCTTTTCTATATTTCTTTATCTTATCTCGATGATTAAGTGCATCACAATCTGCATCAGAAACGAATCTTGGAGGAATGCAGTTGCAATTACAAAGTTATGAAGCCTGTGTGCTTTGATTAGTCCTTAAACTTACTCTTTCCATGGCAAAAAGTTCACATCGAGTTTCACAAAGGCACTGAGAAGCTGATCAAAGTTGCAAAGGAAGTGGAGTTATATTCTAGGGCCATGAAAATGGATAAAAAAAACAGCTCTAGATAGTATAACATGATACAAAATAGAGAAAAGTTGTTAAAATTGTGAGAAAATCAAAGAAAGTGAAAGAGAGAATTCTGAGAGAGAGAGAATTAAAACAATAGATATGAAAATGTGATTTTGTTATTTCATAAACTAATTTATACAAAACTCAACTATAGATGGTTAGGTAGATAAGATGACTCGGTTACAGCTAAGCAGTAAGTGTAGACAGATGTAAAGTAACTGTACCTAATGTAGAAACTGTAAAAAAGCTATATTAACAAACACTGTAGTTTACAGTTATAACATAGTAATTTGACAATTACTCCAATAACCATCTAGCTTATTTTCAATTTTGAGATGGGTTTTTGTCTGAATGTCTGTTAAACTTAAAGAAGATGCCTTAATCTCTGTCCATATAACCCTTGCTTCTTTCTATCAATCAAATAGTTTTACCCTATCAAAAGAGAAAAGGCACATAGAAACATATCCACAAATCATCAACTTTCTAGTCACAGATAAAACAAACAATAATAAAAGAAAGCTTTATCAATAGACAGCACACACACAAAGACCACTGGCATATAGAGAATGTTGTACTTACCCAGATATAAAGCGGCGTTTCCTGGATCGAGCTTGAGTTGGACCCTGAACTTCCTCAACGATGCACTGTTGAGACCAAAATTTATTAGCAGCATGTATTCATAAACAGGTAAGTTGGCAAGCATCATAACAATTTACAAGCATAAATGAATAAATAGGGGTTAGTCATTTTGTGTTTCATTTTGAAGCTACAAACTAAAAGGAAAAAGGGTAAAATAAGTCATGAAATGATAAAATTTAAATTAAATAAAAGATAACATAGAACACTATTTAATTGCTCCACTCACCACTGAATAACCATTTCTTGTCAGATCATCCAATGTCTGTCGAAGATTCTATGACCAAAGAAAAGATCAAAGGCATTGTTTAATATATCAGATATATGTTCACAATTATCAATACAAATTAAATTTCATGAGAAAATAAGCATATCTAATCACAGCATCAATATAAATGTTTGTCAACAGAAGATAAAAATATAGTGTGCTCAAAAGTAAGAATGCCAATACCACAACAGGACAACCAGCTCTTGGAATGCTATCTGATCGCAGACCACCAAAGGGATTTAAACCAGCATATTCAACAAGAATACAAGCATCTATTCCACAAGCTTCATAGAAGTCCCCAACCTGAGCAGAAATTTAATAAGAAAATGAATAAATAAAAGATACCAAGGGAAGTTTACTTCATGAAGGGTAGAAATCGAGTAATGTCGGGGAGCCACCAAAGGAGCAAACAAATTTTATTGAGAATTGGCAATTATGCTTCCTTCAAACTCAAATTGCAAGAGCACCAAAGTCTGACCAAACACTCAGCAAATGGTTTATATTTACATACTCGGCAGAGCAAAACTTGACGTGGAAATTTTAACTTGAACTGCAACATTTCCCAGTTGAGCGTTCCTTCCTTCAGACTACACAAATGAAAAGATTCTCCATTAACTTTCTTACAATAGTACCATCCCTTGAACAAAAGAATATGGAAGTTCAACTATTTGCAACCTTATGGAAAAATAGCCAGTGTAAATGGCTACAAATAAAGGATTATGATTATCAACTAAATAAAGTCATAAATTGCATTCTTGTTGACATTGATCCAGTAGTTGTGAGCTTGTGTCTTAACAGCAAAGAATTTACCTGTATTGCAACTTATGTAGGGGAAATAAATCTTTTTTACAATAAAAGGGTAGAATACAACATGCCAATAGTTTGAATGTAAACGTGCACCCTGTAAAAGTCCCAATAAATCTGTAGATAAATGCTAAAAAACAATGCAACAAAAGTTTTCATATTTCAGTTTAAAAAATTAAAAGAAAGTATAAAGCAGTAGCCTCAATTTCATAAGTGCTCACCTTCCATTTTTCAAGCTGGAATCCAAGCCAAGCAAATTAGAATATTCAAGCCTTTCAACTAGCTGGACAGCTGAAGGCTTTCTGCACATCTGCAACTTCTGCCATAATTTTGAAAGGAAACAAGAGATAGAACAAAAAGTTTCTCTAAATATCCCTCGGTTTAGAAGCCAAAAAAAAAAAAAAAAACTAACTTTTACACAACAAATTCAAGAATAGCTAATTTTGAAATTTAACTAGATGGAAAAAATAAATAGACCCACCTCTTTCCACCATAATATGTGAGGAAGATCTTTATCATCTAAAACATTTTTGGGCACTTTGAGCTTCTTGGTGACCCTACTACTGCCTCTTACAACCTTCTTATCCGTAAAACACGATATGTTCTGTACATGCCCATTTATTCTGTTCGTCAACAAGATTCATAATTTAGATGCCACACCACTAGAGAATAGATATTGAGATCAGAATATAATGATAATAGCATAACTTTTCTCAACAAAGTCAGAGACTATCCTTCTTCATGTTTCCAAGTACAGTGCATTTGCACAAAAAGATAATTAAAGAAGCCATTAAAGACGAATGATATTCATTACGCGTAATAATAATAATAATAATAATAATAATAATAATTCAACCAAAATGTGTCGATAAAGCGAATATAATAAAACACTAAATCTAAATGATATGATATAAGATATGAAACAAAAAATGAGAGAGATTACCGAAATAAGCGATAGGGAACGAATGATAGGAAAATGGGAGACGGAGGAGAACGAAAGAAGTGAGCAAAAGAACGCCAACGAGGCAAGGTAACGACGACGTTTCTGGTGGCTAGCCTGTACATTCTGAAAGGATGACACCAAAGGAAGAGAACGACGAAACGAGAGAGAGAAAGTGGGAGCAAGAATGTGGTTCCCGCCACACACAAGCAGGAAGGGTTTTTGACAAAAATGAAACCGAAACTGTGCAGTGTGTCTTGTCTCCTTGTCTTCCCTCTCTTTCTTTCAAGAAATTCTATTCTTTTAAATTATTATTTTATTTAAAATAATTTAATTTTAAAATTGTATATAAATATTTATTAATTTTACTTTTCTATTTATTTTTATTTACTTTATTTTTAAAATTAATTTTAGTATTTAATTTAACTCCACAATATATATATATATATACTAAACAATATATTTTATATTCACATGATTAAATAATTTATAAAATAAAAAATGATTTAAAAAATATTTAAGAATTCTTCATCATTAGGTTCTTCAGTCTTAAGCGTTAAAACATAGGTAGTAGTGAGAGCAGTGAATATATTGGTCAACCCAAATAGTGGTCTCAGTAGTAAATCTTTGTCTTAAACTTTAAATACGTTAGTCAAAATGGTATCGTAACCTAAAGTGTTAACCTGAAGATCAATACCAAATATGTCATTTATAATTAGATCTGTTAGGTCAATTTTAGAAAGTACTAGACAAGGCATAGAGATAAGAACACAAAGTAGAGATGCACGAGCTTCTCTGTTCAAACAAAATCTCTCAATAGGACAAATAGAAAACTTATTACATATTTGGTCTATACTAGAAATAAAACCTTCAAAAATTTATAAATCAAGGTCTCTTTGGGAATCAAGACTAGATGAACAAATACATGTAGTACAATACTCACAACCAGGAATCACAAATAATAAAGAGATCCAACTCTTAGAAAATGAATTACTAAAAACACATGTATAAGATGAATACCACTTTGTTCACCTAGGATTAATTCAAGTTGCAATTAAACCTAACTATAGGATAGGAGTTAATATGCTTATTCTTATATTACTATAGGATATGAGATTATACAGAATACAAGACTTAATACTAGCAGCTTTAGAAAATAATCTTCATGATAATTCTGTCCTATTTAATTGTTACCCTAATTTTTCAATGAACCTAGATAACGAAAAAACAGCAAAAGCTATAAGAATTTTTATAAATTCTCCAATAGATGTTATAGATAAGTCTACAAATCCTTTTCACATAATTTACAGAGTATGTTATAAAGTTTCAAAAGTAAACTATAATTTCAAAGCTTTAAGACAAACAAAGAAAATAGAAATAATAATGGTAAAAGCAAACACAAAACGAAGTCTAGTACAAACTCCCAAACCGCTTAGCCAAGAAGAACTAAGTAAAAGAATTCCAAAAGAATGAATTATAAAAAAACACAGTAGAAACGCCCAAAATCCACAAAACAAATATAAGAGAAATTATACAAGAAGGGTCAACTATTTGTCATAGAATGAACAGATCTAATTCTTTTAATCAAAACAGACCCTTAATAATAAAAGAACTATCTAGAAATTCAGTAGATAACTCTACTATTAATCTAGGCTTAAGAGGACTAGACAACAATAGTAGACCATGAGTTTCTATTTCTGTTTATGAAAATTTTGAAGAAGACTCAAATTTTAGCCCAACAACATCACAAGTAATCGATACTCTAACAAGAGAAGAACCTTTTGTTATAGATAAAGCTTGGATTAAAAAAGACTTAGATGCAAAATACAACAAAAAGAAGAAAGAGTGATTTTTCTCTACTTATTCAAATACACAGCGGGTAGAATTTAGAGAAAAATTTTATAATTATCTATATCAAATAGAAATTCATATCTACTTCTTTGACTAGTTAGAACAACACCTAGGTAAAGCATTTCCTTTTTCAAAAGAGATATGTCCAATAGGGGCAGTTAAAAAAATATGAAAAACTACAACAGGGAAAGAAATCTTTTTAGAGTAGCCCCACTCGAAAAAATAATGATACAAAGGAATGAAAATGTAGAAGCATCACCTTTTAAGAAAGTCAATCCGCAAGAAAAATAAATTGAGAAAAATGATATTAGCAAATTACATCAACAAATGAACTTTACTAATACTGTATTAGGAGTTACTTCAGAACAATTAATTAGAATTGAAGATATGCCTGAATCCTGTAGAAAAAGGAAAGCTTAGAAAAACTCATTCTAAAAATAGGTACACTACCTAAAAAACAATAGAAGCTCTAAGAAAAAACAGTAGTCTAGAACTAGACATAGAGTAACTAAAAACAAAAATATCACAATTAAGTTTAGAAAAAAAACTTATATAAATACAATAGAAATAAATAAGTTGAATACGAAATACAGTCACCCAAAAATTAAACCATATTATAATATGTCATCCTTACTAGATATACTTTTAGAAGAAAAAGGAAATTTTGTACAAAATTCTTATACTGAAAATGATTTAATAGAATGGAATCTAGATGGATCAAGTGAACAAGCAATCTTAAATTTTACCATACAAATGGTTATGACAACCACAACATATAAAATAAGAAGAATTAGTGTTAAAACTATAGTAGAAACAATCGTTCAGGGATTTACAGGACAATTAAGAAGATGGTGGAAAAATATGTTATCTACGGACAATAAAAATGCGATATTAGTACATGTTAAACAAGAGATCCAAGAAGAAGATGCAACATTCACTCTTATTTTTACTATAATACAACACTTTATAGGAGATTCCAATATTTTTCAAGAACGAGTATTTCTACAATTAGTGAATCTTAGATGACCAACTATGTCTGATTATCCATGGTATAAAGACATGTTTTTATCAAAAGTAATATTGAAAGAAGATGTGGCAGCTAGGTTTTAGAAAGAAAGGTTCATTGTCGCTCTTCCACCATTATTTGCACAAAAAGTCATTCAAAATCTAGAAACAAAGTGTAAAGGGGGTACAATCTCTTATGAACAACTAACTTATGATCAAATACATAATATAATTATGGAAATAGGCATAAAAATATATACAGATACAAAACTACAAAACCACTTAAGAAAAGAAAAAATAGGAAACCAAAAAGAGATGGGTTCTTTCTGTCAAGATTTTGGTTTTCAACCTATTAGAGCACCTAGCAAGCAAAACAGAAAAATTAAAAAATAGTTTCCTAAAAAATCAAATTATGAAAACAAGCAAAGACAACAAAAGTCTTTTTATAGGCCAGAACGACAAGATAAATCACAAAATAAGAAATAATAATTGTTGGAAATGTGAAAAACCTGGTCACATTGCAAAAAACTACTGGGTACAACAAAAAATTAACTCTTTAGAAAATGAAGAGTTAAAATTAATATTACAAAGGATAATGATAAACTCTGAAACCGAACCTAAAAGTTCAGAGGATGAATTTGAAGAAGATAACTATATTGAAATATATCAATTAGATAATTCTTATGATACAAGTTATGAAGAGCAAAAATAGTTCCGTTTAGGACCAGGATCATGTGACTGTAATGACTGCACCAGTCCGCAAATAAATATGTTGACCTCATATCAAAGAGGAGTCTTAATATCCATTATAGATAAATTAGAAGATTCTTCTTTAAAAACTGAATTTGTTAGTAAACTCAATGAACTAGTACAAAAAACAAAATAGGTTACTGAAGAAATAAAACCAATTGAAATGAAAAAAAATATTATCTATATTTAAACAAAACCAAAATCAAACAACAATAAAAGACTTACAAAATGAAATTATGTGGATAAAACAAGAAATTACAAAATTAAAATAAAATTAGCTAACTTTAGAATATAGGCTAATGGCGCTGGAAGGAAAACAACCAATAGAAGAACATACCAAAATAACAAAAGAAAAAGAGCCAAAAATCTTTCAGATGCAATTATTAAATTTAATTACTACTCATAAGTGGTTATGTGAAGTGGTTTTAGTAGTAGAAAAAGAAAATTCAAGTTCATTGCATTAATAGATTAAGGTGCAGATGTAAAACTGCACACAGGAAGGGTTGATACCCACAAAATATTTTGAGAAAACTACAGAAAGAGTAACCAGTGCTAATGGTAGTAAAATGATGGTTAATTATAAATTATCTTATGCAAAAATTTGTAAAGACAAGATATATTTTACAACATCTTTTGTAATAATAAAAAATTATGAACAATCAAATAATTTTAGGAACTCCATTCTTAACCTTACTATACCTTTTACAAATTAGTAATATAGGGATTACTACACAAACAGTTCCAGGAAAGATAATTATCTTTGAATTCCTAAGGGCCCCTAAAACAAGAGAACTCAATTTGTTACAAGAATTTTTTATAAAAGAGATAAATATGATAAATAGAAAACAAAAACAAATAAAATTCTTTCATAAAGAAATTGAACATAAAATAATTGAAGAACAATTAAAGTCACCAAAAATTTAAAAAATAATAAAATATTTTCAAGAAAAAATTGAAAAAGAAATTTGCGAAACAAATCTTGTGGCCTTCCATTATAGAAAACAACATGAAATAAGTCTTCCTTACAAAGAAAATGTTAATGAGAAAGACATTCCAACAAAAGCAAAACCAATACAAATGAATAAAGAATAGATTAAGTTCTACAAGCAGGAAATTCAAGAATTTTTAGAAAAAGGATTAATTAGACCATCAAAATCACCCTAGAGTTGTATAGGGTTTTATGTTAATAAAGTTTCAAAACAAGAAAGAGGAGCTCCGAGATTAGTTATAAATTATAAGCCATTAAACAAAATATTAAAATAGATAAGATATTATTTACCAAATAAACAAGATTTGATTAAAAAAACTAACCAAATATAATATATTTTCAAACCTTGATTTATAAATTTTTAAAGATTTTATTTCTACTATAGACCAATTATGTAATAAGTTTTCTATTTGTATCGTTGAGAGATTTTGTTTGGACAGAGAAGCTCTTGTATTTCCACTTTGTGTTCTTATCTCTATACGTTGTTTATTACTTCCTAAAACTGACCTGACAAAAATTAATTATAATACATTAAAAATAATTATAAAAAATTGAAACTTACAATAAATCAAATTATCTAGTTTAATTAAAAGACTTTCTATCTCCCTATGTGATAAAAAATATATATTAATTTTTAAATATATGATAATAAAAATAATGATCACATAATAAGTATTTTTTTATCAACAAACTTTAATCATAATGTTTAAATTGTATTCTCACATTAGATTGGTGAACAGTACAATAATATCATCTAAATTATATATTTTTAACTTTAAACTCTAAAGAAATATAAATATTCTATCAAGTAAATTATATTATATCATAATAATTTGACTTTTATATTGTCACGTTTTAGGACAAAATATTAACTTATAAAATAATTTATTATGGTCATTATAAAGTAGAAACTATGATGATAATAATATTTATGATGATAAAATTTTTAATAATAATAAGAATAATACTAATATTAAAGGTAATTTTGAATCAAAATTTCAATTATTTTAAAAAAAATTATTATCAATTCAACTGAGTAAATAATTTCTCTTAGTAAATATTTTTTTTGTTATTTCTCTTAGTAAATATTTAACACAAGTTACAAAGTGCATTTTAATTTGTATTCTTATTACTATAAAATAAATTGACACTTGGATATATTCACATTAATAAAGAAAAAAAAAATACATTTTAGAATTTATCTTCAAGTTATAAGATTATCTTAATAAAAAGATAAATTTTTCAATATTAAATTCTCTTTATTTTTTAAAATTTGAGGATGAATTATACATTGAGGAATAATTTAAAATGAAAGCAATTGTTCAAATGGTAGTTAAATGCTATTTGATGAAAACACATAAAACATTTTACATCACTTAATCAAAGTATAATATTTTAAATCATAAAGATAGTTATTTGTGGTAGAAAAAGATACTTTTTTAATAAAAAATATAAAATAAATACATTGTTTCTAAATGAGTTAGTAAGCAAATTAGATTAATGTTTTCATGTCATAATAACAAAATAGATTTTAAATTCATTTGTTAGAGCATATTAATATATCAAAATGATTATAAAAAATGTTTTCATTTTAAATTTATGTTGTGATAAACATAATTAGAAACTAATAGTGTAAAAATAATTAAAATGTAAAACTTCAAGAAACTAATAGTGTAAAAATAATTGTAGAGAGAGAAGGGTCATTTGCTCCTTTTCGCTGGGTTTCCTTAACCCTATTTCCTTTTCTCGTAACGCTGCTCCATTTGTAAGGGTACTTTTAGAGACACATAACGAAGTTCACCAGGATGATTGCCCTCAGTCCTCTTGGCTTCAACAAGAAGTCTTCAGAGCGAGGGTGGAAGTGGAGAAAAGATCTACATAAGAGGTAGATCTACTGATTCAAAGTAAGAAGAATGTCAAAATGGAAGTCGCGATTACTCATGAAGAGTTGAATCAGTGTATGCAGGAAGATCTTCACTGTTTTCTTCCTCCAAATCAGATTCCTTCTAACCTTAGCTCTCCAATTTGCATATCGTATAGGAATAAAGTTCTTGCTTCAAAAGAAATAAATATGGTCCTAAGTGATGAGGAAATTATTAGATCTGTTCTAAAGGAGCTTAATATTCCGCCAGAGACTTAGATAATGACAAGACCCAAGATTTATGTCTTGAAATTAGAATCCCTCTAGAGGATTACAAGCAATGGTGCTCATCTTGGAAGTTTATCCTAATAGTTAAACTTTTAGGAAAATCCATTAGCTTTAATTTTCTTAATAAAAAATTAGGGACTCTGTGGGGGAAAAAAATGGAAACATACAAGTTCTGTATCTAAATAATGATTTTTACCTTGTTAAATTTGAAAGCTTGAATGATTATAAAATTGCTTTATTTGAAGGTCCATGGCTAATATTAGATCACTACCCACTAGTTCAAAGGTGGAGGCATCTGCTCAAACTTAGGGATTATAGTCTTAAAAAAATTCCTGCTTGGATTTGTATTCCTGATCTTCCTCTAGAATTGTACAGTGAAAAGTTTTTGTGGCAAGTAAGGGCTTGTTTAGGAATAATGCTTAAAATTGATCCATATACATCTCTAGTCTCTAGAGGAAAATTTGCTAGGATCTATGTTGAACTAGATTTGAATAAAAAACTAATCCCCTCTTTTAAAGTGCTAGGGCAGGAATTCAAGGTAGAATATGAGGGTCTGCATCTTATTTGCTTTAATTGTGGTAGATATGGCCATAGAATAGAAACATGTAAAGAAAATATTATTAATAATCAAGAACATGAGCATTTTGACCCTGAGTCCTTTGAGTATACAGTTAATAAGGATGAAATGATTGTGTCCTTAAGAGATAATATAGAAAGAAATACTCAATCTAGCCTAGAGGAAGGAGGGGATGAGCATAAGGGTAAGTTTAGGCCATGGATGCTTGCCAAGAAACCTGTTAGGAAGAAACTTGGACCTTCAAAGAATCCTAAATATTCAGCCCAATCTGGGAAAGGGAAGGATCATCAAAATGGATCTATGTTTAATATACTGGGGAAGTTGAGGTAAGGAAAAAATAGGATTCAAATTCTGATTCCAATCCATTAATAGGTAACCAAATAACAAATCACTAGGATGAAAGGATTACAAGAAACTCAGATAGTCTAAACCCATAGGAAATAATGTGTCTTAACCTGTTAACCCACATATTCCTAAGAAGATTGCTCAATCCAAAGCTACTATTAAATCTGGAAAAGGTAATGAGAAAATTCAGCATTATGATCCATCTGGAAATCAGATAATTTTAAATCATAGGAACATTGATACAAGTAATGCTAGGAATAATGATAAAGAAATTTTCTGTCTCATGAAAATTATGCAAAATAAGGCTAATAAAAAAATATTCTGAGACTGGATCTATTTAGGAATTTTTAGGTATAAATAATAATAACTGTTAGGACCTTCATTCTCATTTAGATTATGATCCCCCTTAAAAACTTTCGGGGCCCATACCTCTTATGGATATATCAAAAACTTGTTCGGAGGGCAAGTGTACCCATCGAAAAGTAATAAAGAGTTTTTAAATTAAGTTTCCAAAATATTGTCCCACAAGGATTGATTTTCAATTACTAAGAATTTTTTAATTCAATTGTTCAAGCTTCAAAGATACGAGATTAATTAAAAAAAAAGAATTTATAAAATCAATTATAAAACTAAGAGCAATGAATATAATGCACGTCTTAGTTACACTTATCGGAGAGAAACATAAGGCATATGGGTTTTCTCATTCAATTCTTTATGTATTTTTCTGTTTAACTATAAATCTGATTTCCTTGTGATTACCAATCATTCATACGAATACTATTAATACCCAATGGTCATGCAATATTAATATTCTTTTCTCTAAATTAACATTCTCAATGTAACACCTTATGTTTAATTTCAATAAATCATAATTTCGCAAATTCGGAATAAAATAAATTTCATTTCAAATAAGGTTCTCAAATCTTGGCTTCATCAAATACTTTTAAAATAAGAAAAAGGGTTACAATTTCTATCAAGTCATTACTACAGGACCCATTCAAATACATTAGTTTCAAATTAAACTCCTAGTCTTATAGCACTTCCATTTGCCCCTTTCACTGAGTCCAGTGTTGATCGTCTTGATTACCTGAAAAATGAATGTAAGGGTGAGTACTCTACACTACCAAAACATACAATTAAGCATAGAGTCTCACCTCCAGCACATTTCCAATACATTAAACAAATACAAGCATAAACAACATTATCACATCCATAAGCACAATTCATGAACCCATGCATACTCATGCCAGCCACACTCACATTGACACTGTGATCACAGATTTACACCATGAATGGTTGCCGGTTACCCCCGTCTCACGGATACCACGTGGGTAATCACGGGTCGCTCATCAAAGGTAATGGTCAGAGGTTTAGTCAAGAAAAGAGTGTGTGGCCTGTGGTGCACCCGTTCCACAGTCGATGTCACCACCACTCCCTCTTCCCCAAGGTATTTCTACCGTCCTCATCTCCCACACCCCCAGTGTATCGCTGAACCATTCATAGTACATTACAACAACGTTACACGCCCCAGTCACACACATTTCAGTATACGGCACATAGCCCACAATTAACAGTTATGGCACTAGGCCCACATTTTCATAATGTTCATTCAAATATACGGCACAAGTGCCCATACTCATTCTATCACACAACATTTAGCATACAATTCACATTCATCCATTTCGGTTAACCACACGCAATATTCACATCTCACGGCGCATGGCCCTCATCACAATTCTCAATCAACTTTCATTCTCTGCACATTTTCTACCTTCTAACTCAACCACAACTCCATATTCAATCAATTATACATAAAAAGAGTAGGGTAGAGTCCCCCCTTACCTTGGATTAAAGACCCACGTCCGAATTGAACTACGAAAATGCTTCCCACACGACTTTTGGCTTAAATACATGAAAGAATTCCATGAGAACCCCAAAAATCACCAAGAACAGAGAAAGGGAAGGAAAACAAAAATTCTAACCGTTTAAAACTCACCTCCAAGCATTCTTCACATAGATTCAACCTTCAATCAAGCTCCCAAACGGCTTTAGAGGCAATTTAATCAGTGAAAAGGGCTTTGGGTATAAGAGGATCGAAGAGAGAGGGAGAAATAACTCTCCCCGAACCCTAACCCCTTTAAATTCTTTTCTGGTCGCGACACTCTTACTACAACGAGATATTCTCACTGCAACGAGGTCTTCTCGATGCAGCGGCACGCCCTCTCGCTACAACGAAAAAACCAGAGAAAACTGCACTTTAGTTTCTGTAGAATCTCGCTACAGCGAGAAGGCGACAATTCTGGTCCTTCCTCTCAGGGCCCTCTCGCTACAGTGAGAACAGCCTAGTATCATGCCCTACACTTAGATACTTAGCCCATTTTAGCCCTATCTAGTCATGCATACACACAATACACACATCTATATACTTAATACACATAAACATCATTATCAAGTAAATCAACACACATATCTATACATTTAGATTTATATAAATAACAATAATTAATATTGCCAAAATTTGGGGCATTATGCCCAATGGTCATGCAAGATATGAATTTATGAAAGCTTAAAGAATTTATGAACTTGTTAATTTAATAACGATTAGAAGAGAAAGATTGGTTTGGTCCACCTAATCCTTTGTCTTATTTTACCCTATAGATCTATTAATTAACCGAGGTACGGTCGCCTGACGATATAATTAATTAAGATTAAGAAAGAAGCGCAATAAGATAAAATCTAATCACAAAGCAAAAATCAAATTTAGATTCAACTATCAAAATTCCATAAATTCATGAACAATAGTTCCCATAGCCCTAGCTATGGACTTAGTTACTCATGCTAAAGAAAAGAACTAAAACAATCATAAACAAAGCCATAATCAAAAGAAATAACAAACTAGAGTGTGAGATGTGTTCCCAGTCTTTAAGTACGATTGCTTGAAGCTCCAAGTGTCGCCAAATATGTGCCAAGGATCCCGTGCAAGAGAGACGAGATCAGATGTATTCTAGAGCCAAAGCCAAGATGTAAAAATGGTCCTTTTATGATGCCTGAGATATTCCCTTTTATACGATTTGAAAACCTTAAAAACTCTTCATAATTGAGCTTCCTACAGATGAGCAAGGTCATGCAAGGCCTTAAGCACGACTGTGCATGGGCTCGAAGCACCCCCGTGCTTATTGAATGGGTCTGGGCGTGCTGACTGCTGCAAAGCTTTAATCTTCCATCAATTTGGGCTCAGAATGCACCCAAAATCCACTTACAGCCTCTTTATACTAAACTGCACAGTTAATATATAAATTAGTGTAAAACTCAAATAAAATAAAGGTCAAATATGAATATGTGGGTTATAAAAGAGGGTCTAATTACAGACTTATCAATATAGATGCAACAAAAAATTACCTTTCAATAATACAAAAGCCACAATGGCTAATAAAGGGATAGAGTCTAGAAAGGTTCATAACCAGCATCCTAAGGATGTTTCTTAAATCCTCAAATATGGTCTTATGAATTGTTTTTTCTAGAATTATAGGAGTGTAGGTAGTAAGTCTTTTGCTAGATTAGTCAATGACCTAATTCATATGCATAAGTTAGACTTTGTTGCTCTATTTGAACTTAGAAATAGTAAGAAAAAAGCTAACAAAGTTCTTAAGAAAATCAATCTTGATGGCAGTGAGAAAGCGAATGCTATTGGGTTTTTAGGAGGCATTTGGTGCCTTTGGAATAGGATACTATTAAGGCCTCTACTTTGTCCAAATCCAGATTTACCATTCATATGAAAATTAAGAACCTTGATAAAGAAGATTAGATTTTGTCCTCTATCTATGTTAGCCCTATAGACAAACTTAAAATTGATTGTTGGAAGGAATTAGTTGACCAAAGTAAATTAATTAATTTGCCCCGGTGCCTTACTGGGGGTTTTAATACTGTCCTTTATAATAATGAGAAAATTGATGGTAATAAAGCTAATATTTACCAAATGAACAATTTTGCTAACTGCCTAAATCAATGTAATCTATTTGATTTGAGTTTCAAAGGAAACCCTTTTACTTGGAGTCGAGGAAACTTGCATGAAAGAATTAATAGAGTGGTTATTAATGACAATTGGAACCTAACTTTTCCTAATAGCTCAATATTCCACATTCTTATCCTTAAATCCGATCATGTAGGGCTTTGGTTAAAAATAAAATATATGAACAAAGATTTAGCTAATGAGAATAATTTCAAGTTTTTAGCTCCTTGGATATTTCACCCAGATTTCAGTAACCAAGTTAAAAATTCCTAGATTCCTTCTCATTCCTAGTTTGATAATGTTAACAGATTTAGAGCCAATATATCTAGTTGGAATAAAGATGTCTTTGGTAATATTTTTCATCAGAAAAAGTGTCTTTTTAATAGAATGGAAGGTATTTATCAAAAATTAGGCCAAGGGTCTAATCCTTACCTTAATAATCTCCTTAAAACTCTTTGGCAGAAGTACCAAAACATTTTGAATTTTGAATAACCTTATTGGTTTCACCATTATAGATCAATCTGAATTAAATTAGGAGATTGAAAAACCAAATTTTTTCACAAAGCTGCTATTATTCATAGGAAAAATAGGTCCATTGAAGTTCTGAAAAATAATTTGAACCAATGGAAATTTGATGTTATTAAGCTAAAATCCTTTGCTTTAAATTACTTCAAAGATATTTATTTTGATCTTGTCCCGATGGTCCTAAGTTTAGAACAACAACTACCTTTCCTCCCCTAAGGGATTCAGAGTTAGGATGGATGCTAAGGTTTATAAGGATGAGATTAGGGTTGCCTTGTTTAGCATAGGAAATTTTAATGCTCTTTTCTTTAAGAATCAATGGAATACCTTAGCCCCTTTTTTTGATAAAATTTGTTAATGATATTTTTGCTAATCCCATTAATATAAAAGCTGTTAATGAGACTGGTATTACTTTGATTCCCAAGACTGAGAAACCTGAGTATATTAATCAATACAGACTAATTTTCTTTTGCAATGTGAGTTATAAAATAATAACTAAGATAATTGCTAATAGAATTAGAGATGCTCTTCCCCATTTAATTTTTAATAATCAAATTAGCTTTGTTCCTGAGAGACATAGTATTGATAATGTTCTGGTATTGTAATAATCAATTCATTCTTTTTCTAAATTTAAAGGAAGGAATAACTATATGATCATTAAATTGGACTTGGAGAAAGCCTATAAAAAGCTTAAGTGGTTATTTATTAGAGATACTTTTCAAAAAATTGACATTAATAATTATATGGCTGATGTAATTAATCAATGCATAACTACTCCTTCCATGTTCTTAAACTAGAATAGTAGTAGGACTGTTTCTTTCAATTCTTCAAGGGGTATTAGACAAGGAGACCCACTGTCCCCTTGTATTTTTGTTCTTTGCATTGAAAAGCTAGCCTATCTTATAAATGATAAAGTTTGTAGTAAAGTTTGGATTCCTTTTTCCTTTTAGTAACCAGGGCCCTAATATATCCTACCTAATGTTTGCTGATGACTTGATTTTAGTTGCCCAAGCCACTATTATTAAAGATGTCTTAAATGAGTTTTGTTGTTCATTTGGTCTCTAAATTAATGTTAATAAATCCTCTTTATTTTTCTCAGCAAATTTAAATTAGGTTAGTTTTCAATTTATTAGCACTGATTTAGGAATACCCATCACCAATAAGCTTAGAAAATATCTTGGTATACTTGAGGGTTCCCTATCTTGTTATATTGACACTCCTCCCTCTACTTTTATTCCCTTTCTCTGTATTGATTCTTTAGGAGTTCGGTTCCCTAGATTGAGTCTTTGATTTGTCTTTATTTTTTGAAATTTTGTAGCCCTATTGAATATAAAAAATAATAATAATTAAAATAGTTAATAACTTCTTTTTTTAACATTATATAAATTATTAACGCAAATATTTATATTATTATAACATTTATAAGCTGTTTGTTTTCGTAACAATAGCAATGATGATTAAAAATGTAGACTTATTCTTAGCAATTTTGATTGTCAGTAACAATAATACAATATACTGAATTTCAATGATTTTGTTAAAATATATATATATATATATATCTAAAATTATTTCCTATTTCTGATAAAAAAAATACATTTTCATAAATAAAATTTATAATATCACATTAAAATAATAATAGCAATTATCCATAATTTAAACATAAAATAATATATTTAATATAAAATTATTGGTAATTGAATTTTATTTTATTTTTTAATTAATATTTTAAAAAATTAATATAAAAAATAAATTTCAAAAACTTTATTATCTGTTTAGAAGATATAAACAAGAAAAATTTGACTTAAAAAAAACTAAATTTTTTATTCGATGATTATATATATGTGTGTCTTTCTCTCTTTTAGTATATATAAATTTAAAAATTAGATAGATAAGAATATATATATATATATATATATATATATATATATATATATATATATATATATATATATATATATATATCAAAGATAGTAAAGTGTATTTATTGTGTTGAGTAGAAGGTAAAAGGTGTCACTCACTCAAATGCAACACTTCCCATGTTCTAATGTTTGAAGCAAATCTAATAAATATGAAATTTAAATGTTTAAGTTCAGATATGTTTTGAGTCCTTATATTATGTGATTTTATTATTTTAGTTACTTTAAATGATTTAGTTCTTACTTTTAATAAATTCTTATTTTTAATTTATAATATTGATTAATACATTGAAATACTATCAAGTGCTAGTTTTTAATTTAATCACGTCAACTTTATCAAACATCAATGAGTGACATTGTGAATAGGCAATGGATAAATGTATTGTGCAATTCAAGCTAAGTCTCACGTAACATGCCATATGTCATGTTGTAATGTCTCAATTTATTTTATTATGTTTAACATTATATTGTTATATATTTTTTTACTATACAATTCTTTTTTAATTGATTTGTGTTAGACTTTGTCATTACTAAACTAAAATATATTGTTAATTTTTTTTAGGTTATCTTTAAATTTTTTCATTAAAAATGAGTATAATTATTAATGGTTTTTATTATAATGGTAAAATATTTGAATTAACAAAATTATCATGTTTGAAGATAATAAAAAATTAAAGTTTAATTATATATTTGGTCCTTATAAATATTAAGTATTTTGTAATAAGTTTTTATAAAAAAAATTGTTAACATTTAATTCCTAAAATATTAAGAAAATATGATTTATTCCATGTTGTCCAATTCTTTCGGTTAAGTGTTCAGCTGATTTTTTGTTAGCTAGCTTAACACTCTTATTTAGTACTGTAACATCCTACCTTTTTAAATTCTGAAACATAAATAATAATTTATAACAATTCAACTCAATAAGCTGATTTCTTAATTACATCTAGTAATTTAAATATTTATAAATTTCAAATCAAACAAATAAATTAGTTCTGTAATCAAAACGAGTAATTTTAGTATGTGAGAAATCCAAATTTTTCTCTTTCAAACATATTTACAATTTAATTGAAGAGTAAAAGAATCAGAATCTAACTAAAATGTTAGAATATTATCAAATTAAATTAACATCTAGTGCATAGGCACTGAATTTAAATTGTATATATGGAAGCATACTCTTTATAAACTATTACCCAAAAAATATATATATTGTAACACCTTAATTTTAATTTCAATAAGTAGTAATTTCACAAATTCGGAATAATAAAAATTTCATAAAGCATTTCAAAATAAGAGAAGGGTTACAAGTTTCACATCAAATCACTGCTACAGCAGTTCATCTGTCCCTTTACTGAGTCCGGTGCTGATCATCTTGATTACCTGAAAAATGAATGTAAGGATGAGTACTCTGCACTATCAAAACACAATCAAACATAGAGTCTCACCTCTAACTTATTTCCAATACATTTATACAAATATAACACAAACAACATCATCATCAAGTACATTTCAATTTAACATCAATGCACTCACGGCACCAACAACAATTCATATTCAAAATTACAATTAATAACAATCTCGTGCACACGCAGCCACACTCAATGTGGCACTGTGATCACAAAATTACACCATGAATGGTCGTCGATTACCCTCGTCTCACGGATACCACGTGGGCAGTCATGAGTCGCTCAGCAAAGGTAGTGGTTATAGGTCTAGTCAGGAAAATAGTGTGTAGCCCGTGGTGCACCCATTCCACAGTCGGTATCACCACCACTCTCCCTTTCCCAAGGTATTTCTACCGTCTTCATCTTTCACACTTCTAGTGTATCGCTAAACCATTCATACCACATTACAACGGCACTAACACGCCCATTCACACATATTCTATTCACACATACAATAATCATACTTACACACGGCACACAACCCACATTGCATTCAAATATACGGCACTAGGCTCACATTCATTTCATATTACACTCGGGCCCACATTTGTTCACATTATTCCTATTATCATGCAACATCTAACATACAATTTACATCTCACAGCTCATAGCCCTCATCACGTTTCTCAACAATTTCCTACCCTCTATAGTGAGCATAATTAAATCAATGTTGTCATGTTATAACAATAAAATAAATTTTAAATTTATTTGTTTGAGCATATCAATATATCTATATGAGTATAAATATTTTTGTAATTTAAATTAAATCCTTAAAATAAAAAATTACTTCCTTCCTAATTTAGAATTAATCCTCTTCATCAATAATCAAAATTTATATCATTTTTAAATTTAATTTTCTCAAATGAGTCAAAATATTTTCAAGTTAAACTTAATCATTTGACTAAACTATTATTTGTTTCTTAAGATATTAAACATTTTTGTTCTTAAAATTTTAAAAATATAATAGTCTCTAACTTTTATATTGGTAAGATATTTTAGCTTTTAGATTTAGACACTATCAATAAATAGTAATATAATATTGAATAAGCAGTTGATCACTAATCTAGTAGTGTGGACACGTTACACACAAAATTTTTTTAACCTCTCGTAATATTCATATAAAGTCTCTTGAGGAGATTGTCTTATGCCACTTATTTCTTTTCCAATGGTTGCTGCTCTGGATGTGGGGAAAATTTTCTCCAAAAATATCCTCTTCATATCAATTCAGCAAGCTACAGATCCTAGTTGCAAATAATACAACCAATCCTTGGTTGCTTCATCTAAAGAGAATGGAAATGACTTAAGCTTGATATGATCCTCATGGATTCCTTGTGGCCTCATGGTTGAGTAGACTATGTGAAATTCTTTCAAGTGCTTATGTAAATTTTCACTTGTACAACCATTGAACTTAGGCAACAAATATATTAGTCCAGACTTCAATTCAAAAGGAACATCTATGTTAGGATATTGAATGTCTAAAGGTTGGTATGTAACATTAGATACAACCAACTCCTTGAGTGTTCTTTCATTTTGATTAGTAGCCATATTATCAGTTCATACAAATGCAATTTCATAATTACTAAATTCAGAAGCATATTCACTAAAACTATCACTAAAATGCACACCAATCTAACTACTATGCACTTGATCCTGTAACCTGTTAAGTCTTTGAAATGTCTTATCTATTTCTAGATCAATATCATACAAATCTCTAGGATTTGACCAAGTAATGCATTACAAGGCAAAAACAATGAAAAGTACATAAGACTTCACTATAAGACTAACATATGAAAGTAAGACCTATAATAGGCAAATACACATCAAATGAATTTTTTTTAAAAAAAAAATCAGGACCACCATATTTCATCTAATCTTCTAATTTTGAGAATTTTTTGGTAAATTTTCAAAATACAAAAATAAAAAAAATAGTCTAAACAATGAAATTTGGAATTTGAGGCAAAACTCACATATTAGTTCTTAATAGGTGAGTCCTATTCCTTGATTTTGTTCTAACTTTCAGGCCAAATGTGGAATTCTTGACTAACAAGGGGTGTATTTTGGTTTCCAAAATTGTGTTAGACAACTTGCTCTAATGACTTATCGTGGGCTACAATTCTTAGTTTCAAGGTTCCAAAAATCTGAATTCAACTTCCTTTAATACACAATTACTGCAAGTATAGTGTCAATTTTCCAAATCACTAAAACAATTATGTTAATTTCAATTTCTAAATGATGAGAACCACTTAAACACTATGTCATAATTGTCAATTATGCAAATCACAAAAAAGTGTTACAACACACTTTTGGGAAATCAAAGAACAAGAAAAAGTCCTCTTACTATAATATTTTAAAAGTTTACAAACCCAAATTTTGTAATTTCCCATTTCTTGGTAAAACACACACTTAACTCCAACATTCATTTGTCCCAATCAAAATAGATCAAGGGTCTACAACACAAAGCCAAAATGATAGAGGTCTAACCGATGCCCACCTTAATAACCACAAAGCTAAAATTGTAAGCTACAACAGGTGAACTAGCTCAAAATACTAAGTGATAAGTACATATTATGACATACTTTTTGAGCATGCTATGCACTTATTATTGATTTGAATGTATTTTTATACTAATTACTCTGTTAATTGTTAGATAAACATGTGTGAAGACTCACAGGAATTATGGACATCTTGGGGAAATTCTAAGAGAATTAGGCCATTAAGAAGCAAGGATGCCCAATCGTTTGTTTTCAACACACCCATATCTTCATTTGCATGTATGACTGTGTATCAAGCACGCCCATGACTCCGGAATAAGCACGGTTGTGCATTAATCTAGCACGGCCATGCTTACATGCGTAATTCACAAATTCTACATGATTTTGGAACAAACCTTATAAAAAAAAGGTTTAGAAGCAGCAGTTCACTATTCCTTTCTTGAGACTTGATTTCTGAATTCTATGAGATTCTCTCATCTCTTTGCACGAGATCTCTACCACATTCTTGGAGGATTTGGATATTCAAGCGATCGGACTTGAAGAGCGAGATCTTCCTTCTAGTTTGTTTTTCATCTTTACTTATGATTATGTTTATGGCTTTATTTACACATGCTTGGATTTCTTTCTTGAATATAAGTAACTAAACCCATATGTAGGGTTATACGAACTCTTATTCATAAATTTATGAGATTTTTATAAGTATATTTAGATTTGATTTCGGTTGTGATTAGTGTTTCTCCTATTGCGTATGATTATGTGTTGTGAACTTGCTACTCGTAACATAATTCTAATTAATTATATTGTTAGGCGACCGTACCTTAATTAATTAATAAATTTTTAGGATAAAACGAGACAAAAGATTAGGTGAGCCAAACTGATCTTTCTCTTCCAATCGTTATTATGTTAACAAGTTCATAGGTTCTTCATGCTTCCCTTAATTGATACCTTACATGACCATTGGGGGTGTTAACTTAAAGGAAAGAATGTTAATATTACATGACTATTGGGTATTAATAGTAATTATATGAATGATTAGTAATCACACAGACATCAGATCTAGAATTAATTAGAGAAAAAACATAAATGATTGAATGAGTAAACCCATATGCCCTAACTTTTCCTCCTCTAACTTTTCCTAAGGCGTGTGTTGTGATATCTACTTTAAGATCTAGTGATAATTGTTTTAAACCCTTTAATTTTAAATGTGCAATTTCACATCCTTTCGTTCAAACAATTAGACAAAGAAATTCTTAGTAATTGGGCACCAATCCTTGAGGGATGATAATTTTGGGACTCGTTTTTAAAACTCTTTTATTACTTTTTGACGGGTACACTTGCCCACTGAAGAAGTTTTGAAAACCTCTGTGGATGATGTGTTTATCATGCCACTTCTTAGTGTGTTTTTTTGTATAACTTGACATTCTCGAATGCCTCAAAGTGCATCTCATCCAATTCATTGAGCTGCAACAATCTGTTCTCACGTATAAGCTATGAATCAAAATTTAAGAACTTCAAAGGCCAATAGGTTTTGTATTCGAGCTCAATAGGTAAGTGACAAATTTTACCAAAAACTAAGCGATAAGGGGACAATGGGGGGTTTTGAAAGCAGTACGATAAGTTGAGAGTGCATCATCCAATTTTAAAGACTAATCTTTTCTAGAATTATTGATAATGCGTTCTAAGATTTTTATTTATTTTTATTCTTTATTAGATATCTCAACTTGACCACTAGTTTGAGGATGATATGGAGTAGATACTTTATGGGTGACACCATATTTTGTTAAAAGAGTTTCAAATTGCTTATTGCAAAAATGGGTGCCACAATCACTAATAATAGCTCTAGGGGTTCCAAACCTGGTGAAAATAATTTTCTTTAAAAATTTAACCACTGCCCTAGCATCATTTGTGGGTAGTGCTATGACCTCTACCCATTTGGAAACATAATCTATAGCCACAAGAATGTACTCATTATGTATGGACTTAGGGAAAGGTCCTGTGAAGTCTATGTCCCAAACATCAAATAATTCATAAATTAAAATATTATTGAGGGGCATTTCATGTTTCCTAGATATGTTGCTCCTATCCTCCTTTTCAATCTGTTGCTCCATTTGGGCTTCAAGTTTTGCTATCCTTTTGTCAGAGCTATGCACATATTGCATCATTTATTTTTGAAAATTAGATTAAAATTTGGGAACTTCTTTTCTTTCTACCTTTTTTCCTTGGTTCTGCACATGAGGAGGGCAATAGGGTGCATTTTGGTTCCTTTGGCGGTTTCTCTAAGGGCGTGTGTTACAATTATGCCACCCTGAGTTTTAATTATTACCCATAAAGTTCACATCCTCTTGATCAAATTCTGGATTTGCAGGAGATTTTGCGAATTGGTCCTAAGCCCTCATTAAAGTTTTCTAACTGCTTTGCAAGGGCAAGCATTTGATTCGTCAATAGGTTGCTACTCTCTGTTTGGTAGACTGGAGCAGCTTCCTTCCCTTTGATGTCGTAAGAATCAGCAGTGTGCCACTAGAAGCTGGCAAATGCCATCTTGTCAATCAGCTTGTATGCATCATCTGAATCTTTTCTTATAAGGGATCTTCCTGCTGCAGCATCAATTATAGCCTTGTTAGTAATGGATAGTCATTGTAAAAGACCTGCACCTGTCTCCACATCGAAAAATCATGGTGCGGACATCTTTTTAAAAGCTCTCCCAATTGCTCCTATGCCTCAATTAGAGATTTTGCTTCATTATGCTAGAAACAACTTATGTCTGTCATGAGGCTGCGAGGAGGACCTTAATGGCAGAAAATACTTTCTCAAGAATTATTGAGTGAGGTCCTCCCATGTTGTGATGGAGTTGGCTAGAAGTGAGATGAACCATGCGTTCACCTTTTCTGATACCGAAAAAGGAAATTGATAAAGTTAAATGGCATCATTGGCTACTCCATTGTATTTATGGTATCAGTCATTCGAAAGAATTTTTTCATATGGAGATTAGGATCTTCGTTGTGCATGCCTCTAAATTGGATGGAGTTTTGTATCATGGTTATTAGCGCCGGCTTTGTAACACCCCTATTTTTATTCTTTATTAATTTTGTATTTGGTATGAGATGTTAATGCATGTTGCTTGAAATTAGGAGAGTTTTAGTTGTTTAAATTACAGGATTTTTTGCTGTAGTGAGATGTGTCTCGTTGTAGCGAGAAATTAGCGTCCAGAATCAAGCATTTTAATGCTCTCTCCTTATAGCAAAGAGTTCTCGCTGTAACTAGAATGACAGATAGCAAAGTGCAATTTTGTTTGATTTTTTTTGCTATAGCGAGAGAAAGTTTTGCTGTAGCGAGAATGTCACAAGTTGAGGGGTATTTAAGGGTTTCCAAGTTGAGAAACTTAGATTATAATCCAAGTTACGACCTTATACGCTCTCTCTGACTTCTCTTTTCATTTTCTCAGCAAATCCTTGAAAAATCTCAACCTTTCTCTGATCAAAGCTTGGAAGTTCACTTTCCTTGTTCTTTGGTAAATTCTTGAAGCTTGGTTCTTCATTTCTTTAGTTATTTTCTTGATTCTCCCTCCCTATATGAGATTTCTTGTGATATTTAGAAAGAACCTCATGTTTTAAGCAAGATCCTTCGAAAACCCTTTACTAAACTTCCATTTTAAGGTAAGGAGAGCTCTATTTTGTTACTAAAGAAGTGGTATGCTTGTATTCATGAAGATGTTGTGATGAAATATATGATTTTAAGTATATGTTGGATGAAAACATGTTTTTGTTATGTTTGAAGCTTGTTTTGTGATGTTTGATGATGTGTATGATTTTTATTTTGACTGTATATGCATGTACATGGTGGATTGAGTCTGAGGGAACTAACTCTCAACAATGATTGATTTATGTGTGATATAATAATGAACTAGAGTAAAAGAAAGAGATAAAAGTATGAATAATATGTTAATAAATAGATAGTGAGAAATATAGAGATGAGATGAGAAATATGAAAAGAGAAATGAAATGAGAATGAAATATGATAAGGATGAGTATGGATAGTTCAAAGGTACACTGGGAGTATGAAAGATGGAGACAACTGAGAAGTCTTGGAGAAATGAGGGTGGTGGATGCTCCTCTTGAATTGCGCAAAACAAATGAGAGTATGAGCACCATAGGCCTCACACTCGTTTCCTGACTAATACTCCTGACCATGCTTTTGCTAAAAAGGGCCGGGTCAGCACACGTTGTATTCGTGTAGCTGCGGCTATTCAGCGACTATCTATGCTAAGGAAGACCTCGATGGATCCTAGGAACAATGAAAGTGAAATAAGAACCCTGAGTATTAAGAAAGAGATGAAGAGTAATAATTTGAATACTTAAAGATTATTGCATGTATATGAGTATGACTTCGTAACATGATTAATTGTTGTATTATCTTTTTTTTACTATGTTAATAATTGCGAATGAATACTTGGTAATATGAATAAAGACTCATCCTTACACAATCATTTCAGGGAACCTAGATGACAACACCCAACGAGAGGATTAGACTAGTAGGTAGCTTTGTAACTAATAGATTAAATTATGTATTTAATGAGTATCAACAACTTTGTTTCTTTAGGATTGCTATAGATGTAAATGATGTACCTAGTGATACTATTATGGTGGAAATGGAATTAGTTTCCCTCAAGAAGAATCCATCATATTCTTTGTGTATATATATTTCCTGGTAGTATGAGGACCCTAGCAGCTTTGATCTATCTGTTTACATACCATGATCATGACTACCTTGGAAGACCATCTCAGTGGACATTTGAGCGGATTATTGGTGCCCAAGTTACTGAGGACCCTGGTGATTTGTATCTCGGATTAGATGATGATCTCGACTCTGATGATATCGCGATGATAGAGGGATGGCACGGGGACGACTAGTGTTTCTCTGGTCGTGTGATGAATATACTGCTCATTAGGACTTATCATATTTTGGATTTTGTAAATGTTGTAAAATGAGTTCTAATGTATTTTGATGTATATTTGATAAAATTAGTCCACTGTAAACTCTTTAGAACTATATATTTATTAATGTTATTTCATGTTTCCTTTTTAATTTGTTTACTTTCCATGGATTTGTTCTCTAAATTTTTATAAGTATAAAGTAAAATAAATGAAATGTTCTATAGTTACACGTCTTATACTTGACTAGCAAATGGATTTGAATTAATTATTCCTTTCTAACTAATAACTTATTTTCTTATGATTTTGAATAAAATAAGGATGTTATAGGCTTTAGCTCAAAATTATTGGCTTCCACATTGGGGGCAGTGATGCTTCCTGGAGTGCCCCGGGCAGTGGATGTCATGTAATCCTGAATGGTTGTCCTTCTTGCTGCCATTATTTGTTCACTCACTTCTTTCCTTTATCTATGCATTGTTCTTTTGATCTCTAGGTCAAATAAAGAAGTTGTAGAGCACTTGGAGCAAGTGAGCATACACTAGGAATTATAAAAAAAAAAAATTAAACAAAATAAAAATTGCTCAAATTAATCAAACGTAAGATTTTCTCAATATTGAAAAACAATTCCTGGCAACAACGCCAAAAACTTGTTCGATGAGCAAGTGTATCCATCGAAAAGTAATAAAGGGTTTTGAAAAACGAGTCTCAAAATTATCGTTTCTTAAGGATTAGTTTCCAATTACGAAGAATTTCTTTGTCTAATTGTTTGAACATAAAAAATGTGAAATTGCACATTTAAAATTAAAGGGTTTAAAACAATTATAACTAGATCTCAAAGTAGAAATCACAACACACGTCTTATGAAAAGTTATAGGAGAAAAACCCAAGGCATATGAGTTTACTTATTCAATCCTTTATGTTCTTTCTCTAATTAATTCTAAACTCGATGTCTGTGTGATTACAAATCATTCGTACAGTTGCTATTAATATCCAATGGTCATGCAAGATATCAATTAAAGGAAGCATAGAGAACCTATGAACTTGTTATCCTAATAACGATCGGAAGAGAAAGATCAGTTTAGTCCACCTTATCTTTTGTTTCATTTTATCCTATAAATTAATTAATTAATCGAGGTACAATCGCTTAATGATGTAATTAATTAGAATTATGTTACGAGTGATCAGTTCATAACACATAATCAAATGCAGTAGAAGAAAAACTAATGACAACGGAAATCAAATCTAAATATACTTATAAAAATCTCATAAAGTTATGAACAAGAGTTCTCATAGCCCTGGTTATGGGTTTAGTTACTCATACTCAAGAAAGAAACCCAAGCATTTGTAAATAAAGCCATAAACACAATCATAAACAAAGATGAAAAATAAACTAGAAGGAAGATCCCGCTCTCCAAGTCTAGTTGCTTGAAGATCCAAATCCTCTAGAAATGTGCTAGAGATCTCGTGCGGAAGAGATGAGAGAATCTCGTAGAATTTAGGAATCAAGTCTCAAGAAGGGAATAGTGAACCATTGCTTATAAACCTCTTTTTTATAAGGTTTTTAAGTTCCAAAATCATGTAAAATTTGTGAATTACGCAAGTGAGCACGGCTGTGCTAGATTAATGCACGACCGTGCTTATTCTGGAGTCATGGGCGTGCTTCATCACAACACGACCGTGCATGCAAATGAAGCATGAGCATGCTTAAAACAAAGGACTAGGTGTGCTTGCTTCTTAATGGCCTAATTCTCTTAGAATTTCATCCAAGATATTCATAATTCCGGTGAATCTTCACACATGCTCATCTATAACAATTAACAAAGTAATTAGTACAAAAATCCATTCAAATCAATAATAAGTGCACATGAGCATGCTTGAAAAGTATGTCAAAATATGTAAATATGTACTTATCACTAAACTTTATAATTTATAAATTAGTAGTAGGTGCCTTCCAGTGGTAGCATCAACTAGGCTAGAAATTAGCAATCAACAACAAAGCGAGCTAATTTATGTATAACCCATGTGAGCTTCATTAGAATGCTATCAAGAGGAAATGAGGTGTCTCAATGGATCATTAGATCATAGTCTTCATCTTAGATAAAACACAAATTTACACATTATGACTTATAGTGGTTTAGACTTGACTTTAAACACATATGATCTAATTTATGTCCTTATCTAGTATACATATTTATTTTGGTTCTGTCATTGTTTCTTAGTCATCAAACACATAATTGGTTTCTATAATCAACTTAAAAGTTCAATGCAAAAACTTGCCACATAACTAAAGTGATGATAACTCTTATTTATTAATTTTTAGATGGGAGAGGTGATTTTATATACTCTCTAAAATTTTCATAATCTCATTTTTTTAAATTTTTTAGGAAATTTTTTATTAACCCTTTTTACTTTTCTTATCTCCTCTTATCACTTATTCTTTAAATTTTTTCATTTTCTCTCCCTCTAAACTCTTACATAAAGTCTTAGTGAATTATAATTTTTTTTTAAATGATATTAGAGATATAATGTAACACTTCTAATATTGTTCTACCTTTTTTTTTTTTTCTTTTTTTTATGCAACAACATATTGTAGTGTAATATTTCCTTCATATGATTAATAGCTCATTTTTTTAACTAAACCAATTGTTAGAAGATGTTGCATTCTTATAACATAAACTCAAAGTAGAATTTTTCTACCTTGAATTCGCGTAGGCATGTAAAGAATCATAGTTACGAAGTTAATTATAATAGTTATGAGTCGGATATCTATTACATACAATATCACTTATAATAATTCTTTACTCCATTTGTTCTTCATTTTATGCTTGCTTATGCTCATACAATTTTTTAAAAAATATTTTTATCATTCTTAATTTTGAATTTCTTTACATATAAATAAAGTATAAAAATTATTTAATTTTAAATTAACAGAAGGGCTTATTAAAACAATAGTTAGAGTTTGAAGATTATTAAAATAAAAAATATTGAAATGTGTCTATTTACAAAAATAAATAAAATAATAAAGGTAAATATACACTGTTTTTTCAATTAATAATTAGAAAGATTAATCCTTTTGATATTTTTATGTCATATATTTATTTATTGAAAATAATCTTATTTTATAAAAAATAATAATAGATATAAAATGTTAAATAAAAAGTCAACAAATATTGATTTGTCTCCTATTTCGTTAGAAGTATCTTTAATAAATCTTTACGTGCACGAAAGGTTTTAACATCTTTATCATAATGCAATTAGGTCATAAATACCCGTAAATAAATATTATTATAGCATTGATTAAAAATATAAAGCAAAATACATTTAAACAGAAAAATATTCATTACAGTAAAAATGAAAATTATTTATTATTTTAACAAAATTAAAAACATTTAACTAACTATGCCAACCTTTCCGTAGTTATTTTTATTACAAAATATTCTAAAACAAGACGAAAATGAAAATAAAATTTAAGAGAAATTATTAGATATTTGTTTTTATGAGGATGTGGCAGGTTGGGGCCCAACATTATTAACATGTGGAGCAGAACTAGCATCAAGTTTAAGTCACCTTTGTCACTCACCAAACCTATCATCATTCGTAGTTCTCATTCAGTTTCACAGTTTCACTTCTACTCTACTATGTCTTCCTTATCCTTCCTTCACTCGCTACCTATCTCTCTCTCCATTCGTGCTTCTTCATCTTCTTCATCATCATCATCCAAAGGTACCCTATTTCACATTTCACTACTCTTTCTCTTTCTGCATGCATTTGTGCTTTGCTTTTTTCTCTTCTGACTCATTTCTTTTTCATTGTGTTTTTTGGCAAACAGATACCTCTTTGAGACAAGATTGGAGGAAAAGGTCCAAACCTATTCCACCAGGTGGCACCTACCCAGCAAAAGATCATTGCAGGTATATATGTGTGTGTTACCCATCTTATTTTATTTATTTTTGGTATGTGTTATTTTCATGGTTTGATTGAGCTATTCATCTTTTGGGACAGTCGTTGTGGGTTGTGTGACACATATTATATTGCCCATGTCAAGAATGCATGTGCTTTCTTGGGAGATGGAATGTCTAGGATTGAAGTAAGTCTGTTGCTTTCCTCTTACCCTTGTTATGGATGTAATGCATAAACTAGATGGTTGCTTTATTTTTATTTTTAAATATACGGTTAATAAAATCTTTCAAATTTGTTAACGATGAGTGATGTGTCATTGTCAATTGCTAACGCCTAGTGATAAGAATAAAAATAACTGTTATGGAGTAAAAATAACTGTATATTTTGTATGGCTGATTCAAACATTGCCTAAACGTTTTTATTAGCATGCTTTACTTCTGATTGGAAATTTCAGAGCTGATATAACTAAATCCAGGAAATTAGTCATTTTTGGACAATGTTTTGCCAAACTGAAGTTGCTTTCTTTCTGTGCAATTTTTTCCCTTTCAGAGATTGGAACCTGTTGTCCACGGTAGAGGCAGGAAAACTGATACATTGGATGAGACTTACTTAGGGGTATATGAGGAACTGTTATATGCTCGGAAACTTCACCCTGTGGAAGGTATTTTTTCTGAGTTGAAAATGGAAGACTCGTGAGATTGCATCTGTGTTACTTCTTCATTATTCTGAGTTTGATGCTGTATCAAATTTGATGTCTCCGAATGCAATGTATATTTTTGTGCATCAAATTATATAATTTTCCACTGAAAGTTGAAACAGTATCATTTATATTATGCTGATAAACAATTGCGGTAAATTACTATATCAGTTTTTGGGAGGGGCCTCTTGTTTATTCTTTACATTTATGAAGCACTATTTTTAATGGCATTCCTGATATGTGATTTTGATTGCTATTCCTAAATTTATACAGATTCACAGAAATCAAGGATTCTGTTCCTGGCTAGCAAATTTGTTGTTTTAGTAATATATAAGTTTTTTCTGTTTCTTGTAGAGTGTAGTTTGCATAGATTTCAATTTTGGCCCCTCATCTTTATGGATTACTATTTTAATTTGATGCTTTTTTTACATGATAAGCTCAAATGATTTCCGTTTGTTGCTGGATTTTATGTAGTCCTTTACAGTAATTTTGAGGAGTAAGGAATATGATGGGAATTGGAGTTGGTGCAAGCAAATAGGAATTTTCTATTATCATGGTTTGTATGATCTATTGAGGTTCTAGACACAGGACATAAGTTAAACTGATATTGATGGATCCACTCATTGAGGGTGTATCATAGAAGGAAGATGTGAGGTGGGGGTAAGATGGGGAATGAGGGGGAAAGTGGTGGAGTGAAATCTGCTCTATTAATATTTTTTCTCTGATTTCCCTTCTTTCTAGTCATATTGTTGCTGTTTCAGAATTTGTCTCTGAATTTCTATACTCAGTCATATAATAAATTCAGTTCCTATCAGATATTTAGTCCTTGGAGATGTGCCTCACTTGTAATGTAGTCCCTGATTAAATTATGCAAACATTTAGTCCTTGAATTATACAAATTTGTTTCATTTTTTACCCTGTCAGAAACAGCGAATAGAGTAATGTGAAACAAATTTGACTAATTTAAGGTCTGAATTGCAATATAACTTATAGTTTTATAAAGGGTCTAGCATAATGTAGAGACCAATTAGATGAATGCTGATTTTATATTTTATGCTGCTCTGGGAAACCAAGATGTCACGTGAATGTAACTTTATATTTATAAATTGCCCGTTACCCTATTTTTCCAGTGTTATTTATTGATAGTAAACCACCTAATTTGCTCAATTTTGACAGTCAATATAAAATATTAATAGGTAATTATACATACATGGTTTCCATATCTTTATTCGGCTAATTATGTGATGAGGTTTCCCAACTGGAATGATGACATATTGGTGTGGGCATATATCAATAGTTCTGCTTATTTGGCATGGATATACCGACATATTATCAGTGGTTCTGTTTATTTCCAAATGACATTAGCCTTCTGGAATAAGTTTTGCCTGTCAAATTCATTCTCTTTATAGGGGCTCAATGGACTGGGATAGTAACAACCATCGCAATAGAAATGTTAAAATCAGGCATGGTAGAAGCTGTTGTTTGTGTACAAAGGTAATGGAAAGAATTTGTGATTTTAGATGGCTAACAAGATGCTAATGTTTTTGATTGCTAAAGCTAACTTTGTTTTCTTTGTCATTGACTTTGATGTAACTTTCTATGTCATAGTGATCCTGATGATAGGTTTGCTCCAAGACCTGTTCTAGCAAGGTTTGCCGCATTTTTTTTTCATGTAAAATGAATCTAAGTTAATATTCTATCACTATATTAATTTTGTTTTTCCAGTTACAGTACTTCCTTTGTTTATTTCTTCAAATTTCTTGTAGGACGCCAGATGAAGTGTTGGCTGCTAAAGGTGTCAAGCCAACATTGTCACCTAACCTCAATACTCTTGCTCTTGTTGAGGTGTGCAAAATCTCTTTTCATTGAAGAATTTGTCATGTTCCTAAATCATATTTAAAAATTTGGTTGCATATAGCACCAAATTATTTATGCAAATAAATTTATCCATTGATTCAAAAAATGACTCAAAAAGTTGTCATTCAAATGGATCAAGATTACTAAATACATGGGAGTGCTATAGTAGGGGTTGAGGTATGTTGATATAATGTGAAACAACATATGGGAATGAGAACCAAAGGCATTTTAATTTTTATCTTTTATTTCTTCCATACTCTTATTCTTCAAAATATAAGAGACATACAGA
Source organism: Abrus precatorius (assembly GCF_003935025.1). Classification (NCBI taxonomy): domain Eukaryota; kingdom Viridiplantae; phylum Streptophyta; class Magnoliopsida; order Fabales; family Fabaceae; genus Abrus; species Abrus precatorius. Next base: position 15,104,891 of record NW_020874417.1, read on the forward strand.
GATACAAATGTGGAAAGCTTTTTCCGAATTATAAGAGCATTAATGATCTCTCTGGGAGATTCAGTTGTTTTGAAAGTCTGTCTGTCTGTCTATAATTTACAGAACAGAGTACACATACACTGCATAATTTTGAGGGTTGGCACCTCCCAATTCCAGAAGGCCCTCGTTGCCTTTTTCAAATCACATGATGTTCCTCTCTAATCACCCCTCTTATTTATAGGCAACATGCCTTATTCAAACTAACTCACCTAAAGAACTAGTTAATGTAACTAACTAATGGGTAGTCTTGTTTTAACTCACTACTAATGGGGTTATCAAACAGTTTATCTGTTCTTTCTGTTTTTTATCATTTGGCATTTGGCTTAAGGGTGACTGGTTTTTCAGAAGTTTATTCTTTGCTTTGAGGTGGATATTTCTGATGACTTGTATTTCATTCTCTTATATGAGAGATAGTAGTCTGATATTGATAATGTTTTAGACATATAAAAGGAAATTTTAACTTCTGTAAAGTCCAAGAAGCCAGAAACCTTAATTTTATGATAACTGTAATAAAAGACAAACTGTCAACTGTCCATGATGTTTGTACTTACAGCATCACTCTGTTTTGTTCTCTAATTTTAGCTCTCATATGATTCATTGGATGTATTGTTTATTGTGAACCTTTTATATTCATAGTATGTCTGTTTGAATTTTCATTATCAAAAGGCCGCAGGCGTCAAGCGTCTTCTTTTCTGTGGTGTAGGTTGCCAGGTGCAAGGTATCACTACTATAAAGATGTAAATGTTTTGCTAATTTTCATCATTTTCTCCATTGTGACTTGTAATGTTGTAATGCAGAATAATTTCTTCAATTGCAGCATTAAGATCTGTTGAGCATCACTTGAATTTGGAGAGGCTCTATGTTTTAGGCACAAATTGTGGTATGGAAAAGGTTTAGTGCTTTGCTATAAATCATTTGTTGAATGTTTATAAATTTTGAGAGTGGTTGTGTAATAGATGCGGTTTAATTTTATGCACACACATCCTTAAAGAAATTGGACTTGTACTAAAATTCTCATTTGACAGTGGACTTGAATGTTTATAAATTTTGTGAGTGGTTGCTTAATGGATGCTGTTTAATTTTATGCATACACATCCTTAAAGAAATTAGACTTGTACTAATATTCTCATTCGACAGTGGACAATGGAACCAGGGAAGGACTGGATAAGTTTCTAAAAGCTGCAAGCCAATCACCAGAAACAGTTCTCCATTATGAATTTATGCAAGATTACAAGGTTTTCAGCACAAAAATCCTTTCTGGTTTAGAGCATCTATTGACAAATGAATTCTTCGGTTAGGCAGTGAAAAATAAATTGATAATTTCTACCAGCTGATTTATTTAGATTCTTAGAATAGTACTTTATGATGCATCTTGCTTTATTGCCAAGTTTATTTTCTCTTATTCAGTCGCTATTTCAAACATTCTGGCAGGTTCACTTGAAGCATTTGGATGGTCATATAGAAGAGGTAAAAAGGCTCCCTTTTATTTTAGTATGTCCATGAGTTTAACAAGCAAGCAGCTCTATTCAGTTTAAATTTTTAACTTAAACAGGTTCCATATTTCTGTCTACCAGCGAACGAGTTGGTCGATGTTATTGCCCCGTCTTGCTACAGGTAATTTTTGTTTTACTTTCACTAATTTACATATATGAATCATGAGATTGTTTTTACTTCAGTTTATATTTCCTCTTTCATTTTATGTTGCACTAATTTTCAGAAATTCTCCATTTTTCCCTGCAGCTGTTTCGACTATACAAATGCTTTAGCAGTAAGTCTTTCTCTGCCTGACCTTGTCTTTTTAACATACATATTTGTTTTGAACTTGGGATGATTTTGTAATTGCCTCTAGTTGTTCACTTGTGGAGTTTTCCACAAATTGTTATTGTGGCATGTTCTTTCATCATATGTAGTTTAATCACCTTCCATGATGGTCAAATTTCAACTTTTCTTTTATTGTAAAATATTATGTCAATCTTGGTTTTGTTCCATAAATATCAAGTCTTGAAAGTTGGGAACGTATCCAGTTGGTGTTAAGGAATTACGTATATTCCTACTTTCAATTTTTCATATGCTTGCATGTTCCCCTTATCCTTTTTAGAAATATTTACATTAGAAAAAAAATTTCAGGACTTGGTGGTTGGGTATATGGGTGTGCCTAAATATTCTGGAATCAGCATGATGCAACATCCACAGTATATTACAGTCAGGTAACACCACTGACTAAGGCATGTGAAAGTTCCTTTTTTTCTTGCATTATATCATTTAGTCTATACATGCTCTTTAACGGTCATAAATGTTTATTGGCCCAAGAAATTATGCATTACTTTTTGTTGAAGGGTTACTTTTTTGTAAGCAATGTTTAGTCCGCATATGCTCTCAATATGACAGGAATGAACGCGGAAGAGAGATGTTGAGTCTTGTAGAGAACTTACTGGAGATCAGTCCGACAATTAGTGCTGTAAATTATCATCTCTGTTCCATTTAAGCATATTATTATTATTATTATTTTGAAAGGAAAAGGTTTGATTACTTTTTCTGTTTGGTTCAGGGAGATAGGCGACCTTTTGTCATGGAGACTGTTAAGGCTGATGATAAAGCTAAGTTAGGTATGTATGACTTTCATTATGTAATGTATTTATTTTATAGGAGTTTCCATATCTTGTTTTGGCTCTTGCATTTTGATTTTTGTGATAAAATTATTTTATGGATTGATGTATCTATGGTAGAATATGAAAGTTATTATGTTACCTTGGGGGCTTAGATATCTCTTCTCAATATGTTTTGATCAGTACTACCCTGTAAACTTTTGAAGTTAATTACTTCTTTTTTTGAAATTCTTGATTTGACTAGGAAGAGGTCCTTCTCAGCCTGCCCCAAAATTTATCGGAAACTTGCTGGCTTTTATACTAAACTTGGTAAAAGTTTCTTATCAATTTATCCATTGATACATGTATTTTATTCACAACATAGTGATAATATTGCTCTGGCTTTTATGTTCAGATTGGTCCAAAGGGTCTCGAGTTTGCACGTTATTCACTTGATTATCACACCATTCGCAACTTTTTACATGTAAATCGTATGTGGGGAAAGGAAAGGTACGTAGGATGTTGTGAGACCTAATTAACATAATTAGCATGATTTGATATAATTGTTCATATTTTTTTCCTAATTTTGTAATTAGGACAGATCTGTACAGATTCTATTAGATTTTATTTCTTTGTATTTCCTTAATTAACTTAGATATAGCCTATATCACTCTTTGTACTATAAAATCATCAAATAATATTCAGAAATTATTTTTTCCCTTCTTTCTTTCAAGTTTCAAGTTCATATTAGAGCTCTTGGTCTGGGAGACTTTGCTTCTGCTAACCCCAGGTGATTAGGATCCTTATAAACCCCCTTGATTTCAGATCATGGTTAAGGCTAGTCAAGGTAGAATTGGATGTGGATTTGTAGGAAATATAGGAGGTAGCCTATGAACAATTCTAAGAACCCAAGGCTACTCAAATATCAAAGGTGAATTCGTGTCCTGTTACAGAATATCCATAACTCATGCTACAGATATCAGAATTAGGTGTTTCCAAAACGAGATGAGTGCTATTGATCTGAATTGTGAAATTGGCACAAGAATCACTAGAAAAAGGACAAGTATATGAGTTATAATCAAATTGTTTAGGACAAATTCTAGAATTCTGGGATTGATTTGGATCTGTATGAGCCCTAGAGCAGATTTTGATTTGGTGATTAAGAAACATGATAAGAATGTGCCACAAACTAGTTATTTGATAAGCTGAAGATCGTCACAAGAAATTGATGTATTTCTTGATAAGATCAAAGATGTAAGAAAGGCCCCTTATAAGTAAATATTATAAGAAGAGAGCCAAGACTTAGGTTTTTTAATAGGATTGAATTATCTTAGCAGTTATTAATTATTTTAGCAGTTGTTATTTTAATAGTGGGGGCAAGTGTAACTGCCTCTAAGCAGTTACGAGCAGAATAAAAATAGGAGAAGAGGTAGGGAGGAAGGTAGGCAGTTTTTGAGTGGTTTCGGGAAGGGAGAGACCAGGCTCTTGAACATCTTGGGAGGAAGCCTTTGTACTCAGTCCGTTTTCCTCAATTTCCTACGTAACTTTTATTTCCGTATCAGTTCAATTGAATATGATTCAGTCTTTGTTCTCACACCAGTTGGTGCACCAACTGGTATCAAAGCAACAAGTTCCTGGAGATGCGTGAAACAATAGAGAAGAGCGCTGAATAGTTAAATGAAGTGCAAGCCTCAGTTGCAAGAAATTTGTGCGAGACAAGAGGAAGAGAACAGCGATAGAAGCCAAACAATTCCTTAGGGCGGAACACAGGTAAGCCACAATGGTGGACGATACAAGGTGGATAGGTGGAGGAAGTTAGAGATACCTGTTTTTGATGGAGAGGATGCATATGGCTGGACAAACAGAGTGGAGAGATATTTTGATTTAAAAGGGATGTTTGGAGAAAATTTACGGGCGGTTATGGTGGCGATGGAAGGAAAAGCGCTGACTTGGTATCGATGGTGGGAGTTCTTGGCACACCAACCGACTTGGGAGGAATTTAGAGCAGCAGTTATTAGGCGTTTCCAACCAACCATGGTTGAAAATCCTTTTGAACTGTTGCTGAGTCTCAAACAAACAGGTTAAATGGAAGAATACAGAGAGAAGTTTGAACTCTATACTGGATTACTGGTCTGTTAAAGAGTGTAGAACCAGCATACTTGAAGGGCATATTTTTGAATGGCCTCACAGAAGTAATTAAAGCAGAATTAAAGCTCTATCTAACAAAAAGCTTGGCTGAATTAATGGATTGTGCATAGAGTGGATGAGAAGAACTAGTTGGCCACCAAAGGGGGAAATCCAATAGGTACGATGAGTAGGCCAATGAGGACATATAGCAGTAACCGCATGGTGACGTGGGAACAGGGAGTGAAGCAACAGTCCAATGCGTTCGGAACTGGAAGTGCTACAGGGGAGGGAAGTGTGGTGAAACTTTCTAATACCTTCAGGGGAAGAAGCTTTAGAAAGTTAACCGATGCAGAGCTACAAGAGAGGTCTAGGAAGGGATTGTGTTTCAGGTGTGATGAAAAGTTTGGTCCGGGCCATGTGTGTGCAAACAAACAGTTACAAATTTTGGTGTTAGCTGAAGGGGATGCAGAGGGAGAAACTACGGTGGTTGAGGAAGAGGGAGAACTAAAAGACCTCCAACTTCTTGATCAAGGACTCATGATGCAATTCATATATCATCTGCATAAAGTAACAAATATATAAACCACCCATTTGGAAATTTTCTGAAATATGCTTTTAACAACTCTTATAGCTAATTTTTTATTATTTACATGTGCATGAGCAGGACAACAAAAAATTCTCATTAGAATAATCAATAGCTATGAGAGTTGTTAAAAGCATATTTCAGAAAAATAGCTATAAGAGTTGCCTTGGCCGAAAATTCATGTTAATGTCATAACAAGCATTTGAGAGCATACAGCAAGCTCTCTTAACTTATGTAGAGTCCTATTTATCCATTCTACTACATCATTTTGCTAGGGTGTAACTAGGATAATTATATGTTTAGCAACACCATTCTCTGCACATAACTCATTGAAGTTACCTTCACAAAACTAACCCATTATTTGCTTTGAGTTTCTTGACCTTTTTTCTGTTGGGACATCAGCAAGAGTTTTCCACTTAAAGTGGGGAAGGCCTCATTTTTATGCTATAGAAAATAAATCTAAAACTTATGAGAAAAATCATCAATAATAGTAACAATGTCTTCCATTGAAAAAAACTTTAGAAAGACCTCAATAATCAAAGTGAATATGACACAAATGCCCTTTGTTCTTGCAGTTGAGAAATTATTTCCTTTTTGTTTCGCAAAACCACTATGTTCATAGAATTCCAACTTACCAATACTATGCTTCCCAATATGACCCTTTTTTGCTTAGAAGATGCATGACTTTTCACCCATATGATCCAGACGTGTGTGCCATAATTTGTTGACATCAGATATAGCTCTAAACCTGACACAAAAGAGTTGTGGAAGACATGTAAACTTCAATATGGTTTAGCTTTCATCAAAATAAGGATACCTTTTGATATCTTTAGAACTCCACCAACTAAGTACTTTTTCACCCATGAGACTCAGTGTGCCTAAAAAAATCTAAGTTTCGCTTCAAGTTAGGAATGTAACAAACATTAGTTAAAGTCCTAAGAACACCATTACGAGTCTTGATTTGAATATTATTAATTTCAGCAATCTTGCATTGGGCATCATTACCCATCAAAATAATACCACTATCAACATATTCAAAAGTGGTAAACAAGTCCTTATAAGGACACACGTGAAGGTACATTTAGAATCAAGAATCTATTTAACTTTACTCCTCTTAGGATGTTCAAAATCAATTTCAATATTAGTAGCTTTAACAGGTAGGTGAGGTTTCTTTCTTACTCCTCTTGCTTTTTCTTCAAAATAAAACAATTAGAAATGTCATTTCTAATTTCTTACAATAGCAACAAGTTTTGTTAGAATTGTGTCTCCTTGATTTTGATCTGGACTTTTTGTATCAGGCACTCCGAGTTCTTCCTTTGACACTTAAAACTTACCTTTTAGAAAGAACTTCAAAATCAAAATTTTCTTTAGACGAGTTTTATTTAACATTTTGAAAGGATAAGGTGTCAATACCATACAACCTTCACCTTTTAGAAAGAACTTTAAAATCAAAATCTTCTTTAGAAGAGTTTTATTTAACATTTTCAAAGGATAAGGTGTCAATACCATACAACATTATTTCCTTAAAGTGTTTATGGGTAGAAGTCAAGGTAACAATTAGCAAAACTCTGTCTTCACCTTTAATCATGATATCAATATTTTTTGAATCCATAGTAATAGAATTGAAGTCATCAAGATGAGATCGAATAAGAGTACTTATAACCATACGAATTGTATATAAATGCTCTTTAAGAAGATTGTTTGTGAGACTCTTGGTAAAACCAATGTGATATTTTAAGATTCAATTTTAATTGATTTTTTTAGTTTTATTTTTTTTAAATGACTTTTATTTTTCTAAAATTAGTTTATTTTAGTTTATAAAGTAACCCAAAAATTAAGTGAATTTGTTCTGAAAATAAAAAACAAAGAAAAGATATAATAATTAAAATGATGAAACTATGAAAGAACAGTAAATTTATTGATAAAGAAGAAAAAAAAGGATACTCAATTGATAAAGAAATGATAGTTTTGAGGAAATAGTAGTATACCACTTACTGCAGTGCACCTCAGTTTGGTTTGGTTATAATAATAAGAACCAAAATTCGAATCAAACTACAATATATAGTGTGAATTTTTTAGTTTGATTGATTTTCGGTTTGATCAGTGTTCAATTTTTTAAGATCACTTTGATGGTTTAAAATCGGTTTGGTTTGGTTTTGAACACCCCTTGTATGTGGAAGCATAGGATCAAATCAATTGGAGAAGAAATGGAATGAAAGCAGAGCAATTCTACAATGAAAATGGAGAGAAAGTACCAGACAGTGGCTTCTCGGCCCTGTTAGGTTTGAGAGTAAATGTGGACCTCTTATTAGTTCATTTTTTTATTTTATTTTGTAGAAGGTAGGAGAAATTTTTTTTTCTCTTAACCCTTGTATCGTTATTAAGAGCACATATGCTCAATACTAAACCCTATTAACCTTCAATATGATAACTCTTAACACTTGGGGATATAGACAAAGCCAAGGTAAACATACTCTCTTTATATGATCACTGCAAACGATGATAATGTTGAAAAACATATCCTAAGAGAGAAGCTAGCTGCTCAATTAGAGATGAAGGACCTAGAAAAGCTAAACTACTTTCCTTGTGATTAAAGTTGCCTATTCCAAAGAAGACAAATATATTTTCCCAGAGGAAGTATATCCCTAATCTTCTAAAGGCAACATGCCGGAATGCAATTAGAGTTGCAAAACCACTAGAGCAGCCATAGAACAGTATAAAAAAGTTGGTAGCAATGAAGAGAGCCCCAAAAGGAGGAGTACTGGTATTAGAGGCTTAAGAGAAAGCTTATTTATATCTAGTCCACACCAAGCCAAACATCACTTTTGTTGTTGGTGTGGTTAGTCAGTTCATGCACAATCCTTATGGAAGACATTTATAGGCGTTGATAAAATCTTAGTATTTAAGGCAAGCCCAAGAAGAAGGCTGCTATTCCAGAAAGACTGGAGATTGTCCATGGAAACATATGCAAGTGCAGACCATGTGGGTCAATTGCTGATAGGAGATCCACCTCAAGATACTGCATGTTTAGGTGGAAGGTTGGTGACATGGCGTGGTAAGAAGCAAAATATAGTTACAAGGTCAAGTACAAATGCAAAATTTTGAGCTATAACACGGGTATTTGAGTTGTTTTTGACGACAATTTCTTGATGACTTAAGAATAAAGTCTGAAGCTCCAATAACGTTATTCTGTGACTAGTTCGCAATTGTCCATTAGCACACCTTGCATCATGCTTCAACATGATTAAAGAAAGCACAATTTTAGATCGATGATATATTAAAGAAAAATAATTAGCAGTTGTGTGACCTTGTTAATATAATTTTCATGATTCGATCCTAGCGTTGAGATTTCCTTCTTAATTAGAATTGATTTATACAGGTTCGAGAAGATTTTATTTCCCTGTATTTCCTTAATTAACTTAGGTTAGGGATAAGCCAATAAAGTGTCTCTCTCTCTCTCCATAGCATAGAATCATCAAATAATATTCATAAATTATTTTTTCCTTCTTTGTTTCTAGTTAGGAGCTGGGATAATTTAGGGCAAACCTTTGCTTTGATATTGAGGATAATTTGTTTATATTGTTGAAACGTAAATGCATGCAGGGCTGATAGGCACATGCCTACATATGCTAAGAAAATTGTGGATCTGTACAACCAAAATGGTCAAATTGAGAAGATGCTTTCTGAGAAGTAATTCTAACAGAAAATAAGCTTTCCAATCAGTAGCACAAGTGACTTGAAACTATGCATTGAGTCATATTGCACTCAAGTCATTACAAATGATCATATGAAGCCATAACTTGGCCTCTATTTGGATGAAGGACAGACATACAAGTCCATTGGATACCATGATTCAAAGAGAAGACTTGATTAGCAGGTTTGACACCTGATTAGTTTAAAAGTATCTTTAAGATACAGTATTCAGTAAATATGAAGATTTAAGTTCGAACTTGTTAAAAGTTATTATCATTTTTAGCCTTGTAAAACTGCTTTGTGAGTTGTAACAGGTAAACTGTATGAACAATTTTTTATATTTTTGTTTCTTTTGTGGCATCATATTAAACCACATATTTGAACATTATTTGCCAGCATATTTGGCTACCAATCATATCAGTTGCAACAATTCTCGATGTTATCCAAAGTACCAAAAACTCCAAATTCAAGAATGTCTTGTATCTAAATGAAAGAATTTCAGAAGAATCTACCTTTGAATACTGTCTTTCGTCCCATTTATAAGAAATAAATACTTAATTTATCAATATTAATGAAAAAGTAGTTATATGTTATAAATTTAAACTTTATTTTAAAAATAATCATGATATTAAATAGTTAAATTGGTATTCCTTTGTCTCTAAAAAATAGTGTCTTCATCTAATTTATTTTGTCTTTTCAAAATAATAGTCATTTTACAATTTTATGGTAGAATTAATTTTGTTCTTTAAATTTTACCCTTAAGATGATTATTATTTTAAATCTTATTTTTTTTATCTTCTCTATTCATTTATTGCATAGACAAATTCTAAAATGAGTAAAACAAAATTTTATAATATTTTTAATAAAAATAAAATAATTAAATGTATTTCTTAGTTCCTTTGTTACAATTTTAAACTAACTATTTTTCAAGAATATATAAAAAAAATTAATACATTAGATAAGGAAATATTGATAGTATTTTTTTTTTAAATAGAGTCGGTAATTCAGTGCTGTCTTGAATGAAAATTCACCTCCCACCACCCCAAGATTAAAAATTCATCATTGTGGGAACTTATGTTGTACTCACGAGTTTATTCTTAGAACTGGAAGTGAAATTGCAATTCATGATTTCTTGTACCCAATCGTTCAGTTGAATTTATTATTTGTTGGAAATAAATTGGAAAAATAATCTTTTATGTTAAATTTGTTTTAAAAATGTATAAATAATCACTTTTTTAAAAATAAATTGAAGATAGATGTTAATTAGTGTCTCAAGAGTACTTGATAAGAAATTAAAAGGCAAAATAAATTTATTGAAAATGTTAGGCAAGTGTTTTAAAGACATTGGTTAAGGAATTACATGAAAAAATTTGTTATAAAATGTTATTGCTTTTCCTTGTGATTTTTAACATAGTTAAATGTGATTTTCAATAAAAAAAATTACAAAAATTTGAAGTAGTGTTTTGAGGACAGAACAATAGTTGGCAAGCCTCAAAATGTTATTAATCTATTTTTATCATAATTTCTAATACATAAATTTATATATGAGTATATAGCATAATTCTTGATAATTTTACTATTTTTTAAATAGTACTTCTTCCAGTCCATTTTATAAGAAATAAAATAGAATTTTTTTTTTATCTTTATTATAAGAAACAAATGATAGATTTAAGATGTATTAATTGTTAAATTTTTTTATACTCTTCTTTTATTAATATTATTAAATATATAAATTACTAACTACATCATTTAATATCATGAGTATTTTTAGAATAAAATTTATATTTATAAAAAATATAACATAATTATTTTTTTTTATTTTGGTGATTTAATTTTTTATTTTTTATAAAAAGGATAGAAGGATTATTTAATAAGATTTATATTATAAACAAAAAATTGAATGTCACGGACAGTTTCCAAAAATTAAATATTAATCTTTTTGAGCCATAAAGAACACTTAAATAAAATTTGTTTCTCACCATATATAAAACTTTTTTATACATATTCTAGCCATTAAATGTGCTTAAATATACCCTTATAAACAAAAGAAGTTGATACCAGCAAACCAAAGGTAGGATTCCATGTTATATGAACATTTTGCTGAATACGTTCTTCAATATTACTTTTATGATTGTGTTGTTTATTCAATCAATCGTTTCTTAGAAAATTCAACACTGCGAATGAATTAAATCTTCCCAACAACGTAAAACTGTTTGGAGTCACAGAACACGATGTCCAATGCATGGACATAGCAGGCATAACATGTGCAAGTGGATAATTCTGCTAACATCATGATACCAAAATGGTAACAATGGACGTGCACTGAACCCTAAATAGAATCATTACTATCGCCATTTTTTTTTATTTATAAACATAATAATTAAAAAAAAAATACAACCAAGTTATTATTTAAATAAAAATATTTTTAATTTCTTAATATTATGTCATTCACTATTGTTGCTCTCTTATTTTTATGTGTGTGAAATATTTTAAGAATCAGATAGAATTAATGACATAATTGAGAAAATTGTCATTTTTCTCATAAGTAATTAAGCTTCATAGAAGATTATCTTATTCTTATGTGAGTGTCTTAAATAGAATCCAATCTGTGATTCACAACTTTGTGAGGGACTAGCCCTACCATTAGACCTAACCATTGTTGGCAGATGATAATAACTACTATTGACTTAAACTAGTAAAAGAAAAAGGTACAAAATGTTTCTTCCAAAAAGCATATTAAAAGTAATAGAAGTAATTATACTTTTGAACTAAATAAGGTGAGTTAGAAGCAATTAGTTACAGCTTTAGTTTGATTTTGACTAGTCAAACTGTGTTGCTATCTTGATCAAAAAGTTTAACTCATTTAATTTTCAATTTTACAATCACATTTTTACCAAAATTAAAATCTAATTTACTTATATAATCTTTCCCAATTTGATTTGGTAGAGTAAACTTTTAGTTTTGTAATATCGAATGTTGATAAAATGTTAATCTTAGAACATAACTAATGGAGTAAATTACACTCTCTTTCCTTAACAGAAACTTAAGCTATATTTTTATTCTTTCTTACAGTAAAATATACACTCTCCTTTCTTGAGAGATGAATTTAAGGTGTATTTGAATTCTTTTTAATATAAAAGGCCTTTTAATAGTGACAAACAATTATGGATGTGTCTCTCAATGATATTTTATCTTTTTATTTTCCAACATTTCTACAATTTTCAATGTTGTTCTGAACATCTTAGTGTAACTGATTATCCGATTGATGGAACTGTATATCTAAACCATATAGTTTATAATTTGACATATATGTAACATGCAGGTTTTTTATTTACAATTTAATCTAAATCAAATCAATACGATCTAGATTTCCATTCATATTTTTAATTTGTTATCATTATTTAAAAATTTGTCTATAAAAAATATATTAATATTTTGTGTTCAAATACAATGAAAAAAAAATAAAAATTCTAGAAATAAATTCATTTAGATTTGTGATAAAAGTAAAAAGAAAAATAACTATATGAAAAGTATAAATATTCTTTTTCCAATTTGATTTTTTTATCATTTAATAAAATGTTGTGTTATAAAATATGACTTAAATATTTTTTTGGTGAACGACTTATATATATTCTTTAATCTCAGAAATATGATATTTCTAGAATTATATAATTTTTCAATTTTCTTCATTTGTAGTAATTTTACTTCCTACAAGCATCTAATTAAAGACAAAATCTGTTTTGCTTTCGTTTTATTTTTAATCAAGCTCAATAAAATATATACAATTATTGTCGGTTGTAGCTTTAAAATATTACACTAGTATTAATTTTTGAATTGTGAATCATACATTTTATCGTATCGTAAAATTTAGAGACGATAAAAATTGCTTTCAAATATATAGTAGTATAAATAGCGTATGATGTTTAGTGTAACCATTTTAAACTAGAAATAGATAAAAACAACTTAATCATAAGTGTATGAAAGTTCTATTTTAAAAGAAAGGAACAACTAAACAGATTGCTTGCATTGAAGGATTGAGTGCAAATAAAGTAACGAAATAATCAAATAAAAAAAGTTTAGTAGTGCACATTCAATTCCTTTTCAATTGACAATTTAAGCTTACGTGAAGTGGAATGATGTAATTTATATCAGTGATACAAAATTAAGGTAATTTATCAGTAATGTAACATAAGAATCAAAGTTATATAATATATTTTATCAAACGATACAAATCACCGACTAATTGAATTGCATGGAATTGGCAATCATAAATAAGATGCTAATTACAACATATGTTATACAGTGCTGAAACAGTATTTTCATTGGTAAAATAAATTGAAGACACAACATGGAGGAATGGGCTTAAAGGGGTATGGGTGGTGCCACCCATGTGCATTCCTCCATTGATGACTGTCATGTTTAGGTGAACGGCTGCATAGCTTTTATGATAACCTTGGAAGTTCTAGCTTGAGTCAGACAAAAAGTACAGTAGTGCAGTGCATATTGTATGCTGTAATTAATGTATATGGATGCAAATTCTAATAGTAAATCTTTGTTCTGTGACATGCAACATTGAAAAAATGATGATAAGTGTATAAGGGTGTTTTATGCTCCCACAGATTCGGATTTCCCACTTGCAATTCTCTGTGAGTAGCCTCCAGATGGGGCCATGTAGTTAATGGAATTTTCCAAATTTGAATGGATGCATAGGAACTATATATCATGGGTTGTCTTCCCTTCTCAATATCTTTTCAACTTCTTTTTTACTTTATTTCAAATATTCATCCTTTAGTGCATCATTTATATAAAATAAAATCTTTTAAGGTGATTTGATAAAAAAAAATTTATGGATGTAAAGATTTTGTCATCTTTGACATTTCAGATAATTAAAGATTTTGTCACCAGAGCCAAAGTCACCTCCTTAAGCAACTTCCTCATATCCTTGTGGCCCAAATTGTGGAGTCTTCTCTATGATTTGGGTGCCCCAGCCACTTACTATTCACAGCCATAGGAGATCTTCAAGATCTCATTCCAAAAGGGTACTCCTTTTATTTTAGTTAATGATAAAAAGAGTTACCAAGTGTTGCCACTTTTAAATAATATTTGCATGGTTTGGTTCATTAGAGTATGTTTCGGAACCCTATACCACTGTGCATGCTCGTATGTGAAAAAAACTAACTGAAACTCCAAAAGATACTTTACTAAATTCTATGATTATTCATTTATATGATCAGTAAAAGCTTAAATGTCTATTCACTTCTCTAAAATTTGAGTTTTTATTTATCTATTCACTTTTTAAAATTAAGATACAAAATTTTAAATTTCAGAGACTCAAATTAAAAGTTGATATATTTATGAAAATTCAGAATATATGCAAAAGTTTAAAAGATATAAAGTTAGGTATCTTTATCATATGATTATTTTACACAATAATATTAATTAAAAATTATTTACTAAAATAGTTTTTTTTTTAAATTACGCTTTGTCTTTAACTCTCATATTAAGTTTAACACGTGAAAGTAAAATTTATCGCATCTCATTACAGTAAAGATTTAAAATCGCTACACTTTTAAAAATTTTATAACTAATTTTACTCTAAAATTATAGCAGACAAGTTTAAATAAAATCGTACAATTGAAAATGATAAGTATTATTTTATGGCTTAAAAATATTTATAAAATTGTAATAAATCTATTCCATATACACCACGGCCTATCTATTCACAAATACAAGCAAACGAAATATTACATAAATAATATGTGATTTATTATAAATAATATATATATATATATATAACTATGGTAAAATTGTATAAATTAAATAATTTAACGGTTAACAAATTACTTGAAAAATATATATATATATAAAAAAAAATAACCGTTATATATAAATTTTTATTTTATTTTTCTATTATATCATGTATTTTATTTTTATTTTTTTTATAAACATTTAACACTAAAATTAGTTTTACGTTAAAAAATATATGAAATTTAAAATGTCATTTTGAATAAATATAAAATTACATAGTATATTTTTAGACTTATTTTATATTTGTTTTTAATTTTTATATCTTTTTCTCTTTATCAATATCTTTCTTTTTAATTCCATCTATTTTACACTTTAGATAATTTTTAGTAGGAAAAAGAATGGAATATTAAAAGGGTAAATAAATGAAGAAAAGAGTACATTTTTATTTCTAAAAATGATCTTTTAAATACAATATATTTTTTAATCTTTTTCTCGTATCTATTAAAGTTATTGAGAAAATAATTAGTTGGGACTTAATTTTTTATATTAAATGAATGAAAAGAGAGAAAAATGAAATAAAAAAAATATATGACTGAATATTCAAGACAACAATGTATAATGAGACTTGAATTCAAGATGTAGTTTAAAAAAATATAATTAAGAGAAATATATGATATTTATAAGTTAGATTAAAAATAAAAGATAAATATAGAATTAAAATATAAGAGTGGAAGGTTAGGAATAATGAAAATTGATAGGACAGAGAGATGAATTGCAATGAAAGTACGGTAGTTGTTGCTGACATGATTATTCAGTACGGAGCATATGACAAAGCTGCCACACACTCTAAACCCAAATTATGCACTCAGATCTTATGTCTCCAACATAGTTTAAGCTTTAAAGGCCTAATTTTTTTATCAATATTTTTATTCTCTCATATAACTTTTATATTATTATTGTGAATTTTTAAAAGCAAATAAAATGTAAAATGAGGGGTGAAAAAATATATTATAAAAAATATTTATTTAGATATTAAAATTTGAAATTTAAGTGAATTGTGACATTTATTTTGAGACAAGTAGCCATTGAAAGCTATAAAGAATTGCCTTTCAGTACGCAGTAGTTGACAAAGCTGATGGGACAATCAAAACTTACCAAATTTTGGACTCAGATTTTTTGTCTCGAACACTTTAAGGGGCGATTTTTTTATGACTTGTTTTTTTATTTATTTAAATTACAAAAATATTATATATTATCAGTAATTTTTTATGTAGTATACAGGATTGTGAAATTTAATTAATTTTTTTAGCAAAGTAATTAAATACATCTTAAACGACTACTTTTAAATTTCACAATTTTGAAAAGGTATATAGTTATTTTGTTATGTTAGTTAAAATTAAAATAAATTATGAAAAACTCATTCAAAATTTAAATTGATATTTAAAATAAAAATAAATATATAATTTTTAAAAAATCATCAATATGATAAATCAATAATTAATCTATAAAATCACTTTTATTTAATACTCACAAATCATACATATAATTTAATTATAGTTTATTTAAATTTATATGGAAATAATTTAGAAAAAATACTTGATATAATAAAAAAAATTAATCTATAAAAATGCTCTCATTTTATAATATTCTTGAAAATACTATTATTTAAAAATATTCCTCAAAATATTTTCATTTAAAAAGTGGTATTCAAATTATATAAAAAAAATCTTAAAAATATATTCTAACACGCTCATAATTATTAATTAAAATTTATTAAAAACTATTAAAATTATGTAGGTTTTACTTTTTTTATTTTTAATTTTTCTCTTATATTTTCATAATTTTTAATAAATTTTAATTAATAAATGAAAGTGTATTAAAAATATGTATTATTAGTATTTCTTAATCATACGGAAGTTTAATATGTTTGATTTATATATATATATATATATATATATATATATATATATAATTAAAAAAAATTAAACATATTTTATTTTAATGGTATAAATAGCATGTTTCATTTTGAAAAATTTTAAGTGAAGACTTGTGCATCTTTTTTACAATTTTGTTTAATTATAGGTTTTTTTTAATTTTTCAGTTTTTATTATGTGTAATTTTGATTTTAAAATTAATTAGTGTTTTGTTTATTAGGTTATGCAAAATTTGTATTATTATAATACTAATATTTCATAATTTTTATATCTTTCAATATTTTATGAAACGGTATTAAATAATTTTTTTTATTAAGTTATGAATAAAAAAATATTTTCATATCTTTTAATATTTTTAAAAAATAATATCATAAATATTTAGAAGACTGAATTAACTTTAAATATAATTTTTTTAAAGAACTAAAAAAATTAAATTATTTATATATAGTATATTATTTTATATTCCAATAATAATATATAAAAATTGATTGTTAAAATAAATTATACTTCCTAATTTTCACATAAGAATTG
The DNA here is from genome assembly GCF_003935025.1 of Abrus precatorius. Classification (NCBI taxonomy): domain Eukaryota; kingdom Viridiplantae; phylum Streptophyta; class Magnoliopsida; order Fabales; family Fabaceae; genus Abrus; species Abrus precatorius. The sequence goes on from NW_020874417.1 coordinate 15,122,131, forward strand.
ATTTTTAATATTTTTTAATTTTAAACTATAGTAATATTTTACAGCAGATAATTTTATTTAAGCTGATGATACAATATTTTTTTGAGTTAATATAGTTACATTATTTGCATGAGTCATTGTTGAGTATGAATGAAATTCTACATGAAAAGAAAAAAATAAAAGAAAATTATAATTGTGAAGTTTGCAATCATATGGATAATTTGACTTTAGTTAAATAATATTATTTTAATAGTAGTGTGCTAAATATTAGTAAAATATTTAATTTTATTAAATATCATTTTTGAAAGTGGTTTGTCACAAAACTTTAAAAAATTTAATTATATATGTGAATTAGATTAATGATCTCTTGACATATATTGTTAATTCTTTCTAGAAGTAGTGTAATGCAGTAGAGTATTTTTTATACTTAGATTTTATCTTAATAAAATATTGATGCTTAAAAAAAAACATAGTTATATTATTTAAAATTTTATTTTATTTAAGCTGATGATACAACATTTTTTTTTATTAGTTAACATAGTTACATTATTTAAAATTTGATTTGAGACCACAAATTAAACTATAATAACTCATTAACATGTGTTTTAAGTTGATATAATTTTTCAGTAAATCATATCAAATTTAATAATTATTTTATAATTTTCATATCACAAAAGGTTAAAAGATTTTAAAAGTAAATATTTTTATTTTATACTCATCCATTCATAAAATTTAAATAAATAAAATATTATTTAAATAAATAACTTATGGTATTGCAAATGAATGTATAGTCTTATTTCATTATTTAATATATATAATAAAAATTATATGTTTTATTAAAATTATTATATTTTTTAAAGCCTACTTTTCTTAAAAACATTAAAAAAAATTAAGTTGAAAATTCTTATTTTTTTTTTAATATTATTTGATGATTTGAATTTTAAGTTTTAATCTCTTCACCTTATCTTTTTTTTAAATTTTTTTATATAAACTACAATAACTTTTAATAAAGTATAAAATTCTTATATATATATATATATATATATATAATTTTAATATATTAATTATTTTAAAAATTAACAATTATTGTCGATATGATAATTCATAATTATATAACAATTTAAAAAATTTACATTGTCATTACATTTAAATAAATTTATATATTAAATTGAAAAAAAGAAACAACGCAAATATGAGTTTGATTTTAGTATACTTCTAATACAAAGATCTTTACACTATTGATTAATTAAAATATATTATAAGTATACATTTTTATATTAGTCATAATATTACAAGTATTAATAAATTTTGTTGATATAACAATTTATGATAGGAGATAATATTTAAACAGTTTTAAATTATTAGTGTATTAAAATTAAATTCATATGAACAAAGCTCACAAATTAGAAGATAACAAATACCGTATAATGCAAAAACGTTAGCACCAATTATAGATTGTTCACTCGTCTTTTTAACTTCTAAGTCGTTATTGGAACACGATTAGGTTTTCGCATTTTCAACGTTAATACATCAGGTCATTGTTGAAAAAAGAATTAATTTATATATAAATTATTAAGATTAAAAAATTAATTTTACTTTGTTATTTTTTGCTCTAAGGCAAAAATTGATCAATTCTTATATTATAAATTTAATTTTTTATTTTTAAACATATATAGTGTTTTTAAGAGTTATTACTAGCCTATGAATTACCTGTGTTACACCGCACGATAAAATTAAATGAAAAATATAAAGTATGTTAAATAGTATATTTTAAATTTAATAATTAATATATTATTATAAAAAAGCTAGTGAAAAAGATAAAACATACATGTAATAAGAAAATAATTTATCTATAAGTAAATATAAAATTATTAAAGTACAATTTAAGAGTTTTATTATTACAACACTATTAACAAAAGAAATATACAGTTATTAATGAACTTATATTAAATATTTTTAACCAATATTTAACATAAAAATTTAAAAAATAATCTTTTAAATCTTGTTATGAATAAATTTTAAGTAATTTTTATTTTCATTAGAAATGGAGAATGTACTTTATGAAAGATTTATTTTATATGAGAGTAATAAATGAATTGTATAATTAAGTATAGATAGTTAAAATTATTTTTTCAGTTGTATAATTATTTAAAACTATCTTAATTTGTAGTATTAAGTTCAAATTTCAAAATTTTATCGTTGGTAATAGTTTTATTCAAAACATCAACGGAAGATATGCTTACAATGGTTTAACGATTAAAATATATTTGCACATTCTCACGTTAAACAAGAAAAATAATTCTTATTTAATGTGTTTCTATGTTATTAACAATTTAATTTTCATACTTACTTTAAGAAAACAATATATTTTCTTATTAATTTTTTTTTGTTATATTTAAAAAGAAAATATTTAATTTTATTTTTCATCAATTAAAAGTGTAAAAAAATATGTATGTATTGTCTTTAATTCATGCATTAAGTGCACATGATAGAAAAAGTGTGACCAAACTAGATTGATTAGATATCCAAATATCAAGTTGCTAATTTTTATTTTAAAAATATAATTATTTCTGTTATAAATCTCTCTCTCAAAATTATTTTTTTCATATGATCTAATTAACTTTTTTATTATAAGACATTCATACTTTTTAATTTAAATAGTATAAATTAGATTTTATTTTGCATTCTATTTAACTTGTTTATTTTGAGGAATAAGTTAAGGATGATTATTTTAAAAACTGATAGTTAAGTAAATTTAAAAATTTATAAACAAGCAGTTCAAATAAATTTTAATTTTTTTAAATTTCAATGAAATAATTTAACGTCAACCAAATAACTTAAAATGATTAAAAATAAGATTTAAACTAATAAAAATATATAAAATACGTATTATAATAAACGGTTATATCAATTAGTAAAAATGTATTATGATATATATTTTTGTAACAGTTTTGAAAGATTCATGTAATTTTATTATATAATTTAAGAACATTTTAAAAGCAATGCTAAAAAATTATAAAAAAATGTGATATATCGAATTTACGTATTAATAAAAATGATCATAAAGGAATATATTAATACATTTTTTACATGATTAATATTAATTTTAATTTAACATAATTATATTACTATTTGTTTAAATTGTTTAGATATAAACTTGTTATTATCAATTATGGATTTTTAAGAAAAATATAATTCTAAATGTTGATAGTATAGTAATATATATATATATATATATATATATATATATATATAGCTAATGTCATGTGACATGATAATATAATCAATAGTCACATGATAAAAATTAAAAAGAAATTATGAAAAAATTGTTTTGACAACTCTTTCATATATAATATAGATTTTTATCATATTAAGTTGTATTGAACATTTTATTTTATTTTTTTAATTTTTTTCTTTCAAATGTTATTACTTAATTTTATTTTTTTGTATATTATATAAAATTTTAAAAAAATAGATATATTAGCTTAGAATATTCTTGTAAAATTAATCAAGGTGAATTGAAATTTAGTTTTAAAATTTGTAATCTGTAACATCGTGTGGAAGCTAACTCAATATTTTGCTTGACCTTGAAAATGAGGTCCAAACCTACGGCAACTGCGAACTATGCAGAATCTCGTTTTTATTTTCGCAGGTTGTTTGGCGGAGAAAATTTGGATGGGCATCAATTTTCGCTGCATATCACTTTCGTGTGCTTCTTCAAGATACTGGAATTATATCTTTTTTTTATTATTATTAAAATTAAAATTTTATACAAGTAATATGTAATGATTTTTATTACGTGAATTATCAATATAAAACTGTAATTTTAATTTAAATAATATTAAAAATATTTTTAATACTGCAATTTTTTCTCTCTCTAAATAATGTACATACATATTGAAATATATTAAGGGCATGTTGAACGATATATGAAATTAAAAAATTAAAATTAAAATTAAAATAGTGATTGTTGGGATGAATTAGTAAAAAAATAGATTGTTTAAAATGATTTTTATAATAAAATATAAAATTAAATCTAATAAAATAATAAAAACTTTGCATATAATAATTTTTCTGTTGTTTTGTTTTTAAAATAATTTATTTTATATATTTCTAACATATTTAAAATCATTTAACACTAAAAAAGGAAGTTCAGTCCTCCATTTACTATTCAAATTAAAGTGTGAGGAAAATTAAAGAGAGGATCCTTTTTCTACTATTCAAAATTTCCCCACACTTTTTAAACTCATCCAGAGATGTCTAAAGGAATCTTTTTTATGAATTCTAAGTTGCTACCCCCTGTTAGAGAATTTTCAGGTTGTCGGTCCAGATTGATATTGCTTTAATTGCATAAATTTATATAACCAATCATTACGATCACATTGAGATAATTGTTATTTCTAGAATCTGAATATCACATTAGACAAAATTCTCCGTGAGTTTTTAACAAGATTTGATATCTATATAAAAATTAATATGCATAAGTTTAAAAGATATGAAGTTATATGTCCTTGAATGTGTCAGAGAAGACTATTAAATTCGAAGTCCCACGTTAAAAGGAATAGGAAAAAGAATAAACATTTTAAAAACATAAGGTTAATTTTTGGATGAAGTTATCAACCTAAATAATAAGACATTGTTTGGAAGGAGAGAAAAAGGAAAGATTTGAAGGGAGAAGAAGAGAAAGGTAAAGGAAGGGGAAAGAGGTTAAACTCCTCTTTTATTTATATGTTTAATATTGAGAATGAAGGGCGATAGATAGTTTAATTATATAAATAATTTTAAAATTAATATTTTTATTTTTTAAAATATTTTAAAAAAAATTATTACTTAAAAAACTAATATTTTTTTTTTAAAAAGTTAAAAAAATCCTATTTGTGAAGTAGTATAAAAGAGTGAGAGAGAAAAAAACTTCCAAAATAGAGGAATTTAAAAATCAAGCTTTTAGAAGATTTTGGAGGGTTTAAAAAAACTCCCAACATTTTTTCTTTTTAATTAAGCAACTCCCAAATAAGATTAAATCTCTTCTAATCCCTTCCCTCTCCTCTCTTCTCCTCTTAAACCTAACTCTTAAACAAAGCCTAAAATGCCAAAGTTTAAAATTCATGTATAAGTTATAAGCAGACAGAAGTAATTCAACAAAAGTATGGTAGTAAATTGAGAGAAGTATTATTAGATGTAAATTAAATGAAAAGTTTAAATCGAGAGTATAAATATTTTTAGGCTTATACTAATATAAAAATATTTTTTCTTTTAAAAATAAAATAATAATACAGATAAATTTAATTAGTTGTATTTTTAAAATTTTAAAAGCGAATAACTAATTTAATTTTAACATAAAAAGTCAAAAATATTTAAAGATTATATGAAGTAACTCTTTTAAATTTAATTTTTAAGGTTAGTGCATATTTTATTTTTTATATTGGGTTAATTCTCAACTCATAGTTAAGAAAGTATTTATATTTTTATTTATAATATTTTATACATGTCTCTCATACAAGATTATAGTCATTAACCATACATAACTTATTATTTAAAGCATAATATAATTTGATTTATTTAAATAATAGACTTAATTTAAAATTCATAAAATTTATGATAATATATTAAATAATTTTATATAAAAATTATAATATAATATTATATTAAATAAATAAATTTTTAAAATAAATAAAATTTTAAATTAAAAATTTTAATACTTTTTGTTAGAATTAGAGAGTGTATTTACTACATATCCTTTAAGAGAGAGGAAGCGTCGTTTGCTTAAATCTTTCGCCTATTGCTTGATCTATTTTGTACACAACATTGATTTGAATGTGTTTGTTGTGTGTTTATTGACTTACTTATTTAAATCAAATATGTTGTTTGGAAGTAATAAATAAAATATATAATTTTGTTACAAATATTTAAGGTGTTGAACCAAATTTTCTTATAACATATTTATAAAGAAATTTACTAGCCTATTAAAATTTCAATACAAAGTAGGTAATTAAAAAATTTAATAGGTCAAATCAAACTTTTTAAAATGTCATACTACACTTAATAAAAAGTTTATGAGATCTAGACTAAGGCTTCAAAACTATTAAACAAGACAGACCTACTTATGAAAAGTTTAGCTTAACCTAACTTATTTTCATCTTTATTAGCACACTATGCAAGCTTATCATTGTATTATAACTATGCATCAATAACAGCCAGATATTGTATAACAAATAACATATTTTACCATGAGATATGTGATTTGTTTTTTATTATTATTTTATTAGTACAAACACAAATTTAAGTGTAGGAATGTCTTTTGCAAGTAAACTTATTGTTCTATGACCAACCTTGTGTGCAACTTTATAGATATATTTTTTGGACTGTTTAGATAGCTAATTGTTATTGAGTTAATGTGATATATACCAAATTATAAAGAAACAAGTATAGTCTTGATGGATACATATGAGCAAATTTTTTGTTGAGAACGCTGTCAATTTCTTACTACAAATTCATGATTAAACAATTAACATGTGGATGTCATTAGATAACTAAAAATCAACATAAAACTCCTTGAAACCTTATATAACTAAAAAGTGGGAGAGAGAGAAAGGAAAAAAAAAAGATAAGAGAGGAAAGGAAAAGACAAGAGAAAGAAAGTTGGAATAGAAATTTATACTAATAACTCATTCAAGATTTGAAGAGTATTAAGTTTACAAAATAACCTTTTTAAATTCTTTTTTCCCCTTCATCCAAGTGTGTTTTATCCGTGGGCCCATTAAAACTAAACATTTTGATTCTATTATGTGTTTAATCTATCCAATTTCAGATGTATTTTATAATCAAGGTTATGGTAAGGTGTAATACCCTATATTTCTTTATCTCAATTATATCTAGTTTAAGAAGAATTATAAGAAATGACTAAACTTTCATCATACAAAAATCAAAATTTACTAAAATGAAAATTGTACATTAATAAAGCCATGGATGGAATCATAAAAAAATTTGAAATAATTGCATAAAATATGCTATAAATTTATATTTACATACCAAAAGTTTCGATTACATTATAAAGTTCTCAGCAGTTAATTCATCATTCTCTCTAAGATAGGCGTCACTAGAGTTTGCTACCATTTCTATACTAGAGAATCTCTTAAATGTATATCTGTTATATCTTCTTAATAAATCATTATCATGATAAATAAATACATTATTCATGATCTGAGAATGCCTTTCTATTCCCTGGCATAGGTAAAAATTAAGAGACTGATGAATTTAACTACTAGTAAAAAAATCAAAAGGAATTGTATAATTATAGACTACTTCTAATATGTACTCTTAATCATCATCAAAATACACTCTAAAGTTCAAATGTATTATACGTTTATATTCTCTAAATAATTTAAAGAAGAGAGATAGATGATGATGCCATAATTACAAGATTGATAAGTTAAAGAAATAATTAGCACAAAGTCTTGGTCTTTTAATAAGATCAAGAAAAATTGACTCACTCAAGAACCTAGAATCATATGTTCTCATAAGAGTGCTCAATCTCAAATTGCATAAAAACTAATTAAAAGTATGTTTACAAGCTTATATACGTCTAGTACTTATAAACCAATTCTAACACAAATCCTATTGAGCTTCTTGTGCTAACAAATTCAAGTTTAAATAAAAACAACAAGTTTGTATGCTAAATAAAAATCTAAAGTAAGTCATGACTAAAATTAAAATACCTAAACTAAACATAGTAATTAAATCCGTATGGAACCCATTAGAGTCTAAATTAGGCATACTTTCAGATAGGACAATAATCATCTTCTCTAAGTTTTCCTTTATCTTATTTGCCTTTACCCTTGTCATTGATCTATAAAGTTCTTTCAATACCTTCAAGTCTTTATCTTTAATAGACATTTTATGATTCTTATAAACATATCCCAACAAAAAAAGTATATATACGTGTGCATGTTGTGTTATTCTAATGTCTAAATTAGTAAGAAGTCAATTAAAATGTTATGATCTACTTTAATCTTATTTCTGAACCTTCAATATTGTTTGATCCAGACTAACTACCTAGTAATTATTCACATATATCCTGTAGTGTCAAAGTATTTAGATTTATGTAACATGATCAAGTCTAACATGTCGTAAAATATCATTTATTTCTGGCATATTTAATATAATTAATAAGTGATAAGATCGTAGTACTCTCGTTACTTGAAATAAAAATATTAATTAATCACTAAATTATGAAATAAATATATATCATAATAAAATTATTTTAAAAATTCAAAAAAATAAAGTGCTCTACTTATTTATAATAACTTAATTTAATAAATAATTTATTCATTCTATTTCATTAATCACAATTAGTAGTAAAATATTTAATGTCAATTATTTTCATTAAATAATACAATTCATTATACAAGTTTTCAAGAGTCCTAAATTCCTTTTTCCTAGTAAAATTCACTAGTGGTAATTTTTTAGGTCATTAGTTGATGAGACAACACTAGTGACAATTTTTTAGCTACATGTGACAACACATTAAGTGCATAGAAATTCAATTATAGACTAAAAATTGCTAATGGTAAGTTTCTTTAACCCTACATGACACTAATCATCTTCTTTAAACATTAATCATGACAACTTTCAAATTTGACCAAGTAAAAATTGTTACTGACAATTTTTCAAAAGTTATATTTACATAAAATCTTTATTATTGTAATTATATAACTTAAACTCCATATTTAAATTAATAATCTATACAAACACACTGTAACTATTCTAATATGCCCTTCCATCTGATCTTATATAAAAAAACAAACCTTTTTTAAGTTATGCCAATTCAATTAGGTCCATTCAACTATATATATATATATATATATATATATATATATATATATATATATATATACACATGCTTTTTATGTTTAGTTTTTGAAATTATCTTCTACACATAAATATAGACAACACACACATGATACAAATGCATGCACATGTACACACTTTAACCCTCAATTATTTAGTTTTTTACCAATTATTTAGTTTCAACTTAGTCTTATTTATCAACTGTGGCTATAAAAAGTTATCCCCACTTAACAAAAAAAAAGTCACAATTTAGTCCTTATAAGTTATAAAAAAAATGAATTCCCCCTTTCACGCTCATGTCACGGTGAGGTACTGCAGAAGAAAAAATCGCAAAATCTGATCCAATTTATTGTAATCAATTAGTTAACATGTTGGTTAACCGTGTTCTGAAACACAGAAAAAAATTATTGACTTATCAAATTATCTATCGAGTTATGAAAAAGATTCAACAAAAGACAGAAATAAATCCACTATCTGTTTTACGTCAAGCAATACATGGAGTAACTTTCGATATAGCAGTAAAAGCAAGACGCGTAGGCGGATCGACTCATCAAGTTCCCATTGAAATAAGATTCACACAAGGAAAAGCACTTGCCATTCGTTGGTTATTAGGAGCATCTCGAAAACGTCCGGGGTTGAAATATGACTTTCCAATTAAGTTCCGCCTGTATAAATATATATTATATTATATATATATATATATATACATATATATATATATATATATATATTATATAATTTAAAAATAGAGCTGTCATATATATATATATATTTAAATAATAAATTTATTTAATAATATATTTTTTATATTCTTAATTCTGTTATTATTAAATTAATATATTATGTTATAATTTTATTTATTTATAATTATAATAAACAAAAATTATATTCTATTAAAAATTAAAAATATTTATACATGATTACACTTTTTGAATAATAAATTTATTTAGTAATAAATTATTATATTTAAATAATTTAAAAAATAGTTAAGTCTTTGAACAGAAATAAGATGTAATCAAAACTAAACGAAATAAAATTTAAAAATACAATAATAAAATTATATTAACATTTTTTATACTCTTAATTTTATTATTATTAATTTAATTATTTAATTATTATATTAATATATTATGTTATAATTATTTTTATTTATAATAAGTAGAAATTACTTAAATATGAATTATATTTTATTTGAAAGTAAAAATTTATAAAAAAATATGATAACAAAATAAAATAAAAAACTTATTATAATATATATATATATATATATATATATATATATAATCAGACCATGTAACAAATAATATAAATAATATAATTACAAATAAATTATATAATAACATGTATTTTTGTAACTTGCACTTATTTTAATTAAATTATTATTTAATTTATCAATTCATATGTAATATATAAGTATGTGTTTTAATTTATTGTATCAGTAATATTTTCTATATTACATTAATGTTATAGTATAGTTAATTTTACATTTATTTGTTAATTTAAAATAGCAAATTAATGAAACAAATAAAATTAAATAATTTATAATTATTTTTTTAATTTAATAGTTATTATTGTTGTCAATATATATATATATATATATATATATATAATACATTAAGTTTAAATTTTTATATTAAGTTTTATCACATATTTTTAATTAAGATAAAAATTTAGAAATATAAGTTATTTTAATTTAAATATAAATTTTAATAACTCTTCTTATACTCATATGTTCTTTTTTTGCATCTATGAATTTTATAATATAAATATTTTTTTATCTATAATTTTTATAATGACGATATTTATTTACTTTTTAAAAATATAATAATTTTTTTAGCTGATTTAATAAATTTTATAAGTGTTATTTTTTGTTATCAATTTTATGTATTTACTGTGATTTTATTTATTAAATATAAGATGTCTCTATACAAACAAAATATAATTATCATAAAAAATAATTAAAATATTTAATAATTTAATAATTTTATAAAATTAAATTGTGAAAAATAAAAATATAAAAATTTTATAATATAAAAATATTTATTATTAATGCTCAAATAATATTTTAAAAATTATTTATAAAATTGTATAAAAATTATTACAATTATTTAAAAATTATCAATAACACAAATAAAAATTTGAATATATGTAAACTAATTTGATAATAAAATAATTATATTTTGTTAATATTATTCAATAACAACAATCATTATAAATTTTTAATATTATACAAATTTTATTTTATTTTTTTATCTTTTCTTAAGCAATTTTATTGGTATAAAATTTATAATAAAATTTTTGTTGATTGTATTCATTACATCACAACAAATTACAAACCTAGCACAACCACGTACTTTTGAGTCAGAGCTGCTATCACACTTATTTTTTATTCTTATTTTATTATTATCTATAGTTACTTTGAATATAAATATAAGATAAATTATTATATTTATTTGAACATGAAGAGCAACAAAGTCTTTGAATAAGATTAGAACGCAATCAAAATTAACGAAACTAATATTTAAAAATAAAATAATAATATTATATTAATTTATTTTTTATATTTTTAATTTTGTTATTAATATTTAATTATTATATTAATATATTATGTTACACTTTTTTATTTATAATAAATAAAAATTATATTATATTCGAAACTAAAAATATTTATATACGATTACACATGTTTCAAAAATAAATTTATTTAATCATAAATTATTATATTTGTTATATTTAAAGAAGTTGAAGAAGAATAAGATACGATCAAAACTAAACGAATCAAAATTTAAAAATAAAATATTAATATTTTTTAATAAATTTTTCATATTTTTAATTTTATTATTATTAATATTCAATTATTATATTAATATATTATGTTATAATTTTTTATATTTATAATAAATAGAAATTGCTTAAATATAAATTATATTTTATTCGAAAAGAAAAATTTATAAAAAAGATAAGAAAATAAAATAAAAAATTTATTATAATATATATATATATATATATATATATATAATTAGACCATGTAGCAAATAATATAAATAATATAATTATAAATAAATTATAAAATAGTATATATATTTTTGTAATTTACACGTGTTTTAATTAAATTATTAGTTAATTTATCAATTTATATATAAGATATAAGTATATATTTTAATTTATTGTATCACTAATATTTTTTATATTATATTAATGTTATAATGTAGTTAATTTTATCTTTGTTTGTTAATTTAAAATAACAAATTAATAAAACAAATAAAATTAAATAGTTTGTAATTTTTTTTTAATTTAATAGTTATGATTATTGTCATTATATATATATATATATATATATTGAATTAAGTTTAAATTTATTTATTTTTTAAAATATAATATATTTTTTCAATTGATTCAACAAATTGTATGAATGTTATTTTTTTTTTTATCAATTTTATGTGTTTACTGTAACTTTATTTGTTGAATATAAGATGTCTTTAAACAAACAAAATATGTTTCTAAAATAAAACTAAAATATTTATTATTTATATAATTTTTAAAAATAAATCAAGAGAAATATAAATATAAATTTTATTAATACAAAATATTTATAATTAATACTTAAATAATATTTTAAAAATTATATAAATATTATTATAATTATTTAATAATTATTAATAACATAGATAGAAATTAAAAAAAAATATAAATTAATTTGATAATAAAATATTTATATTTTTATTAATATTTTTTTTTGTGACAGACTTTGTTAACAGGTTTCAGGCTAGGTCAAGTCACTTAAACAGGTTAGGCCAGACCTAAAATAAAGTCTTTAACAGGTAACAGGTCAGACTCAGGCCTAATAATTATTTTACAGGCCAAGCCTATTTAGAGTAAAGCCTGGCCTAACTTGACCTGTTTCTATCCCTAATTAAAATACTAAATTACTAGTTTGATCGATAATATAAATTTAAGTCCTTATTTTTAAAATTGAGGATTATCTTTATACTTCTTATATAATTTGTTTTTCTAGTTTGTGATATTTTACAAGTCTATTTTGTTTAAACTTTTATTCCTATCTCAAAGCATCTGAATTACTTTTTTTTCCTCTTTTTTTTTTCCAACAAATTAATTTTCTTTCGATATTAGAATCTGTCCATGTGCTGTGCAACATGGAAACGTACATGAGGGTCTCAAATATGTTTTCTTTTTTATGTCAACATTTATTGGGCCTTTGTTGGAAGACAAAAGCCCATGAAATCGCTGTGTGAATGCATTTGACCAAAAAAGGAAATCAGATCACAGGAGAGAGAGCTTTGACTTCATTATTAAAACACAAATTTTGCAATACAATATTCATTGGAGTGTGAAGCAATATTCCTCACAACTAAAAAAAATATGCAAATCATATATAAAAATAGAAGAAAATAAGCCTCATCTTCCTTTGTACAAAATTAATAGCTAAATATTTTCAAACAGTGGGTCTTCTCAAGGAGAGGGCTATTTTTTTTGTGTGTGTGTGGAGACTTATACTAGGCTTTGTGAGAGTAAAAAAAGAAAGAAAATAAGGAAATGAGAAAGGGGTAAGAGAGTCTAACTCACACACTCACGATTCATGTCCCACAACTTAACAAATTGAACTGACTCAAGAAGACTATGTTATATTTTCTATAAGGGAACTTTACATTATTATGTAATTGATCATCATGTCTATTGTTTTGGATTGACGAGAAGGCAAGCAAAAGAAAACAAACAAACCCAAAATATTTGTGATCAAAGTGAGTGTCTTAGAGTTAGAAGTGTGATATGCATCTCCTATGGCGTGCAGCCACTGTTTTCTTCTTCTGTCTTGTTTCTTCTTTCCAGCTCTTGGCAATGTCATGAGACACATTAATTGCATCCAAAGAGGCACCAGACAGGCCTCTCCTTGTGAATCCCACAGCATAAAGACCAACTTTGCCTTTCCACCCAATTGGAAATAGGTTTCTTGGAATCCCATCATTGGAAAAGAACTCATTCTCCTGTTGCACCACATAACACATTTTGCATACTAATTTAGTCCAATAATTGTATCAAATTATTAGCTTAAACAAAGTTAATAACTCATTCCACTAATTGCATAATTATTTACCTTAAATTATTTCTTCTAAAAGAAATACATGCTAATATATTACTAATATCTAAAACCGTACTAATCAACAGGGTAGCTATTGATGGCAACAAAGTTGTGAATATTTTCAAAATACATTGATGTTTTTTGTTTTTTTGTTCTTTCAAGACACAGACACACACCTTCCCTGGTCATTAAACATGGCCAGAAGACTTTGTTGTGGGGTCTCAGTAAGGGAACAAAACAACTGGGAGGAAAAACAAAGGACAAGTGGATAGCAGAAGAAATACCTTTTATATGTTAACTCTATTCCTATATATTTCGTCCATAAAGTCAAGAAAAATTTGTTTTTGTTTATTTATTTGCGTAAGATTTGTTTTTGTTCATATAATATATTGATTTTCTTAACTTTAGTTATTAGGAGAGTTTAAATATTCAAGAAGTAATAATTTTTTATTAAAATATTGCTACACTTTTATATTTTTAATGTAATAAATACTATTTTTTAATAAAATCTTTTACTTTTGATTGCTTAAAATCCTAAGAGTTAGAGTTAATCAAATTAATAAAATATTTATATTATTTGAATAATTTAAGAGTTAAAATAAATTTTATAATAGAAATTAATATGCTTAACAATTAATTCTTAAAATAATTAAATTTTTTAATGTGTATAATTTATTCTGTATTTAAACAGACAAATAGAAATAAAAGTAAACCTTCTTCAGAATATTAATAAAAAAAACACTGGCAAAAAAATGTGACATGGTTTTAATGATAGAGAACACCTCGGGGTTAAATTCATAATATTTTTAAAAAATAAATGATTTTTATTTAGTATTTACTTTTGAAAATAATTAGAAATTAATTAAAAACTATGCAAGAGAATAAAGAAAACTTCTTAAACCGAATTTACTTCCAAAACTGTGAGCAAGAATCCAATGCAAAAGAAAACAAGAAAAATAAATGAAGACAAATATATTATAAACAAGACTAACCTTCAACCATGATGGCACATTGCTACGATACCCAGTAGCAAGAACCACAGAATCAATCTGAAGAACCTTGCCATCAACAAGTTCCACTTTCCCTGGCATGAACCTTTTGATTCCAGGAACCACTCTGATTTGGCCAGATCTAATTTTCTTGAGTGCCCCAATGTCTAACACAGGAGTCTTCCCTGCAGTGTGTTTGAGCTCTAAAGGACCCACTGAGGGCCTTTTAAGACCATACTTTTCAACATTCCCCAGAATCAAACGTGCCAAAATCAGCAATATCTTATCAACCATCCAAAGAGGTAGCCTTTTCATCAACATAACTGCAAGCTCAAAAGTAGATCTTCCAAAAACTTCTCTGGGCAACACGTGAACCTGATCATCAAAAAACACATCAAAAAGAGAGTTAAAATTCACACCTAAAAATGCCAACTTTGGATGATGAATGATATATTAACAAAATCTAAAGAGATTTGTTTCTTTTTAGCACTCACTGAGCTTCTAACAACCATTGATGGGCTTGCATTGTGGTTACACAGATCAAGTGACACTTCCATGCCTGAATTTCCGCACCCAACAACAAGCACTCTCTTTCCAGTATAACCCACCCCTGATTTATAATCACAAGCATGCACAACATGGCCACCAAACTCTTGCAACCCTTCAAACTCAGGCACCACTTTCTCAGAATTCTCACCGGTGGCAACCACAAGCCACCTGCAAATGTACTCAACCTCACTATTCTCACCTAAACAAGGCCCTTTCTTCCTAATGGTCTTAACCCTCCACAACCCAAAGGTTTCATCATACTTAGCAGATTGCACTGTTTCATTGAAGTGTGGGGTTATGTTGAAGTGCTTGGCATAGGACTCAAGGTAGTTTATGAACTGAAACTTTGTTGGGTATTCAGGGAAATCCTCAGGGAAAGGGAAATTGGGTAGTTGACAGAACTGTTTTGGGAGGTGAAGCTTTAAGCGATCATAGGTGCGGTTTTGCCAAAGAGAGGCTATGCAGTTTTCTCTCTCAAGGATGATGAAAGGAACACCTTGGTCTTTGAGACCTGCAGCCACTGCAAGACCTGAGGGACCAGCACCTACTATCACAGGTCCATTCACCCAAACACATCGACGTGTGAAGAGGTCCTCAGGGTCAATGCTTTGAACCATTGGTGCCATGTTAAGACAAATGTCATGCATTCTTTATTTGGTAAAAAGTTTTTTGTGTATTGTCTTAGAGGGGTTTGTGGCTAGCTAATATATATATCTAGGCAACAAAGTATCTAAATTCACTGGTTCAACTTTGAAGGTGAAAAAGAGGAGGAGGAATGATATAGAAGGAATTGACTTTTGTTTAGAGAGAGAGAGAGAGAGAGAGATTTGTTTGAATTGTGGTGTGGAGAGGGAAGGAGGAACTATGATGGGTATAAATAGTGAAGGAGGTCTTGGACTTCAGAGAGAGGAGCATGTGATATCATTTGAAAATAACACTTGTGCATAGGTATATCTAATGATTGAGGCAAAGAGATTACTAGATTGGACTGAATATGGGATAAAGTTATTGTATACTTATGATGGAAGTTTTTGTTTTATTATTTGAAATGCTACAGAAATTTGTAGATTATAACTTGGTTTCAATTATCTCATATTATTAAGAATAAAAAAGATTAGATAAAGGAAAAGATTTGAATATAGGTTTTTTTAGTGTAATATATAGTAATTTATTAATAAAAGTAACATGTGTAATAATTATAACACACGTCACATTTTTATCCAAAATATAGAACAGTGTTTCAGTTTTTTCTTCTAAGAAAATTAGTAAAATAAGTTATATTAGATTTCATCAGATTTTACCGTATTTTAAATAATTTTAAACAATAATAATCAATGTTACTTTATGTCATTTCATTGTATCTATTATGATGAATCTATACGTACTCTGAGATGGGGGCATTCTCAAATGATATGCTTGTGGGCCGTATTTTGTGTATTACAACCAATATTTTATTTTTTAAAAAGTTAATATGATTCAAAAATATCCGTAATCATACTAATTATTTTTTATTGATTATTAAAAGAGAAAAACTCATATCTCAACCCACAGGAAAGAGGGTCATAGTTTTTTGGTCAGAATTGTACAGTTCCAGCAAATTTAGGCCTAGATTAGCTAACTGTGAGTGATAACCTGTTAACAACACCATTTTACTTGAAAGATTCATTCAATTACAGCTTTCAATGGATACGCACATGGTAAAAAAGCTAAACCAACCATTTTCATGGGTTTCTGTTTCAAGCCTCCAAAATGAGTGCCTACAACATTTTTTTTTTTAAATAGTCTTTTAACTCGTTTTATTACAAATTTTAAAAATTTGATTAATGAAAAAATAATTCAAAAATTTCTACTGTTAACCTTGAAATTTCGTTCAAGTTTTTATTTCATTTTTTAAAATCTCAAAGTTGATAGCAAATATTCAATGATGCTAAAAGTTACATAAAAGAGATACATCCTTAAAAAATTTGCTCAGATTAAGATTAAAAAAGTGTAACACAACTTAACTTTTCTGAAAAAATAATGTATCAGTGTTTTTAAAATGCTTTTGACAGTTTGACTAAAACATCCTTAAATAAAAGAAGGGTAATTTATCCTCAGTTATAGCTTATGGATACATTGGCAAGGTCACCAAATTAAATGGATCATTCTAGTCATTCTTTCTAAATTAACATAAAATGTCAACTTAATTCATGGCCAAGGTCAACTAGTCGACTTTATAGATTTTAGCAAGTAGAACAACATTTTATCAATTGCCAGATGTTAACAAACGGTGAAAAGTAAGGCCAATCAATATATTTTGGGGCCATTTTTATTCAGAAATTTCATGTTGAAAGGGATTGTTCATATTTATGAGAAGCATCTAGCTAGTATATGAATGATATTATTAAGCAAGTTCATATTCGAGTGTTGCTTTGCCTCTCACTTTGTAGTGCTTGAGTGGTCCAACGTGTGGCTCAGGGAAGAGAATGCAGAGAAATTTGGAAGGTTCACTTAGGATATATGTTAATAAAGGGAACATGTACATGATGATGAACTCACATATATAGTAATCATATTGTTGATGCTACAAAAGGTACCAGCACGTATGTTTTTGTCACTTGCGATGCTGTTGTTCTAATTACAGAACCAACAAAATTGATAGTGCTATATGCTCCTCCTTTACCAATTTTGGCCTATGACACGTTGCAATAGATTGAAGTTTTTAGTAAGTAGAGAAAAGACCAATCCTTTGATCAAAATTTCTTCACTATCTTCAATTCCAATTTTTTGTTTTTCCCATTTTTCTAGAGACTTCAAAATGATTATCATACTTTCCAAGTTCCAACATGGAATGTATTACTAGACGCATTAAAGCGACAAGGTTTGTAATCAAAATCGAATGAAGAGCAACCTTCGGTCCTTCGTTGTCCCCAAAGATTGACGAGAGTTTAGATGGCTTTTCCACTACTTTATTTATTCCATTTTTATAATGTGTTTAACGATAGTAATAAAAAATATAATTTTATTAATCTTAACATTTAAGATAGGATTTCAAATATTTTAAAATAATAATTTTCATTAAAAAATAATAACTATTATTTTAAAGTTATATAAGTATAATAATTACTTTTTAAAATATTTTTTATTATTAATTGTTAAATTCAGTTTTAAGAAGTGAGGTTAATATTTTTATTTTGTTTAACATTACATGATTTCACACTTAAAAATAACTGTTATTTAATGACAAATAAAATTAATCAAGTGTTAATTAACCTTTGTTAGTATAGGCATAGTCTTTTAAAAAATTGTTAGTATAAATTTTGAAGGTGGTGTATTACACTAATGTTTGATAATTGATAATATATAATAATATTTTTATAAAAAAATTATTTGTTTGTAAAATATATTATATTATTATATATATTTCTTTAGTCTATATAAATCATTTTTTTATTAAATAAAGACTATATTACCAGAAAAATGTCGAATACTTGAGAATCTTTTTAAGTTAGTAAATGATTTTTTAGTGTTAATATATCAATAATATTAAATATTATGATTTTTAATACAAAAAAATTTATTCATTAATTTTTTATTATGTAATCGTAGACATACATAAAGAAAATTATTATTAATTTTATAATAATAAAATTATAGCAACATTTTACATAAGATACTTTTTAAAATACACTCTTAATTATTACATGAGTGTCATTTTTTTATAATTTTAATAAATTTCAACTAATAAATAAAAATATGTTAAAAATTAAATTAAAAACTATCAATTAAAATTTATAAAAAAAAAGTCATTTTTGTGATACGACAAATCATGAATAAGTTTTATATTTATTTAATTTATAATTAAGATATTCTTTATTTAATATCTATAAATTAAAAAATAAATACACAATTGACACATTACTTTATCATGTGATATTTGAATATACAAGTATCATTTCTTGAAATTCATATTAATGGCGCCCTCAATCTCGAAATTAGCCTCTGCACGATAATATTTTTTTGGTTACACTAGACGATAATTCTTGATAGTCAACTAAGTTTAAATATATATTTTAATTATAATATTATTTGTTATAGTAATTAAAGTTGACTACTTTTTCTTTCGTTTGATTTTTTTTTTATAGGCAAAACAAATTTTATTAAAAAGAGTTCAAGGGGAACTCAAAACTCATATACACAAAAAATTACTTACTCAGAGAAATAAAAAGAAAAAATATACTTATGCAAAATTAAGACAGATGCAATTTCGTGGGTTCAAATACCAATCAGCTAACATAATAGCTTCTCCCTTACTAACAAGTGATAACCATTTCTAGGATCTCAGAATAATAGAATCTAGGACTTCCCTCTCATCCAAAACACCATTGGAAAATATAATTCTATTTCTATGCAACCACAAAGAACACACTGTACTTACCCAAATAATTAATAAGCATATTCCTTCTCTTTTACTACAGTCAACACCAACCCAAGAAAGCAAGTGAGTCGATAAATCTGAAGGCAAAACCAGTGAGAATCTAAGTCAACGTGCAATAAAGTACCAGATTTGAGATGAAACTGAGCACGTTAAAAATAAATGAGTTGAAAGTTCCTCCAAACCATGACAGAAACAACATATTTCGTTCGATTTTATTACACCAACCAATTTTTTTTTTCTATATTTTCCTTTGTTGTATACAAACTTGTATAAACTAATTATACAAATGTATTTCTTCTTGCAATTTGCATGACTTGGAGAAAAAAAATGTTTTTATACGATACTTTACGTAAGTATCACTCAAGGTATTTCACGAAAGATCAACGACAATGACCCTTTATTTTTTGTCTTAAAATTAATTTTTCAGTTATTATATTTAAATTTTCATACCAGAACACTACTTGCATTTAATTTTACTTTTATCTTTATTGAATAATATTCATTTTTCTTATAAAAATATTTAAATATACGCAATCGATTGTTTTTCCTCAAGCACAATATAATTTTTTTAATCAAATGAGTACTTATATTGTATGGAAACGTTTAAGAATAAGAAAAAATATTTATTATACAATTACTATCATGCATGATATGTAAGGGTCACAATTGTCAGTTTCTTTTCAATGGAACTCTTCATGTGAAATCAAGCTTCATTATTTTTTTAAGTATATGTGAAATAGAGAACTCATTTTTTTCTGACTTTGAATACTGATCATAGAATATTTTTGTCAATCAAAGTTATCCTTTCATTAGGATTCTATGGTTGCATGTTTGGTTCATACTTAAGCATGCTTGATTCGCACTATTTGGAGTTTTAACGTTATATATTTGTATTCATACGCGTGCTTTTATTCCATTACCATTATTAATTTTGATTTTATTGTAATTTTTATTTATTTATTATATATTTGCAGTGTGTCTAATCATTTGTTGTAATTAGAAAACAGAATAAAAAACAGCTAGATTTCTATATGCTAACCAAATGATAACTATAACCCATGCTTCTTTAACTAGTAGTTCATGGATCAATGTCTATTTTATTTGGTGAATTTCTTAATCTTGTTCCGTTTCTTTTCTTCAATTTAGAGTGTGTCCAAAGCATACGTGTTTCACATGCTTCATTAGCGGATTTACTCATATATGTAAAGGGACTAGTAAATTCGAAGGCTTGAAATTTTGAAGAAAATTGAAAGAAAGAGGCTAACTTTTATATGCAATTGTGGAAAACGCAAATGAAAACAAAAGTGCAAAGTTTATAAAAATAAGCAAACTCAGCGCACAAGGAGGAAGAAAGAAATACGATAGCCAGGAAATTAAATTTGTGAAATTAAAAAAAATTAGAAGATTAAAATCGTTTAATTTAAAATTAGAAACATAGTTGGAGAACAAAAATATAAAAAAGAAAAAAATATAAAATTTCTCTTAAAAATTGAATGATAACTTAATAGAGAGATCAATTTGCTAAATTGAAAAAAATAAAGAAACTAAAATTATACAACTAAACATTTAAAAACTAAAATCCAACAATCATAATAGTTGAGGGAAAAAACAATTAAACTTAATTTAATGTATGTTTAATAACACATGGTAAAAATTTAATAAATAATAAAAATTCTTAAAAATTTTAATATTTAAATTTATTAATACATTTAATTTGGTAATATTTATAATTTCTAATAAAAATTTATTATATATAAAATTTTTAGTGTGCATTTTTAAACACGTGTATATTAAAAAAAATTTAAAATGAAAATTCATCACATTTAATTATTTATCATCACATTTTCTATAATAAAAATATGAAACTATGAGGAATTAATTGGTATGAGATTTTTTTCACACATGAAATGTGTTTTTTATTTTATTTCAATGAATGGGATGAGGATGTAAAAGTTGTTTAATGCAGAATATAAGACTTCTTGTCGAGACGTACATTAGCATAGGACAAAAAGAGCCTACCAAATATTTGACATATATAGATCAAATATATTACTTCATTGTTAAGAAAACACTCATTGGCTTTAAATGGTCATGGTCATCAGGTGATTTTTTTCATTAATTTTGTTTCTTAGAGTTAAATTTTTTTTAATTAAAAATAAAGAATTTTTTATTTTTATAATTTTAGTATCATAATTATATTTTAATAAAATTTTATCAATTTTAAATAGTTAAATTCAACTTAAAAATTAAGGTCAATAAAATCATCAAAAGAATAAAGATAGTTTTACACTCAAAATAAGTATATATTCATAGAATGATAGATAACAAGATGATAGAGAAGAATAATATATATAAATTATTAAAAATTATAAAATATCACATAATATAATATATAAACAATATTAAATATTACAATAACTTTTAATCAAAGAGTAAAACTTATATGCAGTACCATAAATATTGTTAAGGTCGTTCTCTAATTAAAGTTAAAGTTTCACATCAATAATGTCTATAATTTTTACTGTTGATGTGTTAACATTTTAATGTGAAATTTTATAAAACTTTAACTTTAACTGAAAAATAAAACTAATGATATCTATGTTAATACACTTAAATTTTGTCTTTAACTAAATGTCACATGTTAAGAAAAAAAAATATTAGAACCAACTAATGTATTAACTTTTGAAGAATGAATTCGAACATTTCAGGTTATTTCGAGTTAAAATCAAATTGTATGAATATATTAATAGTTATTATTAAAAAAAAGGTTTAATAAAGAAGGATAGATATGGAGAAAATAATATCCCTTACTAGTAAAAGTTATATAGTAAGGATCAATAAAAATCTTTAAACAGTTATTATAAAAATTATCAGAAGAATTTATTATTTTTTATTATATATTCTTGAATAGACGTTAAAAATATAAAAAACTAAAAACTGATAATATAAATAATGATACTCGTTTTTTAATTTTTTTATTTAAAGTTTTACACAAGAATTAAAAAATAATTGATATTTTAAATTCAATGCAATTACTTATTTTTTACTATACCCTTCATTAATATTGATTATTTATTAATTTTATAAAAAGAAAAAATTAACAAAATACAATTTTTTTTAAGTGTAAAACAATAAAAGTACAAATCATATATATATAAAACTTGCGTGTAAAAATATAAATAAAAAATTAAATTAAAATGATAAAAGCAATTGGCCTCAGGTAACATTTTGAAACAATCATATATTCTTCACCAAATCGTATAAAGTAATTATTTGGTTCAATAAGAAAACACATGAAAAAATCGACTTGTGATTGATAATAATAATAATAATAATGATTATCTTGCGAGTCTAAACTCATAATCAAGGCAAGGATAACGAGGATATACAGCCGTCATGTCCACATGTGGAGTACTCTTGTGATGTTTTCTAGAAGAATTTTTTAATGAAATTATACATGTTAAGAAAAAGTGTTATAAAAAGAGCTATATTAAGAACTAAAAAAACTATTAAAAGGTTATTGTAAAAAAGAAAAAGAAAGAAAAAGGGTTAAAGATGGAGTCCTAGATTCACACAACAGAGTTATACTATTGAAATTGAATTTGTGGTAGATCAAAGAAGGGCATGGGAATTTGGAGAACACAGAACACCATTGTACCTTGTTCTCTTAGAGCATGGGAATCAGCAATATCCCACCACAAAGGTCTCATTTTCCAATTGCTAGTGTATGCGCCATGGAACACAGCTCATTTTCAAACTGTTGAATAACATTGAGAAATGGTTTGGTTTTGTGTATTTAGCATTGGGATACACGATCATCCGGAACAAGGAGCCGCCCCCACGTGCCTCTAACCTTGATCTTCTAAAGTTCTATCTTCTCATAGAGAAACTAAGTGAGGAATGGATCTTCGTTTACAATTTTCTCAATTTTAATATATATAATTTTTATATTTTTGTTCGAAAAATATATTTTAAAAATTATTATTCAGAGGTATTTTGGCTTAAATATGAATGACGATAAATATTTTTTATAATATTTTAGAGTAAAAAAATGCGTTCTAAATATTTCTTTATGAAAGTTTTTACTTTTACATTTTTTTATTAAATTGTAATAAAATAATATCAAATAAGTTTAAAAGTTGTTGATATATATTTGATGAACCCAATAATAATAACTCACTATAATTTAGAGAGTGTATTTATAAAGTTAATTCAAGTAAGTATGTGCATTAGCAAAATAACAATAAAGAATATATCACTTACTTTATTAGGTAAAATGCTACCAGTTATATAATGCATGATTACATTATTGTGATCATATGCATGACTTAATTTGGAAGGTGAGACTATGAAGTAGCTTAGAAAGTAGGGTCTACATGGTGTCAAGAGTTTTTAATTTGCATTGACATGTTAATGTATAAGTTACAATTAACCTCATCTATGTCTTGTTTGAACATTTTATATTTTCTTGCTTGTGGATGAGAATTTCTCTTAAAATTGTGATGTATCCAAGGTTATTTGTAGTATGCTTTTGAATCTTTGGATTTATGGACATTTCTTTCCCTTAATTCCTAGTTAGCAGTAAGGGGACATGTGACATTTTGTTAATGGTCTATGTCTCCTAGAATTTACAACATATGATTAAACATTTATTATTGAAACTTTTGGGTTTTATAAATAAAAATATTAATGCCTTCACGTTCATAATAAAGATAGATTTGAGTCATTTACTATCTTCTATTTTTGCTCTATTATTTTAAAATTTCTTAGTATCTTGATAATTCTTACTCCTTATTTTTTACCACTCCTTGCACCTAATAATCTTTCAAGATTTCTAATTGCAGCAACTGCAATCAACATTAAAATAGGTATGCTACTTATTTTTTTTTTCTTGAGTGTTGTTCATTTATTTTTTGTAGGCAGATGATGAAAGAATTAAGCTATCATTTTTCTTAAAAAGGATACGTAGGGGTTGGGTTCCTTAAAAGGGAAAAATAGGTTGACTATTCTCTATTTTTTAGCAAGACTTGATTTTGACCCTCTTTGTGCCTTTAGCGGTTCTTTGTAGTTTTTACAAGATAGAATCCAGTGATGACATAAAGATATTTAAGCAGTGGATGACCCTCACGATTGGGTCTTATCAATTCTAAGAGAGCAAAACTTTAAGGTAAACATTCAATAACAACTCACTTATGTTGGTAATGGCTTTGATTTTAAGAAACCTACATAAGTAGGGAGGTTATGCGGCCATCCTTCAATATTATTAATCACGTCTTCAATTTATATGTTTAATTACACTAATATGTTGAGATTAATAAAAAAATTTCACATATTATGATATATTTATTAAATGGATTAACTTATGAAGTTGTCAAATCTTTCAATTTTCCTTATTTTTAGGCAATAACTAGTCAAATAGTTGTCACGATAAAAATATTTGATTCTTTGGTTTCTAGAATTATGTTACGTTAATTAGTTGCTGATTTTTTACAATATCACTTTTATTTTTGTTGTATAAATTCATGTTCTACAACCAAATAAAAAATGTCTTCTACAATTTAAATTTTCTTTTATTCTCTTTGTTCTATCCCTCTCTATTTTTTTTTTAAATAACCAACAAATTGGTATTAAAGGTATCTTCTTATGAGATCTATAAAATGGATGTTGAAACAAGCCTTTCACATGTTCTTACTTTCATTTTTGATAGAGAAAACTATGACACTTGGGTTGTAAGAATGGAATTCTAACTAGAGATGTTATATTTCTAGGATATCGTGGAAGAAGTATTATTTAGATTATAATATGATATTGCCAAATTAATGAGAGAAAATTGGTTGATCAATTTCAAAACATGAAAGACACAACTCTTTGAGTGGGAAACACATGCCTTTGAGTTTCAGTTACATTTTGAAAAGATATGATAGTAATTGCTTTGTAATTCAAAATGTTCCTAAAATATATCTATAAATAAGTGTTGTGTTTTATCTCTTTAAATAAGAAAAATATCGTAAAATTATTAAGAGTATTTGTGACGCTTTGTTATATCGTGATAAGAGATTTGTTTGTCTTTCCCCTAAGAGTGTGCATGCAATATCTCTTTTTTTAAAGCATGTGATAATTCATGTCTCAAATTCTATTATGTTTTCTACTCTTTTATATTAAAAAATTTCTAACAATTTTAAAGAGATATTCCAATGAACCAAGCCTATCTTATCAAGCTAGACATCAAACTTGATCAATTTGATGGGATGAATATTACTAGATGGAAGGAAAATGTTGCATTCCTACTCATTGCATTAAAGGTCTACTCTTTTATATTCAAAAATTTTCTAACAATTTCAAGGAGATATTCCAATGGAGCCAAATTCATCTTCTACCTATCCTATCAAGCAAGACATCAAACTTGATCGATTTGATGGGATGAATATTATTAGATGGAAGGATAAAATTGTATTCTTACTTATTGCATTAAAGGTTTACTATATTTTAGATCTAGAATTATCATCTTTGTTAAACCCACTCCAAATGATTTTGAGGAACTTAAGAAGAAAAGAGAGAAATATGAAGAAGATGAATTAATTTGTGTTGGGTATATTTTAAGTACTTTGATTGATCATTTACATAATCTCTACTCCAATCTCAAAACACCAAAAGAAATGTGGACATAATTGAAAATCATATATAAGAATGATAAACAAGGTACTAAAAAATACCTAGTTGTATAGTATAACATCCCTGTTTTTATATTAATTAAAATTTCATTATTATGATAAATATGCATGTGAAGAAATGTTAGGAGAATTTTGACGTGCTAGAACTGTATGGTTGTCGCTGTAGCGAAATAGCTCTCGTTGTAGTGAAAATGTGTCGCTGTAGTAAGATAAATCTCACTGTAGCGAGAATAAGGCGATGAAATTAGAATATTGTGGAGTCGTCTCATTGTAGCGAGAGCTTCTTGTTGTAGCGAGAGAAGTGGATAAGATTATCTTACATGCAGCGAGAAGTCCTGCTGTAGTGAGAAGGGTCTTGCTGTAGCAAAGAGTGCAAAAAATGAGGTATAATTTTGTCTGATATTTTTGCTATAGAGAGAAGGTACCTCGCTGTAGCAACTGTCTCTTGCTGTAGCGAGAAATATTATGAGTAACCTCTCGCTGTAGCGAGAATATCGTAATTTTGAAGGTATTTAAGAGTTTTTGCGCATGAAAAACTCATTTCTCAATCTACTTCGCGTCCCACATTCGTTTTCTCTAAACTCTCTCTGCATTTTCTTAGACAAGACCTCTCCAAACACTAATTATTCTCCAAATACGTTCGTTCTAAGCGATCCTAGG
The DNA here is from genome assembly GCF_003935025.1 of Abrus precatorius. NCBI lineage: Eukaryota > Viridiplantae > Streptophyta > Magnoliopsida > Fabales > Fabaceae > Abrus > Abrus precatorius. Next base: position 15,149,341 of record NW_020874417.1, read on the forward strand.
TAGAAGTGTTATTTTAGAACGTTCTTCATCATCAATCTCTATTTAGATCTTCATTATAAGGTAACTGGAGCTGTATTTTATCATTGTATGATGTAAGTCATATGTTGAGTCCATGTGAGCATGTTTATGTAGTAATAAATATTAATGAAGAAAGATTACTAATAAGCATATGTTTGATGGTTTGGGTTACCTGATTATATTAAATGTAATATGATCTTATTGTTGAAATATGCCTAAAAATGATGAAATATGTCATTGATGATTTGTTGAATGATATGAGTACTGAGATCATAAGTATGTGATAAGCAATATAAAATTAGCCTGGAAGTGCTATTAAGCACGATTTTATGAATGAATTGGTGTAAATAGTTACAGAGATACAATAGGAGTATAGAGTCCAAAGACAATAAGGAAATCTCGAGAAAATGTAGGGTAGTGAGTGACATTCACGATTGTGCACATATTATTATTGATGCGAATGTGCTACACGGCCTCACACTCATTTCTCGACTAGACTCCTGACTATGCCTTTGTTAAGGGGTTTGTGATTGCATACATTGTATCCGTATTGCATGAGCTAACTGACAACTATTTACATGATTAAGTAAGATTTCGGGAACTGCTGAAGGCATCGAATGACTATGATTACAGTGCACTTAAAGTGCAAATTTAGGAATGAAATGTCAATGAGGTTGTGTGAACGTGTTTGATGAATGAGATATGTGATGTGTGACATGAATTGTTATTTAATTGTATAATCATAATGTTGATATGATAAATTTTATGATATCTCTGCGTTCTATTGGAAAAATAAAATAGAAGCTTATTCTTACACCATCCTACAAGTAGTAAAGATGACAACATATCCATACAGATTGATGTATTAGATGTTTATGCTAGCAGTAATTATGTATTTAGGGAATATAGACATGTTGTACATTTATATTTTAAAGTGTTTTTTGAAAATGATAGGGAGTACACACTAGAAGTAGTCTATAATTATGCAATTCCTTTTGATTTCTTAATCAGCAGTCAAATTCATAAGTCTCTTAGTTTTTATCTATATCAGGGAATAGAAAGGCCTTCTCGGGTCATGAATAATGTATTCACTTATCATGATCATGATTTACTAGGAAGACCTAATAGCTACATATTTGAGAGATTCTTTAGTATAGAAATGGTGGCAGATTCTGGTGACACCTATCTTGGAGAGGATGATGAATTAATTGCTGAGGACTTCAAGAAATTGAGAGCCAGTATGATATAGATGAATAGGTATGATATAGATGAATGGTTTTAGGTCCTCAGTATGTGAGAAGGAGGAGTATAAACTGTTGTAAACTCTGATATGTTTTGGATAATAATATGTACATGTTAATTTGTAATATATTTTATGCAATTTATTTTCTTAAATTTGTCATACATATAAATTAACTATTATGAAAGGTTTTATCTCTGAAATTTTGATGTGCTAAGTTACAGTCAACCTTATCTATATCTTGTCCAAACATTTTATATTTCCTTATATATGAATGATAATTTTCCTTGAAGTCATGATGTATTCAAGGCTATTTGTAATATGCTTTTAAATTTTTGAATTTGTAGACATTTCTTTTGCTTAACTCCTAATTAACAATAATGAGACATGTAGCATTTTGTTAATCATCCATATCTCTTAGAATTTATAACCTATGATTTACACTTTCATTATTGTGACCTATTAGTTTTATAACAAAAAACATTAATGCCCTTACAATTTACAGCAAAGGTAGATTTAAGTCATTTATTGTCTTCTATATTTGCTTTATTATTTCAAAATATCTCGCTTCCTTGTTAGTTCTTACTCATTGTTCCCCACTCTTTGCACCCTATGATCTTCTAAGCTTTCTATTTGTAGCAACAATGATCAACATTAAAATAGTTATGCTACTATGACTTTTTTGTTTCTTATGCATTGTTATTTCTTTTCCTTTCGAGATAATAATGGAAGGCTTAAACTATTATTTTTCTTAAGAAAGATACGAGGGGTTTGTAACATTCTCGTTTTTCCTAAACAGTTAATTTGTTAATATAATTATAATTTAGATTATAATTCTTCAATTTTTGAAAAAAAAATAAAAATAAAAATAAAAAAAATAAAAATGCTCGTTTATACCGGTTAAAATTGTTCTATGAGGATAAAAATAGCATTTTTAATCTAGAAGAATTATTTTAAATAATAAAAAATTATATTTTAATTAGAAATAATATTTGGAGTGTAAAAATAATTATTTTGGTAATTATTGCTTATTTTTGAACTTTTGGTAAATACTGTTTTATGTGTTCACAGGAACTGTGTTATTTTTTTTCCTTTTCTTTTTCTTTTTAAGTGATAACCAAAGAGATATTGATGTCAAAAATTATGTTATAATTATTTTAATTGTTTGACATAAATTATTTTTATTTTTGAGTTTTATTCATAATTATTTTATTTAATTACATTAAAATAGTAAAATAATTGATTATTATATTATTATTTCTTTATATATTTGACTAAATTGACCATTTCTTACGTAAATCTTCTTCTTCTCCAAGTCCATAACCCCTTCTTCTCCCTTATGCCATTTTCATTTTCTTCCACTCATTTAAGCTTGTTTTAAGGTATGTTTTTAATATATATCCTTAATTAAGCTTAATTAGTTGTTAATTATCATTTCATCCGATTAAAATTTTAAATTTTTTCTATTTTTGGCTGTCATGAACAGTAAAAATGGGTCTTACTTTACTTCAAAATTATTGGTTTTTAAACTTACTTTCTTTTGTACTATATGTAGACTATGCATGGCTTATATTGTTTACATAATTAGTTTTTCAAAAATGTGATTAAAAAGCACTAAACCCTCACAAGGGTTGGCTGCCATGTAGTTTTAGAGAAAGTGAAGTGAGTGTTTTTCAATTCCATTTTATTCTTTTATATTAGTTAGATCATAGAAACTAATTTTGTGTTAATCGGACTTTTATAGCAAAAGTTAGAAAATTTCAATTTTTACATATACATATAAGAGTATAAAATTAGCATCTCCTTAGTATTAATTATGTTTAGGCATGATTAATTGATTAGGTTGATCGTTTTGAAGATTGGATTGTTCGAGTTTTCTAAAGAATCAGAAAAAATTCATCCATATCTTCATCAAAGAATATCCGTAAGGTAAGGGGTGGGATAATTTTATTTCAATAGGTGGCATTAAGAACCATAAGGGAATGATTCTCTATTGTTCTAATCAAATAAAATGAATTTGGGTTGTTTTAGAGCTATCCCATAATTTTTAGAAGATTTTGTTATAGCACTTGACATGTGTGAAAGGTTGCCTTAGACCAGGAAATTGATTGAACAAGGACTCTTCCTTATATGTAAGGTCTTTTGTGTATTTAAATTAATGTAATGGAATGATTTATGGTTGAAGTGCTGTATTGAAATATTTCTTTATAATTGGTTGAATTCTCATTATGTGCATGTGTAGATATTCTTGTTGGTAGGAATGCCATATAATAGTAAAGATTGGAAGTAATATAGTTTCATGTGGTGTGAGCATATAGATTGATATAATCTAAATGTCCATTAAGACTTGTTGGAAAGAAGAAAATATGTTTTTAAGGTATATATATATAATTATGTATTTTATATATAGTACAAGTATCTTTTGACTTCTTTTGAAAATAGATTTAATAAAAATAAATAAATAAATTATATTACTGAGAAAGTAGTATTGGATATTTGGAAGGCTTGAATCATTTTTAAAATGATTAAGTTTTAAATTTTTAAGCATAAAAACATATTTAAAGAAAGAGGGGAAGATACGATTTCCATGGATTTTGAGATGATGGAGGTGGAATTTAATGAATTAGAAGTATTCTGGATTTTTTCTGGTTGTTTTACAGGAAGAAGAAAATTTTGGAATATCTGATTTACAGAGGAGACTCTGTCGAATTTTATTGAGAAAAGAAAAAGTTAAGGATTGTACTTAACAGAAAAGAAAAATTAAAGTTTTTCTCTAATTACATTAATTAGGAGTGAAGACATGCATCATGAACATGTGATAGTGTGATGAGTGGACAGGGAAGTATAAGAAATCTAGGGGCGGCTCCAGGGTAGTCTTGGGGATAGTGACGTGTGATTGAATCTGACAGTGGCCAAGGCTCGCCATCTTGTGTTGTAGACTCTCACTGCAAAACTTTACTATCCTGATTGGTCCCGAGAGATTCTTGTATTAGTAGAGCTGTTACTGTATTATGAGATGAACAAAGTTGGCAGATAAGTAACAGTGAAACTCCTGATCCTTCCCTGAGTAAAAGAAACATATTGATGGTTTTGGGCCCACATGCATGTGTCAAAATGTACTAAGTTATAATAATGGACTTGCATCACTTCTCATTCATGGCATATGCATTTGCTTGGTAGATTATGGGTGTTGATAATTAATTGTGTGATTGAAACCCTTATATGTCTTTTGCTGCTGGAGATTGAATTAAATTGTCTCACCCTTTTATTGCTATGTGTGTTGTGTGTGAATATGTTTATTAGGTGAGAACATTGATGGCTCGACCACCGTACCAATTCAGCGTCTCGATCAGATATGATCCTGAGGGAACATGGGTGCACGACTGGGAGCAACAACGATTCACCCACACTGGCTCTATTACCTTTTTGTTAGATAGAAATGGCCCAGGCTCACGAGCTTACCTTATCCCCATCCGAGTACCCATGAGACTTACTTTTCCATTTCCTCCAGATGTACAATTTGTGAGACCCCCTACCCCACCTCCTGTTCTTGTATTATCACCCCCGGTATTACCCCCAGGTTTTCTTAGACCTTTACGTCCTTCTATACCATATTTACCACCTGTTGAACGAACTAGTTTAGTTGACACACTTTTAGCAAGACCTATCTCTATCTCATCCACTTCCTCTTCGTCTTCCTCTAGTTCTTCAGACTCTCCTGATTCTTCTCACTGTGCAAACACCTCTTCTGCTATCGGAAGGAAGAGGATTGCTTCTCAAGCAGGACTCCCTCCTAATTTTACCTCCTCTGAGTAGGAATCTAGTGGAAAAGGAGAGTAGGATAGAGTCGAGTAAGGAATAATCTATACATATACGTAGGTGTAAGTACTTTTGACTGAAAAGAAAAATGGGTATATAGGAAGCCTAACCTTACCGTTGTTGAATTTTGGGAGGAAATGGGCACTTTGGTGATCATGGATCCAGGGGAAAGCTCGTGAGGTCTTCGTTTTGGGTTGTCGTCTCTGATATCGTGACCCCACTTTAGTTTGTATGTAATTCAGTTATGTATATATTTAGATAACTGGATGATTGTATAAATTAACAGATGATGTGTATATATGAAATGAATACTTCTAGTAATGGTAGTGTATTTAATTTCACTATATCTGAATAGATATAGACCCATGCATGTGATGTTCTTACTGCTTGGTTATTTTATGATTATATTTATATTTATTGCTTAGTAAGTAGTAAGGGTGTCACAGGGTTGGGTTCTTTCAAAGGGAAAAATAGGTTGACTGTTCTTTTTATTTTTCAACAAGGCTTAATGTTGATCCTCTTTGTGCCTCTAAAGGTTCTTTGTAGTGGCTATAAAAAGGAATCCAATGATGACATGAGAGATTTAAGAAATGGGTGACTCCTGCGATTGGGTCTTATCAATGCTAAGAGACTAAAACTTTATTGATAGATGCAAACATTCAAGAGCAACTCACTTATATATATATATATATATATATATATATATATATATATATATATATATATATGGGTAATGGCTTTGATATTAAGATACTTACACAAGTAGAAATGTTATGTGACCATCCTTCAATTTTATCAGTCATGTCTTCAATCTATATGTTTGATTGCGTTAATACATTGAAGCTAGTATATGAATAAATCAATGATCAAATCTCACATATCATAATATATTATATTAAATCCTTACAAAGTTATGTATTAGAAGTAATAATGTATTGGATTAACTCACCATAAATAAGTTACATGGAATGTTGCACAAGTGTCATTGACAATTTTCAACATGATAGTGATGTATGTGATCCTCTCATTGTTATTCTTACATAAAGAGCTTTATGTTTTAATTTTATCGAATGTCACCTATCACAAAGTAATTATAAAGTTAGTGGTTGTACATAAAATAAATTATGTGGAGGAATGTGAGTGATTTAGATGAGATTTATCATTCTTATATAATAAGAGAAATATTTATATTCTTCTTTCTAAAAGACTATAAAATTTATAATTATGCTTAGTAAAATAAATACAAGATATTTATTTTAAAAAAAGTTATACTGATATCAAGAAAAATAAAATTAAACTTTATAAAGAAACATATTTATATAATTATTTTTAAGTATATGAATAAATAAATAAATAAATAAATATATATATATATATATATATATATATATATATATAATGTTTATCGATTTAATGACATTCTTGGTATTTAGATAACAGTGGTATATTATTAGATGTTTCTCATTATTTATGGTAATAAATATAAAAAGATTTATGTTTAATATCATAACCGAATATTACAAAAACATATTAGGTCCCAACAATGATACCAAAACTTAGCTTGTGAAAACATATTTTAGGTTAATGATATATTTTAATTATTTTGATCTATCTCATTTAAAAGGGTTTTGTCAAATCGATTATACTTCCTTTTCATCTCGATCCATCGGGTCCTGTTTATAAGCGAAATGGTGCTTGTTTATACCTCTATATTTCTCCTTTTTATAAGAACAACATATTAAAAAAAAAGAAAAAAAGAAAACTTACATAAATGATAGAACACATGTAAAGCAGACAACGTAGTTGAGTACAAATTTTTCGGTTCTCGTGAGCTTGGAGTACATGCTCTTTCTCTTAAAATAGCAATACTCATATTTATATACTTAACTTTTTCCTAATTTATAGTTTAGAATAAAAAAAAGTGGAAGAAAAAATGTTATAAGAATATTGAAATTTGACTGATGGTTGAGACAAAGAAATCCAATTTGCATAGACAAAAACCTTTGACTCAACTAACAGCACGTTGCAACACAAGTTTTGATCCCCATTTTATCCCATTTGCACATTCTCTGTGGTTTAGCATATGCAATGTATGAAAAGGGTTGGCGCAGGCATTTTTAAACAATATTGTCAGAAATACATTATTTGCAATTGAACCCAGTTTTCCTTTTTAAAATGGCGTAGGAAAAGACCTATATCAGATGCATGTGACTCCATCGACCAATTAAGACTTCATTGCTGTGACCAAATTTTGGTGGTTACAGAACAAAGCAAACAAACTAATCATTAATTTTACCATTTTCTTTTTAATGATTTTATTTATAATTAGTCTTTTGCACACATATAACGCCCACTCTGACAATAATTTCCTTTTCATTTATTCTACTTTCACCTATTTTTTATGAATATTTTTAAAAAATTAAAGCTATCATTATGATTAAAGATTCTCTTCTGAAAGGGAAATTAGATGAGTGGAACATTGATGTAGGTTCACATTCTTCCTGTTCCATCATTTTCCATTATTTGATACGCTTTTTGAGGGCGGTTAAGATCATTTTTCTTTAGTAAGTAACATTATCTTCTTAAATATTTAATATTTAAAAATATATAATAACATTATTTTCTAACACTCTTTTTCAAATACTAAATAATTGAAGTCCACAAGTTCTTTTAATTTGGCTCTTCCTAATAATTAATCTAAACTATAGTAAAAGATCGTGTTATGACCCTAAACCAACGCCTTTCGTGTGGTGTTAGCTTTGTTTTAGACAATTATATTATTTAATATAGTCAGGATTTTAATTAAACAATTAAAAATTAAAATTTTTTATTAAAAATTACTATGTGCACTTTTTATATAATTATTAATTCGTATTTAACAATATTTTTTTAATAAAAAAAATTTATTATTTTTTAATCATTATTTTAAAAATATTAGTTAGCAATTTGTTTATTCTATACCTTGGCTTGGCTTGGCTTCCCAAATTTTATATTTATTTATTTGCAACCTTTGACCAGCATGAATGGCATATCAGATAGACTGAAAAACAAATAACTAAAATGGTCATGTGATAATTGATCTCGAGTGGAGATATACTCTACCAACTATTTTGATTTATACACTTTGGTTGTTAATTATTAAGATTTTGACTTTAAATTGTTTGTACCAGTGGAGGTTGGAATTGCCCAGATGAGCAAGTTATGCATATAATTGTCCAAACTCTAACATAACGTGAAAACAGATAATTTGCCATCATACTTCAATTAATTGTAGGCAATCTTAATTATTCTTTCACTTATTATAAAATGTAATTAAATAATTCTTATTTTAATATATATATATATATATATATATATATATATATATATATATATATTGGAAGAAAATTTAAACTATTTTCAGTTTTTTATTTTATTTTAATTAATTTGTTTTTTTTTTTGTAAAAAATAAAACTTGTAAAATTAACTTATCAATAAGTTGTTCTTATATTTTTCATTAATTTTTTTTTCTTTAAAAACTTCTTTGAATTTATATCAGACAAAATCCTTTTGAGATTAAGAGAAGCTTAAAATAAAGTGAATTAAATATTACTTATATAACTAAGGAGAAAAGCAATTTGTCCAACTTTAAATATAAGATGCATTTTTAGTAAAGGGGTTATTTTAAAATTTTAAGTTGAAAGTAATAAATTATCATGTTTAGTATAAATATTTTAAGTATATTTTTAAAAAACTAATATACTCTTGATAATAAATTTAATTAAATTAAAAAAATTATTTTTATGAAAGGTATCATAAGTATTTTTTAGTTTTTATTAAAATAAAACTCTAATTTTAACTGCTAAACAACCTAAATGGTTCTCAATATTGAATATTCTCTCTATCGTATAATAAATTTAATATCACAAATATTTAAAATATTAAATGAATGTTAAGTGATCATTTGAATAATTACATTAGTAATTTTGTTTAAAGTGCTAAAGCATTAAATTTATTTTAAAACTTATTTGCATATATTATTTCTCTCTCCTTCTTTCTTTCTCTCTCCCTCCGCTCTCTATATATATATTTTAAAAAAAATTAATTATAGTTATCTATTCTAATAAAATATTAATATGTTACTAGTTAACTGAATTTTAAAATTTTAATTAATTTTATAATATTAATTAGTTTAAAAATTATTAATAAATTCTTTTTAAATAAATACCTATATTTATTAATAAGTCATCTGAATGTTTAATTCTCAACTTTATTCTAAGGGAGATATATTAATTTAGAATTTCATAGGATTTTAAAAGACTTTTTTTATTTAAAAAAAATCTGTTGGTATTTAATCAGGATTTTAATGTGACTTAAAAATAATCTATTAGTATTCAATATAAATTTTCAAATTTTTTTAAAGAGTCTATTAAAATTTATTGGTATTCATTTGAGACTTTTTAAACTTAAAAACAATCTATTGATATTAAAAAAATATAATTTTAAAAGACTTTTTAGTATCTATAAATACCAAATTCATAAAATAATCTCATCCAAATCCATTAGATTTTGAAAGATTGTTTGAAGTGACTTTTTAAGTGTTTTAAGGATTTTTTTTCATCTCTTCTTTTACTAAGTTCCTATCTTCTCTATTTTTTTCTCTGTTAATAATACTGCACTATTATTCATATATAATATTGTATTACTGTTTTTATTTCATTCTCCTATTTGGTGAAAACGTAAATGACAGTACCATTGTCTTGCTCTATTTAGTTGAGTTTGTTCCTCAAATATATAATATAGAAAACGCTTGAAATTTTAATTAAGTAGTAATTTTTTTATTACACGTGTTAACAAAAGGGAAAAATAACCATGCGATGCACGGATAAATTATTATGTCATAATATAATATTATAATTAATAATTATAAAATAAAGAAAAATAACTATATAAAATATTTATGATAATGTTAAAATTAGAGTGTTCTTAACAAGTGTCTAATTTATTAGATATATACAATATTTTTTTATTTAAAAGTTACTATATATTTTTATTTTTATCTGTCCTTTTTAAATAAAATTATTTTCATTTATGTATCATTTTAAATTTTCAATATAGTATTAACTTATTTTTTTCAAAATATAAAAAATAATAGTGTATGAAATATTAAATAATAAACGAGAATGTGAAAGATTTTTCGTTACCCTAACTAATAAATTGGTATTAGATTCAAGCAAGTTAATAGGTTAAGGTGTATTTAAAATTAAAAATAATTTTTATTAAAATATAAAATTCAAAAGGAAATGTAAGAAAATTTTATTATTTTGTAGTGAACATCTCTTTCTTGCATTCAAAAACTCTCAATATAGTTTTATTATTTTATAAATTTTGATCTTATAAACTTACAACTTTTTTTACTTACTAATTTTGGACAAAAAAAATTGTAAAATTACAAATATTTTTATCTATAAGTTTAGAAAAAGTTTATAAATTTCAAAGTACAATTAAAAGATTACGTATTTTTAATGATATAAAATACAACTTTTTTGCTTTTAATAATTTTAAAAATTCTTCCTTCTTTAAGTTTATTATCATGGGACTTAGTCCAGTACCAATAATGAGTATGATATACTTCCCGGTGAGATATACATTTTTTGTTATTATCACTTTTGATCACAAAATATACATTTAATTTATAATTTTAAAATGTTAAAAATATAAAATTAAAAAATTATAAAATATTTTTAATTTATTACCAATTTATCTTTTAATCATAGTTTATTTTTTGTTCACTTATCTTAACTTTTTGAAAAATCACATTCTACTTTTCTCTTTAAAGGTGTTAAAGTTGCAAGCCACTTTACACGTTTTTATCAAAAATGAAAATATTTAAATTTTATTTTTATTATTTGATGTTGAAATAATCTTTTAAAATTCTTATAACAAAGTTTAATGTTTTTAAAAGGTTATTCTAGCAAAATCAAACAAATATTTAACAGTCTTTTAACAAAAATTTAAAATAAATTAAATTATGATATATTTTAAATTTTAAGAAAAGGAATTATAATATTTTAAAATAGAAAAAGTAGTGTAATATATGTTTTTTAGAAAATCATTTATTTTAATATTATAACTATGTTTTATTCTTTTAATTGAGAATTTAATTAAAAATTATTTAATTATTATAAATATTGTACGTGAATAAAATTAATTTTCTAATAAAAATCTTATAACAATAATGTATTTTTATTTATAATAATAAAATTTACGCTGAAAAAAATATATTTGAGAGTTAGAGAAAAATATATTAGTAGCTAATATTTCTTATATAATTTTGTGCATAAACTAAAATCCCTTTTGTCTTGCTGTATTTATGAAAATAATAAATTTTTATTATGAAGTAGTTATTTACAAAATATAGATAAAAATAATACAATTTGTTTCAACGTTTTATTTTATACATTTAAATACGTAATTTTAGTAAACAAATAACATTTTACCAACCGTCAATGTTGACAAATATGTCTTTAATTTGGAAGAATATTTCAAGAGCCATACTTTTTTTGTCGGTCAATAGACATAATCAAACACTTCCTTATTTGAAACTTGTTAATTTTTATTTATTAATTATTTCATTATATCAACGTTAAATAATATTCAAACATTTACTTAGAAACCAAATACAAATGGGCCATTGAGATGTTTTAAGAAAGTAAAGGAATAATTATAATGACCTTTCCTGATACTTGCAGTAATTATATTTATATATTATTATCGAAGTTATTCGAGAGAAATTATTTCAGTTTAATATGTATTATAATAAAAAATATTTTAATGCATTGACACTCATTATTTTAAAAATATACTTACTTTTTCCATTTCTGGATATAAATCATTCATATAATATCTTTAAAAAAACATACATTTGGATAAAACTTCTAAATTGAAAAAAGTTTAAATATATCTACGCCAAACTTTAGAGAAAATTAATGTAATTATTCCAATATTAAATAAAAGATGTTTGACACTCAAGATGAAATGAATTTTTACAAAATTAATCACAATTGCAACAGCATTTATATAAAGGAAATATACTTTTAATATTTAATTTTTGCAATTTTTTTATCATTTTCATTACATTTTAATTTTTTTATATACTCGATTTATACCTCACAACAAACGGATAAAATACTAATTATAAGAATTTCTTTTTAGCAATTATTTGAAGAATAAGATAAAAAAAATGTAAAATGTGATATATTTTTGCTTTATCTTATTTTTGATGTTATAAAAATGACATAAACTTATTCTTTCAATCTATTCAGTATAAATTTTATTATATATGAAAGTCTATATTATGATTTTATTATATTGATATACATATCATAAAATAAAAATTAGAGTATATCTCATTCTTATTATATCACGTTATTACATAATTTGTTTTATTTTATCTTAACTCTCAAAGTTTTGGTGCGACCAGAATCTTCGGTTCGATACACCACCATGAGACCAATCATTTATTAAAGATCATACCCGAATCACTATATTTGGTGTTGAAAGCACCGACTTTATAAGGAGGTTCTTCTTCCACAATTTTCTATTTCTAATAATCAATATTTTTAATTATTATATTTTACTTTTATTCCCTTAATAACTAGATTTCTTAGATTAATTAATATAATTAACATTACCTCTTTTCTCTTTCATTTATAATGTATAAAGGGAAAGCAAGAAAGCATATAAGATAATTTTTATATATTTAATTATTATTATTAAGTAAATTTATATCGGTCTCACTCAATGAAAAAAATATATTTATTGAAATTCACAGAAAACTAACTAAAAGTTGCTCATATATAATAATAATAATAATAATTGCTACGCGTTTCAATTTTAATTATTTAAATACAATATAATAATTTATACATTTTTATTTTTATAATAATTAAACATTCTTACCCAAGTATCTTTTAATTAATCATAAAAATAATAATTTATAATTTTAATCATTCTTGTAAATTTTATATAATTTAAATATTTTTATATTTATTGACAAAAAAAAAATTATATTAACAAAGTATTTTCACACATCCATATATACTTGAGAGCGTACGTACATACACATAAATTAAATACTTATATATATATATATATATATATATAATTTTATACTCAATGTTTATTTATATTTTATTACAATAAATTAGTTTGACAGAACATTAAATAAATTTTAAAATTTGTAAACTTTTGTAGAATTGATATACTTATTAAAATTTTACCTTAATAATTCGATTAATGAAATTCAATTTGCATAAAATGTTATTGTAAGTACTAAGTTAACCAATACTTATATTTTTTTCATGTGAAAATTAATTTCAATAATAAAATGTTATCATAAATCTTTATGATTGAAATATAAAAATCATGTATAATTTTATGTGATACATTTTAAAATGATCCTATGACTTAAAAATTATGTACGGTTCAGATTTGTCATTTTTATTCTAATATAAAAAAAATGCTTTCACTAAATACATTTCTTATTATATAAATTAGTTGTTAAATATATTTAAATTAAACATAAATGTATATCTCCTTATTAAAATCTAGAAATAAGAGTTTTAAATAAACAACTTAAAGCAAAGAGTATGTGTTAATGGGTTATATTTGGTTAGTAATTAGGATATTTTCTCAGGGTATTATTCTTTTAATAAAAATATAAGGAATGAATTATTTTTTGGTCATTTCATGTTTGAATGTCGTTAGTTAATGAGAAAATTTATCTATATAGAGTAACATAAGAAAAAATAAAAAAATCGAGCAATTTTATCTAGCCTTTTCCCATTGCAAACTCAATTTTCATATATATCTCAATGTTTTCTACAAGATAATTATACTTGAGTTTTATTTAATAAATACACTATCAAGTCTTTTTTTTTTTTTTATGTTAATAATCATCACACTTATGTAAAAAGTTTTATTGATAAAACATAAGTTACTCTGACAATTTCTACGAATTAAAGCAATTAGAGCATTTAAAAGAACTTAAAGAGAGTTCATAAAAATAATTTAAAGTTTTTTCTTTGAACTTATGCCAGTAAATTTCACAACCTAATATATGGTATAATTCTATTACATTATAACAAATTATCAAAGAAATATTTAATCAAATAAACTATTCAAACACACTTAAAAGTATTGATTAAGAAATACTGACAAAAAAAAATCATATTGAAGTCGAAAAAGTTGATTTTTTTTTTATGTTAAAGTGAAAGAAAAAGAAATTGAAACAAGTTCTTGAGTGATGACTTTAGGGATCTGTGAATGGATTAGTTCAATGGATCTAGATATGATTCTACATTTGATCTTCTACGCAATCAGAAAGTTACAATGTGCAACATGCAGTTATTGAGCCCAATCCTTGTCTGCTTCTCAGTGAATAAAATAACACCATGCAACTCAAGTGGACATTATAAAAGGACCTTTGAAGCTGCTACTTCAATGGCAATATAAAAATCTTATAATATATGTTGGTTTATGTAATGTATAAGAATGCAACTAACTCCATAACTGTAATAACTGAAATAGTGCATATCTAGAATATAATATATAGTCAAAATGCTCCCTGTGGGGAGAGAGAATGAGATGTGAAACATGGGGACACATGTGATCACATGAATGTTTGGAGAAGGAATAGGACAACAGGTTAAGAGACCTTAGCTCAGGAAATGGTCAATGCCCCTTAAATGAACAAATAACTTATCATGGAGAGAGTATACCATGTGCTTCACAAACTGCCAAGATACATTAGGCCAAATAAATAACTATGCTCAACCTAGCTACCTCCAAACTTCTTTTATAAAATATTATAGCAATCAATCTATCTAAGTTAGGCAATATCAATTATATGCATTTTTTTTTTAATATTTGAAGAGGAAAACTTTACATGCCTTTTGTGCTTTTGGATGTATTTTTGTGATACCTATGTACCAAAGAAGATTAAAAATAAAGTGAGAGATAAAAGCAATACAATATTACTTTTTAATTATTCAAATAACATAATTGCATGCACAATGGTACATTTCGATTCTTTTTATAAATTTTTATAAAAGAAATTACACTCCTTAATGTAAGAATATTTACAAATTTTTGCTATAGTATTATTATTTTTCATATTTATCCTTTATGAATATTGAACTTTTTAATTTCTCAATGTTTAATATGATAATAAAATTTGAATTTAGATAAAAAGAAATTTAGAATGTTATAATTATTTTTTAAATAATACGTCAACTTATTTTAATTATTTTTGATTTAATAAAAATGTGTTATAAAGAAGAAAAAAAGAATACCTAATTTTGGGTGAGCGAGATGTTGGCATTTAACGTCATTATTGGTAGAAAGTTGGGAGTTTTCTAGGCCCAAATCTCTAGGAAAAAAGCTAATCATTGACCAAATTATAAAATATCCAGTAATTGGAGTTTTCGAATGTAAATATCGAGAGCATTGTGTGTGTGTGTGTGGATGTTTACTAATTATTTTTTATAACGTGTACTATTTTCTATTAATGTTTTCTGAAATAAAGATTTTAGAACATTAGCTCCATATATTTAGGTGCTAATTTAGATCTCTATGGTCATCATATAGAATTTTCACGGACTAAGAACCAATTCTTTTGTGTGTGTGTGTGTGTGTGAACCAAAGATTAAAATTGTAAGTTTGAGCTATCTACTCTTAATTTGTTCTTCAAGACTTCATTGGCATTGACGGTGTCAAATAACTTTCTTTTGGGAAAAGAATGGACCAAAGAGTGATCTTTTGAGATTTTCGTAGCCCACTTTCTTGAGAGCTAAGGGTTCAACCAAACGAGTTCGAGATTCTCGATCAATTTAAAAAGACCTGGAGATTGACCATAAGAAAATTAATTGACTTAGAGCAGCACCAAAACGAATAAAAAAATAGTATACACGATCACATTTAGTTGTGTTAAGCTTTTCTCTTACAAGAATGCACTTTAATGCAATATTTTTAAGTGGTTTACTCATTAGAAAGGTTTACTCTAGGTTAATCTTAATCTATGTTGAATTTGAGTCTCTAAAAATGCAATTTAATGTAATTTTTTTCCTGAATATTTTTACTTTTAGTATACCAATACTCTTTATTTATTATGTTAGCACTTACTGACCTAAATCTTGGGTCGTTCATCAATATATTGTGTTAAAATTTTATTTTTGCCTTCATGAATTGGAAAATGACCCGTTCAAGGATAAATCTATTGTATTAACATTCATTCTAGTTTAGAGTTTGCACATAGTGAACTTTGATATATTTAGGCTGCAGTGCCAGTGATGTTGAAGGATCTCGATCGATGAGGGCTTTCAGTAGACGAGGAGAGCAAATAGGAGAGACTGATATTAAAGATAGCTTTGAAAAATTGACGGCAAGTTTAGTGTCAAAATATCAATTCAATTTTAATTTCTTTCTAGCTTTAAAGTTTGACTTGTTTAATCACTAGTTATTAACAATTACAGTCGTAAATTAGTTTAATGTAAAATACATAACAATAGACATTGGGAACATAAATGCAACCTCCATAGCAAGATGCATGTTAGATGACATCAATTTAATAGTTTATTCTTATTTCCTTTTTGCTTATAAACAGTCAATAGAGGATGAATGTTTGCTAAAGGCTATTAAAAATAACTTTTTAGCGTGGGGAGAAAATAAAGCATGAGATATATTACCATATCTTTTAATTTGTGTCAATTAGTGCTTCTTGAAAATAAACAAGAGAATGGAATTGATTACCATAAAATTTATGCACTAATCACTAAGATTTTGTTAGGAAGAACTGAAAATTTTAGAAGTTATAAATTTGCTTGAAAAATATGGTCAAGAAAAAAAAAGAGCTTTTAGTAAAAATGAAGAGGCATTTTCATGAGGTTCATAAGAAGTTGGTGGCCGAAGAAAAATGAATTTTTAGTAAAAATGGAAGTGAATTTTTTGGCAAGCTTTTGGATGAAGTATGGAAAAAATATGGAGGTTTTAGCTGAGAAGAATAGATATTTTTTATTAGTTTTATCAAGAAACCTATGACAAAAAAAATGATTTTTAATAAAAGTGACATTTCAACAAGTTGTTTAATAGGTTCATGAATAATTTGCCGATAAAATTGTTACAAAAATCTTAAAAAAATTAGTTGAAAAAAAAGATATTTCAAGATGTTTTCTTCATTTATTATGATTAAGAATTGGTTGAAGATTACTTCGTTGAAATTGGATTAAACTATTTTTAAAATGATGAATGTCAAGAATAAAGGCTTTAGAGAATATGGAAGAATTGTATTGAAATGCTAATACACTTGGGGTGGTTATGAGTATAGATGAAGATACGTGACAAAAATCATGGCTAGTACGTGATAGAGATTACAAGTAGACGTTGTAGGTAGGTTATATTGTAAAATATGTGTTTTAGGTAATTATGTTGTATTTGTCTATAAATAAGATTTCAAAATATAATTTAGGGATTACAAATTTTACACATAAATGCACTCAAAATCTATGCATCGCCAAAGTCCTATACTAGTTAGACCTAGTGAATAAGAGATTATCATTTATGTGTTAATTGTTGTTCAATATTAGTTACTTGCTTCAATCTTTATTCTTTTACTTTTATGATTATTCTGCAAGTCTTTATCTCCTATCCTTTTTGTTTTTATTTTACATTCTTTTTGAGACATTAATTGGTTAGTTTAATTAAGAAAACACTACAAAATAACCTGTTAAGAGGATTTAAAATTCAATCTCATATTATTCTTAAATTTATTTGTTTACTTAAAAATTCATCGTAAGCATATGTACATTATGTGCACCGTTGTCCCTTATTGCTTCTTAGTCCTTACCATTACATAGTAGATGTAAACAATGTATTCTTTGATGTTAACTTTTGTGAAACAAGTCTACATCAATCTTCTTAATGTCATGGGTAACAAATGTAGTTTGCAAACTAAGATGCTTTTTATATGATTTAAAATAGGCATTGAGAGTTTGATTTGAAAAGTTTCAATCAATGTTATTTTATTTTTCATTCACATAAAACATTAATATGATCTATTATTTTTTCAAAAAGTACATATTGTTGGAGTTGATTAAAATAAATATTTTAAATCAATTTTCACAATTCTCCAATTTGTAAATGAAGTGGGAGGGCAAGACTGTATATTCATCTAAATCCTTGTTGTTAAAAATATTTTAAGTTTGTAATTAACTATTTCTTAATGGTCTTATATTAGAGTATTTTAAGGTGTTCAAATATTTCCTTGGGAGAATATGGGTGAGGGTCTATTAGGGTCATGGAGTGATTAAGAGAAATGTTTGTGTGTCAAAATTTTTTACATAGTAAATTATTTTTATTGTCATTAGACAATAGTTGTAATTTTTCTCATATTTTAAATTTTCACATTAATTATTGTTGAAATAAAGAGGTTAAAAATAAATAAAGATGATTGGATCTGTTTTTAAAAGATTTTTACAATATTTTCAAATGTTACTTTCTTAGAATGTGTAAAAGAGCAAACTTAGAAAAATAAACACACAATATTCATGCTTGTTCACTCTTAAAGCAACATGTTACAACAAGTTGTTGACCTTAGCCATAATTTTCATTATTTCTAAGATTTGTATATAAGTATCTCACCACCTAATTATTATTGTACAAGCCTCTCAAAGTTCAAATAAATCTCAAGTATTCTTTTATACATTGCCTCTTCACGTCCATAAAACACTCACAAAATATTATCACTTATTCACTTTAGGTTATCACCCTTTTTGTATAAGAAAATAAACTTATAAACCAAAAGAAAGTTGAATGAATGCTTTTGCATCATGTACATTCTCACACTCTCATGCTCTATGCATAGAGATATTTTTAATCTATAGTAAGTTTATTCAAATCTTATGTTAAAATTTAACACATTTCTCTACTAAAAGATTTGCTTATGTTTGCAAAGACTTTTTTAAGTCTAAAATGCTTTTTGTCCTTTATCTTTTTTCTATTTGAGTGTAAGATGCAGGAATGAGAAGAAAACTATGTTTTTGTCTTTTATAAATAACATAATGTTATTCTGCTCAATACGTTCATGGTTAAATTTAAATTTTAGTGCATCTTTTATTTAAAAACTTTGAACTTTGAACTTTCTATTTGAACAAACTTGCTTATGAAAATGTCTTTGCACTTAAGTTGTCTTCTAAATCTATCTTGTCATCTATATCATCTTCTAAGATGTCTTACATCATTTTAAAGATGATGTGGTCTTTATGAATTATTTGTTTGTATCATCTTACAAACAATATCAAAACACTTAAAACAATAGATTAGCATTTCAACTTAAATAAAAAAGGTTTTCATTTATCAAAACTTAGACTTTCAGTATCTTGAGAATTTTGCTTTAACAATTGTGTTATGATTGTATTATTTCATTTCTCTGTTTGAAAGAAGTTCTCAAAGAAAATTTATAATTTTTTCCAGTACTTTTAAATAGACCTTGGTACACCATAATTTTTGTGAACTTTTATGTGATGAGTGATAACTAATATAGCTTTGAATGTACTAACTACCATTAAACATCCATTATGATAATGACCTCATTTCTTTAGATTATAGGCATATTATTAGTTTAAAGGAATATTTTTAAAAATAACAATCAAGAATTCAATACCTAATATAAATAGTTAAGCTCACTAATTAAATAACTTCAATTAACACATAATACATTAAATTATGCTTTATTTCTTATTAGTTTATTACTTTAGTTTTAAGCATATAGTAATGTTGGTTGAGTTGAATGTTCAAAGACAAGACTTGGCCTCTAAATTATCCATTGAAGCAAAATATCACACTATTTTCACTGTACACTATTACATAATTTAGTTGCATTATCTTCATATGGAATTTATTTTATTTTAATCATTACTATTGTATGATGATATTATTATCATTATCATGGTTGTCTTTACTGTTGTTGTCACTACTACTAATAACACTCATCAATATTTTTGTTATTACCACTAGTTTATTATTATTATTATTATTATTATTATTATTATGGTGAAGGCTAACATGAGTTAGCATATTAGGTAACTCACAAATAAGTTAACAAAATGATCTGCTATAGCAGGTTTTAAAAATTAAAATATTTAACAATTAATCATTATCAAATTTTGTAGATAAATGATATAAATCTCTTAAATATTTAAAATAGGTCATTCTTTAACATAATTCTTTCTAAGGTTAAGAAAGAACGTAATTGCTTATTCACAATATAAATCTCTTAAATATTTAAAATAGGTCATTCTTTAACATAATTCTTTTTAAGGTTAAGAGAAAATGTAATTCCTTATTCATGGGAAACTATATCATGTTCTCTCAAACTCACTCCCATCTTTGTTTTTGAATAAAAAGTCAGGTAATCTTCTTTTGGAATATTGTCGTAGAAACTTTGTTTAATTTTTCTTTCTTTTATTTCAATTCTTTTTTTATTTCTCCTACTTAATAGCATGCAAACCCGTTTTTCATATCTACCGTAAACCCTAAACCCATATAACCATTCTTCTTTTTGATTGTTATACTCTCAATTGTAAGGTTTTTCAATTTGAAAACATTGTATACTCATTCCAATTATCTTAAAAATCATCATTTTTGTTTGATCAGAATAAGGGTGATGATTAAAGAGATTTTGTTGAACCAGACACACGAATTCTGTAACACCTTCTTTTCATTATTTATAAAATTATGTTTTTTTTTTATATTAAATAGCATTAGGATGTGTTAGGAGTAAAGTGAGAAGAGTTTTAGAAGAGGTTGGTGTAGGGAATCTCGCCCAAGCGAGAGGAATCTCGCTCAAGCGAGATTGAACACCTAGAAATATCTTGTTTCAGAGTAATCTTACTCAAGCGAGGTAATACACTTAGCCCAACCGTCACCTCGCTCAGGCGAGCTGTGTTGTTTAGGCAAGGACTCACGAGAGAAATCTCGTCTTCTCTGGTTGCCAACTCGCTTAAGCGAGATGGGGCTCGCTCAAGTGATCATACTAGAAAAATGTTAGGAGAACCATTATCTGCATATCTCGCTCAGGCGAGGGATCCGTCGCTTAAGCGAGATTCTGTCGCTCAAGTGAGCTATTCGTCGCTCAAGCGAGATCGCGCGAGGCTGAGGGGTATTTAAGAGATTTTCAGCATGGAAATTCATTTCATTTCTTCAACTCACATACCTCTCTCATTTCTCTGAACTCTCATTTCTCTATCACAGATAAAAGCCTTAGAAACTTTGAAACTCTACTGAACACGAGCTCAAACTTCAACTCTACGGAATGGTCGGTGAGTATCTTGGAGCTCAAACCTCTCATTTTCACTTCTATCTTCTCTATTTTCTCTTTTCTCAAAGAATCTATTTTCTTTAAGGTGTAGAAGTATGTTGATTTGTGAACTAACCTTCTCTTGCTTTCTGACCATCAAAACTAATTTTCTAAGGTATGGAGAGCTCTATCTTATTACTAAGAAATATTATGTTTGTATGTATAAAAGTGCTTGATTTGAATATGTGATGAATGATAATGTGTTTTTGGATATAGTTGGAATATGATTGATTATGTATGAAGTATGTTTTTGATGATTGATGATGGTTATGACCTTATTTTGAATATGTATAAATGCATGAATATGGTGGACTGAGTCTGAGGGAATTAACTCTCGGTAGCGATTGAGTAATATGTGATATAATAATGAACTAAAGAAAATATAGAAAGATGAGATAGAAACGTGGAAAGGGAAAAGAAATAAGGAAAGGATATGATAAGGACGTGTATAGATAGTTCAAAGGTACACTGGGAGTATGGAAGATGGAGAAGACTGAAAAGTCTTGGGAGAATGAAGGTGGTGGATGTTCCTCTTAAATTGTGCAAGACAAATGAGAGTAGGAGCACCACAGGCTCACACTCATTTCCTGATTAAGCTCCTAACAATGCTTTTGCTTAAAGGGGCCGAGTCGGCACACGTTGTATCTGTGTACCTACAACTATCCAGCGACTATCTATGCTAAGGAAGACCTTGAGGGATCCCAGGGGTAGTGAAATTGAGAAATGAAAATATTAGTAGTGATGAACTTAAGTTGAATAAGTTAGGATATTAATAATCTTGTCGTATGAAGTTTGCATGATTGATTTATCTGTATCATTGAACTATTTGTGATTGTATGCTTAGTAATGAAAATAGAAACTCATCCTTACATAACCATTTCAGGAAATCAGGATGACAACACCCATTGAGAGAATTAGATTAGTAGATAGTTCTGTAACTAATAGGTTAAATTATGTATTTAATGAGTATCAGAGACTATTTCTTTAGAATTGTTGTATATGAAAGTAATGTACCTAGTGACCTCATTATGATGGAAATGGAATTAGCTTTTATTATTCCTTTTGATTTCCCTGTAAGTAGAATCCATCATACTCTTCGTGTATATATCTTTCCTAGCACCATGAGGACCCCAGCATCATTGACGTATCTGTTCACGTTCCATGACCACGATTATCTTGGTAGACCATCTCATTGGACGTTTGAGCAAATTACTGGTACCCAGGTTACCGCTAATCCTGGTGATGCATATCTCGGATCGGATGACGACCTCGACACCGATGATATTGCGATGATAGAGGGATGGCACCAGGATGACTAGTGTCTCTTTGGTCACGTGATGGATAGGCTGCTCATTAGGACTTATTATTTTATATTTATAAATGCTGTAAAAGAGTCCTAATGTATTTGTGTAACACTGACATCTTGTATATTATGAGAATAATGTATTTCATAATTTTTTAATATTCCTTCTTAAAGTTGTTTAATTATTATTGCTTTGTCATTTAAGTTATTATAATTTTGAGCAAAATGAATTGAATATATGATAATCTCACTATTATATTTGACCGATAAATAAAAATTTACTTCATTTTCCATTTAATTATGAAATTTTACTATTATTATTTTAAATAAAAATAAAGATGTTACAATTTGGTATCAGAGGAGTTCTTCCAAACCGGAATGGAGTATGAGACTAGTTTAACAAGAATATGAGTGATTAAGTGTTAGAATCGCCTGTTTGGTTCTCCAAGTAGGAATATGTATGACTTGTTTGCATTAAATGTTTATGCGCACTGTCGTAGATAATGATTGCTAACAAGTTGGTAAATCTCTTTCAAATAGAATCATGGTTGGTAGAGGTAGACCCACTGGAGCTACAAACGAAATTTTGAATCGTATGGTTCAAGTACTAGAAACGCTAGTACAAAATTAAGACGCTGAGCCAGCATAGTATCGTGAACTCTCTTCATTCACGAAGCACAACCCTCCAAAGTTTAAGGGAAAATTCGATCCGGAAGGGGCTCAAAGATGGATTGCGAACATTGTGAAAATTTTTAATGCTATGGGCTGCCGTAAAGAGCATAAAGTGGGTTATGCCACCTACATGCTAACTGGAGAAGCTGAAGACTGGTGGAAGTTTGCCAGCCAAACTTTGCTTTAGGAAAATGGCCATATTGCCTGGGAAGTATTCAAAGCTTATTTTCTAGGAAACTATTTTCTTAGAGACTTGCAGAAGCAGAAGGCTAGGGAATTCCTGGAACTGAAACAGGGAGACATGTCAGTGGGAGAGTATGCTGTCAAATTTCATGAGCTAATGAAATATTGGCCCCACTTTCAGCATGATAGAGGTAAGGAGGATTTGTGCGCCCAATTTGAGAATGGGCTGAGAGCTGATATCCGCACTGCAGTGAGTGTATTTCAAGTGACGGACCTCCCTACCTTGGTGAGCAAATGCCGAGTTTATGAAGCCAACGTGAAAGGGAAGTCGGTGGATATTCGAGTTGGAGGACCGGTGAGGCAGAAAAGAAGACTATCGAGATACCAGAGAAGACCTTACTTTGGCCTAACTCAATCTCGAGCGAGTGGAATTGCACCTTGCAGAGGTGGTGGCTAAGGTTCTAACATTTCTGAAGAACCATTGAAGTGTTTCAGATGTGGAGGACCCCACATGATCCGAAACTGCCCACAGCCAACTGCCGTATGTGGTCATTGTGGGAAGATGGGGCATCAGACGAGTGCTTGCTAGTTTGCAGCTCAAGGAAGTTGAAGTGTTAGTGGAAGTAACAAGCCATCATACAGCGGAGGATTACAGTTCAATGTGCAAGGCAAGGTGTTTGCAATGACCAGCTCCGAAGCAGCAAAGTTAGATGACCTCATTCGAGGTAAATGTATTATGAAAGAAAAACTAGTAGATGTTCTGTTTGACTTTGGTGCTACTTATTCATTGATCTCTTTGGATTATGTGCATTGTTTGGAATTATTTGTTTCTTCTCTGCCATACACTATCGTAGTATTTACTCCCACAAGTCAACCTGTGGTGACTTCGCATGCATGTTTGGGTTGTTCTGTGATAGTTCATGGTAGAACTTTCTCGGTAGATTTGATCTGCCTACCTTTTTCCCAGTTGGATGTTGTGTTAGGAATGGATTGGTTGTCGTCCAATCATGTCCTTCTTGATTGGAAAGAGAAAAAACTAATTTTTGGTGATAGAATACCGAAAAGTTCTAGACTCCTATGTGAGGGAGACTCAAGGAACATGGTCAATGTTAAGGCCTTCACGGTACTATTTTCTACTGAGGCAGAAAGGAATGTGAAAGCGGAACAGATACCAGTAGTGAACGAATTTTTAGAGGTTTTCCCGGAAAATGTAACTGAACTGCCACCCAAGAGAGAGATTGAATTCATGATCAACCTCATACCAAGAGTGAGCCTAGTCTTCATTGCACCTTATCGGATGTCGCCAATTGAGTTGGCCGAAGTCAAGAAACAGATTGAGGACTTATTGGAGAAACAATTTGTCAGACTAAGCGTATCGCCATGGGGAGCTCTTATTCTCTTAGTGAAGAAAAAAGATGGTAGTATGAGGATGTGCGTTGACTACCGCCAACTAAACAAGGTCACAATCAAGAATAAATATCCTCTCCCCAGAATAGATGATTTAATGGATCAACTGTGAGGAGCCTCAGTATTCTCAAAAATCAATTTGCGATATGGATATCACCAAATCCAAGTGAAGAACGAAGATATTTCGAAGACTGCATTCAGAACTTGTTATGGGCATTACGAGTATTTAGTTATATCACCAAATTAGAGTGAAGAATGAAGATATTTTGAAGATTGCGTTCAGAACTTGTTACTGGCATTACGAGTATTTAGTTATGCCATTTGGTGTGACTAATGCTCCGGCCATATTCATGGATTACATGAATCGAATCTTCTATCAATACCTGGACCAATTGGTGGTAGTGTTCATAGATGATATTTTGATCTATTCGAAGAGCCATGAGGAATATGCTGAGCATTTGAGGATTGTCTTACAAATTCTGAGTGAACGACAATTATAAGCAAAGTTTCCAAAGTGCGAATTTTGGTTATCGCAGATACAATTTTTGGGGCATGTCGTATTTGAGACGACTCCGTTATTATTAACAGTTTCATCCCAATTATTATGTTACTATGTTCAACTTAGAGACTCTAATAAATTTTTCCTGTTTAGTAAACATAAATGAAGGCATATATCCCATACATAATGCACATCTATATATATATAGAGTTGTTGTTCAACAGTAGATAATATAATACAAACCTCCTACCTTTCCTAGGTTATTCAAGTATTTTACAAACTAAAGGAAAATGAAGGCCATACGAAAAGATCCTAAGTACTCATAATTTACATATACCCCATTTTTGACTATTTTTGTTTCTTTTCGAGCAGATCACTATGTAGGAGTATACTCAATTTGATTGTTCAAAAGGGTCTAAAAGTAACTCATAAGGCATTCTTTAAAATTAGAACAAGTGTTACGTACGTGAGAGGATCATATGGAAGGATGCTTAAACTTCAAGATTGTGTGCAAGAAGATGAAATAAACACAACAATTGGGTTGAGATTACATGTGTCTACTGATAAGTCTGTAATTAGATCCTCTTTTACAGCCCATTTATTCATATTTGACTTTTATTTTAATTGGATTTTACACTAATTTATTTATTAATTGTGTAGTTTGATATAAAGAGGCCACAAGTAGATTTCGGGCCCAAATAAATGGGCTTAAAAACATCACAGCAATAAGCACGCCTAGTGAAGCATGAGGGTGCTTCGATGTAATGCACGACTGTGCATATGAGCAGCGCGACCGTGCTTGTTTGCGGCAGTCACTCTTTGCAATTTTAAAGGAGTTCAGATTCTATAAATAAGGGATGGAAGGCATCTTGAAGGGAGCTTCTTCTTCTTCTTTTGGCTGAGCACGAATTTACACATAACTTTCCCTTCGAGATCTCGGATCATTTCCACTCCTCTTGTATGGATCGTTAGCACACTCTTGGCGGGACTGAAGTTTCAAGTGACCATACTTGAAGACTGAAGATTCATCTCATATTCTAGTTTGCTATATCTCTTCATTATGGATATGTTATTGACTGTTTTGGCGCTTTCTTTCTACATGAATAACTGATGAATCCATGTTTTTACTGATATTTTAGCATAATTCTAGCTAAATTGATAAGAAAAACACATGAGAAAAGTAGAAAAACTCAGAAAAATATAATGAATTTGAGTTTTATTTCAATTTGTAGTTATCTTAGCAAATTGTGTAATTCTGCTTAGAAATTAAGTTTTAATCTCGTTTTTGTAGGAATAATTTGAGCAAGGTTCATGGAAGTAGAAATACAATGGAAAGGAAAAGTTAGAGTAGCAAGGTTGGGCTCAAAACACAAGGAATGAGGAATACAGGCTGGGCGTGATCACTATTATCAGTAAAAGTGATCACTCCAGAGCTCAAAGGTGAAGTACAGCTTGGGCGTAATCACTTTTTCTGGCAAGAGTGATAGTTTCAGAGAAGGCAAAGTTTCAGAATGCTCTGCGTTACCATTCTTATCAGTAAGGGTGATTGTTCCAGAGAGTGAAAATATCAGGAAAGCTCTGCATAGCCACTATTATTATTGAAAGTGATAGTTCCAGAGAGCCTCCAACTTGGCGAGTTGCGCGTAGTCACTTTTCCTCATAAAAGTAATAACGCACAACCACTTGAGCTCTGCGTTGACACTTTTACCAACAAGAGTGAGCATTCCAAAGAGTTCTCAACTCAGCAAAGTGCGCGTAACCACTTTTTCTCATAAAAGTGTTAACGCACAACAACTTGAGACTCTGCGTGGCTACTATTATGGAGAAAAGTGGCAATGCTCAAACCTGGGAATTTCTATAAATACCAGAACGCTCAGATTCGGTTGGGAGTTTGGTTCATTTTCCCGTTTTTCTGTTAGATGGTCGTTGAGAGAGAGTGAGAGAGAAGATTGGGTCAAGTCTCGAAGCTGCCAAAAAGAGGAATCGAATTGGAGCTCACGGCCATGGCTTCCTTGAGTTTTTTTTTCTTCTTCTTCTTTCTCTTTCTCTTCTTCCATGTTTGAGTAGTTCCTTATAGTTAGGGATTTATGGAACTTGTATTGATGTATTAATTCTACTTTTACTTCTGAACTTTGAGTTCTTTGCTTAGTTGAGTTGCTAATTTTGCACTTTACATAATCTTTGAATGGGAATTCAATTGATTAATCAATGAGAAGCCTTTACCAATGGTAATTGGACTTGTTTTTCTGATATGAATTAGCAACCAAAATTGGGAATCTCTTAGGGATAAGGAAACTTAATTCTGCAATCTTTAGTTCTAAGTCTTAATGCAACGTGTAATTGAATTTCACCTAAAGGATTAAGGAGTTTCAGTTTATCGTTAGGGTCAATGATTTAAGGAATTAAACTTGACTATTGATAAGAGAAACTGATTGGCAATTAACTAAGGGCTTAAATGTTCATAGGTATCATTGAATTAATATTGATATGCTTGTGAAATAAATTCCTAACTATCTTTTAATCCATTTCTAATCTCACATTTCATTCATTGATCTGTTTTTTTGCAAGTTTTTCTTTACTCTTAATTGCTTTGTTTTACTACTTTTGTATGTTACAACTCTCGTTCCAAATTCGTATGGCTCAAATGGTTATAACTCTGTGAATTGATACTTGAAATCTAAATTCCCTGTGGAGACGATATCTTGTTCTTAAAAATTACTCATTACTTGCTGTAATCCTAGTGCACTTGCTAGTGTTTAGATTGTCAACAACAGTAACTAAATCCATAACTAGGGCTATGGGGATTATTGTTTATGAATTTATGGGATTTTGATAATTGAATCTAAATTTGATTTCCGTTTCGTGATTAGAATTTATCTTATTGCTTATTACTCTTAACCCTAATTAATTACATCGTCAGACGATCATACCTTGATTAATTAATAGATCTATAGGATAAAACAAGATGAAAGATTAGGTAGACCAAACCAATCTCCTTCTTCTAATTGTTATTGAATTAACAAGTTCATAGACTCCCTAGGCTTTCTTAAATTGATATCTTGCATGATCATTGAAGATGTTAATTTAGAGAAAAGAATATTAATATTGCATGACCATTGAATATTAATAGTATTCATATGAATGATTAATAATCACAAGGAAATCAGACTTAGATCTAATTAGAAAAATAACATAAAGGATTGAATGAGACCACCCATATGTCCTAGGTTCCTCTCCGATAAGTTTAACCAAGACGTGCATTGTATTCCTTGCTCTTAGTTTTATAATTGATTTTATAAATTCTTGTTTTTAATTAATCTCGTATGTTTGAAGATTAAACAATTGAATTAGAAAATTCTTAGTAATTGGAAAACAATCCTTGTGGGACGATAATTCGGGGACTTAATTTAAGAACCTTTTATTACTTTTCGATGGGTACACTTGCCCTCCGAACAAGTTTTTGGTGCCGTTTCCAGGGATTACTTTTTCAATATTAAGAAAATCTAAAATTTAATTGATTTAAGCAATTTATGTTTTACTTTATTTTAGTTCTAATTTGTTCATTGTTAAACTTTTTTTTTATTTTATAATTTTGTATTTATTTTATTTTAAAATTTTGTATTTCATAATTTCTTCTAATGTATGCTCACTCGTTCTAAGTGTTCTACTGCTTGTTTATTTGATCCGGAGATTGAAAGGACAATTCGTTGACAAAGAAAAGAAGTAAGAGAGCAAAGAATGGCAGAGGGAAGGAGATCGATCCAAGACTATATGACACCTAATGCCAGAGGCACTCCTGGAAGCATAGCGACACCTAATGTGGAGGCAAACAATTTTGAGTTGAAACCAACACTCATAATCATGGTTCATAACTCCATACAATTTGAGGGCATGCCTAACGAAAACCCCAATATGCATCTGACAAAGTTCCTCCGATTAACGGACACCATAAAATACAACAGAGTCTCCAACGATGCTATTCGACTCCACCAGTTCCCATTCTCAGTGTCCGAAAGGGTGAATGCATGATTTTCCTCACTCCCAGCCAATTCCATCACAACTTGGGAGGATCTCACTTAACAGTTCTTGGGAAAGTACTTTCCTCCATCAAGATCTTCCAAGCTGATGATAGAAATATGTTGCTTCCAACAGAATGAGACATAATCACTGTTTGAGGCGTGGGAGCGATTTGAGGAATTATTGAGAAGATGCCTACACCATGACTTTCTAACTTGGAGGCAGGTGCAAATCTTTTACAGTGGCCTATCCATCCATAACAGGACCACGATTGATGACGCCGCAGGAGGATCTCTTATAAGGAAAGACCCAGATGACGCATACAGATTGATAGATGAAATGGCATCTGCTAGCTTTCAGTGGCACACAACTGACACATATAACCTCAAAAGAAAGGAAGCTGCACCAGTCTATCAAGCAGAGAGCAGTAACCCACTGGTAAGCTAAATGGCAGCTCTCGCAAAGCAACTGGAGTGCTTAATGAGAGCACAAGATCAACCCACAAAGTTGGTGCATAATACAGAGTTTGATCAGGAAGAGACGAACTTTATGGGTAATAATTATAACCCAGGATGGCGTAATAGCAATACAACTCCTTGGGGAAGCCGCCAAGGAAATCAGAATGCGCCCTATCAACCCCCCATGTGCAAAGTCAAGGGCAGAAGATAGAAAGAAGAGAAACTCCCAGATTTCAATCCAATTTTCAATAACAAATGATGCAATACGTGCATAGCTCTGACAAGAGAATAGCAAAACTTGAGGCCCAGATGGAACAACAGATTGAGAGGGAAGATAAGAGGTTTGTAGAAATCAGAGCTGAGATGAGGACTTAGTCCTCAAAGCTTGAATCCCAGTTGGAGCAAATCACTAGTCTCCTCAGTCAAAGAGCACTAGAAGCACTACAGTCCCAACCAGAACCGAATCCTAGGGAACAAGCTAAGGCAATTACTTTAAAAAGTAGGGAAAACTTGAATGAAACGCAAACACATGAGTCATGCACGCCTGTACTTATTGATCATCACGCCCTTGCATCACCCTGCATGCCTATGTTGGCTGAAAAAGAACGTCCGTGCTTTGAACAGCACGCCTATGCAGACAATGAATGCACGGCCGTGCTTGTCCCAAGCACAGCCGTGCTCACCGAAGACACGGCTGTGCTAGATGATGAGCAAGGCTGTGCTTGCCTCTCAGATACGAAGAAAGAAGCAAGGGAAGATACATTAGTGATGCCAAGGCCGAAAGTTTCATTCCCACAATGATTGATGGGTAACCAGAGAGACCCTCAGTTCAATAAGTTTCTTGGGATCCTCAGAAAGCTCCACATCAATATTCCTTTTGTTGAAGCCATCTCACAGATGCCTAAATATGCTAAATTCCTCAAGGAGATGCTAAGCAACAAGATGAAATTAGAAGAATTCGAGACAGTCAAATTGAATGAGGTGTGCTCAGCAATATTATTAAGGAAGCTGCCACCTAAGCTTAAGGATCCAGGGAGTTTTATGATTCCATGCACTATAGGAAACTCTTATTTTGATAAAGCGCTCTGTGATTTAGGCGTGAGTATTAATCTAATGCCATTTTCTGTGTTTAGAAGGCTGGGTATGCAAGAAACCAAGCCAACTTCAATTTCTTTGTAGCTTGCTGATCGCTCGATAACATATCCTAGGGGCATAGTGGAGGATGTCCTGGTTAAGGTAGATAAGTTCATATTCCTTGCAGATTTCATTGTCCTTGACATGGAAGAGGATGACGAAGTACCCATCATACTAGGAAGGCCTTTCCTAGCCACAGGAAGAATGATAATAGATGTTTAGAAGGGGAAACTTACATTAAGATTGAATGATTAGGAAGTAGTATTTAAAGTTTTTAATTCACTCAAGCATCCCTCCATTTTTTATTCATGTAATTTTGTGACAACTGCAGATGCTACCTCCCTCTCCCTGAATGTGTCACAGGTGCAAGATGAATTAATAAAAGATGCATTGGAGAGGATACTT
This sequence comes from Abrus precatorius, assembly GCF_003935025.1. Classification (NCBI taxonomy): domain Eukaryota; kingdom Viridiplantae; phylum Streptophyta; class Magnoliopsida; order Fabales; family Fabaceae; genus Abrus; species Abrus precatorius. The sequence continues at coordinate 15,180,889 of NW_020874417.1, forward strand.
ACATTGGAAAGAAGGGATCTGCACGACACTGAAGAAATAATAGATGAGATCTTAACATTGAACAGTGGGGTGCCTGGAAGATGGTTCGGGCGAAGGATATTTAAAGATCTAGGAGAACACTCCCAGAAAATAACCAAGCGATCAGTTGAAGAACTTCTTGAACTAGAACTGAAACCTCTTCCCTCGAATCTTAAATATGCCTTTTTACACCCTCCATCTCACTTACCTGTGATTATTTCTGCCAATTTGACAGGTAGCATGGAGGAGAAGCTTCTGAGAGTACTGAGAGAGAACAAGGAGGCTTTCGGGTGGAGCATCAATGACATTAAGGGCATCAATCCTTTCATATGCACTCATAAAATTTTCCTGGAGGAGGAGTTCAAACCAAAAGTACAACCCCAAAGGCGATTAAATCCCAATATGAAAGAAGTAGTGAAAAAGGAGGTAATTAAGTTATTGGATGTTGATATCATATTTCGAATCTCTGATAGCCCTTGGGTGAGTCATGTGCAGGTGATACCAAAGAAAGGAAGGACTACTATTATGCAGAATGAGCAACACGAGCTCATCGCCGTCAGAAAGGTAATCGGATGAAGGATGTGTATTGACTACAGGAAGCTTAACGAAGCCACCAGGAAGGATCACTTCCCTCTACCCTTTATTGATCAAATGTTAGAGAAGTTAGCTGGGCATGAATATTAATGTTGTTTAGATGGCTATTCTGGTTATATGCAAATACCCGTAGTTCTTGAAGACCAAGAAAAAACTACTTTTGCATGCCCCAATGATACATTTGCATATAAACGAATGCCGTTTGGATTATGTAATGCCCCCGCTACTTTTCAAAGGTGTATGATAGCTTTATTTTCAGATTTGTTAGAGCATTGTATTGAAATCTTTATGGATGATTTTTCTATATATGGCACCACATTTGATAGTTGTGTACATAACTTGAATTTAGTTTTACAGAGATACAGGAAAGCCAATTTGATTTTAAATTGGGAGAAGTGCCAGTTTATGGTTGATGAATGCATTGTTTTGGGGCACAAGGTGTCAGGAAAAGGTATTGAAGTAGACCTTGCCAAGATTGAGGTTATTTCTAAACTACCTCCCCCTACAAGTGTCAAGGCAGTCAGGAGTTTTCTAGGGCATGCTGGGTTCTATAGGAGGTTTATACAAAACTTCTCAAAAATAGCAAAACCCCTTTCTGAATTATTGGCTAAAGATGTAGAGTTTAAATTTGATGAAAGATGTTTATCTGCTTTCATGAAATTAAAAGAGAAATTAACAATTGCTCCTGTGATTGTGGCCCCTGACTGGTCTTTACCTTTTGAGCTAATGTGTGATGCTAGTGATGTAGTTGTGGGAGCAGTTCTAGGACAAAGGCGAGATAAGGTGTTTCAGGCCATCTATTATGCAAGTAAAACCTTGGACGACGCTCAGCGTAATTACACCGTTACAGAGAAGGAATTACTTGTTGTTATCTTTGCATTTGATAAATTTCGTTCTTATTTGACAATGTCCAGAGTTTTCTTTACTGACCATTCTGCCATCAAGTATTTGTTGTCAAAACAGGATGCTAAACCAAGGATTATACTGTGGATCCTTCTCCTCCAAGAGTTTGATGTGGAGATTAGAAACAAAAAAGGGAGTGAGAATGTCGTAGCAGACCATTTGTCTCGATTGGATGCTTCAGTAAGGGAACCCACGGTGAAGGAGGTTAAGGATTCTTTTCCTGATGAGAGGCTCCTCGCAATCTCTAAGGCACCTTGGTATACGGATTTTGTAAATTATCTGGCATGTAATGTAACTCCTAAATTACTTGACAAGCATAGGCTTAGAAAGTTTTGGTCTGATGTGAAGCATTATATTTGGGATGAACCTTACCTCTTTAAGATTTGTGGGGACAATACGATTAGGAGGTGTGTTTTAGACAGTGAAGTTAATGAGATTCTTAACCATTGCCATTCTAGGGAGGTGAGAGGTCATTGTGGCCCATCGAAAATTGATCATATGGTCCTGCAGTGTGGTTTTTATTGGCCTACTTTGTTTAAAGATGCTCATTTGTATGTTAAGTCATGTGATAGGTGTCAAAGAAGTGGAAATATATCTAGGAAACATGAGATGCCTCTTAGTAATATCTTAATTTGTGAATTATTTGATGTCTGAGGCATAGACTTCATTGGGCCTTTCCCCAAATCCATGCATAATGAATACATATTAGTAGTCATTGATTATGTTTCCAAATGGGTAGAAGCTATAGCATTACCCACCAATAATAGTCGAGTTGTGATTAAATTTCTAAAGAAAAATATTTTCACTAGATTCGGCACCCTTAAAGCTATTATTAGTGATGGTGGCACCCATTTTTGCAATAAACAATTTGAAGCTCTTTTGACAAAATATGGTGTTACCCATAAGGTGGCCACTCCTTATCATCCCCAAACTAGTGAGCAAGTTGAGATATCTAATAAGGAATTGAAAAGAATTTTAGAGCGCATTATTAACAACTCCAGGAAAGATTGGTCTCTAAAATTGGATGATGCACTCTAGGCCTATCGCACTGCTTTCAAAACCCCTATTGGTATGTCCCCTTATCGTTTGGCTTTTGGTAAAGCATGTCACTTACCAATTGAGCTTGAACACAAGGCCTACTGGGCCTTGAAGTTCCTAAATTTTGATTCACAGGTCGTAGGTGAAAAGAGACTGTTGCAACTCAATGAATTGTATGAATTGCGTTTTGAGGCATTTGAAAATGCCAAGTTATACAAAGAGCGTACTAAGAAGTGGCATGATAAACACATTTATCATAGGAGTTTTCAAGCAGGTGACTGGGTTCTGATCTACAACTCTCGGTTGCGACTATTTCCTAGAAAACTGAAATCCAGGTGGTATGACCCCTACAATGTGGTAAAAGTTCTCCCATATGGGGTACTAGAAGTGTCCAAGCATGGATAAGAACCCTTCCATATCAATGGGCTGAGAGCAAAGCTGTATATAGAGAATGTGACCCCTCCTGGTCACACAATAACACTTGACTAGCCCAGGCAAGATGTCAGGCTTGCGACATTAAACAAGCGCTTCCAGGAGGCACCTTGTGTTATATTTTCTTAATTATGTCTCTTTTCTTAATTTTATTTTAAGTTTTCATTGTTTTTATACATAATGAAGAGGGTAGACGAGAAATGCATGACTGTGCTTTCATACAGCACGACCATGCTCAATGAGGACAGGGGCGTGCCTCCCCTGAACACGCCCATGTTAGAAAAGGTCCTTTGGTGCGTGCTTTCATTACATGAGCACGACCGTGCTTCAGGTATGCACGGCCGTGCATCTGAGCGGGATTTGAAAAATAAAAGGGGGGAGGGGTGTACAGATAGTGCATGCCCTTTCTCCCCTAAACAGAAATAGAGCACTCCCACATACTTTTCTCATTTCTGCCTCTTTTTTGTAATTTTGGACCGCATTCATATTCAGGTTCGTGTTTATTCTTATTAATTGTTCATATTTGATGCTATTTTGATACGAACTCCTTTCCCCGTGTTATGTTTTTAGAATTCTTTGCCTCTGCATGATCAACACAACCGTGCATATGAACTAGGTAACTAGTACGATCGTGCTTATGATGAGCATGGGCGTGCTTTGATTATAAGCACGACCGTGCCATCTAGGAGAACGATCGTGCATGTTCACTTAGACTAACATTGGCTCTCTATTTTTCTTGCAGAAAATGCCTCCTAAAAGAGCTCGTGAAGGCACCTCCACTACGCCAACGACGTACGAGATTCAGTTTTGAGGTGACCAGGGTGCAGTAGAAGGAAACCGCAAGTGCTTGGACACTTTGCTAGGGTTCGAGTTCCTCTCAAGATACTATCTGGACGAGAATGTTCTTCAAGAACATGGTCTTTAGGAGGACGTCTCCAGATACTTTGCAGCCATAGGATGGGAAGGCATCCAGGCTGTGCGAGTACCGGCATACAGGGAGCCAGTCTTGGAGTTCATGAGCTTGGTCATATACACCGACAACTTGCGGGTGCGTTTTCATATGACCACCTAGCGCGACATGACGTTGGCAGAGTTCAACGTCTACTGCCGATTCGAGACGGAGGAATCAGTCCAAACTCAGGCATATAGGGATGCATTGGTAGAGATACCTCCAGGCTATTCTGAGGACACAACTTGGCAAGAGATTACTGGCACTCGTGACGTCTACAGGGCCCGACTTGCGAAGAGCACCACCATTTGAGATCCAGCTCTGCGGGTGGTCCACAGGTTGCTTGTGCATTCTATTTTCGCACGCAACCAAAGACAGGTAATGTAAGCTCTCACCACTTTTTCATTCTGTGGTGCATGCTTCACTAGCGCCGTGTCAATGCTGAGCGATTCCTTCTACTCTCATCATGGGCCTTGGAGCACGTCTGAGCACCGCGAAGACTGGCTACATTTGTGTTGGGTCCTTCATCTCTCGCCTCGTCCTCAACCTTTAGCGAGTACAATGGAGAGACACGAAGATTGCTGAGATGACCCCACTAACTGCGGACACGTTCTACTGGATAGGCATATTAGTCCGAGCAGGAAATGGGGAGTTCGTACTGGCCCCACCCCATGCACCCGCCAGAGAGGAGTCAGTAGTACCTGAGCAGCAGCCTGAGCCTCCTCTTGCTGATGAGGACGGTGAGTTTCATGATGCTCCAATGAAGCCACCCTCATCCCCTGCTTCTGCTCACCACCCAGATCTACAGCAGTTGCACCAGCATATTGATGAGAGGATGGATAGGTACGAGACTCAACTAGCTAAGTATTCTGCATCGGTCCATCAGCGCCTTGACCAGCAGGAGACTCAGATCGCAGAGCTGCTCCGTTTGTTCTAGCATCATTTCCCCCCTCCCCAGTGACTTATGAGTTTCATGATCTCTTTTATGTCTTTTCTTTTAGTTTAACATCTATTTTTCTTATTTTTATTTCATTTCATGTACTTGAACTCTAGCTTCTTTTATATATTTGCTATTGTAAGCTAGTCTACTACGTGGGTATTTTGTCTCCATATCATTGCAAATATTCGGAGGTCAACATTATGAGCATTATCAAACGCCCGATTCCACCATACAGTATTTTTCCTTTTTCTCTTATCTTTTTTATTTTTTTATTTTTTTTTCAAACATAGAGGACTATTGAGTGAAAATTATGATTGTTATTGCATGTTCTATTGAGTTAAGTGTTTATGCTAATTTTGTGATAATTTAAAACTTTTTCCCTCATGGAACCTAATTTTTTCAGATAGAAGAGCATGTTAAGTAATTATTATTGGCATTATACTTTCATTAGGAAAGTAATAATTAGCTAAGTTCCCTACTTTTATACTCTACATTAAACTTTAACCCCACAGATGTGAGTTTTGAGACTTAAAAGAGGATTTCTATCTTAATTCAATTAATTGTACCCCCTTTCCTCATTGTTTTGTGTGATTATCTCTTTAAGATTTGTGCTCTAGAACTTGACTTGGAACCAACTTGAGACTTCTCTTTTTAATTGCATGTTTTAATATGATTGAAGCATAATAAGATTTTTTTATTCTTGGCTTTCCGCATGTTTGAGATACAACTAGTTGTCCATTTTGAGCTTTATTAATTTTCTTGGTCCCTTACATTAAATTAATAGAATATTTTGATGACCTTGAGTTTATGAATGGAGTAATTGAGTTTTTGAATTGCTTGATAAATTCTCCTCTATATGTTTCATGTGTAAAAGGAAAGAAAGAAAGTATGAAAAAGAAATTGAAAAAAAATAGAAAACAAAACAAAAGAAAAAGGGTTATATATGATTGAAAGGAGAGAGGAGTAAATATATTGTTTATATATAAAAATATAAAAATTACTCAAAGAGCTTCATTTGTAAACTTAGGGGATGTGCAATTGTTATAATTTTTTACCTTTTTATCCCTTTCTTTTATTTATCTCAGCTCAATTATTATAACTCCTTGGCCACATTATACCCTGTAAAAGACCTCATGATTTTTACTTGCATTTAAATTATCTAGTGGAGAGTCGGTTTATAGTCAAGCCTATGGTAGTACACTTTTTAGGAGATTTGAGTGATATCTCATTTTGTCCCTTAGTGAGAGAAGAAAGCAGAGTACCTTAGTTTGATGTTTTAGTGAAAAGTATGGAAATATAAGATTCTAAGTGGGAATCCTTTTGATTGCTTAAGCTCGGTGATATTACTCTTGTTCTCTTTATCTCCTTTATCTTAGGTTCCTTGTGTGGTATTATGTTTTAAGTTATTATGTATTCTCTTAACTAGCACTTTGCTTGAGGACAAGCAAACAGATAAGTATGGAGGAGTTGATAAGTCTGTAATTAGGCCCTCTTTGACAGCCCATTTATTCATATTTGACCTTTATTTTAATTGAGTTTTACACTAATTTATTTATTAATTGTGCAGTTTGATATAAAGAGGCCACAAGTAGATTTCGGGTGCATTTCGGGCCTAAATGAATGGGCTTAAAAACATCACAGCAATAAGCACGCCCAGTGAAGCACGAGGGTGCTTCGATGTAATGTACGACCGTGCATATGAGCAGCACGACTGTGCTTGTTTGCAGCATTCACTCTTTGCAATTTTAAAGGAGTTCAGATTCTATAAATAAGGGAAGGAAGGCATCGTGAAGGGAGCTTCTTCTTCTTCTTTTGGCTGAGCACGAATTTACACATAACTTTCCCTTCGAGATCTCGAATCATTTCCACTCCTCTTGTACGGATCGTCAGCACACTCTTGGCGGGACTGAAGCTTTAAGTGACCATACTTGAAGACCAAAGATTCATCTCATATTCTAGTTTGCTATATCTCTTCATTATGGATATGTTATTGACTGTTTTAGCGCTTTCTTTCTACATGAGTAACCAAATCCATAGCTAGGGTTATGAGGATTATTGTTTATGAATTTATGGGATTTTGATAATTGAATCTAAATTTGATTTCTGTTTCGTGATTAGAATTTATCTTATTGCTTCTCACTCTTAACCCTAATTAATTACATCGTCAGGTGATCGTACTTCGATTAATTAATAGAGCTATAGGATAAAACAAGATGAAAGATTAGGTAGACCAAACCAATCTCCTTCTTCTAATCGTTATTGAATTAACAAGTTCATAGACTCCCTAGGTTTTCTTAAATTAATATCTTGCATGATCATTGAAGATGTTAATTTAGAGAAAAGAATATTAATATTGCATGACCATTGAATATTAATAGTATTCGTATGAATGATTAGTAATCACAAGGAAATCAGATTTAGATCTAATTAGAAAAATAACATAAAGGATTGAATGAGAACACCCATATGCCCTAGGTTCCTCTCCGATAAGTTTAACCAAGACGTGCATTGTATTCCTTGCTCTTAGTTTTATAATTAATTTTATAAATTCTTGTTTTTAATTAATCTCGTATGTTTGAAGCTTAAACAATTGAATTAGGAAATTCTTAGTAATTGGAAAATAATCCTTGAGGGATGATATTTTGGGGACTTAATTTAAGAACCATTTATTACTTCTCGATGACAAGAGAAAAATAACTTAAAGGATTGAATGAGAACACCCATATGCCCTAGGTTCCTCTCTGATAAGTTTAAATAAGACGTGCATTGTATTCCTTGCTCTTAGTTTTATAATTGATTTTATAAATTTTTATTTTTAATTAATCTCGTATCTTTGAAGCTTAAATTAGGAAATTCTTAGTAATTGGAAAACAATCCTTATGGGATGATATTTCGGGGACTTAATTTAAGAACCTTTATTATTTCTCGATGGGTACACTTGCCTTCCAAACATCTACTAGATGGAATTCAATATACATGACGCTTAAAAGTGCACTCAAATATGAAAAAACTTTTGATATTCTTCATTTGGTTGATAAGAATTATAAATATTGTTCATCACATGAGAAATAGAGGAAAAGAGAGAAATTGTGTGAAATTTTGTAGCTGTTTTACGAGACTACAAATATAGTACATAGTTCTTATTATCCGACTTCAAACATGTATTTTATGTAAGTTTGGAAGATTGAATGCTTATTGAATGAATATTTATCGAATGAGGATGATGTTATAAAGGATATGGTTGCAAGAATGAAAGAAAAAATTGAAAAACACACTGGAAGAATTATACTGTGTTGTAAGGCTTTTGGAACTATTTTTTACCCTTAGTTAAAGCTTGACTTCTTAATATTTTACTACAATTAGTTGGATCTTTCAACCTCTTTAAGAGGTCAATAATGTGAAGGATAAGATTGACAAGTTTTATGGAGAATATGCAGTGGCTCTTGTAACATTTTAAATTTAATTTCAAATAAATAATACTTTCGCAAATTTGGAATAATAAAAGTTTCATTAAACATTTTGAAATAGGAAAAGGGTTACAAGTTTATATCAAATAACTGCTACAGGACCATTTCAAATACGTTAATTTCAAATTAACATTCTAAGCCCTATAACAGTTTCATCTTCCGGTGCTGATCGTCTTGATTACCTGAAAAATGAATGTAAGGGTGAGTACTCTACACTACCGAACACACAAACAAGCATAGAGTCTTAACTTGCACATAATTTGCATTATTTCTAATACACTTCACACAATATAATCACAGGAAGCATTACCACTCAATTCATTTCTAATTTAACTCCGATATACTCACGGCACCAAACTGTTTACAGACACGTAATTATCAAACAATAATTTTGTGCACTCACTGCATGCCAGCCATGGTTACTGTGGCACTGTGATCACATATTTTTACTATAGATAGTCCTCGGTTACTCCCGTCTCACGGATACCACGTGGGCAGCCACGGGTCGCTCAGCAAAGGTAGTGGTCAGAGGTCTAGTCAGGAAGAGAGTGTGTGGCCCGTGGTGCACCCGCTCCCACAGTCGGTGTCACCACCACTCCCTCCTCCCCAAGGTATTTCTACCGTCCTCATCTTTCACACCCAAGAGTATTGCTGAACCATTCATAGCACGTTACACCGGCGTTAATCACGTCCCATTCACACACATTGCAATATTTATTCTCAGTATACGACATAAACCCCACCATCACACACATTTCAATCAAGGGTATATTAACCTAGTTATAACCAACTCACATTACATTCAAACCCACAATAATTTCCATCAACACACTCATTGTTACTCTCTATCTCAATCACATTACAAAAACATAGCAACTAAACAGAATTTCACACAAATGAGATAAGGTAGAGTCCCCCTTACCTTGGATTGAAGACCCACACTTGAATTCAACCATAGAAGTGCTCCCCACACGGATTTCGGCCTAAATACATGGAATAACTCCATGAGAATCCAAGGAAACTGAGAAACACAGAAAGGGGATGAAAAACGAAAACCCTAACCATTAAAACTTACCTCCAAACTTTCTCAACATGAATCCAACCTTCAGTCAAGCTCCCGAACGGCTTTGGAGGCAATTTAATCGGTGTGATAGGGTTTTGGCTCGAGAGAATCAAAGAAATTTCGAAGGGAAGGTGAGAAATAACCTTTCTCGAACTCTAACCTCCTTTAAATCCTCTCTAGTCACGACACTCTCGCTACAATAAGATATTCTTGCTGCAGCGACTCCCCTTGTTGCTACAGCGAAAAGCTCAGACGAAATTGCCCCCTGGTTCTTCCAGAATCTCGCTACAGCGAAATTGCCTCTAGAAATGCACCCTAAACTGTGGCTTTGTCGCTACAGCGACAGTTTCACGCCTTTCTCCAAGGGCTCTCTCGCTCCAGGCACTCAACCTATTTTCCAAATCTAACCACATACACACGTACACACACACACACACACACACACACACATCCAAGCTACATGGAAATAGAAATAAGTCAAAGAAATAAAAATTGTTCAATCTATGTTATTTTATGTCATTTTAATCATGATGTGTTTCTTATTTTTATTCATGTTTATTTTGTTTAAATAGTTATTATGTTAATTTTTTTTGTAGAAGTTTAAAATGTTTCAAAACGAAACTAAGTCTACCATTGGTGATTAGTGAATTGGATTTATGTTTGATGAGTCATAAGTTAATTATGGTGACATTGAAGAATTTGATGTGCTTTATTATTGGAAGAGTAATGAAAAGAGATTTTGAACACTCTTTATATTGGCATGAGATATACTTAATATTTCAATCACTATAGTAATATTAGAATATGCATTTAGCATTGGTGGACGTGTTCTCACTAAATATAGTAGTTCCACACTTCCAAAAATTTACAAATGATAATTTGTACTAGGAATTGGTTGCACAATTTTGTTGAAAATCCAAGTAGTAATATTTATTGTAATAATGTTTTATGACAATTATATAATTTCTACAAATGTAATTTTGTTTATTTTTATTTTTATTGCTTTTGAGTTTTAGAAGATGAGAAACATATATTTAATCTTAAGATAAAAATAATAGAGTCTAGCATGCAACAAGATATTGAAGACTAGTAGTAAGATTTGTATATATTAATGTATTATTTCTAATGAAGAGTATAATATCACTGCATTTGCATCATAAATTGGGACTGATTCATAGTTATTTTATTTTGCAATACAAATACTTAATATATTAAATTATTGACTTGCTCATGATGATGCCATGGTGTGCTGCAAAGCATCTTAAATCATTTAAGTTAAATCGTGATATTACTGTACATAGACCATTTTGTTGGCCTATGAAATTTTAGCATCATTTTGATGATTGGATTGTTTTGTTCTGCTTATTAGCAATTGTTATGGTTTCATTTCATTCATCATGTGACATGTTGTCCATTTTTCAAAGTTGTTAAAAAAATTCCCTATTTCAAACAAGGCAAAATGGTATTTATTTGGTTCTAATAGTTTCACTCCAATAAAGACCTTCTTTGGATATCAAGCCCAATTAATATTTACTTTAAAAATCCCTAAACTTCAAGACTATTTTGAATGATTTTGAACTGTGATAACTATATGCACTAAATATATTACTATTTAATTATTTTAAATGAATGGATATGTTGTTGAATGGACAATGTATGAAGGCTCCCAACTCCAGAGGTAAATTGAAATGCATTTTATATATTGTATCTTTTTGTTAGTACAATAAAGTTATATGATGACAAATCTATTTGATTATAGTAGTTGGATCCCCATATTCACCTTCTTTTGTAGTACTGTTGTTCTATCATATTTTACCCTTTTTTTTTATTTTGGATTTTGCTATTAAGTTACTATTATAGTATTACTTGACAATATTTTTTATTTAGGAAATGATGGAGTTGGAAGCAAGATGTGAACATGTTAAATAGGATGTTACTCATATGTGTTACATAATTATTTTGGCCCATAAGGCCCTAATTCTAACCATGACCTGTTGGGTTTTTGATTTATTGGACTTTATGTAACACCTTAAATTTAATTTCAATTAAATAGTAATTTTGCAAGTCGGATAACCAAATTTTCATAAAATATTTTAAAATAAGTGAAGGGTTACAAATTAATATCAAATAACTGCTACAGAACTTATTCAAATACAACAGTTTTCTAAAATAATATCCTAAGTTCTATAGCAGTTCCATCCATCCCTTCACTGAGTCCGATGCTGATCGTCTTGATTACCTAAAAATAAATATAAGGGTGAGTACTCTTTACTACCCAAAAGCACACAGTCAACATAAAGTCTCACCGCTAGCACATTACCAATACATTAAACAAACACAATCACAGGCAGCATTTCACATCTATAAGTACAATACACAAACTCGTGCATATGCACACCAGCCATACTCACTGTGACACTATGATCACAGATTTACACTATGAATGATCGCCGGTTACCCCCGCCTCATGGATACCACGTGGGCAGTCACGGGTCGCTCAGCAAAGATAGTGGTCAAAGGTCTAGTCAGGAAGAGAGTGTGTGGCCCGTGGTGCACCTGTTCCACAGTCGGTGTCACCACCACTCTCTCCTCCCCAAGGTATTTCTACCGTCCTCATCCCCACACTCTCAGTGTATCGCTGAACCATTCACAGTACATTACAACGGTGCTAACATGCCTATTCACACATATTTCATTCACGCATGCAATAGTCATGTGTCACAACCGGGCGGTCGCAATGGTACGGCGAAAAACGTTTTCAAAAATATCAGAGGAGTCGCCACAAAAATTTATTTTAAGAAAACCTTAGAAAAACTTTTAAAATAATATGATCTTTGTAACTAAAAATGAGTTCGGGAGTCATTTACGTGTATGGAAGGTATTAGCATCCTACAACGTCCGTTTAAAAACGGTTACCTAAAATTAATTGTGCAAATTCATTCTAATTTTGAAAAATATTTATTTAACCCCTAAACATTAATTATTTTATTTTAGAAGAAGAATAATATTATTTATTGAGATATTATTTGGGTTATTTTAAAAATTATTTTAACTTGACAGGTCCGATTCCCGCTTATACGTATCCCCGGGTGTAATGGAAAACTCAAAGCCACGTAGTTCTATCTAAAAATTATGAAATTAGTTGATTAAAATTAGGTTTAGTAAAAGAAAATTTATTTTGAAATTAAAATTATTTTGTAAAATTATAATATTTAGAATACAAGATAATGCAGTTATACATGTATCCTGCAAGAAACAATACAAAAGGTGAAAGAAGATCACACAACTATATTGCAAATCGTTAAAAATATTTTATTCGTAAATCAAGTATTTGAATTTGAATTTTGATTATGATCAATATTGACGAGAATTAAAGATAGCATAAGCTATACGTTAATCTCTTATAATTTTTGGACAATCGAAGGTAATGTAAATCATACATCGATGTTATAAAAAATTGTATAATATAATAAAAATAGAGAAATGATTTGTTATTTAATTTATCAAAATTAGAAATATGATTCAAGAAATTTTAAAATATGAAATTAATTTCATTTAATGAAATGAATAAATAAATTTGAATTGATTAAAAAATATTTAATAATAATAAAAAAAATTAAAACTTTGTTTGATAAATTTATGTTGTATAGAACCTAAGGTAACGTCGGTACACATAGGTTCTAATAATTTATAATGCATAAAGGTAGAGTCGCTACACATTAACATTATAAATCATTGTATTAATAAAATAAATTCTATTAAAATTGATTGATTAGTAAAATAATAATTATAGAGAATGGATTTTGATTGATTATTAAGATAATTAAATTTTAATAACATATGATAAATTAATATTGTCTAAAGTCTCGGTAACGTAGGTATACGTAGACTTTGTCAATTTATAACATACGGCGGTAGAGAAGCTACACGTTAATATTATAAATTGACGCAATTATATTATTTATTTGTTCATTGATTATATATATATAAAATTTATAATATATATATATAAAATCATAAATATAAAATTAAGTCACCATTTATATTCTACAAATATACAAAAATAAATAAATAAATAACAATTCTGAAAGAAAAATAATTAACATAATAATTAAAGTATGAACAATGAGATAATATAAAAAATTAGGGAAAATTTTATTGTTAATGTTAAAATAAAATAAAATTAATAGCATTAATTTTAAAAGAATAGTAAAAATAAAATAAAATAAATGAATAAAGCATATAATTTGAAATAAACTAATTAAAATATAACCTGAGATATAATTAATAAAAATAATAAATTTCATTTTTTAAATAGCCAAAAAAAAGCAAAAAAAAGAAAAATAAAAAAGAAAGAAAAGAAACATAAAACAAAATATCATAACAGATGAGAAAGAGAAAATAAAACATTTAAGATTAATATATATATATATATATATATATATAATAGAAAATAAATTAAAAGAAATGCTGCAGAGACGTAACGTAACTAAGTATAAAGAAACAAAATATTTTAGGTTGAAGAAAAAAATTTTAGAAGAATAAAGAAAAAGGAAAGGAAAAATAAGGAAAAAAAAAAGAAGAAATTGACTTAGGCCGGCACTGCAAGATAGTAGCGTGCTGTGCTTTCTTGCTCTAATGTTCAATCTAATCACATTGCATCAAAAGTATCATATTATATTTAAAATTTTTTATAGCAACGAAAGTTAAAAACATTGTTCAGAATTTCACATTCCATTTTTGTTATCTTGCTTTTGTTTCTCATACACCCAACTCTCTCTAAAACATTTTATTTTCGTCATCCATTGTCTTATAGAGGTATTTGATGATGGACAAAGTAATAAGACAAAAAAGAAATACATGGAACTAGTAATGATTTTCTTACCTTCTTCTTGCTTATTTCTGATATCTTCTTTTTTTTGTGTGTTTTTTTTGTCTTCAAAAAATCTTCTTCTTCCGTAAATTTTTCTTCAAATCTTCTCTGTTTGTTATTTTTTCTGATCTCTTGACAATCCCTCTCCTTTTTTTAAAAAAAAATTTGTTGCTCTTTCAATTTTTGTTTCCGAAAGCTCACCCTTTTTCTCTTCTTCTGAAATTTTTGGCTTTCTTTCTCCAAAAAAAAGAAAAACTCCCCCTCTTGGATCTCTTGAGATTTTATACTGGGTTCGTTTAGGGCTTTTACAAAACGCCAAAATCTTGAGTTTTTTCCTTTTTCATGCTCAAAACTGGTTTTTGATTTTGGGGCATAAACCTGTCTAGTGCAGGCTGCTGTTTCCGTAAAGCAAAATCATTTTTTCAAAAAATTTCATTTTGTTGTAAAACAATTTTGTTTCATTTTTTCAATTTTTTTTAAATTTTAGAAGTAATCTCTGCGAGGCAAAAATTGGTATTCACAGCATGCTTACACACAGCCCACAGCCCACATGACACTCAAATACATGGTACTAGGCGCACATTCATTTCACATTACACGGCACATAGCCCACATTTATTCATAATATCATTAATTCACCAATCAACGACATTCCATCACACACAATCACCCCTACGGGGCCTAACTATTCTAGCACACATCACAGTGCACACCAATTTCCATCAAACACACAATTTCTACTCCCTATCTCAGCCACATTGCATTAATCAATAAATCACACAAGAATTACAACACATTGAGATAGGGTAGAGTCCCCCCTTACCTTGGATTGAAGACCCACACGCTAAATCCGACCAAGAAGTGCTCCCCTAACGGATTTCATCCTAAGCACATGGAGAAACTCCATGAGAAACCATGGAAACCAATAAAACAGAGAAAGGGGATGAAAAATCGAAACCCTAACCATTAAAACTTACCTCCAAGCATTCCCCACACAGATTCAACCTTCAATCAAGCTTCCAAACGGCTTTGGAGGCAATTTAACTGGTAGAAAAGGGTTTGGGAATGAGAGGATCGAAGGAAATTCGAAGGGAGAGGGAGAAACAACCCTCCCCGAACCGTAACTCCCTTTAAATCCTTTCTTGGTCGCGACACTCTCGCTACAGCAAGGTCGCCTCGTTGCAGCGACACGCTCTCACGCTGCAGCAAAAATATCAGATGAAACTGTACCCTGGTTTCTACAGAACCTCGCTACAGCGAGACCCTCTCGCTACAGCAGACTGCACCCAGAAATGCACTACAAACTATCGCTCTGTCGCTACAGCAAGACATCTCTCGCTACAGCGAGAAGGCGACAGTTCTGGTCCTTCCTCCTAGGGCCCTCTCGCTACAGCGAGAACAGCCCAACATTATGCCCTACACTTAGGCATTTAGCCCATTTTAGCCTTATCCAGTCATGCATACACACATCCATACATATAATACACATAAACATCATTATCAAGTAAATCAACACACGCATATTAATATATATGCATTTAGATTTATATAAATAACAATAATTAATATCACAAAATTCAGGGTGTTACAACTCTCCCTTTCTTTAAGGAATTTCGTCATCGAAATTTAACTAACCCCACACATGAATTACTCAAACAACTTCGGGTATAACTCTCTTATTCTACTCTCTGTTTCCCATGTGGCATCTCCCTCGTCACTTGAGCTCTAAATTACCTTCACCAATGATATCTGTTTACCCCTCAGCTGTTTAACATGGTGATCCCCAATCCTCACCGGGTACACATCATACGACAAGTCTCCTCTTACTTGAACCAGGTCAAGATCAATCACATAGGAAGGATTCGGCACATATTGCCTAAGCTGCGACACATGGAACACCGGATGTAGATTCGAGAGATTCGGAGGCAACGCGATCCGATATGTTGCAGGATCGATTCTACTCAACACTTCAAATGACCCAATGAACTTGGGAGACAACTTCTGATATTTTAGAGTCCTCCCAACTCCAGTCACAGGTGAGACCTTCAGAAACACATGGTCACCTACCTGGAACTCCAATGACTTCCTTCTTTTGTCATAATAACTCTTTTGTCGATCCTGGGAAGCCTTCATTTTATCTCTGATCATTTTGATCTGCTCATTCTGCCTTTGGATCATATTCGGCACACAGAGTCACCTTTCTGATTTCGTACCAACACAACAGAGTTCTGCACCTCCGCCCATACAAGGCCTCAAACAGTGTCATTTCAATGCTAGCATGGTAACTGTTGTTGTACGTGAATTCCACTAGCGGCAAGCACTCTTCCCAAGTTCCCTGCTGCTTGAGGTCCGCTTAGTCTGACCGTCAGTCTGTGGGTGATAAGCCGAGCTCAGTCTTAACTTAGTCCCCAACGCCTGTTGCAAGCTCTCCCAAAAGCTCGAGGTAAATCTCAGGTCTCTATCTGACACCACACTCGTCGGCACTCCATGCAGCTTGACTATCTCCCGCACATATAACTTTGCGAGTCTTTCCAACTTATACTTCATGTTGATCGGAAGAAAGTGTGCCACCTTGGTTAACCGATCCACTATCACCCAGATGGCGTCATGGTTGTTCCTGGTCTTAGGTAGCCCAGAAACAAAGTCCATGGAAATACTATCCCATTTCCACTTAGGGATCTCCAATGGCTGTAACAACCTAAGTGAACACTAGTGTTCTACCTTCGCCTTCTGGCAAGTTAGGCATCTAGCCACATATCCAGCCACGTCCCTCTTCATTCCATTCCACCAAAAACTCTTTCAAAGATTCTGATACATTTTAGTTGCACCGGGGTGGAAACTCATCCTGCTTTTATGCGCTTCCTCAAGCACCATTTGTCTCAGCTCATCCACTTGAGGAATGCACACTCGGTTCTGGAACTTAATCACTCCATTCTCATCATGGTGGAACTCCAAGTCCTTCCCCTCATCTTTCTGTCTCATCATGTCTTGCAGGAACGCATCTCCTTACTGAGCATCTCGAACGTACAGCAGGAAGTTGTTGTGAATCATTGTCGCTTTGAGATATAAACTCCCCGGCCTCACCTCCGTGGCCAAATTCATGTCTCGAAATTCCTTAATTATTTCCATTTCTTTCACCATTATTGTTGTCACGTGCAATGATTTCTGGCTCAACGCATCGGCTACCACATTTGCCTTACCAGGGTGGTAAGACAATGTGAAGTCGTAGTCCTTGAGGAATTCCATCCATCTCCTCTGCCGCATATTCAACTCCTTTTGATCAAATAGGTATTTTAAGCTCTTATGATCACTGAACACCTTAAACCTTGCCCCATACAGCTAGTGCCTCCATACCTTAAGAGCAAAAACCACCGCGGCTAACTCCAGATCGTGAGTTGGATAGTTGACTTTATACAGACGCAACTGTCTTGAGACATAAGCAACTACTCGCCCGTCTTGCATCAAGACATAACCAAGTCCATGCCTTAATGCATCACAATACACATCAAACTTTCGCTCCGGGTCGGGTAGAGCTAACACCGGCGCCGAAGTCAGTCTTATTTTTAGCTCCAGAAAACTAGCTTCACACCCTTTAGTCCACTTGAACTCCTTTCCCTTGCGGGTCAGCTTCATTAAGGGCAACACTATCTTGGAAAGCCCCTCAATGAACTTCCTGTAATAGCCTGCCAATCTGAGGAAACTGTGCACCTCTGTCACATTCATCGGCCTCGGCCATTGCTTCCACTTTTGTAGGGTCTACCATGATCCCTTCCTTCGATACTACATGTCCCAGAATTTGGATCTCTGACAACCAGAACTCACATTTGGAGAATTTCTCATATAGTTGCCTCTCCCTCAGAATTTACAGGACAATCCTCAAGTGCTCGGCATGCTCCTCCTGAGTCTTTGAATAAATTAGGATGTCATCAATGAACACCACCACAAACTTATCAAAAAACTCGTGGAAGATCCTGTTCATATAGTCCATGAACACCCCAGGCACATTGGTCACCCCAAACGGCATCACCAAATACTTATAGTGACCATACCGCGTCCTGAACGCCGTCTTAGGTACATTTGTATCCTTCACTTGAATTTGATGGTACCCCGAGCTCAGGTCAATCTTTGAGAACACTGCTGCTCCCCTCAGCTGATCCATCAAATCGTCAATCCTTGGAAGCGGATACTTGTTCTTGACCGTCACCTTATTCAACTGTCGGTAATCCACACACATCCTCATGCTTCCATCCTTCTTAACCAAGAGCACTGGTGCTCCCCACGGTGACACACTCGGTCTTACAAACCGTTTCTGCAATAGATTCTCTACTTGCTTCTTGACCTCTGACAATTCCACCGGTGACATCTTATAAGGCGCCACAGAAATTGGGCTTGCTCCCGGAATGTGGTCGATAGCAAACTCTATCTCCCTCTAGGTGGCAGCTCAGAAACATCTTCAGGAAACACCTCCAAGAAATCCTTTACCACTGGAATATACTCCAGCTCCACCACGCTTTCGGTTTCCATTGAGATCAAAACCATGAAAGCCTTGGCATTTACCGTCTCCTCCCACGCTTCTCAGCTCATAAGCCTTGGAACCTTTGCCATTGTCGCACCAAAGATCAAGGTCTTCTCCGTACAGTCTAGCAGCACATGGTTGGTAGTAAGCCAATCCATTCCCAAAATTACATCCAATTACGAAAGAGGTAAACAAATCAAGTCCACCTCAAACTCCCTACCATGTACCATTATTGCACACCCTAGACACACCCATGACGTCACAACTGGCTTACCCGTAGGGGTAGTCACCACAACATTACACGACAATTTCATCACATATAAATTCAGACTCTTCACATAGTCCACGGATACAAAGGAGTGTGTAGCACCTGAGTCAAACAACACATCAAGTAATTTGTCTTTAATTATATATTTACCTCAGATCAGCTCCTCTGACTGTGAAGCCTTTGCCCCATCATAGCAAAGACTCTACCAGGAATGCTCGGCTTCTGCCCCGTACTTGGCCCCATACTTCCTCTTGATTCCGGCCTCTGAGCTGTACTTGTACTGCCTCCCCTCTTGGCGGCCCAACACTCATTGGCAACGTGCCCCGACTTCCCACAGTTGCTACAAGTTATCCTCGGCTGTGGGCAGTCCTTCACCATGTGTGGCCCCCCACACCTGAAGCACTTAAGCGGCCTTCTAAAAGAACTCGATCCTGAACCACTTCCACTACTCCTCTCTTGAGATGAACTCCCTCGAGACTGAGAGCTATCCAGTCATGCATACACACAATACACACATCCATACACTTAATACACGTAAACATCATTATCAAGTAAATCAACACACGCATATATATATATATATATATATATATATGCATTTAGATTTATATAAATAACAATAATTAATATCACAAAATTCAGGGCGTTACACTTTATAGCTTTTTGGCCCTAACCCATATAGGCTTGGGTTAGGGCTAGGCTAGTTGTGCTTTTTGATAACTCTATTTTTTACTAATCCATCAGCCTTGTATTTTATTAAAAACTATTTGCAGCTTACTTTTTTTTTTTCGTTGGGTAGTGGGACTAACCTTCATGCATTATTATTTTTTAGGGTCTCCAACTCCTCTTGAATTGCCCTTGCCCATCTTGGGTTAGCTAACGTTTCAACATTATTTGAGATGTGGCAAGATGACACAACCTTTGTGAATATCTTGAAAGGGTGAGATAAGTTTTGAATGGATACATAATTAGCAATAGGATATTTAGACTTCCTCTCTTCTTCATAAGTAGAATACTTATTTGTTGGTTTACCATTGTTGTACCTGAAGGGTAAAACATATCTAACAGTAATATCTAAGGTGTTAGCATGTGGGAAAGTAGTAGGAGAACTTACCTCAAGGGAATTCCTTGTAGGAGGAGATTGTTTGGGTATTGAGAATGTATTCTGCAAAGATCAAATTCTTACCATTGGAAGAAAGGTGATAATATCAATCAATCATGTTCACAATTCATCTTACAAATCCATATGCACAAATGGTAAGAATCTCTTTATTTTTCAAAATGAAGTGTGACAATCACATGAAGAAGTACATAAACAAAATATTTACTCAAAATTTATAAATAGAGAAATGGAAAAAGAATATGAATTATTCATCACAAAATGGAAAAAGGACGTAATACATAAACAATTATGAACATATATATATATATATATATATATATTTCTTATTTTCTTTGTTCAGTTCAACAAGAAATATGACACAATTCAACATATGAATCAAGAGGTGAACCACTAGGAATTCAATTTATCAAGAATTGAAAGCATTCATGTATGAAAATTCCATGAGTTCATCAATCTCCATCAAATTCAAAAAATATGTCCTCTATAATCTCTCACATTCTCAACCAATTGCCCAGTTTTAACAATTAATTTCAAACATCATGCACTCAAGAACAGCAATGAACATTTTTCTAATTCCCCAACTTAAGAATTCTAAAATCAGAAATGCCAGGTTGGATAGAGATTTACCTGGATTGAAGGTGCAGACTGATAAATGCAGATTTTACTAGGTTTTTATGTAGTTTTCTAGGTTGTTTTTGATAAAAAAAAATGTAATTTGGAAAGTGAAAACTGCACAAAAATATATAAATGTTCAATAAAGTAAATTGTTGTCATTAATAATTCAAATTGTGTGAATTTAATAGAATTTGATGTGATTTTGTTAGTTTTGCAGGAAACTCTAAGCTGAGATCATAAGGTTGGAAGATCAAGAGAGAAAGTAGCAATTTTGGAGACAAAGAACAAGGATTAATGAAGCTAGTTATTGGGTGTGATCATTATTTTTAAGAAAAGTGATCATTCTAGAGCCTAAGTTCAGGGACTGACTTATGCGTTACCACTTTTTCCAACAATAGTAACCATGCTCATGAAAAAGGGATCCTGCATTATCACTATTTCTAATAATAGTGATTGTTCTAGAGATGGAGTGAGAAGAATAACTTGTGCATGATCACTATTTTTTATAAAAGTAAACACGTGCAAGTCTGATTTGAAGCAATAGGCTACACGTGATCACTATTTCTAAGTAAAGTGATCACGCGCATGATCCAAAGGCAAAACTAGCTACGTGTTATCACTATTTCAAAATATAGTGATTGTTCTAGAGAGCTTTTCAATAGAACTAGCTGCGCGTTATCATTATTTCAAAAAATAGTGATTGTTCCAGAGAGCACTTCAATAGAACAAGCTGCGCGTGACTCCTATTGTGAACAAAAGTGAACATGCGCATGACCAAAGTGCAAAACAAGCTCTGTGTGGCTACTATTATAAACAAAAGTGATTGTTCCAGTCATGAAGGTTACCAGAAAGGCTTCTGCATGGTAACTTTATTGAAAAATAGTGATCACGCCAGAAAGGCAGGAAATTCTATAAATAAGAGATTACCTCAAAAACTTGGGATCTTTTCTCATTTTTTCATTTCCACACCTTAGAAGAGTTAGAGAGAGAGAGATTGGGGGCGACTTCCAAGCTCTGGATCTTGAGGAATCAGGCTAGGATTGGATTTATGAAGAAATTCTGCAGCTCCTCTTCTTCTACTATTTCTCTCTCTCATTTCCTTTTAGGAACATGGTTTGGAGGGCAAGTGTACCCATCGAGAAGTAATAAAGGGTTCTTAAATCAAGTTCCCGAAATATTGTCCCACAAGGATTGATTTCCAATTACTAAGAATTTCCTAATTTAATTCTTTAAGCTTCAAAGATATGAGATTAATTAAAATAAGAATTTATAAAATTAATTATAAACTAAGGGCAAGGAATACAATGCTCGTCTTTGTTAAACTTATCGTAGAGGAACTTAGGGTATATGGATTTTCTCATTCAATCCTTTATGTTATTCTTCTATTTAACTCTAAATTCGATTTCCTTGCGATTACCAATCATTCATACGAATACTATTAATACCCAATGGTCATGCAATATTAATATTCTTTTCTCTAAATTAACATCCTCAATGACCATGCAAGACATCAATTTAAGAAAGCTTAAGGAACCTATGAACTTGTTAATTTAATAACGATTAGAAGAGAAAGATTGGTTTGGTCCACCTAATCCTTTGTCTCGTTTTACCCTATAGATCTATTAATTAACCGAGGTACAGTCACTTGACGATATAATTAATTAGGATTAAGAAAGAAGCGTAATAGGATAAAATCTAATTACAAAACGGAAATCAAATTTAGATTCAAATATCAAAATTCCATAAATTTATGAACAATAGTTCCTATAGCCCTAGCTATGGACTTAGTTATTCATGCTAAAGAAAAGAATTAAAACAATCATAAACAAAGCTATAGTCAAAAGAAATAGCAAACTAGAGTATGAGATGTGTTCCCGGTCTTCAAGTACGATCGCTTGAAGCTCCAAGTCTTGTCAAGCATGTACCAAGGATCCCGTGCAAGAGAGACGAGATGAGAGGTGTATCTGAAAGCCAAAAACTAGATGTAAAAACATTCCTTTATGATGCCTAAGATCTCCTTTTAATAGGGTTTGAAAACCCTAAAGACTCTTGATAATTGGGCTTCTCGCAGATGAGTACAGTAGTGCAAGGCCTTAAGCACGACCATGCATGGGCGTGCTGACTGCTGCGAAGCTCTAATCTTCCATCAATTTAGGCCCAAAATGAACCCAATATCCACTTGTGGCCTCTTTATACCAAATTGCAAAATTAATATATAAATTAGTATAAAATCCAAATAAAATAAAGGTCAAATATGAATATATGGGCTATAAAATAGGGCCTAATTACAGACTTATCAAACATGTTTTGATTTCTTTTTGTTATGGATTGATGGATCTAATTTTGATATTGTAAATTGATTGTGGATCTAGATTTTAAGATCTTGTTTGTATTGAATGTTTAATTCTTTCCTTAATGCAATTCTTGAATTAGCTATTCAATTGAATTGAACTTAAAGGATTGTCATCAATGGGAGTTAATTTCTCATATCTGAATTAAATGTCAAGGTTATGGATATCTTAGGGATAAGAATTCGTGATCTTGTGATCTCTTAATTTCTCATACAAAATACAATGTTTGATTGATTTACACCTAAAGAATTAGGGTAGTTAATTGAATATTAGGATCATTGAGGCAAAGGATTGTCTTGTGATTAAATAAGTGAAATTGATCATCAATCAATTAAGGAACTTAAAGTTCAGATCTACTTTCATTTTGCAATTGATAAAGAGGTTCTTATTTTTACACTTTATTGCTTTTGATTGCAAATGCTCAAAACACTACAAAATTCGTTTAGCTTAATTAGTTATTGATTTGTGAAGTGGTAATTGATAGAATTAATCCTTGAGGATGATACTTGAGACTCAAATGAATTCTAAATTTTATTGCTTGCTACAACTACTTAGTACACTTGCTAGTTAGTGTTCTCTCAGCTATGTGACATAGATGCAATGTAAGTGATGCAATTCATTTGATGCCTAGAAATATTTGGAATTAAATGCTTAATTTTAAGGGGAAAAATTTAGAAAGCAGCAGAAAAATGATGATGAAGTATTTATGTGGTTATGCTAAAGCATGTAACTACTTTTGGCAAGAAGAATGGATGTCACAGCAATTATAACAACCCTTGCAGACCCTTTAAGCTTGTGTCTAACCACTCTTTAGGCTCAGAGTTGAAGTTCCAGTAAACTACCAGTTTCACTGCCAAAAGCAATTGCAAAGCAACCAAAAACTCAGATCATGCAACAAAATAAAACTAAGAACTAGAAATTGAAAAGAAATAAAAGGGAAAGAAGTGTGAGTTGCCTCTCACAAAGCGCTCTTTTAACTCACTAGTTTGACGCCTATTGATCTTTGGTTCTAAGATATGATTTTGATGATAACGGCTCTTGCTCTACCTTTAAACATTTCCCCTTTTTTCTCACCAACTTGCAGCTCTTCATTTAATTCAGAATTTGAAAGAATAACAGTGAAGGGATGTAACATCCCCAATTTCAGTCTACTCGTTATAGATTTTTAGTTGCTAATTAATGTTTCTCCACCTCATTCTTTTAATCTAATTTATTTCTTGTTACAACTAAATGCTTTGCATGATTAATCGATTTTAGCTCAATTTTTTTTTATTTTATTGATGATTTTCTGATTGGTTCAAGTTTTTTGCTGCATAATATTTTTATACAATGTTGTGATAATGTTTGATCTACATTTTCTTTTCATATGTCCTGTGGTCATGTGGTGAAATACCTTGAAAAATCCTAGGATAGTAAGACAAATCCTGGGACAAAGTTGTTCGTTAATTAGAATGAGTGAACCTCGCTTTACTAATTATTTTTATTTTTGTTATTTCTATTATTATCACTATTACCATTATTATTCTCTTAACTTTTTATTATTTATTAATTGTTTGTATTGTATTTTTTATTTTGGAAGGGATTGCATGTGTGACCTTTGCACTCCCTAGTCGTCATTTTTGACCTTCTCTCTATCATTAATACTTGCTTAAACCTAATTATGATATGCATGAGCCTTTTCATTCTCCCCACCGTCGTGTGCATTTATGGACATTAGGGTGAAATTGCTCCTTAAGTGGCGCAAAAAAAAAAAAAAGAGGAAACCCAAGAGTCACCTAAATCCTTTTATAAATTTTCCTTTTTTAAATGTATTGGCCGAATTTCCATAAATACTTGAGGGAAGGAGAGAGAATTTGCTTTAATGGCATAGATTCAAATCCTTAATAATGATATTTAATGCCATTTTTTGTCTTCCTTATTACCTTAATTATGAGCAGCCATCCACCATAAAACCGCCACAATTCACATGGCAGAATTTTTGAACTTCCCTCTTAAATGATGCAGCTAAAATTTCATTGGTGTCTAGAAGAGATAGAGAGAAACCCTAACCATCAAAATTTAAACCCTTATCCCCTTTCCTTTAAACGCATGCTCTTCGTATTCCTAAGCACCATTTATGACTCCATAATGCTACATTAAAACCGTGACCCTTCATTGAAAAATATTCCTTAAAAAATATGTTTTGATTGTATTTAACCAAGGGACCCCTCACCTTCCCAAATTAGCTCGCTACTAAACCGTTTGAGCCGCCCCCCACCTGCATTTAAATTTCTCTGGGAATGTGAAGAGTTTTGCACTTATTCCCTCCCTAAAAGGAATTCGAACCTGCCTTAATTACTTACCCTTACCAAGGCCGACCTACCACTTAGATTATCCCACCATAATGATTGATTATTGAAAACGTGTGGGTGCAATAAATTTTTGCTTCTTTTCCACCTCGCTGCATTTATTGCTCATAATGGGACGTTTCGCATGCACAAGAACTCTAGAGAGGCGTGACAGTTCAGGAGGGGAGACCAAAGGCCATGTCCTTTCAAGTGCCCTAACCCTAACTCTTCATGTGCAGCCCTCAACTGTCACACCCCTTTGGAAGTGAAAAGACATGAACATTTTCCTCACACTATATACCCTTTTCTCTCTTTTTCCAAAAATACTCTCAAGCTCACCACAACCCATCTCTCTTGAAACCATTCTCTCACACACTAGTGCCTTCTACTCTCTCTTTCTCTCATGAACAACGTTCTCCATCACCACCCTCTCAAGGGCACCGACAAACACCAAGGAGCCATTTGCACCGCCTGCACCCCACCTCTTTCAAATGTTCGTGCCGCCACCAAGGAATCACGTCGTGGACAAGCCCCTGCAAGTGTCAAAGCTAAGCTTTCTACTCTTTTCTCATTCTCATTCCAAGCAAGGTAAGGGGAGTTCGTGTTTGTGCTTGACTGTGTGTGGTTGTTTGTTTCAATAGTAGACATTTGCATGCACCCTTTTTTCTCGTCCTCACTCTTAGTTTTCACTGAAAACTTGCAAGTAAAAAGATTTCCTCTCATCTCGTGATGATTCTGCTTGAATGGTATTGTAAAAAAAATCACGTTTTTATGGCTTGCATGAACTCGATCATGGTTGAGATAGCTTTGCATGTCGACGATTGTTTGATATTTTTACTTTTCTTCATCATTGTTGCTTTTTGGTTGGGTATAGAGGATGATTTTAAAATAACATATGTTGTACCTTATTCTCATGATATCCTTCATCTCTTTTTCGGTCCATGTTTTTCCCTATTTCGTTGCATGTAGCCTTCTTTGTGAAATTTTTTTGTTTTCTCACTACTCACACCCTTCTTGACAAAAATCATGGAAAGGACATAAACCTATTTTTTTTGTTTTTGCTTGACAGAGAGTAAATGGACTAATTTTTGTACAACAAAAGGGATTTTTACAACTAACTCTAAATTAAATATGACTTAGTCTATACTTAGGCTTTGATTTGCTTTGATTATTGTTTTCAAAAATCGATTCTTGCATGGAGATGAAACCGCGGCTACCCTGTTTTAAAATTTCTAATATTATTTTCTTCGAGATGCATATTCTTTCTTCAATCATTTTTTGAGAAATTATTATAATTATTTTTGTTTTCCATTTTATTCTCCTTTCGTTTTTATTCTGGAATTGTGTGTAAGTGTGTGCTCATGGCTATTCTTCCTTGAACGTGTTCTGAAATACAATTGGAGAAAAGGATTTTTGAAAATTTTGATGTTTCTATTTTATTTTGGTTGATGCGAGTACCGCATGATGGTTAATCGTCCGGTTCTGATTATTGTGATTTGTGTGTTGAGTTCATTTTGAATTGAGATAGGAAATACGATATTTTCTCTGCCACTTGAGTGTGCCTCTGAGAATGATAATATTGAAACTTGAGAAATTCTAAGTGTGTACATGGTTGTTTGCGTTATTCATGTGCATGGAGGCGGAAGGAGGAGTCAAGGTTACAGTTTGGCACAGTTGGGGAATGTGGAGTGTTCAGGTTCAAGAGGAGGACCTTGGGGGTAGCGAAGGGGGGTTGCCCCAATGGTGCAGAGTAGCTCACCGTGGTCGGGACACGTCGCCATCAAGCCTTCACTAAACCCAACGCAAGCAAGCATTGTCGAGGATCGTGGAAGAACTCATTCCTGAAGAACAAAGATGAAATTGGGGAAAAATGTCCCTGGATAATTATGTACAATGTGTGCTTGTAAGGAATGAGGGTCTCCGATCACCTTGACTGGAGGACTACTAGAAATTGAGGAAGTAGTGATATTATGACTGGCATATGTTTTGATTTAGATGCTAATTGATTTCTAATTATTTGTTTGTGTCGTGTGACTACATGGTTGGGTATGAAATCCGAGAATATGTGTCTCTTGAAATTTGATCTCTTGTTTCCTTTTAATTTATTTTAATTATCTTGTTTAATCGATTATTGGTAGACTATCATGTTGGAACTCACCCTTTCTTTTGTGTGTTTCTCTGTTCTCTTGTGTGTTTGCATGACTGCATGACAGATGGATCCACAACGAGCAATGATTTGGGGAACGGACTCTGCGGGGAAGGAGGTGTGGACATACGACCCAGCGACGCCCCATCTCGTGTATTAAGGGATGATTACCCTGAACATGGGACCCATCACTGAGGATGGTTGGAAACTCTATTGGAGCGACTACCTTCTCATCGACATTTTTGTACCTCTACCATCCGAGAAGAGTATCATCATTCACCCACCTTCTCCAAACCAAACACCACCATCTGAGCCTTCCAAAACCCTTGACAAAGGTAAAGCCCCTATGAGTCTTGACCCAGCACTTACTTCTTGTCCCCGTTCTTCTTCTGCTCCTAAATGGAAAGATGTTGGAATTATTGAGTCTTCCATCTGGTCCGTGCCTCGCTGTTCTCTGAGAATCCCTTTACCCCCTACTAGTGAAGTTGGACCCTCTACACGATGCCCTTCGTCGCCACCTCCATCCACTTCTCGTTCACCACCACCCACCATTGGCTGGATTGATAGCGATCCGGACGACTTGCCGCCTTCTCCTCTCCCTCAGCCAGCAGATGGTTCTCCTGACTCGATGGAATGGAATCCAACCCCAGCGAGGACTCTCTTCCATTAGAATTCTATGTGTAGATTTTTTTTATGAAGTGATGGATTGATACTGCTTATAGGGCCTTACTTTTGTTCATTTTGAAATACTATACTTTTATGGGTTTATTTTGCCGCTGTATTTACCTTGGACGATTTGGTTTGGATGACTTTGCTCCTTTCTTTTATATAATTGACAGTTTATATTTCTTGATTAAGTCTTAAAACCATATGACATTATTATCTGTATATTACCGTTTGATAATGATGTGAAAGAATAAAAATGAGCACATGTGGAACTGTGATTTCTAAGGTCTTTTGTTGATCACAAAAAATTATCTCCCCACGGTTTGATTTCCAAGGTCTTTAAACTTGACTGAGTAAATTCCATGAATTGGAGTAAAGTTTCTTTTAGTTCATTATTTCTGTTTGGAAGAGTCTTTGCAGGCTACTGTCCCCTTTGAGATTGAGAATATGATGCTTGAAAATAAGGTTGTGAAAACTGAGGACTGGAGAATGGTGATGTTGCAGTTGACATTTGTTGATTCCAATCATAATGTGGTTGACTCATGTTAGCTTGATACTGATATACACAAGGAAAGGTAGATTGAGGTTTTTGAAAATTTTCTTCATAATTGATTTGTTCTTGAAATTCTGGTACAGCCACATCATAGGTTCCATGCACATGGTTTTCACTGTAAAAATAACGCATAAAGGGGGTTAGTTTGGACAACTGCAGCTTGAAAATTATTAATTAAAGCTTTAAAACATCTGCTTCATAAGCTCCTGTTCTTACAACTTGACTTTGATGAAAATTCTGATACATGCTGTTTGTCGTCAAACAATAGAACAACTTTATTTTTCTTTTGGTTTTTCCTTGTATACAAAAATAGAAAGAAAACAAAAGTCAAATTAAAGAAAAAAAAACTAGGCAAAATGAAATATGAAATTATGCAAAAAATTACCAAACATAACATGCAACGAACATAGAAAATTATGCAAAATGAAATTTACTATTATGTAGAAAAATAAGCAACAAGATTATGTAGAAAAATGCAAAAGAATATAGAAAAGTTATGCAAAAATCAACAAAAAATAATGCAGAATCTATCCAGAGAAAAAAAATGTAGAAACAAAAATGAACTATGAAGAAAAATTAAATAGCCATGCAGAAAAATGCAGAATGAAATTATGCAAAAGACAACATAAACTGGTGCAGAAAACTACACGAAATGCAGAAAAAAATTATGTAGAAAAATTAGACAATATGCAAAAAAAATTAAAAGCAAAAAAAAGAAGCTCAATCTAGCTATCTCTCTGCTACTAATGATATTGAAAGTAAATAATCCTTGACAACGGCGCCAAAAACTTGTCACAATGCTGAGAGAACACTAATTAGCAAGTGTACTAGGTAATTGTAGCAAGTAATAAAATTTGGAATTCATTTGAGTCCTAAGTATCGTCCTCAGGGATTAGTTCTATCAATTATCACTTCACAAATCAATAACTAGTTGAGCCAAATAAATATTGGAGATATTTTGAATCATTTGAGAACAAAAGCAGTAAAGTGTAGAAATCAGAAAATAACAGCAAAATAGAGTAACGAATTTAGAAATAAATTGATGTGTGAAAGAAGTTAGGAATGATTTCACCTCTTTATCAATTGCAAAACTGAATGAGATCTAAAC
Source organism: Abrus precatorius (assembly GCF_003935025.1). NCBI lineage: Eukaryota > Viridiplantae > Streptophyta > Magnoliopsida > Fabales > Fabaceae > Abrus > Abrus precatorius. The sequence goes on from NW_020874417.1 coordinate 15,210,839, forward strand.
TCTAAGTTCCTTAATTGATTGATGATCAATTTCACTAGATTAATCAAAGGACAATTCCTTACTTCATTGATCCTAATATCTAACTAAACTATCCTAATTCCTTAGGTGTAATTCAGTCAAACATTGCATTAGACATTAGAAATTAAGAGATTACAAGATCACAAATTCTTATCCCCAAGATATCCATAACCTTGACATTCAATTTAGATATGAGAAATTAACTCAATTTCCATTAATGAAAATCCTCTAGGTTCAATTCAATTGAATAGCTAATTTAAGGATTGCATTAAAGAAAGAATTAATTATTCAATATAATCAAGATCTTAAAATTCAGATCCACAATCAATTTACAATATCAAAATCGGATCTATTAATCCATAACTAAAAAAAAATAAAATCAAAACATGTTCCTAAAAGAAAAAGAGAGAGAAAGAGTAGAAAAAGAGGAGCTGCAAAATTTCTTCATAAATCCAATCCCCAATCTAATTTCTCAAGGTCCAGAGCTTGGAAGTCACCCCCAATCTTCTTGTCTAACTCTCCTAAGGTGTGGAAATGAAAAAATGAGAAAAGATCCCAAGTTTCTGACCTAATCTCATATTTATAGATTTTTTTGCCTTTCTGGCATGGTTACTTTTATAACATAAAGTAACCAAGCAGAAGGCTTTCTGGTAGTCTTCATAACTGAAACAACCACTTTTGTGTGACACTTTTATTCACAATAGGAGGCACGTGTAACTTGTTTTTCTGGAATGCTCTCTGGAATGATCACTTTTATCGACAAAAGTAGCAAGCTTATTCCTTTTATCTAGACTTGCGCATGTTTACTTTACTAAAATATAGTGATCACATACGACTTGTTCGTTCCTCTTATCCCAGTTTTGGAACAATGACTATTGTTTGTAATGGTGATAACGCATAGCATTTCTTCATGGGCGTGGTTACTATTGGTGGAAAAAGTGTTAACGCATAGGTTAACTTTTGAACTTAAGCTCTGGAATAATCACTTTCCTCATAAATAGTAATAACGCACAGGTTAGCTTATGAACTTAAGCTCTAGAATGATCACTTTCCTCAAAAAAAGTGATAATGCCCAGCACTTAGCTTCATTATTCTTTGCTCTTTGTCTCCAAAATTGCTATTTTCTTCTACTTTCTCTTCTTCAATCCTTATCCTCTGTAAAACTAACAAAATTACATCAAAATTCTATCAAATTCACATAATTTGAATTACTAAAGACAACAATTTACTTTATTGAACATTTATATATTTTTGTGCAATTTTCACTTTCTAAATTAAATTTTCTATCAAAAATAACCTAGAAAACTACATAAAAACCTAGTAAAATTTGCATTCATTAATTGGTGCCCTAAACGAGGGTGCCAAAGCCAAATTTGTCTTTATTTTCTACTGACTGAATGTTGCATATGATTTATTCTTCTTCAACTGAAGTCATCCAAGTAATATAACCCTATTCTCTTAGTATCATGCCCAATGATCTCCTTGTTGGGAATGTCCTGGATAAGTTATGGAACCGAACCCGACCTCATCTTTCTCTAATAAGGCAAATCAATAGTATTTAACAGTAGACTTAATAAGATGAGACACCTTGGATCCTTGAGACAAGTTAGACATAAGTGTAGTAAGGCTAAATTTAGAAAGAGTTGGAATGAACTTCTGCTAGTGATTATCTGATATGTTTCAATATGCAAAATTCTGATGGAACAGCTTAGATAGAAAAATACGTTTTGATTATGTTTTGCAATTAAAAAGTAGTGTATATGATATGGAATAGAAACATTGAATTGGACTGAACATTCATCATGCACCACACATATGGAGAAGGAGGAGAAGAGTCCAAGCAACAGTATGGCACAGTTGTGGAATGCCTGTTTTCTATCGGGCTTGTAATCTATTATTGAGTAATCTATAATATTTTATACTTGTTAAATGTTAATTGAAGGATTATTTGGTATTGGAATATATTTAAATGGAGTTTGGAAATTATTTAAAAAAAATAAAAATAAACAGTGTTGCTGAACAGTACCATAAGTAGTGGGACGTCATCAGTGATGTCACCCTAACGTCACATACGCGTACAGTGCGTGTATAGTACGTGTACAGTATAGGTGCACAGTGTTTCCAATGTGAATAGTGTCCTGAACAATATTTCTATCGTGAATAGTAAGACAGTGAATAGTAAATTTCAAAAATTTTCTATAAAAAGGGGGCTTCGCACAATTTTCATTTCTTCACTCCTATCAAAGGTTCTCAAAGGTTCCAAGGCCATATACCACCATTTTCTCTCATATTAAACCCTCCTAAACATAGATTTCTCTCAAGATCTGTGATTCTGTGTCCGTTCTAAGGGATTTGGAGTAAGTTTCTTTAAGTTTGAAGTTAGATTCACTGTTCGTTTCTCTTCTCCTTCTCTTTCTCATAAAATTTCATGGTGTTCTTAGGAGAAACTCTGTTCTAAAGCCAAATCTTCGGTGAATCTTACGATAAAACAAGTAATATTCGGTAGATCTGGAGTGAATCACTGTTCTAAGGTAAGGGGAGCTTATTTTAGCATATGAACTATATTTGAACAGTTGGATGTGCTATTATAAGAAGTTTTGATATGATTTTGTTAGATCTTTTGAATAAAAGCTATTTTCTAAGCTATAACTGTTGTTAATTGATTTAAAATGCTAAGATTTTGGCTGATCTATTATAAACTTGTCTTAGCTGAGCTGTTAAAACAATTTTAGCAGTGCTGCATCATGTTGAGATATATGTTTTGCATCATTATAGAGCCGAGTTACATGTTTAGATGGGTAGACGTTTAACGAAAAGTTTGTTGTGTTGTACTGTCTGGATCCAGATACCAGAATGGGTTGCTCCCGAACCGGCTCGGTTCCTTCTGGATTACTTAGGTTGTGAAACCAGTTGGAAACCGTTTTTCATGCTTTGCATTAGATGGGCTGGTAATGCATGGGGCTGTTGCTATGAGTAATATTTTGCTTTATATATACGATTTCATTTTTTTTTTGAAAGCTCGCCCTTGCATTTCTGTCTATGTCGTTGTGTGCGTGTATACTGCGATGATCGTACGATGGTACGTGAGCAGATGTAGCAGGTGTTGCATCTACTTCACAGGCTAAGGGGCCAGTGGAGAAATGTTAGAAGCTGGAGTCGTAATTTTGCATCAAAGTCTTTTTTCCTTATATTTTGAGACCTCATGTAGAGGGAACTACGTAGTATAATTCTGTGTATTTTGAATATTATGAACTAAATGTAATATTATGTTGTTCTAATGGATATTTGTTGTAAGAAACTTTGTTTTATTTTGAATGAGAAGTGAATTTTATACTTATATTCTCTATTATTTATCTATCTTAAATATGTATGTGGTGTAGAAACAATATTCTCAGTTCCTTATAAAAGGGGTCGTGACATATTCAGGTTTGCAGAAAACCTTGGGGGTGGTAAGAAGGGATGACCTAATGGTGTGGAGTAGCTTACTGTGACCAGGTCACATCGCTAACAAGCACTTGATAATCCTGATGCGAACACCCCCTAGGCCCATTCTTGAAGAATGCCTTGTGGGGTGTGGAGAAAAATGGATTAGTGATAACCTTGTGTTTGTTGTAGTAGGGAATGAAGCCCTACGATCGCTTTGACTAGAGGGATGATGAATTTAGAGGGAGGATGAAAAGAGTAAGGCGAATGGTGAATGACATATATATATATATATATATATATATATATTCACTTAATTGTATAGACGCACGTCATTTTGCATGGCTTTTAAATTCTTTTTTGCATGTTTATATTGAACCTTAGAGAATGATGTGTTAAGTTATTGTAAGATCTGGTTGGGATTTAGGGCTGAGATTGGGGGCTGGGATTATTTGAGAATCTTGTAAATGATGATTATAATGGTGTGATATTCAACAAGGCAAGTGTGGATGGCATATGCTGATGACCTCCAATATTTATAGGAAATCAAAATGCTGAATTTTGCAGGTGCCATTTTAAATTATGTGAATTAGGGTATGGGTGTATGTGTTGTTGGTTTTAAAAACGAATAATTTCTTTTGCATACGACTATTATATGATTGTGACTACTTAATTAAGAATCCTATAGAAATAAAAGGAGAGAGAATTGTTGAATAGAAAGAATGTATCAATTTTTGATACGCTTGCTATTTGAGATTCTTACATGATGGAAATACTAATATATATAGTTGATGACATATTATGCACATTAACTCTCTCTTATTCTTTGAATGTGCTATGTCTACCAACATGATGAAATGTCCCTTCTTACTGTGTGCATTGTGGTAAAGTAGCTGTGACACCTTTATTCTATAAGTTACACAAAATGGGGTTTCGTTTGTGGCAAAGTAAGGTGTGGTGCAATATGACTATAATACACTATCCAACTCTTCGACTAAGGTACCTTTTATCCTAAAAAATCTCTTCTTTAAAATCCTTTAAGGATTTCTCTATTGACCATCTTAACTTGCTTGTTAGCCTAGGGGTGCTTAATTGAGGAATAAAATGATGGTTGATGTAGAGGTTAATCATTAGCTTCCTAAAAGTTTTGTCTATAAATTAGGTGTTGTTATTCATGATTAGTACTTTAGGGATACTTATCTAACTTAGAATATTCTTTTTAAAGAACTTATGTGCCTTGGCTGAGGTGATCTAGGCAAGCAGTTGTGCCTTGATCTATTTTGTAAAGTGGTCAATAGCTACAAGGAGGAACTTGACTTTTCTGAGGGCAAGAGGAAGGTGCCCAAAATGTCTATGCCTCATTGATGGAAAAAAATGCTAAGTGTGTCGAGTGTCTCTAGGATGTGAGATGGAGGTTGTTATACCTTTGACAAGCATTACTGTTCGGAGGAGAAGTGTACCCATTGAGAATTAATACAGGTTTCTTAAATTAAGTTCCCAAAATATCGTCCCATAAGGATTGATTTTCAATTACTAAGAGTTTCCTAATTCAATTGTTTAAGCTTCAAGGATACGAGATTAATTAAAAATAAAAATTTATAAAATCAATTATAAAACTAAGAACTAAGAACAATGAATACGAATGCACGTCTTGGTTAAACTTATTGGAGAGGAACCTAGGGCATATGGGTTTTCTAATTCAATCATTTATGTTATTTTCTGTTTAACTCTAAATCTGATTTCCTTGTGATTACCAATCATTCATATGAATACTATTAATACCCAATGGTCATGCAATATTAATATTCTTTTCTTTAAATTAACATCCCCAATGGTCATGCAAGACATCAATTTAAGAAAGCTTAAAGAACCTATGAACTTGTTAATTTAATAACGATTAGAAGAGAAAGATTGGTTTGGTCCACCTAATCCTTTGTTTCGTTTTACCCTATAGATCTATTAATTAACCGAGGTATGGTCGCTGATCAATTGGATTTTTATAACCTTATTTCCTCTCATTCCTAGCTCATTAATCCTCTTTTATGCCTCATTGGTTTGAATTGGATCATTTTATGATGTTTGAATTTTATTTGGGCTTTATTTAATTTTTCCAGTATTCAGCAAATTCTGATACTATTTTGGTTTCTGGACAATATCTTTATTTGTAGAACTTATTTCATTGTGATTCTTGATTTGCAGGAAAGCTAATAGAAAGGTACACGATTCCTATGAAGAGGTCAGAAACCAATTTTGATGATAAGAAGCTGAAACTGGGCCTGGAAAAAGTCGAAACGCTGCAGTCAAGGATCCTGAGCAAGGTGCAGTATTTGGGCCATATCTCAGTCCACAGACATCTGATTAAGCCCATTCCAGTGGCGTTTTGAAGCTAACATCCAAGGATACAATTTTCCTTGAGGCCACGGACCAAGAAAAGGCCGTTTTCATAGTTGAAAAAAAAGGAACAAAGTGACGAATGGAATTTTCAAATTTTGAATTTTAATTTTTTTGGCTCCTCTCCTCTCTTCTCCTCTCTTCTCTTTTTCATTTTTTTTCTCCCCTTTTACGACTTGTTTCCCTCCATCCATGAAGGCTTAGATTTCCATCTAATTCAAGGATTAAAAGGGACGTGACACTCTTGAGGATTGGTCTCACATTGGCATAAATTGAATAACAAATTCAGTTTCATCTCTTCCTTATTTTCTCCTTTTGCTAATTATATTTTTGAATTGAAGTTATTCGTTTGGATTGATGATTATGCATATGGTTGATTACATATTATTTGATTGATGTATGTAATTCAGTTTTAAGGAACGTGAATTAGATTTTCAGGTTTGAGATCTAAGATTAATGGCATTAGTGAATTAAATTAACACAAATCGATTAGGTTGTAGAGGTTTATGAACTTTGAGCGAATTGTATGTTAATCGAATGCATGAGGGTTCTTGTGTGAATGCTTAATTTAAATTGAGGTTTCATTCAAATTTAATGTTAATCACTAATTTGTTGTTTGATGCATCTTCTTGGAATCCGGTGATAGAGTGGTCGTAGTTCTTCTAAATTCTTGAATTAGAGTTTTTAATTATTTTTAACTTTTGATTCTAATTAGTTATTCTATAAATCAAACCCCCTCTAAAAATTTTATAATCGTATAACGTTATCATCGTTGGGAGACAACTCAGATTGCACCTTTTACTACATAATTTTTATGCAATTCAGTTTTTATTAATTTGTCCGAGAGCGACACTCGCGATCAAATTTTGGCACCGTTGCCAGGGATGATGATGTTATTTGATTATGTAATTTTTTGTTAGTGTGATTGCATTGCATATTATGTGTTGTGTTTTACATCTAATTAGGATTATGCATAATTAGCGTTTTTCATTTAGCATAATTGTGTTTATGCATTCTGTTTTAGTAGCCTTTGAATAGCATAGTAGGTAGTCATTTATCCTTGCTTAGTATTAAATCATTTGATTCTCTACATTTTGTGTTGTGTTTCTGCTTTTTTACATTCTGCATTCGTCGAAAAAGTACACGGCTGTGTATCTGAACGTGTAGATCTCTGTCCAAAATTAAAAGTGACATAACTTTTTGCATACAACTCCTATTTCTTATTGTAATATATGCATTTCATATAGCTCAACGAGATCTACGCAATGGCAATAGCTCGGAGGCTGGTTGGTGGTTTCTGAAAAAAAAATTATTTCTTTTCATTCTTATTTAGATATTATGGCTTAGAGAATTTTTTATATGGATGATCATAGAAGACTAGATAACAAGCTAGATGATTTAGCTTATTTGATCGAACAGTTGACATTGTCACAAATGGCTACAATGTTGTGTAAAATTTGTAATTCACTTGAACATCATACTAATTTCTATCATACATTGTATGAGCCTGCAGGTTGGATGAGTCATCCAAACTTGGGATGGGAGAATTTTACGCAGCAACAATATCAACCCCTACCACAAAATGTTGCACCTTCCAAGAATGAGCCGTCCTTGGAAGAGTTGATAAGGGAGATGGCAATTAACGATCTGAATTTCCAACTAAGAACAGAAGCATCCATTCAAAACTTGAAAAATCAGATTGTTCAGTTGGCAACAACAGTAAACGAGCTGAAGTCTCAAGGTCCTAGTAATCTTTCTGCACAACCAGTTGTTGAACCAGAGAATGTTACTTTGAGTTCAAGAAAGACCATTAAACACTCGCAAGAGCAGCAACCAATAGATAAAGATCTTAATGCTACTGCTCCAACAAGTGATTGCAGCCCAGCAAGTGTAGAATTTGCTCCTACTGCTCATACCACTTCTACTGAGGCAGAAGAAAATTTTGAGCAACCTGTTCCTCTTCCATTTCATTCGGTTTTTCATGATAAGAAGAAAATTTGCTTGTTAGCCTAGGGGTGCTTAATTGAGGAATAAAATAATGGTTGATGTAGAGGTTGATCATTAGCTTCCTAAAAGTTTTGTCTATAAATTAGGTGCTGTTATTCATGATTAGTACCTTGGGGATACTTATCCGTCTTAGAATATTCTTTTAAAGAACTTATGTGCCTTGGCTGAGGTGATCTAGACAAGCAGTTTTGCCTTGATCTATTTTGTAAAGTAGTCAATAGCTACATGGAAGAATTTGACTTTTCTGAGGGCAAGAGGAAGGTGCCCAAAATGTCTATGCCTCATTGATGGAAAAAATGCTAAGTGTGTTGAGTGTCTCTAGGATTTGAGATGGAGGTTGTTATACCTTTGACAAGCATTACATTCTTCACATAATCTAAAACATCCTCCATCATAGGCTAATAGTATCTAATGCATAAATTTTTATTTAGCATTTTTCTATCTAAGTGAGCTCCATATATGCCTTCATGGATCTTAACCAAGGTATAAGTGGCTTTTTTTTTTATGTAAGGCATTGTAGTAGGGGGTGGAAGATCCTTTTTTAGACAACTTCTCATTTACTGCTTTATAATGTGTAGTTATTAGACAATCTTCTTAGCTTGCTTCTTTTTTTTTTCCACAGTTGACTGAGTTAGATGAAGGCTTTAATAGGGACAACTATGATGATTTTGGTTTCTCCTTAAAGATTGATGTGAACTCAATTGTAGAGATGTTTGATAGGTTCTCAAAATTATTGTTTTGTTATTCCTAGTATTTTTAATATTGGTTAATTGCAATAACACATATGCTTTAACAGTCTTAGTTCAACTGACGTAGCAAAATTCCGCAAAGTCAAAATGGGTGCATGTAACTTTCATTGTCATTAGATACTATGAGATTGCTAGCTCGCAAGCTTGGTATTCCATATTGACTTGAGACATCATTAGCTGGGAGTCTTTGCAGAAGATAGCTTCTTTTACCCCTAATTCATTTGTTGTGGTTAGTCTATTAAGCAAACCTCGTATTATGCCTGGTATTTAGAAGTGGGAAACATAAAATAGAAGCTTTGATCAACGACTATCACTTTTCCATTTTCTAGAATGATGTTTGCTTTTACCTCCTTAAATTTGATAAACCAACTACACAAATGATCACAAAATATCTTTCTTGATGTTTATATGAACCCTCATTATTTTAATCACAAAATCGATCAAAAGTTGTCTATTAATTATGATTTGCATTTCAAATGCAATGTTGAACTTGGATAGTTCTATAGCTCTTCAACTTATTCTACCTGTTAGGTCAGGTTTATGAAGTATTAGCCTTAAGGGAATATTCATGTGCACTACAATGGATGGGCTTAGAAATAAAGTCGTAATCTCTTGGCCACGGTGATGAAGGCAATGACTATTCTCTCTATATTTTGTGAATAAAATATACTGGCTTTTGACTCTCTGTAGTCTTTTGACTCTCTGTAGTCTCTTTAACAAAGGATGCTCCAAAGCCTCATTTTAGATAAACATGTACAAATACAATGTTTCCTTGCAATATGGCCCTGACAAGATAGAGGGAAAAGCCAATGTCTATTTTAGACTTTTGAATGTGACTTTATATGCCAAAGTTCATTCAAAATTGACATCTTTCTTAAGAAGTTGCTAAAGAAGAGGGGAATGATTGGTTGCTTTCGCCATGAACTTCAACATGGTCACGACTCTTCCATTCAACCTTTGTAGTCCCTTTTTGGGGCTTTGTATCTCTAATATGGCCTTACACTTCTTCCTGTTGGCTTTGATTTCACTATTTGTCAACAACATGAAATTGAAAAAAAATTCGATCGAGGCTACAAATGTACGTTTGAGAGGGTTGAGGCATATGTTGTGTGCCTTTAAAGACAAGGTTCATTGATAGACAATACCGAGTCGCTATCAAAACAACTAAGTTTTCTAAAGATTTTGTAATATAGAGCCAAACATAGGTCGATTCCCGAGACACATTCTCAATCAAATTCAATTTTAGGATTTTCTTTTAAAAAATGCAAATACGGTTTTTGGGGTTTTGAAAATTGAAAATTAATCAAATTAAATTACGGACAAAATTAAAGTGAGTAAAAATGAATTAAGAAGCATCAATCCATAGATTACCAATTGCGTGTAACTCCGACTATCATAGTATCTAAAGATTTAAATCCGCATTTGAACAATCACCCAATTCAATTATTAATTCAATTGAATAACCTAATAGAATAGTTACAAATTAAATCAAATGATTATTTAGCCTAATCTGCATTAATTATGAAATCAAAGCATCAATCGAGTCCTAATTTAAATTCTAACAACAGAAAAGTCAATTACGATCGCAATACACAATTCTGAGATTAGAGAGAAAAGAGAACAAACTCAGAGCAATTTAGCGCAAAACTAAAGTCAGAATTATGGATTTTAGATTTTGCAGATTGAACGAGAGGTTCAGCCTTCCATCAAAACACTTAACCCACGCAAGAATGAGAAAAGAACAAAAGAGTTTGAGAGAAAGTAAAACCAAAGATTCTTATTTCGACCAAGTCTCAAAATCTCAAAGTGTCTAATCACTTTCCCTTAATTCAGAACCTTATTAGTCTATTTATAGGTTCTGATTAGGGTAAATTAAGTGGCCAAAATGCGGGCTTCAATAATATCTGAAAGCCTAAATACAGTTATTAAATAACAAAGGTTCAAATGCAATCCCAAATCATAAAAAATATAAAATTAAAAGATCATATTTGTAGAAAAAGTCATATATGCAACTCCAAATCCAATGATCCATATATGCATTTTGAAGTCCTGGATGTGTAGAATCTAATGTAACTAGAATCAGCCAAAAATGATATCTGTAGAAAAAGTTATGGCCAAAAGAGTAGTCAGAGGTCAGAATAACTGAAAATATGAAATTAAAGCATTTATTTGTAACAATCTTCTGCCATGTCCAGAATGTAGAAATCTACAGGGAATATCAGGTTATCTACTCTCACTAGCATGTCTTCTACTACTCCAGCAGGGAATGCAGTGCTTCTATTGTCAATTGAATGACTACACCAGTTTGCTTCAGAGGGCCGAGGCTTAAAGACCTGTAGATTGATGTAGGCATCACGTTTATGGAAGCACCAAGATCAAGTAATGCATTGTTGAAGGTGTAATTTCCAATACTGCAAGGGATAGTAAATGTGCCAAGATCCTTGCACTTCTATGGCATATTGGGCTATATGAGGACTGACACATTCCTCCCCATGCCGACTTTTTCATTCCCTTTCAGTTTCCTCTTATTAGTGCATAACTCTTTAAGGAACTTTGCATATATTTGAATTTGTTTTATCGCATGTTCACTTCTACTCTTTTGAATATCTTAAAAAGCTCCTTATCCAAGTCTGTTGGTGGCCTTCGCTTGGCCACTCTGTTCAGAAAGGGAAGGGGTAGTTTCTGGACAATTTATGAACTACTAGGGGTAGTTTATTGCTCTGTGTTTTGCTGCTTCTCTGCCTCCACATCATCTTGTACCTCTTCATCTTTCTGGTTGCCTGATAGCTCCTTCCCACTCCTCAATATTATGGCACTCATGTTTCTGGGATTAACCTCTGGTTGAGAAGGGAGTTATCTAAAACCTTGAGACTTAAACTAGTTTACAGTAGTACCAAGTTGGCCAATCTGTGTCTGTAGGTCTTAAATGGAAGCATTCACATTCTGTTGGAATTGCAAATTGCTCTTGGCCATTTGTTTGACCAAATCCTCCAACAAAGGATCAGAACTTTGCTATGTTTGTTGCTGCCTCATAAGGGGTGGTCTATAGCCATTACTTGCTTAGCTAGTCTGTTACTGCTGCTGCTCAGAGGTACCATATCTCATATGTAGATGATCATTGAAGGTAGGATTATGAGATTGGTACTGAAACTTGTACGACTGTTGTTGTCTCTTAAGGTTGTTGGAAATTTGAAACTCTATATTGGTCTTGTCTTCCACTAAAAACTCCGTGGACAAAAGCTTGTTGGCTACCATCATGCAGCAAAGGATGTAACACCTTAATTTTAATAAATAGTTTTTGCAAAAATAGGAATAATAAAATTTTCATTTAAAATATTTCCCAACACATAGTTTCATCAAAGTATTTTAAAATAATAAGGGTTACAAGTTTATATCAAATGACTGCTACAGGGCTAATTCAATTACATCGAAGTTCTCAAAAATAAATTTCTAGTCCTATAGTAGTTTCATCCATCCCTTCACTGAGTCCGGTGCTAATCGTCTTGTTTACCTAAAAAATAAATGTAAGGGTGAGTACTTTACACTATCACACATAGCACAGAGACTTACCTTTGCATATCATTCATATTCATTACCAAATTCAAATTATGCATCAATTAACACATTTATCATTTTTAAAATTTCATACCAATCCACATACACGTGCGCTCACTGTGGCACTGTGATCATAGTTTCACACCATGGATGGTAGCCGGATAACTGCTGCCTCACAGATACAACGTGTGCGCTCATAGGCCCCTTAGTAAAAGTGTTAGTCAAAGGCCGAGTCAGAAGGAGAGCTTGTGGCCTGTGGTGCATCCATGCTCACTATTGGTGTCACCACCACCCTCTCTTCCTCAAGGTATTTCTAATGTCTTCATCTTCCACACTCCCAGTGTATCACTAAACCATTCATAGTTTCCAATACATTCACAATCGCATAAAACATGTCAATCACACACACATTTTTAGCCACATTCTAAATCACAAATAGAATTCATGCTCATACACGGCGCACACGCCCACATTCATTCGCGCTACATTCAACGCACAACAGTTCCATCACAATTTCAGTAAACCAAACCATTCTCAACACATACATTTTTCAATACCAACTAAATTGTAGCCAACCACATAATTTTTGTCATACACACTATTCAACATCCATTACACTACATTCTACACAATCTCACTACAATTAATCAATTCTATTAAACACTCACATTCCAAATCATCCACACTACAATACATAGCAAAATAACAGATTTAAAGACAAAAGAGATAGGGTAGAGTCCCCCTTACCTCAAATGAAGACCCACAACAAAAATCAACAATGGAAGCGCCCCCTACACGGATTACGTCCTAAACACATGGAAGAATCCCATGAGAACCAAGGAAAACCAAGAAAATAGAGAATGGGACAAGAAACTGAAACCCTAATCCTTAAAACTCACCTCCAAATGCCCCAAACATGATTCTAACCTTCAATCTAGCTTTCAAACTGCCTTAGAAGCAACTTAATCGATAAGAATGGGTCTTGAGTTAAGAGAGTCGAAGAGATTTTGAAGAGAAGAATGAGAAATGAATCTAGCTTTCAATACTCGTTGCAGCGACACTCCATCTTGCTACAGCGAAAATCTCAGAGGAAATTGCACTCTGGTTTCTGCAGAATATCGCTATAGCAAGATTGCACCAAAAAATGCACCCTCCATTGTCACCCTCTCACTACAACGAGAACGTAACAGTTTCACTCTGATGAATCCACATTTTATTATATTTTTACTTGCCTTTTTGGTGCTCCTTGATAGAAAAAATGGACTTAGATAGTGCAAATAATATAGAAATCACATTTTGAGTAAATATCATAGGTTTATTAATTTTTTGTTAATTTGCATTTAATTACATAGATATAGATTGCAATTTTAATTATCTTGATAATTTTGCAGAGTCTCCAAGTTAATTTTGAGAAATCTTAGCCCTTGGATGAAAGTTGCCCCCAAAGTAGCCACTTTCAAGAGCAAAAGTAGCAACTATAGCAAGTCTGGGCATTAAAGGTTTCAAAGTAGCTACTTTCAACCTTCATAGTAGCAACTCCAGAAAGCTCTAGGGACGCCATTTGAGAAGTAGTTTGCGCGTGGTCACTATTGTCTTTCATAGTGGCTACGTGCATTCAAAGTAGCCACTTTCAACCTTCATAGTAGCAACTCCAGAAAGCTCTAGGGACGCCATTTGGGAAGTAATTTGCGCGTGGTCACTATTGCCCTTCATAGTGGCTACGCACATCCAAAGTAGCTACTTTTAGCATGAAAAGTGGCAACTCCAGAGAATTGGCAAGCTTACGTAAATATGTGCGTGGACACTTTCAAGGGCCAAAGTGGACACTTTCAAAGGCAAAAGTGGACACTTTGCTGACATGTCCTCCACTATAAATAGACTTTAGGAATTAGGGTATGGGGACTTGAACATTTATTTTTCTTTGATTCTCTTTGCCAAATTAGGACATTTTCTTTCCAGAGCTTTGGAGCCTTGGGTGACAGCCAGGGGTCCATTATAGGTTTTGATTTCCAATTTCCCTTTGATTCTTATTGAGTTTACATTAATGTTGCTTACGTTTCTTCATTTCTTTCTTTTATTTGTGAAGCCCATCCATATGGAGGGCTAAATTCTCTTGTAATTCCTAGTCAACTCATATGGTTCTTGAATTCTTGGGTTTAATGGCAATATTACTCTTTCTTTCCTTGGATTTATTAACCCCAATCTCTGAATGAAATGAAATTTACATGAGGGGAACATTGCTTAATGAACACTAAATTACCCAAACGAAATTCTAATCCAAAATTGCTTAATTTTGATTAATCTTTGAGATTGCTTAATCTTAGGGATAGAGATTGGAGCCTTTTAAGATGCTTAATTTTAATTGGGATGCTAAAGTTAATTTTTGCTTGTTAGATTAACTTAATTCAAGGGAAAAATAGTGGATTATTGAATTATTTGAGAGAATAGGGATAGAACTTATTGACTGACTAGGGATTACTCTCCTTAATTGATTGAATTTCACTAGTTTACATTTTGCTCTTGATTAAAATCTGGAAATTGACAAACCTCCCCCCAATTTACTTGCTTTAAAATCTATGTTTACACTTGTTCGATGTATGTTCCCAACAAAAAATTCCTTGGAGACGACCTAGGACAACACCCTAGTACTGCATTCATTTCTTTGCATATTTGATGAGGATTAACGACAATCTTTGTGCATAACGAGTAGCGAAATTCGTTTCATCGCACTCCTCCTTTCCTAGTGCCTTCTCGCTACAACGAGAACGTCACAGTTTCGTGCTTTTTGCCCAGGGCCATCTCGCTACAGTTACAATCCACTCGCTACAGCGAGAACACCTTTCAACACATACTTAGCCTATTTTCAATCCGGTCCATTCATCCAATCTCAATGCACAATCTGCACCCACATTTATCACTTGCATACACATCATCATCATCATATATATAAATTAAACATAAAAACACACAAAAATTCCATGCATTCCCTTATATTAATATATCAAAATATTATTACAAAAATCTGGGGCATTACAAAGGACAACAATCTGAGGTGTGCTGTATAGAGGAACAAATATGACAGTCTCTAGTCACCCCTCTTTGTGGAACAGTTTGTTGCACAACAACTAATTGTCTCACAAAAGTAGTGAGTTCCTCAATTCTGCTCTCAAGTTTATAGTAATCTATTGCCATATGGTTTGGTTGATGCACACTATGCATCTCTCTCACTGGTGCCATGGCTCTTGTATTAAACGACTAGGAGCTCTCTGCCATGTTGTCAATTAGTGCTCTAGTTGCAGATGGTGTCTTATCTATGAGAGCTTCACCGCTTGTTACATCAAGCATGCTTCTCTCCATGGGAGCAAGACTTTCATAGAAGTACTGAATAAGTAGCTGGTCACTAATCTGATGGTGTGGATAGGTTATGCATAGCTTCTTGAATCTCTCCCAATACTCATAAAGACTTTCTTGGCTGAGCTGTCTAATGCCACTGATCTCTTTTCTGATTGTGGCTGCTCTGGAAGTAGGGAAGAACTTCTCTAGGAACATTCTTTTCATGTATATCCAACAAGTGACAGACCCTGGCTGCAGGTAATATGGTCAATCTTTCGCTGCACCATCCAAGGAGAATGGAAAAGCCTTCAGCTTGATGTGGTCTTCTAGAACTCCTTGAGGCCTCATTGTTAAACAGATTATGTGAAACTCCTTTAGATGCTTATGAAGGTCCTCACCTGCACTACCATTTAACTTAGGCAACAAATGGATTAGACCAAATTTTAACTCAAATGGAGCATCTACATCAAGATATTAGATGCCTAACGGGTTGGTGTGTGACATCTGGTGCAGCCAATTTTTTAAGTCTCCTTTCGTGTTGATTATTAGCCATAATATTAGAATGCACAGATATGCTATCAGAATGATCACAATTAGAATGCTTACAATTAGAGTGCACACCAACACTATCAAGGGTATCAAGGGTATCACTACAATGACTATGCACACTACCCTCTAATTTAAGTCTATTCAACATATTCCAAGTGCGTTCAATCTCTGGATCAAATGCAAGTAATTGACAGAATTGGTTCTAGTCATGCATCAAGAAGCAGATTGGTCGATGTCAACAGGATCAACAAAGTCAAAGTCAACCTAATTACTCTATTTTCTATTTTTAAGATATATTTTTTTGTGATTTTTTTGTCCTAAATCAAAAATAAAAATAAAAATAAAAATAAATTTAGAAAAGTATTCTAAACGATGGAATTTGTGATTTTGAGCAGCACAGCACGTAAAATGAATAATATAATGTTAATAATTTCAGCAACTCACAAAATAATAATAAATAAATAAATAAATAATGTAGCAAAATAATAAAAGAATATGCTCCCACAGTGTTCTATCACAGTTCCTAGAATTCTAACCTAATAATTTACGACATGCATTCTTACTATGGGTAGTTTGTAAGCCTAAAGATAAAAGGTCACTAGAACTAAAATTTATTCCATAAAGTCATCCTTAATCAGTAGGTAGTCTATTAGATGTAGAGACTTATATAGCTAAGATAAGCTCTAACTGAAGTTCTCATAATAGACAAACAGGACGTTCATTCAAATTGCTATCACTAAATAACTCATCTCAACCTAAAGTTTACACAGACCTAGGTATAAGGCCTCACTCATGTTATGCATGATTAGTGGTGTGTGAGGGAACAAACAAACCTTATACAAATTAAATAATAAAAATATGCAAGGAAAAAATAAAAATAAATATCAACCAAATAAATTACAATACAAAATGCAAAATAAAAAAATAGAAACTGAAATTATTTTAATTTATTTTTTATTTTTTAAAAAATATTTATTAAATTTTATTTTCAAAAAAATTTAAATTAGCAAATTGGTTAGATAAAGTTTTTTTGCAAAATTTAAATTCAAAACTAATCTATCTAAAAAAACTAATATTATCTTTAAACCCAAAACAAACTAAATCTAATCTAATATAATATTAACTATGATTTAAATTCAAATTTAAAAATAATTTAAAATGTAAACTTAAATTTTTTTTAAAATCTAATCTAAACTAAATATGAGGGATCATTATTCGCTGCTCCTCATCTCTGCAAAATCTACTTAAAATCTCTACAAATAACGCAATTCTGCAACAATGCGCTTTAATCCAATCTTTAAAAATATAAAATTTGAATCTAAAATTCAAATTTCAAAAAACTAATCTAAAATTCAAAATACACTAAAACAGCAAAATTTAACGAAACAAAAACAAACTAACAAAAATTGAAATTAAACACACCCTATAAAATGAATAAATAAGAATACCGAATCGTAGCAAGAGAGACAGAAACAAAACAAAGACAAAAATAAAATTACGAATTAGAAAGTAAAAACGCAATACTAAATCCTAAAATGAATCAAAATCAACATTGCGTCCCTGGCAACGGCGCCAATTTGATTGACGATGTTGAGTTGCTATCAAAACAAATAAGTTTTCTAAAGATTTTGTAATATAGAGCCAAACCTAGTCGATTCACTAAGACACATTCTCAGTAAAATTCAAATTTAGGTTTTTTTTTTTAAAATGCAAATAACATTTTTGGGGTTTTGAAAATTGCAAATTAATCAAATTAAATTACGGACAAAATTAAAGTGAGTAAAAATGAATTAAGAAGCATCAATCCACAGATTACTAATTGCATGTAACTCTGACTATCACAGTATCTAAATATTTATATCCGCATTTGAACAATCACTCAATTCGACTATTAATTCAATTGAATAGCCTAATTGAATAGAGATACGAATTAAATCAAATGATCATTTAACCTAATCTGCATTAATCATCAAATCAGAGCATCAATCGAGTCCTAATTTGAATTCTAACAACAGAAAAGTCAATTACGATCGTAATACATAATTCTGAGATTAGAGAGAAAAGAGAACAAACTCGGAGCAATTTAGCGCAGAACTTAAGTAAGAATTACAATGTTTGGATTCTACAAATTGAACAAGAGGTTTAGCCTTCCATCGAAACACTTAACCCACGCAAAAATGAGAAAAGAACAAGAAAGTTTGAAAGAAAGTAATAAGAAAGATTCTTATCTCGGCTAAGTCTTAAAATCTCAAAGTGTCTAATAACTTCCCCCTCAATAATATCTAAAAGCCCAAATACAATTATTAAATAACAAAGGTCCAAATGCAATCTCACAACAATATTCAACAAATCTGCCTTAACTTTAAAAAAGCATAAAAAATCAAAAACAACTCTTAATCTAGTGATCCATATATGCATTTTGAAACCCTGGATGTGTAGAATCTAATGCAACTAGAATCAGCCAAAAATGATATTTATGGAAAAAGTTATGGCCAAAAGAGTAGTCAGAGGTCAGAATATCCGAAAATACAAAAATTAAAGCATTTATTTGTAACAAGCCCAATTTATTCAAATTACTAGAAAATGATAAAAATTCTAAATATAAAGCATATGAAAAGTGTTTATTAATCAAAATAAAACTATAAATGTAAACTTAAAATATGTCACATCATTCATCATCCTCTAGTATGTGGTGTCTATATTTTTTTTAGCCCAAATCACATGACTTTGTAGCAGTACACCCCTTTGTTAGATATGGATGTCGTATTTTTCATGTCCTTGGAAAATATGTGAATTTGGTTTTCAACTAACCTTGTCCCTAAAGTATGCATCCATGAATGACAATAATTGATATTCAAAATAGTTATCAACTAACATGTCAATGTTGGGGAGAGGAACAAGATCCTAAGGGCTAGCTTTGTTGAGGTCGGTGTATTCTATGCACATTCTCCACTTATTGTTGTGCTTTTTCACCTTAACCAAATTGGATAGCTAGGATGAGTAGCTTACTTGAATTTTTTGGTCCCATTTTCATCTTTCTCTAGACTATTGGCTTGATAGAGGGATTTATATATAGTTTGTGGCAATGAAAGTTCAGGTCAATACTCAACATATTTGTGATGGTCCATGCAAACAAATCTTTATTGGCTGTTAGAAGCTTCCTCATTTATGCTTCTAAGTCCTAATTGAAATTGGCCCTAATTGAAGTACATTGCTCAGGTTTCAAACCTAGTTGGAAAGGAATGGTTTTTTACTTTAGCTATGGTCATTTGAGTTTAAGCTTTTGTTCTTCTAGGTTGCCTCAGGGGTCAAGGTTGATTATTGATACATTACAAGCATCAAGGGAGTACTTTGGCCTCAGCCTTTTGGTTGAACCATTGCCTTTTGTGAGCTTGAAGGTTGAGGCCATGATAATTTCTGGTTGTTTGTTGATCCCTTCTTATGGTAATTATCTTGCCTTCATTTGTTGCACACTTTGCTACAAAGGTGTCTTATTAAGATTGTCACTCCATGTGCATTGAGTGAAAGATGGCCTAATATCACATTATAAGAATTAAAGCAATTAACTACCAAGAATTTGGTCTTAATAATTGTGGAGTCACATTTGCTGCTGAGAGTTAGTTGAGTTTTCACATAACCCTATGGTCGTATTCGGTCTCTAATGAATGCCATGAGGTTTATGTTGTGGGGGTTGAGGGCAGCTTGAGCTCTTGATACAAGGTGGTACAAAGTGCATGTTGCGATGGCTCACAATGTTCTATAGATCTCCAAAGGGAGTTGTTCTTGTAGGAAACACTCTATGCTCCAGTCACTTTAAATTTGACTAGAGTAAGGATATAGGATTATGATATAGCATATTGACAACCACATCATAATGGTTTCAAACAAAACTAGATTACTTAAATAAATTTACAATATAGGGAGAAAACCTAGTTCATCTCATAAGGAAATAATTTCATTCTATTTCCAATTTTTAAACATGTAACAATGGTTAGATTAGGGGTGATTTTTAAGAAATTAAACAGAAACGTAAAGTGGTAACAAAGAATTAAATTAAACCAAAAAAAAATGCAAAAAATGAATTACCCCAGAATTAAATAAAGAACGAAAGCAATTAAAACGAAAGTCATTTAAACAAAACTAGTTTAAAAAACGAAAATGGATCTAAAAACAAATATAGATCTAAAAATGAAAATGAATTTTAAAAGCAAAAACAAAAAATAATTTAACCCAATAAAATAAAAACAAATTGAAAATGAAATGAATTGGAAAACAAAAACGAAAAACAAATTGGAAGCAAAACCCAAAAAATTGAAAAACAAATGTAGATTGAAACGAATAAACACAATTAAAACAAATGCAATTAAAATCATGAATCACAGGCACGAACTAGGATTACTATACTGAATGTTCCTAAATCTCAAATGCAAAAGAAATCAATCTATCAATATTACACTCAAGAATAAACCAAATTCAATCGAATTATGCATGCACCAATCTTAATCAAGAATTACGAAAAAGTAAAAGACAAAATCAGAGTGATCAATCGATCTTGCAACCCATGCTTGTAATGAGATGATTCGCAAGAAAATAATAATTGGGAATGTAGCAGAATCTAAAAAGAGACAAGTGAATGAAGTGAAAGAGGTTTTTTTCTCAAAGCGAGAAAAAGGCTTTATAGAAAAATGAAATTATCAAAAGGAAGCAGATGACAAAATCAATCTTTTGACCCCTATATATACTGGTCTTAAATGAAAACAGAAATAAATGGGCCAAGGCTTCCGTAGGTAATTAAAATAAAAGCCCTAAATATAAAAAGTATGTTTTAAGTCTGAACTTCAAAAATTAATAAAAAATAGCTCTGAATGCCAAATAGAACCACCTGTATGTCCAAATTGAAGCCCAGGAAGTCAAGAATCCATTGCAAAAAGAATTAGCCAAAAAGGAGATCTACAGAAAAATTTATGGCCTAAATAATGGACAAAGGTCAGAATAGCGAAAATATGAAATATAAAGTAAAGATAACAAGTATTCATCAAAACTCCAATTTAATACAAGAAATGTAAAAACATACTAAATGAAATAAATAAAGAAGGAAAGATATTTTGGAAGATGCAATAAGGCTATAAATGTGACTACAAAATATGAATCATCAAATACCCCTACACTTAAGCTTTTGCACTCCCAAGCAAAAGAAAAAAAAAGACAGCAAAAATCAAAACAAAGAAAAATTTTCCAATGGATTCTAAAGTAAAAGTGATGTGAGTAAGAAAGAAAATGAATTCATCAATCAAAATATGAAAGAATAAAAAACAATCAAGAATATGTTCCAAATATAAAGTAAAGAAGAACTTCAATCTAACTAAATCGTGAATCACAATTGGCAAAAATTCTCTCAAGGATATGTGTATCACTTATTCTCTCAAGTGTATAGGTTAACATTTTTACTCAAAGCACATCATGAAAGTAAGCAAAATCATAGGCTTGAAGAGCCTCTAATTTCCACTATTTGAAACACATGCATCAAAAGATCAATAGGACTTTTATACAAGGCTAGAGAAAAGGTAGGATAAAAAGAAAGTAGACAAGGCTAAAAACCAAGAGAAAGAAAAGCAATGGTGAATGAGTTAAAAACAAGTAGAAAAGTATCTAAAATTCAACACTAAAATTTTGGTTTTTTTAATTTTTTTTTTCAAGCTACTGTTCCAGTGACTAATAATGCATCAAAATTTCCAAACAAAGCACAATATAACACAATACCTCCGCACTTATTTTTAACCAACTCCCAAAACAATTCCAAAGCTCATCTAATCTCCAAGGTTGGGTGAATCATGGTTTTTTAGGTCACATGGCTTGTAATGAGCTACAAAATCATCAAGAAAGGGTTAATAAGGCTCGAAAGGGTAACCAAGTGAAATAAATGCAAGGTGAATCATATCAAAAGTGCATGTGAATAAATAATCTCAAAAAGAGTCAAGTCAAGTTCTAAAATGCCTACAAACATAAGTGAATCAAACAAGAAAGACAATAAGCTCAAATCTTACTAAGGTAATTATTCTACCAATCATTGATCCAGAATTTAATTATCATGAAAAACTAGCTAAACTCACATGCAAGAAACAAATCTATCATGTTATGAAAATCTCAACTAAGAATGACAAATAAAAAGTTGCTCACGCAAATGAAATCTAAAAGCAAGGGAATCCAATGAAAAATATGCTAAGGCACACTCCCCCCACACTTGAATCAAACATTTTCCGCAATGTAGGAATGGATAGAAAATGAAAAACACATGAAAATAGTTCAAATAAAGTGAAAATACATGCATGGAAAACTAAAGGAAAGTATAATGAAAAGAAATATGGTAAGAGAAAAGAATGCCCCAAGTGCCAATGTAGACACTTCCTCCATCAGAATAGGCTCTACTAAAGATACATTATTTATGTTTTGAGCCTTCTCCAAAGGTTTGCTTTCCTATAATAGTTTCAACTGGTGACCATTAACTTTAAAAACTCTGCCAGTAGCTTTATCCTTAACTTCAACTATACCATGGGAAAAAACATTAGTAATCACAAAAGGTCCATCCCATCTAAATCAGAGCTTACCTGCAATCAGTTTCAAACAAGAGTTAAACAATAACACTTTCTGTCCTATAGAGAACTCTTCCCTCAGAATTTTTGTATCATGGAATTTTCTAACTTTTTCTTTATACATCCTAGAGTTCTCATAGGCTTGCAAGTTTAACTCATCAAGCTCCTGAAGTTGAAGCTTCCTTTCTTTTCCTACCTGCTCAAGTGTCATGTTACAACTCTTCACTGCCCAATATGATCTATGCTCAATTTCCACTAGAAGGTCACATGCTTTACCAAACACCACATGAAATAGAGACATGCCTAGTGGTGTCTGGTAAATTGTTCTCTGAGCCCAAAGAGCATCATCTAGCTACTTACTCCAGTCTTTCCTATTAGGATGAACCAACTTTTGCAACAGATGCTTGACTTCTCTATTAAATACCTCAGCTTGCCCAATAGTTTGGAGAAGATATGGTGTAGCAATTTTGTGTGTCATCTCATACTTCAAGAACAATGCTGCTATGGTCCTGTTACAAAAGTGGCTTTCCTGATCACTTATAACAGCCTTAGGCAACACCAAACCTGCAAAATATGTTAGTCTAGAGAAAATCTGAAACAATCCTAGAATCGTTAGTCCTGGTGGCCTTTGCCTCCACCCATCTGGAAACATAATCAACAACAAGTAAAATGTAAGAATATCCAGAAGAAACAGGGAAAGGACCCATGAAATCCATACCCCAAACATCAAAAATCTCATATAAGATGATAGGCTGCTTTAGTAGGAATTTCAAAGCAGTATGATCTGTAAAGACAGTTATTATAGAGCCAAGCAGATAGGAGCAAAATTTATCTAATGCGAACATATAGCTAAAAGCTTCTTTTCAGTGGTGGTATAATTTACCTGAGCTGCATCAAGAGAGCTAAAGGCATAAGCTATGACATGTGAAAATTTACCTACCTTCTGTGACAATACAGCTCCAAGTGCATAATCTGAGGCATCACACATCAACTCAAAGGGCCTAATCTAATGGTTGTATGATGGGGGATGTGGTGAGCCTCCTCTTCAACTGCTCAAATGCCTCCTTACATTAATCATAAAATATGAAGGGCATATCCTTCTGCAGAAGATTGGACAGTAGCAAGGCGATCTTGCTGAAATCTTTGATGAATCTCCTGTAAAAACCTGCATGTCCAAGAAAAGAACGCACCTCTCGCATAAAGGCGGGGTAAGATAGAGAGGTAATAACATCAATTTTAGCTTTATCAACCTGTATTACTCTCTCAAAAACAAGATGTCCTAAGACTACACCCTCTGTTACCATAAAATAGCATTTTTCATAATCAAGTACAAGGTTATTCTCAACACATCTGTCTAAAACTCTGGTCAAATTATGCAAGCATGAATCAAATGAGGAACCATAAAATGTAAAATCATCAATAAACACATCCATGTAATTTTCAATCAAAGCAGAAAACATATTCAACATACACCGCTGAAAAGTAGCAGGTGCATTGCACAAACCAAAAGGCATTCTTTTATATGCAAAAGTGTCAAAAGGGCAGGTGAATGTGGTTTTGTGTTGATCCTTAGGAGCAATGTGTATTTCCATGTAACCAGAAAAGCCATCTAGAAAATAGTAGTAAGACTTACCTGCCAACCTCTCTATGACCTGATCAATGAATAGGAGAGGGAAGTGGTCCTTCCTGGTAGCCTGGTTCAGCCGCCTATAATCAATGAATACTCTCTATTTGTTGGCAAGTCTGGTGAGAACTAACTCATTCTCTTGGTTTTGCACAACAATTATCCTAGACTTCTTAGGCACCACTTGCACAAGTGAGACCTATGTGCTATCTGAAATGGGGTAGATGATTCCAGCCATCAGTAGCTTGGTCACCTCTTTCTTCATTACATCAAGAATGGTGGGATTGAGTCTTCTTTGGGGTTGTCTCATAGTTTTAGACTCATCCTCTAACAAAATCCTGTGCATGCATATGGCTAGGCTGATTCCAAGGATAAGTCCAGCCAATGGCTTTCTTGTGCACTCTCAAAACATTCAGCAGCTTCTCCTTCTAGTCCTCACAAAGGCTACTACAAATGATTACTAGAAGTCTTTGCTTTGTATCCAAATAGGCATACTTGAGGTGCTCTGGCAAAGGGTTCAACTCTAGTGGTGGCTACTGTTGTGTGGATGATGAAGGAAACTGCAAAACTTCAGTAGCCATAGAAATATTAGAATTTGTACCTGCAAAGGAAGGTGAAACAAAGGATATAGCAATATCAATCTCAACACAGATAGCACACACGCCATTGTCACAGTTGCAGCTCAAAAATGCATCAATGTCTACATTAGAAAACTGTAAAATATGCGAAAACTCAGTCTATGTCTAAATCTACTCCTACTCCTTTATCTAACTCTGTACACACATCAATATTGTTATTATTTTCTGCAACATTAATCAGAAAAATAGAATGATCAACAATCATGGAATGACTTTCAACAGGGTGTCTCATGGCTTCAAAAATGTTGAAGTGAATTATGTCCTCTCCAAATTCTAGGGGTGGTCAAAAAATCCAATTTCATAAATCCAATCCATAACCAATGTCAAATTGGTTTTAAAAATCTAGATCCATATTAAACCAGTTTTTTTATTAACTATATTTGTATAACCAGTTTAGTGTCTAAATCCATTTTCTAAAACTGGATTTATTTTTAGTTATCCAAATCCATATGTATGAAGCAACCTTATATTTTTATTTACTAAATTTTGGCGTTATATTAATTTACAAAATTTTATTGTAACTATATTTTACTATTACTATTTTTTTATTAATCTTAATTTTTATAATTAAAATATTTAAAAATATTAAAATATAACAAATATTTTTAAATTAGTTACTACTGTTATTTTTATATTTATGTTTATTTTTTAATTTTTAAAATATTATAACATAAAAATTTTATTATTATTTATATTATTAATTTTTATTTTTATAGGTTTTAATTTAAATTTTTATTATAAACTCCATTTATTAAAAATAAGTTAAAAATAATAATAAATATTTTATATACTTCTATAAAATATAATATATTAATAAATATTGTTAAAATCTTTTTGAAATAAACTATTTTAACGTAACATTTGTACAATAAATTAGTTTTACCTTAAAAATATAATTCACAAATATATTAAAAATTAATTTTGCATTAAAAATTAAATTAAAAATGAGATTTAAAACTAATTCAACGTAAAACAAAATTTGAAACTAGTTTCAACAAAAACTCAATTTAAAATCAATTTTAAACTAAATTTAAATTTTAAAACTATTTTTGAACCGATTAAAAAAATAAAATAAAATAATTTAAAATTCAACTCATATAATTAATTTGTGTGATGGATAGATGATATAAAGTACAATATATCTAAATATTTATTATTTTAATAAAATATAAAATTAAAAAATACTATAAGAAATTAAAATATATGTAAATACTCTCTTAACATGTATTGTTAATGTAATGGGTTAGAATACTATTTATATTCATATTTTATCTTTGATAAATGTTGATGCTTAACAAATATATATATATATATATATATATATATATATATAATGTTATATTATTTATTTAAATATTTTAATATAATAATTTAATAATAATTAAAAAATAAATATGGTATATTTTTACCATATGTAAAAACGGTTTAAAACCGGTTTTAAACTAAATCCAAATTTTAAAACTAAATTTAAAACGGTTTTAGAAAAATTAAAATGGATTGGTTTATAATCCAATCCATATAATTGGATTTTAAATGGATTTAGATTGGTTTTTTGAAAATCTAATCCATGAACACCCTTACCAAATTCCATAGACAATGTGCTTATATGAACATCAATCTTGGTCCTTACAATCATTAAAAATGGCCTTCCTAGAATTAATGTAGAATTCTCATCCTACATATCAAGAATATAGAAGTCAGCTAGAAAAATTAATTGGTTGACTTTTACCAACACATCTTCAAGCACTCCCAAAGGCTGAGTTATGCTACGGTTTGCCAATTGAACGATCACACTGGTTAGCTTCAAGTCTCTCAATTGTAGCATTTTATACACAGCTGATAGCATGACATTAATGGAAGCTCTTAAGTCCAACAAGACATTAGTAAAGGTTACTTCTCCAATAGTGCAGGATATGGAGAATGTACCTAGATCATAACATTTCTGTGGAAGGTTGGACACAAGGATAAGACCGTTTGGACTGCCCTCTTCTTTAAATTCCTCTTGTATGTACACAACTCCTTCAGAAATTTTGCATACCTAGAAATCTGTTTAATGGCTTCTAATAACGGTATATTTATCTCCACCTTTTTGAAGGTATCCAGCAGCTCTTGATCAGTTTCCACTCTCTTTCATGTAAAAGCTCTTGATGGAAATGGGAGAGGGATCTACTGCTGCTGCATAGACTTCTCTGTGACATCTACACTGGATTGGGCTGGTTTGGCCTACACTGGGCTGCTATCCAACTCCTTGCCACGTCTCATACACATTACCTTTAGGATTCACCACAGGTTGAAAAGGTAATGTTCCAAATCCTTGCTGCTGCAGATTATTCATTGAGGTAGCTAATTGCGCAATCTGAGTCTGCAAATCTTGTATAGTGGCTAAAACGTTCTACTGGAATTGCAGACTTTGTGTGGCCATCTACTTCATCAGTTTTTCTAGAGAAAGGCCAAAATTAGGTTGCTGCAAAGGTGGCTGCTGTAGAGCTTGCTGTCTGAGAGAAGGAGGAGTGTATTTCGACCACTGCTGCTGTGCTGGCTGGTAGTGGGTGGGATGCTGCACAGGCTGTGGCTGCTAGTAATTATACCTCTACTGATGTTGTGCTAGGCCTGGACCATATTGCAAATTAGGATGATTCCTCTACCCTGGATTATATATAGGTGAAAATGGATTATACTACTGCTGCTGGTATGGAGGATGTATACCTGCCACCACATGGGAAGCTGAACTGGATGTCTCTTGCAGTTGAGGACAAGCATCCATGTAATAATCACCTGAGCATATACCACATGCCTGTGGCGCTGCCTGTCCCATTGCTAGTTGCCTCACCAATGAAGTTAACTCCATAAGCTTATTTTCTAGCCTCTGATTATCGACTGCAGTCACATTGCTAGTTGTTGTTTCATGTACAGATCTCACACTCCTAGAACTGAACTGCTATAAATTCTTTGCCATATTGGAAATCAAATACCTTGCAGCTACAGGGGTCTTGTCCATCAAGGCTCCTCCACTGGCTGCATCAATCATGCTCCTCTCCATAGGAAGTAAACCTTTATTAAAATACTGGATCAACAACTACTCATTGATTTGGTAATTCGGACAGGTTGTACAAAGTCTATTAAACCTCTCCCAATACTCATACAAGGTCTTTCCTTGTAGTTGCCTGATCCCACTTATTTCTTTTCTGATTGCTGCGGTTCTGGAGGTAGGAAATAACTTCTCTAAGAATCTCCTCTTCATGTCATTCCAGGTAGTAATTGGTGTTGGCTGCAAGTAAAGCCAATCCTTGGCCATGTCACACAGTGAGAATGGAAATGGCTTCATCTTCACAAAGTCTTTAGGCACATCTATTGGTCGCATGGTAGAGCAAACTACATGGAACTCCATCAAGTGTTTATGCGGATCTTTTCCTGCCAGTCCATGAAATTTGGGCAACAAATGTATCAATCCATACTTCAATTCATAGTTGGCTACACCTTCTTGTAACTGAGGCACTTGGATGCAAAGTGGCTAGTGGCCAACATCAGGGGCAGCCAGCTTCTTCAATGTTCTCTCTTGGTTGTTTACAACATCTATCTTGTACTGTGTTCTCTTTGTAATCTCTGAAGTTGTGAACGTGTCCTCTCAATCTCAAGATCTAATGGATATAATGCTCCTACTCTAGACCTGGTGATGCACGGTTAAAGTCACCAAGAACATCCTGCACTTAACAAACACTTACTGAGTGAATAGTGTTAGTTTACAAAGCAAGTACCATGAAAATGTGAGATATGGATGAAGTGAAGTCTTGATAAATCTCTTTTTGGTATAAAAAAACACTACAAAATATTTCAGAATTTTTTGAAATGCACAACCATATGAACTAGGCCTAAACTTATGAAAAATAGGTCAATAAATGGCAGAAAATAAATTTTTTTTTTTAGAAAACAGACAATTTTTAAAAATTTAGGAAACCTTGACTCACAAAGCTAATAATAGTGGATAGGAAATTTTTTTCTACCCCAAATGCATATGCAATAAAGCCAATTCTGAGTTTGCTAGCCAAAGTTATGCCTGTTTTAAGTTTCCACAACTATTTCTTTGCTACTTACTTGTATATTTTTTTTCTACGACTATTTTTGCAAATCTGCCAACTCTACTATCTAAGAGACACTAAAAGAAATGTGGACACAAAAATTCAACTTAAAATTCAATCTCTAACTATTTTATTTAATTTTTCTAAAATCGAGTAATAGTAACCTATAGTAGCGACCACTTTTAAGACCAAATACTCTGCTTTTCACGCCTACTACTCCTCTGTTTTGAGCGTGCAATTGTTCTCTAATTTTATCAACAATGCAGGATACCACACGCACAAACAAATCACATCGAAAGCAACACAGATGCATAAACGCACAAACGCAAATGAACTACATAGAAAATTAAATAAAACAGTTAGTGCACATAGTAAAATCAAAACAAAATGACTTGTATCCCTGGCAACGGCGCCATTTTGACAACCACGTCGTAATGGTTTCAAACAACACTAGATTACTCCAATAATTTTGCAAAATAGGGGGCAAACCTAGGTCATACATTATTTCATTCTATTTTCAATTTTTAAACATGCAACAATGGTTAGATTGAGAGGTAATTTTTAAGAAATTAAACAGAAATGTAAATTGGCAACAAAGAATTAAATTAAACCCAAAAAAATTCAAAAATTAATTACCCCAAAATTAAATAAAGAATGAAAGCAATTAAAATGAAAGTCAAAACGGTTTTAAAAATGAAAACATATCTACAAACGACAATGGATTTAAAAACAAAAACGAATTTTAAAAGAAAAAATGAAAAATAATTTAACCCAGAAAAATAAAAATGAATTGAAAATGAAACAAAACGAATTGGAAAACAAAAACAAAATATGAATTGGAAGCAAAACCCAAAAAATTGAAAAACAAATGCAGATTGAAATGAATAAATGTTTGGAGGGCAAGTGTACCCATCGAGAAGTAATAAAGGGTTCTTAAATTAAGTTCCCAAAATATCGTCCCACAAGGATTGTTTTCCAATTACTAAGAATTTCCTAATTCAATTGTTTAAGCCTCAAAGATACGAGATTAATTAAAAACAAGAATTTATAAAATCAATTATAAAACTAAGAGTAAGGAATACAATGCACGTCTTGGTTAAACTTATCAGAGAGGAACCTAGGGCATATGGGTTTTCTCATTCAATCCTTTATGTTATTTTTCTATTTAACTCTAAATCCGATTTCCTTGTAATTACCAATCATTCATACGAATACTATCAATACCCAATGGTCATGCAATATTAATATTCTTTTCTCTAAATTAATATCTCCAATGGTCATGCAAGACATCAATTTGAGAAAGCTTAAGGAACCTATGAACTTGTTAATTTAATAACGATTAGAAGAGAAAGATTGATTTGGTCTACCTACTCCTTTGTCTTGTTTTACCCTATAGATCTATTAATTAACTGAGGTACAGTCGCTTGACGATCTAATCACAAAACGGAAATCAAATTTAAATTCAAATATCAAAATTCCATAAATTCATAAACAATAATTCCAATAGCCCTAGCTATGGACTTAGTTACTCATGCTAAAGAAAAGAACTAAAACAATCATAAACAAAGCCATAATCAAAAGAAATAGCAAACTAGAGTGTGAGATGTGTTCCTGGTCTTCAAGTACGATCACTCGAAGCTCCAAGTCCCGCCAAGCATGTGCCAAGGATCCCGTGCAAGAGAGATGAGATCAAATGTATTCCAGAGCCAAAGCCAAGATGTCAAAACGGTGTTCCTAATGGTGCCTCGGGTCTTCCTTTTAATAGGGTTTGAAAACCCTAAAACTCTTAATAATTGGGCTTCCCGCAGATGAGCACGGCCGTGCAAGGCCTTAAGCATGATCGTGCATGGCTCGAAGCACCTCGTGCTTATTAAATGGGTCTGCGCATGCTAACCGCTGCGAAGCTCTAATCTTCCATCAATTTGGGCTTAGAATGCACCCAAAATCCACTTACGGCCTCTTTATACCAAACTGCACAATTAATATATAAATTAGTGTAAAACCCAAATAAAATAAATGTCAAATATGAACATATGGGCTATAAAAGAAGGCTTAATTATAGACTTATCAACTCCCCCATACTTATCTGTTTGCTTGTCCTCAAGCAAAGTGCTGGTAACATAATAACTTAAAACACATTACCACACAAGGAACCCGAGATGAGGAGATAAAGAGAGCAGCAAGAGTAATATCACTGAGCATAAGCAATCAAAAGGATTCCCAATTAGAATCTTATATTTCCATACTTTTCACTCAAACATCAAACTGAGATACTCTACTTTCCTCTCTCACTAAGGGACAAAATAAGACATCATTCAGTTCTCTTAAAAAGAAGTGTACTGATGAATCCATATTTTACTAGTATTTTACAATAGTTTTTAGTACAATTAATAAAGAAAACATGCTAGAAATAGTAGAAAATCCTTAAAAAAATAAAATGTTGTATGTCACTTTTAAACATAGTTATTTTAAAATTCATTGATTTTCTATGTAAAAAGTGACATTTCAAGTATGCTTTTGTAGGGAATTCTGAGCTAAGTTCATGAGGATTGGATGATCAAAGGAAAAATAGAAAAAAAGTAGCAAAATTGGAGGAAAGAAGTTGATAATTAAGAACAGCCTCTGAGTGATCACTCTCGCTGGTGAAAGTGATCACTCCAGAACCATAAAATGGAGAAGAGCTTCTGCGTAATCACTGTTGCTGACAAAAGTGATCGTTCCAGAGAGGTTGCAATGAGAAGAGCTTCTGCGTAATCACTTTTTCTGGAAAAAGTGAGCGTTCCAGAGAGTCCTCCAAGAAGAGTTGTTGTGCGTGTTCACTATTATCCACAAAAGTGAACATGCGCAAGAAGGTAGCCTCTATGTGTTCACTATTTCTAGCAGAAGTGAACACGTGCATGACATTAGTAAGGGAAGCTTCTGCGTGGCTACGATTTTCAACAAAAGTGAACACTTTGAAGTGCGCGTGGCTACTATCACCCGCAAAAGTGAACACGCGCAAGTGAAAATGAAGAATTAGCCTCTGCGTGATTACTATTGCTGGAAAAAGTGATCACGCCAGCAGAGCGAGAATTCTATAAAAGGCAGTTAGCTCAGGAATTTAGAGAGTTTTTGTTCATTTTTTATTTTCCATTTGTTTTTGTTATTGAGAGAGTCAGAGAGGGAGATTGAGGACAAATACCAAGCTTCATTTCTTGAGGGATCAAATTGGAGATTGGCTTGAAGATGTTTCTTCTTTGTTCATTCTCTTCTTCTCTTCTCTTTTTGTAATGTTTGCTTAAACTCTTTGTGGTTAGGAACTGTGAATCTGAAATGAAAATGTTGAATTGATTTTGGATCTGAACTTTGAGTTTTGGATTGGATTGAGTGATTGATTCTGCTGTTAAAATAGTGATTGAGTGAAAATTTGATCAACTAATCATAGAGGAACTCTTATCAATGGGAATTGAATTTATTTCTCAGATCTGAATTAATTGCCAAGGTTATTGGTTTCTTAGGGATAAGATATCTTAATCTTGCAATCTTTTGGTTTCTCAAACTTAATGCAACATTTGATTGGATTAGATCTAAAGGATTAGAGTGATTTGATTATATGTTAGATTCATTGAGGCAAAGGATTATCCTTTGATTAATATAACATGAAACTGATTGTCATTCCATCTAAATGCTTGAAAGTTCAGAACTTTATTGATTCAATGTTGAAGTTTTGGTGAAACAATTTCCTAACTACTCTTTCTACATCTGTTTACTATATACTTTTGTACTAACTGTTCTGTTTTACTTTCTAAGTTCGTTTTTGATACATTCATACCAAATCCATCTGAAATTTGTAAAGCTCAACTAATTGTGATCTTGTGAAGTGGTAATTGAGAACTTTATTCCCTAAGGACGATACTTAGAACTCAATTTGATTCTAAGATTTTTTATAACTTGCTACAACAACACTAGTACACTTACTAGTCAGTTTACTTTCAGTACAACAGCAGTTGTAAGAGTAACAAGTTTTTGGTGCCGTTGCCGGGGAATAATTTGTTTCAATATCATTAGTATCAGGAAAATAACTAGATTGAGCATTTGTTTCTTTAAATTTTCTGCAAATATTACATTACATGTGCAGTTTTCTATTTTCATTATACTATATCTGTGTTTAGTTGTATATGCGTGGCAAAAACAAAAATAAATCTACTCTTGTCTTTAATCCTGACATTGATAGAACTCTTAGGAGATTAAGAAAAGAGACTAGAGTAGAGAGATCTTTAGGAAGTGACAGTGATCTAGAGGTTATACATTCTCTAGAATTTCAAGTCACTCCTTTTGCAAATAGGAAACATTCACCTTTTAGACAACCAACTACAAAAGTTGAAATGGCAGAACAACATAGAATGAGAACACTAGGAGATTATGCAATTCCAGATATGCAAGGCTATAATTCTTCAATTGTTAGACCAACCATTCAAGCATATCATTTTGAGATAAAACCAGCCTTACTTCACCTAGTGCAGCAGGACCAATTTTCTGGTAGAATTTATGATGATCCTAATCTGCATATTTCTAATTTTCTACAGTTGTGTGATACTATAAAGATGAATGGAGTAAGTGAAGATGCTATAAGACTGAGGCTATTTCCATTTTCTTTAAGAGACAAAGTCAAATGTTGGTTACAAGCACAGCCTCAAGGAAGTATCACCACATGGACTGAACTTGTGAAAAAATTTCTAACAAAATATTTTCCTCCCTCAAAAGCTGCTAAGCTGAGAGGAGAAATAACATCTTTTGTGTAGCAGGAAGGAGAATCACTTTATGAAGCATGGAAAAGATATAAAGAGTTGCTGAGAAGATGTCCACATCATTGTATTCCAGCAAGTTCTATATTTGGGAAGATCCTTATCTATTCAAAATTGGAGTAGATGGCATTTTGAGAAGATGTATTCCACAGAAAGAACAAGCTGATATCTTGTGGCATTGCCACAATTCAGATTATGGAGGCCATCATGGTGGATCAAGAACAGCTGCCAAAGTATTACAAGCTGGATTTTTCTGGCCTACATTATTCAGAGATGCAAAAATTTATGTAGAAAACTGTGATAAATGCCAAAGAGTTGGTAACATTTCCAGAAGACATGAGATGCCTTTGAACAATATCTTGGAGGTGGAACTGTTTGATGTATGGGGAATAGACTTTATGGGACCCTTTCCAACTTCTTTTTCTCATGAATACATACTTGTGGCAGTGGATTATGTGTCTAAATGGGTGGAAGCTATACCAACCAGAACAAACGAAGCCAAAGTGGTGATTTCCTTCATAAAGAAAAACATTTTTTCAAGATTTGGAGTGCCAAGAATTCTGATTAGTGATGGAGGATCACACTTCTGCAATAAATACCTTGATAATATTCTGGATAAGTATGGAGTAAAACATAGAGTAGCAACTCCTTATCATCCTCAAACAAGTGGACAAGTGGAAATTTCAAACAGAGAAATCAAGAAGTTCTTAGAGAAAGTAGTCAGTAACACAAGAAAAGATTGGTCAAGGAAGCTTGATGATACATTATGGGCATACAGAATTGCATTCAAAACACCAATTGGTATGTCACCATATCAATTAGTGTTTGGGAAATCATGTCATCTTCCTGTGGAAATTAAACATAGAGCATATTGGGCTACTAAATGGCTGAATTTTGATTCAACCAAGGCTGGAGAAAAGAGAGTGTTATAGCTACATGAACTAGAGGAATTCAGACAATTTGCATATGAAAATGCAAAACTGTATAAAGAAAGGACTAAAAGAATACATGACAGATTCATCCTGCAGAGAGAATTCAGACCAGGGCAGCTAGTTCTACTATTCAACTCTAGATTGAAGTTGTTCCCTGGAAAACTCAAGTCTAGATGGTCAGGACCTTTTATGGTAAAGGAAGTATCAACCTTTGGTGCTGTGTTACTTGAAGATCAGAGAGAAGGGAGAAAGTTTAAAGTCAATGGCCAAAGACTGAAAATTTACAATGGAGGAGAATTCAATAGGAACACTTTTTGCATTAACTTGGTTTCTCAGCAGTGAGGAACATTTAACGTCAAGCTAGTGACGTTAAAAGAGTGCTTTGTGAGAGGTAACTCACATTTTTGAACCACTTTTACTCTATTTGCAATTTACTTAAACTTTTGTTAATTCTTTATTTCAATTTCTGCAATTTTCTAATTTTAGATTTAGTTTTATATGTGTTTTAGGAATAATGTGTTAATTCAATGAAGGTTCATGTTGTGGATGCATAAATGAGATGATTGAAATTGAATGCATGAGGCAATTAAGTTTCTAAGGAGCTTTGAATAACAAAAGGAGTCACTATTTTGCAGAAAAGTGATCACGCAGAGCTTCAATTACAGGGTTCCATTCTGAACAATCACTTTTACTGATGAAAGTGATCACGCAGAGGAGCAAGGAACGACACCCTTCTCTGGAACAATCACTTTTGCTGATGAAAGTGAACACGCAGAACCCTTTGAAAGACACCCTTCTCTGGAACAATCACTTTTCCCAGTGAAAGTAACCACGCCCAGGCTTAAATAGAGGTAATGTGATGCGTGTAGTTACTTTTTCCAATAATAGTGATCACGCGCATGAGTAATGTGTAGTTACAAGTTAAGG